>NC_133579.1:28535908-31012505 GCF_964106895.1 Numenius arquata
GTGTGTGAAAAATCACAGCTACCAAAAAAACCCCCACAGCCCTCCCCCAAAAAGCACCCAAACCAAAACACCCTTCAGGTCACCTTAACTTTTTGAAGACTTGGTGCTTTTCACCAGCTATAACCACCTAAAGATTATAATTAGCAGGCAGAAAGAAGTGATTTTGAAGGAAGAGACTCATCTCTACATGCCATTTCCTTCAGCAGTCTGCTTTTCATTTGTAAGCATACTGAGCTTTCCATTCAGACATACATATTTAGTTGATTATCCTGAGCTTACTGACATGAGTTTCATACTGGTGTAAATTTACTCTTTAGTGAAGCTACTTTTAATTCAAACATAAATAAAGGTAGACTAGATTCAGCTGGGGAACATTCATTTTTATCTTCAGCTTAATTTACTTTTGTTTGTAGAAGTCCAAACTATTGAATAACAACAACTTAAGGCCACATTTTTTTGAGAGTACCCAGCTGTGTGTATAGGAGCACCAATCTACACCTCCTGCATGACATCAATTCTTGTATTGCACTAACTCATTTTAAGCAAATGGGATACAAGCTTTAGGACTTATAGCTGGAAGGCTTGTTACAGATGCTTCAGTCTCCATAAGGAGCATGCTTTGCATTAATTCAGATAATTCCCAGGGCCAGTGCAGAATGGAATAGTAAAAGGTTTTTCAGGGGAAAAAAAATAAATCCTTCTGTATGGCACTGCATCATCTTCTTTATTTACTTTTTCCTTCTAATACTTTGAAAATGTTGTTATATTCATTTCACAGGTGAGATTTGGAGACAGAAATATGCAGGGTTTGTCAGAGTAAATACTTAATTACTTAGCTCTGAAGGCACTTTTTCTTAATCTGGTCTGAGTCAGATGCTCATTTCATTTTGAATGCTTAAGTACTTTTCAAAATTATGTAATATTCCAGTTTTCTATTCCTAGGATGCTCATGACAGAATTAGATTTGAGTCTGTATTACCCATGAACTAGATTAACTTCACTAAGAAACTCTCTGAGAAAACTTAGGAAAAGAGAAATTATGGACCCACATTAGAACAAATCTCCTGACGAAGAGAAAAATTATTATTCCTCTTATGAAAAAGCATATTTTAACATGTATTGAAACATACAGAGGGTACAGGGTACTGTGTCTGACACACAGCTATTACTCATCTCATATTTTCCCTGCTGTATCTGAAATGTTGTCTATATGCAGAAACCTCCAGTCACCTGCTGGACTAAATATTAAAACACTTTCATCCTTATGCTGTCTGTAGCACTAATCTCCTTCCAAACACTGCTGCCTCCTTATTTATGACAGGTAAAGGAAAAAACTGCACAGAAGCAGATAACAATACATAAACAAACAACAGCAAAGTCCAGCTGTGAAAGTAGATACCTATCTTATTAACAGTGATATTGTTCTCATCTTTGCCTTAGTCTTTCCTTTACATATTAAATCTGGTTTAGTTCTTAATTTCTCTTCACTTCAGGTTGTGCACTAGTCTAGTAAGAGACTGTGACTTCAATTGTTTGTCATGTTTGTTTTTTTTTTTTATCAATTCATCACTAGAAAAATCTCTGCATCAAGAATTAAAATAAAAAAGATTAAAAATGCCTGCACACTAAAAAACCATAACCAATACCACTCACAGAAATCACTCTTATTTGTTCAAGCATATCTATTAGAGAAGAATAGAAATCAGGAGAAAAAAAATAAACTGCTCCCTGCCTCATAGCTTTCCCATTTGGTCTAATCTGCATATTCATCACACTACCCTGCTGGTTTAGAATTGATGCAGTATACTGATTTGCAAGATGAAACCATGTTGTGTAACTTGCCTCATGCCTCTGTAATTTTTCTCATGCTTCCAACATCAAATACTGTCTGAACTTGGACATGACCATGTTCATCATTCCAAAGAGACTATGTTTCCTTACCATAACCCACTAATTTTCATAAATAACTTGTTTTACATCATTTTCCTACTAGTCGGTATCACACAAATTTCAGAAACTGAAAATTCATAAGTTTTTCTAATGTGAATCTTATTTCAGTAGAAGTATATAATCTTTTTCAGATATGCCCAGACACCAGAAGGACTGCTTTGAGGCTAAACATTTTTTTTCTTCTCACCAAAATATTAAGATACATAGAATCCAAAATATTAAGATACATAGAATCAAACTTCTGACCTTAATAGGCTAAGACTTTTGTTTTCATACTTTAAGATCCCATTTTACAAATAGAATATGGATGTTCTTTGGAGGCAGAAGTGTGAAAGATACAAATAAATAAAACTAAATTAAAGAACCCCAATTGCTAAATATCATCTTGAAAACACCACAGTATTTACTCCCACTTGTGCTTTAAACCACATTACTTCTTGATTTACTTAACTTCACATAGGAAAAAGCATAACTATTTTGATGTTGATTCTGTATACTACTACTAAAATCTTTTCCCTCTTCCACCAAAATTACAACATTTGAATATTTTATCCTTCCCAAACCAAATCCTAAATTCCTAAGCTCTCACTGACTGCTTCACTGGTTGTCTAGTCGCAGAGAGTAACACATCTTACATACTTTTTCTTAATGTCATTTCAAATAATGGAGAAAAAATAAGAACAGGTATGAAGTTTAAAAGAATACCTTCTTTGAAGAAAAGGTAGTTACCTGCAAGTATTTAAAAAAATAAATCCAAACACATTGCACACACCCCCCAAAAAAACCCCACACCCACAACCCAAATAAACAAAAAATAAACAAAAGCCAAAATAAAACCAAACAAACAAACAAAAAAACAAACCAAAACAAAAAACCTCACACAAATCACAATACTTGGGTTTTTTCAGGGGAAAATCATGTTTCAATTTATTATATGAGAAATGCCCTATAATCCACTGAAATTTCTGTTAGAGCAGGCAGTGCAGTATGGCTATTTTGAGCTACCAGCTGTGACTGAAAGTGTCAAAGATCCACTGCATTAAAACAAAGACACAGTTATGTGCTGCATAATGTTCTGTTATAAAGTCTTGTTCAAAAAGACCTGAAAAATCAGGGTACACATTCTACAGTACCCTCAGATTGAAAGACATTGGCAGTGCTTTCCACATCATAGACCTTTTTCTTACTGTAAAATATTGGTCAAAAATTTCCTGAAAATACTGATTGCTAAGTATTTTCTTCCTCTCCAGAAGTCCCTTCTGCCATTTTCACTAGCAATGTTTAGCCAAAGTTATTGTTTAGTACATGTCTCATTTTTATGTTTACTTGCATAATCAGTATTTATTTGTATTTTAAATGAAAGTGCATTAACTCCCTTTTGCTGTTGATTTATAATTAAATATATAATTCTGAATAGACATTAATTTAATCCCTATTTCATCTATTCAATCTATTTCGTGTGTCTTTTCAATAATAATGAAGTTACAATGTTAGGAGCATCATCCCTACGTTAGGAACACCAATTCAGTACTAGTTAACAATAACACAAATAAGCAGAAATTCAGAACAGAGGATTCTGCCTGGTGTCATTATTAGAATAAATTTATAACCTTCTGTGCATATATTCCATATGCATCAGTGTCATCTCCGTAAGCCAGCATGAGCTGTTTTGTTGCAGGAGAGAATTCTCTGTCTTCAGTTTCAGCAAGCAAAACTGAACTTAAGAGGGATGGCTTCTGTCCTGGCAATAATATTGCCAGTTGAAACTTGAACAAGAAGCTAAAAAAAACCAAACCAAACAAAAAAAAAAAAAAAAAAACACACCCCAACAATCCTGCCCCCTCCCCCCCAAAAAAGCAAAAGAAAACAACATAACAACCACAAACAAACACTAAAAAAAACCTATAAAACCAACCGACCTCTCTCAACAGTCACTGTTACTTTTGCATGGGACATGCTGTTCACAGTTGAACTATCGTGGTAAAGAATATGCTATTTATTTATAAAGTAGTTACATAAAAAGATTTTTTTGAAAAGGAAAAGCAGATAAAGGAAAATAGTATCTTGCTAGGATGGTTAAAACTATAAGAAAGGCTTCTTTAAAATTTTAAAGAAATAAGAACATTGTACATGGAGCCATTCCCATTACTTAGGAGGTGGTCATGTTATAAAGGTGAAAAGCCACTAGTGGGTAAAGCCATGGTTATTTACCCGTAAAACTTTGGGATCATTCAGAGGATATCTGTGCCTAGAGCAATTGGTAATTTGAATGCCATTTAAACTATTCAGGGGAATAGATATGTGCTAATTTAGTCATCCAAGGGACAGTAATTTCTAATTAATGAAGAAAAACTTAGAAAACTCTGAAGAGAATGCACCTTAACCTTTAAAAAAAATAGTAATCAAACAGTAGTATTGGAAGAGGATACAGAGATGTTGACTCACTTCCTCTTATCCTCCCCCCCCTTTTTTTTTTTCAGTAACTAAGATATAACATAATTTGGTTTCTTCTTCTAAAGAAAAAATCTAATCAACCTCATTTATAAGATGTACTAAAGACCATTTTGATCTTGAATATTTGAAAGCCTCACTCCCTCCCCAAAAGAAAAAGCCAAAAAAAACAAACAAACAAAAATCACAAAACCCAAAGGAAAGGAAAGCATTTGAATTAAGCTATTAAAAATATTATGATAAAATTGAGAAAGAAAACCTTTAGAATGGAAATAAATACTTATGTTAACTGTATCAGAGGAAACAAAAATATAGTGTTTTGTGGAAACTCTTGCAAAGCAGTTGGTCCTCCTAACAGTATGGTTCATGTTTTCACTAACTTCATGAAAGCTGTGCGTAATTTATTAGAAACCAATTTAGTCATGAATATAAGTTTTCTGGCAGTTGGGAAAATATCTTTCTTATGCATATTTTGCAGCTCAACTTCCTCCTTCCGTTGTTACAATCTGCTACTATGGCACTTTCTTACACTAACTTCTGACTGTATAGATTATAAACCAGCAGAGACAATTAAAAAATGTCTCACAAGACACATGCTTGTGATACATAGCTATAAGGACACCTTATTTATAACCCAATAAGATATTGTACTAAAATTGTAAAATTTTCCTTTAGGTTCCTTCACTATACCTGATTCTTTTTTGCATCAAAGATGCAGCTTCATGGCTTGTTGTGAAAACTCTATTCTTTTGAAAATAGAAGCGTAAATGAAATCGTTCACAACTATTTTAGCCTTCCATTATTATACACTAGGAAAACAAACAAACAAAACCCCCAAACAAGAAATATCTTCTTATTAACCGCTCTCAACCTCAACTTTTTTAGAAAAAAAATTATCTGATTACTACAATGATTTGACAGTATGATTTTGGGCAACAATACATACCATTAACATACCTTTCAGTATGCCTTAGAAGCAGGGAAAGGGAACATTTTGTGTGTTGACTAGAGCTTCACCAGCGATCACATTTCAGAAAATGGGGAAAAATTTGTTATTTGGGGGCTGGGGTATCCTTACAGAATACCCATGTGCCATGATGCCATTCAGAGGTTCAGTTTGATCTCTGTGGTCTAAGCAGCTACACCACGCCGGGCGTGGTGGCGCACGCCTGTAGTCCCCGGCCCTGGCGATCCAGCGGGCTCAGCCTCCCAACGTACCGGGACTACAGGCTATAGCTTTTACCTCTGCAAATTGACTTGATTCACCTTCTCCTTCAGTAGCTTCTGCAACTTGTCGTGTAGGACTCCATACAGCAGCTTTCCATCTTCGATGCTTTCCTACAATACGACAAGATCCATCAGTGAACAAAACATACTGTTTCTCATTATCTGAGAGTTCATTATATGGTGGGGCTTCCTCAGCACGTGTTACCACCTCCTCTGGTGGCATTGTGAAATCTCCACCTTCGGGCCAGTTTGTGATCACTTCTACAATTCCTGGACGATTTGGATTTCCTATTCGAGCTCGCTGTGTGATTAAGGCAATCCACTTACTCCAGGTAGCATCAGCGGCATGATGAGTAGAAGGAACTTTACCTTTGAACATCCAACCTAACACTGGCAATCGGGGCACCAGGAGGAGCTGTACTTCAGTACCAATTAGTTCTGAAGCAGCTCTGACTCCTTCATACGCTGCCAGGATTTCTTTCTCAGTTAGAGTATAGTTGGCCTCGGAGCCTTTATAGCCTCGACTCCAGAATCCCAGGGGTCGACCTCAAGTCTCACCTGGTCCTTTCTGCCATAGGCTCCAGGTAGGGCCATTATCTCCAGCTGCAGTGTACAGCACATTTTTAATGTCCTGTCCTCTTCGGACTGGTCCAAGTGCTACTGCACGCACAATCTCTTGTTTAATTTGTTCAAAGGCTTGTCGTTGCTCGGGACCCCATACAAACTCATTTTTCTTTCGAGTCACTTCATAGAGAGGTTTCACAATCTGACTATAACCTGGAATATGCATTCTCCAGAAACCCACAACACCTAAGAAGGCTTGTGTTTCCTTTTTGTTAGTAGGTGGGGACATAGCTGTTATTTTGTTAATCACCTCCATTGGAATCTGGCAACGGCCATCTTGCCATTTAATTCCCAAGAATTGGATGTTTCGTGCAGGTCCCTTGACCTTACCTCTTTTCACAACAAAACCTGCTTTCAGAAGAATCTCAATTACTTTCTTACCTTTCTTGAAAACTTCTTTTGCTGTATTACCCTACACAATGATGTCATCAATGCATTGCAGGTGTTCTGGAGCTCCACCCTTCTCCAGTGCAGTCTGGATCAGTCCATGGCAAATAGTAGGGCTGTGTTTCCACCCCTGGGGCAGTTGATTCCAGGTATACTGGACACCCCCCCAGGTGAAAGCAAATTGTGGCCTGCACTCTGCTGCTAAAGGAATAGAGAAAAAGGCATTAGCAACGTCAATTGTAGCATACCACTTGGCTGCCTTCGACTCTAGTTCATATTGCAGTTCTAGCATGTCTGGCACAGCAGCACTCAGTGGGGGTGTGACTTCATTCAGGCCACGGTAGTCTACTGTTAGACGCCAGTCACCATCAGACTTGCGCACTGGCCATATCGGGCTGTTAAAGGGTGAGCGAGTCTTGCTGATCACTCCCTGGGTCTCCAGCCGACGAATCAGGTTCTGAATGGGAATCAAAGAATCACGGTTAGTGCGATACTGTCGTCGATGCACCGTGGAAGTAGCAAGTGGTACCTGCTGTTCTTTAACCTTCAGCAATCCTACCACAGAAGGGTCATCTGAAAGGCCAGGTAAGGTAGACAGCTGTGTAACACCCTCAGTCTCTACAGCTGCTATACCAAAAGCCCACCGATACCCTTTCGGGTCTTTGAAATACCCTCTCTTGACATAGTCCATGCCAAGGATGCACAGAGCATCTGGGCCAGTCACAATAGGATGCTTCTCCCATTTATTCTTATTCAAGCTCACTTCGGCCTCCAGTACAGTCAGTTCTTGAGATCCTCCTGTCACTCCTGCAATAGTGACAGATTCTGTCCCTCTATGATTCGATGGCATTAGGGTACACTGTGCACCAGTGTCCACAAGGGCTCTATACTTTCGTGGCTCTAATGTGCCAAGCCATCTAATCCACACAGTCCAATAAACTTGGTTATCCCTCTCCTGCTCCTGGCTGGAGGCAGGGCAACCCTAATGCTGAGGACAGCATCTCCAATTGCAAGGTGAGTTCCTGTCTGGACAGGGGCAATGCATATTCTGAACTGGAGCAGCCATATTCATGTAACCATCCTTTCTTCTGTTTGCTTTACCTTGCAACTCAAGCACTCGTGACTATAGGGCTGAAGTAGGTTTTTTATCCCATCTCCTCATGTCCTCTCCATTACTGCAGAGGCAAAGCCACAGGAAACCTCGTAGCGAGTCCTGTTTCCCTTTGGTTGGTCTCATAGGAGGGCGTTTTTTTCCTAACGGCTGCAACTCTGGTCTTAACTGCAACTTGGGTCTGAGCAGGAGCTTGAGCCTGAGTTGCAACTTGGGTCTGAGCTGGAGAAGAGTAAGATTCTTTCCCAATCTCAGCAAGGTTTTCAAGCAGTTTGTGAAAAATTGTCTCGTTTTGCTCAACTATTGCCTTGGTCATTTTCTCCATTGTCTCATTCTGTGTCTTAGCTATGTTCTCTATTGTTTCGGTCTGTGTCTTATTTTGTTCAGCCATCTTCTCAGTTTGTTCAGCCACTTTCTTAGTCAGGTTTTCTATTGCTGCAACAGCGATGGGACAAGAGAGACTATCTTCATACTGTTGTACCCTATCAGCGACCTCACTTACAGTTGGTGTATCAGTATCAGATGCTCCCCAGACCATTGTTGACAATGTATGGGAATACACTGATGGTGCACTCTGCACAAACTTTTTCAACAAAGGTCGTTGACATGGCATCTCATCAGGATTTATAGTCACTTGCCAATCACCATAAATCACTTCTCAAATAGCCAGTTCTCTCAGGTAATTAATACCTTTCTCCATGCTGGTCCATTGCCTTGGACGGCATTGGATATCATCCTTAAAGTGATATCTGCTCTTTACAGCTGATAACAGTCGCCTCCAGAGACTGAGAACGTCTGCCTTATTCCCAATCACTTTATCAATACCTCCCTCTTTGGCCAGATTTCCCAGCTGGTTGGCCTCTTTACCATCTAAGTCTATGGAATTAGCTCCACTGTCCCAGCACTGGAGCAACCAAGAGAGAAGTGGCTCCCCATCATGACGAGTAAAATCCTTCCTCATATTTTGCAAATCCTTTAAGGACAAAGAGTTAATAATTACATCTGAGGCATCACCCTGTATCGAGACTGGCTGAGAAGGACCCTCTCCCCTATCTACCTGAGAAGGGGCTGTTGAATGTGATGTAAGAGGGTGCTTTCCTTTATCTACACCAGAAGGACCCTGTCCTGGATCTTCATCAGAGGAACCCTCTCCCGAGCTCTCTAGCTTGGGCACGTCCTTGTCGTAAGGGGCAGGGGACCGAGCCGACCTCTTTTTCTGCTTCCTGGTCACCGGAGCAACTTGTGCCGGTTCTGCTGGCGCTGGGGGAGCGGCAGTGCGCGGTTTGGGGGCTGGAGCGGTGACAGCGCTGGCTGTCGGGGCCGGAGCGGCCGGTGCAGCTGCGGGCGGGGGAGGGGCTGGCGACGGAGATGTGGGGGGTGCGGGCGGCGGAGCCACTTTTACCGCCGGCTGCGGAGTGACCGGGGCCGGGACGGGACGGGGCGCGGCTTGGGCCGGAGCCGGGGCCGGAGCCGGTGTTGGTGGAGGTGCGGGCCGGGCCGGAGCCGGAGCCGGTGGGGAGGCGACCGCTGCCGCTGGGGCCGGTGCCGGCGTGGCCGGGGGCGTGGCTTTCGCCGGAGCCGGAGCCTCGGCTTGTGCCGGTGGCTGTGGGGGAGCAGCCGATGCCGTTGGCACCGGTGTCGGCGTGGCCTTGGCCGGTGCCGCTGGCTTGGCTTGGGCCGGGGCGGGGGCTGGGGCTGGAGCCGGAACCGGAGCTGGGGCTGGTTCTGTTTGTGTCTGAGCAGCCATAGTGCCTGCCGCGCAACGCTCACTTCTGCACTGACATTTCATAGCAAATACTGCCTGCATTACATTCAGTGAAATCGACAGCACTATCACGATTAAGTGACCATGACAATAATCACAATAATTCTCCAAAGAGCCCGCAGGTTTTTCATCCCCTAATTCCGTTGGTATCACTTTGGGATAATCACTAAGAGGCAAGGTAAACTTTCCCCAGCGAAAATCGAAAGTGTGATTAGCAACAGAATCCATCACATGATGCCCAAGATACGCAGGTATCACAGCAATCCAAGTGACCACATTATACATCTGGAGGCACATCCACACAAATACAGCACGCTTGACCCACCGCATCCAAACACAAAAAACAAATAAACCTTTCAATATATTCGGTCAGTTTAACACCACCACATCGATGAACTTCATACAAAGCTGTCTAAAAATACCATTTACAATATTCTGTAGGTACGACATGATGTAAGCTGTCGGTTCTCCCTGAGCAAGCTGGAATTCAAACTATTCAGGCAATCTTATCAGACCACAGTCGTCGTGCCCCACGTTGGGCGCCAATAAATCTGTCGGTCTGGTTTTGGTAAATTCTGCCGAAACCACGACAAAAGGCAAGAGAAAAAGTGAGAGGATGAAAATGGGAACAGATGAGCAGGTGTCCTTCTCTTCCCAAACACCCGAATGAAAATCTATGCAATGTGGTTATAATCCAAATGCACTTTTCACCTTCATAGTTCACTATCCCATGCAATATTATTGCTCTAGCGTATGTACAATAAAATAAATTTAAAAAGCGCTTTTCAATATGGTTATATAAATATTTTTAAAAAGCAGCAGTGAAGGGCTAGCAATGATCAGGAGAATCAGAAACCTACTTTCTCAACATACTAAAAGCTCTTCTTGCTTAGTCCAGCAAAAAGATTAATATGATTACTGTTTTATAAGTGCATCAGTCAAGAACACACAAAGGCTGCAAGGAAAATAAGCTATTTAACTAAAGAACAATACTGGCACAGAAACAAATGTGTATAGATTGACCATAAGTAAATTTAAGCTGACAACAGACCTCTTACAGGCTTACAAGAGACAGCAGGGACGGTAAAAGAACAATAAAAGACTGTACTTTTAAATGGAACTTGATAAAATGATGTTGTGGATTACATAAGGTGGTTCTCATGACAGCCCATGGCTAGACTTCAGCACAAAGGAAATTCTTTCCAATCCAGTATTTTTAGGACTGAACTTTTTTTTTCATTCAAACAGAGAAATGAAAAACCAAGATTTACTCATAAGAAAGACAGAAGTACAATGCCTCTCGACTTCTTACAACACATACATGAAATGGATGAAAACAGACTTAAAAACAAAACAAAGAAAAATAGCTTCTAATTTGGAGATCTGAGTTTTTACAATAGGAGAGGTACCTAAGCTACCATTATTAGCTTTTTGAGAAACCTGTTAAATAGATTAACTTTTGTGCCATGGCAATTCTCTTGAGGTCCCTTTCCTTCTCTTTTAGCTTTGCTTTAACATCAAGCACAGAAATGCGCACAATGCGCTTGAGACAAAGGTCTATGTGTTCTGATCCACAAAATATATACATACACAGAAAAAAATTAAAATCACAGTTCTGATTGGCTCTTTACTTTTTGAAGGCAAATCTTTTCACTGAGAACTCTGTTACATTTTTATGCTATCACTAGGCACTGCACAACCAGAGCACCAGACGTGAGTATAACCCTAGTGAGGAGAATACTAATAGTTCTACTTAAAGCACTTCAGAGCATCAATCCTGAAGTGAATGAGGACGTGTCAAATCTAGAAGAGCATAAGCTAATTTTTTTTGATAAAAGAAAAATGGTAAGATTCCTTTAAAACCTTACATGAAGGTGGAAATGTAAGTGATATAAGAAATTAGATTAAGCTTCCCTATTTTAAAAGCAGAAAGGAAAGCTTGTGTTTTCCATTACACTTCCCATTTATGCTACCATAAGACAAAACATTCCCATTCAAGTTAAGGACTGAGCATTTGCTATTTTGAAAACTGTGACATAAAATATTCAAAATAGAAAAAGAGGTCAAATGTGTGATGAATCTGAAAGCCAAACAAAGGCACGGTTTGCTCTGCAGGGTAAAGTCCAGCCATTCTGACACTCAGTTCTTCCAGTCCTCATCTATCTCTTTTTCTTTTGCATAAAGATCCCTACTTTGAGTGAAGTCTTTGATCCATTTACAGTCAGAGGTAGAGACAGTAGCACAAATGGCAATCATTATGCAAGTAACCACACATGCTGTTAGCCAAGCATTCCTTTGCTCTTCAGTTCTGTGTGCTGCATTACTAAATGGCAAGTCATGGCAAGTAAGCCTAAAAAAATGATCAGTATCAACAGGTCATCACTCTTTAAACTTTCATAAAATCTGCATGTATTTCCAACATCATCCAAGTTGAGTGGAAGAAGGAAAAAAAAAAAGTCAAACCAAACCCTCAGAAAGACTGTCTGAATAAACAAGACGTTCAGTTTCTTTAGGCAAACTGAAATCTAGGTCACACTTTTAAGTAAGGCTTTATTTGCTTATAGGTGTCAAGGTTTCAGATGGCTTAAAATATTAATGACTTTAGACATCCATTCAAGAGACAGATTAAGTTCACAGGACATTGTAACCGCAGAACTATGTGATACATTATAATAATCCATTACTTTATATAAAAAATTTATCTTTTATATAATAATATATAATGTATATTTTGGTTGCTTAACTGAGTAAACTAACTCATAAGTAGAGTTCATAAGAGTTCATATTTTATATAAGGCTCTAGTCATTGACCAAATGCTAGAGATCATATAAACAGAATCATCTGTTGAAACAGTAGTTTTAAACATGTTATTACCTGACCTTATGTTTGACTAGACAAATTATTTACTTAAGCACTATAAACTACATGAACCCCACAATCAAGGAACTTGGTTAAGAAGATTGACTCAGAAGTCAATTTAAATACCTATCACTCAATGTTTGATATATAAAAGCATATTTAAATTTGAATGATACAATGGTAAATAAAAATCATTTTCTGTGCACCTTCTTAATCTTCAGTGAGTTCAAATATTGAGGAAAGAAATAAGGCAAAAAAGTAGCATCAGAAACACCAGTTATGAAAACTTCCAAAGACATTTATATCACCTGTTCCACCAACAGATCAAATACCTTCCTCTCAGAGTAATAAAAACAAATATATCCTTCACTAGAGAGTAATAAATAAAACTCTTCTACTAGGTAAAGCATGCTAGCAAGGGGTAGGCTGCAGATATTTATGTGAAAATGGAAGTAATATAGCACATATTTTAAGGAACAACATGTTGCCTCTCTAAGAAGAAAGAAAAAAAAAAACCCCTGACTATAAAATGGTTGATATTTTATTACTTATTTTTTGCATTTTGATAAGCGAGTACATAAATATTTAATGAAGTCTTATGGATGCTGGTGAATGATTATAGTTCCCCATACAGGATACATACCTTTATTTTTTGAGCCAGAGCTCCAAACAGAAAGCATATTAGTCCCAAGTCAATCATGTTGCTAGCATGAAAAACTAAGAAAATAGGCAGAATGGACGTCTTCTGACACCTACTTCTGTAGCTAAATTTACTACTAAACCAAATCCAAACTTTTTTCAAGCCACAAGCATACAGCTAACAATCCGTCTGACCTGGCCAGCACAGAGCTAAGAAACAGAAAGTGGTGAGGGACCTAAAAAGAACTGTAAAGATTTGTATTCAAAGAATCCTGGGATAAAGCCAATTCTATATGCTGATACGGAGTTGCAATTCTTGAGCAAAATGTGACAATGAAAACTTGCAATACTCCTAGAGATGAAGGAATCAAACATGGAAGTTTACCAGAACAGGAAGCAGCAGCTGGTAAATAGGTGGAAACCGATTATCAAAGATATTGCAAATATATCTCTGGATCCAACCTGTATGATTGAAAATGAAATTGCAGTTCATTTAACGACACAAAAAAAAAAAAAGTCTGGAAACATGATGTATTCTGTTTATAAAACTAAGAGAAAATAATGCAAAGATTAAGGAAAACAATTAATTTAAATACAGTATTGTACAATGGTCAAGCAAAGAATAATTGTTATAAAAACACTGCATGCAAGAACAGAGAGTTGAATGTCTAAGAGAAGCATCTGATGTAGATTGTGAAACAGAAATAGCAATTTGAAAGACTAGCAGAAATGCAGAAACACCTGCCCTACTAATTCTAGGTAACAGAGCACTCCTAAGTAGAGTTTGGGTATTGAATCATCAGTGAAACAAACAGACCCCCCACAAAAAAAACCAAACCAAAACAAAACAAAAAAAAAGATCCAATGGTTAAGACAATCCATTCCTAGGAATTCACTGAGTTGACTGAGTTTTAAGAGGAAGAATAAGGATGACTGGGATCATTTACTCAGCCTCTGTGAATCTGCAGGGAAGTTGTATGTATAGTACTTTTAGGTAATCCCTTGTTCAGATCTCAAGCTGCTGAAGCCCATTCTGGATATGCTGATGAACAGGTCCTCCCATCTGAACATTCATTGATCGAATGACTTACTCCAGACCCACTTCCTTCATACTCAATCCATAGCATAAGCTACCATTTAGGGAGTACAATCAGGAGATGGACTGAATGTAAGCTGAAGCCACAGGCAGAGTGATAGTACAGAACTAATCAAGTTGTCATTTTACACACACCAGCAGTCCCATTCTTCAAGGATGTTCACGTATACAGTGTCAGAGTCCTACTAGCAGAGGTGTAACTAGTGGAAGAACTGGAGTAATATCCGAATTAAAGAATATTACAATAAAATATATACACATACACACATCCCTATCCTATCACCATTTTGGATGATAGAATGTGAGATCTGAGAAAGCTTTAAGTGCTTATACTGATTATATTTTTTCTTCTGATTTTTGTGTTTCTTATGTTTTTGAGGATAACATAAAAGAAACAAAGCCAATGCCCTTCCCCTCTAAAAAACAAATTGGGAAAATGGTCAATGCAGTTAGCAATTTCCTGATTACCTCCAGCACACAGCAGTGTTAAAATTAGATTAGCCTTATAATGTACTGTCACATTTGTAGTGATTTAGACATAATCTTTAGACTAATACCTAGTAACTACATTGTGTTCCCTTTCAATAAAATATGTATATTTCGATAAGGTTTGTTGTTTTTAGAAAAATATTCAAAGAAAATTAATGCTTTTGTTTTCAATGTTCATACAATGTTTTGACTGCATGTTGCTCTATGAAGGACAAATAGAAAGGATTGTGAAATACACAGATCTGCAAGATCATATTAGCTTACAAACAGTACTTACTGAACAAGGCACATACCAGGAAAGCAAAACATAATTAGAGAATGCAGTTTGAGCACAGGCTGTTCTGTGCTCTGCTGGGTGAGATGCTGGGTCAAATTCATCCTTAATGTAACACCCTAATGATTTTATTATCAGTGAAGTTACCAAAGAGATTATCTGACTCATGAAACGCAAGATGAGCATGCTCAGAAGCAGTAGTCTGCAGATTAGCACTAGGAAAAGAAAAGAAGCGCCCCAATATAATTCAACCATGTTATCTAAGCATGTTCTTAAAATTTTATTTCAGGCTTGTGAATATAAAGCCTTTGGTCACAAACAATAGCTTTGCTAACACTTCCTGCTCTCCTGAAATGTTGATGAGGACAGAGAAACGTGAAGCAGCCTGCATTAGAAGGGCAAGACTGTTTTCAGCACTTGTGTCAGAAAATTGATTCTAGCTGAGATCTCTGCCTCCAAAGAGTGACACTGACATTTTAAGAAAGCCTAGGTCAGATGCCAGGACTATATTCCTCTTTCCAGCTCTTAATTTTGAGGGTAATAATAGCAATATGCCCTTCGCCACTCCTTTACAAACAGCAAGGTACATTTTCCAATTGAGCAAATTCTTGGCATGTCTGCCTCTTCAGCAGGTACTCTAGCTGCTAAACTCTACCAAACAACTCAGAGGGGGCTGAAACCTCCAATTTGGTTGCAATGAGAGAAATCTACCCCTGCTGGGCTCTAAGCTGTGAACCTTCAGCACAGAAGCAGGATATTTGCTGTTTGAGTTGAAGAAGATTAAGGCAGCTGTGTGTGGCCAAAAGAAAAATATCTATAGCATAAAAGCTGTCTCAGATGTCATCCAAGGACACAGTACAAACATGGGTCAAAGCCTTTCTGAGTACAAAAACAGTATTTCTCAACTTCTGGCAATGAGATGGATAACTGCAGGGTGAATGATCAGAACTGATTGTAAATGAATCCTGTCAGAAGGTGCACCTTTTCCAAGAAATTTATAGTTTACTGAATGTGTGGCATATTCTGAAAAGCAGCTATTGCTTTGATGCTAAGAGACAACGTAACTTTAAACCATCTAATGCTAGGATAAATAATTTGAACATGAAAACTGTATTCTAGGTACATTTTTAATTCTTACTCAAGGAACTTTGTGAGTATTCCACTAACATATATCTCTAACTTGCATGACAGAAATAATTTCTAATTTTAAAAAAGAAATCAGGTAGATAAAGCAAAAAACATCCCCAAAACACACTACTGCCTTGAAAACACTGCAACGCAACTACTTCCTGCTGTCATTCCTTGCCACCACTGCAATAAGGGAAAGAGGGATCCTTTCTCTCTCCACCAGTTTCCTACAGGTTGTTCACTTTTCTCAGAGGCAATGCAGACACAGAAGCTTTCTAAATTACTTTCGTTGCTCATAGCACAGAAACAGCTATAATGGCTGTTTGAGAAACCAACAAAAAATGCTCCTAGTTTCACTCTTTTGTTTGTGTGCGTCAGAGAGAGAGAGAGAGGCAAATACAGATTTCTTACACATTTATGAGAAACACTTCCTAAATATAAGATTAGGTAAAGATATTAGATACCATCTGGAATGGCATGCAGTGAATTTATTCTTTCATCTGCTTAACTTTTGTTCAGGTCCTTATTTAACTATGACTAACTATGCTGCACCATAGGACACACCATGTGGCAGTAATCTTGTTTTGATATTTATGTAACTTCAATATGATACAAATTTCAGTTTATTATTTGGTGGGAATTTTGTTGTAGTTTGTTTTGCTAAAATAGAATTATGAGGAGAACCAGATATTTCCTATAGTTGATAACATATTTCTTCCCCTAATAAAGAGAGATATCTGTTAGTTTATTGCTTGATTCACATCACTTCAGTCTACAATCTAAAACTTACTGCACCTATCTCAATAGTCAGTAAGTTCTTTTCTTTGTATTTGAGCATATACAAAAACAGTCAATGGGTTTACTTATTGAATTTGTAGCACATTCAGTATTGTGCATTTGTTCTGAGATTTGGAGAGAACTGGAATAAAATGAATACAACAGTCAGTAGCTGGGAAAAGTAAGGGGAGGAAATTGAAGTGGCAACACAAAACAAAACAGAGAAATGAACCCAAATTAAATAAACTAATTCAAGACAAAGTAACTGGGTAATTCAAAGTATAATCAATCAAGTAACCAAGTTTTCTGAAACAAATATTTGTGGAAGGGTGCTTTAAAGGTGAATTTGAATTTACAGCTGAGTTTACAATCAAATTTGAATGCATATATATAATAACTGGTAAGCATCCAGTCAGGAAGTATTGATATATCCTTTTTTTGATCAGTCATAACAAGGCAACAATGTGAAACGTTTTGGACATTTCACCTTTATCTTAACATTTTTTTAAACATTCACTAAGCTGTCAAGGTGTTTTATACCTTGTAATGAAGTTTGTGAAAGATGAATGGCAGGCATTAACCATTATTTCATTATCACAGAGTGAGAGGAAGAGAGGCTGGAGGGGTGATTTGCACCTTGGGTGTCTTCAAACTACTGACAAGGAATTTTGTTCATTATTATTAGCACTTGAATACTAGGAATCTGCTAAAAGCTTCACAGGGGAGGGAGCAAAAAAGAAGAAAAACCCAAAACCTCCACTTAAGTCAAGAAACAAATACATTAATGTACTGAATGTACTGGATTCTAAGTATTAACTGTGACCACTACATTAAAGTTTCCTATTCCTCTGTGCAAATTCCCCCAAAAAAGTCTTTGAGGAAGCTTTTCCCTGAGGATGCTCCAGGCAGGAAAACAAAACCAAACAACTCCTCCTCCAAAAAACTAAACAACCCTCCCCAAGCCCCACCTTCAAAATGCACAACTTTAGATGTAAATATATTTATTTATATATTGAATATTGTTTTACAAGATGAAATAATTCAAAATGCAACTAGTGTTGATACAGAAATAAAGCTACCAAATAGAGGTTGATGGGTGTTTTTTGCATAGCAACTTAAATGCCGATGCCATTCATTACTTGTTAAAGTAGACATGAAGAAACAGAGAATTTAGCTAGGCTTCTCAAACGCCTAATTGGATTTCATTGCTATGCCTACAGCACCATTACTACTAAAAGATTTAATTAAACCACAGATACTATAGCATATGCAACTCATTTTTCAGTTCAGGAATACAAACCGCAGAATATTTCTCAACTGGTAAAGATGTAATTGTACATATTTTATCTAAATGAAAACTTGCATTATAACTCCATAATGTTAAAAGATAACATTTCAATGTAAAATTACAGTGATGTTGTTAGATTAGTTACTAATTAAAAACAACTATACAGTCGCAGTACAGAATATCTATCTTGGTAGGCACTGGCAATAACCAAGTGGTTTTCTTACCAAAACTGAGACAAAGGAGAGATGACATTTTTTAAATATTACTGAAATTTAAAATTTTTCTTTACAAATCAAATATAATAACAGTGATGGGAGTCACAATATCACTTAATGAGTAACATTTGTACTTCCTTGCAACAGAATTTCCATTGCTATTAATACCAGATGAAACATGAAGCAGTTTTCAGAAAATGGATTAGAAAAGTGAAATATTAAAGAATTCTAACTGCAAAGATTATCTGGGAATGTTCAACTCAGAGCACAAGTCTTACGAGGAGAGGCTGAGGGAGCTGGGGTTGTTCAGTCTGGGGAAGAGGAGACTGAGGGGAGACCTTATCGCTCTCTACAAGTACCTGAAAGGAGGCTGTAGAGAGGTGGGGGTCGGTCTCTTCTCCCAAGTTACAGATGATAGGACAAGGGGTAATGGCCTCAAGTTATGCCAGGGGAAGTTCAGGTTAGATATTAGGAAATATTTCTTTACTGAAAGGGTTGTCAGGCATTGGAATGGGCTGCCCAGGGAGGTGGTTGAGGCACCATCCCTGGAGGTATTCAAGAGAGGAGTTGACATGGTGCTCGGCGATATGGATTAGTGTTGGGTGGTGTGGTGGTGTGTGTGTGGGTTGTGCGTGGTGTGTTGTGTGTGTGTGTTGTGTGTGGTTTTGTGTGGTTGTTTTTTGTGTGTGGTTTTTGTTTTGTTTTGGTTTGGTTTGGTTTTTTGTTTGGTTTTTTTTGTTGGTTTTTTTTTTTTTTTGTTGGTTTTGGGTTTGTTTTTTTTTTTTTTTTTTGGCTGGACTAGATGATCTTAAAGGGTCCCTTCCAACCTAGGTGATTCTGTGATTCTGTGATTCTGTGATATCTGTCTGAACTTGCCACCCACAAGATGAACACACACACACACAGAGGATTTTTTTCTCGTAGTTTTATAAATGCGATACTAAACTGCTGATGTAATTTACATTACATACTACTTCCATCATTAAATGCAAACCGATATCAACTTTATATGAGACAAACATGCATTTAACTTATGTTTAAGGTTCCTGAAGAAAATGCCATAATCTTCTCTCCAGACAACACAATAATGGAAATGACTGAAGGGAAAAGTTAATGTCAGGCTAGGGTGGTCACTGCACTGAAGAGCATGGGGGTTGGAGATTTTCACCATTGCTCCTACTAGGCATTTGGAAGCTGAGTAGGAAGAACCACATATACATCTGATTTGCTGGAGGCAATCTTCAAGGTGTTTCTTTTCATGGATTTCCCCTTCTTTAGCAGCTACCAGTGGAAAAAGGGATGCTAAGTCCTATGCTATTTTTCACTAACCCTTATGTTCTTCAGTTTTCAGTTGCAATAATGATTTGTTGATTTATTGTACTATTCTTTTTTTTTTTTTTAAAGTTCTTGGCAGTAGTAGCAGTAGTTCCCTTCATGGATACAAACTCTGTTGCATACACACTATCTAAGCACAGAAGACAATTCCTATACAGAAAGCCTACCACTCGCTACCACAAAAAAGGAACAAACACATAGGGACATTTAGGCAGAGGAAATCACAGAAAAAGATGAGATATTGAACTGCTTTCTGCTTATTACCAATACATCTCTCCTTTCTTTTCTTCTAAAAGCTCAGCTCGGCAAGCTTTCCAGTATTTTTGAGTTTTCTGGTGTTTCTCTGATCATATGTACTAGTACCTAGGTAGTGAACATTAGAAGCTTATTCAGCTGTTCTGATCAATTTGTATAAACTCTATGCAATGTGTTCCATATGTTTTTAATTTTATGCACACTATAAAAGCAATTAAATGCATTGAATTACAAAACAGTCAAGGAGAAAAAATCCACTAACTTTGTCCGTATATGTGGAAAAAAATGTATACACGCTGAAAGCCAAACAGTGTTAAGTCCAAGCTGCTAAAGAAAGCATACTAAGCCAGTTAAACTTAAATAAGTGCATATATAGAGTATGTTATCTGCCTTATTATCTATGTAGTTGCAATATATGGCTAGCAATTTTAAAATTGGTTCTTTTCCAAACTACCTACCAAAAAGTATATCCTTCATTCTTTATATTCTACATTATAAAAATTTATGACCTGTAATCTATGGATATATTGAGTGAGTGTGTGTAATGATGCAGCTACTGCATGGTTGGTATGATTACAATTCCCCAGACACAATTCTTCATTTCCAGTCTAAGCAGCTTGTTGGATTGCAAACCCCACCAGACCTACCAAACAGCATCGTATCATTTGGTAGCTCAAAAATTCTTGATAGGCTTGCAATGATCTTCAGTTTCAGAGACAGCATAACTCAGATACACAGGATATTTCCCATGATTACTATAAAAACAAGGAAAATCCTAATGATATTAGCAAGTTTGCTATTGGGAACAGATTACGTGAATTCTTTGTAGAAACTGTGGCTTGTGTAGCATGAGGTCTGTGTTTCTGAGAGTACTGCAGCACTGCTAACATGCGCATGACTGCAGTATATTGTGAGTATATGTGCTATGAATATCTAATGGATATTTGGTTCGTAGCTTCAACTTACATGCATTTACTTAGCTATCCCTCTAAACAATTATTGTTGTTCATATGTCTTACTTTTTCCTGTTAAGGATAAGCCAAACCAAACAAAATCCACCAAAACCTAACAGTGAAGCTAGACACAAAATCATCACTAGAACTCTTTATTTTAAAAAAAACCCTGACAAGTTTGAATACATATTTTTGTCTAGTAGCAATAGCAACAGAAGAATAAGGACTCTTCTGATGGGGTCTTACAATGAATCAGCTGATATGCCCTGTTTCTATTTCCCCCATGTAGTTTAGCCCTCACAGATTTCTACTCTTCATGTACAGAGACATAGTTATCAAGAATATACAGGTGGTAACGTTGCACCATTATTAAGAGATTATAGATGCCCAGACCTAGGCTGTAAAGACAGCAAAACACGCAGAAACAGAGTAGGAGCCTCAACTGACATGCTTTCTATGCTATACATTTTGGAAGAATTATGTTTCCCAGCTTTTCTTCCAATAGGACATCTTCCAATAATTTGTATTTTTTCATGCACACAGGCAGAACACAGATAGAATCATTGTGTCTTGGGTTGTAGTTGAGTACAAAGTATTTTTTAAGGTTCATCATAAAGTCTTCAGAACATATAGAAAGTAGTATCTTTCAAGCAGCAAAAAAAAGAGCTAAGGTAAAATCCCAGGTTTTGTAAAGAGTAATTTCTATTACAGACAATTATGAAACACAAGGTACAGGTCAAACATGACAGTATAAACTTTTAAAAAAGACAAAATTCCCTATTGTGAGTGACTTTCTATCACTTTTCTATTGAAATCAGTATAGGTTAGAAGTATATTTTACCTCCTCAGTGGGGAGAATACCCAAAAAGTTCAATGCTAGTTCATCTACTTGCAGTAAACAAATTAAAACTAGTATTTTCCTTGCATGTTACTAAATGCAATACATTACCTACTTGCTCATTAGAAGTGGAATATTTAAAGTACTCCTTCATCAAATATTAGAAATTAAAAAAAAAAAAATCTAAGTGTATAGACTGATAACTTTATTATATGTTTTCAGATATGATCCTGAAATTTTCAGAAAGACGTAGAGTACAAGAATGAAAATTATTTTTTTTCAATTCTATACCTAAACATTTGAACAATGTTGTAAACTCAGAAAGTATGTGAGATTTCATATAGTCTAATATATCTGTAGATGCCAGAACCTGACAAGCTAGGTGTTCAGAAGCTTGTACATCAGAATAACTTCAAAATCTATTTTAATGAATTTCTTCATATCCGCTTTATACTCTCAAAAATTCTGGCATGTTTGTGGCATAAATATGCAACTTATTACATAATAGCAAACTAACATCTTAACAGTAGAAATGAAAAATTAGCAGAAATAACCCTACAAGTTCTTTATGGCCACCATAGAAGTGTTAAAAGCCATAAATGATAGCTGGAGAAAAAATGTGTAAATATATGGGAAATGCTTTTCCACAAATATGAAAGCATATTCTCTAAAAGGCATTCAAATTGAACTAATTTTTTAATGAATATTACATTTGTTACTACTGGGAAAAAAACTAACAAGTCAAAATAAAGGAGTTTGGGTTGGGTTTGGTGGTTGGTTGGTGGGATCTTTTTTCTCCCAATGTATGTGTTTTGAAAGGATTTCCTAAATTTAAATACAAGTGCAGTGCATCAAAAATTGTGAACATGGCAAACATTTCACACTGCATGACATGAAACCCCTTATTTTTATTGAGTGGATTAATTTCATCTAACTTTAGTTATATAGAGTACAAATGTTTGTATGAAGTAATTTCCCTGGATTCCTGTATCTAATCACTTCTGGAGAATTAATATTTCAGCTTGTCTTGATGTTCTGCTTTAGAATGACGCAAACCATGGACTAGGCTCCTCTGACTCATAAAAGTAGTTTTGCATGACCAGACACAGAGCTGTACCTCTCCAAGGCAAACATCTGTTTAACCAGAGAAAAAACCCACAACTTAATATTATTTCCCAAATTTGAAATTCAGTGAGAAATTCAAAAGTTTCTGGCTTTCACAACAACCAGAGACAGTTTTGTCCCCTCTGCCCCACCATATAAAAAGATACGGTTTCATTTGTACATATTGTTTCTACCATCAGACAAGAGATAGTTGAAAAGCAGAGGGACAAGATGATATCCGTTCTTTGCTGATGGCAGTGGTATAGTTAAGTTCAAATGGAATCAGAATTTCATACTTCGGGTGTATCATTTGCTATATTTTAAAGATTAAACTTCAATTCTGCACTGAGAACTGCTTAGACAAAATTAGACATCTATTCAGAGCTTTGTCAATTTAATGGACTTCCACAGATCACAAAGAGGTCTTTCAGCCAGCTTATCCAGAACAAGGATTAAAGAATTTAACATTTAGTGGCTTCTCTTGTCTGACTCATCTTCTTTCCCCCTATGGTGCAGTCCCACTGTTGGCCAGCACTGATTCCAGATCACTCAGGACCTGAACAACAGTTCACCCTCCTTTGCTTCAGCTCTGAGGACTGTGATGTGACAGCGTACATGAGGTCAGGCTACTTATCCAACTGAAATCCAACACGCACAACAGACATATAAAACATGCATATTTCTATAAAACGTGTATTTTTATATTTAAAACATTTTTATAAAGTTTTCAGTAGGTTCAAATTGTTTATTTAATAAAAAGCATAAGAGGAGAAAACAGACAGCCAGGCTAGGAGAAATGAACCTCATCTTTCTACCACAATGATATCTCACCCAAAGCTTAACATCAAACTTGAGACTAAGAAACATTGCACTGCATACATTAAATAGTAAACACGCCACTTCTAGTACTGTTCTACCTTTCTTTCACCCTTGGAAAAGTGTTCCCATCAAAAGCCATAAAGTACAACTACTTTGAAGCAAAATAGAATGCATAGAGAAATAGAAGATATCACAACTCAGGAGACAAATCAAAATATTTGATTTCATACTATTTTTTCCTACCTCTTTAAAGTCTTTCCTACAATGTTCCCTGCAGGGCCACATGCAACTAAAACTAAAGTTAAAAGTACAATAATTATCAAGTATTTTCAGCTTGATACTGAATTCCTGGTATAATATTAAACACAGTTTTCATTTTCTCCCAGTAAGAAGTAGCCTGTGTCACCAAAAATACTTTTCTTTGTCAGAAATATTTTAATATCAAGCAAAAATACTTCCTTTACTGCCTTAAAATTAGTATCCTGGGAAGTTGAACAAGTTATCTTTTTACCTCATGGTGTTGCTTGCCACATTGTTACAATAAGAAAACAAACACATAGTAATATATGCATGATAATATCAGAGACATCTGAGGATTCAGTCATTCTTTAGCAGATAAGAACTTTGAGCTTATTGCCTGACACCAAGGGAAGAAATAGCAGCTTATTACTATTTAGAATGCTAACACCAATATTATAGGCCCATTGCAACACCTGTAGAGGTTTCAAAACCTGACATTGATACATGGTGCATTAGAAACCAAATGATTGGTAAAAAAATCCAAACAAAACCACAAAATAAACCAACGAACAGAAAATATTTCAACAGTATGTTGATTAGGTATGCAAGAAAAATAGCAATATATTTCAGGAATGCATGTGCATTTTTCCTACACATGTATGTATAAAATTAACCAAATAAAATGAAAGTCAGTGCAAAATTTCTCAAAACAAAATCAAGTAGTCTTGTTTAGCTAAGTATTTGTTAACAGATTTGAAGTTCAGGGACCTTTTTTAGTAAAGTTCTGTGGGATAATGTGGTGTCCTGATCCATTTTCCATTTTATTCAGTGAGAGTTTGAATGGTAGTCAACTGCTAATGACTTGAATCACAGGATGATAGGGGTTGGAAGGGACCTTTGGAGATCATCTAGTCCAACCCCCCTGCCAAAGCAGGTTCACCTACAGCTAGTTGCACAAGAATCCATCCAAGCAGATTTTGAATATCTCCAGAGAAGAAGACTCCACAACCTCTCTGGCCAGCCTGTTCCAGTGCTCTGTCACCCTCAAAGTAGAGAAGTTTTCTCTCATGTTAAGAAAGAATTTCCTGTGTTCCAGTTTGTGCCCATTGGCCCTTGTCCTGTCATCAGGCAACACTGAAAAGAGTCTGGCCTCAGCCGTTTGACACCCACCCTTTAGATATTTATAAGCATTGATGAGAACCCCTCCCAGTCTTCTCCAGGTCTCTCAGCCTTTCCTCATAAGAGAGGACTCCAGTCCCTTGATCATCAAAGAATATCATGACATTGTCATAAAAGCCAAACCCCTCACAATGGCACCAGCCACATAGCCAGAATGATGTTGTCTTTCCATAAGAAGTCCAGAATACTCTGCATACTACCAATCCCTTAAACTAAATACACTTTTTTTTCAATGGTGCTTAGCCTTCCTTCCATTACCAAAGTGCCAGAAAAAGTGATAATTCTGTTGTTCAGAAAACTAGATTCAACTACATACATCCCTTTACATATCTGTAACAAGTAATGTCTCATAGTTTTATTGAGTACTCTGTAGCATATTCACATTATATTTAAGCCTCATTTTTTAACTTAAGGATTTTTTTGTAATTATGAAAATGGATAACTCTAAGAGACTGTTGTACAGCGACTGAAATTCTAAAGGCTGTCTCTGCTCTGGTGCCTTTCAAAGCCTTAAAAGCAAAATACAATTTAAATGTGACATCTGTTAGAGTTATTAAATCTAGCAGCAGCTGAGGAAACATAAAAGGATTCTTCTTTTAAATAGAAAACAAGCTGACATTTTACAAATACTTATTCGCTATTTCAGCTAGTGGTATACATTAGAGAAGACTACAATAATCAGAAAGAATTTGAATGATCTACAGAACAAAAGTGTCGACTAAATTACAAAGATAGCAGATGTTTCAGCATTTATTTCTCTTTAAACCCCCTGCTTTCATACATTTCCAGGTCAAACATTCAGTGCGTATATCTTCTATCCTATTAATTTTCAGCTGTATATTCCACTCCATAGCACGTATGACATTTTGTTACTTTATCCAGAAACAACGTCTCAGCCAGAGCAAAGAGATGCAATGTAATTACTGACCCATTATAACACAGTTTTAGCTTGATTTCTCCCTTCCCCCCACCTCTTCTATAAGCAGCTTTGTGAACTTCAGGTGCCTGATTTGCATGATCACAGGGGGTCTTTATTGTGAGATCATTATTCTTTTTACTGCATGCATATCTTTAACCAGGTATGACTAATTGGTGTGGAATAAAGCCTTTTCACAACCAGTATGCAGCACACACCATTTCACAACTAGCATGTGGTATGTGCACTCTGGTTTCAGGCAAAGTCAAACCAGAAAAATAACAAATGACTAACCTAGACCTGTTTATTCAGGAAATTATCTTAGTTTTTAAACGATTCCTGTTGACTTCAGATGAGAAACTTTGACCCTCGGAGCATAACTTTCCACTCAGATTTCTTTTTTTTTTTTTTTTTGTGTGTCCTACGGTCTTGAATGTGCTTGTAGTTATATCAATTTTCAGTTATGTCATACTTACCTTTCTTTACAAAGTTTTTTTTTTTTTTAATTTTACCTGCTCAATATTTATTTCAGGGTTTGGAGAGACAGGAAAGATCTATGAATATTATACTATACCAAAAAACCCCAAAACCTAAGCATAAACAGTGCATTCCTTTTTTCAAAGATAACTGCCATTGACTTGAGAAGAATGAGATCTTGCTCACCATAGCCTAAGAACTCATTCTCTAACAATTTTCTTACAAGTAACAAACTGGCTTTTTTTGACAGGCAGCATTTGAGGTACAGCACCAAAATAGTCACAGTCTATCCTGTTCTAATGGGCCCTCAATCATAAAGTTAACAGAAATAGCAACATGTGACTTAAGATAGTGGTGCTAGTGGGAAGACTGGCTTACAGCTGCTCTCTATTATGAAAAATAGCTGAGGAAAAAAACTACATGGTGGGGGTTTTTCTTGGTCTTGATAAAAATGGAGGTTAGAGAGTGGCTTTAACAACTGGTAGAGCTCAGACCAAAAAAAAAAAAAAAAAAAAAAAACCACAAACAAACCCAAATAAACAAAAAAAAACCAACCCAAACTCAAAACCAAAACAACCCACCAAAACAAAACAAAAAAGCGACAACCCAACAAAAAACTCCAAGTTTTCAAAAAGAAAAAAAATTATTAGAAACCTATCTAAAAAGTCCAAAGCATCATACTCCACTAAATTATGCCAATTTCTCATCATTGGAAAGATTAAATTTCTTTTATATTCATTGCCAAGTATTCAGATTAATTCACACACTAGTAATTTCATTACTTAGAAGTCCAACGCCTAAATTCTCACTGTAAGATCTAATTTTCATAAAGGACATGTGTGAAAGAAAAATATTCTCAAATCCTGGGAGTACTGAATAATCCAAGCTCTTACACGAACGTTTTGTTCTATGAAAAAGCTGGTTTGGCAACTACTCCCAACCACTTACTCCCATTTCTTTTCTTGCCTTAAGCCTATCACTTTTTAGTTGTGCCAATGCAACTATTCAGGCAGCTCCACTTTAAATTGAATCATCAAAACACTCCTGGTTATAAGAGTCATTCATGTCACAACAGAGTCAGGAATAGAAATGTTGAACAATGGTTATGTGAAACGTGGCCCCACCAGCTCCCTGCTGATCAATTAAATCAACAATCATGATAAAAATAGTTTTATAAAGAGTTATGGGATGAAAGGAAACCTTACAGTTTTCACCGAAAGCAAATAGGTTCAGACCTCAAAAGGACTAAATTGTGAAGCAGAATTTAGGGAAGACTCAGATATTTAGTTCAAAAATATAATTATTCTGATCCTTCAGACACTGAAAAACTTGCAAACACTGACAATTTTAATAATTAAAGTTCCTTGCATGCCTAAATTCTCCTTTGGTCATAAATTTCTCTATGCCTGCTTATACTTGTAAGCACCTTAAGTAGATTAAATAGCAAGAGTAGTACTCTTGGCTCTTGGTTGCCACGTGTGTCAAGGAAATAACTTACTTAGTATAGTATGTCACATGTCTAAGAAAACCCACCATAAATTATTTCAGTTCTCCAGCAAAGTTTTAAGTTTTATAGCATTAAAACCACTCCCTGGAAAATTTCCAGTGAACTCCCTTAAATTCAGTTTTATACTGAGAAATAAAAAAAAAAAAAAAAAAAATGCTGAGATAATACCTGAAAGTAAGTCTAATGTGATACTAGAATCATGTAATCATATAATCATATAATCATAGAATGGTTTGAGTTCGAAGGAACCTTGAAGATCATTGAGTTCCAACCCCCATGCCATGGGCAGGGACACCTCCTACTAGACCAGGTTGCTAACTTGTGTTGAGCAACTTATTACTACTTTGTGTTTGTTTATTTTTATTTTTTACTGTACTGAAATGCTACAGAAAAGGATTAGTTTTACTATAAGATGATTGAAAACTATAAGTAAACATAGGCATTTCATACACACTGGATTCTACCAGACTGTAGAATTTATCACCAAGTTTCCATTGACAGCTTGCCATTGGGTTTAACCAAAATATGCCATTTAAAAAAGTTTTGTTTTCTCCTACATTCATTGCTCCTCTCCTTGAAGCAGTGCTTTAGAAGGTTATCATATTGTATAACTGTGGTTACCTCAAGATGATACTGAAGACTATGTTAACCAACATGATTCCACTGGTTCTCTGTAGTGCATCTCCACCATCCCTCTTCAACCGTTGTTGTTTTACAGTTATATGCCATGTTATGCTGTTTGAGGCAATGAGAACTTTGCATTACACAAGCGAATGATGTTTAACAGAATAGAAATCTCAAAGTCGTAGGGCCCTGCAATTAGAAGGTAACTAACCATAATAATTTTAATTATAATGAAGAAATTCTGTATGGGGTTAGGTTGTGCTCTATGCAACCCACCCTTTGAAATCACTGCAATTATCACAAACAGTTTTTTTGAGCTGTGAAATTTATGCTGTATGGATTTATACATTTCAATTCATCTTTCTTTTTGTTTGAATATAGTGAAAATCTGAACGAAATCTAGTTTCTTCTGCTTCTTATGTAAAGGAAGTCTTATGTAAGCCATTTAGAGACATATTTTAGATTTTATTAGTGATATTTTTTAATTCATTAAATAAACGTTTAGAATAGCTAAGAATTTCTAAGCAAACTAAGGCAGTCAAAATTTCAGTTTTGCAAAGAATTTCAGGAATCAAACATTGTTTTGTTCTAATTAAAAAAACCCAACAAGATTCATTATGAAGTTATTTAAAAAATCTTCACTGATTAAGATATTTAATTTTATGTACTCATAATATGATCTTTTTTACAGCTGTCAAATATAACTTCAAACGGAAAATTAAAACATTTCATTTAAAATCAAGTTACTCACTTTCTCCAAATAGATGCCTTCACAAAATCTAAACAATTCTTTTAAGCATCTAATTTTTCTATCCCTATTATTATTTTTCAATCCCTATTATTAAAAAAATTCTATATTATTTTATTATATTATCTATTTTATATTATTTTATTATATTATCTACTCTATATTATTTTTCTACCCCTATTACTCAAAACAGTGAGGATCTCATCAGCTACAGCCATGATTTCTCCTGTCTTCATCTGAACCCCGGCAGGCAGCACACGTGAGTGTGAACCTCCTCAGGATGAAGAAAGATTTTAAAATATTTTATTTCCTGCCTCAGAGTTCCATTTCATCCACTTTGGGAGGGGTGTTGTTTGCTCACCCTTTTGAATGGTGTAACTTTTAGTGTTAATGCAGAAATCAGCATTTTAATCAAGTTTGAATGTCTTTTTAAAGACATACATCAAAACAGAAATTATAGATTGAAACAACTGACAGCTCTGTGTACAAGATCAAACAATGCTAGCTGTCCCTTTTCTCCTTATTGCCTAAAAATCCAGTTACAGCAGATGAAATTTTCATCAAACATCCTTTTAGACGCAGACAAATTCTGCATTTTCAAAAAACTGCATATCAGGGATCATGACTCAGTTCATCAAACGCTCCTCCAAGATTCAGTCTCTTTGACCTTGAAAATATGAGTCCATGACTCCAAAGGAATAACTATGCATCCCACTCCTTACTGATTGCATACACCTTACCAGCTCCCAGGAGCCAGAAAAACCAATTCCTCTTGAGTAAACAAACCACTTTTCCATCTACCTCTTCTTCCCTTTAAGTATTCAGCATGGTTAGAAGAATTGATTTAAGATAGTCCATCAGGAAAAAAAAAAAAAAGCCCTAGAATCAGCTTTGTGAAAAGACTGTTATGCTATCTAGATTTTTTTTTAGCAGTCCCATTCAGATTTTAGCATTCTGATACTGATATGATATGTGTAAAATGATGGTACAAAACAGTATCTTCATTCAATGATCACACTGAGAATCTGTGCAATGCAGAAAACAACTGCATCATTTCCATCAAGTATCCTTCATCACTGGTAAATATGAAAAGGTTTAACGTGGTATCATCATCAGCTCCCTGCTGCCAGCGCTGGGACACCTGTACCAATACACGCACAAATTATTAACAGCTGTCCATGTTTGAAGTCTATATCATAACTACAGGTGAGACAGTGCCGGTTTTGAATTCAATAAAAAAAATCTGAAGAAAATTAATTTTAAAATGTAATTCATTTTCATTTCACTAATGACAGGCTGAAGCCAGAGTCTTGTTGTAAATGAGCATCAGTAGAAAGCTAATCGGAGCACCTCCTATCATTTGAATTGCTTGCTTCTTCAGACACATTTACTTAGTTTTATAATAATTTTACCACTGAGTCTTATTATACATATGAAATCTCCTAACTTAGCAATCCACCTATCCTCATCTCTTCAGGGGATAGTTTTCATTTTACAGTTCTTGCCTTTAATAAATGATAATTACATGTTGTATGGAGTGCTAGAACTGGAGATTTAAATCAGTAGTGTACAGTTAAGAGGTAAAATACAAAGAGAGCAAAACCAGCCACACTTCTGCATTCATGAATGATTCTGATCCAGAAGCCTGAAGATCCCTCAACAATATGCAGGCATTTGTTCTTTATATTATATATTTCCTGATGTAACTCCCTGGGTTCTCTAAACTGATACCAAAGGGACACTTACAGAGCTGAAAATGTTTCTGGATTGTCATCACGTGTGTAAACAGAGCGCCTACCCTCCCATTGCAGCATGCCATGACTTCAAATAGCATTAAGAACTCTTGATTATGTAGTGGTCATTCTGAGCAGTTTAAAGCTAATGATATTGCTTTCTACTTCATTTTGGTCTAGTTTCCTTAAAGCAAGGCGGGGTGGGTGTGGGGAATAATTTAATCAAGTAGATTTTTAAATATATAATTTTTTACTAATTATGGAATGTTAGTCCCTTGATTGAAATATTAATTTTAAACTAGAAAATCTCTCCTGAAATCTTGCTTCATTCCATAATCTCAACTTGAAAGACTAAAATGGATTTGGGGAAAGGAAACCAGTAGTATTACTTGGGAAATAAAATAATATTATTGATGCAGAACTACACAAAGTTTTGCCCATGTTTTTAAATAATAGCTGTAGAACATTGGGAAAATTGTCTTATGTCAAAGCTTTAGAGATTAAAAAATAAAGTACATCAAAAATTTTTTATTAAATTAAGATATTTTAAAACACAGCTAAAACAATAATACAGGTTTTCATCACACAAACAGTATCTTAGTTTCATCTCCCTCTACGATAGAAGATATATAGCAAATGTCAACCCTACATATTACTTCTGTTTGCTGGCACCAGCAATTTTTTCCAAGGCTCATGTACAAATACTGATGATGGAGGTATGCTATGCAAAGAGCACCTTAAACTCCTTTAGTTATTTTAACAAATTTAGAAGCAAGCTTATTATTGAACCTACATTATTGGAAGAAAAATAAGTTGCCCCTTTGCTGCTTGAAGTTATTCAGTCAACCGGTCTCAGGGCTGAAATCCATTTTGATTTCCCATTTCCCACCCAGTGTATGAGAAACTCAAAAGTATTCATGAAGTGTATACGTATATTGGAAAAGTGCTTTATATTGGCTAAAAGCCTAGAAAACTACATCCTCTAGAAGTCAAGTCTTCCAGTTTGTGATGAAAAATGCCTGGGAATGGTTTAAAGCTTGACACAATTCAGTACTTTAATATTATGAAAATATTTCATAATAAAATAATATCATAATTTTATGTTTTACTAATGCTGGATAAGCTTTTCAAATACAGGACTGTTAAGGAAATTAACATACTCGTTAACTGAATAGCCAGGCATGATTCTAAGGCTGGAAAAATATTTACAATAGGTTTATCATTTCAGCTATATTTAATATCATATCTTGGCCAAAAAAAAAGACTGAAGATAAACGCAAAATTGGGAAAGGTTAATGTCCAAATACAATATGTACTTGGAAAGAAGACCAGAATGACTATGTCTGTCTGATATTATTTTTTAAGTACTATATGAACGCAATTCACCTTAAAAAAATAAATATACACTACAATCTAATGACAGCAAAACTGCAGATTAATCTTTCTTATAATAACAATATGACCTGAAAAAGCATCAACTAAGCCAGCCTTACAATAGCATCTCTGACAAAGTTAATGTCCCTGTGGGCTATTTTTCCTTGATTACATAATGGATTTTAAGTACAAATACACAAAAACATAACATTATTTTTAACATCCTCTGCCAGAAGAAATGGGAAGTGATTTAACTACTCAATGCTCATAGATAATGCCCTTGTCTACAGGCATCTTCAATTTTAGGGTAAGATGTTGTATTTGGATAAGTGCATTATTCTGATTTAAAGTTGGAAACATACTCAGATCTTCATGCAACCAGTTTATACTTTATATTTCTTCCTTCCATATGACACAGGTCAACCAGAAATTTTTGTGTCATAAAATAATGTATATTATTTAAGAAGAAAAGAGTAGGTTGTTTTAATGCAAAGAGTATAGTTGTCTGAATGAATTAACAAGGTCTGAATGATAAAACTATAGTATCTATTCATGATCTCTCTGAATTGACAGTGATAGTGAGTTTTATTAACATTTCTTTAAGACCATGTACTGACACTTCTCAGTTTTTGTTTGGTTGGTTTTGGTTTTTTTTTTTTTTTTAATAATAGCTCTTTCAGAGAAGAAATGTGACTGCCAAATTTAAATATCATTTGAACAAGACCTAACCTTGAAACTGCAATCCAATCCTGAATTTTAAAATAATGATTGAGTATAAGGTGGAGTGATTTATCTAACTCACTTATTCAAAGAAGAAACTATTTAATAGTCATTGTATAAAGTTCCTACTGAGAGAAAATTATTTTTCTGGCTATCCTGATGAGAAGAGTAAATAATGATACATACTTTTTGTGATAAAAATATATAAATGTCAGAATTTAAAAGTTTTCATTTTGGTCGTTCAGTACCAGACCAAGAAACTGCATCATGAAGCTGTGATTCCATCATCTCTTATTGTGATTAGATTTCAAATTATAGTCAAAAGAAATACAGGATGGTTGCTAATGGTACCAATTAAAATTATGTAATGATTGATAGTCAGCACCTGCAAATAGAAATTTCATTATCAGGCTGATTGACAGTATCATGCTGATTGGCTAAGTTTCAGACACTGTGAGAGTAGGATTGATACACATTAACATGAGCAGCAGTGTCACATATAATGTGGGTAATAAAGGTGTATGCCTCACTATGAATGATTAAATAAGGTTGCCCATAATTAGGTGAGATTACATTTTCTTTGACTCTTACTCCTTAAAAAGCAGCACTTATGATAAAATGCTCTAAAGATTCTCACCGTTTTACACTGTTTACACCATTTCAAATACTTAAATGCTGGCTAATCGGTAGTTTTGATTATGGTGAGTCATTTCACTTTTCTTTCTAGACATTTTTTTTTTAATCTTCTTTTGATTTTCTCATTTTCTTCCAGGGAAAGCCACTTATTCAGGCATCAAATAAACTTAGCAAACAGAAAAAAATCTTGCCATGTTTAAGTAGTCTGACTGATAATATAAATAATTTGGAATTGTACAGTTACCCTTTCTGAGTAATTCCATCAGTAGGCGCTTTCTGAAACAATTAAGAAAGGGTCTAAAAATATTCAGTGCATAATGACACACTTTAATATTATTATTCTTCCCAACTTTTCCCTTCCAGTATTTGTTCCAAAAAAAAAAAAAAAAAAAAAAAAAGGTGTGTAGGTGTGTTTAATTTTTTTCTTAAATTATTTTATTTCAAGCCCCAAATAAACATTTTCTTAAATTAATCTGGACTTTCTTGTTTCAATTCTGATCTGAAAAGGTGGCTTTAAAAATTGTGGGAAATCATAACGAATGGGAAAGAAGTCTTCAGTAGAACTTTTGAGACATGAGGGATATTTTTTAGTCTTCCAAAGTGATAAGAATAATGGGGACAGATGACAAAAAAGCCATCTGAAATCAAGTCTTTGGAGACTGTAAAACAGTGACTATTCAATTTTGATATTGCCTTAACATTTATATCTAGAATGTTCAGGTTAGTACATAATCAAAATATAAAACTGCACAGTAAAATTTATCAAACCTCTGCCTGCTGATTATCAAAAGAAAATAATTTGGATTTTAGCATTATTTGTCTTTCCAGCATGGATAGTTTATTTTAGAAAGCCAGCATGCTGATTATCATCATCTCAGTATATTCTGGAGTAAAATTTTTGGGGCTTAGTTTCTTAACTGAGACATACTTTGAGTCAATCTAAAATTATTTGTGAATACTAGAAGCTGACTAAAGACTAAGTTTATCATACAATTATCTTTAGGATCCTTTCAACATTATAATGATGCCTTATTTAACAATCTATCTTTAGTATTACTGTATCAAAATCCTAGGCAAGGCTGCCATGAAATCTGACTTGGAGTGAACAGAATTTCCAGCTAACGTCTGGAAATATCAGCTAGTGAAAATTTATGCTCAGATCCCATATATTACCTGAGAGCTCAAGTGAAAAACAAGTAAGGCCAGTCTGATCATCTGAAAAAAAATGACCATACCTTTCTTAGATGAGAGATGCTGGAAATGTAAGCTAAAAATACTTCCATACAACCAATCTAAAAGGTGAATACATTTAATAACTTCACTGATAAGGCAAACTTTTTTTCTTCGTTAGCTGGTGAAAGAAAATAAGAAACGATAGTTTAATTTCATTAACAAACTATATTTTTTAATGATGAAAACAAGATTAAAAAATTAGATTCAATTTAGAGAATAATTAAGGGAAAGAGATATATACATGCTTTGCAGTTGCATTAGTGGTACTATACAATAATTCTGCACAATCTTACTGAAATCTTACTTCTTCTGTATCGATATAAGAAAGCTACTCTTTAACTCAAATTGGAATTTATACGGTGCTAAATCATGCATGACAAAATTACAGAATAGAAAATTTATTACAAAAGATTACAAAAGTCAGTTCTGATCTTCAGCCCCTGTGCTTTCACCATAGAGTATGAAAGCCATAAAAATTGCTCACACAATAAAAAGAGAAAACCACTGTATCAAAGTTTATGTTGAGAGCAGACACCTTTAAAAGCATTCTGATTTTTCCAATATTCCTCTCAATTTTAAACCAACACACCTAATTCTGCCTTCATTTTATCTGATGAAATAATCATATTAAGCACAGTGTAATTGTTACTATTTTACAAACAACATAGGCCGATCAGCCAATCTTTTGAACACCGTGTTTTGGAAAATACAGAAATATCTGTGGGAAACAAATGCCAAGGAACCATCAATAAAAGACTTGATTATTCCCTCCGTGCAGCCAGTTGTACAGATTCTATATAAACATTAAATTTTCTTTCAGAGATTAGGATTGGTTTTCATTTGTAGAGCTTTTTACATAAGAGGTACAAATCCATCAGTGTTCTAGTTCAGACTGCACTTTTGAATTATATTCTGTAGTCACCTCTGTCTTTCTATCCATTAATTTTTGATGTGAACTGGATTCCTTATGGAAAAAATAAAACTGGAAGATGCGCCACAGGAGTCCACTTAATGCATTGTAAATGCAAAAGGGCATTAAGACTAAAACTAACCCAAAGTAAAAACCCCTGAAATATGTTTGTTATGAATTCAAGGAACAGCACTTAACTAATGCAGGAAGAGTGAAGGAAACCACAATGTCATTCAAATTAGAAGTTTTATCCATGAAAATAAAGTTAACTTTTCATGGAAGATCAAGTAAATCAAAAGCTATCCAGAGTCTTTCTAAGGGAGGGAGAATAAAAATGGGAAAAGAGCCTGGCTTTCTAGCTTGAGGCTTTGTACTTTTTTCCAAAGCAAGCAACAACTGGGTTCTAATCCCTGTTCTGATGAGCATTTAATTACTCATATGAAGTGGAAAAATTTCAAAAATGGGTCTGAGAGTAGTCTTTGTTCAATGATCATGAGACTCCATTAGAAAGGACAAATTAAAAACTCCTTGCAAATAAGTAGAAGTTGAGTTCAGTTCTACCACTACAATGTTTTTGTGCCAAAATTTTGATCCAAAATTTAATCCTAAGGATTTTTTTCTGGCTCTAGTTACTTGACAAATTCTATGCAGTTTTTCAGACAACATCTGAATTACTACAGTCATTTAGTTATCCATAAAATTTTTGTGGCGGAGGGAGGGGGATGGACCTTCATTTGGGCTACTGTTGAGTATCCCACAGTCCTGCCAGTCCACACAGTAGAAAGGTAGACTGCTGTAATAACTGATTAGAAATCAAATGCTGCTCTGAGTATGTGTTTGCCTGAGCATTTTAGTTCAGATCAGGAATACACTCAGGAACTGAACTCTGATTTTTCCCACTCTGACTCTATGGTTTCATCAGAGAAAAATCTTGAGGCATATAAACATGTTTCCTTTCAGAGGAAACTTAACTGGAAGATGCGCTACAGAAATGAACTTAATGTGCTTCAGCTGCTGTAAATCCAACACCAGGCTAGATTAGACTAGATCTACTCTGAAGTAACATCCCCAACAGACAGTGTGGATTTTGGATCCTCAACACAAACCACTTCACTCTATAGCTTTGCTCATACTACTCCACAATATTTACTAATAAGCATGCAGCCAGAGTCACAAATATCACTTTCCTTAGTTTTAAAAATAAGATCTCATGTCTATCATCTACGACCAGACTTACTTGAGGCTTTTATTTTCTAATTAATATTTAATTTAAAAAGTCAATTTTACAGCTTACACACAGTAGCAAACAAAAATCTGTGAGTGCCGACACCGCATATACACACAGTTTTGCTGTTGACATTAAGCTTAAGTGAAGACCAGCTTTTCCACAACCAGGGAGCCTTTAGTCTTTTCAATTACTTTTCCTTTTGAAAGCTTAATCAACACATTTTTTGCTACTTACTTCTAGCTAAGCTTAAAAAGAAACCCGGCAAAAGATAATGCTCTCAGGAAGCTAAAAAATGCAAAGATCATGTTGAAGTGGCGTCTGAGTAAAGAGGTAGCAGAGCCATAAAAACTGATGACACTATAAATAGAAAATTGCACTTTACTTCTTGTAAATAAATGTAAATAATAACTCAAATTTCATTTATATTAAGTGCCTTCTGCATGCTTGAAAGTCTTTCTTATTTAACATTTGTCAAAAGTAACTTTTGCCCCTCAAGCCAATGTGCTTACAGGATGCTCTATGGAATTCCAGGAGAATAGTTTTGTTAGAGTGATACAAATGCAAAGCCATTTGCATCCTGATTGACATTTAACACTGATAACACCTGCTTATTTTACACTCTAGGACAGCAATTTTATTTTATTTTATAACTGTGTGCTTAATGATAAATTGGATAATTGCCTCCTGAATAACTTGTCTCAATATAGTCCTGATTCATGTTCCAGAAAAGCAAGGTCAAGCACTAACCCTCAAATAATGAAAAGAAACAGCTGAGGAAGAAAGTCCGTTTGAAAGCACAAACCTTAGACTAACATATTAGTTTCTTTTCAAAGGAAGTTTTATGGGTTTGAAAATTGCTGTGTAGCAGGGTCTAGTTGCTTGTAAATCCAAGCCTCAGAGACAAGCCATGTCAAAGGAAAAGAATTTCCAGTATGGGGACAATAAGTAGATGTCAACCTATGCCTTTTTTTTCCCAAATGTATTTCTGAAAGAAGATAATAAATCCTTTGAAGTTTAGGCTGATTTGAAAATCTAAGCTTTCAAAGTTCAAACTCCTACTTAATTTTGCAAACCTCACTATTGCATAACCACAAACACTTTGATCTTTTTTTAGATGCTTTACACTGGGACTTGGAGCTTCTAGTTCTTTTTATGTAACTAAAATGTCATATAAAAGTATGTGATGGGAAACTTTTTTTCTAACTGCACACATATACAGAAGTATAGGACAGACTCACATTTCCACTAAGCAAAATTTTGCCCATGTTTTTTTCTTTTTTTAATGTGTGGGTGTTTGTGCTCTGGATTCCACCCCTTTTAAGAGTTCTTCCCACTACCTAAGAAAACCACAATCAGGGTTGCTCTTTGAGACAAATTGATGTCCTAGCCATTATGGTCATTATATGTCCCACAGCATATTTTCGGCTGGATGCTCTGTACTTCATGTACCCAAATAGAATGTTCCTAATTGCATTGTGTCCCTTATTATTATCTCTCCACATAATATTCTAATAGCAAAGGGAATATTTTCCTAATAAAGTGATTGTGTATTACTGCTATGTTGTTGTGCACAATTAAACAGCTGTTGCATAAGTAATGTTGCAAAGGTGACTGCATTTTATTATGCTCAGTGAATACATTTTCTTGTACGCATCTATGATAAGGATAGCCATGAGCCAAATTTTGTTCATCATGTATGTCTCCTAACCTTCACTCTGTCCACTAAACCATCTCCCTTAGAGCTATACCTAGTTTATGTGAACTTCCTAACAAGCCTCAAAAGTCTTTTGGAGAGGTATTCCTGGGCACAAAAAATTACTTTCTGCAGTCTTATGTGAGGAGAACAGTGAATAGACAGGTTTCAACAGATTTTCAACCTACCTTCTGAAACCACACTATATGAAAAGACACATACTCAAACCAAAAAAAAAAAAAAAAACCACACAAACACCAAGACAAACAAAACAAATGCAACCAAACACAGAAAGATGACCCAAATCCAATTGTATGTGGCTTTTTCTGTCTGAAGCACTTCCTTCACTGAATTTTGTCTGAAAGAAACATTTTGTATGCCATGAAAAGTGTAAACAAATACAAATACACTTGGGGCTTCTGTGAAGAAAAAACACAACCCACAGATTTCTGGAGGAGGAGCAACCTTTCCGTCATCCAATAACATAGCAGTCCTCCTCTTAGTGATAAATCGTACAGGTATAAAAATTCTTATAAAACATTAGTTGAGATAATCACCCAAGACTCTGCCAAAGACAGGATTAAAATACAGGATGCTTAGGTGAGCATCTTAACTACCAGCTCTACAGGAGTCGGATTAATGTGCAGAATGAAACTGAAAATAAACACATGATAAATGTAATTTGTTCTCTGGCTATCCTTATCATATATGCAATAGAAATTATATTCAGTGAGCATAATAAATGCCCTCAAGTGAGATTCACAGACAGAGCTTTCTGTTTCGAAAAATGCTTTATATATAAAATATATAAATATTAATTGAAATAACTAGGATGATTCTACAGCTCAGTAAAATAATTTTGAAGATATAGTTTAACTATTTTTTAACAGAAGATGGAATTATAATTAAATTTCCTTTTTCCTAGATGACTTCCACCTCACCTGCAGTTAGTAGATAAAAAACATTCTAACAATTTTATGAGTATAGTCTTAAAGAACATTTTTATCCACCTTTATAATCCAAATGTTGAGTTTCCAGCTCCAGCCTCCAGTACATCATTGGCAACAATGCTTACAGGAACTCATGCATATTGTTTTGGATCTTTAAGTTTTGTTGAGCACAAGATCAAAAGTCCTGAAACATTAGTTTGGCTGGCAAAGCCATCAGAACAGTGTCTCAAATTTCTCCAGTCAACCTGTGCGGTGTTTCAAGATTTGAAGCTAACAAATACATAAACTAAAAGAAAAAAACTAACTCCTCCCCTAAAGAGTAACATTTTTTCCATTTATTAAATATTTTCCAAGTTATTCATTTACTTTCTTTGTGAAATGTGTCATAGCTGGAATACACAATGGTGGGTTTGAGTTTGACTGGTAGTTCTTTGGAGTAAGCCAATAAGCCATTGTGCTGTATGTCACTGAAGGAGGATGAAAACTCTTCAGGTGTTCCAGTACATTGAGAATGAAGGAGGTTTATTGAATTATATATGCAAATGTTAACATAATCAGTACAGTGCTTGATTTAATTTCTTATTACATTCTGCTTACTATAGAGTGTCCCCAAACTCTCACTTTTCATGTGTTGCATAATTTTGCACTGAAAATTCTTACTACTCTGTTAAGCTTGTTAAGGGGCAATTCATCACTCAGGGGAGTCACTGTGGATTCTGAGAGGCTTATTGTGTGCAGTATTTTTTGGAATGATGTGAGATGTGATAGGTGGCCTTCTGTGATGGAGTGAGTACATCAGTGGACAAGGGAAGAGCTACGGATGTCATTTATCTGGGCTTCTGTGACTTCTGTAAGGCATTTGACATGGTCCCCACAACATCCTTCTCTCTAACTTGTAGAGGTATAGATTCGATGAGTGGACTTTTCAGCAGATGAGGATTTGTTGGATGGTCGCTTCCAGAGAGTAGCTGTCAACTGCTCAATGTCCAGATGGAGGCTGGTGACAAGTGGTGTCCCTCAGGGACCTGTATTGGGACCAGTACTGTTTAATATCTACACTAACAACAGACAGTGGGGTCAAGTGCACCCTTGGCAAGTTTGCTGGCAACAGAGTGGTGTGGTCAACATACTTGAGGGACAGGATGCCATCCAGAGAGACCTGAACAGGCTTGAGAAGTGGGCCCGTGTGAACCTCATGAGGTCCAACAAGGCCAAGTTCAGGGTCCTGCACCTGGATTAGGGCACCTCCCAGTATCAATACAGGCTGGGTGATGAAGGGATTGAGAGCAGACCTGCCAAGAAGGACTTCAAGGTACCAGTGGATGAAAAGCTGGACGTGATCCAGCAATGTGGGCTAACAGACAACCACATCCTGGGCTGCATCAAAAGAAGCATGGCCTGCAGGTTGAGGGAGGGGATTCTGCCCCTCTACTCCACTCTCATGAGATTCCACCTGGAGTACTGTGTCCAGCTCTGGAGCCCTCAGCACAGGAAAGACATGGAACTGTTGGAGCAGGTCCAGAGCTGGGCCAAAAAATTATCAGAGGGCTGGAGTACATCTCGTATGAATACAGACCAAGAGAGTTGGAGTTGTTCAGCCAGGAGAAGAGAAGGCTCCATAGAGACCTTATTGTGGCCTTTTGGAACTTAAGGGGGCCTCATAGGAAAGATGGAGACAAGGTTTTTAGCAGGGCCTGTTGCAATCAGACAAGGGGTAATGGCTTTAAACTAAAAGAGGGAAGATTTTGACTAGATATAAGGAAGAAATTTTTTACAGTGAGGGTGGTGACACACTGGACCAGGTTGCCCAGTGAGGTGCTCCATCGCTGGAAACATTCATGGTTAGTTTGGAAGGGGCTCTGAGCAACATATCTAGTTGAAGATGTCCCCACTCATTGCAGGGAGGTTGGACTAGATGACCTTTAAAGATCCCTTCCAACTCAAACTATTCTATGATTCTGTTCTATGAATCTATTATTCTAGGTGAAATACATGCACAACTGATCCTTCATAGAGAAATATATGGGAATGCAGTGTGTCTACTGTAAAGGAGCTTCTACATTCAACAACAATAGCTCTTCCGAAGTAGGCTGTGCCAAGGACTGAAGCAATAGGATACACTAAAGGAATTAATTGATGTTTAGGAACCCAAAAAACTGTGTCTCTGCCATCCACTCTTTTTTTTGCACATAATCAGTCTAGCAGTCTGGGGGCCCAATTGTGGCCAAGGTACAGATATTCTTTCCATAAACCCTTGCCTCTCAAGTCAATGTTCTGTCTCAAGAGAAAAGTGCTAACTAGGTCTGAAAGGCCCTTGGAAAGAATGAAGTATGCTATATAAGTAAAATAATAGCACAACTACCACATTATTTAATATAACAGAAATTTTTTTATGGACTTCTAATTTAGATCTTCATCCCTCAAAATATTTTCTTTGATCCAAGGAAAAGGAGGTCTACTGAATCATAACAAGCCATTTTCTGTTTTTCTATAAAATTTTTAAAAGTCTCTAGTTTTCCTTTGTGATTCAAAAGCTCACTGCTTTGCTGATTTTTTTTTTTTAAACCGAGATATTGTGTTAACAAACACATGACTATTTCAGAAACAGAAATAATGGCAGATGGAAGGACTTGCTAGCTAGACACTTCTTGCTTCAACAACATTGAAATCTAGTCACTATTTTATTTACTAAGCTTCCAATCTTTTCATGAATCACGTAGGAAAATAGAGCTTAGTATTTCAAGAGCTGGTCAGTTTATGAAACCAGGTAAAATAAAATAAAATCATAACCATACACATTAAGAGACTGCGATGTTATCACAAATCTAGATGTACAATACTGGTTCAAACAAATTGCAACAACTTTGCAATTAAAACTCATGTGTGCTATATTGTATTTTATGATACAGAAAGAAACCATTTGCTGAAGAACCATAGCACACCAATCAATCAGTCCAAAACAATCCATATAAATTCTCATGAACTAGTAAATGCTGTTCAGCTCAAGAATCTTAGGACAAAAGAGAATATTTAAATTAAAAGTACAGATGTCTCTCTTATCCTCATGATTGCTAATAAGACATGAGACAAGCACACTGTTGAGGAGTTAAAAATGCATTATGTAGAACTTATCTGTAATTTAATTTAGTAGTTATTTAATTTAGAGTTATTCATAGGCTTATAAGAAGCAGACACACCTCTAGGGGGCAGATCAACCATAGGAAGTGGTAACTTCCAGATTAGAACCCTCTTTCATAAATGTATATAAATATGTGCTAATTTTAAATGTAAGAAAACCTAAAGGAGCTAGTGGAAACATTTACTGCATAAAAATTTAAACGGACTGCACCCTGCTGTAGATAAAAGGACTTTCTCCCTAAGGGTATGAGCCCTTTCATCTTTATAAAGACAGCATTAAAGAAAAAAAACAAAATACACTTTAATTATTTTTGGCCACATTAATTCCACATCTGGTTTTGCTCATATTAGCAACGTCTTTGAGTTTAAACGTACTATCATTAAAATTTGCATATAAATGCAGTTTTCACCCCTAGATGTATATATCATTATCTTTTATAGGTAATTTAGGTGTAGACAAATAGAGAATCACTAATTCTAAAGAATCTACATCCCAACTGAAATCAATAGAAGCTGTGTGTTTCATACACAATGAAGAATTTATAGTGAACAAATAAATGGATAATTAAAATTCAGAACTCTGAAAATGCCAGAATCAGGAAATGCTCTTTTTTCGGTTGTTTTACCTTACTTTATGTAATACAATATGTACTTTAACCTTCTCTCCAATTTTATGACCAGCAGTATCATCTTATTTTTATAAGCATCTGCTTTACTCCACTGAGAACTGAAACTATAGTTACTTTTTAAAATTAGGGCTTAGTTACGTATATAATATTCACATGGCACATACATGCTTTTCATTTGTATAGAAAGGTACATTTTTGTGTATGTGTTTGAATCTTAACCCTTATCATCTGTTGGAAAAAATGCTTAATTCCCTCTGCCTTTGGCTTTCCAGGTGAAAAGAAGCTGATATTCATAATGTTTTCTATGCCTGCATTGCCTGTTTACAAATTTAAAGATTGAAAAAAAAAATATCTCCTAGCTTCTTTTATATGGCTTTTTTGCACAAGACTCCTCAGCACATTGATTTGAACCAGTGAAGCTAGTTGCTGTCAGGACAGAGTTAAAACAAAAGGGTTATGATGTTATTCCTTTGATATTCCTGAATACAATGGAATAATTTGAAGGACTAAATCAATAATATGGTTTCATATACATATGTATATCTATAACACACAGGTTTGTCATTTGAAGTTTTTGTACTAAAATTATTGTTCTGTAACATGTCTATGGTACACAGATATTCATTACATTTGAAAATAAATAAACATTACTTTTTTCCCTCACATCTGTCTTTGATGGTAAATAAAGTTGTAGCAATGTGTTTCATTCAGATAAACAAAAGGTATATAAAGAGAAAGATATGAAAGCTCTAAAGTGAACTAAAACAGCTTTTCTATTAATAAAATAAATCTAGCCTACAAAACTTATTTATGAACATACAATATTCCTTATATCTGACAATGGTACATCCAGCCAACCAAAAGTTCAATGAAAGACCATGTCATTCTGTGCCATTGTTTCCTCAGTTTACCCTGTAACTTGAAAAAGGTTCATGGTAAGAGACTTTTTTATGACTGTTCAGTCTTTCCAAGACACATATTTATATATAAATATATATTTATATATTTATTTCTCAGTTCAACTTCATCTGAATTACAAAATGAATTGAACTAATTTACAGATTGGCCAACTTTCAAACCACCTCTGCTTCTCCCTTTTTTTGACTGAAGGTCCAATGGTCTACATTTGGCATTTTTGCACATACTTTTGAGGTACAAGTAAGTATTACTTATTCAAGAAGGAAGCCCACCCATGTCCGAAAAAATATGTTAAGAACACAAAACTGTTACTAAAATGTATGTAAACTGGGGCAAACATGGCCGATAGGGTCTACAGTTTAAATAACCTTCCATGTTATTTAAATATATTGGTACACTGTCAAATAACTGTTGACTAGTAAACGTCATTTGCACCAATTGTAGAAATATACTTTTTAAAATACCAGGATATTTGAATACCAATTGTCAGTATGCTGCTTACCTTAAATGGAGCATGGGAGAAAATGTTCCCCAAATACTTTCACCAGGTATATATACCTCAATACTTATATTTCATTTTCACATTTATTTGGCCTAAAGGAGGTAAAAAAGGATTAAAGCTGTGAAAAAAAAAAAAAAAAATCTTGTTCTTCCTGTCACAAATAAGTTATTTTCCTGCTCAGTGTGGATGACCACAGGGAAGAAAAAATAATTTAGATTTTGTCACAAAACCATGATGCCAGGCACAATATAAATGGGAAAAGTATAAAAGAATTCTGAAAGGGCTGCATGTGTTCAGCAAGATCCTCCAAACCAGCATTATGTGGCCACATGATGCTTTACAGTGTTACTTTTCCACGACTACTGTCAATTAGAGGAAATGCCAGCAAATTATTGCCTGCTGAGGAACAATTTCAAGCCAGGGTAGTAGGAAATGAACTGACAGCAGCAGCAAATGAAAAATACCTCCCATGTCTGACACAGTCCCTGGGACTTAGACAAACAGTTATGCTCAAGTTTATACCGTATAAAGTTGTTGCTGCAATGCAGCACTAAAAAAATTTTGTACTGTTAGAATTGTTCTTAGCAAATAGGTTAAAACTTTTCTTGTGCTCTGCATCCTGAAAAATTTAGTAGACATCAAGCAAATCACAGCAAGGGTCAAAGCATGTATGTGTAGGCATAACTGAATATTTTTGTTCCACTTTCAGCCTCACTCCTCATACCACCAGTTAGTACTTATTAACTCCATAGTATGCCTTTTCCTTTTTTATTCTGAAATTTCAGGAAGGAGTTAATTTCAGAAATACTGACACAGGTAATCCATGATTTGTGAAGACAGTAAGATTGTTTGATCATTTAGAATGTTTATAATTATGTTTAGAAATAAGGAAGTAGGAATCTGAGGGCTTTTTCTAAATCTATTTTGTACAGTATAGCTATTGACAAGAAGAGAAAGTTAATTGATTTTATGAGTCAAGGTAATAATCTGTGCTCTGCAGGCAGGTCCTCACTCCTAAAGGATAACAAAAAAAAATATAATAAATAAATCTCTGATGTACAATACTTAGTAAAAATTAAGCAGTTGCCAAGATACTTCCTTTTCCAGATGAAAAATGTAGTAACTTCAGCATCATTTATGTGTTTGCAGATAATTTAGGGAAACTATTAAGCTTCTGTAACTCAGCAGGGAGTTAGGTAAAGGCTGTTTCATGGAATTTGTTATTATGAAGCACTCAACAACAACATCCTATTTGTGCTTGCAACTCTTATGATTATTGCCATTCTCCTCCTAAACTAACCAGCAGCAAACAACCCTTGAAGAGCATGTCTTATTCACGATAGCATGGGGTTTAAAAAGTTGCACGTCCTGTCCATTTTGCCATTTCCACGGCTTGCTCTGATGCCCGCTGAAAGTAAGTATGCTGAGAAAAAAATACCTGAATATTATGTACCCATTTCAGAGCCTTAAGGACCAACAGCAGCATCTTAGACACTAATCTGTCTTTCATCTTAGCAGCCATCTAGACTCCCTTTCTGCACTATTCTCTCATCAAAAGCAGGACTTACTGCACTAACCTCAGGCCAATTATATCATGAGAAACAATAGCCTTTCACTATCTAATGCTGAAAAATGTAAAAAAAAAAAAACAAACCACCAAACACTTTATAGTATTCCCTTTATAGTGTTGGTTTATTTGGTTCTGAAAACTGGTTTGGCCTAAAAAATCTTAACTTTTATCCATTCCTAATTTACTTTATCACTAAAACTCATATTTTTAGTACAACTGGATAAAACAACAGTACCTGAAATGGGTATTGGCTATACTACCCAATTAACTACATCTCTTTGTTAGGACAGTCTCACCCTGCCATTGTGATCAAGTGTCAGAGAAATAAGCAATGGATCTTTGTGCAGGGACAGTAACGTAAACACCTAGCTTTGTTGCTCAGAACCCTGAGAAAATAAGCGAACTCTTTTGAGGGCTTTGAATGGCTGATTCTCGTTATCTAAATGGTAAGTCATATATACACATGAATCAGGTGAAGGAGCTGCTTAGAGCTTTGATGATTTTCACTGGAAAGTACAGAACATGGTTTTTCTAAGGCTAAGTCCATAACATCACTGTCCAGAAGAGAAATGCTGGATAATACTTCAGACAATGTCATACCTGGTCCTGTGCTTTGGTGCACATACTTGCAAAGTCTTAAGCCTCCTGGAAGAAGTGAAGACTTGTCACTGACTGCAAATCTTGGTTAGAGAATTTTCTCTTATCTGCATCTCTGTCAGAACACCACTGTGTAAGGAGAGGCTGCTATGACAGATTGCTCTATAGATTCCCTATATTTAAACCTTAGCTTAAAAATTCATCTGCTTTCTTCTTCCGTTTGCTCTTCCATATCTCGATTCTGTCTCAGTGCTTCATTAGATCATTCAAATATCCCTAACAAGTACATTAATAAGAAGAATACTCTGCAAGAAGACTGAAAACATTTTTTGTTGGCCCTTGTCTCTTTCAGATATCTTTTTTCTTTGTAGGCTGATGGTATTATACATTTGTATTATTCACAGGCAAAAAGTGAAATGAAGTGCTGTTCACTTTCCTGATATATACTAGACAAGTGGATTTTACTGCACCGTCTCTTGGGAGTAATGTAATAAAACCCCCACTTTTGGGCTAACCTATTTGAATTGGCCCTCAGAGCCTCTAGATATATTCTTCACATTTGTATCTATAGTATTTCCATCCTTACTTTCTAAATAAAATGTAAAATAAAACCTATTTAATTTAGCTGAAGGTAAATTTAATGCTGCAAAATTATTGACTTGAGAATTAAAATTTAAACCCTCTCATCAGAGAAGTACAAGATTTTTAGCAAAATTCTGCCTCCAGGTGTAACATGTGATAAGTAGACGAGAGTATTCCAATCACTTTTTATTTTATGTGGATAATAATTCCGTATGATCAATTTCCACTTATTTATCTTTGTCTCCCTAATATGCACATCCCATATACTCCTTTTCTTGCATCTTTTCCCTATGGCAGTTGGTTTCAGCATTATTAAAATTTACAGACTACAGAGAACTATTTCAGACTAAACACTTTTCTCAGTTTGCCACAACGATGTGCACGAATATACATTCGAAGGATTTATAATAAAAGGTTTCCTAAAATACCAGATTATGTTCCCTACTCAGAAACATTGTCTCCCATTAATTTTAAAAGAGGTTTCTGTTGAAGGTGTTCCTGTACTGTAATATTTGTTTTACTATGATCAAATTTACAATATAAAAAGAAAATAATTCTTTATGGTAACAAAGCTAAGAAGACAAGGAAGAAAGAGAAGTCAGTAAATATAAATTTACTAAACTCAGGTAACTGTAGCATTGTGGGAAAGTAATGGAAGATTGGCGAGGAGGACTGTAAATACGCTCAAGTGACTCGCATGTGGGGTGCTGGAAAACACATATATCACACTAATTGTTGCTTAGTTCTGTGTGCTCAACAAGTAGGACACCTGCACTTAGATAACACAGGCCTGGGATGGACTCAGGGGCACCTTATCGAACACACCTGAGATTCCTGCCCTGCTGTTGAAGAGATCAAAGCGGAAAACTCTGCCTGCCAGAATCCTTGAAATACAGGCCCAAACAGCAAGTGGGAGCTCCCTCGCTCTCGCACTCCCTTGCTAACAAGGACTCTCTCGCTAATAAGAACTATCGCTGCGCAGTGCCTGTGTCCCCTGCTCGCCTGCCTCTGCCCAGGTGCTGCTTCAGAGGTTCCCTGATCCATGAGGTATTCAGATTAAATTTATTCTTTGCCCTCAATCCATGGTTTTGTGGTTGTTCCTGTGTCCTGCCTGAATCAGCTCACACAAACATTCATTATTAACTATGGGGAGAAACCTAAATATGTATCTAAAATGATCATTAATATAATTGTTATAATTCCATAGAAAATGTAGGTCTTTACAAGCTTGCTGATCCCTTAGCTGAAGTACGCTACATGACAAATATTTCTACACACTTGAGAGCTGGAGAATATTTTGCTTACCTTTATGGTCAAAAAAATTAAAGAAATCACAGGAATTTGTGTCTTCTGTCATTTAAGAGCAGCAAACCATTTGAAGTAGGATACTTATATGAGTCAGGGAATTAAGTATATAATTAAGAAACTTATTTTGTTCCACTTTCTTCTGACGCTGCCCTTCAAAGTTAATGCAACCCATCCCACAACAGAATCATCAGCTAATTTTATGCAGCTACACCCTATTCCATTATCAAGCCATTAAACAAAAATACTCAGTAAAACTGGAAAAGGCATCTTCAGAATAGATTATCCCCTCATTCGGTACTACAACAATACTATTTAAATTTTGTAATCACTTGTGCATTTATTTTTCTTTTCCTGGCTACACTTAGACTGTATATTAACTTGTTTATAAGAGGATCAACAAAAAAAAAAAAAGAGGTCTTACTTAAGTTATGTGCAGTTAGATTTAAGCAGTCAGGCACTTTGGACCCTGACCATGTGGCTCCTTACAAGATTAATTTGACAAAGTCACTGAGTCCTGCCTTGCACTAATTGGTGGGTTTGTGGCTATCAATACTCCCACTAGGACTAGAAAAAATCTGTCATGAATGTTCATAAGTAGCTCTGCAAAGCAAGAACTTCTACCTACATTAACTACTAAAGCGTTCACCCACTTTTCTTAGGCCAGGTATAAAGAATTCAATTTACCATTTGGCTTCAGATTTTGATATTCAGTCATGGGCTCATGACTTGAATTATTAATACACTAAGTCTCAGGATATATGTAAAGAGCCCTACCAAAAATGAAAGTAGTATTACTAGAAGGTTACAGAAAAAGCACTAAAAGAGCATGAGTTTAATGGGAAAACTGTAGTACAAGGGGGTAGTAGGTTTATTTTATAAAAAAAAATTATTCTAATTTCTTATTTAAAAAATTAAGCATACAGTGAGATACAATGATACCAATAGATAGAATAAAATTCAGCAGAATATTGTTTCTAGATTGAGATGTTCATTGTGAGTGCTCTGTCTCTATATAAACAGCAAGGGAAAGACAACCAGTTAGCCATCAACTACAGGCTGGTAGTTCAAAAAATAATTAACTTGAATTAATAGGGGAATTAGCCATGATACAGGAATTACTTGGAAGCAGACTTGAAATTTAACAAATTTATTAGGTGACTAAGTTTTCACAAACTTATTTAAAAGTCCTGCTTCTTTATAGCTTTTAGAAAGTCTGCAAACTTGATAACTTTGTTCTGTTCTTCTCCAGTTATTCCTGTTTTGTTCTCTTTCTTCAACTCTTCTAAATATTTACCATTTCTTCTAAAATCTGGTCAATATTTAAGTAGTCTTTTTATCAGCAAGTATACTAGATAATCAGTCTGGTTGGATGTTCAGAGAATAACCTCAAATTTTGCTGCCTTTATTTAATGTTAAACTACATTAGCTCACTTCATGAACAGAACAGCTGACACATTTTATTTTTCATGGGTAAAAATGAAAAATCTAGCCCAAAATACAACTTGTATTTGACAAAATTTGTTAGTTTGTTTCTTGATAGTATGTGTATTTTGGTTGATTTGATGGTTTTGTTTTTTTTTTCTCCCTCTATTGGACAGTATGGTTGCATAAACACAAGTTTTTTCAGGTAATTTTCAGCAGAAGTATATTCTGTGGTAATGCTTCTTTCTCAGTCTTGTTCTTCTCATTACTTGCTACTACAAAAGATGTTTTATGACAGATTAAGGGAAGCTTTTTCCTTTTCACATACATTGAAGCTTTAAAGCTTCACCTTTGAAATTGCAGCTGTCTCCTTGATCTTGAACAGTTTGGCAGGTGCTTTCGTACTTTTCATTAAGTCAACCATAGGATTATATTTCCCTTCAAAGTTCTGAAACTTTTACAGAGAAAGAAGGCAGCCCACTTTTGAAATTTGCTATGGAAGACAGAAAGCAGGAGCAAAATCATTAAAAATATTGTCACTGGGGAGCTCAAAGAAAGGCATTATTCCAATTTCATAAGAATAATTGACATCAAGAAAATGTTACATTTGCTTAGAAAGATAGGCGATGCTCAAACATCAAAAGATTTTCTGAAGATAAAACCCTCTAACTCTTTGAAAGATGTTTTTTAAAATGCAAATTTCTACAGCATATCACCTGATTAAAAAATGAAAACTCTCAGATTTTAAAACATTTATTATCTTCCTAAATAATTATAAAATGTGTAATTTATAATACTGTACAACATGAACATACATTATTATTTTCAACACATTTAGCATTTTACAACAAGTAATTGTGTCATTTTATGTTAACGAAATTGTAAATCCCTAATTGATGCCCTATGTGGTAAATATAAAGAAGGAATATCAGAAATAACTAGATCAAGTTATAGGGGGCAATTTTTTCCAGAGCACATAAGTGATTCCAGTGCTTGCATATTATTGCCATTTTGGGCTGTATTCAAAATCACCTTCTATCCATAGAAGCCAATAGTAGGAAGTGAATGTGTGATATCTGTATATAAATGACAGCTACAATTGTCAAAGTGAAAGAAGGGGTACAGGACCATCTTCATAGCAGAAGGTAACAGAATCCAAAATCTAACTCCCTTTGGCCCTTTGAAAGCCTAAAATTTAAGTAATATGAAATATTGATTAAATATATTATGAACATTTATTTTAATATGCAGGTGATATGAATTTTCCTAACTGGTAGCTAATTCCTCCTATTTATTACTCAACTGCCCATTGCATTTCAGTAATTTCTACTCTTTGCATTTCTTATGATCTCGATAAATATTTCTTCTGGGCATTTCCATTATAATTCGATCATTTTGATCACTCACAACTGTCATGGATTTATTAGAGATGTCTTCTATATCTTTCTCCATTTTCTTTTCAGTCACATGTACATTCAAGGTAGGGACCAGTAGACTTCAAATAACTGTTCTCTTAAGCAAAAATTAAAATATTGCTCTACCTTTTTCAGTTTTATTCCTTTACTGAAGCATATGTCTTATACTGTTTTTGAAGAAAAATATGTCCCTTTTTTCCCTTAATTACAATTTTAATAGTATAATACTGAGTATCTTTGCTTTCAACATAATCCACAATGAGAATGAAATTAATGCCACTGCTCTATGTGCCCAGTGCACTAAGGACTAGATATGGCAGAGCCTAAATTAAAACAAACAAACAAACAAACAAAAAACCCAAAAAACCCCCCACCCCACTCAAAAAAAAAACAAAACACCAAAGCAAAAAACCAACCAATAAACCAAATTGGCCCCAACCTACATAAAAAATGATTTTGTTCAGTTTTAAGCCTTTTCAGATTCACCGTAATAGTCTGTAAATGACAGTATAAGATGGGAATTTCTAACACTGTATATAAATGAAATAACCAGTACTTTTTAGTCACACTGTCCCATTTGAATCCGGAAATGTTTACAAACTGGAAGTCTGAGAAGGAAAGAGCAAGTAAGCAAAAGGGTGAACAACCCAATGAACAAGTGATTGAAATAAGGACAGAGGAACTGAGATTAACTTCAGATCATGGTCAATGATTTGGACCTGAGCTTCTGGCTTCTCTCAAAAAATCTAGAAGGAAAATCTGGTTCTAAGCAACTCCCAGCTTTCAGAGTCCAAAGGACCCAGAAACTTCATTAACTGTTCTCTTATGTTCCCCAGTCCTGAATTTTTAAGGACTATAATAGCCTTCTCGCTATTGTTAATTCTTAAAATCAAAATTAATCTGAAGTATGTGATCCATACACACAACTCTAAATCTGGCAATCCAGATTTCTGTTTTCTTCCTCTGTTTTTAGGATTTAGATTCCCATCCATTCCAGAGCAATGAAGAATTCAAGCTATGAAACAGAAAGCTGCAATAAGAGAGCCATCCCAGTTCTGCTATATGAAATCTGGAATACAAATACTTCAGCAATTATTGTGATGTTAAGAAATGCACAAAAAAAAAAGGCTGTGTAGAATTGTCTGCTCCACTCACTGTAAAATACATGACAAATAAAGGTGAAAATAACATAAATTCCTGTCTAAATCATCATAAATACTTTCTGCATCTAAATTAGCCTGCAGGTGTACATATCTTTACACATTTGTTCTGAATATAGAGTGGTTTAAACATCATACTAATTATAATACTCATCGTTCTCCAAGATTCCTTAAATAACTGTATGTATACACTATATATATTATTTATATACATTAGTTATGGAATCTTTGAGATTCCTTATGTCATATATCACTTCTCATGAGAAAATTCAAAAGGCGCTTTTCCGCCAGAAAAAAAATCCACAAATATCAACAAACGGTGTAACGTCAAATTACATTTTTCTGCCTCCCAGCTTTTCCATTGTAGACATGTTTATAACAATGTTGAAAAAATACTTATATTCTTGGGAGAGTAATCAGACTGCTAGATTCTCTCCAAGTGAAAGAATTAGGAGTGTATTTAGTGATTATCTACTCTTGAAGGTGACAAAGTCGTCTTGTATAAGCACCACACAAGCATAGTCTTACAAGTGGATGAAAAACTAAAGTTAGATATTCTTTAAACCTGATTCTATCAAAGCTAGTAAATAGAGCATGACTTTTTGCTGGGTTTTATTTTTGCAATGAGGAAACCTATTTAGGTATCTAATGGATTCCTTGTTGCTTGAACTCTTAAATTCAGAATAGTGCATCTTCCTTATAAATATCCTATTGCTGCAGAAAAAAATTCAAAGCTTAAAATTAGCTCGTAAAATTATGAGTACTGTAGGAGACAAGGGAAAATAATCTCTTCAGGCTCAATATCTCTATCCACAGCTAAAGGCACATAATCAATATGGCCAACTCAATACAAAAGGAACAGGGGAGAAGCAGGTTTTATATTGCTCTCTAAATGGAAAATATTAACATATAAATGCATAAAAATAATATATGTATTTCATTCTCAAAGTTTAGATGAATCTTTCCATCATAAAATGAAATATTACTATTCAAAAATGTTTTCTGGTGTATTACTGTGTCTGCATGTCCCAAATTCTTCATGCCCCTTTTCTCCTTTATTGGTATCTCTCACTGCTCAGACTCTATTTATTTTCTTGTTCAGACATCCTTTTCTGGAACGGAGCAGTGATGTAGTACAAGAAATGTTACCTGGGACCCCCTTCACCAATTGATAGTCATAACATTTCCACTGCATCTTTACTTTTCTCCCACAGGTTTTCCTCTAAACCATGTTGTTTTATTAATTTTATTTCATTTATTCTTGATATTATTTTACAACACTGGTTGGATTATTCTTTCTTCTTGGAAGCCCTAGAGGGAAGAGAATGATATAGCTTAATTTTACTGCAACTCTTGCACATAAAAAAAAAAAAAAAAGAAAAAGAAAAAAGAAATGTTTGTTTAGCAAAGTTAGAGATGAGAAGTCTTTTCTCCAATGTCTAACAACTATAATCTAATTAAATATCTTGAGAAAGTTTGATTAATTTACAATTTAATTCTTTGACAACAAAAATCTGCACTGGAACATTTTTTATGGTATGACAGGTAGCTGCAACAAAAGAATCAAGAAATGAATTGGTAAAAGTGAGTTGCTTCTGAAAAGCAAACAAATTTGACCAAACTTTACACCAACCCCTAATGCTTCTCAGGATTAAATGTAGACTTGGATACTTCTTATCTCCCAGTATGACAGTAGACCTGGGACAGGTATCCTACGGGTACACTTTGGCAACAATACAGAATGTCCTCAGCAACCTTTCACTTTCCTGATAACTATAACAGCCAACAAAAAAATCAACAGGAAGCAAAGAGCAGTGGAGAAACTAGCTTTCTTGACATAAACATAAATAAGAAATCAGTCCAGAAAAAAAAAAAAAAAAAAAAGGAGGAAAAATGCTAGGATTCTCTTTTCAGGGGGGGTGGATATTTGAAGAACCATCAATTTCATGTTTGCTTCAGGAAAAAAAAAAAAAAGCACTTTTTCAAGCACACAGCCTCCAATATTATGAAAAAGCATGCTGAGTCAGCCTACTAGCCAAGACCATTGCATTTTGTACATTCTTGCCATATGTGACACAGCAACAACGTCGAAGTCCTGCAAGGTCTAACCTTGCTGTAGCCACTGATCTGGGCCTGGACTGGCACCAACCTCCACCTCCAGGAGCCTGGCATTCCCCAGCACTCCACATACGACCCTTTGCCAGCTTGGGCAGAAAGCTCCTGAGAAGCCTGCTAAATGTTCAAAGTCTGAGAGCAAAGCAGCACATCGTGCTTGCATGTGAGCCACTGTAAGCAAAGGTCTGCCACAGGGACCTCACAGAACTGATGTCCAGGCAGTAACAAATCTATTGAGATCACAGGCAGTCTATATGTATGAGCCTCTTGCATTAGCTCTGCTACAACTGACTACTACTTTCTTGATGACTCACTTTTGCAGACACCGGATGTAAATAGTAAAAGCCACACCTTCCTATGGCCAATGCCATTTTCCAAGGTTTGTCTTCCACGAGGAAAAAACGAAACGAAACAAATGACTGTAATCACATAGACTCTGCGTTATTTCCAGTAGCAATAAGAAAAACACCTGCAGAATGGTCCTCTATTCTCCTTCTTCCCCTCGTCCCTACAGAGACTTCATTTTATCATTCTCAAAGCTGTCAAGCTTCTTAAGAAACAATCGGGCTTGGCAGTTCTGGGGTTAAGAATAATATCTTGTCCTCTTACATCCCAGCAGACACACATTGAGCAATTTATCACAGTTCAACAGCAGGATTGTACTATCTCATATTAAATGCAAGAACCCTATCTAAAAATGTGATCCCATGTGTGGTTAGTGAATTTGGTTTGAAATACCATGTATTTATTCAGATTTTCAAAGTTAATCCTCCACCTGACAACACCTCAGATCTCTTTGCTAAACATTGCTATACAAATGCCACTTTATGATAATTAAAATGAAATATTTCAGCAATTGTTTATTTATTAATTCAACTAAGACACTTATAAATAAGACAGAACCAGGGCAGGGGGATGGAGGGGAGGGGAAAAAAAATTTTGCATTAGACTTGGAAATTATATCTGTAGAGGGTCAACTTTGATCCATGAAAATTAATGGTTTGTAACAAAGCTAGTTATTTCCTCCTAGATTACATCGTTTATTATAGACCAATTATAGATACAAGTGTAATAAATACACCAAGATATGACATTTTTTGGATCACAAAGTAAAACAAAAAAGCATAGCCTGTGGAAAAAAATATCCAAAATTTCAATGGTTTTGGGTAGTATCACAGTATCATTGTAGTGACTTGACTGCTGTTACTAGGATGTGTAAAGTAGTTAATGATGTACTGTCTTTATTGTGTGTAGATCCTAAGGGTTTTTCTCTGTCTTTTGCTCTTCATTTCCACCATGCTCTCTTTTTATATATGCATAGACATGAGATGTATGTGTATACACACACACACACATGCACACACACTCCCAATCTGCAGAATTTGTCTATGTAGAGCTTACATATAAGGTTTGGTACAGATTTTTCCTGCCAATTTGCACCTGGCTAAAGTGGTACTTTATATATTTCTTCTCTGCTGCATCATGCTCCTCTTATAAGATAAAAATCAGTAGGGAATGATGAGAAAGTGCAGAGCTGACAGCAGAAGATTGCTGAACTTTGGTGCTTCTCTACTTTGACAGAGCAGGCTTAGAGAAGAAGATGGCTACCTGGCAGAGAAAACCAATTCTTTTTTCACCATGTACTTCAAGCAGATTACTAAAAGTCAGATCATCTACAGCATGGATGCTTATTAACTATTTTAGAGAAAAAGAGGACAACAAAAACCATCTTGAAGACTGGACATGAAACTTCATGATTTGGAAAAAAAGATGATTCACAGGAGGGGGATTTTCAAGGCTTTGAAGCACCAACCTAAGTCTAAGGAACATTCAAATGTGTCAGAGAAATCCAGAATGAAAGCAAGCACAGAAATCTAAGTCTCTTTAGTGTCCTGTCAGCCAGGACTACTCAGTATCACAGCCACATTGGTACAACATTTCTCTGCACTTAGTCTGATGAAAAGATGGGACATGTCCACGTCACGAACAAGGGAAAAAAAAAATGAAAAAATCTTCTGGATCCCAGCAAGACATGCAACTTTATCCCCCCACATGTTTAAGAAACAACCCACTTGTATACCTAGAAAGTACACTGCCTTCCTACACATTTTTGAGGAACTTCTCCCTGAAAATAAGGCTGAATTTATTTTTATCCCTCTTTTATGGGTTGCAGATCTATTTAAATTGATCAGCTTGACTGTGAGCTCCTTGGATGATTTGTAGCTCCTACACTAGCTTCTTCTGGAATGCCAGTTATTAAGACAGGTGGATCCTGTTTACTGATGTCCTTAATTACAAAAGGAGATAGCAAAGATCCTTTGTCTTAATTAAATAATTAAGGGAGCAGTACGATGATAGTTCCACAACAAGTATTTTATTGAGGCTTTTAGATACCTGCTTTTGCCAAATGAAGGTACGTCATAATTCTAAAAAGGCCTTTTTTAAGAAGAACAAGACCACGTACCCAGGTATGGGAATTCAACTCATAACTTTCCTCCGTGTTTATCTGTAGTGAGAACATCATACTCACAAGGAGGACTGATGGCTCACCTGAGCTGGATGTCACTATGGTTTCTTTTATCCTTGTGGCTATTCTTTCATCTGAGTTTCTCAGTCTGTTACAGTTTTGTGTAGAAACTATTGAAAACTGAGTATTGCAGTTGTTAGTGTGAGCCAGGAAAACTTCAGATGTTTCCTCTAGGCACTGCTGGTTTCTAAAGTATAAATAGTTTGAGTTTTTTGTAGTGAAAGTCATTGATCAGAATGCCTTTACCTTATTGTTTTGTATTCTATTGGCACTTTATGTTAAAATGTCTCCTATAATCAAGTATATTTTATCACAGGGTACCTTCATGCCAAATCCTCCAGACTAAAGCTGTATTCTATTGTTAATGTTCTCATTTGGAAGAGAGGATTAAGGAAATTTCTATGAGAAAAGACTGAACAATGAAGGAATCAATAAAGTGACTAAATGTTGAGAATACTGAAAGAGGAACAAATCAGTAACATCTGACATGAAGTTAGGGTGAGCAAAGGGACTACAGCAATAACAGTGACAGATGGGAGACTGGAAAGGAGTCTCCAGTCTTGCCATCAGGCATAGGTGGGAGAAAACTCTTCTTATGCCTGCATTTAGTCTATGGGTCTATAGCTTAACTGACTGAATACTTGAAGTGGTGGGACCACCATAACAGTCTTTTTCATCAGTGTTCAAACTTTTTTAAAGTTTGACATTTAAGCACTGGTTTTACTAGTTTATGTTAATTATCTTAACACTTATCTCCTTCTGTCACCTTAACACAAGAATGCTGTCCTAAGGCCTGAATCTTAGATACATGTGGCCTCCAGAGTGTAATATGCACAAATCGTTGTGGCTCCTGCATAGCTGAAATGAACACAATTCAGTATTCAGCTCTATAGCATAAGATTTCATTGAAGCCATGAAGGCAAATTCTGTCCATGCAGAGTAATTGCAATACGGGAACATAAAACATTGGCGAAGATTTTCTGTATCATTGAAAATGAAGGGTTAAACTTGTTACTAATAACAGGCTAAGTGTAGAATAGGAAGCAGAAAGCAAGGATCTGAAAATGACAGAGTGTTTAAGAGACATACTCTGTTGCCAACTACAGTAAAGGGTATAGAGGGATTCAAATAACAAGATTAGTAGCTGAGTTCTTATTTAAATTACTGTGTTGGCCTACAATGAAAATAAAGGTGATTAAAGCATTTCCATCTCCAATTTAATGTGTCATTCTGCCTTGGTGTCGTGGTTTTGGCTGAATTTACCAAAACCGGACCGGCAGATGGCCCTTCCCCCCCCTTCCCCCCCCTAAAAGAGGAGAGAGGAGGAGAAAGAGATAAGGAGATTCAGAAGTTTAGAATGAACTAAACTACTTTAATGAAAAATTAATATTAAAATAAAAATAAAGAAGAAAATAATGAAATAGATACAATATATACAAAACCGTATCAAGCTCCCAGGATGTCAGTTACATCACCGGCAGGCACTGGGGAAGTCCCAGGCTAGACTCAGTGACGAATGGGAACTGGATTCCAGCTCTGGAGTCAGGAACACACGGATCGGGATCAAAGGCAGATGAACAGACAGAGTCCTCTCTGGACGTCGGCCATCGCAGGAAGGGGGTTGACCCTTTGATCCCTCAGCCTTTATAGTGAGCATGGGGCAGATGGGATGGAATACCCTAGTTGGTCAGGTTTGGGTCACCTGTCCTGTCCACTCCTCCCCACCGACGTGACCCCTCTACGTTTTTTCCGTTTCCGACCCTCTAAGGGGGCAAATAACGAAATTGGCTGACCTTGGTTGTTATAGCAATAAGTATAAGCAAGGGCCTCCCTGCATACCGTTCCTTGGCATGGAGCACAAACATTGGTCTTATCACTCTGAGAACGAGCAGTTTTTTCCACAATATGCCGTTAATTTCAGAGAGTTAGAGGAGGCCTAGCTAGGATGTAAAGTTACAGAACAGAAAATTGGTTTGGTTTTACTTCAAACCGGGACACTTGGGAAAGTAGATCAGAGCTTCCACAGCAGTCTTCAATAGCTTTCAGGTTAGTGGTGTACCAAACCATTTATCAGAACTAAAATACTGGGGGGAAGGAGGAAAGGGGAGGAATACCTGAACAAAAATCCATTGTCATTGCAATTTCTTTACTTTGTCAGAACTGGTATCAAAATATTTCTTATAGACAATAAAATTCACTGCAGTGAAAAAAATTCCTGTTGCAACAAGTACAAACTGAATCAATATTTAATGAATTGGCAGAGGGTAGAAGAGGTTAACAAATGGAAATATTTCCATGATTTTGCACATCTTTTGGTTTTCAACAAGTGCAAGCAGAAGGAGGATAAATAGCAACTTTAAAATATGTATTTAGAGGCCATAATGATCACATGAATGTACCTGAATTCAGCTGTTCATAATGCTGATTTTTTAAAGCGTTAACACCTAACTTCAGAATCTACTGTTTATTGTTCAGATCTTCTGAAAATCAGGCCCTATCTTTATGTCTGCGTGAGAGCAGATTCCTACTTCCACCATTGAAACGGATCTTTGAAATGATGTAGGAAATCTTACAAAAGGATATCTCTGTCTCTGTACAGTCTTATACACAGAGGTACTATTACAACTATATCCCACACCATCAGTGAAAATAAAGGTGAACTAAGAGATGGGATGCTAGCCTGGATTTAGATCCTTAGCCATTTTCTTTGCTCTGCTGGAAGCTTTCTGTGTGAGGAGCTCGTCTGTGACGATGAATGGAAATGTATCAGCATCTTAGAGTGCTAGCAGAGGTTTCCATCCTAACCTCCACCCCAAAATTTTCTTGATAAAATTCTTCATTTGTCTTGTTTTTTGGAATTTCCTTGCAGATTTTTGTCTTATTATAAAACCACAGGCAAGCAGAAAGGAAATAAGTCTGGTCCTGTATGCTTTTCCCAGGCTAGAATCCCAGTGACTTCAGTAGATTAGCAAGGCTTACTATTCAACTCTACAATTATCACAAAAATAATTTTACTTATGTTATTTTCTCAAAGGGAAATTTGATAGCTAAAGTGAGATGTGAGAATAATGAGCATACACAAGCTAATCTGAGTATTGAAGCCATTTTTACAGTCATCTACTCAAAACATGAGATAGTAAAATCAGTGGGACACTGCTAGCAAACTGAGGCAAAGTATCCAGTCCATCAGCAAACAGAAATAAACAGCAAGACATTTCCTATGCAGTACACTCATTAGCCAATATCAGTATTGAAAGTTTAACTTCATCATCCACAAACAACAAACCCCTAGCGTTTAACTGAATGACATTTATGTTTTACAAATGCAAGGGACCTTGCATTCCATATTTCAATCTTTTTTTCAACAAAAAGGGTGAGGCTAAAAATCCAATACATAAATTAATTAAAATAAATTGGGGGGAAAAGGAGTTTAAAAGTTTCTGTAGTTGGTATTGGGGTTTTTTTGTTCATTTGTTATTTAATCAGAAAGACCTCCAAGTCAGTCATATATTTCAATATTGAACTAGGTTTCATAGGTCAACAGTCTTTTAATGGTGATCTGTAGATCAAAAATAGCTTAAGGTGAAACTTCAGTATACAACGTTCAGAAACAATAACTACCAAGCTACATCTTCTTCTCCACTTAAATCTAAATCATTGATCTCTGCGTTCCGTATTTTAGCTTTAGGCATTTTTTAAAGAAAAAAAAAAAAGAGATATTATTTTTATAGAAATAATGCTTCTGGAATTGATCTGGGAAAATGGCAAGAAACTAAGCTGTGACATGATTTTGAGACAGTCTGTGAGCTGATTATGATGGTTTCAGTACCTTTTATGGTCAGTGGCCTCTGTATAAGAAATACTGTAAAGAAAATACAGTTCTCTCTAAGACTGAGGTCCAAGGAAACTGATTTTTGGGTGAAAAAATTTATGCCCTGAGGACCCTGAATAATCACCAAGTAAACATTTTATTTCATATATTAATCCCTGCTTACTGACTTCTTAGAATTTACCGACTTTTTTATAATACTTGCAGTTGAGACACTAGCAATGTGTTCTGGATTACAGTCTTCTTAAAAATTTGAGCTAACTGAAAACTCTTTTTTGATCTCCTGAATGTAGTTGCTTAAGCTTCGTTAAGAACAACATTTTGAGCCTGACTAGACTTCTGAAAAAAAGGTTAGACCAAATAGAAAGTACTCTGTGCGATTGTTTAGTTTAAATAGATATAATACTGCCTCCTCTTAAAGGTTTATTACAAGTGTGGGTTAATATTGATGTGTTTTAGCTTATTACACATATACCACAGAAGATATACATAAATGAATGGCAACACAGTGACAATGGGATTTCCAGTGACAAAATAATAATTCTAATTGGCTCTGAAAAAATTTCTAATTTCAGAATACTTGATGGCTGTCAAGATAAGCTTAAAGGTCTGAACTCTTTTCCCTCAGTGTTTTTTGGAAAGTAGTCTCTATAGAAGGAAGGAAGGCCACCTTCAAAATCCCAATTTCTAATTTGATTTTCAATTCTCATAAAAAGGTTTCTTTTCATTATTCATTTCTGTATGCTCCTGAGACTGCTTTTCAAATTTCTAAAGATGCAGTGCCGGAATTCAAAAAAGACTATACAGCATCTAAAAATAATAGGAAGCAATCAGTTTTACAATAATTGCAGTAATTAAATAACCACCTTTGCCAACCCAATTTAAATTAGATTACTTATGGATGAGTTTTTTTCTCCCCCTTGGTCCTATCAAAATAAGCCCCATGTTTCTTTAAATGAAGCTTGCTGATAATACATACCTGTCATGCCATTCCCTTTGAGTGCTTGGGGAAATAAAAATTCATAGCAATTGATTGCCCTGTGTAGCCATGGATCCAGATGCCCTTTCAAATATTCATAAAGATCTTAAAGGGGTCCCTGTGGATCCCATTTGTCTGCTGTATATTTATATATCCCTCCAGTCTTCAGGAAAATTGTCAAACAAAAGTCACTTTTGCAGCTAGAGATTATTGACCCTTTCTACCTTGTATTCTCATGCTGTGTATTGTGAGTGAAAAATGGAACGAGATGAAGAAATGTTTATAAATATCATATACCAAGTCTTAAAAGCTCTTCATTAAAGATGGGGGTTTGAAAGCTGTTACTGATCATGAATGGATGAAACAAAAGGACAAAACTTAAAATTGGAGTCAAGTGGAGCAAAATCTGAAGTAAAAATAAAGGACAAAAACATCATATTTGCGCTCAAAGTAAGACCACTGAATTCAGAGCTACTTGCCTGCTGAGCATTCAACACCTCTCACTGAGATCAATGTAAGGATTAAGTGAGTACGAATATAAAGCTTTTTTTTTAAAGTTTAACTCTCTTTTAGAAAATATTTCCATGGTAGTAAGTGTGTGAAATATATCTTTTTCAACTGCCAGCTTAAAATGCTTTTCCTTTCTCCCTCTCTCCCTAGCAAGTTTTCCATTTGCAGAATCCCAAGAAAGTTGGAAACAAACTTCAAGCCCTTCTGTAAATGCTTTGTCTTATCTGTTCTATTCAAAAAGTCATGGAGTATAAGGGGCTTATCCAGCCTCATAGAAAAACCCATACTGTTTGCAGGATAAAATTCTGGTTACATGACAATTTATGAGTTAGCAGCCAGTTTTCACTTCCATCTTTCAGATTTACTGAGATTTTCAACTTCTATTTATCTCTCTTTTTACGAGAATATTCCAAAACTATGTTCCAAAACTTTTCTAAACAGGAGATGGCGGAACCACAGAGTGCTCCCTGAACTCTTCAATCCTTACCCTATGTTGCAGCAGCTGCAATTAACTTGAACAGGCCACCACTACTGACACTGCTGCCATATCCTTGCTCCAGCAGAGCATGACAACAGGAGTGCAACAGAGAGCCAGAACCCGGTCAGGAAATGAGTCTTGTCTGTCATCAGCCATTTCCATTCTGCAACTTAGGTAATAGCTGCAGTTCAGAGTGCAGGAGTTAATTAGAAAGGCAGCAGCTATTATATCATCTATGGAGTAATGACATAAGCTAAGCTAATGTCTGTAATGCAGAATATTAGTGAAAGAAAATTATGTGTCATGATACCTGTCACAATTTCCCATCATCTAGACCTATGAGTTGAGGCACAAAAATTCAAGTACATCACCATCAGTATACATTATTTCAGGAGATTTATTCTGAGACATAGCATAGCTACCCATAAGATTCTGTGGGCTTTTGTCAAGTGACTTTTCTCAGTCTTCAAAAATACACTAACAAATATAACGAAATATGAAACAGATTTCAACAAACCTCAGTAGAAGGAATGTGGTGAATTTTGTTGCTGTTTTTAATTTTTAAAAAAATGAAAATAAGGAGCAATTGGGTTTGAATTAAAGAGACTAGTAGAGAAAATGAACAGTGTGTATGACTCATGTTCTATGATATTGTAAAAAATGACCCAATGACACAATAAAAACATAAAGTGAATGTGCTGTGCACTTATTTTCCGCTTAAAAAGCAGCTATTTTCTTATGTAGTAACTTTGCCAGTTGAAATCTGTATGCAAACCAGCATGAAGTCCATGTTTAGTATGGGCATGTTTCCTTCTGCTCTTGGTGGATTGGATGAATCCACAACAGCAGGAGCTCAATCGTCTCTCACATACTTAAGGAAACTCACAGAAAAATGGAGGAAACATAAATGTAACACTATGGGACTAATTTAAACCTGAAAAGTAGGGAAATAAAACACAAGTCTCTCCCCACAGGGTATCAGAAAGAGCAAGGTGTCACCATATTGACTGAAAAATATTTTGTAGAATTATTTAATTAAAACAGAATTAAAGCATCTTCTCTAAGTTCTACTGCTTTTGTGAGTTTTGTCAGATAGTCCACATAGTCTTAGCAAAGAAATGTAAGACAAAAGGCTAACAATAAGTGCTAGCCATTATCATTTTATGTGTTGAGTATGCTAATGTCCCCTTTTGTTACCGTAGTGGTCAAAATTCTTCTGCTGAAACCAAGGAAGACTTTCTTTCTTAAGGTTAAGACTATTAAATATGAATGAAGAGAAAGTGGAAAAGCTTGTACTGAATGTATTAGATAATATCAAAAGCTTGGAAACTCTCTTGCAAGTGGTACCTGTACTACTGAAATTTTCAGTAAAGATTCTAGGATACATGCTGCAGGAGTTACTTTGTTATGGTCCAGTTCACAATGCAATGTGAAGTTTACTGGAAGAATGTGATTGTCTCTTCCTATTGCAAGTTTTAGTGGAATTGTCTCCGTTAGTTTCAACATGTTGTCAATGATTCTTTGCAATGCGTTCACCTGAAAAACAACTATTTGTTTCCTCATGATAATAATTATGATGGAAAATATATTTTAAAAATGGCAAAAAGGAGAAAATCCAGAATAATCAGCACAGTTGGTAGATTTCACCAGACAGAAAACATCAGTCTTCTGCATTTTAGGTCATAGCTCTCCATGTCTTCACTCTATTTTTCACTTTTTATATTACAGAAATAACAAATGTTTTATTTGAAGTATTTTTATGTGGTGAGATGACTTTTCCTGGCTTCCAGGTGCCCACCAAGCCACTTTATCACTTCCTCTTCTCTACAGGACAGGGGGAGAAAATACTATGAAAAGCTCACGGGTCAAGGTAAGGATAGGGAGATGACCTACCAATTACTGTCATGGCAAAACAGACTTGACTTGGGGAAGACTTGGTGAAACACATCTCCATACTTGATACCCTTGTGTTTATTTATATTGGGTTTGTGTGGCAAGGTTTTAGTAGTGGAGGAGCTACAGAGGTGGCTTCTGTGAGAAGCTGCTAGAAGCTTCCCCTGTATCCATTAGAGCCAATACCAGCGAGCTCCAAGACAACCCAGCTGCTTGCTGAATGTGAGCCCATCAGCGACAGTCATAGCACCTCTGGGATAACATATTTAATAAAGGGAAATAACACCTGCGCAACAGCAGCCAGAGAACAAAGCATGAATATGTGAGAGAAACAACTCTGCAGACACCAAGTCATTCATTTCAACACTTAAAATCCTTTGGTAATTGAAGATATGAATGGGAAGAAAACTGCAAAGAAGAAGGTGGAAGTACATGTCTAAATTTTATAGAAGACTTCATAAGAGGTAACAGAGAACAGAAAAGCACAGATTTTCTTAATTTAAGTAAAAAGATGAGTCTACTACTCACTACAGTTGTCAGATATTACAGTAAGAATTTTTTCTGTGCAAGTATGTAGATTGATTTTGTGCAGCTTGGTTGGTTTTATTTCCTATTCCATTGCTAGTAAGAATTTTTGTACAAATGTTAAAACATTAAAAATGACTTAATGTCTGTCAGATGCATAAATATCTACTGTGACATAACAGGATCTTCAGAGCACTTGAAAGAGTTAAAAATAGGTCTGACTTTGGAGAACAAGACAACATTAATAGGAAAGATTATTTGCTATAAAAACCTGAAACAGGAATTGTTACACTTTGTCAGTGGTAAAATCTGTAGACATTTTACAAACACATTAACACCTTCGGCATTTCATGTTCCAAATGCCTAAGAAAACAATAAATTGATTTGGTGTTTTATTACCACTGCTCAAGTTTGGGGGATGACATTAAATTTCATTAAAGTATCTCCATTGATATGTCCAGTAGGACTACGAAAATTTCGCAAAAAATTTTTCTCCACTTCTCAATGGAAGTGGAGTGCTAATTGATGTCCTGCATGCTGAAAGTAACCAGGCTATTATAACCAAGATTGCTGCATTTTTCAACACCTTTTAGAATGATCAGAAGTGATAAGGGAAGGTCACGTAACAACATGGTGATTAAGGAACATGTCTCACTTCAAACTACATAAATGATTATCAATACACATAGGTCATCTACTTTCTATCATAGTTCATTTAGCTAATGAAATGTTTTGTCAGCTAGTCATAGATTTGCAACACGAAACCTGATAACAGAAGATATATTATGAAATAATGGGACATTTTAGGACATAACTGATCAGCTGCACATTGTTTTTAATGCACAGGGGTTTCTTTTGACTATAATTTCATTTTATTGAAAGGCAGTGGGTTTTATAAATATCTAAATGTCATCACTGCTAATTCTTTTATTGACAACAATTTCACTAAGAAACACCACAGGTATTTTTAAACTAATTTTCAAAATAGCAATTGCCAGAGACGCTCTGTGTTATTGATAAAGTACTGTTATGAAAGCAGAACAAATTTGATTTGTTTAGTAGATGTAAAGCTTGCAGTGATAAGCAACTTTTGCAAACAAGGACCACAAAAGAAAATGTTAGTTTAAGTTATTAAAGATTTAAGGAAATATAACTCCTATAAATTCTGGCCTTTCTGGTGCTTAAATCCATTAATATGAAAAAACCTGCAATGACAGTGAAAATAAAAGATTAGTAGGCAGAACTGCCTGTTCTGTTTCTGACTTTCTAAACCCTTGCTGTACCTTTGAAAGGGAGCACAGGAAGAGGAAAAGCTCTTCAGAAATCTGAAGCAGACTTGCTTCGAAGTTATTCCATGAGAGCATGGTAGTTGGTCTTCATATGAGGAATGAATTACAGTCTCCTCCTGAACCTCTGAACCAGGGCAACTCCCATCTTAAAGTTGTCCACCCTTTTAGGTGGTGTTTACCAGATTTAACAGTCCTGGAGTGAGGAGCTGTGTTGACAAGCTATTATAAAGCAAAGGAGGCTTTCAGATAGTCAATGGAGAAAGTGGCCCACAGGGATGGCAGTTGGCATCAGAAACTTAATCTAGATGTTTTGAATATCCCTATGGACACTTTCACACTGAAAATTGCTCTGACCTGTGTCTTTATCCGATGATAATTTTTATCTGTCATCAACAAATCTTGGCAAGCCTCAACAACATTTAAAGGAAGAAGCATGCTGATTTCAGAAGAGATAGAGCATGAATTTACATTTTACATACTCTCATCCCAGAAACTAAAGTAGAAAAAGAAGGTTTTAATAAACACTCCCCAACTGGAGAGTTACCATTAATTTTTTTAAAAGATCAGTGACGAAGAACAGATCCTTCTTTCATGTGTCATTTCGAGTTGCTGAGTATTGTATGAATTACATGGAAGCTACTGGGTGCTGAATACTCTGAAACATGGCAGTGTACTTAATATTAAACATCAGCCTAGGTGTCTGATTTCTTCAGTGAAAGAATTTGAAATTCCTCATCAGATTTAAAAACAGTATAAGGTTCCTAAATAAGACACCTTTTTAGATGCCCACAATTGAGCAAGTCAGGTGAATCTGAGACCAAATATGATAATTTTCACCCAGATTTTCTGGAAAATATCATTCAATCACTCTACTGCCTAAATATAATCCTTCTTCCTATCCACCACATACTTTATACACCTATCGGTACTATGTTTGACAGGTAAGTACTACAGATAGTGCTATATACACCAAGTAAGATTCTCCTGTAGTGTGTCGGGAAAACAAATGCCAATTACAATACAATTACAAAATGCAAATAAAGATGTAAGTCTTACAAAAGTGTTGTCTTTCTGTGACGAATCTGAAAACCAAATCAAAGCAAAACAAACCAGCTTCCTGATAAAGTTATTCAGGATGCAAGTATATTTTAAGTACTTTACTTGAGTACCTACAGCAAAAAAGGAATTCCAGCAGTTCCATATGGAAATGTTATTGATTACATTTAGATTTATGTGAGAATTAACCTTGTGTCAACTAATCACGTTTTTGAGAAATTACATTTTCTGATGGTCAGAATGTTACTGCAAAAAGAACTATATAAAAATATAAAGGGCTCTGGCAAGACAATATCTATATTTTGCAGGGTATTTTAATGAAGTAAAAATAGTGTCTGAGAAAATAAGTGCCCTTGCATGTCCCAACATAATTTTAGCATCATACTTCTTTATTTTTCTAAGTATTTTATCTCTTATTTGGGAGTGAGGAGACACAAACAACAAAATCCAATACTTCAGGCACTTGTAAGTAACCTTACTTATGACATTATTACTCTGATATCTTGGGGAATATTCAAGTGAGTCAACTCTTTCAGTATTTTCATTACTTCTGCTACATACATAAAAATAAACTTTATTTTGACGTCACAATAAGAAATAATTTCATGCTTCAGTTAAGCACATTTTTAGGCAAATGCTAAAAGTGAATTTTTGAGGAGAAGTCAAAGCAATTTTACCAAAATGTGTGTCCTTAAAGCTGTGGTTAATAGTTACTTCAGTTACACAGGCTTTATTTTCAAATGGACAATGAACGTGTCTGTCTCATACTGGGAGGGAATAAATGTTCATGCATCTTTACTAATGTCTCTGAAACACAGAATACTTGATATATCTTGAATTTACTTGATAATTCAAACATCTCACATAAGCTTAAAATTATCCATTATACCTATCACATCCAAAATATTTTATTACTTTTTTTTTATAGTGTTGTTTTAACAAGTTATTAGACAGTGCCAAAAAAACCCAAAGAAAAATCAAAGAAAAAATGTTAGAGTATTATCATATAGGGATATGGTGGTCTTTAGATAAGATTGAATTTGTCGTAACATGTCAGGTCCTCTTTAAAATGAGGTATTAGTGTCCTCCGTGGCCTGGATAATGTGCATTTATATGTGATAAATGAATTGCGTTCTGCACATGAGAAGAACTGAAATTTGCCTATCACAAAAGTACATTTGAATAAAAAATATATTGAAATAAGTTTTCATTAAGTTATTCTGCCACCTAAGTAGAATTCAGGTTCTGGGGAACAGCTGTTGGGTACACTGAATTGGTGTTGGATTTGTAATAAGAAAAAAATCTCATACACCCTGTCCTTTTGTCATCCAAACTCACCACATGGGTACTCACAAGATCTTGGATGGAATCCAGATTAAAGCTGGTGAAATCTGCAGGGTTTCATTCCTGAAGTTCATATTTTTCAAGTGAAGTCCCCACTGATTCTTTTCCTTGTTCAAAGTTTAACACTTTGCAAGGAATATATGAGCTAAACCATCATACTCAGCCTTCTGAGTCCAGGACAGATTAGAAAGTTTAATATTAGTTATAAATTGACAATAATAATAAATATAAACCAATTCAGAAAAAAAAAAAAAGTACTTGCAGTAATTTTGTTCACAGAGGGTACAATTCATTCAATATGACTGCTAGAGTGAATTAAGATACTCAAACACAAATAATCACAAAATCAGTAGCAATGGATTTGAGAATCATGAGCCAATCTGTGACCTCGGATAAGAACAGACTAGTGCCAGTGTTACTTATTAAAGTAGCTGTTGCTGAGGACAGATTATGGACATTGTATCTCCATAATGACCATATTTATGTTACTGTACATACAGTAATATAACTCCAATTGTGGGAAGACAAGTTCAGGTGTTACACGTTGAATTAACTTCCAGTTATTTTGTAATATTAAAAGTCACACCTATTGTTCCCATAGTCATAAGGTGACTTTTTAAAAGAAAGATCTCATGCCATCTTTCCTTAAGAATACCATCTTTTTTTAGGTATGAAAAACTATTATAACCTAGTATTAAGTCACCTCAAAGAAAAATGTTTGTTTGATGTCTTAGTTTGTTCCTTCATGTTTCATTTCACTTGCAAGTTAATTAGGTATTATTTCAGGTAAAAATATCTTTTTTTTTTTAATTCCAGAATGAGAAAAACTGAGTATTGTTTATGCAATGATCCAATTTTGAATACCTTGTAAGATCCCTGTGTTCTCTGGATAAATAAATAAATAGTTCTCTGTGTAGGTTGCTGAGAAGAGGAAATAAAATCTAAAACCAGTTTTAGAGTTCAAAATACTTTGAAATGTAGATAACTGGATACTGATCTAAAATATTTTACCTCATGCAGTTCTGAGGAGTGAATAGAGCTGTCCCCCTGTTTCCTATTAATTTTGTGGAAGAAAATTAAGAGGGAGTGGTACAACAATCCAGATGAATGTTGCATTATTTCCAAGGCAACTCTTTAAATTCTACTGATCTTTTTACCAGGCAATAATCATATGATTTTGAAATAGCATTTAAAATTTCAAAGGTTAGAGAGTCTTTCCTCCACCTCTCTTCTCCCTACCCCCTCCCCCCCCCCCGAAACGGATACTATATTTGATTTAGCATAGGTTCCAGGAAGTGGAAGAAAACATCTAAGGAGCTCTGTTCATATACTGGCAGAACTGTTTGAAAGACAGTGTGACCGCATGAAAACAAATTTTTTTTGCATGCCAGACACAAAGACAGAAAGTCTGTTCTGTGGTAGAAGCTGATCAAGAGATTGTATGTGAGGCCAAAATTAACATTCTGCAGGTAATTCTGCACATAAACAACTATGTTAAAAAGCACTCGAGAAATAAAGTGCCTCTGTTGGTGGAAAGGAAGACTTTGGACCTATATTCCTTGTGGTCTCTTCTCTGTCTCCTTCTTTATTTAAAGAATATTCTATTATTTGAAGATCTGAACTGATGCAACTGTCTTCCAATTTTAACCAACTTAAAATTATTATCTTTATCTGTGAAAGAGATAAGATGCATTCCTATTTGTTGTGGTTTAACCCCAGGTATCAACCAGGACCACACAGCCGCTTGCTCATTCCTCCCACCCCCCAGTAAGGTAGGGAGGAGAGGGAGAAAAGGAGACAAAAGAAAAAAAAACTCGTGTGTTGAGATAAAGATAGTTTAATAGAAAAGTAACAGAATAACATCAACAGTAATAATAGTTAAAGGATATACAAAATAAAATAATACAATACAAATCACTCTTACCATCCGATGATCAGTTGCACAGCCCATCTTGAGTGATCACAGATCTCTGAGCCCATTCAACCCCATTTTTATAGTGAACATGATGTCTGTGGTATGGAATATTCCCCTGGTCAGCTTGTCCTGTCTATGCTCCCTCTCAGCTTCTATGGGAAGCTGAAAAACTCCTTGATTAATATAAACATTACCTAGCAATGACAAAAACAATATACGTTATCAACATTCCTCAACATTCTTCTCATACCAAATCCAAAACACAGCAGCTATTAGAAAAAAAATTAAATCTATCCAAGCTGAAACCAGGACACTATTGTACTTCAAACTGAGTTAACCAAATCTGGTCTAGCTTGGTGAACCGTACTTCTTATGGACTTTGCTATGTGATCTCTCATTTCTTTCAGAATGCAGATATTAAGAGATTGCTCTTTCTTTGGTCATAACAGTATGTTTCTGCCTTCATAAATCAATATTTTTTTTATTTTATTCAGTGGGACTGTGAAATCAATCAGAGGGAAAAAAAAAGAGAAATCTTAGGAAGCCAGCAAGCTTTCTTCATACTTTTAAACAGCAAACAGTTTTTTGTGAAGTTCATAATAAGTTTTAGGTTATTTATTTAGTACATAGAAACATCAAAGAAATGTAACCTTGGAATCACTTATTCTGTAGTTATGGCCTTGAGCATCCTAATTTAACTTTGAAGTTAGCTGAGTTTGGACTAGATGATCTACAATGCCTCTATGCCCTTTTTGACCTATTTTTTGCTATGAATATAAGTAGCAGACAATATAACCAAGGAGGCAAGAAAACACACATTTTACAACATCTGAAGCCGTTCTAGTCTTCAAATGTCAATTATACTCTATAGGTGACTTAACAGAGTAAGGTTACTTTTTCCAGACAGCATAAAATGTTTAGTATTATTATTATATAGATAGTTATTTAAATGCAAATTAGTGTTTCTAAAATGGATAATATACATCCTAAGTGCTGTAGGCTCTAAGGCTTTCAGTCATTTCTCTACAGGAAAGTGTTTCACTGTATGGAATTTCTGTAACCATACAGGGAAAACATACCCTTAAACCCGAGTGAAATTTTGTATTTAGCCGAGATTTTCATTGTCCATAGCCCTTACGTTATAGCAAAAGACAAGCTAAGAGTAGCTTTATTAAGATGACTATTTAATTGAGATGATAGCTTACTGTAAAATTTCTAGGCTTCTGAAATTACAGTTATTTCAGAGTTGGCGAGGGCAGGGATGTCCATTATTTTTTAAATATCTAGGAAATGCCTTCATCTATCTCAGAATTCCACACATAAAGAAACATATTTCCAGCTGTGGGATAATCACTGGCAGGTAATGTTTGTTTAATTCTATCACATGCTCTATGTTACTCACAACATGCAAAAAACTGTTCCCTCTTACCAAAAGATGACATGGCCTACCCTCTCCCAAGCCATTAATCTTTCTGATGCTGAGCACATCAAAATGACCACAACTTTAAAAAGACTGACAACAGCTTATTTTTGTACACGAGATATCAAGTGTCACATCTCCTTTAGACTTCATAGATTTTAAAACTTTAGACTTTGTACTTTTTAAACCACTTCTATCTTTTCTTGGTTAATATTGCTCAGAAAGGAGCATTATCTTCTGTGCGATTAGCCCCTTAATTTAGAAACCTCATCTAAGTTGGTCACGTTCTCCTTCTGGAAACTTTCAAAAGCATCCATGTCTATTAACTACTTAAGAAATTTCAGCATTATTTTAGATATAACAACAAATTTCACTGGATCCTTGAAATTTATGATGACATTTCTTTACTTGAGCTATGTAGATCAGATTTCCATTATAAATTCCTGAATCATGTTTTAAAAGCCATAAACCACCTCTTTTTCCAATTGGTGTACAGGTTACAGAGAGAGATTAGCTCGCTAACCACATTTCCTTAAAGTTTGCTACTGGGTTTATCCCTTCATTATCTTCAGAGTGTCTTTGTTCCCTCTGATTCTAAAAATGCAAGCCTTCAAATATCAGAGGGGAAATTTCAGCTATGCTTTCTGAGACAGAGACTTAATCAGCACAGTATTCAATGTCTGCAAACAAATATGCATTTCCAAATAACTGCAAGCAAACTTCAACTGAAGAAACTGTGAGATTCAAAATTGTGGAATTTAGGATGTTTTATGAGCTCTGCTTGCTGAACTACATGTTCTGATACAATGTCCTTCACATTTAACTCAAAAGTATTAAAAGCTCCCCTTATAAATATATATTTAAAGCAACGAATAAAAATCGAACAGGTGGCAAAATCCTTTGTGCAGTATCAGCACAGATGAATAACAGAATGCTTGGTTGTTAATGGCCAACAGATGTCCAGCCAAAGAAAAAGAAACAAAAAACTATCTTATCAGCCCTGTTGCACTGCAGTTCTGTAAACAACTTAGTGCTGTAGCTAATAATACCAGCATCAATCTAAAAGAAAAACCAAAACAAATTAAGAAAAAAAAGTAGAAATCTAATTACTGACAGGATCACAACAATTGTTCAGTCTCATAAATATTTGAATTATGAGTAAAATAGAATCTTCCAAAGCTGTAAGTAATAAGCATTAATAGATATATCTGTTAGACTCATAATCAGGAGCAAATAATTTGAAGTCAGTCTGATGCGCGATGAACCATTAAAAGGGAGAAAATTCAAATTTATTTACTAGTCTTTCTAAACATCTGAGTCATATATGCAATATTAAACAAATATGTAGATAAAAAAATGTAATAATTATATCAGAAATATTCTAAAATAACTGTTGATATTTGCATAGAACATCCAGATTTCATGATGACATTCCAAGAAGTGTATGGGAGACACTGAAAGGTTATGACACAGAACATCATTCAGATGAAAGCTTTTTATTTTGTTTTTCCCACACAGATATATAAACAGGAATAAAATTAAAGTTTATGTTTAATACATTTAATTTTTCTAAATGTATAGTTATCTAGCTTTCAATAACTAAAATGGCCTTTGAAAGCTTATACCCTGAGAAACTAATTTTACCTACAGAATTCCAAATTAAATAGTATAAACATTATAACAGGGATTTCACAGTAGGCTGAGAACACTGATATTTCTTTACTGTTTTCTATTCATACTTTACTCAAGGAAAACCCTGAAACCTTCTAGAGAAATACCAAAACCTTGTGCATTACCCTCCTTGTTATATAACAGTAATATCTACACTTAAACATAATGCAGATAGACACAGCACTTGAATAACATCCTCTGAGGATCTCTTCTACTTAAAGAAATTATATATGATTGTAACCACTGATGTGAAATTGAATAGAACCAGCTGTGTGGATTCTGTGTGTTTTCCCTAAAAAGACTGAACTGCAGAACAGTGTCATTGAAGATGAGAAATCATTTGGCTCTGTAGCGGTCTGTAAAACAGAGTTAGCATTTTCTAAAAAATTATATGAAATAATCTTAATTTCATTGGACCCTTTCTCTGAAACCAAAATTAATTAGAACATCCTTATCGACAGATACATAAAATTCTTTCTTTTTTTAATCTTTTGGATTTTCTCAGGAATTTAGAATTTAACAAAAAGTACAAAAATTTAAGATAACAGAGCCTCCAGATGAGCAGATTAAAAACTACCTTCACTATTCTCTTCTTCTGCAGGAAAACAGAACTCAACTGCAAATTTCATTTTGTTTTAGTAGATCCAAGAGTTTAAGTCTAGGAGTCCATGATCTTTACATGAGGAATAACTCAAATGATCCAATATTTTAAATACAATTTATTCCATTAATTAATAAATGTTTTTATGTTCTGAAAGATTACTGCAACTGCAAGAAACAGGGGAGAAATCCACTGTTAAATTACTTCAATAACTTTGTGACAAGAAGTAATAGAATACAGTCTTCTCCCAAATGATAGTTCAGTTGTCGAGCATCTAACACAGTACTTCTATATCAATAGAGAAGACCTTCATACTGATGAAATTACAAGTCTTCCATGAGTTCAATAGCATTTATTCCATATTCAGTTTTAGTATGTTCATGCCATCATATCCATCTAATATATACAAGTAATGCAAAAGTGAAGTGTATTTTCAGGCTTTCTAGAAAAAACATCTTCTGAGTTAGAATGACATATATGGAAGTGATTTTCAAAAAAAACCCCAGCATTGCTAGGAAAGTGGTAGGTTTTATACCACAATTTTGCTATAAAATGTTTACTGAATATAAATACAAATAATATGCAAAGAGAACTATGAGAAGAGAGACAAAATGCAGACCTTCCTTTCATAGTAATGTCCTGAGGCTGAGTGGTAATAAAGATGTTTTAAGCTATTTGTTATGCTCAGAATTCTCAGTTGTATGCAAGTTTATCTGACTATTCAAGCAAATTCTGCTCTTGAAAGTAAATGGTGTGTCTTTTGTAGTGGGGATGTGCTGAAGTACCAAAATGGTGATGTGGCAAAGATTACCGTCCTTAAGAAAACATAATTACATTAAATGTGAATATAAACAGTTAAATAACTAGATAAGTAATGAAGTTAAATCAAGTTAGAAATAACAGTTTCTGCCTTTCCCGAGATATTCAACTGAAACCAAAGACTTGAGCATTCAGTGTTACAGACTGTTCTATACTATCTCTTCTGCCTTATGTTAGTGAAGAGAAAGACCCTTCTTTAAAAAGATAAGTTAAAAAATACCCACTGGGAGTAAACAAACTGTCTAGAATGGTAAAATCACAATGACTGCAATGATATCTAATCTTCAGAAGTAAGATAAAGTATTACAACAGTGAGAAAGAAGATATGACACACAAAGGTAGCAGGATTTTTGTCTTCCCCAATCCAAGTCCAATCATGCAAGTTTTTGGGGGAAAACTGACAACAAAGGGAATAGGCTCTCTAGAATTTAAAAAAAAATACCTATAGCAGACAAACTATACCCAGCATTATCCAAGCAAGCATGAATTACATACAATAAAGCCATTTTTCCTCTTGCCTTTGGAGACTCACTTGAAAGAGAATCTGGACATAGCTAAAGGTACATGACCAGCTGCCTGAATTAAAGCAAGTTGGAAAAAGAATTGACTTGTCCCTCTTCTCTCTCTTTGTCTGTCCTTTCATACCTAGTTAAAAATCTTTCACATAAATATCTTTTATTTGCAAACGTAGTTTGACTTTGATAATACAAGAATTCAATTTCTTGACTTCAAAGGACTTCACATGTTGACTTGTAATGTAAATGCTAGTTTTATCCATAAACTATTAATCTATCTCAGCACTTGCCTCCTACTGAACTTTTAGGATTTATATTTCCTTATCTTTTGTTATACAAACAGCTGGTTTTGAAATGGAACAGAAGCTGCTTTAGATTAATGTAATTGGTGACATTTTCATTAATTATAGGCTAATTTTAAGGTACTTCAAGGGCCCAGTTTCTCATCTTCTTAATGTTAAAAAGATTTCAATGGAACTATGCAAATTTTAAAGAGCTGTGGTTATAGCTATATGTATAATAAAATTTATATTTCACACAAGTCTGTTTCTAAAGTAGAGTTATATATTTTACATATCATTTTGAAAGTTAAAGAGTTAAGAGTTAAAAGCTCTTACTAAAATGGGTAGAGAAGATTTAATTTGCAAAATGTGTTATAAATTATAAAATATTTGTCTTAACATTTATATAGGTTTTATATTCCAAACTTGAATTGCATTAGTTTGTTCTTCAGTGTGTTTAAGGTTTATGCTAATTACTAGAACAAACTTCACTGTAAATTAAGCTTATGTGGAAATGCTATATGCAATAATAAACACAAAAGTATTTTTTATAAGTAAACACAAAGTTTAAAAAGTATATTTTGTATAGCTTTGTTCTCATTTTTATTTTCAGAGGTTTTGCTGTATGCATTTACTTATCAGTTTCCAAAATTCTGTAAATCAGGGGGTAACTCAGTAATTAGTATCAATGAGTTGTTTCTACTTGTCCATGAGGTTGCTATAACTTTTCATAGAATATCATACTCTTGAAAAAGACTTTTATATACTCTGAGGCTGCACAAAATAGTTTGCAGAAAACAGTAACTACACTAATTAGAGACAAATACACAAAAGGCTGTAAATATTAGCTATATAAACTAATAATATAATTTTAATAATATTATAATATTAAACTATAATATTAAGCTATATGTATAAAGCTACAATATTAAGCTATCTTCAGACTATTGATGTATTTCCCTATGAACTTTTGTCTCCTGGAAGGTGGAAGCACCTTGGACTTAAGAGTAGTTAAAATATATTTAGGATTAAACATTTTCCTGAGCATTGTTGTCATTTTTAGAAAGACTAAAAAATTGTAGCTAATTAAGGTTTAATTAAATTACAATTTCTATCTTAACTATATAATGAAGCAAAAGTGTAAGAAAAATACTCATAATAGGGTGAAGTTGCTTTAGGAAAGCTAATGGATATGTTTACCATTGCATTAGAATCACAGAGCCACAGAATATTCTGAGCTGGAAGGGACTCACGAGGATCATCGAATTCCGTTTCTGACTCCCTAAATGGCAACCTAAAAGTTAAACCATATGTCTAAGGGCATTGTCCAAACATTTTTTGAACACTGACAGGCTTGGGGCTATGACCACTTCCCTGGGAAGCTTGTTCCAGTGTTTGCCCATATTCTCAGTAAAATACTTTTTCTAATACCCAGTCTCAACTTCCCCAGTGCAGCTTCAAGCCATTCCTTCATCTCCTATCACCAGACACCAGAGAGATCAGCACCTCTATCTCTGCCCCCCATCATGAGGAAGTTGTAAACAGCCATGAGGCCACCTCTCAGTCTTCTCTAAGCTGAAAAAACCCAGTATCCTCATCCACTCTTTGTAAGTCGTGCCCTTTACTCCTTTTACCATCTTTGTTGACCACCTTTGGACACTTTCTATTTTTATATGGTGTTTATATTGTGGAGCCCCAAACTGCACAGAGGTCTCCAGTTGAGGCCGCACCAGCGCTAAGGGTATTGTGGGACAATAACTTTTTGACTGCTTAGTTATACTGTGCTCAATGCACCCCAGAATACAGATGGCCCTTCTGGCTGCCAGGGCACGTTGTTGGCTCATATTGAACTTACCATCAATCAAATCCCCAGATTCTTTTCTGCAGGGCTGCACTCCAGACTTTTGTCTCCCGCTCCCTGTGTACATCCAGGCATCCAGGATTATGCTGTCCCAGCTGCAGAATCCAGCATTTGTCCTTGTTTTATGCAGTTATATGGTGCAGAAAAAGCTAATGCTGCAATTAAGGAGAAACCTGAGAGAAAAGTGTTTTCGGTTACAGGTCATACAAAACCATTATTAGGGAGCAATTAGAAGCAAATTCTTTGAGTTATTTCAAGCACATATTAATGGGAAAATACTTTAGCCAGCTCATTTCTCCACTGAAATCAAAAGCGAAAGGACTGCATTGTTTTGTCAGCCAGACAACTTCCTCTCCCAAAGGAAAAATTAGTAGCACGTAGGAAGTTGGTAATAACACAGGATAGATGGCTGCTTACCATGGGAAGCCTTCAGAAAAGTTTAGAGGCATTACTCACTTAATGCAATGAGCATTGTGTTGTGCACCAAGCCCTCATTACTCCTGTGTATAGGTTAGGAACTTGGGGCATGCTCTGGTTGCACTTAACCATCCTACTTCCTGGCAGCAAAACAACTAATCCAAAATAAATTTTATACTACTCTCAAGTGATATTTTTAAAGGAGCTAGTTAATGAACTGTATCATGAAAGATAGTCAAAAATTGCTGTGAGTTAAAAAAAACCCCAAACCGAATCAACCAACCAGAAAAACCCAAAACGTAAGGAGCTGAGAAATTCCTTGTAAGAGCTAAAGCTTTTACTTTCACTGTCCTTGTCAGGAAACAGCTACTAATTTAGACAATGCCTATGTCTGTAAATGTCTGTAAATGTGGCAGGGGTTACTGTTCAGAGTTATTTGTCCAGTATCTAAAGGCAATAGGGCCTTATAGGGGCTTAACCCCAAATGAGTCTTTAAACCACAGTCTAAGCATTGCAAAAATAATAACAGAAGAAGAAATAACATTTTCACTGGGGTGAAAATGGGGGTTACGGTTCACATCTTGCTACAAAATTTCAGTCAGTGAAGAAAGTCTAAAGTGATGATGTTCTGGCTTCTGCTAGCTGAAATGGCTCTTGGTGCCAAGAATGTGGCTTCTGCCAGCCTTGAGCTCAAGATGAGCTAGGCCAGATACAAGTCAAGACTGTAAAGCAGGTTGCTGCTTACACATACTTGAGGAAACGCTCTTTCTAGCAATTCATTTAAGTGTTTAATAAAACTGAAAAATAAATAAAAGCATAATATAAGGATTTGGAAGACCTTAAGATGTCAAATATGACAGAAAGGCCTGGACAGAACTTAATTTTAATATTTATTATTATTTCCTGTTTGTTAAAGACAAAAAAAGGCTCTATTCTACAACTCAAAGGTGAAATTCAAAATTCAGTTTCTTATGCTCATTGTAAGTATTAACTCCATATGTAATTTTAGGAAAAGTTATGCACCTCAGAGAAGGATTTAACAGGCATTAGAACTCGACATTAAAAACACTGAAGAAGCTGAAATGTCTTGCAATCCTATCCTGTTTTAGGAAGAAGGTGAGAGGACTTCATGCATCCCTTTAGGATTCGTAAACATCTAGTCGTTATTGCCTAAAACATCTTTTTGGCAGTAGAGATGGGAGGATTACACCTTTATTCTAAAAGAGTTTGAGAGGAGAGGTTGATGGTAACAGTGCAATACCTCACAAGCACTCTGCTGATCAACGCTATTCTCATTCTGAAGGCATTCAAACCCATATCGTCATCCTCTGGTGACTATCCTAGACACTTGGTTACAGATGATTCTGTACCCCTCCTTGGGTTCACATTTTTCTATACTGCAAAGAAAACCTCTAAAGAGCTATTGTATTGGAGAAAAGGAGCATAAGGATTGTCAATCTCCTATTAATGTCTAGCCTGCTCACTCACAAGGCTGAGAACTAGATTCCAGTAGAGTATGCCCATATTTGCATCAAGTCTTGTATCAGCGTTATGGCTGTGAAGTGAAATCCTCCACTGTCTCCCTTACCATGCTGTGGTTCACGTTCTGGAGCCATCTCTGGCACTTGGACTGGGTTCTTTTTGCCTCTCTCTACAGATCTGCTCCTGTTCTGCTGCGTTGCTTGCTAATGAAGACATCCATATGTAACTCAAAAGTCAGATTAAATATTTATTTCGAGAATAGGTTTAATTCAAGCCTGTTAGGAAGGAAATTCCCTTAGAGATGCAAAGTGCATGTTTGAACTCCTTGGGATGAGGCAGTGCTTAATCTGAATTCCTTTACAGCCTTATGCACGCTTATACCTTCCTTATAAAAGGAGAGTAGCACTTCTTCAAAGGAAAGCAGTGGTGGATACTGTGTTTCAGTGGAATTTAATTCTGCTGGTTTGCCCTGGTACCATACTCCTCCCTGCACAACAGACACAGCAGAGCCAAAGCACTGCCACATATAGGCCACATCAAAAGTCCACATAGCCCAACATCCTGTCCCCAACAAAAGCCTATAGGAAATGCCTTGGGAAGAGTATAAATTATAGGACACAAGAATACTAGTTCTTCACTTACTTGAAGCTATTTCATACTTTTGATTCTCCTTACTGTCCTTTCCTGGACACTTTGAAGGTGTAATATTTTTGAGGGGAAAAAACCAAGAATGGCACAGAGTGTAACAGGTGTTAGTGCACCATGATTTTAAGTAAAGATATAAGGGTATTTCTACCATGTTTCTCTACCTAATAATTTCTAATACCCTGTTTGCTTCTGCCTGCTACTGGGCATGGAGTTCATATAATTTTTTCACACGCTATTTATTAGAGCTCCAACTGAATTGGTTAAGCTACATCACTGCATAGGTAAATTTAGGTTTTGGGATGGGAGTTCTCTGTATATCATTTCACATTCATCTATGTTGACTTGCTTCTGCCATTTTGTCCCCAGCTGACTCAGGCAGCCCTTTCACAGTTTCTCACAGGCTTTTTCTTACTTTGAACACTGAAGTATTCTCATCTAGTCTAGTCTACACCTTAGCGACCACACCACTCATATTTTTGGCAATGTAGCAAAGCACTGAGGCCTAATTCTTAGGTAGAAAAATTTTATTTTACTCACCCTTCCTATGACTTACAAGCTACTCCTGTGTCCATGGAAAAACAAGAAAAATTGACTCTGGGTTCACTTTGGGCATTTGTATAAACTTACCTCTCTAGACACTTCATATCAGCCTTTTGCAAAAGACCAACAGCATCTCTCGGTTTATCTCGACAGCTCAGTACTATCACAACAAACAGCACTTCCTACCAGTGCTTCTGAAATTTCATTTGCCTTAACCAGAGATCCTTTTATGCAAGAGTATACATTTCAAAATAAAAGACTCAAGAAAAGACAATCCTTGGAGAATCCTTGGACCTGGTTCAAATATCAGATAATGGTTTGGATCCTAACATTGTTTTAAACCAAAAATATTTTTTCAGTCCTCTATGCAGATATGGTTTCTTTTATTTCAGAGGGAAATAGTTTATTTTGCCATGCAATCTTTTAGAGCATCCAGATTCATCAGTAGTACAGTCCATTAGTATCTAACTTGCCTGTCAGTCTGTATCATATTCATCAGCAGCATCTGCTACCAAACTGCATAGAGAGCACTAGAGATTTAATGAACAGGTGTTTATTTAATACTGAATTTATTTTAAAGGTGTTCTGTTATCAATTGATATGCTTCCAGCAGCATGAAGATTCTTCAGGAATAAAAATATCAGGCACTTAATGAGAATTCTGCCTATGATGGGTGAAAAGACTATGAAACAGGTCAGATTTACTCGTTGGCAACATGGGTTAAAAAAGTTTTCTTAACAAATACACAAAACCAAGGCAATAAAAGTTATAGCTGCTAATAACAACAATTGTTCATTGCACACTATCTCAACATAACTCAAGAACTAAGAATGCCAGGGGAAATCTAAACTCCTTCAAGGGTGTAGAACTGCTGAAAGCCAAAATTGTTATTACTACTAGCCTTTGTGTAACACTCCTTTATGACTGACAGCAGAGAATATGCAAGCCCATTAACTCAGCTGTATAATTGGATGAAACTTGCAGGCTAAACAACTCCAAAATAAAAAGAGAAAACATATAAATTGCCTACATGAAATTATGCGACAGGTAGTAGCTCCAGCCTCATCAGAATCCTGTGTGCTTATGGCCCCTCTTTTAGAGAGAGAGTTTACTTTATACCTCTCTTGACCTGGTCAAATAATAATATTGCATCTCATTTAATAAAATTAAAATAAAATGAGTGTTTGCCAGCAGGATGATAAGAAAACTGCTTCTTTTTAGCACTGAAGTTCATGTCTATAGGAATGACATTTGAAATAATTGGAATATTATTCCTTCTTTCCCATATACTGGAGAGTACAAATCTACAGAATTAATCTATGAGATCTCCACCTTACATGGATCTGTGCAAAAAGCTGCAATCGTGGTGGTACACAAAGATCCTGAATTAAAGGTAAGAATAACAACCTTCTCTATTTAAATTACCTTTGATGTGTAAAAGAATGACCAGTTTTAGCTGGCAAAAAGAAAGACTGGCAAGTATGTATGGTAATGACAAGATATGAGATTACTACAGCTGATAGAATCTCATCGAATTCTTGAGTAATTTTTTATTAAAATATGGACACAAAGGTCTATAGTTAAATAGAACTGTAATGAATATCCATTCAAAAAATTCCCGTTGTGTCTAGAGTATTTCACAGAAAAATTTATTCGTTAGTGAAGTACCTGAGAGTATACTTGTAACAAAGTGGCGGTAAGGAAGAGAGCAGAGACAGAAATATATTTAAGCACCTATTTTTTGCATCTTCCTCTTTTTCAAACAGTATTTCATCCTCTGTTTTTCTTTCCTTCACATGCATTTCTTTATATAATTTTTCTCAATGCCAGCCCAGAAAATAAGTAGCAACTAGGTTTCTTGCAACAGGAATTTTGTTCATAATTTATGAAGTACTGACACTGAAAGATACAGAGAGAAAAAGAAGAGGAAGAGAAGAGAGAGACAGAAGAAAAACATGGAAAAATGAACTGTAGCCTGCAATAAAACAGTCATTCTTCTTAAGCTAATGGAAAAAACTTGTCCATGAAATAATAATGGTTCTTGTAGCCCATTTGCTGAGATTTTGAAACAAGACATAGTAAGCATTAGCGGGCTAATTTAAAGTATTAATTGTAAATTGGGGCTTGAAGCAGAGGAGAGGATGAAGAAGAAACACAGGCTCAGGACTGACTGGTGGTACGTCAGTGACAGCTGAGATGTAGACCAGGAACTGCCCAAGCCACATCAGTGTATCCAACTCTGAAATGCAACTCCTGTCACCTTCATTTCATCTCCGCTGCTGTCAGCACTGCACTCCCTCCTTTATACATTAGCCTCCTATTCCCTCTCTCTTTTCTGATTGCTATCAGAGTTCATACCTTAGGGAATAATGCCACATTATTTTTCACTTTGTTGGTAATCACCTGTCTCTTTAAATCAACATCAGGTGGCAGCTCAGGACCTTCACACCAAAAAGCCCTTATTGACTTGGTGCAAAGTTAAGACTTATATCCCAGTACTTAATCAGGGGTTTTTAGCAGCTGCTTTATGAGAACAGCCTCATGGAAGACTCCTGTTTTCACCTGTTTCCTTCACCCTGACACTGTTGTTTTCTGTGAGGAAGCATGCTTCTCTGGCTTAATTTGCTTTACTAGCGCACAGCACACTAGGGCTTTTACAGTTCTTACTGTCTTGTGAAACAATTATTTGCAACGACAGCAGTGTTGCATTTCTGTGGGGATTTTTTCCCCCCTTGGATGCATGGATAATTCAGGTTGAGAAAATCCAAGATCTTATTGTTGAATATGTCCAATTAGAAAAAAAAATAAAATACAGTAAGGAGAGAAAAAATCATGTCATTTGATTAAAAAAGTACTTACAGGGCTGTTATTCCTCCTCAGAAGAAGGGAAGACCAGGAATTTGAAATCTGACCATTGAGGAAATACAAAATGAAACTCTGTAGATGCAGCTAGGTAATTAGCAGGCAGACAGGAACTATGTTCTGCTGTTTGGAGAGTGTTACTCTTCATGTATTGCCCCTGCCTGAGGCAACTCAGTGAATCCCATGAACTGGCCACAGCAACAAAAGTTCAGCCAAGAAGACACGTTTTCATCCAAGTAAATAATCAAGGGCAAAATGCTTATTGTCTCCAGGCAGAACCCCCTCTTGATCTGTATTGCATGTTTTTTTTCCATCTGATGTCACTGGTCAACTGATATTTTACATATTAAGACCCTAGCCAAGCCCAGCAAGGTAATAAAGGTGGAAGAGTGTGATTTCTGTTTTTACTTATTTAGAAATCCCAGAGGTTCCTCTGGGAGTAAGGAGAAAGAAGAGAGAGTACGAAGCAAGACAAATTATTAAGAACAGATCCAGTAATGGCTGGATCACTTTTGAATGGCTCATGATGATGTGTACCTGTCCTGTTTTCAGCTAAGAAGTATTTCAGGTGTCTGAGAAGATGAAAGGATTCAGAATGATGGTAATTTACCAAAAAAAAAAAAAAAGTAGGAGCATAATTTCTGCAGATAAGAGAGAGGAACTGGTGGTAGAGCCGAGAAAGGAGGGATTGAAAGGGTCATAGCAGGTATAGATCAAAGGGAAGAAATCTGCAGGTAGAGAAGAGAATGGAGACTAAGAAACAGGGAAAGTAAGAAGGGCCAGAGGAAATCAGCTAAGTGGTGAAAGATGAGAAAGGAGAAGCAAAATGGGAGGATTATGGCACAACATGCCTTTGCTGGAGAGGGTACCATCTGTTGAGTTAAGCAGAGCAGTCACTGGCCTCAAAGATACCCTGTTCTGTCATAGGTGCAGGCTGGGTCCATGGGGTCTATGGTAACAAAAAAAGAGGCTGGTGAGGGTCAAAGTTCAGTACTTCCAGAAGGCACACTGGATCCTGCTTCATTGCACTGGTACAGGAAAAACTTAGTAGAGAAATTAAGTGTGCTGTTTTTATGGAGACATTATTGGCATCTTTATCGGCCCCCTTTCTTTGGGCCCTATCTTCTTTTTTTTGAGGAGGTTGGTCATGGTCAAAACAGTACCCATGGCTGCAGTCCCTCAGGAGAGTCCCCTCCACTGTGTGGGTTGTCCATAGCCATGGTCTCCTCAGCAGTCCCTCCTCTGCTCTGGAAGGGAACACATCCTTCCCAAAGTGCGTGTTCAGCCATGTCCCCAGCCATGACCCCAGCAATGCTCTATCCATTTCTCTTCATCTGCCACCTTACACACCCCCTCCCCACACTGGCTGTGGCTCTTTCTTAAATATGTCAGGGCATCGGGGATCCCTGATGGACTTCAGGGCTGTTCCCATCAGTGTCAGAGCCAGTTGGGGTCATTTGTGACTGGCACAGGGAGCTTATGGCCCCCCACAGGCAGGGCACTCTGCAGCCCCCTGCCCAAGCCCTGCCAGGTGTGCCCAGCACAGCTGTCTGCACAGGAACTGGCGTAGATCAGCACACAGAATAACTAAGATACTCGGTCAAGGGCAGATCTCTCCTAACATTAAGAGGCACTCACATACTACTCAGCTGGTCTCCGAAGACATGTATAAACAAGAGGCTATATTCCTGAGAAATAAAATCAAGGGAAAACTGAGTTCCCCCAAACCAGCAGTCATTACAAAAAATACCTACTTTTCACAGTCAAGTTTGAAATCAAGAAGCCTTTTATATTCCTATACATAGTCTGCTGTTAATTACAGGCCTAAAATTGTTATCAATGAAAAGACTCATTCATTTCAACAATAAATAAAGACTAAATTGCAGGCTTTGCAGCATATACAGTAAATATATATCATTGCAGTTTCAACCTACCTCTGTCCTACGTTTAACCTGCCAATTAGCTATAATAATTATGATTGATTTCAGCACTTACCTTTCCCCTACAACTAGAATTAATCCTTCTACTCTATGCTCCTTAGTTAATAACCTTTCCAGTATGCTTGAAAATATTTCCCTGCTTGCTTACATGTATCTATCTTGACAGTGAAGAAGGGGATTCCCTGTACCATTTTTTTAAACATATTGTTATACTTATGCCCAGATAGGTCAATATCAGAGGTGTTGCTTTGGGGGATTTAGAGACCATCATTAAACTCCACTTGGCACAAACAGCCTCAAAGGTAGTTTAGATTTCTCACCTCAGCATTTAATTCTCAGAATTTTAGGACCAGTTACTGAAGTAATGAGAAACTAGAGGTTTATCTAAGATACACTTCAGAAAGAAATGTCCAAACTACTGACTTTAAACACTTACTAAATAACTGAAGAGGAGAAGCTAATACAATGCCCACAACAGCGTTTCCCCCGAGAAGAAATGAAGAGATGTTTTTGATAGTATACAGGAGCATGAAAGCCTTTAAAGGAACAAAATGTTGCCTAAGCAGGTGACACACTGCCTTCAAACCAGCCTCAACCACAGGACCACAGGACAGCTAATGTAAGTAGAGGTTCAGGTGCTGTGCTCTCCAAATTTCACATGAAATGTTGCATTTCACTGAATTGGATTAACTTCTCTTTCTTTACTTTCTGAATTTATTTCCATAGGGGTTCATGTACAACAAGAGGGAGCATGGGTGAACATGAAAAGTGTGCTCTGCAAAAGTAATTTCTGAGGAAACATTTTAAAATCTAATAACTTATGCTGTGCAATGTTGTTTCGTGTAATGTATGTGTTTGTTTTCTTATCCAGGAAAATTAAAGACAGCTGAATAATAACAATAGAAAAACAAACAAACAGACAAACAAGAAACAAACCTACACTCTGCTGCCATGGGCCATTGCCAGGATTTGGAAGAAATAGATGTCTTTGCAAAAAATGTTGATGAACTTCCTTGGGAACAGGTATCTGATGTGAGTGGGAAGGAATTCTACAGAAACCAGAGCAAAGGAGGTGAAGAAGAAGGAATATCAGAGCTGAGTGTAGCTTCAGGGCTGTGTCTTATCCTTTGTTGGTCTGAAGCGAGTTACTCCTTACTGAATTTACTTTGAGCTATTTAGGAGAGAAACACTATTGTACTAACATTTGAGCTTTAAAGGTGTGCTTTTAATTTAAAGCACAGTATAGATGCACTTAAAACTCCTGTTTGCCAAACTATTGCTGTTTAACCAGTTTGTTCACATCACACACTGAACACAAAAGAACTGACTGAAGTACATAGGCTGTCAAGAGTTCAGCCAGACATTCTCCAGATATAACCAATATAAAATATAACTTCAGTTGTAGAACCATATTAGTATTGTTTTTTGGTATAAAGGTTGTAATATTAGTAGTCTTCTAGTACCAGAGTTACTCCTTGAGGCACTGTTTTGAAAAGGCACATTAATCCACAGACAGAATATAGAGTTAAAAAAAAAATGTTTATAAAAGGTTCCTGATGTCCTGCTGACAAACAGTACAAGTCATCTTTACTTGCTAAATGACCAGGTTATTTGCTGAATGACCAGGTGATGGAATTAGTTTTAATTTTGCTTTAAAATCAGACATGCAACTGTTGCCCTTTAATTGACTTTACACAAATTGCAGATGTTTTAATTACAAATTTCTTAACAGCTGTCCTTCCCCTTGGCTGGCCTACACTACAGATTCATTCCACAAATGTATACTCTGTCTCCTGAGACATATGTAAGATAACATTACCTTGTTTGAACATATGCAGCCACCCAGTAGTGAAATTCCTCACAGCCCCCATTGAGTCCCTCATTCTTATAGTTTGCTCCAGTCCTCCAATTCTCCATTTACAGTCACTTTGAATACCTTAAGAGTCCAAATTCTGCATATTTACATGTAACAACTTATTTACAATAACATATCCCCTTCTGCATGAGTTAAAGCCTTCTCTTTGTACTCACAGCATGATTAACAAAGCTAAACACATACTCTTCAGTGTTCACAAGCAGGACAAAAAGGAGAAAAATAAGAAGAGGTGCTCTTGAATATAATTTTTTTTTTTTTTTTTTTTTTGGTGGGGGGGTGGGGAAGATACATTCTGTGCTGGCTCTTTATTACCCAAAAACTGAGGAACAACAAAGCTGGAAACAAATACAAAACATCATACATACATACACACAGACAGACAGAATCACACCCAGTTTTAATAACAGCTGCCTCCTGTCCCCACCCATTACCCCTGGCTTTTTTTAATGCACAACATTGACTGTCCATCTTAAGTCATTCTGAGGAGGAAACAATAGCACTTGTTTTCATTTGGCATAGAAGGTCTTGCAAAATGAAAGTGGAAAGAACATTTGAAAGGCTGTCAGAGTTTGTAGTGCTATTTTCAGAGAGCCTTTGTAAGTGTTTTCAGAGACAACAACAACCTGTGCTCTGATTCCTCGTCCTTATGGCAGTAGGGAGATTCACAACTCTCTTCTCAGGCTTCTGGAGCACCTGCATGCCTGGCTTTCACAAAACATGGTATATTTTTGAAATTTCAGCCATTAAAAAAAAGGTAACACAAAGGAATACTGTGTTCTAGGTCTGCTTGCTGAGGTGCCTTCAGTCCACTATACCCAATTCTGATGAAGTTTAAAGTTATTTTATTACTTTCAGAAAGAACTGGAGAACTTTTAAAATATAATTTTTTTTTCAGCTCAGGTTTTCGGCACAAGCATGTTTAATGGTAGGAAGACTTGGTGCATTTACATTTGTGATAAACACTAAGATCTAGATTTTCAGGCAACTAATTCCTCTGATTTACAATTATCATCTTGAGAATCAGGAAACATATATTTACATTTCTGACTTAAAACCAGTTGTTTAAAGTTATATAAAGCTATTTAAAGATAGGCAGTCAACTGTTTGAAGCTCTAGATGGGCTTATGAATATTTAAGCTCCAAAATTTTTTATGGTATCACATATTATATTTCAGCATTATTTTTTTCTGCTATAATATACTGTTATATACCAAAATGGTAAAATACTGTCTGTTATCATGGTATGAATATCCTCTAAATGCATGTATTGACAGGAATAATAGAGTTCTGAGAGGAACTCATGGAACTTAGAATTTTTTTTTTTTAAAGAAAAAAATTTTACTTATCATACTGTTTGTTGATTAGCTTTTAAAAATATTCTGAGTGAAAATATATATGTATTTTTATATTGTTTTTTTTTTCCTAAGGCTTTTCTTGTTCAGCCCAGGCAGACAACTAATTTCCCAAACTCTGTTCTTCTGATTTGCTCTATAAATCTCATAAATAGAAAAACAAATTTTATTTAATTTTGTTCTCTGCATGCCTGCTTAAAGGTATGCTGTATTTTATTTATCTTAACACAGTTCTTTAAACAACAAGAACAGTTTACGTGTATCATCCATAAAGACTTACTATAAAGGGACAGAAATTACATAAACTTCCTTCTCAGGTGAATTACCAATAATGTATGGAAAATACTTCTGTTATCTGTTGGTATTTTCTTTTTTGAAGGTTTGTGCCTATCTACTTTGCATGTGGTGGCTTCTGCTGAAGCTTGATTTCTGCAAAAAGCATCAGAGTTAAACCAAGTGCACATACATTCACAAAATTCAGTAACTGTCAAAGTTTTGCCTCATTACAAAGGACCATCCAGATGCCAAAGCAATGGAACATAGATTACTAGAGGCAGCATCTGGCACTTTGGCAAACTCAGCTGGCAGATGGTTTTGCATTTGCTTCTCCCACTATTCCTTTTACTGCCATATTCTTGGGGTTTTTTCTTGGTATAACTTCATTCTAGAAAACTAAGCACTGTTCATGTAACTCTTCTGTTCTATAGAAGTATTTAATTACTTTTAAGGAAATAATAAAAATAAGAATAAAATAATAGAATAAAATAAAAAAATTGTTGTGTTTCTGTAACACTATTGCAATTACAGTGGATTCCTCCATTAACATGCAGTTACTTATGTGTAGACATTGATCTGAATTCAGACATCCTGTTTATTTTTTTAAGCAGAATTGATATGTGTGCCTTCTTACACACAGTTCACACTCCACCTCACAATAAGCGCAAGGGAGCTTCTAAAATGGGGAACATTTATAAACTACTAAGCTTTCATACACTTATGATAAATAAAAAAACACTTCTATCTTCCTTTTTAAGAACGAGCTCATTTATAGCTATGATGAACAACTCTAAACCAATTAGTTTGCTTTTGTCCAGCATTTTAGAGTGAAAATACTACATACCTGGTGCTTCTGGTATTGATGTTCCTGAACAAAAAGCTCAGGCCTTGCCACTCACTATGAAAAGAGAAAAATATTCGGTCTGGATTTCAAATCCAAAGCTTCATAATCAAGTTCTACCTCTTCCAAGGAAGGAACAGCTAAGACAGACACCAGTGATGTAGCAAGTCTATATATAATTTAAATGATTCTAGGTCTACCTCAATGTCCAAACTAAATAGCTGGAAACTGAGATTTGCAAGCATCTTTAATGCTAATACTAGCAGTGTTTTCTATCTGCAAAGTGGTGTGGCATTTGTTGATCTACATTGATTCATCAAAAGTCATTTCGTGATGCCTAAATATGCAACCTTACTACTTAAACAGTATTGTTATATGCTATGTCATTATACGTATATCTCTACTGCCACCTACTTGTGCTGACAATAGAACCAATGAAGGCAGCAATAAAAAAAATGCCAGACATCTTCAAAAACTGTACAAAAAGGCAACGTTTTTCTACTTTCTTTGAGGCATAAAGGACCTACATCTAATCGTATTGATGCACAAAGGTAAAATTTTCTGCCCTGGCTTATCATAAGCCTTCAATGGTACATCTCATTTACTTCTTAGTCTTTCAGCAAAATCATAGTGGTAAACACAGAAAAGGTGAATTACTTATATATGTACTTACACATATGAGTAAAATGTGATCTTAAATAGGAATGTAAAATAAATAATATAAAAATTAGCTCTGCAATGAATGATGAATCAGGTGACAGGAATAGACAATTCTTATCCTTTCTTAAAAACAGAAAGCTTGAGAATGTAGTGACCTATTATAGAAAGTAATAAAAAAAAAATCTAAGCAGCTCAAAAGGTTTGAAAATCTAGTTTACTTTGACTCTCGATTATTCTCTTAATTGTGACAGCTTCCCCACCCCACTTAAGCTGATTACTAAAGTAGACAGAAAAGACAGAATAGCAAAGAATCAAATATTCCAACTTCAGGATTCTATATCAAACAGTAGCTTAAACAATAGTATTATGCAGTATGAAACAAAAACTCTTGCTCACTATACTCCATTACATAGTCAACAAAGTCAGAAGTTCTAACTCGAAGGATCTATAAAGGCTTCCACAAACCACAGTATCATAAAACCACTGTGTCGTATATGCTAAACCAGCCATTTCAATTCCATTTGTAGTTATAGTGTTCCACTAAAACATCCCGCTCACATTAAGTGTGCAGAAATCCCAGTACAGTGAATACTGGGGCTATGTTTCTTTGAAAAACTTAACTAAACATTGAATAAACAACTGAACAGATGTTCTTGTTTATTTTGCAGTATTTTACTGGTCTAAAGCTGCGTGAGGCTAGAAATCAGTTCATTAAGGCAGCTGTGAGTACCCCAGCAAGAGAGGGAATCCTAGCAGATGCAGAATAACCCATCTGACCTCCTAATTACAAGTATGCATGGGTGATGCTGCAAGTGTATCAGAGAATGCAAGCACCGAATTCAGGTTCTCTCTAGCTGATGAACGACCCCTTGCAGAAGCTGCCAGCTGGCATGAGCTATAGCAATCAGAACCTGAACTGCAGATCTGCTGTCAGAATTTGGGAATCCTTGAAGACCTTCTGTGGGATTTTTTTTTTTTTTTTTTTTGTCCTAATCAGATGTTTTCAGAATACAAAAGTAGAACTTTTAGTATTTCTCAGAATCCTTTTTATTTTTCTCATTTGCAACAATTTGACAAAAATTTCATGTCATTGGGCCAATTGTACAATTTTTTTGGCCAAGAATGGCATGGCAGCTGTGGTTAAAAAAATGGAAAAACTCCACTACTAATCCTGCAGGATAGAAAATAGATGGACATTATAGAGGAAAGCATGATGTCATATCACCTAACCTGTTCGGTGTTTAAGTTAATATAAGCCAATATTCAGCAAAAATTTCCTGTCTAATGTCACAAAGAGTGTGTCCTCCCACCCTCTTGGACAGTTAGACATACAAAAATGGAACAGATGGTAGGCAAACATCTGTCCTGATGCCTTATGTACTCCTTGTCCCAGCCCAACCACTCTTTTTCTTTCTGTGCACATAGCAGCATTTGTCAGCATGCCAAGATAAAGTGTACAGAGGAAAAGGGCTGCAGAAGCAAGTTTGATCTGTTCTTCCCTCAGAGAAAAATGAAATTTTAAAGAGTAAAATTATAAGAAGGAGGGCTGCAAGTTTCCATAGTTAAAAGCTGTATCTTTATACACTGACTTTTGCAGGGATCTGTCAGTTATAGAACTCAGTAAGTCTTTTTGATCTCAGCTAACAGACTTGGCTAACCTTATGTTAAAATCAGATTTACACTTCCTCGTTATTGGGTAAAACAAAAGATTAAATTCTGTGTGTTTACTAGGTGGAGTTGCTTTTCAATAGTAGTGTGTAGGATTAACATGAAACCAATTTATAGCACCACAAAATAGACACGTACAAATCGCATGTGATTCATGCACTATGTAAACCCCATTTCTCATGCACTGCAAGAGAGAAGGCAATTCCAGATGCCCCAGCTGGGTCCCTGGTCCCTCAGGTGACCTTGTTAGCAGCCTCCTTGCCGACTCAGTCCCTCACCCCATGCTCTCTAGTCCCTCTCTCTCTGCTAAATACCAGGTATCCTAACTAAACACTGATTGTCCATCAGCAGGGAATGTGAAACATTGCTTGTCTTCATTTTATGCTTTGAACACATCATTGGTTTCGTTGGTTTCCTTCTCCTTCCCAGTCATTACCTGCTGTCATGTCATCCTGTCTCAGTTCTTCCCTGGTGCTTTATGTTTCATTGCTCTCCTTTCACCCTCTTTCCATGCTCTGCTAAGCACCTTGGCTGCAACTAGCTCTCCCCTCTTTTCGTAGTCTAATAACCATTTTGCTAACCCCTGTTTGGTTTCACTGGGTGCATTGGGATTAATATTCATTTGTCGCCTCCACACCTTTTTACCCAATCACTGATTTCATGGAGAAAAAATACTTTTTACTGGAAGATAAAAAAATACAGTATATTACACAATTTTTTTAGGTATATCAAATACATTTTACTTCGTTAACTGCAAAATATGTTTTCATATAACTTCACATCTGTCCAAAATGCGCTGTGTAGGTGTGCCTTAAAATCTTAAGTTGTTATTAGGCTGAAATATATAAAAAATCGGGGATGAACATGATAAATGTGGAGACCATTTTGAAAGGATAGGGTTTTTGCCTATATACATAGATAGGCAAAGACTGATGCAATAGCTTGTTTATCACTTTTTTCTTTCCATCGTGTTTCCACCTTTGCCTTCTCTTGGCAGTACATCACACGCAAAAAAGGACATGCAGCAAGTTCAGTTTATCTGCAGCTGTTGCTGACCTCCTGTGTGATGACTCAACTCAGTCTCTTCTCAGTGGTATTTACATTCCAAACTAGAATACTCTTAATGTATGTCATGTCCATAAAATGGAAATATTTAGGGTGATGCTACGCCCTATACTTCCTGACGCTTGTAAACTTGCCTGGGAAAGTAATGTTAACTTCAGCTGTGCCTTGCTGCTAAAGCAGGAAGGTTGTTCTGGCATGGCTTTTTTATGGGTTGGCAGGGAATTTCCAGTGGCTTAGATATCCAATCTTGACATTTACTAGTTTCTTGACCTAATTGTGTACATTTAAACAGTTCAAAAATGTAAGCCATATGGTTTTTTTCCAGGTTTGCAGCAAAATGGGGTGTAAATTAAATACTTAGGTTTCAGGTTCTTTCTCTTAAAAAGCAGTTAGAATAAAGAATTAATCCTGACAAAAATCATGCAGGTTTGTGTGACTTAGGAATTATTGTGACTGATAGACCCTTATCTCGACTGAAGTCATCTTCTCTTACCGGAGTGTGAGTTCAACGCCTGTCATGTGCAGCGTTTCCAGCTGGTGAATGAATATGTTTGTAGCATTTCTCAATGGTATGCTGACAGGATGCAGCATGACATTGTCTGCTATGTCAAGAATTGATAAGGAAAAATCATGCCTATTCAAGCAGCCACAAACAATTGCTTCTGCAATCACGGTCAAAGGAAGAACCTAGAAAGTATTTATGGAAAGATATATTTCGTTAATCTAATATGTTAACATGACATGAAGGCAGTAGTGGAACCAGGTATGGACAGAGAAGTGCCTGGCTGACTATAGGTAGAGGGGAATGCATTGCATGGTAGCAAATACAAAGTCAGTAGTCCAAGATCACTGTGTGAAACATACACACATTTACAGTATTTTGGGTGCATTTACACTAGAATTATGGGACAGAGATGTTATTTTAAAGCTAATCTCTCAAATCTCAATTATGAGCTTTGGTTTATTTTTCAAAGTCATCTTGGGACGCTTGAACTGACCTGGAAGATCAGCTCCACCCACTGATATGTGCTCTTCAAGCACATATTCTTGGGATATTGGATTGTCAGTATTAACTGTTCTGATTTACAAGTTCACTTCTATTCACTTGCATTGCTGCATAGACATACTATGTCTCCAAGGGGAAATGTAGTGGGCACAAACAATGACCTATATAGATTGTAGTCAGTGAAGCTTCTTCAGTACCCGGGGAGGTTATTGTTCTCCTTTGAAGGCAGCTCCTATTTCTTTATACCCCAGTACGGGTCTATCTGGAATAGGAAGAATGGAAAGCACCTATTGCTTTATATATATTTTTTTTTATTTTTTTTTAAATTCAGAATTGTGTGAACATGTTTCAGTAGAATAGCTCATTTTACGAATCATCTTTAACTTATTGTTATATGTACTTTCTATTTTTCTTAATTAATTAATAATATTTTTTCTGTACTGGATGACTGCAATTTTTATAAGCAGAGGAAGGACCCTGGAAAGGTTCAAAGACGGATACAGGGACATCTGGAATAAGTTCTTAATGGCATGAACATTCACAAACAAATCCTTTCTTAAATATTCTGAGGATAAAAATTGCTTGTACTGTTGCCATTTTCTATGTTTTTTAAGAAAAATGATTGCAAGTGTTATCCAAATGACTGAGACTCACTTATTCAAATAAACATTTGCAAATACTTCCTGCTCTCACTTGCCCTACACATTTTATTAGAGAAAGCATTCAGATTATTTTGACTACTTGCCTGCACACAGAACAACTAAGCTTTTCTGATGAACATTCTTTGATGGTTTTATATATTCTACACAGTAAAGAAGGCATATAAATGTATAATTACATACTCATATTTGCAATGAAAACTCTTGCTTGTCCTCCTTGAGGGAGAGTAGGGCCTTGTCTTTCTTATTTTTTGTAAAGAAATCTCCTATATTACTCAGGTAAAAGCCAAGAAAGTGAGTCAGGCTAAGAGAAATGTTTGAATAGATCTTATGGTGGTAAACACTCTTGTTAAACTCTCCAAGGCACAGAGCAGGCATCACCAGCAAAATGGTCTTCATGAAGAGGGACATTTACTAACTCCATAGGTATTCTGCTGGAAAAAAAAAATAAAGCTCTAAGTTTGAATCAGAAGTTCTATTAAAGTCATGGATATTCTGAGAAAACAGAAGAGTACAATTATATGCCTGCTGAGCTTCACTTCATGCATCTTCTCAGGTATATGTGTCTATTGACAAAAATCCATTCAAAGCTAAATAACAGTGGGATCATTTTAGTGGTAACTATGTTTATCTAGCTGCATTCCTCTACTATTCTTGTTTTTGCTCATTGCTGTTGTATAAATTATAGAATTTATAGAAGTCTATAAATTGTAGAAACAGACCCTGACTATCATGTTTAAATAGAGTAGTTTTACACTGCAGTTTCATAACCAGTTTAACATGACATAAGCCAGCTCAATCATCAAAGAGTTATCCCACCACCTTCTCATTCCTGGGTGCTTATTTCTCCACCCATGACTGCAGTCACATGCAGTCATACAGCTGTGAATGAACTACCTCAGGGAAGTCATCAGAGATAATTAACCTAAAAAAAAAAAAAAAAAACCACCAACAAAAAAGACTTTTAAGCTTTCCTCTCCCAACTGGGTGTTTTTCCAAGGAACCCTCTTAAGCTGTCTGTTTTTTTCTTTTTTTTTTCTTTTTTTTTTTTTTTTTATTTTTGACAACACAAGGGAAAACATTTTGGGCATGAAAAAACTGCTAAGAATTTCAAGTAGCAGTGCCACCTTATGCAAATTTAAACTAACAAAATGATGACATCATCATTCAGCCTTTTCTGTGCACTCCAAAAAGCTATTAACTAAAATGAATACAATGCTACTCAGAGAAAATAACCTGGCTTAAAGTAAACCAACAAAATCTGAAGTAAAAAAAGAATGTATCACATAGACTGCTTGCCATATAAAAGTTGTAAAATGCAATGCCAGCATATATACAGATGGTTTTAAAAAGCAGCAGAGCAGCTGGAAATCTGTAAAGATTTCATATATGAAGAAACAAATTAGCTGTGCGATTTTGCAATCTAACTTCTGTTTCCTGCATAAGTAAGGAAACAGAGTTATGTATCTTCCATCACAGGAATTTTCCTTACCATTGGTTATTTTTTACTGAAATAAGGTGAATTTCACGATGGGTTTAAGGTCTCAAAGTGAGACATTGACAGATGTAAGCACCTACATGCCTGTGAGGAATTTATCTTGGAGGCACTGTAATTCCATATGTGCCTAGTTTGCTCCTTTATGTTTGCCAAATCTTGCAGTCACATTTCTGAGCACATCTCAGTCTTGCTATCTGAGCAGCGTAAGCAGCTGGCTTGTGCCAAAACCAGGCCAAGATCTGCAAGCTAAGTGTTCTTTAGCACACTTGGCGCTGGTAGGGGTGATCTTATAAAGTGCAGCTACTGTTTTCCTTTAAGGAGGAGGACATGATGTCAGCTCTTTTATTCCATAGATTATCAGGGAAATATCCTTAACCAGCAGAATGATACAGCACTTCATCATAGGCTATCGTGTGTGGTGTACCTTTCACTTCCCAATTTGAAACTCTGCTGCTGAACTGAAAAAAATTCAGGAACTATGAAATCTCTGAGCTATAAAGTGGCAATAAGCATGTCTCGGTAACCAAACATTTAGGATAATAACCTGGAAACCGAGAAGCCATGGTTTCCTGTCCCCTCAACAAAATCCTCTTCTGTTTTTGCTTTTCTTATATGCTTTAGTGGCTACTGGGTAAAATACAGAGGTGGTGATGAGGATCAGATGCCCTGTCCACCTTAACCTCTACACTGTAAAATCACAGTGTATCTCAGGCTGAGTCATCTACAGTCCCCCATTATTTGGTCTTCTACTCACTGTTCCTACTAGATAGTTCCAGAGTCATTTGGTGTTCTGAATTTGATGGGATAATTTTGAGACAAGAGATTTCCATTGTTTGTTGTGTGAGAACTGATGTTATTGTTTTGAGTGTTTGGTTCCATTTGGGGAATTAGATCAATAAAAAGTCAGGACTGAGGCAGTAAGTCTTCCTGAGAAGGATCTGTCCTTATTCTTGCATGTTTCTGTAAATTATCTATACTGTACATCGGGGTGCATAAACTGTCAAATCCTACTAATTAATAGAATTAATAATTAATAATAAGTATTATTATAGTAATAATAGTAAAAGCAGTAAGAGATTCACAATTTAAAAACCTAATCATTATTATAGAATAAAGTTCTGGAAGGAGAGGAAAAAAGATTTAAGTACTTCTGTCATTCAAGCAGATAACTATATTTTTCAAAAGAAAATATTTGTTGTACAAGTATAAAATCAGCTTCTTATTTTATCTCAAATTCATTCTTTCAAAAGTTCTACTACAAATATTTTTAGTTTGAGGCACATTTGCTCTCTCAGTATTTATTATGAGTAAGCCTGTGACTGGTAATTATTCTTCACAGGCACACACCAGGGTTGAAAATTTATTGGAGGTAGGGATGCTAACATTTCATTGCCAAAGCTCTATGTTATCCCAATTTTCCAGGGATTTTGTCAGTAATTAGTATATTTCTGTGTCAATAAATCATTTGTATTTTCATTCTGAAAGATAATTTCAGCCCAGAGAGAGACTATAATAAATACTTATTAAGTACATGATATATTGCTAATGAAGAAGATGATATATTGCTAATGAAAAAAAAATAAAATGATGAATTGTGAAAGCCCTGCTGAAATATAGGTAATGAATATTACACCTAGAATACAAATTTTCAGGTGCTAAAACATTATTATTAGATTCCATACCCCATTCATACACACCGAGCTTATTCTCTACAGTTCCACAGGTTTCTTTCTGCTCCACTGAATCCGGCGGTACTTTGGACACTGTAGGAGCCAGATCAAGCTGTGAATTAGTAGAAGAAGGAGGACATCTAACATGATTTTATGTATCAGCAGGTTGTTCCACTCCATGCCAGGTATGAAAATAAAAGCAGGCTGAAATAAAAGCATATTGTCCAAGGAATATTTGGCAAAATTGCTTCTAGGGGAAAATGGGAGGAATCAAAATTCTGAATGGAGGTCAGTGTGCTTTTCAGGGAGCTGCATGGGAAGTGAGCTAGGAGCCTGCCAGCAGGGTATGGACCTCACCAGCATGGGAGCTGGTCCCACAACTCCCAAGCAAAGCGGGAAGAGCAGAACCAGAGCAGGGGTCAGGCACAGCCTTGGGATGGCCAGTTAGGGATGTGAAGACAGTGATGGGCTGAAGCCAGGCTGGGACGTCAGCCCATGGGTGGTGGTCGGGGTCAGGAACAGGGAGGTTGGAGGTTCAGGGATACCTGTCATCTAGTTCAGATAAGACCAAAGGTGAGACCTGCACCTTCAAAGAAGGTCCCAAGTGAATCCAGTGAGGACATCACTTCCCTCAGCAACTTGCTCACAGCTCTGCTTCATGGCTACACAGCTGCGCCAGGCTGGACCCCAGCCCAGGCCAAACCCTTACAAGTGGGTGAGTGTGCGGGAGGGGGGAGATCTGCGCTCAGGAAGGCTTTGAAATGTTATGCTATTACTTCTTGGTTTTTAGTCATATGGCCATAAACTATAAAATAACATTTCCAGGGTGAAAGACCAGATACCAAAACAATTACAAAAGGCCAGAAAACAAACATCATCACTTATATATATTTACGTAAATTAAAATTTCTTAGAATCTTAAAAAGGAAAAATATTCCCAGTAAACATCTGTCAAAGGAAGAATTTGACACTCAGTTCAATAATCTTGGAAATAAATAACATAGAGTGAATTAAGATTCATTTTTAATGCAAAATCCTTAATCCAGCAAATTTAAACCCATGGATTTTAATATTGACAGATGTTAGCCAAGGTCAAAAATTGGAGTAGGACTCTGCATTCACAAAAAAGCTCAAGCAGATTTTCTCAATGGTAAATCAAGTATTTTCAACCCAAATCTTTACTCCTTGGAGAGTATCTACAGTCTATCAGCCATTGAAAAGTAGATGTAAAAATTTCTTCATTAAAGAGGTTATTATTATATTCCAGTCTCACAAAGTAGGAATGTTCATGACAGGATGTCAATTTTTTCGTCCCTAATAGCTTACTTCAATGTTTTCATGAGGCTTGTTTTCAGGTCTTTTACATTCAGGCTCTAAACACTTTAAAATTGTAGGGCTATCCCTCAAAATGTTTTTTAAGACAAAAATACACATCTTGGTCCTGCCTCTTAAGTCCCTTGGACTTCTGAGTCAGTACAAAGGATGTTTTCGAGTTAGAGCACAATAAAAATACACAAGTGTATATGTTAGCTTTTTTCTCTTTCTTAATTATTTAAATCAGACTTTGTGCTATAAAAATTCTCAGTAGAAGGTATTTTTGTAGCTATACTATATTGTTTTCAAACAAAAACAAATAATTTTTTTTCTCCCAATCCAATATCACAAACCACTTACTAATTTTCTTTCTTTTAATATCTGAAGCATATGGTTTAGAATTAAAATGCTTTTACTTCACACTCAGTTATTTTTCAGATATAGCACTATCTGAAAAAAAAAAAAAAAAAGAAAAAATAAAGCAGATATACTTTATTTACTAGGGGTTTATTAAGCTGTACATTACATCATGTTGGACTCAATCAAACAATTAAGCAGTTGCTGTATTTTAAATGCACCTTTCAGTCCCAGTGAGACAGCTGATGATAATTCATAGATTCATAGATTGGTCCAGGCCGGAAGGGACCTCCAAAGGACATCTAGTCCGACCTCCACGCAGTCAGCAGGGAGAATTAATGCTTAATTAAGAATTATGAATAATGCTTACTATCTTACTTAAATATTGTCTTACATAAGTGTAGTTAACACAGATTTGTAAGACAGGTATCCTGATTTGTAATAGCAACTCAAATTCCACGAGGGCCACGAGGATGATCAGAGGGCTGGAGCACCTCTCCTATGAAGACAGACTGAGAGAGCTGGGGTTGTTCAGCCTGGAGAAGAGAAGGCTCCGGGGAGACCTTATAACAGCCTATCAATACCTGAAGGGAGCCTACAGAAGAGCTGAAGAGGGACTCTTTGTCAGGAAGAGTGGTGACAGGACAAGGGGCAATGGTTTTAAATTGGAAGAGAAGAGATTTAGATTAGATATAAGGAAGAAATTCTTTACAGTGAGGGTGGTGAGGCACTGGAACAGGTTGCCCAGAGAAGTTGTGGATGCCCCATCCCTGGAAGTGTTCAAGGCCAGGCTGGATGGGGCTTTGAGCAACCTGCTCTAGTGAGAGGTGTCCCTGCCCATGGCAGGGGGGTTGGAACTAGATGATCTTTAAGGTCCTTTCCAACTCTAGCCATTCTATGATTCTATGATTCTATGAAATTCAAATAGTTACTTGCCTAATGTCATTGTCTTTTAATCAAACATAAAATTGTGCCAAATAATAAGGCAGTGCTCAGACCTCTCATTAAGGCAGAGGTTTTTGGTTGTTTTTTTTTTTTTTCTAGTAATAATATTAGGGTTTTATCAGCTACAACTTGCACTTTAATAGTTTCTGACAAAATTATTGTGCTCACATAAAAGCTTGGCAGAAGCATCTTAAAATTTGCAATCCAAATTAAGTTTGCCTCTTCAATTTTTTGATTAATACAGAAAAGTCTAGCTATGTTAAGTATAGGTTGTCAAATTTTGTCTTATTCGTACCTGAGTCCTAAGATGACAATTTGCTCGATATCCAATATGTATTGCTGGAAATTTCCATGTTCTTCACTCTGAAGTGCCTTAAAAGGAACTGATGATAACAATAAAAAAAAAAAAAAGTACATTCTCCTTTCCATTATCTGCTTTTATATTATAGTAAAAATATTTGATATTTTTCATTCTTATTTTCAGACATTTTCAGACATTTGCTGATTCACAAAAAAAACCCCAACAGATAATTTGACAATTTAAAATGTTCTTTACAATTTTAAGAGATTAACTGTTGAGGCTTTACTCCACTGCAGATATGTCAAATAACTCCTTCTACTGCAACAGAGATTATCATCTTTTAACTTAAAAATTCATGTGCGAGAGATTTTAACTCCAATACACCAGTATATGTGTATGTCTATAGTTGTCAACGGAAGATCAGTGCCTTAGCCCTCTTATAGTTTATTTTCAAACTCAAGATCAAACTGAGTAGAACGAAACTTTTAAATAAAAATTTCATTGATAAATCACAAGCTTTGAAATTAACAGAAAAATATCATCCACACATTCAGCGGTTGTTTTATGTTGCTTTTATTAGTACTATTAAAATTATTCACTACTACTTTTAGTACTACTAGTTGTTCTATTGAAAAAAAAACCCACCAAACTAAACAGGAGAAATAAGTCAATGCTACTTAGTTCTTGTATATAACCAAAGTTATATGAATGTAAACTACCTAATAATTCTCCACTTGACCTTGAATACAGCTTCCCAAATAGTTTCAAGTAATTGTGCCCAAAATTTGCCTGTTCTTTAGATACCTATCTGTCCAGAATGTCTGCATGTTCATTCTTTAGCCGTGGCAGTAGCATGACCCATGGAGCTACATGATTAACATTTTTCTACTGAATTTTACATCCTATGCAGATGGAAAAATATGTGTGTATATATATATTTACTATCAAAATTATTTCATTCTGAAAGACAGTACTTGGCAGAAGTTTTTTTCCCACCCCAAAAAATCATACAAACTTAGTTTTTGCCCTTTTGGAGAATGCATTTTCTTGGGATTAAGGAAGCAGGTTCCAATTCAGTAAGTATGAGAACTGAACAGGAAGCTTCGACTGCACAGGCGATGCCTTTTCTACGTAATCACCATAATAAGTAATGTTTAGGAATTTCCCCCCTCTTTTACTCATTTCCCTCCAAAATAAATCAATAATATGATGCTATGTGGATGGCGAGAGTGTTAGTGGCCCAGACAATGAACCAGTGAATGCTGGCAGGTAGCCAGAACAGTTTGCCTTCACGTCTCTAGAGAAAGCCAAGAAGAAAAGATTTAGCAAAGAAGCATGTGGAAAAACTTTATTCTATGGGGATTTTGTACCTCACCCAGAGCAATAGCCACATCCATCCCTGTGGAAATCAGCAGAACAACGCTAAACTTTTCCTTTAAAGTATAACCAACATTGAGTCACTGAACCATTTATATGAAGAAGTAGTCTCCGATTCTTTGCGTACTGGAATTGAATGTGTCCTTTGTCTCCAGAAATGCCCTCCCAAGGCAGATAGTTACTGTTAGTCTGACTGTCTATTTTGTAATGAGGAAAAGAAAGATAGCATGCTTCTGCTACAGCTGGGAAAAAAATGATATAGCGGGAAAAAACAGAACAAAAGTCCTTTGGCATGTTGATAAGGCACTTAGCTTTGTATACAACTCCTAGATTCTGAGTCTAGCTTAGAACTGCACTTGCATTTTACATTAAATTATAGATGAATATTAAACAGTAGACAGAATACAAATTATGAAGGCCATTTCTAAATTTTATGGATAAGCTTATGTTATATATATTCTGACCACCTCAAGATTTCTCTATTTGTAATTACTCTAAAACTAACTTGACATACTGTCATTGATATCATAAACTTTGAGGTTTGATATTCAGAAAGAGGAATCTTAGAGCACCAGATCACAATCAAAGAAGAGATTTTATAAACAGAAATAGTGTATAGTGGTGACATCTCTTTACACTGTAAAGATTTATCCTTCTTTACATGTAACTCCTGGTTTTCTAGGTATTATTTAATTTTATTAATTTATGCAACTGATTCATATATATCAATAAATGGTCTTTATTCAAACCTTCTAGCACTGATAGATAGCCTGCACTGCACATACCTTATAGCAGAAAACACATATACAGTTCAGATGTATGATGGCTGGAAGTGAACATTCAAAAAAGTACAGGTTGCTCAGTCTACCGAGCACCATCAGTAGCAACTTTTCTCAGGAGAGAATAAGAAAAACTATGGTTAGTTGAAAGGTTAGACAGGTGTGGCCAATTAGTATACCTGAAACATATAGATTTAAAATCTAAATTAATGTGGTAGCAGACCTAATTATTACTACAAACAAGCAACATAATAGTAATGAGGGCTCAGTTGTGCACGTATACTGCATTTGATCCTTGGGCTGGGAGCACTTTCTGTCTTCAGTCCTGCACTGGTCTCCTGCACAAAACTTTTATTCCAGTGTTAGTTACAGAGTCAAAAAATTACCCATTAGAAATGAGCATCCGTGTGCATTACATAACATACCTTGCAGTTCAATGGAAAAGAATTTAAAACCTTGAACAAGATCTGCCAGGAAGAATACACAAAGGCATGGAAGAAATTCCTCCCATCTAAGACATCAAAAGAAAGAAAGAGCCGGGATGTCTGTAAAATATTTGAATAGGATTTTCTTCTACCTTCCCTTATAAAAACACTTTTGCAAATGCAGTGTGAAAAAAAAAAAAAGTTTTGAAAATTCGGGTATAGTGGAAATGTACAACATGACATAAAATTGCTGCATAAAAAAAAAATAAAAGAAATCCTTATCATCTTTTTAATTTTAAATATTTTCACATTTTCCTGGTCAGCATATTTCATTTCTTTATTTTATACACTTCATAGTGCATGTTCCAAAATATTTTGTTTGTTTTTAACACTAAATAAAATAAATATAGTGTTTCCCTAATTTAATCTTCTTGTCTGTGCAATATATCAAATTTAATTTACCTCTATAACTAATGCTTGGTAGGAAATTGGTTCATTGAGTTATACATGTCAATATTTTTCTTGTGGGTAATGGAATATATAGAAATAAATTACATTTCACTCAGGCATTTTATAATATGTTACCAGCAAGTGTCCAAAGAGGCACAAACCTTAAGCATTTAAAGTTTGAAACAGTTAACTTTCAGCTAAATCTTCATAACTTCTCAGCTAAAAAAAGATTTGTCAAGGTCTAATGAACGTTAGGGATGAGAATTGAAAATTACCATGTACTAGATTTTTCCTCATATTTAAAAGAAATAAAACCTTGTTTCAGTTGCACACAAAAAAATAAATTCCAGTACTCCCATTTCTTATGTTAAATCATAGAAAAGTTAACTATAATAATGCCTGAGAAATTGCCTTTTTTCACCTTCACTGACCTAGAAACAAGTGAATATATCTCCCTCACTTAAATAAAATATATGTCTGAACTGAGATTAAAATTAGAAATTTATTCCTGAATACATAAATATGATAGCACTGTATTCAATACCTGGTGACTGTAACTGTCATGCTCAAGTTGGCTTTCCATTCTCTAGCATGTTTTCTAGACTTGTTTATGTATCACACTTCATTACAGAATACTACTAATCTTCAATGTTAAATACACTAGGCAAAAAAGAAATAATATTTAATTTCTTGTGGATTCTACTTCAAGAATGTGCATTTGAGACAGCCAAATATGTCAGTTCTGGGAAAAAAAAAAACACACAAACAAATCAACCCACAACAAACCAAAACAGAACAGAAATTTTGTGGAAATTTAAACCATGCCTCCTGTGATAGGGATGCCTTATAAAACATAGGTTGAAGCTTTTCACTATAAACATTTAAGAAGGAGATAATTTAATTCCTGTTGTTTGGTGGTGTTTTTTACTGTTATTGGTTTGGGTTTTTTTGTTGTTTAGGGTTTTTCCCCAACCACCCATGAATGAATATAAGGCTGCAAAATGAACTTTGCTATGAGACTGCAAACTAACTTTTATTATTTCTAATCTGTATGTGACAACACCACACTCAAGATAATTTCTGTATTATTAGAAACATTTTGAACTTTGAAGGATTTCTGTTATCCTCTATGGCTCTAATGATAATGAACTTGCTATAATTTTCAAAGTAATGTGTATTCAGCATATATGGCAAGAAGAGTGTAGAGTAAAGTTTGCACATACTCTCAAAAACTCCAGTGAATTAATACATTGGGACAAAATCTTTGGAGTTTCTGAAAGATGGAATCAGGCTCATTCTCAGAAATGAGGAAAATCGGAGAAGTCAAACCACTATTGGGAAAAGAAACCTGAAATGTTATTTGGTAATGATGTAGGTGCCATGTCCTATTAATACTTTCTCAAAAAAAAAAAATCACATTATTTCTTAAGTAGATAGCGTTAGTATCTTTTGTATCTCTTCCTCTGCCACACAAGGATTTCTTCATTTTGGCATTTCTGTGGATTACAAGTTCTGCAGACTGTGCAAAGGAAAAACCCAGGTAGCATCTGCAAGTGGAAAGCAAAGAGGATGGCTGAATTTTTTCTCTAATACCAAATGGAGTATTTCAGGTATAGTAGGAAATCCATAGATTTCCCCTAACTTCAGATCTTATTTTGAAGCCTTGGTTTCAGACTTCAGGGAAAGGAAGAGGAAATATTGCAGAAATGGAGTAGAAGGAAGTTTTCACATCTCATTATATCTGGAGAGATTTATTCCCTACTTTTGAAGAAGTATTACTAAAAAAAAGAAACCAAAACAACAGAATTACAGGTGGCTTTAAATTTCTATTTTTATTGTCAGTCAGGCAAAGAAATTCTCAGCAAATACTTAACAGAGACTATTAAAACTGCATAAAAAACAAGTCAGTGAGTTATGATCCCTCTACTACAATATCCAGGCAAATATTTCTTTTACCGTACTACTCAGAATTACTATGTAGTTGATAGTGTTGACATGTTCATAGCTACCATCTGACACCACAGCTTTTCAAAATCCCTGGAAGGTTACTCAACCTCATTGCAGACCATAGGGTTGTGAACTACAGTGATACTACTGAAATACTATTGCTACATGACTGAAGATTCTGCAGCACCAGCAAAATTATCTTACCACAAAACCCCACTAACACTTGCTACTAAAAATAACAGAGCACTAGAGGAAAATAATGGAGGGATAGGAGGTATTTTCAGTAAATCCAAAATATTGTGAGCAAAATTTGGGGACAATTCCATTATGATAACATATATTTTTGATTCCTAAAACACTGGGAGAAGGGTAGCATTGAAACAGTACCAATTATCTGAAGAAGACACAATACATTTTCATTCACCTTCTTAACCTTTCAGTTGGGGGGTCTGGGTGTTGGAAAGAAAGGATAACATCATACTTCATTCTCTAGTTAAGGTCTGGTGACAGAAGTTTCCTAGCTATATTGAATCAAAAAGGCACAGCCTTGGAATTAGAACTTTTCCCATGAATTTAAACACATGCTATATATATGAGAAAATTTTTGGAATAGGTTACATAAAAAACATTTGATTGTGAAAGCAAATAAATTGGTATTAATCGTTCATTGAGTTTTACAGCCTTTCTAATCGGACCTTTGGATTCCTGATACTGGAACTGTAATACATCAAGAGTAGTAATACTAAATTTATTACAACTGCTTTTTTTTCCCCCCTTTTTTAAACTCTTCGGTTGATTTTTAAGGATTTAGTTACTCCATGACCTCCACAGTTTTCATTATCTCATAACTAAGAAAACATGAATGCATGCAAAACTGACCTGAGCCACAACAATACTGGGGTTCAGGAGCCCCATGTCTGTTAGGTGAGATGTAGGGCAGGTCTGCTGCCACCTTTCTCCAGTGTCCCAAGGATGGCACATTGCATGCAGGGAGAGAGATTTGCTATGACTACTGTAGGCCAGGGACATCTCAGAAATACGCATTGCAAGAAATCAAGAGAAGAGAGAGGGAAAGCACATCATTTATAAAACAGCTTGACTGAGCAAGTAAATCTGATTACCTGCACTGTGCAACTATTGTCACGACGGCTCCTCGGGGAGCACGTTCATTTGTCACTTCCACCGTACCGTATCTCAAGACATACGAGCATTACATCAAATGCATCCCTCAGCGGTCAGCTATCAGACTGCTTTCTGGTACATCTCAAATGCATGGATAAATACTCAGGGCTACGCACGCTGCTCTCCATCACCCTATTTCTCATCTCTTTTAAAGCATCTGTGCACGGGCTTTAAATCTCTGGCTTGGCTTTTCTCCACGTTACTCTCCATTACAGGTATTTGCGTTTGAAGTAGGTGAGAGTGCTCCGGCTGGGACTCCAGGGTGTGCGGGACCCGGCTTGGGCCAGGGTGCTGCTGGAGGGACGTGACCCAGAGCGGGGCAAAGTGGCATAGGCAGAGGGAGAGGTGGAGCGGGGTAGGGTGGAGTAGGCAGAGCGGGACAAGGTGTTGTAGGAGGAGCGGGACAAGGTGTTGTAGGAGGAGCGGGACAAGGAGCTGTATGGAGGGCGTGTGAGGGTGTCATAGGCAGTGCGGGACAAGAGGGAGTAGCCCAAGCGCCCTGTGGGGCTCCACAATGAGCGGGAGGCAGGAGCCCACGTGGAGTGGGAGCCCGAGCGAGCAGTGGTGTCGCAGGAGGGGCCCCACTGAGTGCCGCACACCGAGCGAGACCCTGGGGTGCCCACAGCCCGGGAGACCGAGCGGGAGGCAGGGGTGCAGAGGGAGCGGGCGCTGGCAGCTGCCAAGGGGCGCGGGGTTGGGGGGCAAGGGAGGCAGGCTGCCGGCGAGTCCTCAGGGCAAGTTGTGGGTGAGCTGGCAGGGCGGGCCATTGTGGCGCCCAGCGAGACAGAGGTGGGGGAGCACAGCGAGTGGGCCGCGGGGGGCCCCACCGGGCGGGGGGCTGGAGAACACAGGGAGTGGGCTGCTGGGGGTCCCACGGGGCGGGAGGCTGGGGCGCTCCCCATCTGCAGCCCTGCTGGGGTGGCACTACGGGCAGCAGAGCGGGGCACCGGGGAAGCCGCTGGGCAAGGGCCTGGAGAGCACATGCCACGGGCTACTGGGGTGCTCAGGGGTTGGGAGGCCAGGGTGGCCATTGGGCCACACGGAGGCTGGGCAGTAGGAGAGGGCGCAGAGCCGCAGACGACATGTGAAATGGAGGCAGCAGGCACTGAAAGGGGAGCTGGTGGTGGCATGGGAGTGCCAATGGTGTGGGCTACTGGAGTGCACACGGGGTGGGATTGCGGAGCAGACATATGGGTAGGGACTGCCTGGGTTGCTGCAGTGGGACCTGAGCCAGCCATAAAATGGGTCAGCAGGGCACTCACCGCATTATTCGCGGGGACAGAGACAGAGTAGGACGTTGGCCCCGTTCCACCTCCAGGCTGATGTGCAGGAGCAGGACCTGTCTCAAACATCACATGAGGCATAGGGGTGCACACTGGGTTGGATGCTGGGGCAGGCATGGAGCCGTACATGGACGGAGGCATCGGGGCACATGTAGCAGGAGGTACGGTCTCGCATATGACACGGAAACCAGGATCGCATCCCAGGTCGAAACCAGGATTGATGCTGGGATTGAAGCCTTGGTTGCAGATGGAGTTGCATAAGGGATGGCCAGCAGGGAGGTACACGAAGTCATACACAGGCTGGCCCCCTGCACTGCAGTTTGGGTTGCACACTGGGATACATATATATTCACACATGGAGTTGAATGCAGGGTCTGCCACAGGGACAGGCCCAGAGCTGTTCATGGGGAGGGATCCATTCTCACACACAGGGAGCGACCCGTTCTGGCTGACAGGCAGGGTGCCATTCTGGCCTGCAGGGCAACACACTTCGGCCTTGGCACATCCCTTGCAGTAGGCAAACTTGTGGCATCCGAAGTTGGCCAGGAGCCGGTGGCTGCCAAGCCTGTAGGGTGTGAACTCCACGATGGTCCGTGCCTGTTGATTGGATGCCAGCGTTCCCAAACTGGACCGAGAGAAGGAAAAGAATTAGAACCCTGGGTAGCTGAGAGACCTGAAGCACTACAAGATGACTGCACACAATCAGGTTTGATTTGTTACGGCGTGTTTTCAGAGACAAACTGTTATGACAACTTTGTTGTTCTTGCCTTCCTCCAAAAGAATACATTCTGTGTTGTGAAAAGCATGTTAACAACTTCTGTCCCAAAAGAAGATTTGGAAAACTTCCATAGTCCGTTCTGTAATCACAAATGGAAACTCATTGATGACACTCTCTTGAATTGTTCAAAATTGTAGCACCCGTCTGTCTGAAAGATCTATTTACTGCTCCCCATTTCCAGTAGTCTAAGTTGGATCAGGCAGCTTTGTGGAATTGAGTTCTTTATTATTCTGTAAGAACAATTCCCAATTTCTTCCCCTCAAAACTAGTCATACTTCTGTCAGTTCTCCTTGCCATGAAGAATAGCAATGCATATTAATGAACAGCTACTTTTCCTGGGTTGTTATAGCATCCTGGAAGCTTCCAGCTTCCTGTGATTAACGTGTTGAGCTCAGAATACATATTCCTATTTCTCACTGCTGTTTTCTAATTGTTCATGTATGTGGTGCCAGTTCATAAATAGAGGAATTCTATTATAAATTCAATTGGATTATAAGAGGATGGGGGATCCAGCTAGAATTTCTTGTAAAGAAAAGAGCACATTCCTTTCAGACACAAATTTGAAATGCACACTTGAATTAAATCTTGAGAAAAATGAAGAAGCAAAGTATCTTGTCAGCTCTAAATGATCCATCAGTTTCAGGAGGAGTGAGGTTTTTTAACGGAGTCTCAAAGTAATAAGGGGCAAAAAGTCCTGTTCAGGTCCTAAACACCAAGAAATATCAGAACTGTTGTCTGCCTCAAAACCTGCTCTGAGCTAGCATACTTTAGTCAACCCCCAATATTATCCCCATTTAATAATTTATGATCTTACTCAATGGTCATCGGCTCTTTGAATAAACCACAGCCTTCTAATGTCATTACGCAGTTCTTCATATCTTCCTGGAGAGGATTGCAGAAGGAGATCTCTGCAGTACATGGTACTTTTAGCCTGGGCTGGCTCAATAACTAGTCAGAAAATAAACACATTTTATGTTTTATAACCCTTACAAAATTAACAATGAAGAAAACAAATGAGGGCAAAAAAAAAAAGGATTATTCAGACACACGTTTCTTTGATTTACTTCTATGATTTCTATACATCACTCTAAGTCCACTGTTATACATTTAAAATCACTGATCTTGCCAAAATAAAAAATACAATAATGGAAAAGAAAAAGAAAGAATTTCAACTTCATTTGCATTGTACCTAGGAAGTAGCCAATAAGAGTCCCCAAGTCTGTTCCTTAGATCACAAATCCCATAATTAAATTTCTTTACCTTTACAATAACAGGTGGCCTGTTGATCACAATATCCCTGCTCACCATCAGAACTTCTCCGCACTCTGGGTCTGAGACAGCAACTACTTTCATAATGTTGTGATCACACAGATAAGGTCCATATTGACTATATGATATACACAGTGGAATTTTTTTCACTGTAAAACAAATTTATTTAGATTATTTTTTCTCATTTTTGGGATAATATTTCCACTTTCCTTCATCCTAAAGTTTACCTTGCACTTATAGTGGCTTAATTAAATATGAAGTTAGCACAACATCTTTGAAAACAGACATGATTTTTCTTGGCTTAGAATTACACACTGTTACCTTCAACAACCAGCTTCACAGTTTTCAGTTAATATATCAGTGCATTTTCAAGGAGGTTGGTTTATTATTATTTCATTCCACTGTAATTCTTAAAGCAATAATTCAATGTAGGCAAATTAAAGCTTGATAAAACAGAATGTTATAATCAGGTATGAAATTTTGTCTTATAATGATGTGTTTTAATTAAGGGATCATTTTTCTTCCAGAAAAATATATTAACCATGAAAATAAGTGTTTATGTTCTGATACACCTTTGCACTTCCCATCACATGGCATATCTAGAAATAATTATTTTAGTGCTCAAAACAAGTGTTTTACACTGGCTAATATCTTCTGGCCAAAAGAAATAAACTCCTTTTCTGATAGACAGATGCAACTTTATCTTTGTATTGAATGTAGAATCCAGAATTTTAGTTTTAGCAAAAAAAAAAATTTTTAAATTTAAATCTCTAAGCCTTGAGAAATTAAGGAAAGACTACAATTTGCCTGTCACTGTACATGTAGTATTAACATTGTGTTGATTTTTGAGTGATCTGCCTAAAGTGAATTCATCTGTCAATATTTAACATTGTATTCACTTCCCATCACTATCGAAAGGTCTCCAATAATCCTAAAAAAACAATCTCCTGAAAAGAAAAATAGAAAAAAATGTATTAGACAAATTCGCCTTCTTACCTTCCCTTGGACCCAATGTGATATTCACACTGTCTTTCCAAAACTGATCCATTGGGCAACCACTGTAGGTTATTATTTGGGCAGACAAATTAAATTTCAGGGTTTTGTTTTCACTACGCAAATTTTCAAGCAGCCAGTGCAGTTGGACATCTTCACCGTACATTGGGCAGTTAGCCATCTTTAACCTCATGTTAATACCAGAGTCACTCAAAAATGGGTTTTTCAGAGATGATAACTCTCTCTCAATATGACAGTTGGAAGCATTGCAGTACCCTGGGTGAATTCTTCTGTAAGCCCGGTAATAGGCTTCTTTGTTTTTCACGGAACCTGTTAAAGAAGACACATGATAATGAATCTGCTGGAGGCACAACAAGTCATATCTACCTAAATAATAAAGATAATTGAATGTCTTCCTTCTCCTTGCTGAAACTTAATGTACTGGCTTGGTGTAGAATAAATCCACCAGATAATGAAACACAAGATACGATAGTCTGAATGTACAGAAGAAAATAAATGTCTCAGAAAAACATTCAAAAATTATTTTACTTTTATTAGTTAAATTTAAAAACGGTCATGTAACTCGCAAAATGTATAGTTAGTGCAAAACTCAAAATATAAGTCTTTATAAGGGTTAGGTTAAAGATTAAATGCTGCCATGTCTCTCAAAAGGCAAAATACACCATTCAAACAAAGAAACTACCAATTGTTTTCTTTTTGTTTCCTGTTCAAAAAATCCCAAAAACCAGAGCTTGCAATTTTACAATCAACTGCAATCCACTCTTCACTCCTTTAGGCAATTTTACTGGTTGAACTCCTCCCTACTACCGGAAGATGAGAATCAGTAATCAGTAGCCCAAAGTAACAGCAGAATATCCTAATACATTAATTTAGTAAGTAAGCATGTTCTCTGACAGATCTGGTACAAGAAGCAACAAGTAAGAAGTTAATCCGGGCTTTAAAAGAATTTAGGTCTTTTAGATTATCTGACATCTGCTAATATTTTAACCTACTGTACAGGTGAGACCAAACCACGTACTAAAAGAGCTGGAAGGCATGTCCTGTGAGGAGCGGCTAAGAACTTTGAGTTCATCTAGTTTGAGAAAAGGAGGCTGAGAGGTGACCTCATTCCTCTCTACAGCTTCCTGAGGAGGGAAAGTGGAGAGCGAGGTGCTGATCTCTTCTCCCTGGGATCTAGTGATAAGATGCATGGGAATGGTTCACAGCTGCATCAGGGGAGGTTTAGACTTGACATTAGGAAACATTTCTTTACCGAGAGGGTGGTAAAACACTGGAACAGGCTTCCTAGAGAGGCAGTTGATGCCCCAAGCCTGTCAGGGCCTTAAAAAGCAGCATTTGGACAATGCCCTTAATAATATGCTTTAACTTTTAGTCAGCCCTGAAGTGGTCAGGCAGTTGGACTAGATGATCATTGTAGATCCCTTCCAACTGAAATATCATATCTGATCCTATCCTAAATGAATGTAATTTCTTTGTGTTTCATTTCAATCATCTAAATATGTTTAGAAGTTTAAGAATGAAAATCTTTGAACAGAAAGCTATCACCCTCTTTCTCAAAAAAGGACAACTTCAGATTGTTCTATTCATTTTAATAAAGGGCAGATTATAGTGATAATTTTTTATGATTAGTATTTAAAATTTTCTCTAACTCATTAAGTGACTTTTCATCATACCTAGTTCATACTTGTAAGCCCCAGTGATATCTTCAAATTGCTCACTGCCAACACTCTTGGTGATTAGATGCTGTCCACATGGCCAAGCGTCACAGAAAAATTTTGTTTTTTTGGCATTGTTTTGGGAAAGCCAGCCAACATAGTTCGAATTTACTCGAGAAAACATATGATGCCCATCATAGTCCAAGTCCAGTTCCCCTTCTCTGATGCTTCGAACCCATGTAGGACCACTGCAAGCTGAACCTAAGCCAAATAACAAAAATGTTATATTAGGCTGTAACCTGAGTAGTAGAGAAACTCAACAACATAAACTGAGGAAAACAATTACAGTTATAGTAAACAGCTACCTCTGCCCGTTTCCAAAGGTGTCGGATCCAGACATTGCCAGTCACCACAGCATTGATTTAGGTCTCTGCGAGCCATCCAGGATTCATTCCAGCAGTGATATCGCCTGTAGGATGCAGGAATATAGGATAAAAGACATTTCTTGGATCATCAAGTTGAATGCCTTATGGTGGAGGAAAACCAGGTCAGAGATAACCTTTTAATCAACTGAAGACTCTATGTCTTAACACTGTTAATGATGTCTGGGGACAGGAGTTGTTTGGTTTGCTTTATATCCCTCTGGAAATTTGTCCCTCCAGGACCTTGCAGACCTGATTGTAAAACATTCTACATATAGCCCCCTATATTTCAGTTGATAAAGTGCCAACACAGTTCTTTTAAGTAGTTTATTTTCCTAATACTCTAGTCCTGGTTCTTTAGAGGAAAATCGCATACTGTCTTAGTATTCTTTTCAATGGCTTAACAAAGAATAAATCCTTAAGTCCTCATTCCCTTAGTATTTCAGTTCAACCTCATCTTTTTGACACATGAAAGGGCAGAAAATTAATTAAAAACTCTCACAGATGAGACTTGGATACAAACAAAATTTTGGTGCAGTGAAACTATGAAAATACAGACCAAGGGTAAAAACATGAAATTCTGATATAATGAGTGATAATGTCATAGTTATATGAACATAAATTGAAAGGTTTACAAGAATGAAGCAATCCATGATAAGAAACCTCAGGAAGACAATATAATTATCAATCAAGTGATTATGACTGAAGATAATAGTCTGAATTTGTGATAAATTTTCCCTTTCACTTCATGATCTACTTAATATTTTTACAACTACTAGATTGATGACCTTATTCTTTCAACTGAGAAAGATAAACTGGTAGCATCAATTCTCACAAGTGGGATGTTGTTGGGTTTTTTTTCAAAATGCATATTGAGCAGATTGCCTCCAGTAATTTCGTGTTTTTGAAATGCATTATTAGGAAACTGAACAGCCTTGCCACACCAAAGAAAGAGATATACTGATCTGCTAGATTTATACCAGTCTTTCTATCATTTAATTTTTGACAAATCGAAAAGATTTTGTTTTTTTCTTATTTACCATAGCTTGTCTTTACCAAACAGGTTTTTTCCAGTACAGTCAAAAATCTCATTGATACCAAGGGGATTCTCAATTGAGCTCGGAAAACAGAAGTTTGTGACAACACGGCTTGGAATTCCCAAACACCTCATCACTGTAAGGAAAAAAATATTCATGAGCCATTACAAATGGTAATCAATCAAGCAAATATTTCACTTATTTTATAAATAATTCTCCTATATTCTACTTTGCAATTATATAAACAGAATGGATAGGAGGCAATATTCAGGATGCAGTCACTGCTTTTTCAAAACTTTTTAGTGGTTGAAAAGTACTCTGAAAACAGCCTAGCATAAAGGAATGTCTTGTTACTCTTCCAGCCACAAAGCTAGATCTGTTTTAAGCTCATAAATAATTAACCTGATCCTGTATGAATAAAACACCAGATTTTTTTTTTTTTTGTAAACAGAGTGTAGTACATATAGATTCATATATTGGATATCAATTTAATTTTCTTCAAAGTAGAAGCAGGTTCAGTAAATAAATGGTATAGAGTTAGAACTCAAATTTTTTGTTTGTAGAGTTTAGTCCGCTATTATCTCATCCTTTGCAGTAAAAGAAGTTAGTGGTTTTCCTCATCCTTCAAACTTCACCCAAAGGATTAATTTTGGCTCCACAATGTTGCACTTGTTCTGTGTTTTAACAAAAGCTTCAGTATTGATAGCTGTGTGGTATAAAGGTCGCAGAAAAGACAGTACTGCTTTTCTTCTTGCTCTCCACACTGTATAGGAGAGCAATTGGTTGATGATAAACACTATGATATGGCATGGCTCTTCACATAACAAGAGAAAAATATTCCATTTCTTTTATAGGAAAATGCTTATGAGTAATATTCTTCCAATAGTTATTAGGGTCAGAGGGTTTTGATCCTGGTTTTCTCTTGTCCTTTTTGGATAACTAGGTAAGGGCAGACTGAAATATCATACCTGTGCACATTACTGAAGCAAGAGACCCACAGTACCCGTATCTGACTGGCCTGCATCTGCCATTGTACCATTGCTGAAGAATTGGGACACTTCCATTCCAGGAAAATGGTTTTGTTCCTTTCAGGTAATCATTGTTTTCTGGAATCTTCATTATACTGTTAGTGGTATGACTGCTTATCTAGAAAGAGAAAAGAAAACAACCTTTTCAAATAGCTGACCATGTCTTCACATCCTGAGTACATCACAAAATCATCAGAGATTAGTGTTACAAGTTAGTTTTTCCTGTGAATCTGGGCACAGAAAGGATTTTCCCTGCTACTCATACTGTGTTAGACTACAGTGCAATTTGTCTTTCTATAATATAATGAAGTGTGACTCAATCTATTCAAGGTCACACCAGAGGTCTTACCATATGATTTACCACCATGCTGACGTGCACAGGATCATTGCGCCAACAATGGTCACGATCAGAGCCATGATGGTAACTCGCACCCATGTCTAGGATCTTCAAGCAGATATCCAGAATCCCATCTTCAAACTGAGGAAAGAGAAGGCATCACGGTATTCTCACATTAATAAAGTGCCTTTCTTGTCATTAATACAGTCCTTTTCATGTATATGAGCTGCCCTTTCTCCTACCCTGCAGTGAGATTGTCAAAAATTTTGTTTTGTGTATGTGTAGTCTGGAATGGTCTTAAAAACCTTTCACACTCTATAACATAGCATGCATTTCTGAAAAAATATGGATAACACTTCATTTATCTGCATATAGATGTCATCTACTTCTGAACAAGTCTTCTTCAAAAGGTACCTGTCCAAAATGCCATGGTCGAGAGGTAATATGCTTGTGAACTCCCTCATACAATATCCCATGTTCATTCAGAACATATTCTTCTCTATGGGCCTGATTGTCCATATATACAGGGTCATCTGGAAAAGATTCAGAGCTATCAGTCAGACAATACGTACATTTCTAGCACTTCTGTATCTTCTACTTCACTGGATCCCTCTTTCTTTCCCCATCTTTTTTAATTTATACTTTTAAACATGTTCAAGGGTGCGGGCTTTTTAAACATTCACAGAAAATTCATTTCTACTTACAGCTAGATATTATCTTTATTAAGGCTCTCCTTGCTGTAGTATACCTGAATTACAGAGCTTGCAAATATCTTCACACTAAGCTGTACGAGTCAAACACTGTTCATATAGAGTTTGGTATCTGATTTTGATCAAATCATAAGCACAATGTGAATATTTGCCACGTAATGATTTTGGCAAGGTCCTACAGGCTCCAGAACTGCTTGCTACTAGAATCAGATCTGCAGAATTTCATTTGTATCTATACTATATTATTTCATGGTGACACCACAGAATCACAGAATGGTTGAAGTTGGAAGGGACTTCTGGAGGTCATCTGGCCCAACCCCTCTGTTCAAGCAGGAACACCTGGTGCTAATTGCCCAAGACCTTGTTTAAATGGCTTTCAAATATCTCCAAGGATGGAGACTCCACAATTTTTCTGGGCAATCTGTGCCTGTGCTCTTTTATCTTCACAATGAAAAAGCGTTTCCCGATGTTCAGAGGAAACTCCATGTATTTCAGTTTGTGCCCATTGCTTCTTGTCCTGTCAAGCCATTGTAAAAGTGGGAGGGGGAGGAAATTACACTACATCCCTACTACTGTTAAGATACCAAATCAAAACATTGGCTTGAGGAAATCTTGAACTTGAAAGAAAAAATAAAATAAAAAAACACCAATATTAAATCCCTCCTGGTTTCTCATTATTTCTGTGACTCCATCCCTTACTTTATCAGCTAAATAATAAATATGTTCTACTTTTTTACTCATCACTAGCATTTTTCTTAAAACTCTATGATCATCATTAGAGTTCTTACCTGCACACCAAGGGTTAAAAAGGACATAAAAATCTCCAAGACATCGCTGATATGTGTGACCACAAGATGTGATTTGCATATTGAGAATATAACGGCCAATGCAGGCATTGGAGGGAGGAAACACACTGATATTGATGCATTTTGGCTGATGAATTTTGTAGGAAGCACTCCAGCAGGTTTGATCTAGACATCTGCCCATTGGGAAAGTACATTTCGTCTCATTTGATTCACAGGGTCTGAGGCCTTTACGGGAGAATAAATACAACTTCAATCAGACTAAACAAAGCACATGTAAAAGGCAAGTAATTTTCTTAGCCATCATTTGCAATGCAAAGCTCCCACAGGTGGATTTCTATTTCACTTAACACTTTTGTAGCAGAGTGAGAAAACTTTACATGCTAGCAGAACTGCCTCAGTTAGGGGAAGGTAGTTTCTTCACACAGAAGATGAAAGAGTGGATACTATTTGTCACTGAAGACTATGGGAAATATTACCAGCAAAGGACTGGGAAAGACTGCACAGTGTTTGGGAGTGACTACCTGTCTCCACGGTGAAAATGGCCTGGTCCACAGAGTCATCCCATTCCCGATTTTGGAAGCGAGCATAAAAGCTGAAGGCTTGCCCTCTCCTTATTATCTGTCTGTCGGTTCCGAAGAAATGGGTATTATGAATTTGGCAGTTGGAAGGACAGTTCAGGTCGACTTCTCCCAGTTCAATGACTGCAGGTTGGAGAAAGAAAAATAAAGGAAAACACAAATAATTGAGTGCCCATCATTGGCTGAGGTCAAGATTACATGAAAGATAAGATAATGATGACAGAGATAATTGTTTCAAAAAATTCATTCAAGAGTTCGTTCAAGATTTAGCAACACTGAGATTGAGACATACATCCATAAAAGTATCTTTACAAATTCACCACTTTCCTAGCTTGCAGGTGAAAACTTGTATAATGTTTTGGTTTATAAAGCTGTGCTACAAGTTTCATGTCTTTTATAATGTCTTCTTGCTTTATTGTCTTTTTTCCCTGATGCTGAGAGACAATATTAGTATCTCTACTTGAAAAGCTGATTTTGTGTTGTAATATTCTCTCCACATATTACAACATGTTATCTACAGTTACTTTTCAATCACAGCTAGATGGCAAACATTTTGCACATGCTATCAGTTGAGAGTTTTGGATTTTTTTGCAAGTTATAAAATAATAAAGTAATTCAATAAATAAAATATTTGATAATAAATATAGGTGTTTCAAAGCTTAAATGGCAGTCCAAATGAGTAATAAAAAAAAAAAAATTAATAAACATCCCCCCCAAATTGTAAATACTGTTAAATATGCATGCAAAGGTCTCCATCTGCATTTCCCAAAGTCATAAAAGGTTTGCAGACATCCTTGAGGAACTTAATGGAGAAGGAAATATTCACAAATTGTGACATTCAAAAAAACTGCTGACAATCTATACCAAGTGCTATGATTAGCTTGACAAAAATCTTGGCTGTCCCCCTCTTAGGCATCCTGTCTGGATATCAGCCATTTCAGAGGCGATTATGATCTTGGTGCCAGAAGGATGGGTGGCAACACTCAGTTTTACTTATTTGCATACAACTTTTTATTTTCAGAAGTGCTTCACTCTAATTGAAGACAATGGGAACCGCAGATTCTCAGCAGTTTTGGAAATTGGGCTTACTCAACTACAAAGTCTTGTATATTATTTTAATTCTAAAGGGTTAAGTTTGGTCCTGCTAAGCTGGCAGAACAACTGAACAATGCAACTTCTCTAACTATATTGGCACTAAGTTGAATACAGAGTTCGCATTTAGGGGAAACTAATTTTTCCCATCCAGAACCAAGGGTGTATCCACATAAAAGGAGACTCATAACTAAGCCCATGGGACTGGGACACTTAGCACAAACCAGTGGAGTTTTCAGGATCACATCCTGAAGTAAATCATAATTGAAATTAATTGGGAGGGGGGTGAGTAGGGGAAGAAAAAAAAAAAAGGCCGTTTAAAGGCCGTTTTTTGTGATTATTTTCCTTTGACCAAAATAATTTCATTTTTCATCTAACCATTTAAATTCGGTAATGAATTGATTATTCAACTCTTCAGCAAAGATCAGCAGATAAATGCAGACTTGGGTGTTAACGATGTTAAAAACATGTACACTATTAACAACAAGCAAAAAATATGGCAATGTATTACATCATTATTGTTCATGAATTCATCATACCTGCTGACAGAAAGTGTACCAGAATTGAACTGAAAAATCTCATATCTTAATGAGAGTTGTCAACCATAACACAAAGTGTTCTGGTTGAACAGAAAGGATTAGAAGCGCTTGTAGCACACATGACAAATTCCTGTGGTCAAGAACACTGGAAGAACCTGAGATCCTCACCCATCCTCTGGAGGCGTTTATACAACTATGCTTCACCCACTCATTAATCCAGCTGAACCGGAACATCAGGGAGTTGAGATATTACATGTTTCCCAGGGAAGTTTTCTGAAGTCAGCCCACAGTTTGCTTATCAGAGTTAATTATCAAAACTGGATCACAAAGGAGGTAACAACTGCTTCTTAAGCAAAGGTAGCTCAGAGAAAATACTAAAGGCTAATCAATTTCACATCTCTTACTGTTTTTTTCTCTCTGTTAGAAACCCGACCTCCAATACCAGTCACTGGGTTTTCTCTATCAATACACATTTTGCCTTCATTCCAGAGAGAATACTTTAGATATCTATTGTGAAATATTGCTTCCAGCATGACAATACTGAAAACTAGTACTTTATCGTTTATGCTGGAAATAGAACATATTCTTTTCCATGGTCTGTCTTATTCTCAGAATTGGCTGTTGTTTCACAAATTCTTCTCCGTAGCTTTCTTTTTTCTTTATAAAAGTAAAAACTTTTTTCTAAAATAGGTTTGGTTTTTTGCCTTTCTCACTAAGTTCCAAATAAAGTCTAAATCATAAAAGTAATACCTGGACCTGATTCCACACAGCAATATGTACAATTTTTTGGGGTCCTTACACCTGAGTATTTAATTATTTCTGCTTTCAGTACTGAGTCAAGTGATAGTAAAGTTTCAAGACACTCACCTTCCATTTTTCTTCTACATGTACTAGTGTCTGAAGTACAGTACTGGTGGAGGTACCTGCTCCTCAGCAAGAAGCACTGCAAGGTCTGGCTGATCTCCTCTGCAAACCAACCTAATTTCCTCTCAGTAACATTTATATTCAGAACTAAAAGGCTGTCACACATATTGCATCAACAAAATACCAGTTTACAAAGAAGCCCCACCTATGTGTCTACTGATGCTCATAAATGATTCATTTTAACTTCCAGCATTATTAGGGAGAGTCCTGTAGCTGAAGGGAGGGAGAGGTCTGGGTACCTCACCTGTATCACAGTATTCTCAGTGTCCCACAACTTGCCATGTCTCAGAAATACTTTAAGACCAGGATGAATCTAAACACTTTTCAGTATAAGCCATTATTTTTAGCCATTTAAAGTTCCCATAAATCCCAGAACCTACTGCTCCCTTCTGACTAGACATCTTCACCTATAGAGAAACAATAAAGAATACTAGACTTAAACTAAATTTAGACTTTCTGAATATGATCACCAGTGGATATTTCCATTACAATATAAGCAGAAATCCCAGCTTTCAGAAAGTATGCGTAGCACTCTTCCAAGTGGATGTCAGAGTAAGATGAACGGTTACAAACTTTTCCAGCTAAACTGTAAAAAAACACAGGAGATGCATTAAATGTTTTTGAAGTTGACAGTAAAATTTAATCTAAAATTTACAGAATTTATTTATACTTTGTGTGTATTTATGTTCTAGCACACAACCAGTTTTGTAGCTTCTTAGCTTACTTCACCTCCCTTCCCCTAAAATTATGAAAACCATTTGAGGTTTGTCCAATAATTTCTGTGGACATAAAACATTTAAATATTTTGACACAAAAATGTGTTTTTTTTAATTTATGTTCCAGGTATATTTAATGAAATAAACCAAAACAACTGTAACAGTGTTTTCTCTGCACACTGTGATGAGGACATTGGCCTGCAAGTAAGAGAGATGGATTGAAATTTCCTCTGCCAAAACCAGAATGAACGTTTGCTACAGTTGCCTCCTGTCCTTATTATGCCTCTATGCCAAGCTTTACTCCATAAGATATCCTTTGAACCTATGCAAGTTATTTTACAGATTAAAAACCCTCCTAAAACTAAAAAAACTCCCATAAAATACCCACAAAAAAAAAAAAGACAAACCCAGAAAATCATTCATTGATATAGAAAAAACACGACTGAAGTTCAGTGATTTGCTTGACTGCCTGGATTCTAGGCAGTGCTTTAAGAAATCACAAAATCAAATAGCTTAACTAACAATGAAATAACTTAGTAAGCATAACTTTAACAACTCAGGTATTGTGAAATAACTTCACAGGAATTAAAGCAAAGAAAAAAATCAGCACATCAACAGTGGGTTTGGAATAGAGTGGTTAAAATAGCTGTATGACTGATACACATGAAAGTGTACACAATATTCAATGTGTTCATATTTGACAATTGTAAATATTTGGCTAGTCAGTAGGCAGGCATTAAAAAAACTGTGAATCCTAATTATGTCATTCATTTCTCATATATCTTAATACTCGTCATTTGACTATTAAACTTCAAGTCATTGAAAAATGAAAAATTGAAGCCAATACTATTCCATGAGAAATAATTCAGCAGCCATAAACACATAATAAAATTTAAATCAACCTGTAAAATGGGAATGGTAGTGGTCTAGTCGCCCATCGGAGACCTGCTTACAAACTTATGCCCATACTAGTGCCCAGAGAACAGAACAGAAAAGTACCAAAGGTGGCCACAGTTTCCAAGAATAGATTAAAATCCTCTCAAATAACTCTAATTCAGTGACCTGCCTAAAATATTTTGTTAAATGAAAGCCTGTGACAAATAAAAGAAAACAAATAAGCATCAGTAAGTGGCTGCACCTGTGGGTTCAAAGAGACTTAATTAAGAGTTTAAAATAATAAAGACCTGAATCAGGAGAGGAACACTTTCTGTATGGATCTGAGTCACTGACTTTAGTAAGTATGCTTGCTTAGATCCTTGAAGCTGCTTTGGTGCCTATCTGTCTCTGCAGGATAACTATATAGATACCCAGCCCCAAAGCAAAGTCTCTCAAATACCCAAGTTCCTGCCTATCAGCGTTTGCAAAGCCATCCAGTTGCTGTTGCCAGCTCATAGCTATCAGACTGGTTGGTCCTCTCATTCAAGCCCAAGTCCCAAGTGCCTAAAGTAAGAATCTTTAACAAGGTATAAAATCATAGCATACTAGCTCTTTAGGTGCACCCAGTCTCTTCTTACCTCTCTTGCCTTCTAAGCCCTGCATCATATGAGTTAGTCTCAAGTAGTCCTTGCAACAGGGCCGCCACCCTAAAGAAGGGGGTGTGAGGGACTGAGTACAATGAGGAAATAGAGATATGGTTCAAAGAAAGGTTTTGCCTCTCAGCTTGTGGCCTGTCTAAAGAACTGATGTGTTCTGATTGCTGACCTCCGAGGCAGGTTGCTACCCTCTGTCCAAGGAGTCGTCTTCTGGGTAGAAGCAGCTCCCCTCCCTGCCTGACAGCGAGGTACACTAAGCTAAGACTGATAGTCCCTTAGTCCAAGATGGATGTTTTTTTCCCCACTGTCTCCATCTTTTTCCCCTAACACTTCACTCATCATTCTCTCAAGCTGTCCTCTCCACATTACTACGGTATCTTACTTACACAGCCAACATTCCCTGAGATGTACAAAGAAGCTGATATGCCTGATGCAGGCCTGAAAATTCTGCAGGATAACACATTTATGAGGATTTAGGTGCTTCCAGAATTTAAGCCTTTTAGGTTATTAAGTTTCTTTAAAGACCTTGACTTTGGCCCTTACTGCACAAGCATCTATGCAGTAATAGTTTAGAGAGGATTTATTAATTTATGGAGTAGTTGGTACTTACAATAATACAGACTACATTTACCTTTTACAACAGTTTTTTTTGAAAAAAATATTACTTGCATTCCAATAGACTGATGCATGATGAGCATTGACGAAGTCAAGTGGTGCACCTGCTAAGGCTCTGAAATCTTCATAGCTTTCTATTGCCTGTTATGCCACTAGGAAAGGGCAAGGATTGAAGAACAAGGCATTGCAATCACAGAAAGAACATCTGTGAACAGCACTGATGCAGTTCCACAGCATCACCAATATATTCAGAAACAATAGAAAACAAATACATTTTTGCAGTTGATTGTATAATTGTATTCCTTTGATCACTGGACCTGGAATTCACCTTATTAAGGAAATTACAATTTTGTAGAAATAGCAATGAGTGATGGAGTAAAAAGTTACCTATCAAGTTGGGATATTTGAGGTCGTTAACTGTGATCACCATCAGCTCCCAAGAGTTCAGGAATATTCACGTCTAACAAGGAAAGGGAATAGAGAAGAAGAAAAAAAAAAGGATGCCATAGGTTAACTCTAAACTAAGCACATGTTCGTTAGGAATCCCCATCTGATATTTAGAAGCTTCATATTACAAGGGCAATAGGCTGGCAAACCAACATGAACTCTGTCACAGAACACACCCAGAAGTTTCTTAAAATTCATAAATCAATTTGCTATGAGGGTACCTTTCATTAAAGAACCTGAAAGCACTGGAAGCTACTCTGTTGAGTGCAAACAAGTATTACAACACCCTATTTACAGATGAATTAGGACAAAGAAACTCTTCAAATGAAATCTTAAACGAGAGGCCTGTGTGCTTTAAGAAGTACATAGCAGCTTTGTCTTTCTAGAAGCTGGAGGAAATTAGTAGCATTAAATAATTATAGGTGGTTTCTGACACAACAAAACCACCAGTCTTCATACAAAGAAATCAAAAACTCCTTCAAGGCAGCTCCCAGCCAACCTGGTCCATAGAACTCAACTTTGCATTCTGATGGAGCTACTTGCTCTCTTGTCTCTTAGCCTTTTACTGGGTTTACGTTAACTGTATCAGCCACTTTTTTGCTCCATTTAATAGGATGTTTTTTTCCCAATATCCACAGTGCCAATGAGAAAGACATATATCTATAAAGTTGCAGTATATGCAGAATGCGGAAAGGTCAAACAATTATAGGATGTGTGCCTCATAAGTGCAAGCAGCAACATCATTTATGCTTAAGGCATATTGTCATCATACTTAGAACAGAACCCAGGTAAAATGCTAACCTGAGTCATACGTATTGTAGGCCTTACTTCTGTACTTCACCTTTACTCTATAGCACCATCACTTTTTTTTTTTTTTAATTGGCTCTGTTTTCATGTACCTTAATAACAGTAGCAATGGTGACCGGGTTAACTTAATAGAATAAAACTGTAAACATTGCATAAATTGCAATTAATAAGTTTCAATAAAAAGAAAAAATTTATTGTCTACCAAAAAAAAAAAAATCCCAAACCAAACCAACATCTTTTCACAAACTGAAGCTAGAATTTATAGCTGACTAATTTGCCAGGGAGCTTGTTCACAACTGCATTTAAAAACGGAAGTGGAATAAGCTAGCAGTACTGTAAATTCAAACCTCAGCTCACTGAGCAGTAACTTGCCCACACAGAGAAACCTATAAATCATCAGGCCTGTGATTACAACCCACCAGTCTAACTGCCCAAGCAATAGAGCAGATACCACTGATCTTTTGCCTGGACAGGCAATGTTAATTGGAAAAGATTAAGTCTAAGCAGTGTGAGTTGAAAGAATAAAACAAGGGCGGACATTTACTGTGTTGGATCACAGATTTGAGGCTTTCTGGAAGAATGCAAGTTGGATCCTATTCTGTTCCTTAATTTAAAGCTTCAACTTTTAATGAAGTCTGCTTGTTGTTTAAAAAAAAAATAATCCATTTTCTCCTCTAATTTTTTTTTGGGGGATGTTAATTTAAAATTTCTTTATATAAAACTAGAGCTCAGAATCTTGAGGCACATGAAGATCTAAAATATAGATCTCCAATCCAGCAAAAAACTAAGAGTTTCAATTACTGTTATTTACAATAAAAAGAGCTCTTGCTTTTACCTTGGAACTAACAGATAGGAAAATATTTTGGTTCTGATGAACTGATTTCAATACCTGCCTGATGTAAATTTTTTTCCAAGATTTCTAAAATTTCTTGTACATTGTTTATTTTGAAGTTTAAAGATATGTACTACTTTTATTTTAAACTGTTGGGAGTAGAAGAATCATAAGTTAAAATTAACAAGGACAGATTCTTAAAATTCTTGGCTGTTTCAAATCTCTATAGTCAACATCTTACTCATGTACACATATGGTAAATACAGAAGATAGCATCGTGTAAGAAGAGTAAGGAAGATCCCATGTATCAGAGATGCAAACCCTGATTTTTATTCTTCTTAAAATATATATACAGACATACTCTTTCTTCAATGAGAAATAGCATAGTAACTCTCTTGTAGTCTCCAATGTCACAAAGATTTTTTGCAGGGGGAAATAACCAAATACATTTGGACTCATTGGCAAACTCCTTTTTTTTTTTTTTTTTTTCTAGATTGTCTAAACTGACCGCTGGTGATTTCTTCACTCATTCAGGAATGATTAGACAGCAGGTTTGGGCAGCCAGACTAACGCATTTGCTGGAACACCAGGCAGTAACTTGCTCTAATGGTATTTGCCTCAGCTTTCAGATCCTTTCCAATAGCAGGGGATTAGCAATTGATTTTAGTGAAACATAGAGCTCTGTATTCATCAGTGTAAATACAGCACAAGACATAGAATGAAAAGTGTTAAAGAGGGATAGGAAGCTGGAAGCGCTGCTTTAGATGCAGGCAGGCAGTAGTGCAAGTGAAAATAATAGCTAGTGTTGGAAGTACCTTCATGGATAGGTTTTAGATATGCAATAAGCTCCATTCCATTTCTGATTGCTCATCCAACTCAAACTGTTCCTTCAACAGAGTTTTAGCTCTAGTTCATTACTCTGTCATAAGGGACAGGCAGCTCAACTCAAAACGCTAATGGCAATCTATGAAAGGTCAAAACCTAAGTCAGGACTAACATGAAGACAGCTGATGTCTCTCAATACGAAGCAGTAAATATTTCCAGCTCTTGTACAAGCATGGTGTACAAACATAATCTTAGAAAGATACAGCAAATATTTCCAACTCTTTTACAAACACAGCTGTACAAACAGAGGCACAAATGCCAACACCTTTCTTTGAAGGCCCTTGTCTCCCTTTACTAGAAGTTCCTGAGTCAGTTGTCTTTCTTTACTTCAACAAAAATTCTTGGCTTGCTTTGAGATCTCTGCCTTTTGGCAAGATGATCCTTGATGGTTATTTATCACCTTAATATATAGTGGCCATGATCAGATTTTTCACAAGACCATTTTGTAATATTTTATCTTTTCTACAATAGTTTCTGATACATACTTCAGTTTATATTTATTAAGCTTTACTGAGCAAAACACCTATTAACATATTCTATAAAAGCTGTATAAGTGCTACCATTTTCAAAATGAAAAGACATTGTAACAAAAGGTACTACCTTAGCTTAACTTAGATTCAATATACAGCTTTTATTCATTAAGCATTAAACAGAGAAAAAAATGGTACATATAGTGCAAATGTTTTAGCAAAACATTGTGCACTTATTCCTGATTCAGCATCAATTTATACTATCAAAAGATATTACAGAGTTCAAAGGAAGATATCTGTTCTGACTGGTGTTTTGTTTTAGCATGATGCAGTATATAATGTCATTGTGCTCACTGGACTGAATTTTAAGCTAATAATCTAAGTTAAGACAAGTGTAAGGTGCTAGTTTCATCTAGCCATGCTTTGTTTTGTCCTGAAAATTGGCACAGACAACTTGTTTTCACAACTCTTAATGAAATTCCCTCTCACATAGAAAAAAATAGCATAGCACTGAATATGCATCCTTTTATACCAAGATGACCGCTAATTCAGATATGATTGGCTAAGTACTGTTCCCCATTATACATAGGCAACTTCTTCACTTAACCCATCTGAGCAAAAATCCATTATGCTGAATTTTTGCATATGGAAACATTTTCAATAGAAAATCCAGAGTAAGATTCTGCTTTCAGTTATTTATAGTTGTTTTAATACATTCCTAAGAGCATAAACCTTCCAAATTTCAGCTGATCCACAGAAAGAAAATCCAGCTCACGCCTTTCTGTTGGCATTCCACTATCAGAACAGTGAAAAATACTTCAGAAACCTAGTTAAAAAAAAAAAGCAGCATGACAACTTCATTGCATCATGGAAATAAACAGGGAGACATCTACACACCCAGGTATCACATATTTCAAGCAGCACCTTCCAGTTTTTCTAGTCAGCTTTTAAATAGGACTGTATTTTAAGGACGTACCAAAATGCTTTGAGCTAGGTTACTACATACAAGCATGGATTCTCTGCACACTGAAGTTACAGTGTTATAACCTTGGTTTGCTGCCTTTTAAACTAATCCAGCTGTCTTCAGTGATGTCTTTGTCTAATCCTGCTTTCAATTGTTTGAAAACCTTTTTTTTTTTTAAACATTAAGTTTCTCAGGTTCTGTGCAAAGAAACTGAATATACACAAGATCTAATGCAAACAATTTTGCTATGCTTAGAAATCAATTAAAATATCAAGTCTATTCTTTGCTAGTTTCAAACACCATGCATTGGAGTGCAATTCTAACATCCTATACAATAATCTGAGATGAGTTCTTTTTTCATAAGCACACATCCAGCTGAACAATAATTACAGTGAAACGTGCTGTCATCTTTCCAAAGAAGAGTAATTAAGGATATGAGCCTGGATGTCTTGTATGCTTATGGAAACATTTTTTCTTTCTAGTTAATGATCATCCAAATAGTAAATCATTAAAAGGAAAATGGCAAAGGGTGTGGAGAGTGGCTGTCATCAGCCTTGTGCACAACTCCAAACTCTGTCATTTTCCTTTGGAAGAGAAAGCATAATGATGTAAAAGTTAAAATTCTTTATGGAAAAGAAAACAAGTACAGGTAATCAATCTTGTTATTTACTATTGGTAACACTTACAAGACAAATCTCTCATGTTTCTCTCTCTTTATTGACTGGAAATATCTATATATTAGGCTATCCTTATGTGGGACAAAGAGAGTGAAAGACCATCTCATACAAAAAGTAGCCATGTTTCTATGACTACTATAATAATTTAAATCAACACCTAAGAGCACAGGCATGTAAGTACCTCTCTGTCTGAAACCTTAGAATCATCACCAGCTTTCCTTTTCCTAATCAGAACAATTTTTAATACTCACGTACCAGTGTGAACTGATTGCCAAGAGGAATGAAAAAGATCTCCTGGGCTGTATCATTGTTCCATTGCACTGGAAACAGGAACCATTCCTGGGTAACGTGCATGGGTAACAAGTACCTAATGTTTCAATGTCAAATAAACATTTAATCAGAGTAATTACTACCAAGTGTCAGTATTATTTTTTATTATTTTTCAATTAACACTACAAGGGTAACTGGTATCTTCTTCACAGTTTTTCGTGATACATGTCAATCTGTTATATGACTGATGGACCAATAACAATAGCATTTTCTTGGGAGTTAGGAGAGCCAGCTTCCAGAGATATAGCAGAAGCTACTTCAAACCAAACAGCGTGGGTGTGACTTTTATTCTTATCTCCCAAATCATATGTGATCTAATCCTAAAGCCCTTACAGCAAAGTTTTCTCCACTCCACAATGTAGGTGAAAAATCATAGTGTTAATTAAATAAGCACCTCTTTTCTTAATTTTTTTCCCTTTATTTTTATTATCTTAAATAATCTTTATTTTTATTACCTTAAGTACAGCAAATTTCTGTGACTTTCCCCCCTCAAAGAGTCAGCACATTCCAATGAAAACCATTTTTTTTTTCATCTACTGCTAACTTTGAACTTTTCCGAAAAATATTTTTTAGAAAATAGGATATTTCAACACTGAAAGAAAGTTTGATAAAAATTGTGAAGGAGACAGCAAAGCAGGACCGAGAGACTATTGCTTAGCTAAAAAATGCTCCCCTCTTTTCCAAATACTTGGACAATTTAAATTTATTTTTTTTTTTTTTTAGAACAAGTGAGTGTTGTCAAATCTATTCAAAATTATTCCCCTTCCAAGTATTTTTTTTTTCTTCCTCCAAGCAATAATGCATTTCAGGTTTTGCATTTGTTAACCAATATACTGCATACAAACCACAGGCATGTTAAGACACAAAGCAACACATTACATTTCATCAACCTCACAGTGTTGAAGCAGGTTCGTACATATTCCTGAAGCACCTTATTGCTCACTTTGAAGAAATTCCAAAGGTGTGATGGCTGCTGCTCACGCTCAGGATATAGAAAGTTTTAAAACTGATAATGCTCCACAGCAATATAATTTAAACAAAACCTGAGTAAAATATTATAAAAGATAGGACACAAGATTAGAACAATAATGTGTTAGGGCACTATGCAAGATTTACAAACACCTTAGTTACAACCTGCATAAAGCACTACAAGCAAGCTAATAACACACAGCTCATGGTTTAATCCCAACACAATTACCAGAGATATATATATTTTTTTAAATGTTTGATGTTTGACATACAAAACTGTAATTATAGGGATATTCCCATTTAGCTGTGTGTAAGTAATAGCAAACACTTCACAGAAGCCTTACACAGAAAGAACAGGCCTAGCAGCACCTCAAAGAGCATGTCTATCTAACAGTTGTCATTTACCATGGTCAACAAATCACTCTTGCAGAACAGGTTACACGCTTGTACTGAAATTCCACTGCCTTCATTATGACATCAAAGAGCTTCCAAATCTAGGAAAACATCGTGGCAGATCTGGATCCAAGAACTGGTTTGTCATTATGACAGTATTTTTCTGTAACCATTTTTCTTTTTATGGACAAATAGGTATCATATATTAAATACTACATGTTATACCAGGATAGATTTTTTTTTTACCAGTTTTTTCTAATACTGAATGTATGCCTAGCTCCCGCACCGCCTCTTTTTTTACTTTTGCATAAAAAAGTTGCAATAGATTTTCCACATTAAAAAACCACAGATTTGTTAGATCTTTTAATTAAATCCAACACATTCTTTAAGTTCTGCCTGTATCCCTCACCAAAATATAATTTTTTCCATTTAGAAAACTTGTTCATAAAAATCAAACAAATTATTGTAGCAGATAACTTAGTTCTACACCTAATATTACAATTTTAACGTAAGCCTGCAACACTTAAACACAGAATGTTCCAAATTATTTTGGAGCTGAACCAAACCCATGATTCATTGTAGCAATGTAGTATCTTTTGATTAGTAGGGTTTGTTTATTGACAATCATCTTTCTCTCAAAAGTATATGTTAGATTTTTAAACTGCGTTGATCAATTATTTTCAAATATAAAGCATTAAGATCCACTTCTGGGTTTTATTAATCAGTTGTAACTGAGGAGTCACAAAGCACTTCCTGAGTGGCGGGGATCATGAGTGGAACATGTTAGAACATCCGCAAAGAGAGTACATTAAAGGAAAAGCCTTGAAGACATTATTTTTTCAAAAATTCTTTTGAAAAATGTTATGCTTTTTTTCCATTGAATTATTTCTAAATATGTAATTATATTTCAGAGGCTTCCAGTGGCCTTGCTCTAGGAGGGCTGGATTAGGCTGTTAAGACCCCACATTAACACACAGAGTTAGATTCAGGGACTTGGCATTTACTAATATTACCATATTAGCAAAGAGACACTGCTGGAAGATTAAGACTTGAAATCCCAATGAATTCCATGGTCTGTTTTCTCAAGCAACTGTGCAGAGCTGTCTTAATTTTTGTTGAAAAATGCATAGTGTTAACTACAGAGATGTTCTTTTAGTTTTCTGTGGAAAAGACCAGCCATGGTATTCTAAATCTATTTCTCAGGGAAGAAAATCCTTATTTTCACTATTGACCTCCCCAGTAATTGAGTCACATGCTGATAAAAAAAATTGAATTATACAAATGATTGGCAGTCATAATCTTTTTCCCTTTTTATTCGTCAGTGTGATTTTTTTCCTGACTCTCACAAGACTTAAAGAATGGATAATTAAAGAGTTCTTTAGTATTGCCCTTGTGTGCATATATGAAACTGAAAGATAAAAATATTAATTTAAATAACCATATTATCACTGTTACCTGCGTGATCTAGTAACACTTTTCTGATCTAGGTATGAATTTTTATTTTATTTTCTTAATGATAAATTTATGTTAAAGTTTTATATTGTCTCATTGAGATTACCAGATTTAGAGACAGATCAATTATTTCTATACTTACATGGTCCACATTTAAAGAATTTTGATACTGACTGTGTATATACATGGAGTCTATACAATTATAAATTTAGATTTTTTACCATTATGTAGCAAGTTACTCTAGAACAGCATAAAGGTGCTGAACAACCTGTTAGTCAATGGAATGCAAAAGCATTCAGACAGAAATAAATTACCTTAAAATTCTGTTTCTTACACCTGTGTTTCAGAGAGTTCACACAGCGAGGTTAGCTTTGAACAATCTGTAACTGGACTTCTGTTAAGTAGTGTTAAAAGTTAAGTACTACCTTAGTCTTTCATCTCCAAAGACCATGGTTCAATGAACCACAGTTTACCAGACCTCAAATACGGTGCTGCAGGACGGGACTAACCCAATTTTTTCTGGGAGACCTAAGCTGTGGCATAGCCTAAACAGCATCCTATAAAAATCAAACGTTTCAGCTCACTGCAAGAGACAATTGCAGATACCAGAAATTACACATACCAGAAATGACACTAACTAGCAACTTTTACTAAGTAGCAACAATTACACTAGCAACCTTAATTCCTAAGCTTTAATAATGACAGGCAAATTAACTTTTAATTTTTAATGTTTGGGAGTTGCATCGTACCAGAGAGAGAGAGTTCGCCAAATCATCACTTTTCCTGTTCCATTTCCAAAGGCTGCAAAGAAATTTAAAACTTGCACAACTAGAAGTTTGCTAACATAATGCCATTGAAAAACAAGCAATTCATAAAATTCATACCTTTTTTTTTTTTTTTAAAGGTAATAAACTACTGTGGTAGAAAGCTTTGAATAATCCATAGAGGTCTTAAGAGTTCTGCTCAAGCATAAACTATTTGGACTAACTGGGAATTAACCATGCAAATATTGTAGAAGCACTGGTCATGTCTAAAGCAAGCAAAATGAGATATTTTCATTATGAGAACTACCCACACAGCTTATCAGCTGCACAGGTACCAGTAGTTTGTTTTTATGTTGATACTTATGTTAACAAAGAAGGGGAAGGAGAAAGATGTCTCCACGAGTACATCTTGGCTGGATGAGAATCAGAGCGCCATTACAGCATTCTGGAAAAACAAAGAGCATTGGTTATGCTCAGTTAAAATAGTTTTGCCAAGAGAACAAACATATCAACTGCTCTTAACAGTACCCATTGTGTTTTTCATGTGTTGTGCTATTGCATTAAAACGACTCACTTCTAGATCACATTATCATCTGCATTCTTTAGATTTCACTCAAAACTATAAAAACAGGTGGCAGGGAGAAAAGAAAAGCCCCCTGAAAAAAAATATTGTTTTTTCAATATGAAAAATATATGCTCTGCATCCATATTCTAATTAATTAGACATCAATTGCTGATCCAAAGATTAACTATATGAACAACAGGAGTAGCAGATAGAAACCTATCTACAGTATTTTAATCACAGAAATTAATAATTGGCTAGAGGGAAAGAAGTAATTTGCAAGACCATGTTTATCATCTGAGGTCAAGACAAAATTAATCAGTAAAGGCTTATCTGTATGGTCTTCATTGAAAGGAAGCCTTAAATTCTTCATTAAATGTAGTAAAAATTCAAAAGAAGAAAAATTAAAATTCTCCTGTTTTCTAAATACAGGAGTGAAATGTTACAACTCCCAAGAGGAAGGCTCAAAGACAAGCTGTTTTATGTACTGCATATAAATCTGTTAAATCTCAAATCTGTAAGTTACCTGTAACAAGCTTTCCCCTTATTTTAATAATAAAATATCCTAATAATTTCAACTCAGTCAAAATTAATGAACAAACCTATGTAAAATACTGGAATACTGAGTATGTTGGGCCACTAAGGAAACTTCATTATGAAACAGCCTGAGAGGTCATGCAGTAGCCTGAAAAAAGATTTTAAATTACAGATTGGTTCATCATTATCTGGTATTTTCTGTATATTTGTGACTGCTAATATATAGGGAGGGAAAGAAAGGAGAAACAAAAAAAAGCTTGGAAAAGGAAGGGAGAAACTGAGATGGTAAAAGATTTAGATGGAACAATGCAAAAAGAAGAGAGACAATGAAAATTAGTGGAAAGGGGAAAAGGGGAAACAAAGCAGAATGAATTAATAGATATAATAGGCAAATGACCAACTGGTTGAAGAAAGCAGTCTTTTCAGCCAGGAGGAGTGGTCAAGGCTGATACTAAGTTATCAGCATATATCTCTCTCCACTGCTGGTTGAAGGTGTCTTTTCTGTCAAATTACTACGATCATAACATATATAGCATTTGGTACTGTATCTTCTGTTTCTCCGAGGTTACAATCACAACGTTCTCATCTAACTTGGGAAAAGTGCTTCCAAAATAAAGCATTGCAGACATCTGAGATTTTCATTTGTCCTTCTCTTGCAACAGTTCCTAAATCTACCCACCTCACAAAGCTCTTAGATTCTGATACAGAAAATTTTATCAAAAAAATTGCAGTTGCTACACACCAGACAGATTACTCGAATTCATGTAGTTATCTTTCTCTATACACGAAATTTCTCTCCTAAAATGCACGCCTGAAAACCCTGTCCTTTTCTATAATGTAGCTCCCATTTCTCTTAGTTATTTGCAGAGGTAGTCATGCACAAATGAAAAGAATTTCTGAGTCCAGACTCAGAGTTCAAGCTTTCTGTAGTTTTACATGTACATGCAGAACTCTAAAGCAGAATTTATCTACAAATGTACAACCTAGTGAGTCATCCTATCACTATGACAGCGATCCCCCACAGTTACACTCTGGGAAGTGCTTCCTTCCCACTCTTACCTAGTTATATCCTGTGCAAAGATGCATTTTGCCTAACATGACAAGACTCGAGATTGTATCTCTTCCATGTTAACTGTCTCCTAGCAAGGAGAGGTTAAGATACATTACAAATAATATTACTGCATTACTGAAAGAGGGATCATGGGATAGCGAGCCACAGTTTCTTTACTGTAAGACTCCAGTCAAATCACCTTTTTTTCTGGGTGAAGCAAGCAAAAGACAAAACAAATACCTAAGCCAGCATAGCCAGCTTACCATGAGATATCCTTAAAAATGTTTCCCACTCTGCTGTTGCCTCCAAACCCTCATTGCTGTCTCATACCCTGGCATGCTGTTCTGTCCAAAGAGTTGCATTCACCTGGATGAGTTGATTTATCCACGTACGGCACTGCTTTTCCAACTGCTTGTGTGGCCATAATTTGAAGGGCAGCCTACAAAGGTATGAGGATAGAAACACCTTAAGCCAGGAGGGTTATTAAAGTTGCAGTATAACGAAACTATGGCCTAAGTAACTTGCCTAAAACTGCACTCCACGTCAAAGGAAGATGGCCAGACACTGAATTTAATGCTCCATGTCATGTCTACGCTCTAATTTAAACATGACAGGGCAAGTTCACTGCCCAAGGACCAACAGGCATGGGGCAACCCACATCTATGATCATGAACTCAGTCCTCAAAATGAAGTGGCCTTGTCCTAGCTTCAAACAAGGTTGTGCGGGCCTGAGCAGAGGAAATACCCCACAGGCTTTTGTGTGTGCTCACCTCCATACCTTATGTATTCTTCCTCGCCTTGTGATACATCATCACAGCGATGCAATGATGACTTTTTGAAGCGTTTAAAGAGAGCCCTTTTCCCTATGTCTTCAGACAGTCATTAAAACTATCCACAGCAGCACATGTCCTGCATGTCAAAGCTGAGACTCCTGAAGTTTCTGCTCCTGCCGCATTTCAGGCTCATGTTCATTGTGGCCGACTTCCAAGTCTTTCTGAAAACCACTGGGGCTAACTCATGCATGTGTGACAGAGACTACCAGAGCCACTTACCAGAGCCACTGCTCAGTGCAGTCAAGCTCCTGCTTCTGGGAAATTACACGGGAAAAGAAACTGGTGTTGGACCTCAGCTGTGCTAGTTCACGCCAGGGGTCTACAGTGAGACATTTTTTATTCTAAAGGGAAGAAGTGAAAAGACCTCACAGTGCTATGGAAATTTTCCACTTTTTCTTACCAACATGGTGCATCATATCCTGATAAAACCCCAACTTTATAAACACTCTTTTAAGAAGTCTGGCATGATGTAGTAGCATATTATTTAAATGCGAGTATTGCAGTCTTCAATATTTTATTATGCACTTCCATTGTAACTCCTTCCCAGCCTCCATTCCACCTTAATATGAGGAATAGTTTTACTTTAAGATCATTATGCCTTTAGCCCTCATTGCAAACTCTATTCCCGTATGAGCCTTGCTGCCCGTTTCTAGACGACACCTTTTGCATGCAACTTAAGGATGTCAGTACAAAAAATTCCTCCTACCTCATAAACATTATTTACAACAATAAAAGAAGGCTTGCAACTTCTTTCTTGGGGTTGTTTAAGCCCCAGATAATTGTTCTCCATTAGCTAACACACAATGGCTGCATTTGATTAATTTTCCATACACGGATTGAGACTTTACAGAGCTAAGTGAGCAACTCGAGGTCTTATTTCTAGCATGTCTTAGCATTTACATTGCTCACAACTAAAGCTAACGCAGAGTTACAGCCCACTGAAAGAACCCTGAGCTTCAGTGTTATGCTTGAATTTCAGGTGCTCTCCCCAAACTAAAACTCAACACATTCACATGAATGCACTGATGGCTTTCCTGTTGAATACATGCCACAAATTATAACAACACATGATGCAAAGTGTGAAAATATAAATATACTATGTTCCGGTCAAGATTCGTATCTGCATTTAAATCCTGTTCTAAAAAATGAAGTGTTACTTACTCTTCCTCTGCTAGAAATCCTTCTATTTTAAATCATGACAATGTGATACAAGAAGCTCCAAGCTCCCAGCTACTTAAAGCTCCATTCCAAAGAGTATTTTTCATATTATGGTACATATGTCTGTCAGAGGCACTCAACACAGAACACCACCTCTGTTTACCTTTTAAAAAATATTTCCTCTTTTCCTTCTACCCACTTTTAACACCTTTTCATACTTCCTACTTCACAGTAGGATCAGATAAATCTTAAACACCACAATGTATCACATCATCTCTTGCAACCTGTGGCATTTGGTATGACTGAAGCATTTTGGGATTTCATAAGTGAGCCACAAAGAATAAAAATATGCCTTCCTTCTGCATTTGTTTTTTTTTTAAAGTATGTATTTTTAAAAGATGAAGAAAAGGGGAAAGATGCACCACACTATTGCCATATCAAGATTTAACTCAATTCTCAAGTGTTTTTTATTTGCATAAAGCATAATTTTGCATGAAGGCACAGCATAATTTACAATTATTTTCTCTACTGAGGCTTGGACAGAGCTATTAAATGATAAATCTACTGAGAGCAATTAATCTCTTTCTCTAGCTCAGGAGCAACTAATGCATTGTCAAGGACTTGTCTGGGCCCACTGTATTTCTCCCATCTTTTATATACCAGGAAATGCCCTCAAATTTAATTTTCATGGTGACTGAAAAGAAAGAAGCCTTAGCTTTCTTTCGCTTCATGTAAAAGATCTCTTACTTCCCTGCTCCATTCCTTTCTCCAGTGCCCATTCCTCCTGTCTATGCATTTTCATCCTCTTCATGTGTTAACCCTAACACTTACCAAATCTTCAATCTCTTAACTCAAGGCAGCCACCATTAAAACCAGCCACCGTTTTGGCCAGGACAGTCATTAACGCAGCTGAAGACTACACCAACCTCGCACTGGGGGCTGCTAAGTACTAGAAGTGATGCAATGGAAGTGAAGTGACAGAAGCACACACTAAAAAAGCAAAACCATTTTCAGTACAAACAAGTTGTCAAGTTATACACTCAGTGATGTTTTCTCTCTAATCTAAATTTATAGGGAAACTCTGCTACAAAGCAATTCCTCTCCTTAGTAAACATCTAAATGTTTCCTTGCTCGTCTTCAAAGGACCTTCTAGATCTCTCAGGTTTTATTGTTAAAAGCCCCAACACTCCATTCAAAAATGTTCTATGTTAAATTCTATTTATCCTGGCTAAACAACTCCAAACGTTTCTATACTCCTTGGTGTATAAGCAGAAGGAAGCTTGCTAGCAACGAAGAGCTCACATCAGCTGCTAAACGGTGCTTTATGTCAGTAAATTGATATATAGAATAGTGGCAGTAACCCTCTGAAATAGTTAAAATTTTAGAAATCAGAGAATTGTTTTGGGAATGCCAGCACTGCCTAGGCAGACTATGAATACCTTGTGATTTAAGAGTTCAACAAAGCATTCAACACGATATTGTCAAAATTGTCTTTGTCTGTTCCAGCAATATAACATGCAACGGCTTCACACGATTCAGTCTGTTCGCAACGCGCTCAGTGACGAGAGCAAAACGGCAGAAACCTGCTTTGCTCCCTGAGAAGATTTGAGAGCCAGAACTACCCTGTCACAGTACAACACAACCTGAAACATCTGTAGTTTCATGAGGTTTTAACAACTTAAGGGAAGTACATTCTGGTTTTTCACCCTTTTCACTGACTTGAGCTTTTGTCTGTCACCAGAACCACTTTCCACCCTCCCACTCCTCCAAGAACAACTGCTTCTTCAAACATGCTGACAAAAAGAGGAACAGGTAAATGAACTCTGAGCCAGAACAGAGCAAGCTAAACCTTTTACTTAAAGAATTCAGGAAAATTAAGCACTCCTGTGCAGTCTTCAACACATCAGATCTACCAGAGTGTAATCATTCCATCCTTTAAGCAGTGAGCACCACAGTGTGGACAGGATCTGTTACATCAGCCTAGGCAAATAATGAGGCAGTAAGAGATGGCACGTGTCCCAAGTGCCAAGACTGCTGAAGTTCTTCGAGAAGGAGATGTATTGCAGAACAGTCTGCCTCACGTCCCCTTCCTACTGAAACTCTTGTAAGAGTCTGAGAGTATGCTAATGGAATGAACCGGTATTTTACAATTTCTTTCTCAGAACAGTATTCATTTTATACTACTAGGATGCTCACTAAATAAAAGGCAAGTAAATATTAAGTCCTACATCTAGAGAGTATTTTCAAAATATTGACAAGAAGGTACTGCACAGGATGAAGTAATTTTTAAAAGCTCCCAGCTGCGCTTCTGTCCTGCGTTACTCAGGGCCTAAAGTAGCTTACGAGTGTCCATGGAAAAACAGCCTCCTACGCAACATGTAGTATCTAAGCTTAACACAGTGTAAATTAGGACAAGGAAACAAGCTCTTTTAAATGTTTTTATTACAGAAAAAAACCAAAAGGCTTACACTTGACTTAAAAAAGCAGCATTATTTCATTAATTCAAAGTTACTACGGTGAAGTTGCTTTAAGAAACCTTTAAAGACCGAATTAAAAAAAATAAAATGCCAGATCCCTCCGTCAGACAGCATTCCAGATTGAGTGGCCACAGCAAACCCCTGAATTTCACATCACTGCTGGCACCCAGTATATGACTTCTATGGTCGTCTTCTCCCTGGGTCTTCTTAAATACAACTGGGAAAAGGACTTGGTGAAAATGGCAGTACATTTCAAGTTTAATTTTCAACAGTTGAGTACACATCTGATAGATATTACAGTTCAGAAGTGACTGACACACGCTCTCCTCCTAACTCCAGCAGTTAAATGTTACAGTTTTAACAGATCCTGGTGGGACCTGTTTCTCACACAGTATTTATCATATTCATGTCCGTATCTCGATTTCTCAGTAAGTTATTTGGCTTCTACTGATTATAAACACAAAAATAACCACAAAAACAAAGGCTCATAAGTTGAAACAATTCTTAGCAGTGCAGCAGGATTCAGATTTTTTTTTTTTTTTCACTACACACCCTAGAAGGAACAGCAGTGTTTCAGTGACCACTTCAGGTTTTTTCTTAAGTCAAAAGCTGCAGGTTTCCTGCCCGAGCCAAAATTAACTATGTAATGGATCTGTATTTGAAATCTTAACAAAAGAGACGAATCAAGAAATCAAATTACTGCCTTAGGAGTCCTACATTTTGATTATCAGCACTGAGTTGTGCTAAGTCCAATGAAATCTATAGGCTTGTTATTAAGTGATTTTTATTATTTTTTAAACAACGCAAGATTCTACACCATGTTAAAAAAAACTTCTAAACACATTTTTAAACATCTCACTCTTCAAATATATACCAAAACTACACCTAAAAGATTCTGCCAAAAAAAAAAAAAACCCACAAGAAAACTTAAGTCACTACATACAAGTAGCTATGATTAAAAAAAAGAAGAGAAAAAGGCAATTCATAAAAGGAAAAAGAAGAAAACAAAAATGGAAAAAAAAAAAAATCTGTATCAGACACTTGTTACTCAGTATTCTACAAACTCATTTTTTTTCCCTCTCCTCCCAAAAGGGAAAAGGTCGGACTCAAAATCAGGGTTGGAATTTTTCTGAAAAAAAAAAAAAAAAAAAAACAAAAACAAACCCAAAACCCTAATCTCCTTAGATATTGTTTATACTGCATGATAAAAATCTTTGATGTAAGGCATCTACTTACTGTACTCTGTACTGCAACATGAAGCCAGCTGTTACCAAGCTACTTAAATAGAAGAAAGAAGTTTCTTTCCTAGAGGGAAAAAGGATGCCATACATTTTCTGTGGTTATGACTTATATCATCATCAGGTTAATTCAAACACAGAACTTTTCTACTTCGGCTTACCCAGGTTTTTTTATTTAAAATTCCTGGATTTAGTGCTATAACATAGTAATTTCTTACGTGATCAAGCTGCCTTATAAGGAGGACATTATAACCTGTATTATACAGTAATGCAGCCTTAAAAATATTAAAGAAAAAAAAAAAAGGAAAAACCCAGCATGAATACTAGGAGGAAGAGCAATGTAAGTTTTATTTCTGTTGTATTCTCCATGAAATCAATGCCAAAGGCTGCTTTATAGCTTATCCTTGGAGATTTTAACCCTGGACAAAAATTAGTCCTTTGCACAGTCACAGGGTTGTATTAAAAGTGACTTTTATGAATAAATAGGTTAAAAAAAAAAGAAATTATTTTGACCTATCTCTATTAATGTTAATCTTATGCTCCACTAACTCCCACCTTCAGAGCAGGTAACAGTCTCAAACAAAAGTATCAACACCAACCAGCTCAAAGATACATAACAATCTGAATTAAACACTGTGAAGCAAATGTACACCATTCAAAAAAGCTTGTCATTGGAGAGTTATGCAAAATAGTCAGAGGGTGTTTATATTTGCGTCTTCCTTTATCAAGTTGTACTTTGGATTCAGAAAACAAAGATCATTTGCACTACAAGTTTGTGTAAGCACTCATACAAAACAATTTAACAGGCAATCATGTTCTAAAAGGTTTATAAAGTAGTTTTTCAGTATTTTTAGCTGCTAAAGCACTAATGAAGACTTAATTTTGCATATACCTCCCACATCCTATATCAAGTAAACATTTCTGACTGCCAATAATTATATTATTACATGGTAAAACAGTCCTCTAATTCCTAACAACTTACATTTAACTTCAGAAAATAGAAAAGTTGGTTTATTTTTTTTTCCAAAATAATGTGTAACAGGTAGGACATGTGACTTCTTGGAAAACTCTAAGTTGTCTTTAGCTATCAGGGTCTGAAAGACTTTACAGATCTCTTAATCTTTCTTAGTTTTCAGCTTTAATTTTATATGAACGAGTAGTTCATAGTAGTAGTTCATCACATACATTAAGGTAAAATAACATCTTTATCTCACTGTTCTGGAAATGAAAAATTCAAAACTCTTCAAAAAAAAAAAAAGGGTGTAGAATTGTACCCGCAAATTCCTTCAGTTTAAATTGCTCTTTTTTAATCTATTAAAGACAATTAAGAGAACATCCATATACTTTTTTCTGTCAATTTTTGAGAAAATTTGAATACATGCAAGTCAAAACTACCATAATGCAGACAAAAAGGTCCTCTTTCGTGAAGTTCATCAATAAATGACTACCCTCAATAAATAAGTCTATTTGGAAATTCTAGAGAATTCTTTTGCTAAACAAGTTAGTCTTTTTTCTTTTCCATTATGTCTTTCTGTTTAAGCTCTCCATCTGACAGTTCTGTATATTTTCCATTCTTTTCCTCTTGTTCCTCCTCGCTGCCTTCGTCTGTGAGCTCCTGGTCACCGTTTTCCTTTTTAGCTGCCTCATGTTCATCTATCCCTCCATCTGTATCAGCTGTGCAGATTCCATAACACATAATGCTGATGACCCCCAAGGGCAACCCAAAGAGAAAGCATCCCAGAAGTGGTGAACTCTTGAACACAGACTGTTAAAACACAAATTTGAAGTAAAAAATACTTTCAGTGAATATACAAAATTACTGCATTTCTTCTCTTACTGCTCTGGGTATTTATTCAGTAACACCCAAAACGACAGACAGGGTTTTGGTTTCTTGGGTTTTTTGGTTTGTTCTGTTGGTTTTTGCCATATTTTTTTTCCCCGGAAAGAAGGAGTAGTCCTCATTTTAACCATTACTACTATAAGTTCATAAAAAAAAAAGCTCTTAGAACATCAAATACTACAATGTTGCATTGGGATGATTAACGTTAACAAGTCAACTGTATGTCCTATTCATTGTCTGAAGCTTGAGAAACAACTGTTCTAATAGCATTAAAATAACACTTTGAGGCAACCTGTTTCATGTTTTATTTGTGTCTCATTCTCAAAAATCAGCCTTAGCAATAAGGGATCTGCAGAAACATTCTGTTATTAAACAGCTCCTTGTTGAAGAGTAGTTTAATGGCACAAGGGGGAAGACTTGGTTTGAGAAACTGATGGCTATATGTTGTACATTCACAGAAGTTTGGAAGCCACTCATACAGAAACATGAGTATCAATTTAAATTCACAGGCACAGGTTTTTTTGCTTGTGTAGGACAAGTGAAGAAACTGATTTGTGTAAATCTTCCCAACAAAATTCTGTTAAGCATAACTAACCTATAAAGAAAGATAATAAAAAAAATTTCCTTCAAAACTACACCAAGTGCAGTATTTAATCCCTTTACGTCCTAATCAGACTGAAATCATAACACTTCTCAGAAGGTGAAATTGTTATCAATTTCAGTGAAAGGATGTCAAAAGGGTCAAGGAAAAGATTTTGAATTCCATCTGTTCTATCCCTTAAAATACATGTCAGACTAATACAGAAAAAAAGTGAAAAATGAAGAAACTAACGCATGTTGAATATTTAGCAGACCGGAAAATATTATTAAAAACTTTAATCAAGCAGTTCATTTGGCTTTGTGTATATGTACACTATATATAATATAAACAAACATATACAAATATTTCTAAATCTTCTGAAAAGGTTTGGATCTTGATTGACAATGGTACCATCTAATGTAACAAAAAATAAAACTTACCACAACAGTAGACTTGGCATCATAGATTATTCTCTTGATTCGTTGCAGAAGTCCATCACCACCCTGTGCCTGAAATTTCAAATGGAACCATGTCAAAACTGCTGACACTTTTCAGTTATGATTCCAAAAGTTCATTCTTCAGACCTTGCAATCTTAAGTCCCTTTAGAAGGAAATGAAAAGTAATTATTCTTGCATCTTCATGATGCCCAGATAAGCATGGGCATTATCAACTTCTAAGCATGGATAAACATTTCAATAGTCTCATGAAAAATCCTCTCATATCTGTTTTAAACAATCGGTGCAAACTTTAACAGTGCAGCTGACAGATGCCTATTTATGGATTATGACAGAGGCAGTTAGAAAAAAATCTAAGAACTAAGTAACAAGAAGATACGAAGAAATAATAAAGAAAACTTGTGTGAAGCCATGACATACTATGCCTACACTGCCACCTAATTTGGCAATCTTCAGAATAACTAAATGAATCCAAAGGCAATTCGTCTGTTGACTAGGACCAGTTTTCACCTGCCTTGAGTTGCCAGAGAAACAAATGGGAAGAAAACCTACATTTTGAAAGTCAACCGATCAGCATTTGACCTTGACCAAAACCCCTCAAAGTACAGAAAAGTCTACAAAGATGAAACAGACTCACAGGCGGCTGCCTGTAGGGCCCTAGAGAAAATAACAAGAAAGTCAAGGTGAATAATCCAACAATTCCCAAGAGGGGCGGGGAGAGAATGTTACACTTCTCAGAAATTTCACTGTGGTTCACAAAGTCTGCATCCTATTACTTGTTTATCAGTATACTTTAAAGACTGTCATTCCTCAACTGCTGCACAATTTCTTGGCCCTGAACATAGCCAAAAGTAGTGCCATTTTATGTCTACAGACACTATTTAGCTTAAATGAAGTCACGCCCTGTATTGTCTGTCTTGTGTTAGCACTCTCACATACATATAGAGGCATAAATTTAGACAGACCTTTAATCGTTCTAACTGAAATACTGCAAACAAAAGGTAGAAAGACCTAAGCAGCACCATGGCAAAAAAAAGAAGGCTTTACAAATGAATTTCCTCAAAGTTAGAAAACAGACAGAAACCAATTTAATTTGTTGTTTCATCCAGAAGGATGTATTTAAGTAGAGTCAAATAGACGTTTTTAACATAATTCAATGCAATTAATAAAGCATTAAAAAAGCGAGACTTGAGGAACAAAGAACCACCAAATAAATTACAGGAATACCTCTCATCTTGCAACTCGAAGCATGAACAGCAAAGTCACGAACAGTAAGTAAATTCACCTATATTATGTTGCTGCATCAATTTGTCAGATTAAATAAACTAAAGTACCCTGTATGACCGAAATGATCTACAGCACTACTTGTCGTTACCACTGGATGACCTGAAACTGCTGGCATAACATGAAGTGGGATTCAGCTAACACAGTAAATATGCAATATACTGTGAACTGGGGCTTAAACCAATAGAGGCTTCTCCCAGGAGGCAGCCAAATTATTTGTTAGCCCTGCCTCCCTTTGTTGCAAAGCCTTTGTGCCCCATAAGTGCAACTGAAAGCTCTGATCCATGATCTCTTTCCTCATCCACACAACACAGCCTTCTGTCCAACTTACAGTACACTGAGGGAAATAAGCAAACCTGAGTTTGTTTTGCCAACATTAAAAAACTGTCCAAGCTATCAATTCCAGATGGATTTATTAATTTTGCTGTCTTAACAAAAGACAGCTCATTTTAGAGTAGAGGGGTAAGGTTATGTCTGTATACCACTGATTTTTTTAATCTGAACCTATTTGATTTATTAATTTACTGCCTAAAAGAAAGGCTAGTGTTGCATTATGCACTATAAAGAAGATAAATTTTAAATAAACGCATTTAAAGCAAACCAGGAGATGAATAAAAAGCTCTTCACTTACCAGTGACACCTGCAAAAGCAGTATCAAGAAAAGTCAGCTAACGTTATGCTATAAACAAAAAACCCCTTGCTTTCTACAAAAGGTTCTGCAGTTCGAACAGCGAGCAACAGCACATCTCAGGAATTCAGAATCACGTATTCACTGACAGCACCCAAGACAGGAAGATACAACACATGGCATAACAATCAGAGTAACCTTTTTTTTTTTCTGTACTTTAGCATCAAGGAAATAAACACCAACCAACACATTCCAAGTCACAATGAAGACTTACTTCAGCTGTACCATCCAAGATATTGTTAATAAACTGAACCATGTCTTCTGTGTTCTCAATGTGCCTATCTGGTAGAAAATACTGCTGATTGGAGGTATTCAGTACAACAATAGTAGGTATTGTCAAATCACTGGAAACATAAAACACATAGTTTAGACATTTAAAGAACTACTGTGTAAAACACTGCAATTCGAGTAATTCCTACACCGTTTAAAAGGGTATCCATTAATCTTCACTTCATGTGTGTTCCTTGTAGCAGATCCTTAAAGGCAAGACGAAAGGGGGAACAGAATCACCAGAATGGTACAAGCATATTTCTCATGAATATTTTTCCTTCACATCTGTGTCAGTGATGCTATTGTAGTTTACTGCATTTTACATACCCAGAGTGACTGCAAAACAGGTACCTTATGACTTAACAATTAGTAAGAGATCACAGACAGTAGCCTTGTATTTGAAATGTACTATTTGCACAACACATTAAGTGTTTAGTGCATAAAGGCAAAAGTATAGTACAAAAATTCAGTCCCATCCAGCCATGGTCCAACTGATCAGCTCTATCAATCAACCTCTACCTGTCAGGTCAAAAGAATAAGCCATACCAACCAAAGTTTTACTACACCTCTTTTAGATATGGCAGACGAGCTTCAGAGTTTTTAAACAATTATTACTCAGCAGTTGACCTTCACATACATAAACATTGTTTAGTATCACAGAATCAGAAAGCAAGAAAAAAAAAAAAAAGATGAAAAAAGGTTAAAAATTATCTCTGGAGATACAGCAGTATAATCTACTGTTCAAAGGAGCCCTAGATTCAAAATTAGATCAGTTTTAGGAAAATTTAATACTGCACAAGTGCACTGTTCAACAATCAAGATTTAAAATACATTAAATAAGGCGAAAAAACTCCTGTACTCTTTGATATTTTTCTACAGTTCTGTCAATAATGAATTTAAATACTATGAAGCTTTCCTTCACAGCAGAAGCAACGCAGACCTTGTTTTTCTACATTTTCACTCACCTAATAGTGGCCCACCCATGTATATTTGCAACCCATGTAATACTCATGATGATTTCAGCCTTAACTGTGGCTATCAATCCATAATCAATTTTTGCATGAAAATATTGTTAAGCATTTATTCAAGATTCCCATTTTTCTTTTAAGCCATAGATATTATTAAAAATTTTCACATACATCCTAAGTGTTTTGTTTGTTTTTTAACTTAAATTCAATTCTAAACCTAGAAGCTGACAAGCTTAATACTTATAAAAAAAATTCTAAACTCATAGAAAGCTGAGTACTTTAAGACTTCAGGTACAGACCATGTTCCCAGCACTCAGGTGGAAAGCACGCTGGCACCTCAGAGTATGCAAGACCAACTACAGAGGTAACAAAATAATTTCATCCTTTCAAAGGAACTTTAAATAACCCAACTTTAAAAAAACCAAACCAAACGTTGTTAGGAGTGACAACCTGCAACATAAGATTCTCTAAATACAAATTTTCCCTTGAAAATTTTACTCCCTATTTATTAGGAAGAAACAAGAAATGTAAGTGGGAGACAATCAAACCAAATCAGGTGTTTTTGCAAGTGCCTGGTACAAGTTATCAACTTCTGCGAAAATACCTCATCCCAGCTAAAACAGAAAAGTTTTACTATTTGGCTGCACAAAAGACACCTCCCTGACCCCCACACCCCTCAAAAAAACCCCAGAAGTACTTCTATTGCAATTAAAAGTCTGGTAACTGAGGTTCTTGGAGTTGGTTGTAGAGCAGCAGAAATATAAACTCCATATACTAATGTTATGTGCTGTACAGAAATTCATAAAACATATTTAATATGTTTCTTCCAAGAGCTGAAGAATTAATACTCTAAATACATCTATAGTTGACATTCCAATGATGCTATATACTTTAGCTTACACAAGGATGTAGTTTTGCTTTCAGTAAATTACACAATATTCTGTTTTCTTCTTTTTCACATAGTTTTAACAATAACACTTTTAATGCAACAAAGCATGTTCATCCACTGTTGAAGAGACAGATAAATTATAATGTTTACTAATGACGTTATAGCCAAGTTCATGTGTACTTCTATCAGGGACTACTACTACTCCCACGAATTATACAATACTTAGTCCTTTGTGAAGAAAGAGAATTTGTTCCTACATGCACCATAAAAAAGTATTCTGGAAGATTACTCCCTATTCAGGTGGCTTTTTCTATTTCCACTTGCTGCCATCTAGTGGAAAACTGAAGCACTTGCAATATGGTTTTACTCGAATTACTCAAGGAGCCACATGAAGAGCAGCTACTTGTATCACTGAACATATTTTGCTGCTTTCTTTTGCTTCTTTCCACTCATGCTGGAAATGTATACACTCTGTTTAGAAAACAATTAAAAGCCTGTGAGTACTACAACAGCAACTTCCCATATACTACAAATTATAAGATCAGGCATTCTGCAGAATAAGTTAACAATCCAGCTGAACAAATCTTGCCACTACAACCAAATCACTACCGCTGTAAGTGGCAGTCTGTCTTCTTTCCCTTCTTTTTCATCCTCCCAGGGACCTCATCTCCCTCCCCTGCTTCTTTGCACAGCAGTTCTGGTACTCAGTAGAATATACAGGAAGACATTTAAGGGTTTTGCTGGATCAGCAAAACAACTCGCCTAGCCAAAAAAGTAAACACTTTTCTGCCAGATAAACAGGCTGAAACAGCTCAACAGACAGTCAGACATAAGAGCCTGCACAGCAGAAGCGATAATGAAGTGAGGAAGGTCTCACTCTTGGCAGCCATAAAGCACTAGATCAATCACATCACTTAACTTCAATTGCAAGACAGTTGTTTTTAAATTAATTGTACTCAGGTATCAATCTACAGGCATTCCACAGAAATAGAGACCTTGTGCCTCTTGAATCCCCATGAAGTTCCCAGAACTTTTAGGGGCATGAACACATGCTTTATTCATGCTTTGATCCCCAAGAAAGGGGTTCAGAAAACTTACAGAGCTGGCATATTGACCCCTGCTTCTCCCTCCCACTCAAACAGCGAGAAGAGAACAAGTACTCAACTGTAAATGCCAAGCAACTTAAATTTCTAACTATGCATTTTTAGAAAAGGATCATAATACAGGCAAATATCAAGCATCATGTTAAACTACATACATATTTCAAAATGTACCATGTACATATCAAGTGCAGAACAGCATCTTCCATGCATCTTAATCTGCTTCTCTGCAGAAGCATATTTCTATCTCTCTCCAGAAATAAAAAACATAGATAATGCATAACCACTATTTACATTTCTTGTTACAAATTGACATAACTTAACTTGTGTAGTGTCCTGTAAATTTAATGAAGGAAAAAAACCCCACGGTTCTAACAGAGTAATGAATTTAACAAAATAGACCTAAAAGATAAACATTGTCAATCAGCATTATAAGTAATCCACACTTCTAATATAAATTATGCAGTTTAATTTAACAAACTGATACTATGTTACATGCTGAATTCTGAGGACAGCGATTTTTTTTTTTTAACCCATGAAAGGCAAGACTTCTTCAGAAGACTGTTTTCAATTAAACAAATACAAGAGAAGAAATAATATTCAAATAAGAATTTACTTACTCCATTAGTAAACTATTAATGTAATCATTTCCATCCATATGGCCAAACTGGAAATCCCTGTAAGAGAAGCAGTGAAAAGCAGAATGGATGAAAAAGAAAACAGAATAATGGGTTTCAGCAAAAGTTCTTCCTTAAATATTTTACCTATAACTGGAGATGAGAGCACACACTCTGCAATATACTTCAGAAACTGATGATCTACAGGACAGTTAGCATCCCAAAACGTTCAGTTTATGGAATGATCTTATTAAACATCAGTATATGAATATAAAAGCAGGCACTATAACATTTTTAATGTAGAAAAGAATGACTGCTGTCTTAGAAAGGTTAATGCAGAAGTTCACTTAAGATGCCATAGTACCATATAATGCCTACCTGTGAAAGTGATCCCGATAATCTCTAGCAACTTCCTGAATAATAGATTTTAGTCTGGAGGGGGAAAAAAAGTGACATTGATAAACCAGGATATACTCTGTCAACATACAAACAATTAAACACTGAGATTTCCCCAGTAAGCAGCAAATAGCATCTCCTTAACAATAAGGATTCCCTATTCTATTAACAAAAACACATCTTGCTCATCTTGCTTGGTTTCTAAGGGTTGAAAGGCCTATCTACCACATAGTCTCAACAGGAGAAAAGCACAATCACTCCATCTATTGCCTTTGGAAGATGCAGCACTCCAAATAAAATCCAAAGAGGTCTGGGAAAATAGCATACACAGTACTTGAAAGAGATTTTCTTAATCTAATTACGTATGCAATGAGATAGCGACAGGTGGAGGGCCTGCTCCTCCGAGTCTCTTCAGCAAACTCAAACCCAACTGAAAATGCCCCTTCTTAATATAAATTCCACAGACAACTAATATATAAGCACCACTAAATTAATTTTTAGTGCAACTGAGCTGAAGAACAGTCATTTGTTTAAACTTAGTAAGTTCATCTCAAAAGTCATTTGAACTCAAGTACTCTTGTCTATGTTTAAAAAAGTGACACAATAGCTTTAAAAAGCTGTGATCACTGTTTGTTCCTGTGATCCCATTAACAAATGGCAGAAGAGTGTCACCAAACTCCCATCATCTCATTGAACTCACATGTGCTTCAACAGAGCCATACATTAAGTCGTAATAAATTAGAGAACATCCACAAGTTGAAGCCACCCATTTAACCTAGCATTTCTGAATATTTAAGAAACTTCCAAAGTTCTCTATGTCATACCAGCACATTCCTCCCACTGTGTCACCAATACTCAATTCTGTACCTGGTATGTTCCACTGAAGAGTTTTTATCATCAATGACTGCAATAGCCACAAGTTTTCCTAAAATAAGGAATAAAATACTTTTTTAGAAAAGAGAAATTGTTAAAGAGAAACACACATTATCAGATGGAAAATACTCCAACCTAGATGATTAGATACTCTCCAGGGACAGGAACTAGTTTCAGGCATAAACCAACCTCAATGCCAAATAGCCTCTTCTAGCTGACCAAATTGTGGTTTTCTTAGAGCTACTGAAAGTAAATTTAGATGTGGCTTAATGCCACACCTTTAGTGTTCTGTGAAAAGCGAAAAGCCTATCTACAGAAAGTAGTTAAAAGGGGAAAAACACAGATAAAAATTAATTCCCTAACCAAGCTGCATTATTTACATATACCTAAATATGAGGCAATGAAAAACTTTATTATGTAATGGCAATTGCAAGCTGATTTTAAGCGATGAAATCACTATTGTATGGATTCAGTACCAACTATTTTTAATACTACTGAAAATTTGGAGTATTATCCTTACGGAAAAAAAAACATGGAAAATTTACTGGCAAAGCCTAAAATTCATTACATCAGAAAAACAACTTAGTGAAGTTTTTCTGATTAAAAGAAAAAAGCCAAAGCCTCCTAAGTTGAATCAGATCAAAATATGTTTAGAAAGCTGGCCAAATGTTCTCCAGACAAAGCACTTCCTGTTAGGAAAGCAGATCTATTAACAATGTAGTCATCAGCAGGATTAACTAAAGCTTCAAGCGTGCAGAAGAATAGTTAAGTCTCTCTGGATGTCACGATTCACTCATAACCCTTCCCACCATGCCAATCTATTGCTCAATTCCTACCTAGTACCATGTCACAGGAAAAAAATCCTCTCAAAAAAAGAAATCTGCTCTTGTTCAAGTAATACTGAAGAATTTTGAGGGCGGGCAAAACCAATGATTCATTCCCAGGCCTTCTTGTGAAATAGCAATAGCTTTCCCCTATCCCCCCACCCAGTTTCTTCCATACCTCAATCCTCACTTTTCCCATTTGTTTCCACACCCTAAGACACTACCTAGTATACTAGAAGATAACTACTTTTCAGAGTGTATTTATACATAAAGCTTTTAAAAATAAATGGTGGCTTCTCCATTGTATTAGTAACTCATAATTATTTTTTTTTGGTAATTTGAAGAATTGTTAGACAAAAATGTACCATGAAGTAATATGCTACATTTAAACAATTTGTAATAGCACTTCTGTAAACAACCTTTTAAAAGGTAGGTATAATGATATTAGTTTGACAAACACGTTAGAAGCTAGGCATTCCATAATTTTTAAAACCTGAAAGAAGTCAATGTTGCATTGAATATAAACTACTTTTATTGGAAATGGAACGTAGACTACAAGGTATCCTGGGCTGGAAAAATCAACACTTACACCATTTCTTCCACTATTTCAGAGTATGTATACCTTAAAAACAGCACAAGTCATTTGCCTATTCCAGAAATCACTCAGCTACGAAGTTTTTATTTGGCTTGCAAAAAATTTTAATAGAGAAAAGCTGAAGTATTCCAGAACAGGTCCACTCTGGTACTCTTCCCTTCCTTACCATACCTACTTTAAAGATATCCAAATCCATTAGATGCAAGACATATAAACCCATCCATATTTGACACTTCTAAATCCAGTCCTGAATTTCCCTGTAGGTATTCCAAGAGTTAATATATAATTTACGCAAAACCTAAGCTGCTCTTAAATTAAAAGATCTGCTAATTTTTTGTGAATACTACAGGATTAGACACACTAATTTTTATGTTGTGAGGAAAGGACTAGTGTAGGCTTTGGATGAAGCTTCTAGTCAATAGAACAGGTCTCACCAACATAAAAAAAAAATTGGCACTATCAACTGTAACTCTGATATTAATTAATTTTTGAGGTTTAAAAAACCCACATTCTTAGTGCTTTTTAATTTTTCTTAGTGTTAAGTACAAGAGATGCCAAACAGTTCAGTGGTAGCACCATCTCACCTGTATCTCCAAGTTCATACAGCGTAAAGCCATCTACAGTAAGATAACCTTGAAATCTTTCTCTGTTTATCCAGGATGACAAATCACCATCTTCATATTCTTAACAGAACAAACAGGAGAAAAATATACTGAAAGTTAAACACACATCATGCATTAAAAATTATTAATTTTTTTTGGTAACATGGGTATCAGCTTTATTTCTTTCAGTACTACAGCGAAGAAATCAAGACAAAGTAGATGAATTAACAGCACTGTGAATGTAAATGGACAAATATTTACATGTGATTCAAAATCAGTTATACTGAAGGCTAGTTTCAGATGCTAGATGCTTTAACCTGGACAGAGTCAAATTCTAACACATGCCAGCAACACCACTATAATTACATCTTAATCACAAGTCAAAAAGAAGAATGTAAATTAACATATATATGATGTGTATATACATATATACACATAGATATAAATGCACATTAACTAAATACATTTCTGTTAAATCCTATTGAATAGAATGAATTAACATTAACTTCAGCTTAGCAATAGTCATAAGATTGTAGCAAGCAATTCCAAGCATAAAGCTTCCCATAGATCTGCATCCCATTCCCCTGCTATGGGGAAGAAAAAAAAAAAAAAAACAAAACAAAACAGCAGACAAGGCCAGCGCACTGAAATGGATTTTGCTAAACCTTTTTCTTATAGTGAGCTCTTCAAATTTCTGCCCAATCATAACAGTTGCACATAAAAGCTTATCCAGTCTCTTATACCGTATCTTTATAACTTGTCTGATTTACAATAATGTTTCAAGTACATTATAAAAGAGAAAAATTTTTACAACATAAATTAGAAGCCTGAATTATTACCACTTTTCTGTTTGATTTGAAAGGTGTGGAAAAAGCGACTGGGTCACACAGCAATAAGCAATTCAGAAGTGTTTCTCTTTGACAAGCTTTCCTTCTCCAGTCCATTTAAAAAAAAAAAAAAATAAATCAAATGCATATCAAGGAGGCTGTAAAGTGACTTTTTATCTGGAGGACGATTGGTAAAGCAACAGACTGAAGAGGGAGACAAGTACAGCTATTCTATGAAATCACAAAGAATATCCTTGATGGCCCATCTGGAGCATTTTGCTGTGGTACTACTGATCCTCAGAAATTAAAACAGCAGACTAATCTTCTGAGTTATGTGTTTTCAACTTAAAAACTTGTATTTAAAACAATCTAAATCAAGCGTAGATGTTTTTGTAAATAAGCAGTGAACCTATAAGACAACCCTTTATATGCGTATATAAGTACGTGTGTGTGCGTGCATCTAACAGACTATAAAGCATTGGCTTTACAGGACAGCCTGAGTATAACATAGCATTTATATATGGATATCCATACGTAGGGATATACATTTTTATATAAATGGCAGGCATACTGCTGTAAGTGGTGTTAAACACTGACACTACTAGTCACTACTAGAAACACTACTAGTCACTACTAGAAACACTACTAGTCTCAGGTGGCCATTCTACAGTCTACTCACTGAACAAGACAGTCAAAGCAGTTTATCAAGCCCAAAATTGCATATCCACTGCTTCAGTGACAAAAGTCCACGTCTCCTTAGCCTCTTTTTGAGAGAGACACTCTCAGGAAGCGGAAAAACAGGCTGAATGGTCAACTGTCCTATGTATGCACAGTATGCCCTGTCAGCCATATCGGAAGAGGTTATGCTGTCTGATCCTTTCCCACTACCAGTATCCAAGTAACACAAATGTGAAAGTCACATATGCTCAAAGCTATCAGTTAAGGCCCTCCAAATTTTAATATTGGGAATAAAGGCAGAATCAGTTTCCTCTTCCTTCACAGTTTTTGAAGGAAGGCTTGCTGTACTAAGAAAGTATAGTCTGTATTGCCAAGGCACAGAAGGCTCAAACTGGACCCTTTTACATGATCTCTGAGCAGCATACACATCTGAAAAAAAAAATATCAAGTTAACTTCAAGAGAGAGATCTGACTGTCAGGAAGAACACTTAAGAGAAAACCTGATTAAGTGTTTGGAACTGTAAAGTCATTTTATATGTGACTCCTCTTCATCAAGTATTTTCTTCTATTTTACGTATCATGAATTTGGACACTGAGTGATGGCTTAGCTTTATAAGTGCATTAATACCAGCAAAGCAAGAACACTGGAAGATAAATCTTACTGATAACACAAAGCAAACATCATCACTTCTACTTCAGTATTCCTAAAACCACTTTCCTTCTCAAATGCATTTTGTTCCCTAAGAACTAATTAGTTTTTTCTCTTCTCTTTCATGAAGGAGCTGTTATTTATCATAAAACTAGGGAATTTCCCAGCATACCAACTAAACCTTCAAAAAAATCCCAACTGTTCCAGTTTCTCCATACTTTAAATATTTTGCCTTACCATCATAAACAAAGTAAGTTCCATCTTTGAAGACCAGAACAGCTGGCAATTCAGGCAACGTCACATACTGAAAGAGAAGTGGTTTTCAATTAATCTATGGAAGATTGCAATATTTTTAAACAAATAAAGAAAATCTTAAAAATGTAGAAACATAGTCAATGGGGAAAATCTCAAAGTGCATTTCAGTGTTTTCTGTATACGTTTACTAAAATAAATTTATAAGCTTCCACATATTAAAAAGTAACACAACATAAATGTATTTTGAGAGGCAAGTCTCATAAAATGTACATGAAGCAGGATTTTTACTAGTATGTGCAGTAGCATGAAGAATATTTTATTGGTTGGACATGAACTTTAGACAGAAGATGGTAACTTGAGGGTTTTATCAATGATGCTCTCTGTTCCCAATCTGTGCTGTTGTCAGCATACTTGTCATACCATTACTTCTACTAAATGGCCAGTCAATAATAGCATTGAAAACCAGTAACATTGAAAAGATGTCCCATTAAATCTGGGCTATTTCCTGTCGTTTGGGCTAATGGGAATATAAAGACACAGCTTCAGCAGACAGGACTGCAAATAGCCCTAATTCAGGCAAACAGAACAATGAATGCATGCATTACCATCCTAAATATGGTATTTAGGATGATCAACAACATACTCAAAAAAATTACAAGGTGTTGAAACCTTTCCCTTGGAACTTAAAAGAATTTTATTAAACTTACGTTTTCAGTAAACTGCCACAGAAGAAATACTGCACCTACTCCCTACTGCTTGCTGCCATTCTAAGTTGAAATTCTAATAGCATTTGTGGTTAAGAAAGGACTGTATCATGACCTTAGTTTTGATGATGAAGGTGGCTGAACTGTCAAATTCACTGATATTTTTGTGAATCATATGAACAGTATCATGAGTGCTTCTTCAAATCACATGCCTTCTGTAATCATTCTGCATTCTCTTCCTTGGAAATAAATGTAAAAGCCGTAGGTTTATAACGTAACAGCTCATACAAATGAGCAAGACAGTAGTAATTTTAGATGATGCTTTATTCTCTTATTTGCTCAAAACAAAGTTTAGCATCTTTAAAGGACAAATCGATTTATGTACAGCTTATGGCTTATGAAAGATGCCTGAAGCTTGGAACAAGATTACCTAAGGTGATAAAACAAAGCCTAACAGTGAATACTCTCATGCAAAGCCTTATAACTAGCAACCAATGACTTCATAACATTTTTGCTTCTCATATTGCATACCATGACTACTTCAGTTTAAATGACATTTGTGGGAAATTACATTTGATGGGAAAAACAGCTCACTGCTTACACCACTGCATCACAGAATCTCAAGAGTTCCAGCCTTTTACACTCTTTCCACTGCACAAGTGAACAGTACTTTTTCTGCTCAGCTGGGGCTGAAGTGCAAATAGCAATACTCAAATTGAGGTAGTTTTTGCTACAAGCTTTCTGGAAATCTAAGAATACACTTAAATAATAAGTGTATAATAAGAATACACTTAATAAATCTAAGAATATGATGAGGTCAGTTCTACTTATGATGTTGGAAAACACAGGTGCCTAAAAAAAAAATAAATTCTGCTAGTCCTCACTGCTAATCCCAAACTAATTTTGAAGTCACACATTATCAGGCAATAAATGAAAAAGCCTCTTGATTTTGCTTCAACACATAAGCAACAATGGTTAGACTAGCAACAGTAACAGCAATTTTTTCCACCCTTGTGACTAACTGCAAATTATTTCCTTTTTACAGAATCCTTCAAAGAGCCACATGAGAATTCCGCAGCCAGTAGACTGGATAGATTGACCCCTGGGCAGACTAATATTTTAATCAGCTGCATTGCTCAAGGTCAAAATAACTTACCTTTTCACTTCTTTGATTATTATGGTACCAGTGGTACTCCCTGCCACAGATGCCCAAACTAGTTATGAAAGTGGTCGGTGAAAGGACTGTCATGATTGCATTGGCTAAAAAGCAAATTATCTACCTTCTTAAGCAGGTTGTATGGTCCACGTTGAGTTCTGTACATTTTCTGTTTCATTTTATTAACATGACTGAACAAGTAACTTGGCCAATACAAAGCAACGACAGAGTGAAACTTAGTTTGTATTCTTTAACCATATAGACTCAAAAAAAAAAAAGTTTCAGTGTAATTAGTTTGAAATTTATCAAAGCCAAATATATGGTAAGAAACCATCTCTGTGCCATCAAAACAGCCAAATTACATATGAGGAGAACTATACCATTGCTGGAGGAAATGGCAAGAACTGAAACAGCTTACCTCAGGCAGCACATCTTCTGAGGCAGAAAAAAAGTATGTATAAACTATTAGTTCTGAAGCAACTTCAATGTATTTCTCCTGCAAAAATACAAACAATGTTTTTTTTAGTTTCTGAACTTTTAGTATGCTTCAAACAAAAGTTTTGTGACATAACTTACCTTCAAAGAGTAATTAGAAAAAAAAGTTATGACACAAATTGTAAAAAAATTTCAATAAACATAAAAAACATGAGAATTTATTATAAGCATGCAGTTCAGTCTTTTAGAAGATATTTTAAAGTATAACTGCAAATAGCCAAAAGAATAACTTTACTTAATCAAGCTTCAAACCTTTAAAGGAGATTCACCACCAACATACACAAAAAGTACACGATGTCTCTTTTGCACATGCTCGAACATATGCTGGCTAGGAAGTGGCCTGATAAGCGGTCTGGGGGGAAGATGGGAAAAAAAAAAAAAAAAAGAAAATCTCAGTTTCTGCAAGCTACAAAACTCAAACAAATAAAAATACACAAGAAAGCGCCATATGGTTTTGTGTGCTTGTTTGTTGTTTTGGTTTTTTAGTTTTGGTTTTTTTTTTTGGTTTGTTGTTTGTGGTTTTTTAAAAAACTAAATTCCCCAATGCAAATTCATTTACTTTTTTCAATTTATTTCAGTTTCAACTAAAAGCAAACCCACTAAAAATCCCCCAAAATAAACTCATCATGTTCCTCAAATAGCACACTTACATCTGAAATTAATGTCTCAGGACAAAAGGCTGCTATGACGTAAACATGCATTGCATTTACTGGGCACAGGATCACAGACTGGGTTGGGTTGGAAGGGACCTTAAAGATCATTGAGTTCCAACCCCCTGCCATGTACAGGGACACTTCCACTAGACCAGGTGGTTGCTCAAAGTTCCAGGTTGCTCAAAGCCCCATCCAACCTGGCCTTGAACACTTCCAGGGATGAGGCATCCACAGCTCCTCTGGGCAATCTGTTCCAGCGTCTCACCATCTCTATAGCAAAAAATGTCTTCCTTAGGTGCAATCTGAATCTACTTTCTTTCAGTTTAAAACCGTTGCCCCTTATCCTGCCAGTACAGGCTCTGATAAAAAGTCTCTCTCCATCTTTCTTATAAGCCCTCTTTTTATGGTGAAAGGCCACAATAAGGTCTCCCCAGGTACAATAAGGTTGCAGTCATTTTAGAGAGAAATTCTGAATGTAAGCACAGCAATTAGATAATGTGGTCTTAGAAATAAATAATTTACAAAATTCTGGTAAATTACTAGAGATCACTGATATTCCTGAACTACAGAATTCTGAACAATAATTATGTATCTGTAGGAATGCTTCTTAATTGTATCTAAGAATGAAGGAAAAAAATATGTTTTTTTTTCTCCCCCAAAATTACTGCGTATAACATTTTGAAGACATAGGCCACTATAGGGGAAGAACAAAAAGCCAAAAGAAATTGTTATGAACAATTCTGTAAAAGCAATTTCCTTACATTGTCAATTGTTGTAACTTTTCAGATGCATAAGCATATATTAAACTGCTGTTTTTAGATAACTTTTGAGTATTAAACAGATTCTGCCTTAGTAATGATGTCTATCAGCCAAAATTTAGGTCAGTATTCTTGTTCCTGGCTTCTATGGGTTTCATTTGCTCATAGCTTCCACTACTTTGAAAAGCCCTTAATTCTTGCTCTGTAAAAAAGGGATTGTGACTAACCAGTCTCTACTTACCTTCTCCACGCCACTCACCACCAGACTCACATGCAACCAGGCATAGTACACATACACATTTTAACTTCATGTCAATGACTTGTTCTTTTTTTATACAGATTTATTTTTTGGCCCACCTCAAAATCCTACAGAAGTTTTAAGTCACCAGAACCAATCTCACAGAAGAGTATACTTACCCTGCTACTCTATTAGCAAATTCAACTATATCATCTTTAGTTCTAGGTCCTCTATAGTTGTACGCCAAGTCACCTTTCAAGCTAGATAAATAGGAAAGACAAAGAAAAGAACAGAATGAAAATCAACTAGACTATATCTGAACATGTAGAATTACTCAATCTTCACATGTTTATTACAGTCACCTTTAAGCAAGTGACAAGCAAGATAATTTTTCAAATAGTCAGATAAAAGAAGTGGTCAGGAATATGTGAAACTCAATAATGCAATACAATGCAACTATAGAGCAAAAACTTATTTACACAGTATCTGATTTACTGACTTTTAAAAATAATTAACTTTCTTTTACGATTATTTTTTTAGAGTGCACAGCACCCACACACCCTGTAAATATACAGGCCATTTAGAACATTTGCTTATGATGACACAAAAAAACCTACATACCCAAACCAAACCCCAAACATTCAGCATATATATACCACTTAAGGATTAGTCCTTGTGAAAGACAAATACATAAACTTCTGTAACACTTTTTTATGATGGAAAAGTATCAAATGACCTGCAAAACCTTCTGGATTTACGTACCAAATTAAGCTTCCATAAAGTGTTGGTCAGTTTACTGTACTCTGCTGACAGGGGATGCAGCACGCTTGCATTATAAGAATATTCAAGTAAGCTTTATTAATTCTAACGGGTTTTCTTTGAATCCATATAGGGTTAGAAAGCTCACAGGAAAAAAAAAGCAATCATAAAACCAATTTTACCTCTATATGCCAATAAGGTTTTTTATCCTTAAAAATTAATAAGCTAAACATCTCTGCCACCTTTTGAGAAAACTAATTTGACAAGATTTATTATATATATTAGGAATATAATTTGCTTAAACAATAACTGGCTAACAAACCCACTATGTTCATAGTAAAAAGTACTCAAGATTACTTTATTTAACATCACCTTGTATGGATTGTATACTACACTTTATAAGCAATTACATATAATACCATTATGGATTGGTATTTTCCTATAAATGTTGTCCTCCATTGATTTTCTTTTTGAAGTACATGAAGAAAAAAATCTATATATACTTCTTTTGTCAAACAACGGCTCTCACACTTCACCCTATATAATATCCACTACTGTCATTTATATAAGCTTTTCAGGTACACTGAAAAGAAGAGCGAGACAATTAAAATAAGAAAATGCAATCAGCAACTTAAAAAACTCAACAGGAAGACTCAGGTAGGCACTTACTGCCTGAATCCCTCTTAAGGTGTCAAATCAATTGGTACATGAAATTCATTTTAATAATGATAATGAAATATATATACACATATTTGAAATATATACTTGCATACGCATACTTTTACCCAGTTGCCTAAAAAACAGCAATTAAATGAACTCCAAATTTGCCAACCTGCCATTAAGAGTTCTGTTTCTAAAAAAGAAGCTTGATATTACTGATTTTCAAAGCAAAACAGTCTAGTAGAAATCAAAGATAATGTTGAAATGAAATGGTGGAGTATTTCTATGTCTTTGGTTTTGGTTTGGGTTCTGGGGCTTTTTTGTCGTTTGTGATTTTTAAGCAGAGAGCACTTTTTTACTGTCATGAAATCGGTGGTAGGATAGGTAACTCTTAGAAATTCAACAGGAAGCATCAACTTACAGCTTAATTGTTGGATAGCCTCGCACTCCAAATTCAGATGCAATACCTGAAAGAAATGTGTTAATGCCCAAGTGAACCAAGACTTTCTTGCTCTCCTACCTTAATCTTTAAAAACAGCTTACCATTCAAGCAACGTAAATAAATAAAAAACCCACCACTTATTTCAATATGAATTATTTTACTTGCTTTCAATATGCTGCTGTTATGAAGCTACATTATTAAATTTTGGACCTCTTTCAGAGGTACTACAGGGTCCCAGCATAGGCTCTCAATTCTTACACCACAAGTAAAATGGCATGAAAATCCTCTAAATAGACAGGCTTGGTCAGTTTTTACCAAAAGATAGTAAGCATCTAATATGCACATACAATTGGCTGAAAACATGAGAGGCAGGAATTAAGCATCATGCGTGTAGAGTTGTAAATACTAATGCTTAAAGGAAATAAAAAAGACAATTACTACTCTTTCTACAGTAACAGGTAACAATAGAACTGCAGTACCATGCTGTAGTAGTTAGAAAAAGTCAGTTTTTAAACCATATTCTGCAGAGGTAAATGCCTACAGTCATCAACTTCACCTGAAATAGACACTTTCTAAGCAATCAGTTACTTACCTGCTGCTTACTGAAGTGGTAAAAAGAAAGACAATCACAGAACTTTTTCTCCCACTTTACATTTGTCTAAAACCTTGTATCTTGCTCCCATGAGAGTACAATTTGCAACCATCCTTTCAGTTTTGAAGATAGTAACTGCCACCTTAAGCTACACTTTCCAGTCAATTCAGTGTTTTCCAAGAGTTAAACTAAGTAGTCTTCAAAAAAGGCTAAAATAAGGCTATAATAAACAACCCTTGCACTCAAAAATGCACGAAGATTCAATCCTTTTAACATAAACATTCTGAAGCTACCAACTACATGCCAGAGCAGCAGATGTGGGAGGACTTGTGTGCAGGGCTCTGAATAACAGTTTAGAAATTGCGACCCTAAGGTTCTTTGCCTGGATCAAGATGCTAATTGCACGGAACTACAAATAAAACTAGCAGCTCAGGAGTCAGAGCTAAGAAATATGCATACTAGGATCAATTTGATTCTGATCCTTTTCTCTCACGGAACTAGATTGCACTAAAATATGTATTAAAACATTAAATCACAAGAGTTATCAACAGGCAGTTAATTTCTCCTTGTACAGCTCTTGAGCACAGTCAGGAAAACTACAAAATAGACACTTTTTAATACATTTTTTTAAACATCCCAGCAATGGAGATTACTAAAACACTGCCAATATCATGGAAGTGACTTATTTACAGCATCACCTCCACTTGTTGATACGAAAAAAGCAGTGTAGGCAAACAGCAGCAAGAATGCAAGCTCCAGGTGTGACACATCCCTACTTTGACCACATTCAGCAGACTGCTGAGGCTAACCCCCATGAAAATGCAACTGATACCACACCGGGTGACTATTCTGTTGATATAACTGCTGTATCTTCATTCCACACAGCCACCAGAGGCAACACATTGGATGCTTTATATGTTCAGCTGTGATAGCAACTCTCTGATGACAAGCTACCCAAAGTTCAGATTTTTCACGCTACTTCACGTTCCTATTAGGAACACAAACTATGCAGAGCCAACCATTCATGTTCCTTCCTAGTCACCCATGTGTGCCAGCTGCATTTCCTTCTGATATTCTTAAGACTGAATTACTTTGATTTCAGAGAATCTTTAGACTGGGAAGACATTAAGCAGAGTTGACTGAGATTTTCATATCCAGATGTTGTAAAATTTCCACCTTCAAAATAAAAGCATGAAACTATTTCAAAAGATTTATCAGACTCTATTCTTCATAAAACTGATAAGAAATCTGAGAAGAAAAACATTTTTGGGGCACAAAGGAACCCTTGCAGTTTTTAATAGTTTTTAAATAAGCAAAACTGAATTTTAGAACAGAACCAAAGTGTCATTTATGTTCTAGTATCAAATACAAAAATTTAGTATCAGGATGACAGAGGCAAATATTTCAGGGTAAGGGTTTAAATAATTTCTATGATTTAGAATTTGATACACATGACTAATAAGCTAGAGATCCACCAAATCTATTCCCAATTTTGAAGTTACCCGGTTGCATGATCTTGAAACTTTTAATTCTCCAGACTTACTTTTCTTTAGCAAGTAAGTATCTTTAAGATGAAACATGAGGTCAAATTTATGTGTTTTTACAGAAAAAACTACATACACTAAATTGGTGTTTGAGACAAGATCATTTTAATTTGGCTAGCAGGTCAAGTGAGGTCATCCTCCCCCTCTACTCTGCCCTGGTGGGGCCACATCTGGAGTACTGTGTCCAGTTCTGGGCTCCCCAGTTCAATAAAGACAGGGAACTACTGGAAAGAGTCCAGCGGAGCGCTACAAAGATGATCAAGGGAATGGAGCACCTCTTTTAGGAGGAACGGCTGAGAGACCTGGGTCTGTTCAGCGTGGAGAAGAGAAGATTGAGAGAGGATCTCATCAATGCTTATCAATATCTAAGGGGCAGGTGTCAAGAGGATGGGTTCAGGCTCTTTTACAGAGAAACATGGGCAGAAATTGGCTCAACACTCATGTAATGTCTTCAGTGATTTCAGCAGGCTTTTGGTGTTAACAGCTTAAGGGCTGATTACCTGAAAAGAATAACCGCAAGCAAGAACACAAGCACTTGTCCAACAGTAATACAAGGAACCTAAAATTGGATGCTGTCAAGAGATGCACTGCAAAGATGCTTGTATAACAGTACTCTAAGAAGAGTATCAAAAGCTTATCTTTGAAAAGCTTTTACCTTCCATTTCTCAGGAAAAATTCACTACTCAAGCAGAAAGAAGTGTGATAGAAAATGCATACTACAGCTCGTTGTCACTCTTAGAAAGAAAAAGATCAGGAGATTGTTCTCCAATGACTATTTCCATACATTTGCTACATATGATAGAGCACAGAAGAATGAGTAATGAAAAAAATTTAGAACAGTTTCAAAACAAAGGCTGTCATGAAGCTACCCCTAATCAAACCATACTTACTAGAAAAGGAAGTTGCATCCATCTTCCCAACTTTTACTGGAGAGCCCATGTTTCTCATTTCTATGCCCACTTCATTCCACACAGGCTCCAGTTTCTTGCAGTGGCCACACCAAGGTGCATAAAACTGAGAAGTAAATGCATTTGATTTAAATTAAAAAAATAAAAAAAAAAAACCCAGAAGTTAATGAAGAGAAGTAATTAAGAGAAGCTGATTCTATGATTAACCCTCAAATACATTAGCAAGACTTATTTTCCAGTCATGATGTTCTTCAAGTCCTAATAAAACTGGGAAGTTAATTATGAAGCTGGAGTGACAAACACAACATTTTTGATTTGGTGCTACTTTTAGTAAGAAAGCACAAATTTGAAAAGAATACATTCAATTGCTGTACTATTATATGACTGCTTATTTGTCTGTGGTAACATTTTTTTTTAATCTCTTTTGGAATATTTTCGTCTTTTTTTCAAAGTTACAATAGCATGTTATCAATCTATTCAGGAATACAAATTTATTTGCCAATAGGAGAATGCTATTCTTTGAAAGGAAGGACAATACATACATATATTATATCTCTCTCTCTCTATATATATATGTGTATACTTCTCCAAGCTGCCCTCTGGATTTCAGGTTTGCAGCAACTACTTTTATACAAGCATACTGTAAAATTGATCCCCTTTTCTCAGGACCAAGCAGAGCTGAGAGACTTCTTTTGATCTTTCTGCCTACATCTTGCTGCAACACCTCAGTGAAATTAATAGGGAAGATAGCAGTGTTTTGGTATAATAAGATTGGGTCACGAGTTGACAAGTTGGATTTTGTTTGTTTTTCTATACATTACCGATCAATTCTGAATCAGCGTATATAGTTTTCCCCACTCAAAAATCACAAATCTGAATTATATAATTTGGGAATTGCAGTTCATATTTGGGTCAGCTAAAAAGAACTTTATCTCATTGCCAAACAAGCTCAATCTTTTTAATAATTCCTTGCCTCTGACATAAGGAGCACTGAATCTTTCCAAATATGTTAGAAAGGTAAAAGAAGCCTCTCATATACTTGATGTTTTATTGCTAGAGGTCTAGAACACAAATTAGCTTGTATAACTACAAAATGGAATTGTAAAAATTCCAAACAGAAGTTATCACCTCCTGACTGTAAGTGTAAGGTAATCTGCTTCCTGTTTTTAAGGACTGTAAAAACCAGGATGAAGCCTGTCTGCATCCAATACTCTAATTCCTGGTTCATCCTGAACAATATAGACAGATTGCTTATCCATCCTGTCAGAAGAATTACTGTCATGTAATTTTTCTGCACCATGTACAAACGATTTTCCAAACAGTGAAGCAGCCTCACTACAGAGTGTAGCATTGTACATTTTGTGTTTTGATTTCCACTAACAGGTCTTCCCAATCTTCTCATATACTCACATCTACAAGCCAAATATCATCTTTACGGTTTTCTTTAAACCTAGGAGGGGAAAAAAAAAAAAAAAGAAGAAATCAATATACAACATATCTGAAAATAAATAAGTGAAGTGAAATAGGCAAAGTCTTCAATTAACATGGTATAAAACCATAGATAAAAGAATTGTTTTGTTTCTTTCACTGAACTTTTGTCAATACAAGATCATATAAATTATTGCATTACTTAACTACTTCTACTTTGAAAATTAAACCAGAATTTTAATGTAAGGTTTATTTTCGTAAAAGATGGACCTCATAGAAGTGACTAGAACTGGAAGTAATGTCACATGCTATAAAATGCAACATTCTTACTGTAACATTCTTATTGTGAAAGAAGATGAATATATTTATAATTATACAATAAGTGTGTGATCTACACTCTAAGTTAAGATCCAATTGCTAGAAGTTATAGCCCAACTCATCAATTCCCAAAATGCAGCGTTCCTCTAAATGGCTCATTGGCAGTAAACAGAATCAGGGAACATGAATTATATTATATTTAAAGTTGAATAGATTTATAATGGTCTTGAAGAAATACTAATGCTGAAGCTGGCCTACTGTTCAAAAAATTAATTCAGAAATCATTATCTAATTACAACGCTGAGTCTTTGAAACTTAGAATTGCAGCATTTGTCCGGTAAATTCAAGCCTTTTTTGTTTTATTCAAAGTATACCAAGGTTGCAATGCTTGTACAGCAGAAAAAGGTATTTGCAGTGACTAACGTAAAACTGCTACAAGAAAAAAGCATTTTTAACTCACAAAACTGCTTAGTCAACCACCTCACTAAAAATATACTTCACCACACTTAAATGCTGCAGAGCTAATGACTAGGTAGAGCCTAGCATCTCTTGGGAACTCTAATGAAGCTCCAGCTAACTTCCAATTACAATGTCAAATAACTGGTCATGATGCAAGAGGCAGAAAGCAACCACTGAATCACCAGATCCTGGGTTGTGCTTCAATTTAGAACATCACCTTTGGTTAGTAAAATAAGAATTTACAATGAACTGTTCTCCCCCTGCCACAGTATGACATTAAAGCACTGAGAAAGGTAGACTGAAATCTCATAAAACAGTGGACATCAAGGAAAAGAGGGATAGAAAGGAAGTGTCTGGATATAGAACATTCCAATGGAATTTAATAACTTTGGCCTATGATGAGATTATAAACAATTTTTGTAGTTTTTACAATAATAAATTTCAAGTTGTACCACTCATTTACAAGCACCTATTTAATCAACTTCCACAGAAACTAAAATCTTAAGTGTGAAAAAAAACCAACTACTTAAACTCATTCTAGTTTCAGTTATGTCAATGATTAAATTATTAGACAATATTAAGAAAGTTCAACACACTGTTAAAGTAAAATGGAAATCTCTGTACAAATAGGAACTTAAGCATTTTCTGAAGGTGCTGTTTCTAGGCCATGTAAATACATTTCCAAGCGTAAAATTTCAGTGTCTCTCTTTAACTCTCCTATGCAATCCTCCCTCTGTCAGATGACACAGGCACAATCATACTGGTGGAAAGATGACATGGGTGTTGCAAATTCTTGAATCAAAATTATTTGTCTCAAATACATACAACTCCCCAACATTTGGCACTACACGAACAAATGTTGCCTCAACCTTCACTTAATCCACATACTCCACTTAATCATTAATAGTTAAAAGAAACCAGCATGAAGCAAAACTAAAGACTAAAGCCACAATTCCAAGGACCTTAAATCAACCCCACTACTGTTTCTGTTCCTCCCCATCTCCCTTCTCACCCATCTTGCACCGTTTCTGATGCTTCTGATCCTGGGTTGAGCCACCAATGCATTCTCACAGACAGAAAAATATTTGCTTTTAAGTCAGGTTACTTATCTGCTTCATTATCACACTGGAACAAGTCAGCAAATATTGCAAGATGAGTGCTGATCTGAGGCAGCCAGCAGTTCAATCCGTATTAGCTGATAGGAACCATAGCTCTTATTTTGCATCCCTTCCACAGCCCAGCTGGGTGATGCTGGGTAACTTGCACCTGTGTTAGTTCTTCTCTGCTACTTGTTTTCCAGTATCTTGTGAGGTTGGGAAAGGGACCTGGCCCTCATGCTAGCAGGCAGTGTTTACAATTACCAAAATTCAAACAAAATGCAAAATTTCCAGCAACAGCAAAAACTCCATAATATTCAGTAATGGAAACCTTGAAATGTTCACCAGTCACTGCTCCCAAATATTTTTTTTTGTTTTCCTGACCTTTTTCACCATTTTCGAATTAGCTAATAAAAGAAAAAAAAAAAAAAAAAACAGCAGCAAAACCTGTCCTGAACAACTCACCACTTAATTCTTATTCCCAATTCAAATACAGGCATCTGTATAGTTTGGTAGTTGAAAAATCTAAGTGTTCTAAAGTAGGATTTTCTTTTATCAGCTATTTCAAAAAAAGTTATGTGACTGCACTTCTTTACACCAAAACAGCGATTACATTTAAATTTACACCTGTGGAAACATGATGCAGGAACACGATGCAGAAGCACAGATACACGCTATTTTATTCACTTATCCTCTTTATCTTCAGTCCATGAAAATATGAGGCATGCTTCAAAAACAAGCTTCGAAAATCAACTCCATGCAATTTCTGTGCTTCAGCTGCTTTTTCACAACACTTTACACACCAGTCAGGGATGCTGATATATCTCTCTTCCATATGTTCCCATTCCCTCCCCCATAATTCCACTACAACTCATTTGATTCTATGATTATGTGCTTATGCTGAATCAGCAATACGGTTTAAAAAGTGAATGGTTTTTTGACTGTTTAGCTCTATGATGCAATTTATCATGGATTGAACCCTCATGAAAACACTACCTTTGACTGGCTTCAATCTGTCATAAAGCAGCCATCTAATGCCACCTTCTCCTCCCCTATCAGGTAGTATTTTCTGTACCTTCTACTTCAATTCTAATAATTGTGCTGCTTTGTAGCACTTTAGATCAACCTGCTGATCTGACAAAAAAAAATCATTTTGGAAAGTTAGATTTTATTGGAAACAGCAAGTACGCAGCCATCAAACTGCTAAAGCAAGGCAGTACACGAACAATGACACTACGCAGCCATGTTAAGGGCAGGACTACCTATTTCAACACCTCCGTAGTCCTAGGGCTAAAACTGCTGCAAAAGCATATTTTTACACTGGAATATAATTGGCAGTTCAAGCAGCCATGAACTAGTCCTGCAGACCTCCTTCTCTCTTCCGTTTCTGGCCATGCATGAATGCACTTTTACTCATTCTCCCAACTCCTTGAGGCAGCTACCCAGCAAACTCTAATGAAGAATTTGGTTAAATGCAATCAGCTTTTATTTGGGACAGGCATCAATCGACAAATATACACTCTACAAAAGAGCAGGAAAGAGCAAGGAAGTCTGAGGACGTTTTTGGCAACAGCACCTGTGATGACAGCTTTTAAAAAAAATTTCAAAATTAAAGTGTTCCTCAGCTTCATGAACTGCACCTACTTAATACAGGCCACAATCCTTCTGCCATTCCTGCTAAGAACACGACAAACTTTTTCAGTGTAGCTTTCTTGACAAATGCACTCTGCACAAAGCTGTCGGTCTGGGATCATCCCCCTCGCGAAAAGAAAAAACAATATTTAAGTAATAAGGTAAGACACCCCCATAAGACAGTACTTACGACTCATCTAGATCCTCCACAAAACCCGCACCGGACGCCACCACATGCGCAACCACTGCGAGGTAAGGAAAAGTGCACGGTGAGTGATCTCCGCACCGAACTGGGGGTGCTCTCCCCACGCCAGCGCGCCCTTCTCTCCCCTCATGCCTCTGACGCTTTCCCACAGCCCCAGTCTCCCCGCTGCCCGCCCCCGACCGCCGCAGCGCTGCCCGCCGCTCCCCTCGGCCCTTCTCCCGCCTCCGTAGCCCACCGCTTTTCCTCCCTGCCTGCCTGCCTTCCTTCCTCCCTCCTTCTCCCTCTCCCTCCCTCCGCCCGCCAGGAGCCAGGCCACAGCCCCCAGCGGTTACCTGCCATCCAGAGGAGGCACCACCGCCGCTCGCCCGCCGCTGCCATGTTGACAGGGGCCCCGGCACGGCCGGAAGGGGAAGCAGCGCGCGGCGGCGGCGACCTTTCCCCTCTGCGCAGGCGCGGAGGTGGGCGGGGGTGGCGGTGGCGGCCTATAGCGGCCGTTGCACGGGGGCTGGCGCCGGCTGCGGGTGGGAAGGCAGAGGTGGACGTTCTGCCTGATGGAAGTAACGGGAGCCGCGGCCTGGGCCGGGGGCAGCATGTCCCCCGCCGAATTCCGGGTCTCCGCGCCGCAGAAAGCCGGCTGCGAGAGGCGGCCCGGGTGTGGGGGTGCGAGGTGTGACACCCTGACACGGTGTCGGGAGGCGGCGTGGGTGGACGTTGTTATCTCCCGAGTGGTTTCCAGAGTTGGGCCCTGCCAGACTCTCTCATTAAGTAAAATCAATGCTCTGATTTCTTGGAAAATTAGTTTTGGCATAAAAACGTGTTCCACCTGTGATGTTGCTGGATGTCCTTGATGGCCAGAGGTCATCCCGTACCGCTTCCTGATGCTGCAATGTCAGCAACCAGCCTTCAGCACCCTTAGGAAGAACACGGCCTTGCTCCCTTATGCTTAATGTCCATATCATTCTCTAGCTTTCCTCATTCTTTCAAACCTGTTACGGTCTTTCCTGCCTCAACTACCTTGTTGTGCAGTACAGATCTGCAGGTCCTCTTAAGGGCAAAGAATCCAGCTGAGAAACTTTGTTTTAAAAAGTTCAGTTAAAGCAAGTTTTTCATCTGGTACCATTCAGCCTGGAAAAGAGAAGGCTCGGGAGGATCTTACCAACGTGTCTAAGTACCTGAAAGGAGGGTGCAAAGAGGATGGAGCCAGGCTCTTTGCAGTGGTGCCCAGTGACAGGAGCAGAGGCTATGGGCACAACCTGAAACACAGGAGGTTCCCTCTAAACATCAGGAAATATTTTTTCACTGTGAGGGTGACCAAGCACTGGCCACCAGTCTCCAACTTCTGAGATACTCAAAAGCTGCCTGGACATGGTCCTGAACAACCAGCTCTAGGTGGCCCTGCTCAAGCAGGGGGGTCGGACCAGATGACCTCCAGAGGTCCCTTCCAACCTCAGCTACTCCGATTCCATTTCCGTTTCACGGTTCGTTTTCAGTTTTGACTTCTTCAGTATAAGTTCTTACATACACCTTTCTCCCCTGTACTGGAGTTACTTTCCTCAGCTGTACGTGCAAATGTTTGATGTCTTTGTTGGAGAAGGATAGATTCTTCCAGTGACAATTCAATTCCTTTCATGTCAGTGTTCGTGTCTCTTCCTCTAATGATAGGGTCTACAAGCAGCAAACATTGCAGTTGCCTCGCTTTTGGGCTGCACTCTGTGTGTGTGTGCACGTGTGCTTGTATCTACATATATGTAGATACATGTTCTTCTGTAGGAAAAAATGAACTCGGTATTCATCACCTTCCTCACTAGGCCATACCTGGCCTGGTGAGGACTTCACTTAATGCTTTCTGGGTATACCATGTTGGATTCATCAGATGATCCCCAGAGTTGTCCAGCCCTTTGGAAAAGCCAGCTACCAGATAGGTTTATTGGCTGAGACATAGGTCAAGACCTGAGAAGTGCGCGCCATAGATGTCATCAGAATTCAGAAGTATCTGACTCTGGCCTATGTTAGACTTATCTTTTTCTTACCCGTGCTGCGCTGAAAGATTATGCAGTATTACACATCTTGATAAGACTATTTCAATTTTTTTTTTTCTTCCCTCCTCCACCCCTGTCAATAGCATAACTAATGAGTTACTAACATACTTATTGGATAAACTATGAGAATTATTCACTGAATGCATAGAATTTCTGTTCCACAGCATTTATCTTTCTGTATACCAGAGTTAGCTAAGTGTTGTCTATATGCCTGACCAAATGAGAGCTGGCATATGTTTTGATCCTAATCTAGCCGCTGTCTAGACTGAGACAATGAAAACAATTTACCCCATCAATCCTTTAGTGGAAAATCCATACGGGAGAAAATGGGAATAGCCAAGTAACTGTTAAATTAGTATAATCCTCTTACTCAGACAGTTCACAGTTGGCTTTAAATAACTTCTAAAGTGAAAGGAACTTTTTATATAGTTTTGTATGGATTTGAATAAAGCTATTTGCACATCCTTTAAGTCCTATTTGTCAGCTTTGAAGTTTATTCTCTCTGCAAATAGTGGAATATAGTTGTTCTAATGTTTGCATTTTGTGAGGCAAAGTAATCTTCTGCAAGCCTGTACACTATTCTTGAGCTATATTATTTTGAAATTGAAGGAGTCACTGTATATTTACTTCTTTGTAAGTAAATTTATGCACACCTGCCTACACAACACTATGCTGTATTTATTTATACAATTTATGGTTCAGCTTTACTGCCTAAAATGTGATATGCATATAAAAGATAGTTCTTGCACTGTAGCCAAGTAAAAAATACCATGGGAAAAACATGTAACACACAAAAGAAATAAATAGCATAATGATAGATGAGATGTAGAGAGATCGCAAGTGTTTTTTGTGTTTGTATTATTTTTACTATTAACATTTCATTTGAAAAAAATACAGGATTAATAGATTACTATTAATAGATTACTAAACACTGGAGTTTTGTGTAAGAAAAATAACTAGAGAAGAAAAGGGATGGCTTTGGTAAATGAATTGAGCAGGAGGTATGAAAAAAAAAAAAACACAGAGAAAGTTAAGAAGCAAAAAGCACAGAGAGTACTGTTGAAATCCTGGAAGTTACTGCAGGAAAAAGTGGGAATTATAGGATCAGCAATCAGTGAAACATTGGAAATTGAGCAGACAAGTTCACATAAAACTTTCAAAGGCTCCTTCCAGTCCATATTGTGTAGGAGGATTTAAAGGTCCTGCTTTCCCAGATTGTTCTTTTTTTAAACCTGATAGATGAGGAGATTCAACAAAGAGAATATACAAGCTTTGACTTATGGCCTACCGAGGGCTGATTTTCAGAGCTTTTTGGCTGTCGCAAGATTTTCAGTCTGTTTGTGCAGGTTGTCCACTCTTCTTGCCCTATGTGAAGGGAGGGAAAAGGACTTACCTGTAACTCTGTCTAAATTATACAATGAAGACTTAATTTTACTGGAATGTGTGGGATTTTGCCTTAACAAATAATCTCTTTCAAATAATTTCCTCTCTAAGATTTGTTAACATTGTAAACAGAATACCAAGGTCAGTTTCAATACACCTAGGTGTAAATAAAATATTTAGAATATTAAAGTTCTTTGTGCACATCTTTATTATTAAAGTGAACTGTGTATCGGTGACATCATGCTAAAGGAGACTTCCCAGCATTGCCCAGCCAGACATGAAAGGTTGTAGGGAGGGATCAGACGGAGAGTGTAGAGAGGGAAGGGAAGAGTGCAAAGAAAGAAAAGAAGAAGGGGGGGGGGGGGGGGGGGGGGGGAAAAAACAAAAACAAAACAAACAAAAAAAACAAAAACAAAACCAAAAAAAATAGTTTGAACAAGGAAGAAGAACGAAAACATAGAAGAAGTGTGAAGAGCATTATGAGATGGACGAAGTCTTGGAGCTCGATCTGGTGGTGAGATGATAATATAACCCACGTCAAGACCTTAGGATAGGGAGGGAAGAAGTTGCAAGTTACTAAATGCCAAGAAGCTGAGACAGTGAAGAGGGAATGGGTTCTGTCTAATGAAAAAGGCAAACCAAGGAATTCACATGCCTTCTAATTTTACCACCAGTAGTATATCGATGATGCTACTATTTTGGGGCATATTTTGCTACTTGTTTTATGTAAATTTTACTGTATATTTTGACTTCATTGAATATTATTTGCTAAATATATTTGCTATTATAGAACATGAAGCATGTAAACATCAAAATAAAGCTTACAAAATGCTATTTCTGCACATTTACACAAAGATTGTATACAAAATGTTTAACAGCTATTCATGTTTTCCTCTCTGTTACATGAAATCTGAGACTGTGTGGAAAAATGTGCATTTTAGTTTTAGTAGAAGTTGTCGCAGAATTAACTTAGTAATTTCAAATTTCATCTTTCTTTTTGAAAGTATAGAAAAATATATTACTTAATAAGGTACAGGTGTTCCGTACTTTGAGAATATTCTTGTTGGTATATACTTTTTATCAGACAGTTAAGATTACGGTGCTCACAATTAAGAACTGCGGTCAAAGACATGTTAAGCAAAACAAAAATTAAATAAATACTACTCAAGTAGCTTTTCACATAAACCAGTTAGACTGTAGCAATGAAGGGAAAGGGAGGATATGTACTTTAATTTGAATGTGATAACTACATTTGGGAAAAAACGCTTCTTGTCTTGTTACATTTTTACAAGGTACATCTATGCACTCATAACTATGCACTCAAAACTATGCACTCAACTATAATTGGAGTCTTTGTCTTCATGTGAAATATAAGTACTATTATAAACAAGAATATCAGTAACTATCATCAATACTGAATTTTGTAATAGAATGCAAAGTTATGCCACTATATATATATATTTTTTTTTTATATTACTTTATATTGGACTCATTTATTTCTCTTTCATTACAGGAATAAGCTGTACTGATATGTAGTATCTTCCCATAATGCCTGCATTTATGATAGAGGGCTTGTACCAGTTTAACTGTGTCAGTACCTTCCTATACATGCAGCCTAAATCTGTTTCATAAAATGAATTAAACCAGTAATACAGTTGTCATTAATCATAGTTAAATTCAAAGTAGTGATAAACTTGTAGTGAAATAATTTCGTGTCTAATTAGAAGAATAGAGAATTACACATGTTCTGGTACCCTTTGGGGTTTTTTTTGCATTTTTTGCATGAGAGTGTTAGAGTTTTTGCAAGGCACAACATGAAGTAGAATCTGAATTAAAAACAGAATTGTGATGGCATTAATACTGTTGACTCTGGCAGCAGAATTTGGCTGATCTTGTATTAACATTTCACCTTTCCATATAACTTCAGTTCTTAGAAGACCTTGAGCTGATCCTCAGGGGTTTTTTTTTGTGGGTTGGAGATTGATTTTTATTTTTTTTAAAATTACATTGCTTTTATTACAGAGATACCTGGTGGTCTTTGAGTGTATTTATAAAAATAGCATTTTGCTTTTTTTGTCTGGGTTTACTTTAAAGTTTGCTTTATCATTTATTATATATCGCTTATATTTAGAACCTCCTACATTATGGTACGACAGCAAAATTAAATTGAGAACATTTATATATTACCTAGTAGGTACTGGATATTGATTCTAGTGGTTAATCATGGGTATTTTTCTTGCATCTTCCTTATCAGAGCTATATGGAAGAAAGATTTGGGCATGTTATAGGCTAAGTGAAGTAAAAATATATTTCTTCCAAAATTTTAATGTTAGAACAACCAGTATTTTGTTTATTTTGTTTTCATGTTTTCAGCATTCAGTTTGTGTGTTTTGCTTCTGATTTGTCTGTTTTAAGAGATTGAAATGATGACCAAAAAGTTCTGCCAGAACCAGTTTAATTTCCAGGTTGACGTATTAGTACATAATGAAAGTGCTTACTTCACTAGAAATGCTGACAAGAACAGGACTGTGCTACCACAGAAAAGTTTTAATAATACTCCATGCATATGGCATTTTATGAATAATAGGCAATTACAAGTAATTACACAGCATAATAGGTAATTACACAGAATACTAACGGTTAGATCTCTTCTCACACCACACCCAGACTGTCAGGAAGACAAAGTCAATCAGAACCTGGAGCAATGTCTCTGGTGTTACAGCAGTTTCTTCCAGTTTCCATCCCTGTACTCATCCTGCCACAGCAGCTCTTGTCACCCACCTACAGTAGGGACCCGTCTGCACAACTCCACCAGATCCATGACCTCCTCCTAATGCAGCTGGGTACAGCCATAAGCAGCCGCAAGCAGGTGGACAGGAGCTGTCATCCAGCCACGGCCTCCATGACCAGCAGCCAGGTTTGGCTTTTTAGGTAAAAAAATCCCCATCCACTCTTTCCCCGGGGGCATATACTACTAAGTAAGTTTTAAATGCTAGGTATCTATATTATGCTTGGGGTGGGTGGGAGTAAAACGGAATTTTTGCAACTAGAATGAGTGCTTTTCACTTCAAGGAATACAGGTAACGTAGGAATATTCTTATCCATATTTAGAACGTGGTTTTGTAGCTTTTACCTAAGTGAAACAAAATTGTCATTGCAGTTATTTTTATTGGAAGTTGTCTTTGTGGGTTGTTTTTGGTTGATTATTTTTTCATTTGGCAGTAACCAGACCTCTGCCCATGATGTTATTTGATAGTCTTTAAGAGCTAATTTATGCAGCCTTTTTTTTTTTTTTTTTTAAGAAAAGTTTACAGACACTTTGAAGTGATTTTTGCAACACCTTCAATTGCACTTCAGTTGAGGAGTAGTTTTCCCATCTGAATTTCTGCTATGATTAGTGCAGTGTATGTTGCAACACTGATTTGATATAGTTTGAAACTCCAAGAGAATAATTCATGCAAAAGAAATATATGAGACTCTAGGGAGCTGTCTTATGCAAGATTTGTATTTAGCTTTATTATACTTTAATTTCCACTCTTCTGCTGGCCACCAGAAAACTTGCCCCTCACTCTGACTATAGGAACCAGAACAGATTCATGGTATTTTGGGGAGATCCAGTGGTAATGTAAAGAGTTATTCAACAGTATTTTCTCCCCAGCTTAGCCACATCATTTTCTAGCAAAAATATTCAGCATATAAGAGGAAAGAACAAGAAAACAAAAGTAAAATATGCTTTAAATTAATGTTAGTTAACATAGCTGGTGGTGTAATTTAAGTCAAAACATGTTAGCAATAGTGTGGTCAGATAAATTTAGAAGTATTCTTGGTGTGCAGCAGATGCTGCCTGGCAAATAGGAACCTTGTCATTGCAGTCAGTAGATGGGCAAAAAGATTAAATGACACACGGACAGAGTTGTTAGTGAATTCTTAAGGACCTGATTCAAAGTAATTAAAACAAAGATTACTTGTACATCTTGATGATTTTTATACCTTATACATGGTCTAGAAAACTGAATGCCTATTTTTGCAATTTCTGTTTTTCTTTAACAGAGAAAGATTGTTGCAGCCAAAGAAATAATGCATTTTGAATTTGCATCAGCTCATTTGTCAAGAAGTTCTTTAACTTGATGGAACTGTGCAGAATCCAGGATCTGAGAGCAAGCTTCCATTATTGTCACTCAGTAAGGGAATGGCTCCCAGTGGTACAAAGTGAATGTCCCATATGCTCTGAAACCACAGCAGATGTAAAGTTAAACTAAAATAATAATACACTTTCCAATTAAGTGTCGTCAGTTTAAAAAAAAAAAAATGTCATTGTTTATTAGCATTAGTAAGTAGTTACCTTTGACTTTTCAGTCATGTCAGTATATGACATAATAGAGTTACTAAAGCAATGGTTCCTTGCTGATAAACAGTGTTACATAGCTTTTCTCTGTCATCCTGATGACTACCTGATTTGGTAGTGTCATGTAAGTGATGACATTTGCATGTCAAAAAGTTGCAAATCTGTAGGTCAAGCAGGAACCACCTCTGAGTGCTGAAGCCACCAGCTTCCAGACTTAACCTTCATGGGAGGCTCCATTTTTCAACCCAATAAGCACAGACTCTGCCTGCACCTACTTCATTATTGCTGAAGGTTCAGACTCTTGAAGCTGCAGGATCTTGGAGAAGATCAAGTTGTTAAGGGTTGTTATAAATGACCACCACTTCCGTCAGCTCTGAGCACAGGGGTTCCTCCTGCCTGGCCGCTGGAGCCCAGCCCAGTGTCTCCAGACAGATGGGGCTCTCCCATCTCTCTGTGTGGATGTGGCTGCTGCTTTCTTGTCTGCATGTTCAACCAGGAGCAAAACTGAGACACACTGATACACAAAGAACGCTGATGTGGCTGGCTACACAGACTGCCACAAGCAAGGTGCTGCCTTCAACAACACCAACATACAGGACTCATATAAAACATAAATATAGATGGGCAGGCATCCTTCCACCTCTGTGGCTGGTAGAGACAGAAGTTAATTAATGAAAGCACACAGCACTCTAGATTCAGAAACACATGCCTTTGCTCACATGCACGCACTCACAGAGGTACCCCACACACGTGTCCCCCCCAGAACACCAGCACAGACCCTGTGGCCAAACTCAGGGCCCCTACTCACTGTCCAGTCTGGCTTGAAGTTTGGTAATGAATTACACAGGCACACTGCCAGGCACACCAGCTTTGGGGAAGATGCAAACACTCCAGCGACCCCCAGCAGCCAGCACCAGGCACGCAGACTGTGACTCAGTCCTGTTCCATCTGCTGTCGCTGAGCCTCTCACTCACTTTGCTCACCCCAGTCCCTCCAGTAGCTGCACCTGGGATGCCCATCAGTTCCATCCTAGTGGCTAGAGCTGACACCCCCATTCACTTCAGCTGCTGACACCACAGGCCAGGAGTGTCTGTACCCGCAGTCTGACTCCAGTGGCTGGCTCTGTCTACACTCACTGGTCCTTCCCATAGCTAGTACCCCAGACACAAAGAGATACTTGCAAGCGCTGTACCCCACCTCCCCCCTGCCCCCAATACTGGTGTAAAGACCCTCACCTGCTCCAGTATGGAGCTGGCAACAAACCAACTTACACCTAAGTCACCTGTGGCTGTCACTTAGTCCTTACAGCTCTCACACGCATGAAATACTGAGATTCCATAGAAAGATAGTTAAGGAAGGATTTAGTGAAAGGATAGGACAGACTGACAGTCAGGCACAGGGATTGGTCCGACAAGTGTGCAGGCCAGCCTTGTCTTACAAAAGACTAGTCCCTTTTATGCACAGAATCACAGAATGATACAGGGTTGGAAGGGACCTCTGGAGATCATCTAGTCCAACCCCCCTGCCAAAGCAGGTCCAGCTAGAGCAGGTTGCACAGGAACGTGTCCAGGCGGGTGCTGAATGTCTCCAAAGGAGGCTCCACCACCTCTCTGGGCAGCCTATACCAGTGCTCTGCCACCCTCAAAGTAAACAAGTTCCTCCTCACGTTTAGATGGAACTTCCTGTGTTCAGGTTTGTGCCCATTTCCTCTTGCCCTATCCCTACCAGACACCTTTCCATCTGTTTCCCACTTCAACCCTCCTCAGTCCCCTTCCTCTAAACATTTCTTGAAAAGGTTCATGTGGTCTCACAGGCTGCCCTCAAATATCCCAAATCCTCAATGTTCCCCTTGTTTCCCAGTTCTTGCCAGTTACAAGGTCCAGGTTGGCACTTTCCAAAGCTGTGCCTGTAGTTTCTTAATGGCCCATCAATTAGCAACGGGAGGCTTCTGGTCCTTGGCATCATCTCTGTTATCCCTTGTTTGTGACCAGGTTTGTATCTCTTTGGGCTCTTGTTTATTTTTTCCTCCTTTACTCATTATTGAGTAAATAATGATCAATGCATTGAAAAAGTCCTTGATCAGATGATGACCTTAACGAAGCCCTTCTGCATACTCTTACACCAGTCTATTTCTCATCATCTCTGATGCTACACAGCCTGGTGACCTCCTCCCACAGCTCCTTTGCTCAGTCACAAGATGAGCAGGTAGTCAAGTAGTCCATCTGCCTCAGCCTCAGCAAGAGGCCCCAGGCATCCCTGCAGCTCCATCCCTGCAGAGCTACAGCTCCTTCGGGAGCTCTCTCTGGCTTGAGGCCCCTGCTGTGTGGGGGTAGTTCCTCCAGTGGAGGTTGGGGACTGTGCCCTGTGGGATCTCACCAGCGCTACTGAGTGTAGGGACACCCTTTTTGGCAGAGCATCTGTCCCTTTCTGTGCACCATTCTGTCACAACTGCTGTCTCTGTTGGTTGCCTCCATGGTCAGTGCCCTGTGCCTGAGTGTCCCTCACCAGTCACGCCAGGGTGGATCTGAAACTGCTGATCATGAGGTCAAGAAGCAAATACACTAACTAGGTTTGGTGCGCTACAGATTACATAAAGATTCCAGTCCTGGCCTAGGGACAAATCAGGTAGGTGGAGAGGGTTCCCATGACTAGTGCCATCAAGGGACTAAGAATTCCTTCTGGGCTAAATCATGTTCGAGCCAGCTGACACATGGTTTCTTGCTTTCCCCCACTCCTTGTTCCCATATAAGTAATAATATGTAGATTCTGTAAAGCAAAATTCTCAAAAAAATCTTAAAGCATTTTCCTGTTTTGGAGATGGGGAAACTGAGACCAAAAAAAAAAAAAAAAAGGTGTCTATGCACTGCGCTTTAAGAGACATTTATAACTTACCTATATTGTATCTCAAAATTAGTGAGGAACAGATTTGAAGTATAAAGACTGCATTTCCTAGTTTGAAATACTGCATTTTGCTATATAGGACTTCATTCTTATTGCACCTACTCTGTAACACGGATATTTTGCTTGTGAAGAGTCCAGCTAACAATAATGTTATTTTATGTCATTTTCATCTGAAGAAATTACTTATGACTGTGCAATCAAGGAGACAGCTTTAGTAACTAAGTAGCTAGTAGAATTTTCTAATTATTCAATTATTAAATATTGTATTCACTAGAGGATGAATAATGAGATACAAATAGTTTTCATGTTTAATCAATTTGCTTAAAATATACTTCTACCAATTTTGAATTATTTTATGTGCCCAATTTAATTTTCATAATTAGTCATCAGTAAGCAAATCTACATAAATATCACAGCTATTGACATAAAATGTAATAAACAAGCAGTTTTATTAGAACTTGGCTTTTAATTTTATTTCACATAAGTAGAAAACACTGTCAACAAGACACTATGCAACATCCGCAGGAGGAATTGGGACAAAGTGTAATTATAGTTGTTCTGTAGCTTTCTTATTCTTTGTTTGGCAACTCCAAGGTTAAAATTTTCTATAGTTAAAATTGAAAATTATTTTGCAATTTCAGCTTAAATTTGAGTAAATAACCTCTTAATACCAGCCACTGTAATTTAATATCCCGGTTTGAGGTATAATATGATTACTTGGATAACAATTTTGCCTGCATGTCTGTCATTCGTTTCAGTGGCCAGTCTGGCCCAAATTACGACATTTTAGTACCTATAGATCTCATTAACCACACAAGAATAATCTATTTAGTTTATACAAGTTATGTATCACTATGCCTGTGATGACCACTACCCTTCTTGAATTTGAAGAGATAAATTTGTTACTCTTGGTCTGCACAGGTCCGTGTATGACTGGATACCTAAGTATTTTCTTCTTCTAACGGAGGGGTTTTATAGGCATACTGTAGCACATACTGTAATATGCTTGGATGATGAAAAAAAAATAAAGAAAAATAATTTAATTTTTGTTTAATAAGAACAATGTTATATTGTTTTAGATGGACATGCAAACAAATTTTTATTTGTTTGCCATGACTGACATTTTTGCTTCTTCAAGGGCCCTTTGAGAAAGAGGGTGATTAATTCCCAGGGTTTTTTCCTTTGGTGAAATAGTTTCTAAATTGTGGATAATAGCAAACATCTGCAGAGCTCTATTTGTAGAGCCAACAGGATGCAAGTAGATTGTGGGGTGCTAATGTAATAACTGTGATAAAAAACAGACACTGTATTAGAGAAAACCAACCTCTTTGGCTGGTAACTGTAAAGATTTCTGTACTGTGTCTCTCTATATATACTTTTTGCATAAGAAAAGTTGTCTTCTTTTGAAAGAGAGTCACTGCAGTGTGTTATGCAGAACTTAAACCATATCACATTCACAATCTTTCACGCAGGATGTCTTTCCATGGTTGTACATGGGCAGAAGAGCTGAAGAGCGTGCCACCGGGGCGTGCATCCACAGCTCCAGCCTCTGAGACTGTGGAACACCAAGGGAGAAACCATCAGGCTGCTGCGAGGGCTGGTGGCCCCGGAGGGCACCAGGGGGCTCCCCATGGACCGTCAGGGCAGGGCTCGGTAGCCAGGGCCCTTCCAAACCCCCCAGGCAGGAGCAGGCAGCCAAGGAGGAGGCACTGGGGCAGCCACAGCCTAGGGTGGGCAAGGGCAGGGCTGTGGGAGCTGGAGACCAGCCCCACTGGGGTGTCACTGGGGCAGGGGCTGACAGCTGCAGAGTTCAAGTGGGATTGTTCTGTTTGAATAGAAGGATGCAGCAGAACTCACAAAGATCACTCTTGGTATTATAAACATTCAAGTGAACATAACACTGCTGTGAATTTTCTTGTAGAGCCAGACATTTTCTGTCACTAGACATCCAGTGCTGCGATGTGATGACCTATGCTCTCTCCTGGCTCTGTAATCTCCCATTGTCCTGGGGTTAGAGGCTAAGAATTAAGGTTAATGTTTTCCCATGGTTCAAAAGTAAGATTTATTTTTCTTTAAACTAATATGAAAGTATTAACATATTATCCATCCTTTTTGTATTTTGAGACACACTTAACACATGCAAAAATTCAGCATTTGACAGACGAGTTTCAATAGCAACTAGAGAGATTTTTAGGATTCCAACCTCATGTAATTGACAGAAGCATTTACTAAATGCTGTCCTGAAATGCCAAAATTTGAAAAGGACACGGTTGTCTTGTCAGGCAAATAACTGCACAAGGTACAGAATTAGACAGACAATGCAGTATACACGAGTAAAATATTACTGGTTTACATAACTGCTCATGCACAAAATGACACACAGCTGGACAGCAGGCTGAGGCCCCTAAGAAAAACTTTCTCAGCCTATTTTTTTACAGCCTGTGTAGAAACAACCTTGTTGCCAGATGTTTTGTTGAAGTTAGATCTGTGATATCCCCTCTGGAATGATGGCCAGCATCTTTGTAACAAACAGCTTAGCTTATGCCTTAGCTTTCCAGCATCCCACTGATTTTCACAGAACTCAATGTCCTCCTTTTAGGCTTTGAAGCTGCAAAAAAAAGTTATGTCTTGTTGGCTTGTGAACCAGTCTGTCAACATCTTGGGACTGTAAATTACAGCATGCTTACTACAGTTTGCTTGGATTGGCAGAAACTGGTTATACACGTCAGCATCTTGTGATTATTAGCAGCAGCAGAAACTGCAAGAGCTAACATAATAAGGGACTACATGAGGTATCTGGTAAAAATATTTTTGAGGGTTGCTGTTGTTCTCTTCTGATTCTTCCATTCATTTGAGAAATTATTCAGCTTTTATTGATCTGAAAACATTATGTTCTGGTAGACAATCATACAATCCTATTTGAATTTAAAAAAAAATAACTTCCAGCATTTTTATTTATACTCTTTCAAATTTATTTGCTTGTTTTGGCACTCTCTTTTTCTCCTATACCTAAGAGTTGGATTTCTGCACATTTTTTTAAAGATTCTAATCTGACAGTCTAGGAGTCTGAATTCCATATCTGTCATTTACTTCCTGTGTGATATACATTGTATGCGTTTACTTTATCTGCAAAAACACGAAAAATATTGCCATAAGGTTTTTGTGGGATCTAATGTTTGTAAAGTATCCTCTATGCCTTCCATTGAGAAGTCTCATGAGAGAAAATTTATGCTGTTCAGAACATTATCTCTGAAGAATATGAACATATAAACTGCATGTGTAATTAAAAATCTCACTCTGGGAAGAATTACTTTGGCTTTGAGTTAAGTAAGTCAATATTATATATGATCCATAGATCTTCTCTGCGTTATACCAATACCAGTACATAAAAAAAAAAGGATTAAGGAGTTTAAGTTCTTATACAGTGAAAAGGGAATGTGGGAAAATTCAACACGTTACATGAAATAAAGTTTTTGTAATTTCTGCCATTCCTTTATCCCAGATAATAAATTGCCCCTGATATCATTGCTTATAAAGTATAGTTTAACATTATTTTTTTTTTAATTTGTAATACCATCTATCTCTATAGGAATAGTTTTATCATTAAAGCTCAATAGATGAATTTGACATATCCATGACCATCAAGGAGAATGTGAGAGTCAGGAGTCCCAGGTGAAGTCTGGAGTAGGATTTAAAGGACAGAATTTAATAACCTGCTATGCCAGAGACTTTCTTTCTGAGAGGTCACAGTCACCGTGTTTTAAGATCTTAGTTTCAAGAAAAGGAAATAGTATGCTAACATAAAGTTGCAAGAATTTAGAAATTCTGAGAACCTTATGCTTCCAGATACCTGCAGGAATTTCTTAACAGGATTTCACTAGAATGGTTTATGTCACTCCATGCTGATTTAGATGTACTTTTATTAGCTGCTTACATTGAGAACATGGCTGCCAGTAACTGAAAATTAGTTTGTATATGGATTCTTCCATAGAATTATTAGATAATTTCTAAAAACTTCAGTTTTCTAGAGCTATCGTGTTAGTCTGCTTTAATGGAAGACCCACACCAAATCCAAATACAAAGAAATGTTTTTCAGCAAAATGTTTTTCACTGAAAATGAGTATCAGCAACAAAACTGTTGATGCAAAATTGTTGTCTTCAATTAACATTTCATTTGTGTGAAGTGGCTTAAATTATAAAAATGACACTACTTTGAAAATTAAAAAAAATCTTTACTTTGTCAATCACTGATTTTGAATGACTGCATTAGGTATAGATGACTACATTAATACACTAAGTGCTCTGAGTTGATCCTTTCTACTTTTTTCCTCTATATTTTTAGAGTTGATTGTTAGAAGCTTCTGAGTAATGATTGCTTTCTAGTCTAATTTCTCATAGGACAGGAAAACATTTAGCTATCTGTACAATGGACACAGCACCCTTTCTTAGAAGCTGTAAACCCTCCTCTTTCTTCGCTTCATTTGCGCTGCTTTCGCCATGAGCAGAGACTCTGTAGCAAGATACAAACTGATGGTTTGTTGAATAATACGTGAGACAACAGGCTAGAACTAGCAAGCCCCTAGGTCAGGTACTAACATGCTTGGCAACCCCTTTGAGAGCAGCCAAGTCCTCACAGGCCAGACAAGCTGTCGGTCGTCTGGGGAAGGGCCAGGCTCCCCCAAACAAGCTGACCTGCTCTGCTGCTGCTGCTTCTGTGTTATTGTCTTCCAGTTCCCTGAGGCTGGTGAGAGGGAAAGGTCTGACAGTTTTACGTCATTGCTTTTCCCTTTGAGGCCTGGAGCTGTTAACTGTTGCTGCTTCAGCGGTTGCACTTCCAGCTGTTTTCACTTTCCTTATCTTGCCTAATTTTAGCTCGCCTGCTTTCTCACACCTAAACAAGAATTTTCTCAGTGAAACAGAGCGAAGGTCGGGCAGAGGGGCCGTACAAACTAGGGCCGTGGATCTCAGATGGCTGAACCCCACAGCAGAGGGTCATCCGGCAATTAATGAGAGAGGTTACTGTGAGAAAAGTACTGGTACAGAAGCCAAGAAGACAGCAAAACAAAAAGAGATGGGAAAGATAAGCAAAAAAGAATAGCGCAAATGGTTTAAGACACTGGATTCATCATATAAGTATGATCCAAAATCCAAAAGTATGATCCAAAAGTATCCAAAATCTAGCTCTGAATTTCATGTCCCTGAATGCAGGTATGAAGTCACAACCAAATAACAAAGTACAGTGTTGAAAGATAACTATCAAAGGTATCAAAGACAATTACATCTTTTTAAATTCATGTATGTAATTAAGTTGACTTCTGTAATACACTTTTGTTTTATATTAACTTGTTTAAAATATCTGATATAGACTGAGTTGGAAAAATAAATGCCATTAGAGGCCTTGCATTATGGCCCTGAGGTACTGCCAGCCCTGCCTGTCCCTGCCCCAGGGCTGTCCCCACCCTGCCCACAGCCCAGCACCCCACTGTGGCCCCTGCCCCAGCGATGCCCCAGCAGAGCCTGTCTCCAGGTCCCCACAGCTCTGCCCTGCCCGGCCATGGGCCCTCAGAGCTGGGCCTGCCTCCTGGCCTAAGCCCATCTCCATCCCCTTCCCCAGGGGCCTGTCCCATACCTGGGGTGGGGGCTGCCCCAGTGCCCCCCCCGCCAGCTGCCTGATCCTGGCTGGGGCAGGGCCCTGGCTGCCGGGCCCTGCCCTGTCGGAGCCATGGGGAGCCTCCGCCTCCATCCCGGCCCCTGTGGCGCCCTGACACCTTGCACAAAACTGTATTCGGAGAATACAAGCAGTAAAAAGGCCTGCACGCAGGGCTATTCATCAAGGCATGGGATGTCCAAAAGAAATGTTACAGTCTCATAATGAATATATTAATATCGATTCAAAGAGCAGGTGAAATTTAACCGCGAGGGAGGTAATATAGACTGATTAGTATGACTACATTGATGCTCAGGAACTTTATTTTCTTTTTTCTCGTGGTTCCACTACTGAGATGCTTGTAAGTACAAAAAAGTCAAATAACTTTCCACCTATTTTTTTTTTATGGGAAGATGAGAATAATGTTACTTTTGCTTTTGTTGAAATCAGAGATTTGGGGGTTTTGCCGAGATTTGGGGTTTTTGCCGAGACCTGTGGACAAAGAGTTGAGATCTACTATTTCATACTCATGCATGATACATCTCAGCCAAAATCTGCTGAAACAGTTTCCATAACTATTGTACTTTACAACACACAGACTGAATTATTATTATTCAAATATGTCTATATTGTGCCAGTCACATGGCAGGTTCAGGATGGGTGGAATTCGGTGAGTAAGACTATTCACCTTCACTCTTCAGTACCTGCTCATAGTTTTCATTTCTGGAAATGAGCCAGGCAAGAGTCCTGGCTTATTCATTATACTTTTTTGATTTTTAAGCTTATTTAGACAGTACAATTGCTTTATGTGATCATACAGTAACGTTGAGTTTGGATACTATAGTGTGACTCACAGTGCATAAGGTACATTGTGTTCCACTGAACAGCAAAACTTTGTTACTAATTTTTAAGTCTTGTAAACATCATTATGGATAAATAATTTACAAAGTTACTTAACTGTTTATCATTTCCTTCATTTGAAACAGGTTATTCTTAAGCCTAAGTGCCTATACTATTTTCTAAGCTTCACTAGTCAGCTCTAATCAGGACTCTTAACTGAACCATTAAAATTTTTATTAAGATTGATATAGGAGCTGATTTAATCTTTTCCCATGCAGGAGCCACGTGGAGTCAAGTTGAAACGGAACATGTTTCTTACTGCCTGGAAACACGTATCCCTCCCGGTATGTAGCCATATTATTGAGCAAAAAACATCTGAAAACACTAATACGTTCTTCAGAAGGTGACAGAACTGATGTTTTTCATGTGTTTGGAAATGATAGCGCATATGCTGAGAATTGTCCCAGCACATTTTTGCTGCTGAGTCAGTTTTATTGGGAAGTTAAAAAATTTTCCATTTACAATATTTTGTCTCCTTGTATTTTGCCATGGTGACAAAACCCGTCATTTTAGTCTAACTGTAGCCAAAGTTTCTTTGTCAGAATCTGAATCTGGAGTTTCATACCTTATAAGATTTATAAATGATGACTTCTGCAGCACAATTACTGCTCCAGAAGCAAGTACTTCCTAGAGAATGTTTGATCACTATAGAAGAATAAAATAAAGATAAATGCGTAGGAAAATAGTTATTTTAAGTATTATATAAACAATAACATAAATACATAAATGTTCTCAAAAATTCTAGTTGCTTCCATAACTCAATACAGTTCAGTTTTGCAACCTTGCCAGTTATTTGTATCATAGTATATGCAAAAGATTTTATTTAAGCAAAGATTTTCTTGATTTCAGCACAATTTCATATAAATACTTTTTAAATTGCTTTCTTAGCTATTTATCTATTAAACTTCTCAATTTATCCTATTCTAGGATATTATTATTAGCAGAAAAAAATCTGAGTTAACTGTGGTTATGCGCTCACAGGGTAAAAGAGAGATACCGGAGTAACTTCTAACTTTAGTTGTAGTCTACATCAGGAAACGCATACATGAGAGCCTGATTGTAACCTTATCCTGTTCAGTATTAGATAGCCTATCCTCTTTCTTAGTGGTATCCTGTTGACTTTTACCAACCTCAATTTGTTTGTGTATTTATTTACGTTAGTATGGCAATTGACACATCATAGTTGTATTAGGAGAACGATAAAATACATATATACATATGTATACATATATTGAGTAAGAAAGACAATATTTGCAGAGGTAGTTAACATTTGTATTAGACATTTTTATATTGTTGCAAGAAAAAGCCTCATCTTTTGGGCATGCTTTTCTAAGATATGTTACCTCTCCCAAAGATCTTGCTTCTTTCATATATTTAGGTGATCATGCATCTAACAAGTCTTTGAGAACTTGAACGGGAAATCTGATTGGCAAAATGCAAAATTGTTCAGTGTCTTCAAACATTAAAAATATTATACTTAGGTAAAGTAACAGCAAGCTGTCACCATTTCTTTGGTTCTGTACATTATCTGCTTTCCTCAAGTGAAGAGGAGTATGTTAAGATGACAAACTACATAAGTTCTACTTTTCGAGTTGCAATGTTGGCACGGTTTGACAGTGATCCCTTTGTAGCATAAAATATCAGCATAATCATAATCTGCTTTTTAGCCTCAGCTAGAAGTTAAAAGGATTCTATCCATGTTCTTTCTGACTTCAGTTAAATCTAGTCTTCATCTGGCAAAGAAAATATTTTTATTTTAATCAAACATGCCTCCGATGAAATATTACACGCTAGTTAACCATACTAGTACAAATTAACCATGTGCTCAGCCTTATATAAAAAGCACAGAATGAACTTTAGGAGAAGAAATTTTTTCATGTATTTCCTTGGTTTCATCTAGAGATATTGCACAAAGTCTCAGAGAACTAAGGGGAAGTATTAAGCAACTGGGAAAGGAAGGATGTATTTTCTATCCTCATGGATAAATCTAGGGCTCCAGTGCAAGACACTCAGGCCAGGCACCTTTGGCAGTTCTACCTTCCCTGCCAGAAAGGAGCCATAGTTGGCTGAGTCTCCCCACAGCTGCCCAGGGACAGCCGCAGCAGGAAATGCAGTAAAAGCTACTACCAGTGCAGGTGTTCTCACTCATCATGAAAATCAGATATCTACAGGATTATAGTCTGCTGAAAGCAGTTTTTCCAGTTTCTCATACCTTGTGCTTGCTAATTAAATCTTGTTGAGCCATTTCCACATATTGCTCAGAATTTTGAGCTTTGGAAGATAATCTTTTAGATGAGATAAAGCAAAGTAAATGTGCTCTGAAAGTGGTATCATACCTTTAATGTGGAAATGGTATAACTTGGCCTTGGTGGCCTAACTATATGTGATGTTGAATCTGTAAAAATTAATAAGTAAGGACTAACAGGTCAAATTACAATTTCATTTAGATTTGTAAAACAGAATTCATTAATTATTAACCATATGTCAGATCTTGGTGCACATGAAGAATAGTTTAAAGCCAAAAGCATGTGGTTGATTTTAAATAACCTGATGTCATGTGTCTCCTCTTGGGATTTAACATTTGCTAAAGTCAATGAGGAATATAAAACCCCTATCAAAGGTAGGTGTTCTTCTTATTTTGTGAGTGCATTTTTGAGTATGAAAGCATATTAGTATCAGGATTATGAATATTTTTTAATTATCTCTGCCTTTTGTTCTTGTATATTCTCCTTTTATTTATACACATAACCTTCAGGAATGGTAATCAGCTAGTAGTAGGTTTCATCTCCTATTTCAGTGAATATCAACTTGCCATCTAATTTATCTTTTCATGAGTTAGAATTCTTTGTGGCCATACTATAAAATTCATTTTAACTAAAATATATCCAGGGTCATACGCATTAGTGTGGGGGCTTTTTCCTGCATTGGATAGATAATTTGGTCACAAAATACATAACGGGGCACTATACTTATTTGTGAATAAAAGGCTAAAACCACACATAATTTTAACTAACAAGTTACTTCTTCAGATTGACCTCAATGGATTTGAATCAGCCACAGATATAGAAAACATGTAATCCCATTGCATAGAAAATATGTGCATATGAATAAAATCAATGGAAAAAGAAATTATATATCTGTCTTTTAAATCTGCTCTTTTAGTCATGGAACTGTAGACAACTAGATCACTCAAGTTCAGAGCTGCCAGCAGATATATTTAGCCAAAGGGGAATAGTGGAACTTTTACAATTTACCTTCATCAGCAGTAATTCTTACGGCCAGCTGAATAAAAGCAAGTACTGACAATTTAACAGAAAATGGCATTGTTTCTTTTTCTTAAGAAAAGGATTATTATATCCAGTGTTCTGAGAGCAGAACTGTAGATTAATTCATACTTGTCTAAAGCAATTAGTCAAAATGATTCTGATCCTAGCCAAACTCTGACAAGTGAAAAGCAGATAACTTGTTCAGGTATTAGGCAGGCCTTAATTCTCAATCCCTGTTTGTAGAACAACAGAACTCATCAGGCACTAAAAGACTTAAGGCTTATCACTGTGACAGACTGATGGTATCCACCACCCATCTGAAAAAAAAAGAAATTTATTAGTAATCCAAGTATGCTTGAGTTACTAAATTAGTTTATTGATGGTTTCTGTTTCTAATTCTGATATCTGAATTTGCCCATATATTTCTTCTCATTGCAAATCCATATTTTTAAAACATGTTTTTATTTACAACAACACAATTTTTAGTGATTATTAAAGATGCATCTTCATAGCTAAAGTCTGAGGGGTGGAGAATAGAACTTCTATCTTAGAAAGTGATCAACCTCAATTATAGCACTGATTTTCTTTAGGCAAGGAATGAAATGGAGATTTAGCAGGACAAGAAATGGAAAATTCTCACCAAAGAATACTTTCTGTGTGGATGCTTGCACTGTAAGACAAAAATATTTTTTTAGAATAGAAATAAAAAGTGCTGCTGTAACGGTGAAGGAATCCTTACTTAGGGATATTTTCATATGTAACTTTGGTTGTTTGCTTTATTTTCCCCCTGTAGACACACATTTTCCATGCATTATTCCCATCTCCATTTAACTATCTTAAATATTAGAATGAGTTACTAATATTTTAGATTTTTGAAAATGATCCTTGTAGCTGCTCACAGTTTCTGTCTGAATTACACCATGTGTGAAACTTCCACAGAACAGTTTTTATTCTCTTTCCCTTTTGCTTTCCTGTCCTTTTCTTCTTGTTCAGAAGAAATGCCAGCCATCAACTTGGGTCAAGTTAAACAGTACAGAATGTATTTCTTTGGCTTATCTGTGATAGGATCTTGGATATTAGGAAAGTTCATTGTTTCATTTCTGCTGGGCATTCCTATGCTTAAGTATGATGCAAAGCCACTAAGAATAGACAGGAAGAATTATATTAAGCAGAATACATTAGTGTGAGGGTACACTGAAGCAGTACAAGATTGTGCTGAGCAGTTTACTATTGAAAAAGATGAAGAAGTTAAAATGTAAAAGAAAGTGTTAAATGAGAGAGCAAATATTTTAAATGTATACACATCAGTCTGTAGTGCTCCTTTAGAAATGACCAAGACACCTAAGTCCCTGAAAAGCCCAGAATGCAAGTAATAAGTAGTGTCCTTTTTCATTTCAGTAAAAAAGTCACAAACCAACAAGGCCGAAGTTCTAGTCTCATTAGTATGGAAAATAAAATTTAAACTGGACTCAAGATTCCCACTGATATGTTCCCATTGAACATAACTGTCCCGGTTTGAAGTAAAACCGAACCAATTTTCCGTTCTGTAACTTTACATCCTAGCTAGGCCTCCCCGAACTCTCTGAAATGAACGGCATATTGTGGAGAAAACTGCTCGTTCTCAGAATGATAAGACCAATGTTTGTGCTCCATGCCAAGGAATGGTATGCAGAGAGGCCCTTGCTTATACTTATTGCCATAACAACCAAGGTCAGCCAATTTCGTTATTTGCCCCCTTAGAGGGTCGGAAATGGAAAAAACATAGAGGGGTCACATATGTGGGGAGGAGTGGACAGGACAGGTGACCCAAACCTGACCAACTGGGGTATTCCATCCCATCTGCCCCATGCTCAGTATAAAAGCTGAGGGATCAAAGGGTCAACGCTCTTCCTGCAATGGCTGACGTCCAGAGAGGAATCTCTCTGTTCATCTGCCTTTGATCCCGATCGTGTTCCTGACTCCAGAGCTGGAATCCAGTTCCCATTTGTTGCTAAGTCCAGTCTGGGACTTCCCCAGTGCGTGCTGGTGATGTGACTGTCATCCTGGGAGCTTGATATGGTTTTGTATATATTGTGTCTATTTCATTATTTTCTTCTTTAGTTTTGTTTTAATATTAATTCTTCATTAAAGCAGTTTAGTTCATTCTAAACTTCTGAATCTCCTTATCTGTTTCTCTTCCTCTCTCCTCTTTTGGGGGGGGTAGGGGGAGGGAAGGGCCATCTGTCAGTCTGGTTTTGGTAAATTCGGCCGAAACCATGACAATAACCATTCAAAATAAAATTCAGTCAACTCAATAGTGATCTTTAATAAATTCCTGGGAAATTGTTTCCACAGTAGCCACTTTCATATGTGTTAACTTTAGAGCTCTCAAGGGTACAGTTAGAATGGCTTATTTTACCAGGGGGGGTCCTCATTACTGAGGTGGAAGTTTTTTAAGGAAGATGTACTGCAAGAAGTGTGGGTTATTTTAGATGCAAGACATTTGCAACAATCTTGACCCTCAGCTGCATCATGCTGTCTTTGTGGGTATTCATCTGTTCAGACCATTGCTAACAGGTAAACTTTGAAATGTTAATCGAGATGGTTCTAAGACTACATGGACAGAGCCAGATAAATTGTACATAGTACTTTTAATAAAAGGGTATTTTTAAACCATAATAAAGATTCATGTCTTTAGATTAATGCCAGCTCTCTTTTACAACCACTTCTAATGCATAGCATGGTGTGGTATTTGCAGCTTATTTGCAACATACAAGTACATACACAAATACTGTTTCTGCTGTCATAACTGAAAAGTGATTTGCACTGCAAATTCAATTCAAGACATTTGCCTGACACTCTGCCCAGACCAATGCATTCTCTTTTTTTTTTTTTTTAAATGCTCTTCAGTAATACTGTTGGAAGTAGTTTGTGTATCTCTTACTTGTAGCGTCTTATGCTGTATATAATAGTCTTAGCTGATTAATAATGCTTGTTTTAAAGCTGTGATTATTTTTTGCAACAATAACAGGTAGGTTAAAAAACAATAAAGTAAAACCTTGTGAGAAAAGATTCCTGTGTTTCTCGTTAGCCTGCTGAGAAATTGCTTGTTAACTAAAATTTGTTATTGAATTATCCAAAAGAAGTGCATTTTTGATCATGCTTTAGTGGTGCCTTGAGAAAAAAAAAAAACTGCAGAAAGATAAAAGTATTCTATTGCTGTAGTTACTTTTTTTTTGTGCATGAAAAACAAACAAACAAAAAACCAAAAATTGATCCTATCCAAAACTGAAAAAGCAGACTCATGCTTGCCTTTTAAATATAAAAGTATAAATGTGATCTGGGTTCAAATTTTGAGTTAATCCTGGGTAAAATTTTGATCCTGGGGTCAAAGTCATCACAGGAGTGTGGAGCAAAGCCTTAAATACATTAAGGTTTTTTAACTGTTGTTGACCTATAAGTAGTGCTAAGACACTAACTTTGAAGATCTGTATGCAGCTGATGCTCATCTTCATTTTGGACTACAGGAAAAAATCAGGAACACATCTTTGTTTGGGTGTTATTTATAATCTGCTGATTTAAAGAACTAAATGTATAGCTTCCTTTCTGAAATAGATACAGATGAAGTCCAGATACTCAGAAACCTAAATGAAAACATTCTTGCCAAATTTTGTCACTTAAAATGCTGAAGCTACAAGATGCTTTCATTACTGAGAATGGCAACCCTGCAGCCGGAGAGACACTGTTGCTTATAAAAGTGAATAAACTGTAACTTTTTAACTCAGTAACAGTGAGGTTACAGTGACTACAGTTTTAGTGGCAGTCACTGTTGCTATTTGAATATTTAGTACCTGCAGTAATGCTATCCCAGTAAAAGAAATAACTATTTTTAGATCAAAAAGGAAAACTATGAGTTTTCATTTACTGTGAAAAATTAGAAATAATCAGGTTTTCAGAATGGGATAGGTGGTGTTTATAATACAAATTTAGACATCTTCCCTGCTTTAGGTATGGTCTGATGAAACACTGGTCACATTGCATTGCTGTTACAATCCCCTGTATATAGCAGAGGTATTCTTGTGGAAGATACTATTATTCTTAGGTTATAGGAGTGGGAAAAAGAAAAGGTTGTTTCTAAAGCTGTGCTTATTAATAGCAGTCACATTCTAAGGATGCAAAGGACCAGTCTTCCAAATGTGACATTGAAAGATACATGTACTTCTTGTACACTTCATTGCAGTATTTGTCAGTGTTTTTTGAAAAAAAAAAAATAAAAAATTTTTTTTATAACTGATATCCGAGGAAACCAAACTGAGCTATCTGAGCATATGAATGATTCATCAAGAAATATGTTTTCCCTAAAAATGCGAGGCCTCAAATTTTTTATAATAGCATGGGACTTTTCAAATTTTTCATTAAAAATATATAGAGAGATTACTTGATTTCTTTTATAGGGACATATTGATTAGTACTGATTCATTCTAAGTCAGACTTTTGGTTTGATTGAAGGTGATGAAATGAAAAATTGTGCTGTCTTCTTTGTAATCAGTGAATTAGTGAACAAATCTAGAATTCACAGCAGCATCACACCTGTGTGCAGTGAATGAAAGATTTGGCAAGGCAGCCTCTTCATACTCATTCTGGTTACACTGATGTTGCGGATGGAGTGATTAACTTCACTCGTAAGAGAGAAGTAGTGAAATATTTAAGGTGAAACAGTGATTTAACAAAATCAGTAGTAAATGCAACAGTGTTTTACGAGATTCAATGTCAAGGTAGACTCTATTTTAGTGCATAGAGGACAGGGTCAGACAAGCTGTCAGGGAGACCCTCCCATTGAGTCACAAGGTTCAGAAAGGACCCCCTTGCTTTCTAAACTCCTTCTCAGAGAGGAGTCTAGGTGCAGCTGAGTCCAATCCTAGTCCCAGACTTGGTCAATGGTTTATGTCTAAAGGATTATATATGCACAATCAACCCTTTGTATTACTTAGCTAAGATTTCAATGTTTAGCATGATATTAGTCACTTATCAAGAATCTGTTGCAGCAGGAATCTCTCAACCTCAAGGAGTAGAACCTTAAGTGAGCATCCTCACAAAAGGGGAGATCCTGGCATGCAGCCCGCTGCCATACAGGAGAGCTCAAAGGGCTCTTGGGCTGTCCACTATTTATGGAGTAAGATAATTGACCTATAGTCATATTCTCATGGGAACAAAATATCTAGGTCCCCACTCCAGACAGTGTTTTGGCTATGTTGCCAGCCATCCCCCAAAGTCCAGGTGCAAGTTATCGCAACTGATGTTGTGATGGCCATGGTGGCCATGGGTCAAGCAGGAGCTGGGGGGAACAGGGAGAGAACACCGCCACAACTGAAGACCAAAAAAAACCCGTATCTCTTTGACTCAACTCTTTTTAGTTTTTCATATTGAAATAGCAAACTAGAAATAATGTTTTTTCCTTCATAAGAAAAACCTGCTTAATTTATTCTTAATTTGATTCCATTTATAAGTCTTCTAAAGCATGTTACTGCTATTTCAGTATTACATTCTTTCAAAAGTAAACTGTAGTCATAAATATAAATTATGAAAGTTATATTAGTGTTTTCTCCATCAGATGTACTAGAAATTTTTAATTATATTTTTATTGAGACTTTATTTGGAAACTATTTTTCTGAGTTATTTATAAAGTATGGAAATGGGAAACATCTCTGTAGGCATCCAGTAGAAAATAATATTAAAATCATGAAAGGACAACAATTCTTCTTATATTTTTATTTCCATTTCTGATCTTCTGATTGCTGGAGTGTTGTCCTCATGCAAATTTCATAACTTCTTTTAAAAGTAACCATCAACTGGTCAGGAGACACCTGGAATAGAATCAGGACCCATTGAAATAACTGATCCATCTTGTCTTGATTTTTTTTTTTTTTTTTAAAAAGAAAAGCATATTGAAGTCCCACTACCATGCAGCTATAACTTCCAGCACACAGGAATTGTCAAACTCAGAGCCTATTTTATAACCTGCTGTGCCTGTATTTCCAGATATTGGGAAACAATGGTAGTTCTGCCAAGCTGAGGCCTGTTGAAGTATACTGACCTATAATGAGCAATCCAGTTTCAGGTGTTATGTGTTAATTTTCACTACAAAGTGTAATAAACAGCAGACTGAAGCTTATATTTACAGTGACTCTTTAAGAACAATAGTAATTTTGTCACAAGTTTCCTACACGTGCTGTGAAGTATCGAATAGCCTAATGACAGGCAAATGTAATATGTAGTTTTTTCCTGTTTCACTTCTAATAAGCAAAGAAATTCTGTCAGCAGCACAGAACTATATGAGATAAATTGTCTAAATTAATCTGCTGTAATTGTTTGCACCTGTGAATCAATTTAACTTGCGCAGATGAAGTCAGAATTGGACTAACAAGCGAAGCAAAATATTAGCTCTAAATCTTCTTGTTATGCTTTGTTACTATGCTAGAATAAGAAGTTTTCTCAAGATGTTGTTTGATGTTGCTTATAAGTTTTGTGTTCTGTTTTAAAGTTACTTAAGTACCAGACAGGTGTTGAATGCGTAAGTGGTTTTATTCATGTAATCTTGTTATGTCTGTGTGTAATCTGTTGTTCCCCACTTCGAATGTTTTATGATAAATACCCTTGTTATGTGATGATTATTTTGTTCAAAGATCACTACTTAAGTTTTTAGGTTAGGATTGTTAGTGGTTAAAGTCAAGTTAACACTACTGAACTGAAAAACTGTAGAAACAATACTTTTTTTACTATTGCTAGTTTAGTACGTGCTAGAACTTAGAAGAAAATGGGGGGGAAAATGCTGTCCCTCTTTTGAATTTCTAATTTTAGAGAGTAATTCTAAAAAAGAATTACACTAATTGTGTCATCTTCCTGGTCTGTGTATCAAAAAAACAGAACTGCACCAGGTTTTTCCATGCTGATTATTCTATGTACAGGGTTTGATAGCATCTCATTTTTGGTGATTTTGATTACTGACTCAAAATATGTTCACAGGCTTGCTTTTTTGTTATGTAGGTTTAGGCTTTGCTGCTGCTGCTGCAGAGACAAGATTAAAAATTATATGACTTTTTTTGACCCTATCTTCTCCTCGTGCCTCGAAGGTAACCATCTACTGTTAATTGTCTTCTGTTTACTTTCATCTTCTAAGGGGAGTGTGTCTGGAGTTTAGGTACAGTAAAGGATGACCTTGTGTCCTTATATTTTCAAATGCATTGTGATCTTCATAGCTTTGCTTGTATAAAATTGTGTGGAATTATATGAAATAATAAAATTAAGATTAAAAACAAGTTTCATCAACACAGCAGAACTAGCATACTTCAGCTGTTTTTTAGAATACTTGAGGAAGCCTGATTTCAAAGGTTACATTTTTAGTGCTTCGTACTCCTCTACGTTTTCCAATGTAGTTAATAAGAGTGTTCCATTTTATTGCTATTTGTGCTGCAAGTGCTTTATTGTTTTTGGCTTGAACAGTAATGCCATTTAATTTCTTATATCTGCTAAGGAAATTGCATCTATAGAGTAAATATTGTTAATTTGTGTATTTTGAAAAAGACTTGCTCTAACCTTCTCCTCTGAGGCAAATTTAAATAATATTCTTCATTGGCTCAGTAATCATGAAAAGCATCGTGTCTCTTCCTTTGTGTTCTCAAAGGAAATTAAAAATCCAAATTTTGGCTTTTGCGTTGTGTTAATGCTTCTCTGTGGATCTGGAAAAAGCAGGTCAGTTGCACTGCCAAAGTTTGTATGTACTCAAAGTGAAGGGATTTTGTCCCATGCTAGTCAGGGGTGGAACAGTCCAGTTGACAGCTAATGCCATACATCAAAACGTATGTTCTAGGTTATTGATGCTGCCTACAGTCTTTTTCATATTTTCTCAGTACAGTTTTCTTACAAAAATAATGACCACAGTCTCATCCTCTTGATGAGTGTATTAATGTTCTTAGTATGAACTTACTAAGAATTCTTTACATACCTGGAGATTTCTAGGAAGACAGTTCAGTTCCCTATGTGATAGCCATGTGTTAGTGAGCTAACACATTGGCAACATCTGTTCTGTAATTATTACAGTGATAGGCCTAACACCAAGGTCAGATGAGACTGGAAAGGAAGACTATATTTGCAAGTAAAAGTATAAAAACAGCTAATTATTCCACTTAGTTTTTTCAATAAACATTTAAAATTGCTTATCAATTCTAACACCATGGATGTGTCAGGTTCCTTGCTACCTTTCCTTAATAGCACCTCATAGTACTTTCCCCAGTAGTTAGCTAGCATCATGAAGAGTTGCAGTCTACCAGTTTATTCAGTACAAAAAGTTTTTGGTTCTGTTGGAGTTTTTTGTTTTTGATTTGATGTTCTTATCAAAGTTGATGATATATTTAATCAAAGTTTATAAAACATGTCATTTGCATAGTTTGGTCTATACGATTTTACATGGTAATTTCCCAAGCTTACAGTGTAATTTTTAAATTAAATTTGAATGCGTCTTTAACAATGGTATAGAATCAAACTTCATCCAAGAATTGGCTATTACCAGAGAGTGTAACAGAATAAAACCTGAGTTTTGGTTATAACTTTACTATTCGTCTCATACAAAATTCTGTTTTGTGCCTTTTTTTCTGAAGAGTACTGTTTTCCTTCTCAAAAAGGAGTTACTGAGAGTGGTCTTTTTTTTTTTTTTTTAAGTGGGCATACAGGAGAAAAGAACCAAGAAAGAAGCTTTAGGCATTTTTAAGACATCTGTAGCAAAGAATGCAGTATATACTTAGCAGTATTTCCAACAGTACTACTTCCTTCACATGGTATATTAACACTTTTTAAAATTTATTTATTTTTTATTTTTGAGTGATAAATTCTCCATTACAGACCTTCACTTGTGAAGATATTTTTAGTTGTGATCAAAGTTACTTAGTGTTCTCTCAGATAAAAAGAATGTGCATCAATTTATTTAGAAACCAAGTATTTGTTTGAGTATGGGCAATAGAACAGGCTTATTGGATGCATTCAGAGATTGCAGTAAGGGAAGAATGGTGGAAAGTGAGTTCTGTAGCTCATGAATGAGTTGAAATGTGATTAGTTACAGAGAAATAACGTGCCATGTAAGTTATGATGTGTACATAACTCGATTTTTAAAATGTGAATTGATTTCCTACAGTAGGGATAATGGAATGTAGCCAGAGAATATTCTAGTGGGAGATGAGATATATGTAGTTGCTCAAGAAACCATGGAGGATTCATAAAGTAGCTGTTGTCTTATTATTTTATCATTTGGATTTGGGTTTTGTCGTGGTTTTTGTTGTTTTTAATTTGATGCAGACTCAAGATTTGGGTTTTTTGTTTTGGTTTGGTTTTTTGTGGTGCTTTTTTTGTTTTGTGCTTTCTTGATTTAGTTTGGCGTTGTTTTATGTGGGGTTTTTCCGGTTATTTTTTTTGCTTTGGATTTTTGTTTTTGATATTTTGGCTTTGGTTTGGGGTTTTTTGTGGGTTTTTTGTTTTGGTTTGTCTTCTACTTTGTTTTAGTTTTCTGGTTGTGTGTGGTTTTGGTTTTGGTGGTTTTTTTTTGCTGTGGGATTTGGGTTTTTTGTTTTTAATAGCAATTAGGGGTTTTTTTACCTTTTTTGTTGAATGTCTTTTGTCTCCTGGTAGTGGACTAGATTTTGGGAGTCACCAAAGTCACGTAATGCCCATGTAATTGATGGGAGTGGGAGGTTTTACTTCTTCACCTCCTTAAAATAAATTAAAAAAAAAAAAAAAAATCCTGGCATCAGACAACCCCCTTATTTAAGCGAAGAGTCCTGCAGCTGTAGTTGTTCTTCATGTTGAAAATACTACCTGCTATACAGCTGTTAAAAGGTGGTGGGATGTGAGCAGGGAGGCACAGATATGTTCCTTAAAGCTATGAGTAAGGAAATCTAGCTCTCAGTCTGAGATTGTGAGACAGGAATTTTCAGCATTCTGTAGATGTTGAGGTTTTTTTAATTAGAAATATTTAGCTTTTCAGAGCTATGGCAAATCATTTCAACTGTGTCTAACTGTATCAGTTAGAGGAGGACCTGTCATTTAGTGGCCTGTGATATCAGTTTGGGAGCAGTGGTGTCATACTTTTCAGTTACAAAAATGTTCGAGCTATATTCTTTAAAGAAATATTTCTTACTTCGTATTTTAATACTTTAACTCTAAATTTTACTGCAAAGGTATTTAATTTTTCAGAAATGAGCTTTTCAAAGTCCGTATTGTTTTGCCTTTCCTCACCATGTTCTTTTCATATCTCTGGTAGTCAAAAATACTACATTTTTTCATAATGATGTCTAACAACCTCTGGCTAACTACTGAGTCAATTCTGAAAATACATGTATTAGCTAAATGATATGCAGTCATACAGAGGGAGAAACTAGTCCTATTATAGGATATTTAAAGCTTAGGAGGTATACTAAGAGCAAGTATGAGCATAAGAATCCACCAAATCTGGAAAAGACTAGTACTTGTGCTTAACTACTGTGATTAGAATAATTAATTTAAGCTTATACTTAACACTTGGCGGAATGGTGTCATAGTCTTCAATTTAGAAAGGGAGGGAGACCTAAAACCTGAATAAAGCAATACTTAGTGAAGAACAATATGGCAAAAAAAAAAAGTTTTATTTTGGATAAATGACTTGTACTTAAAAGAAAAATGTGGTTTTAGTTTTGATAAAGCCTGACCAATGAGGATCTTTTTCAAGTTACTGTGGAGTGGCCTTAATGCTGTAAATAATCCCGTTGGCCAAGTCCCAGTACTGTGCAGATGAGAAAAGGATGCAGGAAATTCTGTTGTTTACACATGTGTCTGTAACACTGAGAAGCAAGACGGGCGTAGCAAACCCAGAGGGTAAGGAGTCTTAAGCTTGTGGGTTTACTGTTTAATTTTAGTATTTCTCTTCAGGGACAAAATATGGGTTACTGTCCTGTTAATGGTAAGGAGAAGAACAATCTGAAATACCCAGTAAAAGTACTGAAGATCAGAAAACAGATAGTATTTGAAGTACATGGCTTAGTTGGAATCTGGCTGAATTTTTTTCTTCTGTCCTTTTCACCACTATTGGGTAGTATTAATTCTAACGCTTTATTAAACATAGCTTGTTTTTCAGATGTAGTAGAATCCTTACTTACCATAACCAGGTAAGTTTTCAAAATTTTAAAAATGGTAGTTTGTTAAATGGTTATTTCTTATTTTTGATGTAGAAATTAGTATTAGTGCAGAAACATCAAGGATTATACTGTTTCAATACTGAAAACCTTTTTAAAATCACTATGTGAAATGCATCTGCAATAGCATAAACTGATAGAGCTTTGGTAACTTTAAATTGTTATTGGAATTATGAACCAAAGTTTCATGAGAATCGTGTTATGAGTTTACAGCAGTGCATATTGCATTTTTTTTGTTAGAAAGCAGTGTTTCTGTTTTCATAAATTCTGCTAATTGTTGTATAAGCCTAACTTTCTTCAGAAAATATTTGATGAGATAAGAAAAAAAGTGTGTTCTTAGCTATATGATACTATTCAAATGCAATGAAATATAATTATCGATGCTATAATTTGTTGATGCTGAACAACGATATTTAGTTTGTCATTATTTGAAAGGCAAATACCCAGATGGTATGAGACTGTATGGATGATCCATTGCCAATGAGAACCAAGGATCAAATTTCAAAAGTAATGTTGATGAATTTATAGATGAATAGTACTATAACAAATAGTACTAACAGGCCTCCTACTGACTATCCAGATAACTAAGAGAGACAAAATGCAGCTATCACTGGCTCTTAAAACCATTTTTTGAAGCAGACTCTGCTATAAATAACCCAGTTGCAAGAAGCCTAGCCTTTCTTTTAGATTACCTATGTTAGAATATTTACATTTTTTTGTTTCTGAATGCAATTCCTTGCATAATATAATGAAGATAAAAGGATTGTCATAGTATATTAAGTATCATTAATGGAACTAGTCATATCACTGTCATGAAACCTTCCAGAGTTTTCTACAAAAAGCTTAGTGAGAAACACAAAATAAGGTATCTGTCATTTTTATGTATTTGTGTGTATCCAGTTTTGAATCGAGACCACTCTTTCACCTTATTAATGTTAACATCAGGAAGATCTGAGAAATAAATCATTAGAAAATGAATACTCTAGAGCAACTAGTAATGAACTAAGTTAAAACACTGTTATTGGCTTCAGCACCAAGAGGGGTAGATCTTGGAATCATTTAAAGTGTGCAAATTTGGTATTCTACTAGTTGACTCTTCTGTGGGTTGAAGAGACTAGCAAGTGTTACCCACAACAATAATTCCATATTGATAACCATTATTCCATTAGAATCTGCTAAATATAGCAAACAGAAAAGTAAAATTTTATGTCCCAAATAACTTTTCATAAAGCATTCAGAATAAAGCAACGTCAACTACTGCTTTTATTAAAGAAGTTTTATTTTACACTTTTCTTCTGAAGTAAAATTGGCAAGAACATATGGACATTTAAGGCAATATTATATCAGGAAAAACTGCTAGTGCAAATTTTAATTCAAGTAGCTATTTTTTTGTAGCCTATAAAATATTCTTACAATGAAATATATACTATTTATTTAAATACTGCTTTCTACTTTTTTTTGCCTTTTTTCTATACCAAGTACTTACACCAGTTGCTAATAAATGCAGAATTCACTACAATAGTACAGCTGAATTACTTGTAAGCAGAATTCCAAGGGAAAAGCAATTCTAGCATTGACATTCAGGCTACATTAATTAGATCTGTAAACAGGCATATGTAGCATATTCTTTGAAGTGTATAGTGCAGCTTTTCATTGTTGGGTTTGATTTCATCCGCTTCAACAACTGCAAGCAACCCACTGAACACTTCATCATCAAGAAAAGGAACATGAGGCATTGTAATGCGTACAAAACTTCCAGGTTGCTTAGTAGACATGTCCTGCTGTCCTTCACTAAAAGTTTCATCTAGGTATTTTTTTTAAAAAAAAAGGGAAAAAGTTGGGGGGGAAGTTGAAGTTGCACAAGCATGAGCTTTTCTGTTCCAAGGATCCCTGTTTGTGCAATGCAAAGTACTTCAGAGAGACACATGGAATTTGGCTCTCTAGAGGAGGTAGGAAACAGTTCCTTCTATACCAGTAAGCCATTTATATACATGTTAAAGGTGCTGTTACTAATGCCATTATTGATACTTTAATTGAGAGGACTGTGGGTCTGGTTATGGTGCACTGTGAACTCCATAAAGGTGATCTAAGCAGTTGCCAGTAGGTCTAAAGTCAATTGCCTTTCTATGATGGAGGTATCCCAAGCAAACTGCATTTGGAAACAGTAGGTTTAAGGGAAGTCCCATGGAAAACAGAGATAAGTACTTTATTTGCATTTCTATTAAACTATATTTTAGCAAAATGGAGAAAAGAGAAGAATGTTAACGAACTTTTAAATATCAAAATTCTTCATTTAAGTTGGTGTGTTTTGTTTTCCTAGCACGGATTGATTCATAACTCATATTCCTATAAATATTGTGTCCGTGCTCTTTAATAGTTGTCTATTCTTTAGCTTCCTTGTTCTTACTCTTCACTTCTTTCTCAGCTTTAAATCTTCCATTCTATTTAACTCAGTGATTTGTAAAGGTAATTGAAAACTGAACATTAATCTTACAATTTTGTAAGCGCTGCTTTAATGTCAAAGATTTTTCTCTGTTCTCAAAACAGGAGGCGCTTCTGTATACCTAACATAATAGGCAAATTACCTTCTAAACAACACTTTTATTGTTATTAATAGTCCATTCCATTTGTAGGGACCCTTACTGGGCTTTTCTTTTCCATGTTGTTAGAAACCTCCTTTTTTGGGGGGGGGAGGTGGGGAGCAGGGAGGGAGGGAAGGGGATTGTACAACAGAGGTTTACTTCTTAGTTAGCTGACATCACATAAAAAAGTATCAATATATAGAAACTACATTATCTTGGTATTAATTTCCTGTTAAGGCTGCTAGAAACCATATTCTACATTCCTTTGGAAAAACAGGTCTCTAAGCAAAAGACACTCTTGCTCCTGTTCCATTTTTGGTCCATACAACAATCTTTCATTGACTGATTTATTGTGAAAATTATTCTCCCTGAACAGCTTGATTCTCTGCTCATGCTTATTTGAGTAATCTAGGTCTGATTTACATTGAGTTAAATGAGACAGGTTTTATGCCAAATCCTTTCTTACTTAATGTCAATGACATTACTGGAGGAATACCAGGGAGAAAGTGCTGTGAAAGCTCTTATTGTTTTGATTATTATTTTTTTTAAATGTATTTTCAGTTGGAGGTTTTTCCATAGCATAGGTAGGTATCCACGTTGGCAAGAGGATGCCAACTTCCCTTCTGTCTGAAGGACAGTATTCAGAGGAAAGTATGCAGAAGGAGCCAGGCTGAGTAACTATTACTTATACAATTAATTTCTTATCTTTTGGTGGGACTAGTCATTGGCCTGCTGTGGGCACTGAGAGAGTAAATAGAGGTAATAAATAGAGGTGCTTTTTTATGCGTCTAAATGACCTCTAGGATACAACACTATTTTATGTGACACTCTAGTAACTGTAGAACCATGGTTTATGTGACAACATGAATTATTTCTTAAGTACATTTCCCTCAAAGAAGACTTAGTGGAGTTGGAGTCATCACAGGATGCTATCTTAAACCACTAAATCCCACAAAGGAGCCCTTGAACTGTTGAAAGATGTAACATGGTGTTAAAATACTACAGTGGTTAAGGGCAATTAAAAATAATTACATATAAATGTCCAAGAAGTGATCTTTTTTAAAGAATATTCTTTAAAGACTTGATTATAGAAGAAATGGCTTCTAAGACTATTCTGATAAATCTGAGCGCATCTCTGCACAGCAGAATTGTTAATTCTGATAAAACTATTTCAAAGTAGTTCAACAAGCCAAAGGGATAGGCTCTGACCCAGAGAAAACAAAATACTCATGAGCATTCTTACTTATGTGCTTATGAGAGTGGGAAAATCACTTGTTTCCAGACTGACTCTGAGTAGTGATTTGAAGAAAAAATTTTTTGTGTCCTAATAAGCTTTGGAATGTTTTATGTCTTTGTCTGAAACAATGCATCAGATATCTGTGATTAATTTTCCCTACTCCCAGTGTTATGAAATTGCATTTGAAAGTAGGTCATGTTTTGAATAGGAAAAGATCATAAATTATTTCAACTATAACAAGACAGTTCTTAATCTCTTATATCATAAAGCATGTGATTTTAAGATATTGTCAAGAATTTTTAAAAAATTAATAATTTCTCAGAATATAAGCAGGGATTAAAAACTTAACTTTTTAAGGATATGCCTTTACATCTTCACATATTCAAAACAAAAAAAACCCACCCCTCAGTGTTGCTTTGTTAGTAAGCAAAGAAAGCCTGTAAAGGAATGTTAAGCTATACAGTCACTTTCCAACTGAGTAACGTACAAGAAGTTGTTAGAAATGTGGTATAAACTCTAGAAAATGAGGATTTTGTTTAAGTAATGAAGCTTCTCTGTACCTTTAAGTGACCTTTACTATTTGGATGGACAGGTTTTAGCATTGTCTGACCTAATTCTTGTTCAATGAAGTGCTCTCCAGAATGGTTAGAGAAGTCTGTGTTCAGTTGCCTTTTTCAACTTCATTTTCAAACTGAAAGGAGCCCAGCTGACCTGTTCTATAGCCCAATCTGAAAAATGTGGGGGGAAGAAAAAACCCAAGACCCACAGATCTTTGAAGTCCTCAGTGCCATTTGGGAGTAGTTGAGCATCTTAAGATGCCCAATAAGAATTTACAGAGGTTCTCACAAGGAGATTAATTTGGTTTTTAAAATAAATAAATAAAACATTAAATAGTAGAATGCTAATTTTAGTAATGGTTAGGAAAGGAACCTAACCATTGACAACCTGACATGATACAATGGTGTTTGGGCTGAACATTGTACTGTAGGCTTATTTAAAGCTTACTTGCAAATATTTATGTTTCAAGTATCTTAAATTGATTAACAAACACCCTGGACAAAAATGAACAGCTAAATGAAATGTTTTTAGATTTCTCTTCTTTGACTTTAGCTTACAACTGGTTTTAATGCTTGCAAATTTTAAAAACTTCTAAAGCCAATTATGAATGGCATGCTCAAAGGTAGATCTAACCTTGTGGATGAGGTATGTCTTGGATATTATTCCCATATGTTTCTGGAGTCTTCCTTCTTTCTGGAAATTTCAGAGTGAATCCATGAAAGATAGTCTTTTGTGTCAGTCAAAAGGCTGTCTGTCAGTATAAGCAAGATAGTGCATGTGTGTACTGGCTGAGCTGCGTGTTCTGTGATAACACACTGACAACTCTGTGTGAAGTCTTTTGAGATTCTCTGTTGTTGACTGACAACTGGTTCTGTTGCAATGGAGCTGAGCAGCGTAAGAAGCTACCTGCTTAGCCTAGTTGTCTCCAAAAAGGGGCTCTGACACCTTTAGCACTGCTGTTCGTTTCAATGTGGGGTAAAAAATGTTTGTCACCTTAAACACTCACTGAAACTAACTTACTCTGCTCTCTCTGGAAACAAAGGACAAAGACTTATGCACTTGGTTATTCTTTGTCTCAGCTGTGGAACTGCTGAAAAAAAAAAATCAGAAACCATTTTAATGTGATTAAGAGCAAATATTGTGTCTGAAGGACAAGATGCCTAGGTGTTTTTATAAATCACATAAAGTGTTAATTTGTATCTTTAGGCATAAGAATTAAAAAGATAGTGTTTCAGTATACTGCACTATTAACTAATATGAACCCCATTCTTCTGAAGCAATTACCTGTTTCAAGTTTGAAAACAGACTACTATTGCTCTAAAAATCTTTCTTTGCTATTCAGGAGATGCCTATTAGACCAGACCTTTAACTGATATGAATTTATTTGTATGAATTAACATTGCCTTGGTTGCAATACTCTCTGAATTTGGTGTGAATTGAAGTTATTATTCAGATTACTGTTCAGAGCTTGTCTTTCCTAACAATCATACAGAGCATCATTGAGACAATAAAGGTATTCCATGGTAGATTACCAACCTCCACACATAATAAATGAGATTAGAATATAACTCAGTGAGTCAGCTACTTAGTCCAAAAGTTTACACTAGGGTTTGTAAACCTGTTTGTAAGTTTGTTACCCTGAAAAGATCCAAAACTTTGAAAATCCATACTTACCCTAATTGCCTAGGAAGTTGATTTTGCCTTTTTTTTTTTTTGTTGGTCATATTATTGTTTTTTAGGATAGGCAGCCTCAAAAGGGAGCCAGCCAAGCAAACTGTTTAGCCAACTAGCTAGTTAAATTGAGTTAAGTTTGTCTTGGCTTCTGCTTAATACTTAGTTCTGTTTGAGATTGTCTGGGAAAGTTGTTTGTTTCACACATGCTTCCTTTCCCCTCTGCGTGATCGGTTTATACAACATATTTTTTCAAGCATAGTGGATGGGAAACAAGTACTAATTCTACAGACTCAAATGTATAAAAATTATGGTTGATATATTATGAAGGTTTGTAACCAAACAAAGCATTCTTGGGGAAACAAAGTTTGTGTAAATTATATTTAAAGCAGTACTTCAGAGTTTCTTGTGGTCTTATGGGTAGTAAATGACAACATCTGTATGTACAAATATTTGTGTTACCCGTATTTAACCCTAAGGATTTAAATATGACTTCAAAGACATGTAAAGAAACATCAGTTTCATAATGTAAAAGATCTTGGAAGATATTGAATTGATATGTAATGACTTGCGTTAACCAGCAGACCTAAATCATAATGAGTGTGTATATGCATATTGGTATATAACCAGTACATATATATATACACACACTGCTTCTCATCTTGAAGAAACAGTATCCAAACTGCTTATAGTTTTTTGGCTGCCACTTTCAATAGAGGAAAAAGAGTAGAATTTGTTTAGTCTTTAAATTTATTGTAATCTGCGACTACCTTCCAAGTTGTCTTTTTTATGAATGAGTATGTGTACAGTATGTATATAATCTGTATAACATTATGTGAAATACATTCATATGTTTAAAAAGAAATTGAAACAGTGAACAGGATTTTACTTTAAAATGGATATTTAGATAAGGAGAAAATGGGAAAAGAAAAAGCAGCACATAGAACCACAGAGAAGTGGACCAAGTTCTCTTCTGGTGCATCCTTTTACAAAGAGAATTACAACATTTCATTTTGAGCAAGAACCTCTAAGACCACTGTTCGCAACAATAATGTAAGATATGCTGTGAAAGAATTCTTGCCCTTAGATGCTGCTTTTAATTGTTGAAACCTTATGACTAACTTAAAACAGCAAAATCTCTTTACCTAGGGTTTTTTTGTTTGTTTGTTTGTTTGTTTTGTTTTTTGGTTTTTTGTTTGTTTGTTTTGTTTTGTTTTGTTTTTTTCTATGGAAAGAAAAAAAATCTCAGTTCTTAAAAACTTTTATCCATGTCATCAAATTCTCTTGTTGGCATAGAAATTTTCCACTATATTTTGCAGAAGCAATTCACACATTGACAGAAATATATAATACCTCATGGTTACAGGAATCACAGTAAAGGTAATAGTTTCAATAAAAGCATCAGTCCAAATTTTTGTGGAACTTTATGGAGAATTAAACATTTCCTGCAAGTCACTAATTGTTGCTGTTATGGTTATATCTTTTCTGGATTGTTTCCACCTGTGCTTAGAATTGACCTTCAGCCTGGGAAGCATCTGGGAATGCTTGTCTTGTTCAGCACTTTCTTCATGCACAGTGCTCTGCATATTCACAGTTTCTGTTGGCAAAATAGGTTTATGGGGATAAAGCCAAGGTTTATCCACGTTTTTCCTCCTTTTTCCTTGTGCCTTACAGTTGTACCTTTCCACATTGATATATTGTAGCCCACCCCATATTAGAAACAAGACTATTAGTTTGTTTCGACTTCAATTACCTTAGAAAGTGATGAAGAGGAACAGAAGAAAATTGTACGGGTTCATATCTCTATAAGAAGCCAAGTGCATCCCTAAGAATAATAAGTACTAGGCATGCACCATAGATCCTTTCTCAGAAAGGAAGAGAAATATCTAAAGATGAAAAACTGCAATCTTTCATAGGGATTTGTCTTGCAGATACGAACAAACCATCTGGATACTCCTCAACTTCAAGAAAAAGTAAGTTAAGTGAAATATAATGTAACAGTCCTTATTTTCAGAGTAGATACATATTGTAGTACTCATTTTGATTTAATTTTTCTTAAAATGTAACCCATATTAAATAATTAAATTTCTGGTTTTGCATCTATCCAGTGTCTGTCTTGCTAGTTTCTGCTTGATTCCAAAATAGCCAAGTATTAAATTATTCCAAACTTCAAATTCTTAAATTCATTTACAGGTTCAAGCTTTGTCTGTTGTGTGAGGAATAGATGTTCTTTTGAGTGTCTCTTGCTTTCTGCAAACTTATTTTAAGAACAAACCTTTACTTTATATATCAGCATTTCTATGTCTCTATCTCCTGGAAACAAGAAGCAGAGACTTGCAATAATAGAAGTGGGAAAGTTACTGAATTGAATTTTATGTTGTCAATATGCAATCAGGTTTCATATCACAAGATATTTTTTTTCTTTCTAGAATATATGCATTTGATGCATGGATGAAGGTGTGTAGACCCTGGTATCTATTACAGAAGCAATATAAATGTAATCCCATAAAATGATCAAATTCTTAGAAAATTAGAGATCTTTTCAAGTGGATTGTAGCAGTATTAAATATGTCAGCGTTAACTGTATGTTTTGTGTTTTTTTACTTGTTTTTATTTTTTTTTTTTTGTTTGCAATGGAAGCAAGAACATTCAGAAGAAACACATTAGTGCCCTAAAACATAAGATAAATTGGCAGTTTTTTTGAAGCAGATAGCATGGGTTTACCATTCAATCTTTATATTAAAAGTGGATTAAATGGGAATGTAGTTAAGAAGATAAAATCTTTTCCATATGTCACTGAATTCTTAGGAAGACACAATGTGTTTACTTTTTCCTTTAACAGAGGGAATTCTGATGCTAATATGTATAATAGGATATCAGATTTTGTTATTTAGAAGTGTCTAAATAACAGATCATTACTTATAATATGCAACATTGAAAACTTTTTTTTTTTCACATAATGTGCTGATGTTTTTTAAAAATTCAAGAACCAGATTGGTGAGAACAAAGCTCTAGAGCATGAGTCTGTTAGCAAAAAAAAAAAAAACAACCCAAAACCAAACAAAACCAAAACAAAACAATAAATCAAGGTATTCCTATATTCTTCCTATTTAAAGTTATTTACATTGTAAAACTATTTGATTCTTAAAAAGAAATTTGCTTGAAGTGTTGCAGAAGTTAAAAATGTGGATATACTGTATGGTTCTTGACAATAATGCAGAATTCCTGCTTCTAAGGCAGTTCAGTGTTGTCACAAAATGGGCTTATTTCTTACGGCATTTTTCGACTTACATGTTGTTTTGTGAACCATTTGGCTAAAATTTATGTATTCAGAGATACAAAATTTGTGATCTTGATTTCTTCTTTTTTCCTGGTTGTTATGGCAATGTTGTTAAAACTGGGAGAAGGCGGCATGCACAGCTCCTCAGAAATCACACTGCTCAGAGATTCATGGAACAGCTAAGGTTAGAGGGGACCTCTAGAAACCAATTAATCCAGCCCCCCTTCTCAGGGCAAATTACTCAGGACTTCTATATAGCATGCCTTTTTGTTTTAAAAGGATTGCTGTGAGACTAGAGATTTTATTTTCTCCAAAATGGGCAGGACCACTTCCACTTGGAACTCTTATTCCAAAGTAGGAGTAGGTTATGGGGAAGGATAGCAAATGAGGATGGCAATGTGAGTGGTGTGGCCAGCCTGAAGCTCAGGGCTTCTGTCCTGGTTTGAGGTAAAATAGAACCAACTTTCTGTTCAGTAATTTTCTTCTTAGCTAAGCCTCTTCTAATTCTTTGAAATTAATAGCATATTGTGCAGAAAACTGTTCGTTCTCAGTGTTAAGACCTGTGTTCATAGTTGATGCCAAGGAATGGTATGCAGAGAGGCTCTTGCTTATACTTATTGCTGTAACAACCAAGGTCAGCTAATTTTGTTATTTGCCCTGTTGGAGGGCGTGGGTTTTCATGTGAATAATGAAAATCTTCAGGAGAAGCAAGCTGCTACTAATAATAGAAAGAATTTTTCCTCTGGAGTCAGAGAATTTTGTTTCTTCTGACCAATACTGCAATATCAAGTAGCAGTATACTTAATATTGTTATATAATGTAAAATGTTTATTTCGCCGTTATGGTGATTGCTTTATTTTCCTTTGGTTTCTGGATAATCCTGTCTGTTTCTGATTAAATCAGAAAAAGATTTAGTTATTCCCGAGTACTCCTTTCACTTACTAATCCCTCTGTGGTTTATCGCCTTTCAGTCATTATCTTTAACGTGCTTATCCTTTACCTTTTCTCCTGGGAAAAGGGAAATACATGGGCTGCTAATATAATAATACACTTTCAGGGGGTACTTCAGAAACACCTTGTCTATTACAATAATTTATATGATAGTCAAATGCAATTTTCCCTACAGAAGTACCATTTTCCTGAAGTTACTTTCTGTTTTTGAACTTTTTAGGCTTGATAGAGTAGTTAAACTTTGCTTCTGGATTTTTCAGTAGAAGGTCAAGCTGAAACTTGGGTCTCTCTTTTTTACCTTCTCTGTCATATTATTCCCTCTCATCATCTAGTGGTGATCAACTCATAAGTGGGATCTGACTGCAGTTTTGCATAGATTCTGCTAACAAGTCCTTACTTAGATTTGGTTTTACTCCTTTTACGACCTCTGGATTTTTTTAACCTCTCCTGATTAAATTTATTTATTTATTTTCAAGGCAAAGGTGTTTATACCATAAGGAAACAATAAGGAAAATAGTGATATTCAGTTTTCCTAAGATCTAATATTTGCCCAGACCTATAGGGAATGTATATGTCTTTACTCCTTCTCAGTCAGTCTGAATATTTTGGTTGTATTTTCCCTCCATTTGATCTTTAGATTTTGGAGTTGTTTTTTGTTTGGGTGTGTTGGTTTTTTTTGTTTGTTTGGTTGTTTTTTTTTTTTATAAAACATCTGATTTTTAATCCTGTCCCTTAGGAACTTTGAAAATTAAGGAATTTTGAAATTAAGACTTAGGCCTGACAGTGTCTCTCACACTTCAAAAATTCATGCTGAGGATAGGTTACAGAAGGGAGATGGGGTTGCATAATTTTTATTTTATGTGTCAGGACATTAATACATTGTGGCTGTGATTTCATTTAACTCAAGGATACACTTAAATCAAATTTTCTAAATCGATGCAATGAGAAAACCTGTTTCTTTCAGGCACTCTATAGATTTTTAATCTGTACAGTTATTTTTAATCTGTTTTTTTAATTTGCACATACAGACTTTAAAAATCTACCTTAATTTCAACAAAGCATTTGATGCTGTCCCACATGACATCCTTGTCTCTAAATTGGAGAGACATGGGTTTGACAGATGGACCACTCAGTGATAAGGAACTGGCTTGATGGCCACACTCAAGAGTTGTAGTCAGCAGCTCGATGTCTAAGTGGTGACCAATGACAAGTGGTGTTCTTCAGAGGTCGGTACTGGTACCTGTACTATTTAATCTCTTTGTCAGAGACATGGACAGTGGGATTAAGTGCACCCTCAGCAAATTTGCCAATGACACCAAGCTGTGCAGTGTGATCAACATACTGGAGGGAAGGGATACCATCCAGAGGGACCTGGACAGGCTTGAGAGGTGGGCCCATGCAAACGTCATGAAGTTCAACGAAGCCAAGTGCAAGATCTTCCACATGGGTCAGGCAATTCCAAACACAAATCTAGGCTGGGTGAAGAATGGCTGAAGAGCAGCCCTGAGGAGAAGGACTTGTGGATGTTAGTGGATGAGAAGTTCAACATGAGCCAGCAATGTGTGCTCACAGCCCAGAAAGGCAACAGTATTCCGAGCCGCATCAACAGAAGCATGGCCAGCAGGCTGAAGGAGGTGATTCTACCCCTCTGCTTTTGTGAGACCCCACCTGGCATATTGCATCCAGCTTTGGAGTCCTCAACACAGGAAGGACATGGACCTGTTGGAATGGGTCCAGAGGAGGGGCGTGAAAATGATCAGAGGGATGGAACACATCTCCTATGAAGACAGACTGAGAGATGGGGTTGTTCAGACTAGAGAAGAGAAGGCTCCAGGGAGACCTTATAGCAGCCTTCCAGTACCTAAAGGAAGTGTTCAAGAGAGATGGGGAAGGGACTCTTTATCAGGCAGTATGGCAATAGGATGAAGAGTAATGTTTTTAAACTGAAAGAAGGTAGATTTAGATTAGGTATTAGGAAGAAATTCTTTACTGTGAGGGTGGTGAGATGCTGGAACAGGTTGCCCAGAGAAGTTGTGGATGCCCCATCCCTGGAAGTGTTCAAGACCAGGTTGGATGGACCTTTGAGTAACATGGTTGGACTCGATGATCCCAAGGGTCTTTTCCAACCTAGATGATTCTATGATTCTATGGTCCAGTGGGAGGCGTCTCTGCCCACGGCAGGGGGATTGGAACTTTATGATCTCTAAGATCCCTTCCAACTCTAACCATTTTATGATTTCATAATTGCATAAAAAATAATAATTTATACATTATAAAAACATATTTGTATTGATATTTTGATATTAAAAGGAATGTAGTTGGAAAAGTGTTAACAGGTTAAAAAAAAAAAAACACATAACTCGTAACAGGAAATAAATAATTTGTATTGTTTGTATTTTTAGAACAATTTTTGGCTGATTTTGTTACGACACATGCAAGGTATATAATGTTTGGAAACAACATAAACAGCTTAAAAATGTACCATATGGCTTAATATTGTTATGGTGTATAGCTGTGGCAAAAAGAAACATAATTATCTTTGTCTGTGCATTGAAAAGTCTTGAAATCGCCATCTTTTAATTTTCAATTCTAAAATAACAGTTTTCTTAACTTGCTAACAGAGACCATGATCAGACCCAGACTGTGAAAGTAAGATAATCTGCATATGTTGTCATGGTCTGTTTGGATCTCTCAAATTTGCAACACAAGGTATTCCATAAATTAGAATTTATTTTATGAGCTTGGAAGTTTTGTCTATAGCATTTCTATAAGTTAGTGGTTTCTGAAGAAACTCCCAAGCAGTTACTTTGCAAAGATGCAGGAGATGGTGACTGCAGGTGATACGAGCACTTCTTCCTGTCTACTGAGTTCTATGTACGTGTTGCTGTCACTATGACCTAATGCTGTCACTATGACCTAATGGTAAGCCAGCATACGTCAGGCTTTAGCATGAGTTGTGTGTTCACTGTTATCATATTTTTACTTCTCTTTCCTCTAAGTATTTTCCAGGTCTTTCTGGTTAGCCTAGCTTCAATTTCTCCTAATGCTGACAATTTATTTGCTAGGGTTTCATTATCAAATTAATTCAATTCTTATAGCAATTTCACCCAACAGAGTGACCAAGCCACCAAGGGTTAATACATTTCTCTTTGCCCATAACAGTAATAGCCTATAATAATAAATCAAGAGCTCTTGTTTTTCTTACTGCTGTTTATGATCCTTAGGTAAATAAGTAAAAGTTGCAATATAATGTAATATGGTTTAGACCTATATTCCTTGTAGTGTTTGCCAAATATCTGCACCTTTTTTTTTTTCTCTGAGAACCATCAGGTCTCCCTCTCTCTTTCTCTCAGACTATCCCCACCCAACTCACTTGATACAATGAACGTTGCTTACTATGTTTTGTTAATATTTACTTTAGAATATTCAGCTAAGAAAAACTAAGAGAGATTCTGTATTACTTTTTAGCTCTGAATTGTTAAGGGTGGAACTGTCAGAAGGTTTTACTGGTCAGAAAATCTTCACTTTCAATCAATTTCCTAACTTTATCTTGCCTTTCCTTCCAGTTATCTCTTATTAAGTAATTATGCTCACTGAGCTCCATATGCTGTGCTAGATAGTCTGCCGCTGCAAACTCAAGCTTGCAAATTTAAAACTAGCTGCAGACAGTATATATTTTTTTTCTTCAGTTTTCAGACTTGTAAAATTTCTGATGTTTAAGGTCTGTGTCTGTAACAATATTAACACATAGCTTTCTTCTCTTAGTTATCTTTAACATACGTGTTAGAAATTATTCTTGTTCCCTTTGGAACAGATTTGCAATACTGTATAGATGAGTGTTTTCAAAGTTCAATGTAGATATGTGATAATTTACTGTGAATTACTTTTCTATGAGATGGTCATATACTATAGATGAGAAAATTTTTTAAAAGTATCACTGAAACTACAGGGATCATTAAAGATTCAGTATCAACTAATTAAGTATTACAACAGTTTTTGGTTAAACTTTTTTTTTAATTATGATTTTTTTCATCAGTTAAGTATTTTTGTGGAAATGAAAGATCAGATTGATGTGAAGTATAAAAAGAATTATCATCCCTCTGGAATTGTGAGGTGAGAAAGCAATTCTGAGACATTGGGTTTCGTCTGGGTTGAACAGTTGAATGAGTAATAGCAGATATAAAATGAAAAGGAACGCGGCAATATTTACTAGCAAAATCAAATCATCATGAGATAAGCTATACAGTACAGTAGAATAGTGCTACCTTTTCAAAAATAATATAAGAATATATTTCTGGGGCATGTTCTGGAATGTAGACAGCAAAATAAAGGCCCCTATGAAAAGGTTTGATTTTTCTCATGAAAGAAAGGAAATCCAAAGGTCAGTGGGGTGTTTGGGTTTTTTCTTTTTGTTTTGTTTTGTTTTTTTTAATTTTCTTAGGTAGGCAAATTATAAGGTAGTCTTGCCTAGTATGAAGTTCCATAGTTTGGGAAAGAAGGCAAATGAATCTGTGACTGTGATTCTAGACAAATACTTTCCTCTTATAAGACTTTTGAAAAAAATATTGATTCAATTTAATTTTGTCTTGAAGGAAGAAAGCTTTTGCCTGGTTTCTCTAGACCAAAAATTTTTGAGACCACTATGACTATTTAATGACACTTCCTTTGCTAACAATACCTAATCAAGTAATAGTTATGTCTGTTTATGCTGTACTCAAAAAGTATTACATGAAATATATTTTAATAGCTATTTCTTGTTGATAAAGCACATTTCTAAAACATCAACAGTATTATTAGGTTTGTCTCACTATAGAGATAAAATAAACTACTGTTTGAGGTTATTCATATCATTTCATTGAGGGAAGCTAAATTATTGTCCATCTTTGTCTTTTTTAGGAGTGAACTTAGATTATGAATCCAAACATGAATTTAGGCTCTGTTCAGAAACTAATGGAAGAGTCACAGGCTTTTGGGACCCAACCAAGACAACCTAATAAATTAACTGGAGGTTGCCAAACAGGTGACGATCTGTGCAATTCAAATCTCCCATCTCAAAGTTTCACCCCATGTTCATCTCATTATCCATATATGTCTACAAATTGCAGCAGTGATTGGGAAATTTTGGAAGCAGTAAGAATTCAGGAACTGGAAGAAGCCAAAGCCAGAGCTGCCCAAATGGAGAAGACCATGCGCTGGTGGTCAGATTGTACCGCCAACTGGAGGGAGAAATGGAGCAAAGTTAGAGCAGAAAGAAATAAAGCCCGAGAGGAAGCAAGACAATTGAGAATAAAATTAGACAGTGTTGTAAAAGAACTGAGTATGCTCAAAAAAGTAAATCAAGATTTAGTAAATGAGAAGGAAAACTTAGAAAATGTAACTGCTTGGAAAACAGAATTATCTTGCTCAGAAATATCTTGTATTAGAAGAGACCTAAGCCAGTTAACATTTCTGGAAGGAGAACCTGTGAAAGAACTTAGAAAAACCAACAAGATTCCTGGGGCAGAAGACACAAAGAAGGTAAAGAATGGGGAACTCTTTAATTCATGAATAAGGGGGAGATTATGGATATCTATCTAGAAGTAGGATTTTTCAAGGGTCTTGACCAAAATACTATCTGATCCTTTCAATAGTAAAACCACTTTTTTCACCCATCTAATTTATATTCCTAATATAGAGAAATACAGAAAACAATTCATGTCCTTCAAATATACCCTTCAACTATGGCTAAACATTTAAGTAACAGAGGTTGATTGTTATATCCAATAACTCAGAGCATTGTTCTGACTCTGTCTCATGTTTTAAGGTAACAGATTACTTCTGTTATCCGAATTCTCCATGTTTTGTGTACTGTTTTCTTTTTAGCTCAAAAAATCAATGTAGTACATATCAAATGTAATCAAATGTAATACATATAAATATATATATAAAATACATATAAATATTATATATAAATATATATATAAATATATATGTATATATATAAAAATATATGTATATATATACATATATACACACACATATACATATATATACATATATAAATATATGTATATATATACACATATATATGTATATATATACATATAAATATTATATATATATAATACATATAAATTACATTATATTACTATGAATTTTGGAAAAAAACACACCATAGTGAATAGTATTGAGAATAAACTTGGCCAAAAATGCATGCCTTTCATATTTTTGGGCAAACAAATGGGCCATAGGAAGGAAATGGCACAAAATATATATTAACTGTTTCACCTTACTATAAAATAATGCAATGCTTGAAAACTGAAACTTTATATGTGAGTGGAAAACAGTCTTATCTTCTCAGCAGCTTCTAGTATTTTCTGATGTAGATTTCAGATGTTCTTCTGAAAACTCAAAAGAACAGGGTGGTATGAAATGGGACTGTTGGTTATTGGCTAAAATGAGACTAGCTTTTAAAGACAACTCAGTAGTGATAAGACAAAAGTACATTTCTAAGGGAAACTACTGTTTATAAGAAATATTCAGTCTTCCTAATAAATATGTATTTTATATTTTAATGATTTTTTCTAATTGTTATTAGGTTTGCCTATGTATTGTATGCAAAACATGTGTCTTCGAAATATATATTAGTACTTTTAGTTTCTGAATGGGATCCAAATTGGTATGTTATGCAGGTAACTTTGGGCCTTATACAAAACTTGTACAAGTCTGTCACCTGCTTCAACATGATTTACATTAGAAGTTTAAGAGTTCTTAATGTAGAGTTTCTCAATATGTTAATTTTGTGCATAAATTGCATTCCTGGTTTTGTTAATTCTAGGATTCTGTCTCCACCATAGTTATAGTTAACTAATGATAACTGGGATCTATTTCTTAAGTAAAAATCCATTTGAAGTATTTTGGATATGAAGCCTGTCATAACAGAAAGTGTGAGATATGTTAATAAAATGACAGTGATCCAACTACAATGATTTTTTTTGCACATTCTGTCCATATACAGTGAAACTGTACAAGATGTTACTTATTCCCTTTTTGCTCCTACATGACTTGCATATCTAGAAGAGCCTTGGGAGGTCCTGCGGAAGTTATTAGACTTTTCACTTCATTTATGTCTTTCTCAGATGTCATATTTTTCTGTTTTCTCAGGATGTAGAGGTAATCAAAGACCAAAACAATCAAAATAAAAATATCACTCCAAAGGCTCCTGATTCCTTTCCCAATGGAGTTCCCAGTGTCTATTTGGAGGAACCTAAAAAAAGTTTGGATAATACAGCTAAGACAACAGAGAATGATTTAATACATGTTTCTGTCTTGCATTTGCATTTGGCTGAGATGCAGAAAATCTTACAGAAGGAAAGAGAGTAAGTGTGAAATATATCCAACTTGGGGAAATCTCTATTAAAAATATAGGAGTTTAAGATATTTTATAAAATAGGTATGGGTTTATTTGCATTTATAGCTCATATGCTCTTATTTCAAATCTTTATTAATTGCTATTTACAAGGCAAATAAGGCAACTCTTTAAATAAGAATTTAGAGAGAAAATTCAGCATAAGGATTTTACTTTTTTTTTTTGCTTAATAGTATTGAAAATCAATGTTTTCATGATCTGTAATCATTTCACAATAGTGTGTTTGTTGTTTTCCTTAGTTTGTCATTTAAATAGGAATTGCTCCATACAGAACTGTTAAGAATGTACAGTTAATTAAAAAAAAAATATACCTATTAGCAATTTAGTATGAATGCAGTGGTACCTAATGTATGTTATACTCAGGTATTGGAGTGTTTTGTGTGTAATATTAAATTTTTATATGCTCTACCAGCAGACTCTGAATTAAAAGTACATGCATACAGCTGAAAAATGCTGTTAATCTCAACCTCTTCACCTGTAGTAAGGTCTATGTCAAAAGCAGATCACAAAGAAAGAATAACACATTTATTGTATGCTTATTATATCATACCAGATTTACCTCACTTAAATAGTAAATATCCATTTTGGTGGCCTAAAAGAATTCATATGTTGATTACACTATATGCTATCATGTGAGTCTCTGTGTTGGTAGGAATTCCTTGCTGTTTTGTGTAGATTATCAGTATTGAGCAAGATTGAATCACACCAAAAAGTCTTTCCAAGGAAATACACAGTGTATGATGTATGACGGATGTAGTAGGAGACTTCAGGCACTATGTGACTGTAACTTCAAAATCAGCTGAAGTTAATTAGATAATGAAAAGGAAGAAAATTCCCCCTCTATTGCAAATACGTTTAACAGTTTCAATTCAGACACTCTGTAATGGCAAGCTATGATAAAGAATTTCTATCCTGAAGGTTTTTTTACAATTGTCCTGTAGATAGTACAAGTCAGAGTAAAAAAAAATCAAAAAATTTTAATATTTAAAGTCCTTAAAATTCCTAACTAGTATTTACTGTGTTTTGTTATGTGAATTAGATTGCTGTAGAAAACATAAAATAATTCATTTGAATCGTATTGTGACAGATGACCAGAAGTATGTTCTACCTCATTAAAAAAGATTTAAGTTTTTGCAGAAGCAAAAGTCTCAGAATGCCTAAATTTTCCAGCTTGTCATGGTATTTGTGAGTTAAAAGATTGATGCCTCACATATCCATTTTCTTCTGATTGAAATATTTCGGGACCTAGATACTCAATTTTTCAACAGGAATCACAGTATACGTACATGTATGTATAAAACTTTCCATTTAGAAAGGGGATAATTCTTCAACTCTTATTTTTTAATGACTTCTTAGGCCAAATTTTAATAAATAATTCTACCTCCTGGTTTTGGTATTTTGTTCACGTGTCTCTAGCCAGTTTGTAGCTATACTTCAGAGCGAGATATTTTTGCCATTTATCTCTAGATACAGACTGATTGTGGTATACGGTAATAAATTTACTGGCACATGGTAAGAAATGGGGCATGTCTACCTCGTGCAACATATGGCAGTGCCAACCTCGGGCAGCAAATACAGAACAGTGATTTCCACATAAGAGCGGGCATTGGTATAACAACTGCCTCTCTAGGTCACTTTGGGCAACGTTTCCCACGTGCAAAGGTGTTCTGTAAGCAGAATATATGCAACTTAAAAGTATGAAGCAATTATTTTTGGCAATGCACACAATACATAGCTAGGAGTAAAGCTACTAGGATAAGCATTAACATAGTCACCAGTCTCTTGATACACCCTATGAGTCTTTGTTGGACAGGCTATCATTTGCCAGCTCAGAAAGGATTGGTCTTAACTGCTTACTGGAATGTGCTTATTTTGCTGAGTCTCCATCTTCAGATTCCTAGTTTTTCCTCTTAAGGTTTTATACTTGTTCATGTCAGTATTTTTGGTCCTGGATTCTGGAGCTGCTAATAAAGACTATCTCCACAATCTCATCCCTGTTTGCATTTTTACTTTTCTTATCTTTCATGGCTCTAGCTTAAGTACTTTCTCACAGCTTCTTCCTTGCAACTTAGCCATTTTCTCAGTAAAATTGAGCCAAGGATGCACAGCTGTGCTGCATCAAAAGCAAGCTTGGATCACAGACAGCTTGAACCCCTAGGCCAAAGGTTACCTTGGCAGTCAGGATGATCTTACTCATTCAGCACAGGACTTCTCAGCAGTTTTCTGGTTTACATGCAGTAAAGAATTGTGGCCACATTCTTTCCAGAATTAAGTTAGTTTATGTAGATCCAGTGTTTGGACTTGCCCTAGTTACCTTACTCATCTCTCCATACGCTGTTTTGCTTCTTCACCCAGAGAGGAATAATGCTTCTTGCGTTCTGTTTAGAGCTATCTTCAGTAATACCAATATACCCTTAAGCCATGGATCTGCCTTTGTAAAATATAAACCTAAAGGATCTCTAAAAAAAAAGGAGAGCTCAAAGTTTATGTTTTGACTTTCAAAGAACTTCAGGGTTGGGTTTACAAAATCACACACCAAAATCCTCTACTAGGCACTACTGCTTACATCAAATATGCATTTGAGGTCCCATTGACGTCAATAGAAATTAAAGACCTTATGAGTTGTTCAGCACTTGAAAGAATCATTTGCCTAAAATAGCTATCTTTAGTCATCTTTTGGATCAGTGTTCTCATCTAACTGTCTTCTGGTTTCAAGGTCTGTATTTGTTCCACTTATTGCAAATGTAAAAGTGTTTCTTTGGTCTAAAACCAAAAGCCCACCAACTACACTGGTAGTTGATAATATCAAAGAGGAACTGCTTAGGGCTGAATGGGCAGAGACAACAGACACAGGGGGCTCCGTCTGAGCATCAAGAAACACATTTTTTTCTGTGAGGGTGACCAAACACTGGCACAGGTTGCCCAGAGAGGTTACTGAGTCTGCATCCTTGGTGATATTCAAAAGCCATCTGGACACAGTCCTGAGCTATCAGGTCTAGGTGACCCTGCTCAAGCAGAGGGGTTGGACCAGACAACTACCTGTGGTCCCTTCCAACCTTAACCATTCTGTGTAATTCTGTGATTTAATTAGATAAGAAGTTAAAATAGGTGGTTATAAGAGCCATTAAAAATGCTCTTATCTTGACCTTTTGTTTAAGTAGTAAGCTTCTTCACTGATCTCTGCATTATTCTTTCTTCTACTCCTTATTTTCTTTATTTAAATAGTAAACTTTATGTAGTCAGGATTATCTGTTTCATTTGGTAGCATCAGAGGGACCTGATCTCACTTAAGAGACACTGTAACACAAAATAAAAATGCTATCTTCTGAGTAAGCACTGCATTCTTCTTTTACTTTTCAGATTAGACCATTCGTAGGGACTTTCAATGCATTCAGTACAGTCAGGAGACTGTTATTCAAAGTATTAAACTGTCATCTTTCACGCTTTCAATTTCTACTGTATTAAGTGTCACTCAGTATTTTTTTCAGTTTCCCAATGAAGTTATGATACCATTCCACTGACACATCCCTTTGCTTTAGAAAAAAACCTATTCAGTTGAAATGCATATCTTAGGTTCCTTAAAAAAGACAGAGGTTGTCTTGCTCAACTTTGCTTTCTGAGTGACGGCATTTATTTTGTTACTATAATGTTACGGGAGCCATAGGCATTTACTAAAATAAGCTGTGCTATGTGCTATATCTATGCAGAGAAAGGAGATCCCTGGTTCAAGAGCATTAGGTTTAGTTGTAAAAGAAGAGAGAATAAGAAGATACTTCACTCAAATAGCTACATTAATGAAGCAATCTAACATTTCCTCCAGGACCTGAGCCAGACCGGTCAGTGGTAACTCTTGGTATCTCTAAACAAGCCTGCAATATGCTGCATAGACACGCTTCAGACAAATCTCATCAATACCCTTTGCTTTAACTCCTTAAAGTTAACAATGCTGTTGTGGCAGACTAATTTTAAACCAGAAATTCTTAGAATGTAATTATAGTCAGCCTGGCAATACTGTCTTTAGTAAAAAGATTGACACGTTTCATCAGACTCAGAATAGAAAATAAAAACTTTGGCATAAAATAATTTCTTTAATTGCCAGTATTAGAATTTTATTTTCAACTATTTCAATTTTTTATCTTTTCTGCTGTACAGCCCTTCATCCCTCCATTTTCATAGGTCTTATATAATTTAAAATATTCATCTCCCAACATAGATTCATAGAATGGTCCAGGCCAAGTTCTATTTTGTTGCAAAATTGCAAAATGATGCATACGCATTACACAAATATAAAATAAAATTATGAATGTAGGACTATAAATTATGAGAAGTTCATTCTTATCTTTGAAATTTGGCTAGTAGTGTTTCCTGTTAACACAGAAATGAGTTTTTAATTGGTGTCAAAGACAAGAACATCTGTAGTGCTTCTGCTGCCTCATATTTCTTTCATTATTTCCTGAATGGCTGAAAATATTTTAATTGGTTAGAAAAGGGCAAATGAAATATCAAACTTCATTGTTTCAGTAATACAGTAACTTTCTCCAAGGAATCATCGTTAGTTCTTTGTGAATTGTGAATCCTAAGTATTTTTCCTGAATGTAGTAATGGATTTTATGCTCAACACTTAATGAGAATACAGTATCTCTGAGCTAGATAATCCCTTTTCCTAAAATTGTTCTAGCATTTTTATCAAGAACAATTACTTTTTGAAACATGAGATATGCATATTTTAATTATTAATTTTTTTTACATCTAAAGTAGATCATCTTTGATTTCAGTACTGTCTACATGCTGTATATATTCCCACGTATCTGTGTGTTTAATCTTCTACCTCTACGCAAATAACAGTACCTTTTCTCTGAGGATCTTCACTATCTTATAATGTATTAGGTGACCTGAATCACTAACTGAAGACCGTTTCCAAATTTTCTTCAGTTTATCCCAAAATTTTATTTCATTTAAAATTTTAATTCTATGCTACTGGATTTCTTTGTTCTCTTTAGCTATTATTTTTGGTAAATCTCTTGGAATCATTATATGATGATAATATAGTTTTTTAAGAAAAGAACAGATATATCGTTGACAAAGGCAGCAAAATATAACTCATGAAAATATAACTATGAAAAAAATTCAAAGTAATTTGTCTGTTGTCAACTTTTGAAATACTTTTTCAGAATGAACATGTTTCTGGAAAAAGAAATGGAAAAGATAGAAAACGAATTATTTATTTGGAAATGGAAGTATGAAGAACTGAGACAAACCAAGCTGGAAAGCCTGAAACAGGTATGTTAGCAGTACATCATTATCATGTGCAGTAAGAAACAAAATTGATATTTCTGATTTCCTGTGTGGAAACTGAGTAAAATCATATCTAGGGTTTATGTATCTTGGGGAGAGGGACATATCCAGGGTGCATGGAGAAGCCTAGCCCCAGCTCAGATGCCATGTGCTGCCATGGAGGTACTAGTGTTGGGGAGCCATAGGGAGGCACTAGGGTGGCTCTGTAGTCTCACAGGAAAGGACTGGATGGGGAGGCAGGTCCTGGTGCCCCATCCTGATGTGCTGTGAGGGTAATGGCCCTGATATTACAGCCATGGTTGGGGTCCTGCAGAGCTTATGTTCAGGCAGAATGGACCCATGGAGGAAAGGAAGTGTATAGGGACGTTCTGCCACTGTGACACCATTGCCCCCAGCCTACCGAGCGGCCATGGTGGGGGTGACAGCCTGGCAATGAGGAGTGTGGCATCCTCAGAGGCAGTGGAGGCATCCTGAGATTTATACAGCATCTTCCAAGTGCAACAAAGGTCTGTCCTAATACTCAGGGGAACAGATAGATGCATCAGGAGGTTGATTTATCTTAGCAGGGAACTCTTGGTGGAGTTCTGATGCCAGAAAGCAATATACTTTTAAAAAGGAGATAAGCCTACAAAGGAACAGTTTAAGAAAATTGTCTGGTTATGTAGGAATGTTGTTAGGAAAGAAGTGTTCATTTCAATCCAAGTTCATGAGTAGAATATTAAGAAATATTTGCATTGCAGCTTTCAGGTTTTAGCTTTCTGAACAATGGGTTGAGGACCTCTTAGAAAATATGTGTCGATATAACTAGATACAGATATAGAATTTTAAATTTCCTACAAATTTAACATCTCAGATTTGGAATAATCCAGGAAAATTAATTATGTTTTCTATTTATGTTCTGGAAAAGATTGCAAGCAGTCTATTAAATTCCAAGTTCAAGTTACAAGGATGCACATATGTAAATGGAATTTCCTTCATAGATGAACATCCACAGCAACAAATTAACATCTGTCATATTTGAGTTCCTTCAGATTTTAATTCTTTATTTTCTGCTTGCTCATTAAATAGGATTTTAGTATGTCATACTTCTGTACAACAAAGGAACTCTAGATTTAGTTAATTATTTCCTTAAGAAACATAGTCTTTATATTTTGTGGCACCATCATCAGGAACAGAACAACAAGAAGTAAAAAATTCCTGGGAAGAGGTTGGAGATTGATAGATACCAATTTTTATATATGTGCAAGCATATACACATGTATACGTGTTGCTGCATTTTTCTTGGGAACTTGCTGAATTTCTTTAATTATGAACAGAACATGATATTTTGAGAATTCTGTTTGTCTTCAGAGACTTATAAGACATATATCTATTTTAAATTACAGGACAGCATTGGTCTTGATGAATCTGACTAATGTAAATGATATTACTTACATTTGTGGGTTTTTTTGTAAGTGAAAATTCTTCATTTGTTGAAAAAAGCAAATCTTGTGTTCTGGTAATGCATGTGTGAATGTCACTTACTATATATTACTGCTGATAACTGGATGCTGGAACACCGTACAAGGTTTTTGACGGTGAAAAATTTGAAAGTGAAATAAAGGAAAGCACAGATGTGTACTAGGCTAAGTCTGGAATCTGTTTTCTATAAACACTTGCAATACTAAATCACAAAGATATTTCTAGATTAATAACAGATTAATCATTACTTTGGATAATTTTCATGTCTTCGACTAAGGGTCTTTGGTTTCAGTCAATGTATAAGTTAATCTGCTATTTCCATTGGTAGATCACCTCATGGTCCCACTGGGACCGTGGAAAAAAATGCTTGGTTTGCAAGTGACAGTGCCACAGCAAATTAAACCATTTTTAGCAGTGGTGAGCTCTGCTAACCTTTTGGAAGTTTGAGAGATTTTGTGTAATGCTAGAAGCTTCACAGCTGCCAAGATTTGGGTATTAGCGCTCTAGTAACTAATTACTTTCTGTTAAAAGATTAGCATTCACTCACCTTTTAACAAACTAAATATGGAAAGCCTAGGTGATCTTGATAATCATCTTTTCAAAAAATGCTTCAGTCTGCATCAATTTGGAAACTGTAAATAAGTTTTCAGTATATTAAGTTAACGAAAAAAAAAAGTAATAAAGTGGCAATTTGTGTTTGTAGTAAATACAAGCATTATATATACCTTTGAGTGACACTGCCATTGAACTTGTCCTGGTTGGGATCATAAATTAGACCATTTTAACAGTTGCAGCAGGAAGTTGCACTTAGTGTGGAAATTGATAATTTCTTTTTCCATTATAAAAAGTCTGCTCTCCCACTAAATAGTGTCAACGGTAACTTCTAATTTTACTAAGAAGCTCATTGTTCAAATTTTTACTGATATTTGACAGCACTGTTTCTTTATTTGCAAGCAGTCAAGTGTCATCTGTTTTTACTGCATTTATGAGCTTGTTACGCAATACTCAGTCCATGAGATCACATCTTAAACTAAGATTTATGTGTCAACATTTCTTAGCTGTCAAAACCATTCTGTATGTACTGTCCAGTTAATAAGCTTCAGTTCTGCTTCTAGAATAGCTTGCAGTAATATTAGCGGAATAGTAAATAAGCTAATATTTCCTATGCCTTCGTTTTTGTGTACATTAAAATAGCCTATTCACAACCATAAAACATTTTCTTATTTTTAAAAAGGGTAAAGCTATTGTTCATTATAAAATCACACTTCCATTATTATTGTGTTTGCATGAGAATCCACAGAAAGGTCTGTAAAAACATTGAAAAAATAAAGGGTGTTGACATTAGATAGATTTGTTTTTAAAGTAACTTTCATAGGAAAACCTAGAAATCTTTAAATTCTCTGGAGAACATGAAAATTTTGGCATCAATGATGTTGCTAGTTGAATATCCATAGTCATCTGCAGAAATGGGCTATACAATTTTGTTCAGATACGGCCTAGTTTACAGATCAATTAAATAACTTTACAGTTTGAAAGACACAAAAAGTGTATCTGAGTCTGATTAGTTAGGTCTTTAGATTTTTTGTAAAACAGCAAATCCTTGATGTGTTGCCCTGATGTTTTTAATCACAGGATTATAGTTAGCAAGACTGTTCAAGTTTTAGATTTTAGAATGCTCATTTAGTCTTATAACATGCACAAGAAAACATTCTTGTTTACACTCTTTACAAGTCTTCCTCAACATTTTATATGTCTTTATAATTTCTGAAGGGCATGCTTTTTTGATGGTTTAAAAGTTATATCATATGGAATATTTACAAAACAATTTCACATTATACTGAAAACAGAAAAAATGCATATACTGCTACATTCCACTGGTGTGCACTGTAGACTTACAAATGCTACTATAGGCAGTGACTATTGTGTTGTTTAAAATAATTTTCTGTGAGCTGAAATACAGAATGTGCCCTTACTCTACATTGTCTAGTGTGTTGGTAATTAATGAGGGAAATTCATAGCCCAGTTTGTGGGATGTGAGGCAAAATTTACACTAGTTGTTACATAAAGCCTATTGGAACACGAATATGAAAAGAAGTATCCTTAGATTAAAAAGAAACACAGACTAAATTGGCATTTTGTATCTTAGGCAGAGTAATGCATGGAGTTGAGGGTAAATCACCAGCACTGCTGATTTTGCACTAGAGCCAAAGAAATATCTTTAAACAATTTTTAGAACAAATGTTTTCTCTTCTCTCAGTTTATAGATAAGTTTTACATCGTATCTTTTGGCAATCTATGTATTGTTACTTAAGTGCATTAATTTCTTTAAGAGAACTGTAACAACACCTTACCTGTTGTTTCTCAGGTGGAAGAAACTCCACTGAGGCTAGTGAGGCTTCTGGACAAATCAAGTCTTCTACTTTCACTGTAGATGTTTAAATGCTGTTTAAAATGGAACAGCATTTTTGGAGACTCAGGTTGTTAATAGCTAGTTCTTGTTAAAGAATTATTTCTACCTTTTCCAGAAAACTTTATTCTGAAATTACCTTACAGTGTGAAGATGCTGCAGAGTTGCTTATGTGTAGTTGCTATTTACATTCACTTAGTATATACATGAACTAAAAATAGTGATACTCTGATAATCTTACAGAAAATTTAAATACATGTAGTAGAGCCATATATTCTGACCCATATTCTTTGCTTCACCCCAAAAATGCCTTTTGGCTGTCTCAGAAAATATAATTATCAAACAGTAGCCTTAATGCCTATATAGCTAGTTTGAATTATCTTGTTTAATTCTCACCTAAGGTGGACAGAAATATTGCATACTATACATAGCTATCATAGGAATAAAATTATGGCCTAAATTTGTGATGATTTCATATAGTACCCAATAGCCAGTATTTTGCTCCAACGAGCTAAATCATTTTTTATAAAGTTTGATATCTAAATCTTCAAGGCTGATTTTTAAAACATCTTTTTGGGAATTTTCTGAAAACAATGTCTGAATTCTTTGTGAACTCAAATGATTTTGTAGAGTGGAAACTCAGTGCAGTTACTTTTTCCTGTGGTAAAATCTCAATGTTTTTAGACTAGATCTAGAATTTGGAATGTTCCTTACCGGGCTCAATACTTCATTTGTTTAAGAAACTGGTGTGGTTTTCAGTTTGAGTGAAATGGGATGATGACGTTACTACACAGCTGGCTGCTGGTTTGATAAAAGTACTTAAATCATTACTTTAGATATACACCATGTTTCTTCATCCTGCCTAAATTACAATAGTTTACAAGTAGTTTGAGCATAAGGAAAGAATTCTGGAGCATTGCTTAAGCAAGAATTCTTGTAGAGCCTTAACTATTCTTTCCACTGTTTTCGTAAATCAGGTACCAGTTCTTTAGTGTTACCTCTAGAAATTATGTACTCAATGTGAATGTTTTTCTCACCAAACATAAAGTATAATTTATGATGGTGCATAACATGAAGTTTCTATTTGATTGCCTGTTTTCCTAAAGATGTAATTTGGAAAATGCTAGAAAAATCTACTGTTTCATTGACAGCCCCCCCCCCCCCCCCGGCCTCCCCCCATATTAGCTTCTAACAAGAAATTTAAACTGTATTGAGTTGTACTTGCCAGTATTTCCTGGATCTTCATTACACGTTTGGCAATGAAATATAGACCAAGATGAGGATTTTTTTTTTTTTTATATAAGGGCATTCTGTTATAAATGAAAGAGGAAAACTCATCCTTATTTCTGTGAGGAATATATTTAGAAGAAACGTGTGCATACTGAAACATATCTGTGCATATTGATTTTCTGCGAAAGGAATATCATGCCAAAGCTGCATTATTTGTAAAGATTTGATTTGCCTGTTGGCCTGCCACCAGCAGAAAGTATAACCTGGTGAGGAAATGTTTTGAAGACAGAGGAGGAATACGCACACGCTTGTATATATATGTGTTTATATACATGAAGCAATCTTTGTTCTAGAGGTTAGCATTGCATTTTTAACAAAACCAGTTCTTCATAGCTTAGGCTGAGAAATCCAAAATGACGACAAAATTACTTCTTAATAATCTATTAGAGTCATCAGTTTACCATATGGTCCCATATCAGAAACAAATTTTTTGCAGTGTATAGTTTTTTAAAAAATCACCCCCAAAAAAGTTTTGTTAAATATGTTTAAATATTTTGAATTTACCTTTCAAGATTATATTTTAGTATACACTTATTTTCTTGCTTAAGTAAATATTTCTGCTAGTAGGCTTACTTGTTAATTACATTAAAACAGCCTGGGCTAAAGCAAGCAGTTTCTTTTTTAAAAAAACCACAACAACACACAAACGAACAAAAAACAAACTAACAAAAAACCCCAACAAAAAAAAAAACCACCCTAATGAATTAAATGTGACACCTGGTAGAATGTATAAAATTGAATTTAATATCTGACATGTTGCAGACATTGAATTAAAGATATAAGCATTTTGTACTTAATTATGTAGTTGGTTTTTGTCAGTCTTTATCCAGATAAGGCTATTGATGTGTCACTTAAAAAATAAAAATCTAATTAGGGGGGAGGTTTGATTGGAAAAATAACCTTAGATCATTCTCTTTTTTAGTTTTGGAAAATACAGTGCTCTCTTCTACACATGACAAATATTTAGTGTTCCTACTTTAAAAAAAAAAAAAAGCGCTTTATTTCCTTGGAAAAAAAACTCAACAAATTCCTGTCTCTCAGGTTTCTTTTAAATTATTTTTCCATGGAAAATAATCCTGTCACCTTGCAAGCTCTTGTCATAATGTTAATAAGAAATGCATAGGTGGTACTTTATTTATCTGGGATTTAACACCTTTATACTTATGAACAGTTTCCATTATGGACTCAGCAGGACTGTTAGGAATCACTGCCTATGTTGACTCACAAGTCATGAAGGTTTGTGAAATCCATTACTGTGTAGTGATCTAGAGTTTCGTGTTTACTATATGGTAAATGGATTAAGTAATTTTTTTGCATGCCTTTGAAGGGAAAACATTTGGAATTGCAATGAAGTTTATTGTTTTTAGAGGATCATGTTCTATGAAATAAAGAAGGTGCCTAAACTTTTAGTGTTAGAATTAGTCATAGAATCGTAAATTAATTTGGGTTGGAAGGGACCTTTGAAGGTTATCTAGAACTACCCCCCTGCAGTAAGAAGGGACATCTTCAGCTAGATCAGGTTGCTCAGAGCCCAGTCCAACCTGACCTTGTATGTTCCCAGGGATGGGGCATCTACCACTTCTCTGGGCAACCTGTTCCAGTGTTTCACCATCCTCATTGTAAAAAACGTCTTCCTTATATCTAGTCTAAATCTACCTTCTTTTAGTTTAAAAACATTACTTTTTGTTCCATCACAACAGGCCCTGCTAAAAAGTCTGTCCCCAACTTTCTTATAAGCCCCTGGAGCCTTCTCTCCACCTTCTCTTGGCTGAACACCACCAACTGTCACAGCCTGTCCTCATAGGAAAGGTGCTCCAGCCCACTGATTATTTTTGTGGCCCTTCTCTGGACACACTCCAACAGGTCTATGTCTTTCCTGTGCTGAGGGTTCCAGAGCTGGACACAGTACTCCAGGTGAGGTCTCGCCAGAGCGGAGTAGAGGGGCACTCGCCACACTCCACCTCCTGGCCACGCTTCTTTTGATGCAGCCCATGGTATGATTGGCCTTCTGGGCTGCTAGTGCACATTGTCGGCTCATGTCCAGCTTTTCATCCACCAGTACCTCCAAGTCATTCTTGGCAGGTCTGCTCTCAATCCCTTCATCCCCCAACTGTTATTGATACCGAGGCTTGCCCCAACCCTGGTGCAGGACCGTGCACTTGTCATTGTTGAACCTCATGAGGCTCACATGGGCCCACTTCTCGAGCCTGTCCATGTTCCTCTGGATAGCATCCCATCCCTCAGGTGTGTCAACCACAACACAAACTTGCTGAAGGTGCACTCGATCCTACTGATGTCATTGATGAAGATATTAAACAGTACTTGTCACCATATGGACCACTGAGGGACACCACTTGTCACCAATCTCCATCTGGACATTAAGCCTTTGACCACTACCCTCTGGATATGGCCATTCAAACAGTTCTTTATTTACTGAACTGTCCACCCATCAAATCCATACCTCTTCAATTCAGAGAGAAGGATGTTGCAAGGACTGCATCAAAGGTTTTACAGAAGTCCAGATAGATGACATCTGTAGCTCTTCCCTTGTCCTCTGGTGTAGTCACTCCGTCACAGAAGGCCATGAGGTTGGTCAGGCAGGACTTGTCCTTAGTGAAGCCATGCAGGCTATCTTGAATCATGTCCTTGTCCTCCCTGTGCCTTAGTGTAGCTTCTAGGAGGATCTGTTCCATGGTCTTCTAAACACAGAGGTGAAGCTGACAGGTCGGTAGTTCACAGGGTCCTCCTTTCTACCCTGTTTAAAAATGGGTGCAATGTTTCTCTTTTTCCAGTTACCATGGGCTTCACCTGATTGCCATGACTTTTCAAACATCATGGAGAGTGGCTTGGAAACTATATCAGCCAATTCTCTCAGCACTCTGGGAGCCTCAGGACTCAAGTACCATAGACTTCTGTATGTTCATGTTCCTCCAGTGGTCGTGATCTTCTCTCACAGTGGGAGGGACTTTGGTCCCCCAAATGTAGCTTCGTGCCTGCCATCTAGGATACGGTTATATATATATACAGCTTTCAGGATAGATTTACTGTTTCATTGTGGCTGCTGAAACAGAATTTTCTTTTTGACTCAACTAAGCATATACAAGAGAGCTGTATTGCTTCTGGAACAAAGAAGTTGTACTTTCATGGGAGGTAGGAAAGGAAGAGAACCAGTCATGCCTTTTTTTTTGTCTTTTCTTTTCTTTTTTTCTTTTTTTTTTTTTTTTTTTTCCTGCTTTCATTTTTCTGTTTAATGTGCAACAGGATTTTTTCTCTTTGGTCTTCATGCTTAAAGAGAACTCTCTGGCACTGAAGTGCCTCTGCACTGAAGCATTATATTTTCACTTTCAAACAAAGAATTCAATCTTAGCAAAAATTAATGAGTGTTTTGTCTGGATACAGTCAAAAACTCTCCTTGTTTACATCAGTGGAGTACTGTATATTTCTTTGAGCAACAACGTGCGTGATATCCTGAAGTCAATGAGAAATCTGCTGATGAGAATAAACTTTGGATCAGCTCCTGATTTAAACTATGTAGTAACAGGTGTTTGAAAACTGTGCCAGAAGGTTCTTCAGGAACCTTTGTAACTTCAAATTACCAAGGTAATATGTTATTGTAGGTATGGTTCAGATAAAACAGAAGAGGTGTCTTGTAAACCGTACTGAAAGTAGTAGAACTATTTCCACAGGCACTTGCCGCCAGACCATTGACCTACGGAAGTTATCTTAGGTAATTACTTATCTAGATCAAGTAACTAAAGCTGTATATTTCAGGTTCATACTCTGAGAGAGAGCTGTCTAGAGGCAATGTTCTATACCATATTTATCTGAAGCCTAAGCAGCACAATACTTCAAAATTTCCTTGAGCAAAGTCAGTTCCTGCATTTCTTGAATCCTGTTGGACTTTCAGTTCAGAAGAAAAAATGAGCTTAAATACTAGTTTAATCTGTCCCTTTTAGTGTAGGCTGTTGTTTAAGGAGAATCCTTATTGCACCAGAACATGGCAAATTTTGGAATCTGCTGCATAGTAAAAATTACCTGCACTTTAAGTAATGTTGATATAGCAGTCTGGAATTCATCAAGCAACTTTGCAATCTTGATTTTCCTGAAAATTTAACATTATGTCCAATCAGATTTGCAAATTTTTATTAAGTATGTTGGTGTGCTTTTTTTTTTTTTTTTTGCCTACAGGAAAGTAATGATTACAAATTCTACTGTGATTTCACGCTATTTAGTATTCTAGTAATCTAAGATGTATTTATTTTTAGAGATCTACAGTTACAGCAAACATCCTATTTCCATCACCACTTAACTATTAATCTGAAAAGTCAACAATGTTCATCTGTAAGATAAGTGATCTTGCATAGTTCCTGACCTAAATGTAGAATGCTTTGACTGTTGCTGTCAGTTTTGATGTATTGTCGGTATGATTCATTAGCAGTTATGTTGAAAACTGTACTGTAAACTGAGATAATTTAACTTAGTATTTTCTTTTCCAATTTATCAATTACCATCATTGTTGCATCTTTAATATTATTAATTTAATAATTTCTAGTAAACTGGGTTGAACAGTGTTCTGATCTGCAGCACATCGTACCTATACAGTCCAGGAAATTCTTGAGACTGATGACAACTTAAACTTGCTTTGAGTGCTTCCAATCATGCTGACCTCTATTGATATAATTTTTTCTTACAGTTCCTTATTTATCTATATATTTGACTCAGTAAAGCAATATAAAGTCAGGATCAAAGGTCAGCTTAGAAATTTGTTGGAAACGGGGAGGTGTTGACCTTCTGTATGGCAAATGAAAATTCAAAAATAAAATAAATTAAAAAAAAGAGATTACCCGTTTGCACTGTTTATTTTTTTGTTTTCAGGTGATTTTCTGCATGCCTACATTCATGTTCTTGTGACAAATCCCTGTATTTTTTGAGTAAGGGTTGTAATCTTCTTTTTGTAGTGCTTATTAGAATGGTTCGTGGCTTATTCTAGTCCCTTAATTAGCTAATAATAATAACTAATAGTATTACTAAACACACAGCAGCAGATAATTAGTTGAAACAAAGTGAGACAGGCTGTTATAGTCTGGACTACAATTAAATTTGTATGCTGTGTATCTGTAAAAATCCCAAATTTTTCAATTATCTTTGGTAAATTAGAGATAAATTGTTCTGAGAGTTAAGACTAACAATTTAATCAGTCATCCTTTTGCATAGAAGTTTACTTTCGCTTTCAATACAGTCTGTATATGCATTTTTACTCATAAGCATACAAACTGACAAATCCACTCTTTATCTTGATGTTGGAAAAGATTTGCATTAGTCAGTCTCAGCTCTCTAAGGGGCTAGTCTGGGTTCCTTATTTGGGAAGGAAGTTTACCCTTAAACTAAGCAACTTCAGTTTGCCATTGTGACAATACTTGGATGAAAAGAGAAATAAGCAGAGTTTAATAAAAGGTTTCAATTGTCATTTAAAAAAAAAAAAAAGATTCTCAGCAGAGACCTATTATGCCACCTTTTGAAATATAAACCAAAATGTATAGTATTGAACCTTTATCAGACTGGGGAACTAATGAATAGTCTTTTTTTGTCTTTTTTTTTTTTTTTTAACGTAAAGCTAAAATGTCACTGAGGCAAATTAAGGGATGAAAGCTCACGCTTTGCTTTAGATCTTTTTGGCTAAGAATGCTTCAAACCAGCTGCCCTTTGAAATTTAAAATTAAATTAGCAGAAATAATTGCTATAATCCCTATGCCTAAAACAATCTTTGCCATTTACTTAGGTTTTTTAACACACTTTGTTTAATCTATTACCACTGTCACCCCCGCTGTGTTCTGTCATAATCCAATCAACTGCAAGAAAAGCATGTTACTGTTTGTAAAACAAACAAACCGACCAACTGTTTTGGTGTGAATGTCAAGAGCTTCAGTTCTCCCATTCTCAGTAGTGAAACATAAAGATTAAGGTGTGATTTTATTGTTTTTTAAAAAAATTAATTTTAGATAAATTTCCTAGATCAGTGGATTGTTAGTTAATATGGGGATTTTTACTTATTTATTCCCTGGATTAAAGGTTCAACCTCTTCATGCAGGAGAAGCAAGAGTAACTATGCACTTGTTAGCACATTGGAGTTCTGACTCTCTAGATGAGTGATGACTTGTCAAGTTTTGAGAGTTTTGGTTGACATGTGTCCTTTATAAATTTCAAACAGTATTCTCCAAATGATTAACTGAAATGTGAATTCTTTTCTTGACTGAGATGAGACAACACTTTAAATTCACCTAAACCACTGTATAATGTTCATTTAAATTAGTATTGGTTGGAACTATAATTGTTATGTTCAGCTTTAGGCAATGCAGTTTGACAATTAAGTCATATTAGTCCCATCTCAAGTATCACTTGCCTGTAGGTATACAGCAAATGGGCATGTTCTACATGCCATTTTTATGTAAGGTCATGATTATGCTTATCCAGGCACCAGTATTTTGCTACACATAACAAAAAAAAAAATAATTATAATTTTAAGAGTTTGCATTAAAAAGGATGTTAAAAAAAAAGATGCCCAGTACATCCAAAGGAGTTTAGTCTCTGGTTTTAATTATGGGAAGCATTTGAATCTAAGGGGTCTTGTCATTGTTCAAAAGAACCCCCTCATGTCAAAAGATACTTAAATGATGGTTAATATTAAAGTTATAAATAAATAGTTACTGAATTCTGTTGGTAGTGTTTTCTGTTCACATAGACATGTAATTAGTCTTGAATGAGTACTCTTTTCTGTCATGAGAACCAAAGCTTCAAGTTTGGTTTCTGCAGTTAGAAATTATTCTAAGGGTCACTCACTTCAGATTTGTACAAGATGGAATGAAAAGTGCTTGATTTATGAACAAGTTCAAGGAAATGGGAAACCTTTAGAAGTGGCTAGTATGAAGAAAAAGTAGGCTAGAATGGATCCCAAGTAGAAAGTTAGTATTTGATAGCCTGAAAGACCATAGCAAAAGGGGATGTTATTAAGCCATGTAGTAAATTTGCAGTAACTTGACTAGTTACTGAAATAAACTAGTGCAGCATCATTTTGGTATAGTCAAATAAGGCAAATATGACCTCTGATGTAGTTGTTGGTATGTTTTATAGCATGTGCATTACTTTTAAAGTACAGCAAAGCCATAGAAGTAGGAAGCAATATATCTGAACAGTGTCTAGACTGAGAAACACAGAGCAGCCGAGGTAGCAAGTGATACTCTATCAGTTCTGGAGGTGAGGTTCTTTGTCCTGATCTGAGACAGAAACTCAGGTCAGGGTTGAGCAAAAAGTTTAGAGGTGCTTCTAGAGTAGGGCTGGAATTAGGCAGCCCAAGGAAAGTTAGGAGAGGTGAGATATATGTACTCTGAGGGCCTTTGTGGTGTGGGCCAAAGGTGGTGGTCTTACTTCCAGTCAGAGTTGGAAAATAAGATGGGGTTGAACAAAAGAGAAAGCCTAGTAATGTTTCTGGGGGCTGGGTGAAGAAAAAAAATAGATACTATGAAATAAAATTTGAATATGAGTTAGCAATATGCCCTTACTGCAAAGAATTGTAATGGTATCATGGGCTGCATTAGGACGACTGTTGCCAGCGGGTTGAGGGAAGCGATCCTTCCCCTCTAGTCAGTATTTGTGAGGCCACACCTGGGGTGCTGGTTCCACTTCTGGGCTCCCCAGTACAGGAAAGACATGAAAGACAGTCTAGCAAAAGGCCACTAAGATGATGAGGGGACTGGAGTGTCTGTCATATGAGGAAAGACTGAGAGAGTTGGGACTGTTCAACATGGAGAAGAGGAGGGTCAGGGGGAATCTTATAAATGTTTGTAAATATCTAAAGGGAAGGTGTATAGAAAATGGGGCCAGGCTTTTTTCAGTGGTGCCCAGTGACAGGATCAGAGACAATGGGCAGACACTGAAACACAGGAAGTTCCCTCTGAACATCACGAAACACTTTTAAACTGTGAGGATGACCAAGCACTGGCACAGGTTGCTCAGAGAAGTTGCTGAGTCTTCCACCTTGGAGATACTCAAAAGCCATCTGGACATGGTCCTGGGCAACTGGCTCTGTGTGGTGCTGCCTGAGCCAGGGAGTTTGGGCCAGGTGACCTCTGAAGGTCCTTTCCAACCTCAGCCATTCTGTGATTCTAGTATGCTGTTTGCAGAATGAAGAGGAGGAGATGGGGAATTGCCATTGGTAAGATACCATCTACTTTTTTGTCAAGTAATAAAACCTTTCAGCACATCTACTGTTGCCCATAATGTAATATATCTATAAGGCAAATTGATGTGTCTGCATAAAATTATATATTTATATATGGATTAGGTATATATAAAAGGAGACAATATGAGTGTTTCCTTCTAAAAACAGCAGTATAAATTTTAAAGGAATAAATGACTTGATAGACCGTTTATTATTGGTAATTTAATCATTATAATTAATATTTTTTTTCAGTAAGTAAATAGGTCTCACTTATCACGTCATCTTATGAAGGAAGGGAGGAAAATTTCAGGATTTTCCCCAGTACCTTAATAGATAGGATATTTGTAACTGAAAGATATTATTATACCAGTTTAAAAAAAAGTAAAACATTATGGCAAATTTGTCAAAACGTAGGAGGAACAGGACTCAGACATCCTGCAGAGATTTCTTATCTTTTTTCTAAGTTAGAAATCTAGATTGTTCATTTTTCTTGTGGGGACCTTCATTCTGCATCTAAGATGCAGGGAACATCAAGCAGCAAACCTCCTTCTGACAAATCACATCAGCAGATGGGTGTCCCCATTGCCTGCAGCAGGGAGTCTCCTACTTCTATTATTCACCATTTTCTTCTAGTGATTCTGAGTCACCTAGACTCACCCTGCAGAAAGGCCTCTCATCAACCACAGGGGCAGTGAACCAGTTCTGAAAGTGCAAGTTATCGGGTGGGACATGACATTTCTTCGTAGTGTGAGGATTCATCAGCTTCCAGCCTTCATCATCATGGGAATTTCCACTTTCCAGCTTCATACATGCATAGACTCTTCCTGCCCCTCTGCTACAGTTGAAAGTTCAGGTTCTTGAAGCTGCAAGGTCTAAGAAAAGATCAAGTCAACCTGTTTCTCATGCTCTCTGATGCTGTGTGAGTCTGGTGGCCTCTTCCAACAGTCCTTTCACAAGGAAGCACAGCCCCTTGACAACTGCACACCTCCTGCGGGCTTGGAGACCATGTGCCCAACAAGAGACTCAAGGGACTCCCTGCAGTCTGGCATTTTCTGAGTTGAATCCTCCTCCTGAAGCTCTGTCTGGGTCCGAGTCTGATAGGGAAGGAGCAGTTACTTCAGTGGCTCCTCACATGGCAGGTACACACAAGTTCCTCAGAGCGTTCCATGAGTCCCCCAGCAATCCCTGGTAAAGTGCCCAGAAACTTAAGAAGAGACTGAAAACAGAGTACTTTCAACTTTAACCTGGAGAATGTACTCACAGTGATGATTTCATCTAGGCTACTTAGAAATTCAGTCAGTATCAATATTGATGGTAAAATTCAGGAATGGTTCTTACACAAATATTTTATTGGAAGATATGCAAATATATGGCCTGCTACCTTTTTGACTGCAAACAGGTGTACAATATGAGAGCTCCCCAACCAGGAATGGTGATAAAATATTGAAATATTTATATTAGCAAATATGAGGCAAAGCTGCACTGAGAATGGCTACTGAGATAAGGCTGGTATTCTGTTTTATTTTGCAAGGTGGATGAAGATGATCATGTTTAGTTTTTATTATTTGTATTATTTTCACTGATTAAATTTCCATATAGAAGATACATTAGTGCTTATAATAATCAAGTGTACTTTATACACGTGTGTGCATTTGTATACATATATATATATATATGACAAAGGAATCAGTTTTGTCTCTGACTTCTTCCACCTGAAACACACTTTACTGACAAGAAAAATGACAGGTGTTTGTGTGGACTGATAATGTATGAGGTTTGCATCTTGAAGTACATATTGCTGAGTTCTGTTCTGAAATATAATAAAGTACATGGTTCATTTTTCATGTGTATTAGTAACTTAGTTGATCAGGACATGTGGACATGTTTGATATATTGTCTGGATATAAAAATGAATATGTATTATGTATTTGTTCTTTTTAACCCATGGGTGAAAGCCTCTCAGTTTCCAAGACAGCCTACCATTTGGCTGATATCTCAATGGAACTGTTTTCTTATGAAAGAAGACTTCATTCTTCAGTATTCTTGTCTGGAAAAATTCTTTAATGTTATGTAGCTATTAGAATGTGTGCCATCATCTCTTTTCCCCTGGATACACTCACTAAAATAAAGGACATGACGTGATTTTTCCAGATAGTGTGAGTGGGAATGCTAATTTCAGTATTTCAAGAATGTATGTCTTATATCAGATTACTATTTTTTTTCTATATATATATCAGAATGAAAACAAACCAAAAGTATAAAATAGGAACATTTATTGTTTGGGTGTCTTTTGTTTGTTTGTTTAGTTTTGTTTTACTTTACATTATGATTCATATTTCCTTTTAATACTACTTTGTCTTCTGGAAAGCAGATTTTTATATTAATTTAGGGCTAAGTACACAGGTATTTTGTATAAATTCTTTATTAGTCAGTAGCTTCTGATTAGGTACACTAATGAACTGGCAGCAGCACTTCATAAAGTTTATTTATTTCCAAAAAAAGTATATTACAGTTGCATTTGAAAAATGCCTTCTGTTGATACCACACAGTTTGAATATATTGCCTGGCAATAAAAATGAATATATTGCCAGGCTATACTGATCACCAGCTATTAGAGAAAGCCTAAAGAGATACAATCAGAAAAATAATGACCCTGACTCCTTGTGGCAGAATGTATTCATTGATTTGTTTGTTAGTTTATTTTTTTCTAAAAAGGAGTAATGTATTTCAGGATACTATCTTTCAGACTTTTATAAGTAGGGCTGTAGAATTAAGGACCACAGCTTTATGGGGCTACTATATCTTGAAGAGATTATAGATGCTTTTCAGTGGATCTATTTTTGTTAAAACTCATATTTCATTTTGCAGCTAAACCCAATATTTGTAACAAACCTCTTAATAGTTAATTCTAATTATTTAAACACTGTAGTGTATTGTCTTTGTAAGATGTATTTTCAGTTTCTGATAGGAGACCTGTCAGTCAATCTGGTTACCACCAAATTTTGGGCACTGCAAGTGTTGTTATTGTACACATTTTTTTTGGCCTGAAGATAGCGCAATTGCAGACCTCTTTCCCCTACAGGTGTAACTAAGGAAATTTTTTTGTCTTTTCATTTCATTTAGTGGACCTAGATTTCAGAAGGAAACCAAATACTTCTCTTCAGTTTAAAATCCTAACTGTAATTATCATTAGAGGCCATAGTTTACCTGACACATTTACTGTTCCTCTCCATCAACAGTAAAATCTCTTTTGGGGGTCAGTGGGGATACAGAATTTTTTATTTACTTAATGTTATACAAAATCCGGGAGAATCTGAGATAGTAGGTTCATAGATTCATAGATTGGTCCAGGCCGGAAGGGACCTCCAAAGGCCATCTAGTCCGACCTCCCCGCAGTCAGCAGGGACACCCCCAACTAGACCAGGTTGCCCAGGGCCTTGTTGAGCTTCACCTTGAATATCTCAAGGGAAGGGGCCTCAACCACCTCCCCGGGCAACCTGTTCCAGTGTTCCACCACCCTCACAGTAAAGAACTTCTTCCTAATATCCAATCTAAATCTCCCCTTCTCCAACTTAAAACCATTGCCCCTCGTCCTGTCGCTGCAGGCCTTTGTAAACAGACCCTCCCCAGCCTTCCTGTAGGCCCCCCTCAGGTACTGGAAGGCTGCTATTAGGTCTCCCCGGAGCCTCCTTTTCTCCAAGCTGAACAACCCCAGCTCCCTCAGTCTGTCCTCATAGGAGAGGTGCTCCAGCCCCCTGATCATTTTGGTGGCCCTCCTCTGGACCCGCTCCATCAGGTCCATGTCCTTTCTATATTGAGGGCTCCAGACCTGCACACTAAGGGTCTCTAAGGGGACCTAAGGACACTAAGGTCTCTAAGGACACTGGCTTGTTGGAGCAGGTCCAGAGGAGGGCCACGAAGGTGGAAGGGCTGGAATACCTCTCCTATGAAGACAGACTGACAGTTGATGGTGTTCAGCCTGGAAAAGAGAAGGCTCTGGGAGGACCTTAAGAGTGGCTTTCCAGTACCTAAAGGGGGCCTACAGGAAAAAAGGGGAGGCACTCTTTATCAAGGAGTGGGTGAGAGGTAATGGTTTTAAAATGAAAGAGGGTAGATTTAGATTAGATATTAGGAAGAAATTCTTTACTGTGAGGGTGGTGAGATGCTGGAACAGGTTGCCCAGAGAAGCTGTGGATGTCCTAGTCCTAGAGGTGCTCAAGGCCCAGTTAGATAGGGCTTTGAGCAACATGGTCTAGTGGAAGGTGTCTGCCCGTGGCAGGGTAGTTGGAACTAGATGATCTTTAAGTTTCTTTCCAACTCTAACTATTATATGATTCTATGTAATTACGAAAATAGACATTAATTGGGAGAAAAGACAGCTAAAATAGCACAAGATGTATCAGAAAAAAAATAATCATACTCATTTGTTTTTTAAATATTCATTCAAATATTCATGCTTTTCTGGCAAGCCTACAAGAATGTTTTCTTGACAGAATTGTCCTTACATCTTATGGCTATCAGAGATCTTACTTATAGCATGTGTTTGTATATCTTTATTCTAACAGTCCTTTCTTGTTCTAACTAGTTTCCTAGATATTTTTTGCAATAGCTTGTTGTTCATCTATGACAGTATGAAATAAGTAAGCAGTACTGTACAACTTGATAGACACTGACAGTTTGGATATTCCTCTACTCTCAATCATTTTATGAATTGTGATTACACTGAAGAAGGCTAGCATATAGCAAGAAGCTTTCAGTATTTTTTAAGTCATCTTCCTTATTTTTTGTATCTGAAAAATTTAAGTACTTTTGTTTAAAATAAGATAAAACATAAAAACTTCATAATTTTACAGTACAAATGAGTGCATGATGTGTTGGCATTCTCTTTACTGATCTCAACATTTTAGATAGGTAAAAGTACTTACTCTGAAGTTTTAAAATTATTTTCAGGTAATTAGTGAAAGTAGAATTTTGGGCAGGCGTTATGGATAATTCTCTCTGATACTCGGTGATAGAAAAACTTCTTTCCTTGCATGCATACTAGATTCTCCTGCAAAACAGGTGGTTGATGTTAAACAATTCTTCATGTGAATTCACTGATTTAAGTGAGACTCCATCAGATGCATTACAATCCATGCAGAGGCTACACTTGAGACATGAATGCAGCAAACATCTGAAATTCCAGGACTACCATGTCCTGATATGCATGTTAGCGTGGACTGTTAAAGATGCATTAAGGATTATTTAAGATAGACACTGTTCCTAGTTTTTCAGTGAAGATGTTAACATTTATTTAGTTTAATGTAATACATAGTCCCTAATAACTTGAATTTAGAAGAAACTGATGAAAGCAGTGCCAGAATCAACATAGAAAGAAAGATCTGTGAGATCCAGGGTAATTTTCCCCTCTTCACTGTCAGCATTTTCCTTTTCTTGAACTTATTTATGACTCTGCATATATTATTCATAATTGTTGTACATTTTCAGCCTTTAAGGTTTTATTTATCTATGGAGAACTTATATTCCTGCATAAAATCATTTGAGATAAATTACTTATACACACAAAAGAGTTTACTCATGTGCGGTAAATCAGCAACTTTTCTTTTAATGTCAACATTGTGCAATGATATCAGTTTGCAGCAGATTTAAACATTTGAGTAGTACCAGAAGGAAGAAATATTTGATTACTAACACACTGGTGCTCAGATATATCCATTGTTATGAATATAAGCATTCATTAAAAAGTTCAATTTATTGCAGGGCTTGACATCTCAAGATATTATCAGGCACAATAACATTTATCATGCTTTCAGTATAGTTTCTGATGGACTAAATGGTGTTCTTGGCAGACTTGCTCACAATAAGAAAAAAAGCAGAGTAAATTTATTTTTTCCTTTATTGAATGTTGAAGTACTTGTCAAATAAAAAGGTACCCAAGATTTGTCTTCTCTTTCCTGTGGAAGGAGTGCTAAGGATTCTGGTAGTCTTTGATTACTTCTTTTAGATGAAAAAGGAAAAGAATTCTAGAAACAGTCATATACACTGTAAATAATGATTGCAAAACTGCCTAGTGTAACACATAGTGAGTAACAGTTTTGCTTGCCAGCAAACATCACACCTGTGCACAGCAGTGCTGGGCTCAGAAGCAGGCAAGCTGATGGGTTTCCTTTCAGACCTAGGAGTTTTTGCAGTTTTTGCCAAGCTCTTACAGACTTCTAGCAGTAGAAATCTCATAACAAATAAAATAAAATAAATTAAATAAAATAATAATAAAAAAACCCAAACCCAAAACCCTCAAGCCCAAAACAAAACAAAGGGTATATTGCAGGTAATGAAGATTCTTGAAAGTATTTCCTATCCACTTGGACACGGGCATCTTGCTTATGTGAAGTCTGCCTTCCTCTTACACCTTTCGAAGAGGGAGGTATGCAGTGGGATGGAACCATTGCCATCTAAGAAGTTCTGTAGACACTTCTGACCTAAAACCAAAAACGGTATCAGAGAATCAGATTCAGCAATCTAACTGATCTCTTCTGCTTGTATATAGTGCTTCTGCCTATATCACATTTTTCCTGATCTTCCAGTACAGACAATTTTTTCTCCCAGTTATACTGAGAGAGTATCTTTAACACTTTGATACCATTCCTTTTAGAACCTTGACAAAAGACCTTCAGACCCGGTATTATAACTATGTTATGAATTGTAACGATGTTTCACTATGCACTCTTAATGAAGAAACCTGATGCTTGCACTTGATGGTAGACTCCTCAGGCAGAGCTTGTTTTTCAATTCGTTTGATCCAATCATGGCAGTGCCTGATACCGAACAAGAACTAGATGTGTGGTATCAGGCACTGCAGACCCCTGTAGCAGAGGGAGGTGACCAAAGGAAGAAGGAGGAATGAATACAAGTGCCTGCTAGAAGGAGCAAGGGAAAAGTCTCACAGCCCGCCTCTTCTCTCCATTTACCCCTGTACAACAAGTATGGGGCACTGGAGGTTGAGAGTGAGGCAAATGAGAAGGTAGAAGAAGCACCATCTGGGGAGTCACCTAAAGCAAATCAGTCTCCCCCTCGCATCAGAACCTCTACACTACAAAAAAAGAGGAAGGTTATTGTTATTGGTGACTCCCTTCTGAAGGGAACAGAGGGTCCCATATGTCGGCCAGATCCTTCCCACAGGGAAGAATAAGTCTTACGAGGAGAGGCTGAGGGAGCTGGGGTTGTTCAGTCTGGGGAAGAGGAGACTGAGGGGAGACCTTATCGCTCTCTACAAGTACCTGAAAGGAGGCTGTAGAGAGGCGGGGGTCGGTCTCTTCTCCCAAGTTACAGATGATAGGACAAGGGGCAATGGCTTCAAGTTACGCCAGGGGAGGTTCAGGTTAGATATTAGGAAATATTTCTTTACTGAAAGGGTTGTCAGACATTGGAATGGGCTGCCCAGGAAAGTGGTTGAGGCACCATCCCTGGAGGTATTCAAGAGAGGAGTTAACATGGTGCTCAGGGATATGGATTAGTGTTGGGTGGTGTTTTGTGTGTGTTTTTTTGTTTGTTTTTTTTGTTGGGTTTGGTGGTTGGTGATTCTGTGAAGTCTGCTGCCTCCCTGGGGCCCGGGTCAGAGATGTTACCAGAAGGCTGCCAAGTCTGGTACAGCCCTCTGACTACTATCCGTTAGTAGTTATTCAGGTGGGTAGCGATGAAGTCAACACTGGAAATTCAAAAACAATCAAAAAGGACTTTAAGAGACTGGGGAAACTGGTTGAGGGATCAGGGGCACAGATAATTTTCTCGTCAGTACCCTTAGTCGCAGGTAGGAATACCGAGAGGAATAAAAAAATATGCATGATTAACAAGTGGCTCAGAAACTGGTGCCACCAACAAAATTTTGGGTTTTTTAATCTTGGGGAACTTTATACGGCACCAGGTCTCCTAGCAACAGCTGGAATACATCTTTCTCAGAGGGGGAAAAAGATACTGGCATGTGAGTTGGCAGGGCTTGTTGAAAGGGCTTTAAACTAGGCTCGAAGGGGGAAGGGGTTAAACACAAGTCCAGCAGAAATAAGCCTAAGGAGAGCCTTCAGCCTGCCATATCACTTGAAGTGGGAGATGCTGTAAATACTGTAACAAAGGCATGGTCTTGCAGAGAGGGACCGAGATCCCCTGAGACAATAGGGGACAGAAGTGTATTTGGCACAAAACATGTTGGGAGATCAGTGGAGTGCCCCTCTAAGAAGGAGACACAGCCAGCAGACCGACTAAAGTGTCTCTACACCAACGCACGCAGCATGGGAAACAAACAGGAAGAGTTGGAAGCCATCCTGCTACAGGAAAGCTACGACATAGTAGCAATTACAGAAACTTGGTGGGACGAGTCCTATGACTGGAGTGTGGCCATTGATGGCTACAAACTATTCAGAAGGGACAGGAGAGGAAGAAGGGGTGGAGGTGTTGCCCTCTATGTGAAGAAATGGCTAGAGTGTGAAGAGTTGTTGCTAAAGAATAGCCATGAGCAGGTAGAAAGCTTGTGGGTAGGAATTAGAGATCGGGACAACAAAGGGAACCTTGTGGTAGGAGTCTACTACAGGCCTCCTGACCAGGCAGAGCCTGTCGACGAAGCCTTCTTACTCCAGCTGGAAGAGGCATCACGATCACAGGCTCTCATCCTGCTGGGTGACTTTAACCACCCTGACATCTGTTGGAAAAGCAACACGGCTGGCTGCAGGCACTCCAGGAAGCTTCTAGAGTGCCTAGACGACAACTTCTTGAGACAAGAAATCACCAGCCCTACTCGAGGAGACGCATTGTTGGACTTGTTGGTCACAAATGCAAGTGAGGCCATCAGGGATATCAAAGTTGAAGGCAGTCTGGGCTGCAGTGATCATGCTCTAGTGCAGTTCACTCTCTTAAGAAGTTTGAAGCCCAAGAGGAACACCGTCAGGACGCTAAATTTTAAGAAAGCGAACTTCCAACTCTTCAAGGAGTTAGTAAATAGGACCCCATGGGAAACTGCCCTTAGGGACAAGGGAGCAGAACAAAGCTGGCAGATCTTTAAGGATGCTCTCCATAGAGCACAAAAGATCTCAATCCCAACATGTAGGAAATTGGGTAAGGAAGGCAAGAAACCACCATGGTTGAGCCGGGACCTGCTGGTCAAACTAAGGGGTAAGATGGGGCTACACAGGAAATGGATGAAGGGACAGGCAACCTGGGAAGAGTATAGGGATGTTGCCCGGCTGTGTAGGAATGAGGTCAGGGAGGCCAAGGCACAGCTAGAATTGGACTTGGCAAGGGACATAAAGAAAAACAAGAAAGGCTTCTACAGGTACATTAACCAGAAAAGGAAGGTTAAAGAAAATGTACCCCCCTAATGAGCAGCAACGGGGAACTTGTATCAATGGAGGAAGAGAAGGCAGAAGTTCTCAATAATTTTTTTGTCTCAGTCTTCACTGGCAACCCCTCTCCTCCTAGCTCTTGTATTGATGGCCCACAAGTTGAGGATCCAGGTGACAAAGTCCATCCCACTATAACTGAAGGCATGGTACGTGATCACCTAAGGAATCTAAAGATATACAAGTCCGTGGGACCTGATGAAATCCATCCCAGAGTCCTGAAGGACCTGGCTGATGAAGTTGCAAAACCACTTTCCATGATATTCGAAAAGTCATGGCAGTCAGGTGAAGTCCCTGCAGACTGGAAGAAAGGAAACATCACACCCATTTTTAAAAAGGGAAGAAAGGAGGACCCTGGGAACTACCGACCTGTCAGCCTCACCTCTGTGCCTGGGAAGAACATGGAACAGATCCTTCTGGATGCCGTGCTTGGGCACATGGAGGTCAGGGGGATGATTCAGGACAGCCAACATGGCTTTACTAGGGGCAAGTCCTGCCTGACTAACCTAGTGGCCTTCTATGATGAAGTGACTAGGTCAGTAGACAAAGGGCGACCTATGGATGTAATCTATCTGGACTTCTGTAAGGCCTTTGACACAGTTCCTCACAACATTCTACTTGCCAAATTGGGGGGATACGGATTTGATGGGTGGACGGTTCGGTGGATAAGGAATTGGCTGAATGGTCGCACCCAGAGGGTGGTACTCAATGGCTTTAAGTCCGGATGGAGAGCAGTGACTAGTGGTGTCCCTCAAGGGTCCGTCCTGGGACCAGTACTGTTTAACATTTTTATCAAAGACATAGACAGAGGGATTGAGAGCACCATCAGCAAGTTTGCAGATGACACCAAGCTGTGTGGTGTTGTCGATACACCAGAGGGACGGGATGTCATTCAGAGGGACCTGGACAGGCTGGAGAGGTGGGCCCAGATGACCTCATGAGGTTCAACAAAAGCAAGTGCAGGATTCTGCACCTGGGAAGAAACAATCCTCAGTATAAATACAGACTGGGGGATGAGGTATTAGAAAGCAGCCCTGAGGAAAGGGACTTGGGGGTGCTGATTGACGAGAAGCTGGACATGAGCAGGCAATGTGCTCTCGCAGCCCAAAAGGCCAATCACATCCTGGGCTGCATCAAAAGAAGTGTTGCCAGCAGATCCAGAGAGGTGCTTCTGCCACTTTACTCTGCTCTGGTGAGACCTCACCTGGAGTACTGTGTGCAGGTCTGGAGCCCTCAATATAGAAAGGACATGGACCTGATGGAGCGGGTCCAGAGGAGGGCCACCAAAATGATCAGGGGGCTGGAGCACCTCTGCTATGAGGACAGACTGAGGGAGCCGGGGTTGTTTAGCTTGGAGAAAAGGAGGCTCCGGGGAGACCTCATAGCGGCCTTCCATTACCTGAGGGGGGCCTACAGGAAGGCTGGGGAGGGTCTATTTACAAAGGCCTGCAGTGACAGGACGAGGGGCAATGGTTTTAAGTTGGAGAAGGGGAGATTTAGATTGGATATTAGGAAAAAATTCTTTACCATGAGGGTGGTGGAACACTGGAACAGGTTGCCCAGGGAGGTGGTTGAGGCCCCTTCCCTTGAGATATTCAAGGTGAAGCTCGACGAGGCCCTGGGGAACCTGGTCTAGTTGGGGGTGTCCCTGCTGACTGCGGGGAGGTCGGACTAGATGGCCTTTGGAGGTCCCTTCCGGCCTGGACCAATCTGTGAATCTATGAATTTACCTAGGTGCCATATTTAAGGAAATTGCACTTCTGCCATTCCTTCTGGTAGCTGTGACACATTCAGTACCTTAGAAGTGACAACATCTCATAAATAAATAAAACTGCCACTGTGAAATGGCAGATTCTCTGTCCTCACATTTCTTGTCAATGTGCAATAGCTTGGAAGATGGTTGATAAAACTACATAACTGTTGAGTTTTTGGCTCTGGCTTTGAGAAGGTCATTAGATGTGACTTTTTTGAGAGATAGTATTCCTGTCTCAGTTACAGAAAAGGAATGTTTTCTTCAGAAACAAAGGCTTGTGCTGAGTTTTGTAAGTAATTGCAGGGAAAAGGTCTGTAAAGGTCAAATTCACTAATATCTTTATGAAACTTTGTTGTTATTTCAATAAGTTTTCTTTTTAAGGACGGTGACATGATCCTTAATTCATAATCAACCTGTGCCTTGTTAAAGTTTCAGTTCAATGTGTCACTTGCTTCACATTTGTAGAATAATTTGTAGCATAATAGTAGTATAAATGACCTCCATGTACAATATAGTGAAGATATCAAGAATCTTGAAAATGTGTATTCATTCAGTCTGCTTTAAAACCCGAAAAACCCCTGTGTGGCCATTTAAAACACAAAAAAGCGTAATGATTTTAAATTTTCATTTTTAATCTCTGCAAGCTGAAACAGATGTTTTATATGTATTTGATTGAGGCTGCCAGAAGTTTCTTTTTATTAGTTTAAACAGGAATTCTTGCCTCTCTGTATCCATAGGCCTTATTTGGCTTGCCTGTAGATTATTAGTATGAAGACAGATAGCATTAGAATTTAATGTTTTGATGTGGTTGAATAAGGTTCAGATTGTAAATAAATAAATTAAATTCTTCTGTTTTCAGTCAATTCTGCTGTGGAAAAGGCCCTGCATGTAATGTGAGGTATCTTGTATAGACAACTTTTATTTAAGATGTTCGGAGAATATTTCTCAGAAAATGTTGTTTTTTAAAAAGTGCTAGTTTTGTAAAAGAAAAACCTTTTGCAGTGAGAATTTCCAGTTGAATTGTCATTTTTTTTGTTTCTGATATCATTGTAAATCATATCAGTTTCTGATATAATTTTCATTGTCAGTCAGATCAAATCAAAACTACAGCTTTTAACCGTAATGCTTGTGTTCTGTCCACCTCTATTTTAAATATTTCCTTTGGAAAGCTGGGAGTCATAACTGTCTAAGTACACTTTCCTATCTTTTCCCAAGTTTTATAGAAAGCTAACAAACTATTTCCTAAAGCCAAACAAAATCTGCTGCTTTCTTAATCTCCCTTTCTTCTTAGTGGTGTGTAGAAAAAATTCTGTTTTCCATCTGAAATCATATTGATTGTTACATCTTTTCTTTGTCATCCTTCTTTATGCTCTCATTACTCCCATTAAAAATGGGTAGGCAGCTTAATTATTGTCCTCCATCCTGCTCCATCTTCCCTTGACTAAAGGGAAGGAGAAAAAACGTGTTTCAAGTAAAACTTTTTGAGCCTCAACCACTGTTATGTTGCCTTAAACTGAACTAGAGCATTAAGATTTTCCCACTAATGAGTTCCTTTTCCTGTGTCTGTTTTTCGCAGGGCTCCGTCTTTCATGTTAGTCATAAAATGGTGTAGGTTAGCTCTAAGACGTAATTATCCAGTTTCAAAAGGTCAGTACACTGTACTTCATTTCCATCATTCACCTTAGCAATTATCCACTTCACCGACAGTACCTTGACCTCACTCAATGCTTCCACCATTATTCTGGTCTTCCTATTGAAAAGCAAAATTCAGTGCAAGTTTCTGGAGAGAAAATATACACATTTGAAGAGAAAACGAAACATCCAGAGTTTTTTCACGTTGCAAATTTTTTCTTAGGCTTTAAATACCTTTATAAATAAGAGTCTGTAGTTCCACCCCAGAACACTTATTCTCTGTACGCATATGACAATGTATATATTACATGGAGAGAAAGAAAAGAAATTCTTTTCACTGCGGGTGTGAGGTAGGTAACACTGCTATTCAATCAGTTTGTACTTTCGAATTGAAGTTTCAGTGATAAATTTCAAAATGAAAAATAAGTATTGTTGTTCCTCTGAAATGTTTTTGTGTGGAAAATGAAATGAGATAGACTTTAAGGAAGCAAAGGATGAATGTAAAGTATTTTTTTCTTGTAATGAAGGGTGGAAAAAAATATTTTAAAATGCCAGATTCCCTTTAAAACACCACAGGAACATGTCTATGTGTATACACATATACATACATGTATGTATTTTATATACACATATATACCCACAAAAATTTCATTAGGTCAGTTCAAGACAGCTAACACTTTTCGAATGTTTGCCTTGTGTTGCATTTTCAATAACATCTGGCTCAACTTCCTTGTTGAGAAAATTTCCTCTAGCTGCTTTCCTCATTGTATTAGGTGTCACAACACTTGTTTTCTCTGGCTACATAGTGGGAATGAAAGCAGGTCTGCACAAGTTACTTGCACAATGGATGAGGTGATTTTCAGCCTTTTGAAACTGTGTAGCATTAAGTAGATCGAAATCCCAGGGTCCATTCAAGCTTAGTGAGGGGGAATAGGTCCCTCACAGAGCAAGTCTAGTTGTACAGTTATGAAACAGCCTACAGAGCCCACCAGCATATGAAACTACTCTTTTTTTTTTTTTTATTCTTTTCTTAAGTGTAAATGTTACTTTCTCTAAAGGCAGGAAGGTCATAATTGGAAAATGAGGTTGGTGAGTTTCTTCAGTTGAAAAACAAACAACATTCCAAATCTTATTTATAGAGGGAAAAAGACCCGTGAAGCTTTTTTTTTGTTTTCTTTTATTTTGCTTTGTTTTAATGAGATGAATATGTTCTCAAAAATCTGAGTTAACACCTAGCATTGCCTTTACTCATTGCTTTTAATCTTTTCCAGAAGCTAAAGCACCAAGTTATAAAAAGGCCTTTCTTACAACGTCTCGAAGAGGCCTGAGCAGTCTTGAGTGCGTTCTGAAAGACCATAACCCTGCAAGATTTTTTGCATAAAATTACATTAAAAAGATCATGAAATACTTACTTTTGCTTGCTCTTCCTAACTTAATTCTAGACCTGATTTTTTTTCTTTGCTTTAGCCTCCCTTCTCATTTTGGAAGAATGACATGAATGATAGAGAAGCAACTTTGCAAAGTGCTTAAGTTTATGTGTTTTATATGATTTACCTTAATCTGTTATGTAAAAATACAACTCTTAAAAAACTTTCAATTAGAAAAACAGTAGTGTGATTATTGAATGGAACATTACTGCTGTGAATATCTATATTTCATCTTTGAAGCAAGATGAACAGCAAGAGAATATAACATTGTAATTTCTAACTCACTTAAACAAAACAAAACAAAACAGTTTAATTAACCTAACTTTCTTTTTATATGGATTCAATACACCACTAAAAGCTGTAATAATACTGTACATCCACAGGTTTTCTGAGGCCTTTGTAGTGAACATACTGTTGCTTCTGTCATAAGAAACCACTAAGCTATTAATATGTTTTAGTTCCTAATTAAATTAAGAGAGTGAAAGTAATTCATGGAACAAGTAGCTGAACTTGCATACGAAATATTTCTCACACTGGATACGTGCAGTATGTTTACTGCTTAAAGTGTTAAGAGTTGCTTAAATTGTTTCAAAAATATGATTAATGATAAGTAAAATTGGGCTCATATATGTCATTAGAAAATTATTGTAAACAGCAAATATTTTTCCTTTGTTTGAATTTTTGTTCTGCAAATATCAACATGTATCTTCACACATGTTCATTATTCTGTCATGCCAGAATTATCCTACTCAAGGATTTAAATGACTTGATTAGATTATCTACTAATATAGAATATACAAATTCAGAAAATGTAATGTAAAATAATATTCTTTAACTCTCAATTAAAAAAACTGTGTGCATCCTTCTTTACTTTAGGAAGATTAATTAGCAAAGATGTTACCTACAAATACCTGGTCAGTAATTTTCAGTTATTTTCATACTGAAAAAAAAAAAATTCTCCTTCATGACCTTTTTAATACCAATATTTCAGTTTTCCACTAAGTGAGTTAACATATATAATTTCAGATATAATTCATTTTATTTGATTCAAGATTAAAATATGTTGAAAAGTTCATATAGAAAGTTGACACTAGTCAGTTCAGGAGTACCTGTGTTCCTCATAAAAAAAATAGGGGTATCAAAGTTGTTTTCTGCAATGTATATTACATTCATACAAACCTCTCCTGTCTGTTTTAAAGGCAAATATGTAGATACTTGCAACACAGTTCCATCAAGGATGGGGTCTGGAATACTGAGATTAAAAACTGCCCTGAGGCAAAGAGTGACTTCAGGTCTGGGTGTTTTTCCAGCTCTTTACAACAGCTCACATCAGCCAGCTGGACTTGAGTGCTGCCAGCTGAATTCCTGAAGCTGGAAGGGCTCTGACAGGGGTTCTGGGGTGTGAGTGGGATTGGTGATTGCACAGGTGTGGGAGACAAATTCTGTCTACTCAAGAAAAGGTTGATCTTTTTAGGAAAGAGTGACAAAATTACACATGGTGACTTTGTGAAGCTGGCATTCTGAATTGAAATCCGAAAGCTGGGATCTGGCACACTTTTTTTTTGCACATTCTTTACCAAAGAGGAAAAAGAGAGCAAATACCTCCAGTGAGAGTATTATATGAAAAGTGTTATTTGGAATAAGCATAAGGTGTAGTTTGGGAGAACTCTAATGAACAACAAACCAACCCTGATTACTAACTCTCTGAAAATCAGTATTTCAGAAAATATGAGTTCCAGTACTTTCCTGGACAATGATTTATAATAAATCAATTATAACAAAATTGTCTATTCATGATTTTGTACAAGTTAGTATTTTTTTTCTGACTTTATTATGGAGTTATTTAGGTATATAGTATATTAGATATTTAATATTTATCATTATTGGAGCTTGTAGGTATCTTGGGCACAATGAATACAAATTTCACAGACACAGAGATAAGTAAATTTACCTTTGACATCAGATCTTGGTTTGGTAGTCATCCTGTGCTTAATTGCCTGACTGAAATTCAACCTTTGATGGCTTTGTCATTTCTCTCTACTTGAAGTCTGCCAAAAATGAATTGGTATTGATTAGTGTCATCACTGTGAAAGGTGAACTTTCAGGCTTGGAATCTGAGTCCTGTCTTTTGGCAGATGCTTTGCAAGAACAGAGGGCTTTCTTATGTTCCAGATCTTTCACGGGTACTTGTAAGACATTATGCCTACATATTCATTTATAAAAAAAATATGACATTTGTTACTGTAGTCCAGTAGGTGGTAATTGAACAACTAAACTATAAAGCTGCACAATTTGGTGGTGGTGGTGGTGGGGGTAGTTAGGGTGGGAAAGATTTAGTGCTAAATAGAGGTATGTGATCCCTTCATTTCCGGTTCTTGTACAGAAATTCAGTGGACAGAATTTAAAGACCTCATTAGGAATATGTGAGCATCTAACAGTTTCTTGTGCATTGGAGTTAACATACTGTACTCTATCACCAGAGGGTAGCCCACGCCAAAAAAAATCAAACCAAAAACAAAGGTACAAAATTATTCTTCCTGGACTTCTTTTTCCTGGAAAAAGATAATTTTCCCCTTAATACTATTAATTGTGACATCAAGAAAGAGAGTAGTGTGAAAACCTAAAAATCCTTCCTCGGGTAATTAGGATAGTGGTTTCTAGTACTGAAGATGTACTTTAGAAATTATTCAGTTTAATGAATATCAATTATAGTCCTAAGGTGTAAACAGACTATAATTTAAAAAGTGCTGATTTTTCATCTTTTGGGGAATAAAGAGTGAACTTTGACACTGTCAAACCAAAATAAACAATAATGTTATTTAAAACAAATTCTTTTATTATTTTTTTTTTAAATATCATTGTTCTATAATAGCAGGGAAAGAAATAAGATTTGGTTACTGATTATTATATTAAACCATTACCTATGCTTTACTTTTGTAAAGGTACAATTAATAAGAAATCAATCCTTTTGGGTTTTTTCTTTTAAAATTCAAGTACTTTATGAAATATGGAAAACATGTATCTTGGACTGATTTCTAAAATGCCCACCTTACTCTGAGGTGAGGTCATTAGCTTCACCCAGTAAAGAACAGGTTTTTTTAATCATATTATTCCTCTTTATTTTTCTATCTTTCGGTTACTCTTCCCCCCACCCCAACCTTTCCCAGCAGGAAAGAGTGCAGTTTGAGGATATCTCTGAATGGGGAAAGAGAGAGAGACTTGAAGCAGAAAAGCAAAGTTTGGAAGAAGAGAACAGAAGATTGGAGTTGCAGGTAAAAGAAATTCAGGGACTTCTGGAGATAAAAAATAAAGCAACACTAACTGAATCGAGTTGTGATTATCAAAATGCACAAAGTAAGCTTCTGGTTGAAAATAAGGTATGTGCATTTCTTAGTTTGATTACCTGGGGAGTGTTCCCAAAAATAATTATTATTTCATGATGTCAAAATGTGTCCCTAAAACAAGGGTTGTGCAAGACAGAGCAGCCCTGTCTGCATCTTAGACCTGGACAATTAGAAATCAGTGACTTTGAAGTTCTGTAGGGTACAGAAACTGAAAGAAATATATTTTCATTTTTAAAATGAACAGGGGGAAATGACAAGTCTGACAAGACTAGGGAGCAAAAACGAAGACTGGGAGAAACAGAAGAGATTAATTAAACTTTGGTAGATACAGAGTCCCGATGAAGGTCAAAGGAAAAAAAGCTGTGAGAAATCATTTCTCTATCTTGCTGAATATTGACTCCTTTCTTAAGGAAAAGAGAACTGAAGGAAGAGCTGTATTTCTCATTTTTTATTCCTCTAAAGATCTACTTACTTTTAAACCTTATTGTACTGCTAAAAATGATGTCATAAATTATTCAGAGACTCTTAGCTATGGGTATTTCCTTGACTTTATGTTTTTCTATGCTAATAATTAAGTAGTAATCCAGAAGGCTCCCACTTTCATTGAGACTCTGAAAGCTGTGTAAGAGAAAAAACAAAACAAAACCCCCAACTAATCAGTTAATGTACCTACTTGATGTTATGATTTGGTCAGTGATAAACAGTAACGTTCTTATTTGCCTAAATAAGAAACAATTTAATGTCATTTATGTGCATTTACTGTTGAATATTGGAAGTCTGAGTAACTAGGACCAAATATGGGTTATAGTTACAATAGGTAATTTACCTTGGGAAAGATTGAGAGAGGTTCTATACTTGATGTCTGCTTTTAAATGTAATTATATGATTCTTCTATATTTCTGTGATGGCTCAGGAACAGCAAATTGCAATTATATAGCTTACCTTTATAAAATATCTTACATAATAAACACCTATTTTAGATTTTCCTTTACTAGTATTTATTTTATCATATCATATATCACATTATATCATACCATATCATATCAGCATTTTCACGATTTCTCTGTAATGCAAGTAATTTGAGGTTAGAAATGTGGCCAGGAAGACAGTCCTCTGCTAAGGCATGTTACTGTATTTAAAATCTTTTAGTTATATGGCTGTGATGGTTTTTTGTTTATTTTTTTGAAATGTTACTTGCATAGAATGTTTGACATCTGTGATCAACTTCGTTAGCATCAGCTCTGCCTGTTAGTATCACACCTCATACTGACACAACTTCACAACTTTTTATCCAAGTCAAAAGGCAGAAATGGAGCCCAGTCATCTCTGTTTCCTTATCGTAAAAGTAAATGTCCGTGCAGTGTTTGCCTTCTCATAGCTGATGATTTTAGGATAAGATTTTCTTCAAAACTATTGATTATCAGTTTAAAGGACAAAATTAAAAATTTTATTTTAGTGTCAGCAGAAACTATGTGCATCATGGGTGCGCTGGTAACAGTTATCATCCAAAGACTGGGGTGGGAACAGATTCGTTTGCAGCTGTTTCTATCTCAGATTCACAAGAACTGCAAGACATGGTATTACAGAATAAGTCAGGCTGGAATAGACCTCAGGAGACCTTCAGTCCAACCTCCTGCTAAAAGCAAGGTCAGCTCTGAGGTCAAACCAGGTTGATCAAGGCTTTGTTCAGTGGGGTCTCAAAAACATCCAGGGCCGCACAACATCTCTGGGCAGCATGTTTGTGGTGGGTTGACTCCAGCTGGCAGGTAAGCTTCCACCCAGCCCTCATTTACTCCCCAGCAGCAGGATGGGGGAGAGAATTGGAAGGGCAAAATTGAGAAAAAACTTGTGTTAAGGTAAAGACAGTTTAATAAGTGAAGGGGGGGAGGAAGGGGAAAAAAAAAAAAAAAATTATGCCAAAGGAATTACACACTACCAGCAGATTGATGCCCAGCCAGTCTCCAGGCAACAGCTACTTTGGAAAAAACATCACCCCTCTGTTTTTGCAAGGGACTCTTCTTTCCCAGGTGTAGGACTTTGTCATTGTTGAATTTCCCCAGCCTCAGGGAGACATAGCATAACTTTGATGGAAGCATCTTCCCTCCAGAGCTGTGAATTGAGGCATCTGCTGTGCCAGGAGTAGTTTCTCCATTCTGGGCTTGGAACTATGCCCTATGGTGCATCACCAACAAGGCTTAGCAGTCTAGTAGTTTGCAGCAATGTTTCGAGCCAGGACTCTTTGCCAGTGCCTGCCATAGTATCCTAAACGCACTTGTTCACTGTGTCCACGGTTCCCAGACTCGGGCTGCAGGGAGAGCAAACGGTACCACCATAAACAATCTTCTGTGACACCAAATACCCATTGACAACATGAGTAAAATAAAAGGTCAACAGTATTAGAGGAAAAGACAACTCTGGTGAACCCTTAATGCTGCAATTAACTCTATTCACAGCAGCAAAAAATCATTAAGATAAAAAAGCCTTATAAGAAAAATTACTATAGCAATTAGTTCATCTCCAAATCAGTCATGGCATTGGAGACCTGGCCAGCCATATGTGGAGAAGGCAGTGGTTTGTAGAGTTAATTACCAAATTTTTTAACCTTACTGCAGCCAATAAATGAAAAAAAGGTGTTAAGGAAGAAGAGAGAGTGGCTTTTTCAAGGATTCCAACCTAACTCAATTTATATCTTAGATGGAACCTGTCTATTAATTTATAGAGACATTCTAATATCAGTGTTGAACCTTTCTGATTCCTGAGACTGTTTCTATCTAATTTACTCTAACACCTGACAAGAATGGCTTTGACTTCTGATTCAGGAGCCTTTTTTTCTGGCATGGTAGCTTGAATTCAGATAAAATAACATGTTACATGCAGAGTTAGAAGAGTATAGAGAATGATTTCTGTAAAATACCAGTAATGGTTCCATACTTAGGTTAGCAAAGGGAATCATATGCAAGATTGAAACCACAGCTGTCTGAAGATCTTTGTGCATCTTAATCTGAATGACTAGACACGAGGGATATGGGTAATGTGTTATGGAACTAATTCCAGAGCAAAACACAGTTGCCTAACAAGCTAGCTTCTCCAAAACCTGTATTTGTGAGATGACTTGGGAGATCCATTGTAGTTGTTTAGAACAATATACAGTGTTATTAATTGATGTATGGCTGATTCATACTTTTAAAGGGTATAAACAACAAATGGCAACATTTTTCTTTTTAATAACAGTTTTAGTAAGATTAAACATGGTATCAAAATACAGAATTGAACTCCTTACGTCCTTGTCTAAATGACTTCATGTTGACACTTAATTATCTTGCTCTTTAATACGTATACCTTGACAGAATACGGAATTTGTGCAATCTCTTGCTACTTATGGTAGTAAATCATGCAGAGTGAAGTTCTGAACATAAAAGTTAATTATATTTTATACAAAATGTGAGTTCTTACTATTATTCTTAGCTTGCAGCGTGTTGGTTTAAAATGTTTCCAGATGCAGTTTTTGAAAGGTTTACTTCTGTTGCACAAGATGAACAGAATTGATGAAACAATTGAGATCAGACATTGTTACTATGTGGTTTTATTGATTGTACTTCTTGGAATGGAGAATACCATTTAAATTAATAGTTGTATTATTTGACAAATAGCATGGCAACAAATATTAAATGGATCTAACTGGTTCATCTAGGAAGGGATAAAAAGAAAAAAAACAATGAACCCTTATTGATGGTATAGATCAATACCCATAACATGCTTTTTATTGAAAGATATTTTCTATTTCATCTGTGAGTATCACCTTGAAACAAACCTATAAAATAATTTTGGGAATAATAATTGGGTTTTTGTATTATCTCTAACTTTTATGGTAAGTATCTGGTTATTAAATATTTGATTAATTGACTATGTTTTGTAGTGGACTTGTGCAGAATCTAAGTAAAGAATGCTGTGAAGCTGTGGATGCATGAACTAATTATTTTTTTAAAAATTAATTTCTGGATTTAATATGATACAGTCATAATGTTGTTAGGAAAAAAAATCCATAGATTTTAAAGATGGAATGATGGACAACACATATTTTTAAGATTAAACCAGTTTAGCTTAACAATACCTAGCAAGATGGCTTTTAAATCATGAACATCATAGGTTTGATTTTTCAAAAGTAGGAAGCACTGTATTTTTTATGCAAATAACTTGAAAAATCGTTTACAAGAGAAGGTTTTGGTAGCAGGGTTGCTGCAGGAGTGGCCTCTGTGAGAAGAGATCAGGAGCTGCCTCATGGCAGACACAACCAGTTCCAATGGGCTCCAAAAGGAGCCCACTGCTGGCCAAAGCCAAGCACATCAATGTGCTGGTGAAAACACATTTAAGATACAGAAAAAACGCTGAGCAGCAGTGCATGATAGGGAGGATTGAGGAAAAAATGTAAGGAAAAACAGCCCTGCAGACACCAAGGCCAGAGAAGAAGGAGGGGTTAAGGTGCTGCAGGCACTGGAGCAGAGATTCCTCTGTAGCCCATGGAGAAGAGGATGGTGAAGCAGATTGTCCCTCTGCAGCCCAGGGAGGACCATGGTGGAGCAAACATCCATATTGCAACCCATGGATGACCCCACAGCAGAGCAAATGGATATGCCCTGAAGGAAGGTACAGACTGTGCAGAGCACATCAGGAGCAGGGTCCTGGCAGGAGTTGCAGCCCATGGCGGGGGATGCACACTGGAGCAGTCTGTTCCTGGAAGACTTGCCCAATGGAAAGGACCCGTCCTGGATGGATTCTTGAAGAGCTGTGGCCTGTGGGAAGAACCCACACTAGAGCAGTTCATGGAGGAGTATCCCATGGGAGGGACAGTGGAGCAGGGGAACAGTGTGAGGAGGAAGGAGAAGCAGAGAGGAGTTGTTATGGAGTGACCCATAACCCACCATTCCCCATCTGTGCATAGAGGGAGGAGGTAGAGGAATGAGGAGTAAAGGAGTGAGGTTGAGCCTGCACGGAAGAGTGAGAGGGAAGGAAGATGTTTTTATTTTCATCTTTGTTTCTTACCATCCTACTCAATTTTTAATTGGCAATAAATTTAATTTTCATCAAGTCTGTTTTTCTTGTGAGGGTAATTTACCTCAAGCCATGAGCCATCTTATTTTCTCCCCTTACGCTGTACAGGAGAGGGGGTGAGAGAGCAGCTGGGTGGGCATCTGGAATCCAGCCAAGGTCATCCCACAGCATTGTTAGACATGGGTGAGTTCCTCACATTTCATAGGCAAAAAAATAATTTTTACAATGGCAACTTCAATGAGATTTCTTTTCATTGTATTTTTAAAATAGAGGGACAATATCTACTCTCTCCTTTTCCTTAGACAAAAGATGTAAAAGGGGTATTTCTTCCTCCTAATTACAAAATGAGATATTTGATGATGGTTTACTTGCACGTCAGAAACTAGTTACTCCGCTGCAGTTATAAGGTCTTTGTAATTTTGCAGTGTCACCGTGTAAGTCTAATTTTTATGGATACAAGTACACTATTGAAGATGTTAATGTATGACTGCAATAATTTTATTTTTTGTTATGCTTAATATGTTTTTCCTAATAATTCTTAATCTTCTGTTTACTTTTTTACTGCTATTGCACAATATCTTATAAAAATAAAAAGTGGATATTTTTAGATAAGTGTACCTTTTAGAACTGCAAAATCTCATTTTGAGTGATAATAGTAAACTCAGAGCTGCACCTCTATCAGTAGAATCAGAACTGTGTTTTGTTTTTCATTACTCTATTTTTTTCTCTTTTCATCACTAAGTATTGAAGGTCTTTACTACTTTTAATCTCCTTTGTTTATGTTTGTATTTACCTAGCTTCCTAAATAATTCTGATGTGTTTTTTTTTTCTGTGGCAAAAACCAAGCATGGTTCCCTTTGGGTGTCTACTGATCTGATCTTCCTACAGCATGGAAACTGGTAATTTATTCCTCTCTTATCCCTTCTCCTTTATTTTTTCTTAATTTAATAACTGAGTATCCTGGCATGTGAGGGCTTTTTCTTTTTCCAAGTCAGCTAAGTTTCTATAAGAATCATTGTGGAAGGCCTTTGTTAAATGCCTTTTGAAGGCCTACCTAGACCTCTGACCCAGCAGAGTCAATTTATTGACTCATTCAGAAAACTGAAATATATTTGTAAGACCTAAGTTTTCTTGCACAAAAATGTTTTGATTCTTCTTCAATATATCATGTTTGTCTGTGTGTCATGTTATTTGTAATTAAGAATGTCATTTTTCCTGTTACAGATACTAGGTCTTTTTTTTTTTAAATCCCATCCTGAAGCATTTTAAAAATTGTTTTCATGCTAGCTGTTTTCTTGGCCTTCTGAATCCTTTAATGGCTGGTAACTGGTCCCAGGTTTTTTTAACTATCCGTTTTATCTGCTTGTTTCATGACAATGTTCAGCTTGAGACAGATCTTGTGATATAGCCCCTACATAACGTACAGGCAAAGGATTATTTCCATGCTTCTTCTATGTGAATATAGAGGAAAACCAAGTAAGTCTCATTCCCTTCTTTTTTCATATTGATTGTCTAATGGTCAACAGACTATAAGGTTTTTTGCTGTTGATTTGTTAGAAAAAGGGTTATTAATAGTTTTATAACTTCTGCAAGTCGTTCCTTGACCTGCCTTATTGTGACTTTACAAGACTGCAAGATTTTAAAGATTTTTTCTATTTCTCCCCTTTGTAAACAGCTAGCTATAATATATCGTGTGATACAATATTTTGTATAATTCCCGTTGTGAAATAAATACAGTAGACTCCACCCCAGAGTATATGTATGAGAAATTGATTTGACTTTTTCCTGCCCTATTCTTAGACTTGAATATGTTTTCAGGCTACTTCCCAAAATATGTGATAAAAGTAAAATTCAAATCTTCTTTGATTCTGTTTCCCCACATACACACTATTTTATTAATTCCTGAAATATGTTCTTTATATTAATGCAGTTGATAGAAGTTCAGGAATTTTCCTTTTTTTTTCCTTTTTTGTCTCATGATTAAGTTGTCAGTTGGTAAAGGGGGACGTATGCATAAAAATGTGTCGATGCTTAGTTCAAGTTTCATTCCTTTAAATTCAGCCTGTCAAATCTGACAGTTTCAGTGATTAATCTTTTCAGTTAGTTTGAAACTTTGGCCCTATGTGGAATATCTGTAAGCTTGTCTCACTTGTCAAGGTACTTCTTACATTTGCTGAATATTTGAAATGAGTTCTGATTAACTTGTGACTTCTTTGAAGTAGCAGACTTTCAATTTCACTTGTTGACAAATTCCTTCTAAGAAAAAAAAAAATTAAAAGCAATGAGAGGCTAATTCAGCCTTCAGTTTTTGGCGTCTTTTAACAGTCTTGGAAAAAGAAAGGAAGGGATTGTTCTTCAGCAGTATCCCTCTTAAGAATGCATACTCATGGATTTGAATGGTATTTTGTGATATTTCTTATAAACTTTGGAAATTTCAGTTCTTTAAACAGCAAGCAGTAGATGCTTGGAATATCTTGTGCTTTTGTCTTGCTGTGCTATGCATACCACATTGCTTTCAGGACAGTTATCTTGGGTTATCATACTCATTGAGGAGACCATGGGGTCAGTTCTCCCTTAACTGCCCTCTCACTTTCTAACCCTTTTAGCCAAGTTTGTGTAGAAGACATGTCTCCATGTAAAGCCTCATAACATTACTTATTAATTTGTTTGTTTGTTTGTTTGTTTTATTTATCCCAGTATATGGAAAAAGTAATCTAACTGGAAGCAGTCTGATTCGGGTCTGACACTTGCTTTTTGTGCTCATTTGAGTTAGTGCTAGAGTCGCTTAGTCCATTTGATTCTGGTTAGATACAGAGGATTTTCTTTTCATTATACTACCATTTTTAATTCTGTGCTTTTCAGAGTATATATTTCTTCACTGGATCCTTATTTAAAAAAGAAACAAATCACAACACCCCAAGGCTTAGAACTGCATAAAAATTAAGTCTTGTGCCAAAGGAGATAACAGAAATAACAGCTTTTATTTTGTTATTAAAGTAATTTTGTCAAAATATTGCTGAAAAACAACTCGTAGTTTGTGTACATTAGAGCCAGATAGTCCCCAAATGGCATAAACATTGATTATACAGCTGAACGCCTCTTGTCTGACCCCATCACTTCCTGTGTCCTTTGCTTTTCTCAAATCAGGGATATCGACCTCTCTGTCTTTCTCCGTTTCAGAAAACCTGTAGGAAGAAAAATAGTAGTTGATGTAAGATAACCGAAGTTACTTCTCTATCATAAATTAATTTTTTTTCTGTTTTTTTAAGATGCTTTTAGTGGAATGTTATTTAATACTTGATGATGATAAAGGTGGTTTCTTAAAAGACAGTGTTGTACCCAACTTCTCCCCTTCTTAATGCAGAAACATTGTGGAAGAAAGTAATTTTTTTTATTTTTTATTTTTGTAAGTGAAGACTATTTACTATTGCTAGTCTCTTTGTTAAATTATAGTTGACTTTGTGGAGATGTTAAAAGTTCTTGTTAAATAAGTTCAAGACATTCTTAATCTGTGTTGTCAGATAACATGATTGCAAAGGAAAATAAATAATCTTCATTGTTATTTTTCCTTTTGTCTACAGTCAGAAATATCAATCAAGTCATTTAGCAGGAACCCTTAGATACCAAGATAAGTGCTGGTTTATCCAGTGTCTAATTGGGATATTTGGGGTGATTGTATTGGGCTGTATTGTGTATCTCTCAGCTTGTGTTACACAAATTTTCTCACTCACCGATTCATTCCATTTTGCTTTCACTTTCCTTTTTGCATCTTTTTTTTTCTGTGCTTCTTTCAGATAGTTGACATTGTTTGGTTGCTTATTTCAAGCCCTGCATCTTACTAAGGAGAGATATTTTCATATTGCCAAATGTGTAATATATATGAGTGGCAACGATGTTGGAAGGAGATTTAATTTCTTTAGTACCAAATAGTGTACTATATTTAATACACTATTGTATACCCTGCCTAAGCAAGGTTGTAGATTTTTTTCCTCCAGCTGTCTAGAAAATATTTTTCTGTTGTTGTAGTGTTTGCAAGAGGTCTTTGTAACTGAGCAGGTGATTAGTCTGTGGAGACCGCTTTTATTGCCAATGTTGTAGATATGTTGTGGCTATTAGTATTTGGAACCCAGAATTCCTCTTACATTGTACTACCATGATTTTGGTATCAGTGTCAAAATCAGTATCTTGACCTCCACCCCAATATGTCAGAGGGGTGCCCATTCCCTAAGGGAAGAGGAGCCAGGAGCTGAGCATGGAACAAAGGCCGGCAAAGGCAGAGAGACCTTACCCAGTTCCACAGCACCTGAGGAAGCAAAGCAGAGTAGGTCTTGTGGTGGCATGCAGTGTCAGCTGAAAGTCCAGATCATCAAGCAAGTCTATAGTGACTTTGATGCAGCTGAAGCTGGAGCTAAGGCAAGGCTGATGGAGAGCCTCAGCATAAAAGTTCCCAAGTCAAGGAGGAGCAGCCCTTGCTTGTGGTTTCCAGCAGAGCTGTCTGGAAGAGCTTTACTTAAGGTTCTTTCTAAAAAGGGAGCAGGGCACTGCTCTACATGGTCTCTAAGTTGGCCCTGAGCCCAGGAAGCCAAATCTCAGAAAGGATAGGATGCCCTTAGAGCCCTGATGTTCCTTACAGTACTAAATGACTGCATGAGCATTAGAGCATGGCTAAGAGGCTACAAAACAGGAGAAGAGGGATAGTTTCCACCCAGTCTAATCTCATTCACCAAAATATTAAGTTCCTTTTTCTTCAGATTGATTAATTATGATCTGGTTTTAGTATTGTTTTGTGATTGTTGGTTGTTCTGATAAACTCATCGATTAACAATTTTTATGTCCTGTTGAGGTCAACACTGGTGATTGCTGACCTTCGAATAGAAATGACTGTAATGGGCTTCTGCATAGTTGAGTGGAAATACCTTTTATCAGGTCTAATGGCCTAGAACTGATTAAGTTTAAGTTGGTTACTCTACATTCACACTCTTGTGGTTTTGTGATTACTAGCTGTAAAGGTGTCTGCAGTTCTGAATTGTCTAAGAAGGGACTAAGTGGAAGGGAATGCTTTTGGCAGTTCTGCATCCCTGTGTCCAGTGGCGTAAGATGGATCGATTTACATGAAGAATATTGTTGATAAAATCTGAAAGGTCATGGTACTCACACATACATAATAGTCTGCCTTCTGAAAAATCAATCTGGCTGCAGTGATTAGGTAAAGAAAGCTATTGATGCTCCTGTTTGTTTCAGGTGGTTGTGTTGAGAGTAAACTTTTTTCCATTGGCCTTATTGGGACTTCTTAAATCTAATAAAGATGTTTTCTTGGTTTTACATACAAGAATAATCTTTATTATTTAGAAAATATCAACTTGATAAATCTGAAGTTTTGAGGGAAATATGCTAAGAAGAGAAAGAGAAAGAACTTAAGCTCCTAGAATTAAATATTTGAGAAATGGGAAATCTAAGCTGTTATCTGGTTTGGGGCAGATTCTCTTAAGACTATTTCAGTGCTGCTCTTCCACATCTAATAAATCATTGCAGATGTGATTCGAGGTGTTCAGCTCCTATCCAGCCTTAACAATCTAACAGTTAAGCTACCATGAAGACTGTGTGTATCTTATTTTTTTTCATCTTTCATTGTATACCTTTTTACACTGAGAGACATATAAGCAACATTGCACTCAGTCCTTGGGCTTATTCCAACATAAACTGGCAATTTTTTGTTTCAGTTGCATGGGTAGGAAGGCTGTTGATACTTAATTCCAATACTGCCAAGCCCCTCAAAGAAATGGTTTAATCCCACAGATTTGAAAACAACATTAAACCGAAACATAATAAATAATTTGTGAAAAGGAGCAGTCGGTGTTTGGAATCAAGGATTTTTATTTCTGTTCTCTATGCCTACTCATTCAACTGGACTCTCTTTTTCCCACTTTGAACTCTTCAGAAAATGAGAGTTTAGATTCTTGATGGACATTCCATTCCCACTTGAGGATTAGTTTTTTGCCTTTAAAGATGTACTTTAAAGTTTTGTCAGTAAGAGGTTGAAATTGGGTTGAGGTGTAAATTAATTCATAGTGGTGATGATGGACTCTTGACTTCCATATTTAGATTTTTTTAATTAAAGAAGATAAAATGATTGTTAAGTCCAAAAGCTGGACTGTTAGGCTCAATAGCTGGACTGTATCAAGCGTTATTGGTAGTAAAGAGGCAACTGTACAACTTTTATAGCAATACTTGGAACGTAAGTGTCCCGGTTTGAAGTAAAACCGAACCAATTTTCTGTTCTGTAACTTTACATCCTAGCTAGGCCTCCTCTAACTCTCTGAAATTAACGGCATATTGTGGAGAAAACTGCTCGTTCTCAGAGTGATAAGCCCAATGTTTGTGCTCCATGCCAAGGAATGGTATGCAGGGAGGCCCTTGCTTATACTTATTGCTATAACAACCAAGGTCAGCCAATTTCGTTATTTGCCCCCTTAGAGGGTCGGAAACAGAAAAAAACGTAGAGGGGTCACATCAGTGGGGAGGAGTGGACAGGACAGGTGACCCAAACCTGACCAACTAGGGTATTCCATCCCATCTGCCCCATGCTCAGTATAAAGGCTGAGGGATCAAAGGGTCAAGCCCCTTCCTGCGATGGCCGACGTCCAGAGAGGACTCTGTCTGTTCATCTGCCTTTGATCCTGATCCGTGTGTTCCTGACTCCAGAGCTGGAATCCAGTTCCCATTCGTCACTGAGTCCAGTCTGGGACTTCCCCAGTGCCTGCCGGTGATGTAACTGACATCCTGGGAGCTTGATACGGTTTTGTATATATTGTATCTATTTCATTATTTTCTTCTTTATTTTTATTTTAATATTAATTTTTCATTAAAGTAGTTTAGTTCATTCTAAACTTCTGAATCTCCTTATCTCTTTCTCCTCCTCTCTCCTCTTTTAGGGGGGGGAAGGGGGGGGAAGGGCCATCTGCCGGTCCGGTTTTGGTAAATTCAGCCAAAACCACGACAGTAAGCTTGGTGTTACAGTTCAATTCATGCAGTCCTTTTTGTTATTTTGTACTGCATGAAGACACTTCAGGGCTTTATTTCAGATCTGTTCTGATGTTGGTGTATATAACAGTGGAAGGCTTTTAAATTTGTTTGTCACAGGAAGACTTAACTAGTGGATTATGTTTCATCTTATTGAGACTTTGTAAGTTTGCATAACTGTGCTGTCTTTGGTTGTACTAGTTACTAGTTATCCTGGTGTACAATAGAAGATACTGCCTAGGTACCCCAGCTTTCATACTTTGTCTTAAAAGTTATGGCTTCAAAACTTGTATCATATTAACATAGCCGAATCCACCAGTATGGTCTCTGAGTGCAGTTATTAAAAAAACCCCAGAAATCATATGGTTATCCTATCAGCTTCTTCAAGGTGAAGAAAATAAGAAGGTCTTTGCTAACTGGGTCTTAGACTATCATCCTTCATATGGTAGGGACTGTACCTCCTCTTCTTATTTGTAAAATTTATGTATTTGAAAAACTGGTGTGGATTCATATGGATACAAATATTTACAGCAATACTATTACAGTCAGCTCTGTTAGATGAAGACTTGATCATATCAAATCTTTGAATAAGGTCTAACTGACTAAACTTCTATCAGAGCTGCTGCTTCTGTGCATCACTAGAGTTTCAGTGCTAAACCATATACAAAAGAGTCTGTACAAACATATTTATCATTCCCATAGCATGCTACTAAAAAAAATTGCAGTGTTCTGTAGCAAAGGACACAAGAATAAACATATCCTTTAACACTATATGGAGTATAAAACCAACCTGAACGCTTTGGTTTTGATGGCAAGATCATCAATAGTTTCATGATTCCCTTTATTTGAAATCAGGTATCGATTATTTGATAAGTTCTGTGGATATTCCAAAACTCTGCTGGAATTCTCAGTATTATTCTTGTTGTTAATACAAGCTGTAAGAACAGGCTGTAAGAAGGCTGTATTTTCTTATATATTTTTCGTATGTCTCAACATCTATGCTGTCTCTATTTCTTCAAGTTTGTGTGTTAGTAATAATCCCACTTTCAAATACAAATCTTAGCATTACATGCTTTAAATAGCAAGATGTAGACATGTATATTTCTGTATACATTCTCTGTGCTTCTATTTATCTGTATATTTATATAAAACTATGGGCCATTTATTATCATTTTCCTTTAAACCATAATTCATAAGTAGCTCTCTTTTTCCTGGAAGGGAGGGAGTACAGTTTAGTATTTTACACATTGTTTGTATGGAAAAAAATTTTTATTTTCATTACCGCATGGTTGCAGTGAATGCAGATATCAAAAATAAAATTAAATTTAAAAAAAAAAAAAAATCAGAGGCAGCACTCATATATTCTATTTAAAAGTTTATAGGGTTATAACATATCTTAATCTGATCTTAGGTTGTGGACAGTCTTTTTTCTTCATTTTCAGTTATGAAGGAATTAGCAAGGCATTAGATTCTTTGAATTAGGTATTTTTTTCAGAAGCAACACCATGAAAGTTACCCTTCAGTCTTAACATAAGACGGTGATATGACTGAAGTAACACCACAGAGATGCTGTGCTTTGGAATAATATATTTCAAATAATCTTTCTCAGAAATAGTTCATTGTATGTCAGCAAAATCCAGTGATTTTGTTGTTGTAAGAAAAAATTGTACTGGAGGTATAATTATAAATATGTACACTTTTTAAAGAAAATAAGGTAAAATATTTAGACTTTAAATTGAAAATTGAGCTCTTGCTGTTTAATAAAACAAAAAGAATCATATTGTCAAAAATAAGTGTTCTGTCACTGTAAAAATTTACAATTAAATTGGGATGAAAAATACATTTCCTTTCATTGTTTCATACAGCTGCAACTTTAAATGCACCTTAGCATCTTTTTTCCTCATACTTTATTCTTTATTATATTTTGAGGTAACTCAGCTCAGTGTTTTATTTAGATGATTATGTCATTAATTTCCTTTCCATTAATAAATTTAATTTAGAAGTAAATCCTTAATAAGTATGTATGTGGCAAAAGTGAAACTGTGATAGCTGGCTTCATTCTAATGTTTCACTGTTTATCTGAAACATTAATAAAATGGTAAAAATTATTTAGGTAAAAAATAACTAGAATAACTTCTCAATAGTAGAAATATATCATACATTTTAGCACATTTGCACATGTGTTGGTCCAATACTCTTAAGAAAAAAAACAAAAAACAAAAAAAAAAACCCACCCAAAACTAAACAAAACCAAACTGGGGTTATAAAATAAAAAATGGGTACTCTTGAAGAGTACTTTGAAAAAAGGCATGGCATAAATAACTATATTGAAAAGTATTGAAATATATTCCATTTCTGCTACAATCTATGGAGACAAAAATACTGTCGTACTGTCTTATAGAACTTTTCTCAAATTTTGCCATAGGAAGGACTAAAGGATGGCAGTGAGTTAAGACTTTGAGATGCATGTTCCATTTTATTAAACTTTTAAACTTCATTCAGATTAATGTCTTTTTCATGCCTGGGTAATAAGATTTAATTTAGGAAGAGCTCTAGGTAATATTAATGTTTTTGTGTATCGTTCTGAAGTGTACAAGAAAAGATCTATGAAGGATTAATTTAAAAGAGGTCTAATTTGCCACATCCGTAATGTGATTCTAGATAAATGCAGTAGCTGTAACAGTTATAAACTGTTTTCTACTTAATATGTGTTATAGTCAGTAAAAACAAAGTGTGTTATTTTGATACAACAAAGAGAAAACCATAAAATAAAATCTGAGTGGCTAATGTACAATGTTTGTGGTGTAACTCCCTTGCAGGCATTCAAAGTTGTTTATAATACCGCTGCAGGGTCCTAGTAGATAATGGATGGTAATGATTTTTTATAGTGTGTCTTACTGTAACCTCAAGGTATTTGTCATAATGTTGTGGAAATGCTTGTAGAAAAGTAAGGAGAAAGCAATTTGTGCATGTTTATCTATGAGGAGATACTGGAGTTATGAGCTTATATAGCAGTGTCCTTTTGTTATTTCTACATTTGTGGCTGCATATGGCTACTTCTTTGTCCTAAAACAATAAACCCCAGTGTTTCTGCACTGCTTTCTTCATAGTCAAGACAAATGTATTTCTAGCACTATATGTATATGAAATCACTCCTGTCGTGTATATTCATAAGTTCTGTAGAGAAAAAAAAAAGGCAAAATTTTGCATCAGAATTTATTCAAATTCAATTGACGTAATGGAGGTGATATTCAAGAAACTGATAAACCACTATGCTCTCACTCCACTGGAGGTACCCCAAAATCACTAGACTATAACAGAACTCAATATATTGATCTAAGGAGGAGACGTATGTGTTTTTGAGGTTGGTGTGTGTGTGTGTTTATTTGTTTATTTAAACAAATAAATTGTAAAGAAACTGTAAATCCCAAAATAACATAGGGCTGCTCATCCTTCTGTATCAAAATAAAAAAGTATGAGGCAACAAACTCATAAATAAAGTCTGCCATATACAAACCCATCAGATATTTGGTTCAATGCTATTACAAGTACTGCTAACTACTGCAAAATATTTCAATACTTTTCAATACTAAGAAGTTTGCTTTACTAGTATTTCTAGAACTATGTTATCCTCAGTCACCTCATAGCAGTCCATAACATTTCATGTAGCCTTCAATTACTTAAGAAAGAAGATGTTCTAAAGAACAAGAATTTATTGTTATTATAAGGAAGGAATAAATAAGTACTGTCCAGATGGAAGGCAAACAGTAATAACTAGTCTGTGGTATAGAAGTAATTTACCAATTGAACTAAAATTTTGTAAGGACCCTTGTGAACCTGTTTTGAAAATCTGAACTGGTGACTATAGTGTTTTGGAAACAGTTTTTGAACAACAGACTTTAAGTTGGGAAAGAAGTAAGTTAAAGAAAAGATGCTACACTTTTTAAATGTGGAAAAAATCCCACAGTTCTCAACAAAATTTAATTTGACCTTGTTCATCATTTCTGTTTTCAAAACATTCCACTAAAAACTTGTACTTATAAACTGTTAAGTTTGTTTCCATCAAGAAATAATAAATGCTTCAATAGTGTCAAAAACTTGTGGTGTTAACACTAAAAGATGAAATATATTGAAGAAAATTAAGTCTTGAATGCATATAGATTTTTTAATGAATTTATGTGTTCTCTGAAATAGGAAGAAATGTCAGTGAAGTGATATGCCCTGATACTTCTGTGACTACAATTTACTAATCTGTTACTAATTGATTAGGTAACAAAGGATTAGAAATCACATTTTTTTGAATTTCCAGGCCCTTTTTTCACAATACTAGTTATTTCTTACCCAGGGACAACTTTTTTTTTTCCAAGTGTTTATTTTTCTGAAATGTTACAGTCATGAAATTCAGCTTATAGATTATTTATAAGAAATTTATTACTAGCGACCCAAATTTATGGTGACAACTCACAAGAGGTTTTCAAGGAGATCTTTCAGAGTGTGTCGTGCTTACTGGCTTCTAAACGAATATAGGTTAATTTCATTGAACATTGGACGCAGCCCCCACAGAAATGTTAAGTGAAATGCTCCAGGGTATTCCTATATTAAATTTCCTAACAACAAATCAGGCTCATGTGTGTGAAGCAGAAGTTTTGCACTCTGGAATGCTGAACGTTGTATGTCAATCAAACAGAAGTTGTGAAAACTGGAGCTTATGAGGAGCAATGACTAGAAATTTTTCAAATCCCATTTATTCCTCCTGCAGAGAAAAAAGATTGATTTCTTTTTAATGAAAACAAGATTTTTCTCTAAACCTTGGATATGATTCCCTAACTTGCATATAGTACTGTGGAATATTAAAATATCACGGATCACGGAATCACAGAATTCTCAAAGTTGGAAGGGACCTCTAGAGATCACCTAGTCCAACTCCCCTGCTAAAGCAGGATTGCCTAGAGCACATTACTCAGGACTGCATACAGGTGGGTCTTGAAAATCTCCAGAGTAGGGGAATCCATGACCTCCCTGGGCAGCCTGTTCCAATACTCTGTCACCCTAACTGTAAGGAAGTTTCTCCTCATATTTAAATGGAACTTCCTATGTTCCAGCTTGTGCCTGTTGCCCCTCGTCCTATCACTGGAAACCACTGAAAAGAGTCCAGCTCCATCATCCTTCAACCCACCCTTTAGGTACTTATGTTCTATATCATCTTCTGTAATTTTCTGAATAGGTTTATTCATCCCATGCATTTGTGTTTTGCCCATTATAAAGATGTTCTCATGCACTGAAGTAATAAAATAAAATCAATTGATGAAAAAACCCAACATCTATAATCAAAATAATGCAATACTAAGGTATTTGAAAAGGAGTTTTAAAAATATCAATGTTCAGTAGTGTAAACTAATAATTAACTTGTTTTTTATGTTCTCTAAATTGTTAATTTTTTTAATACAGTATATTAATGGATTTTCTTTATCCTGAAAATGATATAAAAAAAAATAAATAAAGAAATTACGTGAGGATGACTTGTAATTACAAAACTTCTGTAAGCATTCATACAAAACTAGATAAACTAAAAATTAAGGTTGACTTATCTGGGGCTTCTTGCTTTGATCCAAGAATAGGAAAATGGAATTATGCTTTACAATCATGAGGCATAAATAAATAAATAATTTTTAAAAAGGTAAAAGAGCCTGTAAACCTGATTGTCTTGAAAACATGTTCCAAACTGCAACTGTGCTGTTTTATAAAAGTGAGAGTTGTTAGTTGGTGTGTTGGAAATGTATGTTGTATTTCAAGTAATTTTTTTTTTCTTTTTTGGTTAGGATTGTTCCTAAACAGAAGGTAAAAAGACAACTAAATAGGTTTTCTGAACATGAGTAAGACATGGGAAATACAAAACTTTGGGATACTTTTAAACCTAAAACACTTGATATGAATGGCAGAGAAAGCAACGGATAAAATATAGCCCTATTACATACTCCTAAACAGTACCATTTGTTTTTATATAAATATACATATAAATATAAATGTATATATTTGAATATAAATATAAACAAACGTGTTTCATAGGCATGGAGAATCATAGGAAAAGTGTGAATCATTCGATTCATGACGTGTTCCAAAACTCAGGTATATTGATGTGAATTCAATTTCTTAGTGCTCCAAGCAGTATATCAGCATAATGTAGAATCATTCATCAGAAATGCTTGACAGATATTATTTATGAACTCTGAAACAGATATTGTGTAATCTCTTATTCTATGTGGTGTACCTTTCTTTTAACACAAGAATTATTATAAGTTCTGATATTCAGTATCTGAAATAAAATAAGTGTTCTGTGCACAGACTAGTAGACTGTGGGTTTGGACTAGTGAGGGTAGGCTGATAAAGTCCAGCTTGGATTAATATGTAGGTTGGAGTATTTCATATATGCCTTTGAACTGTGGAAAAAATTATAAAGCTTCGCATTTTTCTTATTCTTACAGAGTTCTTAAAAAGGGCTAAGGAATTTCTTTTGCTCTGGAGTGTTTGTTCAGTTTGGCTCTAGAGAAATAGGAGCAGTGTTTCATAAAATCAGCTAAATTGATATTTAGAAATGTCACCCATGATATGGTGGCATTTTCTAACATATCCCAAAGTAAATATAACCTTTCACTCCAAATTTTTGTTGTTGAAATTTTGTGTTCATATAGCTTGTTCCTTGTTTGGAGTCTTTATTAATTAAGTGATATTAAAAAAATCTTTGGATTTGCAAGCAGATTTACCTTTTTAGAGATATTTTATGCAGTAGTTATCCGTGAATTATATTTCATTAAGCCAGATAATAACAGGTACTATGAAGTATTTGAATATAAATATGCTATAAACAGTCTCCAGAGAAAGAAAAACTGATTTGTCACTACTAGTTTCATGACGCTTTGTGTTAAGGTCATCAGCATCCGTGTGCTATGATTATGCTTCATTTCAGACAAAAAAATTTGTCTTTATCTCCTTCTTAAAAAATAAGAAACATCATTAAACATCATTATTATTTTTCTGAAAGAAAAATTTTTTGCCCACTGAACCAGGCTTTGGTAACATAGTTGTTGCTAGTGGTTTGGTTTTAGGGTAGTCTAGAGAATACAGAGAATGAAGACTAATCCATTTTTATAAATGTAGTTATTACCTAGCCACTGGGCCTTCTCAAGAAATAAAGAATACAGAGTTGTCTGCTGTCTTGCATGATCTGAAATAACAAAAAAATTTTGATGCCGAGTGTCAAATTGAAGATTATCCAATGTCCTGCATATCTTTAAAAACCTCATTTACACAAGAAAAATAAGTTTATTATTCATTCAAATTTTAAAAATTTTCTATTTTTCTATGTCTATTATGGTCTTCATTGAATTAGCATATTCACATATTTTTGGGCCGCTGGTTACCATAACATTGTTTCAGTCACTTTATCCAAACTTTAAACATATTTAAAGCATTTCATGAGCATGGTAGGAAATGGGGTAGGAAATGGTTGAGCAGAAGCTGAATGGTTAATCAAAGAATTCCCACTGAGGGAGAAAATGAAACTTGTTATACTGGGCAAAGAGGAATTTTTGGTATGAGAAACATATATGGGAAATGGTGGGAAAGCATACATACCAACTAGAAACTTTTATGAAAGCGCTGTTTCTATGCATAGCCTTCAGAAACCAAGAAGAATGCAATTTTTAAACTTTTTTACTTTTTCTCTGTATTGTGTGCTTCTTCCCTTTTACCCTAGCCTGCTGCCAAACTAGACATGATTCCCTTGATGACACCAGCAAAACTTCACAGGAAAATTATGATACTTTAGAAGATTCCTCAAGTAAATTACTTGAGAGAGCCATAGAAGTGCCTTATTGGTTGCATAGCACACACACTAAAGGTACCTTCTGGGTAATCTGAGGGAAGAGTAATGCTGCATATGTTCTTTTTCAAGATTTGAAATAACAATAATGTCCTACTTTAGATGTGCTCTGAAAATTGCTTATTGTGAATTTTTTCCATCACCCTGTACTAACTCAATGGTTTTTAGAAATATATCAAAATTATACAGGTTTGTTTGTTGGTTTTTTGGTTTTTGGTTTTTTTTATGTTTATCCTTTGATCCAGGTAGCCTTTCTGTGTGGTTACTGTAGAGGTCTGTTGTGCACCAAAACCAAACCCCAACAGCCTAAACCAAACAAACAAACACCCTGCCAAGGTTATTATATTTTTGTGAGGTGGGCAGCTCTCAATTTAAAAATATAGTCAAATACAGTGGATCAGTAAGACAGAAAAGTTTAACTAGAAAGTATGAATAAAATAACATATTGTGCTAATGTGTTAATATGTATTTAGGGCAGCTGTATGACATTGCCTACACAAGTCAGTAAGATAATCTAGACGGGAAGGTTGCTTTTAACTTTTACATATGTGTTAAATATGCAGCATCTGTGTGGAATTAGTAAATTGAACTAGACTAAGATATGCATTAGATATATAAGATTACATATGCTATAGAAGGACTGTACTTACAGAAGGACTGTAATTATATAAATACTCACTGGCAAAACCGATAAATTTGTCAACGTGATAGCATCCAGCTCAAGTTGTAGCACTTGTGCATCAAAAAACAAGCAAACGAAAACCTTATTGTTGTTTTAGGCTAAGGCATTCAAATCTCTTCTCCATCCCCACTCACTTCCCTGCCTCCCTGCCCCCAGAAATTGTATTCAAGTGGTATTCAAACGTCTTTTTTTATAGATGTTTGGGAGTAGTCTTGTTCAAAGTACAAGTATTGAATGGATTACAAAATTTTATAACTGAAAATCTAGGGATCTTGGCCATGTGCATTATGCAAATCAGCTTCATAAGACCTGTGCAGTGATGCCCTTATTTCAGGAAATGCAGAAGTTGTATTGCAGATGCTCTGCATCATTGGTCTGACAACACATGGTAAATTTGGCATAAGAAAAATGTCTTGGCTTTCCTGAATGTGCTCATACCATCTGTGCACATCATACCCAATAAATCTGCCTTCCTGGAAATGTTGATTCATTGTAGTCATGTGCTAAATAGGACACATGTACCTGTTGCTGAACACTAGAACAGTATGACTTCCTGAGAACGGTAAATAGTGATAAAACCAAATGTTTCTTATGTAGCTTTCCTACACATTCAGGGTGTGATACAATGGATGAATCATTTGAATAATTTCCCTAGCATGATTCTGTTACCTTAAATATGTGTGGCTCTTTGTTAATGCACCAAATAATGCTTCCAGGAACAGAATTTGAGGAGCGAAATTTCGTGACATGCCCAAGAAGTATTTACAATGATGTGGTGCATGGATGTTTGTTAAAGCAGATTTCCACTCTTTTTTCTCACTTTCTTTTCATGCTGTGCATTGAGCTTATGACTGTTATTTCTGTACAGTCTTGCTTCTTGATATTATGATTAGAACCTAAAAATTACCTTAGTAATCCAATTGTAGTTCATATAATCTATTGTTGTGGTTTAACCCGCATAGGAGGCTCAGCCCCACACAGTTGCTCGCTCACTCCCCCACCTGGTGGGATGGGGGAGAGAATCAGAAGGGTAAAAGTGAGAAAACTTGTAGGTTGAGATAAAGACAGTTAAATAGATAAAGCAAGGCTACATACACAAGCAAAGCAAAATAAGAAATTAATTCACTTCTTTCCATCAGCAGGCAGCTGTTTAGAACCATGTCTGGGAAATCAGGGCTCCATCATGCATGACAGTTACTTGAGAAGACAAACACCATAACTCTGAATGTCCCCCCACTTCTTTCTTCTTCCCCCAGCATTTACTGATGAGCACAACATCATATGGTATGGAATATCCCTTTGGTCAGTTGAGGTCAGCTGTCCGGGCTGCTTATCCTCATAGCCTGTTACCCACCCCCAGCCTCCTCACTGGTGGGGCAGAGTGAGTAACAGAAAAGGCCATGATGCTCTGCAGGTGCTGCTCAGCAATAGCTAAAACACTGGTGTGTTATCAACACTGTTTTGGTCATAAATCCAAAACACAGTACCATATGACCTGCTATGAAGAAAACTGACTCTATCCTACCAAACCCAGTACTTCTATGAAAGATTCCTTCAGGTTACCTTTGCCTCTTTTTTAAGGACAAGGTAAAGGAGTATTACTTTGCTTAAAACTAGACTTATCTATTTAAAGCATCTACTTCACTATTTTACTTCTTTATGTTGATAGAATCTAGGCAATGAACAGAGAAAGTGGATGAAACTAAACAGTGTAAACAGCATATACTTATGTAATTATGTTTATGGAAAAACTATCATTATGCATTTCTAATTGGACATTTGCTTCCAGTATAACAATTTTTGCCAGATATAGACTGACAGGCCTTAGAAAAAGAGTTTTTAGTTATGATCTGAAGGTGGACCAGGATTCCTGTATTCATCTTTATTAAAAAATAAATGTTCCATCTGCCCCTTTTTTTTACGTAATGTATGGTGGCAGAAGCAAAGTGATAATACATAGGAAAAAAAGTACCATCTCTTTGTGTAATTAAGGATGACTGCATATTAATGTGTGTTTCTGTTACTGTCATTGCATTACAATATATTACAGAGGCAAAATATATATTTTATTGGTCCATATCTATGATGTTTGTGGTAACATTATGGTAATGTTGTAGTAACATGAGAAGTTTTGTGGTTTGGACAGGATTGCATTAGAAAATGTCTGGTATAATAATTCTAGTTAATTCAATGTTAACAAAGCCAAACTAAAGGAAACACAGACCAGTAAATTCATATGTTACAATTTAAATAGTAAAACACACATGAAACTTTGAGGTAATTTTTTTTTATCTATTTAAAGAATAATTCTAACACATGGTCCCTGACTCACCCAAAAGCCCCTTTCCACTATGCCAGAAATTTCATGCTCCTAATAAATAAAAATATGGAACATCTCAGTTGTCACTTCAGTTTAAATAAATTTTATGTTTAGAATCTGGCATAATTAAAGTTTAAAATATTGATGAAATGACCCTGATACTGCAGGGGGGAGGAGACCATAGCTGAAATTCTGCTTGAATATCAGTAAAAATTACCAATTTCTTTTTCTCTCTAAAGTTTTTCTTTTGAAAGTCTAACAAATCAGCCTTAGAGTGGTAAAGATTGAATTTAGAATACAAGTTAAAATGAGCTGCTTGGTTAGTTCTTAATTGTCTTCTTTTCCTATTTAGAAATTTTCTGTGATAAAATTTGTCTTTTTAAAATAATTATTGTCTCTAATTACTTGACCATATTTGAAGATTCACTTTTTCAAGATAATTCCATCTTTATTTGCCATAGCTCAATCTTATCTGCAATGTCAGCACTTCATTACAGGCATTTCTTAAGACCGTCTTTTCGGTTGGCAGGAATTAAAGACAGAAAAAGAAAACCCCTGCTAATTACTGTCCCCTTGCGGTATTTCAGATTGTTCTTTAAAATCTTTTTATGCTTTGCCTTTGAGAAGATCATATAAAATACCATTAATTCAAGTTCAGCTCTGTTATTTTAGTTGCTACTTCATTATGTATCAACAGCATTCAGAATACTTAATTGGATTTTTTCTTACCAACTGAGCTCTGGAAAGGCATTAAATCCCATCTCTTCTTGTTCTTTGAGGTACATGCAGTTGTCATACAACACACTTTTTCTATAGATGTGCAAAATTCTCCCTCTGGAGAAGGGACTGCAATAAAGCAGAAACCATATGAGTAGGTCTGCCGTGTCTGTTAGTTTGTCAAATTATTAGCTTAATAAATAGAACATCCACCCAAAGTAAAGAAAAAAAATCAGTTTTTTTTCTTTTGCACCATATATGGACATTTTTGTTAAAACCAGTAAGGACATCAGTTTTCAAACTTCATTTGCTCCTTGATTACCACAGCAATAAATGTTGCATAGGAATTTTTCTAGCTTTTCTAGTTTTTCTCTTCTACTCAGAGGGAGTAGAAGCAGAGTAAAGAATGATACTGCTGGTGGTGGTTTTTTACTTTGAATTCGGTCAGTAAGCAATAGATTAGGTAAAGTAACAATTATTAGTATGTGTTTAGATAGCATTCAGGTGCTCCAGGATCTGAAGAATGCCTGTCATGTTGGAGAGAATAATAAAAAAATAAATCCAATAAAAAACCCCAGTCGTCTCTTCAGAATGCTGATCCTTTAGTTTGTTTGGTTTTTGTTTTACTGGCTTAGTGGTGTAGACATTTGAGACAAAATCATTAATTAAATGCTACTTTATCAATTTTTCAGTGAAAATTAAATGTCACTTTTTAAGACTTGGTCATCACTACTGTGAGTAAATCACAGTTTTTGATGTTATTTTGAGCACAGTGAACTTTGAACTTGTCCCTAATTTATTTCTGTTTCTTTTGGAGTGATTGATAAGTGTTATGGAGTGATAGCTGTATCAGAATAAGACAAAGAAAGAAAACAGCAAAAAAAAAGGATTTCATAATGGTATCTTGAACTTAGGAGGTGCAGATGATGGTGGTACTAATCCAGCAAGCTCATCCATATTTTAGATTATGTTATAATACCTCTGGAAGATGTTGCATATCTAGAGGTTTACCATCCAAAAGCCACTGATATTTTAATAGGAGTCAGGATAGCTCCTTAGCATAAAACTCTTCACAATATTTTTATGTACAGTATTCATCCTCTTGCCTGTACTTTGAACATTGCATTTAAAAATACATATGAGATCAAAACCATTTTTTTAAAAAATATGTTCTCAACTTTACTGCAGAAATTACAGGCCTTATTTAGATATTCCTGGGAGGCAAGAATTGCATGACAGCATAAGTTAGTTTTCAGGCAACCCACTATCTTTTTTTTTTGAAGTAAAAAATAACCACTTCTTTAAAAAGTCTAATCACACTTTATATCTCCTGTATATCACAGCACACAACAGGCAGATTCATTTTGAAGGAATGAATCTACTTGTCTGTGATGTAGTAGTAGTAGGCAGGGAGATGATCAGAGCAGTTTCACCTCCCAAATGGCTCCATTTACTCAGACCTCCTGGTTTCCATTTAACTATCTATATACTCTACACTACATGTTATTTAAAGAGGAGCTGCTTCAAGCTTGAAGTTTTAAAGGCAAAAAGGAACACTGTACACGCAGAGCCAATAACTTACTGTTAGTCTAATTAAAGACTTAAGTGTGCAATCCAAATATACAGTTATTGTCTCAGTTACAATGACACTAACATTTACAGGCCAAAATATCTGGGTAATAAAGAAAAGTTTCAGTAGTAATATAGTTAAATTTGTTGTACCAAAATTACCCAAGTTTTCTTTGATGTTTCATTTTCTTTTATGTTTTGTTCATCTTTGTGGTGTCAGTCAAGTATCTAAGGTCTGTAATCATTCTCAAGAGGTATGGGGTGAGGGGGAGCATTACAGAAAGTTATCTCTGTCTTGCATTCTTTGTATGGAGGAGTATACGACTGGTGGTGAACATTGCTTTCTTCTCAGACTTGAGTCTGTCTTGGGATTATTTGTTTATGTTTTCAAAGACCATCTCTTTGTTGGAGTTTTCTTCACTGGTTGCTGAAGTGTGACTGTCTTCACCCCTTAGTTCAGGTTCTATGATAGGCTCCTCCAACCCACTTAACATAAAGGGGCCGTGTTTGTTAGTCATCAACTTTATAGATTTGTTAGACCTTTGCCATAAATAATATTCACAGGCAATAGTCACTTGACCGCTATACTTTATGTCAAAGCTAAACTCAACTCTGGTAAAGACAAGACCTGAGACGCCACACTGCCAAGTTAATAGAAATCCTGTGGCCTTCTACTAGTAATGGCAAATCACTACGTGTAGTGGCATCACCACCAAACTCTCAGTATAAACTTTGAAATATATTCCATGTAGACACCCTTTACTGTGTGGATTTTTTCATTTGGGTTTTGTTCTGTTGTTTGGTTTCTTGAGGTTTTTTTTCCTGTTTGTTTGTTTGTTTGCTTGTTTTAATTTAAATCAGTAAAACTACTTAATGAAAGATAAGTTTCTTGGAAGCTTAACTGCTGATCCTCTAGCAGGTAGTTATACCCAATCTACAGTATAATTTTTATTGTATTTAGCTGTATGTTCCAAATCAAACTGCACCAGGTTCATTGTCAATAGCTTAAGAGTATTTGGGAGAAAAAGATAAATAAAAATTTAATCTTTGAAAAAATGGAAGTGAAGCATAACTCAATATAGAATGCCAGAGGGAAATCTCTGAGCACATACACACTCCTGTTTTTTAAAAGATGCAAGGCTTGGTATTCTACAGATCTACTCAATGATCATTTTTACTGTTTAATTTTTCATTTAAGAGAAGTGAGGAAAGTGATGTCTCCAGAGGTATATTGTGAAACTAATCAACTTCAATGGAACAGTCTAGTCTGCCTTTCTTGTTTTTTTCTTTCCCAGCTCCTAACTGATAATAAAACAAACAAAAAAAAGAACCGTCTCTTCCCTTGCTCTAAAATGCTTTCTTCCGGATTGTAATAACATTTAGTTGTATTTATGTAGACGTCCTAACATCTGTTGCTCAAAATCCTTCTGCCTAAGGAACATGGGGAACTGAAGAAAAGCTTTTGCTACAGTGCTGTGAATATCTATAACTGAATGGCTTGGCTTCTGTGGGCTCTTTTGAAGGTAGCATGTTTAAAACCATCTGATGACGTGATGACCTATAAAAGCTGGGAAGTGGCTGAGGATGCCTCAGCTGGCATGAGGAAGAGCAAGTGATTGGCTTGGCAGTAGCAGGAAAGACTCATTTGGTCACAAATGACTTATTTTCTTAAGATATTTCTAAGATGCTACTTGTAAAGGAATTTACTAGGATTGAGGCTGAGGAAAAATGTCAAAAGAACAAGTTTATATCGAAAGTTCAATCTTATGAGTTCTCATCAATACATGTGGAACACAAAAAAAAAATTTGCAAGATGTTTTGGCTAGTAATTTTGGTTCTGTTCTTATGGTTTTCTTTGAAAGGATTTAAACCTTTGAACAATATATACTGGTTTTTTTCACAGAGAAATATAAGAAAAATCAAGAAAAGAAGGATATAATAGAAATGTGCATGCATTGGTAGGTTTAAAAATTATCTTTGAATAGCCTTTTACATTATTAAGTATTTCTGTAGTCGAAGGTTGTTGAAATTGAAACTTCTTTCCCCTATTTCTCTGATTCATTAAAATTCAAGAATTTTTGGATTCAGTAAACTGACAGTTCTTTATGTCCTCTGAGAAGAGAGGATAATATTTTTTTTACCTTGCAAATCTAGGTGTTTGATGCATTAACTCCTCTGGGTAGAAAAACTAAGCCAATGCTGTGACCCAGGTCGTATTGGATGGATTCTGCCTGTTCAAATTTGCAGGTATGGATCACTATACCTGCATAAATGTCTGTACCGCAGTCTTAAAATCCACATTTGCTGTTGATTTTTATTTTCTGTTTCTGTGAATCAGGTAATTGTATATGAATTTCTGCTGTTTTTTACTGTCATTCTCTGACAATTGTTGGCAACAGACCTGAAGAACTGTTAAACAAATGACTCATAATGGTTAGTTGTGTGATTTTTAGCAAGAAAAAGGATTCATAATTTTACAATGTTTGCATCAGTAAACTTGATAGCAATGTAGTGCTGTTGTCCGTCTATACTTCATGTCTGGTAAGCAGAATTCCTTATTTGGCATTTTACATCTGTGGAGACCTGCCCTGGTTTAGCAAAAATCAGATATGATGTCAGGAGGGTCTTAGCTTGAATTCAATACCCATGTAGACATATTTGCTAAAATACAAGTAGTACAGGCAACCGCTTTTTGTTCCAGTTTAGAGGAATGTGGATCTACTCAGAAACTTTATTTTAAGCAAAGAAGGTTGGTAGCATCAACTCCTTACACTCCTTTTAGCAAATTTGTGGATAGACAATCATGCTGAGTAAATAATTTTCCCGCTCCTTGATATTTATTGGTCTTTTTGACATATCTGTTAATGATGTTGAAAATACCTCTAGAAGTTAAAAGACATAATTATTGGAAGTAACTAATGACAGTTTGAAGAAAAGTTTCAGTACCCTAAGAGCAGTAAACTATATGATAATATGGGTTTTTATTTACTGCATCTACCAAACTGTCAGTTGATAAGCATGGAAGGTTTTGGTGTATGCTGTATTTTATGCATTTTATACCTGTCTTCAAGAATTTTCAAGCATTGTGAGAGGAACGCACATAAGTTACATCAATAAATGGACTATTTTCAGTGCTGTTTTCTTTTTTTTCTTTATTTTTTTCTTTTTTCTTTCTTCTTTTTTCTTTTTTTTTTTTTTTTTTCTGAAATACTCTAAGAATTCACTGTTCTCTATTTGCTCCTGACCAAGTATGAAAGCAACAATAATCTTCAACAGGAGGCATTAGTGGGTGGTCACAACAGTATTTACCACAAATATGTCCGTGGCATCAATGTGACATAATTTTTTTGTGTATAATTTTGAAAGACTGAACCATATTGGAGAAGTGTCTCCAAACTTCTGAAATTACATGTAGTTTAAGAGGAGAAGTCCTAGTTGAGCTCTGTAATTGTACATCTCCTCTGACTCCCACACACAATGATCTTATTGAGGGAATCGCTCCTTAAAGCTGCTGCATGTTGAATATCATTCCTTGTCAACAGGTCATTTAGAAAAGAAGCACTGGATTAAGCCTTAACAATGTGTAAATCCTGCTTACACATCTTTCTGTCGATGTTGATGGATGGCCTAAAGCATCAACAGAGAATGTTTGCTCTATCACAGGCACATTATTCATTCAGCACAACTTCATCTTTCATAATACCTAAAATTCTGGTGATTGAATATCTGTATCTCATAAAATTGACTGCAAAGTCAAATTTAACTCTTCCTAAATCTGTATATGAATGCAGAAGGCCTAAGAAATATACTTAGAAGATAAAATATTTAGTCCATTTTTGTTCAGAATTTGATCTTAATCAGTAATAATTAATAGTCATCATTATTATATTAAATGAGTAGTGCTAAATAATTTGCAATGTTTGGTATATCTACAATAGCTCCAAGATATGATATCTGAATAAGGATTTAAAACAATATCCACATCAATAAAATTTAGCTTTGAGATTATGTTTAATCCTCTGTGCTAATTTTGATTTAAATTTACACAATCTCACAACTGTAGCTGAGAAACCATTCAAAGGTAAGAAATTGCAAAGAAGAGCTGATTATGAACACAATAGGAATAAAACTGAAGATTCTTGGATTGCTTTAGTGTTGATATTCTATACTGTGAGTAACTGCAATAAACCGCATGTCTCTGCAAAGTAGTGATTTTTTAAGCATTAAAATTCTGGTTGTGTAGATAATTTTAGCCACTGCTACAGTCCCTTTTATGATGGGTAAATTTTTTAATCTCTATTACTCTTTTCTGATTGCTGTTATAAGAAATTAAAGACAAATAGGCTAAAAGAACAGAGGATGTTTTGGTGTGAGTCACTGCCATATGTTTGTGTATCTTCATGTCCTACCAGAGTAAATAACGAAGAAATCTGGAAAAGAAGAAATTTCATTTTAAGAACTTTAATCATACTGGTTTATCATCAGTAAAACTTCTATGTGCAGTTAAATTTCACCATGCTGTATTTCAATGATCTTTTTGGCTTAAGTAATCAAAGTCTCCCTGACTAATCTTATAACAGGATTTAGCATGGAGTCCACCACTAACTGAATAGGATAGGTTCTGAAATGACTGTGTTTTGTTTTTCACCTAAGTTTTGCCTAGCTAGCCTCCACTGATAGTTCTAAGCAGAGAGGCATTTTTTAAAAAATCTTGATTCTTAACTGAATTTTATTCATAGAAATCTCTCGTTATTTTCATTACTTTGATTTAAAAACAAACTTTAAATACTTAAAGTGAGTTATAAAAATAATTGAAGTATTGTCATGGCTTAACCCCAGCCGGCAGCTAGAACCATGCAGCTGCTCGCTCACTTCATCCAGTTTGAATGAAGGAGAGAATCAGAAGAGTAAAAGTGAGAAAAAAAACTTGTGGGTTGAGACAAAGACAGTTTAAGAGGTAGACCAAAAGCCGTGCACACAAGCAGAGCAAAACAAGAAATTCGTTCACTGCTTCCCATCAGCAGGCAGGTGTTCAGCCATCTCCAGGAAAGCAGGGTTCCAACACACATAACAGTTACTTGGGAAGACAAACACCATCACCACAAAGTCTCTCCCTTCCTTCTTCTTCCCCCTGCTTTATACACGGAGTATGGTGTCATATGGTATGGAATATCCCTTTGGTCAGTTGGGGTCAGATGTAGCAGCTGTGTCCTCTTCCTGTCTGGTGCCCTACCAGCCTGCTGGCTGGCAGCACAGTGTAAAGAGCAAAAAAGGCGTTTACTGCTTAGCAACAATTACAATGACCATAACGCTATCAAAAGTATTTCTCATCCCAAATCCAAAACATAGCACTGTACAAATTGCTAATAAAAAAGTTAACTCTATCACAACTGAAACCACAGCAAGGATCAATAAAGTTGCAAATGTGTGGGTTTTAACCTCTAAGAAACATACTGAATTCATGGGACTCTGTGTATTGATCATGCTGAGAATATAAAAATTTTGATGAAGTGGCAAAGACTGCAATCTAAACAAGAGGAAATGAAGCTGAAAAATTAAGCAAGCCTTTGGATTAGCATCAGTAAATTAACTCTTAAAATTTATCTGTGTTCTAAACCTTTTTTTGTTTCTTATAGACTGTAAAACATCAAAGCTGGAAATGAATCTAATCTGTGAACATTAAGGATATATTGTTCCTATTGAAAAATATTATTCACCTAAGTAAGGCTACTAAAATCAAAGAACAGGGAGATAATATCAACTTATATATAACAATAATTTAAAAAAAAATAATGCAGAGATGATAGTGACATCATCTTCCCATGGTATTCACCTTGGACACAAGAGACTCTCAGACATTTCCAGGTGCCATCCAGCACAATCGTACAGCAAACTATTGAACAGATTAAAAAAGTAAAAGATAACATTGTTAGAGCTGCAAAAGCCTGAAGAATACCACCCTGTGAACAGGTGGCTCAGTCAGTTTGGTGAGAAATGAGCTTTTTGGCTACTGCTATGTAGCAGCAGGGCTACTGCTGGTTAGTTAACATGGCCATTCTGGAAGAAGATAAATGGTTCTGTGCTGCTCTACCATTTCACCACAACCATTCTGTCCCTATCCTAGGGGTATAAACTTCTCCCTAGACCCTGGTACATTTGCCTTAACTGAACAATCTGCTGACATTTTTAATTTATTCACTGCACATTTATTTGTCACCATAGTATGTTCTTTTTTTTTTGTTTGCTTTGCCACATAATGACAGTAAGTCATTACGTGTATCTACACATTCCTACCACTAACTTTTGAACCTGTTAGTCAATAACAGTCAAATGATTAAATCAAATGATAAATGCTTCCCAATATCTGCGTTCCTGCAGGCTTTGTGAAAATCATCCTGCCTGCAAGAGGAAAAAGATTCAAATTAGTTTTCTTTCTTGCTCCTTAGTGGGAGTAGATACAGAAAACAGACAAAATTTGGCGGGTATTTTTTGTCTGTGGCAGCAGCTGACCAGCCAGGCAGCATTGCACATAAATTTTGGATTAGTCACAGTATGTACTGTTTGTTATCCAGTATGTGTCCTATAGAAGATAAGAGAAGTTAAAGTGCAAATAACACATAGGACAGCAGACTAATTCTACTGTTCACAGAAACATGTTTGGTCTCTGAGATAGCTGTGAAAAAACAATTAATTAGTATAACCATCACTTTGGACCTTGACTAACGCAGCTTAGTTTTATCTCCTTTTTTTTTTCATTAAAAAGTTTCCAGTTAATCATAAATATTTTAATTATATTGAACAGGTTTCTGTGCATTTGAAAGGGAGGGACTGTAGGGGATGAAATGTAAAAAACATCATTGGTTTACTGCGTGATAGTTTGTGGAATTGGAGGTACTCTGCCTAAGTGGATTATTATGAGAATTACATCCACAGCATTTATTTTGCTGTAGAGATTGTGATTGAAGGGGGAGACGTGAGCCTCTTGCTCCAAACACTTCTTATTGCTTGAAGAAAGAAAGAAATGTTTGATTCCAATACAACACTCAATAGTGTTTGGTTCTGCATCTCCTGCTCTTGGGTGAAGTTTATTTGAGGAGTCAGATGCAGAAAACAACTCTTACAATGCCAAAAGTTCTTTTTAATCTCAATCAATTAGGTTTCAGATGTGGGTAGAATAAAGAAATAAATGAAATGTACTAAGATTCTGTTGGTAACAGATAACAGCAGAATATCAACAGTTCCTTTATTTTGTTGGTTACCATGGAAACAATCAAGTATGAGACATTGCTGAAAAAACTGCAGACTGCAGCAGCAACTACTAACTTCAGAAAGGCTGTGCTTTGTGCTTGATATATCTGAAAAGTAACAGTAGACATTTTTTCTTGCATTTTGTTGCCTGTTCTTTTCAATGGGATAAGCAGGGGCTTAAAAAGGGAATGCTTGAAGTAAGTGTGGATTGTTGGATATTCAGGCTGTGGCTATGGAAATACTAATGCTTATATCTCACTTTTTCTGCTGGTGTGTATATGTTTGCACGTGGTCAGGTTTACTTGGCAGAAGCTCAATGGAATGTAATGGTGTAATACTTTCTATGTGAGAAGAAATGAAAATGAGATTTTGTCATGGTTCTCATGATTGATGAGGTTTGTAATGAGAGGGAGTCCAATTACTAAACAGTGTTTCAGGCAAAAAGATCACTGAGTTTCTCAGTCACTGCTGACTGCTAATCAATTTGTTGAGTGATGATTAAAATGCTTTGCTTTGACCTAAAATGACTTAGCAGTTTGAGTCCTAGCTAAATGACTCTTTCTGAGAAGGAACCACATTCCTCTTCTCTACATAAGCTCTCAGTTCCTTGTTTTAAGAAGAAAAATTGTGAATCAGTCTTTTAGGGGTTCATAATTCTCCCCATTTTCAAAACAAGTATTTTTCATCTTCATAATACTTAAATAATATTTTGTTCATGAAAGTAGGAAAAGAGGATGAAGTATGTCAGAGATTAAGAAGATGCTGATGTTTTATAATATTTTTTAAGACCTGCCTCCTTAACATTTTGATATACTTATTTTGTGTTTTATAAAGGATTGTGGAGACAATGGTACAAAAAGTGGATATGTATGTGCAGGTGATTTCATGTTCCATTCTAGATAGGAAAATCGTCTGTCTTAGATAAATCAGAAAAGATAAAACACACTAAATCGCAATAAAAATCTTTTGGATTTTTTTTCTGTAATAAAGATTCCATGCAAGAGTGCCGGCATATGCCTATGTTTCTGTTTATGTTGCCTAGATATTGCTAGACAATATATGATTGTATAGTGATTGTATTATTATATTACCAATCAGGCACAGCAACTTCCAGAAAAAAAAAAGCTAATAAAGTGATATACCATGTGCAGGTAGTGCAGATTTCAGTGCCACTCTTCAGACGCATACAGGTGATGTATGGGTAGGATCCAGTTAAAATTCTGTAGAACAGAGGTATCATTCCTCATAGCTTCAGTAATCCTTTTGTAAGATTTATCTAATAGTCAGATAAAATCACACCAAAGTTTAACTTGTTTAGTCTGGAAAAAAATGCTGGTACATCAAAATGTCAAGGTAACTGATAACATTGAAGATAATAAACCTTTCCTTTATAATAACATATGAAACCCCTGAACCTACCACTTTCCAAAGTAGATTTATGGTATAAAAGCTTTGTGCAGAAGTCAGGTATGATTTAAACACACAACTTTGGTGAAAGCCCCATCTTAAAACCTGTAGCATTAAATCTGTTACTAGTCTAAAACCCAGACATTTTATAAGTGTCTGTACTCTGTGAAGTAATTCAAAACCAAAAAAGCTCTTAATGCTTCTAAGCAGGTTTATTTAGGCAAAAGTTAAATTTGATTGAATTTTTATTTTGAGGGAATTTTGAGCTTAAACAAATTGGGATATATGCTACTTAGAGAAATAACATATGCTGGCTTAGAGAATTGAAATGTCTTCAGAGAGCTCTAAAATATTTTGAAGATTTTTTACTATTCTGTATTTCATCATTAAAATTGCAGTGAATACAATTGCACTAACTTTGTAGAATTCTTATTACAGAGTTGATTTTCTTTTTACTTAATAATATTTAAAAGAGTAAATATTCTAATTCAAGACATATGGAAATAAATAAGGGTGTTACTTTCAGGTATTAAAAGAAAAAGCCATCTTTCATAGATGTGAGGTTGTTTTGGTTTTCTCTTTCTGGATCTAACTAAATTCTTTAAGCACTATAAATACTCCACTAAAATAAAATAGAGAAAGTCAAATGCAGAAAGAAGTATCAAGTCTTTAATCTGTCTATAAGAGCAGAACATCTAATATACATACTATCTTGAAAAGTGCAAAGAGGGGAAAAACTGCATTAGCTTATCCACCACCTACTATTAGAGTCAAGCTGTTCTTTGGAATAGTTTGCTTAGCCCACAGGCAGAAGTGCCAGTGTTTCCACATTTACTCTAGGTAGCAGAGATTTTTTTGGGAAACCACTCTAAGCAATGCTAAACAGAAAGCTGGAATTGCACAGCAAGCAGACTGTTTGCTTGTGGGGAAATGACAATCTGGCTGTGCTCGGAGGAGTAATATCTCACTTAAGCAAGATTTATTGCACCTTCAAGCTGAAACAAGTTTCTTGATAAAAAAAAAAAGAAAAGAAAAAAAAAGGGGATGTGGTGGTCTTGATCAAAGCACTGTCTTAATGATTAATTGTATGTTCAGTTTCGTACAGGCTTGAAGAAGACAGTTAGTAGTTCTCTGCTTCAGATTTCTCATCAATCAAAATGGATGATACTTTCCTACTTTGTTAGTTTATTGTAACAAAAAATATTGCTCACAGAGCCTCTAGGTACTGTGTGTCTGTAATACCACAGAGAAACTTAAAATACTAATATCCAGTCCCTCTTCATATTTGCATACCAATACTTCTTCATTGTATTGTGATCTCTGCCATGTGATTGGCCCACTGGTTTGTTTGGCTTTTAAGCAATTCACCTATTTGACATGTAAATGGCTGTGAGTAGCTTTACCTTTCATTTCTATGCGCATAGATAGAGATGAACTTTGCAGCTTGATTTTAGCTAAAAATCATTCATATACATAATTATATGAAAACTGTTGCCCTTTTAAAACTGAAAATTATTTTTAAAAAAAGATTGGAAAAAAGTATATAGAACTAATGGGCCACAGATATACACAATGAACATTATGAATGTATATTTTCACATGAGATAAATAAATATTCTTTATACTCACTGCATGATGAGACATGTCTGTTTCTGTGTATTATCAAATATTTATAATTTTCCAGTTTTCCATGATACCTTTTTTACAGAGAAGTGGTGTAGCTTGAATATCTTGAGAAAAACCCAGGTGACCTACCAGCAGAGAAGTATTTCTTTAATGAATAAGCCCTTTGATTATATTCCCGTTCTGCTATATGCTCAAGATTGTAAAATTGCTGAAGAGAAGAGTAAGTAATTGAATAGCAATTTAAGTGTGAATTTATTAAATCAATTAGATTTACAAAAGTAATTTGAGACACAGTGCTGCTATATTGGGCACACCAAGTATATAAAAATTTAAAGTAGATGCTTGTAAGTGTAGCATAGTTTCTAATGGGAATTTGTCTTGGTTATAATAGTAAAAATGATTGATTCTACGTGTCTTGCAAAGCTTATTCTGTAAGTTATTCTTATCCTAATAGCACCTCAGAGGTAGGCCGTTTCATTTCAGGTTGCTGGGGAATCTCAAGGCATAATAAAACATTTCATAAACTGATGAAAATTTATAACAGATTCAAATATTTCTGTGCTTTTCTTTTGCTCTAAAATAAACAATATCATCTGTATTACCTGGATTGATAAAGCTAGGTATTATTCTACACTCTGACCATCCATGTACATTATGTTAAAATTTTCTCTCTAATTTACTATGCAGTATTTTATATGATATTTTAGAAAACTAAAAGAAAATTAATTCGTACCATTTGTTGAGTCTATGTACTGTAAGTAGCCAAATGGAAGGAGAGAATTTGGTTACAAGGACTTACATGACAAATAGCTACTTTAGCTTATCTGAAGAGATGAACTCATACCATGGCATTATGTGCACAATATCAGAGTGTGAGAGAAGTTATAGAACCAGAGAATCACACAATTGCCTAGGTTGGAAGGGATGTTTAAGATCAAGTCCAACCATTGGCTAATGGTTGGACTTGATGGACTTAACACTGCCAAAAGCACCACTAAACCATGTCCCTAAGCACCACGTCTATCCGTCTTTTAAATACCTCCAGGGATGATGACTCAACCACTTCCTTGGGCAGCCTGTTCCAATGCTTGATAACCCTTTCTGTGAAGAAATTTTTCCTAATATCCAATCTAAACCTCCCCTGGTGCAACTTGAGACCGTTTCCTCTTGTCCTATAGGCTGTGACTTGGGAGAAGAGACCAACCCCCACCTCACTGCAGCCTTCTTTCTAGTTGTAGAGAGTGACAAGATCTCCTCTCGGCCTCCTTTTCTCCAGGCTAAACAACCTCAGTTCCCTCAGCTGCTCCTCATAACACTTATTCTCTAGACCCATCATCAGCTTCATTGCCCTTCTTTGGACATGCTCTAGCACCTCAATGTCTTCCTTGTAGTGAGGGCCCCAAAAATGGACACAGTATTCAAGGTGGGGCCCCACCAGGGCCGAGTACAGTGGGACAATTACATCCCTAGTCCTGATGGACACACTATTTCTCATACAAGACTGGATGCTGTTGGCTTTCTTGGCCACTTGGGAACACTGACAGCTCATATTCAGCTGGCTGTTAACCAACACCTCCAGATCCTTTTCTGCAAGGCAGCTTTCCGGCCACTCTTCCCCAAGCCTGTAGTGCTGCATGGGGTTGCGACCCAAGTGCAGGACCTACACTCAGCCCTGTTGAACCTCATACCGTTTGCCTCAGCCATCAATCCAGCCTGTCCAGATCCCTCTGTAGAGCCATCCTACCCTCAAGCAGATCAACACTCCCACCTAACTTGGTGTCGTCTGCAAATTTAGTGAGGGTGCACTCGAGCCCCTCATCCAGGTTGTAGATAAAGATATTAAACAGAACTCCCCTCAATACTGAGCCCTGGGGAACACCACTTGTACTGGCTTACTGGGTATCAAAAACGTCAAGGACTGAGTCTAAGATGAGGAGTGTGACTACCTATTCATTTGTTACCTTTCCTGCCTTCCAAATAGTGGGAAAGGATATGTCTGTTCAAGCTTTCCTTAGTGTAACAAAACAATATGTGATAGATGCAGGCTTAGTGGGAGCAGGACCTCATGATACAGTTTTCTTTGACCCTCCAGTTTGGTGACAAGTTCCTTCCTCTTCTGTTTCCCATAAAATATCTGCGATCCTCCAGAACATCTTGACCGCATTTCCTATCCCATGAGACTCTGTTTCACTGCTTGTTATCTGGTGATACACAAGACTTCGAAACACAACTTTATTCTTAGGGATTTTTTTCCTCTCCACTGTCAAATATTCAAATCTCTCTTACGAGCATATGCTGAGGGACTTGGGTCTTTTTAGTCTGGAGAGGAGAAGACTGAGGGGGGATCTGATCAGTGCTTATAAATAGTTAAAGGATGGGTGTCAAGAGGATGGGGCCAGTCTTTTTTCAGTGGTGCCCAGTGACAGGACAAGAGGTAATGGGCACAAACCTGAACATAGGAAGTTCCATCTAAACATGAGGAGGAACTTGTTTACTTTGAGGGTGGCAGAACACTGGAACAGGCCGCCCGGAGATATGGTGGAGTCTCTGTCTCTAGAGACATTCAAAACCAGCATGGACACATTCCTAGTGCAACGTGCTCTAGGTGGACCTGCTCTGGCAAGCAGAGGTTGGACTAGATGATCTCCAGAGATCCCTTCCAACCCCATATCATTCTGTGATTCTGTGACATCTGATAATTACAACTCCAGTCATTTTTGTTACATTCCTTTTTCTCCCCCCCACTGTACCTCCACCAAGTTGCTTGGGTATTCAAGGTCCTCTCCCTCCTCTCTGATGAATTAATATATTAGTTTCCAGGTTCTGTATATCAATTTTTCACTTCTCTCCTCAGTCATCTGCATTCAGGAAGCCTTCAGTCTGAATAGAAAGGTATCAGGTTTGATGAACATTTATTATTATAAGAATTTGTTCCCGATTACTCCACTGTGTACAAGGTCAATGTGGGAGATACATACTAGTATTAACTTCAATATAGGGTTGGAGAGCAAAATCAAGATTATTGTTTTCTGGAGAGTACATACGTATTCCCATGATATACAGCGAAGTATCATAAACATTGAAACAGTAAATGAACATGTTCAAGACTAACTTGATAGATTGATCATTTATTTAACTAAAAGTGAGAGCTGAAAAATATTTAGTTTCAAAGCACAAAAGGAGTAGGTGAAATAGTAGTAAGACTATGCATGGTTAATTTTGTCCGCAGAGGGTGGTCTCAGAATACTAGTGTAGGCAAATCTATTTACTCTGTTTTTAAGGCAATAAAAGAGAAATGTTTGTAGTCTAGCACTATCTGTATCGTCTTGCTTACTTTTTCTATGGCCTCTTTGGGTATTAGGCAATCATTTATGGAAGTAGAGTAATAAAACCCCTGGTCTTAAAATATTGCAGCCCAACGAACATAGAAATATCCTGAAATTCAGATCCCTATTTTATAAGTTATGAAGTGTTGGAGAAGCTAACAAAAAAAGTAAACTTAAACTGGTTTTCTTTATTAAGGTTCCTGTATATTTTGAATTTATAACCGCAAAGAAAAGTGAAATGTGGAGAAAGGAAAACTGTTATAATTAAAATCTACATAATGTCTAATTTGTTGCTGGAGCAACCAATGCAGAAGGCTGATTTTACATTTCTTCTTGAAGAGAAATTTATATTTAGCCATCAGTGGTGGGTTGGGTAACACTTTCTGTACTCAGGTATTATTATTAGCAGCAGGCATCACTAACACTTGGGAAACACAGCAGTACCTGACTCTTTGCCGGATTGGAGCATCAGTAGGCAGAACTATGTCTCCAATATCCACAATCCCTACACTCTGCTATCACATAATTCATGATAGTAAAATGAATTATATTCCAAATCCCACACCAACTCCTAGGGTTGACCCTAGTGTCTTAAACTAGTAATGAGTTACCCCATCTTACACTAACACCCACCTCCACGCATCACCTTGTGTGCTTTCACTGCCCCTCAATAATTACTTGCATAGAGTAATTGGATAAGGAGTTATTTATTAAAGCGTAAGAGCCCTTTAACTGCCCTTACTTCTCTCATTTTGTGAGGAAAGAACACATAACATACATGACTCATCCAAAGAGAACTAATGGCTTAGGTAGACGCTGCTACAGATTCCTGCCCTAAGAATTCTTCTTGTTTAAGGACTCAGAAGTGTATGTTCTGCTGTGAAGTAGGAAAGTAGCACGCGAGTCATTTTAGAACAATTTTGTTGACCCTTTTGAGGGAATATGTCTGTTTTCAGTGGATGTAAAGCAAGTGATGCCTAGTGGAAAACTTCCTGAAAACTGGCTAGTAGTAGAGGCCATCAGGAAAAAGTAAAGAAGTTTTATGAAGTCGCAAGAGTTTGGAGTGGGCTGAAGACCCTGAGATTTTGTTCTGTTTCTTTAGGGTCAAGGATTTTTTTTCACTTTCTTCATCTAAAGTCCCAATGCATCAAAATCTAGCAGCATCATAACTCAAAGAGAGAACAATTTGATGGCAAAGATAAGTTACTTTTTCACCTGCAGGTAAAGGGTCACAGATGGAAAAAATGTTTTCTTCTGGTGCAGTCTTACCAAACATGTGACTAATATCTGACTAAATAATGCATTTTAGGTGTGAGCTTCTAGTTTCAGCAGAAAGAGTGTAAATTCTAGGGCTAGTAGATTCTGGATTTGAACCATGATTCTTGTGAAGGCAGATCCAATGCTCTATACACAAGATATATAATAGCAGGCCTTTAAATTAACATCACCCTGATAGCATGTTTGAAGCCAGGCAGACATGATGTGGTAGTATTGATGCAACAGGTAATAAAAATTTTGTCACTCTTCAGGCTGGTCTAGTAGATCAATTCCAGAAATAAAGTCAAGAGACGTTGCACAGTTCTCAGGGGAATGACAAATAAGAAGACACTTCCTTTCTACTGAACTCATCATTCATGGCTAAAATTGCACTGAGAGAAATGGTGGGCCACATCAGGTGTGGTAACAATCATAATTATCCTGGGTAAAATGTGAGAAATTACACTAGTGTGCTGTGGTATAAAAATGCGCCATTTCAAGAAGTGGACAATCATATTTTTCCTGGAAGTTACCATATTTCTTGGGGATCTCTACATAGTTATGGAATATAGTAAAAAAAGGCATTACAGTTACAGTTAGGTTTCACTAAAAAAGGTCTTAATGAATGGCTTAGTCCAACTGTATAAGTCTCATCTAATTTGCATTGCTTTTCATATACTGAAGCTAATGTTCAAACTTGATTCCTCAAACTGGTAAATGAAAGGTCTGAGGAAACTTAATCCAGCTGTCCTTTCAAAAGAAAGTGTGCAGGTTCCCTTTAAGTGTGAAAATCTAGGCTGTTTGCTCTTAACAATTTTGGTACCTTCTGTCTGGACCACATTCTCTGGAGTTCTAGAAAAGTTTAGCAGAGGTATGAGCCGAACACCCCACCACATTTGAAGAACTTCACACCCTGATAATGGAATGTTCTGAAACATCTTGTGATTTTAAAGGTAAATTTACTGGAAGGGTAGAACATTGACTTGAATGTCCAGATTAAAATTAATAATAATTAAAAAATAAACATTAGTTTAGGCAGTTTAGGATTTGGAAGATTAAGAACTTTTGGTGAAGTCCTCCTAAACCCAAGAAGCATCTTGCCAGTAGAACCTACCTGGAGTTCACACTGTGAAGGACTTTAAATCATTACAGCTGTCTTAAGTTCCTTTGTGATAAGACTCTAAGAAAATCATGTTTAGAAAGTATATCTTTAAAAAAGGCATTTCTTTAAAGCCTGAATGCGATTAAAGAATTGCTGCAAAATACTTTAGATTCTGAATAGGGAATCAAGGCAGTACTGTCACAAGAGAGGGGAGAGGGCATACTACATCATCTGAACTAAAAGTTCATTCTCAGGAAAAAATGCCTGGATATAATATGGCAACTAAACTACTCGAGACCTTTTTAGCATCTGTGATTGGTAACAAAAATGGTTGCAGAGCCTCAACCTAGCGGCTAGTACAGATTAACACTGTGTTTATGATACAACACTGGCAGGGACCAAACACATGGAAAGAATATGTGGAAATTTACTTCAGCATGGAACTTTTTGTGATACCTATCACTAGTGTGATCACTATCACTAGTTTAATGTAAGTTTGACTACGTAAAGTAGAAATTAATCAAAAATGAGGTCATTATAAAGCTGAGAAGTGATTCATGCTAATCTGCCGGAAATACTGCATTCAACTATTCTTTTGTAGTCCTCACTGGTTAAACTTCTGTTCCCCTTTCTCTCCAGGAATTTCAGTCTTGCACACTTACTCTCCTTTTGAAGTTGACAACAAACAGGACCTCTTCCAATTAAAAAGTGTACTTTAGGAATCTCCTTGAGCCACTTGATAGTTTTACAAAGCATGAACTGAAATTTGAGCTAAACTTAGCTTAATTATCAAATAAAACTTCAATGTTGGAGTTTGCAAATATAAGTAAGTAGTTAAAATGTGAGTTATCTTGACAGTATTTTCTTCCTTTTTTAATCATTCTTTACTTTAAAAAAAGGTATTAGTGATAGGTGATTGTCATGTCACCACTTTCTACTGTTTAGCCCTCTTGACTCCTCATGCTGACATTTCTGGAATTTTTGCAGTAGGTTTTCTAAAATCAGATGACAATAGAAAAGGAGAAAAATGTAATTTTTTAATACAAACTAATCGGTTTCATAATAATGGTGGGAGAATGGCTAAAAAAAAAAAAAAATAAAAATGTCCTAAAGAGAAATTTTGTTACTTTTTTGAATTTTTGTTGTGCTTTTTTTTTTAGTGCCCTTACTGTCTCTTAATAAAGTTCACTCATGCTGGTATTACAGCTGAAGTTAAAGTTTGAATATGATAAGACTGAGCCCATACACACCAGACTTACTTCAATACTTTGCATACTCTGCATAATGCTTTGTCAGTGCTGGGTTTTTTCCTCCGATGTGCTTCTTTTTGGCTTATGGTTGATGTGTCTAACTCTTTTAAATGAACAGCTTTGATTATGGTGTTAGTACATTCTGCACTTGAGTCAACTTGTTTCCATGGAAGAATAACTGTTCTTGTACATGCCCCCTATTAAACCCAGCTGGAGTGTAACAAGGCTATCAGCACAATGCAGTCAAGCAGGACATAGTTTTGGAAGTATGGTTCTACTGTAATTGTTGAATGAAGTATTATTATTCACCTGCAAACAGGTTCTCCCTGAAAAATGGCATAAATATGCTGTTATAACTGCAGATGGTGCTTCTTTCATCATGTGGGGCTGACATAATCAAGTTATTCAAAAAGCAAATTTAAAAAAAAAAATGGAAAAACTTAACACTTTTCTCTGAAATCACTTTTTTTTTTTTTACTTTTAGAGGATCCAACTAGGTCTGTTTCCATACATCATTTTCAGTTTTACTGCAGCTGTATTAGTATTAGATGTCTGGATGCTTATTGTTCTCTTGCCTTTTTCCAAACTCTCAAAAAATATTTTAATATGTTTTCTATTAGAGAAAGGTTTTTGAATGTCATACATTTCATCCAAAAGTAAAGCTTTGTTCCTAATCATACCAAAACCAAAAATAACTTAAACATCTTTATCATTACTACATATACGGATAGCAGCAATCTAAATTTCCTGTGACTTTGTCTACCCTTTATTCAGCTTTTAAATGATAGCAGTTAAAAGCTACCAAAAATTACCGAGAATAGAGCGAGAAAAAAATATGGGTGGAAATCAGACCAAGTGGAAACATTCACCTTATGCTACAATTTACTCTTGGAATGAGAGTGGGGTGGACAAGGAAGAACAACATGGGTTGAATCCAGCAATAGATGTTAAAAATTTACTGAACTCAAAACCCATGTTCTAGCTGTAACTCCCATTAGAGCCATGTTGGGAGACCACTTCTGTTTCCACCTTCAGCTATCACTTCTAAGATTAAGTTACCATGTGTTTGTAGGGCTAAAGCACTCTAGTGTGGATAAATAGTGTGACTGCATGCCAATATTAAACTTTTTCCTCATTTCTTCACTTATGGGTTTGACTTACAAAGAAGAGGTTACCCTCAGAAAAAATATCTTTTTTTTTTTTTAAGTGACCCAAAAGTAAAAAATATGTTCTAGCTATTAAGGAAATTCATATTTATCTGGCTCTGGGTGAAGAACCTGAATAAATGTTCATTTGTGGCTGCTTTTCTGAGATTGATATTTAGGTGATTTTCTGTGATTCTTCAAGATCTCATGACATTTGCAGCATCTATGTAAAATAAATTTCTATTTCACTTCATATGTAAAGACAGTTAATCTTCATCCAGTCAATATTCTTGCATCAATTGATATGGAATGCAGAACTGACAGACAGAAAACTATAACTTGTTTCAGACACATTAATGCATGTGCTTATAGCAGCTGAACAAATTTGCAGCAGGTAAAATATAGACTATATATAGAGGAATTTAAAAAAATAATCATGTGTCCTGTTAATATTCAGAATTCACACACTGAAATTTTGTATACTAGTTTTCTGCAAGGCTTTTTACTTAATCATAACTTTTTAAGACACTGCTGTCTCTAAAGTATCTGGAGTGAATCCTGTCAACCTTGAAAATCATAGATGCAGTAACCTATTTCGTCATGGTTCTTGAATTATTCCAGGCCATTTTTACTGACAATACTGTCTATACATATTTATCAGTAAGTAGGAAGGGAGGGAATTAAGCACTGGTAATACTAAATAGCAGTAGAATTCTAATTTGTGTTTTTACTAACTAAAAATTAGTGCTAAGGCTCCAGTCTTTGAAGGAGAGTGAATGTTTTTTACCCCTTAGCTCGGGAAGGATGTGGGTTGCATAACCTCGGTCTTCTGGATGTGGGCTGGTAACAGAACAATTACTTGAAAAACAGAGTGTATTTAGTGAAGTAATTTACTATGCTATACTATAACAGTATTATCTCACAGTTACTTTTAATTGAATAGAAATATTCATTTTGTCTTTCTGTCTGCAAGTTCTCTGGCTACATGAATGCAGCTCAGGCTTCAAATGTAACTTTGGATACAAATAATGAAACTCATTTAACAATTTAGCGTAATGGAATTTTTTAGGATACAGTTCATTTCATCCTAAAGTGGATGTCTCTCTGAAAATTTCTGTTATCTAACAAGTCACACATGCAACATAAACATAGTAGATGAGATATGAGTGTGCAAGGTCTAAAAGTGACTAGTTCTCTGCATTTAGATGCCCAAAACAAATTTTATTCAGTTCAGTCATTACAAATGTCATTCTGACATATTGTTGACCGTTTGGGAACTACAGGAGCTGAAAATTGCAGTAATAGATGGTGGAGATGAGAATTATGGACCATCTCTTTTATATAATCACTAATGTGTTATTTTTCAATACTAAGAAAAATTAATACTATGGTAGTCAATAATAATTGTTCAACTTTGCAGCTGATGGGCCAGATTTCTTCAAATTTTTATTTCAATCAAGTTTAATTTTATTTATGTTCTAACTTGTTCAGGGTAATGATTACTTTTTCTGTTTGGTCTTGCCCGAGTGTAATGGTGCTGCACTGTATACTAATGGCACCAAGATGATTAGAAACACAGCTTTCGTTCTTTGGTCACTTTGATACATTTGTAGGTTATATTGCGTTTGTTTCTTTTAGAGGTTGGTTTCATGCTCCACCTTTAGAAACGAAAAATATAAAATAAGCCTGGCTGTCACTTTCCCACCTGCCCTGCATTTATGATTTCTGACCAAGTGCCAACTTTATCACAAGGGAGGCATGGTATTGTCTCAATGCACATATATATAACACTAGTGCTTAGGAGGAAACAGCAGATTGTGCACAGGATTGGTAGGAAAGCACAAGATAATAGTGATAGCTAGATAGTTCTGTAATCTTTCTGCTGAAAGGACTATTCTTTCTTTGTTAGTGTCTGGAATAAGGGAATCACCATGCTGTGATAAACTGTGGCAGTGACCTTTAGCAATTTACACCAGCTGGAAATATGTCACTGTTTTTTTTTAAATCCCATTCTTTTTTCCAAATAGTCTCTGCTGCTGCTTACATTTCAAATACAAAAACATAAGGGTTAGTATGAATGAACTTTGTTTGTATAAATAAAGTAGAAATTTTTTAATAACAATTTCTAAATAAGTATTTCTGAAAGTCTTACCCTAGATAATGTAGCAAATGTTTTCATATAGAGATTTAAAAAAATACAATACGTGTACCATTACACAGTGTCTTTGCCCCTACATATTGGGAAATGTTACAGAATCACAGAATATAAGGGATTTGAAAGGAACCTTTGGAGATCATCTAGTCCAACTCCCCTGCCAAAGCAGGTTCACGTAGAGGAGGCTGGACAGGAGCACATCCAGGCGGGTTTTTAATATCTCCAGAGAAGGAGACTCCACAACCTCTCTGGGCAGCTTGTTATAATTCTTTTTCTTTTTTTTTTTTTTTTTTTTTCCCGACAGTAGTCAGATTTTGTGTCGTAACTATAGATAAGATCTTGGAGTCTCAGTTGTACTTTTTTCTGTTCTTAATTAAAAGTAGCTCCAAAATCTGCAGTGTGCTTGCACCAAGCTAAAAAAGGAGTATCAAGAAAAAGTAGTAGAGCTGATATATGCAAAGAAAGAAACATAAAGCACAAAACTGATGTTAAAATACTGAGAATTCTTAGGAAATCTTAGGGAGATAGAATAGTCAAAAGTTGAGGTAGGTCAAAATAGAAATGACCAGTAGTATACTATTTTGCCACAAGCAGTTGACTGGCATATGAAAAAAAGAATACTCATAATTTTGCAAATTTATATACCTATCAGAAATTAATTGAGAATTATACTCTAAATTTAGACAAGGATCAGTCTAATCCATTGCTGATGCTGTTCTTTCTATATCTCTCCTTTATACACATATTTGCTTTCCTACCCTTGTGTGTGTTTGTATGTATACACTTGGAAATTCTTGTCATTTTATATGTCACTGAGACTATGACAGGGTAATTTATAAAACACTGCATTGTTTGATGGTAAAATGTTAATACATGTTTTTAAATGTAACTAAGTTTTAACAGTCATGCTCATATATATTAAAAGGAGTTGATTTTTGCTCAGGTCTTGGAATGATTTACTTTGAAAGGGACTGGAGTTATAAATTAAAACTTTTAAATAAGACATGAAGTAAATTAAAGTTTGGTATCTAGAAAATGGTATGAGTCAGAAGCAATGCACCTTTGTTAATTAACTGTAATGTTAATGTAAATAATTTTTAGCAGTTTCTTTAAATTCAGGTTTAAGATACTCATGAATATTTAATTTTTTATTTCCCTCAAAAGAGACATTATGAGAAAGAGAGATTAATCTTCACATTTAAAACTATATCTGCGTTCTTCCTTCTTCTCTGCCTATCTTCTTTCTGAAAACAGTCTGGTTTAAAAAAATGCTTTCTCACCATTCTCAGAGTAAAGGTTTTTTTGGTTGGTTTTTTTTTTTTTTTTTGGTGAGTGAAGTATTCTTAGGTCATAAAAGTAGATGCCTTTCCCATTCTCTTCAAAATGGCTGGACTTACATTATCATTATTATTACTTTGTTTCAAGGATCACTCTTCCTCTAGAAGTGCATGGAAGTTGCAGACTTGCTGGCTTCTGAATGCATGGGAAGGACCACACAGGGTGAATGACTAGCTGCATTTTGAAACCTATAAAAGTCCGTGTAAAGAAGACCTTTCCCTACCATTCACCTTTGAGTTTTTCTTTCTTGTGCAGAAGTGTGTAAGGATAAATGTTTTATTATCAAATGATATGACCCTTGTAAAAAAACACAATGTGTAAAATCTCAAGTGAAGATGAACTAAAAAAAGGTCTTCCCTTACCCCAAAGAATAAGTGGGTTTTTTTCCTTGAGCTTTTGTTAGAAGTTTTTTTTCATTTCCTGTGGTTGACTTTCTGATAGTCGAATACACCCAAAGACCAGACCCGAGCAAACAAATTTCAAAGAAAAGACAGAAAAATACAGGATGGTGGGCATAGGTAGTTTTGGGGCGTTTGGTTTTTTGAGTGTGGTTTTTTTAAGGGTGTTTTGGTGGGGTTTTTTTTGTTTGTTTTAAGTTTAAACGCTTGCTGTATATATTCCCATCTAAAAACTTCAATTTCCCTGCTCTAGCTGGAGAAACTGAAATTTGTATCATAGTTTGCTTGTTCATAATCTTCCTTAGTCTTCATCTGAACCTCACCTCTGTTTTAACAGGTGACCCAGCAGCTTGCTTGTAGGTTAGCTGTGCACACACAAAGGCTCATAACTTCAACTGCCACAGGCTCCAAGTTATTTAAAAATCTGGGTAGCATATGAAGAATCACAAACAATACAATCAGTAGGGTTATCTTTCCAGAGAAAAGACACTGACTGCAGAATGCATTAAGAACAATGTCTCTATAGTTTTTATCACCAATGTCTGTACAGTATCAATAATGTACAGTAGTACATTATAAATAAATATACATATATTGGGGCTGCATGCTCAAACATTTTTTGCTGATAAGGGTGCATGATCAAAAGTGTTTTGAGACTGCTGGACTAGACTGTCTCCAGCGGTGCCTTCCAACCACAGCACTTCTGTGACTGATTCTGAAATTGATTGGCACATCTGCTAGAAGTGTCAATGAAGGGTTTATGTAAGGAATTAGTACTAAATAATTTAACTTTCTTTACTAAAATATAGAAGTTGTGGTACTGTAAGGGGATTTTATAAAACTACAGCTCATCTTGAACCTTTTTTGTTGTGTGAAAAGGCAGATTTCAAGTCTGTGATGTTGTTTACTTACTGAATTCCGGGATACTCAGTAAAAATCTTCTCTCTGTCTTTCTGGGGTAATAAGTAAAACAAAGGGAAAAAGCCTCCAGTAGTGGAGTAGTATGTTTTCCTTTATTGCTATTAAAAAAATCTTGTATAAAAGAGAGAGAGAGATACCTTGTATTTTTAGAGAAAGTATCACATACATACTTATGTTCTTTTCCCTAAAGCAGCAACTTACCAGTGATTTAGCAAAAGTATCCTTCTTTTAAAATGAAAAGATCCGCTTTTCATTTTAAATCTGAGTGGTAGGAATAAAGGGAGAAGAATGCTAATGTAAGTTTATTTAGACAGCTCTTAACTACAGTATGTTCACTGTTAATACGCATTACACAAAAGAATTGTACTTAACACTACAGGCAATATGTCTTTAACACATCACAAAAGTAGTTTGTTATTTTCTCTGTTTCATTGCCAGGAAATTATCTTGTGTATTCAGACAAAATGCGCAATGTGATTATTTGTATTCTCATCTCAGACTCATAGGAAGATGGAAAGTTCTCAGTCTTTCTGACTGCTACTTTTTAATTTACCGTATGATCCATATTAATTTTCACTGGCCCTCTTAGGAGTACATTTCTATAGCCATAGCCTAACCTAGCAAGTTTTGAAGGGATATTTGTCATGCAGTTAATACTCAATCTGATTTATGCAGATTAATGCAGCAATCTGAGCTGCTGTCAGATTTTCTTATTATTTTATGTACTGTTTAGGACATGAATCCTTGAAGTGATCAAGGCACTTCTGTGGTAAGTGTGATTCCAAACACTATTGTCAGCGAGCTGATGGTAAACTCTCCAATTTAAACTATAAAGTGGTTCCTGTTTTTTTTAGATATGTTATTCTCAAGTGACATAAATTTTACAATGTGTGGTAACAATAGGTAGCATTTAAACTTTGTATGTGAAACTATGTACAGCTCTAGATATTGCTGCAAATAGTAATATTACCTTGTTTCAAACAAGGTAATAGCTCATTATAATACCTTCCTGTACAGTGGAGTATGTTCTCTTTTTTTCCTATGGTTATAAATGTTTAGATTCTAATCTTGTGGTTCTAAATGAACTTCTTTATGACGAGTTAGGAAAACTGTATTTTTCTCATGAGAGATGAGAAAGAGATACTCCTTTTTACATCAAATACTTTTTGCTGTATAAAAACACACTCATGCAACTAGAATATACATGCTGAGCAAGATGTGAGCAACACTAGTTATCTATAAACAAACAGACTAATTTATTCCCAAAACAGCATAATGTGGAGCTGGTTAGAAATGAAGAGAATTTTGCTGCAGAAAACTTTTCTGTCAATAAATAAAATCAGAAACACTTATATTTTATAACGCTGTTAGGATGTTACAGGATACTGCTTCATTAATTAATTTATTTTGTTATCATGAATTCTAATTTGGTCTTTACTGTCTATAATGTCTCATATTCTGTCCTCTTAATGAGTAAATAATTGGGACATTTTATTCACGTAGTCATTTTAGAACTGTATTTACATTGTTCCAGATGTGTTTTTGTTAACTGTTTCGTGTTTTAATTTTAACAACAAAAAAGAAAAGCTAAGAACTAAAACATCAGGAGTAATGTTGAGCCTGTCTCATGTATTTTCTGACAGTAATGTGCAGTTGAGGATGCAGTGAGATGCGCTTCACAGAAGTAGCTGAACTGAATTAAGTAAATAGGAAGTATGCTTAAGCATCATCTTTACTGAGTTTAATTTCAGTGAAGAATGAGACTCTTTACACTTAACTTGAAAACTGGCAATTGGAATGCTAGGGAGGAGAGAAGAAAGAAGTATATCATAGGGAAAGTGTGTAGGATTATAAACTAAGAAGCAGAGGGACAAGGGCAATATGTAAAATGGGATCTGCTAAGATCTTGCTTTAGGGATACTAGATGAACAAGTGCATAAAGCCTTCTTCATACAGTTAAATGCAGCCTCACGTGCACAGGGCCACGTGCACACCCCGATAGCTGCTGGAAGGCATAAGCAATCCAGGAGGTTCCTGGAGAGCACCAGTGACAACTTCCTGACCCATGCAATAGAGGAGACAATGAGGAGAGGTGGGCCTCTGCTGTATCTCATACTCACAAACAAGGAGGAACTCATTGAGGGTGTGAAGGTCAAAGGCAGCTTTGGCTACAGTGTCCATGAGGTGATGGAGTTCAGGATCCTGAGAGGAGGGAGGAGGGCACAAAGCAAGATCACAATGCTGGATTTCAGGAGAGCAGACTTTGGCGTCTTCAAGGATCTTCTTCTTAAAGTCACATGGGATCAGGCCCTGGAGGGAAGAGAGGCCCAAGAAAGCTGGCTAATATTCAATGATCTTTGCCTCTGAGTCAAGAGCTGGCCATTCCATCAAGCAGGAAGAGAGGCAAAAATGTTAGGAGGCTTGCATGGATGAACAAGGAGCTCCTGGCAAAACTCAAACATAAAAAGTAAACCTAGAGAGGGTGGAAGCAGGTACGGCAATGGGAGGAATACAGAGACACTGCCTAGGCATGCAGAAATGCAGTTAGGAAAGCCAACACCCAAGTGCAATTTAATCAGGCCAGGGATGTCCAAGACAGTAAAAAAGGGCTTCTATAAGTACATAGGTGACAAAAGAAAAACTAAGGGGAATTCGAGTCTACTGCTAAATGTGGCAGGGGCCCCAGTGACACAGGACATGGAAAAGGCTGAGGTCTTGAATGTCTTTTTCACCTCAGACTTTACTAGCAAGATCAGCTTTCAGGAATCCCAGGCCAAGGAGAAATTCTGGAGCAAGGAAGAGGTACCCTTGCTGGAAGCAGGTCAGGTCAGGGAAAACATAATCAAACAGGACTTACATAGATCCACAGACCCTGATGGGATGCACCCACGAGTACTGAGGGAGTTGGTTAGTGTCATTGCAAGGCCACTCGATAATCTTTGAAAAATCATAGTGATTGAGAACGGTGCCTGAGGACTGGAGGAAGGCCAATGGCACTCCTATCTTCAAGAAGGGCAAGAAGGAGGACCCAGGGAACTACAGGCCAGTCAGCTTCATCTCGATCCCTGGGAAAGTGATGGAACCACTAATTCTGGAAACCTTTTCCAGGTACAAGGAGGACAAGAAGGTCATCAGGGGTAGTCAGCATGGATTCATGAAGGTGAACACACGCTTGACTAGCCTGCTGATCACCTTCTATGATGAAATGACTGGCTTGGTAGATGAGGGCAGAGAAACAGATATTGTCTACCCTGACTTCAGGATGGATTTTGACACTGTTTCCCATAAGATCCTCATGGAAAAGCTGATGAAGTATGGACTGGATGAGTAGACAGCAAGGTGGATTGAAAACTGGCTGAATGAATAGGCTAAGAGGGTGGTAATCAGCGGCACGATGTCTAGTTGGAGCCAGTAACTAGTAGTGTGCCCCAGGAGTCAATACTGGGTCCAATCCTGTTCAACATCTTTATTAATGATCTGCATGATGGTACAGAGTGTACCCACAGCAAATTTGCTGATAACACTAAACTTTCACGGGTCACCGAAGGGCTGTGTTGCCACCCAGAGGGACCTCCACAGGCTCAAGAAATGGGCTGACAGGAAGCTCATGCAGTTCAACACGAGAAATGTAAACCTTCCCAGGCTGTTCCTCCACCTGGGGAGGAACAACCCCAGGCATCAGTACATGCTGAGAGCCAACAAGCTGGAAAGCAGTCTGGAAGAAAAGGACCTGGGGATCTGATAGATACATTAGGATGCAATGACTGCATTAGGAGGAGAGGTGCTGCAGGTCAGGGGAAGTGATCCAGCCCTCTGACCATCTTTGTGGCCCTCTGCTGGACCTGTTCCAACATGTCCATGCCCTTCCTGTGCTGAGGACTCTAGAGCTGGACGCAGTACTCCAGGTGGGGTCTCAACAGAGCAGAGTAGAGGGGTAGAATCACCTCCCTCAACCTGCTGGCCACTCTTCTTTTGATGCAGCCCAGGATGAGGTTAGCTTTCTGGGCTGCAAGCACACATTACCGGCTTATGTTGAGCTTCTCATCCACCAACACCCCCAAGTCCTTCTCCTCAGGGCTGCTCTTGACTCGTTTTCCACCCAGCCTGTTTTTGTGCTTGGGACCTTGCACTTGGCCTCGTTTGCACGGGCCCACCTCTCAAGCCTGTCCAGTTCCCTCTGGGTGGCATCCCTTCCCTCCAGCATGTCAACCACGTCACACAGCTTGGTGTCATCAACAAACTTGCTGAGGGTGCACACAATCCCACTGTCCATGTCTCCAACAAAGATATTAAACAGCACTGGTCCCAGTGCTGACCCCTGAGAAACAGCACTCGTTCTAGATATTGGGTTAATTTTGCATTAGGATATGAACTTGAGCAATATGCAATGTGTATGCACATGCATATGCAATGACAGGACTGTCTTCATATAAAAAAAAACATTTGAGAAAAGAGAATGCATGAGAAATATCTACTTGTGGGTCTTCTTTCATTTGGGAATCTCATTATTGGGTTTTGCACTACAGTTAGTTGAAGGATGGATAACAACTTACTCCATTTCTCACTTTCAGCCACTTCTTTTCAAATACCTCTCACAGCTCCTATACTTACAAAAGCTACGATCATTAAACTGATTTGTTTCTTTTCTTTTTGTAGATTAGCAATTCTTCTTAATGGTTATGCAATTTGAAGATTACATGAGACATTTCAAGAAAAAAAGCCCATTAACGTTTCACTGGAAAGCAGAGAAAAACTTTCAATACCATGACTGTTTCCCTTCCTAGTTGTATTTGCCTGCTTTTGATCTCAATTCTGCTCCTTACTGTGACAGATTCATATTTTCTCTCCTACACACTTTATCTCACTCTATACTCATGCCTTTGTAATGTATTGTTAAAATAGTCTGTTCTTTTTAATTTCTATCAAATCTACACCTCTCTTAAATGATAGCAGTTTGCAGAAACTAGTGATGTGAATTTTATTCATTCAGTTCAATGGGGTTTATTAAAATCTCTTTAGAATGTCACCTTCAAGAACTGCTAGAACCAGGTCATTCTCATGCATTTGTTCACAAATACCAGAAAACTCTGTCTACATATTCTAGAATATAGGTTAAAATAGGTGTATAGAAATCCTGATATGTAAAAGGTTCACCTCAAATATGTATAATATTTTATACATATACATACATATAATATTTTATACATATTTGAGATGAACCTTTTACATATAAGATTATTATCTTATATGGGAGCATATATGCTTGTTTTAAGCAATGTTGGTACAGTCTGCTGTCAAATAACAAACGGTAATTGTAAGAATAACTGTTTTAACTATCTGAGTTGATGCCACTGAAGTGAAAAAATGGGAAAGAAAAGATTTCTTTTTTTCTGGGAAAAGCTGTAAAAAGAAAGGACTTGTGGACTTGATGATCTTAAAGGTCATTCCCAACCTAAATGGTTCTACAATAATGTAAGTGGAAGGAATGGAAAATGTCTCAAAGCTAGTTCCTTTCTAGGAACTCTTCTTCATTTACGTGATCTTCAGCAAAATGAAATAGTTGATAAACATCCAATTAGGTGAATTCAGGCCTTTCTTTTGATGGGCCAGACATCAACAAATCAAGAGAGATTTGAAAATGACAGAATGGCAGGCTAGCATCAGAACTAAACAGATAGCTAAAATAACACATCATGATAATTGATCTATCTCAATACTCGTAGATGAGAAGTATATGGAAATTGTTTGTTTCAACCACATTAGCCCAGATGAAGGCTAAAACAATGAAATTAATGTATTTTGAAGTACGATCAGCACAGAATGAATTTAAAAAAAAAAAAAGGAATCAAACTGCAAAGTGGTATTGGTAATCAATGACTTGTGTGTACAGCAACAGAGAAACAACTGACACAGAGCACATTCAGACTGATAAAGTACATAAAGGTGAAGCCTTGGAGCCTCCAAATGAGACAACAAAACTCCTATTAGGCAGGATCATGACTCATGCTTTTCAGATTTTGGTATTGATTACAGTTCTTTTGCTAGATATAATAGCTCCAAAAGACAAACAAGAAGGAAAAGACACACTAAAGTTACAAAATATTTTGGCTCACAGTAAGTGAGAAGGAAAAGTGCAGCAGGCTAACCAGTGACAAGCTTTAAAAAAACAAACAAACAAACAAATAAAAAACCAATAAAACAAAACAAAAAAAAAAAAAAAAAAACCCACAGAAAGCATGAATGATTCTCTGTTACGTGCAAAATTTTGTGGAATGATGGACTGAACTCATGTCCACCATCCTTTATACCTGGTATTAAGGAGATCCATTGATCTGGCTCTCCAGACAGAAATAAAACAGTGTAGCAGGTGGGGATCACTCAGAAGTGCTGCTCAGAGAGCAGATACTGGTGAGCAGTTAACACGTGACCCCATGCCCTGGCAAATGCATCCACTGCTTCTGTCACTACTGCAAACTTCTGCTTCAGAGTGTGCCTGTTTGTTTATCCACATTAGAGCTAGGATCAGGAATGGTGGTGCTGGCAGCCTCACCTTTGGGACGTATGCTCTACATATGCACTAGACACCCAGTGAGAGAGCTTTGTGAAGTAAGAAGGTTCCCACCATCTCAAGGATGTCAAACATGAGATTGGAAGAGTCTTTGAAGGATTCTTCAGAGACAAGAACCTAAAGCTCAGGAGGACAAAAAAGAAGGTGCAAATGAGTCAATACAAGAGCAAAAGGAGGACATGCATTTTCTGATAGTAGAAGCTTGTGACATCTGCCAGCAGAAGGTAGGGTCTTTATCTCCACCAGGAACTGTTTCCCTAACAGATTCATGACCAAACAAGAGTAATGTTCCACTTCACCTGCTGCTCCCAATCAGTGACAACTGCGGTCATATGGAGCAACTCAGATTGTGGCTACTATGATCTGACTGAATTCAGGATTTGCAGGAAGTCTTCCAAGACGAGCTCTTCCAAGACGAGCAGAAGACTTCAGACTCTTAGGAAACTGTATTTCAGCTTGTTTAGGAAATTATAAGGTAAAATCTTCTGGTAAACTACCATAAAGGGAAGAATGACGAGAGAAATTGAGTTCTAGGTAAAACTGACTGACTACTAAGAAACAAACCATCTCCTTGTACAGAAAGGCTGGAAAATTTGATGAGTGATCACATAGCCTTCTTAATGAACTGAAATATAAAGCATTCAAATGTGTAAATTGACCAAGTGTACAAAGGAAGAGTCATAGAACTCAAGACACATAGAAATAAAATTAGGAAAGCAAAATGCCATCAGGATCTAAAACTGGCAAGGAATGTGAAGAATAACAAGACGGGATTGTAGCAGCTGAATTGTTTCAATCCAGCAGATTTATGTGTGTTACTTGGGCTGATAAAGAACAGACATGACAATGGCCCCACATCTCACAATATTCTCTAATGCATAACTCATGTAGTTGAGAAAGCTGGTGAATTCTGGTGAGAAGTTAAATGTGCAATATCATGCTAGCATTTATTTGGAAGGAAGCAAAGTCCTCAGACTAGTTTGAGAGAGTAACTTGTTACACTTTTTTCCCATTTCTCTTCTGCAGGGTTCCAGGTGACTTTTGAGACTGCATAACAAGTTCAGCAGGAACTTTTCATACTTGATTATTATAAGGGGGAAATAATTTACAAGACGATATCCAGGCATAAGAAATTGAGTGGTCTTAGGCATTACTAGCAGCATTTGATTTTAGTAAACAATTCTGTCAGCAGAATATTTGGCCATCCACAAAGCTCTTAGGAGCAATATTGTTCATGTAAAGTAAGAAAAAAAATGATGTCTATATCTGGAAGAGAACAAATAAATTGTTTATATTCTAGAGTCAGATATTATTATGGGTGAAAAGAATGAATTGGCACTGTTTCTGTTCTTAAATGCTTTTCCCGAAAATAACATCTTTCATACCTCAAGAAATAACACCCATCATATTTAGCTTAATATTGTCTGAGTAACCCTAACAGATTTATATTTTTATCTTACGCTGACTTGAAGACCATTGCAATTTTACACCCCTTAAATTTTAAGACAAATACGAACAAAAAACTGGCACATTGTATTTATTTCTATTCAACAGTTGCCATAAGGCAGACTGGTTTGATGTATATTCACTGTGGTATACAGTTTATCAAGTTATTTCGCTATTTCAAACACAAACATTATTTGAGTGTGTGTCATAATAGTGCATTGTTGTATATGTAGAGTTTTAGATTTTGTTTTTTATAGTTGGTTGGGTGAAGGTTTAAAATAAGCTTGCTAACGTGGTCTGAACAGTTGTTATATTGAAAAAGCAGGTCCATCCCCCTTCCGAAAGTCTTTCCCATAAGAAGGGCCACTTTTGTCTATTTGGAATTAAAATGTCTTCCATTTGTTGAACCCTGAGTCCTTCAATAGAGTATGAATTCTCTTGACAGTGAAAGACAAGAAGTTTAAGAGGGAAGAGAAATTTTAGGGATACATTAGAAGTAAGATTAATAAAATATTTTCATTAAATTATGTTTTAGATAAATGTCATAAAAATCTCTAAGAGACATTTCAGGTCATGGTTGGCACTGGTATGCAACAGATGATAGACCACTGAATTACGGTTCAGAAACCTTGAATTCTCATTCTAGTTCTGCCACTGAGGCGTTGTCAAGAGAGTTGCAAGAGAGTCGTTTCTCCATGCTTCGAATTGACACTGTAAAAAAGAGAAAATATGTCTCCTGTGTCAGATCTTTTCTGATACACTGATTTTTTTACAACTTACCGTTTCAACTGGCTACAAACCATGGGACAAAAACAATTCAGAAATAAAACATGACTTTTCTTTCAGAATTTTAATTCTGTGAAAGACGTATTACCAGTCTAAAACATAGTCCATTTCAGATGTGATACCTGGTTCTCATCCTCCACACCTCCAGCCTGGCAGATCATGTTCTAAGTCATATGTGTGGCAATAGAAGTTTCTTAATGTTTGGAAGATTGAGAGGGTTTCTATGAGAGTCAGCTCTTTAAAGATAATCTATCAAATGCCTACTCCTTCTTTAAAAGAGGCACAGACCCAAGGTCTTGACCACTTGCAGTGATTAAGTCCCATGACTCAAAGGGTTTAACCAATGTTGAGCTAAACTCTGGCCATTGATTTTAGTGAGATTATATGACTGTAACAGATGGCAGAATTTGCCTTGTGTTTCTCTGGCCTCCTTCCAAATTGGGTAATTACATTCTACATAACTACAGTTATGTACAGTTTCAGTTCAGTTCAGTATTTTTCATTCCCTACATTGCTAAGCAGCCTTCATATCTCAGGAACCTGTATTTCTGTTTTGTGGGTTCTATAGATGATATTTTTCTACAGTTAGACCAGTATTTTTTATTTGTAGCAATGCAGCATACTCATGTTCATACTATTGCTAAGAATCTGTCTACACAGAAGTAAACACAGTGCAGGTCTTGAAGATCTTAGAATCTAATTATTTTAATACACTTCTAATATAATTAAAGTCTGTTTGGGACCTCCATTTATATAATGTCAAATGCATTACTCCTGTAACAGCCACCACTTCCAGTCCTGCCACCCAACTGAATTGAAAGGATGGTGTACTTTTTAGTACCTTTTAGATAAGAAAATTCTGCTGCAAGGTCTAGCCAAAATATGACGGGAAAGCAATATCCAGATTAAATCATTTAAGCAGAGGCTAACAAAGTATTTGAAAAAGTAGATATAATGATTACAAATCTTACTAGGACTAATTCTAGACTTTGTGAGAGCCTTGATCTCATAGCTACTAGTTATCTTAGAAACATCCTTTTCAGAATCCCCAACAGCTATTTCATCTTCAGTATTTGACTGTAAAAATAACCTTAGTTTTAAATTAAATTAATCAACAATAATATTCCCCTTTTCTCATCTTTCTGTGTTCTCATGAAAGTATACTGAAATCTATGATTTTGGGATTTGAAGGCTTACACTTCCAATAAATATTCCAAGTGATTTAGAGTCCATCACATTGGAGTACTTATCAGCTGTTACAGTTTCTGTATCAGCTTACAGGTTCTGTGTATTTAAATATTTTTTTTAATTCTTACCCTCTTAACATCATCCATCGTTACAAATCATAAAGTATGTACCCCACCAAAAGTCTCCAGGTTTAACTTTTACTTTTAGTTGATACAATCAATGTAAATTTGTGTAGTTCTACATATGATCTCATGGAGATACTGAGAGTGACTACATTCCTTTCCTTGCAACTGAAGATTCACTGTAGTAAGGAATTAAGTTATATGTAGCATATCCATTGAACCCATTTATCTGAAACTGCTCAGAAATTCACAGCATAACTTCAGGGATTTCAGAGGTCATGATTAGTTAGGAAAGATAGTTACATATCTTTAGCTTTCTTAATTACTCCACTTTTAAAGAGCTTTATTCTCTTGACTCCTTTACTGTGACTAAACCATCTGGCTTGGACATGTTTTATTATTTCTTAGGGACTGTGCTTACACGGCTCATTTTTGTGGCTTTTGTTTGCAATAAACTTTCTGTAATGATAGTTAGATCCTCACAGATAAGATGATGATGTTATTCCAGTGTGAATAGAACTTACAAGAAATGATGCAGGCATACTTTGGATGAAATGAGCTATTTAGTATATTTTGTATACAGTGAAACTCCCTATGTGCCTCGTGTAGGAGGAATTCTCTTGTACACTGAAAACTCATAAAGAGAAGGCAATGATTGACTTCTCCCTCTGTCAGCATGCTAGCCATTATCATTAGTGTCACAAGTTATTGCCAGTAACATTCATGCAGACTTGAAGAGGCAGATGAATCATACTGCTAATTGTTGGGAGGTAATTTGAGAAATGAAGACAAGAGCCTATGATCTTTACAACTGAAAACTTGTCCATTACATATAGACAAGAAATGGGAGGGCATCAAAGTGTTTACACTGAGTTTGTTTTGTGCTCCCTCCAGTTTGAGTCCAGTGCACACCATACCATGTCAACTGCTAACAGCCCAAACACTGTTGTGAATTGTTCTTAGAACAACTTTCCTTTGTTTTAAAGTCTAGGTTGCCCATGTTTATTTAATTTGTTTTCCTTTTAAATAAATAATTATCACTTTTCTGAGAAACCTACAGAATAGCACAAATGTTTCCTTTCTCTCTCACATTCAGACACTGCCTGTTTATTGTTTTTGATTCTTGAGTATTACTTTATTATTACCAGTTAACGTCATCAGTTTTCTTCGTCTCTTGTAGAAAATTGCTTGCTTCATAGTTACTAGTTTGCCTATCACTCTTATTTCTGTCAAGCTCTGACGATGAACTTTATTATCAGGATTTAGTTCCCTTGTGAAAACAGTGATTTATAGATTAGCTCTAGGATATGCACATGAGCAACATGACAAGAAAGAGTTATTAATGCTTATGTGCAGAAATGAGCTGTATAATTATTGCATACTCAGCATTTTTTCTTTTGCATTCGGTTTCTAGGGACCTACTCATGTTTGGGCAAAACCTAAAAATGAGGCTGCTCTTTACTTGGAAATGAAGCCAGACAAAACTACTATACATAGCTGAAACTTAAAGAATTCTGTGTGCCTTCTACTTGTAGGCAGAATAATTTAAAAAATCAACATGGAAATAGTATTCTCTCTTTGTGTCCCAAAGTGGCCCAAGAGGTATATACAGAAACACATTAAGCAGAACTGCCAATCTCTCTTCCCATCGATTGTTGAGTGCTCTGTTAAATGCAGTTCTGTTGTATTTATATTCTGCTATATATAGCTTGAAACCAAGTACATTTTCACAATTTCACAGAATCATAGAATATCAGGTTGAAAGGGACTTGCTCATGGGTGTCTGCAGCTGTTAAAACTTCATACATGTTTTCAATTGTAATATTGGAGGATGGAGACTAAAGCAGAGTCCTGCTTTTGTGGGTGACCAGGGTCCGAGGTGCCTCATTCTCTGTGGTGTCTGCCACAGAAGGATGGTTCTGAAACCACTTATCTATCTCCGCCTTGGCCCCTCTAATACTGTGCAGCCTTTTAACTGTTTCCTGCAACTCACCCACCTGACAGAACAGATCATCAACCTGTGCACGTCATCTGGGCACCCATTGCAACCTACTGTCTGTACTGGAGTCTCCTTCCTTACCAGTTCCACTTGGGTGGAAGTGTCAAGACATGTCAGGGGCTTTCTCTGTAGAAACACTGGTTTTAAATCTGAGACGAGTGCTCACCATTGTGGCAGAGACCTCTTGAGCTGGTAGGGCGACTATGCCCTTTCTGCATGCTATGCCACACAAACTGCTGCGCCAGGCCCTGGCTGATGCCCCACACCTTGTTTGCCCGCTCTGGGCACCACGCTCCTGGTCGCTCACACTCCCCAGGCTGCTTTATGTAGACATGGGGTGGTTGCGGTTGCTCTGGCAATGCCCAGGCCTCATCAGCATCTCCCACAAGAGCTGCCAGCTTCTGGCAGGTCCCTCAGCTTCCCTGGCATTTCCCTGCCTCAGGAAAAGCTCCCTGTGTACCACGATGTATCTGGTTCCGGAACAGCTTCCCTCTGTGGCTGACTTTCTTTAAATAACATTCCCCAAGTCTCCACTAGACAATATGTCCTTTCTTTTTTTTCAAAACTACTGAACAAAAAGCTTATTTTATCTCATTCTGACTGCACACAATAGGCTTAAATGTCTTATTTAAGCAGGAAGAAACACATGCAACACTTGCAGCAAGAGGCAGAACTCACTCAAAGAGTAGTGAAAGCACTTTCAACTGATGACCTAACATTGTCTTAGCTTTCACCAGATTCATACATGCGGCTTATATTTGATAGATTTATTTGTCTACAGTGTATAAATTATGTTTGGCTTTTTCATTATATCCTGTTATAGAAAGGATATCCTTATTCAGTTCTTAAGATTAGTTCCTACAATACAGTGCAACAACAAATTTGACAGGATTTAGAAAGCTGAATGTTGTCATGAAAGCTGTTACTAGTGGTAAGAGTCAGCTACTGTTATAGAAAGGTGGTATGACAACTTCTAAAAGCTTGTTGTTATTCATATGGTCTGACTTTTCCTAAAAAGAAGTAAGTCTGATTTCTTCAACAGTGTGAGATTCTGCCAACCCTAATGCAATTTTTTTAAAAAAGAAATTGTTTAAAAACAAGCAAACAAACAAAAGACACCTAAATAATAATAATAATAAAAAAAAACAACCAAACAAACAAAAAAAAAAACCAAAAAAACAGATCAAGAATTGACTCTGGAACATTTTGAAAATGTATCCCCTTAAGGAATCATTTCCAAAATTCTTGTAGACAAGAGTCCATTCTTCTTAAATCTTTTTCAGAATGGTTGACTACTTTCAATCGCTGTCTTTCAAAATTAGTGAGTCATCTAATGAATAAAAGAGGAATTTGTCACTGAAATTATTGCATTCAGGTTTTGATCAAAAATAAATACACAAAATAACATTTTAAAGTTAGAAATAGAAATAACTGTCCTAATATCTGGGAGGAAATCTCCTGTACTATGTCAATGACATTGACCGGACAACTGACAAAAGGATAATAATTTATCCTTTTTTTCAAGGCAATCAAGTAACAGGATCTGTAGAACAGCAGTTTCTACTGTGACTGATAACAGTCAGAAATACAATGCAATCGTAGTAACTGAAAAATTTGGTATTTTTTTATGGAGTCATAAGAACACAAGAATAGATCTGGAAGTCCTGGAGAACAGTTTATTCAATGGCTTTTCATTTTTTTAGAACATGTTCTTTGTTTTAAGTACATTTTTTTTTTACACATTATTTCTTTTTAGCAAGTATTGGAATGAAAACTGAACAGAAATATAAGCTTTATTTCCACTTAAAATTGTATTTCAAGTCACCTTTCCAATATGCAACATTATTCATGGCCAAGTCATATTTCCTGTGATGGAAATTTGTCTCATGTAACACTGAGTAACACCTATAGTCTGATTAATGACAATATACTAAACTATCATTGAGTACCATTCCAGAAAATCAGTATTTTTTAAACCAATTTGATATATATATAATTTCATGCCAGTTCAGAAAACTAAACAATTTTTTTAATTATTTTTAGGCATATTAAACATTTTTATTTCCATTTTCAATAAAACATGTTTCCAAAAATTGTAATTTATGACACCACGTAATATGAAAAATTATTAAATGCTTTTGAATAATCTTGGACAAAATGACATATTGTTAGCCAACAAGAAATAATTCAGGATGCCAATCATTGTATTCTTTTGCTGCCTTTGTCTAGAAAAGAATCAGAATATTTTACAAGTATCTCGATACCAATTGCAAAGAACCTCCTGAATCAGAACTGCTTCTGAGCCATGACAATTCTCTCTATGTTAAGTTACTAAAGCCTTTCCTCTATGTTAAGTTACTAAATCTTACCATTATGGGTATGCATACACATGAATACACTCAAAATTATTTTCAGAATTATAAATGCAAGATTTTGATCCCCCAGGTTATGCCTTTTAGAAACTTAATTGCCACATTGTATTCACTTCTCCCTTTGAGACTGATTTTTGTTCTTGAGAGTAAGAATACATGCCTCAGTCTATCAACAATTTTCTGCAAGTACACAAAACCATGGAGAGCTGAAATCACTTCTAACTCAGAACTTTTTTTGGTGTAGCTTTTACCAAAGTACTGGTCATACATGAGTTGTTTATTTATCAAAAAAATTATCAATTTTTATTGCAGAACATTCATAGGTCTCAAATTACAGCTCCAGAATGAAAGTTATATGTGGTCTATTTCTAAACCATCTCTGTACTATATTGCATTTCCAGTCTTGTGACATGTATTTTATTGGCAATGGCACACAAACTGGACAAAAACGTTAAGATAAAGAAATGTCCTTGTCTTTGATTAGAAGGCAAGTTGTATGTAATGTCCTGTTGTCTATAAAGTGTCACATAACATTTTAATGGAAGAATTTCAAGGTAGCTAAGACAATGGCAGTTTTGAGTATAGTCTAGAATATACAGTACAATGACATACATGCAATAAAATCTGGCAACTTTAGTTTAAAGCATGCAAAACAGAATACTACTCTTTGAAGTTAAAACTATTAGAAAGTGAAACGTACATGTATAGAGAACAGCTTCAAATATTATTGAATGTTACTTACTATCATCAAAGTAAAAATGTGCTTAGAATATTTGAAAATCAGTCTTTATTTTCAGATTGATGTTTTGCAAAATTAGATTCAAATGCTACAACAGTGCCTGGAGAGTGCAGACAAAAGCAAAAGAAAATCTGAAAATTCCGTTTAGGCATTTGAAAAGGATATAGGTGACACTAACAGCTGTGTCTCAAAGTTGATGTTAAAATAGGTGGATTAAGTGAAGATGAACTACACACTGATTTGCATTCAAGTTTGCTAAAATAGTTATAGTAGAAGTATTTGGTTTTAATTTTTTCTATTCTGCATCTGTGTTTCGAATCCAAAATGCTGAAATGATGTTTTTAGGGTCAGATGTACAAATGTTAAGACAAATTACAGGCAAACAGTGGTGCTGCTGAAAGAAAAAAATCCATAGAATCATAGAATCATTTACGTTGGAAAGGACTATTAAGATCATCAAGTCCAACCATTAACTTAGCACCACCAAAAGCACCACTAAACCATGTCCCTAAGCACCACGTCTACCCGTCTTTTAAATACCTCCAGGGATGATGACTCAACCACTTCCTTGGGCAGCCTGTTCCAATGCTTGATAACCCTTTCTGTGAAGAAATTTTTCCTAATATCCAATCTAAACCTCCCCTGGTGCAACTTGAGACCGTTTCCTCTTGTCCTATAGGCTGTGACTTGGGAGAAGAGACCAACCCCCACCTCACTGCAGCCTTCTTTCTAGTTGTAGAGAGTGACAAGATCTCCTCTCGGCCTCCTTTTCTCCAGGCTAAACAACCTCAGTTCCCTCAGCTGCTCCTCATAACACTTATTCTCTAGACCCATCATCAGCTTCATTGCCCTTCTTTGGACATGCTCTAGCACCTCAATGTCTTCCTTGTAGTGAGGGCCCCAAAAATGGACACAGTATTCAAGGTGGGGCCCCACCAGGGCCGAGTACAGTGGGACAATTACATCCCTAGTCCTGATGGACACACTATTTCTCATACAAGACTGGATGCTGTTGGCTTTCTTGGCCACTTGGGAACACTGACAGCTCATATTCAGCTGGCTGTTAACCAACACCTCCAGATCCTTTTCTGCAAGGCAGCTTTCCGGCCACTCTTCCCCAAGCCTGTAGTGCTGCATGGGGTTGCGACCCAAGTGCAGGACCTACACTCAGCCCTGTTGAGCCTCATACCGTTTGCCTCAGCCATCAATCCAGCCTGTCCAGATCCCTCTGTAGAGCCATCCTACCCTCAAGCAGATCAACACTCCCACCTAACTTGGTGTCATCTGCAAATTTAGTGAGGGTCCACTCAATCCCCTTGTCCATATTGTTAAAGATATTAAACAGAACTGGGCCCAATACTGAGCCCTGAGGAACACCACTTTTGACTGGCTGCCAAGTGGATTGAACTCTGTTCATCACAACTCTTTGGGCCCATCCATCCAGCCAGTTTTTTTACTCAGCATAGAAGACACCCATCCAAGCCATGAGCAACCAGTTTGTCCAGGAGAATGCTGTGGAAAACAGTGTCAAAGGCTTTACTAAAGATTAAGGAGACAATATTTTGTGGTTGGACGCGATGATCTCAAAGGTCCCTTCCAACCATGAAGATTCTGTGATTCTGTGATATCTACAGTCTTTCCCTCATCCACTGAGTGGGTCATAGAAAGAGATCAGGTTAGTCAAGTAGGACCTCCTTTTATAAACCCATGCTGACTGGGCCTGATCGCCTAGTTGTCCTGTACGTGCCGCATGATGTGACTCAAGATGATCTGCTCTATAACATCCCCTGGTACTGAGGTCAAAATGACAGGCCTGTAGTTCCCCAGACCCTCCTTCAGGCTCTTCTTGTGGATGCGTGTCTCACTTGCTAACTTCCAGTCAACTGGGACCTCCCGGGTTAGCCAGGACTGTAGCGTATGAAGGCATGGACCCCGGTCGGAGGTGCAACCAGAATCGTTTATTACAAGAAACACGCAGTTTATATAGTACAAAGTATCTTCTTTCCCAGACAACATGCCCCTGCAACCCCCAACTGCCAGACAGGCGGAATTCCCCTCAATCAGTAGGGTCGTTAGGTGCTGTTAGTGGGTCGTCCTCTGCCAGTGTTCCTGCTGCTTCTGTTCCTTCCTCTGGTCTTGCTTCTTCCACAATCCTGTTCACCCACACAGGACTGCTGGCTAAGTGATGGAAAGTGGCTTGGTGAGCACTCCCACCAGCTCCCTCAGTATTCTTGGATGGATCCCATATGGCACCATAGACTTGTGTGTGTCTAAGTTGTGTAGCAGGTCGCTAACCATTTCCCCATGGATTATGGGGGCTTTATTCTGCTCTCCATCCCTGTCTTCCAGCTCAGGGAGCTGGGTACCCTGAGAACAATTGGTCTTACTATTAAAGACTGAGGCAAAGAAGGTATTACCTCATCCTTTTCCTCATCCTTTGTCACTATGTTTCCCCTCACATCTAATAAAAAATGGAGATTCTCCTTAGCCCTCTTTTTGTTGCTAATGTATATATAGAAACCTTTTTTATTGTCTTTTATCACAGTCGCCAGATGAAGTTCTAGTTGGGTTTTGGCCCTTCTTATTTTCACCTTGCATAACCTCATTACATCCTTGTAGTCCTCCTGAGTTGCCTGCCCCTTCTTCCAAAAGTCAAAAACTCTCCTTTTTTTCCTGAGTTCCAGCCAAATCTCTCTGTTCATCCAGGCCAGTCTTCTTCCCCACTGGCTTGTCTTTTGGCACATGGGGATGGTCTGCTCCTGCATCTTTAAGATTTCCTTCTTGAAGAATGTCCAGCCCTTCAGAGCTGCCTCCTAGGGACTGTTAGCTAGGCCAACAAACAGGCCAAAGTCTGCCTTCCTGAAGTCCAAGGTAGCAGTTCTGCTGACCAGCTTCCTTACTTCTCCAAGAATTGAAAACTCTATCACTTGTGATCGTTATGCCCAAGAGAGCCTCCAACCATCATGTCACCCCAAGTCCTTCTCTGTTCACAAATAACAGGTCCAGAGGGTCACCTTTGCTAGTTGGCTCACTCACCAGCTGTGTCAGGAAGTTATTTTCCACACATTCCAAGAACGTCCTAGACTGCTTCCTTTCTACTGTATTGTATTTCCAGCAGACACCTGGTAATTTGAGGTCACCCCATGAGAACAAAGGCTAGCGGTTATGAGACTTCTCCCAGCTGCTCATAGAATGTTTCATCTGCCTCTTCATCCTGGCACCTGGGTGGCAGCGTTCTCTGACCAGAGTTCTGTCTGGGAAGCTGCCTCAGTCATAGTGAGTGCAGAGCTTAGAGAGGTCATGGCTTTCTGCTGGATGGATACCATTGCTTCCTGGTCAAGCTGCTAGAGCTTCAGGGCTGTTCCCACATGCCTTTCTGTGAAAACTGCCACACCACACCTTGACTGATGCACCACATCCTGTTTGCCCACCCTTGTCGCTAGTGCTCCCTAAGGGTTTCTTTTACACATGGAGAGGAGAGCTTGGCCTTCGTTGCTCCTGGTCCCAGAGCTGTTCTCATAAGCCATTGTCCCTTTGTCATGTGAGCTGCGGCTCCTGGGGCATCTCTCAATTCCCCCCAAGGTTCCCTCATCTCAGGAACTTCCCTGTGCACTGTGCTAGAACGCTCCGCTGCAGATCCTGCCAAGCTGCTCGCCTTAGTGACTCAAGCTCCTAGGGAAGGAACTTGATGAGCTACAGATAATTGGGCTGTGCATATACATGGTGTGCCTATAGATGCTGTTCCTAACTATTACTGGAGAAAATAAAAGTGTTTGGCAGAGATAATACAGAACTGGTGTCAAAAATAAATTGCATGACAATGAAAAGACTAATTACAAGGAAGCTGATGTGGAAAGTGATAAAAGTCTGACTCTTGAAAGTGTATCCCTTTGTGATAACACAGTTAATAAATGGTTCACTGCTCAGTACAGAAGTACAACCTCAAAGAGGTCTTAGGCTGCATGAGGAGAGCTGATTCTTAGACAGATTAATATAATAAAATAATAATTTTAAAGCTATGCTTCTGTATGGTAATAAGGGCATTCAGCTTTCCAGGAAGTTAATTAGAATGAAAATGTCCTGGAATAATACCTTGATGAAGAAATGTAATAGGTTCTAAAAAACGTCTCCAGGAAAATTGATTTAGCTTCATGTAAGAATAAGCATTGGTCCACACAAATCTGTTTCTCCTACAAGTTATAGCTGACCTAGGACTTAGCAGGCTCTCCTGCGTTGTCACAGAAATACCCCCAGTCACTATCTTGAGTTTATGGTAGCATACTTTCATTGCATAAACATGACTTGGCCACATCAAATAACATTTCATAAACCTTCCAATTTACTCCAAAATCTTATGTCCTTTGTGTTATCACATTGAGAATTATTATCAATCTATTGGATACAATGCAGTGGTCAGTTGCTATAATCTTAAATACACATTTTGACTTTTTTTTCTTTCTGAGGATGATCTCTATGAAGTCCAAGTGTGCACTTTATAATGCCAGATCATCTTAACAAATATGATGGCATGTTTTTCACAGAGGTGGTTACTAAGAACGATAAGCAATGAAAAGTCAGGGAAATAGCATTGTGTGATGGTAGTACAAATGTATTTGTGACACACCAAAATTAACATCTGCTCTTTTAAATGGCATATTTATGCATTTCATAGATTTAGCAAAGTCTGAGTGCTATAGACCTCCTAAAGATTGTCTTCTGAATGAAACCTCCTTTGTCATAGAGACAATTAACAATGTGTTAAATCAAAAAGATTTAACATTTACTCTGTTTGTAATTATCCTTTTAGTTATTTCCTCCTCCTTTATGAAACAGTAGACCAGCTGGCTATGTGAGACTTTTAATGTCAATGCTGCCAGCCACATTACAGAAACTGGTTATCACAAGTAAACAGGCAAGCTCTTAAATGCAACATTCTTGTTGCTTTTGTGATATTACTTTCTTAGGATAGTTGAAGGCTTATAGATTTAATAAACAAAGAAAGTGTTAATTTATGTACTAAAATTGGCAGCCATCTTTGTGGGGTCTGAGTGTACTTCTCACTGAATTTGCAGGTACTGGAAAAGCTCCAAACCACATAGGAGACCTCTATATCCATGTCAGCAGATGGGATTGTGTTTGAAAATGCAGGGTTGCAATAAAAATTTGGATTACTGTTGGAGTTATTCAGTTCCATGCGCTTTTAATGACCAGCTGTTTTCTCTATCCATGGTTACCCTGAGTGCAAAAACCATCATTTTCCAAAAAACGTATCTGTATATTACTGTTTATTTATTTTACAGTGTGATGTTTAACTGTGGAACAATATTAAAGAAGGTGTGCAATAGTACAATACTGTTTTTACCTAAGCAAATACACATAGGTGAAATACCTTAGGTACACCTGCATGAAAAAAAGAGACTCTTATTTCTTTGCAGTTCTTTTATTGTGCTGATTAAGACTCATAAAGAAATCCAACACTTTATAGTCTAATAATGGTCTTAAATAAAAACATGTAATCATAGAAGAGAAATTCATTATTTCAAGAAAAGCAATAAATTTAAATATTACACATTATAATGTTGGCATTTTTATGTAAGTACTGATAAAACAAATATTGCAGACTTTTTCAAACTGTTGAGGATTTTTTTTTCTAAAATACTGATTCTTTAGCACACAAGGTGCAATATTTTGTGTGATGTTATTGAGTTGCAACAGAAAAGTCTGAATCAGAGAATAAATATTCCTGCCCATGTTAAGTTACATAAGATAGAGTTATGAAGTCCTAATAGACAATAATTAAATTTATGGGATTAATTATCACAGAACGTTATGTAGCCATTAAGATACATAGAGATTTTTACGGCTATGACTGCCTTAGTCTTTGTACATAGCTTCAAAATATGCCGTTCCAGCATAGTTAAGTATCTTTTAAACAGAATTATTTTTTCATCATTTTTTTCATCAGATTTGTAGGATATCAGTTATGTTGTATTATACTCATAAAAAGAATTATTACAGTTAAGCGCTGTGTTTAACACTTGGCTGCAGCTTCCTACATACCCAATGATTTTGAATTTTAAATGTATTCCTACACTGCCAACCAGTGCAAGATATTTTCCACATTTTTTTTTGCTGAAAATGTCCTGTTGCCACGCATTCAACTAAAAACTACTAAGCATCTGAAATTGAGTTAATAGTGAAGAAATGATAGTATGTCAAGAAGGAATAAGGATGCTTAAAAAAAATATAGAATCGTAGAATCATAGAATTGTCTAGGTTGGAAAGGACCTTTAAGATCATCTAGTCCAACCATCACCCTAACTCTGACAAAAACCATCACTAAACCATGTCTCTAAGCACTATGTCTATCCAATAATATGAAACAGTGTTCTTCATTAAAAGAGAATATCATGTTGAATCTGCTTCTCTCTGAGCATTAAGGACAGCCAAGGGAACTACCATCGTGCATTTCAGAAGGAGAATCTTCAAGCCTTCTGGAAACCGTTTCATGACAATATATTTCATTTTTCATCTTTCGATAATAGATTTCACCTACTACCTAATAACATAAACCCAATTTACAGTATATAAGAAACACAGATATGATTTAAATTAGGAGTATGAATGGTTAACAGGTTGTCCAGGGAAGCTGTGGATGCCCCATCCCTGGAGCTGTTCAAGGCCAGGCTGGATGGGACTTTAAGCAACTTGGTCTAGTGGGAGGTGTCCCTGCCCATGACAGGGGGGGTTGGAACTCGATGATCTTCAAGGTCCCTTCCAACCCAAACCATTCTATTGTTCTCTGGGCCTGTTCTTCCCCCTTCTGCATCCTCTCTTTGTCTCTTCGTTTTAATTTCTTGTCTTTTTAGACTATTAAATATTCCTTATACACTTCTGTAACATCTAGAACAGTTGGGATTTAAGTTCAGCTGTAATTTTAGCACTTCAGGGTATAAATTATGATATAAGCTTGCTGCTTACTCTGCTTCTCTACTGGTGGTGTTCTGGCTGCAAGTGGATAGTAACGCCTTGTTCTCTCTTTGGTCTCATTTTCTTGTTGCTTTTTTTTTGTCGGTGGTGGTGGTTTTGCTTTTAAGACAGACAAGAATTTATCAGATGTTTTTTGATAACATGGGAATAGTTTCATGAAATTTTGACTTTGTTAGAAGTCAGATAATGTAAAAGGAAAATTGCTGTCTTCTCAAATACAGGTTAGGATAATACTCCATTCAGGTCTCAGTATTTGAATAACTGTGCTAGTGCATAACACAAACACATAAAAACAAGCTCCATGAAGTAAAGGTTGTTGTTGATTTTTGTGAGCTCCAGCTCAATCATCTGGAAACCAAATGCCAACAAAAATATCCACATATTTTACTGTGCACTTGTTTTGACATGCTGGAAATGAGAATCTGTGTCTGGAATGTCGGTAGTGTACTGTACCCTTGCTCTCATAGTCAGCTGGTGATAACAATGTGCACTGATACTGTACTCTGAGAGGGAAGCTCCCTTAGTATTGTTTTGGAGAAGTAGCATTAAGCATAAAGAAAGGTGCTGATTTTTGAACTTTGATGTTTAATGTAAAGTATAACTTTGAAATTTAAATGTAAAGTAGAAAAATCAGTTAGAAAAACCTTATTTTAAAAACAAACAAACAAACAAACAAACAAACAAAACCACCCAAAAACCCCACCAAAAACTCCACCAAACCAAAACCAACAGCAAAAACCAAAACAATCCCGAATAAAATATTAAGAATTTTGCGCAAATATTGCTATAGTTCTAATCCTTGGTGGTTACAGTATTACAACACAATAGTTCAATTCTTATATATACAATTTTCTGGGAAGTCAGAGATGATACTTCTGGCAATACGTCATGCTTAGTTTATGTTAATATCTTAATTTCATTGCTTTAACACAATCTAATCTGACTACACTTGGTATCAAGAACCCAAAAATATTTTGAGTGGCTTATTTCAGTTTGAGTTGTATTTATCTGTAACTAGTTGTAACTTAGCTGTACCAAAGGATCCCAACCTTGCACTAAAGCATCAATTCTAATCATAGTTAAATTGCTAATACATTTACAAAAGAAATTCAAGAATAATACTATATTGTGATATCAAATTTACAATGAGTCTAGGAAGGACAGGCAGGCTAGATGATAATAGATAATTGCATAGTGGCTCAGTTTCTCTGTGTGGATAAATTTTCTGTGTGTTCTTTGCTATAACTGCTCACTTGATTAAAAAATAAAGAAATAAATGTGTTCAAAGTTTATATTTACTTTTCACTGGTTTAATGTAGAAGTCTTCTTTGTAATACTAACTCAGCTGTGGATTACATATATCAATAATTCTCAGTGCATTATGGTCTTACTAACTTTCCCAAGTACTTTTATTCACAGAGTAGGACAATAACACTAGCTGATCATTTTTCTAGTAAATGAAGTCAAGTAAATCATAAATATGTTATTTCCTTTGAGAATGTGCTTTGTGGTCCTGCTGTTCATATGACATATCTCAACAAGGTCAGGGAGTAGCCTGTGTATCTCTCCAGGCATTTTATCTCATTTTAGAAAGGATGTTGATAATAAATCATCCAGAAACACTTTTATTCCCATGTTCACATTACGCCACTGTTCTGCCAACTAGCCTATTTTTTAATAGCCAACCATTTATATATTTTTACGTGTATACTAAAATATTTTTCTTCCTTGAGTTCAGGGTCAGAGTCCATGAAATGCACCTGTGAGCACTGACTATTGTGCTGCTTCCTGTGAGATAACTCTGAACTTCAGTATAATTTACTGTTTGCATTTGATGTACTTTTACTCTCTCAGTAGATTGTTACCCCTGTATGTTCATACATTTTGAGTCTGACTTTTGAAATCCTGCCATTACAGCCACTTGAACTGTGTAAAATTTTAAGGCAGAACATACAAAAATGGTTCAACTTGCTGTGTTTCACGTTCACTTATATGTAATAAATGTTGTGATCAAGTTTATTATTCCTTTCTCAAATTCCTAAAATGGTAGCAGTTGTAACTTTGATCCAGAATTCAGAAACAGCATTTAAGTTTTCATGGACAGAAATTTTTAGAAGAGAAAATCAAGACATGATTATTTAAATCTTATTTTTTTATAGAAGTCACTCAGTATATATGACAAACTTTTGAAGTTTCCAGCCTATTTGGAATGGGGCAGGACAACAAAGGAAGTGTTGGTATATTGGTCTGTATGTATAATAATTTGATGTAATAACTTGCTTTTAAATACTTTTATAGAAAACTTGAAATGTTAAATAGAACCTGCCAAAATAACTCTTTGATAGTTGAAAATTAAATTATGCCAAATTTCTCTGGGAAAATATGAAATGCCTTAGTGAAGAAAAGTTTTACTTTAAATTAATGATTTTTCCAGTTATTTCTGACTACCTTATTCTTCCCATTCTGCAAAATAGTGTCCCATTGTGTAACATTTATGTAACATTTGAAACCAAGGGAAGAGTACCCAAGCTTCAAACATATAGCGCTGCATTTCAACAAGCATAATAACCTGTACTACCTTGGAATTGTACTATGTATTGGAATGTTTGAAAGCTACAGGTTTTCCTGTTTCCTTTAACTTCTGTATTCACTCTGAATCTTACTCTCAGGTAAGATTTTAAGAAAGAAATTGTCATGCAAATGTCATTTGACTTATCGTAACAGATCAAAGTTTTTAAATTTAGTGTAAGTTTTATAATATGTTGTCTTTAGTGATCTAGAGCTGATGTCAGATTTTAATAAAAGCTCTAGTGAAAAATGGGGAGATGCTTCTGTGTGTTGGTGTTTTTAGGACAGAAAATCATAGATGCAGTAAGACTTTTCATGAAAAAAGTCAGGTAGCGAAAAACTGGAGTAGAATAAGAAACAAAAAATCCTGAAAATAAATCGAAGAAGTTTCTCTTTGCACATTCAGCAGACTGTTACAAGTTTGTGGATGTTGATTGTTTATGGTGAGGAGAGAGTATTGAATAGTTTCTTTCAAAGCTTTTGTCTTTAATACTAGTATAAAATGGAGCAGTTTTTAACTGGGTGAGTTTGCTATTAAAAATGTATGGCTGTGTTTAGTAGCCGAGACTAGATTTACATGTGTGCATGGGGATTCTGTTTAGTATTTGTTACAAACCTGTGCTGCAGACAAAGATTCATGACTAACAGAGGTTTTGAAACATAAATAGCAGAAATCTCATCAAAGAAGAAACTTCTTTCCATCGTTTTATAATTGTGTTAGAGGTTGGATTTTCTACTTGTCTGGATTTATTTTTTTTTAATAAACTTTTTTCTATCTTTATTGCATGAATTGGCTAGGAAGAGTGCATAAAAAACCTCCCCATGGTCTACTGGCTAAGTTCTTTGTGTCACAAAGGAATTAAAATAAAAATCAGATTTAATCAAGCCTCATGAATGAATAATCAGGTTGTACGTTAAATCTTAATTGCCTTTTCTAAAATATAACAAAATTATTTGAAATCATTGTTGCAGTGAGGCAACATTTACATTAGCAATGCTCAGTCCGATAATAAGAACATTTCATGTTCCCTGATATGGTTAATGAGTGCCCTTTTTAATTCCTTTCATTATTTTATTATCTTTTATGTATCATAGTGTTTACATATTTTTTTTTAGAATTGCATGGAGAAAAACATTTCATGAGCTCATGGGTTTAGACCCTCTGTTATGTTTCCATGAATTATACAGCAACACAATGAACAAGCTGAATTGTTTCAGTAGTTTTTTTTAATTATAGTCACTGTTGTTCTACACTTGGAATTATTTATCATGTCTGATCCTACAAATGCTGCATCTTTGCAGTTGATCAAAAAACCATTTAGCAGCTTTGGAAAAGCAGCATACTTGTATAGAGTTATGAAGATTAATAGAGGTGTTATAGGTTGAAAAAAAATAAAGTTACATATTATTTTTTTAAGATTTAAGATTGATAATCAAATTTGTGAAATTCAGAGAAAAAAATTAAGGTTCTTGTATATCTGTAAATGAAACACATAGGTTATAAAAGTAAATGACCAATGTGGTGCTTGTAAATGACAGAAAATGCCAGTCTAAAGCAAATAAAAGTAATCACGTGAATAGCTGAACCACTAGAAGAAAAAGTTAATGGTTACTAACTCGAACCAATTTCTGATAAGTACACTTTTAATTGACTGTAATTGATTTAAAATATACTTTAAGTACTCCTGCTGAAATATTTCTGATCACATGTAGGAATATATCATTGGTTTTCTTTTTTATGTTCTTAATAAAACTTCTCACTGAATATCTGGACAATCCTGTCTAAGAAAAGCAAAGCATATTCAACCTCTAAGTTCATGGAGAAATGTATAGTGCATATAGATAGTATCTACTCTGTCCAAGCCACTGAAACCATTTGTTAACACCTTTTCCCAAGGGACGTTTTCCCTCATCCATTAATAAGGTTGATTTTTTTAACTTTTAATTTTTAGCATAGTCTATATTCTTATGCCTAATTTTTGTCACAGGTATTTTGATGAGAAATGTTCATTGCCGTAGTTTCTTCACTCTATTTTGCATCAAATTTACTGAAGTTTGGTTTACCAGATATATTCCAATTTACTAGTAAGAAAAAAACATTTTTTAAAAACAAACTTTGGGCAAAGAGGGAGCAGACGAAGTTCCTTACCCACTTCTGTTTGTTGATAATCAAGTCAAATAATAATTTCATGTAAAATAGTGAGGCCGTCCTTCTCATGAAAAAGTCAAAGAATCTGTCCTTTTAGATGAGTAGCATTAGCCATGGAGTTTCTGTTTACTCTTGCCTTGGATTTTAACTTATTCATTACAGAATCAAACTATACTGACACATTGTCTATCAATTTTACTTTACTTAGACATTTACTTTGTAACTTTGAGTCCTATTAAATGGAAAATGTGGGTTCAAATCCACTTAGACAAAGAAGGAATTGAACCTAGATCTTTTACAAACTGAGTTCTAACCTCCGAAATAATTCATCTTATGTAATGTATGCAACAGCTGATTTTCCAGGCTTCCCTAAAAGCAGCATATATTTTCCAAACCTTTAAAGGTAATGAATTGCCACCAAAAAATCATCTCCTGCTCAAGGTAAGAGGTCTGAATACATCAGTGTCTTAAGGTCTGCTCTTTTTTTGAATTATAAATCACAAGGAAAAAATAGTCCCGATTATAATGAAACCTTTCAGAATTGAAATTTTCATTTACAAGGAGGTACGTTAATTTTTTCTGATGACTTCATGGATTATAACACTTTCTTTTTTAATAGCCTTGCCCAAATAATGGTTATTCATGTGCATTTCATACCCATAATAATTCCTTCTAGTAACACATTGTTTGACATAAGAGGACAATGAGTTACATAGTGTTTTCAGTATATTTCAGGGTGCTTTTGGCATTACAGTTTAAGTCCTTAGAATGAAGAAATGTTTGGACCTTATTTATTCCTTCATATTGTGCATTTAACACATTATCTAATTTAATGCATTAATGATTTTTTCTTCCCTCATTCTAATGGTAATTTCTGCTTTAGGATTATTACGTTTGTTTGTTTGCTTGCTTGCTTGCTTTTAATCACATCCCTCATAAAGCATTAAATACTGTGGTTTTAGTTGCCAAGACTCAGCTGTAGTTCACACTGTCTTAGCTTTCCAACCTCATTTCCTGTAGAACATTAGTTTCATATAAATCTGCTCATTGCATATAAAACAAATGTTGCTTTGCAGTTTATGACATAACAATTCAAACATATCTAAACTGCTGTAAGTTCACACTTCTCTTAATCTTGCCTTTAAAATTTCCAAGTTCAATATTTGTTCTGTACAGTACAGCTTGATTATCCATGTTTTCTTCTTTTCTTTGTGCTAGGAAACAGTATTTCCAAGAAATAAATTTTAGTCTCATTGCTCTAACACATCAATTTGTTAGTTCACTGATAAATGACTTTTGCTGTTCATGTCTATTGTGAAGATACAAAAAAAAGTGGTTGTAAATGCTGTGAGAGCCGTGTCTATTCCAATACACTGCTTTATGACTCTTCAAGTTCTAATTTTGGCAGTATAAACCTGTAGATCTAAGGTTTATCTACAGTAATAGAAATTTTGTGTTTCTTTTTGCTAGAACTTCTGTAATGTGCTGTTATTAAGTAAAACAGTATTGGTTAGTGATATATTCTTTTACTGAAGAGTGTAATTCACTTCTAAACATAAGTTTTCTAATATGCTGAAATATTGGAAGAGAGTAAAAGAAATGGTTAAATTCATATCTAGTTTAAACAAGCCTAATACCGTTGATTTAGTCAAACTAATGCATTTTTACCTTAACCCCGGAGCTTCCTTAAACTTTGTCAGTTGTAATCTCAAACAAAGGTATTTCTGTTTTCTGTGGGTTTCCATCTACTTGTTTCTTCATTTAATGTTACTTTTTATTTATTGAAGATTGCTAAACTTTCATAGAAATAATTTTTGATATTTTTTTTCTCATTTGTATTGGTTATGACAACTGTTTTTCATTAAAAATACTGAAAATACTGAAAAATCATAGTCAGGCTTCAAATTCCAGTGCTATAAAAGATAAAAGTAAAATCTTTAATAAAGTGAAAGAAATGACTTCATTATTTCCACAATATGTGAGAGTAAAACATAATTTTCCTTTTTTATAAGAAACTCTGAAGCTTAGAAACTGATACCCTCTATCAAATAATGGGATTAGGGCTAATACTGTTTCTGTTACAGTCAGGGAGGAAGATACCTGTCTCTAGCACTGAGAGAAAGGGCAAGATGGATTAGAGGTGGAACAAGAAGCTAGATATACAATATCATTGTATAGACTTTTCTGCGGTCAATACAACTATTGGTGCATGCAAAGTGAATTTGTCTCTCAAGGGGAAAAAAAAAAAAAAAGCATCCTGGAGTTTATGTTCTGAACAAAACAATTACCTTGAAGTCAAAATAAACAGACATAATTTCTGCAGCTCTCCAAATCATGGATGCTTACTGTATCATTTTTGCCTGTCATCCAAGACTAACTGTTCCATCTGCAAAAGTATTAAATTAATTTCATAGGTAAACACATTTACTGTTCCATTTTAATGGAGTTGCCCTTCATTAGAGCCTGTCATTCAAAATTAATATGAGGAGCTGTTACTGAGATGCCTGTAATGAAGGGCTGAATAACATAGTACTCATTTTTCAGAAGTATGGACATTTTTGAAATGGGAATTGAACACTGATAACAGATTGATGTAATAGTTACATTTTTACGCCAATCACTTCTGTCAGTCAAGGTGTGGCAAACTGAAGGAGAAAATAGAAGGCAAGAAACATTCAAAGCAACAAGCACAGACAATAGAATGTCCTTCTCTCATCCATTTTGCTTATAATACTTCCACAAACATAGAAGAAGGTTTTGGGGTTTTGTTTGTTTGTTTGTTCAGTTGGTTTTTAATTAATAATAACTCAAAATATTGACTTAATTAATTCAAATTTCAAGAGAAATAGTGGGTACTGACCTTATATGAACTCAGTGAGCTAGAAGGCAATTTGTATATCAATATTTGACTAATATTTTCATCTAGAATTTTAGCTGACAAAGGAAAGGTAAAAAAAAAAAAAAAGCAGAGCAAACCCTTCAAGTAAAATTGTATTTTCAGTAAATACTGTGTGTAAAATATCTCTGTTAGCATTTCTATTTATTTGCTGAGTAATGATACATCACCAGAATTATGTGATCTTAGATATTACACCATAACATTATTCATTTGATTTTCAACTCTTTCTTTCCTAGAAACTATTTATATTTCTGTTTTCTTTAGCAGAAGTCTGTATTTCCCTTCATATGTAATCATAACTAGTAGAGTATGACTATACTATAGTCATACTTTGTGGGGGTCTTTTTTGAGATACACATTTTTGTGTCGTTATTATAGCATATGGCATCTTTGGCTTTTTGCTTGTCAAGGGGAGGAAATATTTCTTGTAGCTGCTATAATACCAATTCAGTTTATACTTTGTCTTAACTTGGTGCTATCAAAATTTACATATAACAGTTAGTATTGTTTAGTTTGATTAGAGCATGCATCTGGTCCTGAAAATGATAATGCTTTAGTTTGATTTTACTGTTTACTCTCGTTACAATGACAATCCATTGCCAGTAATTAGATTATTGTTTACTTCAAGACCTAAAACTGAGCAAGTCATCTGCCTTCAGCAGCATCTGTATGCACCTACCATCTGTTCTTCTCAAACGGTCATGAAGCATTATCTGTAGAAGTTTCTTCTTTTCACCTGGTTAATGGTTTCTGAAATTTCTTAATATTTGCTGCTAAGCAAATTAACAGCTTTCTTGTGTTTAGTGTTAATAAGACGTACTTTTTTTAAAAAAATATATCTCAGAAAAGACCAGTTTTCACTCCTGCTTTAGCATTTTATACTAATTTTTTACTAATTTCCAAAAGAAAATTGTGCTGCAAAAGTTAGACAGCAATAAATTGAAGCCTTCTGTAGGCTTAGAACTTATTATAGTATCAGTAAAATTTAGTAAATTTCTTCATCATGGCAACCTGTTGCTAGGTATATAAGAATACATTTAAGCTATTGATGCATTAGGTAAAACTATTTTTTCCCTTGAGGAAGTAAAGAAGCAAAATAAGGACAGTTTAACTTGACCATCTCATTTATATTGTTAAAAAATCACATGTATGCTGGGAGAATCTGTATTAGTCCTGGGACATAGCTAATAGCCATGTCTGACATTTATATGGTAGACAGGAGTGAGCCACATTTTATCCACTTAAAATTGATTTCATCACAGTTTTTAAATATCTTTAAAACAATACAGAACTGTTTTAATGGTGTTGAATCCCTTGCTATTATCACAAAATATCTGTCACTGTGACCTAATTAGTAATGAGGTTAGGGAAGAAAGACTTCATAAGCCTAGCTTTATGGCAAACCTGTTTGGCAAATATAACCATTTTGTAAATCCAACTGAACTGGCAACATTTTGCATTTTATATCTTAATTTGCTTTCTATAGCAAAATGCTCTTGTGTTTTGTTTGTACCATTGTCAGCAAGTGAATATGGATGTCTGTTGAAAATGTAGAACACAAAATAATGAAATAAAAAAAGAAGAAAAAAATAGGAAAAAAGATAGAAATATTATTAAAGTGATGATATTAAAATTCTAATACTTCTTTCTTAAAGTAAGAAGGCAAGAGCAGGTTCTTGATATAGTTATCACCTCTGGCTTTTATTTTAGCTTATTTCTCCTCTTCCCCTCCCCCTGCCTCAGACTCTGAATGTAGCAGAATCTAAGGAATAGAGAGAGGAAAGAGGTTGGCTATGTGCAACGGAATGTACATTTTATTATTTGGTAATGGTTTCTAGCTTCACTTAAGCATAAAATTGACATTAACTATTCTTAGTTAATCTGCAGTTCTTAATTTAAGTGCAAGGTTAATGATAAAACAAATGATGTACAAATGATATACAAATCAGGCACCAATACAGGTTAGGCATGGGCCTGCTGGAGACAAGTTCCGAAGAGAAAGATCTGGGGGTCCTGGTAGACAGCAAAATGACAATGAGCAAGCAGTGTGCTCTTGTGGCCAGGAAGGCTGACGGAATCCTGGGCTGCATAGGGAAGAGTGTGGCTAGTAGATCGAGGGAAGTCATTCTCCCCCTCTACTCTGCACTGGTGAGGCCACAACTGGAATACTGTGTCCAGTTCTGGGCTCCCCAATTCAAGAGGGACAGGGAACTACTGGAAAGAGTCCAGCGAAGAGCAACAAAGATGATTCAAGGATTGGAGCATCTCCCTTATGAAGAAAGGCTGAGAGAGCTGGGACTCTTTAGCCCGGAGAAGAGAAGGCTGAGGGGAGACCTTATCAATGCTTATAAGTATCTGAAGGGTGGGTTGAAGGAGGAGGGAGCCAGACTCTTTTCAGTGGTTCCCAGTGACAGGACAAGGGGCAACGGGCACAAGTTGGAACATAGGACGTTCCACTCAAATATGAGAAGAAACTTCTTCACGGTGAGGGTGACAGAGCCCTGGAACAGGCTGCCCAGGGAGGTTGTGGAGTCCCCTTCTTTAGAGATTTTCAAGACCCGCCTGGATGCAGTCCTGAGTAACATGCTCTAACGTGCTCTAGGCAATCCTGCTTCAGCAGGGGAATTGGACTAGATGATCTCTATGGTCCCTTCCAACTCTAAAAATTCAGTGAAATTCAGTGAAAATGGATATGGTTACAGTGACGACTTTATTTAGTCTTAATGTGTTGTCAAAGGTTTTTCTCCCCTACCTCACTTTTAAAAAATACAGACATAAAGAACTGTGTAAACATAAGTGATAAGAAAGGAAAACACTCAGCAATATTTTCATGGGAATTTAAATTTACATTATTAAAGTGTTGATCCTTCCTAATTCTAGACAATATTCATCAGAATAAGTAAAGATTGATCTAGTGCCCAGTGTAAGCTTTGTTTCAGAAAACTGGGATGATGAAAAATGTCCTTTAAAAACATGTACTGAACTAGTAATATAAGTAAGTTCTGTTTGTTTCATAAACTGGAAGCCACGTGTTCACATCAGCTTTCAACGAGCATACAAAACTAATGAGTAAAAATGTTATTTCTATTAAAGATTCTTAAAAAACCATTAAGTGTAGATTGGAAAAATGGTGGTGGTCCAATTTTAGCATAAATAAAGGAAAAACATGAGAAAATTAAAGTCATCTAATAATCTTTTATAGAGAGAAATCAATTTTTTAAAGAATTTTCAGGAAGAAAAGTTAATATTTTGCTGATAAGCTGTAATTTTCTGCTCAATAATTATCTTTCAGGGAACAGTCACATTTTATTAACATGACTAATTAACTCACTGTACTGCCGTGCTACCACTGAAGGAAGCACAATAACTGAATATTGATAGTATGAGTTTTTAATAAAAGAAGTTAAATAGTAATAGGTTCTCCATATTCCATAGCAGCAATTTAAATGCAAATGTAAAATACAAAAAGGACCTCCATTTTCCTCCAACATGGAAGGAGTGTATGCATTCTGGTAATCCACATTTTTATTATTGAACCAGCCTGAGAAATGAAACAAGCTAATGGGGAAATGTCAGTTGTAAAAACACAGGTTTAAATCCTGTTATTCTGAAGTCAATGAGTTCAGCAGGGCCATAATTCAAGCAGGCTTGTCTTTCTTGAAGTGACCATTCAAAAGCAGTATTATCCAAAAATCTAGTTTCCTGAGTCTTATGTTTCACAACAATTGCAAAACTGACTTGCCCTCTTGGAACAAATCTGGGACTACAGATTTATGGAGAACAGAAAACTTTTCTGTAGGGATGTAGTAGATGGTTATAGTATAGGACTAACTGAGGTCTCATTGCTACTAATGATACTTCTCTGGCACAAGATTCAGAAGTCTTGCTCTATGAACAATGGAGGGGCTACATAGAACTTAAAGTAATGTCATGAAACTTGGGCTGGTAGAAATTTTTGATGAGAGAGAGAACATGGAATAAACAGTAAAATAAAAGTAAAATGGAGATGTTCATCAATCAGTATCTTCCTATGCTCAGTCAGAAATTGATTGAGTTTGTGCATAAGCCTATAGGAATTGTGTAGTCAAATAAGAGCTCCCATTCAAGAGGAAGGCTAGAGTTATGTGGTGCTTCTAGGCATATGTGAACAACAAATTAGAACTGTTTTATACATTTTTTCCAGCAAGCAATATTGAATTTCAGAACACCCTTTATTTTCTGTTGAGAAAGACCTGAATCCAAATTTTACATCCAGCTAGATATTTCAACACTACTATCATATTTATAGCTTTATAATCTTCCTTTGTTTTGACATTTCTAGTTTGTAACAGAGGCAGTCATCTAAATAATTCAGATTGAATGTTTGCACTTGCAAAGTAAAGAAAGTTGAAAGACTATGAAAGGAAAACCTACAATCTTTTTCTAGTACCTTCCAATTATGCTTCCCAAAGGATGAAGGGAAAAGTAGATATCAAACTAACATTTGGACATATTAATCAGATTCAGTGCTACATTGCATATCACCACTAGATTGAACCCCATAGTGTTAGTTGTGTCACTGCATAAGGTTGCTAACAAATAGTTTCCTGGTATGGAAATCTAGTATGGAAGTACTTCCACTGGAAGGTAAGAAAAATACAAAGAAATATTGTCTAAACCATTTTTCAGATAGTATTGCAGATTTCTACTATTTTTAGAAACACTTTCTTTCTCACAGTGCCCAATTCTCTAGTTCAAAGGAACCTTTTTTTTTTTTTCCTTTTGTGTCTTATTTCCCTTGCTCTTACTGTCCTCTAATTAGAGTAGCCACTAATGTGAAAGTTATGGGTTCTTTATGTGAATTGAAGCAAGGATTGATGAAGGGACTTTCACCCTGAATCTATAATGGAAGTTATAATAACCAGTTTCTTCACAATGTTGCATTTTATTATAACAGTGCATAGCTAACAGTACTGAGAAATGATTCATGTCAAAATTGGAATAAAAAATGAACCTCAAAAGTGCAGAAAGCAAAGAAAGCAAGAATTTCACACAAAACTTAACCCAAGACTAGGTCCTTTAGAAAATGGGGTGGGGTGCGGGGGTAGGGAGGAGGGGAAGGGAAACAAGAGTGGAAACTAACACTGCAAACCAAAAAGTATTATGAACTGTTCTCAAGGCTAGAGGTAGATATGATTAAATACAGCATTTCAGGTAATTAATACTGATTATCAAATGTAATCTGTTAATAACAGTCTCAGACAGGATCATACTAGACATAGTGTGATGTTGTATACTATATTCCTGTCAATCAGCCCCACATCATTAATCAAATAAGAGTTATATCTTTGCAAACATATCTGGAAATAATTTATTGACTGGAATTTTGTTAATTATTTTCAATTAGGAGCTACTCGTGTTCCTAAACAATACCTGTTTCTTACAAAACTATTGTGCCCTGAAATCTCCTATGTGTTCCAGTCACCTTGTGATAGCTCAGTGACAAAAATCCTCATCAGGAGACCATGAGTTGGATTCCTGCTCTGCTTTATTCAGATTAGCAATTTTCTGTTTCAGCTATGGATCTGGAAAGCAAATATTGGAGCCCCTGCTTCAGTGCATTTCTCCACCCTCTGTTCTGTGGTAACCTTTCCTGCCTGTTGAATCATATTTAGTGTGAGTATTCAAGTACAGAAGATCTCCTAGTTGGTAAATAGTAATTGTAATAATATTTCAGAAATAAAAAACATGCTCATTTCTAGCACTATTGGTCATATTTTTGAATCACAAATCAGTACATGTTTATTTTTAAATTATCTCTACTGCAATGAAGTTATTTGGCAGCAAATTAATTGAATAGATAACCAGAGATTTTTTTTTTTTTTTTTTTATACTGGTACTCCATGGAAAGCATTTGATAAGAAGTTTGGCTGTAGTTTATAAAATATCTACCAGCATGATTTTTAGAGATACTGTGGTGATTGAGAAAAAACCAAGAAATATATACTCTCCCAGCCTGTAACCTTTCTTGGTGAAAAATTTCTCCCTTTCAATTTTGATCTGTTTCTTACAGTAGGTCATCCTCAAACCTCCTTCATTTTAGCCATTAGGAAAGTAACACTGAAGAAATTCATTTGAGATGTAAGCAAAGATAAATAGATCATGTAAGGAAATGCTCACTATACAGCTCAAGTGCTTTCAAATAATTTAAATGGTCAAATCTATCAGTATTTTTTTTTTTTCCTCTCTTTTCTTTTGATAAATACATAGACAAGAACCAATTCTTCTCCTGAGTTTTTTGGTCTCAGAGTTTCTGTCTGGAAAAACAAGTAGAATGTTTTCTGTCATCTGTAGGAAACTAGGTTATGAAGAAAAGCATACTTGCCTAGCTTTAAGACACTCATACTCACTCCAGTCAAAATATAACTTGGCCTCCATGGTATGTCTGAAGCATGTTGCAAATGGCATCCTTATAAAATGTGCAGTTTTCAAAGCAAAGATTAGGTGTTCTAAGTGACTCAAGGCTAAACTTGTTACAATATAAATGATACATTCATCAACATATCTTTATGTAACACTTGTCGTATGTTCTGAAACTTGATACAATTTGAGGTTAAAATGAGAAGGAACTTCCTATAACATACACTAACTTTCTCATCGTCTTGCTGAAGATCTTAAACATTCACAGCACTAACAGGAAGTTAATCTACAGCTCTGTTTTAGGGGGTTTTGTTCTTTTTTTCTTTTTTTTTTTTTTTTTTTTTTTTGCTTTAGAGATATCTTGAAGTCTCATCAGAATGTAGCAATGATTTTCCTAGTAGTTTTAAAAAATTCTCAGTTGCAATATGTAGGCAATTGAACACATTGAGAAAAATCTGTGGGAATATTTCATAAAGATATAATTTCTGGTGTGAACAGTCAAATTTTTAGCTCTCTTGGACTGAGGTATTTTGTTGGCTTAACAAAGACTCACATAGTGGGCAGTAGGCAGCCTTTGTATAGCTTGCAAAATCAGTTATACTCCTTGAGTTTTCAGTTAGCATTGGCTTGGATCCTTGTGATTTTCTGCCATATAAACTCCAAAGTGATATTCTTTCATATGCTGTAGGTCATCATCAAACCCTGAGCACTGGGAAAAAAATTTAAAAATTCTGCATATGTTAAGTTGCTTTACTAACTCTTTTTGTGGTTTGGGGGGCTTTTTTAATTAAATTTTTATGACTAGGAATGTAGTGCTTATGAAATTCTTTGAAATTAATATGAACTGCAAATGCTTGCAGTAAACAATGATTAAAATGTATGACTCAAAACTATGGTTGCCGGGTTGGCTTTTTTGTAATTTACAAATATCAACTAAACACAATATTATGTGCTGTATGTAGCAGAGCACTGTATAATTACTGTCAGGAGTGACACCACTCAGCCTGCTGAGTGAGAAGGCTGGGCTTTGGGTTGTTGTTTTTTCTTTATTCTACTATAATAGCTGTGTTTAGGCATTAAACTGCCAGACTGTCTGATTAAGTTATTATGGTTGAGATTGCCTTCTTCAGAGCTAAATGTTTTTGGAATAGCTGGGGTGCTGGCTTTGTTTTGTGTCAGAATTATTAGGGGTTTTGTAACACCAAGAACAAAATCCCAACTCTTTTTATTTCTGTTGTTGTTGAAGTATATTTGCATCACATCATGGGAAAATATTTTTGTATTTGTTGTATGGTTTTATCTTGAAAAAACACAAGAAAGCATATTGCAGGCACTTCTCTTACTTCCACTGTTGCCATCCCCTAGTGATGTCTTATGCTCCCCCAAAAGTTTCTAATTTCTTACTTGAATTGTTAATCTAATGTGAATACTAATGTGACTTGTGAGACTAATGATAGGATCCTAGCACAAAGATTAAAACTAGAGGTGAACCCTTCTAAGAAAGGTCATTGAAGAAAGCCAGATTTTATTTGAGGTTATGTAGAAATATAAAGAAAATCTCTGAAAAAGCTCATCATATTCAACCTTAAAAAATATTTTGAATAAACTTCATTGTAGCACACACACACAAGATATAACATAGGGAAATAAATGCCTGAAAAATAGACACAAGCACTCTACCAAAGAACGAAACATTCCAATCAACTTATGAAGTTAATTACAGAATAGGTTATTTAAAGAGTTTAGTTTGGATATTACTGTATCATTTACAAGTAGTGATTTGCCAAATGAATTAATAGAGGTTACAATAGTCAACAAATGTAGGGCTCCCAGACCAGATAGGCTTTGTCTCGTGGAAGATTAAAAAGCCCTTTTGGAAAATAAAAAATGTCTGAGGAAGAAAGGTTTAGAAAAAAGGGGAGGTTTGGTGTTATGTTAGACCAAATTTTGGTTGAACTCATCATCTTAATACTTAGTGACTATAGTCTTTCTATATCCATAAAGACAAGTGAACAATAATTAAAAGAGACTGATTTATCCCTAATGTCTGTTTTTCTTATGAAGCATAGCTGTTATAAGGAGCAAATAGTGGCACAACTGTAGCATATTAAATTATTTTGTTTAAAATAATATTATAAATTCTTTCTATCTCATGTTTAGGAGGCAGTCACAGTGTTGTTGCTTGAAGTGTATATTTCTTAGTAGCTCATCAATTGATTTAAGAGAACAGTTCATTTTCTGAAATCTGAGAGCAAAGTAGGGTTGATATTTCACAATTATATAAAAAGCTATGTGATGTTGCCTCTGTTAGATTGTGAAACAGCTGTCAAAATGTACTCCTTGAAAGCTTAAATATTCTTCAAGTGTTTTCTAAAACTATGATATCTCCTGTGAATGTTCTATAAATAACATTCAATGGCATTTAGAAGTGAGATGAACATACAAGGAATTGATATATATATATGACCATAAAGAGTAGATATTCACAAAAAATAATATTAGACAGTGACACTACCATCTCTAACCTTCCTTGATGTAAACCGAGTGGTCAGGATAGAACAGGAGTCTGACTTTGGTTGTCACCTTGGCATAATATTTTTTCTCACAGTTTACTATTAAGGGATTCCTTTTGAACAAGCTTGCCTGGCTAGAATAAAGGTATAAAAGGTTTATATATCAAGCCTCACTTCTGTATTTCATATGTTATGGAAATAAAATATACCAAAATAGTTTCAGATATTTTTATAATCTGTATTTAGGTTTTGGTTTTGTTTTTTTTTTATAACATACCTGGTAACTTATCTGTTAGAATCTTTTGTTAATAGAAAGGGAGGAACAAAGTTTGTCCAGAATGTTTCTTTTTCTCTCTGTGATTTGAATGAAATCCTTTCCTTAGATAAGGACCATGCTAATGCATTAAAACATCTTTCAATTATGTAGGAAAGTTTCCACATCATTAACAAAGCAGTTTAAGATAAAACCCTTGACAAACATATAAAAATCATTTGGTCTTAAACTTGACATCTGTCCTCTAAAATAGTTTCTAGGAACCTTTTGGGACAATATAGTGTATAGAAGTAATTTCTTTAATTGGTCAGTGTGCAACCATGTGAAAACAAGCATCTGCCTAAATGCACTTCAAAATATTTTTAATTTAAAAAAAAATAAGTATAGAAATGATGTAGTATGTTTCACACCAGCTGTATAAATTCAGAGTAGCAGAGCTGCCTTGGCTGAACATTTAAGAGAAAATTGTATTTTTCAATGTGTCCTGAAAGCTGACAAAACCCAGTTCTGCCAGATCAAGGCAAGAGTATAAAAATGGAAAGCTGCTAAGAAAGAAGTACTGTTAGCTCATTCCTGTCTTTCAGGCTCCCCTCCCCTCTTGCTCTCTTCCCTCCCATCACTCTCTCTCCCTTGCTCACTCTCTCTTTCTCTGCCACCCTCCCTCTCTGTCTCTTTCCCTCTTTTCATTTTTTTAATTTTTTTAATAACATGAATCACCAGCTTCAATAATCCTTTTTTTCAACTATGACAGCAGCAGGAGAACCAGACTGTAAATCACAATGCATAGTGACTATCTAATGTGGCTGAGTTACCTCAGTTTATTTAAATCTCATGCAGACCACAGAACACCGACCTATGCAGACTGGTTGGAATGGTTGGTTATTTAAACTTATTACACCTTGCCCATACCTTATAAGTGCCATAAGTCTTGCCCATAAATGTAATGGGATTTATATTTTATGTTAAGCAGAAATGCCCAAGAAAATATTTCAGATTTGATTGCTTTTAATCTAAGTTCAAATTTCTTGTGATTTTGACCTGACAGTGCAAATATCATAATCTGGCAAAAGGAACAAATTTCATGCTACTTAATCCCCAAAACACCAGTGAGGCTTTCAAGTATAAAAAAACATGAAATTTGACCAATGGACGTTTGAGGAAAACTTTTTATTTCAGATCCATTAGTTGACGATTTAGTTCTGTGCTGTGAACATGAATAAGAAAGCTATGTAAGTTAAAACACTCTGTGAACAAATAATGATTTTGACTTTGATATATGAAACTAGACTGGAGGTGGAGGAATGTTTTTTAAATTACCTATTAAAAAGTGTAGAAAAATGTTTGATGTTATGAATAAAATAAGTTACAAACTTTAAAGAATCTTTAAAAATTAGGATGGAAGAATCTTTGAGAATAAGATCCTCCTTTTTTGGAGGAAATAATTTAAATTCATTATTCACTTTTTAGTATTACCAAAGGGTATACTTTTTTTTGGTATGAATAATGTCCAAGAACACTAATGCCATTTCTACTAGAATTTTTCAAAAAAAAAGTTAAATAAAATTATTTTTCTGTAAAATTTAATAGTATTCAAAAAATTAATGGAGTTAAGTAAGTAAAAGTTATTTCATATCGGCATCTAAGTGGGTTTTTTCTAAGAACCTAAGGAAATTGCATCTTTTAGACTCATATATTTGTTTTCTTGGATAAATTACTCAAAACTTCGGAAGCTTGTCACTTAAGATAATTAAATAAAAAAGGAAAAGAATCCAAATAATAGCATGTAGTATGGGTATCTTATCTATTTAGATCTTTCCCTTTGTAGTTCTGCATGAGATCTGGAATTATCTCAGGGGCTAATGAAGGGCAAAATACCCTGGCAGGAATGTGTCAGTATGACAAGTACTGCTTATTTTTACCACAGAGAATTAAAGTACCATTTTTATTTCTTGCCTGTAGTATTTCTCATAACACTGTTGACTACTCCTGATTATCTTAGATTGTCTGACTGAAATGAGATATTTATCCGCTTGTTGGCTCAGAACCCCCAGCCGCATTTTGGTTCCCTGAAATTGACATTAATGCTGCCCATTGGCTTTGATAATTAAATTGTACACCTGTTCAAAAATAAGCACCAGATTGTTAATGATTCTTGGCCATCATACTGTCAGTAGTTTTCCAACAATATTTCTCTTCAAATTATCAGAGCGGTTTTGTATTCCTCTAATTGTGACATGAACTATTCCAAGTCTTCTATGGCAATATATCAGTAAAATCTTAAGTATCTGTATTCTTAATCAATAAGACTGTAGCTGAAGTAGGAAACCTGATGATAAGAGGGTCATTCTTATTAAGGGTTTCTTTAATTAATCAGCTCCTAATTACTCCTAATAAGTCATAATTAATTTTTGTTATTTCTACAAAGATGTAACAACTATACAAATAATTAAATCACTCCAGATTAAGTAATTATAGTAAATAGAAATCCATCATATCAGATTCTCTGAGAAAAATAACTTGTCTTATTATATTTAAAATTGCAGGTTATTGAGTAGCTATGACAATAGCAGAAGCAGGGAATCATGAAGAATAAACTATCCCATATATAAATGTTATTACTTGTGATCTTTTTTCCATAATAAATGTGATTATACGCTATCACTGTTAACATGTTAGAGATTTATGAATAACCCTTTCTTCCATATTCCTTTACTACATGTGTTATTACAAGGTTTATGAGCTTTGTGTTTCATGTAGGACTTTTCCACCAGGTCAAGGCTTCACTGCACAAATTGAATTCCTGGGATATGCTTATTCTCACCTTACAGAGCTAGAATCTCCATAGCTGGCACTGCAGTTAGATAAGCAGGACATTCAATTGGGTCATCTTCATGATATATCCTAATAGCTTCTGCTCAGACTGCACACCTGCTGTATCACCAAAGGCAAATTGATAAAACAGTCCATGCAAAACAGCATCACCAGTAAATCTTTCTCTATCCCCCATCCCCTTTTTGTATGCCCAGGCTGACTCCTGCTGCCGTACAGAGCACCAAGGAGCCTTGACCTGTTCCAGGAGGAGTCTTACTGCTTTCTTCCTTCATTAAAGACCCTGATTTTTATCATTTGTTCTGATTCAGTTTGTATTATCTGTCCCAAGGTTCTGCAAGCTTAGAATGAATGTGAATGATGAAAAAAAAAAAACAATTGTTCAGACCATATGCATTATTAGACTGTATTCATATCTGCCAGTCAAGAAATTTAAAGCATAACTGGCACACTACTTAATCATCTCTCTACAATGTTCCCAGAGGTCAGTGTTTTTAAAGGAAGGCTTATCTGGTTGCATGCTGCACCGATCCAAGCTGCTTCCTGTTTTGGAGCTGTGCTTCACTTTACCTGAACTAAAAACCCTTCATAACCTGGAGAAGAGATACAAATTCTGTGCAGAGACACAAATGTAGAGTTGTGGGGTGTGGAGTTGCAATTTTGTTAGTTGAATAGTAGCTAGCTTGCTTCCACAGTTCATGTGTTTCACTAGTGTTATCTTAAAATTACATTACATATATACCCATTTTTACAGTACAGCTTCCAGAAAGCAAGCAAGCAAGCCTTTTTTACATAAAAGGCTTCGCATTATCTACTCTATACACCACAAACTGTCTATATGCTGAACACTTACATTTCTGTTTCCCTTGTTGCTTTCTCTACTATATTCATGTGGCCATAATGTCTGCATTCTGATTTGTTCCATGCCTGTGGTGTCTCTTGAAGCCTGTGAACTTGCACCAAATCCTGTTCCCTTTACTTAAATTGTGCCATTTTTACCTAGAAACATTGTATCCAAGGCCCCCCAGAATCTATGCTGGCTGTGCTATACCCTGGAATCACACACCCTTCAACTAATCTCATTTTTGACATGTCTGATGTATGTTTGGGTACCAGATCTCTCAGCTTTCCAACACATGCAATTAAAAGTCTTCCCCACAGCAGTATATGTTGCCTGTTATCATGTAAAAGGTCTCAAGGGCAAGACTTACAAGGAGCAGCTGAGGCCACATGACTTGTTCTGCTTGGAGAACAGGTGGCTGAGAGGTGACCTCACCATAGTCTACAAGTTCCTCAAGGAGGGCAGCAGAGTAGCAGGTGCTGATATTGTCTCTCTGGAGACAAGCAACAGGACACGAGGAAATGGGATGAAGGTCCACTGAGATGGAATCAAGCTCCTCTGGGGGAGGTTCAGACTGTCCATTAGGAAAAGGTTCTTCACTGGGAGGGTGGTCGGTCACCAGAACAGGCTCCCCAGGGAAGTGGTCGTGGCACAAAGCCTGTCAGAATTCAAGGAGCATCTGGATAACTCTCTTAGTCATATGATTTTTTTTTTAGGAAATCTTGTGAGGACCAGGGAGTTTTACTCAGTGATTTTTATGGTTTCCTTCCAACTTGAGATATTCTATGATTCTATGCTATAATTCCTACTGGAAGCATAGAAAAGCTTTGTCCGCTTTGCCCTGGTTCCTCATCATCTCAACTAGTCCCTCTATGTTAAGAAGGAGTTAACCTATGTTAAATCTTAACCTGTGTCAAGAGTTATGTTAATTTACCTTTTTGTTCCACTGCCTTGTGTTGTCCAAACTTTCTTCTTGATTTTGAAATATGTCTTTGACAGCATTCAGAGGGTCTTCATGGTTCCTTTACAGTGTTTCTTATACACTTTGTTAATTCTTTGTTTCATCCTTCTTTGCTGTGGTTTTGCCTAGAGTGACCACTGACTCCAAATTTCATGTCCTGCTTGGTGTGCAATAGTATGAATGCTTCTTGTTTATAAAACTAAATAGGTTCCATTTGTTAGGAAAAAAACCAGTTTAAATAGACTTGCGAATACAGCTAGTATTCCAGACAAATTTTCTAATACCTCATCCAGTATTTTCCCTTCTGTACTCTGGGGTCTTTTGGTCTTTTATTTAACCTACAGACAGACTGGTGTCATCTGTGGCATCAAAAGAATGTCCACACCCTCTCTGAAGATCTTGCCTGAAGACAAACTGAGAGAATAAACCTTTCTTTCTCCCATCACAGGCAAAAGAAAAAAGTATTTGAGGGAAAATGAGTTTTCTTAATCTTGTAAGTGGAAAACCCAAGCTCATCCACTGCTTCTGACATTTTGTAATTTAGCACCGTAATTTGCTAGAGGGTCTGTATTGACTATGATCCCTCTATTCCAATTATCCAAAAGTTTTGTGTGTATTAATTACTGTTTAACACATTAGGGACTCAAAAGGAAGCTGTTCTCCATGGTCTTCATTTGATCTCTTTCTGAGCCTTGGTTACATATATAGACAATCATACTGAGCATAAAAGGGTTATTCATGCTGACACTGCTTTTCTCAGCATATTTCAAAATCCTCAGCTAGAACAAACAGACTTCAAATACTGTTATAGAGTTCAACATATAAAAAAACCCCAACTAAACAAAATAAACTACCGTCTATTCAAATAGGCTAGCAGAGGAAGTACATTTGTAGCATGGAAAGAATGGAAGAATTGCTGGAAATGTCAGCTAAAAATTAGGAATGCCCAGCAGAAGTTACAGAAGAGTGCTTGACGTTGGGTATTATACCTCAGCATTTATCAATCCCAGCTGCAGCCATTATTTTTATTTTGGGAGATTGGTTTTGTTTTGTTTTGTTTTGTTTTGTTTTGTTTTAACAAGGAGATATCAAAATATTACTTCAATATAGTGAGGCCATAGGGCCATCTTTTGAGAAACAATTTAAACCTCTATTCTCAAACAGTGGTGTGTCATTTTAATGAACTTAGGAAGCAGTTTGAGGACATTTCTACCCAGAGATAAAACTCAAAATATGAAGTTTTTTGCTAAATGGGATTTTGTGTTTTCATTTTTTGGGTTTTTTTTCAACTTATATGATAGCTGTTGTCATTTACAACACAGCAACCATGAATGACAGTAGTCTATAGCTGCCTAGAAGTAACGGGAGAAATATGAAGGAATAGCATGCATATTCCATTGTTAATGTGTCTGTTCAACAGAGGATAAAATGAATGAGCAAAATAATAACACAAGATCAAGGTGACACTTCTTAGAAACAAAGCACCAGTATTAGGAATGTAAAAACTGCTTACTATAACATTTTCATACCAAAGTAAAACTAAAGCGATCATATGTAATATTCTTCATTGAGTTCCTAGCATCTTTATCACAACTAATTTATGTTGTAAAGGAGGTTTATTTCAAACTTTGGCACTACTGAGGCTAAAGGATACATTCTCAAATACAACAGCAAGACTAGAAGGGATCAAACATTTGTGTGAATAACAAGACAGAGTATGTAAACAGTATATGTAAACAAATAATTTGGAAACGATGTATACAACTCTTAAATTCAGGATTAAGGCAAAAATTCCAGCCTTCCAATATCTGAAGGGAACCTACAGGAGAGCCGGAGAGGGACTCTTTGTCAGGAAATGTAGTGACAGGACAAGGGGTAATGAGATTTAGATTAGATATTAGGAGGAAATTCTTTACTGTGAGGGTGGTGAAGCACTGGAAGAGGTTGCCCAGGGAAGTTGTGGATGGCCCGTCCCTGGAAGTGTTTAAGGCCAGGGTGGATGGGGCTTTGAGCAACCTGCTCTAGTGGAGGTGTCCTTGCCCCATGGCAGGGGGGTTGGAACTAGATGATCTTTAAGGTCCCTTCTAACTCTAGCTATTCTATGATTCTGTGAAATTCTTTAAAATACTCGTATGCTAAGTCTTTATTGGATATTACTGGCATTTAACTAAGGTTTTTGAAATAATAATAAAAAGAAGATAGTTGAATAAATAAAAGCAGATATTTCAGTCACACCTGCATTTGTAGTGAAAACCTGAAATAACTAAGGAGGTGTTATTTTTAAGTTTGTTTAGTCTTCAGGGCATGTGAAACTTACATTTGACTTCTTGAACAGTAGGGTTTATTCAGTATATTTATTTTTGGTTAATATTTAACTCAGTGTTGTCTCTAACATTTTAGCTGGTGAGAATCCCTCTTACTCCTCTCACCTTGAACACTCTGAGGGCTACAGCTCTGGCACAGTATCCTGCCTGTGCTAGTATGTGCTTCCTCTCCCAGTGTGCGGTTGTGCCAAGCTTAGTTTCGTGTTCCAGAGTGCAGTGTTGCTACGTTCAGTCCAACAAGGAAATAAGTCTGAGAAAGAGTCAGCAGGTTATAGAGTTAATGGTGGGGGTGGGCCGTTGTGTCCCTGGCAGTAAGACGCTTTTTCTTTTAACTGAATAAAATTTACTTTTGGATAAATTAACTGAAACAGATTAAAATCCAATCTATTTAATAATATCTTCAATAGACATGGTGCTGGAGTCAAGGCTGAGAGATGGCATTTTAATATAGGGGTTAAATTATTTTATGTTTTTTAAATATATATGAAAAATAATGAGAAAATATATAATATGATGAGACAATTATCTAAAAATAAAATTATAAATTTTAGAAAAATATAAAAATAAATTTCTCATTGTTATGAATGACAGATCTCTAAAATGAGTTTAATAAATACAAAGTGTTGGCATTCTGTATGTATCCATTTTTGTTAGTTAATTCAGCACTGACTGCTTGCACCACGTACTACAATCAACAATTTATAAACAGCTACATGCCAGATTCTACATCAGCAAGGAATTTAAGTTGCTAAGATATTATTCCTAAGCATCTTAATTAAATTTTCAACATTGAAATTAGTTTCTTAGGCAATGTTGTTACATTGCAACCCATACGTTTGCCTGTTACTAATATGTGAAAGTGAATACAGAATGCATACAGGCAGCACAGAGAGCTGCATATTGTTCTTGCTATCCTGAGATCTTTAAACTGACACCTTTCAAAAAATTCAACAGTTGCATAATAAACATCGGAATAGTAGAGGAAAATCCTAGATCACTTTCCTGGAAGAAAGATTCATGTATGTTCAGCTTTATATATTTCCCTCTAGTACAATTGCTATAGTTTATTCTGTAGTTTAAGAAAAGAGATTAAACTGATACCCACTCTATTAGTTTTGTTCATTTAAATTGCTACAATAGCATAATTACCACCAAATAAAACTTAGGGGAAAAGGAAAACCAAGCCATTCTACACTTTTTCTCCCACATCATTTGCACCACCCAGTGCTTTTGTTTAAATACATGTTGCCATTTTTAGTGAACTAATTTTGGTACGGAGTAAGAGCTCAATATCCAGTTGAAAAATCAATCCCACAGACCTTGCATTAGCACATTTTTGAGCCTCATCTGTTTTGGACTTCAAACTCTTTCCTCGTCCTTTGAAATTCCTTTTCACAAGCTATTCATTTACTGTATTTCCCATTTACTTATGGGTATTAGACAATGACTGAAAAGATGGAAAACAATATAAAACAAACAAAAAGATCCCCAAATGAATTAAACAAGTACCCAAATGCATGTTATAGTACAATACAAAATACAGATATGGAGTTTTTTGAAGAATATAATATAATGTGTATTTGCTTTTAGAACTGGCTCAACAGGAAAACGCTGGGCTTTCACCTTAAAAATCAATTCCTTTCTTTTGAAAAAACCTGCCTGGACACCTTCCTGTGCAACCTGCTCTAGGTGGACCTGCTCTGGAAGGGGGGTCGAACTAGATGATCTCCAGAGGTCCCTTCCAACCCCATGTCATTTTGTGATTCTTTGAAATACATGACAACATTGCTATTGTCTCCGTTCTTCCCATTCTAATTTCACCACTGACGATGCAAGTGTGGGTTTTATTGCATGCTGGAAAGAATGTCATATCTTCATGTCCTCCTCTCCCTCAGGTTAAAAAGGAAGGATGAAAGATTTTAGCTCCTTTAATCACTTTAGACTTTAAACCAGAGGAGGCCATGGAGGCTATTAAGAAACCTGCAGCTCTCTGAAATTAATGAAAAATACAGCTGTGCAATGAGTAGATTTTTATTTCTGTGTTTAGTAGATTAGAAAAGAACCTCCTGGTAACAAAGAGAATTTCACAACAACTCCCTTGTGCATATCAGTAAAACTGTGTCCATAAATGTTGAAAAGCTCTGCTCCAGCAGAGTAGCATGCATGAACAGCTTGTAGACAACAGGAGACACCAATCTCGATATTTAGAATATTGAGTGGATCAAACTCTTATAAGGTAGACTCTTCTGTTTTCAAAATCTCCTATAGTTGCTTCTATATGGAAAAAAAACATTATTTTTATGTTGTTTTGCTTAAAAAAAGGCTTAGACCTACAGCAATCTTTGTACCTGGATATGATAATAATAGTAAAAATTAAAACCCTTTGTCTGTTGTCTGCTTATATGTTTGGCAAACTTCCATGTTAGAGCATGACGTTGTCCTGGATGGCCTGAAGCTATGTGTGTATGCTGTGTGCATATATATCTATACAAAGCTGCTATAATGTTTTGGCAGCCTCCAGGAAAATGCACTGATTTTCTTATGTTAAAATAATTCTTAAATTTAAACTTTTTCACTCATGGTGCTTTGGAGTAGGGACTTTAAATTAGGTACATTGATTATTCTGCTGTCAGGTATATCCCTTTTGCCTTCCCCCACGAAAACTTGAATATTCTGATGAAGCCTGTAGAAATCAATTTCCCACATTCATCAGAGACTTCTTAGAGTTTTGCAGCAAAATGCTTCAGAGCTTCTCTGTGGCATGTGTCAATTCTGACTCACAAAGTAATACAATATTTGCTACAACTGCTCCTTCCAGCCACAGAAGAGACCTGGAAGCCACAGTGTTTTGGGGCAGATTCTGCTCTGTGTCTGCAATACCTTCTCTCTGACAATCACACCTTGAGGAAGACCAGCAGAACTGGGACTGGCAAAGGGTAGCAGGGCTGGGCCCGACATGGTGCAGAGTGGAGGAACTGGAGGCAGAGGCAAAATAGGAAGGAAAAAAAAAAGAATCAGATAGTAGTAGGAGATGGGACAGAGGGAGAGTAGGAGCAGAAAGGGGGATTAACAGGGCAGATGGGAATAGGGAAACAGTCCTCAATCATGCATGTAAGACAGTATTATAAGTAAAATTTGGGTATATTAAAATGCTGGGGATTTCAATTTTGTCATTTTTAGCCTTTGAGATGTTTGATTTTGCAACTGTACACCTCTACAGGTTTTGTAGCAACAGGTAATTGGACAGCCTAGCCATAAGTCTTACTTTTCTGTAATACATTTCCTCTACCACTAGAATTTTTAAATTTTTCCCTGTGCTGATGAGAGGATAAAATTTGCAGTTCTGTATCACTTCCCTCTACCCAAAATGGCTGCAGAGACAAATTCTTTCTCTGTCTTTTTGCCAGTAACAGTACGTCTTCCAAGGGCAAGGGAGGAAGAGAAGACAGACAACTTTTAGAATCATAGAATCATAGAATGGTTAGAGTTGGAAGATCCTTCAGTTCCAACCCCCCTGCCATGGACAGGGACACCTCCCACTAGACCAGGTTGCTCAAAGCCCCATCCAACCTGGTCATGAACACTTCCAGGGATGGGGCATCCACAGCTTCTCTGGGCAACCTGTTTCAGTGCCTCACCCACCCTCACAGTAAATAATTTCTTCCTAATATCTAATCTAAATCTCTCCTCTTTCAGTTTAAAACCATTACCCCTCGTCCTATCGCTCCACTCCCTCATAAAGAGTCCCTCCCCATCTCTCCTGTAGGCTCCCTTTAGGTACTGGAAGACTGGTATAAGGTCTCCCCAGAGCTTTCTCTTTTCCAGGCTGAACAACCCCAACTCTCTCAGCCCATCTTCATAGGAGAGGTGCTCCAGTCCTCTGATCATCTTCATGGCCCTTCACTGGACCCATTCCAGCAGGTCCATGTCCTTCATTTCAGAATGACTGATCTGATTAAACCGATCAATATCTCCATCTTTACTGAAGAAAATTAACTTTTCATTATATAGGATTGAAAGAACTAAAATAAGTGTTTCGTCTGTATCAAGGGACCTCTTAACTTCCAGTCTGTGATCTTATGAATCAGCTACCTAGTGTAATTCAGTTCTTTGTTGGAAGTATACAGGTTACTTCCATGGAAGAATATTTTGAAAAGAATATATAAAATATTCATTTCTTGAAATGAAATTTGGCACCTGAGAATAAAGTTCCAGTTTTCAGACTACATGAAAAATGAATTATTAAAATGCTTACTGGGGTAGTAGTCTAGTAGATCTAGTTTAACCATCTTTCACTGAAAACTTGTGTTCCCTAATAACCATCAAACATTGATGTTCAGCTAATATTTAGATTTTAATTACTCTGAGTTTGCTTTCTTTTCCATGTTTTGTGTTTACAGGATAAAAACTTTCAATGAGGATTTGATCATCTTTCTTTAGATATTTATACCACAGGAGAATGAAAAAAGCTTAATTAAAATTACATACTTGATTAGCTTGCCAACAGCATTAAGCAACAAATCTATAGAATAAGTATTGAAATAATCATTTAAATAACACTTTCTGCTAAAAATAAATATGTATTTAAACAGATCCCACTACTCAGGGAATGACAAAAGGTGAAGATTTCAGTAACATAAAGCTAGATATTTGAGATTTGGAACTGACAACCCTACAAGATGTAAAATCTGATTGGTGTGCATTCTGCAGCATTGAATCGGTCTTCCAGAAAATTTAAATTAATATTTAAATATATTACATTTTCTTAATCCTTCATTCTCAAAATTGAATGTTTTCCAAATTGACACCAGCTATGAATTTAGCTCAAGACATATTTATTAAGACCTTGAATAACTTGTTTTAATTCATAAAGTTTATGAAGAATTACCTGTCAGATGCAGATGGAAAAATGCTTTTCCCCAGTTCTTTAATTCACTTAAGAAATCAACTAAGGAAAGGAAATGATAAATTTTGCTTCTCTTTTACTTCTTTTTACATACTTTTTATTTAATGAGGAAGTGTCTGAGCTAAGATGCCATTCTTTTGAAATACATTTGTTTACAGCTCTTTGAAAATGAGAAACACATTTGTGCAAAATATTTTTGATCAATACTTCTAAAATTTAAAAATGCAGGCAGATTTTAAGCAGGCATTTCATAAGACGTTGCTGTGTTCTTTGCATGTATACAATCTCTAAAAAAAAGTCTCCTTATCACTAATTTTTAGTTTTCTGATTTAATAGAACCTACAGAGAAGCAAATGTAAGGAGACAGTGAACTAATTATTTATGAACATTTAGAGGAACAAAACAGAAGGAGAGCTTCCATGCTCTTTGAGTTGCATAGAACACTATAATTGCAGTTGTCCTCTCTATTAAATTGAAAAGCCAAACAATAGTCTTCTATCAATGATGTGTTGAAATTATAGCCCACTTCTCTGCACTTAGCCCCTCTTATATGAAGTTTTTACTGGTTTCTTTAAAGCTTCAAAAGTTGCTGAACTGCTCATGCTAGTGATTTAATGTCAGTACAGAAGTAACTTTCGATGTTAGAAAAAAAAAAAGATTTAGTAACCGAATAACCCAAGTCCATTTTTTTTCGTTGTGACTGACAATGTAGTAACGACCACAGCATCACCCACATTGCTTCTTACAGGTTTGGATAAATTTGATATATGAGGATATTTTTATGTTTTGCTGATTATCTCAAATATCAACAGTATATAGACTATTATCTACTTATTTGCAAAGAAAGTTTTCTTAACGTAATCTTTTGTATTTTGTATCTGAACTAAATACCCACCCCAGTAAGCACAGGTATTTTGACTTCATTCTATAAGTGATCAAGAAGGAAAAAAATGGACGTATGATTCCATGAACAAGATGCATCCTTTCTATTTCAATTTATTATTTAGAAGTGAATAAGTTACTAGTGGATTTGGTAAAATCAATAGCATTTTTTTCAGGCAACAAACAATTAGATTCCATATGTGATTTTTTTTTTCCTTAAGCTTCTTATTGATGGTGATAACCCATTTTTTTCTATGGGACTGAATTCATTCAATGATTATTATATAAAGTAGAGATAACCAGTGTTTTATTGTGAAAGATAACCTGAAATACTGCATGATTGTGTTAAATACAAGATTCAAAAAAAGGTGGAGTATCACCATGACTGTTCTTAAAATAAGTCATTGATTTCTCCAGAAGTTGTTATGTCACTACACACAAACACCATTTGTAGAATTATAAATAGAATTTCTACCTTGGTAATTAAATAGCCAAGTGCTTTACTGCTGATACTAACTATTATAATCATTAAACGTAATTTTATGGAAAAGTTTTTTAAAGATCCACACTGGCTGCATACCAGTTATAAAAAAGGACAATTCTTTTTACAAATCATCTCAAATTTCACAGAATCACAGAATCACACAGAATCACAGAATGGTGTGTGTTGGAAGGGACATTAGAGATCATCGAGTTCCAACCCCCCTGCCATGGGCAGGGACACCTCCACTAGAGCAGGTTGCTCAAAGCCCCATCCAGCCTGGCCTTAAACACTTCCAGGGATGGGGCATCCATTTCAACTTTTCTGAATGTATCAGAGTAAGCGAATGACCTTATACTAAGCATTATAAATGTGTATCATGGCCTAGATTCAGTAAGTGTTTAAAAACAGTTTTTGTAGTTAGCTGTGTATTTTCCAGTTCTTAAAGATTCTTCAACAGATAATTTGTCATGACACTTTCTGTATCAGTAGCTCTTTTCTTTATTCCTGAGAGCTTTAATTAAATATTTTAGGTGTGCTTATCACTTCCTAGCACATATTTCAGTCGTATTCTGGAGACCAGAAGAGTTGTTTTCTTCTAGTTTTCAGATAGCAACGTGAAGCATTTTTATGAAATAGCTTCTTTCAACAATATTTCCAAAAAGTTAAAGCTTACATTGCATACACTTTTTTAGGGTAACATGTTTGTCATCCATCAGCTCCATACTTGAAAGCCTCCTGCTGTGATTTGCACTTACTGTCACTCGCAAAAAAATATTAGTGTATGTTACTCATTCTTCTTGAAAGAAACTTCTGAGATAATTGATTTTGTCTGCTTGCCCACACTGGAGGAATGTTTAAAGATATAGCAGCCAACAAAAAACATGGACAATTTTTGAAGCATCATCACAGATCTGCAGTGACCATCATTACCAATTGAAATTCTATGACAAGTCTCACACAAAACAATCTGAGAAAATTCACCAGCGTGTGGTATCATCCTATCGCAGCAGTAGCTGTGGTAAAGTACTTTTCAGTAAAACTTCTGTAGTTACAATCACTGGCCTAAATATGAGGAAACTAGATGATCAGTGTTTAGATTTTGAGGAAGTACAATTTTCAAAATTTAAGCCAAGCTGTTTACTTGACACACACAAAAGAGTTTTTGATGACATTTTATTTCATTTAAGAAACCAATTAGTAAATATAAACGTATATTCTTTATTGTATTGTAGTTTTAAATAGACAAATTGGGATTATTCTGCAGCACAAAAAATTTTGTTTGAGAGCTAAATGAAAAATTAGTACTTCTCCCCAGAATTGAACTACCAGAAAGCTCATCATTTGTTGCAAAGTATATGAATTCAGAATAACTAAGAAATTAATTGATACAGTTACGACAAAGAGACACAGTTGAAAAGTGAGAATGTGCAAAGTAGCAGGAAAGAGGTACGCTACTTAGAAAGTGATGTATGACAAACTGCTGGGATGTATAAGCAATAATGCACTTTGCAGAAAGTCCTGGAAACCTTTTGTTTGAATGATTAATTATTTTCATAAGTACCTGGAAGATCTACTTCCATATTCTAGTGTCATGGCCCCTTTTAAGGAGGAATCTTACAGCTGAACCTGGTTCCACACTGTTTGAAAAATGAAATATCTTCTGATGGGATGATGAGAAAGTGCAGAGCTAGAGAAGCAGAATTGCAAAGTTTGTGCCAAATAAGCTATGTTGTGTGAAACTGGAGCATATATAGCAAAGTTGCAAGAGAGTTGTAATGCTTACACTTTTACATATTTTAAGAAGGTGCAGCTTTGTTGGAGTCCAGTACTATTCTAATGGATTTTATTTCTTAAGTGAGAAATAAGGAGATGTTATTTTAACATTCTGTTAGGCCAGATGTAATCTCAAAAATGAAATAAAAATATTATGATCATCTGAATTACTTAAATTCATCAAATTTACAAGAAAAGCAACATTGATTGCAGTGAAATATGATGATGAAGACAGTTTGATGTCTTCCAAAGGAGAAACTGTAACTTCATCTCATCCTTGAAGTCATAATACATGCAAAATACCACTGTGTTTTACTGGACAGAGAGAAGTCACAATCTGAAATACAAAAGACTGAATTTTATGCTCTTTTTTCCTGCACTTTGAGACAGTGGAAGATAATAAAGAAACAAAGAAGTTAAAAGTCAAGATACAAAGGAGCTGAAAAAATGATCTTTGCTTTTTAACTTCTTAGTTTATTTTTAAAGTACAAGTAAGTCTAGTAATTCACAAATAATTGAAATACTCTCTGCTTTCAAAATCAGTTTTAACTAAAAGTTATGTAAATGTTCATGCAAGTTGTTCAGATTTTTATGTTGTTGTTTCTGAAAGACAAATTAGAAGCAGGCAAGGAATAACTCTTTTCCATATCACTGTGATCAACTACAATTCATCTCCATCCTTTAGGGATCCTGAATGATGATGTGCAAAATTGTTTCTTGAGCCTATTTCAAACTCCAAATACTCAGTTTTCTTCTTCCTTTCTAGACAAAGAAATAATAGTGTGTTTTTTCTGTATCCATTATGGTGTGCCTTACTCACACATATATATTTACCTACAAAAAAATGAACAGAAGCAAGGAGGATATTCATGGACTTGTCAACATTTGTGCTGCTTAAAACCTTGTGTCTCTTTACTATTACCTGTAAAGTATTTGTCAAAGTTACTTTTACGTTATTGTTTTCCTGCTTCAGCTATGTTTCCTGCTTCAGAGATATGTTCCAAAATTTAGAAAATGACTAGAAAAGAGAAGATGTAGATTCAAAGGTTCTTATAGTTCTTAGGTTCAAATCTAAGAAGTCTGTTTTAGGGAGGATGTTTTGGGCATATATTCTTCCCACACACTTAAGATCTTTTAAGCTGAACAGCATCTTGGACCTGGAGAATGCAGGTGTGTTCCTCTTGGAGGGACTTTCAGTGCTTTGTTCTGAAGATGGCACTGCCACTAAGGAAGTTCTTTTCCTTCCCAGTACAGTGGCAATTGCCATAAAAATTCCCAAGTGTTAGTTGTGCCAAACTGAAAGATTGTAAAAGTTGAGCTAAAATAATCCACATTATTTGTATATTGCTTCCAAATTTCTAGGTTATAAGGGAAGGCTTAAGAAAACTTACAAATTCTTACTAACACTGAAAAGGTTCTTCAACGGAAATGATTTATGTATATTCTGAGTTTGTGTTGGTTTTGTGAAAATAACTCAATGAATGTTAGAGATACATCAGTGTTGGGCAGTCGGTGGTGCTTTCACAATTTTCAGGGAAAAATAATTATTTCTCAAATCAGGTTTAGGAATAATTAATTGCTACGTCTTCTTATTCAGAGGTAAACTAACTCATACACATACATGTATTTGTAACAAACAGCTGTCTATATTTTTAACCCATCATTGTGTTACCCTCAATTTTCTACCTAATATAACTTGAAAGACATGAGCTGCTTACTTTACCAAAATGACGTGACCATCCATTACTAGAGTCTGACAGTGAAAATTTCTAATACTCTTCTTGCATCAGTTCATGAAGTTAATGGAATTATGCTGGCACGAAATTGATCAAAGATGGCACCTGCAACACAACACGTGAACAGAGTTCGGAACCATATGATGAAAAGAATACCTTTTTTAGTTTCATTTTTTGTGTTTCTTAACTTTAACAAAGATAATGTATGTGCCTCTGACTTCCACATATTCTGTGGTGGAGTCATTTACTTTCTAATGATCATGTAGTTTCTACATCTTCTATAAAATCCTGTAAGAGTTGCTAAATCTAAGATCATTTACCATGCAGTTAATTTTCTCATCCTGCATTTGTTATTTCTGATCCCAGTAGAACTACGCTCACTCTAAATCACCTGCTGTGATTCATAATTTTCAGGAAACAAAGAGAATACATTGAATCAGTTGTGCCTGGTATAACAAAAAGCTGGATTCTGTTTCTGGTCACATAAGAGATTTATAGCATGCCAGTCCAATATTCTATTAATTTTTTACACCATAAATAGAAAGATAAACATCTTCTTTTTATTGCAACAATATTTTTGAAAAGTAGAGGCGTTTAGTAATCTAAATAATAGTGTGACGGATTCGATCTTTGGAAGTAGGAAAAGATTTAGAGATATGAAAAGCCAAGGAATAGCAAAGTGATGGTCAGAAAGAGGATCTCAACAGTAATAAAATTAAAATAATTAATTAATAAAATTAATCTATCCAGACAAAAAAGAGAAAATACGAGATTTCTGTATTGATACTGAAAGCAAGAATGTTCAAGATACAAAACCTTTTCTTTCACTGAAAGTCATAAATAAAATTGCAGAGGATGTGAAATTAACTTCAATTACATATAATTTGAGCCGCTAATATTCCATCTTAATATATACATGTCTTCTTTTTTTTTATTTTCTGCTTTTGAACATAAGTACACAATAAAATGACAGTTGTACATGCTCCAGTTTCTGAATGGGTCAAATGGATGGATGTATAGGGTTCTTTTCAAGGAAGGAGTCTTGGACTCTTTCACTCGAAGGGAACTGAGAAAAATTTGAATGAGATTTATAAAATCATGAGGGCAGTGTATAAACTGAACATGGCACTGTTGTTGACCAAATATGAGAACTAGGTAGCACTGAAGCCAGGAGGAAAGCACAAATAACAGGGGCAGCAAATAGGCACAGCAGTTTGTGCAGCCTTTTGCGCAGAAAGGGACTGAAGGTGGATATGAGAATTCACAAACTAGTTGGCCTCACCTCAGTCCCTGAGAAGGTAATGAAGCAGCTAACCCTGTGAACCATTTCCAAGCATACTGAGGACAAGAAGATGGTTGTAAGCAGTCAGCATGGGTTTATAAAGGGGAAATTACACCTCATCAACCTGATAGCCTTCTACAATGAAAGATCTGGCTTTGTGGATGATGGGACAGCAATGAATGTTGTTTACCTTGAGATTAGCAATACTTTCAACTCTGTCTCTCATGACATACTCATAGACAATCTGATGCAGTGCAGACTAAAGAAATTAACAGTGAGGTGGACTGAAAATTAGCTGAACTGCTGGGCTAAAAGATTTGTGGTTTTTGAAATGAAGTCCAGCTGCAGGGCAGTCACTAGTGGGGTACCCCAGGGGTCAATACCAGGGCTGGTACTGTTTCACTTCATTAATGATTATGGGACAGAATTCCCAGATTCCCAGATTATGGGACAGAATGCACCCTCAGCAAATTTGCGGTTGATACAAAACAAGGAAGAGTCATTAATTGACCACGTAATTGTGCAGTCATTCAGAAGAACCTCAAAAAGATGTAAAAATGGGCAGACAGTAATCTCACAAAGTTCAAACGGAAATGCCAAATGCCACACTCAGGTAGGAACAATCCCTTGCATTAGGGCAGACTTGGGGCCAACTGGCTAAAAAGCAGCTTTGCAGAAAGGGAGCTGGGGGTCCTGTTGGACAATGAGTTAACCATGAGTCAGCAATGGACTCTCAAGGCAATGAAGGCCAACAACATTAGGATGGGCACAGCAGGTTGAAGGAGGTGATCCTTTTGCTCTACTCAGCACTAGTGAGACCACATCAGGAGTGCTGGGTTCAGTTCTGGGCTCCCAGTATAAGAAAGACACGGATGTACTGGAAGGAGTCTATGAAAATGATTGGAGGGGTCATGAAAATCATTGACAACTTCATTGCTGTGAGTCTGCCTTAAGAGCTTACTCAGGCAGAGTGTATTGGCTGGTTCCAAGAAGGATTATCTGAGTTACTGGGCAGCAGGTCAATAAGAGCATCCTGAATGTATCCTCAAACATTTCTGAAACAACAGTTCTGGATGCTGGATGTATACCAGAAAAATAGACAGTAGAAACACAGCCAGCTTATGTCCTGGCATTGTCACAAGCAGAGACTCTAAAGTTAAACTTTTCAAAGGAGTTTGTAGATAATAGGTCAACTTGTCCTGAACTGTATTGGGAATTTGGTACTTTATTAATGTAGCTGAGATCAGGCATCTTTTTTTACTGAAAACGCATATTATTTTTTCCAATATGAAACCAAAATGATGAATGATATTTGACAAACAGCAATTTGTTATTCTAACACATTAGTAAATAATTAAAACATTGTGACAAAAAATGGACAAGGGAAAAAAGGAAGAGTGCTCTATATCTTATCTAATTGTGTTTTACGTCTTGTCTTTATCTGTTCTTTGTCTGCTTTTGTCTTTGTCTGCTTTGCTGCCATTTAGGGATCAGTGCTTTCCCCCTGCTGTTTGCATACTTACAATAATTTTACTGGTCTTGAGAGCACTTGTACTATTTTATCAGACATGGTAGGTCCTAAGATAATGAAACCTTCACATCACCAGATAACATCACCATTTGTTGCTTTTCACTTCAGCTCCCAGATGATTTCAGCAACCTTACACCCCACAGAGCTAGAGATTAGTGTTTTGTGATATTTGAAAGCCAAGGTTCAAACTTCCAGTTAGATAATTTTCTAGCTGCATGCTATCTTTAATAGCTTGTGAGATAGTAGCTACTATCATGTCAGAATTTGAAGCTGGGAGGAATGGAAGGGAGCAGGATAAGTAATTGTAATGTGCACATTCACATTATACCTCCTAACCTGACAAGTTTTAAAAGAAATGCTTTTACTATTGGAAAGCTCATAATCACAGCATAGCAGTGCTGCACAGTATTTGTTTCTGCTCCAACCGGTTTAAGAGATATCAGACTTTATGCTGTCGAAGCTGAAGAGTGTTTTGGGCAATGGTCCAAGACAGAACATTGTGTATGGCAGAACTCTTCAGTGGTTGTCAGAACTCTCATATAATTTTCATTCAGTGATTATAACTGGGAGGCATAATATCGAATAATACTGCAGTATAGTAAGTAGTTTTTTTCAGGAATAAAATGGTTTATTTTGTAGAGTGTACATGTTTTTTCCTTATTTTTAACAGAACTTCATTTTCTGTTTAAATATTAGTGTAGTGTGGTGTTTTCAGTGTGACAAAACAGAACGTAACTAACCTGCCTGACACAATTCTGAAGATAGCCCATTTAGTTTCAAGACAAGTTTGGATGAAGAGTAGGACGTGGATAAGAGAGGGGGGAGGAACGGTAATGTCTGCCACAGAGTTGAACACCTTTCATACCTGGAAGAAGTAAGAGGAAAGTAATGAAGATGTATGTTGAGCAACTGTTAAAAGTTAAAAATTCTGAAAGGGTTAATGGAACTAAATTGAAGCTGGCAACGATGTAATTACTGGGAAGGCAAATGATCATGCTTTTTATTGGCCTGGAGATTATGTAGGTGAAAATATTACTGTAAAAAGTGAATCTTAATGCATAAAAAAGAAATGAGAAAAGAGCTTGTGCCAAGTGTACTTTCTTATCCTTTTTTCAGCTATTAAAAAAATTACCACAAAAAAAGCCTTCCATGCAAATCACATTCCCTAAAACAGAAAGGAATATATATATTATTGATACCTTCTTTTCTGTAGGACTAGAAGAACTGTTTCTTTGTTCAGAAATCAGAAGGCAATTTATAAAGAAATATGAAAGCATATTACACAAATACGTCTATTTATAAGTCTTAAAATAGCTACTTGTAGTATCTACTTCCCAGGTACACTTTAGATTGTTTTCTATAACAATAAGTCAGTGATTTAGCTAAAAGTTCATGGGTTGTTATTTTTTTCTCTAACCTGACCGTATGAAAAAAAACCCAAAAGCATGTTGATTGTATGGTGGTGATCATTAGTCAATACTTCTGATATGTCTTTTTCAATTTTTACTTTTAAATGTATTTAAACATTGAGTGTTTGGAATACAAATGTCAAACACAACAATTTGCAGAGAATAATGACAAAAACAATTTGTAGTTAGCCTCAATGTATGCTTAGCAATAGCAGACGAGCTGAAGTATGCTTTGTATTCAAATATAAAAACATTTTCTGTTCTTTTATTGTAATATGCAAGGAATTACATATTTATTGGGACAATTACATTAGACTGATAAATAGTGATAGACACAGAAAAAAAAAGCATTTTTAAACACGTTGTGAAAAGTGTACTTTTTTCTACATTCTTTCACTGTAAAAGCAGATGATGTGGTTATTCTGGTTCATTCCAGTATGTTCAGAGTACTCTAAAAACCATAGCTAGAAAAGCCAGAAGGTTACTGTCAGTTTCCAAAAGCTGAAATTATTTATTTCTTGTGTCTGTTTTGTTGGAGTGAATGGATAGATTTTTTCTTCTATCATGTAATTGAAAGGAAGCATTTTCTTTAGAAAAGTTATTTTATTTAAGCATGCCACAACCTGGTATGATCAGATTCTAAAATATCAGAATTTAAGAAAGACAGTATTATGCAAAGTCAAATGAGCAAAAATACGTTATTATCTCAGAATTAAGCAAAAACAATTTAAGAAAAAACAGACCTTTTAAAGCTCATGTTAATTCTTGTTATGTTCTAGAATGGTGAAATTGTTGTTATAAATGGGAATGATTCTTCTTTTTGGAAAATCTCACTGTTAACAAGACCTGAACTTACAAATAGTTGTTTGAAGGAGTCCTGGGTAATGTTCATCATCTGCCATTCTTAAAGTCCTTAGAGTGGATGACTGACTTACTTAACCTATTTAATCTCCAGAAATATCAATTTCAGGTTCTGATCTGTATGGCTACAAATTCAGTTGCAAAGCGTTGTTTCTAGTTTGCAGTAGCAAAATAGTCATTTTTGTCATATCCCACCCTAGGGAAAATATTAAATGTAGTTGTTTAGTAAATTTCAGTGGTAGTTATTGTAATACACTGTACCCAGAAATGTACTCGGGAAATTAATTAAAAGCACATTTTTGCATGAGTTCCAAGGAAATAAAAATAATTGAATGAGAAATACAGAAAAACATGATATAAAGACTTGTGGTTCTCAAAGGAAACACAACATTTAAAGAAAGAGTCGTACTGTTTGAGAGCCCATATAGTATTTTTAGATATTGGAATTGCACAGGGGATGAGTTTACACAGGATCTAAGCAATTTCTGCCTTGTAAAGATATGAAACCTAATTCAACATCCATATGTTCACTCGTGGTCTGTAACAGTCCCCTAATGCTAAATGGAAAATGTGGTTTAATGAAATCAGAAGGTGACATAAATCTGTTACTATAATTTGGGCAAGAACCTGTAATTCTACTCAGTATATTAATTATTTTAGGCATTAATAGATGTCTAAAATTGAGGTTATAGTTTATACCAGTGAAGTTACTAACTCAAGCTTGTAATGGTTTCCTTTCTTTATTCTGATTTGGTTTTGTACCAGACATCCCTTCCTTCTCCATCCATTATGCTTGGAAATAAACTATGGACGGTTTTTCGAATAGTACTGTATAGTGCCACTGGCATGGGCAAGACAGTAAATGGCAAATCCTAGCGGATCTGGACTGATGTTTATTATTTATTATTAAATGAACTCTCACCTTTTATCTTTTAAAACTAAATATTCAGGATAGTAGTTATTTGGTCTAATCAGTTATTTGGTCTAAACATTTCTGTTGTGAACATTTGAGAAGTTGATTTATTTTCTTTTATTTTCACTCTAATTTCATTTTCTATATAAAATTCATGAAACAGTGTATGAATCTTTTAGAGAGACAGATAAGATAATTAACAATATTCCTTTGAGAAAAGAACTTTTTTTTTTTCCCCCCCATAAAGAGTCCTGATATCAAATAGGAACCTTGGTAGGGTTGAGCTAGTGTGGGAAAATTCCGCTCTTCTTGAATACACATGGAATCTGTAAATACTAAAGAGATAGACAGTGTCTTAAAAATAATTTTCATCTTGGTTTTGGGAATCCTGAGTTTCCTTAATCTTCTTTAGGTTTTTGAGTATAAATATCCATGAGGAGAAAAATCTTTCAGACTACTTTGTTTCCTTCTTTTCTCCGCACATAAAGGTTTACAGTATATGTTGCATTGGTCCCTTACTACTTTGGCTCTGAGCAACAATCTTGAGAGATACCCCCATCTGTCCTTAGGAAGTCTCCATCGATTAAAATCATCAACAACCTTGTAATGTCTCTCTGTAGCATCATTACAACAAATGATGTGAGGACTTAAATAAGAAGACAATAATAATTTAAGTGTCATTTGTAGCTACCTTAAAATAATTCTATTTAGCTCTTCCATTTAATTAAGGTTTGGAAAAAATCCTACCTTACGTTAATACTTACTGTGCACTTGCACTAAAAAAAAAAAAAAAAAAAAAAGATTAATTTTAAGTAGCAATGAAGAATTTTAAAATATTCTGCAGAGATATGCACACACAAACTATATTAATTGATCTCTAAATTAGTGATGCTAAACAATGAAAGCAAGGAAATGCACAGCGAAGCAGGAAATGTACCATATGTTATTGTATACCTGGGCACAATGGGGACACTATCTTAATGGCTTTCTTAATGTTCCTGTTGTACTAGATATTGGTGGACATATGGTATGCTGCCTTTTTATATGCCTGTGCATTTTCATGATTTTGTTAGCTGCCTTTGATAGCATTTTCTATTTGTCTGCTGTAAGGAAAAGGTTTTTTAAATGTTTTGCTTATTTATCTGGGGTTCAAAACCCATGCATTTAATTTTGCTTATTCATTTGTACCTCATTTTTTATTATTATTTTTATTTCTAAAGTAGCTGCATATTGCTTTTATTATTAGGCTTTCCATAGTTTTAGTCCCTGTCTGGCAATAACATGGAAGACAGTTGTGTAGTCCTTCCATGTACAGAGGGCTTTTGACTCACTCTCAGTGCTGGCCAAACAAACAGCTAAAGCAACAGCAGCAGTTGCAGAGCTGACCAGGCTTTGCACAACCAGGATGGGCACTTGTGCCATTGGCTGCTTCCCTGCCTGCCCCGAGGAACCTTGGCGTGCTCCAGTTGGAAGCAGACATGTTTCCTATTTCACCCGGCTCCTAGTGCCCTTCCATCACATGGCTGAGGGACACAACAGAACAACTTCTTGCCCCACCCTTTCCAGGATGCCAGGGGCTGTCAAGGATGGCTGGTGCAGACTATCAATGGGAAAGTTTTCCCTGATTTTTTTATGTCACAAACTCCATATATGTTCACATTTAAATAGGCTATTCATTACTGCCATCACATGGAATACATACATTGAAGCCATAAAAATGCAGAAGTATTAAAAGGAATTATATCTTATAAATAAAGAGCAATTGAGCCAAACTCTTTTGATTTATATCTTACATACTTCAGTTATACCTTGGCAAAAATTCCCTTCAATAAAGCAGTGGTCTCAGGGATTCTTACAGGAGATATTTGCAGACTGCTGTAAACCAGCATGGAAATGAAAGGAAGTTGTTGAATGTTAGCTTGTCAATAAGCACTCTTAGGTTTTGTGATTCATTACAGAATGGGACTAGTCTTTTAGATAAGATTTTCTATATGCTAGTGATTTTTTGGCAAGTGTGTATGCTTTTGTATAGACATCCAGAGCTTACCATGCTATGTATTCAGGTACTGTATTTGGTAGTAGCCCATATGTGTAACTGCATTAATTCGATTATGAAATAGACATCAGAATGAAACTCTCTTACTTTTTATAGATATAAGATAGTCATGACATCTAGAAACACTAGATTAAGTGTTTCTACAACATTTAAGTAAGAAATATTTTAAAAACAAGTAACTTGATTTGTCTTGAAAATTTACTGTGTGTATTCCCAGGGATAAAGAGGTAACTTAAGCCCATAGCCATCAGGTACTGATAATATTTTTCATATATTCTTAGGGTTTTTTTCTTTAAATTTAATTTAAAACTCTTTCTGTTGCTAATTTTAGGGATTTTATTTTTAGTTTATATTAATGTATTTTAGATTAGCAAAATGAATGGAAAATGAAAGAACTATGAGTTATATTGCACTAATATATTCACACAAGTGTTTTTAATAACAAGGAGTTGTTAATAGAACTTATCTATAATTTAATAAGGCAAAGTTATTAGAAATCATTAAAGTAATTAAAAAGGAAACAGCCTTCTTTTTCAAAAAAATTCCAGTGAAATTCGGTAACGACAACTAAGTTTCTGATCAGCCTAGTATTATGTATCCAGCAGGGCGAAGAGTTTGCCAGCTTATTGATTCTTACTGATGTAGAGCTTGGCAATCAGTCTGCATCTGGAACGATTAGTGGACGTGTTCATCAGTAGACAAGAGCGTCATGGGGTCTCTGGTGCAGTAAGCAATGACATTGCTATGTTAGGTCAAAGGCTTTTACACTTTAGCCGCTTACTTAACCCAGGGTTATTTTGACATGTGATGCTGGGTTTTTCTAAGAACACAGCTGTTTTCCAGATATTAGACAGATTAGATTAGATGAGTATGAATAATGGCATGACTGACCTGTTGACGCTGCCAGGAACTGGGTTACAGCTATGAAGAAGTAACTGGGGACCACCGTGTTCCACAGTTTGGTAAAAACTCTGTTTCCTTGATGTGTTGTTCAGACATCATTTGCAAGACTTTCAGGGTCCCAGAGTTAAAATTAAACCAATGGGTTTGTGAATTCTCTTTTCTGAAAACCTGTTACTATAAAAAAGACAAGAAACCAGGAATTGCACTGTGGCTTTTGCTAGGATTTCAATGAAAGTGCAAAGATGACATCGAGAGAATTGGAGATGTATGCCCCTAAGCTTAAAGCACAGTAAATTCTCAATTAACCATGAATGATATTAAAAACTAGTAATATACAGACACAGTTTAGATCTGCCAGGATTTATTCATTCTTACATGCAGTCTTCTTGGGTCAGTTTGTAGTGTACCTACTTTGGGCGGTACTGAAGCTCCTAAATCTTGCTAAATGCGTGTTGTTCTGTGCATGGCTACTGTCTGTTTACTCTGCTCTGAATTCTGGAGAATATAATAGCCTGTTTCTTGTTCTATGGCACATTATTATTCAGAATGTGATTATCAACCTAAAAGTTATAAAAACTAATATATTTTTAGCATGGTTATGTTTTAATGATAATCTTTATCATGCTTTGGTAAATAATCTCTCCCTATTGCTATTAATGCAATATGAAGACATTATGCTGGACTAGCGGCTAGAATTCTGTCAAATGAGGGTTTTGAGATATTTTTGATCTTTTTCACTATTCTCCACTTTCCCTTCTTCCAATAAAAAGACTCATGTGTTATATGTAAGTACTTTATACGTATCTTGACTAGCAACAGTACCGCAGTTCAGAACAGTCAATCAATAAATAATGGCTCCCAGTCATCAAAAGTGATCAAGCAAGTGTAGCCTGCTTCTCACTGTGAAAGACAATTCCAAGTAATTGCTCTGAAACCCTATACTTTTTTCTTCTTTATTAAGGAATCAGTTGAAAAAGTATCCAATATGTACTATAAAGTTAACAATACTGAAAGATTTTCTCATCTAAATTCTACTATCTTCTGCTGAAACTTTTTTCTTAGAAGAAATTTGATCTGCAATCATTTTAAACTTAAACTGGCTTTTCTGCTTAGTGTTGTAGTCACACTTTTTTAAAAAATTCATTTCAGAGTAAGGAGACAGAAGAAAGTGAACTCAGGATTTGGGACCAGACAAAGCTACTTGTATGTTGCTGGAGATTCTACCAAGACAGTGAGTGAAGATGCGGGAGATGATCAAACAGCCCTGCAGCAATAAAGCTAACAGTAAACAGAAAGGACAAAGAACTTACACTCTTCATAAAGACTTACAGGAAAATTTGCTTGAAGAAGCACATGCCAGACGTGTTATGGGAATATTGTATACATTGTTTCTATTTAGTGCAGATTTTTCAAAAAGGACCAAGGAAAATATGCTAGTGTCAGTGTGTACCAACTTAGAATTTTTGTTGGCAATTGTCTGTCCTTCCTTTCCAATTGTCTTAATTGCTCTATTCTAAAGCAAAAGGTGGACTTTAATTAATATTTTCCATAGTTTACCTTTGGGAAAAAAATACTTTAAAATGTACATGGCATATGAGACCGATTCACATTTAGTCCTGGGAAGACAGTGAGTCTGAAATAGAAGTCAATTGTTTGTTTCTTGTTTTGGTCCTGACTTGTTTTTTTTCATAGAACAATGGGTAAATAACTCTCTTTCTCAGGTTCCCCAGTTCAGTCAGGTTGACATGTATACTACACCTTCTTTCATTAAAAAAAAATAATCATAATACTTAAAGAAGAAAAGTTGTTTTATTTAAAATACCTAAATATTCTCACTTGTACATTTAGATTAAAGGATTACCCTTTCTCTTTGTGTTTCTTATATGCATGACATAATAGAAATACATAGAAATAATGCATCTCAAATTTATCTTAAAATATATATCACATTTTTATTTAAATTTGAGTTTATTAACTATGTAAAAATGGTAAATATCACATAAGAAGTATCATGAATATATTAAGATAAACTGCAAAAGCACATTTTGAGAATTTTAGAAAATTCATGATTTATAAAAACAAGAACCGCTTTCAGCCACCAAGTCAGACACAAAGTATAATGGGTTGCTGTTTGCCATATACAGTTGTTAATGACTACATGCAGATTCTGTTTCACAAAGATTCTGTGAACTTGTTCTAGTTGCTCAGCAATATGTTTGTTTAATGCCTTATACCCCTACAAACAGGAAGCTTCTAAGAGAATTCTAATTGTATCTAAAGCCAAAAATATTTCTCCTGCCACTGATATATTACATTCTCCATCTAAGCCTGCTGCAGAGGTCTCAATTTGTCTTGTAATTTACCTAGAACCATATAAAAAGAAACAATTATTTTCGCAATTGGTAACTGTGCAGTAGAAGTCTTTGTTATAGTTAGTGTCAGTGTTATAGTTATAGTTATATATATAGTTATATATATATAGTTAAAATTTGCTTACCTTCAAGTGCAGGCTGGTCAAGTTCATGAATGGAAAGCACTAAAGATTATTAATTACACAGAAATCACATTTTGCCCAGAAATTACCTGAGCTGCAAATGGTTGGAGGTTGGATCATCCAGCAGGCTCTACCTGTTCTTATGGCCCTACCTGAGCACCAGCTTTTCACCACTGCTGAAGATAGGATGCTAAAGTAGAACTATCTGTGTTTTGACTCTTATGTTCTTAACCTTCTTTCATGTTTACCAATACTGACCTAATCCCAGTCATTACCTCTCAGGATACATGATGAAAGGATGCTAACTCTCTCTGTTGTCAATAGCTGATACACAAGTTCGTCAACAAGGTAGAGAGAAACTGAGACAATTTATTATTAAAGGGTGTTTAAACATTTAAAACTCTTAACAATTGACAATAAAATAGATTCATGATAGTTACCTTTTTTTTTAATACAAACTTCCTCAATTTCTTACCTTACTGGTTGAAGGTTTTATATTAAACGAAAGAAATCTGGTCTTGTTCCATGCATTGTGAAATGACACACTGACTTTCTCTAAAACTCCATCTGCTTCTCTTATGCCAGCATCTTCATGACACCCCTATGTGTAACATAGCTGTATTGAAAATTTCAATGTGCACAATAGAAATGGAAAATGTATAATTATTGATTTTCAAATGCTGCAACAACCAAATGTGCATCTATGATTGCACTAAAACACTTGAAAATACAGTAATGTGGCAAAATAGCTTATGATAAAACCTTGTATTGTTTAGATAAGCTTTAGAGTCAAGATTATTTTTTTTTTTTTTTTTTTTTTTTTTTTTACAAACCATTAGAAATATGGTTCTTTTAGAGATAAAGCCCTAGGGTTTCAGCAGCTGGGCAAAATCTCCTTAAGCTCCAGTGTCTCTTTTCACCCCACAGTCATATCTGTGGCTGAAAATCAAGTTGAATAATTTTATGAGTTAGGAGGGAAATGCGGATTCTGTCTTTCCCCCTCTGTATCTTTCTAAGTAAAACTAAAAATATTTAGTTGGTGATGGAGAATATTTTTGTGCTAACAGCTTGGTAGTGTAACATGGATATTGATGAAAATCAAACTGGCTCTACCATATAAACCTTTAGTACATGTTCACTGTATTGTGATACCCAGCAGGTGCGATATACCTGGGTAGTCCAAAGGTTATGGTGGCAATAAAAAGACCATTAGATGCTGCTAATTTTACAGTTTATATTTCAGAATATCAATACAGTATCTTTTTTTTTTTTTCTTATGAGGAAATTATAGTTTTTTGTGGGGTAGTTAATATTCACATTTGTCCCACACACTTCTTTGTTATTAATCATATCTTATTTCAAGTGCCTTCTTAGTGGTGCTATTTAAGTTTTCTTGCTTGACTGTGATAGATCACACAAGATGCTTTCATTTTTCATAATTTCTCCCTATTCCCCGAGTACGAGAATATTCAGCTACTTCCATTAACTACATAAAATATTTATTCCGGCAACTACATACATAGAGAACTTCAGAGGTTTCCGTGAAGAAGTAAACCCGTAAATTAGTCACTTGAAAGTAAGCCAAAATATGATGATACATGATTACCCTGGCTGCAGTTGAGAATGTCAGAATATGTTAATTTATGACCTTTTCATCATAATACTAGAATGTCTTCTGATCTTAAATATACATCTATCATATTTGCTATATACCAGTATTCCCATCCATTCCTTTTCACATTTCACACGTGCAGTGAAGACACACAGATTAATGCAGAAGTGATTTGCTCAGGGTCACTAAGGATAAATATGGAAAGGTCAGTAAAACTCCTAACCCTAAATCTGGTTGTAAACCATTAAGCTGTTGTTCTTCATCTCTTGAGATGAGTGGTGACTAAAAAAGCGGATTGCCTCTAGAAAAACTTCATGAAATCTAGTCTTTCTTGTTTTCCCTTTTAAGATGATAAATAGCACGAATGTTTAATGGGATCAGTTTTACAAACTGATTATAAACACAGTAATAGAAAAACCTACAAATAATTTTCACAACTAGCATGTTCCATTAAACCTTGTTTAACACCATAAATGTGTATATTATTTAATATTGGTACAAATGCAGAAAGACAGGAAAAAATTATTTATGTGGTCTGGTGGTCAGGAAGTAGATGATAGGGAAACAGTGGTTAACACTGTGTTTAGAATAGAATAGAATAGAATAGAATAGAATAGAAAAGAATAGAATAGAATAGAATAGAATAGAATAGAATAGAATAGAATAGAATAGAATAGAATAGAATAGACAAAAAGAAGGGACTTACAACGGTCATCTATTCCAACTGCCTGAGCCATTCAGGGCTGACCAAAAGTTAAAGCATGTTATTAAAGGCATTGTCCAAATGCCTCTTAAACACTGAGAGACCACCTCTCTACGAAGCCTGTTCCAGTGTTTGACCACACTCTTGGTAAATAAATGCTTCCTAATGTCCGGTCTGAACCTCCCCTGAAGCAGCTTTGACCCACTCCCATGCGTCCTATCCCTGGATACCAGGGAGAAGAGATCAGCACCTCCCTCTCCACTTTCCCTCCTCAGGAAGCTGTAGAGAGCAACGAGGTCATCCCCCGGCCTCATTTTCTCCAAACTAGATGAACTCAAAGTCCTTAGAGACTCCTCATAGGACATTTCTTCCAGGCCTTTCACCAGCTTCATTGCCCTCCTCTGGACACATTAAAGGACCTTCACAACCTTCTTAAATTGTAGGGTCCAGAACTGCACAAGGTATTCAAGGTGAGGCCGCACCAATGCTGAATACAACAGGATAATCACCTCCCCTGACCAGCTGGTTATACAGTGTTTGATGCATGCCAGCATGAGGTTTACTCTCTTGGCAGCCAGGACACACTGCTGACTCATATTGAGCCTACTGTCAACCAGCAGCCCCAGATCCCTTTCTGCAGTGCTGCTCTCTAGCCATTCCTCTCCCAATTTGTACTTGTACCCAGCATAACTCCCTCCTAGGTGCAGAATCTAGCATTTGGACTTGTTAAATCCATCCCATCAATCATCACCCAACACTCCAATCTATCTAGATCCCTCTGCAAGGCATCTTGTCCCTCAAGAGAATAAACAGAACCTCCCAGTTTGATATCATCAGCAAACTTGCTAATGGTCCATTCAACTCCTGAATCCAGACCATTTATAAATATATTGAACAGAACTAGCCCTAGAATTGAACCCTGAGGAACACTGCTGGTGACCAGTCACTGGCCAAATACAGCTCTGTTCACTAGAATCCTTTGAGCTTTACCTTTCAGCCAGTTCTTCACCCAGTGCATTGTGAACACACTCATCCCACAGTTGGACAACTTGTCCAGAAGGATGCTGTGAGGGACAGTATCAAAAGCCTTACTAAAATCCAGAAAAACCACATCCACCACCTTCCCTTCATCCACTAAGCTGGTGAGCTTATCATAGAAATATATCAAATTAGTTAAACTGTACTTTCTCTCTGTGAAACTGTTGACTGCAAAATTGACTTTCTCATTCCTAAATAAAGCACTACTTTTCCGAAAGATGTCCTAGTCTCCCTCTACAGTACTTTTGTAAATACTTTTCAAGATACATGCCAAAACAATGTGTACTTATTCCACTATTTACTTGATAAACAATAAAGAATAACTATGAAGACCGTATGACCAGTCCTGAGCTTTGTCTCCAGTAGGGTGGGAGCTGTCACAGTTAATTAAAACTGGTGACTTTTTCCTCCTGAAATCTCTACCTGTTTTTTCCCCAAGTCCTACTGTCTCCATGACTTCTATGCTTAAATCTTACCACAATTGAAGGGTTATGTCAGAGTAACCTGAATCTATTTTCCTCACTTTAAGGGGAAAAATATCCTCCAACACTAAATTAAAAATATGCCAGTAAGCAATTATTTCTCAGGCACTATAAAGATTCTTGAATGCCTTTTACCATTACAGACCTTTTTTTCATATGACTTCATGAATTTTATTCAATTAAAATCAGAAAGATATATTCAATTTTTTGTACAATCTAAATCAAAGTGATTTAAAAATAAATTTCAAGGGATATTCTCAACATGTTCAACAAATATTACTATGTTAGACTGCAAACATGAATCAGGTGCTTGCTTTAATCATGAATAGGGTATTTTCCAGGCAATGCCATTTCAGGAGCCAATTAATCGTAATTAGAAAAGGGTCATGAATGACTGCTTATGCTAAGATTGGATAAAATAATTCTTAAAGCTATTAACATCTGAAAGGAAGAAAATGCAGATAAGAAAAGGAAGCAACAAAAATATGCTATTTACCATTTAAGCTTCTGGTTTTTTCTTTGTAAGAGGGTCTAAAATGAAGAAGTATTAGCATACCATCAATCAGTGAACACATCAGAAAATAAAAGTAGATGTGCTAACCTTATTAACTCAACAAAATGCTATGGTACATGTACAATAGACTCTATTTCTGTTAATAAATGAATGCTTTTCTTCACGTCAGATAATCAATAAAAATACAAATGGATTCAACAGCCAATTTTCTACATAGCTTCTTATTATACATTGCACTACTTTATTGGTATCCACAAACAGAAGTTGAAGCACAGCTTTGAGAGTTTTTAAATGGCAGAATATTTCTGAAGGCCACTGTAGTTGTTCCCTAATATCCTGTTGGATTTGATCAGAGCTCAATTAAGTCACAGAAGCTTCTCTCTCAAAAAAATTAAAAATAAAAATTAAAAAAAAAAGTGTGGAGCAGTTAGTGCCATGGTAACTCTATAAGAAAACAAATTAGAATAAGGAAGAATCTCAAACTTTGAGGTGTCTGCCCTTAAAAGAAAAAACAAACACAGTATCTATAGTGTCTTTAGATGTCTTAGTCGTATTTTGAAACATGCAGCTTTCAAAAAAAAAAAAAAGACTATAAATTTATATGATTAATCACATATTTTGTTATTTTCTTGTGTATGCCAATTCTGCACCTTATTTTGCTCTTATTATGTCTTGTCAGATATATCGCTAAAAATCAGTTGAGTGGAATATGAAGCTTAAATGTTTTTACTATATTTTATGGAAAAATTGTTTGCTTTCCAACTTAAATGCCTTATGAAAGCTTAGATGTAATTATGTATAAATATTCTTTTATCAGATTCTCTTTTTGCAGTGTTGTGGTGGGTTAACTATGAATGGATGCCAGGTGTCCACCAAGCCGCTCCCACTCCCCCTCTTCTACAGGAAAGGGGGAGAAAACAAGATGAAAGAGTTCAAGGATCAAGATAAGGACAGAGTGATTGCTCACCAATTACTGTCACAAGCAAAACAGATTCGACTTGGAAAAGTTTAATTTATTGAGGATTAATAACAGAGTAGGATAGTGAGAAATAACAAACAAAACTAAAAGCATGTTTCCCTCCCCCCATCCCTCTTTTTTCCAGGTTCAGCTTCACTCCTTCACTCCTGACTCCTCTACCTCCTCTCTTCAAGGTGCACAGGGGGTAGGGGAATATGTTCAGTCCATAACAACTCCTCCCTGCTGCTCCTTCCTCCTCACACTGTTTCCTTGCTGCAGCATGGGATACTGTCCTTCATTAAGTGCTCCAACATAGGTCCTTCTCATGGGACACAGCCCTTGAGAAGCAGACTGCTCCAGTATGGATTCACTACAGGTTGCAGCTCCTGCCAGAGGCCTCCTCCTACGCAGGCTCTCCACAAGCTGTAGCTTCTATCAAACATGTCTACATGTTCCAGCATGGGGTCTTCCATGGGCTGCAGGCGGACAACCTCCTTCACCACGGTTCCAGGGGCTGCAAGGGAACTTCTGCGATACCTGGGGTACCTCCTTGCCTCCTTCTTCTCTGGCCTTGGTGTCTGCAGGGATGTTTGTCTCACACTTTTCTCAGTCCTCTCTCTCACAGCTGCTGTGCAGCATTTCTACCCTTTCTTAAATATCTTATCACAGAGGTGTCACCAGCTTCACTGACAGACCCGGTTTTGGCCAGTGCAGGACCCATTTAGGAGCCATCTGGAACTGGCTCTGTCTGACATGGGGGCAGCTTCTGGTGTTTTCTCACAGAGACCATCCCTGCAGCCCCCTCTCTGTTACCAAAACTTCGCCACATAAACTCAATGCAAGTGTCTTTATTCCAACAGTAAAACATTTCTTTCTGGATTAATTTGAACAGTGAATAAAACATAAATTAGACTCAACTCACCCCAGATTTACGCTACCATTACTCTATTATAGTGATCTCTTGCAAACCATTGTATCAATTCTTTTTGAGCTATATGAATTATCCAATACAACCCTGGTTGTACTGCAGTATAACATTGTTATATTTCTCTATGGTTGATAAGAACTGTTTCCAATGCTGTCATTCGTTACACTAATGAGCGATGAAAAGTCAAACATACAAGAATGACAAAACTTGATCAACAACCATAGAAGAAGTTCATCTCATTAATTGCTAGTAAATTACAATTGTTTCAAAGAAAGCATACTGTGGGTTTCTGTTTGGTTAATATACAGCCACTTTGCATAACTTACGAGTATGTGTAGGTTGAAGTAAATGTTATATTAAGTGATGGGTTACTTTTTCTAGAGCTTCAGACTTTTCTAGCAATTTCATTCAACCCTGGCATAGGCATGCTAGATAAAATCTTATGTTTTTCTCTGCACTTATGTAACTACAAATATTCTCTAATGAGAGGTATGTCCAATGCTTAAAAAATACATCTTTTATTCAAAGTACAATAGGTTCTGAAAGAATAGTCAAGGAAAACTCTTTTTATAATGCCATTATCTTAGTAAGTATTGCTCAGTAGCTGCAAGGCACTCCACTAGAAGGTAGAAAAATCCACTGAGAGAGAGCTAGAACCAGTTATCTTCTTATGTTTTGCTTTTCTGTTTGTTTGTCTTTCAGCCTGGTTGGCAACTTTAATTGCAGAGATTTGAAATAAAAGTAACTACAGGTGATTTAAGAACCTTACCTTTCATTTGTTTTTCTTCCATTTAAGTGTCTCAAACTGCTGAGCTTTAGGATGAACAGAAAATGTGTTCAATAACAACATGATTTGATTTGATTCTTTTCAATTTTTCTCTCTGGTAAGGAAAAGTTACTTTTTTCTTTTTTTAGCTTTGAAGTACTTTTTCCCCAGTTTTTCTGCCAAACTGAAAAATCAATTACTGCAATCCTTTTTTAATGCTGCATGGAACAGCACAGGCTTTTGATGCTGCATGGAACAGTATCGGCTTGTGGATAGTTAAAGAAATCTGTCCAAAATGACCATATAAGCACCTCAAAGTTAAGTACATGGCACATGGTTATAAAATACAGCCAAAACAAAGCAACAAAAAGCTAAAGGTTTGTTTTTTTTTTTCCATATGTATTCTCTTTTCCAGTGCTAAACAACTTTATTTATTTTATTTTTAAGAAGCATTGTAATTGTGAACTCTGTTCCTTTTGCTCCTCTTCATCCCTTTCTGCCTTTGATCTTTTTCTCAGCTTGTTACCATGTAGACAACTTGAGCTTTTTGAGCTTTTTGCTTGTCACTAGAAATTTATTCTACTTGTGCTTTTGCCTTGCTCATAAAAACCCCAACTTTGCAGTGTCTGCAATCAAATTTTAATATTTTGATTTTAACAATTTTTAAATTCTGAAAAGAATTGTTTTCTTGCAGAGTTAAGTTAAAAATATATTGCTGTTTGTAACAAAATTGTATTTTTAGTGTACATTAACTCATACTATCTCCTTTGTGCTCAGCTATGTAACATGTACTGGCATATGTTTTAACTGTCTGTTTATTTCTGATGAATCAAGGTTTGGAATCTTTTTTTATCTGTACAAGGCAGCTCAGGAATATCAACTTATAAAATTCTATATATGCTCTATGTAACTGTGGAGGCCATAATGTTACACAATTCTGTTTTCTTTTTAATTTTTTTATCTTTTATTAGCGTTTAATTAAATGAAAATTTTATTTTTTAATATAATTTTAGAGGTTTTTTTCAAAATATTCTCAAGGTACAAAGATGCTTACAGTAGTTTTACCAATTCTACAAGAAGATGTATTTTGTGCAGCCCAAAGAAGCCTAAGATGCAATTTGCTGTCATCAGCAAATAATATCTGGAACTTCTTTTTTAGAAATATTAGATATCATTTGCACATTCTTCCATCAAAAGACATAGTGTTAACTTTTTGGTCTTGCTGCATTTTAGGTCACAATACTGACTTTATTTTACCTCATTATTCAAACCTTGTATCACGTAAAATGTAACCAGCAGCACTAATTTACAAAATACTGAATATGAGAGAGGCTTAGTGGTATGGATGCATTAAGGGAAAACATGAAATCTTTAAACTTATTGTAAATTTCTAGAGTCAGAATTTGATAGTTTGTTCACCATGATCAAAATACATCTCTATATTCCTTTTAAAAAAATGAAGCACAAGTTATGCTGTAAGCATAGAAAGGTTGATTAGAAAGCTTTATTATTTGTTAGCCCTGTAAATCTCCTTCATTTGTGTTTCTCATAGATACATTTTTTTGCATATTTTGGGTTAAAAACAATAAAACGTTTTTAAAATGTATGAGAAAATGCAGGAGTGTTTTTGGAACATAAACAGGACTCCTTTCAATGCGAATGAGGACTAGATGTATAACTTGGCAGGTGTGAGGTAGCTAGGAGCTAAAAGCTGAAAATCACCATGATCCTCAATGATAATGGATTAAATGTTCCATTTTTATTAATTCAAGCCACTCAAATTCTCAGAGTTTGCATCAATCTACTTTCCAACCTACGTTAGAGGTAAAATAGAAAATATTTTTTTAACTATATGCTGGATGAGAGTTTTTTAATGTATTCAGAGAAAAAGGGAACCTTACGAATTGGATGTCTATTGGAAGTCTTTCATATTTAAAAATTTTTTTAAAATATATGTGGTTGAAAAAATATAACCAGAATCTATAAATGTGGCTTCTCTGTAGTTCTTTATCTTACTCTGAAAATGCTGTCCATAGAGCTGAAAACATGTTATTAAGGAGAGTCCACTTTCATAGTCCTTTTTAACTGAAGATTACCCCAGACTTTTCAGGGGGAAAAAATCCAAAGATAACCACATACAACACTGACACAAAAGTCATAAGAAGATATATTTCAGTTATGGATTTTCTTTCCATTCTTTCATATGTTCACCTTGTTTGTATATATGGAAGCAAGAACTTCATGCCTTACTCCTTCCAATCATCTCAGTTAAATGAAGTTTAATCCTTCAAAACTTAGAACTGTAGTTTGCCTTTCTGTCCACATAGGGGATAGGGAAGTCAGTTTCAGTTTTTCATGTGTTTTTTTTTTCAGAAACTTGAAGTTTTTTTGTGTTGGTATGGTATTATTAGATATTTATTTGTAAACTAATCTGAGTCATACAGAAAGAGCTTCTTTTGTGTTTAAAGTCAACAGCATTCACGCTTTCTATTCTAAATGTTTCAGTACTTTTATTTTTAGAAACAAATATGTTTTAGAAAACAAATAACAAATTCATTTGACTCTGTAGTTCAGTTCCACCTCTAATACTAGACAACTTTATTTTTCTTCATAGCGCTGAGTACTTCATTATTCAAAAGTAAAAAATAACTTTATAATTACAGCTAGCAAGACTTTTCATGTTGCAATTAAATGGCAAGAAATATGTTTCAAACTCTCAAATGGAGTATTTAGACGCTGAAAGAGAGAGAAAAAATCAAGATAGTAGAGAAAAAAAACAAAGTTCTGGCTAAGCCAGTTACATTTTCCTATCTCTCTATGTATACTGGTTTCTACACATGAACATTGGGGAAACTGTGAGTCACAGGAAGAGGGCTGACTAAAGACTGTTGTCACTATGATATGAAAAAAACAACCTTTTACTGTTACAGGTGTCACTGTCTTGAAGCTGATCCTAAAGAGAAAAAAAATTATTTCATCATTCTTTAGAACTAATGCACAGTATAACTCAAAGTCTTCTTTAATTGCCATTTCTTCAGGCTTGACTTCCCATAGTAAAACACTTCACCCATATGAAAAGATATATTTGGCTGCTGAAAATTTGACCATTTTCTTCAGACAGTGCCCTGTGGGAGAGACAAGGAAAGGAAAGGCTAATTTTTTACTCCTAACCAATTTTCAAACAGTAAAAAGTAGATGCTACAGCTCAAAAGACAGCCTTTTCTTGCTAAATGCTTTTATTTTTACAGCACAGTTTGCTGAAGCACCGTTGAGTGGGTATATTTCATTGATTTGGCCAAAAGTAAACTGGCCCTAAGATTCTTCTTAAGGTTAGTTTCTAATTAAGCCTTGATGCAGTAACCATCTAAGAGATTAGTTTAAGCATATCAAACTAATGTAGTGGTATTGATTTGGAGGCTGTACAAAATATGTACAGCATGATCATACATTATGAAAGTTTTTGTGCATTTATTGAAAACAAACCAGAAAATCTCAGAGTTTTAACATGAAAATACTCCACCAATTGTTAGTTGATGCACTTCTTATTTGATCTAGAAAAGATATAACATAAAAGGGAGAGCTTTATGCCCAGGAGAAAATGATATGACATATATTTTTTGCTGAATTGGAATATCAAAGTGTGTAGTTCATTGTTTGTATTGCTTTCTTAAGCTAGAAATTCCATATTGCTTGTCCTAAACATTTAGATTTAGTACTATTATTAACTTAACCTTTCCACTGAAAATTATTTTTTAATATATTTATATTGATTTTAAAAAACAAGTAAATGTTGGTGCATGCAAATACAGAAGACCATAAGAAAGCGATATGGGAATGCAATCTTCCTACAGCACACATCAAAGCCACCTGGCCAAAGGGATGACACTAAGAAGACAAGTTCTAAAGAGAGAATAATTTGTTAACTCAAGAATCACTGCAACACTTGAGGCCAGAATAACATTTTTTAATGACTGAGAAAGAATTAAGGGCTCACTAGAAATATAAATATATTTGAAATGTACAATAGATCAGCTGACGTCCACTTCCAGCAACCAACGTGTACCATGTAATCCTAGAGATTGAATGTATTTAGCACAATTTAAAGCATTGATATCAAGGGGCTTGATGAAAGACATAACGTTAGGTGAATGCGTCTGAATCTAAATGTAAAGGAAGATCCATACCTGTCATATTCACATAACTCCTGTTAGTCTTGGTTCTTATGCAAAGCTTCCATCAATGAGAAATGTGGAATAAAACCTTTAGAACAACAGCATATGTATGTGGGTGGGTAGAAGCACATAACATAAAATACAAATTTTTTTCTGTATCTTTAGGTTTGACATCAGTTAGTAAAGTAGAATTAAACTACTATGGGTTTGGTTAGAAAGTTGTGTAGCAACATTTTTTAGATATAAAATATATGGAAATTAAGAGAACTGCTCAAAGTGTATATTAATGTATCTTCCTTGGTGCTTATGATTCAAGGAAAATATTCAAGTGTCCTACCTTTCTTCCTTAAATCACGTGTATTTGAAGAAAAGTGACCAAAGTAGAGAAAAAATGAGACAACATGACCAAATGATGAAGAGAGAAGAGAAAGAAGTAGGAAACTAAAAGGGGCTAATGCAGGTAAAAGCAGAAGTGTACAAAAGGAAGAACACAAATTGTGCCCAAAGTGTACTATGCTTTATGATCAGAGCTTGCAAGAAATAAAATATAGTATTTAAATATGAGCTATAAGAGAATTATAAATACATCTACTGTACCAAAAGCAAATATGCTAAGAAAATTGTCCATAAAAGGATCAAAGCAGAAGCATAATAGCCTTTTCATCCTTACATTACACAGTACATTGGGAATTATTAGGTTAAATCTTCTTGCAACTGTTTTTGAACTTTGTGTGGCAGAATTCATGAAGTTTAGGAAGAAAATAGTTCATATGGGCTTTTTTCCACAGTTCCATACTGTACATGGTTAGGCTGTTTACCATAAATTTAACAAGAAAGAATCCTTTCCAAGGGATATAATTTAAGTTCTATTAAAAATATAACTTCTCATGTTTTTACTGTTCAACATTTGAAAATAATAGCTACTATGGGTAGATGGTCTGGTTTTTTTCAGGATTTGTTTTAAAAAATACCACTCTCCCCCTTTTTATTTTTTGTTTGTTTGTGTTTTTTTAATTGTGGCTTGGGAGTACATTTTCCACTTTCAGAAGTGGTGATATAGGAATAGGATGGATGTATTTTCTCAGATCTGATTAGAGCAATTAAAAAAAAGTATGATTGGAATGATTTTTTTTTACAAGTTCACCCTCTAAAACCTATCAAAACCATCCTTACTGACAAGAATTTTTACTGAAAAAACATCTTACTAATACATGAATCAGTTAAGGTGGCTGAAAGATGAATTTAAAATAATTCCAGTAATCAGATGTTTTTAAAGTTTATCAAGTGCAGAACTACTAAATTTATAAATGTTTTCAGTGAAATGTATGTTTTTGAAAAGTTTTTTTATTTACTAATTTTTACTGGTTTTTGGAAATGTCAAATGAGCTTGAAAAGCACTTATTAATAGATTTCTTCTAGTACTGGTCTTGTGATCTATCTTGTTTTATAGGTTTGTTAATGGTTTTGTCATAAAACCTAGGGTATGCTTATAGAAGTGCTGACAAAACAAATGCAGTATTTCTGAACGAAGCAGAACTAGCATATCATATAGACATGAAATAGAACTGAACAACCCAGTGACTTTAAGTAATACAAGTGGAAAGAACTGCAGCAGTATAAAACCCAAATTTGTGTAACTAGAAACTAATGTTTCTCCTAAATCTTGTGACATATGCGGTCTAAAATGAGAAGAGCAAGTAAACCACCAGCAGGTTTCAGAAGCACATTGCTGTTAGTAGAGGAAGTAGTAATGAGGGGCACTGGAAGACAAGTTATCTGGAACGCTACATATAATTCTGGTTTCCAGTGTTCTGGAAAACAGTTTTTAAATTGGAACAGTTACAGTCAGGGGCCACTAAGATGGGTACAGAGATGAAGAATCTTTCATTTCACTAGAATAGCTTGTCTTCTTTTATTTTACTAAACAAAGCCTAGGAGGACACAGAAACACACTAGATGTGGGAGAAAGCAACTATATAGGCCACACAACAAAGGCAGCATCATACCATAAGGCTATAAGTTGACTATGCAAGATTTATCTTCACAACTAGAACAAAGTCCCTACCCTTTCTTGTGAGTTCACGATATATTACAAGGTGAGTGATGCAATGGTTTCATTAAATTTAACAACTATTTAAATTTAAATATAACTACTATATATTACACAGTGTTAGAGCAGAGATGTAAATGTGGATTGCAAGACCTTCTGGAGCCTAATGTATGAGCTTAGCCTGATGTATTAGGAATGATAGAAAGTGTTTGAATGACTGCAGTTATCCATTAACCAGGCTGCATGCCGTAACCGTGTGTTCCCCCTGCAATAGTGTAATGCAAGCATCGATCACGCTGTTCCAAGATGCCTGTTCTCCAAGGTATTTAAGAAATATTGTATCTAAACTTGTAGAAATAATGGTAATGGTAAATTATATCCAAGTGAGAGGAAAGTGTGGTACTATAGGCCTGTTAAGTGAAAGGGACTTGTAACTAGTGTCTCTGAAATTCTGCACCCATTGAAGCATAACAAGTAAATTGTTTACCTGACTTTGTAAACTGCATGAAAAAGTTTTCTGAGATGTTTGGAATGTTCCTGGATCTCAGATGAGGATTAATTATCAGAAACAGCAAACAATTGGCTCTGCCACTGCCAGCTCAACCTGCAACTATTGGTACCGGGTCGAGCAGTGCTGGCAACAAGTGTGTTGTACTACCTCTGTGTCCTGGCTGTGGGGTGAACTCTGGAGAAACCCTTCCATTTCATAGAGGTAGAAGAGGCTTGCTGCCTTCCGCAATGTGAGAATGGACTTCATGAGACTGCAGAGGCCTTTCTTAACTGCTAAAGAGGAGAAGGTTGATGACCTGTACGTTATGGTGTTTCTATGCTTTGAAATACCCCATAGATTCAGACTTAACTAACTCCACAAAACTCGGTCTCTCTGTTGACAAAACTTGTCATAGCATTCAAATACATACTATTCAACTACGTTTTTAAGTGACTGGAAACTAGGTCTGAATTCTGTCGCTGCCACAATAGCATAGGCTGACTATAGGAAAGAGTTGCATTAATGATTTTATCTTCTCTGTCTTCATTCCACAGGTGTAAAGTACCATCAACTCTATCTTGCCCAATGGCAAATTGACATTTTCCTTCTTAGACAACAGCAGGAGAATTGATCTCGACGTGACAACAGCAGCGAAAACAGTTGGTGCTCTCTGGGAGTTGTTCAACATATGCTTATTCATTGAAATGTTCTGCATATTATCTACATAAGAGGTAGACCTCAGCCATCCATAGAGTAGATGACAGCCATAAGCACCAGGCCATGAGTTATATTCTCAGTATAGGCTTTTCTCAGGACACCTTCTGTTCCCCTAAGTCCCCAGAGAAGAACTGATTTTGTAAACTTAAATAAATAGAATTCCCCTTTAACTAAATAGAATTCCCCTTTTCTGGCCAAATCTGGTGATAATTTGTATCATCTTCACTTTAAATGAGGAATTAGTCTGCTTCTTGGCACAATGTTCCATTCTTAATTGGCAAACAGGAATTTATCACAATGGAATAAAATAGACTATTGCATTACATTGTAAAGCATCATTAATACAAATACATATCCTTCCTTTTTGCCACCAGTGCCACTGCTCAATTCAAAATCTAAATTAATTTTCACACTTGTGTTTCTTCAAACATTATACTTTTCATCCAGTACTCCTCTTTGTACAATAAGATGTCCACTTTACATGTTAGAGAAGTGCAGCTTGATCCCTGTATCTCTTCCAAGCTCCACAGCTTTATGAAAATCCTCAGAAAAACTCATTTTTTTCCCAAATTCTCTTTAAGTGATAGCATTATTGTAATGATGATCACATTTTATTTTCAGTTTATGAATTTGTAACACATAGCTACCAAAAACTCTATCAAAAGTACTATTTTGTATATGTGCATGTACCTATGTATGTGTATGCGTCTATGTCTATGACTATGTCTATTTCTGTCTATGACTATGTCCATTTCTGTCTATGACTATGTCCATGTATTGTGATAAATAAGGGATATCAAGAACTGTTCACTGTCTCAGAGGTCAAAATGACGTAGCCTAGCTCACATTCACATGCCTGTACTCTCTTCTCCCCCCAAAAAAATGGGCAACACCAAAACTGCTTGTGTGGGATGGTCCTTGTCATGTGCTATTTGTGCCAAAATCTGGGCAGCGTGGCAGAATACCATCTGACATTAGCGAAAGCTGTATGAAGGACTACACCACTGACTGAGCATGCAGTCATAACAGACTATAACCATGATACAGTTACAGGCCATAATTGTGGTACCATCTCAAACCTGACCCTGTTTTATTTATTTGTACAGACAGGACCTATGAAATGTGAGATAGTAAGAGAAGTGTTTAACACCTGCAGAATATTAATAGGACATAGGCTGATGTTGTTTCTATGAGAACTATGAATTTTAAAATCCTAGACATCTTTGAGGGATTCTGAGTAGTGTGTTTTTGTTATCTATTTAGACTCCCTTTTAAGGAAGCCTCATGATTCCAGATACTTAAACTCACAGGTAAGTCTCACAGAAGTACAGGTGGAATTCAGTCCCCACATACCTAGGCCACATAGGTAAGGGTTTCCTGCAACATGGTTCCAATGCATTATCAGTCCTGCTTTGATTTCCAGCTGTAAGTTCCCCTTTCTGTGTATTTAGCAACTTTTTTTAAAGCAGGCATACTTTACTTCTTGCTTATGGATTGACACAGCAAGAGTAAATTCTCCTCCGGAAAGATATAAATAGTAATCTCAACTCAGCATTAAAAGCCAGTTTTAACCTTGCAAACCAGTGAGAATTCGGGGAAGAGAATGAGAGCCATGGATGCAGAAAGCGGTAGAAAGTACACATTGTCATAAATCACCTATAGTGGAGGTGTAATACAGTGAATAAGAATATATCTCAAGCCTAAATCAATACTAGCAAACTAGCCACAGAATAGATTTTTTACTCAGTACTATGTAGTTAAAATTTTGAATTGACTTTAAGTTAATAAAGTTATTGCTTGTGGAAATAATAACTTATTAGTTATATTTTACCTTTATTAATATGCATACAGAAAGTGCATATGATGACTGAAGAAACTTACTTACTTTTTTATTTTTTCATTCACAGTGAATAAAGAGTTGCCAAGTCTATATCTTGTAAAAGTTAATAACCTGAATCCAGCTGGCATATCAAAAAAAGATATGGCTTATCAGGGTTTGGAACATGACCAAGAAAACACAAAGAACTGCAATGTAAGGAAAACACTGCTTATGTTAAAAAAGATACGGGTAGTTAAGCAAAACTTTTCTTTTTAAACAGCAATCCAGAGAGGCATTTCAAGAGAGACACAATCTGAATCCTAAATTAGCATGTGGATTTCCTCAAAGTTCAAGGAAAAAGAAAACAAGTATTTTTGTTCTACATTCATAGCCAGTGCAAAGCCACTGTAGAATATTGTCATGATTTCAGCTGGGATGGAGTTAACTTTCTTGCTAGCAGCTGGTGTAGTGCTATGTTTTTGATTTGGCATGAGAAACCATGATGACAGTGCACTAAAGTTTTTCATTATTGCTAAGCAGTCAAGGCCTTTTCTGCTCTTGGTACCATCCTGCCTGCAAGCAGGCTGGGAGAGCACAAGAATTTGGGAGGGGATACAGCTGGGACAGCTGACCCTAACTGATCAAAGGGATATTCCATACCATATGACATCATGCTCAGTATACAAACCTGGGGGAAGAAGAAGGAAGGGGAGGACATTCAGAGTTATGGCATTTGCCTTCCGAAGTAACTGCTGAGAGCCCTGCTTTCCTGGAGATGGCTGAACACATGTCTGCTAATGGGAAGTAGTGAATTAATTTCTTGTTTTGTTTTGCTTTGCTTTGCTTTGCTTGTCTGCATGGTTTTTGCTCTACCTATTAATCCGACTTTATCTCAACCTGTGATTTTTTCCTCACTTCTACTCTTCTGATTCTCTTCCCCATCCAAACTGGGGGGAGTGAGCGAGCTGCTGCATGGTTCTAGCTGCTGGCCGGGGTTAAACGACAAGAATTTTTTTTCTCCCAAGTTTCTTTGGACTCAGTTTAGTCCTTATTGTGGTATTATGATACTTGAAAATCTCTATGTGTAAGTAGCCATAAATGTATTTTCTCAATACATTAATGTCTTGTGTCAGTGTTTACAGTGTGTTCTAAAATCTTTTTCTATTTCAATCCAGAATTGCTATTTTTTGTTATAGGACAACTTTCATCAAGGTCCAGTTGGAGATGCAGTCAAGTTTTTATTTTTGGCAGCTAATGCACCTAAAGGCATCAAGTTGGCAGTAACAAAAATTAATGGTAAAATTTTATTCTTCTGTTACACCTCATTATATAAAAAAACCCTATCAGATGGAACTGTAGTTTTTTCGGGAAATATTCTATATAAACTATCAAATACTTTGATTTGCATACACTGACTCCTTTTCAGCTTTCTCTGTAGCTATGAAATACTTTGTTATTTTACTTGAATTCATTGAATTATCCATAAAATTATATAAAAAACCCTGAAAAATTGGCTTTATTTCTCTAAAAATTAAAAAAACCCTTCTATTCTCTCTTCACGATCAAAATAATGTTTTTATTTGTATATTTAGTGTAACCTAAAATTATTATGTGTTTTTTAGATAAAGATGCTATAATGCAGATTATTTGCACTGCTTAGCCTTAGCATAATTTCTCTCATGCAGCCTCTTAGAAATCTCAAAAAGTCAGAGGAAAACCAAGAACCACAGATAAGATACTGTTGACCTCCAGGATCTCTCCGGGCCTCTGAGACTTAAAGGGCAGAATATATAACTTATTGATGGATAGGGAACATAATCAGTAAAGTCCAAAGTCAAGGTCTTCCTTTCTCAAACACCTTTTTTAGTTTGATATGAATGGTCCAAATCAGGATACTTTACATAAATTATAATTGATTGATTGATTGATTGATTGGTGAAGTTGTATTTATTACTCAGAACTGTTTCTTTTGAAATCACAATGATTAGTCGTGCTTATAAAAATGAAAAGTTATGCAGAGTACATACAATTTAAAAGTTAAAATTATATGCATTTAAAAATATTTTTACAGTTCTGATGGGAAATATTAACTTTTTTGTTTGATTTGGTGATACCTAGAAATGTTTGTGGCTTCTATTACCATATCTGAGAAGTTTTTATTTTCATTTATCCTTTTTTTTTTTGGTAATTGAATTCCAAACAAAATTTTTATAAGGTTTTAGAGTCACTCATTACAATTTTATGTCTGCTTTGCAATTCTAGTTTTTCTGTCTTAACATCAAGTGTGTGTGAAGGGAAATGAGATCACTGCATCTATTCCTCTCATTTGATGTAACTCGTAGACATGTCTTGGCTAAATTGGGCAAGAGTCTTTCTCTAATAGAAAAGATGGGGAAAAAAACCTGAGTATCATTAAAATCAGAATAAGAAACATATGTATTCTTTTACAATTGTTTAGCAGCAGAAAGCCTGAGGTGGAATAATTCTTTAAAAGGATTGAAGACACATATATTGAAAAGAAAGGAGTGACTTGACTTACAGACTGACTAGACACCAAATAGTAATATGCCCTAGTGATTCCAACTGCATTTTAGGCAAATCGCATCTAATAATCACATCATAACCTTATCTTTCAGGAATTATTGAAAGCATATCCTCCAGAAAATCTGGCAAACTAGTTGAGAACAAAGATATATCTAGGGGACAGCTCAGCAGTATTTTGAGACCAAGTTTATCATAGTCTACAGGAAGAGAGAACCTGCAAACCTACTTTCCCAGGTGCAGGACTTCTAAATTCCTAAGCATTGCTTCTAGCCTGATACACACTATAACATGCCTGAACATGGGTTTCTCAAGGTTTGAGCAGCCTGTAGGGTGCTTATCTCAGTCACCCAGTGAGGATGCAGATATGGCATGCTGCACAGAATCTTTCAGTTATACACTGTCTAGGTGGCTGATAAATAGTCAAAAAGTAACATCTCTCTGAATACAACAGGCCAGGGGCCACTTGCACAGGTTTTTGAGGCCAAATGGGATGGCATCAGTTGCAGACAGGTACCTACACTTTCTTCCCCTCAGAGCTCCGTTTGGTCTCTCTCAGCTGGGGCCAGGGCAATGCCTGGGGGAACCCTGGGCAATGCCTGGTTAAGCCTCACCTGGGAATGTGCCAAAAACAGCAATATGGAAGTACCAGTAATCCTACACTGCTGTTTTATTTAATGGTAAAACCATTAATCAGGGAGAACGACAGTATTATATACTTTTAACCTTCTATTAGAGTTCAGTCTTCCCCTGATGTGAAATCAGTCTCTCCAGAGAGAAGGAGCTGATCCTAGATTGATTTCTGAAATACTCTCGAGCTTCTAGGATTTAAGAGGAGATGGAAAATTGATTTGTGTTTCACATGCTACATTCCTTTGTGGAACATGTCTTCAGCCACAGTAATCTAGTATTTCTCCATTACAGTAACGTGTATGAAGCCTGATTTACATTAGGCTTTTGTAATACAGTTCTCTTTTAACTCCCAAGACCACAGGAGACATATTGATATTCCTCACTTACTTTTGGCATGAACACAAGGTGCCTGAAACCTGTTTCTTAAGTCAGAACGTAATGCTTCCCTCTCTGCCCTGTGAATGACCTCTTTCTGAATATCCCAATGAAAAAGGATAACATTTTCAAGGCAGGAAGCAGGAGGCATTTCTCTATTCCTGTTTCTGCTACATGAATTAAATATGATTAAACCGATGGCAAGGTTTCACTCTTAAAATGTTCATTCCTGAGAGAAACAGAATAATAAGAGTTTTGTTTAGCAGATATTCAGGTGAGGTTTGTATATTCAGGAAACACCTTGTAGACTGCATAAGGCCAATATTTCTAGTATTTGTCAGCTCACAGTCCCTTGAAACTATTAAAATGGTCAAATCGATTTCTTTTATAACCCTGACCATTCTCAAATGGATTATACCAGGTCTATTCCAGGTAATTTGTTTAGTTAAGTCATAGTCTTGTTTGTTTCCATTATGATTATAAAGAAATATAAAATTCATTTTGGTTAGGGCAAGTAAGCTGAACAATCTGAATTCCACAGTTCTAAAACTCACTCAACAATAGGAGGTTAGGAGATATAAAAATTAGACTTTGTTCAGTGTCAAGAGGGTATGAATTCACGTATGGATTCCCATTTATGACAATTGACTTTGCGCAGCATGAAATAGATGTCTCAGTACAAAAATGATGACATATTGCTTTCATACAGTCTCTTAAAAATGAATGAGATTCTGCAGATAATTCTTCTAGGATTTTCACCTTTTTTATTGGCATAAACAAATAGAAATAGTTTATATCCTGCTACTTCTATTTCAATGGCTTTAAAAACACTGTAAAGCATGGAGTCTGGGTTTTTTCTAGCATGCAGTAACTATCTCCTTGATTGAGAAGGACCATTTTTAGAAAATCTTATCTTTTTGTTCCTTTTTATAAAAGAACAAAAGAGCAAAGATCGCACTGTTGTGTGTTGCCTCCTGAAAATACTGCGTATAAATGATTTTCCCCTCGAGATCTTAGGATGTCAACACAGACACACCCAGCAAACTTGCATTATCTCTCTGTAGTACAGAGCTTAGTTATTACTTGGGTTCCTAAAAATTCTCTTGAGTTTTCCTAGGGACATGATGTCATGACTAGTAACCGAAGAAAGACTAAAAACCATAAAAATTGGTCTTTTAGAAATGTTTTTGTTGTATCCAATAGAAACTTCTAGACTACAATATTTCTTGTGTATTATCATAATATTTCTCTATTTTCCAGGCTCTCTGTGAACAGGTCATTTTGAAGACATGTTTTCTATGTGAATTTCATTCTAGTAGCGTAAATGGGAAAAAGATCCAATATATAGCAAGGTATTTTCTTACTACATTGAATAACTCAGTAATCAAATTGGGTTTTTTCTCCACTTCTGTACATCCTAGACCCTGAAAATAAATTCCAGGATCTGGATTTTGCCTATCACTATTTAGTTAGTTATTTATTTTAAATAGAGTTATTTATCTGGATAAAGAAACACACCATCCTTCCTATTCACTTTGAGAGTATAAGAGACTTCCTGGGCTGACCTCAGCTCTTTGACCTCTAGTTAAACAAAACATGTCCCCAAAACTAGAAAAAAAAAAATAAAGCTTGAAAGCTGTAAGTGCTGCTACCAAAAATTAATTAAGGAAAGCTGTGAAGAATACTAGCATTATTGATACTTCCAGCAGCATTTCAAACAAATGCAGTTTTGAAAGTAATTCCTGAAGTTGGTGAATGCTAAGTATCCTCTGAGAACACCGTTACACAGATATTCACACTAGAAATCCAGAGGAATGTCCTGTTTATGACCATTCTAAAAATGAAGTGCTGTGTTTCTCAGTCTCTTTAGAAAAGGGAGTTTGAGAAATATCTACTGAGATGTAATTAATCTTTTCCAGTTGTAATTAAGAATCATGCAATTAAGAGCTGCACCCGTCATTTGTAGATGTGCTTATAAACTGCTATACATACATTTCTAAACTCTAACAGATACCTCCTTCCAGTTGCAGTTTGGTTTAGAGAAATTTAATTTTAGATGAATTTTTAATTCTTTAAGAAATTGAATTTTATCCAATACATTTGCAATTGAAAGCTATTTCTTGAACATTATTTCTGCAGATAATTGCATCCCTTATAGCAGTATGGGATAAATAAAAAAACATCAGAGCAAAAGAAGAAAATCACATTATGAATGAGGAAATATGATAGCCAAACCTTATAGGTTTAAGCCCCTTCTTATGTCTCTATATATGTAGACAGCTATCAAGAAAGGTAAACTCACACTGTCCAACTAGGGGAAGAGTCATCTCTCAACCTGCTCTCTCTTTCGCATCGGTTAACATCATTCTGCTTGCAACATAAAGACAATGGTGGCTACCAACATTCATTTAGGTCGGTGTTTCTTTTGACACTCCAACTCATGGAAAATGAAAGAAAAGCACTTTCTCTAGCTACTGGTGAAATGAGAAATTGGTCAAAGACTGAGGTCTTTGAGAAAGTTGTCTAACAACACGAACTCCCATGCAGGGGGACACAACTAAAATGACGCATAGATATTAGCAAGGAAAAGATGCATTTGAATTTACATACATTTACTTCTCCAGATTCTAGAAGTTTATCTTTTCTATAGGCATTGTAAAGTATGACAAAATAGATCTTTTCTCATTATTTTCCCTGATCAGAAACCAAATGGCCCAAAGCCAACCCATGAGAAACTCATGAATGTTTTCAACCATTCTACAAACTTCAAGTATGGTTTACGCCTTTGGGAATTTTCTGAGTCTGTGGAATTACTGAAGCAATATTTATTAAATATCACTTAACCCGATCTCTTTCTTTTTCCAGATGCTGCCATGTAATATCTGCTTACCTATTGCATAAACTTTTTACCTTTTCTTGGAATTAATACAATGAGTTATGAGTATAGGAAACCTAAATTGAGAATTTTCTAATTTAAGTCCTCTGAATCATCTTCTAGAAAGATGCTACTGGCCTGTTGGGTTTTTAATGCTAGGTAGTCTGAATTCTGTTCTATGTTAAACATACTACCTACTCAGAGTAGTAAAAATTTACATCCATATTTTGCAGAAACAAAGGGAATGCACTGTCAAAGCAGTGAGCCTCTGTTAGAATCTAGGCCTACATTAGGCTTTAAATTCATCAAACCACCAGTTTATCTCCCAGATGTTGTAAGGTAGGATGTTAGGTTGCTATCACTATTCCTTCCCTGAAAGAATGATCAATAGCAAACATGATGGATAGTGCTAGGCAGAGAAAGAGTGGTCCTGGTTGTGAAAGATGCTGATTACATTTTGCCCTGTGGGGCAAACTTTCATTTCACAGAACTGCTAATACAAAGCATCCCTTTCACTCAATCAGGGCTTATTGGAAGGCTTCTGTTCTCTCCCTTGCAGCTCTAAAAAAATATGGCACAGAAACTCTCCAGTTATCTCACTGTCAGAAACCTAATGTTTCTGGCTTCAAAGCTGTTTACAGCAATGCTGTGTCAAAGAAGGCCACTGTCACATTTCCTGAGCCGTTATCCCAAATCAGTGTCCTAGAAAAATTTCTCTGCTTTTTCTTCTGCCAGCTATTTCTCTGCTATTTACTTTTCCCTTTTCTCTAGCTCAACCTAGGGACTGTGTATGGTTCCCTAATCTTCAGCCTCTTTGACTAAATAATGCTATGTGTCACTATTAACTGAAATGTAGGTCAGAGTACCGTATAACATTATTTCTTAAATTATTGTGGTTATTACTTCATCTTGCCACCAAAAAAGGAATTATGCCTGTGACCACTCTTTCTCAAATATTTCTGCACCACCATGAAATATCTGAGAATAGACAATAAAATTGCTTTTTCTTCTTTTGTGTCAGAATGAATCTAATGTACTATTAGGGAAAAACTGTCTCCATTGCAGGAAAGTCACTTGTGGTTCGCTGCCCCAACATCATTCAACATGCATTGAAAGCTGTTTTGAAGGGATGCAGTGACAAAAATATGTGAAAAATGTATTGTGTTTTTACCTGAAATACAGCATCTTCTTACAGTCTTCCTCCATGCTTTCCAAATCAGAAATTGGGTAGGAGGGAACAGAGTGAAAATTGAACTTAATAAAAATAGTCAAGAAACAAGTAAAAAATCAAAAGAGAAATATTTAAACCAGGACTCTTTTTTTTGACAATTTAGAATCCTATATTTATTCATTTATTTATTAGATACTTACTTATAGATTTATATTCATAAAAATACTCATAGTGAGATTGTAATAGGTATCTCTTTAAAAAATAAAAAGAAACTTTAAAAAGCTGGTAGAATTAAAGCCTGATATTGTTATATTTTTTAATAATTAACATTTAAAGATTCAGGTGGCTTAATCATGTCACAATTGCATCTTTAAAGATTTCTGCAGCTGACATTGTTTCTGACTGTATGGAATGCAAATTCAAATACCCATATCTTTCATTGTTTGTAGGTATGTTTTTTATAGAAATGTCCTCTGAGTATAACTAAGAAAAATAAATGTTTTGGAGAGATATTTCAGCATAAGATTTATTTATTTTTTTTGTCTCTTAATGTTATAATTGGATTGTTGGCTATTGCAAAGATCCAGAATGAGGACCTAACATATAAAGTACCTTATTTTGTACTTTACCTATTTCATATAGTTTAACCTGGCTAGCAGTGTAGACCAGACAGACGCAACGAGGAATTAAAATCCTCATCTTCAACATCTGTCTTCTCTAACTTCTTCCTTACAATTTGCTCCCATTCCCACTTTCACCTGATGTCCTTACACATTTCTTTTCTGAAATTAGAGGTTATTTCTCTCATCATGGCTATGTCTTTTCATTCACAGACCATGAGAAAAAAATCAGTCTTGGAGTCTAAATTCCCTTATAATTTCTAACTGTTAATTCTTCAGCTGAAAAAGAAGACTGTTTAAAGCCCTGACATCACCATGTGAATTTTATACTAGGGTCTTCGGAGGTAAGTGTCACTGGTAAGTGTCTTTCCAGGTTCTGTTGCTGCTTTTAAAATTATTCCTGGTACCACAGCACACTAACTTTTCATAGTTGTAAGTACTGCTTACAATAAGGCTTTGTTTGGGTCTGCCATTTTCTCTTGGAAAGTATCAGGTGACAGGAATGCAAAATGCCATGTTGACAGCAAAATGCTTACTTGACAGTTTTGACCTGCTGTAGACATCACATTGACAAATGCCACAACAGGATCCAATGGGTGGCATTTGACAGGTGCTATGCCAGGCAGACATACCTCCTGGCTTCCATCCTTTTCCTTCTGCTCTTGCTTGCACTCAGACAATGCTCAGTCTTCAGAAACAGAAATACATTTACAACAAAAAGCTTGTAAACTGGGATGGTGAAGGCATAAAGTGTGAGAATGTCCCTGTAGAGTGTGGCATAGGACAACAATTCTAGCAAAGAAAAATGAATTGTGATATTTTATAGCTCCTGGTAGATTGCAATTTTGAAAAGTGAAAAAAGAAAAGCAAAGTAAGTCTGACTTAACACATAGGATGTAAACAATGATGTAAACAGCATAAAACATAGTGTTTCCCTACAATTTTCAACAATGGATTTTTTTATTGTTTGCTAACATGTCCAAGGAGATGTTATGATCTTGGTTACTCATTCTGCTGCTGAAACAAGCAAATAGGTCAAGGCAAAATCTCCCAGAGACAGAGCTGCCTTGAAGTCCATCAGTCTAGATGCCAGGCAACTTCATGCTGAATCACAGTCTAATTAATAATCAATGTTGTTGGTGTATTCTACGACAGCAGACTTACCCTATAACTATTTCGCATAAATGTCAGAAAAATCTTGTTCAGAAGTCTACGTAATTATCCATTTCCTAGATCCCATCATTATATCACGCATAACGGGTTTGACATCATCTTAGCAATAGTTACCACAAAATTTGATCTGAGTAGAGTCCCCTTCACAATTAAGATATCTAGAATGTAGAGTGAATTCTATTTTAACATGCCATTTAATGAGCTCTAAATGTGATATGAGTAAAGAATAAGAAAAGCTTAATTTCTATTATATACTTTGACCCATTCCATAATATTTCTATTCAGAATAAATATACCTAAGTTCAAACAATAGTCAAAATTCAATATAATTTCTAAATGTCACAAAAATATGATTTTAGTCAGATAAAATCTTAAATAGAAGCATGACTAAAATAATTGTGATTTTTTGCATATTCGTAATAATAATCATAATTTTTATAGCACTTAAGACTTCCAACTTATCTCTTTCATTTAAGGGTCTCAGAGCTCATTACTGGTTTAAGAGCTCAGACATCTTTATAAAGTGAACAGATGTTATCTTCGTTTTGCAATAGGAATATTGGCAGAAAATCATCTTCTAGGAAAGTCACTAAAAACTGTTCCAGACTCTGTTCCTCCTCTCCCTATATTATATTTCTGCATATTTTAACTATCCCAGCACTATTGCTTCAAAATTGGAAATGTTTTATCTGGTTAGAATTCAGGAATGCTGTGACATTTTTACCTGGTTCATTCTTTCAGCTCAGTATGTATACTTATTTCATAGTCACTCATTTTCTTGCACTTATATTTACATAATGATAGCACAGTTCTATCTTAGTAACTTTTAGCATAGTATGCAAATTCCTATTCTCTGAATTGCAGGAAGCTGTTATTAACCAAGCAAAATACAGGGATTTACATTAATCAATGTGTTGCTCTCTCAGTTATTTTATTGCAGTTATCTAAATTTCATAGCTCTAAATATCTAAGGTAAGAAAGAAAGACTTTTGAAAATTGAGCTGGAGTGAACTGAGTTTTTGTAATTGACATGTTTTTTATTGACCATGGTTTTGTGGACCACACGGTCTTGTAGCTTTTTATGATAAATATCACACAGGTAAGAAAAATTATAAAAAGTAAAGACTGTACAATAATCTAGGTGAAGGCACCATCATATAAATGTTTGTACAGTAAAACGTGTTGCATAACATTTTCTTCTAAATCTAGTTTGTTGATAACTTTATCCTATAGAAATACTTATTTAAAATACTGAAAGATGAAATGTTCTCAGGGAAGCATAGTTACTTAACAATACAGTAATAATAAGAATAGCTACTCAAAGATACAATAATAATTGTGGCATTAGACACATAGAGACAGGTTTCCCAGTATCTTTCTATCTATCTGTCTATCTATCTATCATCTATCTGTCTATCTCTAGTATCACCACTCTGTTGACTCTGAAAGAATGACAGCAATTTACAGAGGGTCAAAGAAATTTGTCCAATATACTTAAGTGACTTAGAAGCTCAACTGTAGAGAACTCCAGCTCTTAATTGTGTAGGCACATTTTCAACCCTTTGACCTATTTGTTCTGGGAGACGTTTAAGAATAAAAATGTACATTTGGTCTTAGGTGATTCATCCTCAACTTTAGGAGCACTTTGTGTGATATCAAGAGAAAATATGTCACAAAAAATAACAAGCACAATTTTTCTTCATAAGGAGACAAAACCTCTCCTTTGCCTTGTTCTCAGAGCAGCTGCAGGCTGGTGGCTGGGACACTGCTTGGGGAGGTGAGATGCCAGTGGAAGATTAGAGCCAGTTTACATCGAGATATGATTTGTCTATTAGGCTGCCAAAAGTTGTTTGGGTGTTATACCTTGTACCGTATGTCCTTTGATATGTTTAATGTTTCTTCTTTTCTCATACTGGGGTAGCTCTTGTCTTGGGGATAGTAAGATTCACCCCCAACCACACACTTTTATAATTCTTTGAGTCTTATTTCCCTCCTGCTAAGCACAGAGTGCACATGCTGTCAGCAAGTCCGTAATCATCTTACACAGTTGTAATTATTGGGGAGAGCAGGGGGGGATGCTCTGGTTATACCCAAAGCTAGAGAGGGTGGCTTAAGGTAACTCAGGATGAGCATGAAAAACAGCATTGAGGAGAAAGTGAGAAGATCCCTGCGTCCCAGCTGTCCTGTGATTTTGTCCATGAGGTAAATGGACTGAGTCTATTATATAACTGTTTGCTTCAGCCTCCTTCTTATGATGAACGTGAACAACTGGGGTTTTCAGTCTTGAAAATCTGCTTTAGGAAAGCATTACAAATTTCTTAGATTTCTGTGCCTACACAGTAGCCCTTACCCAGGAATTTTCTGGCTATGCCCAACATGTCAGGTGGACATAGGAAAATTCAGACTAAGCCAAAAAGAGGTGCATAGGAGAAAACAGAAAAGTAATATTGATCTAATTTTCTGTGTTCCAATGTATTACACTTAAATATTCTAATCATTAACATTGTCTTTATAATCAATGATCTATACTGTTTTGTGTAATACTTCTTTTCTCTAAGCCACCTCTGTGCTACATACATGCAAATGCACACACACACCTACTGTAAAATTTTCTGTTGAAATTCCTATCAGCTGAAAACCATTAGAGCTGCCACTGTCTCATGAATTAAAGGTTTGTACAGGATAACTGTATACACATCTGAGAAAACCTAAAATGAGTGTTCAGGGCAACTTTCTAGCAGCTGTTTTGAAGCTATGCAAAGCAGCTAAAACTGGGACCCAGAACTGTTCTCAGTGGTTTTAGATTAATACACCATTCCCAAAATTAGGGGTTGTAAATATTTGTAATTGCCTGCAAATTTGCAGCAGCTGAAATAAAGTACTCATTAAACCTGGTCTTCCACTCCAGTTATCTTTGTTTTTTTCTTTCCCTCAGGAATCCATTTTCTCTTGGCTAATGCCAATAGTGCTAAATTTTTTCAAGACAATTGCTATATAAAACGTATATACATTCAATATTAATTTCATAACTTCTCCACAAACTATCAGGAGTGATATGAAAGTTATTGTCTATACTCTTATGGAAAGATAATTTTATAGTATTACTATACATTAATAGGAAGCAACGGAGACCTAAATAGAGAACTAATGGCTCATGCATGTGTTTATTTTTTGAAGTATGAGTATATCCCCGGAACTCAAATATAAGCACATATAGAAACATGGCAAGATTTTGTTCTAAAGTTATTTGTTTAAGACTCTGCAAATACAACAGTGTAATTATAAAAAGAGTACATCTCATAAACATATCCATAGCCTCAAATTTACAAATGTAGGAGCAGAACCACTTAATGATCTCTGGAAATCAACTAGAATGACCTAAGGGACTAGCACATATTTTGTCCCAAAGTGTTGGTTTTAAATAATTTCCTGGTTTTTAAATCTAGAACCCTAATTTGGCATCTCATCTATTTATATTATATACATATACATATACATATACATATACATATACATATACATATACATATAGGTTCTTTAAAAAGGAATACAAAAGAACCAGCTTTATCATCAGGCTGATACCTACTGTTGGCCTGAAAGAAATACTGACCTACCAGTGTTTTGTACACAGGGAGGCACTTCTTTCCAACCTCTATTGACAGGCTCTTCAAAAAATTAGTCAATTTTTTCAGAGTTAGTGATGTTGCTATGTTTTCCCTCCATAAATTTACATATAGGAGTATGCAGTCAAGAGGCCTTGACGAGGACCTAATACAGATTTCTTACTCCCAGAGCATCTTAGCCCATACTTTGTGAGGCGTTTGTTCATCTAGGCGTATACAGGTGTGCTCTGAGAAGCATGTGCTCTCCTAATCTGTGAAGATTTCTAAATATAGGTCAGGCCTACATGAGAGAGAGTTCAGCCTGGAGAGGAATTTCTTCCTTCATAAGAGGCAAAAAGATAAAACATGAACTATCTGAGAACTGTAAGATAAAACTTATGGCCCCAAAGATATTTGCATGTCTCCAAAGTTTGGTAGCTACTGAGATGGGGTTTTTAAAACCACAGTTTTACAGTAACCAAATCCATTTATGTGCCTCTGTGGATCTGGTTCCTCTTTATCCTCACCAGGCTCTCGATTAAGCTTGTCTTTAAAAGCTTTGACTAAATTAGACTTTTATTACTAAGAAGAAAAGTAGTGTCTTTGTTTACCGTTACAAATGGGAAAATGTTTGAGTTTGTAGTCACAGCACTTTGGTAAAGAATGAAAGACAATTAAATCTAACAGGGAAATCTAATAAATCATTCACTGGAAAAACTGGGAGACACGTAATAGTTTTTCCTGCAACAACTGTGAGGAATCCAGAAAGATTTGCTGTCTTCTGAAGCTGAACAAGGCACAAATAATAGCGAGCACCAGAAAAGAACTATTGCTTCTAATGCTAGTCAGCTCCTCACAGCTAAGTTTTTGCCCAGAGCTTCTGTTACCTTTTTCTTCCTGGGCTCCTGTGATATTACATTTATTTTCTCTTGTGGTCTTTGAACAGAAGTGTACAAAACCTTCAATATAAAACTTGGGTCAATTTTCAAACTCAAAGAAGCTACACAGTGATCAGTCACAGAATTACTGATTGAGGCTGGATCTGTAGTAGATATGTACGGTTTGTATGGCAGTCAGCTAAGAGTTGGGTCTGTGTGCAAGTATATTATTATTCCAAACCAAATACAGACCTCAGGGGGTACAAACTCAACTGGATCAAACCTTAATAAACCAACAAACCTGAAAGAAACAAATTCCTTTCCCACACGTAGGAAAAGGAAAATATGCTGCAATTACATGAGACAGCAAAACCACAGGTTTTTACATATATCTGTGAAAGGTGTAACAGGCTAGTATTTAACTACAATCTGCTTTGAGATTTAATGAAAAAAACATGCTGCTGTTGATGATGTTACAATGATAGTGAACTATTTTGTTTGCTAAATAAAATTAGGTTGTAAAGAGACAGATTGCTAGGATAGCAGCAAAAGTGAATTTGGGGACAATAATGCTTTCATCAGGGAAATAATCCAAAATGTTGCTATGTCTCTGGAGTTTTTAGTTTTTAGTTTGCTGAAGGTTTTACAGGCACATTAAGAATATAAAAACATCATGGAATGGTTCTTTGTAGAAAAGGTTTCTTCTTCAGCTCTCTTGCCTAATGGCAAATATTTGCAGCTTCATGAGACTACCCAAAAATTCATCTTCCTTTGAGTTTTCACATGCCAAAGGATTAATCTGGAGTAAATCAGAAACACTCAGAAACGTGTAGCAGTTATGAAGCTCACATAATTTTGAAAATTCATCTTTGTGGACTTCTTAGACGCACAAATCAGATTAATGTTATCTGAAAAAAAAGTGCCCATCTCAAAAAACTTACATTTAGATTCTTATCAATTAAGACTGTCCACGGATTTCATACCTTGATTTTGTGTAACTTAAAGGTGAAGATTCACCCAATGTTTCTGAGGGAGATAGGGCTTAAAAGAGCTTGAGGGGAGTGAGCTGGGCCTGCAGTTTATTAAGTCAGAAAGACAAATGGCAGATCTGCAGCAGCAAAAATATTAATGCATTATCACATAAGATTTTAAATACTGCCTGTAAGTTCAATTGCTGATAAAGTGGTATTAAATTAATTCAAATTACAAAAATAAAATGCACAAAGTAGCAATAAGATTCTACTTTCAGTCTTTGTGAAAAATACAGTTCTGGTTTGTTAGGTAACTAGACATATGGCTTTTGACCTGCAGAACTGAAGGTCTACTCAAAATTGCTTCAAATTTTGTATGACAAAGAAACAAAGAACAGCTGTGATGGTTTAAAGCTATTATTGTCTCTGTTTAGCTAGACCTCTTTCTACTAGAACTAAGACTCTGCTTGAAGTCACTTTTTGATAACTTCTCAAGGAGATGGGGAGATGGATTTTATTAGAAGTATGCCATAGCCATTTTCCCAACCTTCAAGTACTCAGAATGTTGCCCTCTGTTTAGTTGCCGGTTATCCAAATGAACGAAATAACTGAAAGTTTGTAGTTCAAATTTGTATGCGGATTTCACTGCTGATTTTGATTTCTGTGTTCTTTATTTATTTTAATTAGATGAGTTTGGATTTGCATTTTGGTTTTAACTTTCTCTTTTTTTTTCTTGACCTCATTTCAGGGCCCATGAATTTCAGGCAGGATGTACTTTATGTCTGATTTTTAAAGCTTTACATATTTGTAAGGATTACTTTGTGGTTTCAGATAAATTGTATTGTTTTGGCCTGCATCTTTTCTCGTTAGCCATCACATGTTGCAGTTGGCAACACATCTTTGACAGGATTTTTCCTGGTTTTGATTTGATCCATGTTCTCTTGGGTTATGTATCCCAACCCAGGGACCATTAACGTAGTTACAAGGCTGTTAACAAAGACATACTCGTTTGCTTCCACAGAAGCAGTCAAAGCCAGGAACTTTTGGAAATTCAGCTTACAATCTCCAACAATGCTCTAGCTCTTTGAGTCAGCAGAATCACTCCAACTTGTTTCATGGGGAGCCATTACTTTTTCAGAACCCACACTGCCTAGACCATTCTCCAGGATGTTACAGGCTCATAAGGTTTGTTAACAGCACATGCAATAGGATTTTGGTATAATTTCTGGTTAAATCTCTTCCTTGAATAGGACAAACTGAAATGAAGTAGAAACAAACTCTAATTGATCACTGACACGTATTTCCCAGTGATCAAGGTTTCAAAGGGGGAGGGGAAAAAATTGCATTAAAATTAATTAATCTCTCATAAAAATGTGTAAAGCAGTCAGACGTACCTATATCACAGAAGGCAGGTTTCAAATGCTTTCCGTTACTCTGAGAAACCCCTTCTTCTTATTTAATGAAACACAATGATGTCACAGTCGATGTGGTGGATGGAAAAAAAAAGTTCCCTTTTTCTTTTCACAACAAGAAATATTAACACATTATATGCATCAATGCATACAAAAATCATATAATTTAGAAAACATTCTCTGCACAAAAGCTAGTTTAGCACTCTAGAGCACACAGCACTCCACCCAGAAAAAAAACACAGTGGAAAAAAAAAATAGTCAGTGTTCTTTTCATAGTGTATGATGATCTTCTGGTGTTTGCACTTAATATTCTTAGTTTGCTCTGTTATTGGTTTTATGCATTATTGCTCTGTATATAAAGTATAGATATCTTACCAATTATTCTCACCAGTTATCCAGTCTCTATACTTCTCTTCCTGCCCTTAATTGATTGCTTTGTTTAAATTTTACATAAATCTTTATCTTTTCAATATAATTTTTTATTTAATATCTTCTGTAAAGAAAGGGAGAAAGAGCTGCTCTTTTTCTGAAGAGAACTGAAATGTGCACAGCATTAGAAAAGAAGTAAAATTTTGTGGTTTTTTTACTTTATCAATGTTTAACATACATTAGTTAAGTATTCAGTCATTATTTATCTTCTTTTCTTTTTCTCTTCAGTGTGGAACCAAAAGACAGTGTTTGAGGAAGGCAGTACTCACAGTTCAAAGAAATAATTTTTAAGGTCATTATTGCAGCACTGAAGCACTTTCTCTTTGTGCATAAAACTGACAATTTTGATGAAAGGTGGAGCGGCTGTTTCTTCCAATTTCTTTCTCAAAATGATGTTTTGTGATTTCTTTTTAAGTGATTCCCTTTCATGTTTATTTAGTTGTGCAAACTACAGAATTGGACAGGGAAGCAGATGTGGCCTGAAGTTGTAATTACTCATAACAAACCCAAACACTTAGTGAAGAGAAACCTTTTGATGAACATGATTTATGTAATTGTCATTTGACAAACAAATGTCATCATAACTGATGCATTTCTGTATTGCTGGTCAGTTTGCTTCTGTTAAAGACAAAGTATGGGTATGAGACAAAAAATTTAGTGTTGAGTTTTTTCTATAATTTATGAGATTGCAACTTAAAATTATTGTAATGAACTTCAACAAACTAGTCTGATTCAGAAAGTCAAAAATTCTGTCTATGATCTAAAATAATGCAAAAACCCTTGTATTGAACTTAGAAGGAAATAAAATAGGAGAGTAACAAAAGTGAAAATGGAAAATCATGAACTCATTTGCATACATAAAGGACAAAAACCTAGTTGCTTTAATTCAGTCCAGACTGATCTGACTCCAAGGTCAGTGAAAGTTCCCTAAGTATTGAGGATGACTACACTTATGAGAGAACAGAGGACTCAGACGAGAGTGTGCTTTTCCAGCAGCAATAGGATCTGACATCAGAATAGCTTTTGAAAAAAAATAACCAGCCACACAAACCAAAAACAGAGACGTGCACTAACATACACACGCAGTGGGAATTACAGTTGTAAAATACAAAATGGACTTTTGGGAATAATTGCCATGATTCTCATTTCTGGTTTTGATAACTCATTTAAGCATTTTTTCCCTCATTTAAGAAAAGTTAATGTCTGCTTTTTAGTGATGATATCTGGCTGAAACTAGCAGCACCTGCTTTACAGTTTTTGCTGCCACAGGCAATCTAGAAAATGTTCATGTAGGTGAACCTCCAGTGGCACAACAAATGGTCATTAAACAATTTGCTGCCCTTAATATTTTGCTGCCCTAGGCAACTACCTGTTCTACCTGTGTGGTAGAACCAGTTCTAGGAATTGCTGATGCCTCACGTGTCTTATCTTGCTTTTTATGTTTGACTCTGCACACTACAGCTCACTGATCCTCTAAAATAACATTGATTCAGTTGTCTATCCAGCTCCAAAGGTGGATCCCTTCCCAAATGTTTTGGGTAGTACAGAATCTCTTGGTTTCTAATCACTGTCATTTTATTGCCTAACTTGCTACTGGACTTTCATTTTGGCAGTGAACTCACTATTTAGCCTCCTGACTTCATTTCTATCATGGTGCTGAACTTACATTAACCCCTCTATACCATTTTTTGTCCCCTCCTATGTTCTTTAGTTCTCTGTCTTCTTACTGTCTCCTTCCTTTCCTTTCACACTCTGGCAGGCTACCACTTTCTTGTTACTTTGACTGCCCTGCAATAGATGGTGTGCACTCTGATAGCCCTCAAGCTGCTTATAGCTACTCCATTTCTTTTTCTGTGTGGCAGGAAGTCACAGACTTAAATATAAAATAAATAAATAGCATAAAATATTAGAAAGCTGCAAGTTCTAACATTCTTCCTTTCTCGCTTTGAGCTCTACTCTAATCCATAGAGCAAGACTGTTATGATATTATTTCTTAAGAAAAATGATGTAATAATTAAACCCTCAATGTCCACTTTAAAGTGTTATTTTTTTCATAGCCAGTGCTAATAATTTGGCAAAGGAAAATAATTTCATTGCATTATGTTGACATTTTGTCCCATGGGTCAGAGAACAGACTCTCTTGTCTATGTTCCCTTTTATCCTTCTAATCTTGATCTTCTCTAATAATTTTCTAACCTAGAAAACAATAGTGAGGATTCTTTTCTTCAGTCAATAGCTGTTAAATTTTAAAGTAAAAACTAAATTACCCATGACTGGAAAAAAATTCAATATTGTATTAACATACTGTTCATGTTCTCTCTTCCCATCTAATGACCCACATTTGAGTTTTCAGATTTTTAAATTTTAGGATTAAAAGATATCATATTCTTATGCGAAGTTATATAGTAGATTTCTTGAGTAATGATCAGTGTAAGTAAAATATTGCCTCAAGAATGCAATGTTTTAATATTTTTGTTAGCTGTTCTGCAAGCCACTTGCCATCCTGGAATATCAGATACTTTCATGCAAACCAGACTGAATCATTTCACCACAGTCAGGTTATTTTTGATATAGACATGAATGGGCACATCGTGGCCTTAACTGCAAGTATTTTTGCTTCCCTATTTACAAGTACCCAAAGTAATTGTTGCTCCTGAGTATTTCTGAGGCTTTCTTTATAGGGCAAGAGCAGGGATAGGGGCAAAGATACTGCTGGATCTTGACACAAGAACATGGTTAGAAAGATGGAGTAGTGGGGGAAAGAAAACTTAAAATGTCTTTTTGGCAATCAGAAGTCCACAAAAATCCTTAAGGAATGGGCTGATTAAATTGAGGTCAACTGAAATTGTGGGATGAATCTGTTTTGACTTCTTCCTCATAGTGAGATCCCAAAGAAGATCTAACAGCATAATTAAGCACTAAATACAGTTTCTACTAGAACTTACATAGAAAAAGATGACTCAAAAGAATTTATCTGTCTCAAAATCTACAGTCTCAAAGACTTTGTCTCTGAGTTTATTCAATTTCTTCCAGGAGAGGAGAAAACTCCATGTTTTTAGGGAGTTCCACCAGACTGAATTTCTCCCTTTTTAAAAGAACATGGAAACATAGAATAAATACAGAGCTATTGTCCACCACGGATTATAAAATCAGTTCTGTACTTCCAGTCTCTAAAGAAGTTGTCTCAAAATCTGGTGTACCATGACCTGTGCAGTAGAGAAATTTAATTCAGCTCCTGGTAATTACCAGGAGGGAGTTCATTGCACTTGACCTCTAGGTCAGCCCACTTCCTATAGAAAAAATTGCATGTATTTTTCATATTCATCCATACTGTAGAATCACCTCCTTTTTTTCCTTCCAATAAGTAAGTAAACTCCATAGGTGTTGCTGGGCCGTTTATATTTAAAGCACTGTATATGCGTGTGCATGTATGTATATATAAATGTATATAAACATAGATATATAAATATATTCCATTCATCTGCCTTCATATTCCCTCATATCAGTACCTTTTTGAACTCCTGACCATGTGCCCAACACTGATTGAACGTCCTGTAGTTCCAATCCCAGTGTTACCATACCATGTTGGATGACTTGACTACAGGTCAAACAAAACCCACTAATTTTTTAAAGTACTCACAGAAAGTTTAAAAAGACTTAAGGTGACATTTTGACCTTGAGACTTTCATCATATTGTTGGAATATAGAGCGTATTTTCTTCCATGTTGCCTGAAGAAAAATTTCAAAAGCAACAAGGATCCAGGTGTACTGATCTCTGTGCAGGAACAGCCGGGCTTGATTCACACTGGGCACCAGTATTGCCTATGGCCAATGGTATGTTTTGAGTTCATTCAGTGTAGGTCCAGACACTGTACTTATGGTGTGATTTAGCAGGTTTTTTTCTACTTCCCTTAATATTTTTCATTTTAAAGGACGGCAGCAGGTACCCCCTATCCTCATGAATTAGTGTATATAAGTTTGGCTGCAGTTGTATTCTCCTGCCCTCCCCTCCCCTCCTCCTATATATAGTCTACATAGTCTACTCAATATATATACTTGTTCCTAATAAATTGCCTCGCTCTCTCTCTCCTCTCTCCTTTTTTATTTTTATTTTTTCACTGTTATACTTGTTTGCACTCAAAACTGGTTGTAACTCCCAGTTTGGAAATTTTGAGTTGAAAAAAGGAAAGCATTGAAACAGAAAACAACTAAGAGATTTATAGCCATTTACATTTCTTGCACTGACATAAGTTCCCAAAAGCCTCAAATTGTCAGCAGAACTAGAAAGGATTCATTATTTTGTCAGTCAGCTACTGCAACTAACTTTAACAAAAACAAGTGATTCTGAAGAGCTGGTGTAAATGCAAATAGACGAATTCCCTTATCTACCTCCCCCTTATGTACTTTCTTGAAGGAACTGCTAAGTTTTCACTTCTAGGACAAAGCTGAAGTTTACCCTTCCTTTCCAATGTCTTGTATGGTTTATAAAATCACTTGAATAAATTTGGGTTGGGGATTTTTCCCCTCTGAATTATTCTTTTTATACAGCTCTTTTCCTTTTGCAGATAACATTTTCACTGTTCTGATGTGGTATATTATTGGTCCAGAAAGATTTGATAGATAAATTTATACAAATAAATTTGTATTTTTGTATATAAAGTACTGATGAAAAAATATTTGCAAATAATTAACCAGAAGAATCACACCGTGGTGTAAAATCAAATCTTAAAGAGTAATCAAGACTACATACCTAGTTTGTGGGTGTCTTCAAATTGGATGTCAGCCTGAATTCCAATAAGCTTTTGGATGAATAGGCAGTAAATTTAGTTTACTACAAGATTGCATTGCTTCATTTGGAATGTCTTCCAAATTTGTGGTATTTGAAGACAACTTTCAGCAAAACAGGTTGATGTTGCTGTCTTTTACTTCATCAAATTTTCTCCTGGTAGACGTAAGACTGTCTTGTTTGAACTATGAAAATACTGAAGAGTGTAATTTAAGTTCCTGTTCTACTGTCTGTCTAAGGATAGCATGAAATATCTATGTCATGAAAATACTAATGACAGTAATAGCAGTGTTCCCTACAACAATATTCAAAACTTCCTTTTAAACACTATCTTTGCTCACCAGAAAAAAATAAGTTGTTCTTACTCTGTTCATAAGTTGATAGGAATGGGCAAGACATAAATTGCAGATGGCTAGCTATATATTTTTGTCTTTTACAGGTGCCAGGCTCTTTCAAATATATCTTAAGCCTGTATTTTTTAAATCCGGCTGCCTTCATTTCCCTTAATTCCAGAACTACAAAGCTTTGCCGCTAATTAAATGAGGAGATGCATGGGGATCTCTTTTCACACGTTAACTTTTCTCGTGCATATTGACTTTTTTTTTCCCCCTTCAGGACCTTAAGAACAACAAAGTGATTAAAATGACTAGAAGACAGGTTCTGAATAGACTACTAATGTATTGTTTTCACAATAAGTAGCACAGACCATAAAACCATAAAACAATAAGCTCTCTGCTTTACTTTTCCCCAGAAAGCTTTCCTACATTCCCTTTAGCCCACTTATTTTCATCTTTATACTGAAGTGAGCAGATTGCTCATTGCAATATCTATGTTCTCTCTCATCAGTTAAGCTTAGTGTCTTTCTTCCCCCTTGCTACCTAGAATTGTAGATTGTAGATTGTTCAGTTTGTACTTGTATCCCAAGCTTTGCCTGGAAAAAGCAAACTTAGGCAGCCTAGGGGATACCAATCTGGGGTTGAACACCCTATTGTTACCCTAGAGCCTCAGTATTACTGCTTTCAGCATCTTCATTCTTGCAGCTGTTAGGTTTCCTGCTGATTTCCTTGGTACTGCATCTATCAGTCTAACTTTGGACATGCAGCAGGATATTATCATTACAATAAACTAAGGAGCGTATAGAGGTTCTATCACAGTATTGTAATCTTATGGTAAGTGATAAAAAAATTTACATGGGACTGAAGTTAATTTTCATTCTTCGTATGTATATGTGTATGTATATGTGTCTGTACACATGCACATTTTAAGGATTTCTTTTTTTAAGCTAATTTTTTTTTTTTTGGCTAATTAGAAAGCAATTGTTTTCCAAAACACTTTTTGATTATTTCTTTTTTCCTAGGTAAATGTCTTTGAATATATATTCAGCAGTGAAAAAGGTAGCAGTACTTCTGCTGCACAAAATTTATCATGAAATACCACATAAAATCACACAGCTAAAGCACTGGAAATAATTTAATTAGAGATTTTAAAATATTTTTGACAAATAAGTTTCCATTGAAATATGCTGTTTTGATACTGTTTCATAGTGGGTTTGATGGTAGTTTCTCTGGATTGTTTTCTCAGATCTGAATGAAACTAACAAAATTAATCTGTTCCATCTTTCCCCTCTATTGGTTTCTTTTTTTCCCATTGTAACTGAGAGCAATTACCTGAAATCTGTGTTCAATGCTCAGAGTTTTGCTCCATATTAGTTGAAGACAGGCCTTAAATTGGGTGTCCCAGACACAGTCATCTTTTCCGGGTTAAAGACTTGTAGGACTCCTTGTTTTGGTGAAAACTTAAAAAAGATTGGCCACTGAAAACAAGACACGATTGCTGTTTTCCAACCAGCAGCTCACAGGAAATTAACAGTGTCATACTTTCTGATCAATGTAATAGAAATGTTTGTCCACTGCACCAGACTGTGATAAGGTTAAATTAAATATTTCAGAGTTGAATATATAATAGAGAAGTCTACATTTAGTTATTATTTTTTAAGTTATTGCTAGAAGACTGCGCTTGAAACAGTACTGGGTAGTAAGCATTCCTTCAGGATTTGAGCAACTTGGTCTAGTGGGAGGTGTCCCTGCCCATGGCAGTGGGGTTAGAACTTGATGATCTTTAAGGTCCCTTCCAACCCAAATCATTCTATGATTCTATGATTCCAGGATCAAACCAGCAAGCCACCATCAACTTAGGAAACACACACCAAGCACCATTCCAAACACCTTCATAAGTGTGAATCATATGCAATCCCCGCTGATGCTAATCCGACTTGCTTCCTTGAAACTGATACCTGATGGGAGGTACTTATCTTCCCTGATTGCAGAAAATTTCACAATGAATTTCAAACAGCTATCCAGACATGCAGAACCCACATTGAGTGAAAGAAGAGGAACCTGTGAAGCAGAAGTTAATTTCTGTCACTGTTCCAAATGGCACCCCCCAAAAAAAAAAATAAAAAAATTCTTGTACCAGAAAAACACAGATGAGGAATCTCTAGAAAATAACCGTTTTGTTGTGGTTTTTTTTTTTTTTTTGCAAGAATGAACACTAGCTTTGAAAATTTATTTCAACTTCTAATAACCTCTTCTAATAAACTTCTAATAAGAAGCCTAATATCTATTTTCTGGCACAGTGATCACTAGAGGCATGCCACTGACAAGAGTGAACAATGTATAGCTTCTGATGCTAAACACCATGCTTACGTAAGCATATATTAGATTGGGCTAGATTAGATTGGAGGGTCAATGAATGAGAAGGAATCAGTAGAGCAGTGGGAGAACTAAAAATAGCAATAAGTGTTTCATGGAAACAGTAGATGGATACCCAAACCTCAGATTTCCAACATTCCTAGTTTTAAGTTATGCTTATGTACCCAAGATACTTAGGTAATTTCCATTTTTTGCGTGTTTGATTAGTGTTATGGACATATTACTGATACGCACACCAAACGACTCAGTGGAGGTAATGATGTTTCACAGTAGTGTTGAAGTTGTAATAAATTCAAGAAAGCTTAGTGGAAAAACTATATCCAGTTACATGGTTCAAGTAGGCTCCTTTTCTGTAAAAATTTTCCCAGAATCCAATTACATTTTCTAAGCATTCCCAAACATTCTGAATACCTATCTGAGACCAACTAAGCCAGACATATGAATTTTACTGGTTTTAACCATTACAGTAACAAACCAAACTCAGTAAAATCCAGTAAACTCTCAAATATTATTAAAAAAGAATATAATTTATGTGTTTTTAAACACTAAAAGTTAAATATCAGCTTCCTTCTTTCCTCATATTTGTTTTTTTGTGCAGGCAAGAATTAACAAGTAAATAAACAAGATTGATCAACATTGCAATGATTCTTTTCCCTCCTGGAATTAAAATTCTATTAAACCCATTTTAAATCTGATCTACAATGGCCACAAATGGCAACACAGATTTCAAGTCTAACTCTATTAAGGTTAAATAACATTAACTGGCTTCTTCAGAAAAGGGCAAAAAAATCCTATTCTTCTAGTGCACACTATAAATATATTTAACCTAAGCTACTTCTCTTGGAGTAATATATTACCAGAAAAATAACATGAATAATTCTGTTAAAAAATAGTCACTCTCCTTTTCACTTATTAAAGAAGGACTCAGATTGGGGGGGATTTCAGTATTTCAACTCTAATTTTCAATATGTGCTTTCAGTGGAGTTCAGTTTAGAACTGATAATTGAATTTGTCTCAAAGTATTAGTCACTGACATTGCATCGGTGATAGGAAAATTAGTACTCTTTCTCAACACTTTATTTATCCCATTGTTAACAGTCTTGCTGATATAAATGCTGCTCACTCCAGGTATGTGACAGTATATTAAAAAGCTTGAAGCTCTGTTTGCACTGTTGGTAACACTGGGAGAGACAAACTATGACTGAAGAACAGTTATTATAATTAGCACTATATATAAAGCTACAGTTTTAAAATTAAGGGCATCTTGCTATAAATCTAACCCTATTGTAAAAATTCACACATCTCATTTTCAATTCTGGATGCCATGATATTTCTTTGAACGTTTCCTGATATAAATGTTTCTTTCTTCACAGGTGCAACTTTAATTAATTTATCATTTGTGAAGCAAACAAACAGGAGGCAGTTATTTCAACTACTGCTGTTACGGACAGCAGAAGACTATTCAACAAGTAGTCAAGTGACTATAGTTATAAAATGGCAACATTCTGTATACTAAGTTGAAATATAAATCCAGTCTATGTTTAAATTGTTCATTCATCAGATTACTCTTCATACTAGATGCCACAGCCAATGGACTAGTAGTGTCTATCCATGCTCATTTGTTCACACAGAACACTCTCCAGAGTACAGAAATGAGTTTTGGACAACAGAGAATTACTTCCCTGTTCCTTTAATAGCTGCACATCTCACCCAGCCCTTCTGACAAGGAGAAGGACTCTCAGTTCCTTCTAAAGTCAAAAGATTCAGGCTTTGTTTCTGCTTTTTCCATTCCAGGTTGAGTAGTATCAATGCAGCAGTTAATGAAACAGTTGCAATAATCCCCATGTTACAGCCCAGCTTGCAGGAAATCATGAATTCCCAGAGCAAGTAAGTTTGACCTTTAAGCTTTCACACATCCTTGTTTCAAAAAAAGAAAGAATATACATACATACATAAATACATACATAAATACATGGAAAAGCAAACTATATAATAAATGTTTTGATCAGTGTCTGATATTTCCAGGGGATTTCGGACCTTGTATCCTTGTTTCATATAGGAAAAATAAACATACATACATATTTACATAAATACATGGAAAAACAAATTATATAACAAATATTTTGATCAGCAACTGGTACCCCCAGGGGATTTCGGATGATTGGCAAGGTGCCATAAATACCAGAGAAATAAAATGCAGAAATTACTTCAGCCTGATGGATTTAGAAGTCTAAAGCGGTCTAATGCACATTTTATGCCTCAGTCTTTTTATGTCACTACAGCTTATACTACTGCATTGACCACAACAGAATGATCTTTACCGTCGCTGAATGTCTGGATGTGCTGTTAGCTGCTCATAAAAGATTTGAACTTTCATTTTTTTCTCACTAAAAGCAGTATCCTTTAGCAAAGTAGCATTCCTTGCACTTAATTTGTTGTCATCTGAACATACTCTGTCCTTCGCATGTCATCTCTGTCTATCTTCAATAGAAAATCAGTACTTCTCTAACAGCAAGAAAATATTGGAATTTAGCTTTACTTTGAGATTTCCGATGCTTCTGTCTTGAACAAAAAAATTGAAGGATATTGCTGGGCATGTTAAAGCATTTTTTACTGACTGTACTTAATGAATATGCCTCTATCAATACATGCATATTAGTTCCTAATTGAACAGTAGTAGAAATTAATCTTTACAATATGATAGTTATTGTTAAAATAGATAATGAAGGTGTTTGGGAGTTTTTGTAAGAATTTTTTTCCTTGATTTGAATAGTAATAAAATCTGAACGTAACATTTGGACATAGAAAGGCCTGATGGTTTAATGATGCCTTATAACCATATCACAGTGCATTTCTATCACTTATTATATGTTACAGAAAGATCCTACAGGGTACAAGACAAACTTATCAGCAATTTATTGTGTTATGTTTTTATCAGCCAGTAATGATTTGACCTGAATTATACTTGAAAGCTAGCCTGACTTAAATATTTACCTTAGTAGAAATGAACTCTTTTCTGTTGAATATACAGCTTAGAACGATTAGTTAAATATATGACTATGAGCAACACAGAGTGGTACTTTAAAACAAGCTCCTTAGTATTCATAAAATTTCACTTGTACCATTCAGAGCCACAACCTGTCATTATTACCTTTGCTATTAAGAGACTGTTTCAGCTTGTATGTTTTGGGCATTAGTGGCTTTTAAGGTTATGTATTCATCCTGTTGCATGCGAATAACTTGTAATTCCTAGTAACATTCTGGGGAGATACTCATACAAATCCTTACTGAATTAAGAATAAAGAAAGGGCAGCGTAAATGGATAGAACATTGAAAACAATGAAAACTTTTGTTATAAAAGAGTAAAAGTCAGATTTTGGTGCCCAGTGGCCAATTAGTTAATTTAATAGTGTCTCAGTTTATGCACGCATAAAATAGTAATGATTTTCACCAGTATTTCATCTTGGAGCCAAGACTACAGGCTTGTTAAAAACATAATTAAAATAGTTTTAGAATAATGCATGGAAGATATCACCAAAAGGTCACTGGCAGAGTTTATTTGTTATTTCTACTCTAGACAGTTCTAACTTTGTCATCTCTGGAAATACGTTCCCTAATAATTCTACCTTTTTCTCTCCGAAACATAAAGAGAAATCAAGTGACCTTTTAGCTACTGTAAATGTCATTATGAGCTGTGATGTGAACAAGAAGGAAGTGAAAGTTTATCGATTCAATCCTATAAATGTCCAGCAGACAACCAACGCAAATAAAAGAGGGGTGGAATTTCAAGAGCTCTTCACAGTGACCTGACTTTTACTCTTGTCAAATAGACACATACACGACCTACTCAGAGTAATTAGCAGACACAGCGCCTCACTTTTCTTACAAATGTCCTTCATTTTTATTAAACATTTGTATTTTACATGTAATTTAACAAGGAAAAAAAAAAAGTTTCTCTATATAATAAGCACAATAACACTACACCAGAACTGTTCCAGTTTTAGGTGGGTGTTTTTTGTACTTGTGTTCTGACATCAGTAAGAAAACAGCTGGACTTTGACAAAAAATGAGTGCCCCTCTGCTGTGTCTGCAATCTTGGTGGATGATATGGAATTTGTGAAATTATGACAATCACTAGCAAAATAAGAATTTGACTGACATTAAAATATGTTTGGGTGAGAGGGAGAGGAGCTGGGAATATTCCTCAACATGTTCAGGCTGGCATATATAGTTTCCTCCCATAAATTGCCTGTGACAAATATTTTCATTCCATCAGCATCTTTACAAATCTTTTTCATTTAATTGTTGTTAAATGCTAATTGGTCTATGAGAAAATCCATTATCATATTTCATTTGTCAAGGACAGCAATGAAATTTATGTATTAACACTATCAAATCCAAGAAGAGGAAGTTATTAATGTTTTATCTTAATTCAAACATGAATTCAGTGCTTTAGAATTCAGTATGGTGCTTCTTATATCAGTGGTATTACAGATTTTGTAGTGTCTTCTTGTTTCCCATTTGCTATGCAATCTGAGATGAAGATTGACTATGAAAGGTACAGGATGCCACAGGCTTTATATGGTTATAAATCTAAATGATGTCAAAATGGTGAAAATGTTGGATAATGACTTTGGAATATTAATGAATGTCTCATTAGAAAGATTAATAGTATATAAACTAGATTTTCATTTTGGTTCTAAATTTGATACAGAGAACTGTAGTGAAAGCACACAGAGACATGCTCAATTATTATACTGCTCTTAATTATAAAATCAATTGCATGGGAAAAAAAAAAGTGCTGTTTGTGTGCAGTAGATAACTCATCTGGGTTAAACATCATCCCAAATACAAAAAGTGACTGAACTTAGTAAAAATGAAGTGAAGAGAGGAGAAAATAAATAGGAAGGCCAAGTTTGTCTGGTTAATTCATAGACTTTGGTCTTCCTAAAATTGTATTGTGTTGACAGAAGTCCCTGGCTATACTATTTTCAATATGCTTTGATGCCAGCAATCCAGAAATCCATATAATCAGACAATGTAGCTCTTGCCTCCCCACATAGTCCTTTCTCCATTTCTTTGTGGGGTTGGAGGCAACTCAGTTCTCAGGGAATGAATGATCAAACTTTTAGTAAAAGTATGACAATGTTGGAGTCAGAAGGTAGTGTCATCTTCTGGAAGTGGAAGATGGCAGTCCAGGGTTGATAGGACTGTAAAACTAAGAAGCTTGGGTAGGGGAAAAATATAAACATGAAATTAAGAAGAGGAGATTATGAGCTGTATACTGAATCATATTCTTTCTAATATTGCTCTACCATAATTTTATTATATTCTTTCAGCTGTCCCTCACCTATATTTCTTAATTTCTGTTTTGGCTATTTAGGTCGCTCTCTTAAGATTAGTTCCACATGGACAGAGATCTGTGCTTACATGGAGCAAGTCTGCTCCACTGTAGTAGGACTCATTATAAGACTTTGCAAGTGCCCTAATTCACCAAATTTTCTTAAAGTGTCTATGAAGCACTGAGAACTGTTTTGCTATGGATAGCCAAGCACTGAAAACTGTTATTCTATAGATAGCCAATATCTATAAGTCCAAACTTGAATATTCTCTGGATGAAGTTCTTTTGACTTTTCTATTTTAATATTTTTTTATTATTAATAACTAATATTAATTATTTATTAATGCCTGACCAACCTCGTTACCTTCTAAGAGGGAATGACTACATCAGTGGACAAGGGAAGAGCTACAGGTTTCTATCTATCTGAACGAACCTGTGTTAGGCCTTTGACATGCTCCCCCAGACCATCCTTCTCTCTAAGTTGGAAAGATATGGACTTGATGAGTGGACTGTTTGGTGGTTGAGGAATTGGCAGGATGGTCACATCCAGAGGGTAGTGGTCAATGGCTAAATGTCCAGATGGAGATTGATCACAAATGGTGTCCCTCAAGGTTCCGTATTTGGAGACCAGTACCGTTCAATATTTTCATTAATGACTTAGAAAGTGGTATTGAGTGCAATCTCAGCAAGTTTGTGGATGACACTAAGCTGAGTGGTGCAGTTGGCATGCCTGAGGGACAGAGTGCCATCCAGAAGGACCTGGACAGGCTTGAGAAGTGGGCTTCTGTGAACTTCATGAGGTTCAACAAGGCCAAATGCAGGGTCCTGCACATGCATTGGGGCAACCCTGGTATCAGTACAGGCTGGGAGATGAAGGGATTGAGAGTAACCCTGCCGAGAAGGACTTGGGGGTATTGGTGGATGAAAAGCTGGACTTGAGCCAACAATGTGCACTTGCAGCCAACGGTATCCTGGTCTCCATCAAATGAAACATGGCCTGCAGGTTGAGGGAGGTGATTCTGCCCCTCTACCCTGCTCTGGTGAGACCCCACCTGGAGGACTGCATCCAGCTCTAGGGTCCTCAGTCCAGGAAAGACATGGACCTGTTGGAGTGGGTCCAGAGAAGGGCCACAAAATGATCAGGGGGTTGGAACACCTTTCCTATAAGGACAGGCTGTTGGGACAGGGTTGGGGTTGTTCAATATGGAGAAGGCTCTGGGGAGATCTTATTGCAGCCTTTCAGTACTTAAATGAACCCTAGAGGAAAGATGGGGACAAACGTTTTAGCACAGCCTGTTGCAATAGGATGAGAGGTAATGGTTTTAAATTAAAAGAGGGAATATTTAGACTAGATATAAGGAAGAAATTTTTTACAATGACAGCAGTGAAACACTGGAACAGGTTTCCCAGGCAGGTGGTAATGTCCCATCCCTGGAAACATTCAAGGTCAGGCTGGATAAGGCTCTGAGCAACCTCTTCTAGTTGAAGATGTCCCTCCCCATGGTGGGGGAGGTTGGACTAGATGACCTTTAATGGTCCCTTCCAACCCAAACTATCCTATGATTCTGTGATTATTTTCTCTGTGAATGGTACTTCATTTGACCATGTTTTCAGTAAAAAGAGAAATAACATAAGAAGGTTACATTAAGACTTCTGGCTTAAAAGAAAATTACATTTTAAGGAAGATTTCTGTCTTAAAAATCATGGAAATAGCCATAAATGTAAACTATACTACATAAACACAGAGCAAGCTCTATGTCCAAATTTATTGCACACAAGAATATTGTATTACAAATACAGACAAGTCTGACACTATGAAAGGTTCAGGAAAGACAACTGCTACTGAGGGTTTTCTTGGCAAGGAGAAGAAAAAAGGTCACCCAGAATAAAATAGCTTAAAAGAGTAGGCAAGGGATACACAGAGAAACATGTAGAAATGCAACATAAAAAGTAGGACCTGATTGTGGAATAATAATAAGAGTGAGTATGGGAAAACTTTAAGGTGTTTGAATGTGCAACCATTAATTTTGGTATGGTAATGACAGGATTATGTGAAATGGTGGCTTCATTGGTATTGGTGGGAAAAAGCTGGTTTAGCAAAGGACAGCTGGTTTAGCAATTTGGATACCTAGGAAGTAAATGACTGAAAAAATTCAAAGGTATCAAATCAAGAAGGTAACAAACCCTTGTGATCTGAACCCATCTTGCACCCGTTCAGCACTGATGGTAGAACTGACTCCCCTGCTGCTACCCTCCCCAGGCAGCTCATGTAACTGACACTGGGCAGGTGCCCTGCCTCAGGCAGAGGTTATAAGCCTGCTTCAGGCTGAGAAACAGAGCAGAAATTCAAGTAATACATCATTCCAGCAATGAAGTGGGTGATGGAAGTCAACTATACTCTCCCTTCACTCTCCCAAACGAGAAATATATTGTCTTGACAAGCCCACAGGATATGTATTAATGACTGGCAAAAGGACACAGGTAGGTATGCGATGGTGTTGAGATAGGGATAGGTGTTTGGGGTCATTTGTTACTCAGCTTGGGGACCTTTGTTAACCCTGATTCTCCCTATTGCTTAAAGGAGGTGTCAATGAAAAATCTTAATTTTGCTACTTCAAGGCAAACTTGTTTCATCCTTACCATTAAGTTTTGCTTTCCTTTCTAAGAAGTCTTGAGGGAGCTTTGAAAGTAAAACAAGCAAAACTCCCACCAAAACAGGTATTCCAGAGACAATGGAAGACCAAATGTGAATGAATAGCAAAGTTTATAGAGAAATTAAATAAGAGACCAATGATGTAAATCTTATATAGGAAGGAAAATTATTTTGTTAATTAATTGGAAAGTATTTAAAGGGATCAAGAGGAAAAATAAAAGAGTTTTAAAGACTGTTTTGGGGCTTCTGAGAAGCTGGAGATGCAAGAATATGGGAGATATAATGGCAGAAAAGTAGTCTAAGAATAAGCCATAAAGGTCCTAGATGAAACCTGAGTTTTAGGTAAAAGAAAGCTCAGTGGGCGACATGCTACAGACAGGAGAAAAAGAGAGATGATGCTAATAAGAGATATATCCAATAATCAAGACAGAAATTAATAGAAGAGAAAGAACATCAGGATTTAAAAAAAAAAAAAAAGGCATAGAAAAAATGTTTGCTTTGTTGGGTTTTTTTGGTTTAGATTGTGCCTGCTATTTCAGTTCAACAGAAAGGCCCAGAGATAGAGAAGAAATCATCAGAAAATTACTTATTCAAAAGCATACTTTGACCTGAGGACCAAAGAAGTGAAACTAAAAGTGTAAGCGTATAAAGTTGGAAATGAGCAAGGATAAAGGAATATACCTGGACACTTGAAAAAAATGTTTAGCTGTCTGAGCAGTTATGATAGGAATGGGGAAAGAAATCACTTATAAGAGAGGTCACATAGAGTAGAGAAGATGATACAGATCTTTTCAAAATTAAAAGCTCCTCCCTTTCAAATCTATGATGTTACTGAAGTGAGAGTGCTAGCTTTAGGAAAGAACCTGAATCCAGTAATCGCACCCAAACTACAAGAAGATAAGCAGATCCAATTTAAAAGAGGATGCTTCACAAAACAGCACTTTCACTGACTATGATATATCTTGCTCATGATGTGAAGTTATGGTTTAATCCTCTTGTAAAGAAGGGATGTGAATGAATGTTGTTAACAAGTTACATTCACATTCAATTGCCATTGCATCTAAGTCACCTTTAAGTAAATGAGATAATGAGTTTGGGAAAACACGAAATACAAAACATGCATCAATGTAAATAAATTGATGATTTGTGCATACAAAAACCACAATTCCTTGGAATGCACAATAATTAATAAGTATAATGTTTTTTGAAACTCTTTCTGCATAGATATTATCAATGTCATTCTGTTCCTTTTTGCTGGCTCATGAGCATTTAGTCCTAAAAGTACTTGGTATGTCTGTATTTCTTTAATTAATTCTTGCTGCCAAGAGGCTATTTTATCACTTTAATTCCAGCTCTGAGCAGAGAAGTACTTCTTGAGGTCTGTACTAACACCACTTCTTTATGGGTGTATAAGCAGCATGACATGCGGCGTTATGGAGCAATGGAGGTGGCATTCATCACTTCGGAGTCTGAGGTTATGATTCGGAACCCCCAATGTGCAATAACAGTATCAGTGAGATTGGAGCATTTTCTTCACTGCAAATATTGCAGTCAGTTCTGTGACCACATGAAGTTACTCAGCAGATCAAATTGCTTATTTTCAAGGTTTAATTCTAACCTAGCTGCTTTCTCCGGCAATTATTTTCCTTATCACAACTCACAATTACTGTGAAAGCATTCTTCTGAAATTGGTTTCTGTGCTGCAAAATAAGTGAAATAGTAAACTGCCCAATTATTTTGAGTAATGAAGAACATTTTTTGAGGAAATCTTGCCACCATTTGTACAAACCTTCAGATTCATAAGTTTTCCAAATTTCACTGAATTTCACTGAATTTTTAGAGTTGGAAGGGACCATAGAGATCATCTAGTCCAACTCCCCTGCTGAAGCAGGATTGCCCAGAGCACGTTAGAGCATGTTACTCAGGATTGCATCCAGGCGGGTCTTGAAAATCGCTAAAGAAGGGGACTCCACAACCTCCCTGGGCAGCCTGTTCCGGGGCTCTGTCACCCTCACCGTGAAGAAGTTTCTTCTCATATTTGAGTGGAACCTCCTATGTTCCAACTTGTGCCCATTGCCCCTTGTCCTCTCACTGGCAACCACTGAAAAGAGTCTGGCTTCCTACTCCTTCAACCCACCCTTTAGATACTTATAAGCATTGATAAGGTCTCCCCTCAGCCTTCTCTTCTCCAGGCTAAAGAGTCCCAGCTCTCTCAGCCTTTCTTCATAAGGGAGATGCTCCAATCCTTGAATCATCCATTCATCAATTAACTGAATTACTTTGAAATGGGACTATTCTATGTGCAGTATCAAGAAGTGATATGGTTGTTTTTCTTTGCTAAGCAGCAAGTTTTACATTTCAATGTCATTTATGTTACCCATTGCAATGAAAGTCAACTGGAGTATAGTTAGAAAAGTCTGTCGTGCATTTTCAAAATGGCCAGTCTTCCATGAAGGAAGACTTCCATGAATTTTTTCAGAGAAATAAAGGTTATTAACATACAACTGTGGGTGCTTATTAGTCAAGGAGTCATGAAAGTTTTAGATTCTCATTAGAAAGAGAGCCCAGTCCAGAAATATCTGTACCTTGCCTGCCCTTTCTCCTTCACTAGCAGAATTGAGACATTTTCATAGTTAAAACAGCAGCCAGAAACCACAGCAGATCATCCTGGCCCACTGAAACATTATTTCTGAGGTCGTATGTAGTGTTATCTATGGGTTTGAAAATACCCGTTCCTCAAGCCTGATTTCTGAAACTTTAGCTCTAAGAGTTTGTATCATCATTCCAGTTATAGAAACACACACGTATGTATACTGAAAAAAACTCTTGAGCTGCTTCCTTAGAAAATCTATATCTGCAAAAGACACCAACATTAAATATTTGCAATGAAACTCTGTTGTGGTTTAACCCCAGCTGGCAACTAGAACCATTCAGCCACCCCCGTTTTGCTCCCCCTCCTCTCCTGGGGGGAGAAGAGGGAAAAAAGGAGGGGAAAGGGAGGTAAAAAAAACTTGTAACCTTGTGGATTGAGATAAAGACAGTTTAATAGAAACAATAACAGAAAAGAAAAAAAAAAATAAGAATATTAATAATGACATGGGTCACTCTCACTGCCTGGTGAACTGGCACCATCCCAAGCAGTGATCACAGATTCTCCCACCCCACTGACTAACCCCCGTTTATATACTGAGCATGACGTTCACGGTATGGAATATTTCATCATTATGTCATTCTGTCTATTTGTCTATGGAAAGCTGAAAAAAGTCCTGGAATACTGTAAATATCACTTAGCAACAACTAAAAACAATAGGCATTATTGACATTCCCTTCACAGCAATCACTAGAAAGAAAATTAACTCTTTCCCAGCTGAAACCAGGACAAGGTCTAAGTCATGTATGTCTATCAACTGATTCTTTGTAAAGAATGAAGAAAGATGCATGAAAAAAATGTTTGAAGTATGAACCATTTACTCCTTTTTTAAGGTAATTACACTGTTTGAAGCAAGATACCTGGAGACTTTTCAAGCATCAATTTTCACTCTCTGTTTAACTTACATAAATAACAAAGCCTTGCAGGTTCCTTGGGTCATTTTCCTCTATGGTTGTATAAAGAGATGGAAAAGTTTAGAGTGTTTCTCTCGTAGTTTTTCCTTTGCCTGGAAAAGCTATGCATGGTAGTGTTCACACTAGTTTTTTCTGTGGATTCCAGGGCTGGCCTGACTGCTCTCCTTTCAACACCAGAATTAGGGAGATGTGAAGCTCTCCTAATGTAAGAACTTCTTTTCCTTATGTTGGTTTCAGCAGTATGAGGTGCTCAAAAATCACAAGATTAGCACATTTCAAGAAGATCTGTCCCTTCTTGTATCAATTTACAGTCAATATAAAAAATGGTTGAAATAGTTGTTAGTGCTTTCTACACAACTGCTATTTATTAGCATGACAGAACTACACACTAAGAAAATTGAACTCTGTGTTGTGACACATTATGAAATTTAAAGTTTCAAATAGTTTTCTATCCATGTACATAGTACCTGCTTTCATGTATTTCTTCACGATATTCACTACTGCAATGTATGTGTCAGCTTCCAAGTTACTCATTGGTTGTCATGTGTTTTGTTACAAAATTTTGTTGTTGTTCTGGTTTTTGTACAAATATGTCCTGATATCCAAGAGCCAAAGTTTAAGTCTGTATGTCGTCTACTGCCTAATTAATCAGGTCATCAATTTGTTGGTCTTGGACCATGACCACAGCCCTGATAGTCCTTAAAGTTGAAAATAAAAGGTTTTTCCAAGAGCAGCTGAAGTCTCCTGACATTACAGTCTCCTTCTGTTGTTGAACGCTTTTCATTACTCATACATATGGTTTAACTGGACATAAATTTCTAAACAGTCATTGCACATCCTCGTGTCTAGAATGCTTCTTCAGGTGTGGTGAATATATTCACTTCATCCTAAGTTTGCAGAATTATTAAACAAAATCTTGACTTTTACTTGCAGTTCATGTAATTTCTTGTAGAAAGTGTAACTTCCAATGATGCTTGTCTTTGTTATTTCAAGGAAAATATATTCAAAATATGACTACTGCAGTTTATTCTTTTTGGTTCTTTGCTTGTGATAATATATTGTAACTCCTTTTCTGTAAAGAGGTCTTTGTCCTCTGTAGGGTTGTTTGACTGACAGCTACCTACGTGATGGACCTGCAAATAGTTGCGGCTTTCCTCATCTGTGTCTAACATCACAGTTCTGTTGGACTCTCAGAATCAAGTGTTGAAGTCACTTGAATGCACTCAGCAGCTTCATCTTACTTTCAATTTCTCATACATGCATGTCTGAGTGCATGTTCCTTGTGATCTTAATGGTGATCAGGCTGTTAGGTGTTCCAGAGAGTGCAGAAATTAATTCACTATAAGCATTGCCCCTATTAAAAACTGCTGGCATTGTATCATCACACCTGAATCCTTTTCCAAGGCACAACATTACAAACTTGAATTATTATTTTTTTCTTTTTCCCTTGCACTGAGAAAATTCTGGCCTTGTATGGCGATTAAATATTGTCTTACTACTCAGCAGTGGGTAGCACTGCCTTGTGTTAATTGCTACACAAAGTGATAACATCTCTTGTTTCATGGCTTTCTTACTGACAGCCTGCATGCACCCAGTTGTAATTATGACAATTGAATGAATGGCAGCTCACTTTTCTAGGACATGTACCTTAAGAATCATGAGAGAGATTACAAACATGCTTTTCCTTGGAAATTTCTACATCCGCCATATCTGCATGTACTGAGCTTCTTTTTAGCTCTTTCTGCTGTATTTTCACCATAGGGAAATAAGTACTCCAGTTTCTTACACTTTTTCCTCTGCATTATCATTTGGTCTGTCTTTGTCCTGTGGTCTGAATTCATTCAATAGGATTCTGATTATTTGTGCTGAATTATTGATTTGCAATTTTCATTCCCTTTTATGGATAAATCAGCTGCCCTCCTTAATTTGGATGCATGATATATGGATTAAGTATACATCTTTCAATTAAAAAAATAATTTAAAATTTTTCTTTAATTGCAGGATTCTTTTTTCTCTATCCACAAAGTTACAGAGTTCCCATCTCTTTAGCAAAAACATTTTTCTGCTTCTCAGTATCAGACAAAAATATCCTCCTAGTATTTCATTTTCTAAGGGTAAAGTATTTATCTTACAATTATATTGGCTGTGCCCATGATTCAGACATAGTTGCTGACAGTAGTTTCACAGACATGTCAATTCTTGTCAGACATGTTATTGATTCATATGACTCTGTTCTGAGTTACTCACACCCCCCCATCTTACGCCTTTGTAACATGCACATGCCTGACCCTGTGCGAGCTCAAGAAGCACTAACGCATACCTAATTTCACTTCCCCTTTTTTTTTTTTTTTGTCTGGAAGTTCAGCTTTCTGTGTTGTCTCTATCCTTCTCTGATAGCCTTTTCCCAATGCTTTTAATTACTGTATTGTGTGATTATTAATCAAGTTCTCTTTCTCCGAGTGTCCCTTCCATTGTGTTTCATGCATTTCTTGCTGGAAAATGAGAAAAGGTAAGAAGTTTATGATAACCTGTGATCTTTGTTAAGACATTTATCCAAATGATAAAAGCAGTTCTAACACTGCATTCCCCATAGCTTAATTCTCTGGGACATTACCCAAATTCCTCTTAATGTAATTTCTATTCCTTCATCCAGTTCTTTCTATGTTATTAAAATTCATATTTAAAAGTAGGCTGGATTGGCCAGCAATGGAGAGATCAGGGGGATGGAGTGAAAAGGAACAGGAATGCCTCCGTTGTGTCTGAGGAGTCTAGGGTGAGTATTTAGAGTTTCAGGAAGAATTAAGTGGGATTCAGAAACTGTGGGAAGATATGTATGTTTGAGGGGAGGGTCTTTCCCTCCCTTAATAAACATTCCTCCCTCTGGCTGCTCTGATCTCTAAAGAAGGCTCTCGCAGCCCTCTTCTTGGTCCTTTCCTTCCTTCATGTAATCCCCAGTGTTCATCCATCCTGTCCTCCACATGGCATTTGTCTGTCTATCACACATCTGCATGTGTGGTTGTTTTTTTCTCACTAAGACTGGTTTTTCCAATTATTCCTGTTGCATTTGTAAATGCTAGGTTTTAAGAGACAGTAAAGTATTATGTATAAGAATATTGATTTCTGTTTAAATATATTTTGAAAATGGAGAAACGGAGTTTTGCAAGGAGCAAGTGATGACCAAAACACAGGAAATAAAATGCCAGAATTTTAGTTTGTCCTCACTTCTCCATTGGAAAAAAATAACCTTTTTCCCCTTGGAAGTTGTAATGTGAAGTCTGAATGGAAACCTAACCATAATTGCTGTTGCTGTATAATAAATCACATGAAATGTGAAAGGTACAATATGTAATACAAGTAGGAAGATCAGTTGTCTGGCAGATTACGTTAGTGGTAATTAAATTCTCACTGTATTTTCTAATATTGAAACTACTGTGTTAATAGAGCCGTGTGACCTAAAGGTGTATGTCTCATTTTGTTAGCTCAGAATAATGATGCAGAGAGGATCTGTGTGACAATTAAATGTATATCTCAGTGAGAAAAGACAAGAAGTAGGACCCATCTTCTTGCCCTTGCTACTGCTAATACAATGCAAAAAGAGCTGCCCTCTTCTCAGCCAGGAGACATGTTCCTTCACCAAATTTGCTTGAAGAATTATTCTCAGAGCCTGCATACGAGAGTGCTGAGAAGCACTACCAGGAGCACTGGTGAGAATGGCAGCTATGTTGCAGTATCAGAAATTGTTAGTTGGAAAAACACTTCTGAGAAACAAACACATCCAGCCAATCAAATCATCACATCAAGATCCTTGAACATATGAATTTTCCTGGGAAAAAAAAAAAAAAAAAAAATTAAATCCCTTAGAAGTATACAAAAATTGCCAAGAAGAAAACCAACAATGACACAGATAGATAACAAACTATGATGAGATTTTGCCTAATCCTTACCTCAGTGAAGTGTTTGGAAAGGGAGTTGACAGTGTCCTAAGGGATTTGGAGAAATGCAAAAAAGGCTGCCACAAATAACATACTTTTTAACTCTCAACACCAGGACATGGAATTCCACCCCCTCCTAGGCATCCAGCCTAAGTCTCAAACTGCAGATAAATGGTGAAACTGTGGGGAAGACTGACCTCCATCTCTTTCTTGCCCACCCCAAAAGCTATCTTACGCTGTGCCAAGTTTGGTTTCTAACTGTAGCTTGAAATTGTTGGAGTCATATGTGACATTCTTTTGCATCAAGATATCTGACATGCTCCACCTGACTCTTTCATCAAAGTAACATTCATTCACAACTATGTGCCATTGCCCTGGTGATTTAAAGGCATTGCAGAGTATGAAGAAAAAATGAATCACGGGCAACCAATACAAGAAGTGGCACGGTTTGCAGGCTCTCAACTGAAAGGACTGCAGAGACTCAAACCTTTTGTTCCAAAAGTAGCCAGTACTCCTTTGTGTACTTTCTGTATGCTTACTTTGCCAAATAGCTATGAGAAATACTGTGGCTGGTTGTAAAGGGAAGGCAACATCATTTACCATTCTGGTTTGCCTTGCTGGACTTAGAATTCAGATACCAGTGGAGAAAGAAGAGCCTTCCATGTAAAGATTTCTTCTCTTTTGCATGTGGTCTGCTTATTGAATCATCTGTGGGAAGGTATCTAGGACACTGAAAATTCCCTTGGTATCCCCTTGATGTCTGTCACAGCTGTGTATCCCTACTGTAATCATATTAAGTTTTAGAGTGTATTTTAGTGATAGAAAAAAGAGTGGCATAAAACATAAACACCGAAGTATATGCCACTGCTAGATGGGCAGAGATTCCTGTTGGAAAATGAAGTAGGGTTTCCTGGGTTAGATTAGATTTGATCTGTATGATGTATAAGATGAATAAAATATTTTAAAAAGAACATATTTTAAAGCTCTGGCTTGTTTATCTGGTTGTTTTTTTTCTTTCTACTATATACATGGAAGCTAAGGTAAGTAATTTTTTTATGTACCCATCTGGAACCAAAGCCCTTAGTGATTCAAGAACAAAGCAGATTTGATGCACTATTGATTTTCTACCTTAGCAGTAGAAAAACAATTGCTCTATGCTAAGACCTGTTTTTCTGAATCTCTGCCATCCATCTTCTTAACATTTATGTAATGTAGCATTTTCACAGAAAAAGAAATTCACACAAGGTTAAAAAGGGAAAAAAAACTTCTTTCATAACAATTTTAAGCAAGTCTTCATATTGTAAAATAACTTTTGAAAAATATTTAATACACTTTCCACTATTAAATATCTGGACTTCTTTGTAGTACGTAAATGTCCTCTGAATTGCATCTCTTACTTCCCTGCTCTCAGATCACATGCTGGTCAGTTTACCTGAAGCAGTGCAGGGACAGGTTTAGTCACTATTATGTGCTGAATTTCTTTTCCTAGACAGCCTTGAATACAGAGTTTTGGCCTTAACTTTCCTCATTCAATCTGTGGTTTATGTAAGAGGCATCAGGAGCCACCAGTTTGGAAAATCAGTACCAATGCCTCTAAGGAAGAGTAACAGGAACGGTGTGCAGGAAGCTCCTGCTTGGGATCTAGTTACAATGCATCTGAGTACAATCCTCTCTCTTGTAGGATTTCTTTGCCTGTGATCTGCAGACAGTTTAGAGCTCTTCAGAAGCGGAGAGCAAATCACAGGAGCTGAGTTACAGTGTAACCTTCTCATGATATATTGTACTATAAGGGCTATTTTACAGCAGCATTCACAAGTCACTAAAAAGTCCAAGACAAAGCAGTATCTTATGTGTTTATAGGTGCAGACGACAGAATGTTTAAGGCAACAATCCCATCAGTTCATAAATCATTAAAGGTGAGACTGCCTCCAGTTCATGACAAAGTTCAAGAAGAATAATATTTTGTAGAAATAACATGTGATATCTATACAGAAACCTGAAGTTTTTACATATTCTGAAAAAAATGAGTGCCTTCCTTCAAAAGGTCTATTGCAAACCACTAGAAGATATGTCATTGCATTCTACTGTCCAGTCTAATCCTGTATCATTTAGTATGAATAATAAATAGGAATCTGTTCCTATACAAGGCTGATCAAAATTCAAAGTGAATATTTTCCATCCCTAAAATCAGTGTTTTATGGAAATGTTAATAGCCATCAAGAGGGAAAAAAAAAAAAAAGAAAAAAGAAAAAAGAAAAAAAGAAAAAAATGAACTGGAAAGATTGCACAGAAATCTAAGTGAAATATACTGTGTAAGGTTGCACCAAAAATAAAATAAAAATATAAAAATATTGTCATCAGGATCCCAGATCAGCGTCTCTCAGATTGTCCCCAGATATTTCTGGATTAAAGCAAATATTAGAAAAATTCTGTTTTGCATGGAGGAACTGCTCTCTTCAAACTCCTTTTGTAGTCAGAACACTCCATCACAATTCTGATTCATTCTTTCAGAGGTGGCATCATCTACCCAGAGAATGTTCCCATCCTATAGTCCAAAATTATGATTTTCACAAAGATAATAACTTTTCCTGCCACTTTTTCCTCTTTTTCTATTTTATCACATTGTACTTCTGTTAATCATGACTGATATTTTTCTTCACCCAGCCTTGTCTCTTCCTCTGCTCTTTAATATCATTTAACTATGTCTCTTCTCCATGATTTCTGTCTGCCTAGAGAGTGCAAGACAATTTGGTAAGCACTTCTTGTCAGGATTTCTACAATTTGGTCTAGAATGCTTCTTCAGAAGTACTTTATTACTACAGAACCAAGCAAAATCAAAAAAATAGTACATGTGTTCCTATGGAAAAGAATATTTATGAAATTCTTGTCTCCTTTAACCTTGAATTTATTTCAAAGCCTATAGATGTCATTGACAGCCTTTCTGTTTACTCCCATATTCTTGTGTTCCAACATACATGACTCTTGTGAATAAAATTTATATCTTATACATGCAACAAGAAGAAAGAAAGAAACAAATAAGTAAGGTTGGGGAGAGGCAAGTGATGCAAATCAGTATTATTCCATAAGCTTCAGTGGAGCTATGCTGATTTATACAATTTGAAAATGACCTGTCTTAGAAAGAAATGAAATTAGCTTACATCAAAGATTAGTATCCCACAGAAGAAATTTGCCACCTGTTGCTGCTACCTTATGGGACAGACGGCTTTGAGGAAGGGGTGGTAAACAGTGAAACAAGTGAATGTAAGAGCCAATATTGAAATTTCACTGATGAACCAAATAATTGCTTCTTCCCAATCCATTTTACAATTTTGGATTTACTATGCCACTTGGATTGTTGACAGTAGATTCTGGACCACGTGAATTAGGTGATAGTAGCTGCTAAGTTTTTCATCAGTTCCATATTCCCATATTTTTACATATTCTCTCCTTGTGGTTAATTTTGTTTTGCAGAACTCTTTATGAGTCCTACAAGTGCTCCATGATAAGATTCTGCTCAAAGGACTAAGATAATAAATATAACCAAAAAAGAATCAATGTTGTGACAATGATGTGATGAACCAAAGAGAATCTTAAAGTTTCTATTTCTAATTGCATTCTGGTTTTACCTACTATTTTTGGCTTCTTTTAAGCACCATAGGAGTAAACCTTATCTGAGGACTGATTTTCATGTCTACCTTATTCAAATAATGATTCCCACATTCTGGCTGCCAAGGTAGATTTTTAAGATTCTCATAGATTATATTCACTGTCAAGAAAACACAGCTTTAGAAAGCACAGAAACAATCAAATAATAAGAATGTGTGAAGTATGTTCATGCAGAGTGTGGCAGACAGACTAACTGATTGACTGAAAAGACAAAATGTTACTGTTAAGTTTTTTTTTTTCCTAATTTAATGAAAAACTAAAGAACATTTAGCTACTTTTAAACTACTTAGCTTCAGTTGGATTCTAAGAGTAAACGCTTCTCATTTCTCACCCAAAAGAAGTGAGTAAGATTATGTCAAGAAGAGCAAAAACTGTGAATTAACCATAAGAATTGCCTGTCAAAGTCTGTAGTTTATAGTTTAGGCATTATTAGAGGTTACTCATAAGTTTCTTAGTATGAAATGAGCTGACATCTTTTCTCTCTGTATTTTTGACTCATGTCAGTTTCATAGAGTTCTCCAAGGTTTCAGCAATGTTTTGGCAAGGCTGTGGTGGTTGCTATCTTTATAAGTAAGTGAAGCCACAGTAAACAAAAAGAATTATATGAGATGTCCTTGAGCTACATACAAACAAAAACTTGTCTACAGAAAGAACTATAATGAATCTGTTTGTGATGCATAGTAATTCATCAGATCAAACAATATTTACTAGTGTAAAGAAGGCAAGGTGTGCACCCATTAGACATAAGATAATCAGGAAACACTATCAACTGAGTGTGAACAATAAACTATGAATCCATGCATGCAGTATAAACTAATATAAACCTTTGAATTTCTGCATGTACACCCTCCCCTTCCCCTGTCCACTTCTGCTTCTCTTTCTTTTCAGGACTAGAAACAAGAATGAAAGGGGGATGAGAATTTGTTCCATGTGCGCTCCCTTTCTCAGTAGGGAGTAATAGTTATAAAGGAAATCCACAAATCTTTTTTTAAATTCATTTTTTGTGTTGAAGTTTAGCATTTAAAAAAATTTAAGTTTGTTTTGTAATTATCAAATCTGAAACTAATATGGCAAATAAAGAAATCATTACAGTGCACAAGTTTATTTCACTCTCAGGTCTAAACCTGAAGCATGAAGAAGCTGTCTAATATATCTGTTCAATTCCAACACAGTTTTACACAAAGTGATTAGTCACCAGAATACCTGATATCCTTTGTTACATCTTCCTGAAACCAACCCCACTTTGAAGTATTGCTGTTGCTGAGGTCTCCATGAGTCAGCCAGGTTTGTTTCATTGAGACTATACATTGCCCTTAAATGTTTATGGTAAATCCATATTTATTGCAACAGAAAAGCCATACATGGATGTCTGGTCAAAATCTGCCTCAAAACTTTTAATGCAAATTTGTGCAGTATGAACAGCTTTGTTCATTTGGTGTTATGGAGTCAAACCTGCATGTCTGCAATTTTTAGTAGCCATTAATTGTTGTCTTGCACTGTTCTCTGTGCCTTCCACTTCATTAATCACAAGCACAGCGGTAGACCAGGGGGTGCACGATAGGAGCACCTAAACTATAAGGAGTAAATTTTTTGCTTCTGCTCAAAATTGTGCAGTACGCTGCCCTTCCAATGTTCTCTTTTATAGGAAATGCTATTTGAAACCAGTAGGAACTGGACTATCTCAAAGTTATAGTGAAAGACACAATATTATGGTACCTGCACTACTTTCTATATCTATTATCTAGTGATGGTACATTATGTGATGACAATCCTTTGTCACATAAATTTAAAACAATGAAAGCTTTAGACTACCCCTGGGAAATAGAGAAAGTAACGAGTGGCATATTTGCAACTTGGTTTTGTTGCCTGTTCATTTTTCTCTAAACATTAGTAAAAGTAATCAAACAGCTGCACTCAGTGTACTGGGCACACCTGGCTACAGGATGTCCTGTACAGGGTGAGGCCATGATCTTCCCTGTGCTGGTCATGGATGTCACTGACACCAGTAGGAACAGCACTGCAGTCTGTCAGGGATCCCCAGTGCACTGACCTTGATGCACTTAAGAAAGAGACATGGCCACCACAGGGAGCGAACATGTGAGGAGAAAGGTGAGGAGAAATGGAGGGGACATGAAGGGGCAATTTCTGGGGACAAGGCTGGAGATGCACTCTGTGAAGGGTGTGTTCCATGCCAGAGCAGGGACTACTGAAGGACCATGGCTGTGGATGACACACTCTGGGGCGTAAACATCCCCAAAAGACTGGGGCCTTCACTGAAGGTCTTGGGAGGAATCAAGTATAAAAACCAGCAAAAACAATTGGAGATGAACCTGGGGAAACAGGGATGTTTCCTAAGTGCTTGTTTAACTGACTATTTATTCCCAATATCTGAATTGGTAATAAAAGGATTGTGTTAAATGTCAGTAAATTAAATTAAACTTGGTAAATTTACCCAGGTTGAGTCTATTTTGCCCACAGCAATGGGTTAAGATGATTCTTTTTCCCAATATTTTAAGATATATTGTGGTGACAGATGTTTTGATTTAAATTAACCCGACTTTGCTCCTCTCTCAATAATTTGACAATTTACTTTGCTGACCATATGGCTATAACTAGAACCATAATCTATTGTATTTGAACTGAAGAACAAGGTGCTGAGGACAAACGATAAGAGAATAATTTGCTTTCCGTATCTGCTAATCACTGCAGAGATGTTTTGCATAATGAAAACAACGTTCTAAATTAAAATTGTTCCTTTTATCGTATCAAGATTCTCATCCTATTTAGGCATTTTTTAACATATTCAATGCTTTATTTAATGCTATAATTTTCTTATTTTCTAGTAGAAATCAAAATCCTAGAGTCAGAAAAGGGAAAAAAAATGCTGAGTTCCTGATTTTTCCGGTCAAACTTCTGCTTAAACACTGTGTGCAATGTATGTAAAGAAGGATTGGATTTTCAGCACTTAATTATTTTAGCCAGTTGCCATCTGTTCTTTGAATTCTGACCTTTCTTTCCAGGTTGAGGCTACATGGAGTATCTGCAGGCAAGCCAATTAGATCATGGATGTTTCGTGCTGACATTACAACAGACTTAATGTCCACCTGCAGAACCTCGGTTTATAAATTTAATAGTGATGACACAGTGGCCTTCTGCAACCTTCATGCAGCAAGCAAATAATAGTTTATTACACTTGGCATTGTTCGTTTCAAACGTGGCACAATGAGCAGTGGCAAAATCACATTTTGATTTGTTTCTTCAGCCCATGACATTAATCATACTTTGTCAAAAGTTTTTCATGCTGGTTTCTCACAAAGATAATGCAGGTTGACTCTAAAACACAACCCCATAAAACTACCCTTTTCTTGGCCAAGAGGAATAGTCACAGACTGAAATAGCAAGGAGCTTTAAGCCACCTATTCTCCCATAAAATTCTCAGACAGCCAACGTCGAACTTTGTAGGAAGTCCGTCACTCTACTCTCATACCGCCTGTCTTCTACTTATGGAAATGATTAACTGTCTACTGAGTTCTTGCACTGGCATCATGAATAAATACAAAATGTCACCATATTTCTAAGAGTAATCATGTTAACAGATGATTGTCCATCAACATATAATAGTGATACAATATTATTTCAATATTTTTCACTAGTAAGCGGTACCAAAGACATACTCAAGTCTACCTCAGCCTCTAATGAGGACCTAATTACTTACGTGAACGTCAAATTTCACCTCAAACCTCAAATGTTATAATTCATTAATTCAATATTATCATCAAAGTGTATACATCTATAGGACTTAATACCTAAAAGTTTCTTTGTAAAGAAGCTTCTGGAAAAATATATAGCTTCAGTTTCATTAAGTGTCTGAAAAAATAAGAAGAAAGATTTGAGGAACATTTTGAAGCTGACTGTAAGTGCAAAGATGAGCTGTAGGGCATGATGTGAAGCCTATCAATGTCAATGAGCATCAGCCCTTGTATTGATTTTAATGGTCTTTGAATCAGATCTTAAGTGTGAGATTTTGATAACCCATTAGAGCTTCCACATTTTAAAACTGAACTTCTTCTATTGATCCACTAATTCAAAGATGGAAAATAAACGTTACATGAAGAAGCACAAATCTTTACGACTGCATGGGAACACACTACTTCAGTGTTTCCTATGCTTACAGTATTGAGTCAGATAGCTGTATATGTAAAGTACTATGTTGTAGAGTTTCAGAAGCAATTTTGCTAAGTTTGAAGGAGATTAATCTTTTAATAGAACCGCAAGTTGTCTGTTTGCTCTTAATAGGAACTTTTTATTCCTTTCTCCACTTCTTCGATGCTGCAAAGTGCAATAAAACCAACTGTGTTTGCACTGGATGAAATTCCCTCTGTTTCAGTGCTAGGCAGTGATAAAACTTCTAATGAGCCACTTTGTTCATTCTGTTTATTTGGCAGCATCAAACAGAAAACTTATGCATCAGGAAAAAATATCTAGAGGTTATGTCATCTTGCTGATCTATACTCCTAAACGGAACATTTTCAGGATTCTGGATAGAGAACTAGATGTTAATTCAGCTTAACAAATGAGTCCAAATACTGAATTTCTTTTGTACGGATACTGAGATGTTTCAGCCCTTCCTCAATGACATCTGAAAAAAAGGGAAAATTAAACTGACTTAGATAAACATTTAACATAAAACATCTTTCTTAAAGGTAATAAGCACGTTACATTCAAAGTGTCACACAGAAAGTAATTATATTTTTAAACTGATATGTGATGCATTTATGTAAATGCTAAACTTTTCATTTGAAATAATTGGGCACAATAATGTACTTTTTTTTCACTGAAAACTACAAATCACATCAATAGTAAATGTCTCAGTCCTTAATTTGCTACAGCATATCATTTATCTCTATGATTGCTTCTTTATTACCATTTAACCATGGCTGTGGCAAGACACTCTGAAGACCAGGCATGCTATTCTTTTCATGCTTTCCACCGTCACTGCCTACACACTTTTTTTCCAATTAAATTTGGCCTAAGGAAGAGTAGTACCAGTAGATGAGTATATACAAAAAATTCTTATCCTCCATGCATTTTGACTCTTTTGTCCCCTTGTGATAATCAATATTTAATCATAGATTTATTTTTTTTATTCTATCAACATATTTATCACATACTTAGTATCAGTCTTGCTCAACCCTCCTACTGCCCAGAATACAACAGACAATGTTCAAGCAAACAGAAATACTATTTTATTTCATTTTCTCTGTTCTATTGTAGGCTGACATACTGAGTTGACAGAGATCTTACTTTGGTTAGTCCTTTTCATTTTTTGCTCTTAAGAAGCAGTTAATAAATGCTTTTCTTTTTTAACCTCATTTTGGTAAGTCAGTTGTAACAAGAACAACAGAACAGAGAAAATGTGTTGCATGGAAACCTCCCTGCTGCTCAGTCTGTGTGCCATCATGTGTCATCTCCTCTCTCACTCATGCCTTCACTTGTCAGGCTGCTACGGGACTGGCATTAGCGTGATGCAATGACCAGGCATGACTAGGTCCTTAGAGTTCAGAAGTCCATTTTTCCAGACCATGCCAGCTCATTTTCGTCTGTTCAGTTGCCATTTTTGGAAGGGATTATTTAAGTTTAATTAGAAGACTATGAAAAAACATTTGGCCTCCATGGTTTAGGGCCAAATTCATGCCATGTTTATTTATTATTTTTTTTTTATTACTGTCCTCTTGAATTCACAGTAACACTATGAACTGCATTGCTTGTAAGCAATCATGGATCCAGTGAAGCCAATCTTCTTTCTATTTATATCTTTTGGAAATAAGGACCAGAGAGCGTGTAGAACAGACCTTTTTTAGGAAAAGATTAGTACCTCATTAGAAAGCATCTTGTGCGTTACAGTACTAGAACATTCTTGCTCTCCATTCAGATTAGGTAATCATGGAGTCAGCTCATCAGTTGCAGTAATGATGAAAGTGGAAATCACTGAGGAAAAAAATACTACATCATCATTTAAAAAAATCAAAATAAATCAAAGCATCAAAAACCAATCTGTCCATATTTTACAGCAGCTATGCAACTCATGTCAAAATACTGTGATATACTGAGGTACCCTGGTATTAGTTACAACACCTAACAATATAGGGAGACACTGAGATAGAAGCAAGAGGCCACTGTCCCAAGAAACAACATCAAGAAATAAGAACACTTTACTGACATTATAAATTTTATATTTTGACAGAAATTGGTTTGAAAAAAAAAAAAAAAAATGGAGTTCATGTTACTGCATTAAAGAGATAACTGAATTTTATGCTCAGTGAGGACTAGGGGATTCATTGATTATATGTAGAACAACTGAACAGTTAGTGAAATTCCAGCAGTATCTCTCAGTCTTGGTCCTAAAACCAGAAGTCAACATGGGCATATCTGTGCTACACCTGTAAATCACCCATCATTGTCATAACCAGCAAGAAAATAACCTGAATGTTACTCACCGTCATTCCAGCTGAGCTGTAGATTTAACGTTTGTATACTTTATATACAGTACATAAATGTTATCAGTGACTGCTGGGATTTAAGAGGAAACTGAGCACTCTGCAAGAACAAAGCCCTAAATAACAATTTGTATTCTGTTTGAGTAGAACCTGAAGCAAAAAGTTGATTCACATTTGCTCATTGATTGCATTACAATGCAGAAAAAGATGACAGTCAAAAATAGCAGAAATGTTTTATTTCACAGCTTTTTGGTTCAACCAGCAAATTAAACAAGAATAACAAAACCAATTTCCTTATTTTTAATGTCTGTGATCCTTTCAAATTTTTGAAGAAATTGATCATGACTTCACTTCCTTGAATTAAAGATTATTTTTGCCCTTGTTGAAAGCAGTTAATGTTGCAAATTATTTCTTTTCAGGCATGCCTGAAGCATTTTAATGGGAAAAATTCATCCCAGTGACATTTTTAAGTAGTGGATTAATGCATTCTTAATATAACTGTTCTTTATATAGGTTAAAGAAGCTGGGAAGTTGTTAATATTGCCAAATATTTAAGATATTTACTTCAATCTAAGGCATTACGGTTAACAATGTAAGAGAAAAGATTAAACAGATAAATTTTATTCTCTTAAAATTTGCAAACTACCCACACATCAGTAAATTACGTGAGGCACTTGTTGAAACAATGGAAATAATACAGAGATCTAATTTTTTATATATGAATACTTAAAAGACTATTTTAAATTAACAAATTTGAGGGACTAAGTTTCTAGTGATAACTCAGTTTTTTCAACTCAAAAACTAAGATTGGATTAATCTGAAGATACCAAAATTAAACTTCTCAGCTTTTTTTTTTTTTTTTTTTTACAGTTAGCTGGATGTATTTATTGACAGCAATGTTCTATCACAGAATTTGATTTTGACAAACTGTCATTTTCTGAGAAAAGTTCCTCACAAATTCAACATCTGATGTTTAAAGGAGTAAGGACCAGAGTTTGCCATTCATGATACTTAAGGACAATCAATTTCCAGCAAGGACTAAATAAAGTAGCAATATTTTCCCAGTGGGCTTCAGCTGACTGGAGTAAACAATATTTCACAAAAAAAGTTCACAATATTTACCTTTATGCAGTGTTCTTTGTTCTACACACAGTTCAAAGTAGCTAACAGAATGAAAGGTGCATCCAGAGTGAGGAATGTACCAGAATTTGTAGAATAGTGAGAGAAAAAAAGATACTTTTTACAACAGAAATCACACATTTGTGTTTGCTTAATATGGTATGAGCTATTTTACATGACAAGAGTGTTAGTATAGCTTTTCTGGGTAACCAGGGTATGAGTTAAGAACCTATAGCACCAAGAACATAAAGTGATAAGAAATTTAAATGCTCATAGTTAATTTATATAAGTCCAGATTGAGACTTCTGGAACATCCTAAAAAATATCTGAAACTTCTTCAAAAGCTTCAATGATTAATATACAAGCAACCTGAATTTTATATTAACATTTCTGTTTGTTTTACCTATCCACTTAACTGTGAATCAAATATTATCTGTGAATTAGACATTCCAAAGCCCAGTCTAAGTTATTCTTCTCCTTTCTATGTAATGCTAATCTTTCTTAACATCTGGAAAGTAAAGATGAAGAATAACAAAAATACTGGAGTGAGGTCAAGTGATGATCTGATACTTTTCTATAATTATACAGTATGTGTATGATGGACTTCCCACGTGTTTGTGCAAGGAGCTGATAGGTAGCTCACAGAATTCCTTTGAAACTGTTATGGTCCATCTTGAGTAAAAAGGAAGATGAACTTGTGTTCACTTAAGATGTTTTGACTGATTTGTTATGCTAGAACAGAGGAAAAGAGGAACTGCCATGTGAGGCAGTAATTTTTGTCCTTCAGCTTTCTAAGACGTTAACACAGCTTCCTAATCATTGATGTAGATTAAGTTAAAATATGTCACCACTCACATATGAATAAATGGAAGAATTTTAAATGTTTACAGCATAGTATAAACTAGTCATAGTACCTGTGAGCCATTACTCCTAAATTAATCATGATCTTCTTGATTTAGTACTCTCACTCATTTTCATTTCTCTCTTACGTGTGTGTTTCTCAAACACGCAAATATGCCCCAAACAGCATACTTGCTCTGATTCCTAAAGTTTGTTCTAATTTTAGGTATTTCAGGTAAGAAAAAAAAAATATTTCTTTTCTTTTGTCTTGTTTTAGCTTGGAAGGATTTGAAAGATGGTTGGTGTCTCTCTGCTACCTTTTGCAGCATTCTTCAGATTGCTTTCTGTCAAGTTTGTTTGACTTCTGCTGGTAAATTCAGTAATATTAGGGAAGAGCGACATATGTGATCATGTGTGTCTCAATTCTATAAGAAAGCAAGTAAAATGTACACTTGTTAAATATTAGTTTTGATAGATTATTTTTTATTAACTTCTCCACTTATTTATCTTGTTTAGGCAAATCAGTGGAAAGACAAGAGAAAAGAAAGATGCGACAATAAACTAAGACCTTAATCAACCCTTTAAGTGGGAATAGTATAAAAATGGGGATAGGCAGACATTAATTAATTTTATTTTTTCTCTAACCAAAAATTCCACCCAAGTTTTGACTGTTTTAGACAGGCTCAAGTTCTGCTTGACTGAGTAGCCTAGGTTCTGGGCCATGACAATGCAGTAGCAAACTTTTTGACTCTAAGCATGATTACATATATATCTGTAATATCAGTGAACTCACATGTACCTGCAGAATATTTCATCTGGAAAAAGGACAGAAGTTCTCTAGTAATTAAAAAAGAGTTAAAAAGTCAGAGAGTTATGGAGAATACATTAACTGACAGTGTCAGTTTTACAGTGGTCACTTTTAAGAGGAGACAGGCTTCTCTGGTCTCCAAGAATATTATTTAGTGTAACTAAAAAGTTGCCTGGAAAAGCATCCCAGATCAATGTCTTTATCTCAGTTTACATCAGTGGCTGATTTTGCCTGCCTATTCCATATTGTCAACTTTAGGACAAAATCATATATTTTCATGGCATGTGTTGTTTCTGTCAACTACACAGGACATGATTATAAGAATGATTGTTGGCTGGCTACTGCCATGAAATAGTTACTTTTTTTTTTTTGTTGTTGTTGCTGCATTTTAACTGTGTTCTCCTATTTACACACTCACACTTCCAGGGACACCAGTCCCTTCCATGTCAGGCTGAGTTAAGTGGACTTTTAGCATGAATTTGAGTGCATCCACACTGTAAACTTACTTTGTAGATGTCAGGTCCCAGCTGTTCTAACCTACAACATACCTGCTCTTAGCCCTCACTGACATTTTGAAATGTAAGTTGCTACTGTGTTACTGGACGGTAATTTGTGCCATAGAGGAGATTTTCTTCACAAACTAAGTGGGACTGCAAGGGTTCTCAAAATATAACTTTTTTCTCTCATTTGGAAATAAACCATTGCATAAAGCTTTCAACTTTCCCTTATGTCCTTGTTCAAAAAATAAAAGTAGATACACTGGATTCAGGCATTTTTTACTTTCACCAGCAAGTCCAGCACTCAGGTTAAGAAATTTAGGTGACTTAAGAAACTTAGCTTTCTATAGAGACTTAAAAGACTTCATGCATTTTAAAACACTTTAGCATTTTTAAATAGCTTCAAGGTTTTGAAGATGTGTGAGTCCTTTAGGACAGGCTATCCTGCTGCAAAACTAGTTTGCATTTGTTTGAAATAAGAAAGCTACTTAAGGAACCTAAGATGTTCTAAGCTCCTACTTTAAACGTCTCATAGTCTTATCTCTGTTACACAGGATTTGGTCTGTGTTTATAGTGCAAATAGAATTGCAAAGCTCTGGAAAAGATGCACTCCCTGACTTTAAAAGAGAGAGGGACTGGGCCCAAGGCTCTGAAGTAGTATTGCTCCATCTCTTCCTTGGAAAGCCTTGTCATACTATCATCTAATGTAGGAATATTTTTTCTTTCCTAAGGACAAAAGCAAAGCTTGCTGACAGAATTTAACAGATAACTGCCACTCTGAGTCATAAACTTTGACTCCTTCTTCTAAAAATTTCTATATCCAACATATTTTGATAGATTGCCTGTTCTGCTGCTAGTTTTTCTTGGTTTTGGCAATTCATGATATTGCTACAAAATCACACTTCCTCCTGCCTACCTGGTGGTATTCCATACACATTACCCAGGTCAGTTGAAGTTTTAGAAGCCACCTATGGCAAAGGAGGTTATAGGTCTGAGTCGAGATCTGAACTCTGTCCATAAGTGGAAAACAGGAGACAGTGACTGCATAGATAGAGATCAGCTCAAGAGAAATATGTTGCACTGCATTTCAGATAACCATGTATATCCTTGAAGGGTTGTCAATAAACACCAACAGAACAGCAGTCTGGGCCTACCATAAGACATGGACTGCTTCTATCTCCACGTCAGTGAATTCCTGTATCTTCTATTCTGTTGCTCACAGCATGAACGAAGCAATATCATGGGTTGTCACTAATGTCATAGTACGTAGTCCAGTGGGCTTACCTCAGAAAAAGGTTTTACTCTAAAAGTTGTGGAAGATGGCCACATGTATGAAGGACAGAAGATAAGGACACCGCAATACAGAGACTGCCCAGTCTTGAATGTTGACAACTTATCTTTCAGGGGGGATGAGATATACCAGGTAAAGCTCACATGTGACACGTTTCAAAGCATTTTCTAAATGGTACTTTTAAGAGTACCATTTGGTAAGCATATCTCCTTGTTCGATTTATTATCTTTATTACCTGTTATTGGTATTAATGGAAAGACAAATCTAATCTTAGATTATGCTTTGTGGTTCTCAGGTTCAAAACAGTGACTTAGACCACATTTGAAGAAAGTGGGATTTTTAAGATCAATTACAGGATGTTAGTAAGAGGAACAAGGTCAGACTGCCCAAGAAAGACTGGAAGAATGACTTTACAAAAATCTATTTAATGAAGCTTTCATATTATTACAAAAGTTTAAATTACATTCAGAGCTGCCTAAAATTATATGACATATTTACATCCTACTTTCAGTGAGAAACTTTCTTGTAATTTCACCCTCCTCTCCTGATCTGGTAAAACAAGCAGAAGACACTTGAATGAAGGAGATACTTGACAGACTTCTATAGCTAATAGAAGTCTAATTTCTATATCATATTTCAGAGATGAAATACTATTATCAAACCTTCTTTTATATACAGTTGCTCCAAAGACACTTAGGGAAAGCTTCACAGAATCACACAGAAACAGAGAATGATTGAGCTTACTAAATTACAGTCATTAAATCATGGAATTGTAGAATAATTTACGTTGAAAGAGACCTCTGGAGGTCCTCTGGCCCAGAGCAGGACCAGTTTGGATGTTGGATCTAATTAGGAAGTTAGAAAAGGTTGTTCAGTACCTCATCCAGCAGAATTTTGAGCCTCTCCAAGGAGATAATACGTTATATTTTCCTACAGTAGTCAATCAGCTTCTTATCTATTTCCAGGAAGCCCACTCAGTGAAGCTCCGTAGTTTCGAAGGATTTGGATGGTGCTTTGGAAGCATTTATTTCAAGAATGGACACACTCATGCAAATTCTTTAGTGCCAGGTTCACATGTAGGGCCTAGGCTCCTAGCCAGCTCAGAAGGAGAGCTGAGCTATCTCACGTTTATCTGTAAAATGGACTTTATAGACTGGATATCCCTAGTATGGCATATCTTATTTGCCTAAGGAGCCTGAAAGAACCATCTGGTCGTTTTTGATCCTCATAGTTATTGTGATAAGAAACTCATTCAGGCAATTCTTCTGCAGCTGCAAAAAAGTGGTGAGACAGGCTGTATTTGGAAGAGAAAAAAAGATCTCAAATGCTGCTAAATATGTTTCAGGATAATGGCCTCAATAGCACATCTGATGAGTATTTAGGATAAGTGAATGCTGAATGCTTTATCAGTGATAACACAGACAAAGGTTATCAGCATGTGCCACATATCAAACATTGATCTCACTGCAATTAATTTAAGTGAAAAATTGTCTCCATCAGCAAATGCTTTTGCGCAACATCAAAGCCCGTTTCTTTGCTGTTCCTCTTCTTTTTAATGGGAACCTTTGACCTGTCCAAGCAAGTAAGAAATCTTTGTTTCTTTTAATTTATTAGAGTTTCCCATGCTTTGTAATTAACCTCTCAACCTTGCAGCCTGAATGTGGTAGAAATTTTTATTAATGTTTTGATAAACGACATTCTTTTTTCACCTTCTGGGATTATTTTTGTAGAAATGTAAGTATTGTAATCTTAATATGATCCAAATCACCTTCACTGTATTAAGAGATGCTCTACTGATTCTATTTTTTACTATAAGATTACTCAAAGCCCATTTAAATGAATGTCAATACCCATGGAAATTTTGAATATATATTGTCATTGTTATTAGAAGGTACTGGTACAAAGGTTAGCTTCTGAGGTACAAGAAGAACACTTTGAAAAGATGACAGCAACCTAAATACCGCACACTGGTAGGGGCAGTGTGTGACTTTGCACAGGCACTGAAGAAAAGAAACTCTTACAAAGGAATAGAGGCAAAGTTCTGCCAGCAGGTTCTTGAACACAGTCATGGCCATGTCCAACATTTATTTAAAAATATCAACATGTACAAGATATGCAAAACAAGGACAATAATTAGAACACAGGGTAACTGCATTTTGCTCCAAAGAGACCTGGGGCAAATTGTTTGGGCAACCATTATGGGCATAATAAATCAATTCTAGAGGTCACCAGCACCAAACAGTGTGAACATAAAGCTGCACTTTGTGTTTTACCCTGCCCAAGTCACATTGTGGAACTGATTAATTGACTATGGTCAATGCTACAGGGTTGACTACAGAAGGACTGCAGCAAAAAGTGCAGTAAGTAACTTTGCTGAGCAGAAGTACAACCAGACAGTCCAGTTTGTTTCCAGATTACCACGTTATGATTTCAATTTACTTGTAAACTATGCCAAAAGAAAGATTATTACAAATGAAAGTTTGGCAGAGTTTTCTAAAGGGCAACACAAAAAATATGAATAGAGGACCATCAGTAAAAATATTATAAAGCAAGCACAAATTACAGATATATGTAATAATGCAACATCACTCTAATTGTTCTGATTACTTTAACTTTTAATCTGCAGAAGATAGACTCTTTGAAAAAAAAAATTAAATTGATTTTCCAGTGTCCAGCTGTTCAATACTTATATTTATTGCATGATCTGTTCAATACTCTAAGATGTTCTCTGCCTGAAGAGACTGATTATATTAAGAGTATTGTAAACTAATATTCTATTTTCATAATATTGACTGGAAGAAGAAAGCCTTCATTTAGATTTTCTTGCCTTTGCCTTAATTTGTAAGAAAACATGCAAAACCAACAAGGAGTACAAGAGTTATACATATCTTAAGTACAATTTATGAAGCTGACATACCGTCAACAAAAACTATAAAATTATTGTTTAGCCCATAAATTGATCAACTAGAAATTGTAGCCCAGGGAGGAGAATTAGCAATGTGATGTTGTGATGCTGGCTGTCAATGACATATGTAAGTGGCTGAAAAAGGTATCCTGCTGAAAAACAACTCACCTTGCTCTTGGAGATATATGCAAAAGACTTTGGATAACCAGATCACACAACAATGAGAGTGGTATGGTTCTTGCGGGAGGACTTCTGACTGATTATTTGAAGAAATATAGTTCTGGTAGGAAATAAATACTCCTTACAGTCTGCAATACTGTAGGTCCATTATATTGGCAACACACACAGAGAGGGGAGCCTGGTAAGAAGAACAATAACTGAAGTTTCCACTGTATTTCCATTGTACTGTAAACTTAGACAGAAATCTCATTGTGTCAATTTTGACCACCTTTCTAATTCTTCCCTATACCGAGTTTCAGAAGTCCTACATAAGGAACAGAGATTATATGTATTTGCCTGCTAACTTTGTATCTTTCACTAGTGCTCTGCCTCCTGCAGCAATATTACAGAAACATTAACTACCTATACGGCACTTAGAGTAAAAGTTGCACATTTCTAGTATTGCTTGCTAGTATAGCCCATAGGAACTCATGAGACAGTGTCTGCTCTTAGTTACACCACCTCTCTCCAAATTTCTAGATCACAAGTGAGAGCCAGTTTAGAAAAATTAACAATAAGATTCACAAGCAAGAGCTAGGTGGCAGACCAATAGTTATCCAGATTTATATCAGAGCCTACAAATTGTAGAGCTACTAAAATCCTGCAGGTTCCTGACATCCAAGTTATATGCTTTTGCATAAAATTAAAGCATCTTCATAACGGCTTACAGCTTTTCTCTACCCCAAGCTTATATATCTTTAGAAGCTAAAATAGTTGTACACTTCAAAAGCAAAAGCAGTAAAACATTTATTTATTTTCAAATGTGAAAGGTCTCCTTCCTTTCAAAACAACTGCATTTAATTATTAATAGCAACGTACTGTAATCTTAATATGATACAAAAATTCAACTAAATCACCTGCTGTTGCATTTGCAAATGCACATTTCCATGGAGAGGCACAAATTGGATTTATTTGGAGCAATATATGACATTAATACAATCAGAGCTAGGATGAAATATATACTTTAATTATTAAATAGAAAAAAGCAAAAATACAAATATTTAAGGGTCTAATATTTCTGAAAACTTCTCATGGAGAAGTTTCCTTTCTTAAAGGACAATATTTTCATTCATTTTGTCAATGAGCTATTTCTATGGAGCTGAGTATTAGCAGTCTTATATTAGTTTGCTTGGGTCTGGATACACTGCAACATTATGTATGACTAGCTCTAAAGTCCAATATAGTATGATGTTGGCCCACAGTACACAGAAGAAGAGTAATATTTAAAGTGGACTGATTCTGAGCACATGAACGCTAGTGGCTTGTGACTCTTTCTGGTCTATGAAAATAACAAATACTTAACATTTTAATCATGAAATAACTTAACAAATACAGAATATGACTGTAATATTCTCGTGTATCATGTAAAATATAACATGATAACCCAACTTAGAATTCATTCTCAGCACTTTTTCTTTAAACGATTTTTTAACTGATTGGGAAAAGATTTTTGTCCTTTTTTGTATGACGGCACGATGCCATCCAGAGGCCAACTGAGCTCATTACAAGGTTTGGTTGCTATACAAAAACCTTCTACAAAAGCCAGCCATTTCCTGGTCCACATAAGGTTTGATCCCTATTTCGCCATTAGGAAATATATGTTTTTTTATAAGGAGACCTCACCTAGGACTGAAATAATATTTATATCTCCATGACTCTCAACATCTTAAAAGTTCTCTATATGATAGGACTGTTCAGTAAGGTAGCAAACAAGAAGCTTGAGAGTTACGACTAATCCAAGAAGAGCACATTAGTAGAAGAGAAGTTAGGCATTAGACAACTTTAATAAATTAAAGCATTTAGCTTCCTGAAATTCCCTCATGTACTTTCTGTCCTGTGCGTCACTCACTGAGTACTATAAAGTGGGAAAACAATGTCCTCTCAGTTTTCAGCGGCAATAGCAGAAAGTTTATGTATAGCTTTGAATTTCCTTAAGAGTTCATTCTCAAAGAAAAATCTGCAGACTCACTGAATATTTAAAAGTAAAACCAAACCAAAATAAACACACAAAGCTTTATTTTTTTTGTTCCCAGATTATTTATCTTTGGATCTAGTATCACATATCAAAGTAAAGAGTGTAATTCTGAGATGTTATTTCCCAGCCTACAGCATATATTCATTATAATTAGACCAGAATATTTTCATCATCTATCTGAAAAACAAAAAAACCCCCAACTTTCTTTTACTTAAACATGAGATTAATTGCACTTTTAAAATTTTGTTTATAACAAAATTTTTCCATTTTTCCTTTAAAAAATAGAAGTCATATAAATGTTGAAAAGATTTATGTTGCTTTACATTTCAATAAAATCATTGCTTGCACATAATATAATTATTTTTCATATGAAAAAATGCATTATGACAAGGGTACATTAAAATATTAAATTCATATTTCCAAGATTAAAGAACTCAGGAAATGAAAATTATTAATAATTAAATGGGAAAAGAAGAATAAAGTTAATTCAATATTTTACTCTCAGAATGACAATATTGGACTTCATTCACTTTGTTTATAAATCCTAAGTAAAGATTAAAAACTTGACCTCTGTGATTAATTAGTTGTGTTCCCGAAATTGGAAAATTTATCCCCTAAGATTTTTATAAGATGTGAGAGAACTTGACAGAAAAAGTTATGACCATGCACCAGTCAAATCCTACTCCCAGACTTGTTAGGAATCATCAGGTTGATTATGAAGAAGGTAATGATTAGCAAATAGGCATAGAATAAACCAGCTCAGTTGGATTTATTAGACATGGTGCATATCTTCAGATGCTTCAGTTTCTGAAGAGGAAAGTTTTCTTGGAGTCAATAAGAGTACATTTTAAGCTGAAAGCTGAGCTTGAGTCAAGGCTGTCTACATGCTGCACTAAAGGCCCACATGGGCAGCATCAGCATCATCACAGACTCTAGAAATTTGTACACCGAGTGTGGATGGTTTGCACAAAGTCAGATTAACATCAGCAGTGTGTCTAATTCATGGCCATTAGCTTGCTTAAGTCTTCCTGTTTTTCACTTCATAGGGTGGGTGTAGCTAGAGGATTTTGTTTACTTGAGGGCTCATAGGAAACAACGTATTTTGGGAACACGCTTGAAGTCACATAGCACATTGTTTCTTTATGCCACAAGGAGACGTGATCCACAGTATTTATTTCTCCTTGAAAAGGATGTAATCATAAGCCATTTCAGACTTTACAAGTTATTTTCTCTACAATATTTGAAGTTCTCCATGTTTTAAGCAGCGATGTCAAAGGAATCTAGATCACTGACTTATTTACATTCACGGTAAAGTTTTCAAGAAAGAAATATATTTTCTATAAAAAAAAAAGATAGATTCAAAGATATAAAATATTTTATCTGTTTCCTGTAAGTAGTACTTATCTCAGTAGAAAAATCTATAGAGACTATGTTACATGGTTCATTATGATGTAAGAAATTCATGAGCAAACAGAAGGAAAATTGATTATGGATAGATTAGCATTATTGCAAACTATGTTCGGTGATTGCATTTTTTTCCCTGCATGGTATTCTATGAACTACAAGACAGTATTGTGAAAATACTACTGAGTTAAGCGTAATTTATAAATTAATTAGACTGGTCTTCTGTAACTAAAAAAAAATTAGAATTCAAGTTGCATTATTTTAGATTTATAGCACCAGTGATAATTAACTTCAATCAAGCATGATGAGTTGTAACTTCAGTACTAGGTTAATAAGGCAATTGTTTTAGTAAAAACATAGAAAACATTTACCCTAACTACCAAAAAACAAAATGCATATTATAAAAATTCCACATTGTCCTTTTCTCTCTGAATATAATCAGTGTCTTTTTCTATAATTCATTAGTATTCTTGCTGTCCCTTGTTGTATTCTTTTCAACTAGCCTGTGTGAGAAATAGAAAGCTAATACTTAAAAAAAAAAAGTTCCTTTTCTAAAGAAAGTTCACCTTCTATATAGAGTCCATGTGAAAAAGAAATCCAAAGAAATATTGCTCTGAGATTATTTCAATTAAAAAAGTGGGATTTAATCTGCAAATACCTTGGAAGGGCAGGAAGGTGTTCCTGTGTCTAGTAATCTCTGAGTTATTGTAGCTACTAAATTAAAACTACATTTACTTCAGTACTCCTTCCTCAGCTTTGCTTCTGCAAAGATTTCTTCACCAACTTAATTGTATACAATACAATTAATCATACAAAAGTAGATTTCAATGGAATTATTCATTACAGTTAAGGCTAAAGTTCTGGCTATCTATTTGAAAGTTAGAATTTAAATGTTAAAAAATGTATCAATGAGCAGTAAAACAAAAGCACTCTGGACTTCAAATTATCATATCTATAAATTTTACTATTTGGAGTCTCATCTGGACTTTGTTTCTCTAGCCCCCAAAGTGCATTTGAGTTCTCAGGCTGGTCAAATGGGCAAGCCATAGCACTTTCTGTATCTGGAGAAGAATAAGGCATGGGAAACTTGGGGGATAAGAAGAAAACATTAACATGATCGTGTTTTAGGCACAGACTACGCATATCCCCCAAAATGATTGTTAGAGATAATAGGGCAAATAGTGTGGTATGCAACATGCACTACAAAAATTGAATCTGGATGCATTCTATGTCAGCCTGTACTTCCTATACTATTGCAAATGATGTATTAGTCTGTGTTTTTTGAGTGGCTGATGGTGGGTTTTTTTCCATATTCTTAATTATAATGTTGATTACTTTAAGCAATATTAAGAAAACTGGAAGTTGCTTTATATGCGAGAGCTGAGCTGCTTCCAATTACGCAGAGAATGTCACTTTTCTTTAGCAGGGTAATCAGTCTATAATGTTACACTGAAATTTTGACTTCACTTGCAATAAGATGCAGTTAATTAACTTGAAGCAGTATGAAAGTTCATGTTGAAGAGTCATTGGAACTGAGTGAAAAAGTAAACTCAACTGAAAATCAAAAGACAAAAATTGTCTCTTTATCCTGTGTTTTGACTTGCTCCAAAAATCCCAGTTCTCTTAGTAACTCCTCAATGCTTTATTACCTTCTTTTAATATTTTTTTTCTGCACCTCTTCAGTCTCTCATTTTCTATAATTTTTGATCAGGTCAACTATGCTTAAGACATTTTGTTAATTTTAATCAGTTGGAGTAGATCAAATGGAAATCTATCAGTGAATCCCTCAATGTCACACGACCTCAGCTTCTGTCTCATGTTTCCAGTCTTTTCTATGAGCCAATATTTGCATTTGAAATATATTTTCTGTGATGCATGAGTCTCCCTTTGGCCGATCTAAATGCTAAATCGTGGCATTTCCATCAGGTAGCCTCATCTCCTGAGGACAAGAAACATGCAAATTGACATCTCTGAATTTATCCTGCCATTGGTAGAAAAAGTTCAACAGGTTAAGTAAAGGTGAACAAAATTTTCTTTCTAGAAATCAAAAAACCATGTATTTGGCTTTGTATGCATATGTAAAAATGGACATTTTGATATTTGATGATTATATTTTTGGAATTCTGTGTGCAATGACAAATTTCAATACTGATTCAGTACAAAAATAAGCATAGAAGAGTTTGAATTTATTTCAGAGCAGAAATCAAATTTCATAAGAGATGGTCCAGCTTTCCCTTTTTTTCATAGAATATCTGTGTTCTAACCATGAGCTGAAAAGGCCAGTCCTAATTTATTCTAACAACCCATTTCTATGGGACAAAATGTTTCCTGTCTCATTGACTTCCACTCTTCAGTGAACTCGAACATATTTCAAGATTAATTTAAAGGATGTAATTAGTTTGGAGAAACTTGCAGCCTGGAAATTAGTTCTGTTTCTTCCTCTTCCTTCTCAAACTGGAACTACATTAGAAATAGTGATTTGGTCTAACAAAAGGCTTGAATTTGGAATCATACAATCAGAGAATCATTTAGGTTGTAAAAGACCATTAAGATCATCAAGTCCAAACATTATCTTAGCACTGCCAAAGTTAGTTAGCCAAAGTTAACCTAGCACCACTAAATCATGTCCCTAAGCACCACATCTACGAGTCTTTTAAATACATCCAGGGATGGTGACTCAACCAGTTCCCGGGGCAGCCTGTACCAATGCTTGATAACCTTTCGGCGAAGAAGTATTTCCTAATATCCAATCTAAACCTCCCCTGGGGCAACTTGAGGCCGTTTCCTCTACCTGTTACTTGGGAGAAAAGACCAACCCCCACCTCGACACAACCTCCTTTCAGGTAGTTGTAGAGAGCACTAAGGTCTCCCTGTGGCCCCCTTTTCTCCAGGCTAAACAACCCCAGTTCCCTCAGCTGCTCCTCATATGACTTGTGCTCTAGAGCCTTCACCAGCTTTGTTGCCCTTCTCTGAACAGGCTCCAGCACCTCAATGTCTTTCCTGTAGCGAGGGACCCAAAACTGAACACAATATTCGAAGTGCAGCCTCACCAGGGCTGAGTACAGGGGGACAATCACTTCCCTAGTCCTGCTGGTCACACGATTTCTGATACAAGTCAGGATGCTGTTGGCCATCTTGGCTACCTGGGCACACTGTCAGTTCATATTCAGCCAGCTGTCAACCAGCACTCCCAGGTCAGTTTCCCTGGACAGCTTTCCAGCCACTCTTCCCCAAGCCTCTAGGGTTGCATGGAGTTGTTGTGACCCAAGCGCAGGACCCAGCACTTGGCCTTGAACCTCATACCATTGGCCTTGGCCCATCAATCCAGCCTGTCCAGATCTTTCTGTAGACCCTTCTTACCCTCAAGCATATCAACAATCCTGCCCAACTTGGTGTCATCTGCAAACTTACTGAGGGTGTACTTGATCCCATCATCCAGATCATTGATAAAGATATTAAACAGAACTTGCCACAATACTGAGCCTTCTGGAGAACACCACTGGTGACAGGCTGCCAACTGGATTTAACTTCATTCTTCACAACTCTTTGGGCCCAGCCACCCAGCCAGTTTTTATGCAGTGAAGAGTATGTCCGTCCAAGCCATGAGCAGTCAGCTTCTCCAGAGGAATGCTGTGGGAAATGGTGTCAAAGGCTTTACTAAAGTCTACGTAGACAACATCCACAGCCTTTCCCTCATCCACTAAGCGGGTCACCTTGTCACAGAAGGAGACCAGGTTAGTAAAGGAGAACCTGCCTTTCATAAGCCCATGCTGACTGGACATGGCTGTCCTGTACGTTCTCATAGTTCAGTTTAAAAGTTTCAGAGTCTGAGAGAGAGTTCAGCTGCATGGATCACCAAACTATGAACTTTGAAGTGTTTTTTTCACAGCATTTCTCATTATCATCTCATTAGAAAAATGGAAGGAATATAAAGGACATATTTTTATATTCTTTACCTATAGCTGTGATACTTATCTACTTAGATGAAAGCTAATTTTGACTCAGATTTTAAACAGGAGCAAGACTAGAGCATAGTATCAAGTACCAAGTACATAGGGTAGTTATAGTAGAACCTTAGAATCATAGAAAAATTGATATTTGAAGGGACCTCTGGAGGTCATCTAGTCCAGACCCTGTGTTCAAGCAGGGTTACCTACAGCCTGGTTGCCCAAGACCATATCCAGACAGCTTTTGAGTATCTCCAAGGATGGAGACTCCACAGCTTCCTTGGGCAACCTGTGCCAGTGCTTGGTCATCATCACAGTAAAAACGTGTTATCTGATGTTCGGATGGAACCTCCTGTGCTTCAGTGTTTCCCCATTGCCTCTGGTCCTGTCACTGGGCACCACTGAAAAGGACCTGTATGCATCTTTTTTGCATCTTAGCTTCAGCTATTTATATACCTTAAAAACAGTATTCCAGGTGTGGTTTCAAGAGTTCCAAGTAGAGGAGAAGGATCACTTCCCTCGACCTGCTGGCAACAGTCCTCTTAATGTAGCCCAGAACACTGTTAGTCTTTTTTTTGTTGCAGGCGTACATTGCTGGCTCACGTTCAACATTTTTGTCCACCAGGAACCCCAAAGTCCTTTTCTACTAAGCTGCTTTCCAGCCAATCAGCTCTCTTCATGTACTGGTACCTGGGGTTGTTCCTACTCAGGTGCAGCACTTTGCACTACCTCTTGTTGAACTGCATGAGCTTCCTGTCAGACCATTTCTCCAGATTGTTGAGGTCCTTACGGATGGCAGAACAATCCTGTAGCATATCAGCCACTCCTCTTAGTTTTCTGTCATCGGCAAATTTGCTGAGGGTACACAGTGTCCCATCAACCAGATCATTAATGAAGATGTTGAATAGGATCGGACCCAGTATTGACCCCTGAGGTACACCACTAGCCTCCAACTAGACTTTATGCTACTAATCACCACTTTTTCAGGCCATCCATTCAGCCAGTTTTCACTCCACCTCATTGAAATGGGCTGCTCATCCAGCCTATACTTCGTCAGCTTTTCTATTAGGAACTGATGGGTGACAGTGTCAAAAGCCATCCTGAAGTAAAGGTAGAAAACATCCACTGTTCTACTCTCATCTACCAAGCCAGTCATAGTAGACAATGAGCCAGGGAACATAATCTTGTTCAAGAGGAATTTGGTAGTTCATAAAAACCATGATGCAAGAAAGGGAGGTTCATCACGCTCTTAATTTATGAATGAATAATTATTTCAAGTAATAACTTCACAACAGTGGCAGCAGTAGAGAGGAATAAAGATACCATAAATGCACAACTAGTGTCATGAAAAGTAGGTAGCTATTAAACATTATCAATTAATCCTTTCAGATAGATTACTTCAGAACAAATAGCCTCCAAACTAATGATAACTGTAAGACCGTAAATAGTTAAAAGCAAAGCATACCTTATGTTCTTTATTTGTGTGAACCAATAATAAATTAATGCATTAGTTCATACTTTTTCTATATGTAGAGTTTGGAGAAGCTCATAACCATCTTAATCAATCCCACAAATTATTTGCTTTTGTCATAATTTTTTTTCATTAAAGTAATGAAGTTTTTCACTGAATAAAAATGAAACAGGAAAGATGCAATGTTAATCTCTCTAAAAAAGCTTATTAAATATTCAAAAGCTTTTATGTGGAGTAATAAATTTTAGCTGAAGACCCATACATATAGGTTACCACTGTGTGATATATATATATATATCTCTCACAGTTAAGTGTGATTTAAAGGCTTCTGAAGGCTGCTACTGAAGCTGGAATGCATTAACAACTGTATCTTTGAAGCTAAACCTGTCATGTTTGTTAGCATACATACACCAGTGCAATTAATAAATATATTAAATTGTCAGGTATGGTTTCTATTAAATACCGTAAATGAATTCATATTACTCTAGAAGTCAACGAAAACAAATGAATAACTGTTATACAAATTTAAAGTCTGAAATAATACCAGCACTTAAAAGAGAGCCTGTGCTTTAAAGCTGAAATATTAATGATGATATTCAAATTGCAATGTAAATCTCTTTTTAAAATTACATTATCTAGCTCTTAAAATTTCATATTATTAAACTTCCTGTAAATGAGATAATTGCCTTGGAGACTCCTGAATTTTAGGTACTAAGTCTCTGGTGGGTGAATGGTTTTACCATATAGACTTATTCCCTAAATTCGTCAAGGTAAAGGTAAGAAATAGAAAGAAAATAGAAAGAAACCATAGTGTCAAGAAGTCTTATGCTGAAATACCAATTAATTCTGATGTTGCAGTGAGAGAAAATAGTCAGTATTGTCCTTTTGTCTACATCTGCTTACATTCCTGAAGAGACGTTGGATACATGTTCTTTTGTGACCTGCTCAGCTGAGTGATTTGTGCAGATAATTTAAAATTAAGAAGTAATACAAAGCCTCTGACATCTATCTTTTCCTTGTTTACAGAAGAGCAGTCTTTTTGAGCATATTTTCAGCTAGTTGGAGGAAGAGTGTTCATGTGAAAGGTACTGAGAAGCTTCTATCCATTTACAAAAGAGATAGTATTTCACAAAATTGAAACTGTCCAAAGATTGATTAAATCTCCCCAGAAAAGCAAAACCTAAAAGAGTATCTGAAACCATCTCAGAGAAATGCATCTCAGAGAAATTGGGTGTCCCCGTTGACTGCGGGGGGGGGGTCAGACTAGATGACCTTTGAAGGTCCCTTCTGGCCCAGATGATTCTATGATTCTATGAAATTATGAAGAGAACTGAGGAATCAATTAAAATGACAGTTGAGTTCTTGTCAAATGCCTGAGGAGTGGCTTGTAGACAGACTGCAAAGCCACATAGCCGGACATAAAATATTTTTGCTCACCCGGAAAAGCTGCAAACAGATACTGGTATTCAGTTATGTGTACACATCAGATGGAAGAATGATCAGCAATTTCTCTGTGATAGATCAAGATGAGGCAAGAATGGAAATTTTAGAACTAGTGGAAAGCTTTGGCCACTGCAGAATTTCTTGCTTAAAGTGAGCTGAGTACAGAATGCAGGAAAAAATTGTCAAGGGAGGAAACCACTGTGAAAACTGTCTGCTTGAATAAAAAATAAGGGCAACCAGAGAATTTGAGACAAGAGATGTCTAAAACTTCCATTTTTCAGCTCAGATGAAGAAAAGAAAACTAAATCAATGCAAAAATTTTATTTTCATGGAAAGCAAAACTCATCAGATTCTCTTTAAACTCAATTTAACCTCATATTTCTGCTGAATAATTGGCGAAATGAATAGGAAAAAGTATTTCTAGCACAAGTTTTCAGCAGTGCAATAAACAATATTACACCTTTAAAGAAAAATCTTCATTAAAGGGATCTAGCACAAACTTTCAGTATGTGGCTTGGATCCACATAACTTTTTTTTGTTCACTGGGGAAAGAAATCTCACTTGAACTGCCAGAGGATTTGAAAAAAATATATATCTGTCTGACTTACCCAGACACCTAGTAGACCTAGGTACTGATGTTTAGCCGGATATTGATTCTCAGATTCTTATTCTGAAATTACTATAATTGTTATTTATCTGTGAAGCAGACCAATAAAATGAACACAGACAAAGAACTAGATGAAAACTATCTGTCATGTGTCCCACAACATATCTAATGAAAAAGGATTGCAACTTGTTCTTATTTGCAGTGTCTTGGAAAGGAAAAAAAAAAAGAAGAGTTAACTATCTCAAATAAAATGAGAGGAGACTGACAATAACATAAAAGCCACAACTATAGAGAAATGTGCCTGCAAGACAAAAAACCCCAAGCAACCAAGCAAACAGAAGCTTTTCAAAGACAAATGAAAGCCTAAGCCAAAATAAGAGGATTATATATTCAAGTCAAACAGGGAAGAATATCGCATATGTCTAAGATAGTACCTTAATCTGTTGGAAAACTGTCAAAAAAACTGCTCACCACAGACAAAAACCAAACAAGTATCACTTTTTGAACGGCAATATTTGGTACCTGCTCATCTGGCACTACACTACTAAAAGCAACATATTGCAAACTCTCTTCAGGGGATGATTTTTCACATCATTTGACAAGAAATAGATCAACTCTTGTGTATGTATACATGTATGCTTATGGGTATGTGCATGAGTATGTGCATATATGTGTGTATATATGTGTGTATATTCACTTACACACGTGTTTGATAGAGAGGATGGATACAACAGCAGTGTCAAATAGAGCAGATGTTTGTAAAGGTAAGCAGCTGTTGCTGTCCCATGACATGAAACAGTCTCTCAATAGTTAATCTGTGACTCCACATCTATCACCAAAGATAATTGCAGTGTTGTCATAATATTAAAGGGTGCAATTACCTGGGCCTTAGAGTTTTAAAGTATTTAACCACCTTAAGTGTATAATTATCCATTAATCTGAAGATAACATTTGATTGCCTGCTGCTGAATTCACACAGTAATTACATGTTTATCCATATTATAAAGTAAAATAAACCTTTTAAGATAATAGCTATCTAAATGTTTGTTTCTTAATAAGATTACAAATATATCAGCTACTACAATTTATCAGGCAATTTTTTATTTTTTTTTTAATAGAACTGCATCAGGATGAGCTGAAACTTTACTGCTACTGTCAATTTTAGCACATTGCAGTAGAGAAGCAATCATGCAGAAGCCATATTCATTCATATTTTAACACTCCAGGGGTATTGGAAATGGTAGAATATGTAATGGATCTTTTGGGAAATCTGCTTCTTTCTTTTGCGCTTGTTCATTTTGTCAACTAACCTGTTAGTTCCAAGGTCAGCCGCAAGTTAATGTCCTATCACAACTATGTTATGTTTTAGTAAGAGACATCATAGCTCTGTGATGTAAGAATACATTTCCTGATTCTTTCTCTTTATGAAGCTTTAGCAGTTATTGAGACAGAACTTGTAAAAATTTACAACTGCAGAAAATTTCAGTAGTACCAGGAAAGATCTCTCATGGCTCCCATTTGGCATTTTTACCTGCTCCAATGTGACAGAAAGGGCAGTTGCATACAAAGTAGATATGACATTGTAACAAAACTGCATGAACACACAAGTAATGGCAAAAATAGTGTTAAAAATGTCCAGAATTTTAGTATTAATGCTGGACTCGGAACAAAGAAGAATCATAGGAGAGGAAAAAAGGCAAGACAACAAATTTTATTAATATCTAGGAATAAATTTTCTATTTGAAACTAAAAAAGCTTTAGAGAAAAAGTTTGTTCCATCTGTTAAATTACAGTATGTGCTTTATTAGAAAAGAAAAGAAAAGAAAAGAAAAGAAAAGAAAAGAAAAGAAAAGAAAAGAAAAGAAAAGAAAAGAAAAGAAAAGAAAAGAAAAGAAAAGAAAAGAAAAGAAAAGAAAAGAAAAAGAAAAGAAAAAGACTTCTTCAAAAACAGCAAGGAGGGAAATATTAATGCATTTAGGCTGAATGTACAGAGAGTAACAGAATGATTTGGGGTCTTAGCCATTAGAATTCATTATTTTCATTAATAAACTGAATTGTATTTTTTAAATTCAAAGTTGTCACCAAGATGAGAGGGACTACAAGAAAAATGAAGAGACTTAATAGAATTTCTAAGTGGTCATGACGGGTAGGAATTATATCTACATTGTCTGAAAATAAAAGATAGTCCCGAGTAGGGACAAGCATTGTGTTTTATGTTGGGAACTGGGCAACTGCATAAAGATAACCTGGGGGTAACTGATTAAAAATCTGGTTACAGGGATCACAAACCTCTATGGATCAGTAATGTCATGTTGATGTAAAAAAGGGCAAGTATCTATCTTCCTTGGAAGCATAAAGAATAGTATGGCCATGGAGAAAGGAAAATATTCTTTATCTCTGAAGAAGACAGTGCAGAAAATTTACCTACATTCCAATGTGAGGACTCCAGTTCAAGAAAAATGATGCCTGAGAGAGAGACCAGAGGAAGTCATGGTTATGTGTTACAGACCTCTGACCATGATCTATAAAGCAGGTTTCTGAATAAACTAGAGAAGTTTAGTCTGAGAAATAATGTGATGGAGATACAACAATCTTCTCATGCATAGAAAACTGCTGAAGAGAAGAAGATGGTAGTCTGCTCTCAGTAAAATAGGAGAAGAAGTAAAAAGTTTAAATTCCAGCAAGGAAGGTTCCAGCTGGATGTGAGGGACAGGAATAACGAACTATGAGAATGAGTTGCTTCAAGAATTTATGGACCTTCCTCATAGAAAACTCATTAGAACTGTCTATCCTGGTTTCTTAAGGAATTTAGTCCTGTGTAACAGGTCTGTCCATATATTTCTCTGTGTTTCTGATCCACCAAACAACAGATCAATTTAAACCAGATTTGATGAACAGTATAGGTCTCAAAGATATTTTATATATTTGAAGGAAAATATATTATGGGTAAAGGTAAGAAGCTTCGTTTAAATTCCTTACGTGTATTTTGAACTCAGCCTTTGCTAAATAACAAAGACGCTCTCTATGAGATCAGATGTGACATGAATGTATATGAAACCTAGTTCAGTTTAACTGTTTCTACTGTATCATGGATAGACAAAAGGGTTTTGAGGCATGTGGAGTTCCAGCTTTATGTGTGCTTCAGTTTTGACTGTTTGCAACTGACATTCAGACTAATCTGATTGTAAAAAATTAAGCTTAGATTATATTTTTAAACTTTTTTCTCATCCAAATTAACTTTCTCCATGTCCTTGTTCTGTGATGGTCCTTCCTCTAAATTCTGATTATTTGTCGGTAGGACTGGAAAACCTGAGAAAATCATTGCCCAAATTGGTTTCACTACATATAAAATCAGACAAAAGAAATACTTGTTTCTGTAATGTTAAGAATTTTCTTATCATCAGGACGATAACAACATCACTGAATTGTTCTGGGGTGAGGACAGGATGATCCATTATGTTTGTTTCATGATGGAATAATGTCTGATCTCCTAGGACCTACTGTGTGCATGATTTATCTCAATCCTTTCTGTCATTTTCCCATTAAACAACCATGACTAAATATAATAGGTGTATAATCTCACACTTACATTAGACCAATGGACTGTATGAATATACATATGGCACTCTCCAGTGCCTCTGTCAGTATAATGCCATATACATTTATGACAAAATTAAGCTTTGTTAACTTTGTGAAGAAGATTATTTACATTCCACATATGAAAAAGCTAGCCCATAAATGTTGTCATACTATAAAGCCATCCTGTCTTTTACTTCACCATGAGTGTGTAGTCTTTTTTATATTTTTACTAATGGCGGGCTTATCCTTCCCTTCCCTTCCCTTCCCTTCCCTTCCCTTCCCTTCCCTTCCCTTCCCTTCCCTTCCCTTCCCTTCCCTTCCCTTCCCTTCCCTTCCCTTCCCTTCCCTTCCCTTCCCTTCCCTTCCCTTCCCTTCCCTTCCCTTCCCTTCCCTTCCCTTCCCTTCCCTTCCCTTCCCTTCCCTTCCCTTCCCTGTTTCTTGATATAGTTGTAAGCTATAGCTGGCTATATATATATAGAAGGTTTCTCATGTTAATGTGATACATTTTGTTTTGTTTCTATTTCAATAGCCTGAAATCAGAACTGAATTAACAGCATCATGCTCCCAAAATGGAGCAGTTAACGATTGCATTACAGAAATTTTTTATCATACCAACTGGATTCTTTATCACTTACTGGTTTTTAGGGAAAAAAACCCCATATGAAACGGAAAATAACTATTTTTTTATTCTTCAACCCATTATCAGATGCATAGTATTTAAAATGTTTGTTTTCACAGAGAAAAATGTTCCTTTTTATTTAGTGCAGGTGAGAATAACCCTGTGCTGTATATGTGAGCATGACAGGCCATTTCTTTGAACCTCTCATGATTGGTTGAAAACTTTCTTTAAACAGAAGATAGGGTGTCAACATGTAAAATTTAATGGCCACATCTGAGCTGCAGAAGCACTCCTTGTGTCAGGGAAAAAGTTCACTATCTGCTGTCTCCTCTTCCTCTGTTTCCCATAGGGAAAAAAAGCAGAGCCTGCAAGCAGGGAGGGAGCCAGGTCTTCCACACTGGATGATTTCAGCAGCCCTGCAGCCATGTCCACAGCTCTTATCTGCTGAAGTGCTCGTTATAGCACCAGGCCTTTGAAAGCACCAGGTTACCTCAGCTCCGCTGACAGAGAGGCGTGCTGATGCATTGCTCGCAGGTGGGTTATCAGTACTCAACAGACCAGGTCTGCATGTGCAAAAGGGCTAACAGCATCAAAAGTTTTCCTTATGCTGTTTGCAAACATAATATGTGATTAAGGGTTTCAAGCGTACTGCCTTAATTCTTGTATGGAGAGGCAGGGGAATGGAAGTGATAGACAAGTTCAGTTTACTTAAAAATAAATCATACTTGTCAGTCACAATGTTTGGCCTCAAGATTTTTTATTTTATTTGTAGCAAAGGATTTCAGGCTGAGAAAGATGACTAACCCTGCTTTAATTACTTCAGAGAACTTTGAAAAGCAGCTTTCTTCCAGTTTAATGCTCTAAAAGTCTGTAATTTTTATCTATAAGCTTAATATGTACCCATAAGGAGAAAAAAAAAATGCTGTTGGAGAAAAGCAAAATAATTAATTTATAAATCCATATTTATTTTAAAGCATGCTGAGATAAAAGACTAGAAGATTTCATTGTACTGAAATAAACTTGATTATATTAAGTTCTCTTAATTTAAAAAAAAATATATATTTTAAAGCATCCTGCACAATTCTTCTACAAAGCTGTAAGAAACATGAGAAAAATCAGGATTTCTAAATATTAGTTTTTCCCAAAGGCATACTACTGCTTGTGATGTTGTTTCTCTAAAATCCTTATTCTTCCAATATTATATGCTTGTCAATTGACAACTGAAATACAATATTGCCATTGGGGTTACTGAGAGGTGAAGCTACCAACAACACAGTAGACTAACTGCTGTAGTTTCAACTGTGTCAAAATTTCTGCTATCACCATTACTTCTTGGCAAAGTATAGAAATCGCTTGCTTGCCAAAGTACTCTCAAGGTCAATGACAAAACATTTACTGTGAATTCCAGAAACCGTTTTTATTTTAACAAAATTTCAGAGAAAAAATAGCCTAGTTGGTAAACTTAAAAAACCCACAGAGCCTCTCAGCAGGTGGAAAAGTACAGGACTAATATTTTGGAGTAAAAATAATAAAATATATTAAGAAACAATAAAGATTTATGGAAAAAGCATTTGGCATTTATGTCTTCACTGGTCATTTGCTTTCTCCACAATTGTATCTATTCCATTTAAATATATACGTTCTCAAAAATAATATATTCTTCCAAAAATGAAATGACACTAAACAAAAGATCTATTAATACTAGTATGAGACTTCAAGAGATTTACTTAGAGCTTAATACCCTCCTTGGGACAAAGCCTTGAACCTACCAATGCTCTGGAGGCATGTGTTAGCAGTTTCGTAAAACATATCTTGTTGTGTCTTAGTGCTGCAGTTAGATAGATAGTGGAGTTACATGTGCTCCTCAGAACGGGATTAATAACAATTTCCTGACCTTGGAAACAATACTAATCAGTGCTATTGTATTTACATGCAAAAAATAAGAGTTTCTGTATCCTGCTACTGTTCAGAGACTTGTATGTATGAGGAAGTCTGACAACACTGCCATGCTTGAAAGACACCTATACACTTAAGCGCTTTGCAATGAAAAGGTCGTTTTTAAAAGCAGAATACTTAGGGGGCCAACATAGCTGGCTTCCTAACTCTGCTTTTAGTAGATTCCTGCATCAGAGAATGATGGAATTTCAAGGGCTTGACTTAATTTTGTATGACCATAACCAACTCTTCTTGGTCTCTCCATTGAGGTTATCTGTCTTTTGAAAGATCATTTGGCTGGAGAACATCATGCAATTGCAAGAGCCAGCCTTTCCTTTAGTAGTGATATAGTAACTTCTCCCAGATGTTTTTTGAATTTTTTTTTTATATATTCTAAGGTTGTACTGAAGGGCACAGTAGTAGGATGCTAGCAATAGTTTGTGTGAGGGCTATATGTTATTTAGAGAAATATATCTTATGTTTTTAATGTGTTTATGAAGCTGTTTGTGAAGAACTACCTGATCTGAGTTCTGCTTATTCAGAGACTAGTAGAGAAGATCAGCTATATTGATATTCTGAGTCTGCTGTAAGTTTGACTGTGATTCCTATGTGGGAAAAAAGGGGCCATATGTGAGATCTTTAAGGTGTGTTAGCAATGGGGAATGAGATGGGTGAGATGGGTCCCTAGGCACCAAGAGTGCAGAGGTGTACACCAACAAAAGACACTGCCCAGTCTGAACACTACATGAGGCTAGAAAGCTAAAAGCACAATGTTCCTATGGGACTGTAAGAGTAGTTAATTATTCAGAGCTGTTGGTATGGTAGTAGGTTATGATTGATGTTCAAAATAAAGTCAGTGTAGACTGGTGCTACACAGTGCTGAAAATCTTTTAATTTGCAAGAAAGTTTTCCAATGATCAAGACAAAGAATTGCATTTGTATAATGGGACTGGATCTTATTTGTTCACACCATGGTTTATGGCTTTCTTTACTAGGAATGATTGACTTTAGCTTCTAATAGAGGCTGAGGATCTGAGTAAAGACACTACATAATAATCTTTGAATGGAACTTGCAGGTGAGTATGATGGCAAAATGCAAATATTAATCAATTCATATTTCAACAAGTCAATTGTAAAAAACCTTATAGATTTGCCTTATTCCAGTGAATGATTTACAAACGTATTTAATGGGGTCTAGTGGCATGAATGGTGCTGTTGGAAGTACCCTTGAAATGCGTGGTGTTCCTTTGCTCTCAGTTCTGGAGCAGGCAGATACTGTTCAGAGTTCGCCTGTACAAAAGGTAATACACTCTTGCTTTTTCTCTTTTGAATACCTTCAGTGTTACAGTGGTAGCTCAGTGTACTGTTCTCATTTTACATCACCTTTGTGAGCTGATAAAAGTTGAACATGCATTGAGTTTTAATAAATAGAGCAGGCACGGATGTGAATGGGATGATTTCAGACTGTTCCATTGTGACTTTTTAGCAACAGGATAATATTTTCTGAATTCTATAAGAAAATGCTGCATAAATCTTTCTTCTGAGAAAAGAAAATGCAGTTTCATCTTTGCGTTAAAAACAAAACAAAACAAAACAGGCTCAGGACCTGCAAAATGTGGAAAATTTAAAATATTTCCCTTATAACTTTTTTTTTTTTTTCCTGTAGTTCTTCTTAGTGTTAAGGCAGAATTCAATATACATATTTTATTTTAGGCTGCTTTGAGAGGTCGGTATGTAGCACGTCTACCTTTCTTTCACTTCTATATGTATGATCTATATGCATCAGTGTATATATGTAATCTGTTAACCATTTCATCAGTCAGAAGTGTTGTCAACATAGAAATAGGCAATCTGTCTGCCTTCAGAGATCTATTGAAATCTGGAGCTAAACTTATTGTTGCTTTCTCCTCAGAGGTAAGCATTTTTAAGGAAACACAAAGGCAAAAAAGACTTGTCCAAGCTACTGCCACTCTTCATGTGCACTTCAATGTTTTAGGTTCTCCGGTTGGATTCACCTGCCACTGCCTGATAGGACCCTCAGCAGTCAAGAACAGCAGTTGCTTCTCCTTGACTGAGAACAGAAGTTGGGAAATTTCATACATTCTTAACTAGGAGGCATTAATGAATTACCAAATATATCATTCTGGCTGCCCTCAGTTTATCTTTTTATTAGTACAGAAACTGGCAAGTAACCCTCACCTTTCAAACACAGATGCATATATGGGAGAGGTTTAGAGATGCTGGTTGAGCAGAAAAGTTTACCTTTCCAAGACAAAAAAGCAACTTTTTTTAGATTCAGAGTCCATTCCCAAAACTGCTCTTAACAAATAGCAGGATGCCTAACCTGCTCTTTTCCCCATACTAGCCTACTTGCTTTGTAGGAAAAGTACAGGTAGATATGTAGGTCTTCCTACTTGAAGAGAACAAATATTTAATTGTGTCCTTTATCCTGATAGTGTTCTAAACCCTGAATTTATAAGACAATATAGAACAAGGTTTTGTTTTCTTACAACTGGTTTCAAATGAAGCAGTTCTATTTAGTATTGATATCACTGCGAAGTCCAAGAGAAAGCTGGTCTATCACATATTTTAAAGAGTTATGAGGAAGAAACAGCACTTCTGGGTCCTTGTTCTCATATTTACCTCATACAAAGTTATTTGGACAAAGTGGTCTAAACTTTTTAGAAGAACAGACTTCCTTACCATATCATGCAGTCACTGAACAGGTTACCTATATGGAAAATGAAAAGCACATCCTACTTCTAATTTGAAAAGATGCCACCTAGAACTGTCTTTTTCTTGGTCCTACAATGTATGAGGCATAAACTAGCCAAACCAGCAGACAAAGTTTTGTCAGTCTAGACGTGCAACTGGGCAACTGTGTTCCTTTGATTGTGATTTCTTAATTCATTTCACCTCAAGCACATATTCCCGTCCCCCCTTTCTTTTTTTGGTTGCATTTGGCCTCTGAACTGAAAAATCACTTTTTGTTATAACTCTCTAGTTTCCACAGCTATAACTTTCTTTGAGGTTCTTCCAGAAAATGTTTTGTGGAGACACTTGCTGTCTACAAGGCACCTTTCTTGTAGAATATGCTTGGAATAGACAAAACAGAGAGAGAATCATAGCTGTGATACATCAGCCTGTATCAAAGTCCTGTTGGTGAAAACAGAATGAAAAAAACCTAAATGACTTAATAAGAAAATAAGGTTCTCAGCCTTTCTTTCCCCCCACCCCTCTTGCCCCCAACCCCACTAGGCAAAAAAATCAGTAGCTTGTATCCTTTTTAAGCAATCACCGTCTCTGTGCTGCTTGGCCTGCCAGCAGTGTTTGCTCTCTCAAAACCTGCAACTGTTCTTTTTCCACAGGCACACATTAAATCACTTTCTCACAGACAGTTTTCTGTAGACAAGTTACATGAACGACATTACAGGAGATGGTCCAATGAGAAAGAGAGAATTACTTTTTAAGGCTTATCAACTTCTCTCAGAAATTCACTTGGCTTTCAGAAAGCAGCTTTAGTCAGTACTCCCAGAAATCATCCCCCTCCAAGCAACTTCTTTTTCTTCTTTTGTCTTTGTCATCAACTTATGGGCAAGGGCCCATTCCTCTTGTCACAGACACCTCTGGCATCATAGTCTGTGTTTGAAACAAAAATAAATCACTGTACAAAGAAACGCCTCACTCTAAGTGTCCATCTAACTTAATGACATACATGCTGCATGTTTTTGCTGAAGTCTGGGCAAAAACAAGAACTATATTACAAACATTTCTGTTTACTCCTCATTCTATGTCGGTCTGTTGAGAGTCTCTGACTACCTTGGCACTACTTGGGTGAATACTCGGTGAGACCGAATGCTGCCACACCTGAGAGAGAGCACATCTCCTGCACTGCAGCAGTTCAGTGTGTCTAGTCTATTGTACACAGGCTTCCTGCTCACTGACACTTAGCTGCCATTTCCTTGATAAATTGGGAATGTGGGGCTCTCTGAGAGCACCTTGTGATCATACTCATTCAAGTTCTCCTAACATTATATACCAAATGCTTTCTAAAGCTGGAAGATATACCTCTATAGCGGCTTGCTTATGTCGTCTTCCTCCAGCTACTTGCTCTTAGCTTTTCTGTGCTTGTAGTTAATCAGTGTGCTCTACCACAACTTAGGGCTAAGTGGCACTAGCAGGCAGCTTTACAGGTCTACTTCCACTCTTTTAGATTTAAGACACCGCAAGATCTCTCCCACCTCCAAATGAATGGATTAATATCATTCATCATTTATGCATCTTACTTTAGTATGTAAAAGGATGTCTGCACTCTTGTAGAGACAGTACAGTTGTATCATCTAAGTACAATCACTTAAAAAAGTTACAGTACAGCTCTTCTCATTAAGAAAATAACCTTATTTTTGTATTATAAATACTTGCTCTTGCAGCACTTGGCAGGCTGTTATGAATTTAACCTGGGCCAGACAAAAATCATAATAAATCCTTCTCCAAGTTGCTGAATTAACTGAATGAATAAACTTATATACTGCTATTGTGCATATTGTTCTCTTTTTTATCACTCCAACCATCAAAAAAAAAACCAAAAACAAACCAGTTTTGATTTTATCCAGCATACTACAAGGATTGTGCTTTTGGGTCTGGAGAGTCTGAATTTAATTGTTGTTTTTTGTTGATTAAGGTCCACTGAATTTAAATATCAAGCTCTCATTGCAGTCTTGCTTAGCATGAAGAACACATCACAGTCCACCTAGGTTAAACCTGAGTAATAGAAGCGAAACAATGATTTTGCTTTGTTCAGTTTGTTATTGATGGAGGTGATCAAAAGAAAAAAATAGCAAAATTTTAAAAGGTGACTTCATTTCAAAATTTTGTGATTTGGGGCAGGAATGGGTTTGTTATAAATGTTTGTGTTGTGAAAAGAGTTGTAGTTATTTTTAGGATACTCTTATCCACTGAAGTGTGATTTCTATCATTAAAATAAATTATCATAAAATGTACTTATTTTTATCAAAATTTCTAATAATATATTTTTTTGCTTAACTGTCTTTACTAACAAGTAAGGCTGAACTTAATACATGGATATAGCATCTGAATACAAACCTTAAAAACAGATACACATCATGAACAGATAACACAGATGTCTGCCAAATTTGTATTAAAAAAATTCCTAAAGTTATAAATTTTTAAGTGATACTGACTGTTCACATTGATAAATAAAAAGTTTCAAGCCTTGAACATGAAAGTCCGTGCCTATTTTTCTGATTTAGTGTGCTATTGTGTAGCTTACACTAACCTATACTGTGGTCTTCACTCTGTGCAAGGCTTGTATAGTATTAAAGTTAAAACATGTAACATGTAAGAGATACCAAAAAAGTCATGTGACGAAATCTTCAATTTTTTCATTCATGCTATTTCAGGCAGTCTTCTCCTATGGTTAAACTGACCAATGACATATTTAAATTAGGATTTGAGGTCACTTCTTTCATATTAATAAATTCAGTATATGCTAAAAAGATACCAAAGTAATGCTCAATTGAATTATTCAGTAGGATAACTAATGTTCATGCTTTGTTCTCCTTGAAAGCAGGCAGTGGTTAAGGCAAATAGAATCTAGAATGGATGCAGAACAGAATGAACAGCAGCTCTTACAGACTCAATCTTTTCTTCAAATCCCATCTTTTTGTATTTCCTAGGACTCAGAAGAAATTTCTCTATTCCTTGAGCATGCTTTAATATCCTGTTAATTTTCTTTGCTTATAGATTTTTGGATGAATAATAGTGGACTTCTGTTCTGTTGTTGAAAAGCGGAAAAAAAGAATGGGAACAGAAGTTTTTGGAATGCCTGTTCATGGAAAATATGTCTGAGAAAGTCTTAGAGAGCAATAAAACTAAAAACAAAAGTGGGGGAAAATGCAAATCTTTTAAAATAATACTTTTTAAATTATTTTCTATCAATATCTAATGCACTGGTTCTGAGTTCCTTTTCAAAGGCTGACTCAAAGCACGAACATAAGCCAATGCTTATATTCATTTGCTCTGTATCAGCCGCACGTTATTCAGGTTACATGGTGAAGTGTTTGAAAGTTAATGCAAGGTACAACTCCCTGTGTAGTCCTAGATCTGTCATTGCATGTAGTCCAAGGACAACTGGTGATTTCCTATCAAAAACTGTATTATGCCAAGTAACTGAAGGCTGTACTATCAAGCACTTAGGAACTAAGAGGTGGCTTGAGGACTGTGCAATCAATCTGAATTCTGATGTTTCCAAATCCACCTTTCAGTTCTTCTCCTTCTCCTGCTTTTGCAGTAATGTGGTACTTCCAGGCAGCTCAATGTGTCTGCTTAATACATTGCTTAGGAGTAGTATAAACCTGGTCTGGGAATGCACCAGGGTAATTTTGGCACACGACCAAGATTTTTTCCCGAGGAACAGAATTTAAGAGACGAGACATTTCTTTTTTTTTTTTTTGTACCTTCAGTCAAATGTGAATGTGATTCCATGAAAAGAGAAAACTCACTTTTGTCATCTTCATAGATTTCTTCCCTTCAGGCTCCACAGTCTGTGGCAAATTGCAGAAACGTGGAAGTTTTGAAAAACTTCTTCAAATTGGAAAGCATTAGATGTTTTGAGTATATAAGCCATAATAAGCTACTATTATAATACTCAGGAAAGGATTTTCTGAACTTTGGTCTTGGTACAAGAAAGAATGTGCCATTCACCATTAAAAATAAACTAATAAAAAGTCATTGAAAAGCTGAGAAAAAAAAGTGCTTCCATTACCAATAGATTAAAAGAAGTTCAGTTTGGTCCATTTTTCTGAAACTGTTTTTGTAAAAAAGGTTTATTTCATATGCAAATATACAAGACAAAAATCTCCCATAACCTAAATGGAAATTTTATGAGGTAAAAATCTTCAGTAGCTTCCTACTCATAGGGCATAGATTAGGGACTGCACGGTATTTGACACGTAAACGGCATTGCCATTTTGTAAGTTATATATTAGACTCATTCAAAACCCAAATGCATGCACACACATGCTGGTGAGAGCAGAATAGGTCTGCAGTCGCACAGCTTTAGCAGAAGAATATATAGTAGTGCACTACAGGGCTTTGTAACCACTGTGGAACCATGAGAGGTATTTTCACCTGCTGCTGTACAGCTGAGCTCTAGGAAGACATGACTATAAACAAGATATGAATATATACACGTAAATAAATCCATACTTACGTTCATAGATTGTTTAAAATGCATCAGCAGTGACAGCAAAAACATTATGTAACTGGTAAATAGAAGAAAAAAGTTGAAGAAACCATAAAAACAATTATAATAAAAAGAAGGAAAATAGCTTACACAACAGGTAAATTATCTGAATTTCATACAAGGCCAGAGAAAAACTATTAAAATTGGCTTAGATGTTGGACCTGCTTATTCAGTCCTTTGCAAATCCTAAATTGTTTATGTTTTGTATAGAAAACAGAAAAGTGTAAATAGACTCCTTCCCCTGACACCTGTCTGTGAATCCATGCAAAGCTTTGATTTTTCTTGTTTCTCTGAGCCTCACCACTTAGATTTTCTGAGTACATGACTAGTGTCATATGTCAATGATCTTAAATGAACTTCAGTAGTACTCATAGGAGATCCTCTGTTGCCTTTTTTTTAAAGATGCAATCCAATGCCACAGTAGCTGTGGAATGTTTGTTAGATATTGCCTGATTTAGAAGGTCCGAGAATGGAAAATGCCAGCAATTAACACATGTGGCTATTCACTCCTCAAAGAGGAACAGATGTCTCTCCAGCAAGATTTTGAAATGGATGGACTCCGTAACATTCTCAGAAAATGAATATTAAAGGAAATAATTTATAAAGGATACATTGAAGGAATGTGAAAGTTTTTCTTCTTCAAAGCTTTCATCAAAATGGTATTTTGATGAAATGGTCAAATGATCCTACTTTTCCTTGGCTCTGTTAAAGTAGAGAAGGTTACAAACAAATGTTTGATTGTAATGAGACAGGATGTTAAATTTGCCTCCCGATTTCTGCTTAGATGGACCTGTGGCTTTCCTTAATAATCTTAATGTGACAAGTCAGAAATGGAATCAGTAAAACTATCAAGAGTTAATTGGGATCTCTTCAATGTAATGTAATCTAACTGTTAAGCTTATTATATCACCCACATTTTGGATTGCTCTACTGCCTACCAGGCTCTGAAAACTTCATCTACAGTCTCATACCTGCTATTAATATCTATTTATTTAGTTCTGGGGAAAGATCATGAGGGATGTAATTCAAAAGCCTTGTTTTAAGTTCCTCTTCTTTTTAATCTTGGCAGATGCCTAACCTTCATCACCATGTGGTTGTCATTTATAACAGGCATGGCCTTCATAGAGTATGAAAGAAATATTTTATTTGGAGCAAATTTATGCATTATTTTTAAAAAAAATAACAAGCTAGAGAGTATAAAAGGGTACCAATTTTTTATATTAATAAATGTTTCCTACCTAAATATGCCTTCCAGAAAAGAGAAATTAAAAAAAAAAATCTGCTTTGCAGATTCAGAGGAGAAAGAAAAAAAATCTTAATTTTCAATAAATATAATACCTACTGGAAATCATATAACAGTTGTAGTTATCTCATCTTTGAAATCAATAATAATGCTTGCTCCTGATTAAAATAGTCAGTCACATGTAAAAGGTAAAACCTGGATTGTCTGTGGTAAAAAAAGAAAAAAAGAAAAATACAGGTAGCAAGAGCAAATACTAACATTACCTTCTAATAAAAGATGATATGCAAGTAATAGCGTATCTGACAGTCACAAATGATCAACTTGGAAATTTCTATCAAATCATTACAGTTGTCTGAAAATACACTTAGTGCTCAAAACTGTTAAGTTCATGGAAAGTACTCCTTTCAAATTACTGTCTTTGGAACAAAAGAATGAATTAGGTGCCCAGATCTGTATAACTAAATTGAAGCTATTAAAAAAAAAGAAAGAAAAGAAAAAATGCAGTCAAGTAAGTCAGACGCTGATGGATTCCTGGATGATTTTTAAACACTCATAAAATGTTTAACTCCATTTTATAGACATACACAAGGGTTTTATTGCACTGTTAGGACATGAAAACAGATAACAGTTCTATTATAAGTTACACTTTGGACCCTACATTTATTTGTGTATGAACACATGCTTACATGTACATTTAGAAGCAAATGAATGAATATTAGAGAAGAATTTTTCGTTCAGCCTAAAATGTCACAAATATTTTCAAATAAAATGATACCAATTTTTCAGAGAAAAATTACCTCATCTGAAAAACCTTTTTTTAACTATTTGACCTAGAAAAGTGTTCATATATTCCATTTCTCAAAAAAAATGTTTATCCATTTTCTATTTTCTCAAGCTGCAGCTTCGACTGTTCTATACAGGGAAAAAAAAATGCGTTAACTACAAAAAATAGTATTAAGCATTAATCTTAAAAGATTAAGAATTGGCAATTAGCTGTGTACATAATACCTTTATTCTAAAGATTTACAGAAGGTCAGTGGTTTCAATATTAAACCATTTTGCAAAGGTATTCAGGTAAGATTAAGTAAATTGCGAAATCATACATGTATGTGTTTGGAGATAAGTAGGGGAATATTTATGTTTCACATTGTACATATTCTGAAGGGGTGCCTACCACCTACTCTATCTGATGCTGCAAGAAATGGAGGGTGAGGAATGATGACTTGGTAACACATTAAAAACAGTGACATGACACAACACTCCATTTCCAGTGGAAAGCACATGGCTGTGAGGACTGAAATAGGTTTTTCCTCCTTATGTTCCTCAGCTGCCCACACGAAGGACCCAGGCTGGAATCGCTGGGGTCACGCAGAGTAGAAAAATTCAGTGTCAGCCCAGGGAAAATGCAGACTGCAACCACAATTCCTGTAGACTTTAACAGTTTGGTGCTGGGTTTTTCACTGGATTCGAAGGCAGACTCACATTAGGGTATATAAAAATGCAATATCATCCCCGGCTCTTGGGCCCTACCCAAAAGGTCTTGAAAGGTAGATGTCCCCATGAGCTCACAGGTTTTTTTGGGACTCTGCGAGTCCCAGCCTAGTCCTGTGAAAGTTATAGGTACTGACAGCAACCGCAGAACATCTCTACAAATTTGACATCTGTTTGCTAGCATCAGCCCAGATACACCCACACAACAGTAGAATATGCACCAGTTTCGGGTATGGTGCTCCCAGGATGTTCTCAGGTGAACAAAGGTTTATAAAACAGTGGGTTTATACACAATCCTGGAGGAGGTGCTTCATCCAGTTCTCTAAAGCTTCAGGATGTTTTGTGGTAAAGTAAATAATGTAAGGTATGATACTGAAGCAGTGGGTTTGTGACCTCCTCCACTGCCATTGGTAATACTGTATTCTGAAATATCTGATATCCACAAGGGCCACTATTTGAAACAGTGAAGGCAAAAATTTTGGTTGTGAGCCCATGGAAAAGTTATGCATCCAGATGCCTTTCTCAGGCTGCGGGGGCTCCTCACAGTGTCAGGGACTGGTGCACTGTCAGTACAGCTGGATTTTAAACAAGCCATTTCTTGATCAAAACCAATGAACTCTAGGAATTTGTGGGTTTTCTCCTCTACTAGATGTCCTAGTCTCAGTAACCACAACTCACCTGCTGTATCCTGCAAAACCTGGGAGTAAGAAGCTCATGCTGTATATAGTCCAGAGTGAGATCATGGGGATTGGCCACAAGGTAACAGCAACACTGAATATGTGATAGATGAACTTTACTTGCCTTCCTTTACTGATAGGACTAGTTGCAGACTTTGTCCTTTACCTGACATCAGCTTTCACAGAATTTCTAAGCTACTACCCACCTTTAATTTTTTTTATTCTTATCAGACGGGGTAGTCCGCTAAGCTGTGTCAAGCTTCACAAGGATCCTGAGCATGTTCTCAAGGATGGTCCCTGCTTGACATGTTTCGCAATACCTTCCTGCATACCCAAAGCTTTCCTGCATAACTCCTGTTATTTCTTTTCCTCAGATCTCCACGCTGGCAACTCCCGGATAGTCTAGACAACAGAAGTGGAAGTACATGTTTCTGTTTGAATATTTTAGAGTGATATAGGTGGAAGCTGAATATCGAACCATTGCAGTTCCTGTGTCTTAGGAATAGGCTCACTAGAGCTGTAATAATGAAATATATTCATTTGCATGCAACCACTCAGAGTCAGCTTTCCTGATAGACAAAATTTAAGGCTAAGAGATTGTCATTTCCTTAAAGCATAGAGTTGCAACAATATCATGAAAATACATAAAAAAAAATAAATAAAGCAACAAAATGTGTGATGAAGACTGTATTTAACAATATTCACATTTTATTTTTCAGCATCTCAGCTAGATTCCACTCCTCTTTCTGTTAGGTTAAGATGGAATCTCCTTAAAATTTAAGACAGTTCTCTCTTCCTCTTATTTGCTCAGGTTCTTGCTGTCTCCTGCCCCTTGCGAAATGGGTAAGAAGGGGAAAGCATAAGACAACTATAACACAAAAACATGCTAAGATGGATTGTCATTGCTTTCACTTGTGTTTTGGAAGACTTTGTGAAATTCTGCATGGAGACACTTGATTGTGTTACAGTCAGTCCCATTCCTCCACCTTCTCAAGGTTCTTCAGTTAACATTTCTATCCCACATCTTTATTATCACATTCTTTATTTTAGGTTGTTTTGTTCCTTGTGAATATTTCTGGAGACATATTCATAAAACCTTATTCTTTATATTATAAGAAATGTAAAATGAATAGTCCTCTTTCCTATGTTAATTCTATGTTCATGTGGTTTAGTTTGGAAGGAAATTTTTCTTTTTTGAGACTCTATCACAAGACAAGATTTAACATTACCTGAGAGGATGGACAAACAGAGAGGTCAATCAAATATCATAATTTCCTTGTGGGAGAAGAGGGAATTGTAGGAATAGGATATGCTTATAATGAATTTGATGCCTTTTGTTCCACTGTGGTACTTTTCATTAAGGATAACTGCCAATTTATAGACTGGAAAGTCATAGCAAATATGAAGAAATATGGTAAGTAGGTGAAATATTTTTTTAATACAGGACTTCCTGTGGTACAAAACTTTGAAGAATGAGAATTTAAGTTTGTCTCCAGTTTTAAATCTACTTTGTTAAGTTTCAACCTTTGTGTTTTTCAATATAATTACAATGGAAAATAATACTTTCTACATAAAATGTGATTTTATTCCATAAAAGTTTTCTGCAGCTGTTTCTGAAGATTGTTGGACTATTGTATGTAAAATGCCAAACATATTATTTTACATAGACCACTTATGTGTTATTCACCATGTTTCATGTTTAGAAATTGGCAGAAGCCAGTCAGAAAATTGTTTTTATAGCTATATTTTTTTGCAAGGGGATTAGGCTCAATGGCTTCTCTAAGATATAGCTGCCTTAATTCAAAACATTATTTCCCCCATAAGCAGAAGCAAAGTGTCTTACTCTTGGATATTGCACTTCATAGTCAAATATATCAGCCTAAGCCCTTTATGACAAAACCAGTATACATATAATTCTAATATCCCTGCTACAGGGCATTGTTCTCCAAAACCCAAATGGAGCAGACATCTAGGGGAAAGTAATGCCTCAAGATGGTGTAGTTACCTCTGAGAGAGCACATCTGTCAGGACAAAGTTAGTTTGTCAACACAGATTTTGGGGTCCCAGCCATGCCCATGGGATTTCTTGTTTTGGGGCAAATAACAAAAAACATTAATTATGTTTTGCATCAAAAGTCAGAGTCTCAGAGGAGCAGAGTTTTGACTCTCACTAGCTCTCTGGCAGAAAAACAGGGGTGACAATATTCCCTTTTCTGATCTCCAGAAACAGACTAACCTAAATCAGATATGATTTATATCACCCTATAAACCGTGAGATGTCACTTTTTTTTATTTACCTTTCTGACACGGGTCAGAAACAACAGGGTAAGATATTAGCCCATCCATCTACCCTGTATTTGGGGGATGAAAGAATATGCTCCATGGGCCTGGATAGTAAACCGGTAATAAATATGCACACGGTTTTATGCAGGAACTAATGGCTTTGCTTTTTACAGTGCCCATGGAAAACAACAGTTTTTTAATATTGTCTATCTAGGTGATTTATGTTTCATGCTAGTTCACAAAGGACTCTGGTTAGTATGTGATTTATGGGTTGGAGCAAAATAATTGTCTGAAGCCTAGCTGAAGGTAGGCTTCCAATGCATTAATAATACATTAGTTAATGTTTCTTTCTTGGCATTGCCTATGCAAAATTCTATTATCATAATAAAAATTACTGTTTATTTTAGATTGGAAACAGCTTTAGGTGAGAACATGTTTTTTATCAGATGTCTTGATTAAACACTAACTGCCAGTTCCCTGATAAACTTTTAACCAGAGGGACTCAGCTGGTATTTGGTCAGGGAAGAAGAGGGGGAAACAGTTTGCTTTGCTAAAAACTGAGGGAGGGAGCTCTCTCTGCTCCTCTTTGGTAAGTGTGGTGAAAACCCATCCTAGCTGGAAACTTCAAACACCGATAACTGTCACTAGAGAATTGTTCACGAGCGTGAATTGTTCACAAACAGGGGATATTTCAGTCAGATTTAAAATATATACTGCCAAAATTTGTTCATTTTGTGAAGCAGTCACAGATGAAGAAAATTTAATTTAAACCAATTGCTTTCTGACAGAGGTAAATGGCAATGCATATTGTCTTTCCAAAATAGTATTAGATTTGATTGAATTTATGTTGGGTAGATTAGAAATTAACTTCTCTGCTTGAAATAATTTGTGACTTGATTACCTGCTGAATCATTTCCCTTTCTAAATGATGATTTCACATCAACAGATATATCAGAAAGTATCTTTTACACAATATATAAGGCATTAGTTTATAGCAATGTATTCTTTGTAAGGTATCATACTATATCTTTCCTGGCTCCTCCTTTCCTCCTTCCTCCATTGAATTTGTACCTACTGAGTTTCTGAGAACATTTGCCTTCCTAAGATTTCTGAAAAAAACACCAGAGTAAAGCATTTGGGGTGACTGCTCTGGGGAATCTTTCTTCTTAATTGTGAGTTTCACAGCAAATACAATGTATGAATGTATTATGAACACAATATCATTTTGACAGGGAAGGAACAAAATGGTTCGGCTGTATTCCTGTGATTCAGAGTGGCCTTGCTATGCATTTGTGCCACAAGCTACCCATGGGACCTGTATGCAAATGAATATTTGATCGTTCTGACTGGTGTTATCCAAAGCAGCTGAAAATAAATAGTAGATTGATCATCTTAAAAGCTCAGGCTGGCTAGTTTGCACTATGTAGAATATAGAATGAAAATGCTTTGTATTTTACACTTATTTTGCTTATCTCTTATTGCACTTTTATTATACTAAAATAAATAATAATAATGCAATACATACATAGATTGAAAGAAAAATACGAGACCAATAATAATTATGCTTAAATAAAATCTGATTATGATGATAGATATGAATCTATTTATTTTTAAATAAAATAATTATATTTAAGTAAAAATTATGTTTAAAGAAAATCTGTTTAAAATTACTAATAGAGATATGATTAACTATGCCATCAAAACCATTTTCCATGCATGTTTTATGATAAAATAATATACTGAAGAATAAATGGCTGATTAGCTTTGGAAATATATCACCTTCTTCACTTTCACTGGCAGGAAATTTTCCAAACAGTAGAGTTCTGACAACAAGACATGCATGTTAGGGAGGTAACACAAGTTCTCCTGCGTTGTAACCCCTTACTGCAGAGATCGGAAAAACTAAAAAATGCCCAGGAATGCTGTATGTTCTGAAACTGTTGGCCTTTTTGTATGATATACAGCACAAACTTAAAAAAAAAAATCATACCATTAGCTCTCTCAATTTGAGGACACATACAATTTTTCTCAGATCCTACAAGTCAATTTTTGTGTAGTTGAGAGGTGGTGAAAAGGGGGCAGGGACTGCATGTGAAATCAGGTCTATAAATGGAAAAATCTCTTAGGGTTAATCTGTAAGGGAAATGTCTTTTTGTCAGTTAATTGAATAGGATTATGTACTTTTCTGGTTGGCAATTGAAGGGAAATGTTCCTCTCCTTTTTGATCCTTCAGGAACGTTCTGTACTTTAAACAATCACTAGTCTCATTTTGAACAAAGCTTATGTTTAATATGTTGTAAGGTGTCTTGAAAGAATTCTCTTATAGGCATGTCCCAGTTTTCTCTCTAAAACCACAGAATATTCTGATTTGACACATCATTAAAACAGAAATTAAGGAAGAAGTCATATTCTGCCCAAAGTAGAAGTTCAAACTTATAATATCCTTTTGACACTTTATTAGAAATACCTAGGAAGCCACAATTCTATATAGGCTAAGTATTTTTCTCTATTCCTTTTCATGATCATATATTCTACAAACAACTGCATAATTATATAGAAGATTTTGCCTGGATAAAAATAATGCAGAATCTTACCCCTAGCAGATGTTCCAAAATTCATATAATCGGGAATCAAGTTGCTAGAAAATAAAAAGGCAAATAAACTTTAATCTGCTTCACCATTTACTAATTTACTATGGCAAAACCAATCAGAACAAATGAAATAACACGAGTTATCGTGGAGAAAGAGAATTTTCTTGGCCTAGAGTCACAATATTCACACTTGTTGGTTTTCGATGAAAAGCCAACAGCAGTCAATGAAGATGTAAAATTCTTTAGATAATATTAAGATTCTGTTGGTTTGCCTTTTTTTAAATGGGATTCTACACCTGATTTATAGTGGGCTAGCAAAATACTTTTAGTTCAGTTAAATATGTTTTAGAAATCAGGAACATCAAGATTTCTCTTTTATCTCCCATTTCCCCTGTATAGTTATATAAAGGGAAGCAACAAAGGTTTTCCTTATAATTCCATCACCCAAGCATTGTAATCAATTTTCTAGATTGTATCTTCTCTATTTGCTGCAAGATTGATCTCTAGATGTAATCTCCGAAGAGCTTTACGGAAAAATTCTAATTTGCAGAAGGTTGGATATGCAAAAACAACTAAGTTATAACAAACTTCATAATCCATTGGGTAAGAATATTATCAATTTTGAAAACCTGAAATAAATCTGACAAACTTTCAACTACAGAAGCACTTTTCATTGTCCCAGTCTGTAGCACACTGTATGCTGCACATTCATAAAACTTCAGGGCAATGGTGCAGTAGGAAGCAGACATCTAGGAAAAGACCTTATGAAGCTTTTATTAAGCTTATAATAAAAATTGAACTTTTTTCACTGAAAGTGTTTATGAACTACAATTTTATAAAACAATAGTAATACATTCTCTTGTAAATCCTCTGCATTTGTAGTTTTTCTTTCTCAAGCAGTTTAGGTTCATTCTTGTTCATCCCTATTTTGCATATAACTAAAGCAAACAAGCAATTCCAATTTCTTTCTCATCCTGATCTCTTCTGAACATTGTCTGTTTTTCTGAGAAGTCATTCTTTTTCCTATATCCACCTCAATGGGCAGTATAAGTAATTAAAGACACGGCCATCACTGCGGAGGGCACAGAATGCCTATGTGTGACATGTCATTTTTCAAGTTCAGATGGACTTGTGCTTTTTCCTTTTACTTTTGTAGTTTAGATGTTTGTTTAATTGAGTTAGTTGTATTGACACAATATGTCAACGTTCAGTGGTGGGCGTCTACGCGGCTTGGCTGAAAGCACAGGCGGAAAGATGCCCTCCTGGGCCGTGTTTCCAAAGGAACCTGCCACCCGAGCGGAGGATGCTGCGGCCACGGCCACGGCGATCTGTCAGCCTTGAGAAAAGTGGGGAAAATCGCCAAGGCCGAGGAGAGCATCTGTCTTCAGCTCTGTGACATGCCCGGGGGTGCCGGGATCGAGGGGGCTCACCCCCCAACCAGGCTCCGAAGGTCCGCGCCGCCCTCCCAGGGACACCAGTCCGGGCGGCCCCGACCCCCGGCGGCGGGCAGGGCCGGCACCGGAGGCGGGTTCCGCGGCCGCGGCGCCGGGGGCGGTGTCCCCGCTCCGCTCCGCCCGCCGCCCCGCCCGCCTCCCCGCCCGTAGGCGCGGGCAGCCGCGGAGCCGCCGCCGGGCGGAGCGGTGCGGGGTCGGCGGCCAGGGCGGCGGCGGCGGCGCTGGGGAAGCGAAGGGGCTGGCGGAAAAGCGGGGCGGCGCGGAGCGCGGCGTCCGCGGGAGGAGCGCGGCGCGGGCGGAGCGAAGCGCGGCGCCTGCCGCTGCCTGGATGCCAGAGGCGCCTCGGGAGCCGGCGGCCGGCGGCACCCGGGAGGGCCCGGGGGAAGAGGAGGAGGAGGAGGAGGAGGAGGCGGCGGCAGCGGCGGGGGAGGAGGAGGACGCCTCCGAGAGCGAGGAAGCAGGCATCGCTGGCCATGGCTTCCAACTTTAACGATATAGTCAAGCAGGGCTATGTGAAAATCCGCAGCAGGAAGCTGGGGGTGAGTGAGCTCTCCCTTCGCCGGCCCTGACCGGGGTCGGGGCGAGGCGCTGGTGGCCGCCTCGCTGGCCGGGGTGGGGGCGGCGGTGCCCCGGGCCGGGGCCGGCAGTGCGGGGCGCGGCGACCTGCTGCTGCCGCTGCCGCCGCTGCTTGGACTTTGCTCCCTTCTCCGTAGGGGTCGGCGGGGATGAGCTGCCATTGCACGGCGGAGGGGTGGATTTTCCCCTCTCCCGCTCCGGGAAGACGCCGCTTGTCCCTGCCTTTTCAGCGAGCGTCTTCCCCGGTCACTGTCCGCGGGAATCTTCTCCCCGTCCCTCCGTCCTCCCCGAGTCCCACAACCCAGGCCGGGGCAGACACCCCTCTTCGGCGGCCCTCGCCTTGCTGCCTCCGGCAGGGGCTTGGGCGGGGGGAAGAAGGCGCAGGCAGGGTCTGTGAAAACTTTGTGCACGGACTCTCCCTCCCTGCCGTTTTGGGAAAGGGAGGTCTTCAGGGCAAGTTCTGAAAACATTGGAGGCTGGCACCAGAGCAGCTCGCTAATAACTGGGAAAAGCTGGGGGGAGGGGGCAACGACAACACACTGGTGCTGGAGGGCATGGGAGGCTGGGGAAGGGGAGCCTTCAGTGGGCCGAGGGGCAGGCAGGGAGGGAAGAGGGTGACAGCCGCGTGGAGCGAAAGGCTGATGCAGGGTCTGACTGTGATCAAAACTAGGAGTGGCCTCTTAGCTGAGGGTGGCTGGCCTCAGGACCCACCGGGATGCTCAGCACGGCCAAAGATAAGACTGTGTTACCGGGTTGGCCATGGGCGCTTTCCCTGGTGGGGTACAGCAAGCCTTGAAAAGGCAGTGAAGGTAAAGCAGAGTCCGTGCAGGGACCAGGATTTCCTGAACTTCAGATGGTCCTGGGACTCATCAGTTTGAGCTTTCTGCTACCCTTTGTGTGTGTGAGAACAAGAAAGCTCCGGGGAGGTGGAAGCTCCGAGGCCTCCGTTGGCTTGCACAGCTACGATGATGCCAATAATCCCAAAAGACCAGGGTCCCTGTGGTCTTGAGACTAAACCTGGCTGGGGCTGGGAGGAGGGCTGGGGTTCTTCTTTGCATTCACCCTTGGGTTTTTTTCTCTGTGTGTACAGAAAAGTGCAGGGTCCCTACCTGCTCTCACCTCCAGGAGGGTGGGCTGCCTCTCCCTGCTTCCCCTGAAGCCTAACAGAGCAGGGACCATGTGAAATCTGCCCTCCTCCAAGTCATGCTCTGTGAGCTTATCACCGTGCTAATATTTATCTCCTCCTCCTTCTCCCTTCCCTCCAGATGCTGTGCTTTGCTTGGAGACACAGTGTGCAGGATGGTGGGAGACTAATCATAAATTGACCTTTGGAGCCTTGGCAGGGCTGGGCTGTTAATTCCGAAAGAGAACAGAAGAGTTTGGTCCGAATCTTTAATAGCGCCAACTCCACATGTTTGAGCGATGGTGTAAATCCAAAGAGAATGGATGCTCTTATTATTGCAATGCCAGAGTCACTCCATGCATCAGTCAAGCATTAGTCTATCTGAAGAATCAATTTCTAAGCCCTAGTTTGTTTCTGGAAGTCCTCTGCTTAACCTTTGCTCATCACTTTTTCCCCAGCTCAGCAGTGTTATTAGATCTCACACAAAGCAGTGAGATGATGGTATCACATCACCTTGATGTTGGTAGTTGGAAGCAGAGTTAATCTATTTGATTTGCAAGTCTGCATTTGAAGGTACCTGAGAGTCCTTTAAGTGTGAAATTATGTATACGCATATCTCTATATGTGCGAGTAGTTTTATATACCTATGTGCATAGTGTATATGCAAAAAATGTAGAGTTCATATTACAGTAATCTTGGAAGATACTTGCTGACTTGTGAAAATGAAATTATAAGGACAGTGATATTGCATTGCAGCGTATCTTAAGTAGCTTGAATATTTTGTTTTGGAGACAATCTGTTTTTTTGGGAGAGGGCATGTAACTGCTTTTTTTTTTGGAGTGGGTATTATTCATTGTCAGAATGATTATCATACTTCTACATGAAGCAGAAGTGAAACAGTTCATACAGTGTCTATGGAGGATTTTCTCCTGCTGAAGAGGTGTGTGGGGGTGACAATTCAGACTACACAGCCTCAGGCAGGTGGTAGTATAAGCTTAAATATGACATGGGGATACACATCTGAATAAATCTATTAAGTACAATGTAAAATGGATTATATTTTATAGAAAATAGCATCAAAATTCAAATGAGTATGATGGTTGAAAGGTATGAATATGTGTGTATATATCCATAGCTAATTGGATTCTTGTGACTGAATTTCTGAATTAATGCAATTTTTATTCACCCAGTGAAACATTAAAGGTTTGTATTTTTTTCCCTTATGTCTATCTCCAAGTCCAAACCTTAATGAGTTACACTAGAGCTGTCATAATGGAGGTGAATACATCAGTTTTCAGGGATATAAATGTCTGTTAACAAATGAGCCTCCACAAAATATTGAAAGGAGGGACGAGACCTATGTGTTCTGGAAACTAAGGCTAAGATAATTTTGAAAAATGTAAATAGAATTATATCTCTTGACGGTTATGTTTCATTCGTATACATTGGAAGTTACTGATTTTTTTTTTTTTTTGGGTCATAGTAGTCTACATTCTTTGAATGCTTCAATGTCTCCTGAAAAGTAGATTGATTAGAACTTGGAGAGCTGAGGTGACTAATACCAATTTTAGTGCTAGACTTGGGCAATAAAACCAATTCTAACCTTTAGGCTGGTAGCCAACTCATTACGGAAATTCTTCCAGTGCAGCTTTTATTCTGTCTTGTTTTGTGACTGAGGGAGCCCTGGCTGGGAATCAAATAGAAGATAGTTGAATAGAATGCAATCCGTGAAGTTTCAAGTAAAACTGAATGGCATAATACCATAGAGCAAAATCAGATAGCGTATTTCATTTTATAAAAAAACCTCAGCAACAACCTTTGACTTGGGGTGGACTTTTTGGTAGAAATTAGTTTTCCAATAATTTTGTTTTCAAAAACTCAAGTGGTAAGTCGTCTTCTGATTGCCTCCTTTTATTGATTTTGTACTTTGTAAAATAGAAGCTCTATGATTTATTTTTTTCATTATTTTTACAAGGTATAACATATTTACCTCTGACTTACTATGATTATACCTTGCTTTATGTACTTGTTACCCTGGCTACCTACTCCCCATATATCTGCAGGTTCATAGTATGCATGAGTGCTGTCTCCAGTCACGGAGGATGGACAAGCGTCCATCCTGAACCATGCAATCGGGATTTGGAGCTATTTTGCCATAAATAAGTGATTCTGTTCAGAAAGGTTATCTGAAGTCAAAGACAAGGCCTAAGTCTTGATGGAAATACATGGCAAGAAGTACTGTGAGAATTTGCCCTTACGTTTTGTTTAGTGATACCTGATCATCAAGACTTTTTGCCTTCTTTTCACCATAATCCCCAAGTGCTTGTCTGCCATTGGATTTACATCGTAATGGAATTCTGTATATTTTCTTACAGTCCAGTATTTTCAAGTAGATCCCGTTGTTCTGATATCTTTGTGTTGTTAAAGATATCAGGGTTGGATAAAGATGCAGGGTTGGATACTGAGTTTGCCAAAATGAGGAGCTTTACAAGCCTCTGTGTTGTTGTTGGGAGTCTGACATCTGCCTCCATTGGGAATATCGTGCTTTCTGCCATGGAGGCGTTGGGCCACAAAGAAACATCCGGCCAGTTAGACCACTTAGGCTGAGCTTTATATAAAACATTTCTATAGTGCTTTGAAATTTTAAATATATGTTCAAGCCTATGAAAAACACTGACATGTATACACGACACCTTCATTGAGGTATCACAAGTATCTTTGAAACTTAGAAAATGTAGTCAGTGAGGATAACTGTAATTAAAGCATCTTTTTAAAATCTGTTTCCCTGCAGCCTAAATATGCCTTTCTTCTCAGTGCTCTGGCATTCCTGCGCTGTTTGATATTTTGCTTTTTTCTAATACTACATAAAGGAAATACCTCATTCTTGCAGCCATTACATTTGACCTGTGTGACCCTCCTTTGAAATAAATTTGATTGTAATGTGGTGTGCTGTTCAGATCAGAATAGGTCATTTGTGTAGCGTGGAACAGGACTGTGCTGCCTTTGTTCTTTTGGAATCTTTCATACTTGTGTCGCATTAAAATTCATATGACACAATTTTATTCTGTGCTGGCTGTGCTTATAGGCTGAAACTTTCTTGTAGCAGATTGGAATCCCTTTGTTGCTTCCTAGTAAACTAAGCTGCAAGGATTTCATGCCTTGTTGAAGTGCTGTTTCTTAGAAGAAAGACAATTTGATGTCACATTAGGAAGTCTAATTAAAAATGAGCATTGTGTCACTTTGATAGTCTTGTTTTGACCCATATCAACCTTCGAAGTCATAATCTTTTTTGTTTGTTTGCTTTTTTTTTTTTTTTTTTTTGGCACGTCTTGGCCACAGAACAGAAGAATCCTGTATAATGGAAATTTTCACTCAGTTGGTGAATAAATACTGATTTTTATGCGTTTCTACGTACTGAATAGAATTATTTCCTGAGTGGTTCAGCTTATACTTTAATACTGCTATCCAAAGAGAAAATTGTACCTGCCAGTCAGTCTTGATTGAGTAATAAATAACAGGTTGCTGTTAGTTAACAAAACGAAAAGTTTTACCATATAAAACCCCCTATTTTTGACCATACTTTTAGATCATTACAGATACCTTTTCTGGAAATGAACATAGTGTTTCTCCTGCTGTTAACACTGTCTTCAATCAATCAGCACTAACAATGCTGTGAATTCAAACAGGTTATATATAATATATTAATATAATTATATATTATATATATATAATTATATATAATATAACCGAAGAAAATAATGCAGCCTGGAATGGATATCCTTTCCATAGATTATTTTATGTTATTATTTATGGCAAATCTGCTCAGCCTGTTTGAAAGTACTGAGATTGCCATTTATAACTGCATCCTGAAAGATGACCTTAACTATGAATTACATCTCAGAGCATGAAAATAATTCAAATGAAACTTTAAAAACTGAATTCCTACTTATAATGATTTTTAATAAAGCTCCAGAGTGACAGGATTTAGACGCCAGATTCCTTCCGTGTAAAGGAGGTCCTTTTTCACACTAGTGCGAGGCAACCTGAGATATATATTAATTAAGAATTAAAAGTATTTCACTGTAATCCATTAAAGAAGATAGTCACATTTGCTGCTTAATCAAAGTATCATTTAAAATACCAATAATTACTGCTTTCAGTACTTTTTCTTGCTACAGTTACATGAATGTATTTGCAGTATTAAATGGAAAATATATGGATTTCCAATTTGGTCATTATGGAAATAACAATAATTTTGAGCTTTTGACCATTTCTTATTGATTAAGCGTATTGTGCAGGAAATGGAAAGAAATATCTTGCAGTCATTATAAACAAGGACAAAAAGTCCAACAACTTTTTTATGCTAATGTTTGCATTTAAAGAAATTTGTGAGTCAGGCTTGTAATAAGCACTTCAGAGTTGCTGTGTTTCCCAGTTGCTTTTCTTGATGTGCTTTTCTACTTCGTAGTTCTCAAGAGGTCTGATAGCCAAAGGTCGATTAATTTTGTAATGGATGACATTTATTGAAAGGGACGAATAGTTTCTTTTTTTCAGATACCGTATCAATTCCATGTTATCAATGGATAATAGATGCTGCTATTTTCACTCTTGTGTGTAATATCATTAGCCTCGGTGAGACTATATTTTAGCTGTATGACGACTACACAAAGAAGTGTGTGTAGACTTGATCTGTTTCACTTGCATATTGTGAGATGGTAAAATTTCATTGAGAGTTTATTTATATCTCCTGTGATGTGATGGCCTTTTGGTTTTTCATTTAGGAGTCTGTCATTTTTGTCCTACAATGGACATTAAAGACCAGATGAAAAGACCCTAAAGTCAATTTAAAGGAGCCCATTAACTTTGGTGGCTTTGGTTAAGAGTCCAGGTGGTATCATTAACAGCATGCATAGAACATGAATTTCCTTCTTGTAAAATGCCCTTCAAATCCTACTCAAAGGAGTTGTCCTTTCTCGAATCGGTAATTATGGAAGGAACATTCTCTATGAATCCTTGAAATATACAACGAATTATTCATGTCATTCCAGTAGTGAGTTTTCTTCCTAGTTTTTTAGAAATAATCTTGCCTTGAATCATTCATTCAGATTTTTGCAAGCAGTGCAAAATGCTTCATTGCGGTTGCCTGGCAACAACATATTCAGGCAACAGCATATGTGAATCAGTTGTTAGTTATACATTTATATATATGACTATGTATAAAGAATACATTTTAGAGAGGTACTAATGAGAAATTTCTAGAAAAGCACACTGTGAAATGCTCTTTTGGTTTTTTTATGACTTTTTTTAGAAAGGAGTTTGGGTCTACATTACCCTGGAAAGTTTGTCCTTTATTTTAGCTTGTGTAAAAGATCTGCTAGTTGAACAGCTTTTCACAAATGTCATGATATAGTTAATATACTTGTATGCAGTCATAGCAAGTAATATAAAATATTCTTTTTGTTGAAGATGAAAAATACTTGAATATGTATGGATGCTGATTTATATCCCTCACTGTTCTTTAATAATGTATTATTGAACCAAAATGTGGGTACTTCACTGTATACTGCAGCTATTCAAATGTTATATTTAAAATAATAAATATAAATGTTGTGCTGTATTTTATGTTTTTAATCTCTTCAACTTGCAGTGCAGCTCTAAAGGTATCAATCACACAATCAAAAAGGTATACTGGTCTAGGATTGTAATTAACTATCATTTTGTTGAAAACTGTTTTCCAGTTAAAACATGCAGCTCAACTCTAAAAACTATGAAATTTCTTTAGTAAGGTCAACAAAGATAAAAATGGAAATCTTTCAATCTTGTGGAGAAAGTTTGTATACAGTAGGACAAAATTGCAGACTTATAAAGAGGAGTTGAGGGAGAGCAGTGTTTGCTCTAACTGTATCTTAACACTTTTGTGTTTCATAAATGCTTTAGGTTTTTTGGTGGTTTTTTACTATTCATAATACATACCCAGGCACCATGTCTGAGAAGAAAATTTGCATGACAGTTTAGTGCAGCTAGCAAACCACTAGAACTGAGAACCTGGTACAAGTCAAGAGATTTCAAAATAGTGAGATTTTTCAACTGGTTTGAGAATCAGATCCAGGTGTACTCTTTCTGACCGGGACAGGCAGAACCTTTTTCAGAAAACTGTGAAGAGTTTTGATGATGAATGTTAATATTGAATTCTAGTTAGAAATTAAGGGGTAGAGGGTGGGGGAATGCAGTCTGTAAGGTACTGGTGAAATATACTTCCTTTCTGTGAACTTCACCACAAAATAATTTTGCAGCTTTTTAACAATTGTGATGTGTGAAACGTATCATGGCCATCATACTGAGAGGTTATAAGACCATGCAACTGGAGCTTCAGAGGAATTACTTTTCACTTCAGATGCACGTAAATTAGGAAGATAATTAATGAAAGTGTGTACATCTTTTAAAAGATTGATCTTATTTCCCTCTGTTATTCAGCTGCCAAGCTGGCCCTCATCATCTCCAGCTTATCTGGGCTGAACTTTGGAAAGGTTGTATTCATTAACGTGTCAGTAAGGAATTAGAAACACATGGCATTGACTAGATCCGAAAAAAGGTTACACGCTATCTGCCTACCAGAGGAAAGGCTCTTTAGCATGTTTAACCTACCTGCAAAAAGAATTAATAGCAAAGTTTGATATTAAAAGTTTTCCACTGCTGTAGAACCAATAAGAGCCATTTTTGAGCAGGAAGCTCATGATGCTTCTAACACTTTCTGTTCTCTGTCCGTGGGGTATTTTTTTTAGACACTGTTGCTCCCACGTTTTCTGCCCTCAGAGTGAATTGGTATATTCTCTTTTCACACACAAACATTATTTTTTTTTTCCTGCAAAGAGAAAGGAATATGTGAAGTCATACAAAATAATAATTAAAAGGGTTTTCTGAAGGAGCAGTCATAATTATTGTTTTGTACAGTGCCTGGAAAGAGGAGACCACATTTGTGGTTGTCCTTTCAGCATTATTATGATAAAAGCAATTACAATAAATATAAGTTATATTTAGGTATTGTTCTTATTTATCTGACTATTTGTAGAGAATGTAGTCTTTGATAAAGTATTTACCTGATGGAGTAAATGTGTTATCTAGCTCAAATGTGATGAATGTGAAAAAATAAAATATATGAGGCTTAACTAAGGATGGAGATAACTTCCTTTTTAACTGAAAGTTGATATACTAAATTATTAATCGCTAGATTACTATGATGATAATAAGGTACTTAAAAATGAAATTGTTTTGCTGATGAAAGTAATTTTTGTTGATGCAGTTAGAATAGTAGTACTTTCCCTGAATGGTAATTACTTTTCTTCTTGAAACTACTTTTCTGTGAATACCTCAGCAGGATGTAGAGTTTCCATACAAGAACAGAGAGAGAACAAGGAATTTTTGGCGCAACAAGAGCAAGTTATAGCTGTTCAGTGCATGATCCTTTCAGTTGCTAAACATGTTCAGATCTCTCTCTCTGGCTCCTGTGGCAGGTTCTCAGCTTCTCATATGATAGCATTCTTAATGAAAGTCATTTTATGTGTTGATTATGAAAGGCCAAATACTACGTTAGTTATATTGTCTACTCATATATTAGTGATACTTTAAGTTGCACGGTGTTTACCTACTGTCTGAGAGAGATTGAGACTCTTCACCTGGGATGGCTTAAGTTTCGTATCTGGGAATAAATTTCTTAATTTCTGAGTACCAAAGAGGTATTTGATGCTTGGTATTATTGTTCTCAAAGTTACAGTTTTTTGAACTCCACCCATGTATACTGTTACTGATAATCCTAAAAATACTGGGACTTACAGAGATACAAATACACAAAGAAAGAATTTTTGTGAGTGAGGAGAAATATATGCTGCTTTTTGCCTTTCAGGAGAAAAACTTGTATGTGTGTATATATTTATATGTATCTATATAAAAGAATAACAACATCCTAACAACAAAGCTAGAAGTTTAACTTTCCATAGTTGTAGCAAGAAGGGTAGTAAAAGAAAAGATATTTTACTGATTTTTTTTTTTTTTTTTTTAGTCCTTGTATCTTAAACTACAGTAAGTTTTTTCTGGAGCTTTTTGAACTTTTGATGAAATAACCTCTTTCTATAAGACAGAAATCTTTGTGCTTACATGTTGGACTGTATATGAGAAGACTTAAATTTTAGTCTTTTTCAGAGATGTAATTTGTGATCTTGAGCACTTTGATTCATTCCAGCCTTATTCTCAATTATACTAAGCCCACTGTACACTACATAAATTAAATTTAAAGCTGCATTAAGGCCCCTTATACTGCCAGCATAGTGAAGAATGCTGTTAGCGTAAATGGGAAACAGGCTTTCTAAGCTTAAGTTTTCTGTCTATAAAATGAGTATAATCTCTTTTCTTCCACTACTTCTTTATTTTGTCAGCTCCAACTATAAACACTTGAAAAATTCTTATTTTACATATGTAGGTTGGCTAGCACTGATCATGGTCAAAACTGTTATTAGATGCTACCACTGTACAGGAAACATTGGAATAATTCCGAATTTATTTTTAATACTTCGAATCAGAGAACCATGGAATGGTTGAGGTTGGAAGGGACTTCTGGAGGTCATCTGGTCCAACACTCCTGCTCAGGCAGGGTGACTCCGTATTTTACTGTTGTTTGAAGACTAATATTTTTGGTTTGAAAATGTATTTCATTGAATTCTGTGAAGTATCTCTTTTCACAGTCAAGATTTTTTCAGGTATCCGAGTTATTTTAATTTTTTGTATGTAATGACAGTAAATCTTTTGCTCTGCCCTGCCACGATCTTACTGATAGAAATGATTGCTCATCAATTTTCATCTTAGAAACAGGTGTCACTTATAGAAAGGCGAGAAGTCTGAAGCTGATAACTTTGATAGGCCTTGTGCCTCTTTTGCCTTATTTGAGAGAGACTTGTAGCACAAAATCTAAAGTCTCGAGTGGTTTCACTTTTAAAAGTAGATATTGAAAATGTTAAAGGTACATCTTAAGTCACAGAACAATTCTGAAAGCTGAGTATGGTCCATGAGAAAATTTCATAAATGCTACGGTTACTGGTCTGCAATTGTGGATGTAAATGTCTGGCCCCAGACATGCAGAAATTAGCTTTGTCAAATGCATGTCACACAATAAAACAATCTTATTTTAAGGGGGAGGAAGGGTTAGAAATGTTACTGCATCATCTTTTTCCTTTTCTAATGCAGCGTATCACTGGTCAAATTTTGAGAAGATGTCGGAGTTTTCTCATCTCCAAATTTTATAAAAGGCATATTCTCCCAAAAAACAATTTGGAAAACTCTTACCCCGTAGGCTTATATGAAGCTTTCTGCTAAGGACTGCTAATACCTAGCCTTAAGTTGTGCATTTAATCCACTGATATCTTGGAGCTCAACACAGGGAGCGTGTATTTGCCTGGTACCATAGAGGAAGATCTGTGAGACTTTGTGCAGGTTGCAGGATGAATCATTTGAGTGCGCTTGCAGAGTCTAGAGGTGACAACATACGTTGTCTCTTGAGGAAATCTACCTGCGCAGTATGTGCAATAAAAAAGTAAGTACAGAAGAGTTTATTGAAAAGGAACGTATGAGGTAAAAAAAAAGCAGTTAATCAAATTATGGTTTGTTCAGAATAGTAATGCTAGCTTGAGCACTTCCAGAAAAGGCATTTTAACAGTCAGTATTGTCAGGGTGATGGTTTGCCTTTAATAAAAAAAAAAAAACAACAACCAAAAACAAACCAAACACCTTTATCTGCAGCCTTTTGAAATCACTGAAAGGTTTTTATTCTCTTCAGTAGATCATAGCTCAAAGCAAAAATTTGAAAGGATACTGGGTAGCCTTTTCTAATACGATGCGTATTTGGTTGGATATACTCTTAAGCTTATGCAGTGTCAAGACATTTGAGTAGTAATGTCTTTAATGAAACTCAGTTCCTTCATCGTGTTACATTTTTCCAATTTTTGAATAATCCTGAGGTTTAGTTGGGTTTTTTTTTCTAATAATGAAAATTCTAATGTAGACTCATCCAAAAAAAAGAATAGAAAAGGGAAATATTAAAAATAGGCAAATATCCTACTTTTTGCAGTAAATATGAACATGTAGATGAACTAGATCAGCTGTTTCTGGTGTATGTAATCATTCCTTTCATTAGATCGTACTATTCTGTGCAGGTACATTTTTTTATTGCTTCTGGCAAGTCATAAGATCAAACATTTTTGCAAGAAAGGCTGTACAACAGGCAAAAAGTTCCTAAGCAGTAAATCTACATTTGCATGTAAATCTTAGCTGGTGTGAACTAGTGAAAGTGAGATGTACAAAAAGCCGAGTAACAAATTCTAAGATCTATCTTCACCTATTGGAACAGAATGTCTGACAACAATTATTCCCGATAATGGCGTGAGGTGTATCAAATGTTTAAATATTAAAAATATAGCAGAAGGAATAAGGAGCAAAAGAAGGGAAGCAGACTGTTCTTTTGTGATGTCACTGTGTGAAAAACAGGAATTCAATTATTTCTATGGTCCCAGAGTTCTTAGTAAAGCAGAAGACTGCAGTTATTTTAAAGGTGGAGTAGATATGTTAATGCAAAGGCTCTATTTCTAGAATGTAAGCCAGTGCACGATACAGGAGTTGCCCGAGGCCCAGTGGCCAAACACGATATTGCTGGGTGACTACCGAAGCTTCAGGTTATTTTGAAGAATTACGTCTGAATGCCTGTATAGGAACGTTAGAGATGATTGTTTCCAAACACTTCCTATAATTTGGGATGAAGACAATACTTACAAATTGTGAAAGGGAGGTGTAAGTAATGATAACAGCTTAGCAGCCAGTGGAGAACACTGGTTGAACCATCAGAGTGAGGTGTCTGAAGTGCTTCAAAAACTGAAGCCGCGCAATGAGACACAGGGAGGAGTCTGTGGAGAAGCCATGGAATAGAGGTAGATGAGATTTATGGGGAATGAGGAGAAAATTTATACTGGTGGGCCTCATGCTGTACTTATTTGAGGATAAATGTTACTCTTAACAGCTTTTATACGATAATATACCTACAGTGTTTAGATGTATTGCTTTGGGACTTCTTGAACTGAGGGAGAAAATAGAAAAGTAAATGTGTATATTTTATGGACTTTAAAATGTTTTTGACATGATTTCAACACATTATTTTGACATGATCGTATCATAATGCAGTTTATGTCCTAAGAGAACCCAGAGGTTAAATACATTTCAAGATGTTTTTGGAGGTGTATTTTCCAGAACTCTTGATGTCAGAAAATAATTTTTGCCAGTGATCTCTTTATTTTTATTTTTTTTTTTCCTCCTCTGCTTCTCTATAATGTGATTCTGTGGCTTATGGTCATTTCTCCTAAGGAGAAATATTCTAGGTGAATTTCTTCTCCACTGCAATCTTGCAATCTGAACAAAAATTAGTTTAATGCTGTTATGAGGTGATGCCTCTTGTTCAATTCTTTAGAATCCTTTTCTTTTTTTTTTCCCATCTCTGTCTTACCTGAAATATTTCCTAGACCAGCCTGTAGATAAATAGTTGATCTTCTGATAGCAAAATTAACACTTTTCCCTTCTGTAATCTGGGAACTACTAGAAAGAGTACATACCTGTTCTCATTTAAGCAAACAGATACGATACACTTCCTAATATACCTAGATTGATTTACTTGTATTAATTATAAAGGGTTCAGCTAATGGGCCAAATATCTACTTGTCAGTAGAAAAGGATATGAAGAAATACAGTCTGCTTCGGTTATATGAGGCTTTTTGGTCAAAGAAAATGTAAAAAGTTGTAAATGATATTGATTTTTGTTGACCTGAGCTAACCCATGGCAGTGCCACAGCTGTGCTCTTGCTGATATCCATGGGTGAGTTGAATGCTCAATAGATGAACTAAGTTAAACCAGGGGACTGAAATGGGGAATGCTACTTGCTACCCTTTGAAGTCAACTTTAGATACGTATAAAGCAAAGCCTAGCTGCCTGTGTAGCTCTTAGGATGGTCATGACTGGAATAGTGGAAATAGAGGAAGCACAACTAGCAATACATAATTACCAAGAGATTTTTATTTTTTAATCATCACTAGTGTTTGTTCATTAAGTTAGGTTTGCAGTGAATTTATATACAAATACAGAGGAAGGACCTCCACTGAAGAGGTCCAAATCTGCTCTTGTTTGTGCAAATATCTCTGAAAGCATATGTGTTTGCTGATATTACATACCCGCCACAGGGCTCACCATAGCAGTGAAAATTTTGATCGAGTTTTATTCAATCTTTTGTTGCAGGAGTTTTGTAAAGTAAAATTCAATCAGTCCCAGAAAATGCTATTAAAAACTAAGCTGAATAGAGCAGTTCCACGTTTTCAAAATTCTGATATTGAAAAGATATTTTGAAATATCTTTTTCTAGGTAGATCAGTAATTTTAGGAGTGCATCCCATGTAAGTAGGTTTTGTTCAGATTTCATGTTTCAGCTTTTCTTTGGAATCAGGAGGGTTAAAAAACTTAATTTCTGAAACCAAAAATTGAAATGCTTGTAGAATATTTTGTCCTCAGGACCAGATGCCTTAGGCATAGGCCTTTAATCCCTGTGCCCTAGTTACAGCAATTAAGGTTCATGAAATATAAATTTTGTTACATGTGCATCTTGGTTTCTCCTTTTTTCTTCTGTTTCAAAATCAGCCTGAAATATTAATGATCATATTAAATGCACTCTGTTATGTGAATTGCTGTTAATATTGCATTCTACTTATCCTGACAGATGCAGTGAATGACATTTTCTAACATTTAGACTTAAATGTGTATTCTCTTGCTGAAGGAAATCTGACTTTCATAATATGGTTTCTTGTAGGCCTGCCTCTTTATCTGCATTTAAATTAAAAAGGTGCTGAAGATATGCAGCACTTTGGAAGACCACAGCTTATAATTGTTCATGATTTCTAGTGCTGCAGTGCAAATTAATCATTGTCAAACTGTGCTGGGGAGCATAGAAATGCCTAACAACGTCATGGTCCCTGCCTGAAAGAGCTTACACTCTTAACATCTGAAATGTTAAAGCCATCCTTCAAAGTCTCGTGTTATTTTTTTCACTGAAAGGTGTCTCTCCATCTAAATTTATCATCTGTTTCTGCCTATCATGTCTATGCAAATGATTTCTAAAGCTTGATTGTAACAGCTCCCTTCTCCCCTCAACTGATGAAGAAGCAGTCACCAATGTGAATAAAGTCCCCATCAAAGCACTTGTATTACACAGTTTTCTTGGAATCAGGGAAGGCACTGATGGAGGTGGAAAAGCGGTTTGGTTTAGATGATTCAAAGCTGAAACCAATCAAAGAAGTGCTGCTTATGCAGCAACAGGTATAGCAATGCTTAGGTTGCACTTCACTTATAGAGATAGTAGTCACTTTGGTAGAGATGTGAAAGCTGCCGAATGAAAAATTCATAGCCTGCTGGGGGGTTGGTTTTGTTTTTTAAGGCAGAGGCGTATGTCACTGTAAAACAGCTATGTCTACTTTAATGTGGCCAGAAAAGAGGCACTTAACCGTACTACAGCGAAAAGAATGAGTTAGTAAACCCGGCACACAATCTGTCTCTGCTGTAGCTCTTGGCACACAACAGCTCTAATTGGTGGAAGCTATTGAGGCCTTAATTGCTGATTTTGCAGTACTGCCATGTTTACTGATAAGGTTTAATGCAAGCTAAAATTTGTTAACTAGAGAGAAACAGTTACACTTGCGCAGAGAGTGTGAGGACAAACAGCACCAAACAGCACCGTAGCACCAAATGACAACGAAGTATTTCAGCACGTGGCATCATTAAATTTCCCCTTTCAGGCTAACAAAAATGTCTTTCTTTGAGAAGAAGAGCAGGAAAAACATTTCTGAGTTATACATTATGCAGCTAGTATTGAAATAAGCCAATAGGTGAAGTAATAGCTGGATGTTCACCTCAATAATGTACTCTTAAATATAATTTTTTTGCCTCCTGGAGGAGGACAGATGCAACTATTAGATTTACGTTGCATCAGGAGGTCTGGGATTAAATTGAGTATATAAAAAAAGAAACACCAGTTGTGGCCGTCAGCTGAAGACTAGCTACACCAGTAGATGATGTAGTAGTAGTATCTTCCTATTATTAAAAAATAGCTTGAATAGCAAAATTTATTCACTAAACTGTCATTTCCTTCAGGTTTCTGAACATCCCAACAGCTTCACTGTCTGCCAAGTGAGTGAAGGGCCACTGCATTTAAATTTTAAGAAGTTTAGTTCTTGAACTGAGAGATCCTCACATTTATTTTTAATGCAGTGTTATTACAGTGTAATACAGTAGCTTTTTAAGCTCCTAACCTGCTGTTTCATTTCTGAACTATAAGTTAAAATCATTATTTGTATTTGAGTTTACATAATAGTAATAAAAATACCAAGTAATGTTATTATATGGTTGTTTATGTCCCAAAAGCTAAAAGGAAAAATAAATGGAAATGTGTTTTGTACTTAAACATATCACTCTGGAAGTGCCAGTTTTCTGTTTCCTAGCATGTTTTTCAGGTACTGGATGCATAGCTTAGAGCAGAGGAACATGTAAGATATTAGCTGAGTGAAAAGCAGATGCTACTGTCAACTCCAGATGAGTTTTTGTTTTTATGTTTGAAAAATACATGACTATGTATTCAGAGAGATTTTGTGCTTGCAGATGATTAAGATCTGTATCATTTTGTTACTGAACATACTGTATTTTGAGTATATTCTGTAAGCCATTTATGTCATCTCACACAGTTCATAAGGGTCTATGACAGTGTTAAAATATTGTAAGTTTTGTTACGTGGTGTTTTAATAGATATATAACAAGACAGCTTTTTTAAATACAGACAAGTGGCAAGTTTTCAGTTTCTTCAGGGCTTTGCATCCTCTGTAGTAATCCATAACGCTGGGTGGTTCTAGCCTTGAAAGGCTGAGAAAGAGCAAAACAAGCCTTTCATCATCAAGGTCATCATTAAACAAAACTTATCTAGATACATGAGAGATGCACTCCAAGTCTATCTACTAATGCTCTGTTACCCACAGACAGGGCAAAATATACCTAAATCCTGTTGATTTTATTAAAATTGGAACAGCAAGGTATTTCCAAGAAGAATTACAGAAAATGAGAAATACTTTGCAGTGTGAAAAATCTATGGTCTCTTTAACTCTCTAGCTGCATGCATCATGATGGGGTTTAAAAAAAAAAAAGAAAAAAAGGGAAAGTGAAATGTTCCTTACTTTCCTTCCTGTTGCCAAGAAACAGTTACCAAAATGTATCTATGTGCTCTCTTAATATAAGAAAGGGTGTTCAAGTCCTAGTGACAGCAAAATCATGAACTCTTACTCTGCCTTTTTCTTTTACTTTACTGAAGTGTGAAACAAAAAATATGAAACAATAAGTTTTTAATCAGATAAACAAACTAGGTAACACTGTTGTAGAAATATTGACTTGGTATTTCCTAGCCATTTAATGGATGTGTGTGTTCACAATGTTGCATTCCTAGTTCTATGTTTCATATTCTATCAGTAATTTTAAAATCACATCTTTTTGCATGAACTGTATGAAGTGAATCACGTGTGATGACTCTACTGTATAGTGCTTTACATCTAAGGGTCATGTAAATTTGTTTTATCTCCTATTTCAGTTCTTTTCTTTTGAGAACTTCATCCCTGTAACATTTTAAATAGTAATAATGAGTTAAAATATGGAGAACAAGGTTTTAGAAACACAAAGTAGTATTTGTTTGTATCTTCCCATAAGGTATATTAGCTTACAGCAATAGTCCACCACCACACCACCCCCCCCAAAAAAAATCAATATTTTGTGTTACTAGCAAATCAAACTTCTGAAATATGCAATATTTATGTTAACATTCATTAAAAAATGTGCAATAATGCACATTATTAATTGCTCATTATTATTTTGCCTTCTTAAGAGAGCTCTTCTTTGTCAAAATCAAAACATTAATTTTACAAGAGACAGAAAATTCTTATTAAAAGTTTGAAGCACCAGTCAGAAAGTACTCAATGGACTAGACCAGGCTATCTCCTCTTTTACCTGAAGCCTTGTGATGTTGTAAACTAATAAAAGTTACTTAGCTGCAAGACCTAGTTTTTCTAAATTAATGAGTCTGAAGATTTAAAAGAACTAAGGTATTAGTCTAAAATTCAGTCCATTGTTATGCTTCAGCTGTCCAGAACTTTTATTCGGCTTACGAGGAGTTAACAAATTTCAAACTGAAAATTACCTTTTTCAGTAATGATACACTCTTTTAATATTTGCTTTTTGCCTAATCTGAAATCAATGATGAAAGAAATAATTCACTATTATTCCTTTCTTCTCTTTAATCAGTAGATGGCTCTACCAAGCCACTAACATCTTCTGGTCATGGTGACTGCATTTGATTGAGGGCAGTTGAGTGATTTGAGTAGGTAGTTAAGATGTTTGCAGATGAAGGAGGCTCTCTTCGCTCCTTTTTTTTTTTGTTTGTTTTATTTTATTCTCTTTTCCATATAAATTAGGGAAAAAAGGGATAACATCAAATGTAGATACTGAGGTACTAATTGCATTTAAGTGTTGCACTCATGATTGATGAAGTCATCATTGTTCTCAGTCAGCTTGACTCACTTATTTTGAATATGCTCACAGCAAGATATCTTGGACCAAAAAGAAGAATTTCCTGCTTTAAAAGGAGTAAGTTAAACAGTATAATCTTGAATATAATAATAATAATAAAAAAAAAAGATTTAGGGAAAGAAAAATATTCTCCTGCCTCTGTTGCAGTTGGTTCCTCAATTCTTTTCAAAAATTTTCCTTTGAGTGCTTGTCAAGTGTATTCTCCATTATTTGTTGCTGACATTTATTAAAGGTGAACAGAATTGGTGATAAATTATATTCATTTCTATCATAGGAAAAAAAATAGCTAAAATGAAGAAACAATTTGTCTCTGTAGTTTCATTTTCCTCTTACAACTCTTTGATGCATCATAAATGCAGTGAACACGGCTATTGACTTGATTCACTCTCTTTCACAATACGTCGTTGCTGCTCTGGAGAGAGATTTGAGACAGCGCTGGACAAGCAGAAAAGAGACATGAAACAGAAGTAAACAGTTTCAGAATAAGAAAATAAAGAAGACTAGAAACAGTCAATTTAGTATATGGCAAACATTTTCTAAGTGAGAAATAAAGGAATATAACTTCTGTAGCTTAAACTGGAGGTCATAGTTTCTAGCTTTGCTATGCTTGTTATAATAGGAGTTTCAACCCGCAGTACTCACTAGTCTTGTGTGGGAGGGGTATTACTGCAGGACAAAAGGTCCTATCTGATTTCTTATTGTGAGGCTGTTTAATTGCACATTAATATAATGCCATGTACAAATGTGGTACTAGATGAACTGCACACACATGTTGCAATGTAATGCTTTAAATTTTAAATCTTTGGCTAGATCTGCCTTTTAAATTTACTTTCTTGCAGCTGCAGTGGTTAATAATGTATTATTGCTGTGACTGGAAAAAAATGAACTGTGAAATTTCAGGCACTTGACTGGTCACTTTTAAAAACATAGCCAAATGCATGATGTCAGTTCTTGTTTTCGAAGAAGATAAAGCAATTCTGGGATCATCCAGTTCAGTGATGCTAATCATATGTGGCCAGGATAGATATAAAAGGGAAAGAGTAGGGAAGATAGGTTCATGTTTTAGTTTCGGGTTTTGCTTGGCCCTTTACTACCTACACTAAGGCAATTCAACAGCCATCTGTGATGAATAATAGAAAATGAGCAACTACATTTTGTGTTTCACTCTCTCAAATTCTCTGAACCTTTTTCTGTCTTACGCATCTGCTGCCAGTGCTGTTGAGTCAGCAGTTTATTTCAATTCAAGTAATCAAAACTCTCAAAAACTACTGTGCTTTTGTTTGCCCCCCAAAAGCAGCTTCTGTCAATATAATATCCTTTTATTTTACCTCTGTTCTTCACCCTTTTCTCTGGTGGAAGTCTACCCTTGTGTCTGCAAGGGTTTAATTTCTGTCCAAGGTCACAGGACTCTGGACTTACCTAGCCTTACTGGCAGCTGGGAAAATTACATTTGGCAGCAAGACCATTTTCCTTGGAGCTCAATGAATGCCAGCACACTGTTCAAGCTTTGCTCTTGGCTAATACCTTCTCTACTGGAGATCTGGAAAACTGTAGCCAATTAAGATCTTGCTTCTTTTGGTTTCATCTCCGCAAATGGCCATGATACTGGCTCATTGTCAGTGTTGTAAACTCTCTTTTCCCTAGGAGAAGAACAAGTTGAGGGAATACACAAATAGTAATGAATATTGCTTAGGACAGCTTTTATTCATTAAGCTATTATTATTAAGTAAATCAAACCATTATTATTAATAGCAGATACTAATTCACACAACATGTTTACTTATTTGCTCTCACAGTTTACTTATGTGCCTGCTTATAGTTTATATAGTTATATAGGAGGAGTGGTGGGAAGCCAATGTGGCTGTCTACCCAGTAGCAGAGGGCTGTGCTGGCATGCCAGGGGCTTCTACGGAGGTGTTGAGGAAGAACTTCAGGTGGCCCTTTTGGTCATCAGGTCTGCAAATGATGCTGTAGTCTTTGCATGTGCCAGTCACTGCCTTCTTGGATGGGATCAGAGTTGTACAGCCTGTTCTTGATGTTTGTATGTGCCCATGGCCTTGTCCTTGCAACTGGCGGCTGGTGTTGCGAGTATATCAGCTCTTGCAATCTCAACAGGAAACTTGGTCTCCAGAGCTTATCTGTCCTTGGGGAACTTTCACACACTAATGTCTCATCCACATTAGAGTTCAAATGCGTTTCCTCTCTTTGGCCAATTTTCTGATAAGTAGTTTCTCCATTGAAATATATACAGGCCTTGATAGCACCGAGGAAATTGCATCGGTTGATTTGCAGCTATGTGACTCTTGTCTCCAACACTGATGAGAGTAATCTTTTTCAAGCTCTATGTTCTTATTTCACTTCCACTTTTCTGCTTGCCCTTTTAGGAATAATCATCAGTATTAAATTAAAAGTGAATAAGGATCTTCCAGCAAAGGGGACTGATGCTAAGCTAAGTGCAGAGTGAGAAGACAACCTATGAAGAGTAAAAGAATGCCAAGGTCTTTATAAATAAATGCAGAAACACATGATAAGACTAAAATTCTTATTTATTTATGGAATTCAGAATCAGCAACTGTTCACTGAATACCTCACTTTGTGTCCTCTCTTGAAGTTAAACTGGCTACTCAGCAAAATTCACTATATATTTCGTAATATTTTTGACTGTGTGTTTATGCAATGATGCTACACTGATCAGAAAGCAAGCAGGAGGTTAATTGAATACAACTCTAAAAGCCCAGACTGTGTAAGTTTTGAGAAGCTTTATAAGTGCAGACTTACTGAAAACATATACTGTTTTGCACGCGAGTTTAAACACTGTGTAAGTCTGTCTTCGTAGTTCTCACTTTTAAATTAGTTTGCTAGACAGATTTAATGATATCTTACTTTAAGGTGTATTAGCTGAATATTTTTCCTTACTGATAACAGTTCTTGGAAGGGTGGTTGCCTAACTGAACGTGCATTTACCATTGTGAATGTAAGAGCACTTTTATCCTTTTACTATAAAGTCTGTGGCTTTTCATACCTGAATGAAATGCTGATTTATCAAATGAATAGAATTTATTTTGTAACTGAAGTTGAAATACTTGTAGTAAGTGAAGGACAATGTTTGACATTGAGGATAACTCAATGTTGTAATTGAGTTAAACAAAAATAATACTTTCTTGTTGCAAACGTAAACAAAAGAAGAAGTGCCTGTGTGAATAATGGAGTCTGACTAGAAAGAGTCATACCTTATGTTTCAGGTAAAATATTTTTGCCTAAACTGTCAAGTTACTTACTACAATAGCTGTGCATCTAGGTCAGGAGAGAGATGAGAGAGGAGTGGGAAGATTTCATTTCACCAAAATTATTTTAGACAAATCGTCAAATGCAATTTAATTGATGGGAAAAATTCTCTAAGATGTGTCTCTGCAACTCTGCTTAGGAGGCCATGCGTAGGCCAGGCCACATAGTGAGGACTTCACCTATCTAAAGCATTTCTGAGTTGTCAGTCACTGCAATAACTAAGTGTCATACTGATTTGAAATTATTGTAGTATGTACTATGACAGAAGCTTCCTCCATGCATATTTTTGCAGTTTTTCTCAAGATTTCTGCAGAGAAATCACCTCTGGAATGACAGAATGTATTGGTAGTGTAGTCTCAGATCCCCCAAAAAAAAGGAAGATCCTGATTTCAGTTTGAGGGATTTATCTTACGTAAGAATCATTTAGGCTGATGCAGTATTTCAGAATGACCACAGTGACTGGGCATTGTAGTACGATGGTCGCGTTCGTTTAGTGAAGGTTGGATGCCTGAAGTGGTTTAGTCGTATAGGATTTTCCTTCCTTGTGCCATTCCGTCTTTAATCTTCCTATTAGAAATGCGAATATGTGTGGTTATATTCTCACAGAAAACTAAACCTAAGAACTTACTAAATAACACTGTGAGAAACTGAATTATGTGGGTTTAAGACTGACTAAAGTATGTTAATTTGTGCCGTGCCCTTGTACACTTGAATTCAATGTTTTCTCTCTTTTACTTCAGGATTATTGAGTCCTCAAGCATTTCCTGGCTTTTAGATAACACAGCTTCACCATTTTATGTCTGAAAGGCCTTTGAACAATCTCTTTGCAGTAATGGCATGCCACACTCTTACATTATCAATGCTTTTAATTCTTAGAAGACTTAAAGTCCTCCTGAAATCTGTGTATACTATATGCACGTTTTTGTGGGTATTTTCCTTGAAGCTTATGAATTATGCAGGACACTTTGATGTTCAGTTCTAGTTTCATATACTAATTCACTATCCTTTTCATATCAACACGTTAGTCAAACATATGCTGAAATGAAAGGAGAGCTGGGCTGCCTTGAGTATATATGTATCTGAGCACATGGGTAGCAAAGCACTGAGAGAAATGTGTCTTTCATTTTATATATGACCTAATACGAGGTTGACTCTCCATGTAGAATTTTTCCAGACCACAGTTAGTGGTCCTGCAGAAACCGTACAGGAAGGCATAGAGGTTGTTCTTCCTGTACAGTGGATTTTGTGGCCATAGGGCTGGCACAAAAAATAAGATTGCATGGGATAACTGAAAGTCTTCCTGGTTTGAGGGTGGTTGGCCATCCCTTCTTTTCAACTCCAGATAGGCATTTAAAGGTCTTACGGTAGAGGCATTGAAAGACCACTTGCACGAACTGTTACGCTAGAAAATGTTTTACATAGTGGTTAGTTGTGTTATCTGTAACTGGTGTGGCTCAGTGACAAGTCATGCAGTAAATAACCTATTTGTGTGTCTATATGTTGAAAGCTTTGTCTGAGCACTAAGTGGGTCATCCAAGGAGAATGGCAGCCAGATGGGATGTGTGCTGCTGTCCTTTGTGTGGTGTTTCAGCAGTCCAGGAGAGAAAAGATCAGTTCTTGGGAAGCATTTGTGTGTTTGTTAATACGCTGTCACTGTCATAAAGTTGTTGTGTGCATCTTTTTGTATTCCTGTATACCTGTGATAAGTGATGCCCATTATCCTCATGGCACCATGCTGTGAACTGGGCAGGGAGATCTGTGCTGAGGGTGCCACTGGATGCGGAATGTAAAGATGTGTTTAGCTGCCAGGCATCACTTCTAAGCATGCACAATATGTCGTCTGTTTTGAATAACCAGCAATCCTCTACACTGCTTTCAATGAGGGTGGGTAAGCCTGGGCTTGCAATGCTTTTAAGACTTAATGTTCTTTTGGGTTAAACCTGATGTTTTTCAAGAGAATCTAACCCAAATCTTAAAAATCTATAGGCTATGTTTGGACAGAATCTTTTAACACCTGTATTTCTGTAAAATGCACAGCTGTATGAAACAAGTCTTCAAGTGTTACAACACTTTTCCTCCCCCCACTTCCATAAAAAAATAGCCCTGCCATTTCTTTTGATCTTTTAGAGAAACCAATTTGTGTAATATAAATTGGTTTCATTTTGTGATGTTTTGTTTCCATTCAATAACAAGATTAAAATAATTTAGCACCTATTTTTAGCTTGGTTTGCATTCATAGGGCTGCTTTAATCAACCTGACTTTAGAAAGGCTCCATTATGTTAAGCTTATCCCTAGCTGCAGATGCAATAATTCTGGATTAGTGTCATCAAGGTGTGCTTTGAAGGTGGGAGGGTAGGCCTAACATTGATAGCAACCATATTAATAGCTGAACTTGTGAGTTTTCTTAATAAAAATGGGAGTAATTTTCATTTGGTGATTCATTCACATGAGACTGACCCTTTTTTTAACATGGGTAGATTGCCCTGAGAAGAGTAAGGATGCTGACAGAAGAACAGGAATAAAACTGGCACTTTACACTAGAAATTCAATTTAATCTAATACTATTTAATATGAAATTATTTGTCTTAATACTAATACAACAATATGTAATTTTAAAGGTAGCCTTTTCACAATAGTGATGTAAAACTTCCATGGCAAGTCTGAGTTACTTCGTCAGTTTTTTCTTCATTTTATCCTGACTTCTCAATGATTCTTTAACCAATTTCCCACTTTCGTCACCAGAAGTATGTATTATTTCAACTCCATTTTCCTCATTAATTAATCCAGGAATTACCCTAAAGCCCATGTTGTGCATTTTATGCCTCGCTCATGATGACTAAAATCACCAGAGTTCATCTTCGTATTTCATTTTTCATCAGTAAAATACAGACGATGTTAGCTAAATAAGTCAGAACATGCATTTTCTCTTTAACAAGACTAGGACTAGTGAGCCAGCAGTAGTAACAGTGTGAACCCTTCTGTTAAAAATTGGGGGCTTTGAGTGCTTGGCTCACTTAAAACCTCACTAGATCTTTAAGTAGAGGTGTAAATTTGCATGCCTAAACTTAAATGCATAGAATTCAGTCAATAAACATACTAAAAGGGCAATCTCAATTCCTTTTAATGAACAGATGTATGTGCTAATTAGTAATATATGTTCATTGTTTTTTTAATTGTGAAAATAAATTCTTTCATTCACGACTTCCAAAGCTTCTGATCCACCAGTCACATTTGGGAATGTATATCTTCTCCGACTAGTCTATAGAGCTATCGTATCTACAAATCTTTTTCCATAACTCTTCGTAGTGACAAAAAATGCAATTAAAATTTATCCTCCTGGGGAGAAAAATCTGTTTAGGGGATTATGCCACTTGTGTCATAGTTAGATGAAGTATGTTAGCCCTGTTTAATGGTTTATACTAGTCATGATTAAGATGATACAATTTCAGGTGCACTAAATACTCAGTATTTAGATATTTTCACATTATAAATGTCTTCTTCCCTTTAGAAAATATAATCTAGGTTCTTAACAAAACTTAGGTCTTACAATTAGACTTTTCTTTAGTATGTACAAATCCAGTGATGTACATAATGGTAAAAGTGTTGATTTACAGCATTATGACTAATTAATGCATAGTTTAATAGTATTTGTTATTTTAGATATAAGCGTAAAGCAGAACTCCAGTTTTAAACTCCTGGAGTTTAGTAATTTCTCATAATTTGCATTTTTTTCTTTTAGACAGTAGATATGTTATTCAATAAAACAATTTTTTCTATATCATTTGCATCATAGTTGGAGTGTAGCTGAGGAGCAGTAGCAGATATTGTATGTTTGAGGAAGGCAAAGAGAATATAAAAAGATGATATCTGATGGCAACAAAATATTTAATAATAATATTGATGAAAAGTTTCAAATGTGAGTTCATAATAGGCCACAAAGTTCACAATTGAAATATTATGCTTATGTTAAGGATTTTTCTCCTTAATGTTTAGGAGCTAGGCTGAATAAACTGCAATACACTGATTGTAAAAAGGGAAAATGTGATATACCTAAGGGCAGAGAACATTGGTATTAATTTTGTTATGAAAAGTTATTTGTAAAATCAGAAAAACATTTTTCTGACATTTTGCCTGGGAATGTTTAGTCTGTGCTTCAGTTTCTGCTGAGTTCTTTACAGCCAGGTTGTAACGTCACTTTTGCATTTGTCTGTTAGTGTAGCAACACATTGTGGGATATTTAACCAGAGTCCTCTTTTTGTTATTGTTCCACGTCTTTCAAGGTAGCATAAACGTGGCAATTCTCTGGTTTGGGGAAAAACAAACAAACAAACACAATACAAAAATAAGATTTTTAGGACATAATGAGATAAAAAGTAAATTATTTTTACAGAAATATCTGATGTTGATTTTTCTCTTTACAATTAACTGCAACATATCAGAGAAAGTAAAAACGCTAGGAATGAAAACATCTGTTTAACATCTAAGCACACATTTCAGACAACTCCATCATTTTCAATAACATGACACAAATATAATTACCTTATTTGTGATCTTTGTATTAGTGGAAGGAGCTTCAGTCATACTTTTTTGTTCTACTCTTAACTATAAGGATCCATCTTACACTGTATGCTTTAAAAAGCCACAAAGTCTTGCAAATGATAAATTACAGCATAAAACCAAAACCACTCACAAACATTTCTAGCAAGCTTTCTAACACTTATTCAGCATTGATACCAACTGATTTCTGTGATGATATAACAGTACCCTACCTCATTAATGTTTCCACATAAAACGGAAAACCAAGACTCTTGTTTTGAATACAAATGGCAATTAAACACAGTCCTAGCACAGGAATTGTTCTGAATTAGAATGAAAATTAGATAATTTTTTTTTAAGTAAATGCTTAATTTTCCTGTTTATCAGATGGTTGTCTAGAAAAGTAAAATATGAATGGATTGATCTTGAGAGGAAAATACATCAGAATTGGAGAATATAAACAATACAGACAAACATTTGAATAATTCTGCAGGATTTTATTATGTAAGTCCACTTGTATGTGCCAGGGAACCATGTCATTCAATAAATACTCTTTTTACTAAGACTACTTTTTAGATAACTACCTGAAATTCATTAAGTAAGGAAGAACATTTATGAAATATGAAGATATCATCATGGAAGTTGAAATATACTGCTACATGGATCACTGCATATAAAAATTATATCGGATTCTGCAGGCTTTGAAACCTATTATATTTCTTGAGGGCCTCACAACATCAATTTTAAATACAAAAATTATTCAAATAATAAGTGGAATAGCATGTCTTTGCAAATGGCAAAATGAACCGTTAAAACGGAGAAGGGATGGAGCCATAAAAACCCCAAGTCCAGTTAAGTTCCCTGATGTATTCGATAATGTTTATCAATATACTACTATCAGAATTTAGAATTCCTCTCCATTTCAACCCAAAATTTCCTTTGCAGAAGAAATTATAAATGCTGCGCCAGCTCAGTGATTATAACTATTTCCCATTCTTAGTGATTGACAAAAAGTGCTTACACAGAAGTCTTTCAGGATCGGATACTGTAATGTTTCCCATTCCTTTTCCCTCTGCCATTTCTTTTCCTTTAAAAGTATCTCTCTTGAACAAGTTGCTGGGGAAAAGGTGTGTCATAATAACAATCGGCAAAATGATGTGTGTGTGTGAATGCCTGTGAGAAGCACAATACCAATGGGCTTGTTCTGAATCAGAGGGGTGAGATTGAGAAATTGATTTTTTTCTGAAGCACAGCTTACACGTTTATTACGATTCATAGTGAAAAACTTAATGTCTTCTTTCAGTTGGTGGAGAACTTAAATGATATTTCCTGTATGGTGGACTAGTCTTTATGTGACCTTTAGCTATTATCATGTTCTTGAGAAAGATAACAGCACTGCTTCTTTTAGCATCACTGTGTCAGAGATGAATTGCAAAGTTCCTTATCCTTCCTTTGCAGTGATAAGTACAAATATCGTTCATTTCTGATCTTCTCTTAACTCAGGACGGTAAAACTGGGCAGAGAAAAAGCAAGCTGTCATCATTAGGAAAATGGCAGTTGACAGGTAAAAACAAATTCTAATTTGGAAGTAAGGTGGAATTGTTGTCCCTTAGGTGGGGTTAAAGAGATTACTTGCCCCTTGAGTGAAGGTTGCACACTCAGTTTAAAACACAAATAGATTGATCTGAAGTCCCCAGACATCAGTTATTTTAAATTTTTTTTTTCTGCCTTAATGGGCTTTTTCTTGTGTCATAACTTTACATCTTGAAAAATTTGATCTATTTTTCAAGCACTTTCAGTAATTGTATAAGCCTTCCTTTCTCTTTTAACATAATACATCAGGCAGATTTGAGACAGGGAATATATCTTGCTTTAAATCGTAAAGTAACTTATTAGTTTGCTTTATAGAAGCCTTATTCTGATATCTACATGGAATAGATCCTACAGCCACTTGTTTCCTAAGTAGCTGGTAGATGTGAAACCACTTAGGTGAGATACCGCATTATGGCACAGCCTGGCCCTAAATTTGGGTGTACGCTGCTGGTGCTATTTGTTGAGGCTGTTATCATCATCGTAACTGCACCATTTATTTCACTGAGCAGCACAGCAAATGACATGGTAATCATATGTAAGCAATTTACACAGATGTGATACAGTAGTTTGGGTTTGGATGCTGTATTATCATAAATAGAATTTTTTTGCTACTGACATTTTGTATGAGCCTTTGGATATGTAATTGTGAGGGACATTTAACTGAGCTTTGAGAGTACCCACTTTTCAAGAACATTTTGGTTAAATTAGTGCCCATTTTATTACTCATTACTTATGCCAAAGATATTTTTAAAAGTGTTTATTCAGTAAATTATCTTAAACGATGGAAACCCTTTCCTCCTCACAGTTTTGTTCAGTCTTGTTTTTTTATTTTATTAAAACACTCCATGAACTGTCATGCCTATGTTTCTATATATTCATGCTAGGTATTAACTGATTAATCCTCCTGCTTGAAGATTATGAAGTCCTCAAATCTGAGTATAATTCAACAAATCCAGATTAAAAAGCTTTTAAGCACTGAGGATCATGGATCTCTTGGGGACTTCAACAATTATTTCATTTTTTTGCCAAGGAAACCAAGCCATTAAGAATCATCATGTGCTTTAAGTTCTCTGAACCCAGAGGGCTGACTGACAGTATTGCCTGTTTCTCATTTGCTTGATCATTTATTTCCTTCCAGCTAGCTCCTTAGAAGCTGATTTTGAAGGGCTCTTCCCACACCAAACATACTCATTCACACAAGTAGTATACAGTCGCTTGCATAGGCAGGCACCCAGACATTTGTGCAGATACCTAAACTCCATGAGAAACAGAATATTTTATCTTTCATTTCATTTCAACAATTCCCTTCTCATATTTTTTTTTTAAATCTGTTAGAATTGTTTAATAATGTAGTTTATGAACTTAACCTATTATTTGGAGAATGGCAGCTGAAAAACAAATTGTAAAAAAGAAGAATATATACTAGTATCTTACAAGTATTTTTGGCCTAATCCAGAGAGAAGAATTTTCTGTTTGAAATATGAATTCTGCACTGTGTTAATTCTGATTTGAAAGGCCTGAAAAATGTGTGTTGCTTTTAAAATTCTACTGATATTAATTTATCTATTTTGGTATGTGGCTTTTGTGCAAGTCAGATTCTTGTTACCCAAATATTGACTAGTCCATATTTTTTTTAATCATTCTGTATGTATAATTCAATATAAAGTTAAAAATTTATTCTTTCCCTCTCTTCCTTCTCCATTTTGGAGGGGGAGTTTGGTTTTTTGTTTTGGGATTTGTTTGATTTTTTTTTTTTGTAAAGGAATATCTTAAAAATGGCTTAAACTAAGAATTGCATTTAATACAAGTGGGCCTGGACCACAATTAAATGATAACTTGGAATAACAAGCTGCTGTCTTGTAGGCATCCACATACAAGCCTAAGTCTGTTAGCAGTGAAAGAATCAAGTTCTAGTTGTTCATGGTTGTTTTCAGCTCCCACAGAAGTGCCTGGGGGTCCTTGCTATTGAAGGGTTCCAAAGGAAGGAAAAAGAGAGTTTGGTCATTAGTGTTTTATCCTAGATGGTATATTGTTCATAGAACAATCACTGAAAACATTTGGGATCATACTAACATACTGAAGAATTATTTTTTTTTTGAGGCAGTTGCTTTTCCATTGGCTGTTTGTTGCCATAACAGTCTTCCTTGCAAAATGTGAGATTGTTATTTCTGTTTATTGTCCCTGGAGACATAGAATGATGTGTGGTTGTCCAGAATTAGGCTGAACAGATCTGAATATTCAAGCCTCTGTTCTTCTCTCTCAGCCCCCTGCATTTAGTTGCAGTAAGTAAATCACCTAAGTGAGGAACTCAAGCTAATTTGGAAATGTGCAATCAAAATTTGCAAGACTTCTGCAAAGACTTCAGCAAGGCTTTTGACACTGTCTCCCATAACATCCTCATTGGGAAACTAAGGAAGTGAGGGCTGGATGAGGGGACAGTGAGGTGGATTGAGAACTGGCTATGTGACAGGACCCAAAGGGTAATGATTAATGAAGCAGGTTCAAGCTGGAGGCCTGTAACCAGTGGTGTCCCCCAGGGGTCAATACTTGGTCCAGTCCTGTTCAACATACTCATCAGCGACCTGGACGAGGGGACAGAGTGTATCCTTAGCAAGTTTGCTGATGATACCAAACTGGGAGGGGTGGCTGACACCCCAGAGGGCCGTGCTGCCATCCAGCGAGACCTGGACAGGCTGGAGAGCTGGGCAAGGAAGAACCTCATGAGGTTCAACAGGGAAAAGCGTAGGGTCCTGCACATGGGGAAGAAGAATGTTAGGCACCAATACAGGTTAGGCGTGGACCTGCTGGAGACAAGTTCCGAAGAGAAAGATCTGGGGGTCCTGGTAGACAGCAAAATGACAATGAGCAATGTCCACAGTGTGCTCTTGTGGCCAGGAAGGCCAATGGAATCGTGGGCTGCATAGGGAAGAGTGTGGCTAGTAGGTCGAGGGAAGTCATTCTCCCCCTCTACTCTGCACTGGTGAGGCCACAACTGGAATACTGTGTCCAGTTCTGGGCTCCCCAATTCAAGAGGGACAGGGAACTACTGGAAAGAGTCCAGCGAAGAGCAACAAAGATGATTCAAGGATTGGAGCATCTCCCTTATGAAGAAAGGCTGAGAGAGCTGGGACTCTTTAGCCTGGAGAAGAGAAGGCTGAGGGGAGACCTTATCAATGCTTCTCAGTATCTAAAGGGTGGGTTGAAGGAGGAGGGAGCCAGACTCTTTTCAGTGGTTGCCAGTGAGAGGACGAGGGGCAACGGGCACAAGTTGGAACATAGGAGGTTCCACTCAAATATGAGAAGAAACTTCTTCACGGTGAGGGTGACAGAGCCCTGGAACAGGCTGCCCAGGGAGGTTGTGGAGTCCCCTTCTTTGGAGATTTTCAAGACCCGCCTGGATGCAGTCCTGAGTAACATGCTCTAACGTGCTCTAGGCAATCCTGCTTCAGCAGGGGAGTTGGACTAGATGATCTCTATGGTCCCTTCCAACTCTAAAAAAATTCAGTGAAATTCAGTGAAAATGAAGAGACAGATGCCTCTAAAGTGCAGCTCATCCCAGGTCCCACAGAGACAGGAGTCACAGTTCTGAGATGCTCCCCTGCATGTATTGCATAGAAGGTCCCACGCAGAAGTCAGGGATGCAGAAGATAATATTGGGTGATCGTGAAATCCTAGATGAAATATTGTTAATAAGACTGTGAGACAGAAAGTAAACGTTAAGAGAAAAAGGATTATTCTAAATTTATGCTTTTTACAGCTTTGTGCTGCATTAACTCAGAGAGGAATATGAAACTTGAGTGTTTCCTTACTTTTCTTCTGCTTGTTTTTTGTGATTGTAATAATTAAAGATTGTTCATTCCCTACATCATCAGGAATACTAGTGGTTGCACCAAGGAGAAAATTTGCCGAGAACAATACCCTTGGAATCACTTAAGAATAATTATCCTCTTTCTTTTTGCATTCTCTTTTTGAGACTTTTTTTCCCACTGATGTCAATGTTCATCTTATATTTAGTCTGTAGGCGCCATTATATGTAGGCTTTTAGGGGACTAAAAGGATTTTTGGCATAAAAAGACTTTTTAGTGGGTTAAGATATGTATTTCTTGTGGAATTTTGTACTTAAATCAGTATTCAAACTGCCCTTCTGTCTGCAGGTTTTCAAACTAAAAATAAAATTTGTCAGAACAATAATAATAAAAGAAGAATGTTGTCATTTCACCACTCAGGTAGTGATGCCAGACCCTAAGCATATCACTGTTTGCTTATTAGTCACCAAAATATATTTGCTTCAGTAGCAGACAGCAGCAGAAATGGCATACTGAAATATTAATTACTCACTGAGAAGACACAAAACATATTGGAACTTCTTTTTCAAACTGTTGTGTATACTTTATTGGCACACATATACTGTCTATATTTTCCATATTATCACTTCATGAGTTCTTTTATCTTGTCCCAGTTGATCTATTCTTACATTTTTTTCAAGACTCTAGAAGATTTATTAAATGCAGCTGAAATATGCTTTTTAAAAAGCTAAACTCCTCTTGAGGTTTTAGGTTCTTCCTAGCTCCATTTTTTTGTGTGGTAATTGTATAAGGAATTTAGGGACTGACTCAGTCCAGTGGTGCTGCCTTGCTTACACAACGTATTCTCTACTAGAACTCTCCTGTGGATGATAATACAGGTGTGTGAGAGGATTTAAAGCAGTAGGTCCAGTACTAACAGAAGGATGCTCTCTTTACAAGTATTATTAACTAGTTCCAGGAAGGAGTGTAGTCATTTATATCATAAAAACAACACAGCAAATAATAAGATTAATATTTCTTAAAGTTAAACTGAATTCAATTAAATTGAATTCTTAGTGAAGGTCACTTTTGGTGGCTGAGTGAAAGGCCATTCCAATTCAGAAAGCAAAGTCTGGATGCGAAGAAGGAAATTAACCTATGAAGATTTAGTATCTCTTCTTCCTCTAGTTTTTCTCTTGGAGTTGTGCTATGGAAGCTTCTCAGCCTGTACCCAATACCAGCCAAACTACTGGTACAATCAAGATAGCGTCAAGTTTCAGATGTCAATAATGTCTTTTTCTTTTTCATATTTTAGTTACTACTCTCATGTTCTCTGTGCCTCTCAAGACAGCAGCATAGTATGAAACGGCAAAAAAATTAAGCTGAACATGTTACTAGCCATTCCTGGAGGTTCATTCAGCATTCTTTACCCGAACTACAGTCTGATCTGGACCACGGGCAGCCTGGAGATCTCTCTCTCTGAGTCCAGCAGAACATGCAGCTGCTCTAAACAGGTGCTCGAAACCCTCAGGTTTGAAAGGGAACCTTTGGTGAGACTAGCTCCCACATCACATTTTTTTCCCGAGTTTAACTACTGCTTACTTCAAAAAGTGACAGTTGTGCTTCATGCAAATCGTAGCACCATCTCCCATGTACTCTACAAGTGCACTGTATTAGTGAACAAAGGGGAAAAAAGGACAATTGTGGTTGAATCATTCTTGGCAAAAGACGTCAGACTTAGAGTCCTGAAGTTCTTTGTTGTGGGGTGATGAGGTGCAGCGTGCCTCAGACAACTGCAGCCCCCCTTGCTGTGTATCTGAATAGTCTCCCCGTGAATTTTCTTTGGCTAAGGCAGTTCCCATCCTCATGTACATTCATGTGTATGCCTCCCTCCGTGGCCTAGCTGGTTTTGCATTGCTATGTATGATTCATCTAGGCTCATCAGTTACTAGAAATCTATAGGAGTTTTGAAAAAGAATACTGATTTGAGTTTCTGTTTACTGTTTCAGTCTATTAATAATGTCTACCAACTTTAAACACTTAAATGTAGAAATATGCATTAAAATTGGACCATATAAGGTGAAGTTTTCTAGTTTATGAATTTTATTTCTTTAGGAAAAGTACGATGTCTTTGTTAAGTACCTTAACTACATCTAGCCTTTTCTTTTAAGGGCCTGCATTCTCACAAGGGAACCATTCAGTGCTGTGATTGGATTAATACAAATTGGATGGGAAAATGGGGCTGGGGTAAGAGCAATTGAATCTGGAAAGTTTATGAGAGCTGCTAGTTCAGGGTGAATAATAAAATAAAGACAGCAGTTTTGCAATTTTGAAAAGCTCTGTGCTATGTAATAGACTATAATTTAATTCTGTGAGACTATTTTATTAGATTTTTTCCCAAGTAAAATCACAATTCCTATTGTTTCTTATCATATGTCTCATTACTGCTGCAAGTATTATCCTCTTTATATGATTAGAGTGATTCATACTTCACTCTCTTGGTTGTTTTGTACATAGTTGCAAGTAAATAATGGTAGCAGTTTGGTGCTTCTGCATATAAGACCAATAGGTTCTTTGGGTTTTTTTCTAAACAGGGATGTATATTTTTGCAAAGGAGTGATGTTATCATCTGTTATCACGTTATGTGATGTTATCATGTCTTATACTGAGATCAGTCAACAGATGCGTCACTGATAAACTGTAAATTCTCAGCATTTGTCACAGTAATAACTCTGAAGAAATGCTTGTGCCAGTCATTCATAGTTTTACAATAAATCTCTATGAAGTTCATTGTCATTTGCACTTATTACACTGTGTAGATACTTCTTGAAAATACATGGTTATCATTTGTATATTTGAACATACAACTGTGATAAAAATGTATCTAACAAACAAAATAGTCCCTTTTTGAGAGAACCTGGTTCTGTGTGAGAAGGAACACTTTTCCTGTGTTTTTCTAAATCCAGTCAAAGCCAAAGAGAGTTGGGAGAGTGAGGTTTCAATTCACCCCTTACTGAATTGCAAGGACTTCACTGGCTCGGCAGAAAAGAGCAATTGGTTCCAGTTCCTGAAGAAGCAATGGTTTAAGAAATGACTTACAGGAAAGAAATGTGGCGTTATTGGTGAAACTGTTTGATGAATTGAGACCTGGTTCTTATTCTTGCCCATTCAGAGTTGTGTATAGCTATCAGATTCAACCGGGTGGGACTGCCTGAGAAGATGAAGTTATCTCAATGTTGATTGCCTGGTTGCTTTTTACTTCAGAATTTTTAATTAATGCTTACTTGGTGGAAGAGATGGGGGAAAGGGAGGAGTAAGGAAGGGAGCAGGGGATGTCTGAAATGACATTGTGCTGAAGCAACTGGTCTAAATATAACTGCAAGTACAGCAAAGCACAGACATGCTCACAAAACTGTGAACAGAAGCATAGTTTTTAATGGATTTTTTTCAGTTCAACTAATTTCATGAAGGATTTTTACATTTTCTCCTGCTTTTAAAATTAGGTGCACTCAATCAGGGGTTCAACTTAGGTGAAGGTAGATACTAGTAATGGACAATATGGGCTATGCACCCATTGTGCCAAAGGACAGCATTAACATTTGATCCTTACTGAAGAAGGTTGGGGAATTCAATGAGTCCTGTGTTTTGGGTTCTGGATTTTACTCGTGGATCAGAGCACTAGTTTAGAGTCTGCTCAAAAAGTATACTTAAACTTTCACAAAATGGATCAAAGTATATTGGATATTACTTTTTGCCTGCCTTAGGGTATCTCCAGAAATTTGTTTTAGTTATTGTATACCCACATTAATTAATATATTGTGTGGTAGTGCAAGAATATTTTTTATTTATTAGCTTTTCTACTTTTTGAATTGTCAATTTTAAACTGATTATTAAAACTCTTCAAAAAGCTGCTGACTTGTATTTTTACATTTCCCTCTCTGTTCCCCTCCCTCCTTCCCCCTTTGGATTCAGATAGTAATTAACATAGTAGCTGTCATTGAAATTAAATGCAGAGGAAAAGGATTTGAAAGTATTGCATTGCGGAATGTACATGACAGTTATAAACAGTTTTATTACAATATTGAGAAATAACTGAGAAATTGAGTTGTAAAATAAGAGACAAATCCTACCTATATTTTTTTGTGAAAATACTAATATTAAATTTTTGGGTATGCTTGTCTTTAGTGATTTCTCTGTTTCCTTCTTAAAGAAGGAAAGTATGACACTCTTCTTTGGGATGTAAATAATAATTTCATTAAAATTACATTATTCTGTCACTATTTCTGTTATTTTAATTCATTGGATTAAATGAATTCAGCTTCATTTCTCATGAAGAGCCTTCAAGTAACATATCAGCTTGATTTTGTATAACTGAGAAAAGAAACATCTCATGAAGGCTGAATCAAACCATGTCATACTTTGTTGCATTCTCCAGTGGAGCACAACATGGTAGCTATTAGATTTTCAATTTTTGAGATTGTCATTGTTTATTACTGCCATGACTACATTTACTCTTTGAATGGGAAATGCATACTGAATTTGTTTCTGAACTTTCTTCTTGTTTACTTATATTACTTTTGTGTTTAAGAGATTGAAAGTTTATTAAAACAAAAAATTGGAAAAATTACATCAAAGCCCAAGGTAGTTTTCTTCATTTTTATCAAAATATTTTACCATAAGTTTTAGGTTCCAGCATAGCTTAAATATTAAAGTAAATGTGAATGATTCTGATTCACATGGAAAAGAAATGTCAATACTAGTAGGTTCTAATAACTGAAATAATATGTCAGAGACTTAGGGATCATCTTTTAATATTTATGTAATGTAGGTTAAGTGAATGTGAAAACCATGAATTGGTAAGAATGAGGTGGCATTCCTCCAAGTGAAAGTAATCTTTAAGAGCTTTACCAAAAATAGTTACAGATGTTTTAAATGAGATTTCATTATTTTAGTCAGTTTCATTCACCTTTCTGTTACTTTTTATGAGCATTTCCACTTCCAATCTGCTGCTTTTATTCAGACCTAAGACATAGTAATTCCATGATGTCTGTTTATGATACTGCAACATGTTGCTATGGAAATTATTAGGAAGTCATAAATGTGAGGCCTACTTCTGACTGAGGTTTTGGTCTCTCTGCTTCTCCTCATTTATCAATTTATCTAACTATACAGCTACTACAAATCTTCAGGCTTATTCAGGATATAATTGTGAAAGTATGAGTATGCCAAAAGTGCAAGTAACCTTCTTCAGGTGTTTTAACAAGGGACTGGAATGATCAATAGGAATTTGATATCTCTTTCCTACATGAATCCATGATGTTAGAGCCAGATGTTTTAATATATTCAACCCAAATGTTTTTTGATTTGTAGCAGTAATATCACTTTATCTTGTAAGTGTTCTTCATCTGACTGTTTCTGAGCTTTCTTTTCCCAAAACGTTAATTAAGTTAATGTTCTAATGTGCAGTAGGTTAATATAGTTTTCATTTTACAGATGAAGAAACTAGATCTAAAAAGGTCATGTCTCATGTCAGTGACAGATGGAGGTACATAGTACTGTTCTGCTTTAGCCACTGGGAAAAAATAAGTCTTTCTCCAAGCTGTGCATTTGCAACTGTTACTATAACCAGACATAAATACCCAGAAATTGGGCTTTTCATTACAAGAACACATATTTCCATCAGATGAAGGATGCCAAAGCAGAGGAATGACATCATTCAAGTGCACTGGTTACTAGACATTGGACAAAAATGTAGCATATAGCATGTGTGTGTATATACATACATGCATGTGTATGTATGAATATACATAGTTAATATATATTTTAAACTGTGCTTTTTAAAGAGCTGTGGAAAATCTTTCAGGAGATCTGCAATCTGATTTTATGTTTAGAAATATATCAGAAAGAATCATCTCTTCCAGAAACAGATGTATTTCCCCAGGTTTGAAATAGAAAGTCTGTTCAGTAGTCTGAAACAAAAACTGATGGGGAAAAAACTCTTCAGTGGAGTGAGCAGCTACATATTCTGCAGAATAAAAATTTTAAAAAAATTATTTAGAGAAAAAAGTGTTTCATTTCAACCTTTTAACTAGGTTTTGAGACCGTCCCTCCTTCTCTCAGAAGCTCCTAAACATTCTTAAATCCCGCCTTCCAGACATTGCGTCTATGGAGAATCTTAGACAGATTGTAGGCCTAGCATCTAGGCTTCCCAGGATTTCTAGGTTGCTCTTGAATAGGTTTTGAGATGTCTGAAAGTATTGCTCACTTGGTCAAATTTGAAAGCTGTGGGAATTTGAAAGCTCCTCACCGGCCTAGTTCTGGACTGAAAAGGCTGGGAAACCTGTTAGCTTTGGCTTCAGTACTGTTTGACCTGTAGGATGGATGTTTCTATGTAATTGGGAACAGTTTTCTAAGAGAAAATTACAAATTTTTAGCAAAGCTGAAATTTTCTCTTGAAAGTCATAGCACTTGTAGAATACACATTTTCTATCAAAATATTAATAAAAGAGGAAGTTCCAGACCAGAACCATCAGCCAGTTTTCAGTAGGATGATTCATGACTATGGACGATACTAGATGTAACCAAAGAAGACTAACTTGTGTAATTGTATATAGCAGGGTGTTTTTCATATATGTAGGAATTAGATTACCTAGAAATGCAATTAGATACATATTTATCCAAATTTAATTTTTAGCAAGACACTGAGATACCTGCCATTGCTTGTAATTTTTCTCTCTAGCCTAAGTGAATAACACCACAGTATACCATCTGAATTACTTCACCACCATGAACACACAGACTGGTGTGTTTCTCAAGAAATGATTCAAAAGCCCTCTTTTGGTTGCACTTAGCACTTCCTTGTTATTTTTCTGTGGAGGTGATCTTCTGTCCCAATCCTATTTTCGTTTCTGTTGTAAGGGAAGCCAGTTGTCGAGGGTTTCATTTCTCCTGTTCCAGCAGCCTGCGCACATGCATGTTCCAAGTCTCTCCTGTACCTCGTCTTAGACTCTCAGCCTAGGCAGTAGCTGACCCCTAGACCCCACTGTCTCCCCCACTTGGAGCACTTGGACCTATGACCCCCTTACATTTGTGGTCCCACTCCAGTTGCTGGTACTCGGACCTCGTACTGTCCTTGCAGGTTAGTCCAGCTCAAAGTTCACTGCTCCCACACAAGCTCACTCAGAGCTAAGAGTGCACCCACACAGAAGATAGACTACTAACGAGATAGGATGGGCTGTGATGCAATGTAGGGCTCAGTCAGGCAAGTGTGCCGACCAACAACCTGTCTACATGCAACTAGCCTCTTTTGTCCCCTTTTCTCTCTATTTTCCCATGTTTATCCCTCACAGATCCATCTTGACCCCTGCTTTTCCATGTCGTTGGTCCTTTCCCTGAATATCTCATAATAAGTTTTACACAATACCAAATATTCTCTCTCCTTTTTTCCCTAATTCTTTTCCCCCATAATAAACCCTATGCCCCGGTCACCCCATTTAATGTGCATGGCTTCCCAGGGAGAGAATTTCCCTCTTTACCCGCTTCAGCGGATGTCCTTACCAGGAGCAATGATCTCATCCTTTTTCTTTGATGGCCTTTGGAGGCCATCAGTGTGCTCCCTTTTTGTTTCTTAAGTTACTGAGGTTTCTACACCTATCACTGCTCCTCTGTGTCCGTGGTCATCAGCTGTTAGTTAGATAACCTAGCATTTGTTATCAGACAAGATCACTGATAATTAGGTTAGTCTGGAAGCGACATAAACAAATTACCTCAGGCATCCAAAGCAGACTTTGTGTAGAACTTAGGTTACTCATCCAAAACTGTGGTTCTCACTACCCCTTTTCACAGCATCTGGTTACGTGAATTTTCTTGCTCTCTGCTGTGCATTAGGACTTTAGTCCTAAGGTTTCAGAAATTAAAATCACTTCCATTTTTATCCCTGGAAAAGCTTGATTTATTAGACATGTTCAGGTCCCTTTTATTAGATTGAAGCAGGAATTGCCCATTTCTTTTTGTAACATAGCCAGTGCACTATATATATCCTGCCTCAAAGCAGTACTTCAGGAAATGAGTTAGCACAGTTCAGACCTAAGTGCAAATCGACCTCCCCTGAAAGTTAGCTAACACAGAGAGGGAGTGGGTTTCAAGAAACATTCAGCTCTTCCCTCTCTTTTTTTATGTAAATGTGATCAGGTCGCTTCTTGCATAACAACTTGTTTTAGGTTCCTCCTATACAGAATACATGTTTATACAAATCGTAACCTTCCCATAATTTTGTAGAGAAATAGGTCATTTAATTAGGACTGTTACTTTGTTGTGGGGTCAAATGTCTAAAAAATGGGTAATGAAACTGATAGTCAAAGCATTTAAGGAGTTGATATTGTTATATTTCTTTATAGAAATAAGGGTAAAATGCATAATCTAAGTTACAGCTTTAAATAAACTTAATGAGTGACAATTACTACTGTCCTCTGGGAAAGAACGAGATAAGCACAAGGAAACTAATTTTTTCAACAACGAGAGTTTTAAAGGTACTCTTGCCGTGTATCCTTTCATAGCTGGAGTTTCATTTGAAGAGTGGTAGACTCCTGGAACAGTTGGTTTTCATCAGAAATTATTAATAAGAGAAATGGTATAGTTTGGCAGATTTGCTTGGTGAAACCTTCAAAGAATAAAAGCAGTATTCTATAATACTCTGTTGGTTAAGCTGAACTAATTTTAAACACAAGTAGTTCAAGTTCTTTTTGAAAAACTAAATTCTAATCTACTATACCTGCCCTCTTCCTCCCCCTCCCCCACTTTTGTCTTTGCTTTTTTTTTAATTTAAAAATATATAGAAAAGTAAGTGTAGAGAGATTCTTATTGATAAATGAAATATTGTTATTGACATGCAGATGTCAGGGGACATGTGCCTTAGATATATGTCAATTGAGAGCTTTGTTTTAGTTAAAATATTGATATTTACTGTTTTTCTAGTGTCAGAATTATATCTTGCTGACTGTTTTGTTTGGGTTTTTTTGTGTTGGAAATTATAAATACATTTTCCATTCTTTTGAATTTTCCTTAGCCAATTTCTATTGCTATTCTTATTAGTGTGTTTCTTTCATTTTATGTAATTTTCTATGATCTTTGAGGTCCCTTCCAACTCTAACCATTCTATGATTCTATGATTTTCTTTTATTCTATTTTTCTTTGGGAGCATTTTGTTCCTCAGAGTAAAATGTAACCTCATGTACTAGGTTCAGCCTTGTAGACCTCCCATGCCTTGCCTGTTTCCAGATAACACAGGCATTCCAAATATATTGGGGAGAAACCTGTGTGTCTTATAATATTCAAATTTTGTCTGTGTTCTCTGAATTTATGTACAAGAATAACTGCGATGTCAGTTGAAATAGTAGGGTAGAAAAAAACCCACACAACAACAAACACAAAAAAGCATCTGATACTCATCTGGTTACTGTAAACTTCAATTTTGTGACACTTATTGAACAACTAACATCATTCACTGATGTTTTAAAGATATGAGTACTATCTTGTGCATAGAATGCATTATTTCATTGAGGGGAAGAGGGGCTGATATGCTCTTGGGTGACAGAGTTCTTAAGGAGTGTTTTTTTCAGTCAAGTTACTAATATTCTTTCTCTGATACGAAAAGCACAATCCTTTTGTTTACATGGAAATTTGTATTGCATAACTGTGTGTGATTTTCAGCTCTGCTCCACAAATAGAATATGAAAAGAGCAATGTAATATAATAGTGCGTGTCCCCATGTACTTTCTAGAGTAGCATAAGGTTGTCTTTTAAGAGTTCTGACATTTTTTACTAAAGATATAAATACTGTTTAAAGTTAAAGCTGCTTTTATGTAGCCTGGTGTGATGGGTTGACCCCCACCAGCGTCCAAGTACTCACTCAGCCGCTCACTCAGTCCCCCTGCCCAGAAGGATGAGGGAAAGAATAAGAAAAACAAAAGTGAGAAAATTCATGGGTTGGGATAAAGGCAATTTAATAGATGAAAGAAAGAGGGAAAAAAGAAAACAAGAAATGCAAAAGAAATCACTTATCACCTCCAACAAGCAGACTGATGCCCAGCCATTTGCTAAGCATCAGCCACATTGGGAGGCAACTCTTCACCCCTCCCACTTCATCTTCCTCTAAGCCAGTTCTTGTTGCTGAACATTATGTTACATAGTATGGGATACTCCTTTGGCTAATTTGGGCCAGCTGTCCTGTCTGTTTTTGCTCCCGACTTCTTGCCATCCCATGCTGGGTGTGAGGGCAAAATGGGAAAAAGAGAAAGCCTTGATGCTGTGCAAGCACTGTTCAGCAATAGCCAAAACTTTGTTGTGTTATCAGCGTGTTTGGCCACAAATCCAAAACACAGCTGTGAAAAAACTAACTTCATCCCAGCCAAATGAAGTGCACCTTTTTAGCATAACTAATAAATGGAATATCATGCTGCAATTTTAGAAGCGTATCCGACATCAAGAGAAGTAATAGGAATAGGTACTGAGTAATACATTTGGATGATATCTTAGGTATGAACAGTGATGTACATTATATAGAAGTGATGGTGGTTAGAGGTATATGAAAAAGTTGTAATCCTACTTTATTTCTGAAGTTATCTTTGCTTATTCTGCACTGCTTTACGATATTTCCATTTGATATATTTGCTATCGTTTGTTCATGGCAGCATACAATGAATTGTTTTATTTATTTCTCAGTACAGTCAAACATTAGATCTTGCTGATCTTCAGCAATGCAATGTGTTAGTCATCGGAGTCTAGCTTTAAGTCTGCATTGAGAAAGTCTGAAAGTAGCTGGTTTTATATGTTCTTTTTTTCTAGTTCGTGCTTAATCTCTGAAAATGCTTCAGTTTTCGTTGTATTAGAACTGTTCATTCTTTAGCTTATAAAGGCAGATAAAAATACAAAGATGAAGGAAATGAAACAAGAAAGTACATAGCGAATATGAGATAATTGCATTGTGCAACAAAGGAGGAAGAAATTCATTTTATTGTAAAGATTTGAGCTCTCTATTTTATTTGATTCCAATCTGCATTGTCCTCATAATTTTGCTTCTTGTCCAACACAGTGCTGGAACAGTATTTAATCCATAATAATTTTGTACATAAGCATAATTCAGATTTCAAAAAGCCCATTCTGTTCTTGATATTCTAAGTCATTACAAATTGATATTTTTTTTTCATAAATGACCTCCCCAGAAGTTCAAGAAAACAAAAAATGAAAGAATGAGATCTAGCACCTAAATTCCAAAATTAACCACAATAAAAAAGAGAACTGCTAATAAATGTTAATGTCTGAGTACAGTTACTGACTGAGGACTTACATTGTGCATTTTCACTATGACTAGAAAACTGGATGGGGAGTAATGTAAACTAAATCCTGAGGAACTGGCAAGGCATATTGCAGGGCTGTGTGGATTTTCCAGCATGTTTGCAAAGATGACCTTCACTAAAGCATTTGTTTGGTGATATCTTCAGTTATAGATACTTTGTTAATCCTTAAAAGATAGCCTGAAAAAATCCAGTTATCCTTTTGGATTTTTTTCTGCCTTCCCATTGGACATTTTCTCTAAATGCAGCTTTTTTTTTTTCTACCTAAAATTTTACAGAAATACTAATTTTTAAGCAGATATTCAAATGTCCATCTGTTATCTAAAACTAATTCTATAAAAAGCTAACAGCAGACATGTTTTTGAACAATCTCAGCGTCAATGTAGAATTTTTATTTTAAACTGATTTAATGGCAAGATTAGAAAAGTCTACCTGAGACTTCACAAAATTATCTGTATTTTTTTGTAAAAAGTTGTTTGTTTGGCTAATAGTCTACATTTATCTGTGCGTTAATAAGAGAAACTTAGTATTTCCTAATACATTTGTTCTCTAGATGAGATGCAGCTCAGTGAAAACTTACTTTACTTGTATCAGTCGTTTCACCAGTGGACAAAAGACCACGGACTTCTTAACTTCTAGTGTAAAACATGAGTAAAAATGTTGACTTCTGAGACCTGAACATCTAGGGGACCTAAACCCAACTGTTAAGTAGTATAGGTAGTTAAATATGTATAATAACATACATATATAAATTCTGAATTAGAACCTAAAGTCTAACTTAACAATGAAACTTAGCTTTATTTCACTTATTAGATTTTGCCCAGTTATCATAGAATCATAGAATGGTTTGGGTTGGAAGGGACCTTAAAGATCATTGAGTTCCAACTCCTCTGCCATGGGCAGGGACACCTCTCGCTAGACCAGGTTGCTGAAAGCCCCATCCAGCCTGGTCTTGAACACTTCCAGGGATGGGGCATCCACAACTTCCCTGGGCAACCTGTTGCAGTGCCTCACCACCCTCACAGTAAAGAATGTCTTCCTAATATCTAATCTAAATCTCCCCTCTTTCAGTTTAAAACTGTTACCCCTCATCCTATTGCTACACTCCCTGATAAAGAGTCCCTCCCCATCCCTCCTGTAGGCCCCCTTCAGGTACTGGAAGGCTGCTATAAGGTCTCCCATTTCCACTTAGACATTGAGCCGTTGACCTCAACACTTTGAATGCAGCCATCCAGCCAGTTCCTTATCCACGGAGTGTTCCATCCATCAAATCCATGCCTTTCCAATTTAGAGACCAGGATGTCATGTGGAGGACAGTGTCAGTTATATATGCATATATATCAAATTATATTGTTGCTGTATTAGAAATCTACATTGTATTGCACTTTATGCATTATTATCATGTAATAATACATAATATAAAGTTCAGTATTAGAAAAAACAAAAAAAATGCAGGATTTTGATTAGCACAGTAAAGAAAGTGAGGTTTTGTAAGTAACCAATTTTGTTTAAAACTATCTGTTCTTGAAAATATCTTGAACATATGGACTAAATAGTTGATTGCAATGAAAGCATATTTGTGTATGAGTGTGTAGGAGTTTAGGAGAAGGAAGGAGAAGTAGGTGTTAAACATGACAGTAAGGTGGGAAAAAGTGACAATGGGAGAATGAAAAACCTAATGCAGAAATTTATCTTGTGCAACTATCTTTGACACTTATGTAACTTTGGGTACAGCTATATCTACAAGCTATTTCTGAATCAATACCTGTATACTCTTACTCTGCTGTAAATATGAGGCAGCTTATTCCTATTAATTTTAAGGCAATGTATATACATAATCATATTCTTTCAAAGAAAATCATCTTGAGTACCATCTTATATGTTAACTCCAGGATGCTTTTAGCCATTGGAATAGGTTGCTTTTCATACAACAAGACAAGTAAGACTCTTCCATTATGGCTTGGAAGCACTTGGTATTTGTAATGAAAATTTCATGTTATAAAGTGTAACTTTACTTGAGAGAATTCATAAATACTGACAAGGTGACAGATTTTGTATCTTTAAGGAAAAAATTATGTTTATCATGAACCTGACACTTCATCGTCTCAGGTTACATTCCAATCAAGTGTTCATGCAGTAATTGAGACAAATATTTTTTTATATATTGAAATGAATTGAAATTAGTATGTTTATAATGTCTATAAAATGTGGAATAAAAGAAAGGAATTATGTACTAAGGTTAGGTTTGGGGAAAAATTTTCTGACCTTTAGCAGCTAATTACTTTACTTGCTGAGTGATTAAAAGAGCAGTGGATTGTATTAAGATGTTAACAACTCTCAGTAATGACCTGTTCCCCATTGGCATGCCTCTAACTTTATTACCTCTTGTGATAATTAAATAATAGCTAAACCTGTGTGAGCTCCCAGGAAATGCAACAAATGCAAAAATATGATATTTTGTGTTCATGTCATGCTGATTTTTGTTGCATATTTTATGGTTTTGTTTTCACAACAGGTTTTCTTCATTATGAGTGTGTACAGGTTTACATATGGAAGAAATAAAGATGAGAAGTTAGAAAGAGTGTGTCAGAGGCTCATTGTCCTAAGACAAACTTGACAAGATATTGTTAAATTCGTTTCTATCAATAACATTGGATTTAAAAAAAATAAATTATGTGCCTCACTGACAGCTTACCTTGTTTAGGTCAATGGTTTATTCTCCATTGTATTAACAAAAAGTGTAACTAAAATGGACAAACTCAAACTTGTGTATAGATAAGAAAGGGTGTTTCAGTGTTTCGTAGGAGATGCAGGCTGCCTTAATCTAAAAGAAATGTCTTTTCTTTTAAACGCTAATTTCTTTGGGCCAGTCTTTAAAACATGACAGTTTTCAGTTGTACTGGAACTTTCCTTATGTTGTTAACCGTGTACAAGAATAGTGCAGCTAAGGGCTCCACCATCTGGCTAATAAACAGTGAGCTCATAAAGTGAAGTCATAAACCTGAAAGAGCTAGGAGAACCTTTCACCAAAGCAAGCTGTGTAGGTTCTTATGACCATTTCTTCAGGGCTTGTGCATCCTCCTGTAATTCATGAAATGATCTGACAGCCACCCAAGGAAAATGTGTTAGACATTTTAATATATTTTAATATTTTTCTTTTGGTTTTAGGTTCCAGTAGAAGCATGAATGAAAAAATGCAGACAATGTTTGGAATAGAAATTGGTGATAAGTCCATTTTTTCTTGTATCCCAAAGTTCATTCCAGACTTGTGTCAGACTTGTTCTGATGAACCTCTTTAAGCAATTTGTATACATTTCTATACATACATAGAGTATCCGTTATATCTGAGAAATGGAAATTTTCACCTTGGTCCTTTGTTCCACTGCTTTATATATTCCCTTCGTGTCCTAGACCTAAGCATTTGCGATCTGTAGAAGAGAGTAAAGATTTTGTGTTCTGTAAGCAGTCGATGTAGGGATCTGATACATTTTCCATTTCTTTTATTTCTGAGTACGCTTCTTGATGTCTTGTGTAAGTGTTCTATATTCCTGAGGGTTGGTGGCTTCATGGCCAGGTGTGTTGTATTGCTGAAGACAGGAGGCAGGAAAGCATGTTTTATGTGGTCAGTCTGTAACCTGCTAGGATGAAATGCATTGTCTGAGCCAGCTATAGATAGTAGAACACATTCTTTACATAAAGTATAAACTATCATAGTTCAACATCCTAAATTCAGGAGCAGCCTTACATTGTAATCTGCGTCAACCAGTTTACAGACACAAATTTTTAAACAAAGGCGATGATGTTATAGATAAAACTCCTCAATGTAATTTCCTTTGCCAAATTCAAGCATATGAACCTTATCCCAAGTTGGTATCAGCCAAGTGTTATTCATCCAGCCAAAATTTTTAACGGTAGTGGAAATTGTTATGGGTCAGTTTGTTTGGGCTTCTTTAGCAAGGTGCAAAGAAGTTCTGCAAACGGGATATAAATAACTTGAAACTGTAAAGCAATAATTTCTTGCTTGATATACAACAGATAGGCAGGATCTAATGAACTCTTAGGCTAAGCATTAACATGCTCACCACTCCTATGAGGCAGCAAAAAGTCTTTGCTAGGTAGACAGGCAGCAGTTAGGAGAGGAACAGTTGATACCTGCAAATCCCTGGAAGGGGTCTTCACAGCTGCTATGTGTCTATCCACCACCACCAGCACTGATGTGGATGACACTGGTGACCCAGCAGTCCTCACCCAGACCAACCAGCCTCTCTCTTCCTATTTTTCTTTAGGGTTTTATGCCTTTCTATGTTGGCATCTACTTTCTGAAGTCCTTGAATTGCTGATAATTAATAATCCTACTTCTGTCTGTAATTAGAGTGAAAGCCAGGCTGCTGGGTCATATCACAACTGGGCCTTGCATCCTTGGTACACAAGCAGGGGTTTGAGTTGAAGGGCTTGGCTACAGTGAGGGAGGACTAACTGGAGTTGGAGAGAGAAAGGGTGACAAGTTATAGATCGTGATTAGTTATACTTTATATTGGTGTGTGTTACTGACACATCATGCTGGTGCAATTTTCCAGAAGTTACAACTCACTTCACACTTGCCCCTGAATGCGGAATAGAATGAGGACAAGCAGGGTTGTTTTAAGGACTCTGAAAATGAAGATTTTTTTGCCTAGATGATGATCCTCAGCAGCATATTTTGGGCTTTTTGTTCAGAAAGCATTCAAATACATTCAATAAATTGTTCTGCCACTGTCACCAGCTGTGTCACAGAGCAGTATAGGACAATTGAAATTAATAGGTTACCACTAATCAATGACAGCAAAGGACCACTAGAAGTCATTCACTTCTGTAGTCTGCCTTGAATCCACATTGTGCCCCATCTAAGTTCGTTGGCTTTTGTGAACAGGCCTGAAATTGGCTTTTAGCTAGGTTTTGAAACTTTGTCAGAAAAGGAAATTTAACTGTAGTCAATAGTTAGCCAGAGGTGGCTTGTCCCAAATGCAGTTTTTTTCATATCTGCTGGATGTTTTGAAGACCTTAAAGAAGGAAAGAAAATTTAGTTCCTGAATATATCAGTAGATGTTTTCTTCAGAACAGTAATCTTCTCTTACAAGACAGGAAAGTGGTTTTTCTCATTTAAGTCAAATTGCCATCACAGTATCATCTGCTTTCTTCTATGAGAAGATAATAGGGCCAAAGTCATGGAGCAAGAGCGGCATGTTTTCTGATAAGAGAAAGAAGGATTCATGCAGCACAATGTGTGCATGTGTGCAGCACATGTGTGCAATAATACAAGCACGTATCTGTGCTTGTATTATTCCTTCACAGATTCTAGCAAAGAAAGAGTCAGTCTGTGGTACCTAGGACTCAGCTGGCCAAAGTGTATCAAAGACAAATAATTAAAGTTGACAAAATGGTTCAATGTTTTGTTTTAAGTTCATCTATTTTTGTTTTATAGAATCTAACCCTGAATACTTGTAAGGAGTTTGAAAGTCTATGAAGAATTTGCAGTGTATCCCAGCAGTAAATATGAAATAGTAGTATCTCATCAGTAAATCTGAAAATACACATTTTTATCAATCTAAGAAAAATACAGTAAATTTTTAGAGGCAATGAGAAGATAGCATAAAATAACATAGTGGCCTTTGGGGATAGTTTCCTCTGTTATAAGCGTATTAAAATAAGCTGGTATCTGATATTTTTTTCTGACTTCAACAGCAAAGGTAAAACTATCATGTTTCTACAATTCTGGTGCCTTGTAATAGTTTTAAACTTTAATTTCTCAATAATTATTTATTATGTAAATTTTCTAGTTTATTAGTCATACAAAAATCAACTTTCAGTAAAAGCCTAGTCTTTTCTACTTTTAAAGTCATTATATTGTAGCACTGATTAATTCATGTAATCAGTAGCAGTGAAGTAGCATTGGAGCAAACTAGATTACCGTTCAATCACAAATGTGTAATTTTAGCTAAGTCAGTATCCCAAAGTCAAGTGAAAAGTTAGAAGTAGTCTCATGTGGATGGACAGGATATTTTGCTACCCAGAAGAAACATCTACTAATTAAGAGCTACTTAAGCAATCATTAAGAAATGTATTAGAAGAATGTTTTACCTCAGCTATTGCTACAGAAGCAAAAGTAACAATATCTGCTATTCAGCTTCAGTTTAAAATAAATCTCTGCTTCTCCCTGAAAAGAAAATATAGTATCAATGTATGGAATTACTACAATTTATGCTCTATGGAAGTTCAAATGAAATGAGATCCTTTTCAAAATCTAAACATTCAAAAAAATGAGTCTCAAGGACAGTGCCTAAGATGTTGAATAGAGTTTCTGCTTTTGCATGGTTATGTTTATACAGTAAGATAATATTTTTTACTTCAAAAGAATCAGTTCCTTTCAAACCTGACTTTTTCTTTTTTTCTTTTTTTTTTTTTTTGGTTACAATTTTGGTACCTATAAAAAGAAGCTCTTGACATTTTACATCATTCTCTACCCTTGCTCTTTATATAGAACTCTCATTGATTTCAATTGTGTATATTGAATTAGACTAGGATAGATGGCTTTTCATTTATAAAAAGGTGGTGACAATATTAACCTCTATGCTGATATAAAGGCTGTTAAATCCTCCTTCATTATAAAATGCTTTAAATAACATCTCAGGATTACATTTTATAATTTCTAGGCCATCATGAATTGAGATGCTGTGAATGTATGAAGGCAAGTAGAATGAGTTCTGAACATCTTTTTTTTAAAATTCACTGTTCCAAAAGTTGTGCAAAATACTGATTGTTTCTGCAATGAACTTTTTGAATCATGGTGACATCCTTTGTCCATCTAAGAGTATTTTAAATAACAAAAATGTATTAATCACCTTCTGTAGACTCACAAGGAGATATTTGCGTTGACCTCCCTCTGAAGTTTTCCCATATTATTATATGGGAGAGAACAAATTTTTCCATGCACTTTTGTCTGTCACAGAAAGGGTAAATGAATCTGTGTCTATCCAAAATCTCTGCCACTGTTCTGTGGTCTAGACTGATTTTAACAGCAGTTGAACTACAAAGTCTTTCCGGGCATTGGTGTTCCCTGAAATTCATCTTAAGAAGAACATGACAATGAAGAAAAAAAAGGCATAGAAATATTTAATTTTATAAATTGTAACATTGGATCGTTTTTCCTTCTTCTTCTTTTTAACCCACTTCTTCACTGTCTTTGTAAAAGCATCTATGATATTCTTGGATTGTTGCAAAACATGATCCTTGAACATCTGAAAGTTCAAGAGGATTAAAATTTTGACTTAGGAAACGAGAGTGGACAGGGAAAAATACATGCAATTCCAACAAAAACAGTTAATTGTGGAGAAATAATGGAGATGCATTTCTCTGTTACTTCTGCGTATGATAAATCTCAGAAGGTATTATGACAATATGTATTATGCCCAAGCTGTTTGATATATCAAAGTTGAAAATATAATAATTTGATTCCCCTAACATGAGTCAGGTAAGTCCTTATGAAGCCTTAGTGGACAAATAATATGTTTATAAATATACAGCCACTACAGAGGATAGTTTTTACTACATATAGAATTTCTGATAACAAAGGTATTAAATTCCTCTTCTGTTGATTGAATGGATACTGGATGTGCCACACAGATACTACAAGCAGTAAAAAGAATATGTGAGTCAAAATAACTTATACAGATTTAGACCATAGAAATCTGCATTTCTGTTATGTTTCAGTGTCCAAGTTGTACAAAAAACGAAATGACTTGAATAGAACCCTTTCTTCAGTATGGAAAACATTACCCAGCTTTAAAACTAAACATAACATCTTTTTGACTATTTTGCTGTTGGTTTTCCTATTTTGTATTTTGCAAGAAGTGGCAAGATATAGCTAACATCTCCAAAAGCATTGTCTGGAAAGGAATGCATGTGGTTCAAAATGAAATTACATTTCTCTCCAGTTAAAAAAGGAGCTGTTGTGAATACGTCTGCTGGCTAATGCTCACTGTTCCTTCTGAACAGTGACTTAATGTCCCAAGCCTTGTTTTTAAAGCTTTGAGTAACTACAAAGTGCTGAAGAACTGTTCTGCCTCAGAAACCCCGTTCTTTAGGAACAGCTCAGTTTTTAGAAACTCTGTTCTTTAGCAACAAACTGAACTGTATTTTCCATAAGAGAGTAATCCAGCAGTTTAAAGGGAGCAAGTCTAGAGTATTGTAAACCAGATATCCATAAAATGAGGGCATATATATGATGTCTGTATTTACTTCTGAAAGTTGTTTTTCTTTTAAACTAGAAAACTTTTTAGAGTTTCTGTATTGGTTCCATGTTTGAATTAACTTTATTTTTTAACATTGGCTTGAGTGCTTAGCACCTTCTAAAATTCCCTTCTATTAATATTTCCTTAAAGCAAACAGATTCATTCCTTTTCAGAAGAAAACCCAAAGTAATGGAATTTTGTATCAAAAACAAGTGTTAATTGGGATTAGTATTAACACTTCTTATTTAGGAGGACATATAGTAAGTATATTGCTGTCTAGAGAGATGTCTTTATTAATTGCACATGCTGGTCATTGTTTCTGTGTTTGATATAGCTTTGAAAAGGAATTAGACAATTCGAGTTGGTAAAAGGTCTTGTAAAAGGAAAGCCTTATGTAGGTGGATTTTTCCTGTTAACTCCTGTGAAAGTAAATTATGTAAAAACAAAACAAAACAAGGAAATGAACTCCATTGGAAAAAAATGCCTTGTTAAAATAATTTAACTTTATACTCAAATTGATTTAAAAAATCATGGCAGATAATTAATCTTTCATTCCTTGTGCTTACAGTTTAAGAGATCAGGAGCTTTGATTAATCCTTTATTTCATCAGCACTATGGTTAAAGTGATATGGATTTGGAACAAAATTTGGCTTTTGTGTTGGTGGAAAAGGAAGGATGTGTTATATGTTTTCCATGCGGGGAAGCAGGATGTCAAGATATCATTTCATTTAGAAAAGTAAGAAATATTGATCTGCAATAGGTAACATTTAAATTCATAAACTTTCACGGTTCATTATTTTTTCCAAGCTTTTGCTTGCCAGGATTAAGCTAGATATGCTCTATTTTGTCAGGAGAGTATAGACTGACACCTGACAACCTACCGTCTGCTGCATGAATATATATGTTTTCAGCAAACAGTTGAACTTGTCTTGAGCATGGGGCCATAAGAAACATTGGCCAAACAAAACAAAACAATCCAGCATTTTAGGGTCCATCTGTTAAAAAGATATCACAAAGCTGTTTTCTCCACTGCTGAAGGAAAGCAATTTAGCCCAATATGTAGTTTATGTATTTATACTTATTTCAGTTTGTTATAATTTCTTGAAAGCTTGATTTTGCCTTGGGACATAAATTGTTTCGTTTAAACAAAGACTTATCAAGAAATTCAGAAGAGATTGTATGTGATCGGAATTAAATCTGTGTTGTTAAAGGACAGCTATAAATATTAATTCCTCTTTATTTTTGAGTAAGCTGGGCCTGCAGTAAAGCTTTTCTTTAAAGAGAAATAAACCTTTTAAAACCCTACAAATAAAAGGAGGCAAACAAGCATGATTATGGAATTATGAACTGGAAGTCTGCTGTTACATTGGCTGTGACTGATTGAAGCAACATCATTTACCCAGCTTCTTTAGCAAAAGAAAAAGCTGGGGGCGAATCCTGGAGTGCTTGCTCAGTTTTTTCTCAAGCAAAGCTTTCCTTTCAGTCAATGATAGGTGGAATACTTTGAAAAAGAAATATATACCACTTCAATTAGGTTCAATTAGATAGAGAGAGGACACTGGAAAGTAAATAAATGGAAGTGTGGGACTCAATAAATTAGGGCAATTAGCACCTGTAAAGAAGTATCAGTACACTGTCTTATCTAGACACACTCTTATGTAAATTTTAGCCTAGCTTATTAGCACTTACTAGATTTCCTGACATTTCTCATTATAAGAATTGATTTTAAAATGTTAATAGCTTATCATATTTTTTATATTTGTGCTAAATTATTCAGTCTATAATTTAGCCCTTTTATTGACTCTGTTTTCATCAGCTTCAGTTCAGGCAGCAACGCTGAAGAAAAAACTTGTTTAGCTACATTAGAACAAAGAAACTGTCGTAGATTACTGAGTTTAAGGAGGTGTGTCTGATGAAAATAATTTGAGAAGCTCTTTTAACTTCATGATTTTAGGTATAGATTTCTTACCTGGAGGAGATAACATTTGTGATAGAAGTGCAGAGAGGTCATAGGCAACCTGGAATTTCAGAAAGACCTTGGAACAAGGAGCTGGGCAAACTGATCAAACAGGAGGATAGGGAACAATATGAGCAGAGGGGTCCTGGGAAGGAGAAGGATAACAAACAGAAACAAAATTGGGAAAAAAAAGGAAGAGACTGGGATGCTTTCCCAAATGAGATAATAGCACCGTTGGACAGGGATTCTTGGTTTGTGCTTCAAAGGCTTTAGGAGTGTGTTAGATAGACAAGAAAAAATGGTAGTGAGACAAAAAACAGAGGGTAAAAGTTCTGAACAGGACACAAAGCAATGTAAAACTTTATTATACTATGTGTGCACAAGGATAAAAGTGTAAGATTGCACATGCAGTTTTAATTCCATGTAATTTCCTAATGACTTTTTTTTTTCCTTTGGATGTCTGAAAGAAATACGGGAGTTTAAAGCCAACTGGAAAAAGAAAATTGTGTTCTACTGTGTGGTGTCATACAGATGCCAACTTCGTCCACCATATTGCTTAAAAATTTTGGATCTGTGACATGGTTTTCTGCCATTTTAAAAATAATTGCCTTGATGACAATAGTAAATTGGCATTTACTGCCAATAGAATTACATGTGAAGTTCACTTTTCTACTGGATTTTAAAAAGCAAGTGTGGATTTGAGGAGGAATAAGTAATCTTTTTTATGTTCAAGGAGATGTTTCTTCGAGATTTTCTATCTGAAAAGATGGCATAATATTTATTTGGATGATCTTCTCTCTCCATTTCCCTATTCCTTTCTTTGTGAGGTTGGAAGATTTCTGGTAACACAGACATTCTCTCGAGCCTTTTTCTCTGAGAGGACTGTTGCTACAAAAACAGGTATTCAAAGAAACAGCAACCTAAAAACGTATGGAAGACCTAATATTGCAGTACTCGGTTATTTGGCATACATCAGTCTGTCAGATAATGTTATCTTAGTAAATGACAGTCCTGTGGATATGGCATTTAGTGAGATAAGAAAGAAGTTCTAGAACTGTTTAGAAATATGTGACAGGCTTCAGGGAAATGATGGCAAAAAAAGGTATAATATGATTTGAATATTTTTAGATTAGCAAGATTTTCTGCATGTGGTTATTTTCTGAGGTTTAAATAATTGCAACAATATACATGAATTCTAATCTCCATAAATTTAGATATGCCAGTATAATCTATCGAACTTAACTGGCATTTGAGAAAAAAAGAATAGTAAAACTTATTCCTTTCACTATGCAATCTTTAAAGGTAAGGGTCCTTTGGCATAATTTGAGCAGAGTATCCTTTCATCGCTGTGTGAATACTCTTTCAAATATTGTATATTAAATATGATAACTCTGTTTTATTTGCAGTGTTTGAGTGCCCCAGCTCTCTTACATGGACACAATACTATTTTTTGTAACAACTCTTGTTATAATCATCTATGAAATTTGAGTCACATTTGAGTGTTACCTCACAGCCCAGAACTTTCTCTGAATAATAGTTGAAAAATATGTGTAATAGTGAATTGTCATCTGAATGTATTTTTTTCTTCTTCATTGTATACTTTGATTATGAAGGGCTGAGGTTATGAGACAAACATTGTTTTATTGGCTCTGCTTTTATCTTTTCAAAGCAAAGGTAGTCTTGCTATCAGGCTTTAGATTAATTTGATGTAGTGTTCTCACTAGCTACTCTGTCAGTATTAACAAAGTATGAGTAAAATAAAATGTGTTTCAAAATGAAATTGGAATTGCCAAAAATGCAACAAGAGAACTGCTGACATGGAAGAAATCCTCAGTTAATTCATTGTATTATATAAATAAGTTATAATTTTTGAGGGAAATTTAGCAACGTTTGCTGCTGTAGTTGCATGATACTGCAAATCATTAGCATATTTTGAGCAGTAGCATTTTCTCCCTTTGCCATTATAAATATTTATGAAGTATTTTCTTACTTGTTTTAGAGTGTATTTTTATAAAATATATTTGGAATATCCATGTGTATTGCATCCAAGTTACAACCAAGGTTGGGGTACCAGACCCCAACAAGCATATAGGTAAAACTTACCTATACCAATGTATCAATACAGGATATTAGAGTGATCAGTTCTCTATAACAGATTCTGAAGGAAGGTGCCTTTCCAGCTATCTGGGTTTTTTTTTTCAGTTATACGCAATCAAAGACATTTCTGCCTAGGCTGTCAATCATGGGCAGCTGCAGTATGTTGCTACACAGTTCTATACATGCTTGAGTTATACCTTAAATAAACTTGTATTGCACTTCTCAGAAGCTAATCTTTTATAATGTGCATTGATACCATTAGGCATTATCTTTATGCTTCTGAGGTTTCTCCTATCTTGTATCACTACTTTTGTATCTTCTGATGTAGTTTGTGGTTTTTTCTTCAGAAACCTATGAGATGTGGCTTCCTGATAACATGACATTTACTAGCACAATGCCATTATGTAAAGTTTCTTATTGTTGTAGGTTTAATCTAGGGTCATTCACTCTGCAAATATAATAGGTCCATTAAGAGATTTCTGATAGACAGACAGTCAATGCTTTCAGAAGTACTTGTTACTCATATCTATTAGTTGTTGCACTATCTCTAGTCCTTTATCAAAATTACTGTTAGAGATAGAGTGATACAGTTCTTATGCTGTTAGGCATTGCTGTTGTACAAGAAGTAGCTGTTATCTTGCCTAGACTTCCATAACGGTTTTGCTGCCATCTCATAAATGAGGAAAACTTCCACAAATGGATGTAAAATCAGATGAATAATCAGGGAACTATTGATACAATATTAAAACAGTGTTCAGGGAACACTAGATCACTGTTAAAAAGCAAGGATGTATCCAAAGAAATTTCCTTGGGATTGTTGTGGATCCAGACTCCCAAATGGTTTCACCAATGACCTAAATGAGGAAGTGGAAAGCATACACGTTAGACTTGCTATATGTAATGACTTACTGCAAATACCTTCAAATATATGATTAGAATTTTATATGATTTTGGTAAACTGAGGAGGTAGTTTAAACAAATTCGAAGACCCATAATAAGGACATGTATACAAAAAAATTGAGTGTGTAAGCTTGCTTTGAAAGAGTTCAAAAAAAGCAAATACAATTTGCTCAACCTTAACAAAGGCCTTTAAAGTAGTCTTATTAAACGAGTGTGAAAGGTCCAATACAAATAGCATAAATACACCTTCTAGCATGAGCCTGAATGGGAACCTATTCACTGACCTGCCTTGCTAAACCACAGTGAAGACCGAAAAACTTAGCAGCAGTAGATTTTGCTGTCAATATGTGTTTTGAGAATAAACCACAAATTTTATGAAGAAATGTTGGGTTTTTTTCATTTATTAGATAGTATAAAAATTAAAAATTTGATAAATATTTGAAATTGCTGTAGCGTAGAGCTGAGACCAGCAGTTTGGAGTAGGACAGCACAGAAAACCTGTAGGTCATTTGGAAAGTATGTATTGAGGAACTGTGCCCCTTTACTAGGTTTAATTGAACCTTATTTAAGTAGATCTTTGTGACAGCTAAATAGCTACCTAGAATTAGAAGTTTGTGATATTGTGAAATTGCCCATGTGCAGGGAGTCAGCAGAGGTCTTCAAACAGATAGTGTTTTCTGAAGAGAGTGGTGAGACATTTCATTGATCCTTTAATTGTTTACCCATAAGTCTAGGAATGTGCTCAGCAAAAATGTTCATAACTTGTATAGGAATATACAAGGGCTGGAAAAGCATTTAAAAATAAAGAGAGCAGGGGATTTGTCAGTAAGTAGATCCTATCATCCTCTCTCTACCTTTTGGTGATGTAATTGGTACCTCAGAAGACATTGCAGCCAGTGGGCTGAAATAGGGTGGCTCTAGGGTATTAGATGAATATTGAGTTGCTCTAGCCAACTTGGAAATGTCCCAGAACACTTTTGGTCTGGCCTACTGTTTTGGCTTCAAGAGCATTTTACATGCATAGATTTGATGCATAGTACAAAGACAACAACATCCCAGCTTTTCTGTGTCATAGGAAACTGTGTACATAAATTACTTTTTAGTGAACAGTCCAACTTTGGTCTGTATTTTTATCATTTCTAAAAGATATAATGCTCCTTTTTAGCATAAAAATTACTGAATTGAGGAAAAGAATTTAAGACAGACAGACTGCATATAGTGCATACTGCCAGCACATCTGGAAGACAGTTATTCTCTATTTACGCAAGAGACAGAAGAGAAAACTGGCAGCTTTGCTGCTATTATAAATCCCATCACTTCTAAAGGAGTTAATGGATGCCCAGCTAATCAGTCTTTGTTATCTTGTAACATTCAGAGGCAAAATAAAGGCCATAAAAATAAAAAGCAAAGGAAACTCATTGGTCTGGTACATTAAAATATGTGGTTTTGTCTTCCCAATGGACTCCCAACAGACCTGTTGAACAGTGTGTAATTTGGTTTTAAAATGTGCAATGGTTTAGTTGTTTGGATGAAAAATTGATTCTATAGGTGGAATGGCTGTTGTGGTTACTGACTTACATTCTTTCATCTCATCTTTTGAGATGAAAATGGTTCTATCAATTTTACCACCAGCTGCAGGGCAGTCTTGCCTGTAACAAGCTTTGTTTTCTTTATTCTGAATTTGACTGCAAAATAAAAGAGTACATCGTGTGTGACAACCCAGAATATTTCTCTCCCTTTTCTTTGAAGACAAGAACCACAAATTACTTACCGCTGGGTAGACCTAAATGAAAAAGGAATCAAATTCTATTAGTGTACAGCACTGTCTCACCAGAGCAGATAAGCTGAAAAATAAATTTGCTGAATGACATAAATAACAGCCTAATTTGGAAAGGGTCCTGAATATCATCAGGGACATTTTAACATTGCCAAAATGTAACCAAAATATAGTATCAAGTTAAAGAGAGAGCTTCATTCCTCACAAGAAAATTCCACTTAAATCAGATTCTCAATCATACAGTTCTTAGGAAATAAAAAATGTACATTACTTACTCCACATTTGTCACTTATTGAGGGATGGAGTAATATATTGACCTGGAGATGAGTGGAGGAATTCCCCTCTGAAGTTAATAAAACTGGATTATGGCTCACCAGGTCTAACACCCATTAAGTATCCCTCACTTCATAAAGAAACCACTAGTCCTTCTTGTCAGTGCCCACTGAATAGCTTTCTTCACCGGTCCCTATGTCTAGAGCAGCAGTGGGTCACAGTATAGTTCTGAATACTGTAGAAATGAGTGCCTTCTTCCGCGTGGCCTTGCTGCTCTTTTCTGGTGTTTTCATGGAAAGGTAGGACTGTCAGAGCACAGTGGAAAAACCAGCGTAGCTGCTAGTGCATCTGGGGTTTATCTCAGCCGTTGGTTCCTCACAGGAGTGGGATGTGAGTAATAGCCTCTACTGTGCTGCTCTGAGTCATAACAGGAAACTTTGTCAGAACAGAAAACTGTCAGGGAGTGTTTTTTACTGTGTACCTTGTCATCCCACCTTGTTACTGTCTTGTGGGAAAGCTGGTTTGTGAATAGGTGCTTTTTGCTTGTAGCCTAAATGGTTGGAAACAGCTATAGAAGAATTTTCCAAAATAGCTGACTGTCTTTCAGCTGATCATAAACATAACTTGGGTTGATACCACCCATCCCCGTTCAAAAATAGCAAGACAAAATAGTCCAATTGCATTTCTCTGTGCTTTGCTGTCATGGGATACTCTGTTGTAGAATTGTTTCAGGGAACCACATGGGGAGATTTGTCAAACTGCCATTTAGTGAGCATGGCCAGACTGACTTTGAGTAGTCTGCTTTCCATTTTGCACCATTTTTGAAGACTCCAAATCAGATATTTTAACAACTATTTTTTATGGCCAACGCATGACAAAAGAAGGCTTATGTTTCTTTGTAGGTGAAAGAAACTTGAAAAGAAAACAAAGGATCGAACACTTCGGATTTTTTTTTTGTCTGACACTTAGATCAGTACTAGCTAGGTAATTACCCAAAGTCATAATTCATACAAAACACTCTGGATGTCAAAAAAGAATTAGAGATCTGTCTTTGGGCTGCATTAATTGACTTAGTTCAAGACTAATTTTCCCATATTTGGGCATCTTAAAAATGCAGCATTAATCAGAAGTATACTAACCTGGATGTGAGATGAGACTTACTTCTTCTCACTGCAGAACTCACAAGAGGAAAACTGTGATTTAAGGTTTTACAGAGAGGAGGTTAGTTTTTCACGCTATTTTCTGCAAGTAGAATGTAAAATATGAGAAATCCCTTCTTACCAACCCTGTGGCACCATGACTCCTTTATGTTAGCAGCAGCATGGTTCTTGAGCAGTTCTGCCTGGGATATTACAACCATTGAGTTCTTGATGGTTCACTTTAAAAGCCTTGGGGGAGGAGAAATGAAAAGTTCTGCAATTATTTTTTTCTTTTCCCCATCCTACACAGCATCCCTGTAAGGGTTTCACATGTAGACAGTACATGGAAAAAATACTGCAAAAGAATAGATAAGTATTACATATAATCTAGAATTTTTCAGAAAAATTCAGTTTCTGGCTGGCCAATTTCAACTACTATGGCCATTAAAATGAAGATTTCATGACACTGTCCCTGTTTTCCTCAATTATAAACTGTCGTCACAAAATCAGAGGCCAGACTGATCACAGTGGAAGAGCAGAGATTTGAGCAGTTATTTATGAACTTCACAAAGTTCCTGTTTGTACAACCAAATCATGTAAATTCCGTGTTTTCTACAGATTTCTGTGAGGACCTTTTATTGTAGTGCCTTGCTTTTGAGCTTTATATTTTCTGGCTTAGTGTTATGCAAATACACTGTGCACTGTTTTCACACATTTCTTCATAAAAAAGTTATAGTTCATTATAGCAATAAGTTCTGTTTATTTTGGGTGGTCATCACTGTACATCTTTTTGAATTCTAATACAGCAAAATGGATATATTTGTTAACTAGAGACATCCATGTTCTCTGCCACTATAAAATAGCCTACTCTACAATGCAAAAGGAAGGGAGGGAACTGGTAAGGTTCATAATTAAATGGTTGTGCAGAACTCTGTGGCTGTGGATTGATGATAGAAATTGGCCAGTGGCTTCCTGACTTTGCTCAGAAAGTCTCTCTATTTCCTCCCTTCCCTACATTTTCCTTTCTAGGAAGCAGCAGAGCAGTCACTTAGTTGTGCCACCTGAGATATGGATGAGGGAAGTGATCCTACTTCAGAAATACATAAATAATTAAATGAGTATGAGCCCTCCCCGTCCCCTCATAAGCCAAAATAATGTATCGTAAGGCTTCAAAGTGGGTTCCACAAACAAATATTCTTTTATTCTGGCACCAGCAGAGCACAGAGATAGGGGGCGCAAACAAGTGGTTGGGGACAGGAACCTCTAAAAGTAGTTTTGTTGCCAAGGGCATCTTAACATGAAAACACAGCCTTACAATAATATTAGGAACGGAAATATTTGTGCTCTCTGCAGGGAGCTGCATCTATTTTCTCTTGTGTTTGGTTAATGTAAATTTAAAAATAGAAGAATGTACAATATCCTCAACTTTTGTCTCAATTTGCGGCTAATGAGAGAGAAAACACATTTTCATCACAATTCTTGCAGATTGGAGGCTTGAATCCCAAAGCTATTTTTTTCTCAGTCTTAGTGTTTGTTCTCAGTCTTAGTGTTTGTTAGGGATTTTCTTTTGAGTACTTAAAATTTTAAAGACTCAAGTAACTTTTTGTTTTGTTAAGGCTTTTGTGCTCTGCACCCATTCCAGGGTAGCCACTGGTCATATAAGAACCAAGAAGCAAGAGCAAGTCAACATAACTGCCTGAAAGTAAAATTAATTTCTGTAAGATCGGACCATCCAATTATTGTGAGATTAAATATTGCATAGTTTTGGCACCTGCTGTGAGAGCAGAGTAAGACTTTTATTAGGTATTATAATCTATGAGCAGTCACAGTATTATCAAATCTGATGGGATTCTCTGTAAAAAAAATACATACTTTTTTTTTAAGATAGTTTGCTTATAGAAGATTTACTGCTTGAAAGAGTAGATGCTTTAACGATTCAATACGTTTTCCTCAGAGATACAGTTTTAATCTGCAGACATTAATACTCAGGCTACATAAAAGGAACATTATTGACCAGTTAAGGCAATATATTCCTTGAAGAAAGAATGAGCTTCAAATGAAATGCTAGGTCATGCTTTGTAGAAATGCTGCCCTGTCTTCCTGTCTTTCACCTTGTGGAGGTTTCTGAAAGGGACAGTGGGTGAATTACAAACGGCATTTGAAATGAAACTGAGTTTTCTCATCCACGTCCTGAGACTGAGTTCTCATTCAGAATTCATCCTTTCTGGCCGTATTCCTGGATTCATGAGCCCTTATTATTATCTCTGGTTTCCAGCATGGTTCTAATGAGGGCCAACTATGACCTCCTTTATTCATATAAGCCAACAGAGGCTCCTGTGAAAATGTTTGTGGCATTTCAGTGTAGACTTCAGAGCACGCAAGATTAACAGAATAAACTTCTACAAATTCTTTTTACTCAGATTTTCTGCTCAAAATTTCATATGCAAGCACAGTTAGATTCTAGACTCACAATCCATAGAGAGTGAATGAAGACATTTAAAATTAATAGAATATATTGTATTAGAGTAACGTATTAGATTTAGTGAAATAAAGATCAGAAACAGCAAAGTAAATGGATACTTTCTTTTCTGAAATGTGCTTTATGTAATGGCTGTACCGTCTGTCCCACCCAGTATCCAATGAAATTAGTAGAAGACACCTATGTTAGTAGCAGTAAAACATCAAGGCAATTTTAGGGTGATGATTCTTTCCCCAAGTTCTTGCATTCATTCTTTTCTGACCTAAGGAATTCATCAATAGTGTCATGTGTGCTACTCCCTGGTGAGCATTTCCCTCTGAATTTGTCTATATTGGCATCCAATACAGCTAGAGCAGTAAGTTCCACAAAATTATTTTTAGGGATATGAAGAGTACTTCCTTTATTATTTTATTTACTGAAAAATAGTTTCATCTAATGTCCCTATTTTTTTTGCATTATGAAACAGTGAATAAGTATTCTGTATCCATCTTCACCTTGCCAGTCATAATTTTATGTGCTTACACAATCTCTCTCCTCGGGCATGCCTTTTCCAGACCGAGGCATTTCCAATTTCTTAGCATATCCCATTACAGAAGCTCTTATGTACTTTTAGTAACTATTTCCCTTCTCCATACATTGCTGGCTGTACCATGTCAGTTCTGAGAAGCAATAACTCTGGTTCCAAAAGTTACATTGACTTTTCACAATTTTACAATACTTATCCACTTCCTATTCACTTTGTTCTTTGTTTTGTTTTTGACTGGTTTGACTGGTGTGGAAGCCAGGCTTACTGCTCTGTATTTCCACAGCTCATACCCAGTCTCTTTGAAGAAAATTTTTTGTCACATTTCTAACTACTGTAATAAGTAGAAGGGCCACTCTAAAGGCTGAAGATTTTTCACTTGAGTTGCTCGACTCTTGTATAAGTGCTATTGGCTTGTATCTTTTATTGTTCATTTTATTGATGCTCTGCCGTAGTGTTTTAAATAGTTTAAATCCTGCTTAAAAAAGACTTTAACCTTTTAACTGTTCCATTTACTTTCAGTTTACTAACTTAAATACTTACATGTAGTTCCTCTGTTTGAAGTGCATGTTAATGAGTGAATGTTTTAATTTATTAAGCTTAATTATCTTGTTTCTTCTTTAAAGCACCATAGTATCACCTCCTATGTTATTCTTGTATTTCTCTACAAGAATGTATTCAACTAATTATCTTTTTTAACACAATATCCAAGTTGCCTAACATATCAGTGTCCTCCTTCTGTAATTGCCTGTTTCATTTTCATTACTTGTGAACACCTGGCTGATGTTTATACTATATATCTTTTCTTAATACCTATCACTTCAGAGCTGTCATGTTGAAAATGTACATTTCCTTAAAAAAAAAAAAAAAAAAAAAGGAAGAAAGAGAAAAAAAAAAGGTTGGTATTATTTTTACAAAGAAAAGAGATTGCTGCCTGTGATAGATAAATGTGCGTCTTCTCCCCTTTCCACTGTGACATTGAAAACTCATCAAAAATCAGTGCTCTACTATCTCCTTTTTGGATAATTTGTGGTACTCTTTGCTAACAGAAGGAGTTAAAGTTCCTTAAAATCCAAACAGATTCACTATCCTTTTCCATCTGTTTTTGCTTTGTACTGGAGACCTAGATCCCACAGCTGTGTTTCTAATTTTGCTTCTATTACCATTAATGTGCACTTAAAAGAAATACAAATTCCTGCTCAAAGGAAATGCAAATTGAGTACATGGTAAATATCCTGACCTGTACACATCAAGAGCTAAGAGAGGAGCCTAGTTTCTGGTTTTATTCTGTTTTTTACATATTATTCAATCAGGTACTTCAATAGCATTAAGCTAAAACTAGAGCAAACAGGAGTTTTGAGGAAGATATGAGACTACTATGGAGTAAGGTATAACTCCACAGGCATGAATTCCTTTCTTCAGATATGGATACAGATAGAGCAAGGGATCAATGAAAAATAAACGTATATAAACTCTAATAGACTAATCTAGTACTAAATAAGCATGCAAATACAAGCTTAGTTCTGGATTGTTTCACAGAATGCCAAAGGAAGCTCTGACACACTTTTGGCTTTTAGTGTTCCTTCTTTATATCCTGTGACAATTAGTAAGATTAATTATCCAAGCCAAGCCAAGTAGTCTTCCCAAGTGTTGCTGTATTTTCTTTCTCTGCTCATAAACAGCCAAAACTCACAAAATTTGGCCAACAAAGACAAAACCTCTTTCTGTAGGCAGTAGCAGGTTACCTGTTCAGTGTATTTAGGCTTGTTTCCTAAAATCAGTCTTGATTGCAGTGAACTAAATTATAGAAATAGATATTTATCGATCTTTCTGGTTACTTTCAGTGAACTCATCCCAAGGTAACAGCTTACCTTCATTATTTGAGAGGAACTATATATAGTATCTCTGATATTTTGAACAGTAGTGGAATTTTTCTTCTTTTCTTTCCATGAAAGAGTTTCGTTGTTTCTAATCACTTTGTTAATAGTTGAAAATCTGTAAGAATTTTCTTTGTAATTGAATGGGGGTTTTGCTTTAGATGGTCACTGGTTTTTTTTTTTTTCAACTCAGTGGTAACATTCTCAACCCAAAAGAAACAAAGTAGCAAAATGTCAGCTTCCTTGCATGAGCATTCCCTCATAACATATACGTTGCATATAAAAAATAACTTTCTCAACAGTTTGAAATTTTGAATTTGCATGAATCAACACAATGTTTTCCTTTCCAGATGACTAAAAACACATTATAAAAGCTTGTAAGTGTGATTTATGGTGGAATTGGTTTTCGTTTTTTTCAGTGGAGGTATTTTCTAAGACTTAATTGTTGGCAGTTTGTATTTTAAGGAGAAGCTGTACAGTTTTTTTTTTTCATAATTTTCCCCAGTACTTTAATTTGAGGAAGTCACATTTCTAGCCACAACTTTTAAATGTCAGCACTAATGTTTTTAAATTATTCTACACCACTTGTAATATAAAATATTTATATTTATGCATTTTGAAAGCAAAGTTAGAGAAATATCTATGAAAATTAGTATGATGCTTTTTTTTAGAAAAAAGTTTTTTTATCCTATTTTTTTCATCGTACTGTTTTTTCTGATCTGTTTTTATCACAAACAGATGTCTAAGGGCGCATCTGCCTTAGCATTTCATTTGGAGTAGAAGGGCCTTTCTTGGTCCCTACTTAGGCTTTGGTTTGCATTACAAAGCCATCTTGGAGGACTCAGAATAGAATTCTTTTAAGTGAAAATCTCCCCAAAGATGTGCTGGGGGTGTGCCTAATGCAGTCCAATGTATAAGGGCACTTCCTCAATCAAACAAAAAAATTCCAAGTGAAATGTCTATTACATGGACACTGGCTCCTCAGTACCATCCACAAACCCATGGTATCTCTGATGTAGGCATAGCCTTTAGAACAGGATCCAGATTTCTGTTCTGTGGGAAAAATTCTAGCAGTGGCAATAGAGAGAAACAAGTAATAATTTCTAAAAGAAGTACATTTAAGTAATTTCTAGATACTTTGTTTATTAATATTAATGGTTGAATTTTCCATTGAAACTCTGTTTGATGTCTTCCTACTAAATTATTTGTGACACATCTACTTTCTTTATTAAATGTCACTTTTTCCACTGTAACTCTTTCAGTTAAAATCCTAAAGTCTGTCATACATGTTGTCAGAATAGGAAATATATTTTTTTCTTACCTGTAAGAAATTGTTGAGCAACCATACATTGGCTGCACTGTACCAGAAGATATTTACATACAGGACCAGGTTCTCCTAATTCTTGTCCAAACATAAATCCTGGGCACAAGCCCTCAGATTGTTTCTGATAATTCATGTGATCTGCATGTTTTGGGATTTTAATTATGTTAATATTTTACAAGTATGCTGATTTCACTCTTTGAAAGAAAGATAATAAGGAACATCTGGAAATTGGGAAGAATGATGTTTATTTCACTGAGGAGGTCTGGCTGAAGAGCTATTCATTTATAAGCATTGTACAATTAACGTAAACAAGACATATACTATAGCATGGTTAGCATTTGTCTTGAAGAACAGCATTCTCCCTAAGTACATTTGTTTTCAGCATTGACAGCTAGGAAGTTAAAAAGCAGCTGCTTGGCAGGTGGATTTAATTCCTGTCGCGAATATGTTTGCAATTGATTTTTACTCTCACTCGCTGCATAAAATCCTGTTAATAATTATTTAAAGATAATGCTAATATTCTGAAGGAAAAATAAGAAAAGTTATTAATGATATGAAATTAAAAGATATTTTAAAAAAAAATCTTTAAAAATCATGAAATAGGTTTTTTTTAAATAAATTTAAAAGCAAGTTCATAAAGCACTTCTTTATTCTTTATCTGTGCTGGAGAAGGATCACAGTAGCATAATAGGTTTTGATCCTGTTAAAATTATCATAAAGGCTATCAGTCATGTCACTGGAAAAAGGTTTAAACCGATAGGATTCTGTTTGAGGTTAAAGTATTTTGTATATATAAGTGATGAATGAATAGCAATTTTCTCCATTAAATACAGTAACAAAGTACTGTTTTCATAATGAGCTGTCAGCTCACATCTTTTTTATCCTATGTGTTATTATTGGTATTTTTCAGGTTGGCATTGTTAATGAAGATTCATGACTAGTCGCTCATGCTTGTAGTTAACTTTAGGTATTAGTTATGAAAACTTCCTCAATCAATTCACAGAATACGGTTTTGCTGATGCTGCATATTTAGTGCTATGAAGTTCTGCCAATGGTAAGCTTGTGAAGCCCTGAGCTAATTGACTTTTTCAATTTCAAAACTGAAGTAATATTGTGCCAATTTTCTTGGAACATTATTTTATAGAAATTCTTGCACAAAATTGTCCCATATGTGTTATTTTCCGTCTGTTAAGAAAACCAGAGCAGACAAACCACAAACCTTAAGTAAAAGAAATCTACCATATTCTACACATAGAAGTTGACATGCAGGAACACCATAGAAACTTATATTCAGAATCACACTTTTAATGACACTGTTGTGTAACAAAGTAAGAAAAATCTGTAGTACTGGTTATTGAAAATCATTTTTACTTTGTCCCTTTTCCTCTGATGTTTCTTTTATGTTCCCAATAAACACTTACCACTATTATTGTTCTTTTGATTTAAGGGATTTTCAAATGTGCCTTGCATCAGATAATAGCAGTCCAGCATTTCATATTTGTGTACATTTTCATTTGTAATTTAATGTAAACCCTATTACTGTAGCATGTTTTTAAAGGCAACATCAGGAAATATTCTAAAGAATTAAAAAGTGGCATTTCAACTCTGGCTTCTGGAGGGAAATGCCAAATTTTAGAGTTAGGTTCATTGGATTTCCCTTGAAGGGCCTAGATGGCTCAGATTGGATTCTGAAATATGCTGGCTGAGGAGTGGTCATAAGTGGAAAATTGTAGCATAAGGATATTCCTTCTCTCTCTATTGAATGGTTATTCAGAAACAGCTTAATAACCTCTAGTTGGAGAATGTACTTATAATCTTTTTTAAAAATGTTGGTAGCTAGCTTTTCTGTTACAATATCCTGAAGAAAACATTTGTTTGAAGATCTAGACATGGACTTCTTGTATCATAGGTGTGCCATCACCTACACAATCAAATATAAGGAATGGAAATTACAGTTCCTGTATTTTACTCTTTAATTATAAGGAAGAAAACGGTTTAGTTCTGTACATATAGTTGTTACATTGTGGAAACTGGAATGGACCTTGAGGGATCATCTTGCCTTTGTCCAATAAGTCTGTAGGATCAAGTATTCCAAAGAATTCCCTGACATTTCTCTAAGTTGTTTAGAAATAGTCTTTAGTCACTGTATTTTAGTATTTTAAGATCAGTTTGTTTCTTTTGGGACTGAGAGGCTTACAGGATTTTTTAGGTCACAGGCCTGGATTTATGCATTCATTACACCCAAGTTTTGTTGGGTTTTTTTGGCAATTTAGTACTTACTTGAATCTGCTTTTAATGTTATTTTTTTAAAGAAAAGGCTGTAAGTGTTACTTCTCTTTTAATTTTTTTTTTTTTTGGGGGGGTGGGTGGGGTGGGGTGGTGGTGGTGATGGTGGTTTTTTGTTTGTTTGTTATGGTATGATGTTTCCTTTTATGTGCTATGCCTTCCAGCTTGTTTTTGAAAGGTATGTAAGAAGATTTGTAAAGATGAGGCTGTGTCAGAAATGACATTTTAATTTTTGATGTCTGAAGAATTTATAAACAAAGTTATTTACCTACAGGAAAGTGCTATAGGGTTATCACTGACTTTCTGTTGAGGATGCACAGGATGCATGATGGTGGTCTTCAGCAGCTTTAAAAAGACAGGCTAGTCAGCACTGAAATATATATTCTGCATGTTTGCATTCTATCTCTTCGATGTCATTACCTGCAGTCTTGTCAAATTTTGCAGAAGGTAACATTTAGCACAAGAAGGCATTTGAAGAAAAGATAAATGACTGCAGAAAATGGGATGTTGTTACTTTTGAATGTTCATTGACAGAAAACTCAGCTGCCGTTTTTGTGAGGAGTTATGTTGCAAAACTTGAGTAAACACAAAGCCTGGAGTTCTCATTTCATTTTAATGTCCCTTCAAGACTTTCACCAAGAGCAGGGAGGTGACTGCTTAGGTATTGACCCAATTCATAAACATAAGATACATCATGGGTTGTAAGAATGAAAAGTGCATCTAGCACGATCATTTTTCTCTATCAGTGCCCATAAGCTGTCATGCAGTGATCAGTAAAAGCAAAACAAGTGTATACGATATTTTTCACAACTGGTGTCCCAGCGTCTAACAGTTGCTCACTCATGAGTTTTCCTAAGTCTTCCATGGTTTGTCTACTTGGTAACTCTTAACAGATGCCTCCTCCAGCACATGTCCAGCCTTCCCTTGAATCCCCTGCCGATGTTTTGCACCCACAATACTCTTTGCCAAAATAGTTCTATGGCGTCCTAACCACTGCCAGACAAATCGCCTCCTGTGACTGGTTTGAATGTGGATCTTGCTGTTTTCATCTCCTACCCTCAGTTCCTCTACTGGAAGTGTTGGTGAATAATTTACCCCTGGCTCTCCCACACCATGTCACTTCTGATCTTGGAGATCTGTACTTTAGCCACCTACCCTCCCAGCCATGCCATCCATTCTTCAGGCTGAAAAGGCCCTGTTACTCCTCTGACAGAAGCTGTTTATTACCTTTGGGATAGGTCCCGATTTCCCTTGGAGGTGACCCTTCTTAGAGGGGAATGAAAGATGGAATGAACCATGGTCTTAGTGGCATAAAAATGCTCTCCATTTTTCTCTGTTGCTTTCCTAATCTTTCCTAGCACTTGATTTGTCTTTCTGCCTGAGCTAATGATTTTAGGGAACTCTGTATACTGATGCTGAGGCTTAAAGTCCCTAATTTCCTAAAATAGATGGGCTTGGTTCCCTGGCTTCTGTTTACAGATGTGTTTCTCTGCTGAATTTTTGTATAATATTGCCATTGCAGCATTGACAGCATTGTTGCCATTTCAATGCTTGGTTGCTCAGAAGTGCCTTGTCTGCTTTCTCACAGCTTGCCCTCATCCTGGTTATCTCCAGAACCAGTGTATCATTTCCAGTTGCCTGACTGGTTGCCCTCTTATGAGGCCCTCAGGGGATATGGTGAGCAGCACTGGACCCAGTAAAGGGTACTGCTGACCCACCTCCATCATGACAACTGAACATGTGCTCCTACCCATTTCCCATCTTTTACTCAATTATTTATCTGTTCCATGATATTCCTTCTTACGTCAGGGTTGCCTTGTTTCCTTAAAAGTCAACATCAAACATCTTTTGGAAATCCAAATATGTATTCATAATTTTGTTTAATATAGACTATTATACTTAGAAAAATTACCTTTGTACTCTAGCTTATGCAAGTTATTTTCTCCCTATATTACACTGTGTAGTACCAATATAAGCTCTTTAGTCATGCTCCTCTTCCTTCTGAAATACAGCTTCAATGGTTGGTCAAATGTTTTCTGACAGAGGGACATTAATGACATGGCCTATATACTTATATCAGAGTTCAAATTTCTTATCTCAATTTAAACTGAAAAAAAATTACAGAAGACACTACATTTCAGTTAAATCTTTCTATTCTTTTTTTTTTTCAGGAAAATTGGTTGCTACTTTCATCCTCTAAGATCAATGAATTAAATATGGGTTCAGGATAAATTTTGTGCCTTCCTAACTGAAAGATCTTCATCTGTTCCATGAGAAATTAATGCAAATTCAGTGTCTTAGGTAAAGATAGAAACAATAAATCTATGGCTTAGATAGATGGATATTCTTATTTTCTCTAAATGAGGATATAATAAATTAATTTTCAACTATAACAGAGGTTAGTGATTGGGAGGGAGGTTATTTCTGTTGAACAATAGAAATATTGCTAAAAATTTTTTTGCAAATTTCAATGATTCTATACATATGTATTTTCTGATTATATATTAACTTACCTTCATTAAGCTGTTCTTCCAAAACTCAGAGTGTTTGAATTTATCCTCCCAGCTTTTAGAGCATCCATATTTACTCATGAAGTGCCTGCTTAGTCCATAACAAAATATAGCTTTGGTAAATAGGTAAATATATTTATGTAAGAGGTTCTTTAAGGCAAATCCCCTGAAATACATGATGTAGAGCCTATTTTATTCTGGTTTATATCTGCAAAAGCATTTGTGATTATGTTAAAAAAATGGCACCCTAAGTTGTAAGTTGTTTTGGGTTTTTTGGAGAAAAAATTGTGACTTTATACTAAATACTTAAATGTGGAAAGAATGTAAAAATAATTTCAAAAAAATCATAAATGTCACCACTGATTATAGGAGTACACTGTACATTGTAGAGGGCTTGAGATTCAGTATGGATAACCTCACCTCAAGAAAATATGAGGAGATGAGTCACTTGGCCTGCCACTCTTGGAATTCAGGACTTTTCTTCCTTGTCAGCTCAGAAATTAATTCAGCAAATGTCACAATAGTTTTCTTAAATCAACTCCTAAAAAAAATGAAGTTGTCTTTGTGGAAGTGTTTACATGATCAGGGTCTGGAATAGAAAAAAGAAGGGAGAAAAACATTGTACAGGTAGAAGAAACAATAATAGAATAAGACACCAAGGACGTGGCAGGGTAGCTGAACAGATGTTCACATATTGGTCTATTGTGTACTGTTTTCTTCAAATAAAAAAGAGAAGATTTTTCCTCCCAAACTGATACAATTTAGAGAAGAGAAATATACATATTCAGCCAGCTAGTTATTTTTATTTAAAATATCTATGTAATTTCATTAAACCTTCCCTGCCTCAGCGAATTTACTATTGCAAATGAAAATTCAAATTACGGTGTTGGTGCCTACATATTAGAACACATTTTACGTATAAATAGGATAATTGTAACAGACTGCTCAAAAGGCAGGAATTTTGTCCCTATTTGTGTTGTTCAGTGAAGCATAAGCAGCAGCAATAATGCTCTCAAGAAAGATAAAAAGAGTAAAAACCTGTGTACCTTTAAAATAATTGGCTTTGTGTTTGTGCATGCACAGCAGCCAAGGACTTAATGAAAACTTTAAAAACCTTCATTCATACAGTCTCATGGAGTGTAAACAACCAGGTAGAAGACTTTGATAGACTGCCTCATTATAGCAGTGCCTGTACCATTTAATCACAAAGCAAATGTCAAGCCAGTGGCCTCTTACAATGTAGAATGTAATTTTTCTATTTGAAACCTGTTTTGCACAAGCCAAACTCAATTGCTTTAAGAGAAAGCTGACACCTATTCCAACCTCCTTACGTTAACGCGCACACATTTCCTTACAATTTAGGGTGGATATACCTGGTTGATATTCAGAGCTGTCGAAATATTAACATACATAGTAAGTTTATTTATAAAAAACAAATTAGCTTTGACTATTAAAGTTCATCATTTTGGTCTTTCTCTTTTTTCTTTTTATCGTATGGGCATTAACAAAAACTTGCATCCCTGGTGGAGCTGTTGTGAATTCTTTTGTTATTTTCCTAGAATTGTTTTTTTCAAAAATACAGGCCAAAATTCAGGTGAAAATATGTTAGAGTTAGATGCAAATTGAAATTCTATATAAAAAATATTTGGGTTTTAGTTTCTCACAAAGTGTATTGTCATCTGCATTTTAAGAATTCAATGATGTTAGTCAAACCCATGCATAATGCTGTCATATCTCACTTAAGTTTTTTCTTTTCATTTCTTTCATTCTTTTTCTTTTCTTCATTTAAAAATACCATGTTAATAGTAATATTGGAATATTTAAAAACTCCTAAGTATTTGTTTTTTCTTAATCATGAAAGTCCTCTGTCTTCATTATAACACTGCAGTTTCATCTTAACAGTACGATTAAACTTTAAGAAAATATGTAATTAAACCTTCTCTGATGGAATTCAATTTATAATATTCAGCAAATAGAGCTTTTCTCTTTGAGTTGTCCACAATTTGCATTAGCAGTATGAATGAGTATCTCTTATATGATGTGTTCTGTTGTTGGGTTTTTTTAAGAGAGGTGTAAATACTGGGCTACAAAGACTACAAAGCCTGTTAAGCATAAGTAATTTTGTACAAATATATACAGTTCTTCAGACCAAAAGTGGAATTCTATTCTATGAAGAACTGTAACAAAAGTCTGTGCATGGACTTATATCCCAAATAGCTTGTCAAAGTGAGACTGAAGAGTCTTATTTAACACAGCGAACTGAGTGTCAGCTTTCTGCACAGAGCTGGATTGTGCCCTACAATTACAGCAAGTTAGAGCATGAATTATTTCAGTCATGATATTTTCTTGCATTTTAGGTGGAAGTTTGAATCAGCAAATATTTATACAGCTATAGCTGCTTGTTGCAGTCAATCTTGCTGAAGCTAAATGGTGCTTGCTTGTGACTATCAAGAGATTCTGTATGCAAATGTATGTATATGAGAAAGATAAGGTTTCTAGATGGACTGAGTGATGATAGCTACAGGAACCTTCTCTGTAGCTACTGAAATTCCATTGTCTGAAGTGAAGTAGGAAATACAGATACTTTTTCAGCTATTGAAACTGTTCAACATTATTAACTTGATCTTTAATATATTACTAACCTTGACCATGTGTCAAAGTGAAGCAGAAAAATACACAGAGGAAGCCCTGTATTCAGTTATAGCAGGAGAAAGAGTGTCTGTGAATACAAAGTGCTGTTGGTGAGATAACCTTTATGCTGTAAAGGTGCCATGTAAAATATGCAGAAGCTATTCCAGATCAGAGTAAATCAAATTGCTAAAGTAAGCAGGTTGCCATCTCTACTTTTCATTTTGACTGATTAGTAGCCTAACTAAAAGCCACTACAATTTACACAGTCATTTTTTCTTTTTTTTTTTTTTCTTCCCTTTATCTTTGAATTTTTTTTGTTGCTTTAGAAAAAGATGCTCATGGAATTATCAATTCTATGTATTCATCAGTAAGGCTTATCTATTATGAATAGATACTCAATATTTTTGTTTCATCTGGAACTAAGCTTCATAGGACAGAATAACTCATTTCAGATAGAGGAAATAACAGCTGGTTTGCTGGTTTTTCCTGCCTACGTATGTACTGTGTCGAGTTCTGGGCTTCCCAGTTCAAGAAGGACAGGAAACTGCTGGAGGGGGTACAGCAAAGAGCTACAAAGATGGTTAGGGGACTAGAACATCTCTCTTATGAGGAAACACTGAGGGACTTGGGTCTTCTTAGTCTGGAGAAGAGAAGGCTGAGGGGGGATCTGATCAATGCCTATAAATACTTAAAGGGTGGGGGTCAAGAAGATGGGGGCAGTCTTTCTTCAGTGGTGCCCAGTGACAGAACAAGAGGTAACAGGCACAAACTTGAACACAGGAAATTCCATCTAAACATGAGGAGGAACTTCTTTACTTTGAGGGTGGCAGAGCACTGGAATAGGCTGCCCAGGGAGGCGGTGGAGTCTCCATCTCTGGAGACATTCAAAACCCACCTGAACACATTCCTGTGCAACCTGCTCTAGGTGGATCTGCTTTGGCAGGGGGGTTGGTCCAGATTATCTCCAGAGGTCCCTTTCAACCCCATATCATTCTGTGATTCTGTACATCATTGCATATTATGCATATTATATTTGAATGATATGTACAAAATACATATGAAACCTAGTGACAGTTTGTGGACTGGACTCTCACAAAACTTGGCACAGGGGCTCCTTGTCCTGTTAAACAATCTGTGTTTTTCAGGTTTCAAGTAAAGACATTTGTGTTTTTGTCATGAGAAAGCAGAGTCCTAATAGTTGTCATTTATCATCCAAAGAGAGACATGGATCTGAAGAACAAGAAGATTCCCATTAATGCTTCAGCCAAATGACCGTCTTTCCTCTTGAAGAAGGGAATGTCACAAGCTCTGTATACTAAACCCTTAGATGGTCAACCTTTCTTAGAGGGTTTCAGTATATCTCTTCCTGCAAACAGAAAGGTCTTGATCGTGTTCTTCTGGAACAAATGGAAGGATTTCCACGGATTTAAATGCAGGTCAAACCAAAAAGGGACATCCTTATGCAAGAGAACAAAGGAAAATTACTGAACAGTTTGAATGTTTTTTTTTAAAAAAAAAGCTTCAAATTTAGTATTTGGAAAAAAATTTGAAGTTTCAAATCTGTGGTTTTGTTTGCTTTATGGAAGACCACTGGGATTAAGTAACTACAAGAAAAAATGTTTATGGAGCTGACAAATACAACAATTAGAGGCCAGCTGGGAAGTTTCTCCAAATACTCCCTTTAGACAAATAAAAATCCTATAGAAATTATTTTTTTTTAATAAAAAATTAGAGAATGGATAAATTTTAAATTTAGATCAGTTTCTAATTTCCAATTTGAATTTAAAGATTTAAACCCAATATTTTATTTTACATTTGTTAGACATGAAAATAAATATTTAATTTATATTTTTCCCTTCCTGAGATTCCTTGCCAAATTTCATCCCCCATGATACAAAGTTTAGTTTGACCTATGGGTACGTCTTATTGCGACAGTCATATAATGGGCAATGTAAGATTCTGGCCTGTGGAGAAAGTGGTAGCAGCCTGAAATGCAACTTAAATGAGGCGGAAGCAGGGCATCACCACTGAAAATTAATTCTAAATTTGGAAAGTGTCTGGAAAGTGAGAGATTTCCAGTTATTTACTTCAAAACTTTTTAAATGTAACTTTAAAAAAATTTAAGTTTTCATCTATTCTGAAACTAAAACAAACATTGAAATACAGGGCTTTTCACCTGGCCAGATTTCCTGAAAAGCTTTCACAGCACCTAGCACATTGACTGTGGTTACTAATAACTGGCTTAACTAGAGACTCATTGCTAGAGAGTGAAGTACATGGCAAATACTCATTATCCTTTTAATTTCATACTTGATGTTACTGTAATTCAGATACAGTATCACCACAGTGCTTTTACAAGGTATTTTTTCTGTCACTTTGTTAGTTTGCTGTTTGTATGAGTTACTGCTTATTTCACAAAACGAAGGTGTGTTATTGAGATGACCAAAGACAGCAGGCCTGTTCATGTAAAGGTTAATAATAAGAGACCTGGATAATTTAATCCATACCTCTCTTTGTTCCTTTCTTCCTGCTTGCAGTGAGTGTTCACCTGCACAGCTGTTCTAGAGGTCATAGAAACTGTAATAATTCATTGTACACACTAGAACAGTTCTCTGAGACTCTGAGTACAGTCACACTAATTATAGTAACTATATTTTAACTATTAAAATCCTCCTTTAAGATGAGAAAAACCTAAGCTTCCAGAGTGAAAAAGGTGTTACCATTTTAATTCTTTGAGATTTTTAAATATAGTGAAATTAGCCATTTAATGTTTTATGCAAGAGTGTAATCATCTATATTCAGTGATTTGGCAGAAGCACAGTAAAGAATGGAGATAATACCCATTCCACCATCATGTCTCTTCCCAAAGCAGCTTTGGTACACTGCTGATGCCAAATTACATAAGCATCTCTGTTATACTTTTAAAGTCTTCTGCATCTTTGCTGACATTGCTTAAAGGTGTGCTAATTACTGTCAGTTGCTGCAATACCGGACACGTGTGAGCTTGGAATTGGGCAAAGAAAACTGATTCATTTTATGTAGGACACTGAACAGGCAGCAGATGGTAATAAGCTTCAGTCAACACCAAGCTGGGCAGGATTCACACCACCAAGCTAGATGTGGAAAACTCACAATCCCTTGGCTAATCCCATGAGCCAGCCATTCTCCCTAATTGTGTCTTTCCATAAGAAGATGTACTTTACATGTTCCAGTCTCAGCTGAATGAATAAACATGATTTAATGTACTGACTGTAGGATTTTACTAATCTATTTATTAGTTCCCCTTTCAAGGGAAGTTATAATGATGTGTTTTCACTTAAAGCAATTAGAATGTATTTTTAACAGGGGAAATGACTTAGATTATAATTACAGAGCATTATGCTGTACTTTTAATGATTTTGCTCTTTAGAAAAATGAACAGCGAGAATCATTTTGCATGAAGTTATTATCTTGCTCTCACAACATAATACTGACTTCCTTCTCAGGCTGTTAGGTCACCACAGCTATTGGATCAGGTGTGTGTGTCTTAGACTAAAATAAAAAAGAAGAAGATTAATAAATATTTACAGTTACATCTGTAGTACCTGAAATGTCTTGTCTTGATTACACTATTTGACTCGTGATATAATTTTGAGGCAACACCAAAGCTAAACATGTGAAGATTTTACTGGTCTTTTTTATATTTATAATTCCCAGTGTTGCACGTCTAAAGCAGAAAATTACATCTAGTGCTAGATTTAATCCAGATTATCATGTCATGTCCTATGTATTGAACAGAGAAGATAAAATAGAGATAGAGAAGCTAGGGCAAATGCAATTCCACTCCTTATAGTAAAGGCCAAAAAAAAAAAAAAAAAAAAGCCAGAAAGTTATATGACATACCTGTTTTGCACAGAGCTGGTTTACAGTCTCATGAGAAAAGGGGACAATCACAAAACAGTAGATATGAAGCATAGCAGGAAGGTCTTCAGCCTTATGTATCCACTGGTTTGCATGCAGGCATTGTGGTAATGGGAGAAGAGGCAGCAGCTGCGAGTCCCTTTTTTTCCTCATCTGCTGTGTAAACTCTTTTCTAAGAAGGCTATTTGGCTGACTAGTTTTGGCAATATTTTTTTCTCAAAATACGTTAAGGAAGGTAGTTATGCTTTCCAAACACTGAGTCTTTCAGCTGGTGTAGATATTACTGAAATCGATGGTAGGCAACAAAAAAGAAAACTCATATTAGTGAGGTTATCTGAATCAATCCTCTGTACTGAGACCTGAGATCTCCTAAGTTACCCCACATCAACAATACATACTAGCTCCCTTCCTGTGAAAGTTACTTTTCTAAAAGCAAGCAAGTAAAAAGCATAAGTGGTACTGTGTTGTGAAAGTGAGACAAAGCAGGAAAAGTTTAGAGATTATGGTTTTACAGCCAAATAGTTGGAAACATTAGTCTTTTGACAGTGTTACATTATTGCTGTTATCTCTTAGGTAAATGCTTGCCCTTTTTAGATGTTTCACTGTACTGTGTACATGAATAAAGTGTGATTTTCTGAGTGTGATAGGAGAATAGCATAGGAGGAAGGTTCTGAACTGTACGAATTTCAGGCAAGAAAATGGGGAGAGCTACTTATTGCTTTCCTAGACAGGGCAGGTGGGAAATGCACTGGAATGAGTGGAGGTGAGCTGGGACAGTTTGGACCTTGAATGCATGCCTGAAGTATGGGACTGAGTGCAATGAAAACAAAAATAATGGGGTTGAATGAGTTCATAGTGCTAAGCTGAAATTGGAGGAAATGGGAGAGTGAGATGATGGGGTAGGAGGAGGTAGGGCTCAGCAGATAAGGAAATAGGAAGGATGCATTAGATGGAGTAGACTCATACCCTAGCTCAGCTTTCTTCCAGACATGTTACTGATACTTTAAGAATAACGTTTAACTTCCTGCATCACAAAACGTTTTCAACCATCATACCAGTTCTCTTTTTCTCCATGCAGCTAGCCATTTTCTTTTAAGGTACCAGGTGCTGTGAATCAAAGCATCAAAAGAGGGGGTTTTGTGATACGTAATCCTATAAGATGATCCATGTTTTTCTTTACCCGTCTCGTGACTGACAGAAACATCTTAATTTGGTTATAGACATATCTTTTAATGCAGGGATTTCCTTTAGTCATAACAGTTTATTAAATCCTCTCTGTATGTGATGGCTGGCTGTTTAGGATGAGCTGACTGGGTGCCATTGGAAGCATTTGGTTCTTGTAAAAGTCTATCAAGACTTGACTTTTTTGTTGTCAATCCCTGAAAGGGTTACAGGATTTGAGGAAAAAAAACCCATGCTGGCTCTTGGGTAGGTGTGTGGGTGGGCTGGAATTATAAAGATATGAGTTGGGAAGGGTGAAGTATGGACATTTGATTCAGAGCAGTTCTGTAAAAGGCAGAGGAAACTCTATGGAAAACAGAGCATGTGTTCAATGTGTTATTAATTTTTCCTCCTTTTGCTTTTTACTTTCTGTTGCAAGGCTGCTATTGGGTAAGCAGTTTGTCAATGTATAATATATTTGAAATACTCTGATAGGAACACAGTGATTAATTGGCTTGGCTGTATTGAAGGCATAGCAATTTGTAGTCAAATGATTTTTTGATTAGCTTTAGGATTTCTTCTGAGAAAATACTCTATGGGGCGTTCATAGATAAACATCCAAATTTTAAATTTCATCAGAGTTCAGATCACTTGCTAAAAAAGATGATATTAGGTGATTTTTTGTTTGTTTTAATTTTCCTGCAACTTTTTATTAATGTGGTAACTTTCTTCCAGAGCCTTTTTGTTTGTTAACTAATAATGAAACCTATGCTGTTGTGAATATAAATTTGCTATTAATGTTGTTTAGTAAATAATGAATGTCAGCAGTAGGCAAAGAAATTTTAAATCAACTTAATGTTTAAAGCCTAGTGTACTTTGTATTCTTCTGTCCTCTACGGGCTATATTGAGTGCTGCTGCAGTAAAGCATGTGAAGATGTCATCCCTTATTGAGATAATGTATGATATAAGGAATGGGAATGAACAATAAAATAAAGTGTCTATTTTGAAGTAGTCATCCATTCACTGTTTGAGGTTTACTGGCAATAACTAAAGAACTTATACCTTGAAATTGATTGAAAAAACAAACTAACCAACCCAAACACTTGTTTGTTTGCTTTTTAAAAGTATCTGTCCCAATATTCTAGCTGAAGATATAGAGTTTGGCCTACTTTAAGAAGGTACTTCAAACTAGTGCTGTGTTTGAATGCTTGACAAACATTCCCTCAGCCTTGTTTTTCTTTCAGCTTTCAGTGACAGTAGAGCCATGATGATGCTTGGGAAATTAGTGTGTTGCTATGGAAATGGCTGTGATGCCACCAGTTCAGCATTTATGCTTCATTGCCGGTTGCAATGCAAAGAGATAAATGAGGGAGAAATCTCTAGGCTACTGTATCTATTCAAGGAAAAAATAAAAATACTCTAAATTTTTATTTTACTGATGAGTTCATGGAGATGTTATTAGTACCTCAGGATATTCAGATGTTCTTGGTTTTTGTTTTGGGGGTTTTTTTGTTTGTTTGTTTGTTTGTTTGTTTTGTTTTCTCTTTCCTATGGCTGATAAGTTAAGCACTTGTCTGAATTTTGAGAGATTCAGTTTCTGTGCCTGATTCAAAATGATCCAAGACAAAACTATTTCAACCCAGGAATTAGGGCACTCAACAGGGATGTCAAATTACAGCAGAGCTTACATAAATAACCTGTTGTCCTGCCTTTTCAGTTCCCATAAAACAGGACGATTGCTCTCCAGTAAGCTGTAGGCACAAATTCTCCTCACTAAATTCAAGAAACTAGCGAAATCATTGAAGAAGGAACTGCCAGCAATCATGTACTTTGGAGTTTCTGGTTGGGCGTCTGTATGTGTGCATACAGGGGAAGGGGTTCTGTCATACATTTATTTTGCTTGGTTTGGAAGGATTAACTAAAGAAGTTGTTGGAGGAAGGGAAGTATTGTGAAACAATACAGAAAGGAAGAGAAATGGTCATTTATGAGACTGTTACACTCTGCTTGTTTTGCTGCAATGCAGGAAATATCTGTCCTATGGGTGTGAACACGATCATTCATTTATGAGATGCATTATTTTTTAGGGATTGTTCACTATAGCCACAAGAGCTTCTTGTTATAGAAAATGTGTGTCTGAGTCATGACTCTCCTCTGAGTTTTCCTGAATGATAATGATGATCTATGGTCATTCTTGGGGTGGCTTGTTTTTTTGCAGGCAGCCATCCTGGCCTTCAGCCATGAGGCCTGATGTGACTGCCTGCAAGTAGAGTGGGTAGCTGACCATTGCACAAGGTCACAAGTGTACTTGCTTGGACCTCTTTCTCTTCCACGGTTTAGTCACTGCTGCTTGAATAGATGCAAAGTTTCAGCTCCGGAGGTGAAATTCTTGCTCATAAACAAGACAACTGAAGTGCCAGCTTTCAAATCACTGAGGTGTAAGCTGCCACTTCCACTGGCAAAATTCCCCTGCACTCAGACTTGGACCATCTGGGAGTCTTCTCTGGAGAGTAAATGTTAATTATTTCATTCTATCTGAAAAATGATTCTATGGTGAGGCTGGATAAAAAATTAGTGCTAATTTCCTTCTAATTCTCAGAAATCAAATTAGTTTGTCCAGTTAGTATTTAGTTGTGAAAAGTTACTTCCTTGGGGTGTTGGAAATACTTATATGTGAGCAAGAAAATAGAAGTCAGGTAACATGAAAAGAAGGATAGCCAATCTTTATTTATTTATGTATTTACCACTGTCATATTTTCTTAAAGGAATCTACTATTGGGAATTGACAATGTGAATTTTTTTTCAAAGTTTTTTATCATTTCTGGTGCATCTGACAACCTGTCAATAGCTTGAAGCAACTTTCGATGCTTGCCTTTAGCAGTACTTGTAGTTTAGATGAAAAATGAAGTAATCAAAATCTAGTTATACATCCTAAGTGTCTTCTTCACACAAAAGTTTTTGCCTTATTCATTCAGCTATCATTAATTGCAGGTGACATGCAGGAAATTAGTTTTCTGGAATGCTTAGAAGCAAATTCTTTTCTGTTCAAGCAATAACGTGCATCCTTGGAGTCACACCAGACTCAGTGTTGTGACTCTTAGGACTCCTGGATTGGTTATGAAAATGTTAGAAATCCAATGGAATAATGTTTTAAGAACACTGAAATTTCAACTTCTAGTTTGCAAGGTGTTAAGTACCCTTCTGAAATCAACAGGAAGCAGTTGATTTGAGCCTGTGGCTTCTCTACTGTAGGTTGTGGTGTAACCTTCATGAGGGCAGTTGTCATCAAAACCACTGCAGCAAAGTAGCAGGGCTGTAAACACTCTGTGATTTGTTCAATGCTTCTCTTAAAATATGACAAAAGTGTCATTACAGGGAAAAAAAATTAAAACCCCATATGTTGGTCATATACTATTTCTTCTCTAAAATTTAACAAAATGGTCATTGTTAGCATGCACAGGATACAAGTTATCCTAGACTGACAGTAAAAGATACAAGTTTTGAACTGTTCCAGCAGTGTCTGATACAAGTATCTTGATGATGTGATCAAAACTTTAAAAACTTGTGAACAAAGAGTACCTTGGTGTAGTGGAAAGTAAAAGCACACTTTTTTGTAATAGTAGATAAAACTGTGATCCCAGATACGGAGTAATTTTTTTCCCTTCATATTTTCAGAAGAATGGAAACTACCATTCTAGTGCTTGAAATCTAATTTCTATTCAGCTTTTGTTCAGAGCCTGACATCTGCATGCATGTTTTGAACTGTGCTATGTTTAGACTGAAGAGATGAGGTCAGAGAACTACGCGACTTGGAGGCATAAAGCGTGATGGATTAAAAAATTGGAATTACATATCCTTACTGTAGACAAAGCCACACTAAATATTTCTTTAAAAATTACTAACCCTTAATCCACAGACACTGTAATCATATTTTACAGCCATATAGAGGGCCACAACCATTGTTAAAAGACCCTTACTTTAGCTCATTAACTTTTTGTTTTGTTTTGTTTTCACTAAAGTTAACAACACCTAAGCTTTTTAGGAAGTCCTTTATTTGGAAGGGAGAAAGTTGCATTTCAGATCTTTTTGCAATCTTAAAAGGGGAAAGACCTGCCATCCTAAGTTACTTCTCCCAAAAAGCGACAAAAGTTTTGTTGCTGAGAAGGTAGCAATGAACGAATGGGGTAGAGGGAATGGAAAGAGAAGACTAAGGTTGACTTGGGAAAAGCACATTGTGTTAATGTTTTCTACAGTTTCAGAAGTAGACCTTGATAGAAGACTGCTTTGATACCTTTTAACCATTTGCCTTTGCTTGAGAGCCCAGCTGCCAGGGTCTGCAAGTGGCAAAACTTCTTGTAGGCTCTATGGACCAATTTTGCTCCACCTCATTGAAGTCCAATTTTAAACAGAATAAAGGGCAAAACTGAGAAGAATAAAAAGGCTGTGTCTTCAGAGAAAGAGCTCTCCAAGTTGTTTTTCCTCAGAAATTCTTTTCAGAGAAAAATATAACTAAACTTGTCTCTAAAAGAAAAAAGTGAGCATTTATGGTTGTATTTAGTAATTAATTCACGTATTCATAGGATCATGGAGGTGGCTAGTCCAACACCCCTGAGTTGCCTACTAGTATGTGATTTTAAAATAATCTCAGCCAAAATATCAAAATTTTGCTATTCATAGTTTGCAGGAATCCTCTGCAGCAGCAATGAAAGGGATACCAAAGTAAATTTCTTAATGTAAGCACTCTCTTATAAGACAAACACCATCCCTATGACAGTTCTAGGAAATTTTAATCACCAGTAGCAAATCAGAAAGAGTGCTGCCTTAAAAATTAAGAACTTCAGTCAGCAAAGCTTGCAAGTGCTTATTTTTTTAATAACATGTACTTTGTTTAAATCCTCTGTGCTAATGAGTTTTCCAATTGGTGTGCCTATAAATTAGTTAAATTTTGACATCTTCTGTGCCTTCATTTGAGAGTGTACATTCCTCACAATAAAGCTTCTGAGTAAAGGTATACTTATATATATATATATATTTAGAACAAACACTTACTTACATAAATGATTTGCATCTCTGGAGAAGTGATGTAGTGTTGTTATAAGGAATGGTGACAAGTACAATGACATAACACACACGACCTTAAAGGAATTAACTATGTGTTGTATTGTGTTACTGAATTAACTTCAATGTTTTTTTTAAATTTGCTGGCTTTTCCTGAAAAAAAAAAAAAAAAAAAAAAACAAACCACGAAGAATTACTATTTCCTTTATGAAAATCAAACTTTTTTTTTTTTTTTTAATATTTGTAGACATGAGGGGAGAGGGTGAGGAACTTTGAACTTCTCTTTTAAAATAATCCCATTTTAAATAGGCACTGAGATTCCAAGACTAAGCCCAAAACATGGTCAATCCAAGGTTGGTGCTGGACAAAAAAAATGATTATCCAAAGGAATGGAAAACATGTTAGTTAGTCATAGGCAAAGTTCTTTGGGTGCAAGGAATTTGTTGCTTCAATTTTAATTGGAGTTTGTTTGAAGACTTCTAGAACGGAAGATTAAGGTAGGAAAAAAAAACCACCTGTTGCCTTCTCACAATTTCTGAATGCTGAATAGCACTGAACAACAAGCTAAATATACGTGGACAACTTTGTGCAAATTCTGTTGGGACAATTATAACGGTTCTTGCAAGGAAGACATAGGATAAGAAAAAGTTAATACTAGTGTGCTTCTAGAGTTTGTCCACAAGATCAGCTCTAGTATTGATCTGTGTAGGTATATCTTGTAAAAGTATTACTTTCCTAATTTTTTACTATGTTTTGATTGTGAATTTTTGTTATCAATGACCAAAAATTAAAATTCTGAAAAGAAACTGGGAAAACATTCATGTAGACCTGTTCAGAGTAATTTCGACCACCTGTCTTATAGTATTTTGAAGCCAAGCTTGACCCAGTTTAGTGAAATAGACCATTGCTCTCTTGTCTTACTGGTTCTGTCTGTGGTCAGTGAGAATATTGCTCTCACTCCTTTTTGAAATACAGATACCTACATCTGCACCTGCAAAAGATGATTAGAAAAGTTTAATATAAATAAAGCATAAATAGAAAACATGTAGTGAACAGCTACGATATTACTTTCTTAAGAGACCAAGTTTAGAAAAAAATGAAAACACCCATAAATCTACTGTCTTCAATGCCTTTCCCATTAAAAACTGCTTTCTAATGATGTTTTTGCAGACTTCAGAAACAAGGATAGGACCATCAAAAAGATCTGCAAAATATTTTAAAACACTTCATACCAAACCAAGTATTGCTGTAGAATGGAGTTTGCTAATGTTTAAGAATGGAAGACTTCAGCTATGTATGTTGGATGGAAATAAACAGACTCTTCTGTGGCATTGCACCTTATATCTCCTGGAACATATCCTGTGAGACAATTACTACTGCTAATAATACTCGTCAATTGCTGTGATGCTAATGCCAAAAGAATGGAGAGTGTTCATAGCAGAAAGGAATTCCTGTCATATGCAACAATAGCAGCAATAACAGAGGTAACAGTAGAGAAAAATAGAATTCTGTGAAAGTCAAAAATTTTCCCTGCAACTTTCCCTGTAATGGTCGATGTTCCATTATAAGTCAGCTCCATTTAAGTAATATTTTATTCATTTATAAAACTTTAGAGCTTAAATCCATCATAAACCAAGACTGAAGTCATTTAAGATGATTATTGAAAGATATTTAAAGTCCAACAGGGCAGGCTTAAGAAGACCTGAGGGAAAACAATAGGAAGCAATGACTTGTTAATTTGAAAGGCAGAGGAGCCGAAGGAGAAATTACATACAATGTGCTGTCTGAAAAGAACAGAGTTGGATCCTTCTAAAGAGAAATAGAACAAAAGGTAAGATGGTACAGCATCCTCAGCTACTGACTGTCACAGTGGCTGTCTTGCTGTGACCTGATGCTGTGAGTTCACTGGTGAATGCTGGATTGGACTACCATGTCTGCACTTGAACAGCTCTTCCTGCTGATCGATTCATTATAATATATGTTAAAAATACAAAAGCTGGTAGAAGAATGTACTAAAACAAGTGATTTGAAGTTGAAGGCAGAAATTGTTAGTGCAGATGTGAACTGCAAGAATTAAAATTTCTGCTGGGACAAGGCTTATAAATTAGGTCACAATGAAAGCTAGCTCTTCAAAGCACGATGGTTGTATATTAGCCACTGAGCACCTATGAGAAAAGTATTATGATTGTGAAATGTCCAGTATTTTGTTCCCTGCTACTCTTGAGGAAGGAAATTATTTCTACCCTAGTGAGGCAGTGCCATGAAGACAACAAGAAAAACTGTCAGACTTCAAATATCTTCTTGGTTATAAATAGCGTGACGAGTACTGAAGGAGATCAAAAAGTAGCAGGCACCTATTGCATGACTTTCTACAACTGAAGGAGCCAGGACTCAGTGACTTTCACATTTCTTCTCATTCATCTATGCCCAACTGTTACCTAACTCTATTTCGTTGATATGCAAGCTGCATCATTTTAAGTGCAGGCTTTAAAGCAAAAAGGGAGTATGTGAAGCAATTGTTCCTTTGCAGTGCTGGACTTAGATCTGTCTGTATTCTAGCAAGATTTTAATGGCCATGTAAAAAGAGTTGGTTGGATTGATTTCTGAGATACTGGAATGTAACTGTGACTTTAGAGTCTTATTTATGATGTAAATACATCAGCACATCTATTGGTGAATGACCAGAAAATATATTAATTAACATGCAGAAAGTGAAGTTTACCTACTGCTATGAGTATGTATTGTCTGACATGTATAGATGATGTAAATATAAACACCACCTCTCAAACTCTGAATCATTCACCAAGGATGCCTGAGATTATGAGTGCTCATTTATGTAATTCTACACTGAAAACTTTTTTTCCTGACTTGTCTCTCGTCCCCACCCTACCCCCAAATGAGAAACTTTAATTCTAAGGTATTGAAAATAATTTGGGAATTTTCCCCATGACTTCATTACAAAACAAATAAGTCTAGAAGTCACACTTTCTGTGGACTCTTGATTTGAGACAGTACCTGTGGTGAGCCAGTCAACTGGCACCACATACATAAATTCTTACTGTGAAGAAGGTAAGAATTGCTCATGATACTTTGCTTATTTCACTGTTCTAATGCTAAAACTTACAATAAAGTTATTCGTCCATTCTCTGACAGTCTCTGTATTTATCATACAGAATTCTGCAGAATTTTTTTAGTTCATGATTCATAGTATATTCTTATTCAGAGTAGCTATTAATAAAGGTAGAGTAATCATTCTATTAAACCTATGGGGTATTTTCCATAAAATCTGCATATTTTATTTTATTTTATAACTATAGTTTTCTACTGACTTTTTACATGGAAAGTTTGCTTAAGAAGAAAGCTGACTTCCTGTGGTTTTCTAAGTTTACTCATTGCTATCACTATATAATAAAACTGTATCTGTAACAAGTCTCCTACTTTTTAAGTCTTAAACTCTCACTCAGACTTCACAACTGAAATTTGAGGATTAACCAGTTTATACTGCAAAGCCAAATGTTGCTTTTGGTAGAATTAATATTAATGAACACACAACATTTTTTTCCCTCTCTCTCTGTCTTTCTCTCTTGTGTTAGACCACATATTGCAACTTCAGATCTTGTAGATGAGACCATCTCAGCAGTTGTAGGAAGGGAACAACACAATTTTCTGCTATTGACCTATTTGCACTTTTAATACTGCAAGTGAGAAAAGGGACTTGCATTAGCTAATATTGAATGAATATGCTAGATGTTTGTACTCTGTATAGGCTATTGCAGGTTGTCTGTTTAATTTGACCAGAAATGCTACAATATTTTTCTTTCTCTTCTTCTACTCAGTCTTGCCCTCGGGCGGTCCCCAGAGCAGAGAAAATCAGGATGTTTTCTATGTATATGCAGCTGATGAGAATAGGAAAATAAATAGCATCAGTTTGGCAGACTAATAATTTTCTTCTGCTTATAAGAAATGATTGTAAATGGACAGTCTTATCTCCTATAAGCTCTGGAAAGCTGGTGGAAGTGATATTGCAGGGAAAGTTGTTTTGTTGTGGGTTTTTTTTCCCCTGAGATCATATTATTAACTTGGTGGGATGTGACCATCTTTCCCTTAACCAAGAAATTTGTGTTTGATCTATGATGCCTTGAGTGTTACTGGTTTGGGTCTGAGCCAAAGCATACAAAAGCACTGGCATGGCTTCTCTGGATTTACCTGGATAAACTTTGGGTGAATCTCTACAACACTTCCAGGGCAGATTTTTTTGAGTCCTATCACAGGTACAGAGCAGGGAATTTGGAGTGGTCTTTCGTCTTATGAAGTCTGGGTTTGGAGACCATCTGCTTTTCCTTTGCATTATTTCCCTGGGGTTGTAACAACATCATTTCTAATCCTCCGTAGTAGCACATTTCCCCACAGAGTGTCCTGGATGGGAATGTAACACATCAGCTGCATTTGAGTTCTTAGGGAAACTCTTTCATGGTAGTTTTCTTTGAGCAAAAACTGGCTTTATCTGTCAAAAATTTGCCGTTGCAACAAAAGCTGAACAAAACTGGTGTTAGTAGTTACAAGAGCTAAGGACTAAAGCTTTTTCTTCCAAATCCTCATAGTTTTGTGTAAAAGTGTTTTCTCATAATTTTCTTGCTTTGGATTACTTGTTTATTCAGTGTAATATTGCTGCATAGTAATAACAGATTGGTACATCTTGAAGCAGAGGTTCTCAGTAGTAGCACGAGTGGCACAGAGCAAATCATTAATATAAATGAATGAAATATTTGAAATACATATTTTTCTGTTTGCATACATCTTGCTCTTAAACTGTTAAGACCCAGAGCAAATTAGGGTAACTTTTTGGTTTGGTTTGGTTTAGTTTTAGTTTTGTTTTTACTTTAAAAAATCCAGGTAGTTCTGTCTACCAAAAATTGCAGAAAATTTTACTGCAGTACTCAATTTTAGTATCCCTTTTATTTCTACTGCAGAGGGTTCTTGCTAACTCTGGGCTTTTAACTATTTCCAGTTACCATGACCTGTTAGTTTATCTTCTTCCTCTTCAATTAGGTTAAAAGATATAATGAAGGTCTTTGGGGGTTCAAAATGTGATTCTTTAGCAGGAGACAATTTAACCTGTAGGGTACAATAATGCAGTGATCAAATGTCAAGAAAACAGCACTGATATTAGACATCGTCTTGATCATTACTATTTGTAGGATCCTGCTCAAATCCTACTGTAGGCTTAATTTTGAAGAATGGTGTCTTTTCTATATAAAATGAATTTCTCTGTAAAATCTAGCAAAAGTCATAATAATTACGCTCGTGAGACCCCCACCTGCAGTACTGTGTCCAGCTTTGGAGTCCTCAACATAGAAAGAACATGGACCTGTTGGAACGGGTCCAGCGGAGGGCCACAGAAATGATCAGAGGGCTGGAGCACCTCTCCTATGAAGACAGGCTGAGAGAGCTGGGGTTGTTCAGCCTGGAGAAGAGAAGGCTCCGGGGAGACCTCATAGCAGCCTTCCAATAGCTGAAGGGAGCCTACAGGAGAGCTGGAGAGGGACTCTTTGTCAGGAAGTGTAGTGACAGGACAAGGGGTAATGGTTTTAAATTGAAAGAGGGGAAATTTAGATTGGATACCAGAAAGAAATTCTTTACTGTGAGGGTGGTGAGGCACTGGAACAGATTGCCCAGGGAAGTTGTGGATGCCCCATCCCTGGAAGTGTTTAAGGCCAGGCTGGATGGGGCTTTAAGCAACCTGCTCTAGTGGAGGTGTCCCTGCCCATGGCAGGGGGGTTGGAACTAGTTGGTGGTTAAGGTCCCTTCCAACTCTACTCATTTTTGATTCTCTGATTCTATAATACTTAAAGGATGTCACTTCATAAAAAGGGATACATTTCATTTGTAGGAAACCCACATGATTGATTCATACAACCTTTTACTTCAGAGGTTTATTGAATGATATGTCATTGTGTGAGCCGATGCAGGCAGGATGCAGGAACAACCACAAAACCATGGATTAAGGGCAAAGAACAAATTTAATCTCAATACCTCATGGATCAGGGAACCTCTGAAGCAGCACCTGGGCAGAGGCAGGCAAGCAGGGGAACGCAGGCACGGCGGAGCAAGAGTCCTTATTAGCAAGAGCGTCCTTGTTAGCAAGGGAGTGCGAGAGCGAGGGAGCTCCCACTTGCTGTTTGGGCCTGTATTTCAAGGATTCTGGCAGGCAGAGTTTTCTGCTTTGATCTCTTCAACAGCAGGGCAGGAATCTCAGGCGTGTTTGATAAAGTGCCCCTGAGTCCATCCCAGGCCTGTGTTATCTAAGTGCAGGTGTCCTACTTGTTGAGCACACAGAACTAAGCAACAATTAGTGTGATATATGTGTTTTCCAGCACCCCACATGAGAGTCACTTGAGCGTATTTACAGTCCTCCTCGCCAATCTTCCGTTACTTTCCCACAGTCATGTATAAGTGCGAGTTTTAAAATCAGTACTCTGTTCTGTAGTGCAATATATCAGAGGATGTTTGAGGGGCTTTTCTTCTACGTTAGCATTTCTGTATTGTTTAGTCTCACTGTATTTAAACATGTTGCATACACTTCATACGTATGTGTGTGTGCCTGGGACTGTGACCAGGCATTTAATAGCAGCAACTATAGATTACAGTAAGGTTCACCCATACATATCAGTGTGGCTGGATTTGCAAGGTGTTCTAGATATATGCTGAAATGACAACATACGTCCAAGAATAAAAGACTCTAACTTTCTTATTCTACTTTGAGGATCAATTGCTCTTAGAAATTATTCACCTACAGAAATATACAGTTGGACTTAAATTCAGCTCACATTTTTGTTCTTTCTGGAAAGTGCTTTAGAGTTGGTGCTGTGCTCAGCTATATTAAATCTCATGCAAAGCACATCATTTCCACTTATTTTATCAGTCAAAATAACAGCATCTTGAGGACTGCAATACCTCTGCTAAGACAAGTTTCTGTGTGCTAATACAGAAAAAAGTAAGGAGAGATGTGGCAGAATACTAGCTGATGTAAACCTAAAGAATGATTTTTGATTCTGAAGCTGAATTTGAGCTTGTAACACTCTAATTTGAGCTGTGAAAATTATTTGAGTTTTTGTCCCTCAGTAGTACAGAACAGATGTTTGTGATTGCTGTTCTGCTTCATTTTAAGGTATTCTGTTGCGTGGTTTCGATTTTGCAACACTTATTTTCACAAATGCTGGCCTTCCTAACATAAAACATTAAGAATCTGCGCAAATAGATACAATCTTTCAATATAAGTGTGTTATCTCAGATTTGTGTTAAGGTCTGCATTTTGTATTATAAAGACCTAAATAAGAAGTCTATCTCAATAACTCAAACTTGTCTGTTTCTCAGCTTTAAGTTCCCTTGTAGATATGCTAAATGCTTTTAACGTTTTGAAGAACGAAGTGATGAGTGCATACTAAATATGTTTCAAATATAATGCATTTCAGCTTAGTAAGCTTGTATATGGAAGAGTCAAAAATTAAGATGCTTTATTGCAGTGGTATTTCCATTACTTCAATATATAGCTATATGATTAAAAACTAAGGATAGGAGTTATAACTTTTCTTCTGAAAATATTACTTTCCATTGCAAAATATCAAACAGTTATTTGTGGTCTGTCATAATCAAGCAGACTGTATTTATTTGTAACTAATTAAAGTAAAATGTTATAAAATGTAGGAAAAAAAATGGTATTTCCACTAAAATTCTTCAGATGAGTGAAGCTAGTTATTCCAGTTCAGTATGAGAAATTACTCAAATTCAGTATCAAAATATAACAAAACCATAACTTTCTCTGTAGGTATTTTTTTCTGATTACCTTTAGGAAAGGTACCTGTGGGAGAAGATACAAACTTCAGTACCAATTCTGGCTAAGTAATTGTTCATAAGTAGCTGCTACACGTTCAGGTTAAGCTCAGTTAAACCACTTGAGGTTTCTTAAGCATAATAATTTCTTTGAAAACATTGCAAGTTCTGGGATTTTCCTGCTGGATGCCTGCTAAAACGGTTGTAATCTTTTTTTTTTGTTGTGGTTTTCTTTGAGGTTTATTTGTCATCTACTCTGAGGCCAGACATGAAGCAAACAGTTTTCCTCCAAATGAATCACTGAAGTTACTCTTGCCAAAACTGAGTCAGAAGGGCAGAAAGCCAAAAAATGGCTACTGGAACTGATTTTTTAAAATAATCATAACATCAATTCAAATGTAAGTGATAACTTCTGCTGGTCGGCAGACTGCTATGAAGACTGAGTGCATTATTTATCTAGTGTGTCCTTCTGTCCTTGAATTGCCCTGCTGGCAGTTCAAAGCAAACATAAGACAGTGCGTTTTTAAACTCTGGGTGCCTAAGGATTCATAAAACTGTGTAACACTTTCCACGTGAATACAACATGCAAATCTTTCCAGATACGTATTTTTCCCTCTTCTTTCAACACAGAAAAAAAAAAGACTTCAGATCCCATAGATGAAGTGTTTATACACAAAGTAGTTTAGTTAGTATAGGAATAGCTGGAAAATTACTGTGGTGTGCTTTGGTTTCACAGAACTCTCTAATAATAAAATAAATCTTTTTATGGATTACATGTATAGCCTGTGACTATAGCACCATAAATTATAGTATATTATGAAAATCTATATGAATCTATAATGGCATGTTATGGCAGCAGAAGGATGACGTGTGTGTATATATATACTATTACTGGTTGAATTGTCCCTAATCATTTCTCTCTAACCATCTTAATTCTCACTGACTGCAATCAAGCCCACAAGGATTGATCTAATCTGGGATGAAACAGTTTGTAGCAGATGTTTCTATATTTCTTCTATTCCCAGCTTTAAGTGCCAGTAGATTTGCAATCTGGAAAATAATAATAATAAAAAAAAATAGTATCAGAAATTTTAGGATTTTTACTATGACACTAAAATGATCTGAGGCCTAATTGTGTTCTATAATGTTGCAGAAGGTCATACTACAAGGTTTATAAACTAGAGGTTTAACCTTGCTTCCTAATTAGGATGATAAAATGAAGCTCAAGGGTATGTGCAAGGTTATCATATATGAGGAATGTTTCCCTGTTGGATGGCCTTCATAACTCACCTTCAGACAGCATTTTTTATTAAAGGTGTTACTAGTGATCTTTTTGGGACATATTTGTGGTTTTTTTTAATCCTGCCTTTACAGTTTAAACAGCTTTGCTTTTATTGCAATTGGTTTGTAGTAGATGTTTGAAGAAAATCTGTTGAAATAGGCAAGAGCAGGTGGAGAGTTAGAATCAATAAAAAAAGGGAAAACCTCCCAAGGCTTTTTGTATCTTTTGATAAAGTTTTGGCCCCACATCCCAGAGCTGCTGACAGAAGCATGTAACCTCATGCTTCTGAGCAGGGCTAGGTGTTATTTTTGCTTCTCCTCCTGTTTGCAGGGAAGTGGGGTGTCAGAGGACTGTGGAGGACCTCTGCTCTGCTTCTGGGAGGTATACAGGTTCCCAGTGGTGTGGTAAAGGAGCAGGAGTTGGCCTCCTTTCTCTGCTACTCTGCACCCTCTGCACTAATTTGGGAGCTCACTGGTGTGTGGTAGTGTTCCACCCACCTCTCCTGCTTTGCCATACGGATCCAAATTTGCCACCCAAAATGCACCCACTTAGTGCGGTGGTTACTGTATTTCAAAAAAGCAGACAGTGAAATCAGTGCTGTTCAAGACAGGAAAAAGCTTCTAGGACAGGAAGACAGGAAGAGTTTCTAGGGCACCTTAATTTCTGAGATGCCCGGTAACCCAAGTGTGGGAGAGATGGCTTGTCTTGTTATAAAGTGTTGGTAACTGAAATAGGTGGCTTGCAACTATAAGGGTGGTTTTTTTCTCTTTTTCCTATTGACTTTACTCAGCCATAGCTTAAATACTGTAACTTGTTTTCATTAGCTGAGGCATGAATGGTTTTGTCTTCCCATTTTCCTCTTGGGCCTTTTTACAGATAATAACTGCTTTTCAATTTCTCTTAAATTTTACTTGAATACGTGACAAGTGTAGTTCCACTGAAGCGATAAGGTGTCACCCCTCATCTCTTCTCCCTTTACCAAAATATGCACAGAAAAAGAAAAAGTGGTGGGTGTCAAAACAATGGTTAAATATGACTTTACTGTGACAACTATTTTTATTTTTCTTATTATGAAGGCTACAGTTTTTAATTTGTGAGTCAAGGGGTTTTTTTAGCTGACAACATACTTCTTTTATCTCACATACCCCCCAAAAAAGACAATATCCATTCCTTAATGGAGATAACTAGCAAAGTAAATTTGAACATTTTCATGGTTTCGTGCTTTTAATACACACAGTGCAGATGTCATTATTTAACAGGAGAGCACTGCACATTGAAAGTCAAGGAGGAGAAACCAACTAGCCTTTCCTACAGATAACGAGATGTAAATTCAGGACTGGACATTAATCTGTAGATGTCTTCCTGGGAGAACCTTTGTTTTATTATGCTAGCAGAAAGCCCCATGAGTGGTGCTTCAGTGACCATTCTGGTCAGTGATGGTTTCTGTTGGTAACTAGGAGCTGACTCACTGCTGGTTCTCTCAAGAGACAAATGTTTCTACAGCTACTGACAGAAAATTAGATTTTTAGTTTTCCAATATAGTAAAGATGGTGATCACCTTTTGTACTATCTTTTAGATAGGGGCAGGGAGATTTCAGAGCATCTTAAGTGGTTTGAAAAAAAAAAAAAGCTCATAGTGTTATAACTTTTCTATTTTGGCATTAAAAAAATAAAAATAAAGAAAAAGAGTGGAGTTTTGTTTCTGCTGGGTTTTTTTGAGGTGGAAATTCTAGAATAATTTGTACAGATGTGTCAATATATACCCCTTCTCTAAATATTAGTGATGACTGGCAGAACTTTATTAGCTTCAGCTGTGGATGAAAAGAAATGTTAATCTCAATATCATCTCTTGTAAATGACTAGGAAAAGTCTTTAGAAATCTATGGAAAATGGAAAATCCTATGTAAAATTCCCATTGTAGAGCAATTATTTTAAATCATTTTCGGAAAAGGAAAATATTTTCTTCTTTCTAGAAAAGTAATTTAGTCAATGGATTTCCTGTAATATGTTTTAATGGCTTTATTATCAATAACCATGGCAACAATAAAACAGAACTGTATGATATGAACATGAAGAATAATGATACATTCAGAGGTCAAACTTTTGCATATATTAGTCAAGAGTATTAAAAAATATAAACATGCTGGAAAGGTGAGCTGAGAGGTGCATTAAGCAGAAGAAAAAGTAAGACAAGACAGTTATACAGAGATTTTCATCATGAATTGGTCTATTGCAGCGTTTCAAGTAAAATATAAAGAAGTGATCTCTAAAGATTGATAGAAATGGAGCAACACTGGAAGTCGAATTTCTGACTGGAAAAAGTTCAGAAATCATTTGGGGTTGATAAGATTATGTTATTGCAGATCTCGAATCCTGTTCCCTTGCTAACGAGATAAGGCTACTCAGAGTCCGTCTTTAGGAACAGAGGCTTCTGTCCTTTGCAAGCTTGTACATCATAATGAAAATCATCCCCATATGATATTACAAGGGACAGCGAATCAGTCTCACTAGACCACAAGTGTTTGGAGTTACTGCCATTGCTTACTGACATATAGTTGCACAGGTAGTGGAATCTAGAGGAATATTTTTTTTCTGCTTTGTCCATCTTGTAAAACTGAGAGAGGAAGGGTGCAGTTTAAAGAGGTTCTGCTATGCCGTGGACTCAGCAGATAATTTCAATAGAAGCCTTCTCAGGTTTGTATTGAGCAAATTTTGGTCCTTCTAATTGATACGTTAATAAAAGGAAACTGAAACATAACATGTACTTAATGCTATCTTTCTGAATTTCTCCAGGAAAAAAAAAAAAAAAAGCTACAGTGTAGTGTTAGACTTCATCTTGTTTACCCTTGATGCAAAATTTTTATATCATTTTTATTGAGCCATGAGTGCTCATCCAAGAATGCTGTAAAACTGATTAAATGATCAAATATTTGGCATTTCTTCAGCTATGCATGTGTGAAAAACAGACACTTAAATCTCACAGGAAATGCTATATTTTACGGAGGCAACATTGCAAATCGTTCTCATTCTCTCTGTTGTTAAAGGGTTGATACTGTTTTCTTTCACAATGGCTACCCCAAGTATTTGAGGACTTCAGAAGTCTTTCAGAAGTTTTGATTACAGCCAATGGCATCCTAAACTAGGCCAGGGATAAAAGAGTATCTCACAGTTCGTGAATAATTGAGTAGGCTTCTGTATAACAATGAGGTGCCTTATGAAAGGCAAATGTTTGTTTTCTGTGTGCTCACATCTGCACCTATTTATTCATATTTATAGGTAAATTCATATGCTAATGCTTTTTCAAACACTGAGATAAAAACTGTCTGTTGATGTAATCAGATAAAATACTGCTGAAGTGCGGGGGAACTGTATGTTTATACAAGCTTTAAAAGTGATTGTAGGTTAAAAAAAAAAAAATTCCAAAGGCAAGGATGTACCATGGTATATGTACATACCAAATCAGGAGTCCTCTTCAAGTCATTCCATTCTTCAGATCTCTTCTCTCACTAAAGGTCTGGAAAAAACAGATGTCAATACATTGAAGCAGTAACAGCCTAAAGGTAAAAGTTATGGTCCCCGCCTCTTGATGTTCAGTGTTCTCCTTTAAAAGTAAGGGCTGTTCATTCCCGCAGTCTAAATGCTGAAGCCTTTGAATTAATCCCAATGCTGAAATTTGGGAAAAGGCCTAATGAGGAGCATCCTTAAAGATATCTAATATCTAGCCCTCTTCGATGAATACCTTGTAGTCCTCACTCATAAGGGTGTCCAAGCCTCCCTCTTGAATTTTGTCAATTTAGCTTCTACACTGTCCCAGATTGATATCCAGTGAAAAAAGACAAGTTGCCATTCAGGAGAGTCTGCTCATTTATCACTGAAGGAATTGCTTTGTAGTATGCATTAGATGACCTTTTATCTGGAAAATATTCTTATCGTCACGGGGAGAAATCTGACTCCTTAAATTTGCTTGTCTAGTTTTCCATTTATTAGGGATATTAATACTGTACTGGAGCTAACTGATAATTTGCATTATAACAAAATACAACTGTGCCATATTAAAAAACAAACAAAAAAAAAAAAGAAAAAAAATTACTCTGTCAGTTAATACAAAGCTTCTGTTACTTTATCACCAGCTGTCCAAAATTCAGGTCATCTGTAAAATGTGGATTCTATGTCTGTGCTAAAACCCACCACCACTGATGATGGGGAATGTAGGTTGATCTGTTTTTCTAAAGAGAAGTCTGTGAGGACTGTAAACCATTTAAGGCAGATAATGGAAATAAGGAAATCAATACAAGATTTGAAATGAAAGCTATGGTTTTTACCTTGATAAAGAACTTCTTAGGAAAAGACTTTCCTCAGAGGAAGAGAGATGAACTGAAAATACACATAGACTAAAAAAACCCCCAGAAAACTCTCAGAAGAGCCAGGAGTATTATTAAAAGTCACACTTTTGTTGAATGAATAAATATGTCCATTTTGGACAGTTTGTGTTATTGCTTCTAGTAAGGTTAAAATAGAGTGAATATCCTCTACCTGTGTGTTACCTGCAAAAGCGGATATTTTCACACTGTAACACTGTGAAGAGTTAATGTGAGTTATTCAAGAGATAACTATGGGAGCAGTTCTGTAGCTTTGGTAAAATAAGTTGCAACACTGCCAAGATGTTATTTGAAGAAAGTACTATCTAATAAAGATGGTTTATGGTGTCCCACAGTGTAATGTCATTTTTTTTCAGGAAATATGATATTGTCTTTGCTTTCCCCCAGGTTAGGTGAAGTAATTTCTGAGGTAGGAAGTACAGTTGTACGGTTGCCACTTTACAACCTTAGTAGAAAAAAAAAAACAAACTTGTGTGCTTTGTAAGAAGTATACTTGCAGAGGATTTCATTAAATGTTGTTTTCTTCCAAAAGTCTTCATAATTAAACATATTGATATTGTGGTCCAATGTTAGGTTTTTAAAAGAAAATTTTATTTTGATTGATAATATTAATCTGAGATAATGACAACAGGATAGTGTCAGTATTAGATCAGAATGTGGATAATTAAGCTTAATTATTTAATGACACTGTATTTACTGCTTATACTCCATTTGGACAGCATCCCACTGAGGGGAAAAATCTTCAATTCAGCTCTCCCTGCTCATATTTCCTTGGGTGTTTTTATTCTTTCTTTGGTAATGAGAGATGTGTTTGATCTGATCCAAGTTAAATAGTTCTGTGCTTCTTGCATTGTGTCATTAAATTTTGTAGAATTTCTGAAGAAATAAGGCTCCTCATATATGGGCAGTAGAACCATTAACTAGCATTGGGTTGGTTTTGTTCTTTAATGTATCGACATAATAACATAAAATTCCATATGGTATTGTTTATGGAGCTGTGCAAGTACTGAAGAAGAGGATGAAGTGAACTATTTTTATAGATTATAAAACTAGCTTGATATCTAATCCCTTATTGTGATTATCCTTAATCAGCTTCTCTTTGAAGTACAAATGTATTCTTATTTGATAATTCAGTCCTGATTTTAAACTTCTGGTTATGGCAATACCAACAGAACACTTGGTAAATAGTCTAATAAAGTACCCTCATTGCTTAAAAATGCATTTTAAGCACAATCTAGTGTGTTTCTCACTAAAATTTGAGGATAATATTGTTTTGTGCTTTCTGAAGGATTTTATTTTTCACTACATGTTCCCAAACTTTAACAATCTGGTTTTTTCCTTAGAATGTTTGTCATTCAATTAAGTGAGAGGACTAGATGTTGTTGTCCAGTAATGGTCACATTGGTGCTTATTTCAACTTTGTGTTTTCTTTTCTTTGTGTACTATCTTATAGATTACTGTGTTGTGTTAAAAGCTGCAATGAATGTTTATCAATGGTATCGATACTCCCATAGAGTATAGAAGTGAAAGCTAGAAATGCATGAAGTAATTTCTGAAAGTGCATTCTCCAGTTACAACCTTATAATTCTTTTCATTTGCAAAGTTCATGGATTTACTTGCATCTCAGAAATTGTCAAATTCGGCATGCATGAAAGAAACTGAAACAGAATGTCTACAAAGGACTGACAGTCAATATGTATATGAATTGAGGAATTTGGGTTACTTATTTAGAAATAATTGATGTCCTCAGAATTTGCCAGAGTTTTAAAATAAAATATTGTCATTTTAAAATGTCTTAAGTCAATTATGTAACTGAATGCATTTGTGATACTTACCATTTTTAAAGAAAAACTGATATAATCCATTAATTTTGTTTGCAGATTTTCAGGCGTTGTTGGTTGGTTTTCAAGAAGGCTTCCAGTAAAGGACCCAGGAGGCTAGAAAAGTTTCCAGATGAGAAGGCAGCATATTTCAGGAACTTTCACAAGGTAAGTCATGCCTTTCTTGTGAACTGAAGCATTGCTTGTTTACCACTCTTCCTTGCGAAAAGAATGTTCTTGATATGTCTAGTTTGCAAACAATGCAGCAAGAATTGGGTTGAAAACCTAATCCCGACAGTGAAACTCCTGTAAATCTCAGTGATGCAGGTGAGGTATCATCCTGTTTTTTCCAGATAAGCACAAAAACCCCAATGTGTGTGAAGTGACAGACTGATGTTTTGGTGTTTTTTTCTTTAAACATTAGTATTTTGGAATGTGTAAAATTGGCTGCTTAATCAGATGTTTAACCTTAGGTATTAATTAAGTATTGAACAAATCCTGAAAATGCTGAATGCTTCAGTTGCAATGGCAACACTGGTTGAATATGTAACGTTTCTCCCAGAACTCATCAAGATTTACAAGCTCTGTCAACAGCAAGGATTTTTATGGGTAAAAATTCAGAATTCACTGAATGAGATTCTCCCTGCTTTTACTGTCACTCACTTCTGTGATGGAAAACAAGATATTTGAGCATGGGTTTTTCTTGCTGTCTTGTAAATTACTGTTATCAGCTCCCCAAGTCAGTCAGTAGACTTCAAGCTAACTGATCCCAAAACAGGGCGGGGCTCTGTGCCTGTACTATTGTCTTCTATCTAGTCACCTTTAGCTTTATGTCATATTCACATTAGATATTATGTTAAAACTGGCAAGTTGAAACACAAAGATGACTTAGCCAAGGTCACATGGCATGCAGTGAAAGCGTGTGGATGTAAGTCTAGATCTCTTGAAGGCAGGTCTAATGCTTTTTTATCATAAAACTACAAATTAGCCTTTAAGTTCCAGTAACCTCTTGGTATCTTTAAATGAAAAATGTATATATAATAAATAGCGTACAATTACCCTGTGAATATTTTCTAAGAAAACTGGCCCCGGTAATTTCATACTGCCAAAAATCCAACTTCTGATCTTGTACTGGTATCCAGGTTCAGGACTGACGTGTACTAGACAACTTCAAAAAACATTTACTTTGAAGATGCAACTGAATGATGGGTGTTTAAAAGGTTTAATTAGATGGTTTGGACTGATAGGTGCAGTGATGGCTGAAATCCCAAGGACATCCCTTATCTATGAAGTTTGTATGGATTAGCAACAGGGCAGAAAGACCAAAGTGTGAGGCTTTGAGGGGAGCTTCTGGGGAAGTGGGTAAAAAATATTTTTGGAGCATGTTATTGCCTATAGCATACTTTATGTGTAAAAGGATTCATAAACACTTTCTATGTTGCTTGTCAACTGTCGCCTTTGTAGAAAAATCATATGAAAAGTAAGAATAATTTAAGCTGAAAAAATACCATAGTGTTGTAGCTGCATGTTGTTGTATTGATGGAAACCTGTCCCTTTGCATGTAAGGGGTTCTTTTTCATCCCTTTTTTTCCTCTTATTCCACTCCTTGGTAGGAGAAGAGATACCCTATTTAAAAGGATACAGAATTTTGGCTGTAGAGAAAAAAGAATTGTATCCATTCACTTGGATGATACCCATTTTTCAAATAAAGTAATTAAATAATTTCTAAAGTTATACTATCAGAAAGTAGAAGCCCTGAATCATATTCTTAGGCTTGATTTGGCTTTTTTAAAGGATATCTGATTTTTTCATAATGATTATTCTCAATTGCCTCCATTCTAATAAATGAAATAGTGGTGAAGTAGATGTGCATGAGTTGTAAATATTCATCAAGTGTGACTATTGAGGGAACAGTGCAGGTCATTATGGGATCAAATACAATTATTTGATTTCTGTATTTGATCAAAATACCCTGATTCTCTTTCTTTCTTTTCTAGAGCTGCTTATTGCTTTATTATGTTTTGAAGTAGTTCAAAATTCATGTTTATTGCAATCCAGTGCAAACTGTTAGGCCTGTTTTGAAATTATGCTCCCTTATTCATTCACAAAATACAAGGAGGGCATCTGGTGTACAGAGTTGAAGGGTAACACTGAACTCTAAGAATCAATGAAAAAATTGATTAAATATTAAAAAAAAAAAGAAAGTCCTGGTGTTTTTTAAGGAAGATTAAAATATGTTTCAAGCCTGATTCCTTATGAAAGGACAACATACTTCAAAAGGGTGAGAATCTCTGATCACATGCTAATACTCTTATAAGATTATGTATGTCAACTCTGAGATCCTTACTCCCAAACAATCTCTTTATAACTAGTAGAAGAAAGGAGGTGGTGCAGAGGGGGACTCAGAATGTACTGGGATTCTCTAGGAACTTGTGTCCTGCAGACATTCAGGTTGGTTTAGGTTACCATGGGAGAAGGTCTAGGACTAGCACACAGTCTTTCTACATTGTGCTGTGCAGGTTTTCTAGCTTTCTCATGCAAAGAGTTACAGGAGAAAAATTTACCTCTCAAGTGGAAACATAGCAAAAATTAATGCCATTGATTTATCTGCATTCAAATCAGTATGCAGGATCACAAACAGTACTCCAATATAAGTAACTCATCAAGATCTTGAGCATCTCCACTTTTCCATTGATGTCTGGGCTTGAAATGCAGCTCTAATCATATTCCCATGTAAAGCACTTTACCTAGATGGCTATGTATCTCCTATACTTGCATGATAAACCTGTGTACTGGTAAATGTGAATTACAGAATTCTATGATTCTACAGAAGGGGCTGTGCTCTAAAAAAAAAAAAGTAAATACATAAAAAAATGAAGAGAAACAAGACTAGTAGCTCAAAACTAGGAGAATTAAAAACAGAGATTTTCTGGTTTACTTATCCTAAATATATATTTATTAATGTAGAGATAAGCTGGCCTCTTTTGAAAATGGACTTCCCCCTCCCTGGTATCCAGTCAATACATGAGTTTATTTCTTATTCTATAAATTCTCTAATGCTGTTGTGCATTCTAGTTATTTTCTTAATATAAATAACAGTAATGGCATTAGTCCTTGTAGATAAGTGCCTCCTGACAATAACAGTGAATATTACATTCATTAGTTGAAACATGACCTCATGTGTTCATTCTAGTTTCTGTTATTAAATTAAAAATTCTCATTACTGTAAATTTAGATCATTACACTCTTGGCCAGGTAAGTTATAGCTTAGATGTACTGTTTTCCCTTGAACGTTCTTTGTACAGGTTGTGCAGAGCAGCCGTGTCTACTCCCATTACTCCAAAAAGGGTGTGAAGTGGCAATAGCTCTGCACCCGTCCCAGGGGTCCTGCACCTGGGACATGGCAATCCCAGGCACAAATACAGGTTGGGTGGAGAATGGCTGGAGAGCAGCCCTGAGGAGAAGGACTTGGGAGTGCTCGTGGATGAGAAGCTCAACATGAGCTGGCAGTGCGCACTGGCAGCCCAGAAAGCCAACCGCATCCTGGGCTGCATGAAAAGAAGTGTGGCCAGCAGGTCGCGGGAGATGAGTCCGCCCCTCTACTCTGCGCTCGTGAGACCCCACCTGCAGTACTGTGTCCAGCTCTGGAGTCCTCAACATAGAAAGAACATGGACCTGTTGGAACAGGTCCAGTGGAGGGCCACAAAAATGATCAGAGGGCTAGAGCACCTCTCCAGTAAGACAGGCTGAGAGAGCTGGGGCTGTTCAGCCTGGAGAAGAGAAGGCTCCAGGGACACCTTATAGCGGCCTTCCAGTACCTGAAGGGGGCCTACAGGAGAGATGGGGAGGGACTCTTTATCAGGGAGTGTAGCAATAGGATGAGGGGTAACAGTTTTAAACTGAAAGAGGGGAGATTTAGATTAGATATTAGGAAGACATTCTTTACTGTGAGAGTGGTGAGGCACTGCAACAGGTTGCCCAGGGAAGTTGTGGATGCCCCATCCCTGGAAGTGTTCAAGACCAGGCTGCATGGGGCTTTGAGCAACCTGCTCTAGTGGGAGGTGTCCCTGCCCATGGCAGGGTGGTTGGAACTCAATGATCTTTAAGGTCCCTTCCAACTCTAACCATATTCTATGATTCTATGATTTTCTTGGGAGCTGTTCCTATACTATCAGAAAAGGCCAAAACCAGACACTAAAGCTTTACTAGCTGAAAAGAGGGAATAAATGACAAGCCTTGATTTTGTAAAAGATAAAAGGTATGTAAAAGGTTACATTCTTTCAGGTGTTGGAGACATACTGATCAGACAGTACCAGTGCCTGTTACACGTTATGGGGGAGCTTGCAGGAGCATTGCAGTAAGTCAGCACGGCTAAGTAGCAACATGAAGGTTACTGGAAATGAGAGGTCAAACTTCAAAACTTGAAGCGTATCCAAATAAACTAGAAAGCATTACACAGTTGACCAATTAATTGTTAAAACAGAATTAGAAAAAGCAAAGTGGAGCTTGAAGAGCAACTAACCGGAAGAGTAAAAACTGTTTATAAATACAGATTCTGACCCACCAGGAGCAAAAAGCTTGTCAAAGACACTGCGCATCCAAATGACAGCCAGAGTATAAGGGAAGTGAGCAAAAAGGAGAGCATAAATGAGGACAGTTGCATTGGGGTTTACTGGTGAGGAAACTGTCATGCTCTGATATGGGTATGCAAGGGAGCATTCTGTGGAGATGTCTCTCTATCACAGACTTGATCATAGATACTTCAACCCCAGGTACACAGAATGGTCTCTAGGAAATAATGGAGAACATTTTAACCCAAGAGCCTAAAGGGAACTTAGGGATAACATAGCTGAATTACTAATGACAGTCCCTACACTCCAAAATTGGAACCAACAGATTTGGATTCTTCAATTCCTTGTAAAATCTCCAGTCCCATTAATGCACGCTTCCCTTTCACTAATAAGGTAAATAACCTTCACATGAAGTGAAGGTGCAAGTTGGGTCTGTTTTTGACAAGACATAGCTGTCTTGGGGCAAGAGAAGCTTGAATCTCTCAATGGTGGCATGCTTACCCTTCAAATAAATAAATAGGTAATGTCTGGCATAGAGTTCACTATTTATCAATTTAATCCCTCCAGTATGGGAGATTGTTCTGTTAAGATTGTGTCAACAACAGCTATCTCTAAGGTTTTGAGTTTTAAGTTAGCAAAATTGAAGTAGGACAAGATTTTCAGATGGTTTTATTCTTTAATTGTTTTTTCTCTTATCACATTTGATTATGATGTGCTTTATATAAATCTGGAAATGCAAAATAAAATAAATTGCACAACATTTTAGCATTGACTTTGATAGTCAAAAATATATATGGAGCAGATGGTCTTAAGCATGCTATACAATATGTGTCCATAAAAATAAATAATAATCAAGAAAAAGAATAGCAGTAGCCTTCTAACTGTAATCTACTAAATTAAATTTGTTGTCAGGGCCACACAGGGGAAGCTACATTACATATTTTCTTTCACTGCTTGATTATCCTGAAGAAACTTGTCGAATGCTAAATACTAGTTTCATAAAATGGTGATTCATGTAATGCAATCCCAGTGTTTTTATGGCAAGTCCTTATATCAGCTACAGTGTTTTCTTGAACAGATCTCGGCAATAAGATCTTCTGTGCATATGCACACACAAGCGCACTCCCAGAATTTCTGTGGTGCCTTCGTAGTCCTGTTTTGTCAGAGGAAGGAGGAGAGAGATTCTTTTTGTGTTTAAAAACTCATTATGCAGAAACAATAAGGTATTTACTCTTCTACAGCACAGTTGCTAGTCTCCAATTGACATGGCCTTAAACCGTGAGGTGGTTATTCACTTCAAAATATTTCAGGATAAACGAATTCCTGATAACTTTGAAAAACACTAAATTCTGCCACAGTCATCTATGTGCTAGCCCATACTATACTCAAATGTAATTACAACTGTAAAATTAAAAATAAAAATATTTACATATGGTAGCATTATGGTAACCATTATAAGAACTTCTCACTGATTGTTTCCACTTACTCAGTTACCTTTTGTTTTTTGTTTTTTTTTTTTTTTTCTCAGTGTTCCACTGCCAGATTGCCTAAATAAAGATTCTTATTGCTAAAGAAATGTGAACTAGCCTACTGTTTATTCTAGTTTACTCCAAGACTCCTGCTTTATTGTGGAACATTTCAGCCTCTTGTGTTGCTCATACTCACTACATATCGGAAGTTATGCAAGTCTCCTTATGGACATGTATAATCCGGGATGTTACTATTATTACTCATGATGTTGCATTGCTTATTAGATGTAAAGGCATTCTCAAAAGGAAGTTGGATAAACGTCTGTCAAAATGTAATTGTTAAGCTTGAGTTCTTGCTCTTTTTATGATAAGATATATTATAACACTTGATTTGCGTCCAAATTTGAATATTATTTGAATTCAGCCTTCCTTGCTTTTTTTTTTTTTTTTAATAAAGTTAATGCTTTCTGTTTTTCAAAACCTCAAAGTCAAACCTGTCTGGGTTTGCTATGTTGATCATTCTGTTTCCAGTAATTAGTGTATTTTCTCCTCTGGTTAAATTCACTCACAAATATAAAATTTGTATTAGAGGAAAGCTAAATGTGCACCTTATGAAGATCTGATCACATTCACAGATATTGGATTTTTAATTTGACAACAATCCCAAATTTAGACCATTTTGACCTTTCCCTCTTCTCCCCTTATCCTCGTTCTTTAAAAGTGTGGTCATATTTTAATGCCCAGAACTTCTTTCAGAAAATTTCAAAATAGTGATCTCAATGTAGTATTTTCTTAGGAGCCCAGTGACTGTGTGTGTGCATGTGTGAATATCTTAGTTCTTGAACAGTATTTTGCAAATTTTTATCTGCAAAGAATTGAGAATTTAACAGTTATTTTTTGTGAGTCTTTACTCCTTGAGGTTGAAAGATGTTCTCAAATGTACTTTGTATGGTATCCTTAGTTTGCTGAATCTTCCAAAGCATAGAAAACTACATTTTCCTGAAAACTGTGTGATTTTTTCCCTATTTTGGCATGTATTTCTCTTCAAATATTTGTTTACAGCACTTTCAATTAATATCTTGTCTTTTAGCAAAATCATCTTGTTGGTATGGGAAGGTTATGAAGGACATTGCTTTCATGGGCAGCTATTACTCAGCTGATGAGTTTAAAATGATCACTATTTAAATGAATAACTGTTAGTAAAATTACTCAGTTCTGTACAGCAAACAATAAGATTTGCAGTAATTATCAGATCCCTCTTAAAATATAGACATATCTGAACAACATAATTGTTCAAAGCAAGCATTCTGTGCACCAAAAAGAAAATTGCAGAAATAATTGGAACTGTGCTGGTAATAAAGCTGTTAATAGAGTCTGAGCATATCTAAGGGCAGCATGAAAATGAATAAAACAAAATCTTTTTCAGCAATCTTTGTATTAAGGCAGTAACATCTTTCCTTAACAATGTAGTGAAGAAATCTACGAGCTGAGCATGCTGACAGGACTTTGAGCTCCTACAAGCATGGACCTAAAATGCTTAAATGACCCTATGAGTCTCTTCCTGTGCAGGACTCTACTCATCCTTCTAAACTTTGAAGGCACAGGGTATTAGGAGTGTCAATTCACAGAGTAAATAAAGGATTGATGTCAATGGGTGGCTTTGAATTCCTCAATAGTGGCATCAGTGGCTGAATCTAAGTATCAAGGAGGGAATAAATGGTGGGAAAAGTAAAGATAATCCCTTAGTCTCTACTGGTAACACAAAGCAACTTCCAGACGTGTTAGTGATGGTTCTTATATGAAGATCCATGTACATTTACTACAGTAAATTTATAGTAGTACTTGAATGCATGCAGTTTTGTAGCAAAAGGGATACTCTACTCTTAAAAATCAGCTGTTAAAATAGGAGGCGGTATTCCTGTTATATTAAGTGTTAAAACAATCTCTGACTGAACTATTTACTGTAGAAAATATTATTGGATAGGGGAGGAACATTTAAATATTTCAGTGGGAAAGAAAAAAAAAAAAAAAGGAAGAATTTTTTAAGGTAAAGCTTCCAAAATGTCATTGACCCACAGAATAATTCAGGTTGAAAGGGATTTCTGGAGTCCATCTAGTTCAATCTCCCACTCAAAGCAACACCAGTCAGATCACGTTGCTCATGGCTGTGTCCAGTTGGGCTTTGAATATCTTCAGGGATAGAGGCTCCACAACCTGTACAAAGTTAAACATGAAGTCCTGCACCTGAGACCTAATAACCGAAGCAGGAAAAGAGGCTGAGGTCTGAGTGGCTGGAGAGCAGCTGTGCTGAAAAGGCCCCGAGGGTCCTGCTGGGCAGCGAGCTGAGCCTGAACCAGGAAGCAATGAAGGCAAACCATGTCCTGGACTGCCTCAGCAGGAGTATGGCCAGCAGACTGAGGACTCTCAACTTGGAAGGCTCCCCCTACTGAGTGCTTGTTAAGCCATACCTGGAATATTGTGTCAAACCAGGACACCCACGCTGCTCTATTCAAGAGAGAAACTGAAAAAACTGAGAGGGTCCAGCAGAGGGACAGTGAGGAAATTGGAAGTTGCAGAACCTGGCATATGAGGAAAGGTTGAAGGAACTGGCTTTGCACAAGTGAAGAGAGAAGGCCCGGTGGGATCCAACTTCCCGTTTTGATGAGGTGGCTGAGGTGAGAAAAGGAGGTGCTCTCTTCTCAAGGATGTGCAGGGTAAGGACAAGAGGCAACAGGCGGAGGTTGCTTTAGAGCAGATTAGCTGGATATAAAGAGAAAAAAAAAAATTAGCCATGGGAACAACAGCATCAGAGCAGAGAGGTCAGTGTTTCCGCACTGGAAATCTTGAAAACCTAGCTTGGCAGAGCCCTGTGCAATGTAATCTAAGGCCCTGATTTCAAGGTTGGACCAGATGATCTTCTGGGTCTCTTCCAACCTAAACTTTCATGTGAACTATGAAGTGTGCGTCCTTAAAGTTGTTATGGGCTCCTGATACATCCCTGTGCTGCATGTGTTTTGTCAAACTGCTCCTGCCCCCTCCTGACTATATTTCAGGTATTTCTAGTGACGGAAAAAATATACTTAATCTTCCTAGTGTCTCTTAAAACAGCTCCAACAGAGCTTTTCTTGGAACTACTTTATTGTTACTGCTTTACAGTAGAGAACATGATGGTCTGTGTGTCAGTTACATTTATTCTAGTTTTGCCATGAAAATCTAACCATGTTTTGGCAAAGTTTAAAGCCTTTGCAAACCTGTATCTTATGCATGTTTATTAGAAACACTGCTGACTTTGACAGCTAAAATGTCTCATGTCATCTGTAAAGCTTTGTATGTGATGGAAACTCAGATAATTTTCTCTCTTGAGTAATGAAATATGTTCCCTCCAGTTCTTTCAGGGCTAAAGCCTGACATTCACTCTAATAGCTACTTGTCATTTCTGAAGACTAGTACGGGGTCAGGTATTTGAGATGAGATCATGGAGCCATTCTTTGTATGTATATCCTCTGGCACCTAGGTAACATGGAAAGGAAAGTTTTTGAATTAAAACTTAGAGAAGAAATAGACCAAATGTTAGAGCATAGGGGAAAAATAAAGGAATAAATGTTCTGGCACTCTATGAAAGCACCTTATCAATTAGATATCTGGGCAAAGCACCAGGAGCTTCTGGCAGACAGAAAGCTGGCTGTTCAAGAAGTTGGTATGAGAAATGCTAAAGGCAAGAATGGAATAGGAAGATGGTGAAGAAAGTGCATATTATTAAGGGTAAACCGAAATCCATTTTAACTGACTTCACACAAAAACAAGGAGATGGGTACAGAAATAAAAATCTGACAATGAGAGGGAGGTGGACGAGGAAGCAAAGAGTATGGGCATAGTTCATCAGCTCAAATATATCTTGGGCAAATATATCTTGGGCAAAGAATATCAGTGCAGCAGGATGGATCCACATTAAGAGAAAGTAAGAGGGATTGTTCAGATTTTTGCACCAAAGCAAATTGCACTTTAATAATACTACCTACCTCATTTGTTTCAGCAGCTGGGAGTTGTGCACTTCTCAGACATTTCCCAGGATTAGCAAGTTCTGAAATAAGAAGACCCAATGTTTGGGAATGAGGGTTTCAGTGCCAGGTACTCAGATGAAGCTGGGGGACAGGTACTGCTGAGAGGAGAGACTGGAAATAAGGTCTCTGAAGGAGGTCTCCACTGGTCCTTGGGGAGAGATCAAGAGGAAACTATTGAGCTAGAATATAAAACAGCTGGGTTCTGCTGTGGTGATTTGCACTAAGCTCCCCTTTTTAATGCAAGGGTTGTTGAAAAGCTGAATCCTGGATATTTCAAACTCAGATCAAAAGTTTAAAGGGCATATTTTTGACTTTCATTTGTTTTCACCATAAAATTTCTTTGTTCCTCCCCTGTCAATATTATCCACACCTCTCATAAGTGAGGAAGGTGTGAAAGGAAGTTATTATTTGTGAAACCATCTGTGTGAAATATCCTTGTGTGATGACCATTATGGAAGAACCCTGAGAGAAACCAGGGTGTAACCAGTATACCTTTAAGTTCAGGAAAAAAAGTATGAAGTTATGGGAATCAAACATAATTTATAAAGTTTCTATTTAACAGGATGGTATTTATCACTTATTCAGACTAAGGGAAAAATAGTTATGAAAAATCAAATATGATCACATAATTAAGAGAATGTGTATCATAATATATATAGAAGGGGTGCCAATAAACATAAAAGTGTTTATTTGTCTTAACATACAGAGATCAGACCCAACCGGACCCGGTGCCATACAAACAATAGTAAAATGGTGGACTAGACATATAGAACTAGTAGTCAAAGTAATATTTAAGCCTTCCTTTCCTAGCCTTCAACACTTGATTCTGCAATTGTTATTTTTTTACAATATTATGTGTGTCTATTTTCAATATTCAAGTGTAGAAAGTATATCTACATAAATAGTAAAAGTTCATGATGAAAGTTAAGGACCTAATTATCTAGCCTGCTGTTTATAATACTAGTAAAGAAATGTTATGTGAGGAATTATTTTTTTTCCTTAATGATAACATTTTCCCTTGAAGCTACTCTGAATTGTGTCTGTGTTGTTGGAGGAATGTTTACCATTTTGATGTGGAAATGGGAGGAGGCCTTGTCACCTGTCCAGTAGCTATAAAAGGAAACAGACTGGTACAAACATCATGTTATAGTGTACCAGGGAGAGCAGACAGGTTTGTCACTGTAATTCACTTTCTCTTAATAAAAGGAGATGAAATATAATAAGTCTTACGAATACTAAGTTTCATTTAAGGTTTTGATTTGCTTATAGTAAGGGAAACTTTGCAACGTAAATAAAGAACAATTTATTATGAAATTGGCACAAAGCTATCTAATTTTTACTTCTTCATAGAAGGAAATTTGAAATTCAAATCACTGGCTGATGAAGGTTATTAAAAATGCATTAGAGTTGAAAATGTAGCTGTATATAATTGTTATAATAGATATTCAAAATTAATTTATTCCCAATGACAATTAAACTAAAAGAATTTTCAAATTATCAGCTAACAAATTTCAGTTAATTTTAGAAGCAAATAAAATGAAAACATTTTTAAAAGTTTTTTAAAAAATAAAACTATCTCTTTTAAAAAAATCCAACAGAAAGGTTACATTTCTGTTCAGAATCTTTCCTTTTCTTCTTTTTTAAATTACTGTACTCTATTGCTTTTTTTTTTTTTTCCTCAGGTTCTCTCTATTGCATTTTCTCTCTTCCTTAGTTTCTCCTAATGAATTCTGGACCATTTTGAGCGTATGTGTACACACGCATGTACAGGCATGTGCTGAATGTATGTTAATTTAAACTCATAAATTTTCTTTCTATATCTGTTTTTTCATCTAGTCGATACATTTTTCTGATGAGTAACAAGAATTTCATAGGTAATATTGTGCTATTAATACTGCTGTCAGAATATCTGAAATGCCTTTAATATATATGTTTATATTTAAGAACAGTGTCAAAATGCCAGTTTTTTTGTTGATTGGAATGGGTGCTATTTTTAAAGACACTGAGTCATATTTATACCCTTTAAAAATAAATGGGGGTAAAGTTTTCTAAATAATACCATTTTTTGTGGTTTTGTATCTATTGTTTTGATCCTTTTTAAAAACAAAACAAATTAGGCAAGTGGGTATCTCTGTAGTTGTGTTTGTATATGTGCATGCATGGGCTTGTACCACTTGCTGTTGTCCACAGCCAGCTACGGGGCAGAGCCCTCAGCTGAGTCCTGTGCTCATGTGTGACTTCCTCACCCTTGGATCAAGTGAGAAGAGCCAGGAATGGGGAGGGCAAAAATGATAATTTTTTTCTCCTTTTCTGGTTAATGTCATTTCTCTTTTTCTGAACATAGCTCTTGATAGTTCAGTGGATACCCAGCATCTGAGAGGTCCTTGAAACCTCCGTCACGAGCAGTCTCTCAACTGTGATTTTTTTTTTTTTTGTTCCCCTGTGAGTGGTACAATGGGAGTAAGCCAGCCTTTCTCACCTAATTTTCACCCAAGGCTTCCTCATGTTTTCAAGATCTGGCTAAAGGGAGCTACAGCCTTAGTTGAAGGTTTTCAGAGTTTGAAAGGAGTAGGAAGGGGAGTTAAACTTAGGGCTCAGCCACTGGAATAATGTACAGCATAGATACAGCCAAAATAACTTATGTGCATTGAAAGCCTATGGTTACTTGTATCCTCTAACACTGCTGACCCTGTTTGGCAATATGGTGAGGATTTCATAGCTAGGGTTATACCTAGCAGTTCAGCAAGAAGAATTACATACCTGTCACTTACTGCATCCAGCAAAGTTATATTTTGTAAGCGTGTCTTTCCTTGTAATTTGTTTTCAAATCTAGTCTGTTAATAAACATGTATTTTGAACTTATCTAACAAGATAAGTTTGGGAATTATTACAGATCAGCCAATTTAAGTAAACCAAGAAGAAAATTTAAATGAAGTTTTGGAAGGGTGTATCTCTCCTTTTCTTTTTACTCGAAGACGAATAGCATATTCCTTTTAATTAACCTTTTTTTTAATACCTTTGGGCCGAAACTAGAAAAGGTCTGCATATAATCATGTACTTTGAGAATGTTAACAGTAAGAACTCTTAAAAATGAAAACAGTTTCTAGCTGTCCAGTATATTTTAGTAGCCTCATAAGGCTATTAAAACTCATATAATGATATAATTCATTTACACGTTCATTCTGAAATATTGTCTTATTACTCTACTTGGATAATTACACTACAGTAAAGAAACGCCCCATTTTGTTTCTCAGGCATAAGCACAGTGCTACTGTTTGCATACCTCGTAACTCTAGCAGGAAGTTTGATACTGAAAGTATCTTTCTTTTTATTGTAGATGAAGTTTGGAAAGATAATTGGGAAACCTGCTTTATTTCAGTTGTAAATCGCTTTCCCTCCCTGCCATCTCTCTAGCATGGTGTGGCATTTTTCAAGTGTGAACCTGGGTTTCAAATTAGAGTGTTCTTTTAGTAGTAAGGCATTAATTATTTTAAATTTTGTCAACACTCACTTTTACAGAAGGCTATTTTTTCCCCCTTTTTTTTTAATACTATACTAAAACAGTGGTCTAGTATTCAGTTTGCACATCAAAATGAAAGGTCGTATTGGAAAACATGTTTCAAAGGTTCTTAAGGACAGTAAGGAAATGGGATTGGGAAGAACTGGAATTTTTACATTAAAAATGACTGTCTAGAAAAATACCCTTTGAAGTATGAAAGCATTTATTTTTCAGTATGTATTTTAAAATCCTAATTAAAATGTTTGTTAAGGGAAGAAGTCCACATACACATGAACTGATCAGATTTTAACTATTGCTTTAAAACACTAGGTTATCGGCCAAAACCAGAATAATCTCAACAGGCTGGTTGATTTTATGGATTAGGCAGCAGTTCAATTCACAGAATCACAGAATATTTTTGGTTGGATGGGACCTTTGAGATCATTGAGTCCAACCAACAAAAAAAACCCAAAAAAACACACACCCAAAAAATCCCAGAACACCAACACCAAAACCAAACCAAACGCCCACAGCCACACCCCACCCCACCCCACCCCACCCACAAACAGACACAAACCAACAATCTCGGGCACTAGAGCATGCCCTGAAGTGCCATGTCTACACGTTTCTTAAATACCTCCAGGGATGGCGACTCCACCACCTCCCTGGGCAGGCTGTTCCAGTGCCTGACCACTCTCTCAGTAGAGTAATTAATTCTTCCTAATACCTAATCTAAACCTCCCCTGCCTCAACTTCAGACCATTTCCTCTGGTCCTGCCATTATTCCCTTGGGAGAAGAGGCCAACACCCACCTCACTACAACCTCCTTTCAGGTAGTTGTAGAGGGCAATGAGGTCCCCCCTCAGCCTCCTCTTCTCCAAACTAAACATGCCCAGTTCCCTCAGCCTCTCCTCATATGACTTGTTCTCTAGACCCCTCACCAGCTTGGTGGCTCTCCTCTGGACACGCTCCAGCAGCTCAATGTCCTTCCTGTAGTGAGGGGCCCAGAACTGAACACAGGACTCGAGGTGAGGCCTCACCAGGGCCGAGTACAGAGGCACGATCACTTCCCTACTCCTGCTGGCCATGCTATTCCTGATACAGGCCAGGATGCCGTTGGCCTTCTTGGCCACCTGGGCACACTGCTGGCTCATGTTAAGCCGGCTGTCCACCAATACCCCCAGGTCCTTTTCTGCTGGGCAGCTTTACAGCCACTCTTCCCCAAGCCTGTAGCATTGCCTGGGGTTGTTGTGACCAAAATGCAGGACCCGGCACTTGGCCTTATTAAACCTCATCCCATTGGCTTTGGCCCATTGATCCAACCTGTCCAGGTCCCTCTTACAGCAGTACAGTTTGAGGGAAAGTAAAGTAACTTGGCTTGGCAAAGCCTCTGCTTCTTTGCTTATTAAAGGTAGCTGGTATGACTTAATATGCTTATTCTGCCCTGGTAGGTTTGATTTACAAACACTGTGAAACAATATAACATTTGAAGTGGCATAACAAAATCTAATCGAGTAAGTTTGGTTTCCATCCTTTATATCTTTAGATTTCATTGATCAAAGCAAACAGTTTGTAACTGCTTATCTGGGAAGTGGCCAGTTAAAATACAGCATGAATCTGGGTAGCCAGGTGGTAGCCCTGATGAAAATCAACAATAGTAAAACTCAGCAATATTTAGCAATAGTAAAGACAGAAAAAAGAGGTAGTTGAGGTAAAGATTCAGGTTTTCTCTTTCTTTTACATTTATTTGAATTTTGAGAAATGAAAAGATAGTTATTTTATTTTATATTCAGTCTAAATTTATATAATGTCATCTACATTCTCCATAAATGTTGAAAAATTTAAACTTTTTCATTTTTTTAAATCTTATTTTTATCTGGAGGGCAAGAAGAAATTATTCAGTATCCCTCTGCTATCAGACCTAGGCACATTTCTTCCCATGAAACTTCACTTTCTTGCTCTGACATTACTGGTTTATACTTAGCCTGATTTATTTTTAATATATACATTCATTCTGTCCCCCTTTTTTTTTTCATTTGAGTGTATTATCTACTTATTAAGTAACAGATGAGATTCTTGCTGCTGTTATAGGTGTGGTTTCAATTTAGTGCTTACAGGAATGAACATTTACTTGACAGCAGTTTCTTAAACTCTTATTCCTCTGAAATAGCAGCTGGAGACCTGCCCCAGAGGTATAATGTGGAGGTTGATATGCCACTCCTTGGCAAAATTCCTGGAGAGTGTTGTTACCATAACAACTCATCTTCTCCCAAGGATAAATCTGCATGCAGAGATGGGGAAAACTCTTCTGTTTTCTTTTGCTTTTCTGATCCTGGGATTTCTCTTCTCCCTTCTTATGTTCTTGTAATCTTGTGTTTTATGTTTTGCTATTCTTTCATGAAATAGGTTTTTCATTTTTCTTTCTGCCTCTTAGTACTTTCTTACATCAAGTCTTGATTTTCAGTTTCTTGCATCCCCTGGTCCTATTGTTGATTACCATGTGCTGTTCTTGTGCAGAATATGCTGAAGTCAGGAAAATGTGTTTCAGCTTAAATACTCTGAATGCTTACTCCTATATGGGTTTGTCCAAACCCATAAAGGTCCAAATAGCCTTACAGATCTATTACCATTCCTTTGTTAGACTCGCGGGTTAATTCAGATGTGAATGGACCTTAGGGGATCTCTTGTCCGACTCCTGCTCACAGTAGAGCCAGCTCTGATGTCAGACATAGTTGCTCAGGGCTTTGTCCAGTTGTGTTTTGAAAACTTCCAGGGATGGAGACCGCCTCTCTGGGCAGCCTGTCCCACTGCCAGGCTGTCTTCATGGTGAAAACATTGCTTCTCATATGTGGCCTGAACGTCTCTTGTCTCAGTTTATGCCCTTTATCCCTCTTCCTTCCAGCAGTCACAGCTGTGAAGAGCCTGTCTCTGCCTCTTTGATAACCTCCCTGCAGGCACTAGGGCTGCTGGTAGGTGCCCCCAAAGCCATCTGTGCTACAGCCTGGAGCAGCCACCATCCTTCAACCTCTCCCCACACAGGGCAGGTGGTCCAGCTCTGGCTGTCTTGGGGGCCCTCTGCTGAACTTGCTCTTGTTTATCAATTACATTGGGGTCCTGAAACTGGATACAGTATTGTAGACGTGATCTAATGAATGCTGGGTAAAGGAGAAAAGTCACTTCCCTTGCTGCACTGGCTGTACTTCTGTTAATGCAGCCGTTTCCCCAGTCCCACAGGCCTTTATGCTTTTCAAGCAGTGCATTACCTTTTTTTTTTAAAAGCCAAAATCACGTCCAGCTCTGTCTGAATCTGTAACAAGACTTCTACTCTGTGGCAATTGGATTTAACCACGTAAAAGGAGCTGCCACTAATTGCAGATAAGATGAGACTGAAAACTGAGCTGAAGGGAGATGGTTTGTTTCTTTGAGATACTCCTCTCTGTAGTCCTTTCATCTGCAATGGACCAGCATCTCCTTTTCTCCTTTTCTCCTTTTGCAACCCAGCAGCAGCATTCACAGTAGCATTAGCATATCGATGCCTCCTTTGCCCTTTCCTTGCTATGATAGTTCACATAGCTCTTGCTTCTTATCTCGCTCACGTATGGTTGTCAAGCTGTTTCTGGTTTGAGGTAGTTCTCTACTGTCTGGGCATCACTCACTAGAGTCCCTGATCCTTGCCACTGTGTTAGCTTTTGCTCTGTTACATTACTGCTTGCGTGTTTTTGCACAACAGATGGTAGTATGTGGGCCATTATTAAGAAATAAGAGGATGAACATTTACGTTTTGTTGCTCTCTCTTCTGCTTCCATTTTTGCTAGATAGAAATTAAATGACAGGACGGGATTGCACAATGAAAAAAAGAAATCCATTTATGTAAATTCAGACCTTTTCCTCTGCCCAAGCAATTTCCAGGACTCTGCACAGTGGAAATAACATTCAGTAAATGGAATCGCAGAATCATTCCCCTCCCAATTTCATACGGAAAGCACACATTTGATATTTTATGCATGGTTGTGGTTTTTTTTTAATCTTTTCTGGACGTCCTTTCCTATTTACTGTGGAATTATATTTTTTCGTAGTGATGTAGATGTAATGTGTGATTTGGAATACTTTTATAATGGTGGAAGAGTTATTCAATCTATTAAAATGTACAATTTGAGCATCAGAGCCATAGAAGTATCATATACATATATTCTTTACATGTTTATGTAACACAAAAGTGGATAGTGTAGGTCCTAGATGTTCAGCTCCCTGACTATAACAAATTATTAGTACGATAAGCAAACACATAAATGGTCAGTGTAGATCAGTGATGAAGTATGATGGATTCAAGAGAAAGTGTGTTGAATTGTTCCTAAAATCCTTCCTCTTTGAGAGAACTAAATGTAGTTCCAAAGAAAGTAATCAGAAAAATGTCAAATTATGTTGACTACTAAGAAGCAACAAATCCCACTTAATCTGAGCCTTTATTTAACTTATGCATATTTTGTAATTTAATAGCCTTTCACATCAAAGAATATAATTAAGATGCCAAAAAAGAGAAAAAAAAATGACAAAACCCCCCAATTATTTTAAAGGGCAGGTATCCTATTTAAGTTGCATTGACAGCGGCTGTTTTGTCATATCAAATATTTTGCTGACATAATGGAAATGTGCTCTTGTAATTATTTCCTGTTGTTTACTTGGGTAAAAAATGCACTTTCAAAAAAAAGACTATAGGTCTCTATAACTTGGGTCAAGGACTCCAAGACCAAAAAAATGTGTGTGTTTTTCCCATGAAAAAATAAGCTCTTGACCTGGATGAGTTGTTATAGCCAGCGTACAGACTGGGAGAGTGGGAGAGTTCTGAAATGTCATGTCAAGACAGGTAAGGGTTAAAGCACTTTTAGAGAGACCAGAAGTTTGCAATCTATTACCTGATCTATTCTGGCTGGTCAGAGGTAACCGTCTACTTCAGTGAATGGATCTACTGTTCAAAGTTTCCATATAGCAATCCTGAATAATTTCCTTAATCGTCAGCCTATGGCTGTGTATCTTGCTTGGATTTGGGCTATTGCTGCCTGCCACTGCAGACTAACTTATACTAATAATTTTCCTGTACTTGAATTATTTACTAGGAATACGCAGCATGACTTTACTGAAATCAGACTGCAGTTGTTTTAGGTAAGGAGAAGTGAAGTTAGACTTCTGAAAACTGTCAGGATGTTTTCAGTTCTTTTCCAAATCTGTTGGCACAGAAAGGCACGAAAGCTAATACAGACCAATCCCTTAGTTTTTCTTGTAACTCAGTCCCCTGGCATCAGGCAATGCTTGGGCATTCTGACAGAGAATAAGGAATGGAAGTGATTTGGTATTAACATCAAATTTAGGATCTTCATGTATAAAGGTGACTTCAAGCTCCTGTGAACTTCTCGAGGTATAAATGATTGTCATAAGACATAGGATGGGGAAACTCTTCAAGGAAACTAAGATTTTCAATTTATTTTTTTTCTAAGTGAGTGCATAAGCTCTATTATTCCTCTGATCCTCTTATCTTTTTGACTATATAACATGAGATTTGTTAGCTTCTAGTTCCTTCAGAGGAGTCCTTTCCCACTTTTCCTCTTCCTCCTAAGGTTGATGCCATGTTCAGTATTTTATTTTTCTTTTTCTTTTAAAAAGAAACTTTTTTTATACAGTTATAATATAGAGCAGCAACCAACGCTCTTTTTTTTTGCCTTCTTTTCTTTTTTCTTTTTTTTTTTCTAATTGATCCACTCAGATGTGGCTAGACAGCATCTACAAGATGATGATTATTGATATTATTATTCCTATATAACATTTACTTAAAGGAAGCAAATAGAGCTCTGAAAGTGGTGCCCTTTTTAGATGAGATGTTATACCAACACAAAACAAGTTTTAAGTATTGGGCTTATCTGCAGACCAAGATAAAGAAAAACAATGAGGATGAGAGGAAGTGCATTGCATTACTTGAAGCAATATTTGGATGATTCTTAAGTTCTCCAGACATCTGAGCAATGGGGGCTGAAAACTAACTATAAGCTCTTTTGCATTCTTGTTCAGTGCCTGATATTCCTCTGTAAAGAAGTTTTGCATTTTGGTGAACAACTTGAGACTATTCCAAAAAAACCCGTGCAGATCAAGCTGTTCTGATGTGGAATCTTTGAGGTGATCCAAATTCCTGACTGTGAGAAGAAGCAAGTTACCAAACCCAATGCTGATGTGTAGCCTTGATACCCTGGTGCAAGCCTAGCCTAGTTTAATATTGCAGGAGTAAGATGCTGCCTCTACCAATCCTAGAAATTCTCCTACCTTGTAGCCCTTCAGGTTTATGTCCTTTCATCAAATATTAACCAGAAGTAAAGGAGCTGGATGTCTCTGATATAGCTATTTCAATCCCCCTCCCACCAAGAAAGAAAAAAATTTTATATATGAAAAAAATGCAATAAAAAACCTTTGGCAAGAAAAAGGTTCTTACATTTAAGGAACTATTCCACATCTTTTTTTCAACCAGTATTCATTGTCATTCTAGAAACAAGAAAAATGGTTTTAGAGACTGATACAGGAAAAGACCAAGAAACCAAGTAGAAAAAAAAAAAGCAAGGAAATGTATGCGTGGGCTGCTGAGTGATGGACATATGAGGCAGGAATTATTGATGAGGAGTAGGAGAACTGAGAAATGGGCCAGGTGCTAAGAGTCCCTAACATGTACCACACTGAGCACCATATGGAGTACTGCTCTAAATGGTAGTGCCAATGTCTAGTACAGAAAATAAACTGTTAACATACTAACGCTAGTGAAAAGTTGTAAACTACATAATCGTAGCTTAATACAACAGGATCTGTTTAGCCTGCTGGAAGAAATCATAAAGGATAAGAGTAGGTAAGAAATCTATATGCAAGATTACTCACTGAACAAATAATATTAGGGATTTTATAAATGGGAAATAGGAAAACTGATTTTCCAAGTTTTTGTTGATTTGTGTTGGTTTTAATATTACTAAAGTGTTAGGCAATATGTAATGCCACAATGGGAATATTTCCATCTTTTTTTTTTGTGGAAAGTCTAGGTAAGACTCTTACATGTGTAATAGCACATTAAATCTTCCTTTTATTTTTTCTTCTTACTGGTACAAGGTCACCAATGGTGTTGGTATTTCTAGAATATTATTTTGTTGTTGTGAAGAACAGCAATGTTTTCAATGAACTAGCCTGTATTTTGTCAACTTATGATTTTGTCTGTTATGATACCGCAGGAAGCAAATTTTGGTATAGCATTCCGTACCAAAAAATGTAAATTTGCCTAATGCACTGCTTATTAAAAAAGGACTTTTCTTTTTGATAAATTTTCAATTTGATTAGTCTTGTAGAATCTTCTTGAAGTTTGCAAAGAAATGGTTTAAATTATTTTTTTTTAAAGTTATTATTTTTGGGGGATTTTTTTTTTGTCTTTTCAGCAGCTTTGATACTTTTTCCCTTTTAAAAAGGTTTCCTTATTTATTTATTTATTAAAAATAATATCTAAAAATGTATACCACATTTTTAAAAATCACTGAGACAAAGCAGTCTGGTTGCCAAGGCAAAGTTCTTCATACAAAATAATATAAACTCTCAGGTGTTTATTTTTTAATTGCAAATGTTCAGCAAGTAGAGAAATGACTCAGGCTTCATTGGCATTAAACCCAGAATTCAGAATTTGATTAACTTCATTTCTCTCTAGCAGTGGGAGTATAGGCTTTCACAGTATTATTACTCTTGCCACTATCTTTCTCCTCTGGTTGTGGAGGGAAACATACAGTACGATTTCAATAGATGAACATGGAAGCAAAAATTCATATCTCTATTTGATATTAAAAATTACATATCCAATAAAAATATTGAGGGGCTTATTTGATAATATGACCTCTCTCATTGTTAGCATCAGCTCAGGTTCCTGAGACGTTAACTGGTGGGGTCTTTTTTCTGTCAACCTGCCCAACAGATAAAACTGGAACTGCTTCTTCAACTTGTATATGGTTTGGTGTACATCACCCAGCAATGTGCTCTTGCCACAAAGAAAGCTAACAGTATCATGGGCTGCATTAGGAGTAGCATTGCCAGCAGATCAAGGGAGGTGATCCTTCCCCTCAGCAGCAGTGCAGCTACACCTGGAGTACTGTGTCCAGTTCTGGGCTCCCAGTACAGGAGAGACATAGACATACTGAAGGATCATGAAGTTAATGAGACAACTAGGGAAAGCCTGAGAGAGCTGGGACTGTGTAGCATGGAGATGAGAAGGCTCACTCATTATATACTCATCAGTGAAGGATTTAGAGAAGACAGAGTCAGACTTTTTGCAGTGGTGCCCAGTGGCGGGACCAAAGGCAATGGGCAAACACTGAAACACAGGTGGTTTCCTCTGAATATCAGGAAACACTTTTTCACTGTGAAGGTGACTGAACACTGGTACTGGTTGCCCAAAGAGGCTGTAGAGTCACCCACCTCGGAGATATTCACAAGCCATCTGGAAATGATCCACAGCAACTGATTCTAGGTGACCCTACTTGAGCATGAGGGGTTGGACCACATGACCTCCAGAGATCCCTTCCAACCTCAACCATTCGGTGACGTTGTGAAATTTCCTGCTTTCTCAGATACAATGATGGGATTGAGTGCTAAAGCTCAGTTACTTTTTTTCTCTTTTCTTTTTCCTGATAGTTTGCCCAGTAAAATTAATTATTTTTCCTAACTAACATCTGTATAAACTCCCTTTATCCTCAGAATAGTATGACTAAAACAGTAGTATTTTCAGGAAAACCTTCAGTTCTTGTAACGTAAAGCATTTCAAGGTGAAAGATGTGATTATTTTTTTTCTTAATTATCTTCTTTAAAAAAAAAACAAAAACAAAAAACAAAACCAAACAACTGGCAGAGGTGTTTTGGCTACCCACATTAAACCTTTAAAGCATTTGACAAGAAAAGAGATATCTCACAATATCTCATGGTAGTTTGAAATATGTCCATTGTTAAGGAAAGATGTACACAAGGGGAATGTGACTTCTGTGTGAAAATATGAATGGCTCAAAAAACCTTGCTTTAAAAAAATTAAGTAAAAGTTGGAAGAGGCAATTCATGTAAGTCTTTACATGTCATACAGGAGTTATAAGAAGTTCTGTGCTGTCTAAGGAGATAGTATGATTCCAGAGACAAAAGAAAGTTGAAATCTGTTTTTTAAAAAAAACCCTTTTACCCTGCATGGAGACTGTTTTTCTTCAGTTGCCTTGCATTTTGTTCAACAAAATCTCTCATATGGGTACTGAAAAGAAGCACATCAGAATCTGGTGGTGTTTTCATTGTGTCTTTCAGACATTAAATTCCCACCAGCAAACAAAATAAAATTCTATTTTTCATTCATTTTGTGCTGACAATATTCCTAAGTGTGTGAATGATCTTGCATAAAAACAATGTTCTGACAATATTTTAAATAAAACAGGCTTAATGTACTGATCAACAAAAGAACACATACAATCATCCTTATAGATGGATAGGTGTGCATCCCTAGTTGTCTGTATTTGTGTTTCGAACAAAAAATACTGTGAAAGTTACGTAACATTGATGCCAGACATGTAAGTTTTTTGGATCTGTTATCAAACTTATCAGCATTTCAGGATCTTTCAATAATCTATAACACTCAAATGTTAAAGAAAAGAATAGATCTCTACAGTTTGAAAGGGACTGGAAGAAGGCTTAATATGCCCTGTTGTCACTAGTCAAAGTACTTCTGTTTCCTTTCCTGCTATTCCAGAAAGAGAAATTTCCCCTTTTTAACATAACAAGATTTAAGTTTTTTTTTTTTTTCTGCATGGTGTGCAGTCACACATGCACACACACATAGAAATACCGCTTTCTGTTTCGTTTGCTTGTGTTAGAATCACTGCAGTTTTTTCTTCCTATTATTGTTTTCCCTTTCATATTGCACTGTCAGTTATCTTTTTGAACCTTTGAGAAGAAAGCTATGTGCATATTTAAATTCTTTTTAAAAATATAAATTCTCTTTAAGAATAACCTGGACTTTTTGTGTCCCAGATCTTTTTAAATATTTTCCTCTTATATCCTTTAATTATTTAGCAAGACTAGTAGATCCATATTTTCGCTGTCTCCTACTTTGGGTCTACTACGGATCTGGCAGGCTCACTTCAGCTCATGGGAAGAACCATAGAGTGAGTCCTCTTAGAACACATTTCCAGGCATGTGGAGGAGAAGACAGTAATTGTGAAGAGGCAGCATGGATTTACCAAGGGTAAATCATGCTTGACCAATCTGACAGCTGTCTATGATTTGGGATGAGGAGAGAAAAGTGGATGTCATTGGGCACACAGCTTTAGCATGGCTTTTGACATTATGTCCCATAGTATTCTTATATCCATGTTGGGATGTTGTCATCTAGGTGGGTGGGTGTCTAGATGATGAAAAGCTGGTTGGTTAGTCAGACTCAGAAAGTCAAGGTTAATGGGTCACACTCTACCTGAAGGTCAGTAGCAAGTGTAGAACTGCCAGGGTCTGTACTGGGACATCTCTTGGTTAGTATTGTTGTCAGGGGCCTGGAGGAGGTAATGGAGCATGCACTCACCAACTGTGCAGGTAGCAAATTGGGAAGGATCACTTGATATGCTTTCAATCCAGAGACCTGAACAGGCTGGAGGAATGGGCTGACAGGGACCTTCTGAAACTCAATAAGGGCAAGTGTCAAGCACTGACCCTGGGACAGAGGAGCCCCTGTGAGGGCACAGGCTTGGGATGGACAGACTGGGGGCAGCCCTGTAGGAAGGGCCCTGGGGCTTGGTGCCTCAGCCATCAAAGATGGCAGACAGCTCCACAGGCTGTATGAACAGGACCATGGGCAGTCAATACAGAGAGTGATTATCCCCATCTGGTCAGCCATCATTGGAACATATCTAGAGTACTGCATCCAGTTTTGGCCTACCTATTACATAAAAAATGTTAACAAATGGGAGTGAGTTTTGCTGAAGGCTGTCAGGGTAGACCCCATAGCAGTCTTCAGTTCTGGTCTCAGGTTTGTCATCAGCACCTACTTCATGCTTTGTCTCAGTTTTTTTCCCTGGCTTCTTGATGGCTCATCTGCTCACAATCTTTTTTCCAATGTCTTTGCCCCAACATTTTCCATTTTTTTACTGCACTATATAAAATCTGTGTGTTAAAAAAACATTCTTTCCAGCATATGAAAAGGAATCCTAAAGCTGTACACAGGGAGTATAAGAATTACAAAACAAAACAGAAAAACCCAGCCACATTCAGGCCATTTTTTCCCTATAGATGGCCAAACTCATATGGATGACATTTTAAAGAAATTAATTCAGCCTGAGGCAGATGTCCTGCTTGAAAAAGCTAACTATAAACAGAAAAAGTTTGCTCAGAGTTCCAAGAAACTGAGAAAAAGATTTTATAATGTGAAGTGTTAAGCAGTTTAATATAGGCTGTGCTATCAGCTCTGGTTGTAATAACATGTTTTTTTTCCATTTATGTTAATTGCGGTTATCTACTTGCATCAAAGGAAAATGGAAATAGAATGAATTGTTTATGCTATAAATTTGCTACAAAAGTATTTTTTTGTTGATAAGCTTTTCTAATATTTGGAAAATAAAATAAAATAGTGTGCTCTTATGAGGATGACAATTACACTTTAAAGACAGATGAGGATCTATCCTTACAAATCTGAGATACTAATTGGAATGATAATTGAGTTATTTCCCTTAACTAATAAGACACTGCTGTTCCTACATTAGGTTATGTATTTGATGCAGATTCTAATACTAGTTAAAGTAGTACAAATCTAGAAACTGAAAAAAATATTGTAGAATAATCACAAGGCTGTCTTGATGTCATTGTGATAACTATGTTTCCAAGTAGAACTTTATTAGAGAAGTGGACCATTCTCTTTTTGATACATTACATTTTATAGAAAGTTTTGCAGCTCTAGACTCTACCTATTTATGTGGGTTTGCCTATTAAAAACCTTATAAATGTAAATAACCTTAGGGTGAAAAAACAGATTATAGTAAAAATCTAGTAGTTATGGATAATATTTTTACTAGTACTATTTATACACTGTCCTAAAATACTTTTCTTCATTTTAAGGTAACTGAGCTGCACAATATCAAAAACATAACTAGATTGCCTCGAGAGACAAAGAAGCATGCAGTGGCAATTATCTTTCATGATGAGACGTCAAAGACATTTGCGTGTGAGTCAGGTAAGCAATCAGTACTGCATCTCTAGCTTGAAGAAATTAAGTTACACACTGAAGTCTTGCTCAGATGAATTAACTTAAAACACCAGATAGAAATCATTAGCTTAAAGGAATTTGTTGTAAAGAAGAACTTTGGAGTTTGTGGTTTAGGCTTTGGTAGGGATGTTTTTAATATGCTTTGGGAGGTGTTGGGGGTGATACAGACCTCTTTCTTCCATTACTTATCTTTGATTGTACACAGGTGGTCTAAAGACTGGAGATTTTCAGCTAAACTTGTAAAACTGTGTGAAAAATACCTATGGGATGTTATTAAGTCGAGATGTGAAACGTTCTTTTTTTTACCAATTTTTGCTACATGCACTTACTAAACTAATTGCCACGGATTGCCATGGAGACCAGCTTCAGGGCAAGTAAGACTGTGCTGGGGGAGGGATCTGTAGCAAAAAGGCCAATGAGAAGCACTTTTGGGGGCTTTTTGAAGCCAGGACAAGCCCCCTGCTCGTGCTGGGGCTGACAGCTGGTGGGAGGTGCTGCTGAGGGAGCCTGGGCGGAGCCACCACCGCCCCTGGTTCACCAAGCCTCCAGGTTATAAGAAGCCTCAGGGAGGGCAGGGACTAGTCCCTGGCCACAGGGCGCAGAGCGAGCACCCGGTGCTTGTCTGTGTAACCCGGCGGGTGCCTCAGCCGGCTGCAGTCTGTACGGCAGGGCGGTGAGCCTCTGCCAGTGTATGAGGTAAGTTCAATCCCTCTAAGTGGCCAGAGGACTAGGGGGCTCATCCCAACTGACCTTCGAGTCGCAAGGTGTCAGTTGCTTGTAGAGATCCAGCCATGGTTGCTACCTGGTCAAAGACTGTTAGAAAAGCTGTGGGCACCCAGACAGAGGCCCCACGCAAACATGTGGGTGTTCAGGCCTCTGGCTGCAGAGAGTGCCAGGGCCTGGCTCTTGTGATGGAGGGTAGGGGAGACAACACCTGTATCAGATGTGAACAGGTGAATGATCTGCTCAGCCTGGTGGCCGAGCTGAAGGATGAAGTGGAGAAGCTGAGGAGTATCAGGGAGTGTGAGGGAGAGATTGACTGGTGGGCCCGCTCCCTGAGAGTAAGGGAACAGGTTGAGGCCTCACATAAATCAGAGAACTCTCTCCCCTCTTGTCACCAAGCAACAGGAGGATATCTCAGAGAAGAGGGGGAATGGAAACAGGTCCCTGCTTGGGGAAGCAGGTGAGCCCCCTCCCGGCCCCTCCCACCTCCCCAGTTACCCTTGCAGAACAGGTATGGAGTCCTGCAGGAGGAACTGGCTGTTGGAGAGGAGGATAGTGCACCCAGGCTGGAGAAGTCAGAAAGAACAAGTCACCATAGACCCGGCATCACTACTAGCTCCAAAAGGAAAAGCAGACGGGTCATTGTTGTGGGTGACTCTCTACTGAGGGGGGCAGAGGGACCAATATGCCACCCTGACCCACTTCACAGGGAAGTCTGCTGCCTCCCTGGGGCATGGGTTAGGGACATGTTGGAAAAACTTCCTGCCCTGGTAAGCCATTCTGATTATTACCCCCTGTTAGTATTTCTGGTGGGTAGTGATGAAGTGGGTAGAAGGAGGCCAAAATCAATTAAAAGAGATTTTAAAGCCTTGGGACGGCTGCTTAAGGGATCAGGAATGCAAGTTGTGTTCTCCTCTATCCCTTCAGTGGCAACTATGAATGAGGAAATTAATAGGGAGAGGCAACAGGTCAACTTGTGGCTCTGGGACTGGTGTTATTGGCAGGGTTTTGGGGTTCTTGAGCATAGGCAGCTATACGAGACACCTGGCCTGCTGGGGGCAGGTGGGATGCACCTGTCCCAGAGGGGGAAAAGAATTTTGGGGCAGGAGTTAGCAGGGTTCATTGGTAGGGCTTTAAACTAGATATGAGGGGGGAAGGGGAGCTAACTGGGCCTGTCAGGATTAAACCCAAGGGAAGCATGTCAAGGCTTGAAGGATGCTGGGTTAGTGAGGACTCTCACTCTGTCTTTTCATTTGAGAAAAGGGATAGACGTTTAGAAATTTCTGATTGCGAACAATGGGAAAACCCTATCCCGAAAGGGGAAAAGGGTACTAGGCCAGGAGTTAACAAAGCTCATGGACAGAGCTTTAAACTAGAGGTGGAGGGGGAAGGGGATAAAACCAGGCCCACTGATAATGAGCCTGGGGGTAAAGGGTCAAGGATGGGGGTGAAATCGGGAGCCCAGCTCAAGTGCATCTATGCACGTAGCATGGGCAACAAACAGGATGAGCTGGAAGCCATGGTGCAGCAGGACAGCTATGACGTAGTTGCCATCACGGAAACATGGTGGGATGACGGTCACGACTGGAATACTGTGATGAGTGGCTATAAGCTCTTCAGAAGGAACAGGCAAGGAAGGAGAGGCGGGGGTGTGGCTCTGTACATTCGGGAGTGTTTTGACTGTTTAGAGCTGGATTCCAGTGATGACGAAGTTGAGTGTTTGTGGGTAAGGATGAAGGGGAAGGCTAACAAGGGGGATTTTGTGTTGGGAGCCTGCTATAGACCACCCAACCAGGATGAGCAGGTTGATGAAGTATTCTGTAAGAGGCTGGCTGAAGTCTCTCAATCGCCAGCCCTTGTTCTGGTTGGGGACTTCAACCTACCGGATATATGCTGGAAATATAACACAGCAGAGAGCAGGCAGTCTAGGAGGTTCCTTGAGTGTATGGAAGATAACTTCCTGACGCAACTGGTAGGAGAGCCTACCAGGGGAGGTGCCTCGCTAGACCTACTGTTCACAAACGAAGAAGGACTAGTGGGAGATGTGGAGGTCGGAGGCCATCTTGGTCTTAGCGATCATGAAATGGTCAAGTTTTCAATTCTTAGTGAGGTAAGGAAAGGGATTTGCAAAACGTCCACCTTGGACTTCTGGAGGGCGGACTTTAGCCTGTTCAGAACCCTGGTTGGGAGGGTCCCTTGGGAGATAATCCTGCGGGGCAAAGGGGTCCAGGAAGGCTGGACGCTCTTCAAGAAGGAAATCCTAAAGGCCCAGGAGCAGGCTGTCCCCATGAGGCGCAAAATTAAAGGGAGGGGAAAATGGCTGGCCTGGATGAACAAAGAGCTTTTGATGGGACTTAAGGAGAAAAGGAGGGTTTACCACCATTGGAAGAAGGGACAAGCAACTCAGGAAGAGTACAGAGATCTTGTTAGGTTATACAGAGAAAAAAATTAGGAAGGCAAAAGCCCAGCTGGAACTCAACCTGGCCATTAATATAAGGGACAACAAAAAAAGTTTTTATAAATATGTCAACAAAAAGAGAGTGAGGGAGAATCTCCATCCCTTACTGGATGCGGGGGTAAACATTGCGACCAAGGACGAGGAGAAGGCTGAGATGCTTAATGCTTTCTTTGCCTCCGTCTTCAATAGTCGGACCAGCTACCCCCAGGGTGTACAGTCTCCTGGGCTGGAAGATAAGGATGGAGAGCAGAACAACCACCCCGTAATCCAGGAGGAAGTAGTTAATGATTTGCTTATGCACCTGGACACGCATAAGTCCATGGGTCCAGATGGGATTCACCCAAGGGTACTCAGGGAGCTGGCGGGAGAGCTCACCAAGCCTCTCTCCATTATCTATCAACAATCCTGGTCAACAGGAGAGGTACCAGATGACTGGGGGTGGCCAATGTGATGCCCATCTACAAGAAGGGCCAGAAGGAGGATCCAGGAAACTATAGGCCTGTCAGTCTGACCTCGGTACTGGGAAAGATCATGGAGAAGATCATCTTGAGTGAGCTCTCACGGCAAGTGCAGGGCAGCCAAGGGATCAGGGCCAGCCAGCATGGGTTTATGAAAGGGAGGTCCTGCTTAACCAACTTGATCTCTTTCTATGACCATGTGACCCGCCTTCTTGATGCGGGGAAGGCTGTGGACGTTGTCTACCTGGACTTTGGTAACCAAAGTCCCCCACAGCGTTCTCCTGGAGAAGCTGGCGAATTATGGCATAGACAAGTGTACTCTTCACTGGGTAAAAAACTGGCTGGATGGCCATGCCCAGAGAGTTGTAATTAATGGGGTGAAATCCGGTTGGCGGCCGGTCACCAGCGGTGTCCCTCAGGGCTCAGTTTTGGGGCCGATCTTGTTTAATATCTTTATTGATGATCTGGATAAGGGGATTGAGTGCACCCTCAGTAAGTTTGCAGATGACACCAAGCAAGGTGGGAGTGTTGGCCTGCTTGAGGGTCGGCAGGCTCTACAGAGGGACCTGGACAGGTTGGATCAATGGGCCAAGGCCAATGGGATGAGGTTTAATAAGGCCAAGTGCTGGGTCCTACATTTTGGTCACAACAGCCCCAGGCAATGCTACAGGCTTGGGGAAGAGTGGCTGTAAAGCTGCCCAGCAGAAAAGGACCTGGGCATATTGGTGGACAGCCGGCTTAACAGCAGTGTGCCCAGGTGGCCAGGAAGGCCAACGGCATCCTGGCCTGTATCAGGAATAGCATGGCCAGCAGGAGTAGGGAAGTGATCGTGCCTCTGTACTCGGCCCTGGTGAGGCCTCACCTCGAGTCCTGTGTTCAGTTCTGGGCCCCTCACTACAGGAAGGACATTGAGCTGCTGGAGCGTGTCCAGAGGAGAGCCACCAAGCTGGTGAGGGGTCTAGAGAACAAGTCATATGAGGAGAGGCTGAGGGAACTGGGCATGTTTAGTTTGGAGAAGAGGAGGCTGAGGGGGGACCTCATTGCCCTCTACAACTACCTGAAAGGAGGTTGTAGTGAGGTGGGTGTTGGCCTCTTCTGTCAAGTGAATAATGGCAGGACCAGAGGAAATGGTCTGAAGTTGAGGCAGGGGAGGTTTAGATTAGGTATTAGGAAGAATTACTCTACTGAGAGGGTGGTCAGGCACTGGAACAGCCTGCCCAGGGAGGTGGTGGAGTCGCCATCCCTGGAGGTATTTAAGAAACGTGTAGACATGGCACTTCAGGGCATGCTCTAGTGCCCGAGATTGTTGGTTTGTGTCTGTTTGTGGGTGGGGTGGGGTGTGGCTGTGGGCGTTTGGTTTGGTTTTGGTGTTGGTGTTCTGGGATTTTTTGGGTGTGTGTTTTTTTGGGGTTTTTTTGTTGGTTGGACTCAATGATCTCAAAGGTCCCATCCAACCAAAAATATTCTGTGATTCTGTAATAATTATCATGCCATTGCAAATAAGAGGTAAATACCAACTAAAACCTCAGGATATTACAAAGCTGGATGTCAAGCAGTATGCAGTTTGAACAGCTACATGGTGTGATGAATGAGTTGACAACAGACTCGGGCGTCATGGTACATAATGACAGGTAGTTACTTGTGAGACGCTGAACACTGCACTATTAAAGAGCACTGTTTTCTTGTCAGAAAATGCAGTTGTACATGTCCGTGTCCTAGGGTATATTTTACCTGAAAAAAAAAGTTTTTAAAAAGAGAATTTTTTTAATGATAAAGCTTCTGTTTATTTAGTGACATATTTGAGACTGTGCTTTTTAAAATTGTATCTTAATATTATGATATAAACATTGCATGGTGTACAATCTAAGTTAAATACAATGAAACAAAATTCAAGAAACCTGTGGAGGAGGTAGGTTAAAAGTGTCTAAGGTCATGAATTATGTGGTTTTTGGATCAAGTATTGCAAACACTGATATGTTCATCCCATCACAAAAGACAGATTGACACAGTTTTGTTTGTTTATTCATTTAAATTTAAAAACACACACATAGAAAATCCGTGGCTTTCTAGGATTAGTTTAACAGATTATTAGATAATAGTTCATATTAAAGACCAAAAAAAAATACTTTTCACAGCTTGTTTCCACAAGAGTTCTGCCTTTGCACAAGGAACTATTACCATTTGTACTGCTGCCAAAGTGTGCCAAGTACTTTACTTTCCTTTATAAAACTTACCAAAATTTAAGGAATATTTAGAGATCTGCTTGTTATTTAAGATGTTTTCTTCTTCTCAGATCTCAAAAAAAAATATTTAGTGGCAGTGGTTTCTATGGGACAATGCCTAGACTTTTAGCCAATTCCTGTTGTATAGTGATGTACACAGTGGGGTTTATTTTTCGAAAATCAGGCCACTTCTTTGGTTAACACAATAGTGCCTGTACTCTACTAACACCTCTTCTTTCCTATAGCTTCAGTGGGAAAGAACCACTCAAGTGATTTTGACTCAGTCAAAAAATCTTCTCCTGGAGCCATAGCTGCTTGACCTACTTGAATTATTTAGGGAGCCCAAAGTTTCCACCGTGGAGTCTCTAAATATACAGAAGTAGATATTTTGTTTCCTATCATGTTGACCTCCAGGGGCAGATGGAACAACAATAATGCTGAACCCGTTGCAAAAGGTCTGCTGAGCATAGAGTAAATTATTTCTTGGAAAGGATGAGGAAGTAATGCTCAAAGCTGAGTTGGTTCTGTATGGGGGCTGAACAATGTGCAGTAGGGTTTTTGTCAGAGTTTTACCAGGAAATGTTTTAAAATAACCGTATCATTTTGATTTTGAAAATATGTGCTGATATCTTTGTACAGTCTAAAAGTTGATGAGATGAAATATAGCACATTTTTCTGGTACTTAGCTTTCTTAATTATGGAATTAAGCACAGTAAAACGCTATTCTGTTTTAAAATGTGTCTCTAAAGATATAGAACACTTTGGTCCTCCCCAGGAAGCCTGAGAGCTGTGATACCAGCACACTGGGTGTGCTGGCTGGGAGGCTGTGTTTTTTTCCTGAGCTCCTGTGGCTTCTAACCCCTCAGCTCACTTATTGTCTTCAAGGCAGCTACTGTCAAGTCTGAGCTCTAGATGGGCTGTAGCCCCCATATTTCCATTAGGATTTCAGCAAACTAATCATCTGAGGAGTGTCTAATTTTGGTAATCTTCATTTGCTAAAAACATTCTGTAGAACACCAAGCAATAATCCCCCACGTGCTTTTCTTATAATTTAGCAGTTCCCATCACTACCACCAGTGATCCCCACATCTGCAACAGCTGTAGAAATCTGATCCATTCTGAAGCTCTATTGAAATATTTTGAAGAGCAAACCAGTCTCAGCTATTACAGTTCCCTGATTAACAGCATGGGATAACAAGTCTTTGAAGAAGACTTATCACTCTTCAGGGAGAGAGGGAAGCTACTTGCTGTCACTGTATCTCTTTCTGACATCTGTTCTAGTGGGCAGAGACCTGTGACTTCGGTGATTAGCAAGCAACATTTTTAAATTATCTCAGTTACCATCAGAATTTTTTCAGTGGAAGTAAACTAATGAGAAGACTTGGCTGATTAAATAACATGAAAAGTAGTCATAACTCAGTGAACTTAAGACAGGCTCTAAAGAGTGGCAGCTCTAAAGACCATGGCAAATTGCTGTCACCTTAGCAAGGAACATGCTAAGGTCTCAGTTTCAGCCTCCCTGAAAATTATGTGAAAGTTATTGCCATTAAGGGAATTTTAAATATTTTTTTTTTTAATCAAGAATCATGAAATTCTGAGTTGCTTTAGAATCAGGGAAATGCAAAATCCTCAGGTTGCTAACAAATTAAGAATTGAGATTAAATTAGATGTTGCCAAATGTATAAGCAGGTTGAACGGAAGGGCAGAATACTGTGAAGAGAAATAAAGCAGTTTGCGGGATTTGAGTATATTTACTCCAGCATAATAAAAGTTAAAAAGATATTACTGTTGACTTTTAGATACATCAAGGAGGGAAAAAAAAGGAATTTTTTTAGGATATAAAGTGACCTTATCGTAGGAACAAATATAGAATATATGCCCAGTATCAGTCTATGTTGCTATGGCCATTCAAATAGCAGGAGCCACACAGACTGAAAACTTAGAGGAAAATAAAAGTTAAAGCAGTGAGGTTCCACACAGAAATCCTTTCCCATTCCCACATGTTTTTTTTCTGCTCTCCACAGTGTATTATCAAGCAAATGGAGAAATTCTTTTAACTCTGGATGCTAGCTACTGAGTTTGAGGTGCTGTCTTTCCCAAATACCTTTTGAAAAAAACTTGTTGGGATGGGTTCTGTTTGTTTCTTTGTTTTGTTGTTGGGGTTTTTTTCAGGTGACTGTGATGTTAGCTTTTGTGTAGATATAGCTATGCTCAGACACATGTATCTATTAAGAAGCTCTTCTTCCTGCAAGCCTAATGTCTGTAATAAGGCAGTAATCCACATGTCTGCACTGAGACAGGCATTCTGAAATGCCCTGTAAGCTCTCTCTAAAGTTGTAGGTATGATGCAGTGAGAAATGGTGGCTCTGCAGGGACCAGCAAGAAAATGAAATTGGTGGACATGAATACTGATTAAAGCTGGAAGTTTATGTTGCTATTATGGAAGTTCCTAGTATGATGAGGATTGTGCCTGAATAATAGCTAGCTTTCAAGAAATGAAGACTCCAGGTTGCACTAGGTCAGTGACAGGCCATACGGGAGCGTGTTTTCCCATTTAGTGATGCCAACAAAATATTAAGCAATACAAGTCCCTGGCTCTTTTAGTGTCAGTGGACCCACCAGCACAGGTTTGTGTAAAATTTATTTTGATTTGCAAACAACAGTATGTGAGGAAAATTGATGAACTTGTAAACCTATTGATAAAATGAAAGTGAGGTGTTGCAAATAGTATGGATTCAGAGACAAGAGAGACAAAATAAATTAGGGCTGAAATGTGATTTCAGTGCTTTGAGTATAGAATGAGACTTAACGTAAGGAAAAGAGAAGAGGCAAAATCATAGAGAAATCTTAAAAATGCGACTGTGAAACAAATGCTGGCATCCCCCAAGACACAGATATTTGTCTGAGTTCTCTTCAGTATAATGCCTCATTCTGTATAGAATTAGATTAATTGAAGGGGTTTATTTCTTTGAAGGCATGCATGAACTGCAGTTCTAGAGTCATTGCAATCAAGAAATGTTTTCATTATTTTTAAGAGGTTATACTTTGGCATTCCCTTAAAACTTCCATGATGATCTCCAGAGGTCCCTTCCAACCCCATATCATTCTGTGATTCCACTGCTCAAGTTCTGGGGAAAATAGAATTGGGGCATTGCAAAAAGTCAATTAGCTGCCCTATTTGAAAATTCTGGTTTAGGGGTTTATTCATCATTACACTACATTGATATAGCTTAACAGATATTAATATTCTTGCAGCTGTTTTGGCTCAATCCACTATGTTAATGTCTTGAATGTCTTGCTGCTGTGATGGCTACCTTGATAAAACTCTTTATACATCTATAGCATAAACAGTCTTTTTCTTCTATATTCTTATGCTTTCAACTTTTTCTGAGTGCAGTCAAACTGTGATAAGTAAGTCTTGTTATAACTGCAAAAAAAAAAGGTTTTAATTTGTTGAAAATGAAAGACTGTTGGTGTCAAGTGACAATGTGTTCAGCAACTCGTTTTTTTTAGTTCTGTGCATATTTTTCCTTTTAAGCCTGTTTTCACCATTTGTTGGTGTTGCTTTCTTTTCTTTAAAAAAAAATTACATTGCTGCTTTCATTTAAAAAGGCACAAATTCAGTTCACTTTTGTACTGAAAAAGCTTTTGGGCTATTGCCAAATTACTACTGATTATGAGCTGGGCTTTTTCTCCTTGATAGTTTTCACAAGCAAAAATATTCTGTGCTTGAAGAGTTTGACAGATGTCAGTGGAATATTAGATGTAATTCGTATCACTATATCCTTTGACAGCTAAGAAGCCTGGAGGTTTTGGATTAAAATTACAGAGAAACATTGAGGCTTTGAGATGAAGCATCAGTGATCTTACCTGCTGTTATTACTAGAAATAAAAATGGCTACATAAACCTTAAAAGCAACTAGATTAAAGTTCCCATTTTCACTGTTAGTTTTGCAAGTTTGAAGCTCCAGGCTCGTAGAGGTATTGCAAGTGAAGAACAGCTTCCCAAATGAAGTTTTGGTATGGGAAAGAGGAATACAAAGTTCACATTCTGCATGCAGAAAAACAATCCCATATAGGTGAAAATATTCTGAAAGATGGTATATTTCTCTGTTAAAGTGATAGGGGTTGTTATATGAAAATCTGTGACCCTGCCTTTTCTACATTCTGTTTGTAATTTTTATTTTTTTATATATACTGAAGGGACCTTACTTACTTCTCTGTAAGGCACATGGTTCATTGGAGGTCAGACACATGTTCTCACTTCCACACGTGCCATGATATTTTAAGACCCAAAAAAAGAGTGAAAAGACGGGCATTGCATGAAGTTAAATATGTTTCTCTGGAATCTTACATTCTCCCTTTTTGATCATAATATTTGAAACACTATCCACATTCAGAGTAAGGTTATAAATTTTATATTCTAAGATTAATATTTAGGATATGTATTCTTTTTTTTTTTCTGGACAAATAGTTCCCTTTTCATTAATAATTACTTTTATTTCCTAAGTTTTTTCATGTTTGCCTAAAAACATGCATCTTTATTCTGACTTTAATTAGAAATATGCAAGGTCAGCTGAATTTTGGTTTTAGAGAGACTAAGATAAATACATGAATTTCAAAACCACTTCCTTAGAAGTTCAACATACAGTTACCTTTCCCAGTAAGCACAGAGTGGAGGTAGGTTAGTGAGGGTGAAGTCCAGGCTGTCAGGCATACAGTAGTATGGAATTGTTTGTTGAACTTTAATAAAAGGTTTCATGGTTGCTCATTTGTTTGGAGTTTTTTTTCCTCATAAGCGACTAAACATCTGATGAACCTTGCCAAATCTGCAGCCTCCATGTTTCACACCAGAATAAAGTTTGTATTAGTGTGATGGCACAAAACCATAAAAATGTAGTCTAACAACATGGTCTAACATAGCTTCTGGCTCTTTACCTTAAACTGAAACCTGAAATTATTAAATACTTTGTGCATCTATATGTAACGAGATTTCTTCCTGATTCCCTTGTGAGATTCTTAGCAGGTTTGATAAATATACTGTGCCGTAAGTAACTGCTAGTCCTATGAAACAAAGATATGGATATACTGTTTTATCCTTTATATAATTCATGGCATAAATGAATTTCAATGACAGAATAACTTTTAATCATGTTATAAGTGTGAAAGTCCAAATCGTACATTTTATTAGAAGGTAAGGCAATCAGGCACTACCTGATGCCTTCATGCTGTGTGTCCCACAGTGTCCCTACCCCTTGCTTTTAAAAATATTGGCCTGTTCTACACTGCCAAAAGGCATTCGCACACAATAATAAAAGTATTACTGAGAATCTTGATGAGTTTTATGCATAAAATTGCTTCACGTTTTGAACTGTTATTAGCAGTTTGTGGAAGAGGGAATGAAAATGCAACTTCATTAACTGAATGCCAGATAAATGTGACAAAGCCTGGAAAAGAAACTCAGGCAGAGGACTTCTCTCCATATTAAACATCTACTATAGATATATATATCATTATTGAATCTGCTTTCACTAAAATACCTATGCATGAGGTTGTAGTATGGATTTGCAATTGCTATCACCAGTAAGAAATGTGAAATATTAAAAAAATATGCAAAATAGAGAAACGATCCTCTTTCTTCCTCTTCATCCACTTATTTCTGATGTAGCTAGATGCTTGTATTCTGTGGTTATACCTTGGCATTCATCAGAGAAATTGCACAAGTGGTTTTCCACACAATGTGAGAATAGATTAACTATGTTCTGAAGCAGGATTATGCCCATGTCATCTTCCTCCTGGAAAAAAAACCCAAACACCTGCTTGTTCCAATTGCTGCATATTTTATATAATGTAGAAACAAAAAACACTCCAGGTTTATTTTTTAATGCATTCTTACATGTGGGAATCATGTTATGATGCAACACATTGAGCTCAAAAGGGGTGAAGGTTGCAAGCAAATTTAATGTTTTCATTTTAAAAGTACCTTTGGAATACCCATGTTAATAAGCACTCTCGTGTTTGCAAAACAGATCATGGTAAGTATTTGTCACTGAACTTTAAGTAAAGTAACTTCTTACTGGCTTTCTGCAATATAAAAGTTTTGGGGATTTTTTTTAAAGACCTTGTAAAGTTGCCATTATACTTAAGGTAGTTTTTCCCTCATACTGTTCTGGTTCTTAGGCATATTACCTTGATTTCATTCTGATGATCGTAGAGCTGAATTCTTAATAACCACTGCATTTGAAATGATGGTCTGATTGGCATTTAGCCAATTTTAACCGATGAAATTTCATTATCAGAAAATATAGAACAATACAGAGTAAGTCTTAGCAGGAAAGGAAAAAAAAGTGAAGAAAATAATAATTGTTTGTATTTATGATAGAAAATAAGGCTGGAAGTAATCTTGGGAAGCCTCCCTGTCCTAAGGAAGTATACACTATACCTATTTATAGGTGTATATGTTTATTATTGTGTATATGTTTATAATTCCGGGTGGATTATGTCTTGTCTATTTAGGTTTTTTTGAACCTAATTAAAAGAAATGAAAATGTATCAGGAATATTAAGGCTAAAAAGGCAATGGCGTGTAGCATACAGTTGAAACTAGAGCAAAAATCCTGTCTTTTCCATCTTGGTTAATCTGTCCCACACTGCATTATGTACGTGGTAGTCTTTAATTGAATAATTTGTTATAGGGACCTCTATTGTGGTAGGTACTTTAGAAGAGAAGTGTATGAGACAGCGTTTTAAGAAGTTTTCTGTAAAGCCAGGAAAAATGGATTCAATTTCTTTCCTAGGCTTGTACTTTCTAGCACCTAGCGCTACAAAACATAATAGTGTACGTTTGGATGTTTTCAAATTTACTACTTCCTGTGTTCTAAGATTGCAATTTAAAAAAACATTTTTAAAATGTTCTTGTAAGAAGGAAATTAAAACAAAATATTTTCCTTGGAAATTCAGGGAGGACTCCAGAACCTGATTATTGCAGTGTAGCTGTTCTTCTCCAGGCTTTTAGGTTTCTGACCCCCATCAACATGATACAACTGCCCTTGATGCTGAAGTTGTGGATTCTTCAGCAGCCTGCCAGGAAGACAGGCAGAGAGATGGGTAGATTTCTGACAGTGCATTTAGGTCTTGATGAATCTGCATTTAGTCAGAAAAGTCCCAACCAGGTCTAAGGATGAACCAGTTCGAAGCAAATCATCACTGCCTTGAGATTTATCCCCGAAAACCTTGCAGAAATGTTAGCACTATATTAAGAGGTTTCATCTGCAAAGGATTGTATTTTTCATTGCCTGATGAAGGGGAGAGTCAATAAAGAACGGTTTTTTGGTTATGCCTTCGTGCCTAGAAACAACCAGTCTTGGCTGCAAGCCAGCCTTCTGCAGGCCAGCTCTAGTCTGTAAAATGTGCAGCTTTAAGTTAGGAAGCCATCGGGTCTCTGCAAATTTCCCATGCTCCACATCTGCTTTGCAATAGAGTCAAAATAGAAACTTGATCACCTGCTCTTACCAGTAAACACAATGCTGGGCCTGCGAGGAGTCAGGGCATGTTCAACGACAATTTTCAGAATGTATCGTTAGCTAAAATAAATCTGCTCTACCTCTGTTTTCAACATTCTTATCTAGGACCCACAGAACATGCAGTTATGTTGTAGTGGCTTGACCTCAGCTGGCCACCAGATGCCCACCAGGCCACTCTCTCACTCCCTGTCCTCAGCAGGACAGGGGGAGAAGATACAAAGAAAAGCTCTTGGGTCAAAGTAGGCACAGGGAGATCGCTCACCAGTTACTGAAACAGGAAAAGCAGACGTGGGGAAGATTACTTTAATTTATTGCCAATTAATAACAGAGTAGGATAGTGAGAAATAAAAAACAAAACTAAAAACACCCTCCCCCCACTTCTTCCCAGGCTCAACTTCACTTGTGGTTCCACCTTCTTTCCCCACATGGTGCAGAGGGATAGGGAATGGAGGTTGCAGTCAGTTCATAACATTTTGTTTCTGCTGCTCCTTCCTCCTCATGTCCTTCCCCTGCTCCAGTGTGGGGTCACATCCCATGAACTTCTCCAATATGGATCCATATCTGCTCCACCATGGTCATCCTCTGACTGCAGGGGGACAACCTGTGTCTTCTCGCAGAAACCACCCCTGCAACACCCCTTACTACCAAAACCTTGCCATGTAAACCCAATACATGTAAAAAGAAATGTTGATGCATCAGGGAGCTGTTAGCAAATAAGCAACTCTAAAGTAACCCTATGTAACTCTTCATTATTTACTTTGTGTCTCTTCTTTCATTTTTTAGTTTTTTATTATTGGAACTAGTATTATTAAAGCTCTCGGGTTTTAAGCATATCTATTTACTTTGATTATCAGTCAGTCAAACTCCTAATTCTTTTGGTCTGCCCTTCAGCAAAGTACTGGGGTGTTACTGACTTGGTATTAATATGCGAACACGGAGAGGTACATAGCTGGTGGACTTCTAGATGTTTCCTTTTTTTCCATTTTTTTTACCCATTTAAAAACTTCTGTAACAGTAATAGAAGATACCACTACTCAAATCATAGTTATTGTGTTTGGGCATATTTCTACTTCCTTTCCCTTTGGGATTGGTGTAATACCCTACCTGCCCTCCACAATTTTGCTAATGGTGGGGTGGAAGCCAGGTATCACCTGAGATAAAAAGTCTTCTGCTCATCTACATGAAATGTAGGTCAGGTCTCCTGGGATTTGTGAATATATATCACACTGTAAAATTACGTGACTTCTGCAGTTCTTGACCTCTCCTGAGGATAGCATACATTTAGTGATAGCACAAAAATCATGACATTAATTTATAGATTGAATTTGGAGTATTGACAGATGATGTATGGCAGGCTGAGCCTAGGGAGAGTTCAGTGTGTAACATGATAATTTACTGCTCCAAACCCAAAACACACAATCTATTTTTCATTCTCTGTCACTATTCAGCTTGCATCACATTTGGCTACTTACAGTGTGTAAGGTATATAGGACTGTTAGAAGGTTAACTCTTTCAAAACACCTTTGTCACTGAATGAAGGCAAGCTGAGAAGAATAGCATGTGTAAGAAAAAGTTTTGTATGCTACCAATGTGTACTTAACCAGGTATTCAGCATGGGATATTCTACTTCATGTACAGGCTAGGCATGAAAATTTTGGACAAATTGTGTACGTTTGGGTTGTTTTTTTTTTTATCCCTAAGATAAATATTTGATGTTCACTGTCCATCTATCTTCATATAATTTTGAGAGGTTTCTTGAAGTGCATTGCCAATATGAATGTTGCTATCAGCATTAAAACCCCAGTGGGCTGCTGAACAATCAGAATGGCAACTACAGTCAGAGTGATCGGTAAAGCTTATAAATTTGCATTTTGCTGCTGAGAACTAAAGCAATTCTTAAGACAGAACCATGTGTGAGACTACAGGTGTATAGTGATAGGCAAAGATAACGTTTTATCTGACTTTTGTCCACATCTTCGTGTGTTATTTTCTAGAGTTGTCCGAGCTTCTTTACTTGCAGAGCAAAGTTAATGTGTTCTCACAGCCCATTTAGGTTTTTTAATCTCTTTGGCTTGAACTATCATTTAACTTTTTAAGAACACAAGTAAATAATTTTTGGTTAGAAATAGCTCTAAATTTCATTAATTCAAAATGTTCACTTTTCCTGTGTATTTGAAAAGACTACCACATCTATAATTTATGTCCTTCAAACAAAAGCAGAAAATGTGCTCTCTTCAGAAACATACAAGAAGCTTTCCAGTAAATAATTATGGCCTCATAACCTCTGAGAGTAGCACACAAAATAATCTCTTGTATTCTTACTATCTGGAGACATATCCAGTCCTTTTCTGAATTTTATACAGTACCATGTTTATCTTTTAAAATATCAATTCTATTTCCCAGTGGTTATGCATTAGTTTTAACAGTAGTCTTATCAAGACTATATTTCCTGAGAGTAGTCTAGAGCCACTGACACTGGCCACTGGTTTTGAGATTTAACTAGAATAGTTCATTAATCTTCAAAAATAGGGTTGTGGTTACAAACACGCAACAGTTTCTTTCATATTCCCAGATTTCAGGTGTGTATGCAAATGAATTACAAATATAACAATTAGCAGAGATTTCAATTACTAAATAGTGTGTTCCGAGGTGACTGAGATTCCCCTGTTTACAGTAATTGATGATCTTGGGATGAAGTTCCAAGCAAGTCAGAATTATTTCTCTCAAAGAGAGGACTCGGACATTTCTCTGGCAATAAATAAGAATGTTTTCCTGAATTAATTTTACTGTGTGAGTAGTTCCTCTGTCAGTTTGGGATGGTCAGCCTTAAATTCTCTGGGGATCTTACACTAAATCCTTTCTTTTTTTTTATTTCAAATAGGGAAATTTATTGTAAGGCCAAGAAACAAATTGTGCTTCAGATGTCCAAAGAAGCTTATTTTTTTAAAATAAGGCTTTATCAGCCATAATCAGTGTTCCTTTTAATGTAGTTTTAAAGTAGCATGGTTTTAAAAGTGGCCCAAAGTATGCTGCTCTTCTTCAAATCACTATGACATTAATTGCAATTCAGTCTTTTCCATATCAGCTCTAGAAAAGCTTTCTTGTTTCCAATTTGTCTCCTAAAGCATGGCTGCTTTTAAAGTTTTGTTTAAAGCAATTCCAACGGCTACTAAATATGCCTTGCAAGTTAATCTAAGGTTAAAACTGAAGTTAATCAATGGAAAAAACAATAAAGGGAGCTGTTGACTGCACAGGTCTTCAGAATTTGCATTTTAGTTTTTAAATAGTCATGTAGTTAAATCTCTTTTTAATTTTGTTTTGAAACTTAAAAATAGTGTATTCATGTGCAAATAAGTCAAGTAAGGTGTTAATGATGGAAAATATGTTTATTTTAGCCCTCCATTGAAATAGCGACCACTCATTTGAAATTTTTATATAAAAATATGGAAATTTTATATTCTTATTTGTGGACTTTTTTGCATTTTTAATTTAGATTCACCTTTTTTCAATTTGTAAATTTTCCAGAAAGCAGAATAAACATCATATTAGATTTACATTTTTCAGGTGGTTGGTGGATCAAACTTGCAAAGCTGTTTGATAGTTTTTGATGATCACGTAGTGTGACAGTTCAGTACATCGTTTCAAATAAGTTTTGGATTTCTTTGTAGTAAAGGGATTATTTTTTAATTAATTCAAATTGACCAATCACCTATTTAAATCCTTCTACATGCCATGGTGAAGAGATAATCAACAATTATGTTCACAAAAATAATGTAAATATTTCCAAACTGTGTTCATGTTTTTCTTCTAACAATGCATTCATATGCTGTCCTGGCATGTGTTAGAGGTTTGAGCTTCATGCTCAGTAAAATCTAGATCATATGTATTAATGTTCTGGCATCAAGTGAAGATTTGAGCCTTACTTTGAAGTAAAACTGCATATTCATTAGAATTATGAGGAATTTTGATCTAATTTTAAATGATGGAAATCTAGATCTGTTTACAATCTGGAAAGTTTACATTTTGAAAATATGGGACATTTCTTAGTCTTTCCATGTTTGTGTCTGTATCTGGACTTAATTTTACACTGTTTAGTTTTTTTTTTGTTTTGTTTTGTTTTAAACTGCACAGAATAAGATTATGAGCAGCTCTTATTGGACTGCCTCTTTATTAGATAGCATTAAGGAGTGATTAGCCTGCATGTTTATGATCATGTAAGGTAAAGCTGAAAAACTGATATTATCAAGTTGCTTGTTTGTTTTCTAAACTAAGCCTTTCCTTAAAAATGTGTGTAGTCCTAAAGTTAAAATACCGGCATAATGTTGTTATTTTCCTAGTAATGAAAGCATGAAAAACTGGTCTATTATGGAGCATCATTTGCTTCTAAACTAGATATAATTGCAAGTAATCCCCAATTTAGGAGAAAACAGGAAGGCCTATTGGTTAAATTATGTAGACTTAGAATTAGTGAAGTGGAAAAAGGAATCAAGTCAGTCAGCAAGGTGATCATTTAATCATCTTTAAAGCAAGAGCAATGCCTCACTAATACATACTATCTCTGTTTCAACAAATGGGAAATACTTTGTAAAGTGTCCCCCAAAGATAGCTCTTTGGACTGATGTAGGAAACTCAGTCAACTCCATTTCAAAATGGTACTTGCTCAGTGACAGTATGAATTTGTCTATTTCTTTAAAGTTCTTCAGTGGCCAAACCTCTCAGTAGCATAGCATTTCATTTCAATTTCAAGGGGAAAAAATAAATCAATCCTGTAACTGAAGTTTATATTCCATAAATAAAACATGAATTCAATATTACAGCTGTTTTTTCTGCCCAGATTGTGTTACGGATAATTTTGACTGGACCTAGCAATTGAAATAATCAAATTAGAGAATTTGCTGTGGGCATATAAAATTAATGTGGCTCATAAATGTGAAATGAAAGAACATTTGAACGTGCTAATGGACAATCTTCTAGATAATTAAGCTAACCTATCTAGGAAAGACAGGTTTTGGTAGGTATGTTCCTATAAACATTAGTCCAGTAGGAATGACAAAATGCGTTACTGTGTAGCTTCTGCTTTATATTCTAAACATCTACAGTCATACCGTGGTAGCTTTGCTTGAGCACGCAAGGAGGTTAGCCTAAACTTTGCTATAGCATACAATCACCTTGCTGAAAAAGTGAGAAGTGAATTAAATAAGGTGTCTGACATTTGTCTTCTCTATTCTCTTTAGCAATGGGAAATGAAATAATACAGGAAACTAAAAAAATCAAAGTAATTTCAAAATTTTTTTGCTTAGTGATAGTGTGAATCTTTTCCAAGTGTAGTATAACATCCATGACATCTATGTGATTCAGGAAGCAGTGCTCCCAGTATATGTCACTAGACAGAGGCACACCCATTAATAAATGCTGTCCTTGCTGTGTTACTCATCAGTAATAGAGTACAAATCAGCATTATTCAGGTATGCAACCTCTCTATATTATGTTTGTCTAACAACAATTCCAGCATGTGCTGAGTATAACTAGTTTTCTTTGCACATGACATTTCATGCTGACAGTTATACTTTTTGCTAGGAAACGTTTATTATTTATCTATAGGAAAAGACTGTAGTTTATTGTGGTTAAGAACCAACTGAAAAGAAATTCTAAGGATCCAGTGTCATTAACTAGTCCTGCAAATGCAATGCCCTGTTATGCATTTCTTGATATTTGGAGATTTTCTCAGATTCGTATCCTATCAAAAATTGCCATTTTAGTTAAAAACTAGACATGAGTATAATAAAAATTAATACTGTACGACCACAATCTAAGTGGAAAGGCTTAATGTCTTAATTTCTAAGGGTTTATTTTCGAAATCTATGATCATATAGTACTAGAAAATGTGAGTAGGAAGGAGCTGGAAAAAGACATGTATGTTTCTGCATGTGATTATGTCAAACTACTTTATAGGCAGTTTGCATCTGTGTGCATGCTAAATTAAGAAACTGGTGGTAGCCCATGAATTATGAAGTTTTGAATCATTTTAATTTTGTAAGGTTTTCACATCTATAATTTCAGTCGTCTTTGTGAATCAAATAGAAGCCAGCATGTAAAAAAAATTGTATGTATGCTGATGAAGATTATTATGAATTCTGAAGAAATATTGTCTTTAATGGATGTCTTGAAGAAAAACTACAAATTTATAACTCTAAGTAGTGTATATGTAAAAATCTTCATTCAAATATGATTTTTGTACTTAAAAGCATTATACATGTATTTGTCAATACAAACCTTGGGCTTCAAGAGGGATCAGATCAGTGGTGTAAAGGAAGATGCCAAGTTTTCCATTGTAAACGGAAAAGATTTTCTCTCTTTCTAGCTTAGTAAAGCACTACTCCTCCAGAATTTCACTGTCGTTTTTATAACAAATTTATTTAGTTTGTGCTTCAATCTACTATATTACACTACTCGTTTTAGTCATGGAAACCGATTCATTAATTTTAAACGTTATAAAGATTCTATGCAAAGGCATATGTTATGGTTTATTATGAAAATGTAAAGAATAATAAGTGTCTGACTGCCCTTACCTGACTCAGTAAAAAGGAGAGAATTATGCATTTAGTTGCTTTTTGTGATTTGGCTGCTAGTATTTTCTCATCATAACACTGATCCAGGAAGAAAACGCTGATGTCAAATTCATTTGTTTATAAGTCAATAAACTCCTGGTTACCTTTACACATCACAAAAAAAGAAGGTGGTTTTTTCGCATTTTTTAAGGCAAAAAAGCTAGGAGTAGGCCACAGTTTCCAGGCAGAAGGAAGAGTAACACTGCAGTCAGCAATTTCCTCATGTAAAAGAATTAATGCAGAAAATAAGAAAGAACGTATAGCAGCGTATATATTGTACGTTTTTTTGTCCATTTGTTGAGTGTGCACTGATGGTGCTAGGTAACTGCTTTCAAATGACAATGATCAATTTTCTCATCACTACTGTTAATAACTCATTTCTGTTTATAATTGGTTTTCCAGCTTGTTCTCTCCATGAAAAGCTATCAGCCAGGGAGAACCTGGATTTGAATTTAGCTTAGGTCATGAGAGATCCCAAAGAGGAGTTTTGCCTGGAGTCCAAGTAAGGAACACAGAAGGAGACCAGTCTTTGCTAGTGTATGAATCCAACTCTTCCATAAAGGAAAGGATGTCTATCGCCTGCTCTCTAGTACTGTGTGTGTTTATAAATCAGTTCACACGGTAGTTCTAAGTACCAGTCGGTCACCAGTGTGCATAAATTACAACTTCAGATGCTGTTTTTCACTGTAATCAGCACCCCTGATTTACAAACCACAATCCTAACCTTTCTGTGCAGTTCTCACTTTATAAGGTTCAAAATATTAAATTTAAACATTCGGTATACTTTTATGATGAGTTGTTTACCCTTAAATAAGGATGAAAAATTTGAAGTAAAACAATCTTTCATCAGTGAGTCTCCAGTTAACATGGCCTTAAGCCATCATTCAGCAAAGTTTTTGAAGTTTCAAATGATTTAATTGTGGTGTGTTCTGTAAGATTGCACTCATCAAGACTTATTCTGATTTTCTTGGAGGAAAATGACACATAATTGAAGTTAGATCTATTTGCTGTTTTCCTGGTTCAGCAAAGGACAGAGTTTTGCTGAGCTGAATCTTAGAAGTGTTCCACTGAGTAAAAAAAAAAATAATAAAAAAAATTTTAAAAAATTGGGATTCTGAGTTTCAACGTTAAGCAGACTGCCTCTTCTCAAGCAGTATGTGTCTCTTACTTAAGACCATGTTGGTAGAGATATCAGCGGTGCATATCAAAACCCAGGAATCTAAAATGGCATAACTTAGATATTGTATTTTAGGAGACTAATACTTACAGGAGATTTTGCCTGACTGGAAACCATCTGTTTTCATAGAAATTCAAAGAATGTCTATTCTCATAAAACATTTTTTAATTCAAATAAAATTTAGGTGCATCAAATGTAGGGACCCATTTATTGCTGAGAATAAAAGATACAAGAAAGTGTAAAATAAGAGTAAGAATTCATAATAAAAAAGAATCCCTTTGGGTTTAAATTCTGTAGATATGAAATTTGAGAAAAACATTTCTCATTAAATTTCCTTAGATACTAACTCCAGACTATGCAACTTTTAAGGTTGGTTTTTGGTTGGGTTTTTTTTTTTTTTTTCTTTTTGCAGCACTACCACTTTAAAATCCACAGAGGATAAAGCAAAAGACACACAGAGTCATCTCTAGCTAATGCTTAGTTCTGTTTGAGAGTAAAATTTTACACAGCTGGAAATCAAATAGAACACATACCACAGTGTTACGATCTTGCAGATTAATTCAGTCAGAAGTTGTCTGCAATTGCTTTGAACCAATTTCTTTGCACTTCCAATAACAAAAAATCCTGCTTGTTGACTATAATAGTAACAAGGACTCACGTCTTTACAATACTAATTTTAGGGTCTGGGGGAAAATGCTGTATTTCTTGGGCAATGGAAGCACAGAAAGAAAAAAAAATATTCAGGAGGTTTTTTATTTTGAAAGTGGCATATAGCACTTTGCAGGAAAGGTTTCCTAGAGCCTTAGAGCAACATCAGAAGGGGGCAACACTGACAAACAGTGCCCTCAGTGCTCAGCCAAAAAATGGAACAATGTTTAATAAATCTTAAGTATTCAAAGCTGGAAGTCTTGCTTTAGTCAGACATGTTTAGCTAAAGAAAGGAAGACAGGGAGATTCCAAAGACTTCCTAGTCTGCTAGTCATTGTCTGCTCCTACTGATTGAACGCAGAAGATATTCAGATGGCTGGAGTGAAAGTCCTGTGGTCAAAGGCATAAGAGCAATGAAACATACAGTGGCAACAGTGCATGTTTTTTCTGCCATGTATTGAAACTAGTCTTTATCACTTTGAGTTTGTATAGGAAAATAATGGTTTTAGAATTATTTACCTTATCTAATAGTATTTCTGATCTTCAAGTGGCAAGATTTGTCAATATTTCAAGGATAAGACTGAATCTTTAACATATAACAAAAAAAGGGAAATTAACCTTAGGATTTGTACTAGTTTATTTGGGTATGGATTCTCTTATTAGACCATAAATTAAACATTTGACAATAGGAGAGAGGCATATTTTAGATCTACGCAGAAGTTATACAATTTTCCATGCATGTAAGAAAAGGCCCTATAACCTTTCAAGATGAATAAAAGTATTATTGGAGTAGACTAAATCTGAAATATTAAGAAGTTTTAAGCCAGACAAGTGCTATTGCTGACTGCCAGTCATGGGGTAGCTGCATAAGTTGATGTGATAGCATCCTCTGTGTGTTGTTACTGGTGACATACCTTTTGGGACACTTGACTGATAGTGTTTATATCATTCCCACTACAGACAAGCTGCCTGAGGTTACTTTACTTTCATGCCATTGTCATTTAATGTTAGTAATTGTTGAAACAAGTATGGATTGACAATCCTGGGGAAGCAATTCCCATGCCAGATTCTTGTAACTGGCCTGTTAGTTTCAGACAATAATGTAAATGTTTCTTCTATGTTCAGGCAGGTTTTCATAACTATTACTTTACACTTGAAAGAAAGTTTGAATTGAGAGTGAAAGTTGGCTAGGGATATTTTTGAGTAATGATGCTCTGTCAACTCACTGTTGATCTGTTGGACATACTAATGCTTGATAAACATTTATGGTATAATGAAAGTCACTAGTCCTCAGCATGAAGCAGTATACATGATCTGTAAGGATAACCATAAATCTACCTTCATGGACTTATTTATCCACTAAATAGCATTTTCTTCCCAGAATGGCATCATTCATTTCTGTAGGACTAATCACTGAGTAAAGTGATATTCATTTTTTTTAATAGCAGAAATTAGCCAATAATAAAAAAAAAAAAAAAAGGAGTCCTGAAGTTACATTAACACTAGTATTGAGCAAATAAAATCACTTTCTTGTAGATTAACTATTTTCCTTCATTTTCACATAAACTCTCAATTTTTTAAACAAGTCAAGTAGGTTCTATTTCTGTATGAAAATTATATTCTCAAGCAGCATTTCAGATGGGAAACTTCATTTCTTACTGCTTTAACTTTGGTTAGAGACTGCTAGTCTGTGTTGTGGGGCATTTATTTCAGGGTTTGAGTGAAAGGTGCTCTTTCACTGCAATTTTGCACTGGAAAGGAGGAGCAATGTAGGTAAGAGTAGATATTATATGCAACTAAAGTTTATTTTAGGTAAATAGTTTAACGGATAGTAACATCAATATGATAAATCTTTTTAAATACTGTTATTGCTTTCAAAAGCATTCACTTAACATTGTACATGTTTATATTATAGACAGGATAGTATACAGTCTAGCAGCTGAGTGCTGGTTATTCAAGCTGACACTTTTGATCCGACTTGCAGAAACGAAGAGGATATTGTCAGGAAAATGTCAGTTTTCATAAACCCCTATAAGTACAGGGATACACAGCTGGCTATTTGCAAACAGGTACATGCCCAAATTAAAAAAAACCCTGTTTGTGATGTATCTTGCAGTATCCCTAGGTAAGTGTGGATGATTTTTGGCAGATCCATTTTAATTTTATTATAGCTAATAAAAGTCTTTTGGCAATTATTGCAATTAACTATGCTATCCTTATGCCAACACAAGTTTAAAATAGCAAATTATGGGAAAATAAACGTTTCTTTTTGTATAATACTTAGATTATATCTTCACTCAGTTAAAAAAAAAAAGTGCATTAGCAAAATATACCAACAAAGTTACAGAATGTGTCCTTATTCTGTAATTATTTGTTTAGACTGCTTAGATTTGTTTAGATTGCTGCATTATTCAATATTTTCTTAAGAAAAAAAATTTATAATTCTCAAATTGTACAGAGAAAGGTGGGTATGTCATGAAACTGATGGTATATTCAAAAATATGCATACATTTTAATAGCTGGAAACAGTTAAAATTTAAGTGTCTTATGATATTAAAAGAAAAAAGTGACAATGACATGTCACTGACTCTTTTTTTTCTAAACAGTGCTGTCAGATTTCCTTTAAAATATTTTTCCACAGCCTGAATATAGAGCATTTTCAGGAAATTAATAAAATTTAACAGTATACATTCATCACTTTTCCTTTGCCTTTTTGGTTCAGAGATTTACACTTATGCAATAACAGGACACTCTACTCCAGGTAAAAGATTCAAAAATCACAGTTCAAAAAAAATTAAAAAAAGTTTCCTTAGAGGTACTACTAGTTGAAGTCCAAGCAAAAATTCTATATATGAATCCCATATCTCATAAAATGTCTTCAAATATAATTGGTCAATAAAAAAATCATTTTAATATTTCTTTCAGAGTTACATCCCACTATCTTTGTTGCTATTTAATTGAAATCAAGTTTTAGTCTACATACAGACTAATTTTCTGTTCTTTTACGCTGAATGTCCCCTTCATTGCTTCCTATCATTTAACAAAAAAATTGCTTAATTCATGCATAGCCAGCGTTAATCAGTAATAAATGTTATTAAACAAAATAAGGACTATCCTCCAAGCAATGACAAGAAATAGCCATGCTGCTTTGCATTTGTATGTGTTTGAGTGTGTGTGATATGCTCTAGCGAAAGTGCCATAAGTAGCAGAGACACTTTTAGATAACATATTTTAAATATTTATAAAATAAAATCATGTTTGAATCATCAAAGGATGATATATATCCTGATAATGGATACAGGTTTTTTAAGGTATTATTGATTTTAATAAGGAATTACGTGCCTGCAGGCAATAGTATTATTTGCTAGTGAAAAAAAAATGAAATTAATTTGCTGCATGTATTGTATGTAGTGCAGTACAATAGCACATCAGTCCTTTGGGGATCCTATGATTTTTTTTTTTCCTATTAACTTCTAATTAAGGCTGGGTGATTTTTAGAAGACCCAAACTGGAAAGTGGCTTGTCTGCACCATCTTTGTTTCTTGGTAGAAAATATCAGATGATATTGATATCAGTCCTAGTGAAGCAGACAGGATAGATTCTCCAATTTCATTCAGAGTAAGAATATTCAGTTGGGTTTGGACCTCTTATAGGTGTAGTTTAGAGGGAAGAAGAGTCAAACAATTTGTGCAGGAAATGCATAAAATGTTTCAGAAGCGGAGAAACTAACATTCTAGGTTTATATATTTTGACATTAAGGAACACTCAAAAAGTAAGGGAGGTTTTTGGATTTGCACAATGGCAGTGTTTGTTATCCTCCTCTAATAGTGCATACATGTTATTTCCAACTTAAATCCTTGGTCACATCACTTTGTGTGGGCTGCATGAGAAGAGGAAGAGACAAACTTCCTCATCTCTGTTTTTAAACTTTAAGAGGTGCGTATAAATTGACACATTTTTTTTACAAATGCAATAATTTGTTGCTGGTGGTGATTGAAGGGATCTACTGCAATGGAGGGGACTGTTACTCAGGGAGACAAAAGCAGAACTGAGTAGGAGTGGTCACCTCTTTGGGGCTTTATCTCAGGCTAGTGGCATTCGACTGTGCTGGCAACTTGTGGTGGGTGATGAAAGGCTCCTGTAAGATTGTGCAGTGTAAGCACAGGAGGTAAATGTGAAAAAATGTGAAGTTATCAGGATTCAGAAGGGATTTGATTTAGTCCCTGCACAAAATGCTTCCCAAGTTAGGAGTCTGAAAACAATCCCATCTCTAGCTTTAGAGGCCTAGAGAATCTCTGAGGACAGTGAAGTGAAATATATCCTTGTATCTCTATCTCTGCCCTCCACCACTTCCCTGTAGAATATTTTGTGTAACATAAAGTGTTTTAAACCATAAGTAGCAGAAGAGCTCTTTCACTCTTACAAATTTATAATTCTGACACCATTTGCCAATATTATTTCATCATCTTTATTATATCACCAAACCCATTTATCATTTGCAATACACAACTTCAGTGGTTGGCGTAGGCACAGCACCAGTTTAATCACCTGGGAACTGAAGTAGAAATGACATATAATCTCAGGCATGACCTAGAAGCTCAGGTAAACTGCAGGGAAATATTGCTAATAACAAGATGTGTGTTTTCAGATAACAATTTTACAGATTTGTTCCCCAAAATATTTCTTATGCAATAAACAGTGCCTAATTAAGGTCTCCCATCTCTTTGAATTTGATCTCACTTCATGACATTTATATAGCAGCATTTTCTGATCGAGTAACAGTAAAGATGAAAATGCAAGTATTTGGATTTTATTTATAGCTGTGAAAGCATGCTTTACAATTTATCATTCAGTCTAAGAATTCAGTTATCTTAAAAGGAAACTAAATTTTTCAATGACAAGTACCAGTTACAACTAAAAACTCAGCATTTACCACCAATAAATCTAATCTATGTGCATTAAAGAGAAGAATTTTGCTGATAGCTTTTTATGGCTTGGTTCCACTGTAATATTTCATCTGTTCCAATGTATCTATATAATCAAAGTGAAGAAATAACAGTTGTAGCTGCGTTTTGTGATGTGGTAGCTGTCATTCTTAAAGATTGCTACTGTGACTGAAGCATTTATGTACTAAAAATTATAATAAATAAATTTTAAATATCATAAATAATATTTAATTTGTTATCCAGAAACACAAAACATTCTATAGACCTTTTACAAAAAAATGGTGAACTGCTTTATAGATGCACATAATGAAAGGAGAAATACAGCTTTAGCTTTGAAAGGTAACTCACCTGCTTCTAAAGAAGATTTCACATGTCTGTCAAGGAAAAGGTTGCAGGCAATCCCTTGCAAGTAAGAAATAGCTATTAGGATGCATTAGGTAAAACTACCTCGCAGAGTGCCATCATACCCTTGACCTTACAAACACATTTGTAGATAATGTTGTTGTTTCTGACAGCAGACACAAATCCTCACAGTTCTGTGGGAAGATATTTCAGTTCTGCATGGAAACTATATTTTCTGTAGTATTAAGTCAATCATTTTTGTAAGATACACAGTTTGAGTATTACAGTAATACAATGCATGTTATACCCCACACTTTGCAAAATACAGCCATGGTCTTATAATGCTTACAGTAATATAAGTTCCTTCTGTGTGGCAGTTGGAGAAGGGTCTAATCTAGGTCTAATCACCAATGTCTGGCAGTGAAGAAGCAGCAGCTTAAACTGCCAGAGTCAAACATTCTGAAAGGCAGTTTCTGAATCCAGACTTTCAAGATCTAGATGTTCCTGTCATAGAGAGAGGCAAATGGATTGAGGAGATGAAAATAAGGACTCTTACAAGAAACAGCTTTCTAGAACAATGCGTCTTGTTTGTTTGTTTCCCAAAAAATCTGCTGGAAATCTGGTGAGAGAATACATATAAATAGAACTTGTTGCTGTTACATGAATCCTGTTTTGAATATATATTGATGTTAAATTAAGCTGGATTTATGGAAATGCCAATATGTTTTCCTTTCTCCTTAGACGTTTGTAAAATTAGAAAGGTTAGTTTAGTGTTTGTTTGCCATCATATCATTCTACATTTCCAGAATGTACCCTTTCAGGCCGGGTGCAGGCACAGTGAAAGAAAGTAATAAAATGCAGATTTTGTAAAATACATAAAATGTTATATCCTGACCATGTGCCAGGAAAAGCTACAGGCTTTATATAGAGCTATGCGTTCTGTCAGCATATATATTGTTCTGCAATATGATTTAGGCAGAAAAGAAACGGTGAGGGGGATGGGAAGGAAACATGGGAGCACTAGACTAGATTTGCATTGTCACCTTTGTGCTGCCAGCCTTTCTGCAATGATTTCCCTGAGTTTATCTGTAGCTGAAAGCATATTTTGGGAGACTCAGTGTGAACCCTCCCTGGGGGAGCTCGGCTTACCCATATGATGGTGCACTGCCCCGCACACTCCCTCTGCGTGCTGCCAGAGTATGGCAGCATGTCTTGTAGTCCACTTTTGTCATCTCCCTGACATGAAGCCCTCTCCATGGGAAGGTATGATTTATAGGCACAGCTCTGGTTCAACAAATAACCAAGGAAATAGCAAAGACTGAAGGAGAGGAAGGGAAAACAGGAGGGAAATTTCTTCATGCATGACCAGAAAATGAATTTTGGAGGTAGGCTTTTAGACAAATTCATCTTATTCCTTTTAAAAGCCCTAAGTTTTTATTGCTGTCCAGAGATATACCTGTTCTCTCCTTACTTCCATCAAGGAGGCTGTATCTGTAGAACTGTTAAGGAACAGTATGTTGTTACTTCAGTATTTTTTTCTCACATACAAAGTTAAATCAGTATTTTTTTCTCACATACAAAGTTAAATGCCATCTGGATGTTAGTGACAGAAAGTTCTGTCTCTTACAAGCAGAAGTTGAGGTTGTTATTAGAAAACCAATTTTGGGGATCTGTGCTCCAAGACAAAGACTGCAAAAAAACCAGGAAGGATAAGGGAAACCCCTTTGCTTACATCATTCTGGACAAGCCCCTGAAATTGTTTGTGTCCCTGTGACAACAACATTTGGCTCTCAAAAATCCCAAAACAGGCTCTGCCTGGGAACTCAGTCAGCTGGTAGCCAGAGTAACTCAGGAGAAATCTATTCCTGGATTATTCAGGACCCTGAACAAAGGATGGTATCCAAACATTCTTGGAGACCTGAAATTGCATGCCTGTCTCCCTTTCTTGTCCAGCAAATGTTTCTGTCACTTAAGATCTATGCCTAACCAGGCAAGGATTTGAGGACTGTACCAATTAGGCATGGAAAGATTTTCCTTGGATATAAATTTTCACTAATTATAATGAGTCATCATCACTAGGTGCTTCAGGGCTTGCATGCAGTATTTTTTCTATCTCTCTGAATTTCAGCAATGCATGGGAGAGATTGTCACGAAAGTATTTTCCAGATGTCCCCAAAAATAGAAATGAAAAAACTGTGGCAGTTTAATATAGACATTTCTAAATGACTGGAGTCACTCACTCCTAAAGATGATCAGATATAGACTGACTGTGACAATGGATGCTCAGCGTGTGCCTGGTGCCAAGCCTGCTCTCCAGAAAGTTTCCCTAAGGTGAAGCCTACTCTGTAAAAAAAGGCAGTTGGCCTAGTTATATGATTTTTGTTAGTTGTGGTTTCACACTGTGTGAAAGCCAACTTGAGATACTACTTGTTTGACCAATGCCAGAGATTTTGTGATGTTAAGTTTGGGAGGTGGATAGGATGAGGCTGGGTGTGGAGGAGGGGCTGTTGTGGTGTCTTGGGGCTTTATGCCTCGGGGAATTTATATCTTGTAGACTAACAGATAAGGAGCTTTCAGATGTACGTGATTGGGATGCAACGGAGGACTGGGAAAGAACTAGGAGGTTTTGAATTTTCATACAAATGTTCCAACTAATGCCCAAACTTCTGTGAGACGAAAAGAAGGTGAACAGAACTGAAGAAATTAATTATTCAAGCTAACTTGACAGGCATAGCTGTTCTGTACAGCAGAGAAGGAAGTTTCAGATTTGACAATGCTTTTATTACTGTTTTTTATCTTTCCTTCTAGAAAAATACTCCAGAAGCTTTAGAAACAGAAAGTTTTTTAATAGTTTAGATTCACCTAAAGAGCAGTAGAGAATATTTCAGATATTATATCTAATGTTCTTCTATATCGCATTTTTTCTTTCAAGAAGGTCTACTAGGAAGATAATGCCTTGAAAACTCACTAGTCCTTTCTCTTTTTTGTTAACTCTACCTCCTACCCTCAAATTTCAGAATGGGAGATGCAGTCCTGATAGTCTAAACCCCTTTAGAAATTCATAAATCAAGGCAAAGGAATAGGTGTGGAAGTTTATGCTAATAACTCATGTTTCAACACAAGCGTATTGTCATAAATCTGGTCAGTAAGAAGGTATTGATTTAACTTCACTTGGTTTTGAGTAAAATATTAACACTAACTTTTTTTTTCCTGTTTTTCCAGAACTAGAGGCAGAGGAATGGTGCAAACATCTTTGCATGGAGTGTCTAGGAACCAGGCTCAATGATATAAGTCTTGGGGAACCAGATTTGCTTGCTGCTGGAGTCCAGAGAGAACAAAATGGTAAGTAATTTTGTAATTGCTCCTAGATAATTTCTTAAGTTATCAAATGCAATTCCCATGTTATCTTTGATTGTGTTTGTTGTTGCTAGACTTTTTACTATTAGCTAGAAGCACATCATTAATAACTAAACCTTTTTATGTGTTTTTAAGGCTCATTCCTATTTTTTCTCAAATAAAGATGATTAAATTCCATACCAAATAGCATGGATAGAGTGACTTCATGTGTCCATTGTGTTTGCATTTTCCTGTCATGAGAAATTATGACTATGACCTTTCTGGTTCTGGAAACAATGGTCTCTGTGCAGAGGAATAAAGCAGCAGCTGTTGTTCCACAGCTTATAAAAGACAGCAATGAACATATCAACACCACTTTGGACTGCCAAACACATATTTGCTTTAAACTTATACCTGTCTTGAATAATGAAGTCAAGGTCATCTAAGTTGTGAAATACAGCTGAAAAGGGCAATGACAGATGCTGGTCAGCACTAAGCCTGAGCTTGTAAGTCTCCATATAAAGGCTATTTGGTGCAGAACTTTAGATTAGATGTGTGTACAGGAAGGATGCTAGTGGATGGAACATGCAATAACAAAAGAATATCTGTGATTATCCTGTCATTTAATTCCTATTAATGAACATGAGGGCAACTCAAAATGTGCTCATTTATTCCTCCCTAAATTACAGCACTCAGTGATTATTACTGTCTCAATGCTTTTATAAAACCCAATAGCTTTTAACAAAGTAATAAAACAAACTGACTCAATGGTCATAAAATATCAAGCCAACTATCATTATAAACAAAATTACGTAATTAAATTATAGAATGAATAGCACTATATTGATTATATTGTATTAATTTCATCAGAGTCCAGACATATCTGAACATAATAACATGAAGTATGCAGAAATCTTTAAGAAATTTTGTTCAAAAATCAGACATGTTCAAATGCAATTCAAAAGAAGTTCAAATGTTTATGAAGTTGTTTGCTTGCTATGAGACACAGGATTTAATTTGTAGTCTCGAACTAGAGACTACAGTTACTCAGCTACTGAGTAGCTCTCTCAAAGGGAGAGCTACTAATGTTGTAGGGCAGCAATAATGATCAGACACCACTCAAAGCATCCTATCTGCTATATGCTCATGATGCTCATTTATACCATACCATAGCATATGCTATATGCTCATTTATACCATACAGGTATAAAACTCATATGCATATGATTGATAACAGAACTATGTGTTTCTTCACAAATGCAAAGGGAAATAAATCTTGTCAAAAGCCTGTGATGTGAGAAAAATAACTTGAAATTTCTCATGCTCTTTCTGCGGTGAATTCATGTACTGTCCAGCAGCTTTCAGACATAGATGGCAAGTATTACATTTCATCTTGTTGTTGAAAGAGATCCAGTTATACACAAGACCTCCAGAAGACATAGATTAGTTCTGTTCTGTGCACTAGTCTTGATTCAATTGCTTTAGTCTAGAAATTAATTGTAGTGCTACCAACCAGTATATATGAACATAATTGACATCTTTATTATTTTAAGTAAATAAATGAAAAGAAACAAAGAGGCAAAACATGTATTTTTTGTACAAATCACATGAATAATAATGTGTGGAAAGTATCATTAGCCATATTCTTTTAAACCAAGTGGCTGAGTAGGTATAATCCAATATTTGATGATCATGCTCTGCTAAATAATTAGTTACAGTATCTCAGACAAGTAATTTTGATACCTATCAGCTTCCTTCCCTCATCCCCTTGATGCACAACTCTGCATTTTAATAAGCATGTTTGAAATTCAAAGTTGTCTCCTCAGTTGTCTTGTTTAGAAGCAAAGCAAATTCTGGCCTGGGGGGCCTTTTAATGAACTTGGAAGTAGGGGAGAGCACAGAGATTGTTACTATTGGTATGAAATCTAGCATTTTGTTCATTTAGCTGTGCTGTAAGAACCTGCAGTTGCATTCAAATTTCTTTAACAGATTCCTTCAGTAAAATCAGTTGAGTGGAACTCTGACTTCAGTTTACACTAGTTATCTTATTCTGCAAACTTGGCAGTGCCATTTCCCATATGACAGTTTTATGGAAACAATGACTAATTGGAGGGTGAAATCATTTTGTGAGCTCTGATAAAAAATACAAATTTAAAAATTATTTTCTTGCACATTTTCCCCTTATTGTATCTTTTAAAGGCATGCTATCAATAATTGTAGTTCAAAAGATACCTAAAAATCTTTCAAAACTCTACTGAGTTTTTTCTGACCTGAAACTGAAAGGTCAAAATTAATTTTCCAATTTGAAATCCATGAAAAGTGACTATATGTATGAAATGTCTAAATTCTTACTCGTGAAAATGGCAGCTATGTCACTCTCACGGTCATTTTATTATTTTTGTGTTAAATAAAAACTGTTCACTGGTATAGCAGCTTTCAATGGCATTGTTTCAAAACATTGCAAGTATGTCAACTTCATAGAATTCCTCTTGAGTTAGTCAATGTAATAATATTTACTTGAAACAGAGATGTGAGAATACAGTTTGTAAAATTTGAAATAGAATCATAAAGCCTCAGCAACTAGTTTCATGCAGGTTCTGTTGCCTGAACCATACGAGGGCTTTCTTTCAGGTGACTGAACAAAAGGTGTCTCTTAGTATCTGAGCAAGACCACCGATTGCAGTATCATGAAGACTACGGTGCCAGTGGTTTTGCAGTTTCAGATATTTTTTTGTTTTTTACATTTTAAGAGCTAAAAGCAATTGAATAAGGGTGTTATACTGTTGATATCTCTGTGATATGACAGGGTGTTAATACCATTAATCCCAAAAGAACAGGTGTATTAAACATTAATCTTATGTCATTCCACTGTCTTTTCATTTTGCCCTAAAGATTTTCTGAAATGTTTAAAATTTAATAAAGATACTTCCTTGATCATAAAAGAACTATCCTAATAAGGAGTGGGGTTTTTTATGTGCTGCTTTACATTTTCCTAGCAATAATATTTTTAATACAAAATGTTCTTAATCTGTCCAACTACTTGCCCATTCTGTTCCCTAAATGACATTTGCATGATGTGTGTCATCTACTTGTAAGGGTCGAGTAAATTAGCTATCTCTGGAAAAAACAGGAAGTTTTCTGTTGTGTGGGTTTCTGATTTAGTCGCTGTGTATGACCACTGTAGCCAGTACCTTCACTTTGCAACATTTATAATAATTTTCTTAATTGTTATTGTATATGCCCTGGGACCATAAAAGCTCATTGCTATGTGATACTTATATTGTTTATACCCAAGAACTTACATTTCAGAAAATACCTGTCAAGGAAAATATGTGTGTTTGCTATGATTTATCTAACATCTCTTTTTGTTACATCTGGGCCTGTTTATCCTCCCGCTCTTACTCTTGTGGTTCTCCTGAGATGGTCTTTCGATTTCAGCGGGGAAGACACCTGATTCTCTATGACACAAATGCAACAATATGGTTTGCAAAATGGTTTGTTCCAAAGGCTGGCAAAGTTGCTGTTTGGTGTGCAAATGTCACAGCTAAAAGGCCATGCATTCATGGGGCATTTTTGTCACAGGAGGATAAATGTTTACAGTAGTGCAGCTATCTGAAAGAGACGTTCCTTTATAGTTCTGAGTTGTTCAGTAAGTACCAGTGAGATCTATTTTATTGGTTACACCCTTGCTTGACCCTCCAGCACCAAGCAATTCTGCAGTGGTGATAGCTAAAACAGCCAAACTATAGATCTGCACTGGTTATAGCAGAGACCTCTGGCTATTGAGTCTCCTAAGAAGAATAGAGATATTTAAGCAATTCTTGTGCAAAGCATACCAGTAACAGAAAGCTTCTCACTGGATTTCATCTCTATTACTGCTTTCAAGAAGAATTACTGCAAATCTTACTGTGTAAACTCCATTGTGGAAAATGTCCTTTAGGTGGTTTTGTTTTTATACTTAAGGCTCACAACTAATGACTGCTTAGTTTGCAATGATAAACAGATTCCAATAAAAGTGAGACTTGAAATGGAGCTTCTGTTACTCTCCAACCATTTTACCTTCTCTCTCCTACAAATCTAAGTGATTTGTTTGTGTTCCTCAGCCCTATAGCAGCAAGCCTGTTTCTCTTTAAATTTCTTTTCACACGAAACACAGTCTCTTACTGTTTATGAAGGTCCATTTAGATTATTTGATAAAGAATGAAAATATATTATTAAATCAAAAGCAGTAAATACTACATGATCAGGTAACGAATTTAGTATAATGGCAGTGGAGCTGTATATACAATGATAAGACAAATAATAATACACATTTATAACTCCAGGAAAGAAAATCTGGACTCAGTTGGATCTGATAACACTGTTGACAAGTAGTCTTCTAAGCAATATCATATGATACTTACACACACATTTATTATTCCTTAGGTTTCTCAAGCTGCTGCTAGGGAAAGAAATGTAGAGTGCAATATTCATTTGGAAGAACTGGAAACTTCCTTTCCAGCTCTCAATGCATTTGGAAGCATTTTGTAGTCCACACCAAAATATGACAACAAAAACAAATCTGTTTTCTTAATATACCTTTGCCTGCCTAGCTGTCATCGTATCTAGAATTTTGTCCATGCTCATGATTTTTTTTCAAAATATCAGTTTCCAGTGTGTCTCTGTATTTTCATTCTCTATAAAAGGAGATAATTACAAAGAAGTCATCCAAATGGACAGATCCAAACAGTCATCCAAACAGACTATGTTTATGTGAAAAAGAAATCAAAATATTCAACACAATATTGGTTAAAAAAGCATTGTATGTAGACAGTGCTACTAAATTCACTCTTTAAGACCAAGTGCTTCTCTTTGGTGAAGACTATTCCTATCTATTTTGAATACTAAATAATAACACTAAACTAACTGAATACTTGTACTAAATCATATTCCATTATTTTTTACTTGTAAAACTATTGTAAACAATGAAGAAAATAGGCAAAGGCAAATTTAAAAATGCAAATTTTTTCAGCTGAAAAGGCCTGTTCATCTTTTGCTGCTGTAGCACATTCATTGTTAGTCTCATGTTTGAGATGTCAATATGATGCTTTTCTATTATGTGTGCTGGTGCTTTGTCTTTTTTCTTTTAATACATTAAAGCTAATTTTGATTTTATAAGTCTGGAAAAGTTTGAAAGATAATTGATTTTTTACTCTTACTCCCTGCCTAATATTTAAATTAATACCTCATAAAAATTCCTTGTAAAGTTTTTCCTCTTTTTCCTAACATTTCTTTTACCTTCCTTTTTTATTTAAAAAGATTCCACAGTACAGTAGTATTGCTTCCTGGATTTTAATTGCAAGAAAATCATTAATTTCTGTTAGTAAAGATGTAACGTTTCATAGTGAACAACGTCCTTGAATCCTCAGAAGAGGATTATGAGTTATTTCTTTATGCTGCATATTGAGATTAAAAACTACAGCCAAACCATAGAGACTTTGTAATTATGTTCAGAGAGCTGACTTCTTTTAGGGCATTTTCTAGGGTCTGTAGAATTCCTGTTTGTGATTTGCTACATAAAAGCATTTTGCATGTTTTTTATTCATTTTCTGTTATCCTTAATCCCTTTTTATACTTTGTGGGTTTTTTTTTAAGTAAACCAAACATGGCTTTATTCAGGAAAGAAAGGTGTTTACAGTTTTAATGGCTGGTTAATCCAGTGAGTTTTCAGATTCTTCTATACCTTGCTGCTTATCAGTGAAACAAATTAAAATAATTGATTTATAGCAGTCTTTATATTTTCATTGAGATGTTAATAAACTGTTCCATTCATTTTAATGGAATCAGAGCAGAACAATTATAAGCAAAGGGATAAAATGAATTCTGAAGTCCTGGTTCCTCACTGAGTAAAGCAGGAGAGAATCATTCTAATAGACCTGAAATATGATCAAACACAAAATTGTGACTTCAAGACATAGATCTCTCTTTTCACCTGAAAATTAGCTACAGAAAGTCAGCAGCAGAAGTCTCATAGATGGTGAAGGAGTTTCCTCCAGATAGAAACTGAATGTTTGCTTTTGAAGCCTCTGCTTGTAGAGATCCCACCAACCTGACTGACTCCTTCAATAAGTACTTTTTTCCTCACATTAAAGCTGAAATGAAACAAGCTATCTGGATTGCAAGATTGCAATGTTATCTGGTCAATTTTCCAACAGGGATGATTTAAGCAAAGGAATCCAGTGGTAAAATGGCAGAAACGGAATCATTGGCGTCACAGTCATTTTACTTCCCCGATACAGCTGGACTTTGAGCTGGAAGACAGCATTTCGGAGTTGCTGCCAAGTCTCTGTCTCAGTCAATATGCTCGTTTTAACAAAGACTCTTATGCTCCTGTGCTCTCGAAAACATTATTAAAGGTCATATTCTTGCCAAAGCCCAAATGCTAAACACCTTTATATGCACAAAGTGTATGATGAAGCATTGCTCTGCTTATTCAAGGAGATGGGAAAGAGCAGTTACACAGAAAAGAGCGGAATAAGTGTGGCAATATATCAGCATTTTTTTCTCATTCTGGCTCCCCCACTCTCTGAACTTTGCTCTCACCAATTTTAGAGGAAGGAGGAGAATAGTGATGCTGAATGCTGAGGAATGGCACCTGCTCAGTCTCAGCCTTGTCTTTTCCAACAGGATAGCACCTACTTCTATTTACTACCCAATGGACTGGTATGGTCTCATCCCACTCATATGCAGGTAGTCACTGACCCACAGAGATGCTAAATATCCTATTCAATGTGATTCAGAAGATCTGGTGACAGAATTCAGCTGGGATTCCCAAATCTTGCCTATGAATATTTGTTATTGCCTGGTTGTTATTGTTCAAGGGCAAAACTTGCCTCTGAAAATGGAACGATCGTATTACCATTACCTAGATACATGTTCAAATATTTTATGAAATGGAATAAGTGGACCCTGCATTTTAATTCCTAAAATCATTTAGTAGTGTCCACGCCTTTCCGTGTCCTCAGTCTTCCACTACTCTAAAGTCCTCCGTTTTGTTTCAAAAGCAAATATATCCATCCTCAATCTTCTTCAGCACATATGTTTGTACACTTGCCACTTTGAGTAAGTTCCAAGGGATCAAAGTTTTGCCCTGCAGAGGATGTTCAGTTTAATCAAACATACTTTCTTTAATCCATGACACCTCACCTTAGATGCTGACCTCCCATGAAAAGTTAGCAAATGACTCCTGACAGTTTGAGGATACCATGTGTCCTGAATACCCTTCATGATATAATATTGTCAAACACTTCAGAAAAGTTGAGCGTTTCATGACTATCCTGGTAGCTTCTAAAACAAGTTGAAATATTCTGTGCCTTCTACACAACAGTTTAATGTTTACTTCAGAAAATAATTGCACCTTTCCATTTTCTCTGCTGTCTGAGACGATGCCAGTGAAGACAGGGAAAGATTTTGATTCTCATATAGTAGCCCCATTCAACCATAAACACATTGTGTGATTTCATGTAATATAAAGGGGAAACTGAGAGTACCAGCTGATATATTGGTCATCTGTATCTTTCTTTCAAATAGAGGAGGTAAGTAAAAGGAAGGAACAGCATGGCAGTGCAAAACTGGAGTCTAATAAATGATAAAAGCACAGCTGTGAAGCTCCTAGGCATTTTTGCGTGACCATCACAATGACATATGGATACTGAAAATGATCATACATATATAAAAATATATATAATTCCATTTCAAAGTATAACTTACCTTGTTCTCCACCATTCCCTTCCAATGCAGTCATTGACCCATACTCCCATGTAAGTCGTTCCTTTTACTCCAGTAGGGGTTAGGTTAGACCTGTGCCCAATACATTCCTCTGAGGATTAAGGGAAATTCTTTGCAGTGATCTCAGCAGCACCTGCTAATCTATTTGTACTGTGTGTCAGAAGACTTTCATAAAACATTAGGAGTTTCACACTTGGGACCTTAGTCATAAAATGAAACTTTTAGGGCTAACACCCATTAGTGTGATTAATGAGAACTAGAGCCTGGGAGAAGAGGCTGACTTGCTATGAGACTGAATGAATCAATTGGGGAATCATTAATAGAACAAAATTAAATCAACTGAAACAGAATAACACTGGGGATGACAAGTTTACTTATAGCTATGCAGGACAAAAATTCTTACTGTTCACCCAGCAGTTCCCTGCTTCCATTTATTCCACAGCCAAACTTTTGCTACTTTATTGACACACACACATACTTATACACACACATACTTATACACACACTTCTAACATTTTATCTTAACTCACTTAATTGCAATATTTGTCGGAAAAGTGTATATATATATATCAAATATTTAAAAAACGAAGACATAATGTCTGTGATACTGAATGTCAAATACCATGGGAAGCTGCATCTAATTTTTACTGTTATGATAAACTTCTCTCATTTTATTCCTCTTCTGATTACTTTAAAATCTTTCCTAGTTTTTATGAGGACATCATGAGAAAATTCAGTGCAAATGCTGGATTAAAAGTGTTCCACACCAAACTCATTCATTTATTAAGTCATTGAAGACAATTTTCTCATCAGATGTCCCTTTAAAGTACATTTTCCCAGTACTGTTTATTGAATGAGCATTGCTCATGCTTATACTTTAAATTGTTTTTACCTTTTTTAGCAAGACCCTTCAGTGCTGTAGCACTGACATTTTGCATTTCTATCCTATTTCAAAAATGAAAGGAAATTATGAGAGGAAGTTGTGAATCAGCTGCACTCTCCCATATTATGCTATTAAGCCCTAAGAGTTCAGTGCCTTTAGAGTTAAAATATAGGCTAACGCTTCCAACTGTACAACCTGAAATTTAACTGATTTTTTCGTTCTTTGTAGAAGCAGATCATAGAAACATTAGTTATTCTTCAAATAAAATTGCACTTTTATTTAAAATTCTCTTGCTATTACTGTAGTTTACTTTCTTCCATATGAGTTAATGGTGTTTTATATCATCTTGGTTTTTTCCTCTTTTCCTTTTTTTTTTTAAAGATTTTTTTTTTGTTGCTTATTAAATCACATGCAATTCAGGCACTTCAGAAGATTGTTAATGCCCTTGACCTCTTACTCAATGAGTGCACGCTGCAGTGGATCTGCAGTGGAAGTGCAGCTTATAGCAATTGATGTCATGACCATAATAATATATTTTGTTAGATTAGATTTTTCAAGAAAGCAACAGATGATTAAAAATGTTATTAATTTGACAAATGATAAGGAGTTTGGCAAATAAATAGAAACTGAACCCAAAGAACATCATTATTAACAAGCTTCAATAAGTAAACCTGGGTTTGCAATTTCAAGGACAGTTTTTCTAAGGAGCAGTGGTTGTACGTACATGTTTTGCCAACAGATCTGTACTTCTGTTCTTTGAGAGAAGAGCCTCTATCTGAGTTCAAGTAATTGTAAATTTTGATTTGCAAAGAGTCATGAACCTTAATGTGAGGATAAAAGGCTTCGATTAAGTTGCTGGGGACATGTTAAAGAGGACTGTGAAGATCATCTGTGAAAGGTGTTTCAGTCTGCTGCTTTATTTATAATGAAAATGAAATGAAGATTCTGAATCCTCTCATGTACATTAGAAAGGTTTCTTCGACATCAGTGGATCTTCACCTCTGTTCAAGGCTAGAAATGTGGTCTTGATTTCTGAACCATCAGTAAATAAATACTTTTTTACTTTTTTTTTTTTTCCCAGTATAAACTCTTGCTTTAACTGGTGATGCCTTATTCTGTGGTTTGTTGTTTGTTTTTTTTTCCAGAACGATTCAATGTATACCTTATGCCTACACCAAATTTAGATATCTATGGGGAATGTACAATGCAGATCACACATGAAAACATCTATCTCTGGGACATCCACAACGCCAAGGTCAAGCTGGTCATGTGGCCTCTGAGCTCTTTGAGAAGATATGGACGTGATTCAACATGGTTCACATTTGAGTCTGGAAGGTAAGATCTAAGGAGAAGCAGCAAGAAGAAGAAATTAGCAGTGATTTTTGAGAAGTAGTCTGATAAGTTATATGAGCCCCTTGTTATAACAAAAAAAAATTATAAAAATTATAACAAAAACACGGCCTCTCCATAGACTTCCATTTATTGAATATTACTTTTCAATATATTCAACCCAGTGTTTGAAATAAACATTGATATATCTTATATTTATAATGAGCTTAAGCTTTCTCTGACTTTTATTTAACTGTGGCTGAATTGCCATTCTTAAGGTTTATGAATCTCACTGTGCTTAAACACTATTGTGGTATAATTTGAGTACTTTTGGTGTAGAAGAAATTAATTCTGGATTCTGGAAAAGGCTCATCACACAAAATGAAAGGAACAACTTCTGTTATGGTAGATATTACTCTTTTTGGCTGTTCCTGATGACTGATTGACACCCTAGAGTATAACTGCAAGCAGGAGTACAGAGAGCGTTGTGAACCCATAAAAAGGCTAGCTCTTTTTTCTGCCTACAGTTTTAATCTTCATTGCCATTTTCATCCTCTGGTCAGTTTTAAATGTCCGTGGAGCTCTGTTTTGCCCCCCTTTCATATCTTTTTAATGCATTTCATATCTTGCCATTAGGTCCACCGCCTTTTCTGCACAGAAATAATTCTGCATTTATCTCTGTCTGGTGATGTTTCACCTTGTATTTTATGGTTCTAGACTTTTCTGAGTTTGTCATTATCCCTTATGCTAAGCCTGAATTTTCTGAAGCAATCTGAAATTGCAGGTGTCTCTACTCTCTTGGGTTAACCTCACTGCCTTGTTAAAAATCTTTATACGTATTTCGATGTGTACTTCCTTATTCAATATCATTAACAAATATTCACAAAAGTAGTTGGTGATCACAAACAAAAATGTGGATCAAACAGACCCTACAGCCTAAGAAGATAAAATTCCTCTGCAGTTTCTTATAGATGGGAATTACCACTTAACTCATAATTTTGTATATCCAGATTGATGTCACCAGAGCATTTCAGTGCTCTGCTACTTTTCTGTGATGACTTCACTATTAAAAATCATGAAGACGTCATTACTTTTTTTTGTTTAATATTGTTTAACTGAAAATTAGCAATGGCTGATCCATGTTTCAATTTAATTTCAAAGATTAAGCTGTGGGAGTCATTCAAATATACAATTTTATCAAGAATAATTGGCTAAATCATTCCTTCCCCTAGACCTCAAACTACCAAATGTGAAACCAGTTCAAGCAGCGTACCTATGCAACTCCAGAAAGCAAATAAAATGCCAAAAACAATGCCTGAAACCCACCACATTATTCTGGGGAAAACAGACAAGTAAGCAGACAAAGAAAGAAACAAAAGCCCCATGATTTAGCTTTATCATCCCATTCTTTGTGAATATCCCACTCGTCTGACCCTTTGGCTAAATTTGAATTTGCAACTATGCATTTTATTAAAGGGGAAGGAGTTATTTTTGCATAAAAAGGCAACAGTTGAAGACTTACTAATGTTTGCTCATTCAGAATGAGAAGGGCAACGAAGCTGGTGAGGGGTCTGGAGCACAAGTCTTACGAGGAGAGGCTGAGGGAGCTGGGGTTGTTCAGTCTGGGGAAGAGGAGACTGAGGGGAGACCTTATTGCTCTCTACAAGTACCTGAAAGGAGGCTGTAGAGAGGCGGGGGTCGGTCTCTTCTCCCAAGTTACAGATGATAGGACAAGAGGCAATGGCCTCAAGTTGCGCCAGGGGAAGTTCAGGTTAGATATTAGGAAATATTTCTTTACTGAAAGGGTTGTCAGGCATTGGAATGGGCTGCCCAGGGAGGTGGTTGAGGCACCATCCCTGGAGGTATTCAAGAGAGGAGTTGACATAGTGCTTGGGAATATGGATTAGTGTTGGGTGGTGTGGTGGTGTGTGTGTGGGTTGCGTGTGTGGTGGTTTTGTTTTGTTTTTGTTTGGTTTTTTTTTTTTTTTTTTTTTTTTTTTCATTGGTTGGACTAGATGATCTTAAAAGGTCCCTTCCAACCTCTGTGATTCTGTGATTCTGTAATAGTATATCTGTCTGTGCATAGACCCACTTCTTTTAATTGATTCTGAAAGGAACTATCTTTGGAAATGGGAATCGTCGTTACTTAAATTAAGCTGCTAAAACTAATTCAGATTAATCAGTTGAAGTTGATTTCTTATACGTCTCAAAATGTAGGTGTGTTATTCACTACAGTGTTTTAATTATGAAAAAGTCATTCTATATGATAGTGAAATTCGTTTTTTTTTACAAGATAGTTACTTTCTGTATTGCTCTATTTTTATCTATGGCACATCAGTACAAACAAATGATGTATAGTGATTGTGTGTATTCAAGTAAAATGTGAGTTTTATCTCTCTGCTTTTTCAGACCTCCTACAGTATTTTAAATCCATACTAGTATCTGAATATCATCTTCCCCTACAATCTATGGACCGTGCAACTTGATAAAAAGGGGATTGTTTTCTTGTGCTTTATTATGAGCTAGCTCTTCCTTTATCTGTCATGCTTTATTGTCTTTGATCTGATTCCTCCCTTTTGCTTGCTTGGGAGCACTTTATCTGTCTGATTCGGAAATGCATAAAGACTAGATTTAGACTGGCAGAAAAATGTAGAGGTAGAAAATAGGCCTACAGAAAAGTCAGTATATTCAATAACATCTGAAGACTATATAGGGCAAAGCTAACACTAATTTTCAAATCTGTTGTTGATTTGTTTGAGTTTTCATTTTTATTTTTTAATCAGCATCTTTCTGAACATGCTTTTCTTTATCCCTTGATCTACTAGTACATTAATACAGTAAATTCCTGATGCATGCTGTATTATCAGAACTGAAGCCCTCATCCATGTTTTATGAGAATGTAACACAGTAAAAGTGATGTTGCTTTAATTTTTCCCTAAGGCCTAAATATTAAATGTAGACAATTGCTTTAAAGGAAATATTTTTAAATAGGTTCTTATTTTTTACTGAGTTTTAGCAGCTATGCAGTGTATGTGGTTTGCATGAACATTAAGTGTTCAGTTTTTTAAATTATCCATACCAGTTTTGGTATTTCTGTGGTTCAGAAAATAAATCCCTCCCATTAAAATAAATGGACATATTCACAAAGAGACACTATGATAAATAAATGGATCAAAATTAATCTTTTAGACAATTAAATTTATCTTTTAATAAATACATTGCTTTACATTTAAATGGGACATGGACTCAGAGGTATAAAACTAAACTGTTCACTTGTCTAATGAAATGTAATAACTACATAATTGGGATGATGTCTAAAATATGGGAGGAATGAACACAGATTCTTTTAGACTGCCAGTTTAGTTTTGCATTGGAGTTCGTAAATATGTATCTTTGCACTACCTATGAAGTTAGATCCATCATCCTTATTTTTCATTATTTAGTGAACCAATGAAAGTAAATATTTCTTGCACAGTCATTTACTTAATCTCTGTTCTTCTCTATCCAAACTCTGCTGAGATTTCAAGGAAGCACAGTTTTGTGTGTCTTAGTTCAATGCTGGATGGAGGGTTTCTCATTATTTAAAGTACCTGATTAGGGCTAATCCCATGCAATCTATCCATCGATCTGAAAATAGTATATCACAATTCCATTAGGCACTACAATAGCTTTGTACTGATTAATACTGTGCATCTAACACAGTGAAAGGGTCCCACAGTAATTCAGAGCACCTAAGGTAGGAGCCTAGCATTTCCTTTTCCAAGAGCTAGGCTTTCCACCTGATCAGCTTCAGATTGGCTTGGGGAGTTTTAATGTTGAATCATCAATGAGTCAACAGGATTTCCTTAATTTATGGACCTGTGTAATGTGTTCCAGCACCTCATTTTCATTATTTTGGGTATTGAATGTGCTGGCGACGCTATGCCTAAGAATGCAGTTGATATGCATGTTTTAAATTCACTCTCTGGAAACTGCAAAAAGCAGTTGTCCAAGCTTTCCTTTTAGTAAAACAAGATGGCTAAGGCACCTTTTTAGGACCATAAGAGAAGACTCCTAAGAATTCAGAATTGTTTGTCATCTCTCGGGGTGAGGCACTAAGAAAAGTAAACACATATGGATTCTTTGTTCCTTTTGAAATGTTCTTTATTTTGTTTTGCTGCAATTCTGCCATTTACATTAAACAATATTTCCTATGTATGGAAACTGTCTGGTCACATCAATTAAGTGCTGGCCAGAAGTATCCCAGAAAAAAGCCAAAGTCAAGCTGAAGTTAAGCATGGTGAGAAAATACAATAATGGGATGGGCTGTGGAAGCCCCAGCCAAACTTTGTCAAATAATGTAAGTTTCCAGCTGAGTGGAGAGGTGTAGATGGTAGGTATGTTATTGGAGTTTTGAGAACAGAAGGAGCCACAAATCCACGACACACTCTTTTTTTCTGAAATATATTTTCTTATATTTTGTAGACAAAATGTTGAAATTTATGTATTTCTAAGTTTATTCTTGTTGTGCATTCAGAGACACCCATTGAACCACACTAAACTATTCCGTCTTTATTTGCCTTTGATTTTGTGGTTTTTTCTTCATCAGAGAAAATCTAATGAAATGTGGTATTGTCTGTCACTTCTAAGATCTGGCATCTGTTTCTTTGGTTGAGAAAATACTAAGCTGAGGCATTGCGGAGTGGTGACATGAGAATTACTTAGGTTTTTTTTTTTCCTTTTATGCAACCCAAGACTGACTTACTCATTTTCTCAGCGGTAGATATGCAGATGGTAGGGTCATCTGAAGCAGAAAGTTCAGTGTTTGCTTCAGGCGCTACATCTGACTGAAATCTTTCATTTGTCTGTCAGTCCTCTGTGGCAATTTTTGGTGTGAATGTGAAATGTATTAGTCAATTAACCCTTAAAGTTAGGTTAGAGGAAACATCCTCTTTTTCCTTTATGTGGGGAGTGGCCCCCTAGGTATGTGCGTCATGAGACAGTTGTTCCGGGACTTCATACACCAATGTACATATCAACTCAGCTCTATACCTCCCTGAGAAGAAGCATTCAGTTCCTGATTGCTGGAGGATGAAGTGTGCCGTGGATGAAGTTTCATAGAATCATAGAATGGTTTAGTGTGGAAGGGATCTTAAAGATCATCTTGTTCCAACCCCCACCATGGGCAGAGACACCTTCCACTAGACCAGGTTGCTCAAAGCCCCATCCAGCCTGGTCTTGAACACTTCCGGGATGGGGCATCCACAACTTCTCTGGGCCACCTGTTCCAGTGCCTCACCACCCTCACAGTAAAGAATTTCATCCTAATATCTAATCTAAATCTCCCCTCTTCCAGTTTAAAACCATTACCTCTTGTCCTATCATTACATGCCCTTGTAAAATCTCCCTCTCCAGCTTTCTTGTAGGCCAGCTTTCAGTTGGCTTTCTGGGCTGCAAGCACACATTGCAGGCTCATGTTGAGCTTCTCATCCACCAACACCCCCGAGTGCTTCTCATCAGGGCTGTTCTCAATCCATTCGCCGCCCAGCCTTTGAGCATATTTGTGCTTGGGATTGCTGTGACCTTGCACTTGGCCTTGTTGAACTTTATGAGGTTTGCAAGGGCCTAACTCTCAAGGCTCTCCAGGTTCCTGTGCATGGCATCCCTTCTCTCCAACATGTCAACTGCACCACACAGCTTGGTGTCATCTGCAAACTTGCTGAGGGTGCACTGAATCCCACTGTCCATGTCACTGACAGCGATGTTAAACAGCACCAATCCCAATACGACCCCTGAGGAATGACACTCATCACTGCTCACCACTTGGACATTGAAACAGTGACTGCAGCTCTCAGTGCTACTATCCAGCCAGTTCTTTATCCACTGAGTGGGTCATCCATCAAATCCATGCCTCTCCAGTTTAGAGACAAGGGTGCCATGTGGTACAGTGTCACATGCTTTGCAGAAGTCCAGGTAGATGACATAAATTGCTCTTTCTTTATCCACCCATGCTGTAAACCCATCATAAAATGCCACCGTATTTGTCAGGCATGATTTTCCCTTAGTGAAATTGTGTTGGCTGTCACCAATCAACATTTTTCATGTGCCTTAGCGGAGGATCTGCTCCATGATCTTGCCAGGCACAGAGGTGAGATTGACTGGTCCGTAGCTCCCTGGGTCTTCTTGTTTTCCCTTTTCAAAAGCAGGGGTTATGCTTCCCCTTTTCCAGTCAGCAGGAACTTCACCAGACTGCCACAAGTTCTCAAATATGATGGATAATGGTGCAATATAATGGTGTAATAAACACCCACAACAGTGTCTCTCATTAAGGGGCAGTCCAAAATGTGAGACACTATTGTGTGTGTTTATTACAGGCCACCTGATCAGGATGGGGAAGCTGATGAGGCCTTTTACAGACAGCTGAAAGTAGCCTTGCAATCACAGGCCTTGGTTCTCATGGGGGACTGCAATCACCCTGATATCTCCTGCGAAGGCTACACAGCCAAGCACGTACAGGAGGTTCCTCCAGCGTATTGATGATAACTTCTTGACGCAGGTGGTGGAGGAGCCAACAAGGTGAGGTGTACTACTAGACCTAGTTCTGACAAACAAAGAGGGACTGATGGAAGACATTAAGGTTGGGGGCAGCCTTGGCTGTAGTGATCATGAAAAGATAGAGTTCAGGATCATGGGTAGTATGTGCAAAACAACAAGTAGGATTGAAACCTTGGACTTCAGGAGGGCTAACTTTGATCTCTTCAAGAAACTGCTTGGAGAAATCCCATGGGTTAGGACTCTGGAAGGTAGGAGAGCTCAAGAGAGCTGGAGGATATTCAAATATTTCTTTCTCCAAGTTCAGGATCGGTGCATCCCTAAGAGCAAAAAATCAGGCAAGGGAAGCAGGAGACCTGCGTGGTTAAGCAGGGAGCTTCTGAAAATGCTCAAGTGGAAGAAGAAAGCTTTCTTGGGCCCATCTTCCCTCTAAGTCTTTATTCCACAGTACTCTGCCAAGCAGATCCCTGAAGAGGCCAAAGTCTACTCTCCTGAAGTCCAGGATAGTGGGCTTGCTGTTTGCCTTCCTTGCTGCCCTAAGGATCTTGAACTCCACTATTTCATGGTAACCAGCCAAGGCTTCCCCTGAGCTTCACATTTCCCACCAGCCTCTCCTTGTTGGTGAGAACAAGGTCCTGCATAGCACCTCTCCTTGTTGGCTCCTCTGCCACTTGGAGAAGGAAGTTATCATCAGTGCAAGTTTATCACAGGTTAATCATAGAATTATAAATCATATATTATAAATCATTCTAAATATATCATCATTATAAATCATAGGCTTGTCATAGAATTTGTACGTCACTTTGGGTTGAGCAGCACCATGAGCACTCATGTGCAGCTGCAATAAATAGATCTATCATTTAATGTAAAGGCTACCTCAGAGCTATCAGTATCCCACACTTAATAGCTAAGTTTTTTAGGATCTTCTTCCTCTTTTACACCTTCCTAATATTTTCAAAAAGTCTAATTATCGGACGTGAACTTTCTGTGGTTTTATCTGTTTTCTCACTGCCTCTTCTCTTCTTTCTTGTATTCTTTCCTCAAGCAGTACATATTGCTAAAATCTGAAAATAACTCTAAAAAAAAAAAAAAAACAGGAATCACTTGTATGTATTCACCCCCTTGTTTCTTCAGTAATGGCTTAGTTCTTATTTTAGGACAAGTGGCATTTTTACCACTGAAAAAGTTTAATTAGTTCCTGGTATTTAGCAATGCCAAGGTTATACTATGTTGTAATTGTAGCGTTCCATTCCTACTTTTTTTCCATTCCAACTTCATTCCAGCCCTCAATTTGCCTCCTGCCAAATTCTTGACCTGGAATAAGTTCTGTGTTAGTCATCTGATTCACTTAAACCCTACTTAAAAATGAGCTGTGTGTTTAACTCATCTACAGGACTCTTACTCTGGTTTAGATCATGGTACCTAATCTAAGAACTCTTTTACCAGCGGAAACTAATATAGCTCATTGTAAGTGATTTATAAAGCGCTCCTTGCATTTTCTCTCTGCCAAAGCTCCTCTCACACTGCTCTAGTGTTGGTAAGTCAGAATGTGTTCCACCAAAACTCATATACAATGAAATTCTCCACAGTATAACCTAATATGGCAAACAGAAAATGAATTATATACAAGCTTTGTTATCCTAAATTTCTACTGCATGTTCTAAAATCTTCTGCTTTTTTTCTTTTTGTCTCTGTTTTGACAATTCAGCCATCATATAGACACCTACGAAACACTTTCCCCAACTGACAAAGAATGCCTGAACCATTTCACTTTGCTGTGAAAGCTCTAATTTTGATGAGAAAAGCAATGGCATCTCAAAAAAAAGACAGTATATTGGCAGAATAAAGTTACCTTTATTAAGCTGTAATTTTTTCACAAATAGATTGAGAAGCCAGTGACTCCTATGACGGAGAAGCAAGCTCTGCAGCTGAAGTTGTGTGGAATAGTAATGAACAAATTTATAAATATTAAATTGATAGAAATGAGCACATCAGTAATTCATTAATTCACCATTGCCTAAACAGTAAATTTCCTTATGAATTTGCTCTGAATGAAACATATGCAATTAGAAAAACAGTCACCTAAAGTTTGTCCAGTTAACACAAAAGACATACAGCTCAGGAAAGCTGTAGTCTCTGTGGTATTTATAGAAGTGTCTTGTATTTACATATTTTACAACCCAGAGGGTGCAGCATGAGTTTTCAAGTGATCACTAGATATCAAATATCATTGCTATAATTCAAATGTTACAAAGATTTTTAATGAAATTGCTAAGAATTGTATTATGTTTGCCAAATGTATTAGCAGACAGTATATTATGTCCCTTCTGATGATCCTGAGATAACATGAACTGTGCCCTTCAGCTGAAGCACTCAGTTTGCCTTCTCCCTTCATAACACGGTTGTATGTCATAATCAAAATAGCGCTTGTTTTAAAATATTTTGATACCAGCTGTCATTTTGCTTTCAGATGGCTTTACATCCATGCTTGGCTCCAGGTTTTGTATTTACTTACCATATTCCAATCGTCACTTTTTCATAAATTTGCTCTGCGGTAAACTGTAAGCATGCATTGCTAGATTAATATTCCTGATGCTGAATATGACTAATGAGGTTATTGCTGTGTAATCTAGGAGCAGAGAAGCAGCAGACAAAATAACTCATACATTCTTAATCATATTAGGACTCACTTGTTGTTCCAACTCTACATTTTAACGTTTGAATTCCACAGTGGGCAATAGCAAAAATTAGTCTCATATGGCAGTTGTAAATATCTTGAGATGCTGCAACACCAGGTCCTTCTCTCTCCAAGAGTCATAATAACATTTAACCTTCTACCTCAAAAAGCAGGAGGACTGAAATATCTCAGGTTTGAAATGCAAAACAATAAAAAGCCCCATTAAAATAAAATAAAATAAATAAACAGCAAACCCCAGAAACTCACATATACAAAATGCTAATAAAATTTGTAATGGTCTTCATTTTTTATATAGATACAGTAAGAGCCAGAGTGTCTATTTTAGCACTTAAATACTGTTGCATCTCTCCCTCAGCAAGCCTATTTGCATAAGCTAGTTAAAAATGCTGAAACTGGGCACCTAATTGTCTATAAAGACAGTAGGAGAGTGTTAAACACTTCTCAAAGGGTAATGCAGAAGGCCGTGTTTTGCACAGAGAACCATCTAACCAGAAAGAATGCTAAGCACAAATAAATCCTCCTTTTCTCCAAAGCTTATGAATGTAGTATCATCGATTGAAGAGGAGGTTTGAAATGCCCTCTGTGCTGTGGCTGTGTACTGTACAAACGTAGAAGGAAGTGATGAAAATGCAAAGGCTGGAATTTGCACAACAAAAGAGCCTTGTTCATGAATATGTAGGAACCTGTGCAAACCTGCGCTCGCACATACACACACCCAGCATTTCAGAAGTGTAAAGGGGCACGGTTTTAAATGTTTGTGAGCTTCATTTGTTGTCAGGAACTGTGATTCCTCAGCTTCAGCTGGCACACATGTTTATTCTAACTGTCATTCTAGTGTCTGAACAGTTGTCTCTTGTATGTCACACGTAAAAAACTGCAATGGAAGTTACATTTTTCTCTGTCTTGGGACATGATTATACTGGAATCAAGTTAAGTACAGCATGACTGCCAGTCACTACTCGTGAGCTGAGAAAGCTGCTTTAGCAGGCTGGTCTTGGAAGGTTTGCCTAATACCTAGTTTCCCCTGTTCTTTAGTGTTAATTTATTGTTCTCACAAAGGCACAAACTCATCTATAAAATACCTATTGGCATTTTTTTGATTAATTTCACTAAAATGTAGCTTTTATTGAGGATGAGAATACCCAGTAACTTTGCTTCAAAAAGAGGTCAATAGAGCCGTTTTGGCCTTTACTGTCAGTCACAGATGTATAGCAGTTCCAGAAGTAACTCTGTATTCTGGATATAATGATAGTGTGAGAGCAGAAACTAGTGTGGAAATTTCCATGGTGGTTGTTTTTTGCAGTAGTTGTACTCTGGCTTTTCATTAGTAATTTGAATGCCATTACAAACAGAGCTATATATATATATGTATATTTTATATATATATGTTTCCAAACATACTTATGTATGTGATTTCAGTACACCCAGGACTGTGTTGGAATATCTGAGTAACTGTGGAGGTTACTAAATTTTTAATTTTTTTTTTTCTATTGCTGTAGTTTTTTACAAATTTTGAATGCAGAACTCAGTAAATAATCATGGAGGTAAAGAATTTTCTTTATATTTTCTTCTTATTGACTTAATTAATTAATGATTTCATTAATTATGTTACTGACTAGAAAAAAATATTCTTCTATAAAAAAACTATAGGTAAACAAAACCAAAACAATAATATTGAAAGTAAATCAGTGAGGAGTTTGCATTCATTTGCTTTTTGTGTGAAAAGGATTATTATTTTTAATTATTTTTATGTCCATACCAGAGAATACCTAGGATATTTTGGTTCAAACCTTTAAAACATGCTAAAAAAGTCTTATATGTTCTTCACCACTTCTGAACAGTTGCACCCTTAATGAAATCCAAGTTACTGTTGGTGAACATTTGCTACTAAGACAGATACACACACACAAATATGTTTAAAGACATATAAAATAATATAAAATGTATTCTTCCCAAAATGGGTATATAACTAAATAGGAAGACCTGAAAGAACTTCCAAATTGACCATTTTTGAGTAATTCCTTTTATTTTTTTATATAGTGATAGGATATGCTGATTGAATGCAAATCCATGTGATAAATTCCAGGTTTTGTTTTCATAAAGCATTTTGCTAAGGAGAAAATAAGTAATAATTGAAAACCATGGCGCAGCCCTCTTATCATTATCATCTATTATGCCCCCTTCAAGTCTTATTGCAACTAAATGTCCTCTCACTCTCATTTAAATTAACTAAAAACTCTCAAAATAATGGCACATAAGGGAGATGAAGAGGACTTTACACAAGGTGCTTGCTCAGTAGCATTCTGGAAAAGTCAGGCTATTTTTGAGGTGACTGGTTCCACAGGCTTCTTTAATCTTCCGCTTATTTATAAGGTACTGAAGGAAGGTTTGTCCCTTAACCCCTGTTAGAGGAAATGCTATTAGCTACTGTGTCCCTCTTAATAGTACTTCTTTGCTATCATGGTAAGTTATTACTATTATTGCACTATTAATAATGCTGTACTCTGTGGTATGTGATTTATTTCTGCTGTGAGTAGTTATTTGTCACATATTTTCTAAAAAGCTTCTATCTTATTAGAAAGAGGGGAGGGAGAAGCAGCATCTAATGGAATCCCTCAGTCTCGGCAGCTCCAAACATCATTTGATCTTTCTGACTTTATGGAAGAAAACTCAGTACAGTGCTATAATTCACCGAGATGCTTCATCTACTTGATTATCCTGTCAGCAGCCAAAAAGTCAAATATAACATTGCACTTACATAGCTTGCTTGAACCAGTGCAACAAAACAGATTTTCACATTTTAAAAATGTTATTTTTTTTAATTCTCTGTCCAACTTGGAAAATGCCTCTCCTTTAAAATGTTACTTTAAATAATCCCTGATACACTTTTTGAGAACAACATTTTGGGATGAATGACAGGAGAGATTTTATTTTCCTGAAATGTGTGCTGTTACGGCTGAAATTTCATTAAATTGACTATAAAAGTAAATAAAAATTATCACTTATTGCAAAACTGCTTTTATTACTATGCAGTATTTAAAAAAACTCATAAAATTGAAATTTTCTGACCATTAGTATCATTTACGGTCAGGAATGGGATTGAAGGGCAGAAAACTTTATAGTCTAGGTTATGATTCAGTGGAAAACCCTGAAATTCCTTCAGATGATGACTGAGGGTGCCAAACCTTTATTTAATGAAAGAACAGGTTAGATCATCTATCTTTCTGGTGACTTACTTATCTAAGAGTACTGTCACTGCCACCAGAGAATAAAGAGTGACAGCAGTGATGCAAATCAACATTGGTCTGGGGAGGACCAGGACATGAATGTGCTAAAGCTGGTTTGCACACACATTGGACAGCAAGGGGACCAGCTTGCTTGAACTAAAATAAACTCAAGGTATTGATGAAAATAGGAGGGAAGGTTTTGTGGGGGTGGGGGACAGAATGGGCTAAACACACGGAATAGGAGATAGGAATGTGGTGATATGCATGGGCTTATAAACCCGAAATAGGGAGGGAAGGAGGGTCTTTTGAGTAAAAGCAAAAGGTAGCTGGTTTTCCGATGGGACACTGTAGCAGCTTTTGGAGTACATGTAGCATTTTAGGAGTAACATCTAATCAGAGTGTGCGGAAGATCTGAGCAAAAAGTAGCTAGAAGAGGTTGGCCAGAATAAGTGCTTGTGGTTGGCAGATGTTCACAATGCCATCTCAAATATATCATTTCACAGGTACTTTGCCTTTTTGTGGGAGGCTTCTTTAAGCCCCATTGGACCAAATTCTCAGAGAGAAACAAGTGAAAGATGAGTATAATTAGCTCTCGGCCTTAGAAGCACAGATGAAATGGAGGGCAGCCAAGAAAAAACTGTTCAGTGCATGTGGAAGTAGTGTCGAATAGCTTGTAGAAAGGACCATCAGAGAAATTAGAGCAGAGATAGTAATACACAGAAATAGAAATGTATATTAGCATTTATCTTGAGACTAATATTCTGTCTATAATAAGAAGAATGCCTACAATATGAATGTTCTAGAGTGAGAAAATGGGGAAATAATTCAAAAGATAGGATACTCAAAATGGTTTTAATGACATAAACAAAATAGCCACAAACATACCCAAGCTATTATGTGTAAATGTCTAGGGAAGGTATGGTGACCTTTTGCTGCATGAGAACAATGAACATCCATTATATATCATACTGCACATAGGGGATTTTCACCCTTTCTCTTCTGCCACCTGTAGTGCTTCCTTTTTGGATAGCTCTATATAAATGTTTGATGAAGCCAGTATGTATTGCATCTATAGTTCATGGATTTTTTTAAAGCTGGCATACAGAATCATAGACAGAAGGGATTGATGCATTCCAGTGTTCAGAGCAGTTCCATGGCTGTTATAAATTTCTTATAAAAATATTACTAAGGCAATGTAGAAGCCTTAACTCTGAAATATTGAACTAGAGGAGTAAGCTCCAGTGTAAAAGTAGCTTGTTAGTGTTTTTTCAAAGCAAAGGATGATTGCTTTTTTCATTTTGCTTTCTAACAATGCCCCAAGTTCCCTGGGAGGAGAGCAGGCATGCTGTGCTTTAAAATGTTATGCATTAAAGAAGATGCATTTCATACTTTTAGATTCCACTGTCCCAAATTTGTTTTGCAGTCTGTTTTTCCACTCTTCTGGTGGACTTGTCAAGGTGCATTTCTTGTCAATTAGTAGTATCTCGTGCTATGCAGAGAGCTGGTCGGAAGGAATATTTGCCCAGAATAGATGGTGGCAGCTACACACAATTCTTACTTAAACCTTTTTGCTTTAACCAATATCCTCACCAAAGATAGCATAAAACGCATCTTTATCCAGTACAGCGTCAGTAGTTTCACACACTACTTATAGCAGATATTCAACTAAGGGAACCTAATCAGTGTAACTGCTGTTAATCAAAGGTGGAAACACACATTTATGAGAACATCAGAAAACGGCTAGCTGTTGCACCCCATGAAGTTTTAGAAAGAAGATTGTATGAGATATGAGATATTCTAAGAAAATATGCGGGGACCTCAAGTATGTAGCTGTAAACTAAATACGGCTTTCTGCTTAATTTTCATTCTTTTGTGTGCTTTTCCTGTCCTTTTTCTGCATAATTTGATATATGTGATTCTTTGCGATGTTTTTCTTTTGCGGGACCCATTTTGTTTCTTTGGTTTTACGCTTGTTTTATCCACTTGTACCTTTCCCTACCCACTTCCTTGTGTAATTGAAAGGAGTAATAAAATTTTACAAAAACTATTTTGAGTGTTCTAAAGCCCTTATCAAGTTGCTACTTACTGAGACACAGACTACAACTGATTTTAGCTATCAGGCTAATGAGAAATCCTTACAAAGAATTTTCCCACTGCTGGAACCATTAACACAAGGATACACAGAGTCAGAGTTGGAGTCAGAGATGCCAGGTGAATGCAGTGCGACTTGTTTGATCCATAACAGAATTGCTGCTGTTTGCGATCGAGACAACAGGGAAAAATCTGTCTGCTTCACTTCTGTCTGGCTTATATCAAACAGGAAATGTTGAAGCAAGTGGGAGGGAAGTCATGTTTCCTCTCTAAATTGAGTACCACATGTAGAAAATTGGTGGAAGTTCAATGAATGTTTTATACCTGGGGGGGGGGGGGGGGCGGGGGGGGCTGTACATTTTCTGTAATTATTTTTTGATGTTATTATTGCACATCCAGTTTACCACCAAAGATATTATTTGACCACTTGTGTCTGTATGCATCTCTAGTTAAAGTTCAGACTAGAAATGTGGCCTTCAGCTAAGATCTGCAGTTCTTACTGTCAGCACCTGAGAAATACAGCTTTTATTTTAAACAAACCCCTGCCTTGTCTCATCTCTGGTGCTTTTGTCTGTCCCAGGTGTTGCTACTGTGGCAGGCTGCTCCCAAACTGGAGTTGACAATCTGCCAGTTTTGAGATTAGTGTTGATGAGTCCTTGGATATCATTAGCATATGTTAATTACTCATTAGTGTATGTACATAGCATGGTGAGTGTCTCTGAACCAACCCTATGTGCCCGTAATATTTGCATATGACTTTCTGAAAATTCCTCTGTGGCCACAGTGGTCAAAGCAGTAGCTCTCACACCTTGAAGACGGAGAGTGACATTGAAAGAAGACAGCAATACTTAAATCCCTATCACGACAAAGTCATACTGTACTGAAAGTTTCAGAGTGGCAAACCATAAATGATTTAAGTAGCCAAAAACATTATTGATGGTGCTTTTAAATTGGGAGGGCAGGTGGGGAACACTTGAAAGGCTTTATTTTGAAGTTGTCGTAACTCAAAAATCTCAACATTGAGTGCTCAGTGTGATAGTGATTTCTTTGCACTTCGTGCGTCCCACTTTTGAAAAGAGAGAATGCAGCATTAATTTTCCATGAACTGGGAAAACAGATGTTTTGAATACACATTATGATTAAGTGTGACTAATTCACTTTGATTTCCTGGTTCTATGGTTCTAAACCTGGCTCTATATTAGTTCCTTAATAATTTTTACCTCTATTGTCTTGATATTATTCATCCATCAAAAAGGTTAATTGTGTGTGTTAGTTCATTTTTGGCCCTCCAGAATTTTGCCTCCTCTGCTTCGGTGGATATATTCTTATACTTTGATCAAAATGCAGGAAATACCTGTTTTTTATTCTCGCTGTCAAAATGAAAAAGAGAGCAATGACACAAACACAGATCTGTCTGCATCAAGGTAGGGGCAGTGTGTTTCTAACAGCATTCAATACAAAGATGAAATGTTATTGAAGCATTATAGGACAAATCCTCTTGTAGATCATTTCAAATGTGGTCCTATGTTAAATTCTTAATATCGTATTTGTTGGTATGTGCACATGTAAAACTGGTTTTTATTAATTCTTTTTAGCTTAACTTGTAGATTGAGCATAATCAATTACTACAAATATTGTTGGCACCTCTACAATAGTGTCCAGTGTAATAGCTTCTAAGCAGCCCAAGTTCCTCAAAGACAAAGTAAAATGAACAATTATACCTACATATATTAGCTCTTTGGCTGTTGCTATGCTAACATTACAGATGACAGATGCCTCCTTCTTACAAAACTTTTTAACTGGCAGATGCCTCCTTCTTAGAAAACTTGTTACTTCCTGAGAAAAGATCAAGTAAGTTCAGAATTGTGTCACATTATGTTCAGAACTAACTCAGCCTCTAGTGAGTATCATCTAAGAGGATTTCCATCTGCAACACCATGGGCAAGGAGTAGTCCCAAACAAAACTGACTTTAGGGCTCCAAAAGGGAAGGAAAAAAAAAAAAAAAAAAAAAAAAAAAAAAGAAGAAAATAAAGATCCTGGGCAACTAAGTTTTATTGCTTCTGTTGTAGCAAGTAGTGATGCGCTGCCACAGGGCTCCTGTATTATTGCACTTATTGTATTATTATCATTTATTTTAACCAGTAATGGCCTTATTTGGGTTTTATGTCTTAACATATTTGTGTTTGTCAAAGTCAGAGGTATTCATGTAGTTTAATTTTTCTTCACCTGTGTTCTGCTACTAAAGACAGTGAGAGGAGCTGAGCAATATTGTTATGCGATGTGTGTGTCTTCATTGGGGATTATTAGCTCTGAACAGGGTGGCAGAAGTCCTGTAGCAAATATCTGTATTTGAATATGATCACAGCTTCCAGCTTCCTCTCATTCAAAAGTGAGATGACAAATAATAGCCAAACCATGATGAGTGAAAAGATTTAATCAAAAGAATTTAGCTGCTTGTAGTCTTTGCAATCTCTTTATTTTTCTCAGGCCAATGTTTTTCATTCATCTGTTTGTTGTACAGCCAACCGTAACTGCTGCTTCTGTGCTAAAATATTAATAGTAATATATGGGTGCTTGGTTTATCTTTCAGGGAGCTGGTAAGAATAGATACTTGTCCAAGAGACTGTTAAATAGTATTTCATTGTTACCAACAAGACTTGAGCTTTAAAAACTAACAGAACTAATTACCTAACAACATTCCATGTTTGTTCTTTTACTTAAACTGTCAAAAATGCAATTGTCTTGTGTATTTAAGAATATGTCAACAATTGGTTTTATTATTCCCCCCTTTTTTTTTTTAATTCCTTTTTGTGTAATATATGATTTTTTTTATTCTAAAGAAAATTTAAAGTGGTAAAAAGGTCTCCATAAAGTGGCTTGTTTTGGATATACATATGCATTAATTACCTAGACTGATTTCTTAAATAATATGAACTGAATACTGACACGAGGGTAATTTGCATACGCAACCTAGAATCCTTCTTACTTAGAGGTAATAAAGCACAAATAGCACAATTCAATCTTCCTCATCAAAATGTCTAGGTCATGTTTTATGAAACTAGTCTATAAGCAGGAAGAGACAAAAAATGTAGGTAAAGTCATAGTAAAGTTTTTGGGATTCAACTTCTTAGACTCCAGAATATTGCTTCTCTTGTTGACTATAGTTTCATTTCTAGGGTCTAGGAAATGGAAAACAAGCTCTGCACAGGGTGTTTACTATTATGTATGGCTATATTTCATAATTACATATCACTCTCCACGTTCTACCTTCTATGAATTACTTCAATAAAATCATCTTTTCTGCTTTTTATGCTGTAATTAGCATTGAGAATGAGTTACTATCTTTGACTATTCAGCACCAGTTACATTTATTCTGACATATCAAAGTAATTACAATAAACAAGAACATTTTAATGAGAATAGATGGGAAAGCTTGGTGCCAACCAAATGAAAGTGGTCTGCAACAAGTCCCAGACAGAATCCTCCTTCTGTAAATGTAAATACATTTTTTTCCACTGTGTCTTATGATGGACAGGGATAAACTCAGTGGAAATGAATTACAGTGCTAGTGGCCCATCATTGATAAAGTCCAGAGAAAGACACAGCCTGCTTTCTGCACTTCCATTACGCAAAAAGTGGAAAGCATCTGACATGCAGGAATGGCTTAGTGTCCCTGAAGTTTTAGCAGTGTGATATATGCCCCACTAGTCTAAATGTGCTATCACAGAGGGCAGCGCCAAGACAGCAATTGTAGAGGCAGCACAGGCAATGAGAAGAAAAAATATCCCAAGAGGCATAATTACCACTACTACTGTACAGAAATCTCTCCCATCTGACAAAACAAATAAAAACATGTTTTCATGAGAAAATTTCTGTTTATATTATATTATACCACTTAAATGGTCATTTGGTTTAGGCAGAAAAAAAAAAATAATCTTATCGTGAAAAGACACAATTCTCAGAAAAAATCTCCCTTTTAGAGGGAAAATTCTGTTCAGAAAGATCAGCAGTGTATTTATCAGACTAGCACATAAGATTTTTGTTACAGCAACTGCATATAATATCTTACAAAGATGTGCAGCTATCACTTGGAAAGTACTAAGGTCCTCTAGGAAATATTGGAGCAAGTCTGCTGGATTCCTCTGAGTCATGAAATCCCAGCTACCTGGGAGCAAATCATCACTCATTTCCACTCCATCTCTGAGCATTTTACTTCTCAGAATTGCAAAATGTTGCCACAAATGATCTTATTAGGAAAGCTGCTTTGATGGTATGAGAGATTCTTTAGTTCTTTTAGTTGAAAAAGCTGAGGATGACTCAAGAAATACAAGATCTGACCTTGAACAAATCTTCAGGGCTAAGCTCCATGATCAAGTTACTGAGCCATATCAGAGGTGTGGTAATACTCCATGTTCCCTGTATTAATTTGGGCCAAATTCAAGGAGATTGCACATGAGTGCTAATTTAAGTTTAAACACTTCTGTCTATATCTCATGAGCATGTGCAGGAACAATGGAAAGTTACCCGCCTCAGCTGATGTGCAACAACATGACGATAAATGTTATGGAGGAATGTGTATAGCCAGCCAGTAGATATCATGCATAATTACTTTTTCACGTTGTATATTCTTGCCAATAAATAACCATCATTAAGGGGGGCAAGCAGATGCCTCATATATCAGATAATTTTCATTATTTGCTTCTCAGATCATAAAATTGCCAGGATACCCGTTTGACACTTTGGATAAAACTCTGAAATGCTGACAGCAAAGCATTGCAATCTAACTCATTATTCACGTAGGGTATGAGTAACAGGCGTCACACAGAAGATTTAGAGAGTCTATGTCTTGTTGTTCTGGATGTTACCCTTTATATTGTTTTTTTGCTTTGTGTTGACTATCTTCATTTCCCTTTCACAGATTTTTCATAGGACATTTTTGCTGCTTACACCAACCTTGTCCCAACTTTAGTTCTTTCTAACCATGTCTGATGTTGAAGTTCTATACCTGAATCAATTACACTTTATGCACATTTCCCATTAATTGCCTTCTCTCTGCTTCACTGATACACCTTCCTAGGTCCCATACATATCCTATTTATGTAGTTATCTTTTTTCTTATTGATTCCCCCACCAAATGTATCCCTTTTTTGCTTGCTTTATTGTAAGTTAGGATTCTTACCAATATTTTATTTCTTCCTCTGCTTTTCTATCCTTTCAATATAGAAGTTGACTTACAATTTTATAAAAACGTACATGGTTTATTTTACAGTGGTGTTGATAAGTATTCCTAGGTATAAAGGGAGATTTTTATCTCAATATGCCCCAGCCACAAAGAGTTTACTTGCTTTCCTTGCTTTTTTTTCATTTTCTCAGAAAAGAACAAGTTTCAGAGGAAGCAAGCTAGCATGTGTTGAAGGCTGGAATGAGCAAAGAATTTGGACCCTCAGGGGAGATTTGCATTCATTTTATAGTGAGGTCTACTGGTTAGCTAGCCTGTCTTTAGTGTACGCTGCGTGTAACGTCCTTGCACACAAAGAACAAACAGGATTTCTGTCAAAATGGCTTAGCTCAAGTTGAGATAACAACAAGGAAAGAACAAAAGTTAGATATCCACCAGAGAGATAGTGTTTGCGTGTCTCCACTGATAATCTAATTAAGTTGGAGACAAAATTGCTAGTTTCCGCTACTTTTGAGAAAATCAAAGCTATAGCAACACAAGAAATAAGTGTCTCAGTTCAGAGCTAAGTATTGCATACCAATTAGTTTTTTCCTGACTGACAGCCACAGCTTCAAGGCTTTAAAGAAAGGCCATCTTTTATTTACTACTCGTCGTGTGACAGTAGCAGGTCTGGTCCCATATGTGGCATCTGAGTACCTTCTTCGGCATACAGGAAATAAGCACTAGCTAATTTCATTTCTGGGCCTTGAAGTGCCTGAGCAAACAGCTTCACTGTTTAAAGGAAATAATTTTTCTCACATCAGGTGTGAATGATGAAACACCAGTTACATCCAGCTTGGTACTAGTAACTTTTAGGACTCTGATTACTGGACAATATCTATTCATGATCTGTTCTCATTTAAAAATTTGAAGTCCTTTTTTTTTTTAAGAACAAGAAATGCTAACCTAGGGGTAGTTATTTCTTATATATTAGTTATTAATAGCTATACTTATTCATAATAATGAATAGTAACAGGTTTACAGTAACAGTAATATTAATAGTAACAGGTTTTTATGATATTTTTTCACTGCCTTTTTGAGGATGTTTACCTTTTTTAGTTTTGTATGTAGTTTTATATACTTTTGAGTAATGAGTTTACAAATCAGCCATTATTTCTTTAATGCTAAATTATTTGTGGGTAAAAAGAAATCATTCAAATCCTTTAAAAATAGGTCTAGCTATATGAAGAACTAAAACTTTTTGTTACATTTTTCATTTATGCTTTCTTTTAAAATAAGAACTTATAGCAAATTATAGCATATAATGCTTCTGAGCATCTTAGTTTTCAGACAACCTTCATTTTTGTGCAAATGCATTTTACGCTTAACTGAAGTAGTGAAGTGAAGCTGAGATGTCAAACTCTTGGCCTCTCATGCAGTTGCAGAATATTGCGCTGTTTATTAAACTTTTAAATATTTCAACCATGACACACAAGCATGAACCTCTATTTGGGAAAAAGTACCATTTGTTAATGGTGGTCAAGTGAAGTTAACAAAGTTTCCTTTTTGAAGGGAACTCTGCAAGGTTAATATATAGCATTGATTCTGCTCTAAAAAGACTGAGTTATTGTAGTGAGCAGAGGGAGTGGGAAACCATTGTGTGAATTTGGGAAATGTTGCACAAAAATCTGGCACTACTGGTGGTAAAAAATCTCTTTGGCTTGAACAGAAGCCCCTTCTTTGAGTAAAAGCAAGAACTTTCACTGTTGATCTCTGAATCCAGTTTGTCCTGGGCCACAAGCTTAGCTCTCACCTTCTCTCTATTCCTTCCTCTGGCTCTTGAGACAGGTCTACTAACAATGATGGTTGTGAGAAGCTGTGGCAGTATTTTAAGAAGTAAAAAAAAAAAAAAAATGATGATTTGTAACATTCTTTATCTACTGGTTTCGTTATCTGCCCAGTTCTATCATTCTGTAATAATACAGAAAAAAAAATGCACTTTCCTATTTCAGTCAAAGCACTTCATACATTTTAATGCATTGAATCCTTAAATATCCTAAAGCACAGGTTAATGACATCCCTGTTTTAAAGTTGGAAAACACAGAAATAGAGAAGCTAACATCAGCACTTTTCAAGCATCTGCAGACTGTTAAGTTTCTCATAAAAAAATTAAAATATACAAAGTCATTGAAATTTGTTTTTACAGTGAAGTTCATACTGAGTTGGTTGGGCTGCAGTGCACAACTGTGGCAGTATCAGGAAAAGAAGATGCCCACACCTTTCTTCTGTCTTTTCTCTAGAGTGATTCTAGGAAATGTAAAAGCTATGAAGATATTACTAAATTGACATAAAATTATTAACAAATTTTTCTTTATGAAGTATCAAAAATGTAGAAAAGCATTTTGCAGAAAATCAAAAAGTCATAATTATGACAAGTTTTGGAAGTCTTGTGACAAGTTTTGGAGTCTCTATGCTTTGGAAAAGGTCTTTTTAATTTTAAAAGGTTGGTAGAAAGCAGATATTTTTAAAGGTTTCTCAAAAGTTCCAAGCAGCAATTATTTGATTGATTTTAAAATATAATTCAAAGTAACCAAAAAAGATGCAGCTAAAAAAAAATGTATGCTTTAAACACAGAGAAATTTGAATTTACCCATAGTTATTTCACTTTCGGTCATAATAAAGCAACACATTAACAAAGTTAAACCTGAAACTCTGGCTTTAAATGGACAGATATCTGGCACTTAGTAGAGGCTGTAGTGAAAACAGTCTATTTGTTCTGCTCTCTGTATTTGAACTGTAAATAGAACAAGAAGTGTGTTTCAGCTCATGGGCTTGCCCATTCCCATTGGCCAGATAAGTAAAGGTCCTCTGTTTGTTCGGCAAAACTCTTAAGCTTAGAAAAGTACACTTACCCCTTTGCCTGTCCCCATCTTCATGCCTAGGAGTGCTTCTAATTAGCCCTAAAACATGCCACTGCTCTTGGTGGCATAATTACAATAGAATCAAAAATGATAGTTTTATTCCAACAATTTTTGCTTTTACAGAACTCAGATGTGCCAGGTACCGATTGCTTCATTCTTGGGGCCTTCAAGTCCTGTTAAACTTCAAAGCTAGTTAGGGGTATTCAGCACTTTAAAAAATCATGCCCATAATTCTCCTCCATCTCCAGTTTAGAGCAGCTGTGTGTATTTCATCCATCATTAGCCAAGGAAGCCCACAGTCCAGACACTGGGAGGCTGCCATCAGTGGCTTTCCAGCATTGTCATGACACATCCACCACAGTCACCCATTGCGGTTGGGAAGCAGGGCCCCATGGTGCTGTCCTGTGCAGTGGTTGGGGTGCAGGGGCAGTGCCCCATCCTGCACCACTGCCTCCAACCAGGGCTCATGCAGATGTGGTGGTGGCTAGGTTTTGCTCAGTCAAAACAAGCAGCTTAACTCCTGAATCTTAATCATGGCCTGTTGCTTGCTTCCTTGTTTTTATCCCTGTAGGATTTTTCATCCTCTGAAACTAAGAAAAAGATCATATTTTGCTTCAGTTTCTGAAACCTCATCGTTTTTTCCAGACTTTCCATTTCACGGTGTTTGGATTTTATTAAGATCTCTTCACACAAAAGCAGAGTACCCGCTATATGATGCCCTGAGGGATCTGAAAGGCTGTTGCCATAACGTTGCAAAACTCTGGAGACATTTTATTTCTACCAGAAGCTCTTTGGAGAGTTGTGGCTAAGGATATAAAATATCTTAAATGTTTACAGCAGGGATCTTGATCTCTGTTGAAATTTAATACAAAAGCTTCTCTTTTTTAGTCTATTAATTAATGCACCACATTAATACTGTTCGAATAATACCTGTCTACTATGTGGATTGTATTTTCTTTACATCTTGAAATGGGGAAGACTATTTTTATTACAGAATTATGGATAATATCCATGTGGATGGTATCGTGAATCACCGGTTCTTAAGACTGTGACTTTTTTATCAACACCTCAGTTGACCATTACTAAGTATATCCACCAGGTATTTTCCAGAAGCACCTCTGTTTTATCTGTTTCTGCTTCCAGCACTCTCTGGTCATCCAAAACCAGCAATGCATGAGTTCTTTATAGGAGGCTCATGAAAGCACATCTCCTCCAGTGAATAGGCAAAGCCTGTCTAAGGGTTAATAGGGTTTTATTTTCACTGGTCAGCCTTGAAATCAAAAGCAACTGCTGAACTCTCAGTAGTCTTTTATATGGCACAATAGTCCTGTTCAGACGAGTCTTGAAATAAAATTGTGTAGGAAGCTGTATTCTAATTTGACAAAAAGAAGTGTCATGAAAAAAATATCCCATTTTCAAAAAGCTGTAATGTAACGGTGTGTGTGCATGCATGCAATATGACGGGAAACATACTTAAATGACTCTTTAATTCAAACAATATAGATCTAGAGGTTCACTTGACAGGAAAATATTTTATAAGATTTAATATAGGAAAAATCTTACAGAATCTGGGATGCAAACTCTAAAGATGTTGATATTTAAAAAACTGTTAGAATGTTAGACTATTCAGGACACATTTTTCTAAAATGCTTTGCAAGTCTTCATGCCTCAGGCTTTTGGGGGCCATGCTGAATGTGCTGGGATATTAAAAAAATTAGACTACTAATTATAATATAAGCAACCCAAACATTAAAGGAATCTGGTATTTTAAGGCAAATCAAAATCTTTCTATTGTTGAAGGGTGTTATGCATCAGTGACTCAAATCAACAATGTTCTTTCACAGATAACTGAAAATCTTTACAGGAAGTATCAGACCAAATAAAAATGATTTTTAAATTCCATTTCTAAAATTGCAAGAAGTCTATAAAAATACAGAAATCAGACACTGATAATATAATGGAATTACTAATATAAATATGTCGAAGTGCACCATTATTTAACACCATATATATATATCCTCAAAGTAATGGTCACTCAATGATCTAACACAGTTGTTTACTCCCATTTTCTATATTTCCCAGCCATCTTTGTTCTTGTATTTACCATGGACCACACTTCTTCCTCAGAATAGTACTACAGCGATATCACAGATAACGATAAGAGCAGTTGCTCTCTCAAAAGAAGAAAGTGAATTTTATTTCTGGTGTTTTTTTTCACAATTTAATCTTCTTATACTACAGAAATACTGTTCCTATTGTCAAATAGACTGAATGGCTTTTATAATTATCAGGATAGCCTTAGACACTGCCTCACATAAATGTACTAACAGAGACAGTTATAAATTAACCCTCTTAATGCTGTCTTTCAATACAGCTTTTTTGTAGTGATTAACTATAATAGCATTTTTCATTGGTCAATGTTCTCTTAAAATGTCAGCTTTTCAAAGTCATGATGTGCTATGTACTTCTGGCATCATTTGGTTAAGAAAATTAAATTTATCTCCTACTTACCAGTGCAGACATTTGAAACAATGCTGGAAATAGCTGACTGTATTACCTCAAGTTTTTATTCTATGATAAAACTTCTTTTTCACTCTCCAGATGATGATTAAAACTGAATCTAAAGGTTACACTCACGAAGTTCTGCACATCTCTTGGAATATGTCTCTCTTCAATGGTAAAAATAACTGCCAATGTTCAGAATTCCAGAGTTTTAACTACAAAAGTTGGCATTTTCTGCTGCAAGGTGTGCACTTTTTTGTAATAGTTAGATACAAATTACACGGCACTCATTTTTTTTCCTTCCGTTCTCTTTAAATCTCACTGCAGGATGTGTGACACAGGAGAAGGGCTGTTCACCTTTCAGACACGAGAAGGAGAAATGATATATCAGAAAGTCCATTCTGCAACACTGGCAATAGCAGAGCAACATGAAAGATTAATGATGGAGATGGAGCAGAAGGCACGGGTAAGTTCCTTTCACCAAAATCTTTAGGCTTATAAAATCTAGTAATAAGAAAAAGAAGTATGGAGTAATAGCAGCCCATGGATTCAGCCATAATGACGGTATTAGCTCTGTGGCTAAGACAAAACAGACTTTAGGTTTTATGTACTTTCATGGTCAGGGATTTTCAGCGTGTGCTACACAATGATCTGTTGTTGGTGTGTTTTTGGAATGCTGGCTACCATTAAATGCTAGATCCATGGTTACCATCTTGAAAATTGTGGCTCTATTACTCAAAGATTAAGCCTTTAGCTGAAGCCAGCTGTGAGTTGACTGTCGATGAGTAAGTGTTAATTGCTCCTCATGGCCTCACAGGCAATAAAAATAGTCCAGTATAAACACTCCTAGGTGCAAGCAGACATGTTCTGTTTTTCTTAATCCCAGAAAGATATTATTTTCCCTACACTATCATAAATAGCAATGCAATGTTGGTTCAAAATGAGGGTTTTTTTAATTTAAGTTCAGAATTTCCAGTTTGCACAAGTTACCTTTAAGCAACTACTGAAAAGTTTGGAGTTTTTTAGGACAAAAAGAAAAAAAAAGTGTTTCCTGTATGCTTAAAATTAGAGATGGTCTTAAATGATCATTCCTGAAAGATAACTTTAAACTGTGGTTTGAAGGTCCATTTATATCCACTAGAGAAGAAAGATATGGGGAGGACAGAGAACCCGGTTTGCGTGCTTTTCCTCTCAGGTGACCACAATTGCCCACATATCTTTGTCCCTAGAAAGAGATTTCAGTGTAATTGCACCATTTCCGATGACTCTCTCTTCCTTCATTCCCTCGCACACCATGTACGTGCCCATAGTTAAGCAAACATGACTTGCATGATCCTCTCCCCCAATAATCCATCACTGTCAGAATATCTTGCTCACACTCTTGAGAGAAAGGCTCTTGCAAAGGGCAACTCAAGACTCCAGTGTTTAACTCCTTCTCCTAATCACTCCCCAGATAAGTCTATCTTCCCCTATTTATTGAAAAAGAAACTTGAAAAATACTTAAATTTCCATGCCAAAATCTGTTATGTTGAATGCTCCCCTCAGACTCTGCATGTCTCAGTCAGAGCTGAGAGACAGGAAGCCATAAAAAGGGGTTTTTTGGTGGTTTTTGAAGAAAGGTAGATGAGCTTTTAAACAAAACTAGACAAAATATGAGCATTTCCACAATAGTTGAGATGCACGAACTTTGGGCAGAAAAAGCAGGAAGAGGAGAGTTCAGAATTGAGATTAAAATAAGGTTAGGGACACAGGAGCAATTGCTGGAAAGTCCAAGACAAGATAGATGATACAGTAAATGAAAAAGCACCTAAAGTAGTAGAAATGCTGGCAAAAAACCAACTGCATTCTTTTGGGCAGAAAGTAATTGAATAATAGTCCAAAACCAGGAAAAAGCATCATTATAAACATTTTTGCTTTTAAAGTGTCTACACCAGTAAGAGAAATGAGAGCATTTTCATCCTCCCATAATAAGTGCTTAGACCAGGATCATACGGGATTTTCTTTTCATGAAACTACCACTGTCAAGTCTTCCAGCTATCGATTAGCAGCTTTGCTGCTTAGCAAGGCCGTTTCTGGTCTGCCATCAGATTACTTCCTTGAAACCTCATTTATGAATGCTATGGCCAGATGGTATGTAATATCAAACTCTGAGAGCAGGTTGAGTAATAGAAATGACTCATCAGCCACACAGTGTACAATGTACTTGGGTCCGGGATGAGGCTGCGCTGTGATGTGCAGAGGGAGGTTGGTAGAGGCCGGTAGAAACTGTGGGCTGCATAAAAGAAGCTGAAAAATCTGTTGATTTTATAGTTTAAGCTAATGTAGCTTTGGTTTTGGAAGCTCAGCTGCTCCTGACTGATGGGTTGCTGAACTTTTAAGGGGTCATCTGTGTCATCTGCATCACTTGAGTTGTATTCATGTTAGAAACCAAATCTGAAGATATTAAGTAGACTAAGTATGTGTTATTTTCCTTTTATCAAGTATAATTGCTTCTCCCATATCTAAATCCAACACTTATGCCTATATATATTTTTTCCTTAAGACCTGGAATTGAAATACAAGCAAGAGTATATTTTTAAATCAAGGATCTAGAGGCCGTAAATATCTTTTAGGTCTTCCCAAAGCTTGACCTTTGATCCTTTGTATCTGTAGCTCTATAGTTGGGGGTTTTTGCTCTTTCCTGACCCTTTCTCTAATGAACAGCTCATGTTTAATATTATAGAATTAAATCTTTTTTTTTGGTAAAGGTGAAAATGAACGGAATTTTTAAAAGTAAAGAAGGCTTAATGCTAATCCATTATTATGCAAATCAGAAAAAGGGAAGAAACATAACAATAATTCCAACTTTATTCCTTCCTTTCAATCATTCAAAGTTATATATTAGAAAGGACTCTTGAATATTTGTGTATTCTTTCCTAAATGTTAACACATTTTAATTACTTATAATTACTTCAATGTATTAATGTACACTGAAGTTTATTAGTGTATTAATATACACTGAAGTTTCATTTAACTTTTTTGAGATTATAATAGGTTGTAATTCAATATTATAAAAAGTGAATACAGTTTATAAAAGACATCAATGTTCATTTTTTACCAAAGCAACTTTGATACATATTACGGTTAGTTCTTATAATGAATATGCAAAGTTTGTTGCCTTACTAATAGAAAGGACAGAAAACACACAAAAAAACCCCAGAAACAAATTCTGGCAGAAGAAAAAAGGTAAAGTTAGTTACTGCTGCCAGAGACTTGTCAGATAAAGGTATTGCAAGCAGCCACAGACCACACTTATTCCATTTACGGAGGTCTCTGCACACAAAAATACTGCTTCAAAATACTAAGCAATAAATTCATTTTCATGCTAAGAAATCCATTGCTCAAGCCAAGTAACATGCTGGATAACTATGTAAAATAGAGAGAGACATGAGAAGGAAACTAATTCTTCCCATTAGCTTCAAAAGTGCATGGATTGGATGCAAAATTGTTCTGTGGAAGCTGGTACAGTACCAAGTCTGCCTCATTGGCATCACAAGCAGAAGAAGAGAGAAGCCCAGTCAGTTTACGTAGACAGTCGTGTGCGCACTTTTGTCTTCTGCCCATTTCTCTTTCAAATTATAACACTGGAAGAAGGACCTGAAATTCGGGGTCAGTAGTCACTGGCATAGGTATGGTTTCAAGAGGGTTATAAGTTTTACTGGGGCTGTATTTTATTCAAATATTACGGCAAAGTGGACAATGATCTAATATTGCTCAGGTGGTCTTGACTGAGTTTGAAACATTAAATTGTGTCCTGGGTTGAGAGACACAGGACTAACTTTTCTTCTAATGCTGGGGAAAATTGCACTTTTAGAAGACTCTAGTGTCTGAATTTGTGAAAATATTTACTTTATAGCCAGCCAGGCTCTGTGGGATTCAAGGGTTTAGTGTTTTTGAGCCTTGCCAGGTGCAGGGACAAGGAGGAGCAAGGCCTGGGCATTTGACCCAGGCTGGCCAACAGGAGTATTTCATACCATGAACGTCACATTCAATATAAATTAGAAAAGTTTGCTGCTCACTCTCTCCATGATGGCAGCGGTCCAGACAACTCCTTGCCCCGGTGCTGGAACCCTGAGGCCTTTCCTTCCTCCTGAAGCCATTGCGCTCGCAGTGTCCGATATTAGCTGTCCACTGCTGGGAGTGCACAGCTTCCTACTGATAGAATTGGCTGAGTATAATTCCTGTATATCTTATATCAGTATCAGGATTAATACTGGTTCTTTAGTATTATTGTTAATTATTTAGTCTTAGTCTATTAAATCTATTTATATTTCAACCCTTGTGTTTCTTTGTGTTCCCCGATTTCCCTTTCCGGATGGGGAGGGGTCATTGGGTGATAGAATAATTGTCTATCGACAATAGATTGTTATGGGTTCTCTCAAACCATAACAAATTGGCAGAGTGATAGTATTTTGTGCTCACTTTGTTTGGGACAGTAGTAAATTTGGGCCAATGCTAGTACTTAAATTTAAATTCTTTTGGGGGAAATTGTTATCTGTATATTCACTTTTTTCAGTCTTTCTTTTTTAAATGGATCATTGTAACACAGATGATAATTTTGTTTTGCAGATGTTTTGGGGGGAGGAGGTGATATTGGAGTTTGCTAGTTTGGAAAAAAAAAAATCAAGCTAAAAGGAATAGGATTCTGCAAGGTTACTGAGCTGAATTAGTTTACAGAGGCAGCAATAAACCTTTATATCTTCTCAATCATCCAGTCCTGAGGAGAGAAATAAAAAGAATAATTCACTCTTCATAAATGCTGAGTATTCTTCTCCTTGCAAGCATAAGATGATGTCAGTTTTCATGATCTGTTTTTAAAGAATCTGAGTTAAGCTAATTTTTACACACCAGCATATGAAAACAGTTGTCCTCAGCAGCACTTGTCTATCTAACCCCTACACCAGGATGACAACGTGCTTACCGGAACATGGCATTGGAATTTAAGACCTGATTTTCTTCCTTACTGCCAGCTTTGATCTTCTGCCACTCAGCCTTCACTGAAAACCTTCCTGGTGTAACTTCTGCACCCACTGTTCTTCCAGTGTATAAAATGGGAGCTAAGGGCTGTAGATTTCTCATGTTATAACTACACATATGAGTGAGGCACACTAAGGAGAAAGTCATACCTTTGTGACCTTATAAATTACTTTTTTCAAGAGCTGCCAGTAAAAACCTAGTATGTAATCTCAAAAGAATAAAAATTTATAATGTGTAAAACAATAATTCTAAATAAGATAGCACTAAAGTTGATGTTAGCCAGCTGAAGTTAATCAAATATCAGTAAGACTGAAGTATAAATACATGAAGAAATGATGATGGTGCAAGTTTCATAATTTATTATCATAGGAAATTTTCTGACACTTGTTTTGCTTTAGACAGCAGAGCTGTAAAAATGATGTCATTTAAGATTGTGATCCTTGTAACATTTACCAGAAGATAAATGCCTTTATGAAAAACTGCATCTGTATATTTCTCTTCTGTTCTCATTATTTACAAGTCTTGTCTCTAATATTCAGCTTAATATAAGTGAATAAGTCATCATGATAGATTTGAGTCATTTAAAAAAGATAGTATCAATGAGTTTATGTATTATTTTAAAAAAAAAAAAAAAAATTATTAGGAAGGAAATATGAATGTGCCAAAGAAGACAAATGCCAGGCAATGGAACTGGGCTTAAGGAGAGGTTGGAGAGGAAAGTGGCTGAGAAAGAAGCCTGCAAGTCATTTAATCTTTCTCTTTCTTTTCTAGAACAGAATGAGGAGAGTAACAGTATTTCATAGGGCTGGTCTGAGGATAAATATAAATTACAGGGTTGTCAGGTATGGTATTAATAAGAATGTAAATACAATAAAGAATATCAATGTAAATTGTCTTAGAATCATAAAAGAAAACAACAAAGTCTGAGGCTGGAGAAAATAACAGCATTAGTTTCATAGTGAACTTTTAATTTAGCTTTGCTCTGTAAACAAGTCTGCACTATTTCTCCACGTATTTTTAACCTGATCACAACCTAAACAAATACTCATCGAAGCAATACAGGATCGAACATCATCAACAAACACATCAAACATTCTAAATTTTCCTTTTAAAATGATGGCTTCAATTTGAAGTATACTACCTTTGCCAATGTGTCTTCAGGGCTTTGTCTGGTTTATGGTTATTGTTTATGTCTTTGTTCGATGGTTTACCTATCACCTATTATTTTCAAGTTGTGAAGTATGAGAAATGCAGAGAGACACTAGCGGCTGCTGCCCACTCAATAACTATATGAAATATTTAGTTAAAATATATGTTTTTGGGCTCCATTTCAGCACTGCAATTTACTTAATATGAAAAAGCTCTTTTATGTTGTAATTCTGCCTGAATGCATTTGTGTCAAGTCAATACCTGGGGGAGAAAATGAAGAAAATTCCAGAGTTCATCCATAGATGATCCCATGTCATGACACATTGGTCTCTAAGTACATTTTCTTCTGTTTCCAAATTATGTATAAGCTCAAATACTGAGGTTCTGAATACATATGATCATTCTTGAACTCATGCAGTTTATGTAAGCTAAAGTATAGCCTCAGGTCAGTAATTCATGCAAAAAACTTAGCTCGGTATTGTTCTGTATATCTCATCTACTGTATGATGTTGCTGTATAATGTTTGTTTAGAAACTTTATAACCCTGTAAAAAGCTGGATGCTTTATTGCAATACATGGTGAATTGTTTACTTGGTTCGCACAAGTGTTGTGAAACTTATTTTGATTACTAGTTCTAGAGGTCTTTGAAAGTTACAGGTTAAAGCTGAAATAGCCTTGCAATGCTTTTGACAACAGAGGACTTCTAGAGAAGTAAAGCACACCCTTCTTTGCAGTGGAAATCAATAATTGAAAATTGGGAGTGTTCCACTGGATCTGCCTGTGCACTGGGAAGCTATGACCAGCTTTAAACATCGCCAAGATTAACAACAAAAACAAGAATGCTGACTTCTTTCCCTCCCCCCCTGCCCCCAGTCAGAATCTGTGTACTTTTAGGTTTGAGTTTTGTAAACCTAATTCCCTTAAGTACCAGTAATTTCCCACAGGGTTCTTGGTTCATTAAGCACATAATGACATTTTTCCTGAGTCTGATTTTTCTGTGAGAATTTTCTTAAGAATTTTGCCAGGCTTTTTGTTAGTCCTCAGGCTCAGAAAATTGTATGCACTTGGATGAAGTAAATCCTAGAGTCGTGTCGCAAGTCTATTCCCGACATTCACCACTTCAGACGTAAGGGTATTGTGAAAATTCAGACTCGGTTTCAGCAGCAGTTAATGATTCCTCAAACTGGAGCTGTTTTATTTCTTAATCTTATTTGAAAGAAAAAGTTTTCATGAACATAGACTTATTTCATAGGCATTTTTTCAGGGACTGTTACTCATATCCAATAATAGGCATTCAAATAGTGCAGCAGCATTAAAAAACTATGCAGCAAGTGCCAATCACTTCCTAAAAAAAATACTTCATGCCGCCATGAAATCTGAAATTCCACAGCCACTAGAGATCCCTGCCTACTCCTTTCTTACCAAGTCAACACCTTTTTTATCACCTTCCTCTGTCAGCTGCAGGAGTCTACTGTCTCCTATATGGCACCCTGCAGACAGTGAGAGGATGAGGTGTAAAGCCCGGCTTCTGCAGGGGATGCTGCAGGTGGTTGATGTTACTGGATGTTTGCTGTGTGTCTGAATGAAACCACAGTATAGGCAAAGTCTTTACTATGGTGAGGAAGGGTTAGTGCAGCTTCTTGTATGCAGCGATAGAGCTGGGGGGGTGGGGGTGAGAACAGAGCTATTCGTCATGTCAGAAGCACTGCAGACAACATAAAGATTTGTGGAGTGTGTAGGCAAGTGGTGTGGGTAGGTGCAAGAGCAGAGCTGGCAAGTCCTTGCATAAGAGTGTATCAGATATTTTGGTAGTTGATGATGTAACTCAAATGCCATTTTGCCACTCAAAAACTAAAGCTTGCTCTAGAGTTTCGGATGTTTTTGAAGCAGTGGTATTCATGAGGGCTCTCATTCAGAGCATGGTGGGAAAAATTAAATTCCTCCCTTGCCTGACACAGTTTTGAAATTTCTCTTATCTGTAGCCATTGGGCTGGACGACCTTGAATGCAAAAAGATGCTCTAAATCTCTCCTAGAGACTAAAACCCAAGTATCTCATCACATGGATGTGCATCCTAACTTAGAAATTACTCTCATTCTTTCCTTCTTAAAAATTTCTGGGATATTTTGTATAATGTTAGAGTATCGTTCTAGCTTTCTGTCTATTGTACTACCTAAGAGTCAGATTGAAATCTGCCTTCCTCCTAATATAAAGTAGGAGCTGAATCAAAACTTGTAATAAAAGCTTCACAGAGGTATCTCAAAACTGAGATAATTCAATTTCTTGTCTACCAGGAGCCTGCTCCATCCTATGAATCCACCCTAAAGCTGCATACATGAATGCTATGAAGATTGTTTTCCCTGTTCTCCTCATTTATATGTTTGCATGAAAGAATGCTGTATTGTGACCATTTCGATTTAAGCAGCCAGGATCTGGTTAGTTTGTTTAAATGCAACAGGGCAAAGATGTTTGCGTAGTCAGGTATCTGAAGATGCAAACCCTCCTGAGAATTTAGCACGTAGGCGCTTTCAAAATCCATGTAGCCCCCTATCTACATTTTAGGAACTTTTTAGAGTTAGGTACGTATTTCTTAGAGGTCAAGTATCATTTATTTCAACTTCACAAAGTTGCATTTGAATATAAGTGTATTTGAAAGTTGATGACATAAGCACATTTGCAATTTTTTTCCCTTATACTTTGCAAAATATCAAAGAAAAAATAAAAGCTTTGCAGAGCTATCAAAGTAGTTGGAGAGGCAATGTCAAGTTGAAAATAATATTTCTTTCCAGAAAATGCAGAAAGTGAAAAGCCAAAGAACTTTCCCTGAACAAAATTGATGATTTGATTAGCACTCTTATTTGCTAAAAGCCGTGGGTGGTATAAGTGATAAATTAGGAATTGTTGCTGTAATTATACGATAGTTGTTGCATGCCTGACTGAAACCTATTTGGCTATTCCTAGCCCCCCCCTTAACTAAACTCTGAGAAGCCTTTAGTATGGAAGGGAAATTTTCTTTGGCATTGTGTACATTTAAAACAACTTGCTTGTATAACTCTACTGGTAGGTTTTTGTCATCAAACTGTCTTAACAGAGGAATAGGTTATGTTGATTTAAGTATTACTAGAAAAATCATTCTCAAGCTAGTTCTCCAGTGGGCTTAATTTGTTACTAATCTCATATCTGCTATTTTGAGAAGAACTGTTTCTTGTAAACTAAAGTAGCCTATAGAGCTCCTATTATTATTAGCAAAAATAATAGCTGATGAAGTCACCCAATGCTCTCAGGAGACAGGTATTATTATAATAATTATACTAATGAACAAAATGAGGCACAGAAAGATTGAGGCCAAATTCAGCTGCATATGAATTGCCCAAGGTCATAGAGTAATCAGCTGTATGCTGGGAATAGCACAGCAACAAAACAACAAAACAAATCCTGAATCATAGTCAATTACTTATTCACAGAAGAATTAACTTCTGAAAAAGTTATTTTTCACATGATTTTCATCAGTCTTTTGAACTATATTATCATTCTGTGTCTCCTGTCAAGCAAGACCTTCCTCTGTTTCAGCAACAGGAGTACAGGAGTTCTTTATATCACCCAAGGGAATAGTTAAGGCTTTGTCTCTGATTAATAGGAAACTTTTTTATCAATGATTTACAGAGGGGAACAGTGCTTTTCAGAGAATAGGAGAATTATCAAATGTAATAATCTGAGAGGAGATCAAAAATTCTCATAATAGTCCTAAAGTTACTCTGTAAATCCCTCCTGTGCTTTTTATGCTTTGGCTCATCAGGTACCTGTTGGTTGGACAAAAATTAGGTGAAGTTCACCCTTTGTCTTCATTTTGCTTTTTTTCTCTGTTTCAATTCCTTTTCATAAAAATGACATGCTTTTTTAACAGGAAAATTATTTCTAATAATCTCTCTGATTATGTTTAGATTGAAGACAACACATATTTATTCTCTAAAAAAGCTGTATCTGAAATACAGGCACTTTTCCTAGTACAAGCTCTCTTTTGATATGTATTAATCAAAGCCTGTCCAGATAGGGGTTGTTTGTGTTCCTTTTTTTCTCTCAGCCTTGGGTCGTAGTTCTTGCCTCACTGATATCCCATACGATGCCAGCCATGCTAACAGTTTCTAATTATCAGCTGTGCAGGAATCTGGTTCAGAAAAACGTAAGACAGTAGTACAGACAGTATGACCCTGTACTGTTGATTTGACATTGTTTCATTTACTACAGTAGCTACATTAAATAAAGATATGCAGCTACTACAGTAAGCAAAATAATGTCATGTTAATGCACTGGCACAGCACATCTCATTAGCTCTCAGATTTTCAAACTTGTTGACTATAGGGTCAGAAGAACTGGCATTGGAAGGGACTGCTGGTGAACAGCTCACCTAATCTTCTGTTCAAAGCAGGGATAGCATCAAAACTAGATCAGGTTACCCAGGGTCTTATCCAGTTAAGTTTTGAATACCCCCAAGGACATAGATTATGGGTACCCTTTCCAGCACTTGGCTGCTCTCATTGTGAAGAATTTTTCCTTAAGTCTGTCTTGAATTTCCCTTGCCATAGCCTGTGACTGTTGCCTCTTTTTCTTTCACTGTGCATCTCTGGTAACAGTTCTCTTTACCACATACCTTTAAGAAGACAGGGAGGATCCAGAGTTAGATTTCTATTAGCTTTCTTTTTCTCATGCTGAACAAACATTAGACTCTTAATCCAACGTCACTGATCATATTCTGCTTCTTAGAGGTTTTCTGTCAGGCTCTCCCCAGTTTGATGTTTCTCTTGTGCCAGGGCACAAGACTCTGTGAATGCAGCTGAACTTCCAGATGTAGTTTCACAAATGCCAAATAGTGGGGAAGTGTGATTTCCCCTGACCTGCTGGCCATGCTTTTGCTAATGTGGTCCAGTATGTGGTTAATGTCCATCACTGTGTATGTACTCTGATCACTCATGTTATCACCAGGACCGCTATGTCCTTTTGTCAGAGCTTTTACCTAGCAGGTCAGTCCCCAGGCTGTACTCATTCACTGAGTTGCCCTAACCCAGTTGCAGCATTAACATCTGTCATGGCTGAACTTTGTGAGATTCCTGTCAGCCCTTTCCTTTGCTTTGCTGAGGTCTCTCTGAATGGAAGCCGTCCCATCTCGGGTCTGACTGCTCCCCCCCCAGTTTGAAGTCACCCCCGGATTTGCTAAGGGTGGATTCTGTACCATGCCCATGTTGATGATGTTAAAAAGTTGGAGCACTGACCCATCTAAACCGCAGGACTAGGTTTTTCAAAAATGTTTCAGTTCTGCAAGATTTTCAGTGGCATCGCTCTGTTACTTAAGACTGTCTCAGGGTAAAAGCTGCTAGTCTCATCACATATTCAGTCTGTCAGAATCCATTTCCATAAAAGTAGCTGCCAGGCAAGTTTCATATGGATTCATATGGCTGGGTGTTGAATGCATATCTCTACAGTGTCTGTGATTCAACATCCATTGACAAATCAGCCTCGGCTGTTGTTTATAAAATGAAAGAACTTGTGGTCTCTTCACTATTCTTAATCATTTCCTTGTAGGACACAGTGGTAAAAGTTGCAATTGCTACTGGCTGATAGATTTTGTAAAATCATTTGTAAAATGATGGCATTTCTGGAATGTTTCCCACATATTATTCAGTGATCACCTTTACATACATTTTGTATTACATGAAGAAAAAAAGCAATGGAGTTGCAGATTTCCATGGCAACAACTATAATTCTATTTCCTTTGTTTCATGAAGCTGGAATTTACCAGCAAAGAGTTGTTCTGTTAAATGGCAACCACGGATCTCAAAAGGCTTATAGGGCATGCAATCATGCAACTACAACCTCTACTACAGCAAGCAACTTTTGCCAGGCGAAAAAAAAAAAAAAAAAACCTGAGCTATTGTCTGAAAATGAAATTAAACAGAGAAGTGTTGCCAGTTGTAGGATTTATTAGGCTCCTGCAAGTATGTTGAAAGATACAGGAATTTGCAAACACCTCTCTGTTTCCAAATTTGAGTTCCTGATTTCCAGCTATTTTTGCTACATCAGTAAACTAGCATCAGTAAGGGTGCAAAGATTTCACTAGCTTACTTTATATGCAGAAATTTTGACTGTGATTTGGAGAGTCTTGTCGCTGATTTTAAGTTCTCTGATCCAAAAAAATATTTGCGAAGATGCATTATGTACCTTAATTTAGAAGTGTATGCGTTTCTTTTCAATAAATGCTTATTGCAGTTTTAAAACTGAGCAATGTCAAGAATTGTCTGTATATCTACCTGGATACATGATCATGATGTGATCCTCATGTGTGTGGGCACAGAGAGTAGAAAAGAATAGCCCTTTATTTTTATATACCAGCTTCTCAGTTGATTTTAAATCTGTAAAAGCCCAATAAAGGCAGTGGAGCTACTAAAGTAAATATTAACGGAAATATGAATAAATTACTTTAAATTAAACTAATATGTTTATTTGGGTGTTCATAGGCACAGGCATATTTTTTAGCCCCTCCATCAAAAAGCTAAAACTTAATTATTTACATTCATGTACATTGATATGCATTGCACATGTTTAACTAGCACCAGTATGTATGATTCAAGATGCATTTGTCATGTTTAAAAGTAACTAGTTAAAAGGAAGGAAATGTGTTCCTTTGGAAGGTATTGAAGAGTCATCTAAGAGGGCTTTACTACATGATAGCAATCTTTATGTATTTTGGGTTTGTTATTTTTTTCTTCTTAACTGAAATGCCTTTATATGACATAAAACTCAGTTGTGAAAATGTCAGAAAGCAAAGGTCAGCAAGACTATGTGTGTTACTGAATACTAGAGTCACGCACTGATAAACTTAATAAAGAATATTCATGAAAGATTATTGATGATTATTGTTTCAGCAAGTATTCAGAAAATTGTCTTCCTGTCATTTTATTAAAGTTCATTGGTAACAGCAATTTCTATATACTGAAATGAAGTAGCTAAAAATGTGATTTCCACAAATATGTGTAATTGGAAACTACTGATCTGGTTTAGATCACACAAGAAAAACTTCATAAGAAAGCTTGTGAGGTCCAAGGCATTTGCTTTATCAGAAAGAATGAAACTCAAAACTGCGCATTGGTAAGCAATCTTAGTACAGATCCTAGCCTTTTTTTTTTTTTTTTTTTTTTTTTTTTTTTTTGCCAAAATACATATGTAAGCCTTAGAATTCCAGTTTTTCAGCCCCAAACTTACTCATGTAAGGTTCTCCCAGCTGGGGACATTCTGGGCTCATCCTTATTTCACATTTGTTGCCACATGCTGGAGAGAGTTTTTGAAGTCCATTCTCCACCAAGGGACATTTTTTCATGCCGTGACTTTCACCATACCAGCTCTAAAAGTGGCCAAAGCCAACTTCTAAGAGGTCAGAAAGGCTGTCCTCCCAGTACTCCCAAGTAAAATACTGAGGACTTGAACCCAAACACCTCTTTAAGATATGTCATATCTTTTGGCAAGAAATACCATGAAGAAACTTGCACACTTTGAAATCTTCTCCAAATCATATCAGGTTGAGGTCAAACACAAGCAGATTTGTCAGAGAGAGGGAACCCAGCAAAGCAAGGAGTAAAAAACAGACAGAGATGAAGGAGGACAAGACTTTTTAAGTTGGCACTGATGGCAAGCCTCACTATTTTTAACTTTGGCTTGACACACCTCATGAAAGACAACCTTCTGGAACACCATAAATCTTAGGTTGAGTTCCCCAAGAAACACTTACTCCTGGTGAAGCATACCAGCATTTGTGGACAGTCTCTTTCTTTGACCTCTCCAACTGATCCATTTCAGTTCATTCTTTCCCACCCCAGCTCTGTTTTAGTTTGTGTCCATTGCCTCTGGTCTTGTCACTGGGCACCACTGGAAGGAGTCTGCCTCTGTCTTCTTTGTAGAGGTTCCTTCAGGTATTTACAAACATTGATAAGATCCCCCTGGAGCCTTCTCTTCTCCAGGCTAAACAGTACCAGCTCTTGCAGCCTTTCCTCATAGGAAAGATGCTCCAGTCCCTTTGTCTTCTTAGTGGTGTTTTGCTGGACTCTTTCCAGCATGTCGATGTCTCTCTTGCACTGGAGAAGTCTCTTGCCCAGAACTGACGCAGCACTCCAGGTGTGGCCTCATCAGTGCTGAGTAGAGGGGAAAGATAACCTCTCTTGACTGGTTGGCTCATGTTCAACTTGATGTCCACCAGGATCCCCAAGTCCTTTTCTGAAAAGTTGCTTTCCAGATTGGTGGCCACCAGCATGTACTGGTGTCCAGGGCTGTTCTTCCTCAGGTGCAGAACTGTACTTCCTCATGTCGAACTTCATGAAGTTATTGTCAGCCCATTTCTCCAGACTGTTGAGGTCCCTCTGGATGGTAGCTCGACGCTCTGGCGTATCAGCCACTACTCCCAGTTATGTAACATATGTATATCTGTTGAGGGTGCACTCTGCCCCATCATTCTAAGCATTAATGGAGATGCTGAACAGGACTTGACCCAGTATTGACCCCTGGGGTACACTACTAGTTAGTGGCCTCCAACTAGATTTCATGACACTGATCACCACCCTCTCAACCCATCCATTGAGCCAGTTTTCAGTCCACATCATTAAAATGGGCTGCTCATCCAGCCCATACTTCTTCAGCTTCTCCATGAGGATCTTATGGGAAACAGTGTCAAAAGCCTTCCTGAAGTCAAAGTAGACAATATCCACTGCTTTCCCCTCATCTGCCAAGCTGGTCATTTCATCATAGAAGAGTATCAGATTGATCAAGCATGTCTTCCTTTTTGTGAATCCATGCTGACTAATCCTGATGAATTCCTTATCATTCATGTGCCTGGAAATAATTTCCATGTTTAGCTGCCCCATCACCTTCCCAGGGACCAAGGTGAGGCTGACCACCCTGTAGTTCTCTGGGCCTTCCTTGTTGCCCTTCTTGAAGATAGCAGTGTTATTGGCTTTCCTCCTGTCCTCAGGCACCTCTCCCAGTCACAGTGTTGTTTTGGCAAACTAAATAGCATCTTCTGTACTCTACAGGCTACTATTAACTCCTTAATTCAGTGAAGACCAAAACTCCTCCTAGCCCTCCCATCATTGACTTGTATTTTATATCACCTCCTAAGAAACACTCATAATGATGCACATAATTCACTGCTTGTTTTTGAAATGAGACAAAGCTGTAAATGAATATTTCAGTAATGAACTGCTTGAGATGAATGACCCCTAGAGCATATCTTTGGAGGTTAAGCTAATACCCTAGAGCTTAAGCTGATCTATATCAGTGCATTCTGTACCACCCGCCGTCACTTTAAGCATTCATGAGTCAACATGATGAACTGTTCTAGGACTGTGATTCATTTCCATTTTTGACTTGAATAAAATGTGTAGGGATGTGATATTATTTTGGATTTTACTTTTTGGTTGTAGGTGGTTTTTTGCTCTGATTCTGCCCATTTCCCATCTGCAAATAGCCATACCTGTAAACAAGCGTATCAGTACTGAGCACCTTCAAAAATCCTAGATTTTTACTTGCAAAGCCTGAAGATTTTGTCCTGGGTGACACTGCTTAGAGAAATTATTTCATGGTTCCACACAGTCTCATCCCCAAATTCTGTATATTTTTGGGTCAGCAAATATCTATCTACAAAATGTTTTCCTTTGTGTCGTTTAACAGCACCTCTGTTTAATTAAAGCTCCCATTTAACGGTAATGGGAAGGACAATCAATATCTGCAAATAATGTCTCTGCTATACTGGATTCTCTATCATATAGATACAGATATATGTATTTATCGAAGAAATTTGCTCACACTTCTAGAAATCTCTCCTATGTGTTAAAAACTCCTACCATTTGTTTCCACTAAGACCTACTGTATAATCAGGCTTGAAATAGTCTCAACTCTGTTCATGTCAGCATCATCTCTCATGTTATTAGTGAATGGTTTTATTCAATGAAAAATTGAATAAAAAAAGTATTTCATATATTGCCTCTGTATAATACAATGGCTCAAACCTTGTAAAGATGTAAGAACCTGACCTTCTGCCCTCACAGTAATTAGTAGTTTCCATAGACAGGAAACTTCTTTCATGAAAGAAACAAAACCACAATTTTTTGACAGAATATGGGTGAAGACACACACCTTACTCACACTTAACAAATATAATCCCAATGCACTGTAAAATCCAGCTACTTTTCTCCAACATTAATCCATTCTGTCAGACAACAAAGTGATCTATTATGAGCTCCTTTTAGAGTAAAGGAAAAAAAAAAAAAGAAAGAAAGAAAGAAACCCATAACAATTCTGCCAGAAAAATAGCAAAATGTCCCAATTCTTTCTTTATAGTGTGGCCAAGGAGACTGGAAAAAAATATCAGTCCCATTGAATTTCCCTTCAGAATGCTTTTCTTTCACCATTGCTTTATTATTCATACATAATGTTATTCCACCGCCAAAGACAAATCATCATCCACCTTGGCACTGCAAAGTGGTGTTATTATTTAGAGATTTTTTCCTCCATAATTGATTAAGAAACTCTCTAAAAGGTCATAACAAGGTTAGAATAGCTACTGAAAGCTTAAATGTTAGAAATATATTATAAAGGCTGAAATCGCTGAAATGACTTTCACAGCTAGCTTTTCTGTAAGTCTTTTCAGAAGACTTGTGAGGTCATATGTGGGGGGATTTGCCAGTATTGTGTATTCTGTCAGGAACAGCAGGCTGGATAAAAATAGAAAAATAAACATAAAGCAGTGCATAGCAAATAAATAGTATGCTGATACCTATAAGCGTTTATATTAACAGTCCAAACACAGTCCAAATAACACATGACAATTTTCTAAGCAAGCTAAGTAATCATGAACAAAGGGTTATGGGGAAATTATAAACAGAGAGTAATTATTAGTAATACATCACCAAAGGGAAGAATATTTTCATTGGACTTTCATAGGAATATATCCTGCATCCCATTTTAGTACTTTCATAGAGGGTCTGGATCAAGGCACAATCCAGTTATTAGACTTCTTGGTCTTACAGGTGTAAGACAATATGGAAGTGGGTCAACAAAGAGAAAGAATTTAAAATTACAAGTCAGAAAAAATGTTTGGAACAGCAGAATAAAATTCAACAGAAACATGGACAAATCACAGTTCTTAAGAAGAAATAATGTGCTTCCCACTACTGGTTGGGAACAGTTTTTATAGAACAGGTCTATGCCATAGTACAGAGGCTGAGCATGTGATAACAGTATCTGCTTTTGCTAAAAAGGCAAACACGACACTTTTCCTTGGTCGTTATTGAAAACTCATTTAAACAGAAAAAAATACTTCTTCCCTCCTGCTTGTTCTCTAACTCACCTGATAACTGAGCTGGTACCTCAGCTGATGCTAACTTCTAGATTGTGTGATTCTTAAACTGTAGTTCACTGTAGATACCAGTGAAATGAGTCTGTGCTATTCCACTGTCAGATAATGCACACTTGAGAAGTGAAATACATTTCTTGAACCTTCTTCCTCTTCAAGTCATAACACACAAAGCAAGCTTCTTTAGAGTTACAAAGAAAAAAAAATCTAAATAGTGATATTTAATTCATATTTCCAGACTACAATTCTCATTAGTCTTCTGTGACCTAGTTCTCTTGCTGTTTGTTTAAAGACTCTAATGAGGATGTGAAATGAGACAGAGTTTTTTATCTGTAATAAACTAACCTATTTCCAGAGCATATCTGCAAAAACAAACTGTCTTTATTGCAGGATTGCAGGCTAAAATTGGAATTAACTGTACATTGTTCAGTTCTTCTCCCCAAGCCAAATATATTTTCTGTCACCTTCGGTGTTTTGACTTTTTTAATGCAAAAAGAAAATGAGAGAATAATGTGCTAAACAGATCAAAGCTCAGAACCCTAATACATTTAACAGGCTCCATTCTTGGAATTGTATTCATTATTGATATCAGAATAACAAATCTATTTAAGTCAATGGAGATACACTATGGGAATTAAAAGAAAATTTAACCCTTAAGGGGTTAACCCTTAAGGGTTAACTTAACCCTTGTCTCATGAAAGAACAATAATGAAAAATATGGGGAACTTTTTACAGTGACACATTAATAGATTTTTTTTTTATTTCTATTTTGATCAAATAGCCCTTTAAAAATTACAAAGTTGTTGCTGGCAATGCAATGGCTTCATATGACTTAATAATTTGGATGTTTTGGATTTGGACATTGGATTTGGATACAAGAAAGAAATGCAATGCCCACCGTGTAAAAGGTATCTTATTAAAGAAAGATTCTGGAGGAAACCTAACTACTAGTTATTTCATGTGAGATAACAAAAACATTTCAATGATGGAATTTTTTATATTCCCACTAAAAAAAATCTGTGAATTGATGTTTTGATTCATGCATTTCTACTTTTTTGTTTTCACCCAAGTTCTAATTACATCATCATTTTCTCCCTCTAAAACGGGGTAAAAAGTCTGGATTATGTTTTGAGTTTCCTGAAGTCTCATCAGATATTTGTAGCAACATCATTCTAAATGGATATTTCATTTCATGCTACATTAATATATTGTATGTGTTTAATTTGATATACTGGTTTTACTTTCCTCTATATTTCTACACCTAGATACCAAAGATTAAGGTCAGTTCATAGATGCAAGATTGCACAAAACCTTCAGTGAAGTCATAGAATGGTTTGAGTTCGAAGGGACCTTTAAAGATCATCTAGTCTAACCCCCTGCCACGGGCAAGGACATCTTCAACTAGATGAGGTTGCTCAGAGCCCCATCCAACCTGACCTTAAATGTTTCCAGGGATGGGGCATCTACAACTTCTCTGGACAACCTGATCCAGTGTTTCACTAACCTCATCATAAAACAATTTCATCCTTTTACCTAGTCTGAATCTAGCCTTGTTTAGTTTAAAACCATTACCCCTTGTTCTATAGCAACAGGCCCCACTAAAAAGTCTGTCACCATCTTTTTTATAAGCCTGCTTTACGTTTTGAAAAGCTGCAATAAGGTCTTCCCAGAGTCTTCTCTTCTGCAGGCTGAACAACCCCAACTCTCTAATCCTGTCCTCACAGGAGAGGTGTTCCAACCCTCTGATCATTTTTGTGGCCCTCTTCTGGACCTGCTCCAACAGATCTATGTCTTTCCTGTGCTGAAGACTCATCAGAGCAGAATAGAGGGGCAGAATTACCTCAAATTCATTCTCAGATCAGCCAATAATATGGTTTTTATATTGATAAAAAAGATTAAAAGTAAAATTGTAGCTGACAGTGATCTAACAATAAGTAAAAATAATTTCTTGGACAAATTAATGTGCTATTAAATTATCATCCTTTATATGATACACAAGGTGATAAGATCTTTAAATATATGTGTTTATATTTCTATTTTAAAGTCTCAAATTAAAAACAAAATTGACAACGTATTCTTAAGTTATTTTTTTCCCAAAGAATCACAGAATCACAGAATCACATGGGGTTGGAAGGGACCTCTGGAGATCATCTAGTCCAACCCCCCTGCCAAAGCAGGTCCACCTCGAGCAGGTTGCACAGGAACAAATCCAGGCGGGTTTTGAATGTCTCCAGAGAAGGAGACTCCACCACCTCCCTGGGCAGGTTATTCCAGTGCTTTGCCACCCTCAGAGTAAAGAAGTTCCTCCTCATGTTTGGATGGAACTTCTTATGTACAAGTTTGTGCCCATTTGTCCATTTGCCTCTTGTCCTGTCACTGGGCACCACTGAAAAAAGACCAGCCCCGTCCTCTTGACACCCACCCTTTAAGTATTTATAGGTGTTGATCAGATCCCCCCTCAGTCTTCTCTAGACTAAAAAGACCCAAGTCCCTCAGCCTTTCCTCATAAGAGAGATGCTCCAGGCCCCTAATCATCTTTGTAACCCTCTGCTGTACCCTCTCCAGCAGTTCCCTGTCCTTCTTAACTGGGGAGCCCAGAACTGGACACAGTACTCCAGACGGGGCCTCACCAGGGCAGAGTAGAGGGGCAGGATAACCTCTCTTGACCTGCTGGTCACATTCTTCCTGATGCATCCCAGGATGCCATTGGCCTTCTTGGCCACAAGGGCACATTGTTGGCTGATGGTCATCCTATTCTCCACCAGGACTCCCAGGTCTTTCTCCTCAGAGGTGCTCTCCAGCAGGTCAGCCCCCAACCTGTACTGGTGCATGGGGTTATTCCTCCCCAGGTGCAGCACCCTACACTTGCCTTTATTGAAGTACAACAGGTTCCTCTCTGCCCAGCTCTCCAGCCTGTCCAGGTCTCGCTGTATGGCAGCACAGCCCTCCGGGGTGTCAACGACCCCACCCAGTTTTGTATCGTCAGCAAACTTGCTGAGGGTACACTCCATTCCCTCAACCAGGTCATTGATGAATATATTGAAGAGGACTGGACCCAGTACTGACCCCTAAGGGACTCCACTTGTTACAGACCTCCACCTAGATTCTGTGACTCTAATAACAACCCTCTGAGCTCTGTCTTTCAGCCAGTTTTCAATCCGCTTCACTGTCCATTCCTCTAATCCACACTTCCTAAGCTTACCTATGAGGATGCTGTGGGAGACTGTGGCAAAAGCCTTGCTGAAGTCAAGGTAGACAACATCCACTGCCCTCCCCTCATCTATCCAACCAGTCATGCCATCATAGAAGGCTATCAGGTTAAGGAATTTATTTTAATAAAATAGAAACTTCATTTTCTCTCTATAGAGTCCCTAAAGAAATGTAGTTCATCTGGTCCTGTTGTAGTTAGCATATGGCAATACTACTTGCCCAAAAGGTGATATCAGAAGTTGTTCTTTAATTAGAGAACAAGAGGAAACAAAGAACTGTGAGTGCTCTCAATGTGATCTTCTGCACTAGAGCAGTTCTTGCCTTAATTTATAATCAAAATGTATATTTTGATTCTTTCAAAGCTTTAATGTGTGCTTATAAAGTTCTGCATTGGTGTTGGTCAGATCAGGAAGGAGCTAGTCATCTCAGACCAGGAATAATGATATAACTTTAACCACTTCAATTCAGTTTAGCTTTCAGATAATGAACCAGAGTCAAAGGGGTTTTCTTACTGGAATTATTTTTTATTTATCTGCTTTACTGGAATTATTATTCTGAAGAATGCATACTAATATAAAGTATTGCCTATTATCTCAAGACTAGAATTTACCTTTTAGGTCAATAAATTATACACAGAAATTGTCTGTGTATAGAAGTTACATGATTTTCTTTATTTTTCTTACTCAATGAATTTACTCTTGTTACCCTTGCTATACTAACATGGTACAATAATAGGTTGTTTGATATTGCCCTGATCTCCACAATAAAGGAAATTCTCTGTATTAATAAACTTTAAATTCTCCAGTATTCCTAAAAATAAAATTGCTATGATAAGGCTTTTGAACTTTTTTTAATGGAGGAAATGTTTCTGAAAGTTCTTTACTTTGTACCAAATAGTTTCCAGTGATGATCTGCACTACTGACAAATGAAATGTAATATTTGGCTATAAATGAGCAGAAAAGACATTAGCTGTAGACAGGGAGTAATTTAGATGACAATTCTTAAGAAAACAACAGAAGTAATTACAGTAGATTGATCTGATGCAAAATATCTGCAACACATCAGTGTGTGTTAATACACAAAAATGAAATAATTGTGGATCTCTGTGTGGATACTGTCTATAAAAGTGGCATAAAAGTCTATAAAAGTCTATACTGTCTTTTTTATTACAGAATAGCATGAGTTTGTACAGATAATTTATTTATTTATTTATTTGGCATTATGATTCTGAATGAGAAATCCCTAGGAGTTAATCATTAGCCTACAGTAAATTATCCAAACTTTGAATACCTTCTGCTCTGTAGCTGGACTCTCTGAAAATGGGGGTTTCTATGCACACCCTTTCAGAGTATCACACTTACCATCCTGGTGCTGCTTCCGAAATTAAGGTGTTTTCTACTCTAAATCTGCAGACATAGTTGATCCTTCAGTGTTAATCCTTCCAGACATCGCCTGAAGAAATTACATGCCCCACAGCATCACCTTGATTTGTTATTCCCACAATTGTAGATTGCGGATATTGTAGATCCTGCAAATTATTGATCACGTTTTATATTCTGTAAAGCCAGAAGTACAAAAATTTTGCAGATACATTCTCTTTTCTTCCAGACAGACAAAGCATAGGTTATACAGGTATATCCAAAGAAATTGTCAGGATGTGCAGTCCTTCATCATTCTTTTTTTTCTGTAGCCTAGTCTTGTCTTTCATTCACATCATGCATTGGAGACCGAGCTCTCTTTATTAAAGTTTACATTCCTCCTGTCAGGTTTCTGTGCTGTAGCTTTTGTACATATGGACACTTATCATATAATTGACAGTTTCAGTTACATGAAGTCCTCCAGACTGGGAAAATTTTTGCTTGAGGCTGTAACCTGCTGCTGGTGATGAGATGCCTCCACTTGAATGGAGTATTAGGGGATTAATGGCTCTTCATTACTAATTCTCTGCTGATTCAATCCAATATTCAATCCAATATGCAGGTTAAATGACCAAAAAGAAATGTGGTAGTAGAGGGTTTTAAGATTTCAGGTATATGTTAATTCTTCATTATTTTAAAATAAAAAATAACAAAGTCCTGGTAGCAATAAAAATAGCAGTAGATAAACAAGGACATATTCCTGTGTCCTAATATTAGCCTGTGCTAATGAACCTTTATACCCAAATATACTTTTGCAGATTTTTCCAGCGCATTCACAGTGCTGATGTTTATAACACAGTTTCAATGATAGTATAAAATCTGTGGTAATTCAGAAAATACTATCTTCATAACAACATTGGTTCAATTTACAGTTTTGAGATTATTTATCAAGTATGGTTATGTGTGATCTTCCATTTATGTTTGCTTTGGTTTTTAGCTCCAGACCAGTCTGTCTGAACCAATGACATTATCCAAGTCGATCTCACTTCCTCGTAGTGCATATTGGCATCATATCACCCGGCAGAACAGCGTTGGAGAAATCTACAGTTTACAAGGCAAGTTCCTTATAAGTAAATGTCATGTCCATTAGCTTCTTTCCATTTGATCAGAATTCATGCAAATTGCTTTTTATTTGCACTGGCTGTTTTCTCTCCATTTCACTTTATCAATTGTCAGGAACCTCAACAGGATTCCCAAATTTACATAAAACAGGGTTTTTTTAGTCATTTTGTAAACTAATGGTGAAAATTATTCCCAAAATCACCACATAAAGCTGGATAGACAATTTGGCTCAATGTAGCTTCTCAGTAGCTAATTAATGTGAGGTTGTTTTAGTATTTTCTTCCAATAAGACTGTGTATGTATTTGGGCAACCTCAGGGTACCCAATTAAATCTACATAAAGTGGCTGTATGAGTTGCAAGATTAAAACAAAATAATTATAGGAATAAGAGCTATTCTTGGTGAATTTACTTGGCAAATCATACATATAGACAGTTGATTGGACTAACAGGACTTGTGTATGTACATATCATTGTGGTTTGTCTCCAATTCTCTTTCATATGTTTAGATTCTAAGCTATTTGCTTATGACTTTAAACACTATAATTAACATAATTTGATGATGATGATGAAATTGATTTGTATCTTTCAGGAAACTGAAATTATTGTTATATTTAAAATGTAGACCTTAGTTAATAGTATTGTTTTCACTTTTAAAAAATAACAACCTATCATAAACATATTTCTTTGTATTACTTGGAGAGGGCTTAAGGATTTTGTTTCACTTATCTCTTAATAATCTGTTTGCATAAGCAATTTACATTTAGATAGGAGATTAGAAACTGCTCACAAACGAGTACTCAATGCAAGAAAACATATTACCTGTTTTCATGAAAATAAGTGAAACGCATTATATAGATGAAAGACATGAAGTGTTTTATTCTGTAAATTATCACATAAATTAAAATCAGCAGCTGAGCTGTGAATTCAGTGCGTGACTCATTAAAGGGTACAGCATTTGTTTCCCATCATCCCCCATCCAACAAAGACAAAGTGAATTTCTAATCACGGTTATAATCTTAAAGTTAAATAACAGTAATGGAAAAAAGAAAATAACCTTCCACAAGTTGTTTGTTAAAAAAGTTGTGCTTGTAGATCACCTTAAAAATATTCACCATATCACTGATAGTTTTTCATGAACACAATAAGAATGCAAAAAAAAAAAAAGTTTATTTGTAGAGATGTTGGAGTACCTCTTCTTATGTTCTTGATATGTCTTTCCTTTGGCAAAAAGATAGTAAAGGTGTTACGATATGCATGAAGTGAGATAAATGTATAGAACATCTTTCCTTCTCTGCAATCTTTTGTTTTTTACAAATGGCCGTTGCAATAAGGGAAATCAAAACTTGATATATCAATTAAAAGTTTAATATCTATACTAATTGGCTTTGCAGGAGGAAACATATTGGAAGTGTATTATTAAAAATGCAAGAATTTTACTTTCAGAAGTATTCAGATTTTATTCACACTTCCACTGAAACATGGGGCTAATGAATATTTCAGACCGTAAGATTGTCATTTCTCTTACATGTATTATGATGACTGAAACTTGAGAAAATGTACCTGATTTCAGGAAACACTAGTTCAGTTTTAACAGTGGGCTAAGAAATGCATCCAGCGGAAAATTTTGTCTCCTTCTGCTTGCAAAACTTTTACATGCAAGATTATTCATCATCTGTAATGAAGGTTTCTTTGAACCTTCTGCTGCAATGACTAATTAAATGCAATGTACTTGTACAGAAGTTGAAAGGAGCACAAAATACACCTTTTCCTCCTAGTACCTGTTCATACTGATAGTCTTTGCACAGCAGAAACCTACTGATTGTCAAAGCATCAGCCCACAGATGCTTCATAGATGTGGGTGGAAGGTGGGTAGCAAGGAAGCAGATTGCGAACATCACTTCAGCCCTCACCTTAGTACAGCAGCCAGCTGAGAGGAGCTGTTGCAGAGGGAAAAATCACTTGCTGCTGCTGTGATCTCCTCTGAACTTGGAAAGGTGTATTACACCTTCAGAGAGGAGACATTTTCTTTAGAGAATAATCCATCAGACTCAGTTCTGCACTTCAGGTGTATTTATGGCAAAGCTTTTTACATTCAAGAAACAAATTTTAAATTCTACACATTCTTTTGAATAAAAAAAACATATAACAAACTCTAAAATGAAATAACTAGTGTGGTGTCTGCCGGTGTTCAGATTACTATCAATACCAGAAAAGTAACAACGTAACTCACTGTTAAGTACAGTGTAAAAGTGTTTCCATAGTGGCAATTATTTCAAACTTGCAGTCTGAAGTAACTAGAATTTAATTAATAACAGCTGGTGATATATAGGGAGAAATGAATATGTGCTCATATTACCTTAGATAAATTGGCTCTTTGGGAGTTATTTAGCAGTCGAATTTAACTTAATTAGTAGTGTGAGTTGATCTGATAATGAGTATGCTGTAGAGTACAAGGTAGGGGGTTTTGTGTTTGTTTGTTTTTGTTTTTTTTAAAGACTACATTTCAGATGAGAAAAGGCAATTCAATAAATGGGCACTGGGTTTATCATCCTCCATCTGCCCATGAAAACACTTACATGTAAAGACCTGAAAAGATTAAAGCACAGAATAATACTGCTAAAGGAACACAGGTTGCACAAAATACACCAAAATGAGGTGGGCTGGTTTCTCTCTTTACACAGCTTTTCTTCCATTTGTGTCTTCTCTGCACTCTTTCAGTTCTTGATTGCACTGCTAAGATAAAAGTAGTAATTTAGTAGTCTAATTAATCTTGTCAATAGGAACAACTTGGTGGTTGGCTCTTACTAGTGGCAGCACATCACTACCAGTATTCAGTTCCAATTTTACAGTATAGTGCTGCAGGTCTGACAGAGTTCATGCGTGATCTGCAGCCGCTGTAGAGGTTGTGGCATGGGGCCCCATTAGCTGACACAGTGGTGCCCTTTCAGCTCTGTGCTTTGCCTCTCCTCTCTGATGTGACATCGGGCATGTGGCAAGCCCCACCACTGCACAATAAAAAGAAAAGGGGAATTGCTGCCATGCCAGGAAGCAGCACAAAATTTTTACAGCCATCAGGTTAAATTTCAGTCTAATCTTCTGTGTTGGAATGATTTCACTTAAAATCCCATTTGATACCCACGGCTTTACAAATCACAATACTTCTTTCTAAAGAGTGCATATTAATAATCCAGATCTTGCCTTTAATTACAATTCAGAAATGAAATAGTGTCCTTACATTTTTTTATCATAAAATAGTTCAAGTAACAGAGAAAAAAAGAAAAAATAATTACTTACACATTATTTTTTGTGCATATATGTCTTACATGAATTGTACATTTTCATGTATAATAAACAGCTTTATGAAGGATTAGAACCCATCTGAAGATAAACTTTCATTGATATGTTATGCTCTCCTATATATAAAGATTTACAAAAATACAAAAACTACAAGCCAAGAGCAGCCTTCTGAACTGAGGTCATAGTTAAGGAGAACACGAAAGCCTTGTAAGCATAAAGAAAAACCCCTGGATGTATCCTCATAACTCATTGTTTATTGTTATTACCTGGCCTATGATTTAGCACTGTTTCACAAGAGATTAAAAATTGAGAAACAAAGCACATATCTTTTTATGCATCAAAAGATAATAAATACTGTTAATCCATTATATATTTTAAAATTTTGCATTTGGGGTTTTAAATTTGTTTAGGAAGAAAAAATGATTGCAGATTGAGTTTTCAGCTAGCTGAAAGGTACTGTTGTAGTTCTTGCTGTAGAGAATTTAGACAGTACAAATTTTAAACACAGTCAGTTTGGATATTATTAAACAAATAAGGCCAGGTAAAATTTTTATATGGGAACCTGCATTACCTTTTTGTATTGCAGTTATTGAAATCCCTGAGGAAATCATTATTTAGAAAATCTGTTTAGAGTCTGGCCTTCCTCCAAGAAATTCAAAATTAAGAATCACTTTCAATCACCCCTGTTGTGTTTGAGTCTGGTTTGTATTCCTTATTTGGACTTCGGTTTTGCGATTCATACTCAACGTGGTGAACATCTATGCACATAAGCAATCCTATTAATTTCTATGAGAGTACTCATATGAAGGAATGTATATTTGTATAAGAATTACACCAGCAACATCTTATATGTTTTCCTCTTAAAGAGAACAGTAATGTTTTGTCCACAGTAAATTGCTAATCACAATTTCCTTATCACAAATGCAAATTTTCTCTTTCACAAATGCTCACCACATTTTGTTGTAAACCCATAGCAAAGTAATTAAATTCCACTGAAAGATGCCTGCAAAGAGCTAGAGTCTCATGTTTTTAAATTTAGTGAGGAACTTTGAGAAATAAAACTATAGTCTTCAATAAGGAGAGACTCAAGTTGGAAGCATCATTTGTAAGTGCATGTCAAAATCAGAAACACACAGAAGTAAAAACTGGCCTCAATGAAGTTTGTAGGAATTTTGCCATTGATACAATTGTCTTTTGTATTGCACACTAAAGATGCAAGAAAAATAAATCTGCTTTTGCAAATCAAAGCAGAGGGAATCATAGAATCATAAAATAGAATCATAGAATAGAGTCATAGAATCGTCTAGGTTGGAAGAGACCCTTGGGATCATCGAGTCCAACCATCTACCCTACTCTACAAAGTTGTCCCCTATACCATATCCCCCAACACCACATCTAAACAGCTCTTAAACACATCCAGGGATGGTGACTCAACCACCTCCCTGGGCAGCCTATTCCAATGCCTGACCACTCTTTCTGTGAAAAATTATTTCCTAATGTTGAGTCTAAATTCCTAATCCTTTCCTAAGGATTTCCTAATTTCCTAAGGATTTCCTAAATTCCTTTCCTAATGTTCAGCCAGGAATCTCTGGCTCCTCTTTGGCCTCAGTAAGCAAGTCTGCATTGCCCCATGTCTCTTGGCCTTGTTCGGTGAGAGCTCACCCTTCTTTTGGTTTTGGATATATTTTAAGTAGAATAACATGTAGTATTAACCCATTCAGCTAAAAGGTTTTGTATGTAAAAGGGAGACAAGGTCACACACAAATGATTTCTCTCAGCTACGTTTCCAGCCTTTTCAAAGTAAAAGCTCTGATATGTCATTAAAAGTAATCAGAGAGTATTCGAGTTGCTAAGTATTTAGAAGGGTTTGAATCATCCTTTTCAACTCTCCTTAGGCTAATCCTGCAGGAATTTCCTATGTGGGCTTCTGCAGTTTTCTGCAAATTAAAGTATGCAAAATGAATTGGAGGACATTCATCATTTTGGCATTTCCATTGTTTGTTCATATGCCCAGCAATAGAGTACAGAATCCATTTCCCTATCTAATCTTGATGCCAGAATAATGTGAATGACATAAAATGTTAGAATATATCTGTTATATAAAGCTGATCACTCAGTAATGTTTCACTTAGTGTCTACCAGCAGCTAAAGCTGAAATGTTTTATAGCCTGCCATCTTCCCATTTCCTTTGCTGAATCTCATCAGGACTCTCACATTAGTAAATGAAGCCTATAAAATTTGAAGTATGAATAAAGGACACCTGAAACAGGATACTTACTGAGAAGAAACTACGTAAAAGCTACATTATTAAAATGACTGTATTATGTGGCTTCTCAAGTCTTATGCAGTAGATTTGATCCTTTTATTTTGAGCTTTGAAATTCTGTACAAAATAGCGCATCACTGGACTGATTTTAAAATGGCATATTGGAAATGGGAAGTGTCTTAGAAACTAGTAGAGAAGAACCTTATTTTGTTCAACAGTGATTGTTATAGCTAATTGAGAGCATTACTGACAATCTCTAAAGAGTATCTTGACATATTCCCTTTCATTCTGATAAATGGTTGCTGAGGTAAGAGGTTCTTACAGTTATAAGCCATGAAAAATAGGGGGGAAAAGCCAAATAAGATTAATAAAGAATATTCTGTTGTCAAATTCAGAAGTTCTGATTTCATTTAAGAGCTATATTGTGATGCCCTTTCTCTCAGAAGATAGTCCTCCAGTGAGATCACTTGTCAATGAGGTTATTCTGTGCTAGACCAGAAAGTGTAGAAGTCACTGTAGTCTCAAGTTACAACTGAAAGCCCAGTGTAAGAAGAGCAGTTAAATACTGGCTGATTGCCTCCTCTCCTTTCCAAAAACCAACAAATGTAAGTTCTTCAGTGCAAACTAAACAAATTATTAGTTATAAATCTATTTTTATATCTTAGCTTAATGACTTCATGAATATGCGATGGCACTAGCTTCTTCCTCACCTTTAGCGTGAGAAGCAAATCAAGCTTTGTCCCTAGCTTAACTTACCTGAAACCAGGAATCTTTACTCTGAGTTAGTTTAAGACTAATTACAGTTATGCTACAGTCATTTGATATCTCTGTTGTATCGTAAAATTCAGCGACCTGCATTGTATCATGAGAGCTGTAGTTCAGTGAAAGAATATGTGTAGTGGGCGAATAGGCATAATGAGCTCCACGGATGACAACTGTTGGCTGGTATTGGATTGTCTGAACAAGAAAGGTTTGCTATGTTATATCAAAGAGAAAATTGAAATACTTGTCAAGGGCCAATTTTGTGAAAACTGCTTTTTTCTATTAAATCGTTTCACCAATAAAGCTGGACTACTCTAGCTATGACTAGCTTATTTTGTGTTAAGTATGTTATCACAGTTAAAATCGAGAAGATTGTTGGCTCATTTTTGTAATTTCAAACCAATTGAAATATTTCTCTGCTGACAAACCAGATTTTCTAGTCAAATTATTACTCAAAATCATGGATGCGTTAAACCTCCTTTAAAACAATTTTGGGCAGGGAAAAGCCCGCATATGTGTGAAAAAAGTACCTGGGCAAAAAGATGGATTTTCTTTAGTATCTATTTGCAGGAACTGTTTCTACTTCGTTTTCTTTCAATAAATACTTTTAAATAAAATAAGAATTATTGAAATTGATACTTCTATAATAATTCTTTTATAATCTATTCTTTTATAATCTAGAAACAAATTCTTTTATAATCTAGAAACAATGTAAGTTTTGAAAATAAGCTGTGTAATGGGAAGAGTGGGGGACATTAATAATACCAGCTTTGCCAGCACTAATGAGGAAAGAACCCAAGATCAACTATTTCAAGTGCAATTGACTGTGTTCTACTTAAGTGGAAAAAAGATCCAATCCAATGCCCCCCTTCACATTCTAATGTTTATGACATAAAATGGGATCATACAAATATATATATAAATATATATTTAAGTGCTTGTCAGAAGTGACGTAACATTGACCTAACTGCCTGTTGTTTGGTTATTATGAAGTTTAAAATATATTTGTTATAGAAAGAATATCCTAAGATCTCAAATACATTAATTCTATGTTTCTGTAAGATTGTCTTTTAGGTGTATCTCACTTTACTAACATGCAAAAATATTACGGTGACATTTTTGGCACATGACATATAGTCTGTTGTTACTAGAGACCTATTTATTTTCACGGTAGGGCCAATTTAGGCACGATGGACACCCTACTCAGTATGTTCAATTTAATCAAGCCATAAGAATATATTCTTTATAAATCCATAGTGAATTTCAGCTGTGCAGGACTGATTAAAAAATCATAGTATTATTCAGTAGAGAGAAAAAAAATGTTCAAAAAATCTTAGAACATCTTTCATTCTCTATTTGTTCAAAAAAGCCTTTCATCTTGGTGAATTCTTATATCCTGCCAACTTTTTATTTGATCAAAATGATACATTGTAAGAAACTAAGATAAATTTCACAGAAGTAAGAACTGTGAATAACAATGAGAATTTCCTCCCAGTGCACAGTTTGCAAGATTTCACCAAAGTGAAAGTTTTTCCTCTTTTCCAAAACTGAAGTCTGCCAGCTCCCTGTTTGAATACTCGAAGTTTGCCGTTTAGTTGCTGGATACTTATTTATCCTTCAAAATTCTTTGAAGATGCCTTTTGGGAAAGGATTTTAATCAAAGGCTTATTACCCTGAGTTTAAGAAAAAATGAGATATTCTGTTTTAAAGCTATATGGAAGAAAGCAAAATGCAATACCAGACTGGGAAAGAGATAAGAGAGAAAGGACTTGGTAGAAACCAGAGGAAGGGTGGGGTTAGCAGCTCAGTAGTGTATAACTACAGGGTCTGGAATTTACATTATAAAAATGAAAGACTCTCTCCTTCCTACGTCTAACAAAAAACATCCACACGAGGATTCAGTGTAGAGTAGCAGAGCAGCGTATCATAAAGCCATATCTATCCTGAATGCAGATGGTAGAGGTGAGGTCCTAAGTGGAATGAGGGTTTTCGCTGTTCAGTAGCAAACACCTTAATTGGAGAGTGAAGCTCGAATGAAAAGATCCTTACTATTCCTTTTAATGACTTAAATATTTATGTTATTGCTGTTAGGCCAAGTTTACACGCAGCGGCACTGTGCCGTAGTTATTTTCTCTGACCTGGTAGTGCATGTGGCACAATGGGGCATGTGTGGTTGTGTTCCCAGCAGCATCCTGTCTCCTCCTCTGTACAGTAATGCCACACCTCAGCCCAGCTCAAGGAAGCAGAGGAAATCCAGCAGCCTGCCGGCTGAGGGAGGCACGGCTTGTCTCCTTGTGCTGGTGGGGCTGTTCTGCCCAGGGTCTGTGGACTGAGAAACTAAGGATGCATCTTCTCTCTGCCTCCTGTCCACCTTGGACTTTCATCCTTACTCAGGGTAGAAAGCAGGGTCTTGTGCATCCCTCCTCTGTCCCTGGGAATAATCTTTGGTGGGGGCTGCCACTGCCAGTAATGAACCCACTTTTTTCCCCACCAAACTCTGTTGAACCCTCTGTAGCCACCACAGTGTTCCCAAAGCTGCTTAATATGAGCTGAACTAGGTGCAACTTATAGTCACTGTTATCATGCACTCAAAGTAAAGCATCTACTTTGTTAATGGAATACTTAGCTGAGAATTAGCTAATTATGCACAGGTGTGCGTTTAACCTACATAAGACACATGGACAGTTAGTTATATCTATACCACTGTTTTTATCTTTCTGAAATATAATTAAAAGAGGATTTTGATTAGTTGTTTGGTTTCAGCTTCCAAGAAAAATACTCTTCTGCTGGCTTACAACATTGCTTGATTTTCTTGAGTTTCACTAATTAAACAATTAAATCCCTCAGTTTTATTCTTTTCCATACTGTACTTCTCTAAAATTGTCATTACTGAGTATGGTGCTTTTTCGTGGAAGTTAGTGAAAACTGCATGAAGCAAGTTTTCATTTTTATGTCATTTTGCTACTTTTCCACACATCTGTATAAATAGATAACAGTAACAGAATGTTTTCTTCCTAAATACCTACTATGGACGTGCCAGAGTAGCACCTCTGTGTCCATACCCTTGCCTACTTTTTTACTAAAATAGGAACAAGTCTTGCTTTTTAATAAGGTTTCTGCATGCTGTGTTAGGGTGTCTAATGGGAAGTTGTTAGGTTTCCTAGCTTCTTGGTCATGGACTGATGGCATCAAACCAGGAACACAGGTACCCAAATGTGCTTTCTATCTTCTCTCTTCATGTGTAGACATCTCAGGTTTTGGGAATATTGGTGCTGAAAGTATGGTTCAGAGCCTGTGCTGAGGCTTAAATTTTAATTTGAAAAAGCTTATTCTCATTGTAATTGTTATAAATACAGCATCAATTTAAATGATTGATTGTTAACAGGCTTTGGCCACTTGTTTTTATCCATTATTGCTGTTATACTGTTCCAGGATGTCTCGGCAGGTTTGCAGGGCTCCTGTTTGTGAGGTGACAGTCCTATCATCATCAAACATTTGAAGTCACAAGCTTTTTATGATGGAGAAGATAACCTGTTCTAGGTTACAAAATTGAAATGTATTTCATTCAGTCTTGTCAACTATCTCATTATTCCCCATTCATCAGAGCAGGTATTTAATTCTGAGAAATAGCTCAGCAGTTTTTCATCCCCTTTCATGCCTCTTATAGAAACGCTTTCCTCTCATCAAGTATGTGCATTTTGGTTTAAGTGTCAATCTGTTTGTGAAGAGTCTTGTTTTTCTCCTAACTGTCACCATGTACTAACTAAGACAACCCATTTTTAACAAATAAATGCAGGGAAGGGGTCCTGGCCGGGGGGAGAGGAACAGGGCCAGGGGCAGAAAATTGTGAACATTATCATCACTGTGTGATTTTTCAGTCCTAATACGTACTGGTTTTATGCACTAGTAATGCCTTTTGACTCTCTAGGATACCAATGAGAAGGTCTCTTCTCAATGCCCGTGGCTGCAAAATTCTTGTATTTTCTAGACCATAGATCTTCTGTTCATCTAGAGTAAGAATGAAGAAAAGAGATTTTTCTTGAACTCCTTCACCATTTTGTACTATTTCCGGATTTGCTGGCCAGCACTTCAAAGCAAAGAACTACTCCATCTTGTGCTCATGGATTGGGCCAGCACCAAGGTGCCTTAGGACTAAAGAAATATAAAGAAGGGCTCAAGATGCCTCTTTATGTACTCTTATTACCTTCAAACCTTGTATCGACCTGTAGGAATTAGCCATAAATTTTGCAGTGGTGTTTATTGTGTAATAAATTACCAAAGAGGGGGACAATTTAAGCTGTTATCTTCAAGGTGTGACTGGTTTTTTGCTTATGCTGCAGTAAATCAGGAATGTTGCCAGAGACATGAATGACATTATGCTAGTGCATAACTACTATAAAAAGGGAAAATGTACAGAAAATATAAAATAGTATCATTGCTGTGAATATAAGATACTTAGTCATTTTTTTATTTAAATATTCAAAACTGCAAGATGTAAAAGAAAACCTTCATGACTAGACAAGAAAGAAAAGTTAATTTATTGTTAAGGCATTGGTCCTCAGCTATTACAAGTCATCCTTGTTCATGAAAAAAAATATTCCGCTGACCTAGACAAGATGAAAACCTTTCTCTATAACTCATGTCCATAGAGCACTGTAGCATAAGCAGGACCCCCACTTTTGAGCATTTCTTCAGTGGCCCATGTAATTATGTAGAGCCTTTTTGACTGAAGTTAATCTTTATTCCGATAGTCATGGATCTCTGTTGGATTTTTACATGGCAATGTAGATGTATTTTATATGATAAAATATTTGCGCATTTACTTTGTTCTTAAAAGCCATCTATATGAAAGAAATATCTTTTTCTCATTTTTTTTTACATTGATGTGATTAGACAAAAAAAGAAAAACCCTCAAAACTGAGAATATCATTGCAACTGTGGAAATGGTTTAATAAAGCCTTCTCAGTACCATCACATAGCGTGAAATTGTCCCAACACACATACTGTTGCAGTATAGATTAATACCTAGAGAATGCGTCCATACCATTACCCTGTCAGTAAAGCAATATTCAGCCTCAACAGTAGGGAGTTATGATGCCCTTATCTCCCTGAAAACAGCTCAGTAGGAGCTCTAAAGCCAAACTCTGTGAGTTGCTGCTTGAAAGTATTTTTTATCCAGAAGTGATAGACAGAATTAGCTTTGAACTTTGCTTTTGCTGACCTCAGAGGAGTAAATTACCTTACTCTTAGAGGAAGTATGACTCACTGTCTGACTGTTTGCACAGCGTTTGCAGGTTTCACCTGTCTGGGGAAGAATCGTTGAAATCCAACAATTATTTCTCAATAATTATCTCTTATCTGGCAGCCAAGCACTATTCTTCGACAATGATGCCAGAGCGTATGCACAATTTTAGTAGATACTGTTTGAAATTTGTTGTTTCCTGAAGTGGAAGTGGCTGCTGAAGCCATTAACCCATCAAGACAATTTTACCTAGGAAAAAATTATTCAGAATTAGTTCATAGCATTTTATTTGCAATGGAAATAGTTATATGTATTTCCCTTACGCAAATGTACTTCCAGATAGTTACAGATGTGTTTTTTGTCTGGAGTTATACTAACAGAAACTGAATGCAAAACTCATTGATGAGTATATCAATCATTCCCCAAATATCTCCTACAAAAATGTTAACAAGGTTTTTAAACCTACACAGTGAAAAAGTATTATACAGATCAAAATGAAATATATGATTGTAGATAATATGTGCATGGTAAGACAAACCATGTTACAAAATGATCATTTCAGCATGAAGAGTTTCATATATTATCATACATTACTTTTGGATGCATTGTTGTAACACAGATATTATTTCAATGTCTTCTAAGCTGTATAGCTAAAATGTATCAAGATGTGTCAGATGCTGAATATGTACATTATATGTCTTGTAAATTGTATATTCAGTTCTAAATAGCTGCAAATTTAAATCCAACTCACATCTAGGTGCTTTTTCTCATGGAAGTACCCGTTAGATCAAAAATATCATTTAGTGAAAATTGGAGTTAAACAGAAAACCGTGTTGTCTATCATATGTTTTACATATGTATATCAGACTTCACAGACATAAATATATGGCCAGGTACAGCATATTGTACATCTCCTTAGACCTTCTGTGTCAGACAGTTGTCTTTTATGAGTTGCCCAATGTACAGTATGTTCCTGTTAAAATCTTTTCTCACTTCTTTTCCATGTAACATTGTCTTTATTTCTCATAGATCATAAGTGGATTTATTCCCTATTGTTCAAATGCATATCACGTCTATGATATGCAAATAGTTGGTGACAATTAGGTCCAGTATTCCTGGTTATGTGATAGAACAAAATGAGCGCCAGATCCCAATCTGTTATAGATCAACATAGCTCTGCTAAAGAGACTTCTAAGTGTGTTTATGAGAGATTCATATTTCTATTCTTACTGCATAATATATCAGAAATGTTTATCTCACCACAGTTAAGTATCCTTTATATGTTAGTATTCTTTACTTGTACTATCTGCTGTCATAAATGCAATGTTTAATATTTACCGTTATAATGTGCTAAAAATATTTTTCATTTGAAACTCATTTTTGTCATCCTAAAGTTTCCTTTGCTGAGCAGATGAATTTATGTTTTGTTTTGTATGCCAAATCATGACTTAATTTTTTTTATGTTGGCATTATGGCTATGTGCAAAATGGTATTGCTGGCAAGCATTTGCTGTGCACTAAATCTAGTGTTTGTGGAAAGTGTAATAGACACACTTACTGCCACATGCCAGCTTGAAGCTTCTTTCCTAAGGACTGGCTCATCATGCACAAAGACAAAAAGAGAGATTTTCTGATTTGGATGATCACAAAGAAAGAAATATTGTTATAGCAGTATAGCACCATTAGACTGAAATGGAGATGCCTTCGACAAGAGTTTTCCATAAGGGGATAAGGAGTTCAGGTCTTTCATATTCACTACGACCATCAGCACACCGAAGAAAAAAGTGAAGGAGCAAGAAGAAAGTCCATGTTCAATAATATTAATGAGCATTGTTAAGTTGAAAAACTTCATATCTTCAAATGTTAATTTAATGAAAGATGTTTGTGGTTGGTTTGTTTGCTTGCTCATTTTCAATAGGAGAAGAATCCTGCATGGATTTTGATGCTCAACTTAGAAATATAAATTATTATAAGCGGTAGCAATGTCTTGATTAAAATATTGCCTTGCTTACTATGATCCTCTTAATGCATGGAATAGGACTGTGATTTAACAAGGCAATAAATCCAATTTTTATGTACTTACTGCTTGATAAGAAATGCCATGGCTATGTGATTCAGAATGCTGAACTGACACACTCTTTAAAACAGTTCAAATTTGCTCAAAATATTTTGATAGATAGCTTTGTGAAGGCAAACTTTATGCCAAATTAGACATCACTTGAACTTGATATCAAAGCAGGTATTGTCTGTCCTCTGGTTTCTGGCATAATGCCAATTGAAAGGCATATGGCTAGCATAAACATTCTGCTGTATGTTCTCACTTACTCAGCATCAACAAGCTCCAGTTCTGAGGCCTGATCTAGATTCAGTCTGTGGGATCAAATGATGTATCTGTGCCTCGTTGGCATTAAGAACCATGACCCAGATCTCCACTTTGAATTTTTCTCCTCAATGCCACGGTTGTGGGACTCAGGTCAAACAACTCAGGTTCAAAGACTAGATCTCCAGCAGGGATGCAAGAGATGACACACACATTTTGGACAAAATGTAATTGAGTCCTGGCTCTGAACCAGTCTAACATTTAAATCGCCCTAAATGAGTTGGTCTGCCTTTCAGATGTAGATTACTTCTTCCTCAATATTGTAGGGAGTATATGTTACCTTAGGCCTCTGGAGGGTATAAATCCCTAAATAGAATTCAGCATTGATATTGATATGATTATAGCTGCTCATGCAAGCTGAAGGTGTGACTCCTGGGAAAGTAGACAAATGCCTTGAATTCTCACCAGCTAGGAGTATAGTGTTGGTACGGAGAGTACTTTAAATATTGCAAGAAAGCTCTCAGGCCTTCTCAAGACCTTGTGTCAAGGCAAAGGCCTCATAAAACAATGCAAGTAGTTCCAGATACCTATGTCTATGTATCTTATATAGACCATGTCCATGAAAAACTGAACGTTTTAAAATTTTTGTGTGTTTTTTATAATGGATTTCTGTGATAACATTTTTCTTTCCTCAATCCTTTTCTCAGTTCTCATAGTTTATGCTGTGAAGTGGGATCATTGAACTGGCACAGATAATACAACAGTTTCTTCCTTCTGGAAGAGAGTGGTAGATAAGTCATGTGGAAATTATTAGGAATAGCTTGTTTATCTCTGAAATTAGTTCTTTTTTCCCACTGAGAAACAGGGTGATTTGGAGAAATATTATACACAACCACTATTGCAGTTTTATGTAGTTGATTGGGATAAAGGATGTTAGCCATTAAACATTACTATTGCCTGATTCTGAAATCAAACAAATAATTGTGCTTTAATTCCTTATCATGATTCTCAAGAAACACTTAATTTTAATTGTTTTACTGTTACATTTTTACTACTAACACTTGTTTCACTAACATGAAATTTCAATTTCATCATTTTACTTGAATATCTGAGTCAATTCAAGAAGCCAGAAGCAGCCAAAAAATAACTGAGATACCTCAGGATGGGAGGCAAGGGGAGGTGGGAGTGGGAGGATGTTTTCTGAGAAATTTTTTCCAGAAAGAGAACTTTCAAAAAGTGAATGATCAATATTATATTGGGTTCCTCCTACAGCAGAAGCTGTGTGCCAAGATTTAAGCTTATTTTTTAATAATTGCTGTATTTTCATGGCTGGAGAGTTTCAGTTTGGATCAGCATCTTAGGAGAAAGAGGAAATGCATTAAACTCTTTTGATTACTAATTGCTTAGAAATGATAAAACAGTACATTATATCTACAGCTTATCTTATAGCTACTAACAATGAGCACCTTTATGTTTTAATCAAACTGTAGTAGGGCTATATAGTCTAACACTTACAGACTAGAGGAAGGAGTGTGTTTAATACCACAGACTTTTGTAATCCTTTTAAAAATACTGAGTGAAGAAGGAGGTGAGGTTATATTTCATAGTGACTCAAAAATATGAAAGATTTTGGTCTCTGCCCTGGAATGTTAATAAAAGCACTGTAGTGACAAAAATATATAGCCTTTTCCAGGATGGAAGGAACGAAACGTATGTTCTGCCTTCTGGCAAGAACAATGGTTAGGCATTTTATCTGTCAAATCTATCTGAATATGTAATGCTTCTAGAAACATAATATCTGTGTACTAAAATATGTGAAACTTAAACTAACAATTCTACAAACCAAAATCATGATGAAAATAAAAAACATGTTCTGAATTATATGTGTAATTTCTAGGAAAAGGAAGAACATCAGAGATGTTAAAATTATATCCATTATCTAAATATTAAGTAGGTTTTTATGTGTGTATATTATACAGATGGTGCCCAAAGAAGAAATTATCTTTTTAAAGGCACTATTAAATAGCTCAAATTTGACAGAAGGTTTTGCATATTAAAAACTATTACTGGATTTCTTCCAGTAAATTAAAAGTTTAAATACAAATTTTCCAGATTTTTTGGGGGAGCTTACTTTTTTGACTTTATGTTGTGAGAGAGTGGCCACAAATAATACAACATTTTCAAATATTTTGAGAAGTACAATAAGTATAATCCAATAATTTAACAATCAACAGCTAGAAATGAAAATCCATTTCTAAAATATTTTATTTTAGAGAAAAAAAACTAGGCAAAGAGTGTATTCTATTAATATCATTCAATTGGTTGACTCAAATTTACATTTATTTATTTTACAAATAAAATTAATTTAATAAGTTATAAGAAAATTCACTCTAAGCTGCTTTCTAACTTTGAAAACTGCTTGTCTTTTGTGTAATATAGATCTGCTCATTACCTTATTTTCTCACAGTGCATGCATAAACTAACTCAACTCTACATCTGTATTTGGCTAGACTTATATTTGTATCACTTCATTCTCTTATTTGTTGAAATAAGACTTCGAAGTGGCCTTTTATTTGATATTTTCACACTTTGATTACATTCATGTTCTTTGTCTTGCATTTCTTCTAGCAACAACAATCAAGATGGATATACTTAATTTTTTGTTAGTATATTTTCTGGTGATAACCGCTTTGTTATTTTCAGGATTGCATTTAACATGCCAAGGAGATTAAGTACTATTATCATACAAGAGGAACTAACTGTGTCTATGAACAAATTACCTTATCAGTAATTGTTCTTAAAGGGTTAGTTCACACGCATAGATTGCAGTGAACATCTGGATCATTAATCAGCTTCACCATAAATATTTTAATTATTTTAATTTCCAGTTGAAATTTCCTAGCAAAAAGGCAAAGAAGTCATACTGACTTGCAACATATGTCCTCACTATGATTTGAGACATGATCCACTGATCTATTCTGTAATTTACTGGTAGTTTAAATATAATAGATTATAGATTTATAATCTTGTTCACTTTGTTAGCAAAGGCCATCACTGTGTGCAATAAAATTCAGGCAAAGACAATACCCAAAAAAAAAAAAAAAAAACCAACCTGTCACAGCACAGTCAGATCTTTATAAGAGAAGTAGAAGATACTGTCATGAAAGACTCAGATGAAAGGGTGAAGGAATGTGGGAATAGTGATACTCATTTGTGTGCAAATTATCTCTCTTCTTTATATTAAATATACTTTTTTGTTGTTCACATTGAAAATCCATAGAAGAAACAGTTATTTTACTTTATTTGCATTTCTGTCATTCTAAATATAATAAGCTTACAGCAAGATGATATAATATACCCATAAATGTAATAAAATCATAACCTATCATCAACATCTATCTGGTTTCAGACAAAACTATAGAGTAGATATGATGAGAGCAGTTTGTGACACAGTCTTATTATATTGCTGAAGTGGCTGAAACAACTGCTTGGAACAGAGGCACCTAGATTTTACCCAAAGGAGAGCACATTCTGCACTTGCCATGAGAACAAGAGACATGAGTTATTTCTATAAAAAGGAGCAAATTAGCTGAACACCTTCCCATAGGTCAAGAGACATGCTAGGTTTCACTGTCACATGCACAGTATGTAGCTATGTACTACAATTGGAGGGCTCTAGGAGCTATATTTATTGTCATTATTGCCATTGAATGACAAAAAAGTACATGTGTACAAGAAAATGTGTCTTTTGCCCTAAGGAGACTTCAGTTTTTTTGTAAATGGAAAATGGCCAGTATTAGCTAAGTCAGACCTGAGATATGCTTACTTTGTGTGGAAATTCCATATTTTTTGGTGGGAATAAGAAGGAGTGACCTCTACCAGAAGTTTTTGTATTCAAGTGGACTTCTATAGAAATTTCAGATGTTAGAATAAATCAGTGGATGGCAGAAGAGAGGAGCATTTGAAAATGCAGGATCAGAATAACTTCTTAATCTGTAATTTATCATATTACTTTTGCGAGCTATGGGGTAGATTACTTATTCTCATATTTAAGAGAGTTTTATTTTTCTCAGAGCTCAGACCACTACGAGAGCTTCTCGTTAAAGATGACTTTATGAAATAACTGTTAGCTGTTTCCTTTGCTCCCAGTCCATTAACTGCTAATGAGTAAGGGAGGGTTCTAATGTCTAAATAATGTCTAACATCTAAGCCATCAAAACAGTGTATGAAACAGTCAGTTTCTAAAGACTACAAATGTGATCCCTCTAGTAATTTGCAAACTTGGCAAAACTAATTAGCTCATAGACCAAATGCCATTTTGTGATCAGAAGGGACAGCAGTTACAAGACTGCTTAAGTGCATCCATATCACAGTTAAAGGAAAAGGTAAGTGACATAAATACTCCAGACAGAACTTCATACCACTAGACATTAGGTCTTTAAAAGGAAAATGGGATAGGCTAAACTTGGAGGGAGCGTGTGTGTGTGTGCGCAGCTTTTTTTTGTGTAACTACACAAACACAAACCACAAATTAAATCTATTACAGAGCAGCAGAAATACTGTAGTGCAGCAACTTATGCAACTTCTACTCTGATTCGATATTAATCATTATTAATCAGACTCATTCATAAACTTGATGGGATTGGTCTATCTATGATGCTGAAAAAAAAATGTGTGCTAATGACTGCATACAAATGAATTTTCTGCCTGCTCAAGTGCTGAACCCCTTCCCAATCAAAAGTGAGAACTTCAAAGGAATGCTTTAGCACAAAGGTAACATGTTTGATAGGAGAAGTTGAGTTGTATTCACTAAAACGTTGTGACAGAGGAACAGAGTTGTTAGCTTTACTGTGCTAACAGAATTCCATCCAGACTGTTCAGTTAACTGAAACAAGAGTATCTATTGAGATGGGCTGTATTTCATGTCTGTATGTATTTTTACTATTCAGAAGAACTTTCCAATGTCTATACTTTTCTTCTTCTCTTAGACACTATGATGATCTCAAGTGTAGCCCAAATTCCTTTTTCCTGGAGAAATGATTTACTATGCATTTTTACATGAAAGTAGGCATTTCTTAGAGCAGGCTTATCATAGTTCTGCATGTAGTCCTGACAGTGGGAGAACTGCTATTTCCTTAGCAATACTAAAACTACAGTGCTGGGTTCCTCTTCCATAATTTTAGCATAACAGCAGGATGGAGACATTAATTTTCTGGTGAAAAATTTAGAAGTTTAAAATATTCCTTCTTCTACAGACTGTGAATCTAAATGCAAATGCCAGTGCATGTTTTGGTTCAAATTCAGAGAAACAGAGCGTAAGAATGATAATTTTCATTTCTTAGCATGATATTCCTTCTTTAAATTGTTATGAAGTTGTCACATGAGTTGTTAAACAGGTGCTTTGTTTCATTCCACACTGCTAAGTTTTAGCATTTTGTTTGTATGTGTGGCCATACAGTGCTCCTGGTTCAGTGTTATTCTCTGGCAAAGTATGTAAGGGGGAAGACATCTATGCTACCATTCATTACTTTCCATTACACAACTCATTCTAATTGTTCTTCTTGCTTGTTTAATGATACAGTAAAAAATAGATATTATGATGCTTTCAGTCTGTACTTTTATGCAGTATATGATATCATAGGGCCAAATTACCATCCATTATTAATGTTAGGAAATGGTGGCTTTAAATGTCCTCCTTATTAAATACATTCTCAGACTTTTAACTTTTTTCTAGAAGTATACATGATGAATGATTCTGCATATGTCTGGCTGAGAGAATGTAACCTGAAAACATAAACGCATTTCAAATTGGAATACTGTGCCATGTGACAAAAAAAACCAGAACATTTTCTAGGGCCATTTATTTTTTAATGAGCCTAACTAACATGGTGTGGCTTCAGAGCAAGGGAATTAAGATCCATTGCTCGGTACAATACACTACTGGAGGACGTGAAAGTGTCCTTGACATAAGCAGCAGTTGAGGCAGAGAATCCACTGTTTTTAAAAATAATCCTACTACAAGAAACTATTTTCCAGTGCAATTTCAGTTTGTGTGAGTTAGGTTTGGTAAATTTAATGTCATCAAAAGTGGTGATTTGGGATGGGGGGAACACAGAAGTAAATGACACCCAAACTCTTTGTCTTTTGTAGTGCCATGCTATGTCAAGGCAGTGACCAGCATCTTGGAAATTATTCAATGAGTAATGGCAAATATTCTTTTTGTATAGTCACAAGTCTTTGAATTTACCTTGTTAGGAAAATGGCAGCTTGGATGGTAGCACACTGAAAACAGTATGCTGTCTCTTCCCTGAACTAGCAGAGATTGCAGGGAAAGACTAAGAGATTCCCTGCTTTGTTACATTTCTGTATGAAGGTAATCTCCTTTAAAATGGATCCCTGGGCAGCCACCAGCTGCAACAGTCTACAGCAGCATCATAGATTCAGCACAAACATATATAACCTTTTTCCCCCCACCAAATTCCCAGAATTATCCAGATGTGTCATTCTCCCTAGCTCATTCCTCATGGGAGGGTAATATTGATTCCAGCTGATGCTGTTGTTATAAAAGCACACTTCTGCTCCTACATTAGTAATCTGAGCATGTGGTATCTAAGTGAATAAAAAGTGCTCCCTTCCATTCAGTGGGTTGCGTGAAATAAGTGTAGTTTTTCTCCTCACTTTTTAAAGTGAAGATTCCCACAAAAGTCATCAGTCTGATATACATCTGCAATAGTTGTTGTATGCTGAAAGTCTGAGCAAATTAATGAACAGTTTGAAAAGAGTTTGAAATTTCAGTTCAGGGACCGAAAGATTATTTTCAAGTCTTCCTGCATTTAAAGAGAGATTCCCTTTAATGGTAGATTTGGTCTGTATTCTTCATTAACATTTCTTTGAGCTTTTCCTAGTTCATAGGGAGAAAACTGGGGAAAAATTAAAGAATTCCTATATGAGCACACAACTGATTGATATTATCTATGCTTCTCTTTGCAATACATTGCTTGATTCCTTGCATACATATGACTCGTATGATGTATCTGAAAAGGTGGGCAATGTTCTGACCCTAAATCTTATGCTCTGCAATATAAGTAGCATGTTACACTATAGTACTTATATACCTACAGTTGTATATGTAATATAACTGCAATTATTGTTCTGTTTACTGCATATGAGATGAGTTCAGAGTCTGGCCTGCACCCCCTCTGTTGAATAACTGTGGCAAGGCTGCCGAGACCTACCTATATGGCTGATCAGTCAAAGCAAATCACCTTGTCAGTAGCTTATCTATGAAAGTCCATGTGGGTTGTCTGTATGCTTATCTGGTACTAAAATAGAAACAAGCTTTTCTTCTTTTTTTTTCCTTTTTTTTTTTTTTTTTAGAGTGGCTATAGATATCTTTGCTGAGTCTCAAACAGCATTGATACTTTTCTTGCAAACTAAGCTTTTAAGGAAGTACATTTTCAAGTATTTCCAAAGTGAAAACATTCTTCATTTTAGAATTTGGTCAAGTACATTCAACAATGATCAGAAACACGTGTACATCTTCCCCTTTTCAAGCTGTGATTCATCAAGCTTCAGAGTCGTATTAGGCAGAAATCTTTTGTAAGACTGAGGAAATCAGAATAAATCAACCAGGGATAAGTTCTTTAAATTCCTAGCTTTTTCACATGGAAAGATTACGTCTCTGTACTCTTTGATAAGTAAAGGATATTTTTTTTATTGCATTTAAACTTTCTGGCTTGCTTTGTTTTCCCTAACTGTTTTCTTTCTTTGACTCTGGAGCCCACATCACTAGGTAGATGGGATAGACAGATGTGAACGCCAGTGTTAGCCTAAATGTGTCATCAAATTTAAACTGGTCTCAAGTGGGTTCATCAGTGTGTGAAAATTTAAATTTTTTTCTTTCCTACATTACATATTTTCAAAACTGTAGTTTGGGTCCAATCACAGGATTCAGAGCAAGGACCATTGTGCAGGAGAAAGAAGAGCCTTGTTGGCAGCTTGCGTTGAGACTCAAATTGCCTTCACTCACTGCCTTCTCTCCTTGCTTCTTTCTGTCAGTAGTATGGTTATATCTGTACAGATCAAATCTTGCACATGTCGGTGTCTGTGCTTCAGCCCTTAGAAAATGTGTATTTAGCCCCTGAGTGGGTTAATGTCAGGAGAAGTCTTTGATTAATTCTCTGTCACCTTCCACTCTTTTCCAGAAGGACTCTAGCAGAACTAGTAGGTTCCACAAAGTATCGTTCAAAAAGTACGGCTGAAAGGAGAAAAAGCAGCATGTCATGTCTTTAAAATGCATTATGGCTCTTCTGTATACATAAATGACTGTGCATGTACTCAGCCACGTATATTTTTGCAGTAGGGAATAAGTAACTTTTATGGATCATGCATTAGATCTGCGGTTGAAAATGAGACTTCAGGACTAGATTTCATTAACTCATTTCTTCTCATTACTCGTATGGATTTTGAGATTTGTTCTCTGGTCTTTGTCAGTGACAATTGAATAACAGGCTACCTCCTGGATCAGCAAGAACCATTTACTCTTTCTTCTTCCTTATTCTTTCTTCTGGACAGAATAGCAGCTATCGTTATTCTTACTGAAACAGGGCAGAGTGCTTCAAACTACAGGAGTTTCATTCCTACAAAATTCCAGCAACTTCTTCAGTGTTGCAAAAGATTTTTACCTAATACAGTTCTGCAGCTAAATGAATCACGGCTCAAAGCCAGGTGGCATATGTCTTGTGACTATACACTCCCATAAATACAGTAGAGCAGAAGCCTAAATGGAAACACATCTTTTTGAAACCATCTGTTCTTACAGATATCTGCAACAATAAAGAAAATAAAGGCTTTAAATGGTGCTATGCTGTTTTAAACCTTAAAGGCATTTCCTGTTAGTCTTTCCTTTCATTCTGAGAAGCTCAATTTGTTTCACTTGGAAATAACTTAGCTGCCATGTTTGTTGCTGTTCTGTTTATGAGCTTTGGAGAATCTGACTGTGGATGGCTTACCTATATATGAATATTTATAAAACAGAACCTTTTTTGTGCTGGAAAGTGCTGGGTTGCCCTCTGGTGAATGTAATTTTTCTTTGATTTTACATTTTATAATAGTTCACAGGATGAAACCATTCCCTTAGTGGCTTGTTTGTTTATTCGAGGGAAGTTGTGTATGATTTGTTCAAAGACAACACCGCAGTGGCTCAGCCACAAAGCTGATAATGTTTAACTATTGCTTATTTATTTAATTGCATCACATTGCTATCATGATATCTTGACTGTAAAAATGCTCAGCTGGAACAATGTTCCTAAACTTGTGTATTTAGATCGTACTCCTTAATTGGTGCAGTCTATATAATGTTAACACTGATAAAAAGAGGTGTTTCTTACTGGGGTTGAATCTATTGTTCTCTCAGAGTTGTAGTCTTTTGTGTGTTGCAGCCAGTGAGTGCTGCAAAAAGAGTACTATTACAGATTCACATCCGCATCCAACAAATCTTCTCATGACTGAAACCTAATTTATAAGATTACAGAGTCTTTGCTAATGCTGTGGTCAATGTTTTAACTCTGTTTACAAAATTTCTGTAGTCCCTTGCAGTGTTGTTGGAAGACAGAGATTTCTTTTAAAGTGAAATACAGATTGCAACTCTCAGAAATTCAAGATCTACAGCAGTATATGGGACTGAACCACAGTGGCATAAACTGTCCCATTCCTGAAAGACTAACAAAGAGCAGAAGTGACAAAGGGAGAAACTGCAACTAGAACTACAATTTCCAGCCTAGAAGGTCAATGTTAATTCATGGACACCTATGGTTTAACTGGTTATCTGAAATAGTTAAACCTATATGTTCCACATACTTGGCAAGCAATTCTGCTTAGGCATCAGAATTTGGGGGGCAGGAGAAATGGCACAGGTACCATACCTAATTATAGGTATGTTAAAAAAAACTGGCATGTTTGATCTACATATAACTACCTGGCAGCATAAATTTGTAGGAAGCACGTTAGCTTTCTTTTTCCATCATGCCTTGTTTTCAGCAGAGTGATAGAGCAGGGGAAGGTCACTCTTGGCCACCCTGGGAAAGGTGCCAGCCCCTGAACTGCAAAGCATAATTGCCCTTTTACTCGAGGCCAGAGGCATGTGCTGGAAGAAAGACCTTTCTGCCCGAGTGTCTTCTCCCAGGGAAGGGAGACATGAAATGTCACACCAATTATCTGAGAAATGAACAGTGTAAGGAAAACTGGCTGCCTTGTGAAGCTGCAGCCAGAGCCCCAATTACTGAATGAAGCTGAGGGGTTTTTTATAGTGTTGGCCCCGCATTTGGCTGTCACACTAACCGCAATGCCCCATCGTGTGTGGAAGAATCAGGTGTGACCGCAGCAAGATGAGCTGCAAAATGAGGTTGTGAGCCTTTGGTGGGGGATGAAGGTGGGTAGAGCCTAAATCGACCTTTGCTTTCAAAGCCCTGAAGTCGTTTCTATGGGTTTTGGGAGCAATCTTCCTGAAGGAGGTGGAATTGCAGGGCTGCAGCTGGTATCTGGAACAGTGACGCCTGGGTGCGCGAAAAGCTGCACTCCGCTTCAGTGGTGTGTTACTGGTGGAAGAAAAATAATCCCACTCATCAAGAACATTTCAACCAGAACAGGGATTTTGGGTAGTTATTTCTCAGCAAAACACAGTCAGCCAAAAAGTACAACAGAACGTGAAATACAATACGCTATTGTTTTATCAGGAAATTAAATCTTTTGGGGAAAAAAAGTTTCCACATTTCAGGTGGGACCAGGTTGTTGTCATGCAGATGCTTTATATCCAAATGATACGCTTTTCTGGTGCATGAAGAAAATTTGCATTGTAATACAGTTAATTAATATTCACAGTTTTCAGCAGGTGTGCTAACTTCTCATGTGACAGTGGGATGTTCTGCTAAGTGCTGTGACATGACAGCAGCTGTGATGAATGGAGCTAAGATATTAAAATCTTTTAAGCAGCAATGGTATTCTAGCTGATAAAGCACCAGTTTAAAAAATTGATTTATTTAGAGGTTCTAAGACAGGTAAACAGCTAAAGGAGTCCAGCAAGACACATTACAGGTGATAAAATGCTTAATGATATGTCACAGCATACTATACTTCAATATATTTCTCTTCATTTCCCTCAATAATATTTAGTATATACTCTGTAAAGCATCCTTTTTTATCAAGTCCTCTTTAAATGTATGGGCATTTGAGAAACAAGTAATAGTGAAAGAATTTTTTTACCTGAGACATGATCTGCTTATATAAAATAAAGCCAATTTAGAAATAAATGCTATGAGAAAAAGTGAAAGAGTAAAAATTAAAAATATTAAAAGTATTTTTGATTCTTGATATTAAACTGAATAATCTGTAATCATAGAATCATAAAATGGTTAGAGTTGGAAGGGACCTTGAAGACCACCAAGTTCCAACCCACCTGCCGTGGTCAGGGACACCGCCCACTAGAGCAGGTTGCTCAAAGCCCCATCCAGCCTGGCCTTAAACACTTCCAGGGACGGGGCATCCACAGCTTCTCTGGGCAACCTGTTCCAGTGTCTCACCACTCTCACAGTAAAGAATTTCTTCCTAATATCTGATCGAAACCTACCGTCTTTCAGTTTAAAACCATTGCCCCTCGTCCTATCACCATACTCCCTGATAAAGACTCCCTCCCCATCTTTCCATGCTTAATGGGAAAATTTTATGCATGATATTGCTGATTAAGCTAAGAAACAATTTATGGAAATAGGGAATGTATGAATCCTTACGAAAATTCAGTTATATCTGATCATCTCAGGAGAATTAGTTTTCCATCATCTATTGCTAGACAATATTTGAATGATTTGGGAATATTTGTGTGGGAAAATGAAAATAGTATTTTATTTAATATAAAGTAAATAAATCAATAAAATTTTAATATTAAAATTATTATTTATCCAAATTTTAAAAAGTCTGTGTCTCTGTCAATTATCATTGCCCAATTTATCAATTCTTATTCAATCAAGCTGAACATAAGACAAGTGGCATAATGCTAGTTAACTCTCATTTATCAGAGCTAAAGAGTATGTTTGGATTTTGATGAAGTTTAAGAATTTAAAAGATTTCTCAAAGATAAGCAAACAAATAGGTATTCTTGCCAAAAGGGGTACAGTTATTCTGTTTCATGAAACTGCTGAATAAATAAATATTTTGTCATCTAAAATGAACAGTAATTAATATTTAAACTATTTGTAAAAAGACTAGAATCTAGAAATCATTTGGGGGGGTTGTTTGTTTTTCTTTTTTTTTTTTTTTTTAATAAAAATGACTTCCTAACAATATCTAGTATTAAATGTTGTATATAATTAGAAAAATAAGTAAAATAGCAGACTTGAGACAGACACAGAACAAACTGCAAATAAAAACTTTATATCAGCCAGCAGTATTTGAAAAAATCATCACCAAGTGCCCTTATCTTTTGCATATGCATGTTTATTATCATTTAGAGACAAGTCCTACTGTAATAGCTCTGCTTTCTAGTCATTTCTAGTGAGGCAGGAGCTGGGTGCAGTAGAAGATGATACTAATAGAGGAAAATAAGAAAACCCTCTGTTTGAAGAGGTATCCTCCATCTCACTAAAAGGACTATACTCCATCCCTGTGCCTTACCTTTGGGCATTAAGGAGTAAAGCAGGCAGGAGAGTGATCACCGTTACTACAGACTAATAAAAAAGAGTGTTTTATCTTCTGTATGGTGTTCTAGGCAGAAATATTAGAAACCTGGAAACCTCCCAGTCCTGTTCCTACTACATCACAGGTGGGTTGAGCAAGGGACAGATCATCTTAGTGGTTTGGTATTGCTCATCATTTGAAATTATTCTCAATGTTTTCATAGCTTCTGTTTGGCAAATTAAATATATATATATTAGGTTTTTGTTAGGCAAAATTAGGGTATTAAAATAAATTAAAAGGATAGATCTTGTGTAAAATCATGCAAGTGACTACTGTAGATGTAAAGTCTCTGATCAAGGAGTGATACCAAATGAACCAAAAATCACATCCTATTTTGAGGGAGGAAATGCTTTCTGTCACATAGTACCTCCATTCTTAGATTTAGTGGAGTGATATTTGCCTCCATTATTTAATTCAAAGTTAAAATATGAATATACTACTTCCTTTTCCTCCACCCCAGTTCTTGCGAAGGTCCAAGTACACAAAAAGAAAAAAGCATGTGCTGTAGAACTCTTTCTTTACTTTTGATTTATTTTTTTTATTACTTTTCAAATTAGATTCCTTTGCTTTTGTGGGAAAAGAAATTCAAGATATTGTGACACATCTCTGCTGCTTTTCAAGGCAATTAATTTTTAAAATGAAGAAGAATAATAGCTAGCTGGCAGAAACAGTAACACTACATTTTTCAGTGTTCTCCTTGCTGCTGCTGCTTCCTTATTTTTCCTTTTAAGGTAGCAGTTTAGTAGTAATAGGGTAGTTTTGTAACGCATCATGGCAGTCCAGTTGCCTGTTTCATTGCTACTTAGCCATTCTACCAAAGACTTAAAAACTGGATCTCCCCTTGCTCATTGCCTCTTCTGAAATCCCTGGGTATCTTCTAAAAAACACATTTATAGGAGCAAAACATATGGTCTCGAAGCCTTCAGCAGCAGGTCTGAATGTCTTCTAAAATTCAGATAGCTCCCCAGTTGTCTTTTGAATTCAGTTCCTGATTATCCTCTAACACAAATGGACAGACACATCCCATGTCCCAGAAAAGTTCCTTTTTAGCATGATTGTTCTCATGAAGCTCTTTAAAAAGGCTGACATGTTTGTTTTGTTTTGTTTTGCCTTTCAAAGTGGATTTATGAAGCCAGGGATTGTTAAGCTGAGTATTCACTGGCTGACATTTTGCACTAGTACATCAGTTTCTGAGCTATTTTAGAGGCTTCTATACCCATTCTTGTATTTTGTTGAATATCAATCGTAAAGAAACAAAAGTGGAAACAACTGTTACCTGGGTCTCATTCTCACACTTATGAAGAAAAATATAAAATCTTAAACAAATTCTAAGATCTCATCTTGTGAGAGACAAAGGTCTCCAAGAAAGATATAATACTCCTTCCTCTGTGCCTTAGTAGTGCATGTGTCTGCAGCTGCAAGACTATATAAAGAAAATTATTTCAACCACAATTTCTAGATATGGGATGTAAATATGGTGATTTTATGATGCAGAATCAATGTCCTGAGTAATCAGGATGGTGCAGTTATCACTGGTGTGAGCTGTAACATAAAAGATTTTATTTTTTGTTCTTCTTTTGATATAAATTATTTATATTTTGTTGTTAATAGCATATCTGTTCCATGAGAATTATCTCACACCTCAGATTGAGGACACAGCTAAGAATTCCTCAGTACTGCTTTATTCTGTTTAATAAGCAATAAGTAAAAGTCCTCACAATTACTGGTTTTTGATCATTATTTCTCCAGGGAGGAGGAGGCTATAAAGAGATAAATTGAAAATAACTGGAAAAAGCCATTTGTTTTCTTCTTTATTTTAGCAAATTGCTTGGTTAGGTATTTTTAGTTATTTTTTTTCTCCTTAAAATTGTCCTCAGTATGCTCTTAAAATAGAGGATATATATGTTTAATTTTAGTTTGGCTTTACTCTTGCATCCTGGAACCAGTACCTTATACAGCACAGTTTTGCAAGCTGCCATTTTGCCTTTAATGTAAAAGTATGTCATCATGTTTCATCAGTCATATGGTACCTTCAGCCTAATTTCTGCTAAAGTTATACTTTAACTTCCTTTTAAATATCAGCTGATTTCCAGCTCTCTAAATTCCCATTTTTTTGTCCTGCTGGAAAGCTACTTGTACTCTGTTATTTATTTCCCTCCTTTTAGAGCTGTACTAATAAAGTAAAAATTTAAGTGCAAGTTAATAATTTTTCCAGTGTTCATGAAGAAGTGGTGCCACAATTCAAGAATACCATCTCATATTGTATGCGTCTACATTATGTGCTGCTCAGGTGTAATAGGCACTGAGAGTAGAAGTAGCACAAAAAGCAGCAAGCCATGGTGGCAGAAAGCAAAGCTGGTTTTAGTTTCTTTTGTGTCCTAGTGTACTCTGAGCAGCGACACACAAAAGGCTGCTCTGAATTTCACCTGCCTCTGTGTGGCTGCCAGTGGCTGAAAATGACTGGAGCGCCGGGTGGTCTAACCATAAGCAAGAAATTCCCCAGATTTCATTCAGAAATTATGAAGTGGGTCCTTTATGCTTCTTTTCTTTCCCTTCTACTGCTGATGGCTCCATGCTATCCATCTTGCTCTTAGCTAAACTGCTACCCAACACCAGTATCTTTAACATTCAGCTATCCTGTGAGCTTCATCTTTGTTCGTCTCATCATCTGTTATCTGTATACTGCGACTACAGACACTCATAATGAATTTAACTTCTGCAATACAGCTCTTTCCAGTCAAAGCCAACGGCAAAATCGCCACCAGGAAAATGCCTTGCTTTAATTTAAGACACTCTTTTCTCAAAACGTCTGTATGAAGTATAATTACTTTGTACATGTCACATTCTGAATCTCATTGCTGGTTATTGCTTTGTGCTATGGGCACTTTTTTTTTTTTCACTTCCTAGTTTGCTTTAGTAACACTTAACTAATAGGCGGTGAGAAAGGGTGGAATGAATGTGCCTTAAGAGATGATAGTTCTCTACCCCGCTTCCAGCAGATCAGTCAATTGATTTGCCAGAATGCATTGGGGTTTGTCAGGGCTCTCTCCCCAGCAGCTGGGATTAAGGAAAGCTGTTGCAGGGACTGCTGCTGCGCTGCTCTTACAGCTTCTGTGATTTGAGTGGCCAAGAAGGAATACCAGCAAAAAAAATCCCAATCTTCAGTGAGATGAGGAACAGAAGAGGCAAAACATAGGACAGGATATTTACGGGTTTAATAACAAATGTGGGTGGTAATTCCAGTGTCTCTTATTTTTATCATTGATTTTGATATTCTATTTATTTATTTATTTACTTGTTTGGATGGGGGAAGGAAGTAAGTGCTTTGGCTTAATCTGTTTCTTCTGTCATCCAAGAGAGTAAAGAAAAAGGGACTTCTCCCATCTGCAGGCACAAGCAGATCAAGCATTTTGACACACCTTTACACAAGTCTGATGCAAATGACACAGCTTGTTCCCACTGAATCACAGTGAATTCCCTTTCAGGGAAAAAAAAGCAATAGAACATCACTTGCATCCCTCAGTGAATTACAGCCATTGTTTTTTATTTCCTAGTGGGTAATTGAAGGCTTTTACAGCTAGAAAAAATTATTTATAGAGTCATGAAAAATGGATTAACTTTCCTGAGTGCTTCATTGATGTTTTAGGCATCTACTTTATTCCAATTAAACTTATATAATCTAAAATCAATGAACTTCTTTATTTTAGAGAATAAATTATAGAGGAAAATAATTTGTTTAGCCTCTGTGAACTGCCTTATTTCCACATATTTTATATATGTAATCTTTGCAAGGAACAAAAGAATTCAAAGTGTTATTAAGCTCAATACAGACAGAAACCTTCCTTTGTTCCCAGCACCTTCAGTGGCTGCACAGAAGCGAAGCTTTGGGAAGGAAACTAGGAAATTTCCTGCTGGGTTAGACATGCATCCATCTAATAAACTGTTCTTACTCTTGCAATGGCTTCTACCAAATGCCTCAGAAGAAGGCATGGAAATGTGCAGGAGATGTTATGTATCTTTCCCCAAAATTAGGTTTATACAGCTTCCTAACAGATAGAGAATTTCTCAGACTCGAAATACACCTTAATTATCTATCATAAAATCAATTTATGTATTTTTTGTGTACGGTGTTTATGTTTCCCATCTGAAAACTACAGAATTTGGTTCCAATTCAGATCAATAAATGTCGATTTATCTCAAGAGAATACTTGGCTAATTAAAGACAAGTAAGTGCACTGTTTAATGATCATAACTAAAATAAGTTTTAAAAATACAATATAATCCTTATTAATGGGAAAAAAAAATCATTCTCAGTCTGAGCACTGAACAGAGCATGGGGGTGGGAAGACTTTCAGTTAAATATCACTGACTGGAAATGGTCATTGTTACTATGTCAGCAATTGGCATCAAGTCTGTTGAGTTAGCTCAAGATGGGATTCGCTAAGATACTTATTCCAAGGTTGCTGGAGTTACATCAGGTTTGCCACATGGATCTCAAATTCTTCTATTAACAATGAATTTTTATGCTCAGTAACTTGTCTATGTGTTTGAGCCCTGAGATATTTTAAATAGGCACAGGGTTTTATTTCTGTTTCGGTGAATCATGCCTGGGTTATCCTGAATAAACTGCTAAATGCGAGAAATCTGAACTTAATCATGTAAAAACAAAGAAGGCATTAAGTTGTTATTCTTCAGAAAATATTCAAGAAACCTTCTAGAGGCAGATGGAATAATGATTGAGAAATATCCAAAACGTAAATTAAAAAATTAGTAATATAAAAAGTACTAGTTTCTTCTAGTCAGTCCTTTCAATCTCAGCTTGTTTCCTCTCTAAAATATAAAATAAACTCAAAATCTTAAATTACAATAGCATATTGGTAGCCTGCAAAACTTCTCATCAGAAAAACATTAATTACTTTTTCTGCTACAGTTTTACAACTTCATTTTACAAACAGACATTAAACATGTAATAATACTATCATTTAAACTGAAAGATTCCCTCTTGTTTGTACAAGCTGATTTGGTTTACTGCTTCTTTTCAAAACTCTCTCCTGGTTTTCTACTTCCAGAAGTGTATAAGAGGAGTTTTTGCTGCAAAGATGATAGCAGGAAGAGAGGGAGTTTTTAACACACTTTTTCTATAATTCCACCATGAAAGGAAAGTGTATCTCTATGATACTTTTCTATCTTTACAATTAGCTATCATCATGCTTTCATTGGGTTAGCACCAATGATGCATTTAGTCTAAGAAACATCTGTAATTTACAAGTGTTTAGTGACTGCATGTCATTCAGGAGATTGTCTTTGTTATTTTAGTGGGAAAGTATCAAAGCATTCCAAAATTCATAGTTACAGTTTTTCAGTAATTTCAAATAATCCTTTTAAGTTGTTATAAGCAGGCATAATAAAAGGTGAAGTCTATTTTAAAGAAAGTCAAGCAACCTTGCATTTTAGATAATATGCCTCAAGTCTTACTAAGTTTAAGAGAAGCCTATAATTTCAAGTTGTTATTTTAAACGTTAGCCTTTCTTCTTTAGAACGTTGGCTGGAGAAGTGTGTCTTCCTGGATTCAAGTGTTTGAGGAAGCTTCTTAATTGTTGCCAGAGAGCTAATTATCAGCTAATGCAATATTTTCACTTTTATATGGCATCTACTGTTACTATCTCATTGTAGCTTGAAATAATATTAAGGCCCTCTAAAGAATATTTCCAAGGACTATTTCATAGAAAGCTACTTCATAGAAAGCTTAAATCTGAATAACGAATGGTTTAATAAATGCTTTCAATGCATGGGTAAAAAATAGAACAGATTCTGAAAGGTTCTAAAAACTGTGTTTCATCCCTGCTTATATTAATGTGAGATCTATTATCTTTTCTGAAGTTTGTTCATTGGTGACAGGAAAAAATGCAAAAAATCACAGAAAATCTTTAGTTGATTGAAGTAACTCATTTTATATAATTGGGGACTACATTTTTACCTCCCACAAACCACCCGCCTCTTCCCCTTCCCGGAAAAATCCACATAAGCAAGACTAATTCCTCATTTTACACCATAAATATAATGGTCCTTGAATGAAAGATGTTTTACCAGAGTCCAAGAATTTTTTCTGGTTTTGGAGCACATTGCCTACAATATGAACAACATTTTGTCCTTTAATACCTATAGGGAAATGCAGTAATGGGATGACTCTGGGTCCTGTAAGAGAGATAGAAGAATCAAGATCAAAATAGATGATGACTTTTGCTGGTTTGAGCAGTAGCAGAGCTCAAACGGGACTGAGACTGCAGTGCAACAATTTGCTGAGGTAATCTAAGACACAGCTGATGCTAAAATGAGTGGCCCAATTACACCTCATAACGATTTTCAACAGCCAGGCATTACTACCTTTACTTTGAACAGGCCAGAAGTGGAGCACATCTGACTCCACAGTGAAAACCAATCAGGCATAAAACAGGTTTTGGATTTGGGTTTGCTTTTTTGGTTGGTTGCTTGGTTTTGATAAGAGTTAGTTTTGTTACCCTTTATCTCCCTATTTCCCTGGCTTTTCAGATGTGCAAAGTGCCAAAGGAAAGGCTCAGCTGTATCACCACAACAACCCTGAATGTCTTAGATTTTATATTTTGTATGTGTTTATTTATCACATTATACTCACTTGATAAAATTATCTCTTGAAATTAACATTTGTAGAATAGGTATCCATTTGGGGTGGTATAAATCATAAATCCTTCGTCTCCATCTTTTTCTATGTCAAGAAATGTAAACTATACCACCTGAATATTTTTTTCCTTTTATTTTTTTTCCAATCAAAGCTGTATTTTACTCACATAAAAACGTGGTGAAAAACATATTCCCTCCATCCTGTCAGACCAAATTTGCTGTCTGGCTTCAGACCTCATGTGCTGAGTTTCATTTTATGGCAATTTTTTATAGGCTAGTTATAAATCTTTTTGAATGGAGTGTTTATAATGAAAATACTACCAGGCCAGAAAATATTGACCACACTAAAGATCAGCAGAATTATAACAGCAACAAGATTGAACAGCACTGATCAATTAGCCTCCAGTAGCATCCCATTTTCAAAGTCAGTACGCTATCTCCACTTCATACACTTTTTGTCAATGTAAGTAATTTTTTCCTTCATTTGGCTTTAGATACTCTACTTTGAAATTAGAAATTCACTATTTCACTTCACCTCTGTAGTATCAGTAGAATTGCATAAGGTCTATATAGTGTTTTGTGGAATAGTGTATCCAAGGGGAAATGTCAACATGATTTGAAATGCAATAAATATTTAACAGTGAGATATTCCTTATCATCAAAGTGATATGCAATGTCTAAATTTGCATTTTTGCATTGAATTTTTTAGTAAGGTGGTTCATGCTAAATCTGTAACAGGTTTAGGGCATTATTTTTTTTTAACAAGCTATCTGATAAGACCCCTGTCTTGACTGGACATTTAGTTTGGCTGTGATGAAAATGCAACAAAAACATTTTGAGGAAGGGAAAAGGGAACAGTGAGCTAATAAATTGGTAAACCAAGATTATAACACTCCATACATAGCTGCCTATTTTAAATTACACTGGTAGATGTAATTTTTGAGGATGTAAAATAAAATTATACTAGAAATCTATTTATGCACAAAGATCAACAATCAGTTGACTCTCATAATGTCTTGCTGCTCTACACAGGCATCAAAAGCAAAAGATGACAGCAAAGTGGGTAGCTTTACCTACTTAAATACAGAAGAAAATCATTACTTGATACAATGTAACTGCACACAATTTTATCAATTTTTCACATTTGTTTCGTTTTTAACTACCTTTATATTCTTCCCACTTCTCAGTTATTCCAGGAGGGTAATTTTTGTGAGTGTGTCCTTTTCTTGGTTTGTTATGTCCCCATAAGGCGAAGTACTGCCAAGACTGAAATAATATTCTTACTGTTGCTTTCCTTAGCTGTTTTCTCTTCCTCCTATATTAGCCTTTCCCAATGCACTTAGGATTAGAGCATTGTTTTCTTCTTATTTCTTGCATTTTGCCATCATCTTATTGTTTGTCATCATTCTCATCCAATTCAAATGTTCCTTGAAGTGAAAGAAATCGTCACTTGCACTTCTACCATTTTCTTTCCTTAGTATCAGTAGCACAGAATGTCTCAGTTTCGTGACATTTCTGTTTAAAAAGGTCATTAAGTTTAGAGTTTGAACAGGAAAATGGAACTACCTGCATTTAGCATAAAAATGCTTAGTCTCTGTGTACTGCTGTGGTCAATGAAATAATTTAACTTTACTTTGGACAGGCATGAGGTTCAGAAACAGAGATATTATTCCCATAATAAGCCTCACTTATACAATTTACGTGGAAGTGTTTTTTGTTGGTTTCTGGTTCACTAAGGCTGTGGTTAAAAGGATAAATTAGTCTGGGGATGCTAGACACATTCTATACTCAGCCTTTTCAGGTAGCTTTGTTAGGGCACTCATTCAAGATTGTATTTAGAGTCTTAAGTAACTTGTTGATCATTTTGACACATTTCCTCTCAAAGGCTTTTCTTCAAGGTCGTGATGCCTATATCTTTCATTATAAAACAAAGCCCTTGACCACAGTCACTCCTTTAGCACACACAAGTTGTATCACCTGTTTAATGATTCAGAGAAAACTCTCCTAATAGAGTGCCAGTCAGGAAGAACAGCTGAATGTTTTCTTTAACTGATTGAAAACAAGGTAGCTTGTTTTCTCTCACAAAGCAAAATAGCCGAAAATAAAGTATTGCATCATATCACAGAATAGTTTGAGCTGGAAAATGACTCTGGAATTGATTCATTCCAACTGCTTGCTCAGTGCAGAGCTAGTGTAGATCAGGGTTCCCTGATAAATACTTTAAAATCAATAAACTTAAATTTTAAAGTATCACTGCAGAAAATTTCACTTCTGCACAATCTGTGAAACCAAGCTCGGAAACCCTTCTTTCTGAGAGTTTTCATCTGGAAAATTCTGTTTGTTTTGAAGCAAAGTTGGACCTTAGCCTAATTTTGTGTTAAGTGAGAACATGATTATGCCTCCTTCAACTGTGTTGGCATAGTGAAGGAGCTGGACTGAGAACAGAGAGAGAGAGGAGGCTGGTTTCACATTGCAGCATTAGCACAAGTGTAAAAAGCTGTAAAGATGAAATCAATTAATCTCTGTAAGGACCACTGCAGTCTGTGTATGGAAGACAACCTAAGAAAGTGCAAGCTTACTGTCTTCATCTGCGTGTTGGCTCAGAGTGCAGGACTGAAAAAAATTGCCACTCAGGTCAGATACTTTCTTTTATTTAATCTCCCTGTAGTTCAGGCATGCAGACATACAATTATGTATTACAAATAGAACAGCACAAGTCAAAGAGATGTAATGTGTAAAACAGATTACTTTTCCCAAATATGTGTCATATTTTGGCTGCAGGAATGGGGGTAGAAAGGGGAAAGATTATTGGGTAATATGAGATGTGTACAAATAACTTTCTTTTCCATCTCCTAGGTAGATGTTAGGTAGCCAGTGTTTATATATGTCTCCTCTCTTTATAAACACACAGCAGCATAAAAAGCTGGTACTAAGAATAAAAAGAACTAGAACAAATCCCTACTGGACAAAGAATAATGAATTAAAATTAGAGGGCGAGGTAAAACCTGTTCGTCTTTGAGAAGGATGTAGTTGATGTTCTCATATTTCTACCACAGGAGCTGCATCAGCTTGTGATAGCTTAAGTAGGTAATACACAGTTTAAATGCAATAGGAGACCAAGTATTTGGAAACACACAACCACAATTAAACCAACCTGACCTTTAGTCAATACATTAGTTTTAGTTATGTGACTCAAGACACCACTTTTATACTTGCTATTTTAGATAAGGGGACAGATGAAATAATTCTTATTTTTTATATACATAATGTTTATAAGTAATTTACATTATTCATAGGTATTGAAACAATTATCACTGTTGCAAAGCCCTAAGGACATGTATTTTCTTTATTTCAAAATAATGACATGTAAATGTACTCTTCATAAAACCCCAGCATTCTTGTGCCAAAATTGGAAGGTTGAAAACTTTGTCCTTAACACTAAAAAATTTGACATATTGTAAATTTACTGATTTTAAACTACCAGTCCTACAATCTTCTCTGCGTGCGCATGTAAAATTTCTTCTTTTCTAGAGGAAGACTTGATGACAATGCCAAAAGCTTTTAAGATAAATAATAGTCTTCCAACTATGGAAATACATACATATTGTATATACTGTATATATACTGTAACAAATATATTCTACTAAGATACTAATCCAAACGATAGCAAAAAAAAAAAAATTAATTCTAAAAAATTCTAAAGAAAATTAAAATGTTATTTAATTAAGAATAAAAAGGAAATATTTTAAAATATTGGGGGCGGGTGTTACATTAACTCTCGTAATATATTTCCTGTGTATTTTATGATCAAATTAAATTATTTTTGCTCAAAAATATTTCTAATAAAAAATATACTATTTTCTTAAAAATCTGCCTTAAAAATTATGTAATTCTCTTTCCTGATATTCATTTTCCCCTCAGAATGATAAATATTTGATGAAATGAAATCCAGAATTATTTTACAAAATATAAAAGTTGGAGCCCAGCTGTGATCCCTGGAGTTTTAATTCCCACTGTAGTTAAATTCTAGGGAAAATTTGTATTTCTTTACATGGAACTGAAACAGACCCACAGTTTCACTTTCAATAGGTATATGGAAATCAATATGCTGTAAAGTAGTTTATGCTATTTTTCCATCTGCTTCCTTCCATTGCATCTTTTTGTGAGTGACAGCATCGTAATTGCTGTACCAATTAATGCCCTTCCAATCCAACTGCATCGTTAGTGCAAAATAAATGTTTTGCTTTGTAGCAGTTTGTCCTGCTATGAAACTTTGCTTTAGTTATTCCAATCATCTAACAGCAGAAAAGGAAAAGCTGCTTTGTCATCAACAGCTCAATAGAAGACACTGTATATTCAATACAGGGAGTTGGCAGAATTTTAACCAGTATCAATTTATAAATAGGATAACAGCAATCATTTATTTTCTGCCTTAAATGAAAGTATCCTTTTTGATGCAATAATAGCCACTTAACTGATTTGAGATTGTAGTGGGGTTTTTTTGAGGAACAATTTCTTTATGCAGAATAAAATGTGGAGTCTCTTTCTTTGCAACAAAAGCTCTTAGAGGATAAAAGCTTCCATCTGACATAAGCAGTCATAATAATTTAGTTTCCTGCAGTAAGTGTTTCATTTTCCCTACTGGGCTTTCAGTGCATAGCTACAGTGCCTTTCCCAGTTTGTCCTGTGTCTTAAGAAAAAATCTTCAAAGAACATCCGAGGTTGAAGCATCCCAAGACAGGCTTCTCCACCAAAACCATATCCTCAGTACAATCTGCAGGCTTCCTCTGGTATAAATAGGAGCTTTCACTGCTGTTGGAGAAAGTCCTTAGAGGACATAAATCTAGATTAAAGTCTGGTACTAGTTTTGTGAACTTTTCTGGCTGAAGGGCTGCATTAATTGTCTGGTGAGAATTGTGTCAGGAAACAACATACAACTAACTCCTTACTAACATTTCATGCCTGAAACATCTGTTAGCTAATTGTTTTTTTTTCCACCTCCTTGCACCATCCTTTGTGGATAAAACCTCATTTTCTCTATTTTACTGGTTTCCAGACTGTTCTGTTTATTGTGAACAACAGAATTTTCCAATGAATATTTCTAAAAAGAAAAGATTGCTTTACAGTGCAACAAGTGATTCAGTTTATTTGGTCTTAGCTTGCACTGATTAACTCATAGAAATTTCTTTTGAACAACCATGTTTTTCTATAACATTTATGGAAACATCTATAGCAGTCACAGAGCTCGTCCTCATGAAGTCTCAGAGCATTCACAAGTAAAAATGTATAAAACATAATACTAATAAAGATATCCAATTGGCTTTAATTTAATGACTACAATTTTGTGCTCATGGTCTTGCAAATGGAAATGCCAAATTTTATTTTCAAAAATAAAGTTGATTATTATTACCTATAAAAGTAGAACTGCATTAGAAGAACATCATTTTGTTTGTAAAGTCATCTGTTCAGAGGTTAAGAAATCCCAGATGAAAGCTTGCTGTGCAGCTGCAAAAGTCTGCTTCTTTATTTTTCCTAATGACTATCTAATATGAGGTACTTAATAGGCCTGTAGCAGAAGCTGAAACACAGGAGTGTCTGGTTCTATTAATTTTTAATCATTGTACTGCAAAAAATATGCACTTATATTAGATCTTGTATTAGAAAAGCTTAGTCACAGGGCTTCGAAAGTGATGCTGCATCAGAGAAGTGAGTAGTCCAGTAGCAAGAGCATTCACCTGCATTTTGTTGCATGTTGCTCACAGGTCATCATTCCCCAAACAAACTATCTGGAGCCAAAGCCAGTCTGAGAAAAATCCTGCCATCTCTTACCCTTGGCTGCTTGTTCCTGCTCATCAGCTGTGCCAGTACAACGATTTGTAGGGCTCTTGCAAACCAGATGACCAAAGTGCTTCAGTCTACAAAGCAGCCTTTCAGTCGCAATGGCACAACTGAGGGACAGTGTACAGCAGAGAGGAGAAAGGGAATATTTTCAGCTGATTTTTCCATTACAGAAAGTGTAATGTTGAATCTTACCCACAGGCAGAGGGGAATTTTAACACGACTTGTACATCACAGATAAGTACTCTAACCAAAGAATATCAGATGAGAGAGTCCCTTGAATTCTGGTGCTGGAAAAGAAAAACATGACCTTTTTTTTCACTTAGAATAGAAAAAGGGTTGGCCCCTGCCTCATGGTTAAGAATTTGAATTCTAAATACAAAACAGAGAGACAACTCCCAAGAAGCAGCAGTAAGGGAGCTTTTAAAGCCTATCCCTGGTTCTCTTTTTTTTTTCTTTTTTTTTCTTCTTTTTTTTCTTTTCATTTAGCTGAGTACTGCAAGTTTTCTCTTAGAAGTTGTGATCGATCCACTTATATGTACATCAGTCACTGCTGTTACTAGGAAACCATTGGTTTTTTCCTCTAAAGATTTGTTATAAATAAGCACCATGTCATGAAATAAGATCCTTGTGTATACTGCCTCTACTTCCAACATAATTAAGATCAGGAAAAATCTAATTTTGGTGTAATTTGCCAGGTTACATTAAATTATCTTGATGAATCATTCATATCTAATTGCTTTGGACTACAACTTCATTGCATTCTGTGATCCTAAGAGTAAATTTAAATAAAGGTTGAAGTAGGCTGAATATCTTTCCAAGGTCCTGTCCTAGAACAGGAAAAACCCAAAACATTTCGTATGTAAACCACAGGGAAAAGGTCACGAAGTATGTGTTAGTCAAATTCCTTTTATGCTGACTTCAGAAGAACTGTGGAGAGAGTTTTGTGTTCTTGAAAACAACCGTGGTACCAAAGAACTGCAAAATCCACAAACAGCATTCTTCTTCTCTCTTAAACTTTTAAGGCTCAAATATGACACAGAAAATACTATTGAAGCAGGAAGCTTAGAAAACTGTGGAGCTTAAATTCTTTGCTGCAAAAACTTTATCTTTAGTTTCAAAATCCTTACTACTGACATAAAGTGTAGCTGTGGAGACGCTGCAGTACCTAAGACTCCATAAGGCTGTCAGCTGTATGAATATTAAAATAATATTTAGTAGGAATGCAAATAAAAAAAGCAATTATCATTTAGAATTTCCAGTATGAGACAGACCAAACTAAAACGAAAAAAAAAAAAAAACCAACAAACCCCTAAATTTTGGAAATGTACTACTTAACATCTTAAGCCAACTTGGAACTGTTGGACTATTTCATTATTTTACCGCCATTATTTTTGATTCATTTTATTTAAATATATTAACATAGTTTATTGTTTTAAAGAAATTAATTTGAAAGTAAGTATATTGCGTAGAGGCATTCTTTCCTAAACTCACAAATTCTCTATTACCCATAGCTTTCTCATTTCATTTGAACTGGTCCTCTATTTTATTATTATTTCCATAGGCTGATGTCATTCTCTCCAGCTTGAGCCTCGACCAAGTGTCTTAGAGCCTTTGGTTGTGTTAAGTGTGTCTTTTAATCTTCTGGATCTGAGACTCCCTCTCTCTGACTACATATCCTAGTAGTCAGGGAAGAAGTCACTTATCCTCATTAACTCCTTTGGTTACAGAATGGCTAAAATCATAGCAGCTACAAATTTTCTTTTAAAAAACAGTAATGGATGTGCTAGCAGCTGAGGCACACATCCAGGAAATGGAAGACCTGAATTTAATTTCCTTTCTAACCTTAATAGGTTCAAATTCATCTTCTGTGTTCTAAGACACTGCCTTGATACCTTGGTTACAAATTAGTTTTGTAGGAGCAATCTTCATCACTGTATTGAAGCTGCAGTATTCTACAGAAATGAATTCAAAATTAATTATATGAGATACAGCACATGATACAAATAGGCCTGAGATTAGGGTACTCTCTTGATTGGCAAGCGTCTTTACTCCTGCTCATTGTCACAGGGTATATTTGTGCCGTTTACATTTTTTGGATAAAATACATAAAGTGAGTGGAGGAAAATGGTACCTTGACATATTTTGTTTATCTTTATTGGTAAGAAAGAGAAAAATTTTACATAGCCAGTCACATGGCTGGATTAGCAGTTCCCTATGGCCCTTAGAATATATATGATTCTAGCTTCTGGATAAAAAGAATACAAGGGCTTATATCCTTAGAAGGAAAAATGCCAGATTTGGAACACAAAATTAAAACCTACAATCACGCAACTTTCTATGTTTAGGTTTGTATTAAATAATAAAAAAAAAATTAACAGTAATTGTGATGCTAATCACAAATAAAACTGAAAATATATGAAGGTTTCACTTAATATCATGGTTAAAAGTTGGTCAAAGCAATAAAACATTTGAGAATATTTACAAACAATTTATTATCAGTGCTTTTGCTTAGCAGCTCAGACCTTACAGCCACTATACATTTTAATTCAGTTTGATGCAAAAGTTTCTTGAAGCAGAAAAAATTTAAACCTGGCATCTCAGTCAGATTTTGGTAGCCAATGTCAATTTAACCCAGTGAATGAACAGTAAAATAACATATACAAAATTCATCCTGCTTGGTCATGCTATGAAAGGGATTTTTATTACCATTAACAGGCCACTGTGAATTCAGTCTCTAATTTTATTGTCTCCAGTGTCACTGAGACGTACCTTTTATTCTATTTTTCATTTAGTTGAGTTTTTTTCTGTCTTGGTCCCAGTATTGCTCTGATAGCTCGTCTTCAAGGGGATCACAATTTTTTTTCATGAAGCAGTCAGTAACATTTTGTAGCCAAACTTTTCCTATTTGAAAAACAGTAAGTACCTGAAGCAGCATTTGTGTGACAAACCCCTTTGAAACCACTGGCATTACTTCCACCACTTAAGCAGTGCTTCAGATAAATAAGAAGTGCACTAGTTCTTCATCAGCTTTAACTAACAAATGTAACTGAGATTTATAGGGTAGGAAATATAGAGATATGATATTCTAAAATTAAAAAAAAAAAAAAAAAAAGAATAAAATTCTCACCCTAACTAATGCCTGAGTTGGGTTTGGGACCTTCTGCCTCCGCTGGGCATTCATCTCCTGCTCCTGCCTCTGGCACGGGCAAAACCCTCCTCTGCAGCCCCAGAAAGGCCCTATGTGGCACATCTCTCCAGGCACCCTGGCACCACGGGCCATTACAAAGTTAGCCCATCGGAGCCCACATCCATGGCAAAAGTTCTCGAGTATATTAAAATTTATTAAATTAAAGCCCAGTTACATCTTTTGCGTCCTTGTCCTCACCCCCACAGGTCACAGCCTCGGCTCAGCGAAGGTGTCCCGGGCGCAGACGTTTCCCAGCTACCCCTCGGAGCAGGGCGAGGAGCACCAGCAGTCCCTCTCGCTGGCCAGCAGCTACGCCTTCAGCTATGGCTCGGGCCTGGTGCAATGACAGCCGGGGGCAGCCGGCCAAGAGAAGAGAGACAGTTGAGCCTGGAGCCTGCTGCCAGGGCCGGGGAGCCAACCGGCCCCCTCTGCACCCACCATTTGCCGTGAAAACTGATGCCTACCAGCTCCAGCCAGGTCACCGCCAAGGCGGAAACCTGGAGAGGTGGCTTCCCCGAAGCAGAGGCTAAGTCTTTATTTATTTATTTTGCCGTTCCTTTTGTCGATAAGTTCAGAAAGGAGGGGGGTTGGGGGGAGGGGGGGGAGGGGGACGCGTTCGTGTTGTGAGGAAATGGTGGAAACAAACGAAACTGTGTTGGTGTGAAGGTTTCTTCATGACCAGAGAAGGCCCCTTCTGGGGCTTATCGCAATGGCGCATTCGACATCAGGGCCTTCCTACCCACCTCCACCAGCAGGCCCAGCCCGTCTTCACCCATAACGTTGTTAGGTCCTTGCTGCAGCCCACTGATTCCCACTGGCATCGCTTCAGTGTCACCGACTTGAGACACAGTGACAGCACTTGCAGGGGTCACCTTCAGATCCAAGTGAGTTCGTTCATTACCCTGGAAGGTGGTCGGGTGTTTTTTGAGCCAGATGCCAACAGATACTGGAGTAGCAGGCTAATACGGTGTGTTGGGAACAGAGTTTGATGTGTTAAGGTTATTGCCCGGTACGGCTCTAATCTTAAATTCCTGGGGCACAAATTCACCCCTTACTAATACATGTGTAATTCTCATAACACCCCTGAGAGCTGTGAACATCCATATCAGCAGCACAGCCTCGTTCTCAGAAATGCTGTGAAGTCGTCTTATTTGCAAATTATTTAGGTAACCATGCCTGCAAGGCTAACTTTAAAAAGCGGGAAAACTGTTCTTCAGAGAAATAAAAACGGGCTGCATCCCCAGCTGGCAACCGCCTGTGCCACGGCTGGGCCAGATACGCTAGAGCTGAGCTCTGGTCTTGTCTTTCTGGTCAGCGTTACTTTGATTTTCTCTGTTTTCTTCTCAGATTTCCATTTTAGGTGCACATTGTATCTTGTATGATCACGTGTCAAGCATCAGTTTACTTTGAAAAGGAGGATGAGTACATCTCGATGGAAATTTTCTGTCTTTGGAAGACATCTTTATAAAATGAACTGTAGTAGGTGTGTTTGTAATCAGTAACAAGGGAGTAAGCTGGAAGGCATACCTGCAGGTGGGGAACAAGTTTTATCGGTCCTGAACACTTAGATTTTTGTAAGTGGTATCGAATATTTATGTGCTCCTCACAATGCCCTGATATATTTGAAGTTGTGGGGAGAAAAATCTGCCCTCTTGTTATGATCTGAGCAGCCTTGTGTTCTGTTCCCAGTGTGAAATGATTGCCATGATTACCAGAGGGATTCTTCTCATTAGTTGTTTCTCAGGACAGGTTGAAGAAGCGTATGAAGGAGGAGACACATAGACTCTTTTCCAATGAAACAATCAGTTTTATGTACCATAGTTTAACTGAAAAAGTGCTGTTGGGTTGTTTTATATATGCACATATATATATATATGTATTAAAAAGTACGGAAGAAACTTCTGCTTTTGATTAAACATTTACTGACACAGTATGTCCAGCTTCTCTCCCACCATTTTGCAGGCTAAGAGACCTTGCAGAATTACAGCTTTCTACACCTCAGTGAACAGCTGCTGAATAAAAAAGCTTTGTGATCCACTTGAATGAAACACGTCTACCCCACCACAATCAGCTTTATTTATTTTTCCTCTTTTCCCCCGTCTCATTCACTACGTCTTTACCTTCTCACAGTGCTGCCATACTCAGGAATAGAATGGCTCCCTACAGAGGGTATTTTGATGAGCTAAAATGAAAAACTGCTCTCCCACGCTGTCAGGGAGCTGTACCTATGGTGCTCTCTGAGCTGTACCCATCAAGGAAGCTTCATTCACACTTTCATTTAAGAAAAAAGTTTGGTTGACGCTTTGCTTTGAAAAAATTTCCAGTTTGCAAATGTTACATACAAAATGTGATACAAAAGGATAGATACTCTGCTGGTGTAATTCTGTTATTCAATGCAGCTTTGCCAAATACATGCCTTTTGAGAAACTGGCCAGTTATTTTTATTCCTATGCAACTGTGATTCTTTCACTTGCCCTAAAATTATATATTTTCTTTAAAATTCCTCAGATTAAGTTTCCAATATGTTCTACAGATTTCTATGCTGTGTCCAAGTAACTATTTTCCTCTGTGACTCGAATACTAGTCATTTAATACTTACATGTTCTACATAGTCCAACAGTGGGGAAAAGGCAAAACAGGAGAGTATCAGAACTGCTTTATAGTTCCAGTGCCCGTATACTTTAAGAACCTATCTAAATCCTAAAGGTAGTGCTTGGATAAAAAGCATAAGATCTACATAGTGTGCTCTTTCCATTTCCTGGGAACAGTTGCTGTGCGTCACAGGTGATTTTGTCTTCCTATGCAGTGCATTAATATAGTCTAGTTAATGAAAACGTAGATGCTATTTCCAAAGAAAACACACACACACAAAAATGGGGGGGGGGGGGAATGGCCGTGTATAGGAGCTTTCATTACATAATGCAACTCTCAATTCATACATTTATAAATATCTGTGAAGTCCCATCATGTAGCAATAGGCAGAAAACTGAACTCCAGGACAAAGCTGGAGAATGCAACCAGCAAAAGCAAACCTATTTGGAACCTCTTTCATGGAGAGAGTAAACACAGCCACACTGGAAGTTGAAAATAAGGATGCAACTTCACAGCATACTGTAACACAATCTAAGAAAACTGCCACCTGAAGCACAAAGGTATTCAGCAGCCAGTGGATGTTGCCATTGGTGCCACTCCAAACCAGCAGTTGATATCACTATAACATTTGTGTATCCATATAGCTTCCAAAAATGTTCCTCAGAAAAGCTCCATGAGAACCAGGCAGGCACTGTGCCAACAAGTTTGCCAGAAAATTCTGTTTTCATGGAGTTGCTTTAATTCCTGGCATATGCCTGCTGATAATCTAAGTGATTCCCCACTGAGACTACTTTGTACAGCTCCTAGTGCTTCCGCCAGAAGGAAAACTCTCTTTTGGCACACGTGGTAGAGCTGCCTGCCTAGAGACTACAAGGGCCTTTAAATAGGCCCAGGGACCCCATGGGTCCCTGTTCAAGTCTCGGCTTTCTTCATGTGCAAGGCACAGAGATAATACATCTACTCCTGACCCAAGAGAAGCTCTCTGTTTTCTGCTAATGAGCTAGGAAGAAATGGAGGGCAAGAAAATGTCTTCAGTGGTAACCAGATGCTACTGGTACAAATGGAATTTAGCATTAGTACATTATAAAATAGAAGAAATAATATAAGGCTATAGCTTTCATTTTGGTTCTGAGGCCGTGTTATGAATATATAACTGTAACCATGATTTACATTTTTTTTAAATGACCCTTGATAACAATATATTGACCCTTATGAACAAATAACATACAGCATTACTAAATATAGTTACTAATATATCTTAACTGTGAATATTATAGATTGATTGCATGCTGGTACTTTTGATTTTGAAGTTACTTGGTGCAGAAAAAGAGAAATAGAAGACTGGTAGTAAATTACCAAATGGTGATAAGTTACTTGAGTAGCCCCATTTTTTAAACAGCTACTTTTTATTATTGATAGTTTAAATCAACTGTGAGTATACTCTTTTGAAACAATTTTGCCTCCCTATGTAAAGTAAAAAGAAAGAAAAATATCTTGTAACATGGAGTTTGCTGTCTTACTGAGTAAATTTTTAGACTTTACTTTCCGAGGCAGGCTCTGATTCCAGTTCCTTACATGTATCAGTTCCGTGCAAAATTCTGTTCTTGTGGGTTTTTTGTTGGTTTTTTTTTTCTTCCTAAAGCTAGCAAGTAAAGCTTGGAAACCAAAGAAGTTTGCTAGACCACAACAATAGCTGCTGTCTTTTGTTTTGACAAAACTCTACCATGATATTTTGGGAAAATACTTCATTTCACAACACGTGAATAGAAATCCTGCTGGGAAGCGGCACATTTCTAATCAAGTCTTGTTCTAAGCCAATAAGACTTTGCTGGAGGAGGGGCTGAAATTGAATATCTGAGGTCAAAAGTCTTTTAAAGTGCTCTCTATAGCAATAATTTAAGTACAACATACAGCCTTCAGGCATCCATTTATTTAGGAGTTGCTAAGTGCAGGCAGTCCGTTAAGACCCTTACCTGTTTATGGGACAAAGAAAAAGCAGAGGATTAATCAGATCTTTCTATTGCATTTATCAAAAAAGGAATGAACTTCATGCTTGTTCAGTTATCCAGTCTAGTAGGCAATACTATGAGAAGCAGTGATTTTTGAGATATTTGATCTCTAGGAACTGAACAAACCATCAGCCTGTAGAATATAAACTTCTACTTAGACTTAGCTCACCAGCCACATTCACTAGTTTTTGTCTGGTAACCTAGAAACCGCAGGGTGGTATTCCATGGGAAAATATAAGCCTCTTGAATGGCTGTGCTTTTTAGCATGAAATACAGCATTATTTACAACTGTTTCTTCCCAAAAAGGAAGGAGGAAGCTGTTTCAATTAATGCCTTTTTTAGTGTTTAATATGAGTGTATCTTAGCTCCTTTTTATACCTGCCGCAAAGGAATAAATGTGGCTTTTATCCACATACAGAATAGAGTGGACTGCGGAGAAAATGTGAAAAGCTGCTGTTTGATTACAAGAACAGATCCAACAACACTGGAAAGTTTCATTTTTCCATACATTGTCCAAATACTTGTGAGTCTTTCCAAATCAACTTGTTATGCAACTTGTATATATTAGAATCTTACATTTTCACCACAAATGGCTGGGGTGCCTTCCTATGTTTTGTAAGTAGAAGATAATGACTGTGCAACACCGTTGTAGTGGCATAACTTGAAAATCAAAGGGTATAAGGTTGGATATATTAAATCTGTAGGTATAAAGTCTTGCACTCCATAAAGGGTGGTGTGTTTGTTCTTGATATTATAAATAAATGCTCTTCTTTTTTTGTTTTAGATAAAAAGATGTGCTATATTGGAAACAAGTATATGCATACAGTGGAATGAAAGAGATGTCAAAGAATATTGACTAACCTGTTATAACAAGAAGTTGTCTCTCTCTGTGCCCTTACAAGACAGGAAAAGGTGATAAGTGAAGGTGCTGTGTGTTCAGCAATTATTTAAATGCCATTATGCTTAGAAACCTAAATATGAGAATTCAGAGGTAAACTAGTTCCATTGAAGAAGATGAAGTTTCAGTTGCAAAGATTCTTTTCTCATCTTTGCATGCGTATGCAGTGTGACAGATTTTTATGGACGTGGTTAAAAGATATGAAAGTAACTGATGTTTAAGTATGATTGATTATAATTAAAGCATTTCAAAATATCAATCTTGCTGATATTGCAAGTTGTAATGGAGAAAATATTTCCTTTTTAACTATATGCAAGCTCAGAATCTAATATGCTCTCTAAGATGAAGGAGTTAATCTTTTTAAATCTCACACTGAAAGTCCCAAAGAACAGATTTCATTGGGTATTTTTTCCTTCAGTACAGAAATCCTCATGAGGTTAAATAGATTTACCATGTTCCGTTACAATCCTGGGATTTTCAAGTGAATTTTACAGCAGACTTTTTCCTGTAACAATATTTGACATGAATTAAGTTAACCCTCATTTTTAATATAGGCTACACATTGTTTTCAATCTTTTTTTTTTTAATTGTATGATAGCAGGACTGTAGTGGGCATAGAAAATAGCACAAAATTAATCAGCTGTCTTAGGAATTCCGTACCCGTAACAAAAAAATAGGTTGCAGTTAAACACTTATTCTCACTGCTGCTCCTATAGCTAAAACAGAATAAATAATGTAAAATAAAGCTATCCTTGTTGATGTTAATTGTTGCATTTCCTGAGTTTCCACAGATGACAGGCTGTGACAGGAGATGTTTATTTTCCCGGTCTGCTTTTTGTAAGTTATACTGATTTAAGGTGATTACAGGGAAAAATAGACAATTCAGAAAAAAAGTATTATGACTTCTTACCAAAGTATGACACATGCTCACCTTTTATTTCTTTTTCCTTCTTTGAATAACTTCATTATAGAAAGAGAGAGAAGTTTTTGAAACCTAATAAATAGGAAATGAAAAGTATGGTAAGAAACCAACAAAAATAAAAAAATAGATTCTGTAATCTTTAAAAAGATTAGGAGAATTTAGCAGACATTTAAGCACGTAGCAATGGGTCATGTTGAGTGCAAAACAGTTTCCTGGAGCATTCATCTTCTTCTGACTTTGTCAGGAGCTGGGAACAAGTTGCTCTAAGTTGCTCTGTAACAATGGACTCAGGAGTGCTGGGCTCATTTTCCCATAACCTGGCTGGAAGAACCAAGTACCACTCCAACATGCATTTTGCAATATAGATGCTTAAAAAGTAGTATTTTGCACAATGCATCACAATTGTTATCACACAACTTTGTGGAACTTACTGCAGCCAGGTATTGCTAAAAATACTATTTAGAATATTTCAGAGGTGATCAAATTCTGGGTAATAAAAACAACATCTGCATTTATGATGCATAAAAATACATACGTAGGTGCTCAGCTTTTATGCTTCTAATTACAAAATGATCTGACAGAGTTCTGTGGGAAACTTTCTCCCATCCTACCTTTGTTGGGTAAATTTTGGAAATTTAAAAGAAAATAATAAATGCCTGCTTCAGTTTTATTTCAGAGAAAAGAAAATACTATTAACAGAGAGTAATTTTAATACATATAAATATTCCTAACATACACTTCTCTCTTCAATACACATAGAGACATCAATGCAAATGGAGAAAGGTATGGAGGGGGAAAGGAAAGATACTGTTTATTTCTTTGACTATATCTTAGTATGATAAGCTATTGATCACTTATCTTATAAAACTTACTGGTTAATACTACAAATGAATTATTTAGTGTAACAATAATTAAACAAACTTTTAAGAAAGGTGTTAAATATCCTTTAGAATCACTGAGACACTTCTTTTCTAAAACTACAAAATTCTCTTTTTAAGTAAGCATAAAATTAGAAGAAGTATGTCAGCCACTGCTAGTAATTCATATTAGATATCTAATTAGACTGGCTAACAATGTGGATAGTGTGGAAGTAATAAACATATTATTATTTTGAAACTTGTCTTAGATAACTTTGTGCATTTCCTTTGGTATTTCTAGCTTGAACGTTATGTCCTAAGTTATACGTAAGGTTATATAACTGCAAGACTATAACACAGATAATAAGGTAGATCTACAGCTTTATATCTGAAGCCTAATCGGGGTCAAGAAATGCATCAGAGCAGTGGCACAGTCCTGTGGCACGGTGGCAGCCTGCTCCAGTAGTCTCTGAGCTCCCACAGGTGAGGCTTTCTTGGTGATCCTGAGGCTTTCTTATTTTAAAGGAAGTGTTGGCAAACTCATCATGTGTTTGGCCCATAGTTATCCAGAGGCTCATCCTCTTCTCATCACTCTAAATGCATGTTACTCTTAGAAATGAACTGATAAAAAGAATTATGGGCAAAAGCAGAAACAAGGACACACTCACCGGAGGACTGCCCTGCTGAGCATTGCAGGCTCTTCTTACTCCTTAAAACGTGAGTTGTTTCTGTACAGGAGCCCAGCTTCATGGGGAAGGCTGGAAAGGGCAGGGGAGAGGAGGTGTGTGTCTGATGCAGATCTAGGGGAGAAGTGGGTCAGGGTCTTCCATTTCCTGGCTGGTTTGGCAGGTGGGATGCTGGGTGAACTGACTGTGGTAGCAGAAATGGCCAGCATTTCATGTGACAGTGAAAAGTCTAGCCCAGCTTAGTGTTTTGAAGACCACTGTGGGTCTTCAGCCTCAGGGTGGAATCCTTCGCACTGGATGTCAAAGGGACAGTGGCCACTCTGAGCCCACACATACCCTGACACCACATCCCCGCGAGGCATGGAAATGGAGGCACAACTTGTGCTCTAGCCCAAAACAGTTCCCCAGGAATGTGGGAGTGTTGCAAACGTCTTTGAATTGCCTTACTTACACCTTAAATAATACTGTCTGAGAATTTGACGTATAGTTTCTACTCCTGGGCTCCACAGCCTAAAAAAGCATTTTTTCACCTATCCTGTAGACAGGCAGGGCCAGTTTTGGAACTAGCCCTTAGTGTCAGACTTACAAAGCCATTTAGGGGATTAAGTCCTATTGAGCATCTAGGCTTTAAAGGAAATAAGTTTTTCACTTCCACTGGGGAGTACTCACTGAGGCAGAGTTTCAGCTACTGTAAATAAATGTCATTGATTTGAACTTTCACACAGCTCAATAACAAAATATTTAGAGGAGCATGATGCAGATAAGATTTAAAAATAAATTTTAAAAAATCAGAGCCCTGCTTCCCAGATGCCTTCATGATTAAAAATAGATCACTACCGCCCCTCAAAAAAACACCACAAAAAAAAAAACACCACCAAACTAGAAATGAATTGGATAATGAGATCAGTCCTCTGAAATCTTTTCTTTTTCTGAAGTAAGGTTTCTTATTTGGATCTCTCAGGAGTAAGGTAGCATCCAGCTGTCATCAAAATAATAAATGCTGGTAGCACTTTTACGTTAACTATTCTGCCTGCTTTGTTGCGTTAGTCCTCAGTCCTCTCCTCTTGTCCCATGTCATGTTACTTCTTTGATTTTTTTTTTCCTCCTTCTTAGCTATTTGGGCAAGTGGTACAGCATGAAATAGCATAGTAATTGTTCAACATAAAAATTTCCAAATTACAGCTGATGAAGTTTACTCATAAGGAACTAAAAGTTACCAGAAGAAAAAGGCAAATCTATGGGAAATATTGAAAATAAACAGCAATAAACAATAGTTTGTACTATTTTACACAGGAAAGTCTATTTACATAATCGAAACTATCACAATAAACAGGCTCTTTCTGGGTTTCATCTTGCCAGATTCATAAAACATTTAAAGAGTTTTAATATTAGATTTCAAACTACACGTTTTGAAGTTTCTCTTGTGTGTAGCTTACTAGTTTTTAAGCCAATGAGAATATTGATAAGTTTTGAGTAGTTTTCTTTTGGTTTTCATTTATATCAGTCTCATGTTCAGCTGCTGTTCACTGATATTACCATGGTACAAAAATGAAGCTGTTGTTTCGAGTCTTTTTTTTTTGTAAAAAAAAAAAAAAATGGTTCTTATTATGCTATGTGTGATGTGATTTTCCCTGTGGACTATGCTGGTAGAAGTAATATGTCTGGAATTTAAATTAAAACAGATTAAATACCTGCAAAGATGTGCACTACAGATTTTTCTTTTCTTCCTCAAATCTCAAAAATAAGCAGTTATTTTGAAAAGACAGGCTAAAAGCACCAAGGGAGGCAAGAAATAAGGGCATTACCAGAAATAATCCAAACAATCTGGTATTCCAGATTAACCTCAACCTCTCCCCCTTTTTTACCCTCAGTAAAGTAGGGATGTATTTTGACTGTCTCTACAAACAGTGAAACAATACCAACTTCTCGGCTTATGGGTACTTCTGTACTAGGGTTCCAACTGAGAAATTCAATGTAATCAAATTCATTACATTATCATTTTGGCATTTTAATATAAATGTTATCATCAAAGAAACAACCCAATGCTACAGGGTCTTATTTGTAATGCTGTGCACAACTTAGAATTATCTGCTATAACATTTGATAACTCAGGAAATAAACCGACTTATTAATAGTTCAGTTTTGTGTATCCTCATCAACTTCACATGCAAGCATTTATATAATCTGGAAATATTCACTTAGTCACAGAAAAAAAAAAAAAATCCCTTGCAATGTTTATGTGTCCTTGTTCAGGAGTACACAAAACCAAAACGAGATGTTTTCTAATGGTATATGACCTTGTGACCAGTTTAAGACTTCAGTGCTAAATTGAAGGACCCTTTGGCTTAGGATTTTAGATTTTTTGCTGAAGCGTACTATAGCCACACAATGCTATTATCGCTCAAATAGTTTCAGAGAATCCTTCTGTCTTCGTTATTCCCAGAAGAACCCAGACTCCTTTTTTTCTGTGCACGTGAAGAAAGCTTTCCATTGGAAAAGGCAACGCAAAATGTGCTTTTCACTGTCAGGCTGTTGATGCTCCTTCCTAGCCAGCCAAGTGGAACCAGTAACCGATCTGTAGGCAGACTCACGATGTCTCCCCACCAACCCCTTTCCAAAAAACCCCAAAACATATTCAGCAACACTTTTACTAATGCTTCAAGAGAAAAGGGGAATCAAGCATAGGTGGGCCAGGCACCTGTAGTATGCAGACATATATGATTATCAGCTGTCATGGTAACACCTTCATCTACTGGGATTTCGTCCTCAGTAATACAGCAGATTTGTAAAAGGCCAAAAGATGCGTAGATCCTAATTCTCAGGTCTGCCTTCTAGTTCTGTTTGTTTAAGGATTTTTTTGTCTGTTTGTTCAATTTCTGTGTGATTTCTTCCGTAGGTTTCGGCAGAATATATACATATGCACACATACAACTGAATATGTATGTGTATTGTTTTGTAAATGTTCTCAATCATGCTTTTTTCTGCTTTGCATCATTTATTCACTTCTCTTCCATGTTCTCATTTATTTTTTGTGCAACTAAACCTTATAATAAATTATTATTAAATATGACCTGATGGTGGCAGTCTTCATGTTTTGTTTTCTTCTGGGCATGAGGGGAGGGGTTGAGGGGGGTGGAGGGAGGGAGGAGAGCAGGGGCTACACTTCTATTCCATTCCCAAGTAAAAAGCACTGAAATAACCGTGGTGAGTGTAAAACCACACAGCTGTCAGATAGCAAGTTTCTGTTCATACTTTTAAATCTAGGTTCAAGGATCCCTGATATATTTGCTTTTGTCAGCTGAATAGTGCTGTTTGCCCAGCAGCAAAATAACACCTCCTGTGTGTAAAATCATGGATATTTATTATTCTATAGAATTCTCAATTTGAGATGCAAAAATCATGGACGTAGACAACATCGAGCACATTTTCTTTCTCACCCTGTCACATAGGCTTCTGAGACACAGAGATTTCTCAGACCAAATTAACTTTATGTAAACGTATGCAGCTCCATTCTGCATATCAGAGCTGTTCTAAAATTCTCACTTGAGAGTACAACTACTGGGTAAAAATGCTTAAATCACAGAAGTACAGATAATCTTTAATTCTACATATGAATCAAAGGATACTTTAATGCCACAGGCTGTAATACAACGCAGACACACCTGGCTGTCCAGCCAAGGCAGCCCAGGCAGCGCCCAGCACAGCCAGTTTGCTTCCACGTCTTGCTGGTGCAAAGGAAATAAAGTCTAAGCTGCAAATATAAGGCCTGTGCTTTGGTTCCTTCATTCTTAAGAAGGAATTTAATGGTCTTTACTTAGATTTGTGTGGCACATTTTTCCAGTTGACATAAATCTCCTCTGTCTGCCAGGGTGACAATTCTCCTCTTCTTTCTGTGTTCCGTATGCCATGAAAATTGGATCTTTCATAACTGTTAGCAGGCTAGAAGAACATTAAAAAACAGAAAAGAAAAAGGTGAAGGACTTTTCTCAAAACAGCTGCAACTTTGACAAAGGATAAAAATGACGAATTTTCCTCATATGCTGATTAATTATTGGGAAATATTCAACCATCAAACAAAATATTTTTTGTCTTCTTTTTTTCTATGGCTACATTTGAGGTTCAAGTCATATGAAAAAAGAAGTTGCACTTTGAATACGTTTCACAGCTGTCCTACATCAGGTGCCTGGTAAAGCACCAGCGATGTGCCCCCTTCCCCTTGCATACACACTTCCGATTCTGAAATAGTCTGCTACGTCAATCTTAAAACATGAATTACTCTAAAGGTATCGACCCTTATGAATTAGTCATATCATTAAGACAACTTAATGTGATGGTGCCTTTGTTAACAGGCATGGGAGAAAAGATGGTTTCTGAAGCAAATGGCTTGTCCCTAGCATATGGTCACCCTAGGAAGACCTTCATTCTGGTACAAACTGACCCAAGAGTCAGAATGAGAGAAATGCAGGCGTTCAAAATGCTTTATAAGGACATATCTGCAGTGAAGCTCACTGTTAGATCATACAGAAGTGGCATCTGAGAGGAGATAGGTGGAAAGTTAGAGTCTCACATCCACTGTGAGAATTAGGTAATTTCCCTAAGCACAACATAACTTCATACCTTGACTTAAGGTGTGAAGAGACAAGGCAGAAGCAGTGAAGTTGGCTCCTATCTTTCCACTTCTAAACTTCAGGCCATGAATAGGATTAAGGGGGGAAAAAAAGGCTCGAGCTCCAAAATCATAGAATCATAGAATCATAGAATGGTTGGAGTTGGAAGGGACCTTAAAAATCTTCGAGTTCCAACCTCCCTGCCATGGGCAGGGACACCTCCCACTAGAGCAGGTTGCTTAAAGCCCCATCCAACCTGGCCTTAAACACTTCCAGGGATGGGGCAGCCACAACTTCCCTGGGCAACCTGTTCCAGTGCTTCACCACCCTCACAGGAAAGAATTTCCTCCTAATATCTAATCTAAATCTCCCCTCTTCCAATTTAGAACTGTTACCCCTTGTCCTGTCACTACGCTCCCTGATAAAGAGTCCCTCTCCATTTCTCCTGTAGGCCCCCTTCAGGTACAGGAAGACAGCTATAAGGCTTCCTCAGAGCCTTCTCTTCTCCAGGCTGAACAACCCCAGCTCTCTCAGCCTGTCTTCATAGGAGAGGTGCTCCATCCCTCTGATCATTTTCGTGGTTCTCCGCTGGACCGATTCCAACAGGTCCATGTCCTTCCTGTGTTGAGGACTCCGGAGCTGGACACAGTATACCAGGAGGGGTCTCATGAGAGCAGAGGGGCAGAATCACCTCCCTCGACCTGCTGGCCACACTTCTTTTGATGCAGCCCAGGATGCAGTTGGCTTTCTGGGCTGTCAGCGTGCATTGCCAGCTCATGTCAAGCTTCTCATCCATAAGCACTTCCAAGTCCTTCTCCTCAGGGCTGCTCTCCAGCCATTCTCCGCCCAACTTCTACTTGTGCCTGGGATTGCCATGTCCCAGGTGCAGAACCCTGCACTTGGTTTGGTTGAAATTCATGAGGTTTGCACGGGTCCACCTCTCAAGCCTGTCCAGGTCCCTCCAGATGGCATCCCTTCCCTCCAGCGCGTCAGCTGTGCCACACAGCTTGGTGTCATCGGCAAACTTGCTGAGGGTGCACTCTATCCCACTGTCCATGTCACCAACAAAGATGTTAAACAGCACTGGTCCTAGTACTGACCCCTGAGGAACACCACTCGTCACTGGCTTCCACTTGGACATTGAGCCATTGACCACAACCCTTTGAGTGCAGCCATCCAACCAGTTCCTTATACACTAAGTGGTCCATCCATCAAATCCATGACTTTCCAATGTTGAGACCAGGATGTCGTGTGGGACAGTGATTGTTACAATACAAAAAAGAGAAGAGAAGCACAGAAACAGCTGTCCCAATGAATTATAGTGAAGCTGAACTAGAAGAAATAGATAAAGACAAAGGATATCACAAGATACAATTTTTTGCCTCAATTTTACAAGTAGTGACTTGAGAAAAAAAGGTATTTACAGTACACAAATAGTAGAAAAGCTAGCAAACCCGAAGAGCTAATTTGTTAATAACATGGAACACAGTTGGGTCTCTAAATGTAGCTGTAAAACATGAAAGAACATTCTTCAAAAAACAGTGACTGGCGATAATCGTACTTTAAAACATTCAATTTTTCCTGTTTTAGTTTAAGATTAGACTATAAGATTCAAGGGATATAAAAAGCAGATACAGAAGAGAAAGATGTTAAATATACAATATAAAATACGAGTAAATTCCAGCTCTCCAGCTGATCTTACCATCATCTGGGTAGAGTACAAAGCTTCTGATAAGGCCTCTGTGATCCTCTTCCTCTTCTTTCTGATGACACACATTCAGTCAGAAACACAGTGCAGGAAACTGCATCATACATGATAGTATAGTCCAAAATATCTAATTCCAGCATACAAGAGAGATGCTGGTATTGCTTACTTTCCCACTGAAACCAATCAATACAATAAAAATCCCAGTAGTCTTTCCTCTGACTTGCAAATTGTAACATACGTGAGATTAGCGGTGTTTCATAAAACCTCTACACTGATAAGAAGACCCTTTGATTCAGGGGCAAATAGAATAATATACTGCCAACAAGTTCCAGCAGCCTTATATTTTATGGTAGGGGAAGAAATATTTTTTCTGCTCACAATTTCTTTTCATTGGAAATAGAGATTCTGGGTAAGACCACTAGTGTATATTTAGCAACAAATACAGCAAACTTAGATAATGATTTAAACTATTAGTTTGGATCCAGCTATGAGCAAATTTGGAACATAAAATCAGAAGACAAAAAAATACTACATGTAGAAAACCTCAAGTTGTCACTTCTCCTTCTCCATGCACAAAATAGGAACAGCCTATGCTTAGGTGTATGTTTATGTTATTCCTGACAAATCACCGTTGGCATGAAGTTTCACCTAATAGTACTGTAAACTTTTAGCTGACTAAGGAACTTGAGTAAGCCATTTGTTTTTCTAATGTGAAAAAAAGGGGGTGGGGGGGTGGGGGGGTGGAGAAAAATGTCACTTTTTTCATAGTCTGTAAAACTGATTAGTTTTTTCAAGTTCAAAATTTTGGCAAGAAAAGTCAATTTTCACATCTACTTTTTATTTAATTAGATCTGAAGAGGATATTAGGATGAGCTGTTAACACCTTCATACTTACCTCTTCAGTATATTAAGCAAACTGGTCTGTTACTCACTTTTTGTGATAAGCAGTGGTGATGCAGAAGATCAGTAGGAAAACTAACAGTAAGACAGCAGCAGAAACTCCTCCAGCTATGTAGATAATAAAGAATTTATGATCCCAAGTTGCTAAAATATAATTGTAATAAATATGGTTAGTAATCTGTATAAACCAGCATGAACTTTTTATGACAAACTAAGTTGAAAATCAATTATTATGTAGAGACGCTATTCCAAGACAGCTCATGCCCAATATTCAGACCTCACAACCATTTCCTCATTTCTGAAACGTCTTTCTTATGCTGAACTAGCTCCTATGAAAGTTGTGACCGGGATGATCAAAGGTGAGTGAACACAGCACAGTTATATGAAAAAAACAGTGATGCCTTGTATAATCCTTTCCTATCTCCTTCCCTCCCTTGGTGAGAAATCAGTCCGTACATAAGTGACTGGATACATGGATAATAAAAGCACTTAGACTGCTGAAGTGAATGTTCTTGTCCTTGTAAAGGTTGTCCAATAAGAGATACCTGACAATCATTCAATACTTCCGTGGGCAACAAGGTATTTTTCAGAGTACCAGGAAGATCATGTCAGTCCTGAAGAGGTTTTCTATTCAGTACTGCACATGGTGTATCAGTTATTTTCTGCTTGAATTAAAAAAGAAATCTGTTCACATTTTGACAAAAATATTTCCACAGAAATTTCTCCCATTGTGATGGCTATTTTTTTCATAAACTAATACTGTACTTGCTTGGATGATGGATGTTAGAAAACTCACTCTATTTGTTCCAGCCTAAGCAAAAACCTCTTCTTTGAGATTTACAGTCAAGGCAGGAAAAGTTACATTTATAGTAATTTTGCTTAAAATACATTTTCTTCAATACTGAGTCACATCTCCAAATGAAGCTAAGGAGCAACACGTAATAATGAAAAAGTAGAGACAGGCTTCAAGGTATAAGTCAATATATTCTTATGTTGCTCAAGGTTATAGAGAGGTAATGTGAGATCATTCTCATTTTTGAGGTGAAAAAAGCTGGAGGAAAGAACAGGGATACTCAAAATCACACAGAAAGCCCACAACACAAGGCCTCAGCACAATTATCTTGCATTTAAAACACTTAAGAGTTTTCCTCTTGTCACAATTCCGAACTTGGTTAGTGGTAGCATTTCAACAACAACAGCAAAGTGTGTTAAACCACAGAACTTCAAGTCAGGTTTTTGCAGCCCACCACAGTGCCCTGCTTCCTGTTTCTCTTGTATCTTTGCCCTAGTGCTCTGCAGACTTCAGACTAATAGCACAAAAAGCAAGCAAACACAAATAGCATGCAATGAACACTTCTGTACATGGTGTATTTGTGGCTAACAGTATCAGCTACCACGGGAAACATCTTAGCCAAATGATCTTCTATCAGTCTCAAATGACCCTATACGTCAGCAGTGTCTTGAGAAGGCAAGCGCTGGTTGTGACTCTGCCCAGTTACCTACCAAAGAAGGTATGTTCTTTGCATAAACATGCATATTTCCTGCATATTTCCTGCATGTTCTTCGGTTTCTCAACATATAGGAGTAAAACAAAACAAGAACTCCAAAAAAGTGAGGATGCTCTGGGACAGAAAAGGAGTAATGCCTCTTGCATTACTTACTACAAGAGATGGTGATCATATCTTGTGGCAACAAACTTGTTTCTTGTGTTTCAGAGAAACACTAGAAATGTATTGGTGAACAGGGACTAAAAAACTGTCTTTAAGTTAGTCCCTCTTTAACGTTCCGCTCACTGTACAGAAGAAGATAGCATCTGAAGATGAAAGCACAGCTGCCCCAAAAAGCTTTCATTCTGGGCAGACAAGAAAGTTACATGCTCAATTCATAGATGAAGGAAAACTATCAGTATCACTAGCGACAGTAATCACAGCTAACCAGCTGCTGAACCATCACCAGGTGGCTTTTCTCTCCCAGATCAAAAAAGTTCCCAGCTTCTAATCTGGCTATCCTGAATACTGGTTGGGACTTGCTCAGGTACACCTCTTTAGTATTAATGTGCTCGTTTGAAAGGATAACAAAAAAAATACTGATTACAGAAGAGTCTTATCCTTGAATTCTAATGTTATTTTACTGGAAAGAAAAAAGAAAGAAAATCCTCTCAGAAGTTGTGCTGCTGAAGGTGTGTGACACAATAGAGACAGCTGCCTGATAACAAAAACTGATCTCTTTTGTATAATAACTGCATATTAAATCACTCTACTTCCAGCATGTCTTCAATTGCTGTGCACTTCAAATGACAGGATGGTGCATATAGCTATGTCCAAATTCAGGAAAAATTAGAATGTCTTTTTTTCCAAGTGTTTAGCTACCTGCCACAGAAAATCATTATCTGTGTCAGTGAGTAATTGTGGAAATAAGGGGAAAACACCCTGTAAGCAACAAAGAAAAAAAATTAAAATCTTTCATTTAATTATCATCAAGGATGGCTGAATCTGGATAGAGTTCCAGACTTCAGCAGCATCCCCACCCTTCAGTCTGAGCACTCCAGACCTCTTTTTTTTTTCCTGAAGTTTCACCTTCAGTTTTATCAGGTCAAGATAATAATCTCTGAGTTAATGAGTTTGAGAGCTGAGATTATCAGATGTCAGTTAAATTTGGGTGAGAAAAATCATTAGACTTTTTTTAGAACCGACAACAACTCAAAGCCCTTTTGCCTTTTCTCTTTTGAAGTGAGCAAAGCCTTCCTGAGACATTTGTTTTCTTTAATTATACAAAAGTTAGTAATTACTAACTTCAACATAACATTCAAGGTTTTGCAGAAACATGTCAGAGGCTTGTCATGTGTCTCTTTAGTTCTTGGGTTCTCATCAAAGGTGATATGCTGACAGGAGGCTATTAAATGTATTTTCAGCATCAGTACAATTTCTGTTAAGTATTACACAATGTGTCCCTCTCTCTTCCATTGTCGTAGCCTTGGCATTTTCTCTGCAAGATTGTGAAATTTTTTCGTGGGAAGGGAAGGTTTTGACCCTCAATGCTCTGACTTTGGTTTTGAGGAGGAAGCACTGATGGGCCAGACAGTTATTTCTTTTAACAAGAGATTTGAACTGCACTGTAAAGATCTTCATGTAACTTGTCACATGCCTTGCTGGACTGGCACGTTTGGTATGCTAACTAGACATCACTGAAATAGTTTTGCCCAAAACTGAAAGGCAGAAATCCAGCATGAATGCGGTCATGCCCAGAGAAAGGTGGTTTCTTGAGTAGAGACCAACAGACATGGACTGATATCTTGTGTTCATATTGGATGAATTCCCAAAGGAAGAAGGGAAGCTAATTTCACTCCTACCCTGATTCTCCTCACCCCTGACTGCAGCCTTATCTTCTGTCCGTTTTCTATGATGCAGAAATACTGCTGTCTCATCCCAGGTCAGAAGGACTTTATGATAACCCTCAATGACTGGAAAAGTCATTGCTTCTCTATGAAGATCATATTGAGTGCTATTGAAAGACATTAAAAGGGCAATTAGAGGCACAGTCAGCATGGATTCACAAAGGAAAAGTCCAATCTAATTTGATATCCTTTTATGATAAGGTCACCTGCATAGTAGATGAAGGGAACAAATGTCAGATTCTGCACCTGGGACGCAGTAATGTTGGGCACAAGTGCAAATTGGGAGAGGAGTGGCTGGAGAGCAGCCCTGCAGAAAGGGATGTGGGGATGCTGGTCACCAGCAGGCTCATCACGAGTCACAGTCTGCCCTGGCAGCCATGAGGGCAAACTGCATCCTGGGGTGCGTTAAATACAGCGTAACCAGCTGATGCAGCCTCACCCTGAGTACTGTGTGCAGTTCTGGGCCCCACAACTTAATTATATTAAGGTACTTTAATGCATCCAAAGGAGGGAAACAAAGCTGGTGAAAGGGCTAGTACAAACCATAATGTAATTCTGACTCCTAAACGTACTTTAAATACAACCACCAACCAGTTTTTTCAGATCTAGTGGGAACACACAGCAACACAAAATGTTTTTATTTTTCCTTGTCTAAGAGAGCTTGCTATCCTGCTCTTTGCTACAGCAAGAAAATAACCAAGTAAATCTTTTTAAAAATGGCTGGGTCTTCAAGGTGGACTAAGCATTTCTTTTTCAACCCTTCTAATTTTTCAGTTCTTTCATATGACATCTTCCCTTCTTTCCCAATCATCTAGCAAAATAATGCATGGATTTTAAGACTGTTTCCTTCCTTCAGAAACATGTTAAAAATGAAATCTGACCAAAAGAAAAAGCATGGTAAGTAAAAGTTAGTAATGTTTAGATGTGGAATCTGGTTACATGACCAATCTCTGTATTAATAGAATTTTTAGAAGGAGAAATATGGTGGAGAACACATCAGAAATTCATCCAAAGTCTCTTGAACCCATTATGTAATATTCAGCCTCCTGTTTCTATAGGTGTTGTCCAAGAAAAGCTGCACTTTACATACACATCTTGCTTTATGTGTTCCAGGTTTTGAGGTCAAAAAATATTTGCAGAAGACTCATTTCAGATTACTGAAAAACCACAATCACAATATTTAGTGGGATAGGATAGACAAACTTAATGACATTGAATGGATCTCATGGTTTTGTTTGCGCTGATGTTCGAAAATATTAAATGTAGCATGCCAACTTCTACTGATACAAATTCAAGAATATCACAGGCTTTTCCAAGACTTGAATACCTATTTCCCTCTCTGCATTTTTATTTCATAGCAATTCTATGCTGAATCTCCTGGCAAAAATACATTCACCTTTAGACAAGTAGTAAGTTGCTTCTTTCTACTGTTGCTTCGTTCTATTGTAGCACCTCTTTGAATCAGTAGGTTTGGAACTACTGTCAGTTCTGCAAATAATCCTGTGCTTTTATTTCCACCTCCTTTCACCCAGGATTCCTCCTCTTTAAAAATTCTTGGCATTGTATCAATGACAGCTTCTCAAAACAAAACAAAACAAAACAAAAGTTTCTTATCATTCCTCTTACTCTCAACATAAACAGTTTTCCCTCTTACGGTTTACAGTGCAGCTATTCTCCCAGATCCTAGACTCAATATTTTAAAACATCTCTGGAACTGGGCAAGGTGAGAAGATTTGCAGTACCCATGCAGAATCACACCAACAGAGTGAAAACATTGGAAGAGTTTGGTAGGAAATCCAAGCTAGAGTGTGGCTTAGCTGCAATGCTGAGCCGAAGAAAATGAAGGGACTGAACTGACAGAACACACACAAAAAAATAGCGTAGCAAGTTTCTGTCGCCACTTGGTTTATTCAAGCCACAGCTGTTGCATCAAGCAGAGTAAGTCACTCATGAGTTTATGAGAGACTTAACTGGTTATACCACAGGGAGAGGTGGGAGCTGATGCCTGGCCTGTCTCTCCTTTCCCCTTTGTGTTTCTCCATATCTCACTGGAAATATTAACTGTGTATTATGAAACTGTTCCAAACGTTAAAAAGAAATAACTGGAAATCCTTGACAATTCACTTCCTTTGGAATTAATGAAAATTCAACAAAATGCACTTCATAAGTGAGGGTTTAAAAGGGAGACAATGGGGTGTTCTTTGAATCATACTGTGCTTCAGCTTCTTCAATGGTTTCAGACATTTTTTTCTCCAAGAAACATGCATAACAATGCTGGCCTTGTTAGCACTAAAAATGATAAATCGGATTTGTTCCAGGAGCAAAAGAAGCATGGAAACTAAACTTCTTTTTTTTTAAGAAGAAATAGTTTGTGTAGGTAGAACTGACAATTCTTAAAGTTGTGGGGTTTTTTTGAACTCATTATATGCTTTCATTTCGGTATGAGAAGCACCGTACTTGGAGTAAACAGAAAATATTTCTATTGCTCTACAACTTGGATATTCTTGATTACATGAACATAGACAACATATTGAAATCTGAAAGTTTAAAATTATCAGAGGTGAGAGGAATTTTTCTCCTGATACCCCTTTTCTTTTCATCACATTCTACTCAATTTCATGGACTTTTATGGTCAAGTATTCAGAATAAAGCAGGTCAGCATTTTTTTTCCCAAGCACATTCTCCACTTCTCAATAAAAATATCATAGATCATGCATATTCCAAAGTTTCATACTTCATGCCATAGCTCTTAGTACTGCCAAAGAGAGGTCTACTAACATTTATTACCAGGAAGAAAAGCAGTACCCTCAAAAGATACCAGAGAGATGGACTGAGTGCTGCAATAGGAGAAGAAGGACTGGGGTGGTACAAGAACCACATCTTCAAAATGCATGCTATAGAGAAGAACCAAAACTGAGGGTTTTTTTCTGTCATAACAGAAAATAGAAGTAAAGGTGGGATTCAGCTCACAGTTTGAGAAATCTGTTTTAAGTGTCTACATGTAGAGACCTGAGTTCCCATTATAATCAAACTGTGACAACAGCTAAACCTAGAGAGCTTCTCAGCTCACCCTAAAGAAACTCCTTCCATGAATAAGGTAGAGGTTGTTTTATGAATTTTTACATTTTCGTATGAGTGTGTGCTCTTTGCCTTTGTTGGAAGATAGGTCTCTCCCCTGGGACCCTGCAGTGCACTCTGCTAATGGAGAATTCCCTTCATGGCTTCTTTGGGAGAATGCCCACCTCTCCCTGCAAACTCAAGCAGTCTCTTCTTTCAAAGTATCTCCTTCCAAACATCAAACCAGTTTCTCACAAACAGGTCTAAAGTCCTATAATGAAATAAGACAACTTTTAAACCAGCTTCTTTCTGTGGAAACAAGATAAATTGTTAAATTTGCTATCTTTTACATGCTGCTAATTGAAATGCGGTATTTTAAACAAATTCTCACTTGTTATTGAAGAGTTATTTTACATGGGTAAAAGCGTTAATAGCTCAGATGGTCCTATTGTAAAAACATTTACCACTTCCTCTTCTACTTACCAGCCACAGTAAAACTCATCACATAGGTTTTGTTTCTTCCAGTAGCTACGCAGCGGTACGTTGCAAAGTCAGAGTCAGTAATGTTTTGAATGATGATCATGGAGTTCGCCTGATCAGAACAATCCACCAGTGTACGCTCTTTGAAATCTGAACCAAAACTTTGCTTTCCTGATGGGTGACACAGAACAACAGTATCTACCTGATCTGCTTTAATCCTTTCCCACAACACTTGCTGCACTGAATCTCCAATTTCATAAGGGCAAGTAAAAGTGACATTTCCTCCTGGCTTGGTAAACATGTGATTAGTTTGTTTCTCAGATACTTCAAAAGCATCTGTGGAAAAAACACAAAGAACCAACAAAAACCTGCTTATAATTAATTCAAGTGAATTTTAGTATCAACAATTCCTGTATGGCAAATATTAATGAAATTGACTTACAGCAGAAAAGTACATCATTTGAACTATTGAAAAATACCATTTATACCTATCTATGACTATATTTTTGTGCACATTTACACAAAACAGTCTCTATGGAACTGGGAGGCTGCGATGACATTGCAAGGCTATTTCTATACATTTTGAGTACATGAATGCTTTATTAACAGTTTCAGCAAATATTCAACAGCATAAATTATTAAATTCATTATAGTCTTGTTCTACTTTCACACTAATTATAATAAGAAAATGGTTTGGTGTGACCCTAAGGACATGCATAAGTAAATTATGTTAAAAGACGTTCCAGCCTATGAACTACATTTCTCCCATTCACAAACTTCACCACTGAAATGAAAAAAAAAATTTCCCTTCATATGCTTATCTTGGGAAAAACCTGTGTGATGGTGAGGCTGTGGTAGCAAAGGAGACTTCCAGACAAATTCAAGACTTCCACCGCATATAAACCATAGATATAATACATCTTAAATATTTTTGACTGAAATCCCTGTGCTCTGAGTTGTTTTTAGTAATAGAATTCACTGTTTACAAATTGAAAATAATAATAATAATTTAAAGCTTCAGTAGAAGGAGTGTTAATGTTTCTGATATTCAGAGCATTTAATAACCACTTGGTTTCTAAGGTCAGCTTTGTAATGCCTATATGCCATAAGTTAGGGTTAGCACCGTCATCTTTTTGAAGACATCAACGTTGAAAAAGATTAATGATCACACTGCTTTTCCTGTACTGTAAAAGGACTGATCTTTCCAGCTCTTTCAAGCTCTTCAATGAATTTCTTCAACGAAGAGAATGCACTCTACGAGTGCAGAGGAGGGCAACGAAGCTGGTGAAGGGCCTGGAAAATAAATCATATGAAGAGCGGTTGAAGGAGCTGGGACTGTTTAGTATGAGGAAGAGGAGGCTGAGGGGAGACCTCATCACTCTCTACAACTACTTGAAAGGACACTGTAGAGAGGTTGGTGCTGGTCTCTTCGCACAGGTAATTAATGACAGAACGAGAGGGAATGGCTTCAAGCTCCAGCAGGGTAGGTTTAGACTGAACATTAGGAAATAATTTTTCACAGAAAGAGTGGTCGGGCATTGGAATAGGCTGCCCAGGGAGGTGGTTGAGTCACCATCCCTGGATGTGTTTAAGAGCCGTTTAGATGTGGTGTTGGGGGATATGGTATAGGGGAGAACTTTGTAGAGTAGGGTAGGTGGTTGGACTCGATGATCCCAAGGGTCTCTTCCAACCTAGACGATGCTACGATTCTTTTTTTTATTAGATGTCTTTAAGCCAAAAATGTCACTACTATATATTTTTTATGTGTTTGCTGCTATCTACGGTGGCAATGGGAAGCAGAGACAAATTATGTTGGAAAAATGACAGTCATAAAATGCAACAAAATCTGTTTATAAAAAAAAGTTTTAAAATTAAGGTGTAGCCAGATTCGTGGGATGGGATGGTTACAGTAGCACTCTGGGTGGAACTGAATACACTGTAGGAAAAAGATATATTTAGATCCTCCTTGATATAACATTTTTATCAAAAATCTATGGCAAAAATTCCCAGTAAACTGTATTGCTTTGGATGCTGGTAGTGCCAGGGTTGTCAAAATTGTAGGTACTGGAGAAATTGATACAGATTGGCCTAGCTCACCTCCTAAGATAGGTGCAAATAGTAGGATCTCATGCAGATAAGCATACTACCCTGAATCTGGGAATAAGTGATTCCATTCACGTTGTCAGGATGGAGACTTCATTATGGAAGTCTGTGACTTCTGAGACGTGCACAGTCTCTGTGAAACAGTGAATGAAAAAGACTAGCCTGCAATTTTTTATCAATGGAACGCAGCACAGAAAAATTACATTCCCTCTGCCTTTGGAGACCAGAAGTATGATTAAAACATTGAAATGTTGAAAGACAAAAGGAACTGTGTCTAATGAGTTTACCTAAAAAAAAATTAATGAAGAACTTGAAGATCTATGTAGACTGCAATCAAGAAGACAGAAAGTTAATGATTGACAAGGATGGAAGAGAGATAAATTCACTAACCCAAACAGAAGGTACAACACAGTGAAGCTAATTAACTCCTTGGACAGCTTGCCAAAGACAGTTGAATTTCTATTACTGAAGACGGCTGCCAAGGCTGGATAATCATTTAAGATAGCACGCTAGTTCCAGCAAGAATATACTCATGGAAGTCTAAGCATTATTCAAATCAGACTACTATGATGGGACTCTACACTTGCAAAATATGTTCCTTGAAGTGCAGCCCCTCAAAAGTCACTACACTAGAAAATGTAATTTTTTTCATAACAGCTAGGAAAGAGGGGTAAATGAAAAGGTAATTGAAACCAATTCTCTCTCTTGCCCATCACATTCTAACAGGTCAGATCTTTAACTCCTGCCCCCCTTTCCAGACCAGTAACTTCCAGCAAATATCCTTCCCTGAGAAATCATGTCTTCTTCACTGTGCAGTCTTTGCTGTATTCTTCAGCTATGAGCAAACCCTACTGCTAACTGTGCTCTCCTTAGGAGCCTTGAAGTCTCCCCATCTGTTCCTGGGTCCATCCTTGCCGTCCTATTCATTTCATACCAATGTTGCCACGAACTCTGGGTGTTTCTCCTATCTAAAAACGCTTATTGGGGAAATTACATGTATGATGATGATACCTCCCAGCTTCCAGAGGATTCCCACCTGACCCAAAGGGCAGCAACCTGCCCTTGTGTAAAAAACAGCCTTCTTCCCTGCTGCCCTCCTGCACATTTGCTAGAAAAATATACATTATACATACAGTGAACTGACAACAAGAAGTTAAAACATTTTCCATCAAAATCATGAAAATCCCTTCTGTCTTAAAATTTATTAGTTAACTTTGTATGTTGTATTTGACAAACAATATATCACAGTTTCCCAATAATATATAATACTACAACATACTATAATATACTGTAACAGGTACATTACAAAGCAAAGATTGCCTTGCGACTTCAGTGAAGAATTTCCAGGTATAAATCTTGATATATTTGTGTAATTTTCTGGTATACAAATAATATGTTACTCGTGAGAACTATGTAAAAGGGCCAAATTAAAAGAGAAAAAGGTTTGAGATTCTTGGCTGCTGTGCATTCTATCATAAACATTTTCAAACACAGACACTATGACACATTTTATTTTTTTGTACTGCAAGTATATTTTACTTGACAGAATGCAGCAACATTCAAGTATTTTCACTCTTGATGAAAGATGTAAGTTGCTCCCCTTCTTGCACTATGATACCTTGCAGAAATTAAATGATTATGTAAGGCACATGCAGTGGAGAATCAGGCCTACGTAGTTCTAATTAAATCTTCCAAGCACACTGAAGTGTTCCAGGCCTTTGTTTTAAGCAATTGTCCCATTTTATTTTGACACCAGCATCAGCATAGTTCTTTCCTCCCCCCTCTCCTCTGTTCAACCACTTTCTTTATTTAGCACCTTTCTGAACACAGTTTCTTTGCTTTCAGCCTGGTAAGCGTAGGATGAGAACCTCCCGCTTTGAGAAATACTTCTATGGGCAAAAGGCACATGGCACACCCACATATGTTCACCCCACACACGCACAACCCAAGGTGACACCATGTGTGAACATTTCAGAAATGCTAAAAAAAAAAAGTATCATTGCATTTGATAAAAATAGACTTCTCCTGCCTCTGCTCATTCCGGCCACTGCCACTCCTGCCTGCTCTGCCCCCTGTCATGGCCATGTCATCTTGCCTCCTGGACAGAAAGTGGGAGGAGGTGACAAGCCCTCACAATAGGTGCACTTGCCTCTGCTTAGAAAAGAAGTGCTCTGGATTTGATATCCTCCCCACATCTCTTTTGGCATAAAGTTATCTCATCATATTTTGCAATTACACTTTTTTTCCATCAACTTTAGGGCCATGAGACATATAAAGGAGAAAAAAAATGTAGGCTTTCCTATTTTAAAAAACATAATCTTTCCATATTTTTCTTGGAAAACAAATCTCAGAAATATAGAGCTATTAAAGAGAGTAAACCAACTTCCCAGGATTTAAAGGATCAAGCAACAAAAATGAAATTCTGCAGCAGGGAAATTGTTGAAATTAAGAAATTCCTTTTGGAAGGAAAATAAATTAATGGTCTAATCTTCCTTTCCCCCTGCTATACCTAGTCCCTTTGCTACAGGCAAGTAAAAGTCAAAATCAACATCACGTAAAAGTTTGGTCCCCATTCTTCTGGGTAAAGACTTTATATGCTTTGTCTCCTGTCATTCTTTCAGTCTTGATAGGATTAGCTGGTTTTGTTTCTTCAAAGGAAAGCTACTTAAACAGCTGGACTTGTTTTCAGCCAGTTTATTAATTTTTAAAGTCAGTATATGTGACATTTTAATTACTCAGACATCCCAACATACAGACATTTTCCACATGCTCCCAGGTACCACAAGGTCAGGACAAGCTCACGCTGCTCAGACTGATGGTAACATAGTTACCTTCAGAGTAGCTACCCTTAGGAAGTAATGCTCTCCATCAGAAATAACTAATGACCTTAGGATATTTTTCAAAACCACAAAGCTAACTTAGCTCTACAGCAGAGACAAGTTCCCAAGTCCCACTTGGTTTGCTGAAGCTCTGCATAAAAACACAATCTTCTTCCTCTGCTTATAATAAGAAGTGAGAAAATAAATTGCAAATGAGAAGGAGGCTTAAATTTTTATGAAGATGAGCTTTCTCCAGGGCTTTTCTTCGCACCAAGAAAACCAACTTTCAGATGAGAAAAGACTTCAAGACCGACCCCTTCACCCTTCTTGAATAAGCTAAATATGGATTATATTTAGCTCCTAAACTAGTGTCTTCCAAGTGTATTAACAAATACCATGCAATTTTGTTGAGTTTCTAAAAAAAATGTTTTTGCCCTTTTTTGAATGAGACAGGAAAATATGGATGTAAAGCTATTAAAAACATGGGACAATAAAGATCTTAATTTCTAATGAGCTGCTGACACCAGTTCTACAATCAAACTCAGAAACGAGCAGTAGTGAGGTGTTTGAAAGGGATTTATTTTTCTAATTGCGACTATTGGGATCATAAAATGAAAGTATTTACACTCCTTTGCCCTTAAAACATCCTTTTAATATATATTAAGTTATATTGTAACAATTTCGTGAGTCTTTCTGTACAAATTATTAATCCTGCATGATGTTATAAACACTGCATGCAATTTTAATTCACCTGCCACCTTCTGTTTGTTTACCCATATTCCACTCCTCTTTGGTGTTATTTTACTCTTTTAAACTGAACTTTAATTATCTAGAGTGCAAAAAAAAAAAGAAGAATCCAAAGAGAGGGAGAGAGAAAGAGTACGGTGCTAGTAAGAGTGAGAAAATCGTCCTCTCTTCAGGTATAAACATTCATAAACGCCCAGCAAGGAGAACTTGGTTGTTGGGGAAGAAGTCATTGGATAAAAGCAAAAAAACCCATAAAAACAGGATTCATCTGCAGGAGAGTCTTGAAGATATGAGTTCAAAATCTCAAATTTTCATTCTCTCTAGGAATTTCATTACTTCAGGATGAAGGGAGTTTACCAGCAATAGAAGGTCAATGAGCAGAGAGGTGGAGTGACACAGGACACCGTGCTCAGGGTTCAGTTATTGTTAATGATTTGACAGTGGATGAAGAGAAATGCTATACTGAGAAACCACGTCACAGCATACTTGCATATGTGTGCATTTGTGCCTACCTGCTCACATCTTCCATGAGGCTCCTGAGTGTCAGACTTCAGGCAGAGCAGAGGATAGCAGAGGATATCATGTTTTAAGCCACAAAGAAAAAAGGCAGGAGCAAGGGGAAGGGAAAGGGTGTGGAAAATGAAACTGGCTCCTAAGGACAACTATTTCAATCAGTGTTTCTCAGGAGGAAAAGCCAAGGGTCCCAAGGCAATGGACAGGGTACACACCAGTGCTGCCCAGCCACAGAAGTGTTATAACACCCAGGAGTGCAGCATGAGGAGACTCTATGGGGTATCGCTGCCCTGCATCTCAGATCCTAGTTATTCTTTTTAATGGATTGTTTTATTGACTGAAAAGATACTGAAGAAGAAGGAAATATACAGTTTATTTCTTAATAAGTTTGTTATGCAGCTTGATACCAGGTAAGAAAATGAAAGAAATCAATATAACATCAGTACTTTTTACTGAATGTTTCTTTTCCATTTCTTTTTGTCCTTATTAAGTTATAAATTATATCCCTGTCTGACAGGCCAGTTGAAAGAAAGGTTCATCATTAGAAATATAAGCAGCAGCAGAACTTCTGCAGACAGGAAAATTTCAGAACTTAAAATATTAATCACCTCTTAGTGATTTGCTTTAGAGCATTTGGAAGTTGAACTATCTGAATTTGTAATTCCTTTTACCCTATGCTTTTCACCTATCTCTGTTCATTCCATAACTTAACATGTATTTCCCCAAATAAAATATTGTCCAGTCCATGCTAGTCAGTACTACCTCCTTAATTTTGAATATTTTAAAGCTGTCACTGTGCACTTCCTATTTTCCCCTGCAATTGCATCCTGTAATGATTTCCAAATACCATTAAATCAAAATTTCACCCCTCACATTTACACTTTCAGAAAAAAAAAAAAGAAGTCATAAAAATTTTGGATCTGGATTTAACTACTGGGTTCCACAACAGTTATGGTTGATAGTAGAGATAATACCATACCTTAGGTCAGCAGATGAACACATGAGAAGTGAGAGTCATCCGCAAATTATCACACAACAGCAAGTCAGTTAATAACTATAGTATCAAGCTGACATGCAATGCACGTTCATCAAAACAATGCTCATAAGGAACATATAAAACAACCTTTCTAATTTTATCTTACTTTGGTAAAGACACAACAGTCCTCATGGGTACTGAATGTTACAATTTTTTTTCCTTAACGTAGCATATTCTGATGCAAACAAAGTAACCAAGAGTACATAACAACATCATTATTCTTAGTAACTAACTGAACATTCAAAATGGTAAGGAATAAAAAGATAAAAAGAGGGAAAAAAGTCAAAAAATCCCCAGTGCCGAATAAAAGGATCTGGATGCTCTGATCACTAGCCAAATAAAATCAAAAATGTTATTGCATTGTCTGTTTCCAAAAGACAAATTTTCTCAGGTATGCCAACAGAGAGTCATATACAAGACAAAGGAGGCATTATTCTGCTTCATATAGCAATAGTAAGACCTTAGATGGAACATGGTGCTTCATTCTATGTAACTTATTTTAATAAGGTTATATACAAACTGGAAAAAATTCTAATGAGAACAAGCATGATGAAATTTAGAATCATGAACTAAGAAGAAAAGTTAAAAGAACTGTATTTGCTTTGTACTGATGACTGAAGGCTGGCAAAATGAGAGCCTGCCTTTTTTTCAAAGGGAAGGCTATAGTGAATAAACAAGAGATACGTAGGTTAGCTATAATGGGAAAAAAAATCTCCTTATAAGGCTTCTAGAATGACTACACAAGGATATTATGCATGCATTTCCAAATGGGAATTGGTGAGAGACAATACAGATATGCTTATCCTGCCTCAGAACACAGAGGTGGATGAAATGAATTTGGAATGTCTCTTCCAGCCTCAGTTTTCCAAAATTCTATAATTCCTTCTGATCTAAGCTTTTCCTTCAGAAAGGAAGAGGAGATATCTGCTCTACTCCCAACAGGGCTGGTTTGGGCTTTTTCCCCTGGCCTTTGCTACTGAAGGGGTATCCAATCCTTAGTTCATCACAGAAGATAAAAAGTAAGAAAAGCAGCATTTAACAGGTCAATAATCACAGCAGAGGTGTGAAAAAGGCAGCTTCACTTGCCTCCATGCTCTTGCTTTCTAATTAGGTGCTGACAGCTGTGGTTGACGCTGTGTAAGATATAGAGATAGTCCTTGCTCTGGGGAGCTCAGCGTCTAAGAGTCGAAGAATGAAGATCCCTCAGGATTAGTTCTTGCTTCCATGTGCTTTAAAGGGCTGATAATTTTTCACTGTAGACCTATGAATCACATTCTAAATTGAGACAGAGATAAATAGAAAGCAAGCTATTTCAGGTGGATAGGGACTTGAAAAAAATCTATGCAACGTGCTTCTTTTGGCAGGCAGAAGAACATTAATATAGAAGTAAGTGCTGAGTGGCACGGATATCATCACACTAGCTAAGAATAGAAAAGCTCTGTGTCTGCTATCACAGAAGAGGTTGATCACTCTATTTAAAATATGGGAGCACTTCATGGCACATCTGGCATTTAAATACTGTATTAATGAACTTCCATTCTTATTCAGAGTTGCTAGCAAAACATACCCCCTGAGCAAATGGTCCATTGTCACTGAGTGACAGAAAAACACATTTACACATGATTTAAAAAAAAAAAAAATTAAAAAAGAACAATTTCCAATCTTAAAACAGAAAAAAAAAACCCAAACCAACCCAAAAAAACCCCACACCAGACCAACCAATTGTGAAACTCTGCATAACTCACATTATGGATGTAAAAGCCACTACGAACATCAAAAGAATATTTCCCATTCTATTCAGAGAATAGAATGGGATTTTTTAAGTCAAACTAGTACTATTTAAATGCCTAACTGAAATAAACTCCTGAGAATATAAACCTAAGTTTCATAATATACAGAAATTCATGTTAGAATTCAACAGTTTTGAAAAGCAAATAAACAGAGGACAAAAATATTCCTGGTAATTTTAACTACATTCACTCTTTACGTAAATAAATATACAACACTGCTCTGCCATAAAGGTCAGTTTTCATTTAAACAGTTTATATATCACATAATTCTTCACTGCTGAAGAATTTTGACTTTCTATCTAGATGTGTAGCAATGTCATAGTGTATAGAGTAGAAAAACATCAGTTTGTGATCTCTCTAATGACGTTTATTGTATTCTATATTTTAATTTAAATTTGCATTGTAAATTTGTTCGTCATGTATTTTAAGATTGCTCATCTAACTTTAAGTGAGTTCTGCATCACAAAGCTCTTCACAAGTAGCCTTACTTTGCCTCTTAAACAGTTTTTGTCTACAGTCAATCATCTCTGATTCTGTTAACTTTAAAAAAATCAATATTCTGACTACACACTTTAATGGAAACTTAAAAACCCTTAATTCAGGGATTGTTATATTTTGATGTAATGCAACCTAGAGAACTAACTATTAATACGACCAAGTGTTTTGGGAGGATGTGTGAAGCACGTGAAACCAGATGTACTTACCAGTACTTTGCAAGACAGAATGAATCATAAGATAGTTTGTAGTTGCGTAGGAGGCATCAATCCAGTGGTCTGGTAATGTGAAAAGTATTGCACTGAACTGCAGCTGACAAAGAAATGCCTCATACTTTCATAAGGGCAAGACACAAAAGGGCAAGATTATCATCATGGGCAATGACAACACAAAGCTATAACCAAGTAGTAATAGTACATCATGTATCATCACCGGTATGAGAGTGCAATAGGAAAAAAGTTTCATGTAGCGTCTATATAGGAAGTCTAAATTAAACCCATTAAGTTCAACAAAGTATTGGACCTGGTAGACATTTTAAAACTAAATTATCAGTAATTTATTTTGCTAGGTTGGGAATAAGACAGAAATAAACTTCAGATTTGTAGAAGTCTGAAGATCTTGATGTATAGATATTAAAGGAAATTGTATTTTGAACCAACAATTGTTTACTGATCTTTTCTTAACATTTTCTGTTGATATATATATCCTCTTTATAGTGCTCCATGGAGTCAAGAATGGCTGAAAAAGAACAGACAAAGCTAAGAACTTAAAGGCACGATATGCATGACAGGATAACAGGACCAGACCTTAATTTCTGTTGAAAAAATGATGAAGAGGCCAGAATAATTCCTTCAACTCTTTTTCTGTGACTTATTCAAACTCAGTAAAAATCCCTTCAAAGATAAGTAACTTGTTCTGATGGGCTCTGATGAATTAAGAGAGAAGAACCAAAGGACTGCCAACAGGTTTGGAAAAGGATCAAGTAAACAAATGGATTATGTCTCAAGTATCCATAGGTAAGCAAAGATCTGGACAAACCAGAAAAAGACAAAGGGTATAGTATGAAGAAAAAAGGAATTTTGCCAATACTTCTTCCCATTCCTTTGTAAATTAAAGTCATTCAAATATCCATTCCGAAGTGCTAGGGACTGGAAATGTATCCTTTCTCTGTACACATTTCTTAGCAAAAGTTTATCATTTAAAAAAAAAAAAAAAAGAAAGAAAGAAAGAAGTAAGCTTGCAGAATTCCTGCTGCTTTTTTGCTATTGTTAGGTACATGGTTGGCAATTGGCAAAATGACACAGCAAAGTACTGTGCTTTGAGTGGCGACCTGGGATGATGGTTAAGCATGCACCTCCGTACACACCGGCCCAATAGACTGACCGAGTACACTGCTTTCTCAGTTGCTCTTTCATTTGAAAGTAAAATTACACTTGCAGCTTTAAATGCTTTCTCTTCCAGGCAGCAAACATATGAAATAACATCTTTTTGATGATCAACAGTTCCTGTGTGACGTCTCCAACACCAGTGCTTCTTCTATTAGTAGTGCTCCTCACATTTTATACGGCACTCAAAATCAGTCTTCAGACATACATGTCTAAGCACTGTATATAAGAAGCTACAGATCATCCTTGAACTGTTCATGAAGAAAGGTGAACTAAAACTACTGACTATTGCTATAAAATCATTGCATCTTATAAAAAAGTGTACAAGGATTTTTCTCTGAAAGTATGAGTTTTGTTTGCTTAGTGCAGGAGTACTTGTGACTCATAAAATGTGGGAACAATAAGGGGAAAAAAAATGCCTTGAATTCTGTTCTGAAAACTGTTGAATATATGTTCACATTACAGGAAAACAGAAGCAACAGATTCACCTGGTTGGAAAATATCTTCCTGTGGGATAACTACACTATTCTTTGCCAATATATTAAGATGTAACAACGGCAGAACATACTCTCAATTTCTTCACAATTATGGTACAGAATTTCAGCACTGCATCCACTTTTAAAAATGTCCTGTAACTACATAACTTGTGAAGTTTCCAATATAATATCCTGAGTATTATTGCTTTTCTGTCAGTATATTTCAGTAACTGCCCAATAAAGAAAGCATGGATAACATTGTACAGTCTGCAAGAGTTCTTCCTCACCTATTTCATAGATGTCATAGGAAATCTTTAGCCAAAATTTAAGGCAAAAAGAACAAAATATGTCCCAATATTTTTATTATATATCCTGATACAGCTCCATGACTAAGCTTAGACCACATCTAGTAAAAAAAAAAAAATCAATTACTACAATAATTACATCAAAAATTTGATATAAGTGGTGATTTACCACCACTTCTAGGATCTTCCATCTGCCACTAATGCAGACCGCTATAATGAGAGCTATAACCTCCTCTGTCTCCTGGGATCTCAGATCCTTATGACAGCTCAGCCACTGTTTATCCAAGATTAATCTTTTGGGGGTTTTGTTTTGTTTTTTTAAACTTTTGTCCCTGATTGAAAATAATCAGGTTCACCACACCTAGACCATGGCAGGGTGAACTGCTCTTCTGCAACCCGAGACTAAAGCAGGAGCAGAGTCCTAAACAGAGTTTCTCCAGTATTATTTTGCCACCTCATACACTGCAAATCTGTTGTGATCTTTTAGTCACTCAATAGTATCTTTAATCACATATGAAAGAGTGTAACCACAGTGGACTTTTTATTTATAAAGCTGCCTTTACTCTAAAGGGAAATAAATTGGGATGTTGTCAAAATACTAATAAAAAGAAACATGCTTAATGCTTTTCAAATACTCGACTTTTTTCTTCTCTTTCTGTGTTTTTGTTTAAAAAAGAAAGTCATGGTCCCCAAACTTTTTTAACTGCTTGATCTTGTAGTGTCAGGGGTCTTGTTAACACTTAAGTTGCTGGATCTAGTGACACTACTGTAACCGTTAGACACTACTTCAAATATATTCTCATTAAGCATCAGCCCCTCAGGCTTCAAATTATGCAAATGAAAAATGTTGACAAATTAGAATCATACCAATTTTACTCATTTTGTGTTTGTAATTTTAAAAAATTATACAAAGCACATGGGAAAGCAGAATCAGACTCATGACCTCGAAGTTGACTAGAGCAGCTTCGAACAGTTTGAGTGCAAAAACATTCATTGTTTTGCAAGCTAGCAAAAGCTAATCCAAGATACTTTATCCAAATGTATGTAACTTCCAGCAGATATGATTGCCATGTGAAGAACATTTCACCTTATACTTTAATTAAGAATCTCTATCATGGGTATAATGCCATATGGCATTATTTCCATTTATTTCCACTACTTCTATTCAATGGAAATTCTGAAAGCAAATCATATATCCTGTATCTATATTCTGTCACCAGCTTTCACTGAAGTGTGTGCTGCAAAATCCTCAGTGGCATGCTTACCTACTTAAGTTGGTGCATAAATGTCTCTTGGTCCCTCAGCAATAGGTCAATATAGATAAATCCTGACAATTTTCAATGCCCTGGTAGCACAAATTAAATTATAAACCAGGCTTCAGTTGAGATTGACAGAAGAACCTTAATAACATCAACTTAACTTCCTCTGTGCCATTTTACCAGAGCAAACTTAAGTTTCATGTTGAATATTATGTGACAACAAAGTTGCATCCATTTAAAGGCAGATAAAACTCTAGCTTAGCCAACTAATCTTTAAAACTAAAGCAACAAATTGCAAAACATTATACACCAGGCAAGTCTTTAAAAAAAAAAAAAAAACCTCAGAAAAAAATAAGCCACACATTAGTCTATTAAAAGTTTGTTGATTAACTGTCATAAACAGAAGAAATTGATTTTGCAGTAAGTTGTTTATTTGTCTGGGGTAGTGTAGGTAAATTAATGTTTTCAGAAAAGTAATGTCTATTGGGAATCAATAAATCTTAAATCTCAACCAAAGAAAACGATGTAATTGAAAAAAAAGTTTTAATTGCCTATAAAATGATCTTTCTAGTAGGTTGGCCAGATTTCTTTATCGCAGAGAATATTAGATTCCTTAAAAACCACTTCATTTTCCAAGACATCAACTATTTGTGTGTATTAATCCTATAGAACAAGATCCATATCCAGTGAAATTATGAGACTAACATTCAGCTTTCTCAAAGCTTTTTCCCTGGTGCAGAATTAAAGATTAACATCAGTGTCCTAATTTTACCAGTTGGACGACAAAGAAGAAAAATTATATTTCTAGTGTCAGCAGCAAGAGAAAATACTGACTGCATTGAAGGGAATTTGAAGTTTACTGTTGATTTAGTCAAAGTATGATGTCATCCAGGGACTTTAAAATATTTAGTACTTATGAATGTGTTAGTAAAGTAAGATAAAGCCTGATTGATAACAGCTCTTCTATAACTGCTACATAAATAATTAGCATCTCTAAACTTAGGTTTTAATAATGTTTAATTTTCAGTGCAGATTGAAGTAGTAACATTTTATCTTCCCTGGTGATACACTATATTCTCTTCAGGTCAATGTATATAAAGATCATCTTTATACGCGTTTATTGGCAGCTGAGCAGGATTGATTGTTCCTGTTCTCAGAAACCTTGATTCTTTAAATGGAAAATGATTAATTTCTATTCAACATTATTATGTCCCTCTGTAGTAGAATTAAATTGATATACTTGAAAAATTGCGAGTTTGTTGGTTTGTTTGTTAGGTTTGTGTTTTAGCATGTTTAAACCAAAAGAGGAATCTTACATACTGAGAATACTGAATCCCAGAGTATTATTTAAAACAACATACCTCTGACAACTGATCCACTTTTTGTGTGGTTTACAGTATGCTGAACTCTGTAAGTGGATTACCTAATAAAGGTATTGGAGTGAAGGGTAACATCCCACTAGAAAGTGACTGCCTTGTTTCTTGCGTCATTTCAGATTAACCCTAGCCAGTACATACAGGAATAAATAGCTGAGATCAGTACTGCCTCATCCAGGAAAAGGACTAAATGAGCTTGCAGATCTCTACTGCTTCTAACTTTTAGGATTTTATAGAAAACAAACCCAATGGCTCAGCACTGCCAGAACTCAGGTTGGACCAAACCACATAAGAGAACTAGTTTGCCTGTTCCTTTTTGTAAACAGCAACCTGTATTTCCAGATCTTAGCTTATTTGAATGCAACCGAAAAGTATGTTTCTAATGCCTACAGTTGCATTAATTTTGTGCACTAAAAGGACTGCCAGAAAAAAAGAAACTAGGGAGCTAGTACTTCAGTAACATTACTTACATAATAAAAAAGACACCAGAGCAAAGCGAGCATTCAGAGATACCACTAAAGTATCACAATGGAGGAACTCTGACCTGGACCACAAGCCCACCCTAACGGACCCCACTCAACTCTTTCACTAGTAGGAAGTTCCCTCTTCATGTGAATGACTGTGAATTGTACAGTTACGCCAGTGTGCCACAACGGGGAAAATCGTTTCAGGTTCAAACTATCTTACCTAACTCAACAATCTGTGGGAGACGATAACTTTTTTCAAAGTCAGGGCAATAACTTGTGTGTGGCTTAATTTCTGAATTGATGAGCAGCAAAGTTTGCTAATAAAAAGCTAGCAGAGATAGGAAGACAGATTGGGATTCCTATTTCTTCAGTGTCATCAACAAACGTGCTGGCTAAAATCAAGTTTCAAAAACCTTCAGTGATGAAGGCAGGAACAATATACCTTCAATTTTTGAGGTTTAGATATCTCCTACATGAGTCAGGTCCACTGTTTCATTGTAACATTGAAATTACAGATATATAGATAAAATAAGATTGAAATTAAGACTCTGGAGGATTAGTCTAGGAAAAGAACAGTCATTTTTATCTTCTGGTCTTTCAAATGCTAGGAACTAAATTTTCCTTTCAACCTATTCTTTCCTAGCTGCGAAATACAATAAAATATTGAATGAAGTCTGTTTTCACTCTGGAGGATTGGAAAGAGGAACAGATTATTTCTACATGCACAGTATCAAACCAACAAACCAATAACCAAAACTATCTTTTGAAGGCTATTCTGTCATATGTACATAATGATATTCTAAGGAATTCTATCAGAGAAGTTTGGTAATTTGCATCAGAGTTGCCAGTTGACCATGCATGGAAACATACTAGAAAAGGGTTTTCTCGTCTTAGTCATACAGCTGGAAAGAAACCCAATTGGATGAGTGGTCAGGTAATTAGAGAGCCTTTCAAAAGTACACAGGCAGCTACACAGAAAGTACACGGGCATAACTTGATCTTTCTCTTTCTTTCTTCCCTTTCCATCTTTAAAAAAGTCTCCTTTTAAAGAAAAGGTCTTTTTTTGTTCATTTAAACTTTCCTACTTCCCTCCTTTTTGTTGCCACAGCATTCCTAAATGGTTATTTTGTTCCTGAAAAGCAAGCACAGAAGAGATTCTAGAAAATAAAAACAAAACCAAACCAAACCAACAACAAGAAAATCATAGTTTCAGACTGGGAATACTCTCACCATATAACATAGTGATAAAAACATAGTATCCTCCATAGATAGTCACAAGGTTCATCCATGTAATTTCATGGATAGTTGTGATTTAATGCTCTGCAGATATCCTATATCTTGTTGAAATGCTATGAAAACCTTGTCCCAATGGAAATATCGCTACTGCAATGACCGTAAGTACCTGAAGTCTGCCATGTAATACATTGCTGCTGTGACATCTGTCCATCTCCTCCGGTTCTCCTCCTTACTTCCCGCATCTCTTAAAACAACCTTTTGTCAAGGTAATATATTTCTTTTCTGTTGTGCTAGTTCTTTCCCCAAAATTACTCCATTTCTGCATGCTATATAACTGAAAAGAAAAATTACAATGCCAAGATACTCCCTCAATTGGCATGGATTTCTGTTTAGCATATCAGAAATTTAAAAAACAATGAGAGATGTACTTACCTGGCTGAATAATTTCTATTACTTTTTCCCAAACTCCATCTGGGTAAGTTACAATAGAGCAAAAGTAAAGACCAACATCCTCCAAAGTGCTCTTGATGAAGGATAAGGACTTGTCTTCCCTGGAAGCATTTTCAAAATAAATTCTTCCATTGTATTTGTCTTCGATATGTATGCCATAGATTGGATGCAAGACAGCTATATTTTCTTTATGAGTTACATTAAATTTCACCCAGGATGTCTGGATTATCACGGCATGTTTTGGATATATGCATTCCAGTTTCACCTTCTCAGTAAGTTTGACAGTTGAATCCACAAACTTTCCTTCCACGTTGACTAAAACACACACAGAAGTTCAGTTTCAGAATTAATATAACTGAAAACTGAAATTCTAGAAAAACTCAGAAACAACTTTGGCAGCACTACAAGCAAAGCACTGAAGAAAAAGGTGACTAAAAAAAACCCAAACCCTAGACATTATTATTACTTTTAACTTGAGGATATCATCAAACAATTAAAATTTGTCTGAACCACATGGTAATGCACTTGTGAATTGTGATTATATGTGTCACGATGCAATTAAAAAAAAGAAAGATGTTAGCTAGGAATAAGAAAGCAACCTTACTTCTACAAAGCTGGAGAACAGCAATGAAGAGAACTGCGTGGTCCATCTTGAAGAACACTGGAATCAGTGACAGTAGCGTGACATGGTTTTATTCATTCTCTGCGCACCATGTGCCCTTCTCACAGGATGCTTTTATTTTTGAAATATGAAAAACATAATGAGCTTTTTACTTTCACATTCTAAGAAGCATGAAGTTTGAGGTCTCAGTGCAGTTGCATCAGAGAGGGACTTAATTCCTATCAAAATCTACCTCAGAGTAGTTTGCATTACTAATCAATCTCTAGCAATATGCACAAATACTATGATAACTGATGAAGCAGGGATCTTTAGGTTTCAGCAGCAGAAGCAAACAGAAGTCTTCCATGCCATGTATCCAAAATCAACAGAATTTTTCCATTTTTCTGACACAACAGTTCAACATTAACCTATTATTCAGGGAGTATAAAATGTAAAGAGAAGGCAAGACAGTTCCGATATATTAGAGGTCATAATTCTGTGACTAGTTATAGAAAGCAATGTCTTGAGGCCTGAGAATTTATTTGTGTTAACGTCATGAGCTAGTATTCTGGGATCAAAATTATGCAGCTCAAAAATTCTTGTTCAAAGGTGTAAGAATCTTGAGTATTTGTGACTCATGTTGAAATTTGTCAAAACAAGCCACACTCTTACATTTTTTATGGATTTTTCCCAGGACAACTGCAAGCATTTTTGCACCTCAGCAGGCTATAGTTTTATAGAGCTGCTTAGAATTGGAACAACATGATTGACTTGAAGTCAAAACTAAGCTTGAATCGACTGGCTAAAATTCTCAAATGAGTAAACAAATGTAATTCAAACTAAAGCTGACAACAGAGATTATATTTTAGGTGAGTAATAGCCTGCACAAGCTTGAGCAGAATTTAGCATTAGATCTGTTTAAGACTTCTCCCACAGTGCAACAACTTGTGCATAAACTGAAATCTGTATATATTTCTCTGTATTATACTAGGCATGTTTTAGGACTAGACAACATTTTGAATGTTTTCAGTGATTCCATTTTGCCATTTCCTAGTTATATCTGTAATTCTCCATTGTTATGGTTGCATTTATTTCTACTCTACCTTGTCTGGATTCTCAAAGTACACCTAGATAGTCAGTAGTCCATCTAATGCTGAGTGTAAAAATCTAAATAGAAGAGAATTGAGTTGAAGATTGAGTCTTGTTTTATTTGCATTACAAAGCTATCTTTTCAAACAGATCAAAAGATTAACTTGCATTAAGCTTGTCTCAGGAAACAGAAGTATTGCTGATAAGAAAAGCAGGAAACGGGAAGCTTCAGAGACTAAACTGCAGATTTTGTTTTGGAAAAAAAAAGGGATCTTGCGAGTTGAAGAGGTCCAGTTCCTGCATGCTGTGGGGCATAGGGGTCTTTAAACCAGCTACCCAGGTTCTATATGGTTCCTACATTTAAATCTTGAGCCGCAGTGGCTAGCTGTTCTCAAATTGCAGTTACAAATGAGGCAAAAAGACAAAGTAACTCTCTAGCCTGAAATACTATTTTTTATGTCATACTACGTATGTATATAGTAGTTTACAGATGAGTGGTGTTCCACAAAATCTAAAGTGGAATGAAAAAGATAAACATATGCTATTTTTTTTTACTATTACGACTACAAATTAATTTTTTTTACACATCTGTTTTCTTTATTTAAAGTTAAGATAAAGTACTCAGGAAGTCTCCAAAATGAAGACAAATTCCACTAAATTAAAATTATTCTTTACTCATCCATTTGTAAATATAAATTACAGTTTTATTGCTCTGAATTTGATGCTCGTTTTTCTCCATCTGGCATTGAAAGAAAAACAGAAGTTAAGAAATTAATATCCAACTCCACATGATGACTATCATTGATCGATGATATAATCGATGATATAATATACAGTTAATATCAATATCATATCGATGATATACAGTTAATACAAATGTCAGACATTCTTGGTCAGCTAGTCACAAGAACAGGGTCTCTTGTCATACCTGCTAAAAAAGGAACCTGTAACCAGAGCATTATGAGGTCTCCCTCTAAAGCCTGCAATACAAGTACCCTCCAGACACCAGTATAAGTGCCCTCTAGACATCTGGGCAACACACCTGCAAGTCACAAATCAGAAAGCAGTAGGCACTGTGGAAGTTGGCTCTACTAGTATAATTTGGGAGCAGACACACACTTAAAGTATCGTATTTTTACAGAAGATGTAACCTATAGAAAGAGAAATACACACCATCTCCACTCTGCCCTCCCGGGCAGTGGACTCATCAGAGCAGGCAGTGTAGGGAATGTCCATCGTCCAGCCCCCTCCCTTCCAGCCTCTCCTCATACGTCCCTGACCTCTAACCTCTGTTTCTCCCTGCCTCCCCACCACTGAAAGGCTGGAAAATCTACATATCTCTGGTCATCTGTGGATAAGAGACTCACAGCAGCAGCACATTTCATGGAACTTGAGCAGTTCTGCCTCTCTGGTTCTCTGCCCACAGTTCCCCACAGCCTGGCTCTTTTTTGACAGTACTTTCTCACCATCCTCTGAACCCCCAAAGCAAAGGAAGGGAAGGCTCACAAAGACAAACAAGCTGTATTTAACTATTTGTTGGCTAAATGCCAATTACAGTTTGGCAACAAAAGCAGCATAGCGGAGTTTTCCGGCTGAAAGTACAAGTGTAGGATGTGGTTTAAAAGAAAAAAACTAGAAAAAAAGAGCAAAAAAGATTGTGCAGTAAACATAATGGAGATCTACAGCTTGGATTTTAATCATGGCTTGAACATACATCTTCAGTGACCCCGGGTGAGCCATTTCATTTCCTGGTGCATTAATTTCCCAAACTTCAATATATACATAATATGTAATGAATGCTGCTGTTTCAAAGCATGTTTCAATAATCTCTCTAATGAGGTTTTTTAATGGAATTTGCTATAAAACTGTGAAGAATAAGGCATACATATAGGGCCAGCACAGTATGTTAATACTTTTTTTAATGATTCATTAGTATTTAAGATTTAACAGATAGGCCTGTAGCAATAGTGCAGAAAGAGAGAAAAATATATGTGCAGGCTGCTGCTACCACCAGAATAAAAAGGCCTTGACTGTGGCAGTGCAATGAAGCAGCTAAAAAGACCACTCCAGGTACCACTTCTTTACCTACAAACATGACCAATTGGAAAATGATCAAGGTAAAAAGGTTCTTTAGTTTCAGTGAATGTCCAGTGAAGATAATGAAGCAATTGGGCTGGAAGAAGGGAAGTTTTAGCTATTTTGCACTTGGTGTGAGTTTCCATGAAGATTAGCTCTAACCCTGTAGAAGCCAAGTTAACCAACCCAAAATAGTTCAGTAACAAGTGATATAACTCCTTATTTCTTTGTGGATGAGGGTCCCCTCCACGCTGCCAGTGTGCTGCCCTCAAGGAAAATACCTCTTTTTCCATTCACCATTCTGTGTTTCTTTAAGCAGGATGCCTGAGCGGTACAGTCAGATAAAGGCACAATAATTCTGTTTGCTTTTTCCTATTCTGCATCTAATCTAATTGAACAAATAACACACACACACACACACACACACCCCAAATTGGATTAATCTATAGGCATGCCTGATTTAGTAACATAATGGATAGGATTCTTCAGCATGTATTCATAAATCTCAGAGGAAAAGTTAAGTTAAAGCCAGATATTCCTTCAAGGAGAAAGAATAAAATCATGAATTAAATACAATCATATTTTGGGGATATAGCGGGAAAGATGATTCAGAGAAGAAAAAAAAAATTATTCTAAAAGGCTTTCCCAAATGTAGAAGAGTAAAGAAAATATAATCTACATACTCAAGTCCTTGATAATTTTTAATTGTTAAACATACTTGCCTCTAAGAGGTTACGTTACATAAATTACGGTTCTATAATGAAATGCTTGACCCCCCAAAAAAAAAATGTCTTTGCAAGAGGATATGTATTCAGGAATCTTTAGATAAAGGAATAAGTTTCTACATTTCTGGAACTGGAAAATTATTTTCATTTTTGGAACTGGCCCACTAACTGCATACTCATCCTAACATAACACCCAACGCCTAAATGGGTCAGGAAGCTAAAGAACTGTTGTAGTATGAAGGCGAGGTAACACTAAGTGTTTGAGATTCAGGAAGGGTATTTTCACAGCTTTTTTCAGCGAAATTACTCATGAGTAATGGATACCATCTGAACATGGAAAAGCTATGTTTAGTGACAGAATATGCTAATGGTGAGATGTACTAATGGTATAAAGATCTGATTAAGAAAGTGGAAGAAACATCACTGCTGAAAAAACTTCGAACACCATAAAGCACTATTGCTGCCGACTCTTAGGCGAAAGGTGTGTTGGTAGGAGATAAGATTTGTGGTATCTTTTAAGTTCACTGTGTAAGTAACATTCCTTTGACAGATTCATAGCATGAGAATCACCCTGTGACAACTTGCTGAACTTCAGTGACGTTTGTGGGCCTGCATGTGAGGGGGAAACCCTTAAAGCAGCCAATCAAAGTACTCTGTCCATTTGAATAACACAAAAGTGGAAAATACAATAAAAAAGTGAACTGAAGATAATTATGAAGACAATGAAAAAAGCCAAGTTAATCTACCTAAACAAAGAGAGAGAAAACCTCAACAAATAATCCCAAGAAAATATCCAGTTAATTTATTTTGTTTATGTTTTTATTTACATCATTGCTTAATGATAAAAGCTATCGCCTTGCTTTTTTCTTGTATCTCAACCTATTCTGTTCTGTGATCTTGATTGTAAATGTCTGCCACTGATTAGGTCAATAAGGTACCAAAAATGTCCTTAAAAACATGTTATAAATTCTTCTACTTTTATAACAGGAATATAGTACTGGATTTCTGTTCACATTTTGTTGATAATTACGCTATGCATTTTTATCCAGTAATAACATGGAAGACAGCATTTGAAAGACATGAAAGAAACTAATTCACAAAGGAAAGTAGCAAATTACATTTGAGTCTCAAAGAATTTCATGTACTAATACTGTTCAGTTGACTATGCTTACTTCTTTCAGTTTAGTTCTTGTCTTCCTGTTGAAGTCTCTAATTTTATTAACTTCCAAAAAGTGATATTATTTGCAGAAACCTGAAAGTTTCATTTTAATGAAAGAAAAATGAAAGCAGAAAGGCTTCAAGGTTCTTACACAAATCCATTATTGGGATGGGAAATGGACCTTTCTGTTTCAGAGGACAGCCATTCTCATACACCTGTCATTTTTTCTGAATTATCCTTTTCCTGGTTCAACTCTACTTTTTATGTCCATCAGGTTCCTAAAAAAAAACCTGTTAAAAGTCAGTTTAAGGAAATGAATGTGGACTTTTTCTTTTGCTGTCAGAGGCTTACAGAGCTGTTTTCTAAACAATACCCTCAAATACAGCATGGATGTGAAAACTTCCTGCAGAGGCGGTTCACTTAAGGTTGAGGTTATCCTTAATTATAAGATGTTGTCAGCTCAGACGTGTCTCCAAGAAAGATCTGTAACTTTTATATGGCAAAGAGGCTTATGAGTTTTAAAATGACCTTCAAAATCCAGGAAGAAAGCTAAAGAGAGCAAACAATGCATCTTTCGTCTATGGCTTCTTTAACCGTTTTTGTTGATGCATCCAGGACCTGACACAGTCTACCTTTCTAGCAGAGAAAGTTATCTCATGCATCTTCTTTTTCTTTAGCACTTTTTGTGCCCCTTTATTGGGAAAAAGCTTGGTAAACAGCAAAGTGACAGTTAATCATTTTCTGATAATGCACATCTCTTTCCTACAAGATCCACTCAAGTAGTCAATGGTACCTAAAATCTCCCTCCTACACACAAAAAACCCAGAGAAAACCAAAACCAAAGGAAACCACCCCAAACAACAAATGCCAAACCCAAATATCTTCAAGTTAGTAGTGATGATGCACATAAACAGAAAATCAGATTAGTGCTTTGTTAGCTATTTGTGGTTTGATGAGCTCTGCATATTGGTTTTTCTATTTATTAAAAAAAAAAAAAAAAAGGCAGTGGGGGAATGTGCCATTGGGCAACAGAGATGGAAGCTGCTGGTGGTGCTGGGCTGGCTGCCCCAGTGGAGACCAGCCTCTCCCCTGCCCACTGCTGAGATGAGCTGGATACAGTCAAGCACTGAGATGGGGATGGGGCAGGAAGCCATGTGCTCGCCATGTAGGCACTGGCTGGGGTAGTTGGGAGAAGATGAGATGGGATCCCAAAGCATACAAGACTCATGGGGTCAGTGTCAGGCTGCCTTTACAGGCACAGAGGTGGCTGCAGGGGGCTGCTCACCCAGATGGTGTGGAGAGGATTAGCAGCAGAACTGGGAGAGAGACCTGCTCCCATGAGGCTGTAGGGTTCAGGGGAAAACTTATTTTCAAACTGTCTTATTTAGTCTGCTACACCTATCAGATTTGAGATCTGTCTTTTTAAAGAGATACCTTGCTCTGGTTAATTACCTGTGTTCTGAAGAAATGCAGCCAAGGACATCCAGGTCATACCTTGGTATGGTGGCATCAGGGAAAGCAGCAGTAGTTCCTACTCAAAGATCCTGCTGACTTAGTGGTCCTTTACACAGAAAGGTTTGTATTCAGATTTCCAGATAACTACCTAGGCACAAAAACATGGTCACTTCTTTCCTTCTCCTCTTTTTGATCTTTGACATTTTTAAATGTTCTAAGAGATACCAACCCAACCATTCAAACTGCCCCTCAGAAGGAGCATACTTCAGAACAAACTGAAGTACACTGCTTAAAGATTTTCAAAATGGAAAACAAAAAAATATTTACTAGTAAACTTTTGAATCAATAATGGATTAAGCTCTCCTCACTCTATGACCTTGGAAAGGGGGATTAAGAAGGACAAAGAAACTATGTAAAAACAGTTACCTCCTACTAAATCTTTACATATGTAATGAAATTAAAGAATCAACAAAACCTAAAGAAAAAAAAAAAAAAGATTATTTTCTATTGTAATGAATGAAGGTAATTTGTTGGTTTTGGAGGTTTGGGGTTTTTGGTTGTTTTTTTTTTTTTTTTTTAACTCTACACCCCCATATACTGATACATAGCGATTTCTCAGGTAAAAATTCTTTTTGTACTAAAATCTAGAACAGATGTTTCTTGAACACACCATTACTTTACAGAAGTTCATTTGTTTAGGCAAAGGCAAAAAGAAGAGCAAAGCTTTTTCAATAAAGGTATCACAGCCAATTGTAAATTAATGGAAAGAAGGAATATCTGCTGCAATCATTTGTTTTAGTAGAAATAGCATAATTGTACCATAAACTCCTGCCTGATTCACTACAACACACTACGTCTGTTTTATGCTAATGTAATTCCAAGAAAATCAATGATACTTATACTGACATAAAGCAGTGGTGAGTCATATTCTCAATTAGTCTCTTCAGTTTGAGAAGGAATATCAGAGATTTTTCTTTATTTTCCAAAATTTAGCCTGCAACCATGTCCATGGTTTTCTAAGAACCTGAAATTTTAATTACATCTATAGGGCTTCAGAGCACCCATTAAAGTATCATCACAAGTTATTTTATGAGGATTTATTTTTTTAATTTAGTTATTGTGACTGCATAAGTCTTTTGTTTCATTATGTGTTCATAACAAGAGGCACTGGTCTCTGACAGATTTTTTTTTTAATTATGTGTGTGATCTACAGGAATGATAAAATGCCTATAAAGTAGCTTAGCTGCTCAAAAAAGGCTTATCAACTGTTCTAACACAGCTATCCTAACATATTGATTCTGCTATCAATTAAAAAGACTATGCTTTTATTTTTATGGTTGGATTCAATTCCTCTTACTTGAAATCATGTGTGAAGACCCTGCCTTTTTGAAATATAACCCATTTTCAACAATCCAAAGTTAAAAATTGCAGTATTTCTTTACTTACAATTATGTCTTTCTATTTTTAATTTAATTTCTGTTTCTTTTTTGTTAACAAGAAAGAGATTTTTAAAAAAAGTAGTGATCTGAGTGTATGATGTGCGCGAGTGCTCAAAGGCTTACCAGAATAATCTGATGCATTAGACAGGCAAGAATTTAAACAGATAATCTGAAGCAAACCTTGCTAGGATAATTGTAAACTGTTGGTTGGCTGAATTTAGGTTGATCAGAAATAACCAGAGACTTTGGTTTTGCAGGCAGTTCATTCTTAAAGAGCTAAGGGGGAGAGCTGCTCATGTACACACTAGACTGTCACCCATACAACTTCAGGTTTCGAGTTCTTCAAGCTAATAGCCTGGATTAAGATCTCCAAGGTCAAAATTGCATTTATCATCTTCCTTGCAGTAGTGTTTGTATATATTACAAATTATATTTTGCGATGTGAAACCTGGATACATAGCATTAGTATTTTTTGTTTGATTATTTTTCAAAGCATAAAATGAAAGCTGTGTTTTACCCTTGGATTCCTGGGATTGAGAGCTTTGTGTGCTGGTTTTTGTTGTTTCTGTTGTAGATGATGGCAAATGATATTTCCTGAGTGTTATGTTTCAGTCTCAATGGGCTTTTTTTCTTTTTCTCACAACTGAATCAACTGTATTTTCTACTAAGCCTGAGATGAATACATATGCGTCCCCCTTTCATTTAAGTAGAAATTCTATTGCTTAAAAAACCATACATATATATATAAATATACAGAATGTGGCAGCTGACAATTCATCAAATAGTGAATAAATTCTTCTGAGAACAAAGATACAGATTTCCTGTCATTCTGATATTAGCTATTCTTTGTATAGGATGGGTAGCATCAAAAGCATCTTAAACAGTTCTCAGCCTGCTTTTCTGAAAAGATTTTGACAGTGTTAATTACTTCTGCTAACAGACATTTCTGACACTAATATGACCTTCTGCTGCATTTGAAAAAGGCTGTCATCTTTGATGCACTGATATATCCCATGAAAAACCCGAGAAATGAAATGAAATGAAACAAAACAAAACAAAACTTATCATGAAGTCATTTCCAGTGACTTCACCAAAACACAGATTTTACTTCTTCTCTGGGGGGACTTCTGTACAAAGAAATTAACTCCTTTTGAATGTACCAATAACATGCACCGATGGCAAGAGAGGACAGAAGCACAAAACTCTACTCACTGCCCCATGAGGTAGCCAGCCTGGCTTCACAGATGGGCGAGCTAGTCAGAGTTTGTCTGAGATAGAAGTTGGTGGTGGGCCTGTGCACCATTTCATCCTGGTCAGCATCTGATTATCTGCAATTCTAGAATAGACCATGCTAGTCCCTGTAAAATCAGAGGAAAAGACAGAAGAATTCTAACTAAACCCCAAAAGAACTATTATCAGACTGTAGGAGATGGCAGAATGGGGATGTTTTAAGGATGAGAAATATAGAATGCCAAAGTAGATCATCATATATTCACTTTATTTTCCATGGAAAAGATCAAGGGCCTTGCTGTGCATGAAACTTGGACCTTTGCACTCCCATGGTTAGAGTAATGCCATCACCCTTGGACTGGTGCATTTGTACCAACACAAAATCTTGTTTATTCACTACTTGTGGTTTCATTCACATATAAGAAGGTGAATATACACATGGGAGTCAACTTTATGTAGCATGTTTGTAAGAGAGTAACTAATAATGTTACACTGGTATAAAAAAAGCTGACCTTATGGTAGTGTAATAACGTCAGTATAAAAAGATCAAATATTAAAGTATTTGGCACAAAATCTGTTGACTGACTGTTAAGTGCTTCAGTTGCAATTTATAGGTAAGATTCAACAAAAGTTTCTAGAACTGCAGCAATGGAAAACACCTTAAATAGGTCATTGCTAAGCACAAAGGAAAAAAAATAAAGATCAAACAAATGAAATTCAAACAATCTATGATGGCACAGATAGCTGCTGCTTTCACACGTGTTTATAGATGTGGTCCTTTGAACTTATTTTCTACAATATCAGGCTATTTTATGTGTTATGCTATTTCTTTTTCTTTCTCTCTATTTTTTTCCTTTTTTTTTTTTTTTTTTTTTAAATGTACAGTTTCACTTAGGTTTCAAACCCTTGGTTTAGCACTTAGTGGTAGCACACCTACCACTGTTTCCAGTTGGTCATTTTACCTCTAACTGAATATAAATTTATGCCAGCATGTCGGGGAGAAAACACAGAATATTTTAAAGTCATATGAGAAAGTGTGCAGGCTGTTAAGGATCTTTATTCTGGTATATTATTGCAACTACACTCCCAGCACAGGATAAGGAGATTTATTACCATTAAGAGATGTTTCAGTTCAGAGGGAGAATAAAATAATCCACCCTGAAGAGCTACATTCTGGGTGATTACATTTTGACCTCAATTCCTGCTATATTCCCTAGTGAATTTGTCCATACAATAACATTTCGCCTGCTGGGACCGAGTCCAACATCACCTAAAGTTAGATTTTTCTATTTATTTTTATGGTCTTTGGCTTCTTAAAATCAGTTGCTGTTACATCCATAACAATTGTTTTCCATGTTCATTGCTCTGTCATGAAATGTTTTTAAAGGCACACCAGATAAAACCCACAACATTAAACTGCATGTTTAATAACATACAGGCTCTGAATAATACCAGTGGAAGAATACAAACCTTTACAATCTATTGCTGTGCTATATTTTTTTTTCTTGTTTTTATTCTTAGGATACAAACTTCCAATCACTAAGAAAGTCAGCTTTAAAAATAATATTCAAAGGCATTTTTCTGGTCTCAGTCATTTGGCCACTTAAAACTGCATAAAAATAGTTGCTTTATTCAAATCAGGGTTGTTTTTTTTTTTTCCCTGCTGATGTGTGAAAAATGCAATAAATGGAAACAATGCAACAGGAAATTACTGTCACCAAATACCCAAAGTGAGCAGAAACAGGTTTTTTTTTTCCTATAACTATTAAATTCAAAAAAACAGTAAGGAAAGATTTTTGGGAAACCATTATTAGTTTTACACTGAACATCACTGCTCACTTTCAAATCATTCTTGTTATTTTGGCTGCCGTTTGGTTGCTGACTTTGTTGTGTCCCCCCCCAGCACAGGGAGGGGATGTGGTGGGAGGGTGAGCCCTGAGATGCAGAGGCAGGCACAGGCTTTGCAGTGCCCCCAAAACCTCAGACCTTCCCCTGCGGGCTGCTCCAGCTTCTGGTGACCTCCTACCAAATGGCTCCACTCCTTCTCGTGTATTAATACACATTTTTGTAGAGGTGCTTTACAAACCTTTAGTTATTGCACAGTAATTCAGGCAACACAAGATTTTTCACTCAAGTGTAGCATTTTTATTAGGTCAGAAACCAGCGTGCAGGTGTATTTAATATTCCTTTTTAAAGCATATTTTTAATGCTGGAAACTGTACATCTTGCAGGCATGAAGCAACCACACCAAAGTGCCTAAGGAACAGTCTCCTGAGCTGGGGATTAATGAGCAGCTGATGTCTTAATTTACACAGAGTAAAAATCACACCAAAAGCTTCAGAAAAATTGTGAATTCCAGTGGCACTGCTTCTACTTGCAGGAGAAGCTTGTGTTAACCCTTGAAACTTCACGGTTATTTGCCATTTATGAAAAACTTTCAAACTGCAGAGAATATAATCATAAAGGCACCAAAGCCTGCGCGTAGCCTCAGGATTCACCAAATTCCAGGTTCAGTAAGGCTCTGAAATTCAGAAAAAGTAGCTTTAATTGGAAGCAACTCACAGTTTTTACTTGGGTGTTGTTATTCAGCTCCAGAAGACACTCTTCTGGAAAAATCTCCTGATGGGCAAGAAAAACTCCAGCTGAGAAGGAGGAGTGAGTTACACTCCAGCTGCCACAGTGATGGGAAAACAGTCCTCTGCAAATCCTCAATTACACAGAGTCCTGGAATGGCAACCTAGAGGAAAGACAATTTTCCCCTTCCTGATTTGGCAAAATCTACTTTTGAAGTGGAAGCACTTTGAACTTTTCTACAACAGCCTAAATTTGTGATGCGAGCATGTTGGGTGCTGTTGCCTCAGTTAAGAGTGCATCTTTCTCAGCTCACCTAGATGTTGACATCTGTATTCTCTCAAAAGAGGTTTTGAAGAGTTTTTTTTGTTTTGATCTTTTGGTGTTTTGTTGGTGGGTTTTTTTCTCTCAGTATTGTTCAGGTTTTGGTTTAACATTTGGTTTAATGATTGGCACTAAGCCATACTAACTGGTCTTGGAAGTCAGTAGCAGCCTGTGATGCAGATCTAACACAGGAAATTAAACCGAGGAGACATTATCTTCTTGTTAAACTGAGTTAACAGACCCCAGCTAAATTGGCTAGCCAGTTTTTAATAACACACATTTATGACTCCTGATCTAAACCAAGGACACAGGTGATCCTCTGACTCCAGGTATGTGTAAGGTACGGGGCCACAGGCAGCATGGACATCCCCTCTCTCTCCCATTCTCTGTCTCTGCAAAGCCCGGCACCGCTACGTAGGGTTACTGAAGGAGTGAGAATAGAAAACACCTAGTTTTAAAAGGCATTACTTGCTGCTGATGATCTCATATGTATTTCAACTCCAGGTCAGTTTTCTGGAAATATTCTCAATTGGAAAGCATTTGTAAAACTGCCTCTTTAAAGAAAGATAGGGAACACCAGTGAAAAATTACAAGTCGTGTATATTACTTATTCTAGTGAACAAAATCTTGTATTATCTACATGAAGCACTGGGAATTGGCAGCCTGTATTCTGATGGCTTCAAGTGCTTCAAACATTCAACTCACTAGTGGTGTTTCTTGTGTCATGCTACCCTACACTTCATGTTTGTTTTAGAAGCACTTTTCCTATGGAAAAGGAAGGAAAACAAAACAAAAAAAGTTTTACCTGCCAGTAAGAAGCAAAAGCTCTTACAGAAAGTACGTATGGATAAGTATTGCTTTGGGTTCAGATGTGCTCTTTATTGGCGGTAAGAACAAGATGTGACTTAATCAGACCTACCTGGCTGATTGAGAAATTTATTTCACATGCACACAAAAAACCTCCTGTTTTCTCCTAAGTTTTCTGCGAGCCTTTTCACTTTTAGAAATTAATTTTTTTTGGTCTTTACTTCTTTTTGTGCTGTTCTTGGCAAATATTAGGTCAAAGAAAATGCTACGATTTTATTTTTAAACAGTAAGTTAGCTATATTTTACAGAAAGCAGTACATGCATGATTTGGGGTTGCTAACCTCAAGGCTTCTCAAGACAGAGTATCAGCTTTGATACTAACAGTCAGAAGTCCCCTTATAGAGTGATTCTTTTGCAAATAGACATGACTTGGCCAGCTTTAACTGTGAAAGGAAGTACAGCAGTTTTCCTTGACCCTTTCTTCTTTTCCAAAAAATTTTGTCCAGCTGAACCTCTGTTGCACTAAAATGGTTCACAAATCAAAAAGAAAAACAACCACCTTCCACCTATTCTTGTCAGCAGTGGACCAAAAATGTTTAAGGCACACCTAAACCAGCTTTCCCCCCATTTTCAAAGAGAAGGAACAAACAAATTGGAACTTGGTTACAGTTTTTCCTTCTTATCAATAAAGTCAGAAACTGGATTCAGCCAAACCTCCCTGCTCTAAATAAAGAGATGTGGGTGAATGCGGTCTGTCCTATTATTTCAAAGTTAGGCTCAACTCTATGTCCTCATGGCTTGTGAACACAGCTCTCAGCTGGGCGAGCTTTGGGCTGGTTCTCTCCTACTATAACCTAACTGTGAAATAGCTATTGAGTTTTGAGGGTATTACTTATTTCCATTCTGAAATTCTAGTGGGTTTTGGAGTGTTTTGTTGTGGTTTTTTTTTTCACCATATACCTTTAACTCTCACAATATCCAAGTAAATAAAATACCACACGAGATGATAAAAGACTATGTCTAATCAGCTATAGCAGATTCTACATTGGAAATGTTTTGCTCACCACAAAATGCTTATTAAACAAGTATTCCAACATAAGCAAAGAAATCGTGCTTACAGGCTAAAACACATACATTTGGCTAAAGTATTTTGAACATTGCACCATTGTTAATATGCATAATTTACTATTAATAAAACATCTTCACTTGTGACAAATATTTGTCACAACTATTTAATGTGATAATTTCTTGCACAGGATTTGCAAATGAGGGGAGCAACGTTAGCAAAGTTTTCTGCTTTTTTGCAGAGGCATATATCTGACAGGTTGAAAGTACCAAAAGGGGCTTGTGTGCATCACCCATCCTTTGTAAAACCACAAACCAACAGATAGATACCTGCTAGCTTCCTGAAAATCATCAGTTGCGTTCGGTAGCAAGAATTACTGTTAACCTCAGATATTTCAAGAAAATCACATGAACGTTGGTCTTAACTTGGGGAAAGTGAAGAAACAACAGATGCTGCTTAGAAAAAATAAAGGACAATTAAAAAAAAAGTAATAATGCATGTACTTTTCAATAAAACAACAAGAAATATTGAAATTCTATGATTTAATTTTAAAAATCAACATTATATTTCAAACTAGTTTGATAACAATGGCTGATAATTTAAATGGCATAATTGTTCATATTGAAAAGAATTAGAAATGCCATATGAAATTCAAGATTCATGTATCTGATTAAATTGTTGTCCAGAAAAATTTACATTTTTACACCCTAAATAATGCATTGCTGGATCTAAAATGTAGACAATGGTGTGTCAGTAATCCAAAGCAAAGGAAAAGAGGCAGAATAGAAGCAGAAAACCCTGGCACTGAAGTTACTCAAAATGGATTAGAAACCTCTGAAAAAGTATAAACATCTTAAAAATATCTAAAAATAAACCCCATAAAAATATTGATAATTAATGTTAATCAAAAATCTGTTTATGAATCTTATGACATTTCTTTATAAAGAAGATTATTTTCAGGTGAAGTGGAAAGGAAATGTAAATATTTTGTGGAACAAAAAATGAGCTTGTTTCCAAACAGCTTAATCACGTACTTATTAAAAACTCTTTTAACTCCCAACTGCCTCCCAACATTTCAATTTTGAATGAAATTATATAACCAGAAGCAGTATTGATTTCTATTAAAATTACATTTCTGCTCAGCAAAGACCTGTACACATCAAGTGAACACTAAAGACCAGGATCTAAAAACGTAGAACTTCATAGTTCTGCTGGCAAGTGATCAAGAAGCTGGAATGACAACATAACATCCCAATTGAGCATTCAGAATTGGTCCATGGGTTCACGAAGAATGAGTGTGTTTGTGAACCTGAGCATGCTGCTTTGCTGTAAATCCAATAGACTGACACTCCCATTTTGGATGTAGGAAAGCAGGTGCTGTGAGAATCTCCTCTTCCAGTGAAAATGAAACCAGCATTCACACCATACATTTTTTTTCTTGAAAATTTTGTGGTGGTTGAGATAGGGTCGGCGGGGAAAACATGCAGCTGAATGCCAAACTGAATCGTAAAACCCCTACTGTTAATCTTCAACATCTAAAACACCAGTTATAAAAATAAAACGTGCCCAAGGGTAGCTGGCACTGAGGTCATAGGGCACAGACTGACCCTCACCCATGGGGCCAAACCCTTCTGAGCTACACAACAGGGTGACTAACCAGCTCTTTGGAGTGCCCAGGGGCCACACAGAGTGGCTGAATGAGGTCAGGTAATAACCAAAAGATGAGGAGGAGGCGATAGGTGAAGAACACACATCTTCTACAGTGTGGCCCAGGAGCCAAAAAGGACTGAGGTGAAATTACATTTCCCACAACTATTACTTCTAAAGTAATAGTAGTATGACTGCTCTCACAGCAGTGCAGCTGTAAATGATGACTCTAGGAGGCCATCTGGGGGAAAGGTTTTAACAACCAGAAGAAACCTCAAGTAAACTGTGGAGTGTCCCTAAACTCCTTAGAGGACAGCAATCCTAGGTGTCTGCTAACCAATTTTTTTTTCCCCCCCTAGAAGACAGTAAAACACTCCTGCGAAGGACAGTCAGACTTGAGAAGCTGACATGGTAGATTCTATTTTACTGTGACAGGAAATCCTTATATAAAGCTGTGCCAAAATCTCAGTACAGAACATTCACCTCCTCAGTCTGGCAAGTACTGCTCCATCATTCCACTGAAGCCAGAAGCCTGTAATTTGCAAGTTTGACATGGAGAGGAACCAGTGAAAAACTCCACCAGGGGCTGTGTAGTCGCTATGACTGAGTGAGGAGAATCCATAGTTCTAAATAGTTGGAAATGCAAAAAAAATAGCACCTTTCTCATGAATTAATTCTTTTCCTGAGAACGTTCAAGTAGGCTTCAAAACCTATTACTCAAAGGTTTGAAAAATTCATCAGCAAGTCATGACTTAAGGTCTCTATTTGCATGAACACAGACACACAATCAAAACTAAATGATTTAAGTTTAATCCACAATTCCACAATTTATTACCACTCAAGCAAAAATTATTTCTTTGAAAGTTTTGAACATGCAGTAGATGACACATCAGTTTGAAAAATCTGAAAGCCTCATTTGTAGTGGATTTTATGTATCTACCTCTTTTGAATTTAAAATAACTTCTTTCTTGATTACAAACTTATCATAAAAGATAAAGCAATGAAATAAGAGCATAATATATCTGCAGATAGTACAAACGGTAATTGTGTTTCAAGAGACTCCTAGCTTGCATGGCCATGCTTTTTATTAGAGAAACTAGATGCATGCTGAATATTACCTTTTAAATTCTGTAGTCTATTCAGGTAATCCATCTCCACCTTAATTGTACTTTCCTCTGTAGGATACAAAATTATTTTATAGCTTTTAAAATTTGAAGGTATTTTAGGATTTAATTGTCTTTGAAAATCCAAACATGATAAATAGCACACCCTTGAAAATATATTTATCTCCAAAATTTTGAAATTAAGTTTAACTGTGAATGAGGTCTCAATATTTTAATTTTCTTCCATGAAAGCTATTAAGACTAAAGGTTATTGTGAGGCTAATTGTGCTAGTCTAAGTACCAGCAAACAGAAATTATAGGGTCATTTACATTTTATAACCCACCTCTTTATTAACATGCAGGGAGACAGGATGCAGCTGCTGTGCATCCTCAATTTTTGAGGGAAGAGGTGATGAAGAGAGTGCTGTCCTGTAAATAAATAAATAAATAAATTTCTCTTTCCTTAATCTCGAAGGAGAAAAGTTTTAACTTTGTACACAAAGTCAATATAGAGACTTGATCTACATGCCCTTAGAGGCTAAAAATTTTTTTTATTTTCCTGAGGAGCAACACCAAACAGAAGTATTTACTTACGCTATCACTACAGTTGCTTCCCACAATTGTAAAATGGTACAAAATACTGAGAAAATAGTGGTTAGATCTATGCTCATTTTAGGATAAACACAGGCTTATTGCCTGCACTGATATGCACTAAGGCTTATTGTAACAACAAATGTATTAGTAATTTATATGGATTTTTCAATATGAATAATTTCTTCAAGAATTTGTACAGCTCAGTAAAATAGAAATGTTTAATAGAAAACAAGTATCTAGTTCTTCTATGTTCTTATTATATTGTACTTGCATTTAATGAAGTCCTTCAACTATGCAGCCTTATTTCACCTTGCTAGATCTGGATATGTGTATTTCTACACTTTGAAAGAGCTCTTGCTATCCTTGCAGAGTGGTTACTTCCGCCGGAATTAATTTAGCATTGAGTGTTCTCATTTTTTGTGTCTCTGAAAAAGAAAGCAAACTGGTAAACAATCTGCATTTTGACTTACAACCTGATTTATGAGAGAAATCATCAGGGCCGAGTACGCTGAAAGATAAGTCCCTGTAGAGAACTGGCACTTGCTAGTCTGCGGGGAAGAAACCTCCCACCAAGCCCAGGCAGCAATCGCTGACTTGCAGAGCTGTTTGCTGTGGAGTGTTCTGCCCTGCAGCTTACTCTTCTGCAACACTATGGGACAAGCATGACAGCATTTAACAACCACTTCGCAAGTTACAATAATTATGCAACTTATCAAGAGGAAAAGAATCAGGCTCCGGTGGTCTATTCCTTGCTTTTCCTTTGGTGGAGGAGTGGGAGGTTAGCCGATTAGTACATGTCTAGTAAAGATTTAATCCAGCCACTATAAGCATCACACTTATGTCAACTGAGTAATATCAAGTCACACATTATTTACAAGCATCGTTAAGCAAACAAACAAAAAAAATCTCCTCTGTCTGTGGAAAATGCTTTCATCACCTGGTTAGCAAGAAAAGGCTAATTACAGGTAAACACAGCCTTGCTACTACTCTTTTAGAGGTGCTACCCAAGTTTTGCTTCCTATTTTCTTTTTTTATATTGGATATTAGGAAAAATTTCTTCACTGAAAGAGTTGTCAAGCACTGGAATGTACTGCCCAGTGAAGTGGTTGAGTCACCATCTCTGGAGGTATTTAAAAGATGTGTAGATGTGGTGCTGAGGGACATGGCTCAGTAGTAACTTGGCAGTGCTAGGTTAACAGCTGGACTTGATCTTACAGGTCTCTTCCAACCATAATGATGCTATGATGTTATTTGCTCACTTTCATCTGTCCCTGCTGTAACACAAAACTGTACGTGTTGAGGGAAATTTAAACATCCTGCTGGATATTTCAGAAGCACATTCAATAAGACTGTCATGTGTTTAGTCATCAATGTTTAAATATTTTTCTGTCAAACTCATTTAGCAGAGAATACCGAAAAGCTTACAACAATAATAGTTACATGGGACCAGTTCAAAGAAAACAGGCCTGGATAACAGACTGGCTTCTACTTCAAGGAAAAGATTTGAAGTGTTTATAAATTGGAAACCGACAGATTGTGGCTCAAATATTTTCTATGATGTTGTAACTAAAACCGATGCACATATCTCACATCCTGAATAAACTGCTATATTAACATAAGTGCTACCTGTAATATTAGCAATTGAGAGCTCTTTTCAATTGCTAGCATCTTAAAAAAAAATGCAGCAGTTTGAACTGAAAACCCCTTAAAAAATAAAACACAGTTGTCTGTTCTATACCAAATAGATATAACATACCATGACTGCCAGCATTTTCAGTATGCACTGTGCACACCCACAACATTAAAAATAGTCCACTGACAACAAATGCTGACGTCAATTTAAAAAACCTTTATTAAGACCAATCTAAACCAGCAATTCTAATACTTTACAGTAACAATTTCAATGCATAATTTAAGAAAATTACTGATTTTTCACATCCTTTTCTTCGGTACATTCTTTCTTCTGTGTACATACTTTACATAGTAGCATCATTATAATTTCCCATTGGGATTACAGTACAAATAGTTTGAACCACATTTAATGCAATTTCTTTGGTTCAAAGTGATGAACTCCTTCCTCAAAGGCTTCATAAATTTCTTCCACAGCACCTATGCTGCTCCCATGAATCCGTGAATTAGAAGTGTTTTCTTTAAATTTCAGGCTGCCATTGAATAAGCTGTCCGATTTCAACTTGAGAAGTCATCTGATGATCATTAAGAATCAAGAAGGTGCACTATATTTTCTAAGCATTTTAAATAGTAGGCATGTAGCTCATTTTCTTCTGGCTGTGGAGTAGCTAAAAGGAAGAAAAAAAACCAGATTTGAACTTCCAGTTGATTATTAATACAAAAGTATTTTTTAAAGATCACATCAAATGCCTTGCTAGAATTCGTGCTATTTTATGATCTTAACCTCTACATTACAGGTAGTAAATCAAGTACTAATGTTGCAAAGTCTGGGGTTTTTTGTTTGTTTGGGTGGGTGGTTTTTTTTGGTTGGGTTTTTTTTTTTTGTTGTTTTTGTTGTTTTTAAAGGCTAGGTTTTTTAACAGCATTCCAAGCCCCTACTTAGTTGTAACAAATAAAGTGAAAAGTGCCTTTTGATTATGCTATGTTACAACGAGGTCATGCCATGTTCCTGCCAAAACTTCTCCTTGGGTGGGACAAAGTGGGAAATGAAAAATAACAATATACGTGTCGAAAAATTCCACTACTTGAACTCAGAAGAACAATCTATCATTTTAGCACAATTATCACTGTAAGTGATAAAAGCTTTAATAGGGTAGACTACTTGAGAGCCTTAATGCAGGAAAACATAGATGACAACTTCACGTGATTGTAAACTGTAAAAATTACAGTTGCATAAAATCTTTCGTACTCAATATTTTGATATCTAAATCTTTATTGAATTAAAAATCAATCTTTCAGTCTAGGACTTTATGTTCTAAAATAGTACATAAATAATTAGGGATCAAAGCTACACTGTGCTAGTCTGTAAAAGATGCATATATCTGCCTTGTTGATTCAACATATTTTTACAAGTTTCTTATCAGTGGCAGTTATGCTATAAAGAACAATACAAACTATTTATTAACACACTATCAGTTCATGAAATGTTGCATTATATTATGTTTAATGGTTGACTTAGTAAAGAACAGTAACAGTATGTTGACAAAATCAATGGATTTGGGTAACAGTACAGGGAGAATTCTAGCAAAAATACGTCTCCTTATTAGGATCCTGACAGTATTCATTGTAGGCACAAATTTTGTGGCAATTCTGTTGTGCAAAATAACCACTGGAACTTGTATTGTAAGCCCCTCAACTGATAAACCTATTTGAGTACACCTATACAGCAACTAAAGTCAGTAGGAAAACTCACTGGCTTAAAATGAAACATTTGCATGTTTTTGCAAGATTGGAGTCTTGACGTGACTAACAACAAATAAACCCATTATTAGCTATTGAAACTCCAGCTACAGACCAGTGTTTGAACATCTTTCAAAATTAACGTTCTTGAGCTGAAGATAGCAACCTATCATATAAAAGCTATTCAAACGATAGTTACATTCAGCTACTTGAACAAAAAACTCAAGCTTTCAGAAAGCCAGCTAATTCACGGTACAGTATTTTAAGACCAGCACTGTGATCTGTTCTGATCCCTTCTCTGTGTGACTGAACACAATAAGGTTGAGCACTGTTAAGCAAAGTCAATGCTAAATGAACAATTTTTCTTATCACTAAATTTAAGAATTAACACAAAAGTGTACCGTGCAAAGAAAGCAGTTTGCTGCAAGCACCATCAGACCTATTCTTACAATTCGCAATTACCTGAGGTCTTATTTATTATTTGTTAGTTTATATCTGTATTTATAAGATGCCTAACCATAAAGCATATTACTAGTCATGATTTTAGAGACAAAAGCATCCTTTCAAAAACTTGCAGCACAACAAAAATTCTTGTGATGACGTAAAGTGAAATGTATTAATGATCTACCTGATGGAAAAATACAGAATTGGCATTAGTTGGAACTAAGATTTACCTTTCTTCACTAAAGAATAAGCCTCATCTATTCTTCTCCTTATTGATGGATTCTTCAAAGTCACTTTTGCCTGCAGCACACACAAAGTACAATGAATTTACTTTCTTTGCCACACTTTCGCGCTTTAACAGCAAAGTTTAGAAAATAATTCAGCAGAACATGAGATGCAAGAATTTTAGAATTAGCATATGACTGTATCATCATACAGATTGCATTTATATAAGAAATCACAAATCACAGAAGGAAAGCTGCTCCCTTACCATGTTGTTTAACCCCCTAGCCTGAGCCACTATGTGATTAAAATAATAAAATGGAACTGCTGCTGCAAACTTCATTTACTTAAAGGTTACTGTATTGTTTATAGCGTAATAAAATTAACAATACATTTTTTTCAACTATTTCTCAAATACTAACCTTCTGATAGTTGTGAAGCAAAGCCCAAAGTGCAGCTGCTCCTATTCTCTGAACAGCACAACTATCACTCTCCAAACAGCCAGACAGTACTGCAATCGCTTTATCTAATGAGAAAAAAGGAAAAAAAAACCCTCATCTAAAAAATACCATCAAAAGCACACAAATACATTTACAAGTCTCAGTATTTTGATCCTTGGAGTACACTTATTTCTATGAAAAGTATTGGCATGGCAGACCAATTACAGAAACTTTCTAATCAGATTAATTACATTTAAATATGCTCATGAAATTGGCAGATTACATTGAAAGAAGTGTTAAAAAGAATATAGCAAAACAAAATGAAGCAATGTTAAAAAATTAAGCCATCAGCATAAAACATGCATGTTATGTACAGCCATGAGCTATGCATAAGGACTAAGCCATGAAACTGTTTGATAACTCCCAGTAGCCACATTTTGAGCCACATCAGGATAGAAATTAAGCTGTTTTTATTTTCCTTAGTACTTATTATGTAGATGATTTGTAACAAATGAGAAATATCTGCCACCCCACTGTAGGTGCCTTAATTTCCTAGCCTTGCTCTGAAGTGAGACTCTTCAAGTTTGCTTGTCCACTTCATAATAAAAAAATCACAGATTATGTAACTGAATAATGCATGTTTAATTAAGGCAGCAAATCAGCATCTTGGGGAAAAAAATGAAAAGCATGGACACTATGGAAAACCTGCTGAGAACTTATAACAGCTATAAGACAGGAGCATTCTCTGTGCAATTAAATGGGAGAAAGAAACATGCCTTTTACTAACAACCGAGAAAAAAGTTCTGTGCATGTTGTTACATGAAATATAAGTGCCATGATCATAACTTTATCATTATCATAAACGTTTTCTGCACATGAAAAAAATACAAAATAGTTTGTCTCAGCATCCATGACTTGCAGGAGCTAATAAGGTTTTCTCCAACTGAAAGACGGGAACTTCCATGGCAGAAATACTTTTTTAGAAATATTTCTAAAGTCAGTTATTTCAAACTGACTGACAGAATCCTTCAACACTACCTGCCCTCTGAAAAATTAGCTGTTTAAGAAAACTGCAAAAATCCTTTCATTCATGTGTTATTATATTTAAATGACCACTCATGATAAATCTTGATTTTTTTTTTAAACTATTTATTTGCTTTTCTTTTTGCTATATATTCTTATTTTAATTGCTTTTCTGCCAAAATATATGTTCTATAATTACTTCTATTAAAATAATTTTAATGAAAATGCTTTTCTAAATAACAATATGAGCTCTTGGTCAGTAACCCAAATTGCAATGAAAATTTGGTATTCTGGGACACAAAATATTCTCAGGGTACAATAGCTTGTATACCCTTTAGATACTCACCATTAGCTAATATCTTTGGTTTATTAGTTGTACTAAAACATATGTTATGTAGAATGAGAAGTGCTAGATGTTGGCTGCTCTTGTGTTTGTAGTTACACATTTCCACAATCTGGTCTAAAAAACCATTTATCTTCATGATCATCTGCTGTCCATCTTCTCCAAAAGATACATTCAGTAGCAGCTTTAGCCAAAGAGTAGACATATTACCAGCATTTTTATGACTTCCTTTTGGTGTTGAAAGAGACAAAAAATTCTGCAGGAAGTTACTCTATCAGAAGGAAGAAAAAGGATGTTAGAATTTATACTATTCTATGCTTTGTTCACTGCTGTTTGACCTTCTAATCTGCATGCTTGACCAAAAACCAGTACTAATGTTTCATTTACATATTTCAGGGTACCCATTATTAACCAAGGATTTTTGAAAGAATTACATACAGAAAAGAGTCCACATCTTGGTTAAAACCTTTATATGGTAATACATTTTCTTCTGTAATAATTTTCGCAATGTAGATACATAAAAGTTGACCCAACACAATGTATTTCTTTAAAGGCTAATTCCCACCACTACATATGCTTTTTGCTTTGCACTTATTATTTCTGCCCAAAAATAAGCTAGAAGCAATTTAACCGAATCAATACACCACTGACCTAATGTATTCTCAATTCCCTATTTATTATTGCTTGCATTATTAGCAAGTGTTAAAGTTATCATAGAATCATAGGATATCACCAGTTGAAAAGGACCCATAAGGATCTATAGTACCCCCCACCCTGTTCACTGACAGCCATAGTAGTGTCCTCTATTTTTGTCAGCTTTGAAGAAAAAGATCTGTATGTCGACATGGCATACTCTACTGCTTCCCAATCTCAGGGTTTGCCTCCACTTTAAGGAGATTCTGAGCAGGTATAAATCTATTGCCCTGCTGCAAGAGGGAGAAGTTCTAATATAAGATTCCTACGATGAAAAAAAGTCCTTGACTAAATATTCCCAACCTCACTGACCCTCGACAACACATACAGGCGTCTGGTCAAAACCAAACAATCCAGGATACAAACTCATTGTGTTTTTATTCACGTGAATACAATATTGGTAATATAATTTTAAAAGATGGAATTAATAATTCAGCATTGCTTACACTTATGAAACCAGAGCTCACAGAGAGACAATGAAAACTAAGTACTATCACACTAGAGTGAAACTCTGAAGACAGCAAAAGTCAAAACAATTCACAGAACAGAACAGCTACCATAAAAAAGATCTCAAACTCTTTGTTTCTATGAAAAAGTTTTGAGTATCAGCAATTTTGTAACTGTATGAACATGTTTTACATAATTAGCACCAAAAAAAAAGATCATATTCCCCCCTGTCTTTTTTACCAGTAATTAGGTCCAAGCACAGAACATTGTTAACGTAAATTGAAAGAAACTGTCGTAGTTATTAAACTAATATAAAAGATGCTAAAAACAAATAGATTTTTTATGATTTCTGTTGCGTTAGTTGATTTCCTACATGGCTGGACTTGTCTCAAGGTTGTGAATTTATTTAAATGATCAAAGTTAAATTTGAAAGAAACAGATTTTTCAAAGAGCATTTGATAAAATAGAGTAAGGATCATTCAATATACAAATTAAAAAGGGAAAAGACAGTACTTACATTTATATAGTATGAATAGGTTTCTACCTAACAGCCAATTACTGACATGAGACATCTTCTCTAAAACTGTAATTTTTATAAAGATTATGTTTCACATGGTATACCTAATTATTTAAACAATATTTAATTTCTTGTTTACCCATATGCAGTTTTTTCTATTATATGCTCACTTTCACGATCCACTAGTGATTTCTATCAACATATATGGGTATTAAAAATTTTACACTCTACTGAAACTGAGAGGTTATAAAAAACTCTAGCAAAAACTGTGTAGTTCCATGTGCTGTTTCTGTCCAGACTATGAATATGACCAAATTACGTGCTGCACTTAAGGAACAGTAACACAACTAACTTAGAAGACACAACGGTTTTGATTCCCCCAGAAGCATCTCTGTGTGACAACAGGATACTCCATATTGAAAGGAGGGCTTATTAAAAAGGAAAATACATCCTTCACTTTGCTAAAAATCAAGAATATTATTTCCTTACCTTCTGAATAATGCCTTTACAGTCATGAGACAGTGCAAGGTTAGAAAGAAGACAAAAGACCACCTGCTGAATTGGGCTGTTATCGTTTGACACTTGGGAAGCCAATTTCAAGATGTTATGCATTAATGAATTGCCAGCTGCACTTCGGGCAGATGGAAGTGATGATTGTCCACCACTGGCCCAACAAAGTGAAGCACAACCTTAAAGAAATCAAATGTTTATCATATGAGAAATGCACATATACATTTAAAAAAAAAAAAAAACAAAAACAAAGCACTATAGAAAGAGCAGTCTAACAGCTAAAAGATTGAGATGGGACTTTTCAAAGGACTGGTTTTTTTTTTTTCTTCCTGTGAACCACAGTGAATTCAATGGGACATACTTTGAATAGAAACATGCTGAGCGTGACAGTTTACTGGAATAGGAATCTACTGTTCTTTTGTTCTAGAATCTAAGAGGCAATTCTGCTGTTAGAGAAGCCATTGCTCCATCTTAGAAAGTCTTCTTAAAAAAAAAGAACATTGTATCTAAGGCATCATACAATTATTCGGCATGAGAAAGGACCTTCTGAAACTGGTTCAGGAAAGGAGGTCTCCATACATCTGAAAGGTTTAATAAGTTTCTAAACATATTTTTCTGAGAAATAAAAGCACTGTCTGCATCTGTCATTACCTTGTGCCACAGAAGCATATAAAACCCTGTACTAGAGTTACAAAGCTCAAATTGCCCCCAGTGACAGGGAGCAACTAAGTTACCAACATGTTGTTTGTGCGCAAATATGCATATATACCTTTTTATTTAGTGGCATTTGCCATCTGCAATAACGTTTAACTTCTTACAGGGCGAAAGTAAATTAAAACAAGACAGTTTTTAACTGTTACAAACATCTACGTGCATTTCTTTGTCTGACTACACCAAGGGGAATTGGTTAACCAGTTCAAAGTAGGTGAGTTTGGGTCACCTCATAAGCCAACTAATCTGAACAGAAAGAAAAAACACTAGTAATCTAAAACCACTTACCCTTATTAGGAAGGAAAATAAAAATGCAGCCTAGAGTCACTCAGACTTAAGAAAAAAGAAAGACCATCAGAAATTCAGCTTGACTTCTAGTACATCACAGGACATTACATTTTAATTTTATATCCTGTGGCTGACTAATACATATTCGACCTTTCATTAGTTCACATTAAAATAATGTCTTTATGAAAAAAAGCATTGCAAGCTCATTTAAGGTCTGGAGACATTAACTTAAAAAGAGGGTAAAAAAGCCCAGAAACTGTTCAGTTAGTATATTTTAACCATACTAACTTTTTTATGGTATCTTGACAGGGAGAAATCAACAGATACTTATATGTCTCTTCAAGCCACTGGGAAATCATTATCTGAGTCAATAACCAAGATGTAGAATGAGACAAATTCATACTACAAAAAGGAACAGGCTTCTAGTACTGGGCATAATTACTCGTCAGTGGAAGTAAAGCGTTTCCTCAAATGAAGAAGAGAATCCTTATAAAAAATATACTTTAGTCAAATACCAGCTACTGAGCCCAATGCATAAATAAATGGAAGGAATTTAATACAGAATTAAATTAGATTATTGAATATTTCACAACCAGAATGTTTTCAATAAGGGCTGAAATACAAACTGTATAAAACTACTGATACACTATTCTCTGTGAGAGAATTCCTAGACTAGTATTTCTACAGTATACTATTCAGTTTTGGCAGGACTTCCAGTGTAACCTTCAAACATAATGGTTTGAATTAAATGCTATTTAATCCCTTAATACAATTGTACTCTTGCTAAATCCAACAGACTGAAACAGGATCTGAACAGAAGTCTTGAATGCATTAAAATCAAAACACTTGATAGACTTTGATGGACCAGTGCTTTTATACTTTCCTCTTACGGTAGTAATAGACATTCTTTTCCCTTTATTATGCTTTTCTGTCTTAATTATTCCAGTTAAATATTTTGATGAATTACATCATAGAGTGACTCTCATACCTGCAGGATAGTCTGCAGTGTAGACACAAAGCAAATGCAGAGCTATGTGCATTGAGGAGTCATCTATTAAAAACCACGGCCATAGTGAATGCAGAACAGGAACAAGATGAGCTTTGAGTGCTGCCATCTACAAGAAAAAGGGGAAGAATTAAAACTACTACATTATTATATACTTTGAAAATGGAGTATAAATGAAGTGAGAAAAGCATATTTTTTATCTTATTGTGTCCTGCTAGCTTGCTTTAAAAGATTGTACGGAAAGAACTGACACCCTCATTTCAACACTAAAGAAATAAAGTCTTATCCCAGTCAAAACCAGCACACATTTTAATTACTGAGCCACATGCAAACAAAAGTAAAGATTTATTCATTCCAACTGTGATTGTTCAAGAACTCCCTATTCTAAAGTTTTACTTTACTTTACTACTCCAACTAAACTAATTCTTGCTATTCAAAAAGCATGGAAATAAAAGAGTACAGTTGTACAGAGAAAATGATAGAAAACTTCAGGTATCAACCACAACCTCCTTCCCTCCTCTAAGCAATTGTGTCTGCAGACCCCGATCAAAACAAGAAAAATATTTCATAATAATCTTATCTGAGATCATAGCACAACCAAGTTATGGGGACGTTAGGGATAACCAGATGGCTTATCCAGGCCCATAATTTACATGGTGTTCTGTATACAAAAAGGATGCTAACACATGCGCTCAACAGGAAGGTCTGGAAATCTCGTGGTTCCACCAATGCATTTACTAAAAGTAGCACAAGTTGTATCAGAGTGCCAAGACACATTAAACTGTGAAAGACAAAATGGAATCAGCAAAGAGAAATGGTATCAGCAATAAGAAAGTGGAAGAGTAGTGATCAGAAAGAAAGAATATAGGAAAGAATGAAAACTAATGTAATATTTTCATGGAAAAAAAACAGGTAGGCAGAAGAACTGAAGGAGAAAAGAAACTGAAAAGCACAGAGAAAAAACAAAGAATATGAAATGAAAAGAAGAAATTCAAAACAAGACTCTGAGCAAGTAAATTATTTAAAAAAAACAAGATGAAAACAAAATTGTGCCCTGCAGGATTAGTGTAATTTAACCTTAACTTAATTTAATCTTAACAAAGAAAAGTAAATGGCAAATTATTATTTAAGATTTGTTTTCTGCTTGGGTTTTGGTTTTTTTTTTTTGTCTTTCATAAAGGAAAAGGAAAAAAGGGTAGAGGAATAACGAGATGAAACTATTTTCCAAGACGCAAAGTGTATCTCCTCTGCACCTTTCTTGTGGCCGCACACTTTTCTCCACTTCCGTTTTTCACATTATATGCTTTGAAAATTGGAATTATGGATTTAAGCAAAGCAGAAGTGTGTATAAAGGACGATAGCCACCTGAAACCTTTGGGAGATGATGTTTCAATATGAACATCAAATTCCTAATGCATGCATGAAATATTCTTAGGAGGTGAGAATCACGATGAAATTTGAAGCATTTCTTGCCATTAATTTCAAGCTTAAATTTAGCCAGCTTGAAAATAATTTCCAAGTAGAAAAAAAACATATGATATTCATTCACTAACTGAATGTGCTCACATTATTTCAGTATAAGAATACTTACTTTGCATTCGTCATTTTGAAAGAGGCAGTTTCTGAGGAGCTGCATAGAACACTTTAACTGCTTGATGAGGTTATCCTCCTATCCAGAGAAAAATATTTGAAGATCATCAACATAAGACCAGAATGAATTTTATACAAAGAGGAAAGAGATTTCAAATGAGAGGTGCAAATCTAAGGCATCAACATTTGGGTCATATGTCTTCAGCAGAGTTTCCTTCTGATCTCAGATAGGATTCATCTCAGCTACCTTTAAACACGTATACTAAAGACATTTTTAACAAGTTACTCAACAAGTCATCCTCATCTCTCTTTATAACCCACAGATACTATTTCTAGGGGCACTGATCTGGCCAAATGCAGACTTGTAATATAGAGCTCCATTTCTCTTACAACTAATGAAGAATGGGTGGGAACATTTTCCAGATATTTGTTCCATTCTAAAGCAGACATCTAAAACAAGTCAAATGAATCACTCCCTCGAAGTACCTATTTTTCTTCCTTGAATAAAAACAAGGATAAACTAGCTCTGTCTTGCAGATCTCTATATTTGGTCAGACCAATCCATCCTTATATTCCAGTGTCTTAGTTCCCTATTCTTAATAACAGAAATAGTTTCCAACCTGATAAGAATATTACAAAGATAAATACGGACCTTTGGACAGTGAGGTACTATGCTGAGATTCATGTATATGAGTAAACACAAAACCAAACAAATCTATCTTCATAACAGTGCTGTGACACTAAAAGGCTAGTAATAGCTGACCTAACTTCTATAAGGTTGACATACTAAACCAATTCTGAAAGATGATGAAATTCCAATAAGCTTGTTCACCACAAGAGACTATTTCTGTTTTATCAAGCATAAAGGAACAAAAATGTAAAATAGGATTCATGCTTAATCTCAGACAAGGTGAAGCAACAATACTTGCTTATAAATCATATCATGCACACTTGATAACATTTGGAGACAAAGTAAAAGTCTATCTCAAAAACGTTAATAAAAGGCAGGTGTAGTAGATGAAAAAGTCATCATTACAAATGTATTTTATGATTGATTTGTCTCATTTTTAGCTAAATAAAATGCTAACTCTAAGACGTTCCTTCAAGAACTTTGATATTTATTAATTTATTTAATAATACAAATAGCACTAAATCCTATAAAATGCCACAAGCTACAAGTTATACTTTATGTGTAAACTTCTAGGAGGTTGAAAAAGTTATAGACTGTGTTTATGGCACTATTTTTATGTATTTATTTTAGGATATCTTGCTGTAAAAAGCAAGAACCAATTTTGAGAGTTTTTTTTGAAAGCTTGTCTATTTGTAAATACTTTTCATGCCCTTGGTTAGCATCACAGTAATTATTGTGAGAGTAAAGAAATATCAGGTAAAATACTTTAGTTGTCCTGAGAATGAAGCTAGGTCAAACACATTTTTCCCAACAGTTACAGGAAAAGAATGAGAATGAGAAAAAGAAAAGAAGCTGTGAAAACGTCCCTTTGACAGCCTCGAAGTGGGCCGAGAGGCAGTTTTGTGAATGATCAGCTAAATCTGCCTGTGAAAGCAACATCTCAGCTTCCCTCACGTGAAACTAGATTGCTTGTTGTTATACATGACATATGATGAGCAGTATTCATACATATGATATAGCAACCTACAGTCCCAGCTCAGCAGGGAGATCTGCCACAAAGTCTTGCAAATCTCTTTCAAAAAATTCTTAATTAAATATAAACAATCTTTCTGACGTATCTCAGAGGCTCCTTTCCTTCAATTTCTTTCAAGTTTTAAATTCCTTCTACATTTAACAGAGGAGCAAATGTCCCCAGCTTCCCCCTTCTCAACCCAAGGACGAGCTGGCTTCAACCTTACTGGACACGTCCAGAGCAGGACACCTTTCAGCCTTCATCCCTTGAAGAAGGGATAATAAATGTGTTTAGGGGATCTCAAGAAAAAATATCGTAGCCTTCAAATATCAGGGTCAAACTCAAATTCTTTTAAGAGCTCATTGTTATAAAACAGTTCCACACTCTCACAAACCAAGGTTAACGCCTGTTTGTGCCAATGCCTCAGAGAAAAATACTATTGAGCCTAAACAATGCTGAAATATCCTGCAGGAAGATGTTTTCTTCAATTTCTGCTCTGTGTGGGAGTGGACAAGATATCAAACTTGACAGTAGAGGTTATTGTCTGTAATTTAATAATTCTCTTAGATGAAAGTGTTAGAAAACAAGCAGATTGCAACAGAAATCTTATCAAACTGTTGTATGATGGTAAGAAATAATCTATGTCTAGATGTGGTAAGGAAGAGCTGGGTGATGTCAGAGTCTGGAACAACTGGAAAGAAGGTTGAAAAGAAAAAAGCTAAACAAAAAAATTGTGAATGGAGAGAAGAAACCGGGAGTACTGGCAGTGGTAGAAGTGCAGTTATGAGGTAAAAAGAAACCCCTCTGACAAGAAGTTAAAGCCAGAGACAATTTAATCTGATGACAAAATGTCCAGACCAAGTATGCAGGAGGACAGAAAAAAGAATTAGAATTGGAAGCCAGATAATATGAAAAGGTGGAGAACAAAAAACTATGACTTACATGTGCAAGCAGACTGGAACTAGTTTTGGGGTGGGAGGGAGATTGATGGGTACAAGAACAGAAAAAAAAATAAATGGCTAGCACTGGTTGAAGGACACCAAGAAAGAAAACTTGAGAAACAAAAATTATTATTGTGGAAACAAGATGAGAAAAATTAGCTGAATTGGATAGGACCATGAAGTCAAGGCTGAGTCCAACTATGAAACTCTTAGATATTGTTGTAGGCTAAACAAAAATAAATTGTGAGCACTGGCAGGTGACAAATGGATGAACATATATGTGTGAATGTCTGAAACTAAACTTTTGAACTCTCAATCAGAAGCCTCCTAGTTGCTGGCTTCATCTAGAATGGGCTAGATGCTAATTCTGATAAGCTTCCCACTAGAAGTGGGAAGTCCTGAATCTTCAAATTAATAAAAAGACATGAAATAGAACCACTAACTCAGAGGATGATCAGGTATTGTACTTTGCACATAGATTATTTAGACTAGGTAAACAGGAGCTTGGAGTTCTGGAAAGAAAAGCTGGTGGCTAAAAGAAGTATTCCTGAAAAGAAATGGTCTCTGAAAGAAAGAAATGGGCCCAAATATAAGAATGAGAAGATCCTGGCTGGAGGAACAATCCTGCAAGCGGGAGAAGAACCTGAAGACCAGAGAGATGCATGGAGACAAACACCAGCGCAAAACCAAGGGGCTTTGGCCAGTAACACCCAAGACTGGTAACTGAGCAACTGCAAAGCACAAACTGATATGGTTTGCTGCCTGACTTTCCTGAACCAGCAGTCATCTCCATCCTGGAAAAGGAAGTTGAGATCTAGTGAACATAAGGTTGAATGGGAGAGTGAATGTGCGAGATAATCAAGTTGGCAAAAGCTCTAAAATCAATGAATCTTAAAGAAGTCCCAGTATCCAGATCCACTACGAGGTGTCATTTACCTGTGACAGATACCAACAGTATCCACCTCCAGAAAAACAACCCAAAACAAATAAACAAGAGCTGGGAAGTGCCTTATCATATCAGTCTTTTGGTTTCTATAGTTACCTTTTTCTTCTGTGCTTTCCCAGGCTTTAGGGCATCCAAATTCAGCTGTGCATGAATATGCTTCATGTTTTCTATACAGCTGTCTATCAGATCAACTGGAAGACAAAAAAAATATTAATATTTAGAAGTTCATTCACAATCGAAAATATTTTATGAAACATAAAATATCTTTTTTGCAATTATCTTGATTAATATTACCCTCTGGAACTGAGATTTAAGGATTCAGATGTTCAAATTCTGCTAGTTCATGATATATTGTTATCTTCTTAATACCAGGAAGTAACTAACAGTCTCCAAGATAGAGTGTGTCTGGTTGAATAATCTCAAGAAGCAAGAATACATTTAAGTCCTCTTGCAACAGAGTCCAGTGAGTGGAATGCCCAAAGGAAGGACTGATAAGATGAAGAGGGGAAGATGATTTGGGAGGAAGAGGACGGCAACTCATAACTCTACAGGATATCTTCAATGATGCTGCCTAGAAGACTGAAACTGCAAGAGTTTAGGGCATGCATTTCTCTTATCCAAGTCTTCTCTAACAGCAGCAGATTTGCTGCATCTGAGGTAAAGGAAAGCAAATGTTCAGGTAACACAAAGTGCAAAATGTTGAGTTAGGCTCTTTTCTTGGGATCTAAAGTCTTTATTACAAGATCATGACACGGACCTCCACAACAAGGAGGATTTGATGGGTGAACTGTTTGGTGGATAAGGAATTGTTTGGATGGTCGCACCCAGAGGGTAGTGGTCAAGGGCTCAATGTCCAGATGGAGATCAGTGACAAGTGGTGTCGCTCAGGGGTCCGTAGTGGGACCAGTACTGTTCAATATCTTAATCAATGACAGACATAAACAGTGGGATGAAGTGCACCCTCAGCAAGACTGCAGGTAACACCAAGCTGAGTGGTGTGTTTGACATGCCTGAGGGATGGGATGCCATCCAGAGGGACAAGGACAAGCTCAAGAAGTTGGTCTGTGTTAACCTCATGAGGTTCAAGAAGACTATGTGCAAGGTCCTGCATCCGGTCAGGGCAGTCCCCAGTATCAATATGGGCTGGGGGATGAAGGGATTGAAAGCAGCCCTGCCAAGAAGGACTTGGGGGTACTGGTGGATGAAAAGCTGGACATGAGCTGGCAATGTATGCTCGCATCCCAGAAAGCCAACCATATCCTGGGCTGCATCAAAAGGAGAGTGGCCAGTAGGTGGAGTGAGGTGATTCTGCCCCTCTACCCGGCTCTGGTGAGACCCCACCTGGAATACTGTGTCCAGCTGTGGAGCCCTCAGCACAGGAAAGACATGGATCTGTTGGAGCGAGTCCAAAGGAGGGCCACAAAAATCATCAGAGGGATGAAACACCTCTCCTGTGAGGAAAGGCTGAGAGAGTTGGGGTTGTTCAGCCTGGAGAAGGAAAGGTTCCGGGGAGACCTTATTGCAGCCTTTCAATACTTAAAGGGGGCTTACAAGAAAGATGGGGACAAACTTTTTAGTAGGGCCTCTTGTGATAGGACAAGGCATAACGTTTTTAAACTAAAAGAGGGTAGATTTAGACTAGATAAAAAGAAAGAATTTTTACAATGAGGGTGGTGAAACACAGGAAAAAGTTGTCCAAAGAAGTAGTAGACGTCCCATCCCCAGAGACATTCAAGTTCAGGTTGGATGGGCTCTGAGCAACCTGATCTAGTTGAAGATGTCCTCATTGCAGGGAGGTTGGACTAGATGAGCTTTAAAGGTCCCTTCCAATCCAAACTATTCTATGATCATAGGCTCATGGAATAATTCAAGTTGGAAGAGATGGCTTCCAGAGGTCATACAGTCCAACCTCCTGCTCAAACCAGAATCAGCTGTAAGATTAGGCAAGGTTTACCTGACGCCTTATCCAGTTGGGTCTTGAAAACATCCAAAGATAGAGACTGCATACTATGTATAGCCCCTGCTTGATTGCCTTCAAGGGGGAACCGTTTCTTTACAGCCAGTCTGACTCTCATGTTTCGATTTATGCCCATTCTCTCTCATCCTCCTACACAATGTACTGCTGTGAAAAACCTGAGTCTGTTTGCTTCAAAATCTCATAGGTACGAGAAGGCTGCTATTAGGTCCTCCTGAAGCTTTCTTTTTGCCAGGTTGAACACGGCCAGTTTCCTCAGCCTCTCCTCTAAGGACAGGTGGACACAATAACCTTGGTGGCCCTCTATTGAACTTGCTCCAGTTTGTCGATATCTTTCTTACTGGGCCCAAACTGGATGTATTATTCTAGATTTGGTCTAACGAGTGCTAAATAGGGGAAAGATAATCCTTTCCTCTCGATCTACTGGCTGTGTTCCTTTTAATACAGCCCAGGATGCTGATAATCTTCTAACATTCAGCTTACTGCCTACCAAGACCTCAAGGTCCTTCTCAGATCCCCAGTCACTGCTATAAGGGTTGTTCCTTTCCAGGTGCAGGACTTTGCATTTATATCTTAAAAAGTAGTCCTTAAGAGCTGAACAGGTGATGTCGGAGCTACAGATACCTTCAGGACATTGATTTGAACCCCAGAACTCCTCTTCCTCTTTTCTAAGGTTTGTGTTGCATCGCAGCAAGGATGACCTGAAGGCTGCTCTAGCACAGAACTTGATGCACTTCATGCACTGGCAGTGCCTTCACAGGAAGCCAGGTCTATAGACGATCTAGTGGGTCATTAATAGAAGAAGAACCCCAGTTGAAGCAAGCGCTGAGTAGACGACCAGTACACTGGGAAAGAGCATAAAGTAGGTATACAGCATATGATTTGAAGTTCAGAGTTTTCTGCCATTGTTGGGGTCAGACACGGAGCACATATGTGTAGGCTATCTATTTCAGTGTAGGTTTAAAGGACCAAACAAACCAACAGAGAGACACAAGTAACGAGAAAGCACCCAAGACAAAGTGCACGTGGGCTGATCAACAGGTATTAAATGCATGATACATAAGAAATGCAAGTTAACCAGTCTTTCCTGTGTTCTAGTGGGCGTAAAAAGTCTTTGATTAGAGGTTTGGTTTTTTCACTTTACTACTGTAGTATTGTAGTATTAACTACTGTAAAGTAAAAACCCTAGGCATGAAAGATGTTGCATTGCAAGGGAAGAAGGCCCTACTTAAACTGTAAAATGGGAAGAAAGAAACAAAGAGGCAGGGAAAAACAAAGCTAAGAAAAAAGTCTCTTCTTGTCCAGGTACAGCCAGAACTGAGAAGACAGGGCATACTTTTCACCTACAAACCTGTATTGGCATAGCATGAAACAAGAAATGGAGGATACTGCCAGTACAAAATCTCATTTTGAGTGGATGAATATGTCACTAGCAGTAAAAGATCACAGATCCCTTCTCACTCTAACACAGACCTATGATTTAACCACAAATTTTTAGACTGGCTACAACATGTTGTATCTGCAGCTGAAAACTTTAATTATTAATAAGCTTTCTCCGTAAAAATCTGCAGAAAATGCCACTGAAAACTATGACTTTTGTTTTTAAAGAAACATTATGATTTAAAAAAATATGTAAAACACCTGCAAGCATTTAATTCATAAATCATTTAACATACATTTTGAAATGCTCACCTTCCAAAGCACATTTCTGGGCACTTTTACTGACAGCTAACAGAGACAGCAATGCATTTGTAGCAACTTCTTTCAGCACATCCTTCGAAGATTTTGTTTCACAGACCTACAAGTAATGCAATTTCATTATCAAAATGAAAAAGTGACCATATTAAGAATAGTATTCAGATCTATAAATATGTTGTCATAGTCTATATTTTCATAGCCATTTATAGACTGTTTGTGTATGTTCATTGCTATATTCCTATCCAGAGTTCTTCCTCTCTATATTGCTGTTTATAGTCTGTCTGCATAGAATTGATTCATTATTTTTTCTAATTAAAATTAAAAAAAAAATTTTTTTTTTTTTCTCCTAAGCCCACTCCTCTTACTCTTTTCATAACATTCTACCTTCCTAAAGCCTAGATTCCCAGCCCTAGCATTCCAGATCTTTCCTAATATTCAGACTTACTATCGCGGACAATTCACTGACATGCCTTAAGTGCAATCTCACTTTCCTTAGACACAATGATGAAGAAGAGATATTAAATATCAGTGAAATTCTTTAGAATAAAAATATAATTGACATATGGATGGTTTTTTTAGTTACTCTTCTAACCAGAGAAAAATGGTAGTTTGTCCTATTTTTGTGAGGCCTTTGTGAGCATCATCACATTTCTAATAACAAATATAATCTCTGCGCTTTCACAGGAATATTTATTTGGAGTCATATAACAAGATAGCTGAAAGACAAGGAGCTGTCTGTGCTTTATATATTATGCACTACAGAATTTTGTCCATCTAGCAATTTTCCCTAAAATATCATTCCAATACTGACATCCAATATAAACATATAGGAAATATATAAAGGAAAGAGGTATGCACTGTAAGCAGAATAATATAGTAAAATAAGAACTGTTGCTGGATCACAGTAGAAAGAAAAACATATTTTAAGATTAGCCAGAAATACAGCATCTTAAGAAAAGCTTAAGACAGATAGACAGATATCTAATCACTTCAGACAGGTATCTAATCACTACCTAGCCATAGGACCTCACAGATTATACACCTCTACATACATCACATATATCACCTTTTATTGGCTTTAGTCCTCCAGTTAGTAATTGTCTAATGAATTTTTCAAATTTTAATATGCAATAAAATATCAATGTATGCTCTAGTTTTATCATTTACTGAAGTGTTCAGTGTAACCAGGACTGAAAATGTTAAGGGATGAAAACTAATAAAATTAATAACTTGAAAAAAAAAACCCCAAACCTTGTCATTGATAAGGACAACTGAACCAAGTTAAAGCACTAAAGCATGGACTCAGTTCTGCATTTATAGCTGACAAAAAAAAATTTCAAATTTAGACTATAACTGGTTTTATTAGATCCCAAGTGAAATCTCAAAGCTATCAGCAACACAAGAATGTTCTAAGTAAATTAACTATTTTTCTGTACTGATGATTTCTTTTCAAGTTAAATAATTTAGATGTTTTGAGTAATTAAAAATACAAAAAGCTTAAAGTTTAAACTTGATGCTAATTAAAATATGCCAGGAAAAAAACCAAAATGTTGAGTTCCTTCAATCCTGCATAACTGAAAATGTAGATATTGATTTATTCACTCTAAGGCTTTTGCCCTATTAAAAACAGCTAGCAACTTTTAATTTTTCTTAATACTTAGGAATGTTTTAGTAATTAAAAATCATATATCCCTGTCAATCTCTTGGGTATTTTCCTTTAATTATTATGTGGCAGGTTAAAACTTATTAAATAACTGAAGTGGGTTGTCCTATATTTGTATCTTTTTAAAAAGTTTTAAATTCATCTGTTTTCTAAACTTTATCTTAAAAAATAGCAAAAGTCCATTCTTTCTTGAAGCATGCTCTTTATGCATTTTTTCTTACTCTGCAATAAAGAACTGCATTTTATAATAAAAAGAAATTTAGGTCAATCATAGGGAACACAAATAATTAATTATCAATTGATGATTAACTAGTAGTTGAATGGAAAAAATCAACTCTATGTAAATTTATAATGCCTTCTGCCAGCAGATTCTATAGCTTTAAACTGCTAGAATTAAAGTATTAAAATGAGAACGGACATTTTTAATCCTTTTTTAAATTATGATGTGTAATGAATTTATGATGTCCCATAAATCTACAGCAGATCTAGCTATGTTAGTCTGCACCTACTGTAAGTTAGTTGAAGGTGAGATCACAGCCTTTCTAAAACACTGTAAATTTTATATCTAGAAAAAAAAAGGTAGGGCCTAAATTTGAGACTTTTTATGTATGGATTACGGTTTCCTTACTACTTTTACTTCTGATCTTAAAAGCATATCTACAAGGGTTAAAGTTTACATACACAAAAGCACCAAAACTTTTCAAAGTCGGCATGTGTGTTTACCAGATTGGTTGGATGCAATAATGCATACTAATTTAGGACCTGGTCTGCTAATATTCACACCTGCAGACTGGGTCCCAAGTTAGCTTTTGTCATTGCATATCACCTATTCTGTAGGTTTTATGTAATTAGGATGATTAATGGAGATGACAGATTGTTTGAAAATTCTCTCATAGCCTTTTCTATGTTAGTCAATTATTTGCTTGTGTGTGCCTCTTGAAGAAAGATCATATTTAAATCTTTTGGGTTGTGTTTTTGTTTTTGTTTTTTTTTTGTTTTTGTTTTAATAGCTTACTTTACATCCTATGGGCTCCTCTTTCAACTGTCTCTCAATGACCACCAAGGGGTGGGAGAGGGGGAAGTAAATAAATATCTGTAAAACTAAAACTGTTTCTTTCCCAATTCTGTTATCCTTTTTGGGGGATCATAGCAGCTATATCCTTTTCATGTATTAGAAAGCCCCAGACAGCATAGGTTATCTTTTGAGATCCTTTATGAACAAATGTAATGTCCATCTACAGTTCTGAACAGCTAAAGAGCAAGCTGACAGCTGGTATCTCTTACAATACTCAAAATATGTCATAGTGTCTCATGTACTTTCATTGCCCTGGCTACAGTTAATTCCTCATTGTATAGGCTTCTTCTGCTATCACTGTAAGAATCATCACTTTTTGCTGGCAAAGGCTGGTAATCAGCTATGTATACTTGTACAAAAATAGAGGAATATGACTTACAACACATCTTTGTCTGACATGCTTTCATGCAGTTGCATTTTTTGTGCCAGAGCCAAGGAGTTCAGTTTTAGGCACATACAAAAGCATTAAACACAAAAACCTAAGAGGATATCGAGCAAATCATAGGATTTTAATAAAGTGCCCTTGTTTTGCTGTCAGAGTCTGAAAATCATGTCCTTATAGGAAACCATTAATATATGCTCCTTAAGTGCAACAACAATGATCTTAAACTGTCAGGGAATGAACTAGAAGGCTTAAGGATTCATTTCGGTTCACAATTTTTACGAAGGCAGCTGGTAAGAACAACAATGCTGTCATTTACAACAGGGATAACTACATCTCAAACCTTAAAAAACTCACTACATGTTTGGAAAAATAGAAAATAAAAGCATATCAGTATTTGGCCAAACATATTCTATCTATGTATCACCTTTCTACATGCTGTTTCACCATAACTGCCTCACAAGGCATTTCCTAGAAGTTGCTGCTTTGCAATTGTTCCAGCTTATTACATGAATTTCAAAAATTAGTGTAATAGATGTCTCAAATTAAAGAGGACTTGGTTCATAACTGGAAACAATTGCTTTTTCATTAGCTAACTACATTCCTTTTTAACAAAATACAAAAATGAAAAATATATCCTGCAATTACATTGTGAAATTTTAAATACCTGAATAATTAATGCAGTAAGTTGAGTTACTGACACCTGGCATCCTTCGACGCAATCCATAAGAAAGCTAATAGTTGGATTCTCACATATACTCTGTTTATCTTGGAGCTGTCGTCTCCCTTCCTCATTCAAAAGGACAGAGAGGAACCGTAAACTAGCCATGTATAAAGCAGGATATGTGGCTGACAGATGAATACAATCACAAATGGTATCTGAAAGGTTAAATAGAAACATAAATTTTTTTATATTTAGTTCTGAATAAAGCTTAAGTGCTTCGGAACTCAGAAAGACACATCAAAGAAAGTGTGAGGCAAGAAGTTATACCTGTGCACTGCACAAGGAATTCTACAAATGCTATGCATCTGATAAGTCTTTAAAAATCCAAGGAAGAAAAATTTGAGTTTTATAGGTTTGAATGAACTAATTGCTCTGCATTAATTTGACTATAAAACAAAAAAGCAATTTCCATTTACTAAATCACTTGTTTGTTCAACAATTTTCTGAACTCTCCTCACTTTATTCACCAGTTTACAATATAATACCAACAGTATCCACCAGCTGCTTTAATGCAATTGGATTTGGATTCACCAGATCATTTAACATGTATCTGGTTGAAATCACAACCTTGAAAGGACCATGCTTATACTTCAGTATTGAAACATATCAGAGAATATTGGTGACTTAGAGCCCAGACCAGGCAAGTAACTAAGGAAGGAATAATTAAAAAACAAACAAACAAACAAAACCCTGTATAATAATCTTGAATTCCTATAGCTCTTATCTCCCCTCAAAACTTTGTTTTCCTTTCACGTAAGATACAGAAAAGCACATAAGGAAAACAATGCAGTGCTAATGGATCATTTCAGGCTCTACTCACAGGTGCCGTATTTGGTTAAGGTTTACAACTAGAATCACTACCCCATATATGCAAACAAAACTCGTGAAATTATCTGGCAGTTCAAAAGTTAGTCTGATGATATAAGGAAGAACTGTAAAAATCCAATTAAGGGAAAAAGTCAGTGAAGCTCTGGACAAATTTGGTTTTCATTCTGGATATTTCACTGATAATTACTTAATAGCTTCTACACAGGAATGCCCCTTTTCTACTTGTTTGTTTATTTTACTCATTTCTTCGTTAAAATCCATCTAGGAATAGTTATTACCAATGATTGCTGTACAATGATTTGCAAGGGCTGCTGTCACAGCTGGAAAAGATATTTGGCCAGTCTTCCACAATAACGTAGCTAAAAAGTCGAAAAAGTCTATCCATGTTTCATGAAGTACAGACGTTAACTCAGTATCTGCAAAGATAATATAGAAAAAAAAAAATCAAAACAATTACACATGTGCAAAAACCTGGATAGCTAAGCCTGAAACAACTGTCAATTTAAATGAAGGTGGTATGCAAATGAAGACCTGCCTCTATCTGGCCGTACTAGAAACAAAGTACTTCATTACCTAACCCATCTTTGGAGCGAATGGCAAGAACCGAGAAGGTATTTCCCAAGAGCGGTTTCAACAGTTCATCCTGGATTACAAGCTGAGAGTCCACCAATAAACATGATTTCAGAAGCTTGGACACAGACGACAAGTACTGAAGTTGCAATAACACCTGTTAAATATTTTTTAAAAGATATGAAATAAATCCACATATTTGCACTTTCCACGTTTTTTTTTTTTTAATTTAAATACTCACATTACCTCAACTGATTCATAACATTTTGAATTAATATGCATCACTTAAAACAATAATAGGATATAAATTAAAAATTGTTCTCCTAATTTTTCCTGTAGAAGAGGAAACACAATTCCTGGTCTGGTAACACATGTGTGAAACCAATTTTCTAGAGACAAAGAATAAAGTTCCTTGTGAGAAAGTCATGACTCTCATTATATGTACAGCATCATATTCTCTGGAAGCTCACGAACTAAAACTTAAAAATGGTCATTAACATTGACAAATATATGTGTGTTTCCTGAAAACGGCAGCTCAATTTGAAACTTTAAAAAAAAAATTATTCCTGAATTATTTATTTATTAATTTCCACAAGATTTCTACAGAAACATCTTCTTAATAACCTGGATATTTTTCTTCAAATTAAATCTGAACGCAGAAGCTTTAAAATGGTGCTGAGCCAGGAACATAGTATGTTCTATATGTTATATATACAGAGTTAAATTTGATAGAAAAGCACTTCCGTTGACAGTAACCCTATAGGGTTTGCATAAATCAAAATTAGTTGAGAGTTATATAAGTGTCTGCAGGATTGGAGATAAAGCAAAGCAGCCAGGCTTGTTGTGGAAAATAAATATTAAATATGTCAGTAACTGTATCTGGCTTGCACTTCACTACCATACAAAGAAATTCTATTATGTTACCTCTGTAACTGCTAAACTCAATTTATATTTTTAAAACACAAATGTTCTCAGTTTCAGTTTGATGGTTCTAGGTATAGTTCTAACACAGAAATTAATTATTCTGTGTTGAATATAACATGGTTTATTTTCTCTTAAACCTTGTCAAAAGCACAGAGATTCACATGAATGTACCCTATAGCAGTGTGTCTGGACTATGTTAATGAACCTAGATTATGCAAACATAATCAATTTCATAATTTAAAAAAAAAATTAGAGAGTAACAAATGCTTCTCTAACCTGAACTTTTATGTGTTCTCTATGACATGGACGTCCCAATGGAGCTTTCAGTTCCAAGATACATCTCTCAACCAGATTAGCACTTATAAGACTAAAATAAAATAAAATAAATTTGTTAGAAATATACTTCAATAATTAAGCATTCTATCAACTTAACATTCCATAGAAGAGAACATTTTAAATAAACAGAATAAAAATAAATTATGAAGCACTTCCTTAAAATAGTGGGGTTTAGCAGTAAGTCTAGTGCAATGGTAACTATAGTAGCAGTAAGTTGTTTCAAAATAGTTAGACTAACATAAATTCCAATGGCTGTTACTGCGCTGGTAGACACTCTTTGTTTATATTTGATTGCTTATTTTCTTTCCTGTAGGAGAATAAACAGCTGTGTAATAGTATAAGCTGTATTCAAACAAGGTAGGCTTTTTTTTAATTAATTGCAGTATGAAAAGCAACTACAAAAGGTCTTGAAAACCTTAAAAAGAACTGAACTAATTTTCATGCTTCACTTCAGGACTTCCAAACAATTTCTACAGATGAAAGAATTTGTTACGATGCAAGTGGAAACATGATATACAATCTGAAGACTATTTTGAAGAGGGTCCTTCTTTAAAAAAAGAAAAAAAACACTAGGGTCTATCATCCAATACTTTCCCAAATCTCACAAGCATAATTTAGCCACTTTTAGTGTGACAGCCCTTGGCTCATCCTCAAAGTATTGCATACAATTCAAAGAAGAAAATCATAAAATTAACTGAAATGATCTGCAACTCTGAATACCTGACTATATAATGTACTCTTCTACTAAAAAAAAAAAAAATAAAAATTTAAAAATCACCACTCCAAAAAGGATGACTGAATGGCTATCTAGACAAAACCCTAAAACATTACCAGAGAACCACAGTAGTCTGGTAGAAGATAGACACCACAAATGGAATCACCAATATAACTACCTTTTCTGTGAAAAAAAAATAAAGAAAGATTCCAAATTCTTTTCTTTTGTTGACTGTATTATTAGAAAAAGGCATTTTTGAACCCTTCAGAAGCAAGAAGTTATCAATATATTTAACATTTTTCGTAAGAAACACTGGTAGATCTCATTTCAAACTTATCATCTCTATTGCTACACCTTGTTTGCAGGTCAGCAGTTATTGATCTCATACCTGCTGAGAGCTGTTAGCAAATGTGCTTGTTGAAGAGCAATTCCAGTATCTTCTGGTGTGACAACCAGCAGATTGTGCAGAAGGCTGCAAACAGCTGACAAAAGGGCAGGTGTGACTACAGCATGCTGTTTAGACAGAGTAGCAGACATGGGAGAACCATTTTGACTTGGAGATTCTGTTGAGGTTGTATCACTTTGACCTAGAATGTGTTTAATAAAAAAAAGGAAAGAAAAACCACAAAAGATTAGAGCAGTTACATAAAACAAATTGTTGTTCCTTTTTCATAAAATATCCAAGTTGCCTCTACATTTAAAACAGTATATTCTGTATATATAAACAGTATATAAAATAGTATTCTGGAATGAGAAAAAATAACCAAGAAATCAGATACAGGAAAAGTGCTATTTAAAATAGTTCTGAAATAAAATGTTCTTTCTACAAGGTATTAATAATCATTAAAGATAAAAGGTAAATTTGGAAAGATCTAAATCTTCACTTCTCTCAACAGAAAAATGTTTATATTTGTAGATATCTCTCCATACATACATCTTTCTTTTTTTCTGTACATTATATATATTTTTATCTTTCTACATATAAAGAGAAGCATATATACATATATATACGCGCACGCATGTACGTATATGACAGCTTTACCAAAATGAAATATTTTGAAAGGGTGACTGGATGATAGGAATAGAACCTTAGTCTTGAGTTACATTTCAAGTCATATCAGCCATTTTCATGTATTTCTGTCAGATGTATTTCACCCTATCTAAAGGAAGCATTTCATGTTTGTCTTCCAAAACAACTACTAGAAACATCAATGGTGCTTGTTCCAGCAATACACAATATGCATGTTTAAATACTGGAATATGGGCAGGCTAACACATTGTATTCATCATTATGCTCACAAAGTTTGACTTACCTTGTGTGATAAGCCGATCAACTACAGTTTCAGGAATAAAACCAGTTGAATTCGTTGGGACTATTGCCTGAAGTTCAGCAGCACTCTCCAGTGACGGTGATACAGACTGAATCTAGAAAGACATAAAGGAAACTGGTTGACTCCAGCTTTTATAGAGCAGACTTCTACTTTATTTTGCTCGAACAATGTGGGGGAAGGAGGGAAACAAACCACTAACCCACCAAAATCAACTAACCCACAGAACCAAAAATGATACAAAAATTACTGTTCAAAGTTAATTTGATTAAATTTTTCTCACCATATGTATATATATAAAAATATAAACATCCAATAATTGAAACTATTGAAAGATGTGCAATATGAGCAGCCTGAAACATTTCAGTTAAAAACTGATCAATGCCCATCTTACTGGAAATTCCTCCTCTTCATCCTTCTTTTTCATCCATATAATTGACTCGATCTACATTTGGACTAAGATAGAAAGGCATCACTGAAGCATTTAAACTCAAATTTTTCATGGACTATTTGCTCTACTGAGAACATCAGCACTTGTCCATTTGTACCAGGACACGCTCAGATAAAAATATCACAAGCACATTAGTCATTAAAGTTGAAGTTCCAGAATCTTTCCAACTCTGGGTACTTATCTTAACCTTAGTCCTGTGATCCTTACATGCATTCATTTCACGGTGAAGATATAAGATATTTACATGACAGTAGAAAATTTTCCTGTCATACTACCATGATCCTTCTACCAATTCTACATTATCTATCATATTATTAATTTTGCATGCTTTCAAAAGTTCTTAATGCTCTTGCTACTGTGTTTAAAACCACAAGCTTGAGATCAGAAGATCAGCATAATAACATACTTTTGTGACACGACATGACCTATGACCTGTTTCAGCATATGGGATAAGGTCACTTTTTCACTTCTGTTTTTTGTTTTCTAGCTGGACAATTCACATCAGATAAATTTTCTTCAAGTGTCACTATACTGTGTAAAGAATACAGAACACTGGGGTATACAAGGAAATCCTGAAACAGTCACAGCTCAAAGGATATTAGACTTCCTCACAGTAAGCTTTCTAAGGAATACTGAAATATTTCAAAGGTTTTTTTTTTAAAGTTTTATTAGAATATCAGTTGGAATATTTTTTTACCTAAGGAAAAGTAAAAAAGGGTGAAGGGAGGAAATCGCAGATTACTGTCTTCCTAGCTATTTTACCCTTGCAGTTAGGTCACTGCTTTCCAGGCTTGGCTTTGATTTACTCAGCAGCATTTTGAGATATGGAAATTCTTTACTTAGTCTTTTTTCATTCCCTAGAAGGTTTAGTCCCACTTCGCAATCCCCATCACTTAGGCTTCTATCAGCACATCTTCAATTGAGACCAGAGTCCCCGCATGAGCTAAAAGTTGCCACTTCCATGGTCTAACTCCCTTCTCTCCCCTGTTTTCATCTGGTCTCCCACCACTGTCCATCCTACAATCTTGAATCTTAGTCCTCAAGCATGCTCAGCTGTTTCTCAAAAAAACCGGAAGGTTACTGTAACACAGAAGACAAGCTACAGTAAGATTTGGGGCATATGTCTCAAACTCAGGATTCACATATAGCTTGAGTCACAAACACTAGGACATGCTTGGCTAAATAATTTTCTTATTAGCAAAATTTAGTACCAAATTGTACCAACCAATTGAAATTCAAATTCTGTTTAGATTACACAAATAAAACCCATATTTGCCAACTGAAATAAATTATTTAGTGTTTCATGCTTGCTGATTTAAATAATTATTTAAAATCCATTATTTATATTAGAGGAAATCAATCCATCTTGACACACGGTAAATTCTGCATTTATTCAGCACTACTCTTCAGTTCCAAGCATTCTAAAAAATGACAAAAACCATCACTTATTTTCTTTAAAAGTACAAACCCAAAATGCAACTTCTAACAGTCCATATGGCTCTTCTGCAACAAGTAAAGCCCTAAAATGAATTATTACTATGCTGCGAGTAATCTTAAAGATAATATTATGAATTTATACAAGCTTTCACATATTAGTAAATAATATCTTCTACATTCCACAGCAATTCTTTCTCCATCTTCTAAAACTGTCTAAACATGTTAGGCAAAGAAATAAAAATAAGGTCTTAGATATGTTTAAAAAAAAATCAATAAAAGCTTGATCTGGTTAGAAAAATATCAGCTTCCTCTACTGATGGAACATTTATTGGTAATTGCTTCACAGTGGGAAATGGGTTAAAACCAGAAATTTTCTGCTATCTTAACAGAAAACATACAGTAACACAATGGAGTTGTTTCCACAATGCTCTGCCTTCCAGGAAAGAAAAGATATTACTGCTTTTATAAATCACCTTTGATAAAGATGAACTGGGGGTCTGAGACATTGCATCTAGTAAAGGATATTTACTACTGTCACCATATTCTTTCTGGGAGCAATGAAGCATTCTGTTGCTTAACAGTGAAACAACAGACTTTGGATGGGGGTTTAATTGAGGAAAAGAAAGGGTTGTGTAGAGGGAGAGATGGCAACTGCAGATAAGAACTAACACAAAAGAATACAAAAATTGCCTGACTGGAAGTACAGGAGAAATGTGAGGGTTTTGCTGTTTATCTACTAGATATGAATAAAAGGTCTTTTCTTAACCTCTAGTATAAAAATCCCTCTGGCATTGCTTTAATAGGCTTGCAGTGATTAATTCTATTCAGTTCTCTTTTCAAAGGTTTAAATCACTTAACTGTATAGCAGTCTGGTAACCATGGCTCCAGAAAATAAAGCACACATTTTTATAAAATAGCAAGAAGATTTCATAGAAAAGAATGGCCATGACTTAAAGCTATCTGGGAAATGTCTGTAGATCTTTAACCTGCGCCATTTTTAGCTCAAGTTTTTTAATAACTGCTCATTTTGCTAAGCTGTCCTGGGCACAGAACAGCCCTAGTGTATTTATGGAGCGTGAAGCAAGTCAGTATCTTCATGTTGATTGGTGATTTCAATCATACATACTAAACACAAACACGCTGGTTAAAATAAGAATAAGGATTTGTTCTCTGTAAGGATAACCTGAGTTAATGTTTAAACTATGAATTCTATAAAAGACAAGATTCTTAATCTTCTCCAAATTGGACTTTTGCAGTATCCACATTCCGGTTTAAAGAAAAATAAAGATAAATTTGTCAAGAATCTATAACCACCGAGATCTTAAAGACACTAAATACATATGAGTACTGCATATGAGTTAACAGAGTACAGACAATCCAGCTCTGCTGTTGTCTTTTACACGACCTTGAATCATTGATTTCATTCCCACATCGCCATTCTTTACTCTATAAAATAGGCAAAATTGTCAGTACCTCTGACAGACTGGTTTACGTATTGAAGTAAAAAAAGAATAATTTCGGTTATTAATTTACTTGCTTTTTATTTTTCTCAATTTTACTTTCTGCAAATTAGGAGAAAAATTTGTGGATGGGGAAAAAAAGATGAAGCCAAAAGATAATTTAGATACCGTTTTCACTTAAGGTTTTATGAACCTTTGATAGCAGATAGCTCAATTAAAGTATTGATTACATGAAATCTGAAAAAACAGAGAAAACTCATAGTGTCTTTTTCTTCTTGTCAAAACTTTTTTCAAATATCAAAAAGAAAGAATCCAGCAGACCTTTTCTCTTCACAGAAAAGAAATTCATATAATCCAGTAAAATACATTACTTTTGCTTCTGCAAAGATCTTCAGGATGTAGCTTACTGAAGCAAAAAGCAGTTTCAGCTTCCTAGACTGACATTCATCAAATGAATAGATACGGACATATTTAGAAGAAATTTTTTTTTTTTTCCCAGTGTTATTAAAATATCAGAGAAGACCTTCCAATAGAAACAATAACTCTACTTGGTCTGATAGCTGATAAGTCTCAATTATTTGTGGCTTTTGCCATCAAAACTGTACCATACACACCCACAAAATTTCCAGTCAATAAGACCTGCAGACTCCCTTTAATCTGTGATGGGGATAGCGTGCCATCTAGTGGGCTTGGAATAACTACATCTTCCTACCATCAATAAATAGTATATAGAGACAAACTCCTACAAACTTTGGTAATGGCTTCATAAATGTATTTCTTTTTCTCATACATCCAAATGGAAAGCCTTGGGCCAAACTGTAGGAACATGAAATGTGAAGTTATATAGGAATAAATTGCAAATGTCTGATTTCAGAACAACTTTGAGTTTTTAAAAGTATTTTCAAACTTTACTAGATAGACAGTTAATGGTCATTAACCACCCCCTGAAATACAGTTTGTATTTAGCCTCAGTTCACTTCCCCTATCTTTCTTCTCCTAATTAATACTGACATTGGAACATCAGACCTCTGCATCTTTCCTTCCATTTTAGAAATTCACTGTCACATCTGCACCGGTATTTTTATAAAGATAAGAAACTTAGTTAATAAAAACAAGAGTTTACAGATGCTAAAAAGATCCATGAAGGACAAATGAAAATTAAAAACTTCTATAAATGACAATCAAAGTTTTTCTGTGAAATCTTCATATATATCAGGGGAAGAAGGAAAACAAAACCAAAACCAAACTTGAATAAAACTGTCTTACATTACCTGTAAGAGCGTAATGTTAGCAAATATGAAGTCTATAACATCTTGAAGACTAATAAAAATGAGTGTATCTTAATATTACATTGTGCTTTCCACTTAAATAATTAGTTGTCCATCTGTTAAATGGAATTGTAGAGCTATGCCTTTATGTTAAACCACGATACTACTTTACACATATAAATAAAAATACATTAATTTGATCTAGTAGATTCCAATTTTTATTTCTTTATTTCTTTTTTCAAATTACTGAAGATATTTCCTGTAATGAACTCTCCAACTCTTAATAAGAACTCATGCACAACTTTATGTAGATTAGACACTCAACCCTCATAAGAATTGCTGAAATTTAACTTTTCCCTCAAGTAACATGAACACAAGATGATGAAATTTGTTCAACTTTTATTCCTATAAGAAATTGGCACTCAATTGTTTCCAAATTGCTTTTTATGGAATAAACTGCTTTTAATCAACACAAGATGTAAATAGTTTATTAAGCAGTATTTATATCTACTTCCTGATTTACATGTACTTTCAAGTATTCAAATACACTGCAGTTTATGAAAATATATGACCTTTATCAGGTAATTAATGAATGTTATAAAAGCTTCCTCCACAGCTTGATCTGATATTGCAAACCTACTCTAGAACTGGTGGTATGTATTTAGATTTCTCTTCCTTTGCATTTGCCATCTTGAAAGACAGCATATGTTTACAGCCTTTTATTGCAGCAATCATCCTAGCCAGAAAAATTTTTCAAGTAGCCACCTGCTTTCTTATATTTTTCATCTCTATTTTGGGTCTTGCAAACATTTATGCCACTTTTATATTTTATAAAAGCATTTTCAGAATCCAGAGTTTATTATGACACAGAATATAATTTTAACCCAATGTACTCCTGCAGTTTTGATTGATTAAGTTCTTTAGCCATGTAGTGTACATACAGGTTCACTCTGAAAGAACAGTTTGGATAAAAGCAGCAGAAGTGACAACTAAAGATGGAGATGACTGCATTTTGTCAATAAAGCCAATTACAAAGTACTCTTTAGGGAATATGTCTTGCTGTGAGAAGCTACAGAATTCAGCACTGCCTTATGCATTTAACTAGTCAAGGTAAGCGATTTTATTTATTTTTGCTTAGGTAAATAACCATAAAAGTTCCATTTAGCATATTAAAGCTACTTTAGAGTAAATTTCAATTTAGTTTCAGCTGTTTAATTTCATTTTTGTTTTGTGTTTTGGTTTGGTTTTTTTTAGCATTTGTAAGAGTCCTAATTTTCTTCAAAGCGTTTAATGAACAACTTCGTATTTAAAATAAATAGATTACTCTGCAAGTTACCATAGTTTCCGATGTTGACTGAGAATGTGAAGTTCGGCTTTGACTGGATGGAGCCTTCCAAAGATCAAGAGAATCATCAAAATCTGTAGGAAAAACAAAAAGAAGAATTAAAATTGAACAACATTTTTTTCTTTTTCATTACCACAAAACCACGAGTGAGCCTAACAAGCTTTTCAAAGGATTGTTTCAGTGAAACAGAAAAGTAGCCAACCAGAGTTATCCTTCTGAAGAGCTCAGAATACAAGTTTTCACACATTGTACTGTTGAATTCTTATCCAGCAAATTCCTTGAATAAACAGAAAGTAAATAAAATACAATTTTCAGCTGCAACATAGAATAGTCTGGAAAAAGCTACACTTAGCTCACACTGCAGTAGCATAGCTTTTAGTAATTTGAAATAGTTCAGATTTATTTTTTTAATGTAATAGGAACAAAGCATTGAAGATACTGGGGTCTCACAGCACAAACATAATGAACAGGTGTCCTTGTCTTCAAAAACTTCAAGTTGACATTCTAAGAGGAGGACTTTTAAGAGAACCCATATTCATAAGTATAATGAAGGCAGAATTACTTTGTAAATCTGTTTCACAATAAAAAGTGCTAAAAAATTTATAGCACAAACCTGTTAATAATGGGTTTTGAGGCTTTCATATATATATATAAAACAACAAAGAATAAAGATTACACAGATTCTGAGTGCAAAACCCACAAAAGTAGAAGTCCTATATATATCTCTTAGCTAATTACTAAACTGAGATAACTAATTTTATTTTTAACATAACTTTGCAGATGAGTTCTTTTTATATTCCTGAGAAATGTCAGGAAAAAATGACAAAAATATTTTCAGGAAGATAAACCAAAGCGAGATCTTCTATTAAGAGATGACAAAGGACCTACTAAAAAGCAGAATCAAGTCATTATAGATAAACAATACAATTCTAAACCTCTGAACAAAGGACTTAAGCCTTTCAAGCACTATAGTTTTAGAGATGGAGCAAACATTGTCCTGTCCTCCGTTTTTAAATAAACAAAAATTTGGTTTCTTGTTCCTGAAATATTGTAGATGTTTCTTCCCCATATTTAAAAAATGCTGGATTTTTTTATTATTTACTTTTCAATGACCTGATAAAACGTATATAAGCTGTTCACTGAAAAGTTCTGCAATCCTAGAGTTTGAGCTACTCTTAAACATGATATTGCATCAGCTAACAGAACTACCAAGAGGCACAAAAACAGGACCATGGGAGGAATGAAATGTGTTGGACTGCAAAAAATACATTCATAGATAAATAAAGGAAACCACAGAAGAAATCGAGGATTTTTATGGCTGGAATTTTTTATACTGCTGATGTACTTCTCTGATAATTCAGTGAGTTGACCAAGAATATTTTGTTTCCTTGGGTCTGTCAAAGTCATAACTTAGTAGGGGAAATAGCATTCCTCTTCTGTTCATGCTTCTGCAATGTAAGTTTAAGAGAAGCAGGCCTATGAGAACTGTTTAAATATGCAGTCTTAGAGGATGGAAATACAGAAATCTAGGCACACAATAAAAGAAAGAAACCAAAAAGAATTAACTTATTTTCCACCCCTTGAGCAGTTTTTGCTAATTGAGCTCTCTGAAGAATTTCCTAGCTTTCTAAACCTAAGTTCATAATACATATTTGGACAAGAATGTGGGTTCCCACAATGCATCATACTAAGACATAGAAATACTGTTCAGAAAACAATTAGTCAACATAAGAGTTAGATCTGAGATACTCCAAGGGTATATATACAGGTTAAAAAAAATAAATCAATCCAATCTGAGTATTAATTTGGTAAGTCTGTAAATTAAACTGTATCTGTCTTAGAATGCAGCTAACTTCAGCATATTAGAGTACGCTCCTACTCATGTATCTTTGAAAGTGAACACATCAAGAAACAGGAGTCCTAGAAACAGTCCATATATTTCTTTTTCCTAAACTTTCATTGTACTGGTCTGTCATTAAGTCACAACTTTGAGCGTGGTGAGACACTGGAACGAGTTGCCCAGAGAAGTTGTGGATGCCCCATTCCTGGAAGTGTTCAAAGCCAGGTTGGATGGGGCTTTGAGTAACCTGGTCTACTGGAAGGTGTCCCTGCCCAGGGCAGATGGGTTGGAAGTAGGTGATCTTTGAGGTCCCTTCCAAATCTAACCATTCTAGGATTCTATGATTTTAACTGTAAAAAATATTTTACCCCCAATACTTTACAAGAAAATATATTGAAGAACCAATTACATCTTTTCCATTTGTAACTTTTTGAAGATGTAAATAGCAGCTCAGAGCTTTTCCTGAGATATGTTTAACTAGTGACTTATCTATTCTTAGATCCTTAGAGCAGTATTTTGACTTAACAGCATATTTAAGTTCATGGTTTACATGTTCAAGTTCAGTTCCGTTTTTAGTAAGAATTACTTGAGATAAGCTACTTAAAACTAGAAGTTATTTAAGCAGTTTTAAAATACTACAGGATTACATTAACATCACTTACCAGTTATACCATCTTTTTCTATGATGAGGTGGTCGTCCTTGGAAGAATTCAAATCAAACATATAACATCCTAGGTAACAGTGTTTCACCATCTGATTCACATGTTCATAGAACTGGCAGTGATACAAAAGGGCCTTAAGTGCAGGTTTTCCTGTCTGAGAGAGGCCAGATTCTTCGTCATGTACACAGGGACCCTGAAGATGTGAAATTCATAAAGATCACTTCTTTAAAGGAGTCTCTTATGTAAAATAAACTGTCAAAAAACCCAAGTTAAGCCTAATACTGTGTAAGTGTGTATACACATAGCTGGTTTACAGACTGTAACAAACAGATTCTGCAAATCAAATGTAGGTTTTATTAAGGCTGAGCTAAATCACAATATTTTACAAAAACTGCAATGATTTAGCAAAACAGAAGTAGCTGTTTAGCTCCTGAGAAATTTGTTAACAGTTAAGTAGAAAGTCACTTAAAGCTAAAACTGCATGGTTTTAATCCAGTGTATGTATCAGGAGACTTTACAATTTTCATTTCTCATTTAATTCTACTTACAGATATCAACTAATGCAAAAGTTTTCTTTGGAAAAAGAGCACACATATACTAAGATAAAAGCAAATATCCTGAAAAGGTCATCCTGTTCTAAAGTATACTGCCATTTTACCACATCAATCCAAGTCAATCTACTATCATAAAAGATTTATTTAGAAAACAAGACATAAAAAGAAAGAAATTCTCTTTGAAGAATGGTTTTCAGTGATTTCTTTTTAAATACTGACTTCAGGGAAAACTTTCTCAAGAAGTAGATTTACACCTGAAAAGAAAGACTTCATAGTCTTCTTTCAAATAAACAGTTTGATTTGACTGCCTTCATTACAGTATTTCTCCAGTGTTTTCTATGGTAACAGGAGAAAACAAGAAGTTTTATTGAACTACAACATAACCTGTTTTAGAGTGACCAATAAAAATAGAAGTGTTAATTGGCAAAAGAACCCAGACTGAGAAAAATAATCAAACCAATTACATTCTGCAAGGCAGTTTTAGTAGGCATCTTGCAGTACTTCAAAAAGAAACTAGTTAAAATTACGGAAAGAAAATTTGTCAGCGCTAATTAGAAACTTTCTTTGGCAGTCAGGAAAGAGCAGAGGTAGATGAACTGCAAGTAATTTGAACAACACTATTTGTCCCCAAGAGGCTCTAGAACTCATCCAACCCCTCCATTTACACTGAATACAAGCTTATGTTCCAAGAAAACAAAACAAAAAACAGGTCAAGTAGAAGCAGTAAAACTATTTTGTGTTACAGGGTAAGTTATAACCAGAGTTTTGGATGGCTACTGCTCACTTTTTTTGGTTTCTGTAATATATTAACAGACTATTTTCACTATTTGCCTTTTATGCCAACTAATGGAGAATCAGATAGGACAAACAGTTTGAAGAAGAATATAGCATGTCATATAAACTGTTCATGATGAATTATAAAACTGTACTCGTACACTGTCAGCAATATACTTAGACTGTATCAACTATGATAAATGCATAATTTGAAAATTTTGTTAAATTTAGTCAAAATTTTACTATCCAGAATTGTCTTTGACAGTTAAAAAAGCTATGCCAGACACTTTATTGTACAAGAAGGGCCCTGAAAGAGTTATTCATCAATTACATTCATAAAGTGTTCTGACTTCAGCAATCTTCATACAACGCAGCATGTTGCAATCTTAGAATACTTTACACAGGTTGACTTTACTCATGACAAAAACATTTCCCAAGCAGATCAGCGAGATAACAACACCACTATAGCCATTGTCATGAAAAAACTGGCCTACAAACTCTATTAACAGCCTTTCTCTTTCTGGCCCTATTTGTCTAAGAGATAAAATGAGTTCTATGTTGGCTACAGTACGTTGTTACTATTACTCACCCAGATACTCTTAATAGCTTTCCTTTGAACTTCTCGCATTAAGGGCAACAGACAAACATCTTATTCAGGGCAAGGGAAAAAAAGTAACTCTGAAATATAGAATTTGATCCTCGTAGTATCTTAAAATTTTAATTGTTGTTTGTATTTTCAACAGTTTTAATTTACCAGTTACCATAAACTGTTCTTTGATAATATCTTTCAGCATGAACTGCTCATCACTTATTAAGTGATGAGCAATCTCCATTAAATTGTACTTCTTAATAAGGATCACATTGACTCAAAGCTTCTATTAATTGCAGTGGAATTCATCCAGAATTCTGCAACTAGATTCAATTTTTGTCACCTCACCAGAGTTGTTGAAATGTTCAAAAAAAAAGAAAAAAAAGCAACTTCAAATAGAGTTTATATTGAGAGTTACAATGGCTGCCCCTTGTAAAACCTCCGCTACTATAAGTAGTAATTCTTTACATTCAGATTGATAAAATATAAGTAATAAGCAATACGACTGAAATAAGGGCTAGACTGTTAAGATTACTTGAACTTCTTCCTTTATGATCGGATGTAAAGAAAAGATAAGAAGTACTGTAAAATGCAGCTCTACAAGAAACAGCATAATTGTTGGGGGCTGAATCATAGATAACTTACCCTAATAAAATAAGAGGAATGTCTTTCAGCACTAACTTGATCTTTTGCAGAAAGGAATAGATAAATAGGATATAGTTACATCTGCAGATTTCTTCAAAAAAGAACATACACAGTTCTTATACAGGTGCAATCTCACACATTTGAAGGAGCAAGATGGACAAAAAGAACAGGTATCAAGACCACAAAAATTTGAAAAATGGGGAACTAAGGATCAAAGATCTTTAAGTACAATGAACCAGATTTGCTAAAAGTAACATGAGATGACTGACTTAAGATCAGAACTGGAAAATCTCCAGGGGATCTTATCAGTTTGCATAAATACCTGACGAGAGAAAGTAAAGGGAGAGACATGCTTTTCATTGCTATCCAGTGACAGGACAAAAGTCAATGAGCAAAAGATTGAAATACAGGAAACTGTATTTAAACTTAAAATTTTTTTTCCTTGTGAAGGTAGTGAAACTTTAGAACAAATTGCCCAGAGAGGTTGTGGAGTTGCCATCCTTGGAGGGGTTATGCTTTTAAGAAGCATTTAAGTTGACTTAAGTAACAAGCTACTTCATCTTTGGAAAGGGTTGTTTCTCATAACTTAGTTATTTCTTTCAAAACATTTTATAAACATCGTATTCTTAGAATTTCTCTTTCCTTATACCCCTCAAATCACATTGCATTCCAAGTGTGGGTAAAATAAATGACCAATTTCTATCCTAAAGTGATGCTATATAAGTAAGCAAGTTTCCTATGAACCCAAAGATGCTACATTCATGAAAAACAACAAACATAAAACTAACTTTAGTTCTTTACTTGAGCTTGCTGGAAGTTTGAAAGAAGTTTGTCATATATTTCTCCTTCCAAAATGTCACTTTAGACATAATTTTTTAAGTTTATATTTCATAGGTACACTAACATAAGCTTTTATATCAAATAACGTCTCTCTATGACAATATGACCTTTCTCATTAAATGTAATAGTCACTTACTTGCCAAATACAATCTTTCATGTCTTCTGTAGGAATTGGAATCACAAGGAGATTTTGTAGAATAAAAGCAGCCTGAAAGAAACAAAGGCATCTATATTGCCATCTAGCCGTTAGAGTTCAAAAAAACCCACATCAGATTAAACAGCACATTCTACATATTACTCCATTGCTCATGTTGGAAAAACACATAACCTAAAACCCCTCAGACTTAACCTATGAGAGATGTCATCAGGGCACGGCAAAAGAAAAGGCTGGTAAGAAAAAAAAGATACGGAATCCATGGAATAGAAATCACTAGGAAACAAACTTATTTTTGTATAAAATACTTTCATCACTGTTCCAGGACTGTCAATCCTGTTCAATAAGCATTACATAGCAAGAAGTATTTGAAAAAAATCCCTGAACAGGAAAACCTAGGAACAGTTTATGACTCTTCACTCTATTGTCCTCATTTATTTTTATTTTTTTTTATTCATTAAAAAATAATTGGGGCAATGTGGAGACACGTAGACACATATGTCCCAAACAGTTTCCTTTCTCAACACATGGTATGTGTATTTTTCTAATTTATATTACACGTTTCACATGTATATGTGGGTGGACTGAAATGGCTTTTTAATACTTTTATATTTTGTCAATATTTTGTCAGTATTTGACCCTTAGAAGACTACTAAAATTATTTGGGAATTAAATAAAAAAATGAAGCACACATTCTCAATAGCATTTTGCACAAATAAATTCAAAATATTACTTTGGAATATGTAATTAGTTGAGCAACAGAGCTGGGAAGAAACTAACCCACTATTTGTCACTGTTGTTCTTTCTTAGTCATTGGAAAACAAGAAAACTTTACAACTGGAGTTAATAGAAAGTTGCAAAAAATGTGTACGCAGCTTAAATATAGTATTATAAAGTTCTATGTGCTGTTCTACCAGAGTACAAACTTTCAGTTTAGTGCTTTGGCAAATTAGGTTACCTCATGTCTGCAATGAAGAGATATTTACTACAGATCAGGTGATGGGTTTATGAACACCAAAGCATTCATAAATTGAACAAAACTGCCACTAAAATTTGGGCTAATTTGCTATGCTTTAGCAACCTATTTGTCTCCTGAGTAAGCCTTAGGAGTTTTTATTAGCTCACTTATATTTTTAGATCATTTCTGCTTTTATACTAGTCATCTGTATTTGTTGCCCCTTGAGTAATTCTAAGTAAGAAGCTGAACATTTATTTTAATTAGGTAGTATTCAACATACAAAGCAGTAGATGTTTGCAGCATCAGAGAACAGATATATGGAATACAAACTTTGAAAAAAATAATCTTTCCTCCTTAATGAAAAAACCTTGACAATATAAAACAGCAGAAGAACATAAGAAACATACCTCCCTGCGTACCATGCTACATTCAGATTGGTCCAGAAGGATATTTATCACCGTTCCCCAAAGCCCTCCTGAAATGTTCTGGCAACTTTCTGCTAAAGCAATACATCCCATTTCAAGAGATGTAAGAGCTGATCCTATTCCAAGTGCTGTAAATCTGACCTAGTACATACAAGCACAACACAAAGATATTTCTTACAGTAATTAGCAACACATTTTTAAATTATTAAGTTGTATCAACTGAATCTGGAGTTTAAGGGAATTCACTTAAAAAGCAACCTCTTTTCCTATACTTCTCCGCCCCTATACTCATAATCACAACTATGTGTCTGTAAAAATGTCAGAATTAATAAAATAGATAATTAAATATAATTAAAAATACTAATAGTCTTCAATAGTCTTCACATTTTACCACTTAAAAGTAGTTCCATTATGCAAACTCATATAATTTAACAGATTTGCATCAAATACCTTTACTCTAAATTTGTAGTTCATGTAAATGTTTCTGTTTTGCAGCTAAATGACAGCATTGTCAATGACAATTGCCTATGCATAATGATCATGAGTGACTAATGAAAGCACAGAAGGCAGAAGATGTAGGTAACTATTTCTCGGAGATGTTTTTAAGGAGAATGTTTCCATATCTTTACTGTTATTTAGGATATAGTCAGTAACATTTTAAATAATGCAAAACAGTAGTTTCAATATTAAATAAATTAATGAAACAAAAATTTTGCAAATACTTCAGGGTCAAAATATGATATCAACTGAACATTGCATTAACTAACCTCAGGGTCTCTATCTACCCATAAAGGAACCAGCCATGCCAGCCCTAGCTGAGAAGCAACTTGTTCTTCACTGGTATCATAAGGCAAAGACCAGAGAGATATCCAGTCCTGATTAGAAAATAGAAAATAAATAAATACATTATTTTACAACTCTTTCAATGCCACGCCATTCTACCAAAAGTCTGAGCTACCAATTACATACTAGAGCACTTTAAATGCACACAATGCTGATATTCCAAGAAAAAGATGTAGATTCTGTCTCTATAAACACATCCTTAATCTGCTGACTTCACGTACTGAACAAAAATAAGTTTGTATCGTCTTCTTCATAGAATTAGGACAGCAGTGCTAAAGAGAGATTAAATATTTTACTTTAAATACTTGGATAATAATTTCCATTCAAAATTTACTTCTTCATAATTCATTCTTTTTATTTAATCACATGGCAGGTGCATGAAGAAAGTCACGCAGACTACCACATACTACTTAGCTGTAAATTGCATGAAATCATACTTGAATTTGCAAATTAATTTCTTTAATTCAGGTTTAAAAAAACCCACATACCTACAAAGTGCTCTGTTTAACCATGCAAGAACAATGCATTAAGTTCATAATGAATCATGATACCTAAAATTTTATGTTTGTGTCTTCTGACCATCTCAGTCCTGTATATTTTCACACAATAGATGACTGATGTTTCATTTGGAGCAGACCATTTTCCATGGATCTTTTCAATACACACAATATTAATTACAAAAAGCATAGTATTTTACAATCTTTGAATTTGGGGAGGGAGGGCATTAACATACAAAGTGAAATACAAAACATAGGTCAGCAAAGCAAGACCAATGAAATGATACCATAGCAAACAAACAAAACATTGCAGCAATTCTAGCATGCCCTAAGTATATGCTCTATTTCTCATGTACTCCTACATGAGAGTAAGAGCTCTCAAGTAGTACTCCTACTCTGTAAGTAGCTTCTGTCCATCAGTATGAGCTAAAGCATCTTGTATCTGACTTAACAAGGTGATTCTTCTAATAATGTGGAATGATAGTGGATCATAATACTGCTAATGAGCAAAAAATAACTTGCTTTAACTAGTTTTAAATTCAAGTCATTAGATTGTGCATTTTAAGTTAGTATTAATTATATTAATTTTTTTAAAAAAATCATAGTTATCCAGTCTAACTCTTGTATAACACTACTTGCACAGAGGAAGAAGACTAATTTTGTATTTCTCTTTCCATAAGATTCAACACTAAATCCCATGATGGTAAAGAACAGCCAAGATTTAAAATTTCTTTGAGATTATAAATTATTAGTATAGTCTAGACAGTAACGCTGTTGTACACACAGATTATGATTTATAGTCACAAAAAATGCCACCGATCATTATGCTATTATACATATTATTCTACGAGACTGATATAAAAAAAAAAAAAAATGCATCCTTCATCCATGCATTTATGAGCTAATTCTTTGGAGGCTACAGTCTTCCTGCAGTGTATTTAATACTCTGTCCCCCTGCAATTTTAATAAACTTTGTCAGCACTTTGTATCTTGAAGAAGGAGTACAGACCTGAAGAAACAGACATCTGGAATTTGGAGAAGCAGGTATACTGCTATTTCTAGTTACATATGTATTTATTTCTAGTTACATATGTACTCGATCATATAGAAAGATATTCACTTGTGGCTATCACAGATATTAATAAGAATGGATATTAATTCTCCAAAATGATTACACTAAATTGTTGAATTTCTTTTAAAATGGCCTTCATCCTGAAGCAGTTTTCTAAACTCTCAAAGATTTAGCTCTCAAAATACACACATGGACACAAAACACAGATGTAAATTTTGCTAAGTAATGACAGCTCCTTTTATAAGTGAGATAGTAATTCTTTCATGTATACATATATACACACACGAAAGAATACACAAATGTATGTGTAACATATGTTAAAGAGCCTGTTACCTATACAAGTGTGAAGAAATAATACTGTTATAAATCCTTAAATTTATTCATCCTACATAAAATCCTGATTTCTCATATTTTATGAAAAGAAAATTATACCTGATGCTGATAGAAGGTCTTTCTAAAACCACAGAAATAGGTGCAGAATTATTTCAGTAAGGTAGAATCTTTAGCTTTCTTTTATACTGTACTCTATTCTATTCATTTATCTAACATCATACACCAAACTAGTTTACCTGATTTTTTTTTTCATTTTTAGTATCTGCTGCAATGTAAGACATCTTCCCCCACAGCATAAGAAAATTCATCATTTAACTTTAGCATTAAAATATACCAGTGCATAGCCCTCACAAATTACAAGATAAGGACAACTGTAATGCACTCACTGGATCCTTGGCTTGGGCTATCATTTCATGAGATAAGTGAAGCAAGCAAAGAACTGTACTTTTCGTAACACCTTTTCCCATGAAGGACATAGCATTTCCTCCCCATTCAACATAAAACGATGAGATGACCTAGGGATGGGGATACAAGTTCATGGTAGCTTTAGTGTAAGCAGTATATAGGTAGACTACAAACTGTCCTACAAGTTACTAAATCATAATTTAAACCCATGAAAAGATGGCAGATTTTTAGCTGAATTTTAAGAATTTATTTATTTATGAGTCATTTGGTCATGTGATAGCTTCCTATATGGCTAAACCTCTGAAGTTCAATGTTTTTTATCTGCCCCTTCAAATGAAGAATGCAGTGGAGCTTAAAGACTGTGTCTCTTTTTTCCATCAGAAATATGGTTACCATCTTTATACAAAATGTCCTAACACTTATCTGGTTGCTATTCTTATCATTAAGAATCAGAAATTAATTAAAACTACTTTAAAACTTTTTCAAGCCTCTTCCAAACTAAAAAGAAAACTTCTAAATGTACCTATATTACTGAATAGTTGTGAAACAATCAGAAAGCCAGATCTATGCTTTTATTACAGTTTTAAGATGACTAGAGTTTTCAAAAGATGTAATTTTAGGAACAAAAACTAATTACCTATCACATCTATGGACTTAGCAAACAAATAGGAACACTCAAAACAAGAATGAAGTTTTGGCTTCCCAACAACTGCAGCAACTTGAAATACCTCTTTTATGCTTTCTTGGTATTAGTAATGTGTCTAAAGAGTTTCTGTTCCCCCAGACCCCCTTTAACGCATATATTTTGCCTGTGGGAGAGATCTTGGATTTTTCCTCTTTTTCTTCTTTTTTTTTTTTTAAAAAAAAAAAAGAAAAAGAAAGGAAAAAAAATGCACACCAAACCCCCATACATCTGTTTTTCATCTTGCTTAAACTATAGCCACTTTATGTTACCTCTTAAACAGGGGATGAAGGCACACACACTACAACCTATCATATTAAGTACAGATACACATCACTCAATCTAGACTCCATGTTTTCCCTAGTTACTTAGCAGAAAAAGCATCTTTTCTGTACCTATTCCTAGTGATGATATTCACTAAAAGTGCATCCTAAAAATTATAGTGTCATTAGTTACACAGTTCTTCACAAGCATTCAAACCAAAAGCTAAGTGATAAAATAAGCTACTTACTTCAAGAAGACCTGTTAAATATTTCTTACAAATTGTGACAGGTTCAACTGCAGCAGAGTAGGTACTCCAGTCTGGAAGGGCGGTAACATGAACCATTCCTCGTAATGTTCTCTCCAGTGAAGGAAGTCCATAAAAATGTGGTGCATCTGTTAGCCTTAAGCATTGTAGCAGCTTCAGAGCCAGCTCGGTTCTGAAAGAGCCAGCAAGTTCCAAGCCCTCTCTGGTTTAATTGTAAAAAAAAAAAAAAAAAAAAACCACAAAAAAAATCAACTCTCAACATGAAGCTATTATAATGAATCATTTTACAAGAGGCCAGTGCCTCATTCTTCTTACTGTTAGTCTATGAGTCTCGGCACCTCAATTAGTTACTGTTGCCTTATGCACAGAATAACATGGAATTAAATTTGACATTTCTAGCCTCACCCAGGTTCTGAAAGCATAGTATTGCACCTGATTATAATAGGGCTGCTTAACCAAAATGGGACAAATTGGAGATAACTCTAATTATTAAGAAGCATGTTGAATAAAGAGAGAGAGATTGAAGATGATGGATAACTTGAAATGTTGCAAAACTTATGAGCTACACTTATGTTCGGTCTGGTTCAAGAGACAAGTTTAAAAATATTTCCTGCAAAATATCATCAATCTAGAATTCAGGTAGATAGAAAAGATAGAAAGTGTGAGATATAACTAGCAGGGATTTCTATAATCCTCCCTTTTCCAGCTGTCAAAATTTTTAGAAAATTAATAACTGTGTGGGAAGAATGAAGGTGGTAACATTTTGAAAGTATCTTTACAAACAGTTATGTTGTGGCACTTACACAAACAAATGTTATCTTAAGCTGCAATTTTAGTATCTCTTAGAATACACTTGGACAGAGAGATTTAGTGTGGGAAGATGTTATGTTACAAAATTGAAGGAAAAAGCTAATAGAAATTGGTTTCTGTGTTTGCCTGATAGAAAAAGGTTGGGACTTCTTGCTGGAAGTAGCTATCCTAAATAATCACTAATGTGCTCTGATATACTGTATTAAGCCAAAAAGGAGTTCAATGAAAATAAACAGTTGTTGATATTTCAAATATTTCAATGTTTTACTTTGCTATAAATAAATGCACAGTCAACCAAGTTATCGTTTGCTTGTGCAAATTTTCAGCAGTGAAAAAGAAATAGCCCATCTTCTCCCTTCCATCAGTTTAATTATTATTTGCTGAAAAAGTGACTGCTAGTACATACTCTTCCAAGTTTCCCAGTTCATTTCCTAATTTTATGGTGAAAAGGTGTATATAAATGTTGAACTTCACTTCAAGAGGACTATACTCCATTTTTACAGTTTAAAATTATTGAGTCATGATGCAATTCTATTCAAATTCTGACCGAGATACAGCAGCAGCAGGTATTATGATCCCCCATCAGAATTACACAGGCAGGTCCATTTACACTGTACCTGTCAGTCACTGACACAGAACAAAACAACAACATGTTAAAAAGACGAATGAGTTCTTTATCCAGTTGCTGCCTGACAGCCGTCTGTATTTCATCTATTTCATCCCGCACTTGGGATTCTGATCGCACCAGGAGGTCCAAAAGAGATTTTGGTTTCTAAAAGAAAAGAATAAAAATACATTATGCATTGTTTAAATCCTATTTTAATACTTACACTAAACCATTTTTCTGTTGAGAGCTTGCAAATCACACACATTATAAATCACAAATTCCATTATTATTTTACTAAGAAGCATTTCTATAAAAAGCACAGTAAAAAAATTCCTATAATTACCAATTATTTGAATCTACTAAACATCATAAAAGAATGTACTGTAAAGGCCTTTAAAATCTCCTGGTATTAAGCCATGATACAGTGTATTTTGAAGCATGAAAGAAAAATCAAAGTTATATACAACAATAACCTGCAATTAAAAAAAAAAAAAATCACAAAAAAATACAAGAAAATACTAGTAGAAATATTAGTTCAAGATGTATCTTGTATGTCTCAGTTGCTTAAAAGACTTAAAATCATGTGATATAAACATTTTATACTAACATATTGAATGGGCCATACTTACAAAATTTTATGATTCCCCGTTAGCCGTATAAAATCAAGTACCTGAATTCTATAAGCAATTGAAATGAAGTCTACTAGCATTTTTTTCCAAATGTTTTCATTTCTAAATGTTTAGATTGTATTTTAAAAAGCAAAAACATAAGGGCATGCAGACTGTACTTAACATATGATATCCCTTGTAAGACCATAAATGATCTTGCAAGTGGGCAGTATGTCCTTGCTTTGTGAAGCACAGTACTTTGCAGACTTCTAAAACTGAAGCCATCACATTTATCTTTGGCTTTTAACTGTTGTTTTTATACAGCAAGACTGAGTTATATTTTGAAAAAAAGTTGTTTTCTACTGCTTCATGATGTTCAGTTCTTATTTGTTTTTATACTTTCCAATTTTACAAATCTTAAATAAGAGAGAATGAATTCTCTCTAAAATTTGAGAATGAATCTCTCAAATAGAAAGCACAAGAGTCTAGAAAAAATGAAAAGAAAGATATGACATCCTTTCAATATTATATATGCTTTTTGACAACAACTGCACTGTACACTCATATACCTTCCTCATGCTTATAAAAATATTTTTCCTGGACATATTATAACCATTTCCAATCAAAACTGAAGTGACAGACACACTGAAAGCAAAAAAATTTCTGTCCTAACTTTCAATTCTTATTCTTAATGTAAGACAGATAACATTCATTTTTATCTCTTTGCCAAAGAGAAGATGCCCACGCCTGTATGGAACCTCATCCTTTTAGTTACATAGATAATACATATGTAGTTATGTAGCTAAGCTTACATTATACAGCTGTCTATGTATGCAAACATGTGTATGTATAGTTACATAGTTAACCATATCATATAAGTATATATAGCTATACATGCATATAGACCTCTGCATAGCTAACTACAGTTACATGGCTTTATATAACCATATTACCACAGTTAACTACAGCAGAGCAAGGCACACAAAGGTAGATATTTGCTTTTGGTAAGTATATTTGAATTTAGAGAAACAATTTGTATAAGCAGTAAAGAAGAGAAGGAAATTTACTTTTCTTCAAGCTTCCCGAAACAATAAAACCATAGCACTGACCACAAAATAGCAAACGTTAATACCATCCTATTTCTTGCTTTTGTTTAAATAAGTTGTTTTCCTTGAGGAACTCAACAGAAACAAACCAGCCAACCAGTTCAGAGTTATATCATTTCTTACAGTCTACAGCTAACTTGTTGGGCATATTCTTACATTTTTAAGCAATGATTTCAGGATCCACTTTACATGGTCTGACTCCAAACTTGATCTCTGCTCTCTAAGCAATTTGTTTAAAAATCTTAAGACATCTACCAAAAGCTTCTCATCCTCCACAGAAGCTGGAAGCACTTGCAGAAACCTGCAATGCGAACAAAAATATTTACTTTCATATTTGTAGCATCTTAAAAGAGAGTTTAAGATCTCAGTCTAATGGTACTGGTCACCTGCAAACGTGGAATTATAGAGTAAATATGTATAATATTACATATATTTAAATATTTTTACATAAAATATTGACTACATATTAAATTATACTTATATACTATTATACATTTATTGTGTATTATTACCATATAAAATTAAGTACACTAAAAATTGTATTTAGTATTAGTAAACATGGAACTGCATATAGTAAAAGGTAGGAAAATCTGAACAGGGCCAGAGACAGGAAAGAAAAAAGGTAATTAGCAATTAAATACTAGCAATTAATAATAATAGCAAAGCCTACCTACGCTTTTAAGTAAACATTATTTTAAATACAGGATTATTATTTGTTGCCAGTTTTGCATATGTAAATTAGAGAATCGCATCGTCATTGAGGTTGGAAGGGACCTCTGGAAGTCACCTGGTCCAACTTCCCTGCTCACACAGGGATGCCTCAAGCCAGTTGCTCAGGACAATGTCCAGGTGGCTTTTGAATATCAGTCTCTTGAGGCAACCTGCTGCTGCTGCTTGGTCACCTTCACAATAAAGAAATGTTTCCTGATGTTCAGAGGGAACATCCTGTGTTTCAGTTTGTGCCCATTGCCTCTGCTCCTGCCACTGGGAACCCATAGGAAGGGCCTGGCTCCATCTTCTTTATACCGTCTCTTCAGGTATTTGTACACATTGATAAGATCCCCTCTCTGAGCTTTCTTTTCTCCAACTAGTCCCAGTTCTCTCAGCCTTTCCTCATAGGAGAGATGCTCCAGTCTTTCATCATTTTAGTGGTGCTTTTCTGGACTCTCTCTCCAATATGTCCATGTCCCTCTTGTAGTGGGGAGTCCAGAACTGGACACGGCACTGCAGGTGTGGCCTCGCTGGTACAGAGCGGACAGTAAGGATCACCTGCCTCATCCTGCTGGCAGGACTTGTCCTAATGCAGTGTTAGACTTCTTTGCTGCAAAGGCACATTGCTGGTTCATGTTCAGCTTGGTGACCATCAGGATCCCCAGGTCATTTTCTGGAAAGCTGCTTTCCAGTTTGGTGAACTCCAGCATATATTGGTGCCTGGGGTTGTTCCTCCCCAGATGCAGGACTTTGCACTCCCCTTCGTTGATCTTCATGAGTTTTCTGTCAGCCCACTTCTTCAGCCTGTTGGGGTCCCTCTGGATGGCAGCACAACCTTCTGGTGTATCAGCCACTCCTCCCAGTTTTGTAACTGAACCAAAATTGCTGAGGGTCCATTCTGCCCCACGATCCCAATTATTAATGAATACGTTGAACAGGATTAGACTCAGTGTTGATCCCTGGGGCATATTGCTAGTTACTGCCTTCCAACTGGACTTCATACAACTGATCACCACCCTCCAAACCCAGCCATTCAGCCAGTTTACCATCCATTTCATTGTCTAGTCATACAGTGCTTGCCTCATCAGCTTGTCTACAAGGATCTTATGAGAGATGGTGTCAAAAAGCCTCCAGGAAGTCAAAGTACACAATATCCACTGCTCTACTCATCTACCAAGCCAGTCATTTCATTGTAGATGTATATCAGTAGGCTGGTCAAACACAACATCCCCCTGGTGAATCCATACAGACTGCTCCTGATGACCTTCTTGTCATTCATGTGCATGAAAATGGTTTCCAGGATTGGCTGCTCCATCCCCTTCCAAGGGATCGAGGTGAAGCTGACTGGCCTGTAGTTCCCTGGGTCCTCCTTCCTGCCTTTTGTGAAGATAGGCGCAACATTTGGCCCATTCTCAGGCATCTCTCCCAATCATCTTGATTAATCAAAGTTGATATAAAATTATATCAGCCAGGATATACTTATGGGTGCATCCCATCATGGCCCATGGATTTATGCATGTCCAGTTTGCCTATGTATTCCCTAAACTGATCCTTGCTGTCTTCCTTGCTCCAGAGTTTTCCCTGGTCTCGGGGACCTGGAATTCCTGAAGACTAGCTTATCTTGCTAGTAAAGACTGAGGTGAAGAAGGCATGCAGGACCTCAGCCTTTTCCATATCCTTTGTCCCTGGGACATCTGTCCCATTCAGCAGCAAGCTCATTTTTTCCTAAGCCTTCCTTCTGTCATCTATGTACCTGTAGAAGCCCTTCTTGTTGCCTTTGACCTCCCTTCACCAGATTCAATTCCAGGTGGGCTTTCAGCTTTCCTAACTGTGCCTCTGCATGGTCAGGCAATATTTCTGTATTATTCCCAAGTTACCTGTCCCTACTTCCACCCTCTATAGACTTCCATTTTATCTTAGAGTTTTGCCGGGAGCTCCTTGTTCATTCATGCAGGCCTCCTGGCATTTTTGCCTGACTTCTTGCTCAATGGCACAGACCGCTCTTGAGATTGGAGGCAGAGATCATTGAATACTAACCAGCTTTCTTGGGCCGCTCTACCCTTCAGGGCCTGATCCCATTGGACACTAACAATGAGATCTTTGAAGAGGTCAAAGTTTGCTTTCCTTGAAATCCAGTGCTGTGATCTTATTTTTCGCCCTCCTCCCTCCTCTCAAGATCCTGAGCTCTACCACCTCACGGTCACTACAGCCAAAGCTGCCTTAGACCTTCACATCCCCAGGGCGCCCTCACTTGTTTGTGAGCATGAGGCCCAGTAGAGCACCTCTCCTTTTTGGCTCCTGTCACCTGTACCAGGAAGTTGTCACTGATGCTCTCCAGGAACCTCCTGGACTGCTTATGCCCTGCTGTGTTGTCCCTCCAACAGACAGAGGGAACAATTATATACATCAGAATCAGAGGTGCATGTACAATCAATTCCATAAATTTGAAAATATGAAAACTAGGAAATTTACAATTTAAGCATCATAATCTTTAATGGATTTGTGTAGTCAGTATGCTTACCTGTTTATCGCTTTTTGCCAAACAAAGCACTTCAAAGTGGTTCCACAGGACCCAGAACTGCATCTCAATGCAAGTCTGTCATTCAGGACATAAAAATTAAGCCTAGTAAGAGCTGTCCTAACATCCCTGTGGGATACTGCCTGAACGATTGAATTAAGGCAATCCTGCAGTCCATAGTTTGTGTGAGTTATGTTGAGTATAAGAATGTCTTCTGAGGACAGTTTTAGTGAGTCCAAAAATCTGAAAAGGTATACAAGAAAAACGATTAACAGCCAGTATCTTTACAAGCTATTTCAGCAAGCGTTGACTCCTTCATTTCCCGGTTCAAATGAGAAGACAAAACATAGGATTAATTAACAAAAATAAATTTTTAAGTAAATTTTTGTCCTCCTTCCCCCTCCCCTGCCTCCTCCAAAAAACCAAAAACCAACAAAAACAACAAACAACGCCACCCCATTTAAATCCCAGGCTGCTTAAGTTCTTTGGAAAAATGGCACCTCTCAAAAAGTTACTTGAAAGGTGCTATTGTTTGTAATAAATTTTTCCTCCACCCTATTGTAAATGTTGACCATTTGGACTATAATATTTTCCTATTTTCTTTTTAAGGGATTGCTTTGTTTTTGCATGAGGGAACTTCAAATGAAAATGATTTATCAAATCAACAACTGCAAAGTTTCCAATGGCTCAGAACCACACCGTTTACTAATAAAACTTGTAGGACACCTTAAAGGACACAAGCAAAAACTGAAAAATTGTGAAGATGGACAGAGAAATGATGCTTAATGAGGAGCTAACCAAAGGACATAAAGGACATTTTTTCATTATCTACATAATTCTTAGATTTACCATTAAAAAGAATAATTCTGTGAAATTTAAATCCCCAAGGAAAGAAAGAGAAGAGAAAAAGTCTTGTAACTATAAAAGGGAAAAAAAAAGACAGCTCCCTAAAAAAAGCCACAATGACTACAAGAAAAAGAGCCACTGAGCCCATTTTAAATTGTTTGAAATTAGTTTGGCCATCAATACAAGTTGTATCAAGCTCTTGACTTCCTGTATAAATGCAATTTAGGTGAAACATTAGCTGTGACAACATATCTACAGCCTCTTGGGATGTGATCCTTTACGTTTAAAAAGATAGCATTCTCAAACAAGTAAAAAAAACTTGAACTGCTGTTTGAAGTTGAAAGCCTATTTAAACTTGATGGAATCCGCTAACTTAATTGAAATACATTGGGATTTAAAATCAAGATAAAATGACTCACGTTTCTGCTTCCTTCTCATAATTTACCAGTTGCAATAAATTTTCAATCCCATGGTACCATGAGAGATTCCAAGCCATTTTAAGCATATCTGACAGAGGTTTCATAGTCAAGCACTCAGAAGACAATGGCACCACAACAGTATTAGGGCTAACTACATGATGAGCAGTGATCCTGACTGGGAGATGATACCTTAAAAAAAAAAAAAAAATTGAAAAGTGGGGTTTGTTTTGTTTTTTAAATTAAGTGCTCTATAATAGCAAGCTTTTAAATTTACAAATAAAGTTTTGAAACTCTTTTTCAGAGAACAAAGATTTGAAGAAAAAGCTCCATGTTTAAAAATGCAGACAACTTTGAATTTAACACCAGACGTTTCCCTTAATTCTCCTACCTCCGTACTTCAGGGAGGACAGTAAATGTAAAGAAGCAAAGTTAACTGTAAAAAAACAAAACACAACAACCACCCTCCAAAAACCCCTCCACCAAAAATAAACCACCCACACATACCTTCTAACAACAGCAACAGGCAAACTAAAGGCAGGTAGGCTGCTATCATTAATGGTTATGCCATCAGCCCTGCAAGAGATTAAGTTATAGCTATTATTCCCTATGTTAAGCTTCCGTTTCCTACTAATGCTACACTTATTATTTCTTTATTATTCAGATATAGCTGTATTTTTTCCTCTAGCTAGCCCTTCAGTAACTCACTGATGAAAAATTTTTATTAATAAATATTTCTTCGTTATTATGCAATACTAAGATAGTTCTTAGAACAGACATACAGAATACTTGTTGCAGACATGCTGCACATAAAAAAAAAAATTAAAGTTAACATACCACAGCAAATACTTGATTCCTTTTTTCTATTAAAGAAAATGCATACATTATAATTCTTTTCATTATAGCTCATGTGTGTGAATTCTAAAAATTTTTTTTTAATTATATGCAAATTTCAAATAATAAAATATCATAAACTGAGGTCTGTTGTTTTAAGGACAACTCCTAAAAAGCCAAATAGGAGAATTCTAATTAAGTTTAAAAAACCATGCCTGCGGCTAGGTTATTTTATTTGTGCAGTTTCCATTTATAGAAAAGATGGATTACAGACCAATCAGGGGTTTTGAAAAATTAAAGTAAGCTTAAAATTAACACTGATGTACAAAGTATTTAAACTGCAAAATTATGCCATGTAGACCTATACAGCATGCAACCCAAATATTGAAGCAATTTGTTTGGCCTACAAATATGCAATTTTGGATATATAAAAGTTTGAAGCATAGTTTCTTTGGATATATATAAAAATGTATTTTCATTAAAACCTTAAAATTTTGACTAGAGAATGAAATAACTTTTTCCATACCACGTTTCTGTTCTTGCTACTTCATCAAACAACAGAAGACAAAGCAATACTGTAGTTTCAGTTACAACAGCACGATCATTTTGGAATATCAGGGAAACTAAATGCAATAAAGATTTAAAAAAATATGTTAGGAAAACATTGATATTAATAATACATAGAAGGACACTGGTTAAAAACAACTGATTTCCACAGTCATTTTGCCAACATCTTCAACAGATACCACAACACAGGTAACACTAGCATACAATGGTATACCTTTTGAATATTAGAGACTACGAAGCAATCCAAAGTTCTTAAGAAGTCTTTTGATTAAACATCTAACTGTATTTCACACATTTTCTTTCCACATATGTATTAAGGTCAAAATAGAATCTTTACCTCTGAATAGCGAAAGCAGTAAAGATAATTGCTGTGCTAGGGACAGACGAACAACTGGATCAGCATATACAAGTTTGCGTAACAGTGTTAGACATGGTAACACTATGGATTCCATAAGCTTCAGGAACAGAGGAAAAAAAATATTTAATACAGATAACAATTAGGATAATGTATGATGAGATGCTTAATACAAACTGTCATACTATGAAGCAATACATTCCATCATTTATGGTAGAGGAACCTAGAGCTTTCTTAGACAAGCACATTTCATCCAGACAAAAACTGCATGTTCATTAGAAAATATTTATTCAATTCTGGTGTTATTTAATTAGTAATTGATGATCATTTTATTGGTCTCTGGTGTCACACCACAATTATAATGTTTGTATTTTTAAGAAGCATATATGTGAGCTGAAGGATTTCCAAAAAACCCCAAATATAAACAACCATATAAGCTTACTCATTTTTTTTTAAATGCAAATAACTTATTGTATCACATTCATTTTCTGGGTTCCAGTCTTTCAGATCAAGAAACCTAAGAAGGGAAAGCAGCTTGCTAAAAGTTACAGTATCAGTGAATGGCCAAAAATATGACAAAAGTCACTGCTCCTAAGAATGAGAAGACAGTATGTCTTTCACAGTACCATTACTTTGCTTGTTCTGCCTTTAAATGTTATTTTGTAAACTACATCACCAAATATAGTTTAGTTTAATATTGAATAAACAAAAGCCCTGCTTATTTAGTATGGAAACAGTCTTTTACACAGCTATATATAAAGCCTTATTTAAATGGTGCTTTTTCTGCCTACCACATCTGTTGTCTTTTTCTTGGTAGTCACTTTTCTAAAAACAGGTAAGGTCTTTTGTTTCTTTTTTGTTTGTTTTTGTTTTCTATTGATTTTAGGATGAAATCAAAAATCATTTGAGGGGAGAACCAGAATCTGGGCTATATTATCTCTGGATAACGTCCTAATGACTTATTTAATCAAACCTACATGGTCTTCCTTTGACCTAATGAAACTTGCACTACTTTGTGTTTAGACTAAGCTATATCAAACAAGAGGAGAGCAGTGCTCCTACTTCAATTTTTTTCTATTCTGGTGAATAGCTCTGGTGAATAGCTTTTCTATTCTGGTAAATGGTGAATGTACATTTTCTTGGGAAGTAGTTTGAACTGCCAGAACTCGAGAGCACTAAGGATGGGACCTCTACTGGTTGTGTTAAAGAGGTAGGAGTAAGACTGCTTAAGTTATTTTGCAGAGGAAACATTTTACCATTATTACACAGAGTAGATCATTTGGGATCAAAAACTTCTACCAACACAAACATATTTCTGAATGCTAACACTTGAAGAAGTGGAATTTCATATACAGCTGTATATGAAATTATTTATACCTGAAACTCAATCTGACGTGTAGCTTCCCATTTACAATAACATCTCATTATGTTTAGAGACTATGAAATACAGTGTAACACACTTTTTTTTAAGGTCATTAAAATTTTTTTTTAGTCTCTACTGAGAAAGCTTCAAGGAAGTTCTGTTATATTTCTGAACCACACTAAACATAGTTCTCTGGCTGACTGTTCTCATAGGTAGGCAAACCAGTCTTCTTTTGTTAACAGAATCTTAGCATTATCAAAAATACAATAAATAAAACACGTATTGCAATTAAAATTGTTACTAAATATTTGTATTCTGTGCAGAATTAATGCATTAATGAATTGTTCTGCGTTATAAGTGCAGAAAAAGGCAAATTCTACTACTGTCATGCTGTGCAACGCTTGCAGAAGCACTTTTAGCAATAGTTTTACCTTGCCATCCACATGTATACATTCATTAAGGTAAGACAAAATCTTTTCTATCACACCCAACTTTTTCACAGTGCCATGCATTTTGATATCTGTAGGAAAAAAAAAATATGAAAGAATCACTGGTTCTGCACCAATTTAACATTAAGCTTCTTTCTGCAAGATCACAAACTCTTGCTGTTAAGAACAAGTTTCCAAAACTGCCAATCAGCAGGGCAAGAACAGCTCTAGCACTACCAAGGCAAGCCTCCACAAGCCTTGCTATCTGACTATAGTAACCTCTTGAACAGTAGACATATCTTGAACAGACACATATCTTAAATAACTTCCCATAAGAACTTCATGTTCCACAATTACAGCAATCCCCAGTGCAACTCAATTTCAGTCAAACAAGGATTGATTGCACCTGTGATGCAAAGTTATGATGTAAGTGACTGATCATAAAGAATAAAAGGAGGAACATTTTCCCTGCAAACATATTAGATGAAATGCCACAGGGAGTCTGCCTCTTGATATTGAAAGAGGGTATAGTCGTGAAAGATTAGCTTGAGTTTACTGAACCCTCATTCACACAAGCGACATTTCAATCCATTTTAGCTGCTGTTACTACTTAAGCTAACTCAAAATGGAGGAAGAAATTCAGAATGATAGAAGTTATTCGCTAAGTATAAAATTCCTTTGGCTAGCCTGTATAATCTAAGAATTAACTTTCTGAATTAAAACATAACACCACCAAAAAAAAAAAAAAAAAATATATATATATATATTTGATATTGACCATCACCTCTCTCACTCAAGACCGAATATTTGAGTTAGCAATAGCAACAAATTTGAAGCACCATTAGTTCTGAGACAGATCAACAAATTGGCAAACATTAAAGAGGAAAAGCAGAAAAAAAGCTCTTGCACGGCTTACTCCTCTATTACCCAAGGGAGCTGTTTTTTAGAATAAGACAACCACTTCGTATTCTTGAGGGCAACAACAAAAAATAACTATTTTTTTTTATATAAATTGGCAGATTATCCACAATAGTGTTAAAGTTCTGGTCCAACAACACAGATCAAAATTACAAAGAGTGTCCTTAGTAGAAACATACAGAAAACCTAGCAAAACTGCAAGCTCACACAATGATCAGCACATGAACATAAATTTTTTGAAGAATTTTACCTTCTAAAATGATAGCTAGCTGCTCAGCCGCAGACTTTCGTAAAACTAGGTCAACAGCATCAGAAGTAAAGATGTCATACAGCTTTTCAACAGTTTCTGCCTAAAAGTAAAACTATATTAGATTTGCATTCAGTACTCTATTATGAAACAAGATAACCAGCGAAATTTCCTAACAGAAAGTAGAAAGTAAAAAAAAAAAAAAAATCTAAATTCCCACCTGTGGAATGCAACAAGGCAACAGTTTCTAGTGCACAAGAGAAACAGATTTCTAACAAATAATGCTTAATTTATCCAGGACTATAGAAAGCTCAACACTACACAGAAATGTTAGAAGATACTTCTATGTCTGTGAAAGGGATTGACTTTTTAATGGCCATAGGATTAAAAAAAAATTCAAATAATCCTACATATCCATACAAATTTCAGGTCCTAATTTTTTGAAGGATGTAGGGGAAGAGTATAAATCAAGTGTACAATGAGTGGTCAGAATAATTTCTTTTCAGAGAGCAAGCATGTTAGCATTTGTTTAATATATTGTTGTTAATCTGAAAGCATTAAAGGGTAAAGAAGGAAGAAGAATAGAGAAGAGATGGTAAAAAAAGAAAAACAAGAGAGATACAAGTTTTCCTGTAGGTCAAACACTCGTTATTTGTTTTTCACTTTGCAAAAGCAGCAGTGTTAAGAAAACACCGACATAAATTTATAATTTGTTTTAGAATATTTCATACTAAAAATTATTTGTGCCTGTTTCAATAAAAATTGATTTTGCGAGGGAAAAAAAGGTTCTATGTGAGAAAAATCAGACTCTCCCCATGCACAATGAAATTGTAAACACAGCAGGCCTGCGTTCTTTGTACTCAAGTTAAGTCTTGCTCTTAATTACCTGCAGAGAGGAAAAAAAAAAAAAAAAAGAAAAAAGAAGAAAGAAGGAATTCTTAATTCTTTTCTTATTGTTGCATACGGTAGCATAAAAATTACTCTTTAAATTCACAAGGAAGGAATATATCAACAAATTTCTTTTTATGAAGCAAGTGAATTTGTATGAAATATTGCAACCTTCAAAAATGGATAACTTTAGTGACTGGGCAGGTAGAAGAGCCAATCAACGACACAACATTTGGACAGTTTACTCACCTTAAATATCGACTCCTTTTTATCATCCAATTTTAGCTCAACAGATCTTTCTATAATAAATAAGTTGAAAATGTTGGAAAGCACGCTACCATGCAGATCTGGGCGTTTCAGGTTTGCCCCTTCTTCATTCAAAAGATGGAATGTTAAATGTTTAAGTGCTATAGAACGAACCCTAATGGAGTAAAAATTTAAAATAAATATATAAAGTTCTCATACTGGAAAATTTTATCTGTATAGTTAAAAATTAATTAGTTTATAAAATTAAGATGGGGAAGCACTTACTCAACTCAATATTGCTTAACCTACCTTTCAAATTAACCCACTGCATAATAATCAGTTGGGTTTTTTAGAGCAGACATTTTTGTCATCAACATTAGAAAATGTGCTGGAAAGCTACAGGACGCTACTTACAACTGCTTTTTTGAGAAGAGAAGACGCAGAGCGGCCCGTACTCTAGTAATTCTAGGGAGAATACCCTCTCCTTTGTCAGAGATTGTTTCACTCAAATTTAGGATACAGTTACCTAGTGCATCTTCTGTGTCAGCATAACCCTAAAATGAACAAATAACAAACAAAAATTTCCAAAATTAAAAAAATCCGCTTACTAACTTAGCAAATTAGACAAGGTGATTCCCCTTTTAGGGGCCAAGGGAGGGTGGGGAAGGAGCAATAACTTTTAAGAAAACATTCAATTTCTGCAGATTAATATTCCTCAGCAAAAACAATTTTATAAATTAATAAATGATTCTGTATAAACATAAAAATAAATATTTTTATATGGCCCAGAAGTACTTTGAAGCTTTACCCTTGAATCTGTTAACATGATGCTGCTCTGTAAGGTCAGTTTCCATTTCAGTAAATAAAACTCAGTCCCTACAAGAAATGACTTCAAGACATTAAATCCTATCTTTTTACAGATATTTAGTCAAAGCATTTTCACATTAACCAAGACAAAGCAGAATCAGTTACATCAGGTAATGATACTGCAAATATTTAAATAGTAGAGTAAAATACAAGGCATTTTATATGCATCAGGTAAATACAGGCCTCAGGTACGGTGTATTCAGGTATCTACTGTACATAGCCACTACAGGCTATAAAAAAGAGAAAAATTCTACTCACAGAACTTACGCCTGCTCTTACTTTTTTCCTCACATGTTCAGCCTATAGCTTATATTAAACGCCTACCTATTTAATCTTGAATATCAATGGAAGTTATGTTTGTTGGTAACACAGAAAAGCTGATATTACTGCATGAGAAAGCTCTGACGTAACCTTTCTCCCACCACTTTCAAGTTCTTGGTGTATTTCCTCTGCATATTTTTCTGTCTGAGCTTCCTATTTCATGGTCCATTGTATTTGCAGTTTCTCCCCATTTCTGCCCTGATTTTATGCAGTTTATGTAAGGGCTTAAGTTACATTAGCAGTTTTTTTTCAATTTATGGTAATACTGAGGAGCAGGGTCCTCATTTAAGGAGTCAGTCTCAGTCAATACTTGCTGATTTCACTACATTTCAAAGTTCCCCATTCTAGTAATACCAGGCTAAAATTTGTCTACAAATTTAAAGTAGTAAGTTTGGCTGGCATTATGACCTCTATAAAACTTTTCTCCATTTGACATCTGACAAAACAAGTGTGTAGGTATATTACTATTAATCTGTTTTCAGCCTGCTATTTAGGTGAATATTCTGTTTGTTGTTTAACATGACAGTGTTTCTGTTTACATGTTTTCATGTATTAAATTGAGATTAAAGCACTTAGAAGTACCTGTAAAACAGGAATGACAGGATAGAGGGCCTCAATAAACTTGTTCCAAGTCAATACTGCCATTACTAATCGTCCCTGCAATAGATGCATCAGAATGGCCTTGGCTGTAGAGTTCACCTGCTCAATTACCAAAAAAGAAGAAATGGATGTAACCACTGATGTGTCTAGGTCAGTTTGTCAATTCTGTAATTGGAAATGTTATACAAAAACATCTCAAAGAGAAAGGACCTACAAACAAAATATTGTCATTGCAGAATGCTACTTTTAAATTGTCAGTCACACTAAACATTAAGTTGTTAGAAAAGTTTCTCAGTGAAAACACACAAATAGTTCTTCCTAAATAGCACCCAATCATTTTCCCTTAGAACTCCAGTTTGTCTTTTCTGAAATAAAATAAATCATTACTTCTACACCTTGCAACTTCTACACCTATTGGTCCCTCTATCCTGCAGGTTAAACAAATTCTGTTTCTTTTCTTTCCTGACTCTACATTTCTGGGTCATTTCTCAGCCTGTATGATATGCTTCTGAAGATATAGGAAGAAAAGATATTTAAAGCCTGTTACATGATCATTTAACTTTCTTGAGGCAAACAGTCAAACTAGGAAGGTTACCAAATATTTGAAATTGTACATGAATTCATCTGAAGCTCTTCATCAAAAAGGAAAAAAAGAGGCATGTGATACAGCACTTATACTGTACTAATGTATCCTGTATATAGTACGTAACGTATACTATATGCAATATTGAAGTATTTACTTGCTAATTTATTACTACAATGGGAACAGAGGGAAACAAAACAGCTTCTCAGAATTCACTCTTCCTTACATAGTGTAAAAACACCTACCTTTAGCAGCTAAAAACCTGCATTTTACACCAGAGAGAAAAATCCTCTCACCCCAGGCAACAAAAACAGCCTTTAATAATATCACTCCAGCTTATGTTTAAGGGACTGGATTTGTAAAATGACATGGCATATCTTAAGCCCAACCTTGGAATTGTCACATGCCTGAAGATTAAACTGATGCTTTATGAAAACTTAAGTAGCAGATATACATCCAAGAAATGAAAACATATTCTTGGATATGATCTTCATTACACCTTTTGCTAGAAGAATAATAAGAATGCATTATAAGGTAAAGAGAACAAAACAGAGAATGCACATTTACAAAATTATCTTTTCTCAACAATCTTTTGAAATTCAATATCAATTGAAGACTCTTTGTTATGCTTGACCAATCACCAAGACAGAAAACTGGCAGTCTTTTTAATAAGGCATCCAAGGGAGTAGTCAAAGAAAATAAATGCTTTTCTTGGACAAGATAAATTATGTACAAAGTACAAATACATAGCACATTGTCAAAGATATTTTACTTTTCCCTTTAAAATGCTAACATCTAAAAAACAGCTGCTAAATGGAATTGTGCGCAGTACTGTGTTAAAAAAAAAAAAATCTCTTCAGGAGACAAGCTGAAAAAAAAAAGTTAAAAAAAATTGTTAGTCAATGTTCTTTCCCCTCTGACTATAGGGAACTTATAGATTAGCTATAAAGTAGTTACAAATTACCCAAGTAATTTTTCCCCCTCTCAGAACTCCCTACTTAGCTTTATATGTAAGCGAGGAAATAGTGGATATTTGTTAAGCATTCATGCATATAAATGAACCCTATACTATAAATCACTTCTGTAATACTCAGGTAACTAAATTTAAACAAAGATGTGTTTGTAGTGATGAAATACATTTTTATAGCAAAGATATTGCAGATTTGAAGTGTCTTGTTGCTCCCTCAACCAATACACACATTTCAGCGGTCATCCCACCTTTACAAAGACTTGACACTTCATGTTTTCCATCATACGTACTATTTCATCACATGCACATTTCATAAGGGCTGAATATATTACAGGAAAAGATTAAAAAAAACATATTTTATTTTTCATTGTTCTTTATTACATTTAATAGCATCGGATGCATAGAACATTATTTTGGCTCATCATTGAAAAAATCTTACCGTTTACTACAACTTCACTGTTTGCATAGCTTTTCTATATACAAGAAACTGTATGGAGTCAAAACTTCAAGTAAGCCTCAGACCGCCATAGAGAATATCAACACCTACTTTACATGCACATCAGCTTATAGCTACTAAACACAGTACCTCATTCTTATCTTCCTGAAGGCCAAACGCACAGATTTCATATAAAACTTTTGGATGAAGAAGAAAATGTACTCCGTGGCAGATTGAAGACACAGGCTTTGCAATACTATGAATACCTAAACAGTCCTTCAGTAAAAATGAAGTTGGTTAGTTTTAAAATTCAAGATAGTCTCCACTACTACATCATCTTATATAGACTCTGAAATTGTCATCCAGTGAAAGGCTTTCTCCATGCAGTTTGGAAAACTACAGTTCTGAAAGCCCAGGAAAAAAAGACCATCTTTATAAATCAGCGATTGAAAAATCCTATTGCTACACAGCACTAAGAAACACAAAATAATTTTGTTTTTATTTTAACTAATAGTGAAATAAATTTGGCAAACTTTATATGTTGGTTGGTATTACATTAAAATAAGCAAACCTGAAACAGACAGGTAAAAATCCCACAAAAAGATTTATTTTTTTTTTTTTGCAAAAGACCAGCTCCAGAATCTTTGTACATTAGTGAATTGCACTATAAGCACACTAAATTTAGCTGGCGTCCATTATAGAAAATAAGAATTACGACAAAGTATTATATCAAAATAGAAAAGTGATTTCTATTTGGAGAGCCAATACTACTGAATACCTAAAATGACCTGATTAATATGATGTTGCCATTCTTAAAATAGAGTACAGTCATACTTTTAGGAAGTTCATGATCTTTATCCCTTGGGTTATCTTTATAAAAAACTAAGGCAGTGACAAAATATCTGTATAAAACTACATCAAATCCAAAACCAACAACAACAAATTAACATTTTAAAATAACAAATACATAAAAGGACTTGGAGATTTCACAGCATATAACACAGTAAACAGTGTTTGCATTAAAAATGCTTCTGATGAGGAAATCTTATAATAGGCATTATTTAGTGCAACACCAAGCGCATTAATTCTAACCTTAACCACTTCCAAACAGCAGCGATAAGCTTCAGTTTTTATATTCAGCAAAGGATGAGACAATAGATGCAGAAGCACCTTTTGACCCTCAGCCTGGAGCAATGAGTTAGCCTCAGCAGACTTCCAACTAAAAAATGAAAAATAGTTAATTTAACTATTATTTACTTTACAGTACCCAAAAATATCTTCAAAAATTTTCCTGTTAAATTTCAGCATAATCTCCAAAAAAATACTTCCTGAAAAGGCATACATCCTGAAAAATGACTGGACAGACAAAAGTTCAGATATCACAATATATTTGCCAAAATAAAATAGAAGTATCATTCTTCACATTTGTACATTTATTTACTATTTTTAAACATGTAGGTAATAAAGGACCATAGTTTTTTGAAATTCTCTCATCAAAATTAGAAGCTTGACAAACATTTACGTTTGTCTGAAAACATAAAATTCTGTTGAGCTTTAATAGGCTCCTTAGATGATGGTATATGATTATAAAAAAAAATTCTGTGCTTTCAAAATATATTCCTTCTAGAGATAAAAGTCCATCTCACTATCACAAAGTGAAATTATGTTAGTTAAAAAATTGAAGTGAATTTCCAGTTACCTGAAACAGTAATCAAACAATAATTAATTCTAAAAGCATTAGAACACTGAAAAGTGTTTTGACATTTCATAACTTAGAAACAATATTAGAGAGCTCTTAAACGTAGCTTCATTTGAAAAAAATCCCTAAAATTCTGAATCAGTACAAAATTAAGATTTTGTATTTCTATTTAAGTGTTCAATACAGAACTTTGCCAGGCACCAGGGGGTAACCTAAATTCTCTAACTCGAGATGTGGAAAATCTAAAAAGCAATAACAACATGCTGCAAATGAGATGCCAAATTGTGATATACAGCATCTACAATTAAAATAAATCCTTTAGGATTTCTGAAAGTAAAATAGAAGTAAGTTACACAAATACACTTCGAACACAGAAATTTTTAAAAAGTTTGAAAGACAGGTCAAAGTTTTTTAAGACTGCTTCTTTGTAAATCAAGTAGTAACTTTATATACAAAATATTAAAAAATTATACATAGAAAAGAATAAAACTTTAGGTTTTTAGCATCTGAAATTCACTTTTCAAGAAATCCGCTAGAGAATGACACAATTTATTTAGAAGAGACCTTTCAATGGCTAAAAGAAAACAATTTTTCAAATACAAGGAATAAACAAGTTGATCTTCTACTTGAGAAAGTTTATCCATAAAAAGAACTGTATTTTCTCAAGGAAGAGTTTTAAATAGTAATGTACTCACATATTTGAGCATAAATGAATGCATTCCTGAAGCAAGGGAAAGTGTTGATGGTAGGGTAGACTACTCAAGGCCTGATCTGCCAATTCTACTAATTCGGAAAGATTTTTGTCGCCCTGAGAAGTAAAATGAGGAGAAAGAAACTATCAGAATTAGTAATATAAAAAGTATACAATATTATTGCATAATCTTTCTGAATTTATCATCATTTAATACATCTACTAACTAGGGTTTGGTTCAACCTCTCAAAGAGTTTATAAGTAACCTGGTTACCAAATTCAATAGATTGCAAACAAATTTTAGAACCTACTCCTAGGAGCTGAAAAACCTTCAGCTGCTGAATCCAAATAAACTTCAATTAGACTCAATGGGAATAATGTATGTCTAACATTTCACAGCATGAATTACCATAACTCTATTCAAAACACTGTCTAAAATGCCCAAGAATAGACTCACATCCTTGAATACTTTATGCTTTTAATTAGATTATTATTTTTTAAATAAATATGCATTTTATGTGAGAAGAACATAATGAAAGATTTAACTATTAAACTTTTAACAATTCTCTATTAATATTAAAGACCAAGTTTTGGTTTTTTAAATTTAAGGACATATGTCTTCATACTTTTGGTTACCAAATACATTAAACATGACCCATTTAAATTTGATGCAACTTCACTGTAATTCACAATTTAACTTCACTGTAAACAGTATTTTATGAACAAAGTATTGCTTCTATTAAATTCAGAACCTGCTTATATAAAGGATAGGTTAGCTCAGATTTAAGATAGCACTACATTTATATTTCTGTATTTTATTAATTTATTTTAGTATCAATGGAACAAGTATTTTGCACAATTATTTGTCCATTTGGATAATGGAAAAAGAGTATTTCCATACTGTGCTAGAATCTCTTAACTAATAAAGCAAAGCATATTAGTCATATTCATAACAAAGTGAAACAGACAAATCTCACACAGTCTAGAAGTAGTTGTTTATAAGAGCTACAATTGCCAAGTAGTTGGGAAATAAAATTTTCTGAACTATTTAAATACTGGGCAACATACATACACAAACACACATATACTATACACACACCATATATTTAAATAGAGTATTTACTTCTTTCTTACTTCTTTGCCCATAAAAGGTCTTGTGTCCACTCCCAATCACCACGTGTTTATTTCTTTGTTTTTACTTAGGATAAGTTGCGGTTTGTTTGGTTTTTGGGTTTTTTTGTTGTTGTTGTTGGTTGGTTGGGGTTTGGGTTTTTTGTTTTGTTTTGTTGGGGTTTTTTTTTGTTTTTGTTTTTGTTGTTTTGTTGTTTTTTTTTTACAAATATCATGAGCAGTATTAGCAAAAACAAATATAAATTAACTACATCTCGCATGGTACGGAATACTCATGGATTTTCTTCAGCTATGCTAGACTACTGTTTTTACCACAGAGAAAAGGAAGTGGAGGAAAGAAATTTGCCTGCTGGAAATATTTTATATAATAAAATTTCACACCTTCTTATGAACTTCAGTCATAAAGCTACAAGTGCATTCGATGGAATATGCAGCTTCTGAGGCTTGTTTATAAATACTGTAGTTCTCAGTGCTCATCTGCTCCAGATAGGCTGCAATAGATTCATGAATGCTTGGGTGTTCCAAGGAGAAGGACAAGTCCAGAGAGAGAAGAAATAAAGCGTTCAGCAAACTCTTTTGTACAACTTTACTCGCCTTTGAAAAAGAAAACAACTGTCAGAATAGCAGCCTGAAAAAACAATAAAACCAACAACAGCACTTGTAGTCATTCAACAAGTGAAATCACTATTGCTGCTACTTAAAAATTAGAGAAAGAAATACATATCAAGTGAGTTCTGTATGAAGAATTATTTTTTTTTAAATTACAAAGTGAGAGTTCATTAGATGTCAGACGTGCAACCAGTCAGGAAAGTTGTATATGATCCAGACGCAGCATTAACAACCATGCACGCCCCTGGCCAGGATCAATTTACTGTCTAACCACTAGATGGCAGAGAATACATGGACCACGATTATTTCTGTATTTAATAAAAAGCTGTTTACAATTCCACACAGTAATATCATATACTAAGAACTAGGATTTCTGGTTTTGTTGTTTTGTTTTGTTTGGATTTTATTGTTTCTTTGTTTGGTTGGTTTTTTACTGCAAGTGTTCAGTATTCCTTCAATTAAAATTTTGACCTCAAATACTGTAACTTTTTTTCCAACTCCTGTCATAGACAGAATTGGAATCTTGTATTATGTAGATAAGAACATAAAGACAAAAATTATAAAAAGTCATTAGATTAGTATGTCTACACTTGTTTGCAGGTACAAGAAACTACTTATATTGATAGTAAAAGACTTAATATTCGTGACACAAAGCCTGTAACAGAAAATGAATCTGCTACTCAGATTGAAGAACATCTAAAAAAGAAAAACTACACTGTAATAAAAACTGATCCTAAAAACATGCAAACCAATACAGGTTTAAACATCTTTTAACACTTTCCATCCCACAAAAGATCCCCCCCATCTGAAATAAACTGGAAAAAAAAAAAAAACCACTGAAGAGCTACAACAGAACTTTTAAATAGCATTTGAAGCAAAGAACAATTAAAATCACTACGATGTACGAAGCATAATTGCTTACTATGTTCCATCGGATTAAGAGTGATGATTTAGACATTATGTAGTTCTAGTCTCACTTGCATGCATATTATATACGAGTAGGGGGCAGCACAGCTTTGCAAAGTATGCATCATACCAGAAAAAACACTATAGGAGGAAAAAGAACATTGAATTCCAAAAACTCATTAAAAAACAGTATTGAAAATATTTTTTGAAGACTTGAAATCTGCAGAAGAGTCTGTAGAATGCACCAATAACTGAAGAAGAGACAAAGTTGCCTTCTGTGATCATACATCAGCCAATGTAAATCAGATTAATTTCTCTGTCCAGTGGCTATTCTCCCAGTATTAAATCACTGAGGAAAATATCGTTTTTTGCCCTTTAAAATGTAAAATCAAAAGACAATCACTTTAAAGTAGTGATGTCATACCTTTTCTACAGGGAGAAGTATTTGTAGCAATCTAACAGTGAAGAGTGAAATACTAATAAATGCCATTCTGTGATGCACCAACATCATCTCGGGCTGCTCTGCACTTGTATTGGTTTTGTGATATAATATAGTTTCTCCAAGCAAACCCAAGACCAGAAGCAATTTGTCTTTCTGAAAACAAAATCAGAAATACAATTATTAGAAATAATTGAGACATTACTGTATCTTTACAGTGGTTATACAGCACCCTTAGCATCATTAATTATGCCAATTATACAAAATAAAAATGCAGAAATGGTACAAAATACACAGCATTTTTTGTCATCTGAACAGAACTGTGCATTAGTTCTAGATCTTACTCTACTTTCACTTGCAGTTGTGAATACTTTGGTCAGTAATTACCCATTTACTGGTTACTCTCCCCCCTCCCCCCCCCCCCTTTTTTTTTTCTGTTTTTTCCCCTCTCAATTCCTTTTGAACTTCTGGAATTTTAACTATTTTGAAGTTCACTTTTAATATGGAAATATTAAGAGCTGGTTTGAACCTGCTAATAAAGCTTTACCTTAAAACTTCACAAAAAAGAAAAAAAAAAAATCAATAAAAAAACCGATCCAAACTTTGAGAACATCGAATGTTTTTTATGCCTATTCATTCTCAACGGAAACAGCAGCACATTTCTCAGATTATGTAAACTCCTACTTGAGAATCACTATCGTTTGAATAAATCCATCCCATTGGCACTGGAGGAAACAAAATTAGTTTCTAGAATTTTGGCCACAGGAAAGAGACAGGTTTGTACTTAAGGACACTAGAATAAAGGTAGAATTAATTTCAGTTGCCAGTTTTGGAATGCCAAATAATGATTAAGAAGGCAATAGCACATGTGAGATTTAGCTTATTAATTCCAGAAGTTGATAATCCGTGTTAAGCAATTAAGCACTATTTATCTGAATCAACAGAGTTGAAGAAAACAAGAAGAAATTGACTAAATCAAATCAGTCTTTTAAAGTAATTATCAACACACGTTATTACACAGTAAAATGAAAAGGATTCATTTTCCTCTTCCGGAGTTCAAAAAAGTGAGTTTCTTTCTGCCCTACTACAGTTTGCAGAAGCAGGAAGAGCCTCTACTTCAAGACCACGGAGTCTCAAATCAGCAGTGGATTCAAAAAGTTTATTCCTCCCTTAGGCAGGGATGACTGTCTCACAGTCATCTGATCCAAAAAAGCTGAGGGGTTACAGCAATCTGTAGTACCTTTTTGACATGGCAGAATCAAACTGCGCTTAAGTACACGTGAAAAAAATGGAAAACAGTAAAAACTTTACTTGGGAGGAAGGAAGCATAAACTCATGGTTAAAAAAATACATAGTTACAAACAAGTATTTTTGAATGGGATTTCCAAAATACTTATTTTTCACAAATATATTCCAATGGAAAGTTTTAAAATTGGATAAACAAAGAAATGTAAAGCCATAAAGTTATGCAAGAAATGCTTTCAAGTTTCCTAGAAAGGAGACACATGACCCCTTTCCCTTGGAGCTAATACAAAACACAAAGAGGAGGCATGTTTTCTAAGCACTGAACCCTAACAACTCTAAAAACAGTCTACTGCTGATAAAAGAAATTTTATTTGATGCAGCACTAAATAATATAAAGGTAAGTTTAACAGTTATTTCTGAAAATTGTCCATTCAGTTATTTTTATTTATTCAAACATTAAGAAAGATGAAGAATGTTTTTTTTTATCTCCTGCCTTACAATTGCTTTATCAAAATTAGCTTTACCGAATTGCACTGCACAGTCCAGCTGTGCATCACAAATTGATGTAGAATGATAACTTTCGATGGGAGGTGAATTTCACATCTGAAAAGTATTTTACTAATTATTCCATTGTTAGAACTTTGAGATTTAAGTTATATCAGCAAAGCTTTTTTTTTTTTTTCTTTCTTCTTTTTTTTTTTTTTTAATCAATATAATTGCATACAATTACCCAGCTTATTTGCAGAGTTTTGCTCGTTAGCAGCCTGGAAACAAACATTATCCTACTAACAACAATCAGGATGATGTATGTGTGATAATGCCCACAGTTTCTACTATAGTTTGACTGATTTATATGCAATGAAATATACTGATTCGGGTCACACAACAACTAGACAAAAGATTATATTAAGCTTCTTAGATTAAATATTCTGCAAGGAATCTTCAGTACTGATTTGATGTTGATCAATTATAATAGTTTTTGACAGATCAGTACACTAAATTCAGCAAAGAAAAGCTCTCACTCACTGCTAGGTCCAAAAATTATACAAATATTATCATTTATAACATAGAGAATAGGGAAGCCTAGAGTAATATTTTAATTAATAATTATTGCAATACCATTGTTTCATATTCAGTGGTATTTTGAAGAATTCTAACTTAAGTCATATGCATTTAAGACTACGTTTAACACAAGTTTTTATACAAGTTTCAGTCTGCAACTTTGGTATGTCTGTTACGCACATAAGCCATGCTGGCTTATGTTGAAGCTTTCAGTTGTCTCAAAAGAAATTCACTAATTTGATATTTCATGTATATAACAACTCTCAACTGTGCTCAGGTATGTATTTCCAGCAATTTAAATTGTTTAGTCAACAGCACCTTAATGCTTTGAATCACTCATGGGCCAAAAAGCTTTCTCCCAGCCAAGCAACAGAGTTAAGGAGAGCTGAAATCTGTGCGGGGATCAATAGGTTCTGCGTAGGAAATGGATACCATGTATCTTACCATTCCAGTCTCAGATCTAAACAATTATCTCCCTAATTTTAAACAGATAGTTTATAGTTATTAAGTTAAAGTGAAAGTTGTCATTTACATCAAATTAGTCTCCAACATTTGTAGTCTGCATTTTTTCCCTTAGATCCCCTTCCCTACACATGCTTCTCTCAACGGCTGCTTAACAGCCTTTCACTACAAGACAAAATTCAGTACTTATTTTCTTGAGGTGAAACTTAAGTATCACCTGGTAAAAGAACTTACGTTTAAAATAAAAAGTATGTGCCAGTGATAAGAAACTATTTAAGATTTTCAAAAGGGTAGCTCAGCAGAAGATTAGATACGTATATGAATGACTGCAGAAACTGATTATAAAAGCCAACTGTTAAATATGGTTGATCAAAGCCTAAAGAACCTTACCAATTCCAATGCAAAAAGGCTATCATCTTCCCAAACATTTTCAGAAATAGCATCACCAATAAGGAACATGTCTTCAACAAGCAATTCAAGAACTTCCATCGTCACTCTCCTACTCCCTAGGAATATAAATGAGAGGATAAATTCAAATACAGACAAAAATATTATATTATGATATTCAGAAAATATTGTTTTGAACAAGGGATTATTCCATATCTGAAATTCTGATATTTTAATTTTCCTATACACTTCTACTAAACTAATGCTAACTGACCTCAACCACAAATAGCTCTGAATCACTGAAGACAACAACTAGCTAAAATCACAATAGAAGAGATTAAAACTTGAAAACTTGAAAAGACTGCATTTCCTTAAATCCTATAGTATTACATAAACTTCATTAAAACTGTAAATCCAATCATTGGACTTCTTTGAAGTTCAAAACAAAGTGACTTATTTCCACCACCCAGACCGCTAGGTTACAGATCTTCCATATGTGTTACCTGTTCCTGTTAATCTGCATTTTTGGTGTAGCAGGAGTGGCTTGCTTCCTGGATTATTTTGTTTGAGATCATCTTTTTGAAAAGTAAGGAGGTGAATATCCACTTTATCCACTTGTACTTTTCTCCATAACAATTTTCTCCTCTTGTTTTTAGGCTAACATTTATTCATTTTCATTGCTCCTTCTAACTCAGTATCTCTTAATACCAAGGCGAATCTGGTTTGTCCGTTAGTGATTTTCATACAGTTTTACGCTTGAACACAGGGCCGCAAAGAAACCTGGCCCAAGCTTAAATGTTTACAGCCTACATTTACTGCAAATATAAACCTTCCCCTAATAACCCCAAATAACGAAGCAATAGAGAAGCAGTCAAAGGTTAAAAGGTTTCGTGAAGAACAAGGCAGAGTATCTGGAGCCAGACCAAATATTTTCAACCTCATGCAACAGAGGATGCCAAAAACTGTCTAGCATCCTAGGGAACTGTACACTGACAGTTTTCCCCAAATACTCGATTTAGTGCAACTGTTAGCTTAGATACTTGTTGGTGGTATGTTTCTATTTAAAAGCATGGATGGATTTCACACAACACTAATGAATCTCCAATCTATTTTTTAACAACCGTAAAAATTTTTCTTCCTTTAAAACCTGTTTAAAGAAAAAAAGCAAGCTTTACTGCTTGTTATGACTGAACATTAATTTCTTTGTCTCTTTTTCTATTTTTGTCACTTTTGTACATTTTATACACTGTAGAAGCCTTGTTGATATACTTGAGGAAAAACATATAGATGTATGTATGTGTGACTATATATACAGTGAAAATGACCACCACTCATACAATTTGCAGCTCTGAGTGAACATATGGCAGAGAATGGCAGAGGGTCTTTTTGAAATCTTGCTTTTTTCCATCTCATGGAAGTGCTGTTTTCCATTTATTTTAGGCAACATGTTGTCAATTTGAAGAGTATATGCCTGAAAACTTTTTCTCTCTTCACAATTATTTTGCAAATTCTTAATCAAATTTCTGTGTTTAAAAGATTTGAAAGGTGGCTTAATTTCCATTATAATTCAAGTATTAAAAAATGGTGGTTTTAATTTGAGTTATAGTTTCAGAAATATTTTTAAGTTAATAACTAAACATAACATCTGCAACAGCAATTTGCTGTAGCTGTCGTGATCTACAGGCATGGAAGTGTCCCTGCTTATGGCAGGGGGGGTTGGAACTAGATGATCTTTAAGGTCCCTTCCAACCCAAACTATTCTATGATTCAAAGTTCATTCCACCATACTCTTACATGAATATATCAGGAAAAAGACTCATTTCCCAACATGTGTGGCAATTAGTATGGGCTAAGAATTCATTACTACTAAATGAACAATAAGACAGATATAATCAATGACTGTAAAACAAATCTTTTGCTGTTCAGATTTAAATAATTGTCTTTAAGACATGCAGTAATAACACTGAACTTCAGACCAGTATAGTAGCTTAAAACTGATCACCAAAAAAAAAAAAAAAAAAAGAAAGAAACAAAAAAAAAAAACAAAACCGAAGAACACACAACCCGCAATGCTATTGATTTCTGAAATGACTTCACTCACAAGACGGGCTGGCACAAAGGAAGAAAAATTCCAATGAACATCTCCACAAGGAACAGAATTTAAGCTTAACTGAAATATATGTTACTTTGTAAAATACAAGCAATCAAATTTTACAGTAAGCTTACTTTTTTCTTTACCCAGTAGTATAAACAGTAAGAAGAAAAAGAAAATCTGCACTATAGTATAAACTGATAACAATGTTAGTAAAAGGGCCTGTTGATTTTACTGAAGCAAATAATTCAGAAAACATAAGCACATGAGAAACTTTGTGTTACTGTCTGTCACTGTCTCACAGTATTACAGTGTGCCTTCAGATCACAGGATTTCAGATCAATGGGAACAGGATAAAAATATTAGTTTGCTTACAATCTATGTCTCATTAAAGCAGAGTGGAAAAAGAAATATGATCTAATAGAGTTTAAAAAGTGTAAAAAAAACTGAGGGCAAGAAAAACAAAGACAGATCAACTTAATTTGAAAACAATTTTAGTTCTATGACAAGATGCAAAGAAAGAATCCTGAAAGATGGAAAAATTCACCATATTTTATTTCTGAAGATTTGAAGTGACGTGTACCAGAAATGGAAAAGAGAGAAAATACATTTTCTGCAGTTTTACATTATAAATAAAAGAGAAGATGCCAGAAGTCATGAATGTGTTGATGAAGAATTAATATTTAAATATCACTATTCTGAAAGGGGAAAACAAAACTTTTATTCATTTTAGTTTATTACCAAAAAAACGAGGATTGAATAATTTTCCTGTGCACACAGATTAATGCTGATGTTACTTTGAAATACATAAGTAAATTAGTATTTTGTGACAGAACAGAAAGTCATAAAAAGTTATAAATAATCATGAAAGCAATAGTAAATGAAAGTTTCATACATATTTCATACAATTTTTGTAAGTTAAAGCCTCTACTCAGCTCAGGAAATGTTGACAGGTATAATAAAAGGAACATCTTTATTATTCTAGTCATAGATAGGAGCTGGAAATGTGTACCTATATTTGAAAACCTTACCACGTTTACCAATACCTGTTTTGAATTACATTGTTTTACAAGAACACTGTTTTACAACTAAAAACTATTTTAGACAACCAAAGAGCAAAAAGACTGTCCTTCAAAAAGACTTCGTACTTTAGAACCTTTTTAAGTTAAAATATCATTAGTTGCAATGAGAATATCGTTACTTCTGTTTTTTAAAACATAATTTGTTACTTGATGCATAAGAATAAAACCAAACCTTTTCCCAAAATTTTTGTTTATTATTTCTTGAACAGGAGGAAAACTCTATGCTCAAAGAGATCAGAACATGGTTTAATGTGGTTATTTTATCATTTTCTTGAATGACATTTTATTCAGCCACCCCACTTTTCCTCTACAAACTCACTTTTTCCTACCATTTCTTCCCATCACCAGCAAAAAGCACTTGAAACCTCTGCAGCAATTCTGAAAATCAACCAGATGACTCGAACTTTACAACCTGAACAAACTCATTAGAGAATAACTGTTATAACCAGCTACGGTACATGAGTAATTATCTATACATAATACCAACTTCTTAAAAGGTTTGTACTAAAGATGGTAAGGACACATTAATGAAATACTTAATTCAAAACTTTCTCACCTGTTCTTAGAAGAGGTATTGCATTTTCCAAGATGGAAACACAAAACTGAGGAAGACTAAGCTGCTTCATCTGTAATTCCAAAGTGTCCTCGTTTTCAATATCTAGCGGGTCAATATGTCCTACGTCAAGCGGGGAATACAGAGGGATTCTGGAGTTTGCATTTGCTTGAGTACTGTTTCCACTTAAAACAACAAACAAACAAAAAATAAACAAAAAAGGAGACATAGTTAACCAACGATAGTTCTCCAAAGAGAAAAGCCATATATGTATAAAAATAGCATCAAGTATTTTAATGTCCTCCTTCCTTGATGCATATCTTTCCTTCCATCCCAAGATTCTCTGCCATCCACCGGTGTTGCAGGAAGGGCTGGGGGGGTAGGGGGGTTGTTTGGTCTTTTTTCAAATGTCTCAATGAGTAGCATCATGAGTGAATGCCTACCGTTTTGGCAGTCATCTTCAAATGCACTTCGAAATGTGTACTGGAAGAAATACACGTGCAATGAACATGATCTTACAAGAGAAAATCGGTTGATTTGAAATGTTATTTTTTATTAATGAAGTCTATCAGTTGCTTGAAGCAAGGCCACTTACTAAATCAAATCTCAGCCCGAATTATACCTATTACATTAAGACCATTCTATCTGGCTAGCCACAAGAATCCTTAGAAGGAAAATTAAGTGTACCCTATGTTTAATCCTGTAACACTTCTTTGTCCACTGTAAAACAGAAAATATCCCCTTATCCAAGAAGGCCTTAAGTGCAACCAAGTATATATTACAAAATTTACATATAGTTATTTATATTTTTTTAAAAATTATAGCCTCTAGATATAGTTCATGATTTTATTATTTTCCAACTGCTTTCAAATTTAATCTAATTCTATTGGCAGCATTATAATTAATACAATTCAGAACGAATGTTTTCTAATGTCTTCTCTTATCCTAAACAACATTTAGCAATGCTAAAACTTGTATAACTTTAATAGTTGTTTTTTGTTTGGTTGCTTTTGTATTATTAAACAAGCTGAAGAAACTGAATTGTGCCATGATGGCGTTACATTATATTGTTTAAATAAACATAAAAGATGTCTAAAGAATAGTAATCAAGAATTTAAAAGCAAACTGATTTTAAGAGGTCGATAGAAGACTAGAAGCAAAATAGAAGATTTCAGCAGTGGTTGATTGCACTTACCAGAGGGTAAGGAAGGAGAGGTATCAATCATAGAAACAATTCAGAGGAGGAAAGGTTAAGTTTCCAGGCAGAATTTGAAACAGACAAACAGATAGATTGAAGAGTCTCAAGATTTAAGAACAAGGAAAAAGAAGAGTTACATATAAAATGGCAATAAACAAATAATTTATATTACAATTATGCTGAAAAAGACAAGATTCACTAAAAGCAGCTCTTCCATATCAAAATCAGCAATGTCAGAGCAACACTACAGTCATTTCTCTCTATCATATTTTCTATTCAACATCATGTTTTTCTTTATGCTGTCTCTGAGCTACATTATGTCTTTGTAAGAAATGGGATTCATGGCAGTGAGCAGCTCTACTGCAGCACACAGGATACAAGAAGTTAAAAGTGTACAGTCACGAGTAGCTCATAATGTGGCCTTATATTTTTAATAAATTACTACTCCCTGCTTTGTAGATGTCTCATCATGGCCTTAACTGGTGCTTACTCTTATGCAGGTTTCCTTACTACACTGATAGCCAGACCATTCCTATCTCTTGCACAGTATACTCCAGCTACTATCAAACTGTAAACTTCAACTGGGGAAAATGGTCAGGTTCCAGAATGCATAAAGCTCTGAGTTTGTTTACATTGCCATATCAGTTGCAAAATAAAAAATATTAGACTTAAGATGAGTAAAAATAACCTCTTAACATAATTACTGTTAAGATGCATTTACAATTAACTATGTGATCTATTGTCATCTGTAATATCACAATCTATTTGAATACCTAGGAGTTACTCAATCATTAAGCTAATATACCAGAGAGACTCAGAAGAACTACTAGCAAGCACGCAGTAAGGATTCACACAGTTTCTCCATCTCTGCAGACATTCAAAACCCACCTGGACAAGTTCCTGTGCAACCTGCTCTAGGTGGACCTGCTTTGGCAGGGGGGTCGGACTAGATGATCTGCAGAGGTCCCTTCCAACCCCATATCACTATGTGATCCTGTGATTCACAAGAACTTTTAAATTCCTACATACTAAAAGGCACTGGTTCTTGAATAGCAGCTTTAAGTCTGTTGTGTCAAGATGAGTAAAAAATCCTCACACAAATAACCACCCTCAAAATTTTGAGGGTATATAGACAATTCATAATTTCACTTTGAAGTTCAATTTTAAGATGATATACAACTGAAATTTGTTGTCAGATTTAGGAACAAAGTTTAAAGAGTTTAATGGAAATATTCATACAGCATAGCATTTTTGACAATATTGTACATTGTTAACTATGGGACGGCCATTCAGCTTATAAGAACTTATGGGGTCATCTGCAATAGTCTGAATAAATGCTTTTCTGCATCTTATAAACACATGCACAAACAATAACAATGGGTACTAAGAGACCACTAAAAATATTGGTTGGGTACAAAATGTGGCATGTAAAACCAATCTTAGGTATTCTGAACATCACTTAATGAACTAACTGTTTAATTCTTCAACATGGTTTGAATTTTCACATTTTAACAAAACTCTCACATCATCCCACACACTGACAAGGAGCTGATGATATAATCCTATATTACTAGTTTTCTAATTGAAGTGTAAGTTATTTCTTATTTTGTTCACCTGGAAGATGCTGCATCCCAATCTTGACCATCTCCTCTAGGACGCTGAACTGTCCGTCCAATCACAGACGGCCGAGGGCTACTACTTCCAGGTGATGGATTCTGAGAACGAGGAGGACCTCTTGCTTCTTGACAGTAAGATATAGATGAATTCTGGGAAGCTGTGCCTTTACATAACACAAATCATATATTTTCCATCAGTGGAATCAATTATTCTGAAATATACTACATAGTGAAGTAAAAGTAATTAAGGTAGGATACGGAAAACACCAGGTAAACATTGGAGAACTACGACAACCTATCACTGGCTAATAGCAGAGTTTGGAAACTCAATTCCAAGGCAAAACCACTGAAAATTGCAGCTGAATCGTAAATCTTGAGTTTTAAAATACAAACATACTGTTTGACTAAGGCTATATGTTGATGTTATAACTGATTTAGCAAAGAAACAGCCAATATAATTTATTCAGACACCAAGTACAGTGGCAATCTTATGAAGAGAAACAGACTACCAATTTACAGAAACGTTGATTAAATTCAGCTGACAAAATGGAATCAGGAAGATAACTTATCTACAAAATTTAAGCATTGAGAACATTGTGAAATAGCCCTAATAACTGTAAAATCCAAAACAATGATTAAACTATTTTCAGTCACCAGAATAAAAAAAGAAAATTAACATAGCTCATGAAATTAGTAACTAAACTGTTACGCACTAGTAACTCGAAAATTTTCTGAACCTGTGCCCACTTTTATTTTACAGTGTTCATTTAGTTTTAGTTAAAAATCCCCCTCCTGCTCACAGTTGGATACTGGGAAAAGTTGATAAATGGAGAATCACAGCAAATTGTGAAAATGAGTAAGTATTTTAAAATAATGCAAGTACTCAAAAAAATATTTTCTAACATGAATAGTAATGAACAGCATCATTTAGCAAAACAGTTTCACAAGATTACATTTGCTATAAAGCTGTGGTTTGGCTTTTTTTTTTTTTTAATAATTTTAGAAGATTTTACCTGTAGTAGAAACACAACAGTATTTCAAATATTTAAACATACCTACCTTGCTCTGTGGAAGAAAAACTTGGATCTCTGTGAAAGTTAAGTCTGATTCTCAAGAAGATGCACAACTGTTGCAGGCACGACACAGCCTGCAAAGCTAACCGATGTCTTCCATCTCCTCCAAAAGCCAAGTTCAGCAGAGACAAAAGGCTCTGTAAATGTATAACCACCAACACCAGCAGGTGAGCATTAATGCACCTTCATGAACAACCATGCCAGCAAGAGTCTTGCACTAAATATAGTTCAGAAATGTTTCTAAGTGTTTACAAATCACAGCAAAGATTAAAGTCCTAAAGAAAAAGATGAGTTCCACATTATATTTTCAACAAAGTCAATATTTTCATTATGGGAGCCCATTAGAGGGTGTGCATACGACAGTGACACAACTTTATCTTACCCAAAAGAAACAAAGTATTACTTCACAGCACATTTGCTTACTGATTAGCAACATACATTGTTACAACCAAATAACTTATACAATATATAGCTAATGTCCTCTTTTCTATGCACCTAGAGTTTACATAAAGGAACTTTTGTTAGCTATTTTGTTTAGAAACAAATTTTATAATTTACATCAGTTCTTACTTGGCACGATTTATACTATAGGACAATAAAACCTTTAAACTTTATGTGAATTCTTGCCTGTACAATCTTTGGCCTTTGAAGGAAGATCTCAGCAGGAAAATCTTGCATAATCACATCCTGTAGAAGCTCACACGTACTCCAAATTAAACTTTGGTTGTTACTTCTCAAAGAGCTAAAAATGCAGTTCATATTTAAATATGTATTACAACAACAACAAAAAAACAACCAGCCAACCAGTAATCATTAGCTTGCACAAGCCTTTACAAGAAAGTTATTATAACAACACTGAAGAATATAAAGGGAAAAAAAAATGCTGTAATTCTATTGTCATACCATTCTTAAACTTGAATTATTCCTTAGCTATGCTAATTCTGTGTACAATGAAGAACAAACTCAATTCCAGCTGTTATCAAACCCCACATAAAATTAAGTTCCCAGAAGAGAAATAACTTCATTGATTCTGAATTTGAAATCAATATAAGAAAGTCTGGAAATTCCCTGTGAAGCTAGTGATTATCTCAGTGGTATACAGCAAGTAATCTAATTCTTACCAATAAGAAAGTTTTTTCAGTACCAAGGTTCATGTATTAAGTTAAAAGTACTTGAATTACATATGTGGGATGTTACGTAAAGGAAGAATTTCATTTGCTATCCTCTAACATGTATATTAGTAAATGATAAGAACCTTTCTGGTATTCTACTTCACTTTTTTCTATTTTTATTTGTTTGAAATCAACATTTCTGAAACCACTGTAAAAAAAAAAAAAAATCAAATATGTCTAGTTTTAAGGATCTGTGCTCCTTTACTAGACTCAGGCATAAAGGAAATTAAATATTAAAGAGGTTTTCCAGCTTCAGAGGTCTTTCAAAAGGAAAAATAAACTCAAAAACCTATTACAAGAAAGCTTACAGTTAGAGGAGACTTGTTAAATAGTCCAGTCCATGATACCGCATTACTGGCTATGCTAGAAATCTATCACAGCTCTGTGTCAACTCATAAGGAATCCCAGCTACAGAACTTTTTCTTGGGCCACTTCAAACACTGTTTTTCTAAATGAAAGAAAGATGCAGAAAGATGATCTGAATGACTCAATGCCTGGATAAGGCTTTGTACCTACACTTATTGGCCTAAACCTAGTTAAGCTACTACTGAAAGTATGGATTTCTCTGCCAAGTGGCTGTGGGGTTAAAAATAAATAATGATTTTATTCCAGCTTGTTCTAAAATTGACTAAATAAAATCTTTGATCCACTTGAGAAATTTAGAATTTCTCATGAACAAAAAATGTTCATGACTCATGAACAAAAAAATGTTCTCGGAATTAAAGACAAAGAATGGAGAGCAACATTAACAGAAAACCTGTTGTATTACAACTCACGGTTTATCTGCTCTGCCCAACTTCAGCGCAGCTTTTATGATCATTTATCAAAAATTAATGCATTATGTTATTTACAGGAACAGTCTACTGATGCAAGAGGACAGAAACTTAGAACCACTCTTACCCAAGAAAAATAAAAACTACAAGCAAATGGTAATGTTTCTATTATTATACCTTTCATTTGATGAAAGAACATGTCTATCTGTTGAAGTCAGAGTTAGCCAAGGAAATGTGGAAAATTTCAAGCATTTCACTGCAAAAAAGAGAGTGGATATTTTGGAGTACATTTTATAGAAGTATTGCACTGTATATTTCCAGAGCAAAGTCAAAAAACTTATGAACTATATACTATCTGAAATAGAAATACCTTTTACTAAATATAGACTCTCATTAACTCAAGTGCTTCTAGAGAGCGTTTTCAGCAATACAAAAAAAATATTAAAGTCATCTCAAATCCAAATTAAACATGTTTATTGAAAAAAGTGTTAGCAAATAGAAAACACAGCATTAGTGGAAGAGTACTTGATCCCCCACATCATGCTTTATATCAAATTATAATTTTGGTTTGCTACTAAAGAATATTTATTAGGATGATCTCCAAAAATGGAAAATTGACCTCATGCTTTTACTCTTTAGAGCAGTAGAAATTATAGTTGTTACAAAATTATGACACAATAACTTTTTAACTAACATAACTTTAAAGCTATTTTTAACTTAAAGATTGTAATAATTATTGTGCGATTCTAAAGATAGCCGATATACTGCTAAAAAAAGTCACCTGCTGATTTACATACAGTAACTCCAAAGTCATATTTTAAAATCTAGTTCTCAGCACCATATTGTATGTTAACTATGACGCTCTCCTGTGAACTGTTACTAGTATGAAGTACAGACAAAGACTTGCCAAAATAATATTGGTCTGTATTTGTCAGTGAAACATTTCATATCATTCTACTGAAAAAAATAAAAGCATAACACTGGTTGTCATTTAGATACAAGGTAAGGATTTCTAAAGCACCTAATCTAGTTTTCTGAAAACTAGAAAGGCACTTCAGATTTTTTTTTTGTAGTTGAAAAAAAGTTTGTTGAATCGAAAAGGTACTTAGCCATTTATGACTACAGAACACAGACCTTCTGAAGAGTATTAGAAATTTAAATATTTTTTACAATTACAGCATGTTTTAACACATTTTACGTATTCCAAAGAGTTACACTAACTATTTACTCAAAAAGAGAAAGACCTATTAAGATGAATGTCATTTTTATAAGCATTATAATTGTAGCGTCTGTGAAACTAGATATCACAGAATAACAACAGGTAAAAAGAGTAGCCAATAATAAAATTTGTAATGGAATTTGACCTAAATTACAACTCTAAGCACTTTCTGCATTTAACATATTCTCATTTTATAACTACACATACCAACTGTTCTTTTGGGAGGCATTTCTAACTGCGGCAGGTGACTTCTACCTTGACAAAAATATCCAGTGAACAATTCCTCTTGAGGTGGAACTAAAACAAATAAAGGTAAGTTAAAAAAATGTACACTAAAAAAAAAAAAAAAAACAAACAAAAAAACAACAAAACCAAACAAAAGTAAATTCAATTTATCTTCACGCCTTTCCTGAACTGCCTCCCTTTTGCCCTTGGGTTTTAACCTATTAAGGAATCAGCAAAGTGGAGTAAAAAGAGTGTTGATGTTTATTTTTTACAATCATATTCTGCAACTGTAAAGATTTTTTTCCATTTTCTTACACTACCTCACATACCATACAAGCAACAGCAAAAACAATTACACAAAATGTATTGCCTGATGGAGAACTGGCAGCCAAAAAATGTTTTCCCCTAATCTACCTATGTAGTAATAAAATTAACTTTTTATATTAACCATTTAAAATCTTTTTCTACCAAAACTGCTGTCTTTTCAGGTCAGCTGAAAAGCTGTCCCCCCTGTACATAATATGTATATTATTAAATACATGTAATTAATATACATACTGTATAACAAAATATATATCAGGTATGTAACATTAAAAGCAACCTCTCCAGAACATAATAATTGGTTCAAAGGATCAACCTAGATAATTCCCAGATGATTAGTTTACAATTTTTCCCAGTAACCATAGTTGAAATAGAAAAAAAAATACAACACTCCTGTTACTAAACTTTAATTTATTTAATCCACACATGTGTACAATTTACAGCATAAGCAGGAATTATGTACAATACTTCAATTGGGTACTTCAAAAATATCAGTTTAAGAATGCATATTTAAAATAATAAATTATTACCCATACAGTGGCAATCTTAGGTAAAAATCTAGCTAACCCCTTATGTGGGCACAGGGAGGAAAAAAAATATTAAAAAAAAAAAAAAAAAAAATCAACAGCCACCACATAGTTCTAGCAAACTAAAACTCCACACATTAGACAGGCTGCAGAAAGCACAGGAAAATTACTTTTATCTCTGAGATTGCACAGTATGAGTGACAGAGGTGTGGCCATTACTACATCAGCAGCGTCTTTCTCACAATAACCAGAAGGAAGAAGTAAGGACCTCTGTGGTGACCTCTGTGGTATGTAATTTTCTCCTCTGTACTTTGTGCTAAAATTTTTAAGGCACAATAGGAGAACAACATGGGTTTACTTTTTTACTACATCTAAGAGACACTGTAAAACAATGTAACAGGGAGATAATAAGCTAGATAACAGAGTCAAGTAATAGCTTGGTGAAGCACTTCACACATAATATGAAATTTTAAACAAAGTTTACATATTTTTCTATGACAAATACTTATCCAAAACTAAGCAGATAGTGCATAGGACACTAATGTAGTTTTAAAAATCATTCTACTAGGTTCACTTACTGCCTTTTTTTTTCCTGGTTTTTTTTTTTTTTTTTAGATCTTAATATGTCTCAAAGTTAAAGTTTATTACGCGAAGAAAAGTAGCAAAGCATGCTGTCTTCATTACAGATTTGCTCTAAGTTGCTACACTTGCTGCCATAAAGCAGACTGGAAATTCATGTCCTGTATCATGCCCTTATGCCTTTTTTACATTATAGCAAACAGGTGTTACATACTGAAGAAATGGACAGAGAAGGTCTGGTTACAAACAACAAGATTGTTCTTGTGCTAAGAATTCCATCACGGGGACGTCACTATCTGATTTAGCTAAGATCACACTTTCTCTGCCACAATTTGCTAACCATACCCTTCACTGATCTCTCAGGAATCATTCGCCTACTACACCTGAAACCTCAACTTTTCTAGAAGCTTTTAATTTACTTTATTTTCATTTTAAATAACCCATACTTCAAAATATATACTTTACCTGGCTGATCTACTGAAGACTGAGACTGAGTCTGATAATGTACTGATAAAGAACTAGAAGGAAGTCCAGAAGGAAGGAAGAACAGCCCATCCACAATCCCATCAATTATAGCCTGCAAGGTTGGATTCACATTGGGACGAAGCTGAGAGAAGAATTCCACTGCACCAATGCCAATCAGTTTCTGGGCAGCAGGTGGATGCTATGTTAAGACAAATAACTGACAAAGTTAGTCTGAAGAGTCTCCAGGTCTCTTGACCTTGAAGGATGGGGAGGAAAGGAAAGAAACATAATCAAAACTTTAGTTAGATTTTCCCTTTTTTTAGGCCAACCATCAGGATTTTTTTTCCTCTGCATAACTGCTGTGTAGTCATCAAAACATAACAAAGTATTATGAGATCTTTGAAATTTCTGCAACTTTTTCTCAACTTTTTTAAAATAAGTTGCACTATTGTTCCAATCTTCACTTTTCAGGAACAGTGCAAGCGCTTAGCTGTAAATCACATCCCAAAGAAGAAATTAAACACTAAACGAGAAACTGAAGAAGCAGCAGAACTAAAATAGAAACCCAGAAAAGAATTATTTTTTTCTGCTATCCCTATGACCAATTACAAGCCACTCAAATCGTTTTCATTTCTGTCTACTTACAGTGGCCTTATTATTCACATCTTTGTCAAACACTCTAAAATCTCATTACAAAACTACAAAATACAAATAACATCCAATTTTATTTAGCTTTATCATTCTAAAGACATATAGTTCATATATAAATAAACATCAGTATGTCATACCTTGATCAAATTGTTCACAAAATTCAGTACTTCCTCTTTCATTGGTACAACTGGAAAATTGAACCACTCCAAAAGATTAAGGAAAAGCACTTTTTCATGGACCAGATCAGCATATGAAATCAAGTCATGATCTAATTTAAACAGAACAGTCTTCAGAGATCGTTCTCTTATCTCTGCCAGTTCATGACCTGCCAAAAAAAAAGGAATTAAAAGACCCATAAAGTCATCTGACATAATTTTTATTTGGACAAACCACAATGCTGTCAAAGATCTGTGAAAAAAGCTAGTTTTTATGCTGTCAATATTATGCTTAGCAGGATGACAAATCATAGGATGGTTAGAGTTGGAAGGGACCTTAAAGATCATCGAGTTCCAACCCCCCTGCCATGGGCAGGGACACCTCCACTAGAGCGGGTTGCTCAAAGCCCCATCCAGCCTGGCCTTAAACACTTCCAGGGATCGGGCATCCACAACTTCCCTGGGCAACCTGTTCCAGTGCTTCACCACCCTCACAGTAAAGAATTTCTTCCTATTATCTAATCTAAATCTCCCCTCTTCTAATTTAAAACCACTACCCCTTCCTGACAGAGTCCCTCTCCAACTCTCCTGTAGGCTCCCTTCAGATATTGGTAGGATGATATGACTGCACTCACCAGCAGTAAGCTAATCAAGTACGACGGTAGAGTCTAAAAGTGTGAAACGTTAAAAAATACACTGTTATAATCTGGTGCCAAATGCAAAACATGAAGATGGCCTTTTTCTTGAAGCATACAACCAAACCCTGAAAATGCTGCAGATACCGAAAGCTCACAAACTGGACAAAAAAACTACCCCAGCTCATTGACTCGAAAGGCACCATTCCCGACGGGGAAAGCCGCCGGCGTTTCCTAGGGAAGCATCACCGTGTGCCCTCGTCCCCTCCACGCCTGCAGCAGGTGGGGGGAAGAGTGGGACAGCAGAAAACAGAAACCTGTCGAGGGGTCGGAGGTGGCTCGACGGGGTGGCCCTGTGGAAGCGGAGGCCGGGCAGGGGCAGCCGCGCTGCGCGAGTGCCGAAGAAGGAAGGACACCCCCCCGCCCCTTCCCTCCCACCCTCCCCAGCCAGCAGCCGGGCTCCCACACGCAACCGACGGGCCGAAACGCCCACCAGCGCTGAGGCGGGCGGGCGGGCGGGCGGTGGCGGGGAGCAGGCCCTTCACCGCCCCCCTGCACGCAGCCCCGCCGACGGGTCAGGACAGCCGCGGCGCCCCTCGGCAGCCGAGCCCTGTGCCCCGGGGAGGGAAGAGGCAGCCGTTACCCAGCTTCCTGACGAGCGATGACAATTCCATCGCGCCCCTCGCCCCGCCAGCATTCAACCGCCCCGCCGGTTCCGCCGCCAGCCCGCCCCGCCTGGCCAATGGCGGCCGCGGGGCATCTCGGGAAACGTAGTCCATCGCACTTCCTCCTTTGGCCTCCGCTTCCCCGACCGCCCTTTGCTCCGCGCGGAGCAGGCTGGGAGCTGCCATCAGTCCCGCCGAACGCCGGCGGGAGCAGAAGCAACTACAACTCCCGTGCACCCCTGCGCTGAGCCCTCGCCCCGCTACGGGAGCCGGCGGGGCTGCTTCCCGGTGCGCGGTACCCAGCGGGGAGGCAGCGGTTTTGCCTGGCCGCGATCCCTGGCGTGGGGTAGGCCATAAGGCGGCCGGTGGCCTCGTCTTGGGCCGTTGCCTTCCTCTTCCAGAATTGTCACCGAAGCGGTGTCCCCGACCACGGGCAGCGGGGGAGGCCCAGGGCCTGGCGCCTCCCAGGGGTCGTCACCTCAGCGGTGCGAAGGACCGAGGGAGAGGGCACCACCTGCGAAGAAGTGCTGCCGGGAAGGGAAGGATCCTGTGGGATCCTGGTGTGAAGAAGCGCCGGCTAAGCCAGTCGAGTTTTGCTGGCAGACATAGATTTCTTCGTTATCTTTTTTTTTCTCCTCAGTTTTTTCCGAACGATTCCTGGGCTGGGGGGTGGAGGGGCTCAATGAACCGAATGAGTAACTGAGAAGTCATTGTAAAATTTCAAAAATTTAGAGCAATGCTTTTGAGATAGAAAAGGAGCGGTTTTGCATGGATTTGTCTTTCAATAACCACACCTGAGAGAATTAAAAAAAATAATCAGTGGAAACAGACACGTGGTTTCATCCTCCAAAGTAATCGGAGAAGCTTCAGGTAGATACATGCAATTACTGATGTGCTTCTAACAGTCAGATGTTAATTACCCATGCCCTAGAAGCACAAGCCCTTCCTGTTGGTATTATGTGCAATGCAGAAACCCAAGCATGCAATATGAAAACCTGTGTATTCGCAGCCTTACGGCTCAGGATGCCGTCCGTACCCAGGTAGTGCAATGGTGGTCCTGAGGATTAGTCTCCCGAAACCAAACAGACTGCCTGTCTAGCAGCATCTGGAATAGTAAGCATGTCAATAGCCACTGCTGCTTTCTGCCCAGACAGGAGTTGTCACATTGGTATTCTGTTGGTAGCTTGAGTATGGGCTTTGCACGTGCCTATAGGATGATGGCTTTTCATATCTTCAAGTTCCACCATCATTACTTAATACATATGTGCAACATCGACTTCTGCAAAGATCATAATTTTCTTTTCATCTGAATCCCGATATGAAATTGAAAAGGAAGGGGTGTGTTTCTTCATCCTTTGGTACCTATGTGGCCCAGATTTGGAAGCCAGAGAATTATTTATGTTTATAGTAATAACAGTATTTGCTAATGTTTCTTTGATGCATCTGATAGCACTCTGGATATAGCTCTTGCTGACTTGTGTAAAGCAAATGGATGAGGGGGTGAAGTAGGAGCAGAATCGTGAGGGGTTTAGGGTTTTCTTTTTTATGTAACCTAGACTCCAGAATTACATTGCTTTATTTATAATGCAAGGCAGTTTCACAAAGCAGATTTTCTTAAAAGTGTAGTAAAGATGCATAGTACATCGTAGGTTGTCTAATCAGAGGACTGATTTTTTTTTTTTTTTTTTTTTTGAAAGGTTGTGCTTACCATCATAATCAGAAATAATAAATTGATGTTAGGTGGACAAGTGGTGGACATTGTTGTGTGTTTATGCTCATGAAGTTTTTTGCATGTAACTGCAGGTGCACAAAGGAAGATGGCCTTGTAATAGTCACAGTTTCTTTTTTATGTCATGTATTGCATAAGAAAGTACCTTTTATCAGCATCAACAGAAATGTGAAAGGTGCAGTAGAGTGTATGCAAATGATCTCCAAAGGGATGCGCGTCACTGCCCTCTCAATTTACGTCCAATTGTTTTTCCACCCTGATCTCCATCACTGTGCTGGTCTTTCACAGTAAATTCACATTAATGTCCTCCATCTGCTGTATCAAGGCTGTACTAAATTGTTAATCACAACTCAGAACTGTCCGTCATTTTGCAAGACGATATTTCTGTCTGTGGAGCAATAAAACAAAGAGGCTTTATTAAACTAATTATGAATGTGCTATGATTCCTGCAATGAGGTTTTTTTCCATGGGAGATTGAACTCACCTGGTTTTCAAGAGCAATCACAAAAGAAGCATCACAGTAAAAATTCCTTTTGGCAGTACACGATATGCTCATGTAATAAAATACGAAGAGCTCTAATCAGATGCACACAGGGCTGCTCACATTTCCCCAAATAGGATTGGTGGGAATTTTATGAGACCCAGGATGAGACTCAATGATAATAGTGGAATGGATTTGTATCTCATTTGTCCAGCAAGGAGAAGGGATTGCTGAAGTAGTTATTTCCCCAAATAGACTAAATAAAAACAGTTCTTCACGAGGAAGAGATGCATCATTCACATCTATAGGAGTGTTCGATCCAGGTCCTTCTGACCTTTTTAAATACGGTCAATCTATATTGCATCAGAAAAAAAAAAATGTTTTCTTGCACTGTCTTCAGTGTCTGAATTAGTGGCTACACAAACAATTCATAGAGTTGTTGCTAACTCACAGGTGATGTGTGCACTCCCCATTGCTAATATACTCCTCTGCACTGTAACCATGGGCATTTCATTCAGATTTTCTTAACCGAAGGCCTAATTAACTTCAAAACATATTTCCAACCCTGAAGAGCAGCTTCAATTTTGCTACTCTTGTTTTAGACCAGATAAGGGGTTGTGTGTACCCAGAACAGTGATCTGGGAGCACACTGTATCAGCTGGTGCAATATATTTTATGCTATCATGGCACAAGACTAGTATTCAAGGTGATCACCAGTAATCAAATTTTCATTGTTACAAAGAGAGGAGTAATATGTTAGGGGCAAAGTGTGTATCTCAGGAAAAATGGAAAAAGAACAAAACCGAAAAAAAAGCTCAAACCTTTTTACTGGATATTAAAAATGAAAAAAAAAAAAAAAGAAAGTGGATGGGCTCAATAATTACTGCTGGCATCATGAAGCAATCTCAATAGGAGAAGACTAGTCTCTCATTACTGGCAGTGCTGATTCCCTCCGTGTCTGCATCTCCTGTTCTGGACTCCCACGAGTGCCTCCTCTTTCCCTCCTACCTGCTTGTTGCCGGTAGCCTGCAGATTCCCATACCTGCTTCTGAAACCAGTTTGACTTTTTCCTCTCCACTGGCATTATTTAACATGGATGTCTCTTCTACCATGTATATTCTTACTGATCTGCAGTCGAAGTGTGTAGGAGTTCCACCACTGGGGAAATTAGTCACTGAATCTCATTTACATTGTCCCTTGTTGCTTCCTTACTGCACTCCACATAAGATGAACTTTAAAGTGCTGCCTACTCCTGTCTCCTTACAAATGTGGTTTCTGTAATTTCAATAACTTTTTATAATCTCTTCTTTATCATTTGGGTTCTATCCCAATAAATTGATGATAGCTGGACAAGCAGTGGACATTGTGTGTCTGTGCTCATGAAGTTTTTGCATGTACTGCAGGTGCACAGAAGAAGATGGCCTTGTGATCTTCACAGTTTTATGAAGATTTTTTGATAAAAGCCATCTTTTAGCACTTTTAATACAGGATGCTTTGTGACTTTGAAAATTCCCTTCAGTTAAACGTCATAGAGAGACACGAGATCATTCATTACAAGATGAAGTCTTATTATCTCTGCATTCTTTTTTCAAAGCTGTCTATTCACAATGTTTTATTTTCCTTTCCTTACTGCTTTTGAATTCTGTCCTCTAATGTTCCTAAAGTTCTCTGAAGTTCACCATATCAAAGACTCTGTCTGACAGGGTCTTGATTCCATTTTTGATAATATCCTTACTCTAATTCTGAGCTTAACTGTTGCAACTCCTAATTCTCCATGAATTTCCTGCTGTATGGATCTTCACATACATCAAAAAGCAGCAACCTTATGAAGAAACATCAGGCATGTCACATGCAAAAAATATGAATTCCAGGTCCCTCTATGGAGGGACGCCCAATAGGGACTGTGATGCCCAAACATCACTGACTGCTACAGTTAAAATGAACTTTATGACCTGTCAGCTGAAAGAAGATTGCAAAAAGGAAGGAGAGAAAGCAAAGAGAATGAGAACATTTGGAATGGAAGGAGGCAGAAACGGACAAGAGAGTTCAGATGAGGAATTCCCCAGCTGAGAAAATTATCTCTGTATATTAACCATCTTCTCAATTTGCTTCTCAATTCAATTCAGAGTCCACTTAAAAGTATCCTTTCCTGCACTGAAGGCCTTCCTTGCTTGCTGTCATCCCCAGCTTTCTCATCCTTCTCTGTTCATTAGCTCCTATTGATAAAAAAGTAGACTGGTATCTAAAATTAAAAAAAAAGAACCTGTTGGTTACCTATATATAGAGTCCATACTGCACCTACCACACACGCACGGTAAAGACAACCTGGGCATATGCCGTAGCTGTGTGTTTATTGCATTAACTGACTACCAGATTCCTGAAATTAGTATTCAAAATCAGTAGGATGATAGCAGGCTTGTAAAGGTTTTCTGTAAACATCAGTGGAGCTGCATGTATAAAGACCCTTTCCTTTGTGCAGCCAGGAGCAGCATTTTATTCTTGCATTACCTTAAAGCTTGTGACAAGCTCTCTAACAGGTGCTTTGTAAATTCCTGAATTTTGCTGCTTCCAAATGAGGTACATAATACCCAGCCTAAGTACTTGTTACAAATATTTGTGTTTGCAGCACTGCAGATGCAAATTTGGAAGTTCATTTATGGTATTATTAATTTATTGTTTATATTTTCTTCCCCAGTGAGACTTTCTAATTTCTCTGCCTTTTTTATTTTCCATTTAGCTGGATCTATCTTCTGTGCTAAATTGCATATGCAGATATTGACTTATAGAGTGGTGCAGAAAAAACACTTGCATCTAAATAATTGCTAGACAATTTAATTTCATACACATTATTGTATTTGGTGAGTCAGTCAATATCAATATAAATGCCTACCATGAAACTGCAAAACAAAAGGACTTTAAAAAACCTAAGTGAGAAAATCTTTCATCCGTGATGTTTGTTTAAAACATATAAAAGCACATTTTTACACCACGGGTAATAAACTTGCAGAATTTGTTGGCACAGGAGGCTGCCGATGCAGGTAGTGCCAGTAAACCCCAGAAAAGATTAGGCAAAAAGGGAGAACAGGCCCACAGAGAGACACTAGAGGCACAGGCAGGGATGGATGTGCCCACTGACCTTCCAAAGCAGTGGTTGTGGTCTCTGGACAGGAGAGGGCAGGTGGAGCTGGTAAAGCAGTTCTCCCAAGCAGTGTCTTGGGTCATCACTTGGGGACAGCTAGGTTGACCTCCCCCAATAAGACGTTTCTTACTCTCATCTGATGTATGAATTTAGATCCCATCAAAGGAAACCTACCAGGAACAGAAAGGGAATACAACTTCAGGGATGCAGACAAATAAGATTATTAACCTTTACAGCTCTGAAAAGAGCTCCTGCTTTTAGCATTTGTCACAGTCCAAACCCTTCAAAAGAGAGCTATAGCCCACAGATTTTTAATGACCTTTTCACAGGTAGTAGGCATCTTCTTCCCTCAGAAATATAAATCCAAATTAAACTGAACATTGGCATGGGTTAGTTTGTGGGGGTTTTTTTCCCAAATGAAAAGGCTGGACTAAACTGCCATGAATTGCACCTGCATCTACTTCACAGAAAGAGCTGGCAAGGCAATGTCTAACGTGTGTAACTAGTTTGCTTTATTTGAGGGTACAGAGCATTACACATGATTTCTGGCTCAGGCTGCATAATTACCACGTACATTTTCTGTTTTACAAACAAATTCTAGTTATATCATTTAAAATTAATAAACAATTCTGATAAAACCTGTGACGTTATTAGAACATCTAGCATTTTTTCTTGTATCAAGGCACCTCACTGCTTTTAGATTAATTTAGCACATGGTGTAGTGCGCTTACTTCATAAAGACATTTTATTCTAAAGCGAGCTTCTGTTGTTTATTTCCTTTTTATTTTATTATTAATATTTCATTAAAGTAATTTAGTTCCTTCTAAACTCATAAATCTCTTTATCTCCCTCCTCCTATCCTTGGAGTGAGAGGTTGGGTGAGAGCATGTCGCCTGTAGTTGGCCGACTCAGCCTAAACCATGACAGGGGGTTGCTCTTTTGTGCCAATACTAATGCTGTACAACATTGCAAAGGATAAAACCATTTAAGTAATCTATTCCTGGACTTGGAACATATTCCCATTTTAGCCAACATTATGACATTTTTATGGTTTGTTTTTTTTTTTTTTCTGATGTAACTGTAATTAAATTTCCAAGCCTGGGTCAAAACAGGAAATAGTTCTTCTTAAATTGATGGAGACATCATTTTGTATCGTATTAATTTATGGACTTGTAAAAACTTCATGAGATGTTAATAGAGCTCAATATAACTTTGAATATTATTACTGTTAATTAATAGCAATAGTATTTGCACTGTATGTAATACTCTTTATTTGCCTCAGAAAGTAGTTTTCCAAATTCGTGTCATTACACCTGTGCATCTCAGTCATATAGTCACATTCACAAGTCTGGCCATTGTGCTCACTTCAGAGTTACAGAAGAAAAGAAAAGCCAGAGGTTGAGTGTCTCCCATTTAGTACTTTTCTCCAATGTTACTCTTCCCTTAGAATTAATAAGTAACCAAAAATGGATGCCAAAGAAAGAGGAAATGAGACTCTGTTTCCATTCTGTCTTTTCAAGAACCTACCAAGTTCCTCAAAATTATGGTTCTCATCACACAAATAAGAGGTTGCCTGCTGTTCATGCACAGGGCTTGCATCCTCCAAACATTGTAGATTCACATTGGGCATAAAGGACAAGAGGGAGAAAATCACTAAGGCAAGTATTGTAGTATAAATTGCATCCTGACTTGAGTAGGGCACAGTTTCTGAAAAGAAAGAGAAGAGATACTCATACAGCAGTGATTTGACTTGTGCTGCAATTGGCATTGTATATTTTATGATTCTCAGCTTTTCTAGCTTTTGGAGAAACGTTGAAAGTACAACAGTCATATGCTGAAATATTTGACAATGGAGTTAGATGCTCTATCACATGTTCAAATGGAAGAAATATATTGGGTAAATTTTCTGTTGTCAAAATCCTCAACATTACAAAAATATTTATATTTCTATCTTGAACAAAATTTCAAAGTGGTATATGCCTGAATTCCAGATTTAGAATCAATTTTTCAGATAGATTGTCCCTAACACAGATCTGATTTCTTGATTTCTCACATGACTTCCTAAACTTTGAAACTGAATCCTGGACTCCAGGTATCTTGTGATACCATTCCTTGTTCTCTAGATATTGCTGTTGCGTTTCGTACTGCATGCTTTTTTAAGGGCAGTAACTCATAGAGACCTTAATACTGCATATTTCTCAGCTGCTGTTTGTGAAGGCAGCAGAAAGTCATGTGGCTTGTCATTGCCCGCAAATCTGACATCATGACATCTGCAAGAGCTGTAGTCGCCTGAATGTTCTTGGACAGTAACGTGAACAATGTGAGACTCTTAATTTTTGGCAAGCTTTCAGAGCTTGTTAAGACAATTAAACGGTCTTAGAGTAATATGTATTTTGTAATGACTACAGATCCTAAAGATAAGGCATTTTTTTCTAAAGTATTTTATATAATTGTCATTCTGTTGCATTCCTTACTGTGTTTTCCTACTCAGCTTCATGTCTCCCTCTGAATTGCTAAAAATGGAAGACTATCAGCTGGCATGTTTTGAATGGCAACTCTTACCTTTTTTTTTTGTGATCCCATAAGCACTTTTTTATAAACATCATACTCAAATTCACCTGTAACACTTGTAAGAGATACAGTGTATGCGGGAAACCTATTTTCTGTACAAAACTTCAGTTCTGTCTTTAGAAACAGGCATTTTTCCAAATATCCTGAGAACATTTTTCAGAAGTCAGTTTCAAAATGTAACCATATGCATGCCTTCACCTAGTCATATTTTCTTAGTGAACTGACAAAAATAAGTTTTCGCTAATGTCACCCTGCTAAGTCAGAGTAGCTGCCAAGCAGCGAGCTGGATGGACCATATTCAGCCTCCAGAATTAACTACAGGGCTGATTATTAGCAAGATTGAGTCTCTCCAGTCTTCAGTGGCGGTAGGCAATGAAGGACAGGCAGAGGAAAAGTGACACGGTTCATTTGCAGGTAGCTGAACGCACTCTGTTCATGTACTGGCACATGTAGCCTGCGAGAATAAATAAGACATTGACAGAGAGACACCCAGCAGAGCTGCCAACTTGGCATTTTTACAATTTTTTCTGATCATAATTTCGTTTGGTTAACATGCTAAATATAAAACGCAGAAGCTTCAGTCGCACTCAGTGAAGAAGAGGTCATATGTTAAAACACTAAAGCTTGGATGTCAGCGCTACTTAACAGGCAAAACAAACCCAACACCTTTGTTTCACCAGCACTACAAGTTTATATATATTCGTCTATTTATCTATACTATATATACTTTCATATATATATGTATGTGCAAGTAACACAAAGAGAAGACTTCCACTTCTGCTATAGTCTCTCTTCACCTGTCTCTGATTTTCACCACCTTTTCCCCCCGATTTTTCCAGGACTGCCTACAGGACTGAATTATCCAATGGCATGCATTATCTGAGGATTTATTTTCAAATGCAGGTGCTTTTAAGGGTTGCTAATAATCTGATGTATTCATAAGCATGAAAATATGGAAAGTTTTCTGCTATTATCAATGAGTCAGTTTTAATTGGTTTTCAAAGTGTAAATGACAAAAAATTATATTTTTGCAATCCGTGGTAATGCTTTTTCTGGTTTCATATAGGAAAACTTTATTAATAGCATCCTAAAGATATGAGATACATGACACATGCTTGGCTAAAAATATTTTTATTCCATACTGAATTCTTTACCATCTTGGTTTGCACATTCGTCTTGATCTAGTAGCAAATTTCATCCAAAATATGCATATTTGGATGTAACAGTGATAAAATTATAAAATGTTTTAATTTTAATTTTTTCATAGAAAAGTCATTCTGTTTACAGGCAGTATCTAGACGCTCAAAACACTATATTTAGTGAAGAAAAACACACTGCTTTTTAATAAATAATATAATGGTGACCATTTGGAGAGCCAGGGCTGTTTTGTTGGACTGTGTTTCTATTCTTCAGTTTACAGGGCAGAAATATGTTTCCTAACATAATGATCTTTTTGAAGGGTTTTTTACAATATTTTTTTTTTAGTGATTTAAATTCTATATATTGACTATAGGCCATAGGAAAAGGGCCACCTAGCCGTATATACCTTTCAATTGCTATCGTCGGGGCCAGAGGAAATAGTAACACAGTATCTATATCTATTGCTTTGTTCATTGCCTGAAGGAAGCACACGTATACTAATCTCTAAGAAAGACTTTTATTATAAAAGCATTCCTTGAAATTGTCTGTCTGTTTGCACTAAGCAAATTTTCTCTCCAGATACTGAAAGAAACTTGGATCAGACAGCTGTAACAGAGGTCCAGCCAGCCTAAAGTAGTTCAACAGCTCTTTTAATAAGAAGGCTGTAGCTAAAGAATGTGAAAACTGTTTCCAGTGCCAGCAGGTCTCTCTTTACAATCTAATTAACTCTACAATTAGAAAATAAGTAATTTCATTAAGAATCCATTTGAGCTCTGCAACCCTTTCAGAAAGCAGCGTGTAGATTCTCTGTTACTAGTGCTAGATAATCCTTTGTCCAATATGAAGCACAAATTGCTGTTAGATTTCAATCTTGTCATTCTCTCAAGTCAGAGGTCTATTACTGGCTCACAGTTCAGTAGAGAGATGACTGAGGGTTCATGTCGCCTTACTATGTATGGATTAAACGGCATTTAGCTGGTGATGTTTCAAAATAAGAGGTTTGGTCCCAGACCGTGCCTCTCCAGATTTCTCTTTTAGCTCCAAGCCACCCATTTAACCTCCTGAAAGCTGTATCGCTGCATGGATATCTCTCGGTGAAACGACAAACTGTTGGCGAGCATTTCTCCGTAAGTGTATGCATAGGAAAGAGGATAAAGAACAGCATGTTCTTCTCTTTCCTTATTTTGATCTTTTCAGAGCTTCATATATTTCATCAGGACCTGTCAAAAGCAATAACAGAAACCTCATTAGTGGTAGGCGGCAGCCCTGACACTGTTCAGGCGATGATGCTGCTCGTGCGCAGATGTCAGCGGAGCTGGGCTGGGGTAGGAGAGGGTGTGCACAGCTCTCCGTAAGGGCAGCAGCAGCTGCTGTGTGTGCACTCCCAGCACAGCAGGGAGCAGTGCTGGGAGCCGTTATTAGTGTACAGCTCATCTTCCTCACTGCTAGCCTGGGGTCAAAACTGCAGTCTAGCTCCAAATTACTGCCCGATAGGTTGTACACTCTAAAATGACATGATCCTGCTCTTCTTCAGCTGCAGCATATTTCTCTCTGAAGACCAGCTGCAGCCTCACTGCTGTGTGTTTGTAGACACCCACTACTTGACACAGTGTTTACAGAGCATGACAACTAATGAAAAAGAGTTTAATTAAATCTTTTTTTTTTTTGTCGGTTCTGTTTTTAAAGGAAATGTTCTAAAAATGCAGCGATGTAGGCCACCTCTCTGGGCAAGCAGAGCCACTGTACAAGAGCCTGGTGATGCAGACAAGACTGCTTTTCTTTGCCCTGAAGAATGAAGTGCAGCAGAAGCACAACCTGGGAAAATAGGAAACTCTCTGAGATATGCTGTAGATAGAAGCATGATTTAGCAGTGACACCAGAAGATACTCAGAAGCAGGGGAATCTTCATCAAGTTCTATTTGACCACAAGGTATATTATCACAACTAAGCGTCTTTAGGGGGGAGGGAAAAAAACCCCAAAAGATGGTCATTTTCACTTAAAAGACATTTTTCAGATCTCATATATCAAGCCAGCAATTATCATTAGTTCATCCTGTAACCTTTCAAAACAGCATTTCAAAATACCTGGTGAATGCTCTGGAGCTTGTTGGCTTTTCTTTCCACACCAAGCCATCACTGATGCAAGTAGCAAAGCCTGGAATGCCTGGTAAGGAGCAGAGTAGAATTTCCTCATGGTCTGTAGGCAGTCAGAAGGAAAACTGGTTTCCTGCATGTTCCCTTGAGGGATATTAAGGGAAAATTTAATGAAGTAAATTACTTCATTGGCATATTAACTGTCTTAAGACAAAGTAATAAAGAAAGCAATGCATGACCTGTAACACTAACAAAAGAGGACAGAATCATCCTTTATCTCCTCAACGGCTGTAGATTTTTTATGAAATGTCTTTTTGACCATTAAATGATGGATTAGGGCTCAGAGTTTTCATAAGCAGCTAAAACAGCTAGATACCCCCTTTCTGTTAACAATAAGGAAACTGGGCACTCAGTGTTGCTAGGCAGTTTTGCAACATCCGCATCTAGAAATTACAAATGAAAGAAAGTCTAGAAAGTATTCCAGCTCATTTTTGCATTGAATATCCTGTCTAGTATTTATGAAGTCTTTATTTAACCTATTTTGACTGTTTCTAATGATTTCTCAAGTTTGACTTGTGTAATTAGTCTGAACTAATTTTTTTTACTTTATATATTTTTGACTAATCTTGCTTTTCTGAATTCCATTTTGCATGCTTATGTTTTTATTCCTGACAAACAGACTATTTATAACCCTCTGATTCTAACACCGTATATATATTAATCAATGGGTACGATGTTGTTTGTCTCAAAACCTTCTTCCCCCATGCAATTTCTATTCATATTTGTTTTTATTCGTTTTCTTAATACATCAGTTTCTACAAACTTTTCCATCTCTAAAGAAATGCAGGATTAATTGATGTGATTTACAAGCTGTAGTACATAAAAATGCAAGCCCACTATCACCATTACAAATTGCACACAAAAGTTGAAACCTTGGTTCAGTTAAGTCATGGATGTTTTTTATTCACTTAGAATGTAGTCAAGTCAAAGGGTTAATTTAAATTATTGACAAATGAGCAGCCTAAGGTGTATATATATTTGTTATTTTTCAAAAAGAACCTACTTTTTTACTTTTAAGAACTTAGGTTTCCTCTTAAACATTTTGCTGGACATTTGGAGAAAAAGAACTGTCAAATCCTAATATCAAATATTAGGACTCAGAACAGAGGGAGAAAAATATCCCTTAACAAGCCTCAACACTAATCAGTCCCGACATGTTTCAGGTTTATATTTTATTCAGATCAAATCAGAGATGATGTAAGCAATATTTTACAACTAATTTTAAAAATGTTTTCAGATCTAAGGCCTTATATGATAAGTATTCATGCTGAAATTGTTTGACAATTACCAGCTTCAAAAAATGGAGCTTAATAGGGTGACACTGAGATAACCCCAACTATTCTGCTGCTTCTAAGATAAAATGATATATTACAGTACAATATAGTTACATTTAAAATTCTTTCTGAGAAAATGAGCAGTAATTCACTACTAAAGAAATTCCACTGACTTCATAAGCTGTGAAGTCGTGAGTGCTCTGTGAAAGAATGCTACCAGAAATCCAAGAAGATCCTGTTACTTAAATATTTCATCACAAGTTATTTGTTATTGATGTGACAGTTCTCATAGTTAGCACAGCAAGCTACCTCATCCAGCAGCACTAAAATGTCCTTTTCTAGAAAAGACCCTGTCCTTGTGTGTGAAGGATATTTCAATAAAACATGCAGGCGCGAGGGTGCACACACACATAGTCGCAGGCACTTTTTAGTAGCAACACTCTGCTTATCCTCCAGTCTTGAGTCTGGCTTTTCATTAAACTGTTTATCTCTAGTTTTCAGTTTTTTAAGGAATTACTTTCATAGTTCCCATTGCTTTAAGTTGGTTGAGAGGAGTCAAATACAGCTGTCAACTGAGACGTGTTTGACAGGGAGGAAGTACAGAAAGGGATGCAGGGAGCCGGTCACCATATGCTGGTCTCAGGCAGAGTCCTGCACATGAAGGAATCCTAGGGGCTCAGCTTCATATTTGGACAATTTAGGAAGTAGATGCATCTCCTAAGCTCTCAATAGCATTACACAATTATCTTGGTATTTGAGGGAGTAGCAAGACTTCCTCTTTAAATGAACCATCCCACACTGGACAAAGCTTTAGATAGATTACCAGGTTTAGATAGGATGTTAACTCAGATGTTGATCAGGTGTGATGAATCCTGTCTTTGTATCTTTCCATGACACAAATAAAGCTAGTATTTTTCTCTCTGTTTTACTCTTTGTTTAACCTGAGATGTTAACATTGCAAATTTTTGACTTTGAAAGATTCTAAACAGTTTTGAAGTTTCAGGCTGCAATTGTAAAATAGAGTTTTCTAAAGACGACGCTCCTTCTTTTGATAACGGATGAGTCAGAGAAGAACATAGACATGGGCTTATTGCCTGTAAACTTATATTAATAGAACTTCCCTGTTTGAGAAAATTGTTCATAACTTCAAAAAGAGATACTGGCCCAGTTGAAGTAAACACTCTTAAGTGCCCGGATATGACTAGGTTTGGAAAGAAAAGGTATTGATATTAGAGATAGTTCAGCTCAGCAGTGTATCAGAACAGCTGCAAAGAACAGTGCAGTATTTCAGGATACTGAAGTGCACTTTAGTGCTTATTCCTGGCAAATGGCATGGAAACATTTCTTGCAAAAATGTGGAAAGATACAATAAGATACTCTGGATTACCACATATGTGATCTTTATGGACTATAACTTTTAGTTTGGCTATAACATTATGACAATGAAAGCAAAACCAAAATACCCTCTTAAGGAATTATGAGCTATCTAATCAGATAACTAAATCACATAGAAAATGCCTACACTTAATTGCTACTTTATTTGCATACAGAGGTGCCGGTCAAATTTTTAAAGAAGGTCTGATTCTTGGCTGGGGTAAGCACCTTCCATGAAGGCATAAAATACAGCACTTTCATAGATTTATATTTTACCAAAGCACTGAGGTAGGTTTATAATTTTGTGGAGGGGTTTATCCCCATGGATCAATGAAATCAATGGAACTATGACTCAAAACATTGGAAGGGCTGCGCTGGCCTGGCCATTAAACCTAAGAAACAGGAAAATGGAATAAATATATGGTCAATCATACTCAGAATTATACACTTCCTTATATTATTGGTTTTATATTATTAAAAAAAAAAAAAATCCCTGTATTTGTGCTTCCTTTTTCTATTTTTTTAATATAAATTAATACTCTATGGCATTTCATGTGATTTCGTGGCTTGTAAAATCTCTGTGGGAAATCCTAATCATATGGGAAGGTCCTACATAGAAAATCCTAATAACTATATTTAACTACATTTATATAACTGACACAGGAAAATGATCTCGGTGATTTTCAAATTAAACTTTCCAAGCCAAAGAAAAGGGGACTTAGAAAAAGTGGTAGTAAGGAAGCTGGTTACATGCCTTTCAGTGAAGACTAATTACCAGTCCTTAACTATGTATTAAAGTGATAATTCCCATACACATGTAGTGAGAAGACAATAAAACGTAGGAACAGGAAGAGCTGGGAATACAGAGAAAGTTATCTTCATTTGTTACCTTACAGATTATGTAACTCATTTGTTATGTCAAAGTGCTGCATGTCCACATATATACATCAACGTACCATAAAATTTTGGATTTTTTTTCCCTTTATGATTAACAACATAAAATAGATTAATTTTTCTTTTACATAGAAATGTCTGTAATTGAAAGTCAAACTCCAGGGGACAAATGTTACAAAGATGTTTGGCTCAGAGTTCATTAAGTTTTATAAAATGCAAACCTATTTTATAAACAACTGCTGAATCACAAAAAATTATGTAAATTATATACAGAACAAATTTAAAAGATCAAACAGCCCATCTCTTGGCTGTTACAGGATTGTTCTTTACACTCCCAGTACAGTCCACTTCGTTATCATCAAAAAGAACAGTTAATATAGTCTGAATTCCTCCTACTACAGATTTTGCATTTAAGTGGATCTAACTGTCGTGCCTAAATATTTTGCTATTTTAGGTCATCTCCAAAGTGACTAGTGTCTTCCTCCCTGCTTCTCCCAATTTAATATAGCTTAAAGGGGCATCTTCAGGGGATAACACATACGCTTTCTGAGGATCCTGATATTTCACAGCAACTGTTGCACCAAAAGTACTCTACAGGATCTGCTACACTGAAATCAATCAATGCTGTTAATTCAGTCATATTTCATGCCCTTAAATATGCCTTGTGAGAAAATAAAACGTGAATAAACATCTAAGAACGTTTGCAGATTGAAATAAACCTGCTTCTCAATGTAAACTTTCTTTTTTTTCTCCACCCACCCCGGGGTTTTAACAACTCTGAACCCTCTGATAAACTGGATTCGCACCTTTTCTTCTGCAGGTTTTTCTCCGTTGTTTCTTGGGTGCAAGACTCTCATTCATCCACTGAGGACTAGCTTATTTATTTTTAGATATTCCTGCTACTAATGCCAGCAGATGTGGACAACGGGGGAAAATCGATGCTAACTTCTTGTTTCTTTCTTTCTATCTATCTATTTCTTTCTGAGATCTTTCTATCTCAGTCTCTTGGTTATTTGCATACATTGTCATGTAGTTGGGTTACAACAATGACTGTCCTAAATGGCACATTGCAGCAGATTTGCATGAATAACAATGACAAGCAGTGAAGGCTCACAAATGGCTTTGTTTGCTAATTTGTAATGTGGCGGTCAGATATAATGGAATCTGACCTTTGAGGGTAAGAGGAATTGCCCATATGCTGTTCCCAGATCCAGAAACAAAAGCTCTACACATAAAGTGAAGCTATTGTTAAACCGCTGTTACATGGAGAACACTTGATTCTTTATTTCTTTGTTTATTCTGTAAGCCATTTTCTCAAAACTTAGTTACATTGGTGCAAATTGCAACCAAGATCTGCCCTAACTTAGAAGCTCTGTCTCAGCTGAGATTAAAAAAAAAAAAAAGGACCAAATTGTTATAGGAAATTCCAATTATTTTTTTCAGCAGCTAAAAGTAGTCAAGAATGCAAAATGTCATTTATCCAAGATAAAACTAAAATCAAAGCATTACAAAAGGTATTAATGTTTTGTTTGTTTTCTTCAAGGAATATTATTAAGTACTGTTTCACAGGATGAGTATACTTTTATTGGTATAACTTAATTATTGCAGTAAGGGTAAGATTGCCCTTCAAAAGAAGTAACAAATGCATTAACAATATAGCTGCATAGGACTGTCCAGTTTCTACAGTCAGGCTTTGTGAAAATATTTCTTTAGTTTGAATTGATATTAACTGAAACCTTGAAACCCAAATCATAGCCAACTCGTTGCAGTTTACAGAATTGGGGATTTGGATATCAGAGGACATTATAGTCAGTGAAGTAACTTTAATTACCAAACTGCATCAATACTGAAGAAGAGGCAAATTTAAAGTTTTACAAAGTTAACCTTAAGCTAGATAAGACTAGCAGAAGATGTCATAGCTGCTAACTCACCACTGGAATTTAACCGAGAGATGACATGTAGTTTCATTTTGCGAGCTCAGCATCTCCAATCCTATATGACATTAGGTGATATGCCAACCAGAATAACTCTACAATTCATGCTTTTTTTTTTTTTTTAGTATGGAAGAACAGCAAACATTTCTGCTATTTCTTAAATCTAGTAAAAGCTTTCAGATATCCTGAGAAATTTAGTAAGTTCTTTAGTTTAGTTAGCTCAGTTTTGTAATATTGGATGGCCAGACAATATGTCAGTTCAGTAGAAGAACAATTTTCTCTGGCAATTTTTGAAGAAGCCATGAGAAGTTTTGTTAAGAAAAAAAAAAGCTATGAAATGGCCTGCTGATGAGAAAAGAATGCAGATGGTCTGTGAGTAACTGGGGTTACCAACTCAGCCAAGACTTCTTTCCTATTTTGTGATACCACCAGTTTCATACTCATGCCTATTGCTGATGTTCCTCCTGACTTTCCTTTTTACACTGATGTGCTTTCTCCAGATGCCGCTCCTCACAATGCTTAATGCAAAATGATCATCTCTGAAATGCAAACCTCTGCTCTGTGGTGATCATTGCCATGCAATGAAAAAATACTTCCACAAACTCCCCAGAGACTGAACAAAATGACTAGGTCTATAACCCAGTGTCATCTAACAGAAAGTGATCTCTGCCAGAAAGCAGGTGGAGGAGGTTGATTTCTCTTCTTTTTATTACTATCTTAACAGCAGGTGGAAGAGAGGATATTTATGATTATAACTACAAATATGATCTTGAACCTGGTGAGATAATGACACACTTTATTCTTAATATTAACACTTTAACAACGAAATCAGCATCCTTTTCAAACAGATAGCAAAACCACACAATTTTGCAAAAAGTTTCCTGGCTACAAAATTTTGCGAGAACCAGCTTTCTTTTAGTCTACATTTCTTCAAGATGGATGATATAAATTAACCGGGAACATAAAGCAGACTTCCTGTAAGCTTTAAGAACTGCTCCCCACCAAAAGCCCCCAAACACTTAGTTTCTTTGCCTGCATAAAACCTAACTGCAACTCTTAAAAGGATCTGTTGTGAGGAAAGCAGATTTAGCTGTTTAGAGACAAAAGAGCTGAGTAGCTTGTATCTATATTTGATTCTGTGCTTCTAGACAGTTAAAAAAAATCCAAACCTGATGCTTACACTGTTAAACTTTTCCCACAGTTTTACAAGAACTGACAAGGTCACAGCCTGAGGTAGTATGGTTGCCAGATGTCACACCATTAGTTACAATCTTAGACAGAATAGGTGTAAGAAGGGAGAAGCAAGACTTAAAATAACTCTTCATGTAATGTTTTTCCTGCCAATGCTCTTCTAACAATGTAAGAACTATTTCTTATTTCATAGTATTAGGTGGATCTCAATATTTTAACAGAAGCTAAATGTTTAACTCAAGTTATAATTAAGTGGAAATAACTGTAGCTATTTGTCCTGTACAAACCATGTTTTTAATTATCAAGCTTTTCATAGGAAAAAAGCCTTTGAACACATCAGATCCTACCACTGACCTATGGTTTCTTTGAACTGAACATTTGTGCAATCACTTTCAGATATATTTGCTATCCATTTCACTTTAATATATTGCATTCAATAGAAAGCATAGTCTTTTTTCAAGCAAAGGCAATATTTTTTCAAAACACCTCTCTTAGCTTTGAAAGTCACTTTCTCACACTGGGATGCACATAAATAAATCATTACCTCACTTCATTGGCTTTTGATGCAAGTTTTCTACAGGTCATTCTTCACTGAATGAAAGCTATATATCTTTAGTAGCAAGCTTGGTAATGTCAAGCTGATGGTGGTTAGTCGTTCTGAAACTTCCAGAGAGAAACTGGAAAACTGCAAGCAATTTTCTACACTTCTGCTTTTGTTCAGCCTGTCCCTCCAGGACTGTGTATTCTTATTACTCAAATAAGGTTTACTACAGTGAACTATTTTACCTGATGAAAGTTTTCTAGAAGTTATACTCTTATAAAAAAAAAAAAAAAAAAGTATTCTTGTCCAAAAAAAGTAACTTGTCCAAAGCATGAGTATATGGGGAAATATACATATATATATATGTCTATACCTGTATTCTATCTGCAAAAAAATGCTGTTCTTTATAGCATGCATACTTGGTCATTGTATGCACCTGCATAGATATGTAAAGGGATAAAAACCCATTTAACAGTATCGTGCCATATAGTTACTATTTCCCTTTGTTTTGCAGCAGAATTGTGGAGGCCAAGGTCTGACACATTGGACAATGTGGCTAGTGTTGTTATGCCAGTGGACTCAGGAGAATATATACTGCCTGGTATGGATCCAGTGCAGTGGGGAATGCTAGACTGGAAAGCAAATCTGTAAATCATTGTACCTGATCATCAAAACCACATCTAACCATAGATGTTTAATCCAGGAAGGTCTATAAAAAAATATCCATTCCTCTTCCAACATGCTCTCCAAATCATACTTAACCAGGCAAATGAGACACTTCCAGTACTGGGAACAATAAAAATTGTGGTATTATTGAACAGTAAATTTGAACTTTGAAATAAGGAAATGAGCAAGACTGACTTCATAACATTTAAAACTATTAAATATTATTGCTCTTTGATGTGTTTAAGACTAGTCAACTATACATTACAGTATCATTCACCCTTACACAGAGCACGATCATTAAAAAATTCAAGTCAAAGTATTATAGAAGTTACTGCATTGCAAAAAAAAAAATAGGAAGAAAAAGAAAGAAGAAAAGCCTTGTAAATAGACTGACTAATGTAATATGTTCAGTGTCATGGAGAAGGACATAGCTCACATACGAGACCCTAGTAGACCACTGCATGTAACTAAATAGTTGTTCTATGCCTGTTTTCATATGGTGTTCATTAGAAAAACAAAAGAAGTGCCTCCAGCAATTTTTCCTTAGAAGCAGACAATGCAGCTTTTGTCTTTTGAATCTACATAAGAGAGTCACAGACTGGAGAAACATCTAAGTTTCCCCTGTGAATTAATGCTATCTAAAAATAACAAGAATGAAATATGTTTTGATTATTAGATGAATGCTAAAGTTTAAGTAGTGCTCTAATAGATTTTATTCTTAGAGAAAAATGACCTTTTTCAAATGCATCGCCTATTTGCTTAGGGCAATCTTGCTAAGAAACATAACAGTAAATTATCATATACAAATTAAACTTTGATATGGAGGGGGTCCTTAGAGAGCTGGTGAGAAGAACCTGCATATAAATGTCACAATATGGTACGGAGGAATCTAGTGACTTACAGGGTAATGATAGGTAAAGCAATACAAATTACTACAGAGAAATAAAGTCACCATAGTGATTACCTTACGTGCCAGTAACCTGAAAGTTTGCACAGCAAGGCTTACATTCACTTTCTATTATTATTCACCAGTGACTGATTAGTAAATGATTGGCTAGAAATAGGCTCTCCGCTAGTATCAATTTGTGTAATTTCACTGAAATTAATCGATTTTCATCAAAGATCAGCCACTTAGCATACCTCCACAAGCAGACTGGAAAATCTGAAATCACTGAGCATTCCCAGAAGAGTCCTCCCGTGGCATAAAGTGAGTAGTTAAAGTTATTTTGATGTTTGTGAATGAGGTTCCTTTTAGAATACTTTATGGGATTTCTCCTAAACATGCTTTAGAGCTCTTACCTGGTAGGGAAGATAAATTAAGGCACCAGAACAGCAGTAGTCAGCTGGAAAAATACTCTGAAAAGCTGTGTGTCTGCTGCTGCTGAAGTGCTGCTGAACCTTGGCCAAAGCACAGCGCCTTCCACTCATCCTTTAGTTGTCTTGCCTGTTCACATTGTAATATCTGCAAATCAGGGATTTCAAGGCCCAAGAGAGTGAGATCTTTCTCTCAGTTAGAGCTTCTGGAAGTCATCGCCTTACTAGGAATGACAGAGCACAGGTATGAGGACAGAAAAGCTCAGAACTGATGGAGTCATAGTTTGAATCACCCCATACAGGTGTGAAGCACCTGTGACTCATTTATTCTGCCCATACGATAACAACGTAATTCTGCAGAAATTTCTAGAAGGTTTGGTTTGGTCAAAAATATCATTCTGCTTTGCGGCAAATATAGAGAAAATTTTGTTGTTCAGTTTCCATCTGTGTGCTTCATTAAAAGTATATTTTCCTATTTATGTTTGTGGGCGTGCTTTTTGCAGAGGAAATCCTACTTCATTGACTTGCAGAACAAGTAGGGGATTTTTTCCCACTGTATAAAGTGATACTTCATTAAGCAATTTACTAAATGATTTACAAAGTGATTGAAAAGTGCCAACACTTTTTATTCTTTAGTAAAGAACTTTTTGAAATTATTCTTTTAAAAAACCATTACTGTTGAAAACCCATTTTAAGATCATAGAATCATAGGATGGTTTGGGTTGGAAGGGACCTTAAAGATCATCAAGTTCCAACCCCCCCTGCCATGGGCAGGGACACCTCCCACTAGAGCAGGTTGCTCAAAGCCCCGCCCAGTCTGGCCTTGAACACCTCCAGGGATGGGGCATCCACAACTTCTCTGGGCAGCGTGTTGCAGTGTCTCACCATGCTCACAGTAAAGAATTTCTTCCTAATACCTAATCAAAATCTTCCCTCTTTCAGTTTAAAAGCATTACCCCTTGTCCTATCACTCCACTCCCTGATAAATAGTCTTTCTCCAGCTTTCTTGTAGGCCCCCTTCAGGTACTGGAAGGCTGCTGTAAGGTCTCCTCAGAGCCTTCTCTTCTCCAGGCTGAACAGCCCCAACTCTCTCAGCCTGTCTTCATAGAAGAGGTGCTCCAGCCCTCTGATCATTTTCGTGGCCCTCTGCTGGACTTGTTCCAACAGGTCCATGTCCTTTCTGCGCTGAGGACTCCAGAGCTGGATGTAGTACTACAGGTGGGGTCTCACCAGAGCAGAGTAGAGGGGGAGAATCACCTCCCTCGACCTGCTGGCCACACTTCTGTTGATGCAGCCCAGGATGCGGTTGGCTTTCTGGGGTGCCAGCACACATTGCTCATGTTGAGCTTCTCATCCACCAACACCCCCAAGTCCTTCTCCTCAGGGCTGCTCTCAGTCCATTCTCTGCCCAAGCTTTATTTGTGCCTGGGATTTCCATGACCCAGGTGCCGGACCTTGCACTTGGCTTGGTTGAACTTCATGAGGTTCGCATCGCATGTTTAATGTTTGACCAACTCTAGTTTTGATGGAGAAAAAAATCCCACTATGGTGTTCCTAGGAGATATGGTGCAGTTTGCAGCTCATGACCTGAATTTTATTGTCCCAAGCAGCAGGTGTTGTTCCCTCTCCCTCTTCTTCCCAGCAGTGTCTGTAACAGCAGCAATAGTCTCTGTCTATTCTGTTTTGACTGAGCCCATCTCTGTCCTGCTGTTCTTCCTTCTGCCATTGGAATATGGCAGGGCTGCTCAGCAGGGCAGCAGCAGAGTTGCCAACTGAGAAACCTCAGCCTAAGGATGTGGGTTCAGCTCAGACCTCATCTGGTGTGACTGTGGGCTGCTGATAAAAGGGCGATCCTGCTTTTTCCTTTTGCCTTCCAACCTAGTAGCAGATCTAGCAATCACACATCAACGTGCGTTGGATCAGCATGTTGATCTGTCAGAAAACTAAGCCACCTCCTTCCTTGGCAGACACTGTGTGTGGTTGGGGATTGAGCTGATTCTCCCCTGCAGCAGCACAATCTCCAGGCTCAGTTCACGAAAGCATCAAGGACACTTTGCTGGGAGTGGGGAACGAAGAGATGTTTGCAGATTACACCAATTTAAATGCAATATGACGCCTCACATCACATACAGCATTGTAACTGTTTTCAAAATCACAGGTTCAAAATCACAAAATTATTGTTGTGTTACACAGAGTACAGATGGGGCAGGAAGTTAAATTAACCACAACTCCTGAAGGGTGCCCTTCTCCCAGCCTGACATGGGCAGGCTCAAGGAGGAGCTGCAGTCCCCACCTCACAGTGACCATGCAGGCACAATTATAGTAGTATCTTTGCCACACATATAAAATTATGTTTGGTTTTACTTAAACAGATAATCCTAAAATGCTGCCTTCATCACTAACGTAAATCCGAAAAGTTTCCTCCTACCACATACAAACACACCCCTCCCACATACATATCAAGTGCAATCAGCCACAAAGTTTCTCTTGGTGTTCAGTAAGACTGGGAAAAAGTCTAGAAAATTACTGGCCTGATGTGGTTTTTGATAATGAAGACTTAAAAGAGAGAAATATAATTAACTGCCAAATATCGTAAGCTTACAAGAAATGGGTCTGGTCAAACCAGCTTTTGTGGGACTAAAGTTTGTCTGCTAAGTAAAAGAGTATTAATGTAACAAGCTGGCCCTTACCTTACTATTAAATAAGTCTTTGATTAAGATTTAATACAAATAAAGGAAAATGGTGTGATGTGAGTAAATTAAATCTCATTGAAATGATATATTTAAGGACAGTTTTTCACTTACAATGTAGCAGTGCTTTTATGTTTTTTTCAAGAACACAGGGAAATGCAAGATTTCTTATGAATTGGAATGCTCTGGACAAAGAAGCTGAACTGTACAACAATCAGTATTTATTGATACCAATTCAACTAAGAATGGACAACAGCCAGTAATAATTTGATGTAGTGATCAATAATAGTAAGATATTTCTCAAGAAAAAAATTAGAGCATTAATTAAATAGAGCATTTTTACAAGAGCAATTGCCTCTTCTAAGACAACAAAAAATAGCCACTTCTGTTTACATTAATTTGCTTTTGATATTCCATTTAGCTAATTCTGATGTTTTTAATAAAAAAGGTAGTTTGACTTCCTCTGAATCTGAAGCAGGAAGGTTTTAAAATTGTATTCCATTAATTTTATCTTTAGAATATTACAGGAAGAGTTTACTATTCAGTACTATACATAATACCAGCCATTCTAGTTAGTATTTAAGCAAGAGTGAGCAAACCATAGTCTTCCTGAATTGACTGGCAATTTTGCTAAGGATTTAAATGGAATAAAGACTTTGTTTCAAGCTCTCCACTATACAAAAATAAATGTTCATTGATAATTAAGCTTCTATGTTTAGTTGTCATGTATAAAAATTGCTCCCATTAGGTGTATACTTACATATTACAAGCTTTTAAAGTATTTTCTTCTTTTTATCAAACTTGTCTATCATTATGAAAAAAAGTAATATTCTATATTTGTCAATGTGTTCTACAACTACTTAATATTAGTGTTACATAACATGTTTATGTTTAATAGTTTATAGTATATATATATACATTATAAATGTTTATAGTTTAATAACCGTTTCACTTTTTTTGTTTCAGATTAGAGAAATAGAGATTTTATTATTTTTCATGTATGATAAAATATCCTCTCTGATGTGATCAGACTGAGATTGCATGGATTTTTTAGCTGTTGAATACTATTTAAATCAACATTCCTTGATTTACGCTCTTCACTTTTGCTAAGTATCCTTCAGCTTTACAGCGATTAATGTTTTCCATGCCGCCTATCAACATATTTATAAAACCAAGTCAATGTATTATTTAGAGCAAAGACATGATAGAGATGAGTCACAAAAGAAAAGAAATTCTGTGTTAAGAAAATCCTAATACAGCAAGGGAGGATATTTTTTCAAAGGCATAAAGATCCACGAGGCACCTAACTGATGTATCTAAGTGCCCTTCACGTCTTTGAAAATCTGCCCTGAATGCACGTTACTTAGTAGAATGACATTGCTTCCATCAAAGGAAACATTTTCTTTTCTGGAGGAAATTTTTAAATGCAGCTAAAGACTGATTTTTACCCACAAAAGAGACTGTGGTTGTTTATTCACTATGTGAGCACATTTTGAAACATACCAACGTACTTTTTCAAAAAGAATAGCCTTATTTATCAGTTTCAGCTGAAAGTTCTGGGGTTTAAAATTATATTATTCTTAGTGTTGTCCCTATTGATGTAGATTTTAGTGGTATAATGAGGAGTGCATTCAAATCCACTGCATTTGCAGTGAGAAGAAGATGCTTCAATGTTATTTTACATCACTAATAATTTCCAGCTTTTGAATGACACATTACATATTCAGCACTGGACTTTTCTTTGATAAAGTTTCTGGATTAAATGAATGACAGCTGTGATATGATCTTCAGTGTGTCCAGGTTGTAGTCATTGAGTCTTTCTTTTATCTTTCTTCCAAAAGATGCCTTCAGTCACTTCTACCAGAGCAAAGAAGAATGATTAAAAATAGGTTTGCTACACTATAATCACAGTGACAAAATTTACTGTTTCATAAATAAAAAGCAGAGAAATGCTTAAGGGATCTGTAAAGCTTTTGTTGAAGAAGACAACTTATAGAAAAGATCATTAACTTACTACTACAACTCTTAGTCACTGAGTAGCAGCCAGAGAAGCTGGCAGAGTATTTCCTATCTGTTTTGCATACTAAAAACAATATACAAACCCAATCATAATCTGAAGATTTTTCTTTTTCTTTGTTTCTGAAGCTGTCAAACTTCATCTTGTCCTCATATTTTTTTTAAATGTTCAAGATACTTTTTGTGATTAATTTGACAAATATTTCTGAAGAACAACCCACATTTCATGAGCTGATCATAAAGACTCCTCACGCTTAAATATAGACTATATTTCAGTGTGGCTCTACACTTGCATAGGTGTCTTCATAAATATTATCAGAATGTTTTTGAAAATGATATGCAGAGTCACAGTAGAGTATTTCCTAATGAATGCAATGCCCTTTCAGGATCTTACAGTGATCTGACTTGAGTCAAGACCTATTCAGAAGTGTACTGTGAGCACCAGGGTCTTTTCTACCCTGTCTCGTCAGTCAGCTTCACCTATACTGAGAGACCAGTGCACATGTGACGAACTGTAGTTGGAAGCTCAGATTTCAATGAGAAAGTAGATTTCAGGTACAACAGAGCTTTTAATGTCAGTATTTTATTACTTGTTGTGACAACAGTAATAAAACACTGTTTTGGAAAATTGTAGAAGTTAGTACTGTTGATTTCTTTTTGAGAGACAAGACTTTTCATTTTTGAGAAGAAACATATTTAAAATGTGCATGTTTACAGTACATTTAGAAACAAGTACACCGATTATATCTTCTGTGCTACCCACTTTAGAAAGCAGCTGATTGTATATCGGCTATGTAACAGATGTCAGTTATTGATAGTTTTAATTTGCAGGTAATGAAGACCATGTCTGAACTTGTGACCTAAATGTGAAAAGTTCCATATGTACTTCTGTGAGCCATCCAGATTTAAATACTGTTTCTTCAACAGGAAATTTTATTCCAGAAGGCTGTGAACTGTATTGCTTGACTGATATAGCCCAAAGTTTTGTCTGATTTTTTTTTTTAATTGAGCTTTATAAGTATAATAAATATGCATTAAAATTATTTACAGACTTTGTCCAATTAAAACTAGCAGCTGCAGGTACACCATCTAATGGGAAGCCCTTGAGAAACAAGAGGATTGGGGCAATTCTTGATATAACTGCAAGTACGTTGCCTAACTATAAGCCCCTGAGAAATTAGTATACTGGAGCAGCCCTGGATCTAGTTGAAGTCAGTGGGAGTTCAGAAATCAAGAGAAATTGTTCATGGCATTACAGGCGCAGCCTTACAGCGTTGAAGCAAATGTGGATCTTTTCTGTGAACTGGAAGGAAAGGATGAACAAAGAGGGACAAGAACTGCTCAGCTAGCATTGTGAAATCTGCTGACTTCTTGCAACCCTACATCCATTTTAGGGGGCAGAGTTTTTTTGTTTTTAATATGCTTCTTCCCATAAATTGAGTATTTTTTATGGCTTTTATGTATGTGTTTAAAAGCATATTCTTAAGAAGGAGATTAGAAAGAACCCGTTTGACCTTCTTTTTTGTAACTAAGGAAATGGCTGCAACACTTAAAGCCAAGAAGAACAGTTAGTCATTACACAGAAGATAGAAAACATTAATTTCTAGGTACACCTGCTACTACTGGTTTTAGACATTTTTAAATTTAACATAATTCTTTGTAGTGAAGATTCTGACTTGATATTTACTCTTTACTCTGCTCTCTTTTATGTGGTCTAATGAACTAGGTATGATTCTTGATGTCTAACCAACTTTTATTTTTAGTTAGTTTAATAAAATTTTAGCGGTGTGCTTAGTTCTCATATAACTCTGACAGGAGCTGGCTGAAGAAAAAATGCAAAAATAATATTACCTCTTGAGTTTTCAAAAATATTTTTTCCCTGTGAAAAAGAGTAAGTTATCTTCTAACTCCTTTTCACTTCTTTATTCCATCCACTATTGCCCCATAAAAATGACAAACTATTGCTTCTTAGATGATCTTTAAGGCCCCTTCCAATCCAAACCATTCTATGATTCTATGATGCCTTTCCTTTTAAGCAGTTCTGCTTAAGAACAATAAACTTCCAACAAATAGAATTGCTCATTTTTAAATGACTGGGTTGATATTTGAAAAATTTGGGGCACGTTTTTGTCATGAGCTCTGCCCTGAAAAAACAGTTGAAGTGCAACATTTTCTTGACCAGTTTCACCCTCTGGTCAGGGAAACCAGGAAACAGACACTGAGCAACATGTGACCTTGCCACAATCTCAGTCAAATCACACAAGTCTCATTTGATCCTCCAGACTTATGGCAAACCCATAACCAAAAGTTCAGAATATTTTAGGTATTGTAAAGTGACATCTGGAGTTGTTTTGGTTTGTCTTTGGTACTTGCTCTCCTAAATTATTGCCTCATGTGAGTTCTGTATTCCTTGGGCCAGTTGTGAATACTTAAGGGCTACAAAGCCAAGCCCGTGAGCTGTATTAAAAAGAACAAGAAAGAATTTAAATAGAATTAATTTGGCTACAGAGGAGAATATAAGGTTCCAAATAAAAATATACGTATATTTTTTAAAAAAGGGTATGACACCAGTACCCATAAAAATTCTTACTGGACATATACTTTCACATTTTAAGGGCATAAACTTTACAAGTTGATGAAGGAAGACTCTGTGAGATTTCTGCTCTTCTGTTACAGAAAAGTACATGACCATGGCCTTCTATATATTATTTTGATGAACTAGTATGGGGAAACAGATGAAACAAGCCTATATGTACTCCAGTGTGTTGGCTTTAAGAGTACAGACTTCATATATATGTTGTCTTCATTAGCTATGTCCTGCTCCAGGTTAAAATCCACTACGCCAAGAAGCTCAGACTGGTTGTGTCAACAGTGCTTGTACAAATGAGATCTGAGCTGGGATGAATTCTCCACGTTGCCTATCTTTCTGCATCTCCAAATCTACATAAGTCACTGCAGACTTGAGTTAGTTTACAAGCAAATGTACAGGCATAATGGACAACAGACAGGATGCATAGGCTAACCTAGCAGCACAGAACTATTCACAGCAACTATTGTCATGATTTACTGTGTGTCTTCGACAACAAGAAAAGTGATAGATTATTTCCCTGACTTTAATAGAAATCCATGTGTGACGTTAAATTTACCCTGACTTTATTCAGCTTTTGGTCCATAGACAATTAAAATGACTCCTCCCTTTCTCCATTACTCAGCAGATTAGAAGTTAGTCTTCTTGTGCTGTTATTAGAAATGTCATTGTGCCATACTCTGTTGCCTACCATAATGTAATTGTTAGACAACTTTGATCTAAGAAAATATTGAGCTGTGCTTTTGCTAAAAAATGAACACTTCTATCATCAACAGAAAACTTTGTAATGGATTTTAAAATCTTAATTTGATTTTAAGTGCTCATCAATAATTTTTAAGTACATTTCCTCTTGAAATGAAATTAAACAGGTAAGAGTGGCACTCAGAAATAGGTGTAAATTAGAAAAAATTTAAGTAAATAAGCACTGGGTTTCTTAGGCATAAGCATAACAGATACAGTACAGAATATCACAAGATAATCACAGTATGAAGTAGAAGCAATAGCACTACTCTGAAATGTGACACACGATTTATGTGTATGTGTTATGGATAGTTTATCCTTGGCAACTCTAGTGAAGTCTTAACGCCATTTGTACCTTAAACTGATTTCAGCAGTGCCACTAAACAATGCAAATTTAACTCCAATCTGAGACAAAGGAGGGGTTTGAAAGAACTTCTTGCATACTTCACATTGTTTTGGTGTTTCTTCGTTTGTTCTTTTTTTTTTTTTTTACACTACTATTAAACTGGGTGGAGGGAAGTCCCTCCAAAAACAAAAAGGAAAGAAAACTCCAACTTTGAAAAAAATTTGCATAAAATAAAAAAATGGCTTTTCTGAATTATACTTTCCAGAAATGGAAAAGATGGCGTTTGTGTCCATAAAATACTATCACATACACTTAACATGCTTGCAAGGAGCTGGCATTAACGACAAAGGTATTAACCCTTCACTGCAACTCAGGCTGGAGAGCCAGGAGGAGAGTAGTTGTTACGAGATCAGCAGTAGTGACTATGACTCTCTTAAAGACAGCGGGATCATAGTTACTAGCTGGGCTTGGCTGCAGAGGTAACACCTCCAGGTAGTCCCGCTGGATACCCTTTGGGGTAACCAAGTTGACCTCTGCCCCAAGGGGAATTATGGTTACTTTCTCCTTATCAATAGTCCTCATCAAACTATTGACAGTATTTCCAAAGGTGAAACAAAAAATTTGTAAATCTGATCAGTGTATCATTGCCTTGGGCCCCAGCCCATGGGTGGAAAGATGGGCACAGTTGGGTTAGCTCTTGAGGATGGGCTACCTGACATGTGCCTGACCTTCACATGGACTGTGACATTAACAACTTGGTGATGTAAGGGGGCGGCCCTGCATCAAAAGCCACAATCGCCGCCAATGCTTCTCCTGATTACTGGAAAAGATCCTCCAGCCGATGGGCATTTATGGAGAAGATCTTGGATGTACATCCTACGGAGTCAGAGATAAGGACTGTTGGAAGGGCCAGATCATCTGCAGGCAGTAACGTGATTGCCAACAACGTCTGTCCTGGTAATCAGAAGAGATTCCCCCAGCCATCATGGCCTTGGTGAAGATACAGGATGTCTATCCTATGGGAGCTAGTGTTGGAGAAGCCAGAACATCTAAAGGCAGTAATTCTGTGTCTGGGACTTAGAATTGTGCGTGAGTGTTACTGTTGTAACTGATACTGTAATAACTTGATTGTGACTGTTAATAAACTAAGCATGAAACAGGGATGTAGGATCTCGTGATGATTACTAGTAAATAGCATGACCCGTCACATACAAATAATGACCTATTACTGGCCATGACTAGGTGGACAGGCCACCTTCACTTAAACCGGAAATATGTTTAATAAATAACCTATGCCAGGCAAGCAGGCAGCAGTAAGATAAAAAGTGTATATGGTGCATATAACATCAGCTTTGTTGTCAATGAACACTCATAATTTAGGTTTCTGACCTGTCTCTCTGAACTACAGACTTGTGTATACACAGATCAGACTCAAAAGTTATGAAATAATTTGTAATCACACTTTTAAGTATAAAAAAGGAGAATAAAAGACATAAGCTTATAAAAATATGGAACTTATATACATGCAAACCTCAGTTGAAGTAATTAGAAACTGGGTCTGGAGCTCCTGATTTTAGAAGCTCACGCATATAAGGACATCAGATATGAAAGATCTGAATTTTGTACTACAAAACCCAAATTTCTAGTCCCCATCATTTTGAACAAAAGCTAGCAACTGAGGCAATAGGTGACATATGCAGAGAGTATTAAAACAAGATGTCTGAATGTATGAACTGCCCAATTTAGTTCGATACGTGTTTTTAAGCCAACAACAAATTTATCCAAGCAATCCTGCTAACATCCTCCTTGTCTGCCATCCAAGTTGCAACGCCAGTAGCACACTCAGGTGAGTTCCCCCTTCGTGATAAATTGTTGCTCTCACTGAGATACCGCTGTTCGCTGCCACATTTGGGTGGAAAAAAAAAACAATCCAGAACATGAAGCTATATGTTAAGGCTGAGACAAGCCAACAGCACGCTGGTGGCCTATACAGAAGATCACAATCCCTGATCCTTCTCCCCCTTTCTCTCTACCACCACTCCAAATGTGCAGACTACCTCTTCTATTTGTGTAGGCTGCGATACTCACCTGATAACAGGTTGAACTACACCAGCTACTAATCCAGCTGGAAAGTATGGTTTGGTTTTGCTTATTCAGTTTTCTTGCCTGCCTTAAAAGACCCTGACTTCTCATAAACTGCTTAGTGCTCACAACCTGAAAATGATGTTCTTGTGAACTCTTACAACAACAGATGACAGTTTCTAAATGATGGGAGTGAAAAATAAGGCACTTATTCTACTTTATGTCATGATTTATTGTTAGGAAAATGAACTTCTGATCTGAGCTGGTTTAGAGAGGTCCAGTGAGCCTGGAGCCACTATAAAGAACATGAAAACTCTAGTGTATGGGCAGGAGGAGGGAAGGAGACACAAAGACGAGATGAGGAAGGTCACTACTTTTAGTAGTGATACTAATTTAAGTCATATTGAGTTAGCATCATCCCTAGTTAAAGGTAAGAAAGTTAAAGTATGGAAGACAAACTGTGGGGGAAAAGCCTATGAAGGTTTTTTAATTATTTTCTTTCAGCTCTGTAGGGTTGTCAATCAGTGCCATTTCTGCAAAAAGCTAAGCCTTTTGAGTTATAACAAAGAGACAAGGGGGCAGTTTCAGACACGTGAAAACCTTTGGTCGACACATGGGCTGGAAAACTTCATCATCCAGAAACAATATTTTTTTAATAGTGTAGGAGGCTGTAGAATAAGATTCCTAAGACCAGTTTTTTGTTTTGTCTCACATGCAGCATTGTCTACTGCAAAAGTTGCCTACAGTAAAAGCTGGCTGAAGGAGGAAAAACTTTTTTACCCCATTTGGCTTCTTCTCATACGGCTGCTATTGCCCCGCAGCTGCTGCCAAAGACACTGCTTAAGTTAATACTACGTACATTCGTCAAGCAAGAATACCATCTGGATCCTGAAAACAATTACTTGTTCAAATGCTTGTATCCAAGGGAAAAGGAGGCCTAAGAATAAGGTAAGAACACAAAACAACCCTCCTGTTTGAGAAACTGACAGAATTGTACGAGAATTAAACCAAAACTTCCCATCAGGGCCGCCTTCTCTTACACGGCTCTCTTTTAGTTCCCTTTTGGATTAGGTTGCTAAACTCTCAAAAGTTTATCTAGGAAAGGAGGAATCTACTATGTTGGATAAAAAGGCAGTATTTTGTTACTTATTGCATTTTTTTCCTTTTTTTTGAACACCACTGCCAACCTAGAAAGTCACAAGTATTTTTCATACCGACAGCATTGGTTTTACAAGCAAGAGCTACACTCTATAAGGTTTCCAAAATGATCCACTTGGAGCTATTCTTAGCTTTGTTTGTTATACCACTGATAACATGTAATCATAATTGTAAAACAAACAGTTTTAATATAAAACACTTAACAAAAACATAAATCATACGAGATATCTTATATTTGAAAAGGCCGAACTTTATATTTGAAAAAAAATAATTTATTTTTGCAACTGTTATTAGACATCATCTCCTGAAATGGTCTTGGCCTGCCAGCAACTGAGGTCAACCAGACACATAGAGAAGCATACAACTCTTGGATGAGACTCAAGAAAAGCCTGTAACTCTCAATAAATGCCCGAGATATAAAAATGTAAATGCAATCAGGACACATTCTGACCTCAAATAGATTTGGCAATGGAACAATTCAGTGACCTTAACCCACAAATATCTTTGATCTCAGTAGAAGAATTCAGGCAGAAAGTAAATGAAAATTCTCACAACCTTGTGAGTTTTATCAATTTATTTTAAAACATTAAAATCAGTTAAGTAGTTGCATAACGAGTCTTACAAATAATCTCACCGACTCTTGTGCGATTAGGTAGGTAAGCAAATTATGCATATCTTTGCAAATCAGGTTTTGATTTGCATCAGTTATATACCACAAGCAAGAAACGAAGACAGTATTTTACTAGCTCCACATCAGTCAGCAAATACGACTTGAGACAACTTTTAAGACCCATATTGTCCACAGATTTTAATTCTTCTCCCCCCTGCTAGTAGCTTCCGTCAGTCTCGCACATCCTAAATTAAGAATTGCTTTGGTGTTCTTGATTTAGCATCTTATTAAAAAAACAAAACAAAACAAAAAACAAAAAAAAACCCAAACCAACAACAAACCACAGGGAAGAAAGCAAACAGCCTGCTTGGCTGAAGTTGTTGTGTAGCACAGCTGATGCGCCTGAAGTTTAGCGGCGCTTTTCTCATGGCGATCTGCGAAGCGAAGTTAGACACAAAAATAGCGTCTTTTCTCCCCCCATCGGGTTCACGGCAAGGGAGGTGTAAGGGAAGATGAAGCGGAGGAGAGGGAAGGGGAGGGGAAAGGAGACCACCTCCCTCCTTGTCCAGCACGGCGCCGGCCCGCGGGGCAGCGCCCATCCTCGTGGCCTCCCGGCAGGGCGGCAGCAGCAGGCCCGGCCCGCCACCCCTGCTCGGGGCGGGGAGCGGCCGGGGGTGCCTTAGGGCAGCCTCTGCGGCGCTGCGATGCCCCTCGCCGGAACGACATGGGGGTGGGGGGAGTAGCTCACTGTGAACTTTATTGATGAGTTTTTGTAGCTGAGGGGAGACGTCAAACACGGGAGCCGGGTTGGGCAAGGGGGGGGAGGAAGGGGCCGGGGGCCAACAAAGCCTGACCGCCTCCCTACCAGCGCGGCTCCCGGCTGCCTTTCGCGGTACTCCCGCGTCCGCCAAGCGGGGACCAGCCCGGGGAGAGGCGCCGAGTCCTAGGGAAGGGAAGGGAAGGGGCCCCGGGGCAGGCGGGCCGCAGGGGGCTGGGGGCGGCCGGGGCAACCAGGAAGGCGGAGGGACGGAGCGGTGTCGTCCCGAGCCCTGCTGCCCCCGCCGGCCTGTGCGCGGGCGCCGCAGCCGTGCTGGTGGGAAGCGGCGGCCATCGCGGGCTTGCCACCCCCGTGCGCCCCTCCGAGGACGGAGGGGTGGGGGCAGAGGAGGCGGAGGAAGCCGCGGCGGCGGCGCCAGGAACAGGGAGGCGGCGGCACGGCGAGGGAGGGAGCCGGAGCCGAAGCCGGGCCGGGCCCCGCAAGAGCAACAGCAGCGTCAGCTCCTCCTCCTCCTCGGTGAGTCCCGCTCCGCCGCCCCGGGAGGCTGCTAGCCGCCGAGCCCGGATGCCGGCGCAGGCCGGGCCGCGCCGCCGAGGTGCCCGGGAGAGGCCCGCGCCGGGAGCGGGACGCCGCGGCCTCCGCTGGGTGAGCGTCCCCGGGGCAACGGGCGCGCCGCGACCCGTCTCCCCCTTCCCCCCCCCCCCCCCCTTCCCCCGGCGGCCGCAGAGGGCTGGTGGGGCGAAGGGAGAGCCGGGGGATGGGGACGGCGCGGTTCGCGGCTTACCCGCCGCCCTCTTCTCCATCCGCGGCCCCGGCCTCCTCTCCCCCTTTGTTTGCTCGGCTCCCCGAGCCTGCGGCGGCGCCAGGCCCCGCGGAGGCACCGGGGCTGCGGCGCGGCCTGCAAGGCGGGCGGGCAGGCGGGGAGCAGCGCCGGGCCCGGGCAGCCGAGGCGCTGCCCAGCCCCCGCCGTGACAGGAGGGGGACGGGGCCGGCTTCTCATCCCCACCAGCCGAGGCCGAGGGGCCCGCCGGCCTCCCCCCTCCTGCCCTGGGCCGCTGCCCAAATGCACCCCGCTCCTACCCGTGCCATTATCGGTGGCGGCTGAATTAGGCTGATTCCCTTTTCTCCAGCCGCCTTCAGTTTGGGCTGGGGGGTCCCCGTCTCCAGCTGGGCGGGTGTCCGGAGGTGGCGGGGGTTTTTGGGGCGGAGGATCCCCGGGCGCCGTGGTGTTGTGAGGTGAGGGTGCGCCGAGGGATCCCGAAGGGGCGAGCAGAGAAAGGCTGCTTTCTGTGACAGGCGGCACTTAAAAACTTGACTTTAACAACAACAACAAAAAAAACCTCACAACACAAAAACCTCAACTTTACTGCCTTTCATTGTTCTTCAAGCTGCTTCCTACGTTCTATTTTCTTAATGGTGCCACTTCTCTCAGAAAACAACTAGTCCTGGCCCATGCCTACCCTTTTGCCTAAGAAAAAAAAGCCCTTCCAAAACACAGAGGTTTTAAGAGGTGCAGAGGATGGTGCTTCTGTGATGTGAGGTGGTTTGGCTGTGTCCCTCATCTTTATTTTTTCATCTTTCCTCCCCATGTTTTCAAACTCATGTTATTTTGGAATGCAGCGGTTTTTTTTCTGCAGAAAAAGAGTTGTTAAAGAGCTGGTTGCAGAATATGCTTAAGTCGAGGAACTCTTTGCTTCCAGTTACTAATTTCTTGTGCCCTTTCACTATCAGGTCCCAACCCCTCTTTCCTACCTGCCAGGAATGCTTATGCCGTGTCCAGCCTCTTAATACATCTGTAGTTAAAAAATGCTGCAGGCCTGCTGTCTTATAGAGCTGCTGCCTGCAAACAGCTTGAGGAATAATGCATGTGCATTTCTGCGCTGGGTGGAAAAAATAGCACTTTTTTTTTCTTTTTTTTTTTCATGTTAATAAACACATTCTTGGATTGTGGAAAATATGGAAGCTTCAGTATAGTTATGAAATAAATTGCTTAGCTTGGCTGGAAGACTTTAAACCACGGGAGAATGTGTAGGTATTTTTGGAGTCTTCCACAGTAAGACAGTAATTGTAGCTAACAGTTTTGTGTAACTTATGAAAGACAAATTTCAGCTTTTTCAAAATGCTTATTTCTTGGTTTTATGTCATTGTACTGTGTTTGGAACTGAGCTTCTACACCTGTTATATGCTTCATCAAGCACGTATTCCCCATATCCTGGGTTTTGAGATTTAAGTAGATTTTTTTTTTAAAGTGAAAATTCAATGAAATTAAGCCTCAATGCTTAAAAGTATGAGTGGTCTCAGTGTAGTGTTATACAGAGATACCTGCATTTGCTAATTCCCTGGGAAGCTGCAAGGCTATGGAGTAGTAAGGAAGAAGCACTGTGGGGCTTCGAGAGCTTTTGTGAGTGTCTCTCTTCATTGCACTGCGTATGTGAGGCATCAGTGTTCACATCATGTTCACATGGGTTCAGGAGACATGATGGATAATCCTAAACTTCCTGAGAACTTGACATACTGAAATCTAAAAAAAGATGTATATTAATTTATACTATGTGTTAATTTTTTCCACCCTAGATTGTGAAGGTCAGTCAAACACTGTGGGTAACTCTTAGAGATGGACAGTTTGAAGAAATGATAACTTGGTCCACATGGTTCTGCAAGTAGATTACACTTCCGAACTCTCTTAGTGCAGTGAAGTACTGGAGTGAGAGAGTGAACTCTTAATTAAGAGTTCTTCTTGGGAAGCAAGTTAATTCTTTCTACTCTTTCTTATGAAATCTTCTATAGTTATACAGTAACTTGAACATGTGAAAGACTGCATCTAGTAGTGTTGCTGAGTTCACTACGTGTTTGATACACTGTTGCTGGCAAAATTGAGGCCACAGTCCAGCGTAATCCCTTACCCAAGCGCCTTACTTGCTATTGCTTTACTGCCCTTCTGGGCCTACACAGTGCTGTTTTGGTAGTATTTAGGTAGTATAAGGTCTTGTAGGGAAGTGAGTGATAACATAAAGTAGATAGATAGAAAGGAGACTGTTCTCTTCTGCTGTGTGTCTCAGTGTTTTGTAACTGAGGGTAACTCAGTTACTCAGGGGGTAACTCAAGTGTTTGTGATGCTCCAAGGAGCAAAATAATACACAAGTAGTATAAAAGTAAATGTAATCTAATTTAAGAATGCAAAGGCTAAAGTATATTGAATGCAATTTGGACAGGATTGGGATTGAAAAGCAGAATAGAGGTTTCTTATGTAACTTAACTGTATATTTTGTAGTGTAAAGCATTAAGTTGAAAAGAAATAGAGAACTTTGAGTTTCCTCTCTTTTGACTTTTTTTTTTTAAAGAGAAATAACAATATTTGGTAATGTTCCTCATCCTTATGTTTGTGCCAAAATTTAATTTCATTCCATTTTAATGTATGCTTATTTTTCTGGAAATACGTATCAGTCTTCAGAAGACAATAGATGTACTTGATGAAAAACTCCTAAGTTCTTACAGCTTCTGCCCCAGCGCCTCCCGATAAATTTATAGTAGTAGTAGATAAGGAAGCATCCTTTGAAAAAAAACAAAAACAAAAACTGTCCTGAAAGTTTTCCTTAACAATTTCAGGTTACATACAGCAGTATGTACTTTTAGAAAACAAGAAGATTGTGCTTGTAATGAAATATTTACTGTCCATGTTTAAAAAACAGCTTAATTCCACTCAAATATGCTTTGGATACAGCAGAGGATAAAGATTCATGACACATAGTAGGTTCCTTCTTTTATTGTTATTTTTGGTTTTTCTTCTAGAAATAATTGATTTCTGAATTAAAGCTTTGTACTGTGTAAATTGGATAAATTTCTGTGTTAAAAATAGTTACACTAGTTTTGAAACAAACATTTAAAAACTCATAGCTTTGGGTTTTGTTGCAGTAGGTTGGATTTTTTCCCCACTGTGTCTGAATGATCTTAAGCTATTGAAAGAAAACTGTGTCACCTACTTCAGCCTTTCCTGGTGTTTAAAAACGAAACTAAAACAAGCTGGCCTTGAATTATTGCCCTGGATGTAAATGGGAAGCTGAATGTATGTAAAGTGTTGTCTAATACATCAAAAATATAAAGAAGGCTACACAAACTTTGCTAGAGTCTACACAGACTGAACTTGAAAAGGCAACGTGATGCAGAATCTGACTTAGTCTGCTTATTGTGAGAATTAAAACTTGAGGTCAAAGTGTTAGAAATTTATCTCTGATTTCTTAACCTCACTTAAATAGAAGTTGCGCCAAATTTTTTTTTCTACCAGTTTTCATGGTCTTCTGACCCCTGCTTTTGTCATGTACAGACATACAAACAATAAACATCAGCAACTTCAGATAACTTCAGTAAATTTTGAGGTATATGGCTTTGCAAATCTGCCTGCTGTTCATTAGAGCCTGTAACGTGGATTTAAGGACCCATCTTTAGATATTTTTATTAAAAAAAATGAATTAAACTATTATCTGTCATGAAATTTTATTCTGGAAAATATTAAGATAAAATACTCTGAAAATTATCAGCCCTTTTCTGTGTTCTTAACTGTTCACATAATACTTCGGACTCTGAGGAACTCGGTTTCAGTTACGACAGGGATATAAGCCACACATTACCTAAAAAATTGTTCCTTGGTTGCTACCTCACCAAGAACAGTATGCAAGTTAAATATAAGTCTTTATTTGTTTAATATGGATGCAGGTACATTGACTGACTTGTTCTGCCTCTGACTTTAAAACTCCTTTGGAGGAATAAGAAAAAAAATCTTCTAGCTTGCAGGTAACCCCAACCTAAGGATGCAGCATATAGGCATTTCTGTCCAGGTGCTGCTCTCCCTAACATTGCTTCCTCTTGTGTGTATATAGGGCACAAAAAGCACAAGAGGCTTCCTGTCTTCTGTGAAACATTCTTTTCTTTTGTAATCTGCCAAGTGCAGTAGGTTGGCAGTTTTAAAAAATCTCAGGTTTGTAAGATATGTGGGTTTTTTGTTATAAACACCAAATAATTTTGCTGTAAACTGCTGTAAAACAGTTTTGGATGAGAGCCATTTTCTCTGGCAGTGAAGGTATAAATAGTAGATGGTAGTGTTTTTTCAGAGTTTAAGTGGTCTTTTGTTAAAAAGTTTAAACAATGAAAACTAACCTATGCATATTGTTAGATAAATCATACGGATATATGGTATTTTGCTTCCTACTGCAGTGTATAATCAGCAGCTGTATTTGTATTATTTAACTTGCATGGTTTGTGATACTGATCTGTAAGAGGACTTATATAAGGTTTAATGTCAAGTTAATATGGTGAAAATGCAGGTAGCTGATAAATTAATTAATTTTAGGATTTGAGACTGCAGACTAAATACCTTTGGTGTTGTTCCACAAGGATATTCCTTAAAATAATACATAGTGCTACTCCTGACGACAAAATTGTTGGAAATGAAGTTCCAGTCAGGCTTGGTTTTACAGCGTGTGATCTCCGTTTTTCTTGAGTAGTTTTATTCTTAATTAATCTTGACGTTCTCTGGTAAATGTGCTAAAACAGCAGTTTGTAGGAGTCTTGAGTAGGTGATTGTTTTTCCTTCTCTAAAGCAGTCTGCATTCCTCAAATAGGTTGAGAACAAATCAGTAGGCTACTCCAAATGTTTCCGAAGCATGTTTATTTGATCCCAAGATGTCTCCGATACAGTGGTCAAGCTTGCTTTCTTTTTTTGTTCCTCCTGATTTAGGGAGTCCTGTCTCCCCTGATTTTGCCTCAGTAAGTATTACAAGAGTGGGCAGTTACAAGCTATAATCTTGACTGTGTTTTTGGCATCGGTAATGGGTTTTAATACCCTTGGAATCCCTTTTAGTTGGTAATCAGGTATCAGATTAGGACGTTTAATAATTAAAATAGAGAAATGAAGATGAGTGGCATCAGGACAAAGGCTTTTGATTACAGAATGTGTGCCTTCTAGGATGAGATTTGTGGAAGCTGCACTCCAAAAACAGGGTAGGCAGCTTTTCAGGCTGACACTCTTCGTTCAGGAGCTGGTGGGAACTGGGCGAGTGAGGAATTCTCGCCGGATTCACTGAACAGAAGCTGTTTGTGCAGGCATACTGGTTTGGGTGAAACCTGCGCTGGGGAAGCTTTCCAGGCTGGAATTTTGGTCAGCCCGAGGAGACTGACTCCAGAATAGTTGGTTTGTGCAGTCAGAGGTAGGAGTCACTACATTATGTGTAAGATCTTAAGTCTGGGTCTGTGTAAGGTAGGTGCCTGGTGGCTTTTTTTTCCCCCCTTCCCCTCCCTGTTCTCTCCTCAGTGCAAACAGAGGCAAAACCAATGCTGATCCAGTGTTCTCTGAAACACTGACTGGTCTCCTCTTCTTGGCTTTTTACTGGAAGAGCACTGTTGGTTATTAGTAAGTAATGTTGAGAAGTAATAAAGGATTAGCCATAGGCCTTTGGCATGATTTTGTGCAAAAAGTCTAGTTACTTGGGAAAATACTTACATGTAAATATAAATATTCTGAAGTTTCTTACTGAAGGAATAAAAGAGACTGTACTGACCAATGCACTAGTTTTATTTGCAGTCTAATCCAGTGATGGTCAAAAGAAGAGGGTGAAGGGAAGTTGTTACATCAGTACTGACTCAGATGTCCTGTATATTACAAAAAGAAGTGCTTTTTGGAATCTCCAGTGTTTTAAATACTGTTTGACATGGAAAACAGGAACAGAAATTCTGTGTGTCAGCATTGAAAAGTATGTGTCTATTCTATTTTTTTTTTTTTTTTTAATTTGGCTAATGCATTTTTTCATTTTATTTATTGTGTGTGTAAGTTTAAATGTATGTCAGAGAGAACAGGATAAAAAACAGTCTGTGTGCATGTACATGACTTCTTTTTCATGCTTGAACTTTTAAGCTTAGCTAGCTTTTGCAGCTGGGCTTCTATACTCCTGGCTCTGCAGAAATTTGACCTTGCTCTGGAGATAGCTATCTTAAGGGCTTCGAGTTTGTGTAAATCTCATAGAGCATATTACTTCATATAGATAGTGAAAACGTTATTTTTTGATCCTGCGTGTGAGAATTTATACACCAAGGTGAAGTTGCTCAGTGTAAGACCCCAATTCTTCCTGTGCAAGCTAAATATAATGTACAGTGAGCAGTCCCATTGTTTCAAATGACTACTCACAATTAATCTTTGCTGTGCTGGGACTGAATATTAGCAAAATCAGATTGTTTAGGGCTGTGTGGAAAATTATTTTCTGCTTCTGTGGAACATTATTTTTTGTGGTGGTGTTTTTTGTTGTTTTTTTTTTTTTGAAACCCCAAACCTTAAAGTCTTCCAGTGTGCAGGACAAAACAGTGTCTGTCTAAAAACTTTAACTGAAGTATTTTCCATCAGATCTGCTGGTTGGGGTAGTGAGACATTTCTGTCTGCAGGTGATTAAAGTGTAGGAGTAGGAGGAAAAAAAGAAGTTCCTGATCTTAATCATGAATAATTAAGAGTCTCTCTAGTTTTGACCCAAAATTAGAAAATTTGCATGTAGAGTAAGCTTTGTCAGAACTGGTATAGTCCTGTGAAAAGGTTTTATCCTGACAAATCAGGACTTAATTAAAAAGATGGCTAAGCAGCTTTGTCTGTGCAGTCAAAATTCTGTTCCCATTCTGGTCAGTGCGCTAGTTGTGCAGTGTTAATGGACGTGCCTTCTTAAAAGCAATCCTTGAACTTAAAAGGACTGTCAATTCAGAAAGTCTATTTAATGGTTCACCTCCTATTTTAAGGGAAACAAAATGATAAATAATTCTGTGAGATTAGATGGAGATAATACTCTCTGTACAGGTGTGTTTACCCGTGTATTTGACAGTACTTTGAGCGCAGCCATGTCTCCTGTTTCCCATATATGGATAGGCTCTAAACCATAAAGAAGATAATTAGTTTACTCTTTGTTCTTATTGGGCCTTCTGCCAGTGAAAATGGGAAGGGAAATATATTAAATAAGCTGTGTTTTACATTCTCGCTTTCCCAAATGCAGAGCGTGAGTTACTCTCTGCAGTGGGTCCTATGACCTTGGAGGAGCAGCCAGGCTGAGCACATGGGGGGCCAGTGGCCATGCGCTGGGTGCGTCTTCTGTTCAACTGATCCAGGTTCTGCTGCCAGAGTGTGTTCTAGTGGCAGCCACTTAATTACAAGAGGTACTGTGTAGAAGAAGCTTTCCTCTTGGGCCCCCACCTGACTGAAGTTCACCTAACCTTTAAACAGAAAGAAGTAAGTCCTCTTTTTTTTTTTTTTTTTTCTTTCTTTTTTCTTGCTTGTTGTGCTGGCTGGCTGTAAAATAAACCTTGCTTTCTGTTTCATTGATTGGATCTGTTTTACTAACCATGAAAGGCTGATCTTCAGTAGCTGATACTGTTTGACATTCCATGTATAAAATTGGTTGAATTTGAGATTGACAGTGATCCTAACCTAATCTTCCTGTATTTGCTTTGATACAGGTACCAACTTTCTTTAAGTGAAAAATACTCACTTAAAAGAACCATGACAGTTTAGAAGGGTGATTTTCAAATGTCTCATTCTTAAGGATTTATCTCCTCAGAAAGCTTTAAAACTGTCTCAACTTTGTTTAGCAGTTGACAGGCTAGCTTATGAATCATGTGGAGTCCAAGGGAGGAAGTAAAATGCTGGAGATCCTGGAAATAGAATATATTAAAATAAGGATTGCAGTAAAAATAATTTGGAGTCATAGTAGTGGAAAAGAGAACAGAATTATGAGCCTTCTTCAGTCTTGTTTTTGCATGCTGTGCTCCTAAGATACCCGACCCTTCTGTAACTGTCTTGTATGAAAACTTTCTGATTCTGAAGATGGCGAAAATTATTTTGGAATCAGTAGTGAAACTTTAAATATTGTATTATTGTTTTACTTGGGTATTGGTTCATCAAGGTGAACATGTGAGTAGCTCTGTTAAAATAATCTGTCTTTCAGTGATTAGAAATCTGAGGAGTGTGACTTCTACCCACATGCGCCTCCCTCCCTCCCTGCCAGCCCCTCCAAATTTGATTGTATTTAAAGGAGTTTAAAATAATGGAGTACTTAGAAATGAAGATGCAGGCAATGGGGAGCCTGTGTACTTGTCAAATATTATCAAAGCTGGTAGTTTTTTGATAAGCACTTAGTTAAGTACAAATAATGGGGGAATAAACTTTTCAAACAAAAGGAATACTTGGATATTTTTTTTTCAGATTAATTGTTGAAAGGCAATTAAAATTCTTTCTTGTATCCCTCAGAAGTGATTTTGTTTCCTCACTTCAGAATATACTAAATAAATCCAGCCTGTTGAAGCACTTTTCATTAGTTTTTCAGAAAATAGGATTAAAATTATTTTTTTAACCTTATGGATTAAGTTGCATCTGAGTTGTACGAACTTCTAGCTGATGCTGTTTGAAAGACTCTTTCAGTGTTTATGACTCTGTCTCTTTAAAAATGAGGTTGTTTTATGTAGTAGTAATGGGAAATGGTATGCTTTCTTCATCAGTATGAGGTACTAAATCACTTGAAGTTTTTTTATTTTATTTCAGAAAAAAAATTGGACTTTGGTTTAAAACAGTCAAAGTGTTATTCAGACCTCCTTTTAGAGTACTTACTGCTGATGTTATGATTTGCATATATTCAGCAATAGGTGTGAGGTACTTGAGCAGTGCGGAACATTATTTTTCTGGGTGAGGTGGTTCTTTGAGGCTTAAACTATAGGTACTTAATGAGATGATGAAGATGGACTTACAAATCTATTTGGTAACTATTATGTATGAATAAGGCCTTCCTACTAATAAGAAGAAAGAGAGAAAAGTATATTCACTTGGAAAGAAGTTATTAATAACATTTTTCCAATAATATTATTTATGCAAACTTTTTGCCTTGGATTAAGTTTTCTCCTCTACTAAGTACAATCAAAGCCTAAACTAAACCAACATTAATCTTGGTTGAATTGCATCTTGTTAAATAACATAGGTGTTCCAGATTAGAAGTGATATACTCTTAGACAGTTATATTTGTAAGTTCCTCACAATTGATGTATTAATTGCTTTTTGCCTTTAAAATGTAATCCCAAGTGTGTGTGAGTGAAGTATATTGTTGTCACTGTTACTTCCTGGGGACCATGTAATAGGTGGACATTGGGCTTAGCATCCATGTGATGGACAAAATTTACCTGCAATGCAACATGATATTAAATATAAACGTATCCAGCTAAAAATTCCCTTGTCATTTGCACGTACAGGTTTAACAGACTGCAAGCAGTACAGGCTGCATTTCCCAGTGATGTAAAATACAGGATGTAACAGCTTGGTACCTAGAGCCCTCATTCAGAATGTAAGATAGCCAAGCTAATTCTCCACTTTGACCCTTTCTGTATGAGGACTGGCCTGGCTGCTCTAGTATGAAAGATTTTCTATTCCTTCATTTAAAACTGTTCTACAGAAGATTAACAGAGCTCAAAAAGAATGGGCTAGAGATGGTATGTTTGCTCATTCCAGTGGAGTAAGAATTTGTAGTTTGCTTTCCCATGGTGAGAGCTCCTTATGTGATGCAGAGGGATACTGTGGTTGTTTACCTGCTTTTCACGATGTCCAGAAAAAGAAGTGGTTGCCACAGTATTTTATTCAGCATGGTTCTGTGAGGTGATGATGGACAGTTTTAGAACATGCCTAAGGAGGTAATGTGAAGGTATAGCCATGAGGTAGGCATTGATACAGTTCTGCTAACACTAAGTACTTCTACTTTTTTTTTTTAATACAAAAATAAGGCTAAGGGCTACTAAGGATTTTTTAACTAAAATAAAAAAAAAAATCCCTTTGAAATTTTGGTACTTCCTAGATTAAGCAACTCTCTGTATGTGAAGGGGAGAAGGGTTTTGATGAACACAATTTTGAGTATAAGGTCCTCATGTCTGTGGATTCCTAAGGAACCTGGCCCTCCTAGTATGCTCTGAGTACTTGCAGCTCCTGTTAATTTTTGGAGGAGTTGCTTAGGTACTGAAAAATAATCTGAACTTGGACAAAAGTCAGATGTTTTGTCTCTATTTTAGGTAAGACTGGTTGTAGTTCTGACCTTTGCAGTTTGTCAAAAAGTACTTTGCTTTGAATTGTATTTTTGGAAAGCAGGCCATCAGCCTCAGATCTGGTGTATCGCAAGCAGAATACGGTAGGGGGTTGTGAAAATATTCTGTGCCTCATTGGAGACACTGGTTTAGCAGACTTGGAGTTTGTGTCATATAAAGCTTACGCTCAGGCCAGAAATATTGTTGGCCTATCTGTTAGTCTGAATTTACTTTGCAGATTATGCTTTCATTATTGGTTTAGAACTAACTGTGAATGGTGTTTTGACTCCTTTAGCATTATACCACTGATGGATCTTTTGCTCATCATCTGGCTACCTGATACTTTGTACTGTAAGACAGGTGATTCATTCACTTACTGCCTTGCTAAATGAAGCAGTTGGGCTGAAAAGACTTTGTAAAATATCTGCTGAATTGTGAAGTTTTAAAGAAAGTCAGGAAGTTGAATCATGACTAAATAAGGGACAGTGATAGAAGATACCATGAAAGGTTGGGTATGTCTCCACAGGATGATGAAACCTAAGGTCTTGTGTTTGGCTTATTCCTCTATTGTCAGCAAATTCCTGAAAGGGCCCACAAGCTTTAACTGATCTCCTTCAGTGGATGACGATTTGCTGTTGCAGTCAACTACCGTAGTCACACTTGTTTGGTTCTGTTGCCAATTTATATGGAGAGATTGGGAAGATTTCAGATTTTAGTAGATATTTACTCAAAACCCTAGCAAGTCAGCTACCCTTGCCCCCCATCTCTCCACATTATGGAAATTCAGAATTCAGGTTTCAGAATTAAATTACCTTAATTTGGCCTGATGGTGCATATTATTCAGCTTATGAATCCATCCAAAAAAGTGGAAATTGAGTTCCCTGTGTTCTGGCTTATGAAGGGTTGAATAGAGCATTGAATGCCTGTACATTAACATTTAAGTGTCAGGTACAGAGACAGCAAAAATTTCCTTAATGAAGCCAATAATTCTGTCTGTGAGCTCTGGAATTTTGAGTTTAAGTAAATGATGGGACCATATATTTCAAAGGTTGGTGAAGAGTAGAATTAATGTAAACATTTTTGTCCTGTATGCGAGGCAAGAAAGAGAGAATTGCTCAGGCAGCTCTTCTGGCTTTTCTCAATTTTGAATTCTTGAACTTTGAAACTTAATGAAATTACCTACTATGTTTCCTATATAAATAGTTCACATAAAGTATATAAAATGATTTTTCTTAGTATGCCTTTGTTCAAGAGGGAAAACACAAAGAATTTTACTCACCAATAGAAGTTGTCTATGATTATTTTAGTGATTATATTTTAATTTTTCAAGAAAGTAAAATGGCTAGTGGAACGTAGCACTTCAGGATTAAGGATACTCAAATTTTGAATTAGTGATACATAGAAAATGTTTTTAATTTTAAATTATTTTTTTTTTGCTAGTGATTTCTTAACACAGTGGTATAAAAAGTATCACGTAAGGCTTTCTCTTTTTAACTGCTAATTAGAAATTAAAACCAAATCATAATAAGAAACCACTTTTGCTTCTAATGAACGCAGGTGGTATCTTGATGGTTGAAGGTAAACATTTTTTCTGTTACAATGAAAAAATTCTGTTACATGCTTTTGTGAAGCATGTCTCTGAGGAATAGATTTGTTTCACTCCACTTTCCTCCTTGCTTTTGGAGATGCTTTTCCTGTATTTAGCAATTCCATGCCTTGGATGTCTATGTCTATAAGAATACATGAATTTTTGCTACGGCTGCTTCCTCAGTTGAGACACTGCCTATCTGCTTATTTGGTAAGACTTTGTTGGGAAGCCCTGAAGAGGCTACAGGACATACAGACAGAAAGAGCTTTGCTTGGTCAAGCTTTGTTTCTATAGGAAGTGATGCTAAAACAAACTGTAGTCTTTGAATGTGAGTTTAAGTCTGAACTTCTGAGAAATGACTAGGGAACTCAGTTTCTTGAGTAGTAGCCTGTATTTTATGTGAGATAATAACAACTAGACAAGATATTGTAATATACTATGTCAAGGATTGGAAATTCCTTGATTGACTAAAAGTATTATTTAAATGTAGCCAATGCCTTTTCATCTGAGGTACTTCATATTTCACTGAACATCTATTTCTCTTTCAGTATCTTATACTGAATGGGTGCATATACTTTACATTAAGGGCTTTAAACTAGGATCGAAGGGGGAGGGGGTTAAGCGTAGGTTGAGCAGAAAAAAACTCAAAGAGAGCCTTCAACCTGCCATCTCAGCTAATAAGTCGGCCCCTTTAGGCACCCAGCTGAAGTGCCTTTACACAAATGCACGCAGCATGGGGAACAAACAAGAGGAGTTAGAGATGTGCGCACGCCTCCAGGGCTACGACATTATTGGCATCACCGAGACGTGGTGGGATGGCTCTTACGACTGGAGTGTTCGAATGGAAGGTTACAAGCTCTTCAGGAAGGACAGGCTGGGCAGAAGGGGAGGGGGTGTTGCCCTCTATGTCAAGGACCAGCTGGAATGTATGGAGCTTCACCTGGGGATGGGTGAAGACAAGACAGAGAGCTTATGGGTCAGGATTAAAGGGAGCACGGGGGCAGGTGATGTTACAGTAGGAGTCTGCTACAGGCCACCAGATCAAAGTGACAGCGAGGATGTGGCCCTCTACAAACAGATAGGGGCAGCATCGCGCTCACACGCTCTGGTCCTCATGGGGGACTTCAACCACCCCGACATCTGTTGGAAGGACAACACAGCAGAGCACAGGAAATCCAGGAAGTTCTTAGAATGTGTCGACGACAACTTTCTTCTGCAAATAATAGAGGAACCAACGAGGAAAGGAGCAGTGCTGGACCTTGTCCTCACCAACAAGGAGGGGCTGGTCGGGAATGTCAAGTTCAAGGGTAGCCTCGGCTGCAGTGACCATGAGATGATAGAATTCAAGATTCATAAGGCAGCAAGGAGGGTGCGCAGCAAGCTGGCTACCCTGGACTTCAAAAGAGCAGACTTTGATCTCCTGAGAGATCTGATTGGTAAGGTAGCGTGGGAAAAAGAACTGGAAGGGAGAGGGGCCCAAAAAAGCTGGGTGGTATTTAAGGATTGCCTCCTCCAAGCTCAGGAGAGGTGCATCCCAAAAAAGAAGAAATCGGGCAAAATAGCCAGTAGGCCGGCGTGGATGAACAAGGAACTGCTGGACAAACTCAGGACCAAAAAGGAGGCCTATAGAGGGTGGAAGCAGGGAAAGGTAGACTGGGAAGAATACAGAGAAGCTGTCCGAGTCACCAGAAACCTGATCAGGCAAGCGAAAGCCCAGGCAGAACTAAATCTAGCCAGGGATGTGAAAAATAACAAGAAGAACTTCTATAGATATATCAGGGATAAAAATAAGACGAGGGAAGCTGTGGGTCCCCTCCGGAAGGAAACGGGAGACCTGGTCACCCAGGATGTGGATAAGGCTGAGCTACTGAATGACTTCTTTGCCTCAGTCTTCACTGGCAAGGGCCCTAACCACACTGCCCAAGTCACGGAGGGCAAGAACAGGGGCTCTGGGAATGAAGAAGCACCCACAGTACAAGAAGACGAGGTTCGAGACCTCTTAAAGAACCTGAAGGTGCATAAGTCCATGGGACCTGATGAAATCCATCCACGGGTCCTGAGAGAACTGGCGGACGAAGTTGCTAAGCCCCTCTCCATCATATTTGAGAAATCGTGGCAGTCTGGTGAAGTTCCCACTGACTGGAAAAAAGGGAACATAACTCCAATATTCAAAAAAGGAAACAAAGAAGACCCGGGAAACTACAGGCCGGTCAGTCTCACCTCTGTGCCTGGCAAGATCATGGAGCAGATCCTCCTGAAATCCTTGCTAAGGCACATGGAGAATAAAGAAGTGATTGGAAACAGCCAACATGGCTTCACCAAGGGCAAATCGTGCCTGACAAATTTGGTGGCCTTTTACAATACTGCCACAGACTTGGTAGACAAGGGCAGAGCGACTGACGTCATTTACCTGGACTTATGCAAAGCATTTGACACTGTCCCGCACGACATCCTGGTCTCAAAATTGGAAACTCATGGATTCGATGGATGGACCACTCGGTGGATAGGGAACTGGCTGGATGGCCGCATCCAAAGGGTTACAATCAATGGCTCAATGTCCAGGTGGCGGCCAGTAACGAGTGGTGTTCCGCAGGGGTCGGTACTGGGACCAGTACTGTTTAACATCTTTGTCGGTGACATGGACAGTGGGATAGAGTGCACCCTCAGCAAGTTTGCTGATGACACCAAGCTCGGTGGCGCAGTTGACACGCTGGAGGGAAGGGATGCCATCCAGAGGGACCTAGACAGGCTGGAGAGGTGGGCTCGTGCAAATTGCATGAAGTTCAACCAAGCCAAGTGCAGGGTCCTGCACCTGGGACGTGGCAACCCCAGGCACAAATACAAGTTGGGTGGAGAATGGCTGGAGAGCAGCCCCGAGGAGAAGGACTTGGGAGTGCTTATGGATGAGAAGCTCAACATGAGCAGGCAGTGTGCACTGGCAGCCCAGAGAGCCAACCGTGTCCTGGGCTGCATCAGGAGAAGTGTGGCCAGCAGGTCTCGCGAGGTGATTCTGCCCCTCTACTCTGCGCTCGTGAGACCCCTCCTGGAGTACTGTGTCCAGCTTTGGAGTCCTCAACACAGAAAGGACATGGACCTGTTGGAACGGGTCCAGCGGAGGGCCACGAGGATGATCAGAGGGATGGAGCACCTCTCCTATGAAGACAGACTGAGAGAGCTGGGGTTGTTCAGCCTGGAGAAGAGAAGGCTCCGGGGAGACCTTATAACAGCCTATCAATACCTGAAGGGAGCCTACAGAAGAGCTGAAGAGGGACTCTTTGTCAGGAAGAGTGGTGACAGGACAAGGGGCAATGGCTTTAAATTGGAAGAGAAGAGATTTAGATTAGATATAAGGAAGAAATTCTTTACAGTGAGGGTGGTGAGGCACTGGAACAGGTTGCCCAGGGAAGTTGTGGATGCCCCATCCCTGGAAGTGTTCAAGGCCAGGCTGGATGGGGCTTTAAGCAACCTGCTCTAGTGAGAGGTGTCCCTGCCCATGGCAGGGGGGTTGGAACTAGATGATCTTTAAGGTCCTTTCCAACTCTAGCCATTCTATGATTCATTCTATGATTCTATGATATACTTTCATATTATACGTATGTTATGTTTGTGTTAATGCTGTGCATTTGTAGTAAAACAGTTGTTTATTACTTTGGAAAAAAGTCACTGTCTAATAAAAAATTGAATGAACAAAATCTATGTGAATTTCACAAAAACAAGATCTCTTTCATGGTGCACACCTGGGGAATGAGAATAGTATCAGTTGTCAGTGTTTGTAGTCTGTTGGAATTTTCCACTATTAGAAATTGAAGGTATTAACTGATTTAATGTGCATAAAAAAGCAGAGACATGGAAGTAGGATTCTCTGAGGGTTCAAAACTTATTAAATCTTTGAATTGCACAGCAACTGAATGCCTTGACACAAGGTAAGTATTATGCAGTATTGACATTAAACCCTTTTGTATTGTCTTGAGGAGAATGGTGGGATCTTTGTGGTGTCTGTGTAGAAATTACATTGTGTTTCTCTCTCTGATAATTTAGTGAAGAAAGTTCCAAACCAGAGGAGGAGGACAGTCCCTTCCTCTCTGTGATTCTGAGGAATGTCCTTATTAACTGCTTCTTCCTCCTTGGTATGCTCGGACATTTATTTCCACCTGTGAACACTGCACAGATGCTAGGAAAGATCTTTCCACTTTTATTTCCCTTTAATCAAGGCACTGGCCTTTCTTTCCCCTCAGACCATAAATGGGTCCTCTTAATCCTTCCATTTATGTAGAGGGTTAACTGCAATATAAAGGATTGCTGTATCTTAAATTGAGACGATAGAGGGTTATCTTCTAATGAAAGAAAACTTTAATTGTTATTGAAAATGCCATGGTAGAGGTGATAGGGGATGATAGCTGCAAAGAACTCGGAGATCCTACCTGGTCATATGTGTTTAAAGGATAATTCAGCCCCAGTCAGAAGCTACAGGTGCAGCCATCATCAGTCGTGAGATCCAAGGCAGAATGGTAAGTACAAGAGTGGTGTTAAGACTGCAGTGTATTGCCATTCATGCAGGCCTTCTAGAGAAGCTGAAAAATAGGAAAATGTATCTTCAAGCACAGGCCCTCCAATTGTAGAACATGAACCTGCTTGATATGGTGGAAAAGCGGAATCCTTTTTTCTTTTTCTGTAGTGAATTTTCAAACCAGTCTCTGTTTTAAAAACCATTTTCAGCAGCTTTTTTTTTTTTTTTTTTCAGTTTGTATACATGTTAGACATGGAATGCATGGAATAAATTTATCTATCTTAACATTTCTTTTGTTACTAGTGGAATAGATTAGATTACATTTGGATTATTGCTTGAATAAGAGTATGTGCTTAATTAATAATTTTTGGGGGTATTTTTACAAAGGTGGTGTTTTTTTCTTCTCTGGATATTTTAAGTAATTGTACTACCTTGAAGTAATTTTTGCAGATTTTTTTTTTTTTTCCCTGTTTTTGCACATCTTTGATTCCAGGTGAATGTTATTTGTAGGGACAAAGGCCAGTTATGTATGTTTCTGGTTGTCTGTCAGAAAAACAAAAATGGAAGTGGGAAGGTGAGCAGTTTACAACTTGCTGGTCAAGATACCAGTTTTACAAATATGTGCTATGAAGCCACCTGTTGGATAGATAGTGTGGCTAGTGAAATGTTTAAAACAGAAGTTAAAGCTAGCTTTCATTTTGCTATGAATGTGACTTATCAAGTCTCCTGATGTATTGCTTAGGTTTTTCATTTCTGCTTCTCAAGAAGAGAGTATCCTATGTTGCACCTTAACGAAAGCGTAATTATCATTATCAGTCATACCTCTTGCTTGGTGCTACACTGTGTAAATGCTAGTTCCTCTCTTCTTATTTTCACATCAGAAGAACTGGACAGGCAGAAGCAAGTACGATGGTTATAACAAATTGACAGCTTGTAATTTAGGGAGAATGGCAACATTAAAGAAAAGTGTTTATACCAGCAAGTAGTATAGTGAAGTGTGTGGTGATCCTATCTAAACCTTTGTAATTTTCAGCAGAAATAAGTTATGAGGCTTCTGTTACTTTTCCTGTGTTTTCCTCCTTCCCCTCACAGTTTCTTCCTTTCTTTCCTACTCTTATTCTTCTGGCTGCAGACAAGCACGTACGTGTGGTAACTGGTGTTTCTGTATTGCCTGTTCGGTACGTGCCCTGTGTACGTCTGTTCTGATTGCACTATAGGAAAGACCATTCATGGTACCTCTTTTATGTCTCCTTGTGAAAATATCTGTCTGCAGCAGGCCCTTTTCAGCTGCCTTTGTTCATGGTTTGGAAGTTGCACACAGTGACTGTTTCGCTGCTTGCTGTAGAAAGTACTAGCCTGAAGGAGCTCAACATAAACTTTGAAAGTGAAACCAACATCAATACAAGTCAGTATCAAGTGGTAACATACAGTTGTTGAATGTCTACAAAGTGTTTTCTTTCCTTTTTTGGGAAGGGCTGGAAAACTGTTTCTCACAATTATGTTATTTAGTCATTAATATTAAAAGTATGGTCAGATTAGTGCCGACCACAGAGATCACTTTGAGAGAACGGTCTGGTTTATTATTTCTGTCTTTCTGGTGTATGCTTTAAATGGAGGAACCACATTTCTAAAATTACATTTTGAAATGCATCGGGATTCAGAAATGAGCTGCATTTAGAACTGAGTTTTGGTGCCTGCATCCATATGATTAGATAGGTTATGTTCTTTTCAATGTATATTCTAGGATTTAGGCATTTTTGTGTGCATCTCTATAAAAAGAAGCACAGAAATGCAAATTTTTTGGTTTTACTGATTGTCTTTCCCAGTCTTTCATTTTCACTATATTCATTTCAAATACTCTTTTGTTCTCAAATAAGTAGGCATAGAATTTGTTCCTTGCCAAAGGCAGTTTATTACTGTATATTGTATACTGGTTTCTACAGGTAACTTTACAAAAATCTTATAGCAAAATTGTTTTAAAAATTACTCCTTTTACAGAACATGATGCTAAATTAGAAATTGGTTTGTAGAGCATTGCAGTCTTGCAACTTTTCTTAGACTCCTAACATAACTGTATTAAGGTCTAAGAGGATTGCATAAATATCTTAGATAAGCATAAAGTTCTCCTTGTTATCATGCTGAGCGTACCACCATACCTTACAAATGAGGAGAAACATTTTGGTGTATCCTCCTTCTGTCAGGATGGACCCTTACTTGGAAAGGAATTCTCATACATCATCTCCCAGGAAATCTAACCTTTGCTTATGAAGCTAAACTTAATTTTTGCTGGCAGACAGCCTGCTGCAAGGCTGGCTGCTGCAGTTCTTGTAAAATAGCAAGAAATGAAAACTGAGCCTGACTGAGCATTATTCTATTCTCATTTTAGATCTGCTTCTGCACAGGTGTGTGAAAAAGAAAAACAAAGGTTTATTTGCACTTGGTGGATGTGATTTACTGCAATGACACACATGGACATGGGCTAAACACACCAGGTTTCTTTAGTGACTTCTCTCATTTAATTCAGCAAAACTTTCACTTTTTCCACTGCCTTGGCATGTATTGATTTGCTGGGCTATTTTTGTTTGCTTGTTTTCCCCTCACTGTTAGTTCATCAGGATCTTAAAGCCAAGTTGTGGCTTTCTTTTTTCCATGTAGTTTTTCAGCATGCTTGAAAAATTTTGTTTGCAGTATACTTTGTTATCAAATGTCTGCTTAAAAGAAAGCAAAGAGAGCTGGTACTTGTGCCAATATTTTAGTAAATCTAAAAAAAGTACAGTCTGCGTTGTTCCCTGTTTGGGTGTTGATTCCTAGTTGGTGAGAGATGTAGCAGGAGCGGCTGAAGCAGTTACTGTTCTGGCTGTCATCCACCCAGCTCACCCAGAGCTTTCTACTCCAGCAGCAGCTCTGGTCTCATGATGCTGTGTGTTCTTGAACTGGTACCAGTAGATACCAACTGGTGCTGATTTCAGTTTAATATACCAAGTTAGTGTGTCTGTGGCAGCTCGGGAGCAGACATGTATCCCAGTCAGCCATCCTTGTGTAAGGGAGATGTACACTTGGGTGAGGACTTTTAGTGTTAGTAACTGTGTTTGGCTATTGTAGTGATGAGATTATTGTAGTTACAAGACTGTATATACACAGATGAACTGTAATACAAAGATGCCATTTAACACTCTTCAGTTACTCCCCAGAGGAAAACTACCAATCAGATAAAAATATTCTGTCCTGCAACCAAATATGGGAAAGAAGAACAGGACTTACTGCAAGCAGCCATGGATTAAGTAGTGTTTAAAAAAAAAAAAAAAAAAAAAAATCAGGAAAATCCAGATGTTAAGGGACATCCTTTTTCAACAGCAGGCCAGAGGCAAGCAGTCAAGGTATTTGGACTTCTTCAATGGTTCTATTCCTGGCCTTGTATACAATTAATTGCACTAATGGTGGTGAAGAAAAATACTTTTACCCCAGTTTTCTGATTATTACCAAAGGCATACCTTGTTTATACTCTCTGATAAAGATTACTAATAGTGAATAGGATTAATCTGTATGATGTTAGAACATTAGTGCCCATGGACTGTTTTCCCTTTAAGCTTTGTAAAAGGAGGGAAAAAAAAAAAAAAAGTAGAAGGAATGACATGACTAACTGTTGGGGTTTTTGTTTGTTTTAAATTGTAATCTGTGTAATACCTGTTAAATTATATTGGTCTCTAGACACTACTTTCCTCAGCTGTTTGAATCCTAAGTGGGTGGAAGTTTAAATTTTGGTGAATATTATCTACTCGGTGTCCAGGTCTTTGACTAGTTAGCTTAAAAATAGCAGACTTTAAGTACTCTTGAATTGTTAAGAGTACAAAGTACTGTTATATGAGCTTCTCTCTTTTTTTTTTTTTTTTAACCTTGTTTCAATTTTATATGAAAATGTGCATCTGTGCTTTTCCACACTCTCTAGAAAAGCGGGTATGCAGGAAAGGATGGGCTTTTATAAAATTAGCAATCTTACATTAAAACAATGTTCATCCATTACCAAGCAAGCCACTACTAAAACCATCTACGTGTTTTGTCATTTTCAAGAGTGTGCAATGGAATTTAGATTATTTCATTTAAAAACTTTTTTCATATCACAGAGTAATACAATGTAGGAACTTCTTGAAGTTCGGGGAAGAGAAAAACCTCATCATCTTCACTATGCTAATTGCAATTATAGTGTGAAAGCCGAAAGCTGCCATGTAGTGTATATGTTCTATCAGAAACTGATGGTGTTTTAAATAGGTATTTAATCTTTCTTTACTTAATGACTATTTTATGTGTAGTTTCTTTGCTTATATAGACTGAAACTACAAATACATAGAAGGAGATATCTTGAGTCAATATTTTCTGTTACTCATTTCAAGAAATAACTTCTAGTGATACAGACTTCATTATTAAAGTAAAATTAATGGGAACAGGTATGGAGAACAACTTCTTAGTACTTTACGTCAGTAGATTTAGGAATTCTGGAATAAATTTAGCTATTTAGGAGTTTCCAAAATATAGCACTTGAAGTCCGTGTTATCTTAAGATGCTGTTGTTGAAACACCCTTCCAAGTAAGGCATGAATATATTTCAGCAAGAGTTTGAGGTCAGCAGGGGAAAAACACCTCATACTTCTGCAGATAATTAGACTAGGCTTCATTAACTGACTGTAACGAAAACCTGGTGCTTGTCATGTCCCAGGAATGCAGCAACTTTTTTTCAGTTTCAAGGTAATTTTAGTTATTTTCTTAATAAAAATAATGATGTTAAAAATACAATAAACTGTATATGTGCTATGACTCCATGGAAGAAAAACACTTTGTAGTACAACATTTGCAGTTAATTCTAGCTTTTACTTTTTCTTTATAAATTGAATGTTCTTCTTCTCAACAGTAGAAATAGTTAACAAATCTGTAGTATTGCATTAAAGTTGGAAATTAAGTTCCTAGATGTTCTCAGACATCAATTTTTACTAAAAATAGACCTAAAACATTAAGTTTAAATATTAAAACAGCTCATAATTTTTAAAATTATAGAATTACATAATAGTTGAGTTTGAAAAGGACCTCAGGATGTCTCGAGTCCAACCTCCTTTCAGCCCTGAGATCAGACAAGGTTTCTTCGGGCCTCATGTGGTTGGATCTCAGAAACCTACAAGGATGGAGACTACAAAGCTTTTCTGGTGAACATATTCTACTGTCCTCATGGTGAAAAAGCTTTTTCTTTTTGTCAAGTTGGAACTTCTAAATCTCCAGATACATCTTTTTCATGATTGTTCCTTGACTGTCTACATTATTCTCTTCAGTTTAGCTCCATGCATAGTTATGCCATATGTTCTGAAGCAAGTTCTGCTTGACTTGAAGTTGTAAATTATTTAAGTCTTACTATGATTCGATATAAGAATAAATGTTATATATTTCTAATGGATAGCCAGACTTCTCGGGAATAATGCAGCTGTGGGTTCAAAAAAATCAAGTTTAATGCTCGACTGTTTCACTTTATGGAAATATATGAGCAGACTAACATTTATTTTAGGAAAGACTAAGTTATCTGAAGCAGCATTGATTGATAGTTTAAAGCCATTTTTGTGATGATATTTTTATTAAAAATTTTTAAAAGCCATTTTTTTCATTCAACTGTGAGTTGTATTTTGCTCTTTTTCCAGTATGGTGGTTTCTGTCCCAACTCCTGAAAGTTAGTACTGGTTTGGTTTTTTTTATTATTATTCTTTCTGTAATAGTGTATTCTGGCAACATTGTTTATAGTATTTGTCTCTGGAAATGAGTGCACCTAACCTAAAAGTGTGAAAAAAGATAAGGAATGTATGAAGGCCATATAAATATAAACAAACTTTTTGTTGATGTACTTTTGCAAACACTGCATTGAGATAGCTATGTGATTATAGTCCATTGAAACCATTTTGTAGTATCAAACTGAAACTGCTCTGCAGTATTAAATATTCAAACTAGATTTGCACAGACTTTTTTTTAAGCTGTTGTAGTTTTCCATAAATTGGTGCTGGCCACCACAGTAACAATTGTGTGATTGTTGGATCTGCTCATCAGACTTCTGAGAAGCAGCCTGCAGAGTAAAGTTTTAGCTTTAAATCTCTTCACTAATAATTTCACATGTGTATGTGATTAATAGATGTTTTTCTTCACTTCAAAATGAGGCATGCAAATTTAGTTTTGATTATTTTTCATAAACACCAAGGGGACCATGGTGTTTGCTGGGTAATACTCTAGTAGTCCAGGTAATTTTTTTCAGGAGGCCTGCGTTTTGCCAACCTGCATAATTTTAAGGATTCCAAGGTGCAGAAATAGTGATGAAAGTTCATAAGTCAGAATTTCATTCTCTGTATTCTGTGTGTTGACATCTCATTCTCTTTCTGGGTCTGATAAATCTCCATTTTCTATCTGTACGTTCCAGGTATTTCTGCATACGTAGCCACCAGGCATTGGGAGTACGTTGGCATTGTTCAGAGTCTGTTTATAGTCACGAATACCTGCCAGCAGAATTTCTAGAGATGTCTCTAGTTAGGTCGTCTAAATTAGCTGTTCAGCAGATGGCATTGGAAGAGCACATCAGTGGGAGACCTCGGTTATGCTGTAGTTAGTACAAAATACTAGCGAAGCTGTTGCAGTGCTGAGGGTTGTGAAGAAGTTGAGTAGTGCATTTTAATGTATTCCAGGAAGAGGTGCATGCTGGGCTGTTCTGTTTCAGCTCTTCTAGATGTAGGCAACAGAAAAAATTCTACACTTGAAAGTGTATGAGTGTATCATATATTGAGGACTGATTACACATCTCTTTTAATGCAAAATTACTGGTATTTTTTAAGTATGTGCAAAGAAGGAATATCTGGATCAATTAGGATATTTGACTTCAGGGTAGATTTGCTTTCTCCTGTCTTGGATAAAATATGTGTAAGAGATTTCATAAAGTAGGGTGGTTCTGTCACCTGTAGGTGTGTTCTTGAGAGACCTTTGACCTGAACTGTCATTCACTAGGTTTTACTGTCTTTTCCTGGATGAATGAGCTGGACTTCTGGATATATGCATGTTGTTTGTGTGGTTCACATTTGAACTTCAAACCTTTATTATTTCTTTATCTGAAATGTTACAATGATAGAAGTAATGAGTCGTGCATTTGGACAATCATATGTTTTGCTTGATAAAGCTATTGGCTACTAAGGTAGACTGACAGATATAAAACACTTTCACTCAAGCAGGGTCAGTTGTCACTCCGAAAGTACAAAATTTTGGCTTCTCTATATGCTGCCATAGCGACTTGTTGAGATATTTTTAGATTTAGGATTTTCTTTTGTAAAAAAAATCCCACAATTTGATACAGAAAAACTAGTATGTGGTAAACCCCCATTTTTCAAGCTACTTGCTTAGTCTTTTAGTTATGGAGAATCTGAAGAAACATAGTTCCTTCAGTCAAACTTTAGGTAACATTCTTTTGAAGCACACTAATAAAAAAAATAATTGGTGAACCAGACAGTTTAGAGCTCTATACACGCTCTCTCCCCAGTCGACAATGTGATAATGTTCTTTTATTTTTCTGCATAGCTTAGAAGGCAGATTTTATTTCATGCTTGCTTTTTTAAGGTTAGGAATTGCAAACAGTGTGATGTACTTCCCACAAGGATGGGGAAACATATCTGGTGAATTGGAAATAGAATCAGCTTGTGGATATCAGTTGGAAGCAGCTGGATTTCACAGGTGGGGCTAATGTGAGGGTTCCCAGGATTCTGGTACTACATACACAAAGACACAGTTAAATTTATCAAATGAACAAACACTCTGAATTTTTCAGTTTAGGAGCAGCATAGAATCCTGAAGTTATGTTTTTCATTTATTTTGTAGGTTCACTTAGTTACATATGACAAGAATAGTACTGTAAATTGGTGAGATGGCAAAATACAAATGGTTTAGGGATAGAAGGCCAACAAGGCATTTTGACAATTTTAATTGACATGTAACTCGCCCTTTATCTGTATCTAGCTTTTTCTTAATTAGTCTGCTTTGTCAGTTATTCTCATATACCGGATCTCAGGCATATAAAACTCACTAAATGTATTCTACTCATATTTTGGTTTCAGTACTTTAATATTTCCCAATTATTCCAAATGTATGAAACTAATATTAAGCATCAGTATTTTTAAACATGAAATTTTATGGTTCGGCATGCATCAGTCATAAGAAAAGGAAAATACCTCAATATCAGCTTCAAATTGTGCAAGTGATATACGATTTTAAGTTGTCAGGACTCCAGGCACCACAGGAGTCAAGTTAAAAGTGGAAAATAAGCAGTGAACTTCTAAAAAAAAAAATACTAGTCCTGTTTTTTAAGGTTTTAATATTCATTTATAGGAAGAGCTGGTTCTTAGTCTTTTGTTTGTTTGTTTGTTTAGGAAACAAGGTTTTGGGGTGTGTTCTTTGCTGATGGCAAGTAAATCAGTTTACAGGCGGAAGATAAATCTTTTAGTTTCTTTCCTTTGAGAGAAAGAAAAATGCCATTTAGTTTGGTAATTAAGAAAAGGAAATCAGAAGAGCTGAAGATACTCTAAAGATGGACTTTGGGAAACGTTGGAGGTTATGGCAAAAACAGAACAGGTCTTCGAGGTCGGATGATGCAGATTGTGCAGGGAATTTGATGATAGGAGTAGGATATAAACCCAAGTAAATCAAGCTTTAGTGCTTCTGCTGTTTGAGAACAGTGTTCAGTCCCCCAGCAGCAAGGGGGGGTGAACGCCCCCCTTTTTCAAGGTATTTTGAAGTCCAGAATCCTTAGATGCCTTCTATTGTCTTTTAGTTTGCTTTAGATAAGATCCTTTGGCCTTTGTGTACTTGAGGACCATAAAAGTTGGTCTGGACAAGGGTAATAGTCAGCGGACTGCTGTTTGATTATAGTAATCATTCTTACATGCTTTTATGCAATTTTTGAATGGTTATTTAAGAAAGTCATATTGTTTAGTTGATAAAACTTATTTTACATCATTGTACTGTTTTTCTCAGTTGCTTTTATTGTGATACCGTTGGAGAAAAGTGGGAAGTGTGTACACAAGAGCTGTTTTATTTTCCCCTTTGTCCCCCACTCCTGGAAGATTTCTTGAAAGACTCTTAGACTCCTTCAGCTTGCCATGCTTAGCCTGGAGCCAGGCTGCTGCAGTTTGCTGTTAACATAACACATATTTGGAGTTAAATGGCTATATGTTAAAATGGCTACTACTAACTGTAGTACCTACTTCCGTGGCAACAGCATCTTCCCCCTGTTCTCTTTCCCTTCTTGTTCTTTCCATCTCTGTGGAGCTGCTTGCTTTGGAAGGTCTCACTGGCATTAAAAATTAAAAAAAAACCCCAAACATCCAACCCAAAAAGCCAAACCCCAAACACAAAAACCAAGCTGAACTTATGGAGGGGGTGGGTACGTGGCTCTGGAAGATGCCAGGGGGGAGGAGCTGACTAGGACTTGAGCAGATGTGTCCACTTAGTCTTGGCAGAAGTATTGGAGGAAGAAAAGCTCTAATAGTACTAGGGAAGGAGAGCCTCTTCTATATCTAAAAGAGAGGTTGGAAATCACTTTTCTTTCATAGAAGTTCAGGAGGGGAATTCTATGGTTTGCTCTAAACAGATAGATAGTACTTTGCAGTTAATTTCTCTCTATTTTTTGACTGGAGTTAATTTTCCTGTAATTATGTAACTATTTGAATATTGCTCAACTTTCCTGTGTAAAGAGCGTATGACCTTGTAAGACCGTGTTTTGAGGACTAATCACAGTTTAACCTGTATGTAGGAATCCTATTGGATAGAATATTTTCTAGTTTTATCTTCTATAGTTAATTTTGTGGGGATATTTTTAGGAGCCTTCTGAAAGAGAGGGATATTACTGTACTTGAACATTTTATGTATGTGCATTAAATATATATGCCTATGAGTGTGGTGTAATGTGTGTGTATATTTTAAAAATAGCGTGCTAGAAGCAGAAAAAAAGTTGTGGAAATCTCCAAGGCAGATGTAGTAGATTAATTTTTTTGAACCTGATTGGTTTCCAAATCACCTGTCTGTTTACTTTTGTTTGATGCCTGTTACTTAAGTACTGCAATTTCTGTTTTGTTTGGAGAGGGAGAAAACCTTATGGATAATTTTAAAAATACTTCTTTTGTGAAGTTAATTGTTTTTTATTTGTTTCCAGGAAATGGCTCTTGAAGTTAAATGAGGCTGGATAAAACACATAAATGAAGCAGAAGCTGCTCTGCATGTGTTAGGGCTATATCACCACAAGCACTGCTGATCAGCCAGACTTGGTAACTTGTCATAATGAAGAAAATTAGTCTCAAAACAATTCGCAAGTCCTTTAACTTAAATAAAAGTAAAGATGAAAGCGACTTTGTAGTGGTTCAGCAGCCATCGTTAAGTGAATTTGGAAAAGATGACTCCTTGTTTGGCAGCTGCTATGGTAAAGATTTGGCTAGCTGTGAAGTCAATAGTGAAGATGAAAAAGGAGGCAAAAATAGATCAAAAAGTGAAAGCTTAATGGGTACGTTAAAAAGGAGGCTTTCAGCAAAGCAAAAACAGAAAGGCAAAGGCAGCACACCATCTGTAAGCTCTGCAGATGATGACACCTTTTCTTCCTCATCTGCTCCAATAACCTTCAAAGATGTGCGAGCTCAAAGACCTCTGAGATCCACTTCCCTCCGTAATCACCATTACAGTCCTACTCCGTGGCCCCTTCGACCTACAAATTCAGAAGAGACTTGCATCAAAATGGAAGTGAAAGTCAAGGCCTTGGTCCATTCCTCTAATCCAAGCCCTGCACTGAATGGCGTTCGAAAGGACTTCCATGACTTGCAGTCAGACAACGTGTTCCAGGAACAAAACAATGCATTAAAAAATACGGAATCTCAGAATGGGGACTTGCATCTTCATATTGATGAACATGTGCCTGTAGTTATTGGATTAATGCCTCAGGACTACATTCAGTATACTGTGCCTTTAGATGAGGGAATGTATCCTTTGGAAGGATCACGTAGTTACTGTCTGGATAGTTCCTCACCCATGGAAGTTTCAACTGTTTCTTCTCAAGTGGGGGGAAATGCTTTCCATGAAGAAGAGAGCCAAGTGGATCAGGATGTAGTCGTTGCATCGGATATCTTTGTGGACCAGACAGTGAATGGTTTGTTAATTGGTACCACAGGAGTCATGTTGCAAAGCCCAAGAGTTAATCACAGTGATGTCCCTCCACTCTCACCTTTGCTACCTCCAATGCAAAATAATCAAATCCAAAGGAACTTCAATGGATTGAATGGCACAGATGCCCACGTGGCTGAAAGTATGCGCTGCCATTTGAATTTTGATCCTAACACTGCCCCTGGAGTTGGAAGAGTTTATGATTCTGTACAGAACAGTGGTCCTATGGTTGTGACAAGTCTCACAGAAGAACTGAAAAAACTTGCAAAACAAGGATGGTACTGGGGCCCCATTACACGTTGGGAGGCAGAGGGAAAATTAGCTAATGTGCCTGATGGCTCGTTTCTTGTTCGAGATAGTTCTGATGATCGTTATCTTTTAAGTTTGAGTTTTCGTTCCCATGGAAAAACTCTTCACACTAGAATTGAACACTCAAATGGTAGGTTTAGCTTTTATGAACAACCAGATGTGGAGGGACATACATCTATAGTTGACTTAATTGAGCATTCAATCAGGGACTCTGAAAATGGAGCTTTCTGCTATTCGAGATCCCGACTGCCTGGATCAGCAACTTACCCAGTGAGACTGACAAATCCAGTATCTCGGTTTATGCAGGTGCGTTCTTTACAATACCTGTGTCGTTTTGTAATACGTCAGTACACCAGAATAGACCTGATTCAGAAACTGCCTTTGCCAAACAAAATGAAGGATTATTTACAGGAAAAGCACTACTGAAAGCTTATGGGAATCTTGCATCTTGCACTTTGGGAACAACAACAACAAAAAGAGATTGAATTACAGTTTACAGACTTTCATTATTATCAAAATCTTTTGCTGCCATAAAAATATTTCATTTTTGTGTGTAAAAGAAAAGTAATGCATTTGGATTTATGTTTGTTTTGGGGTTTTTTGTGTATTTTGGGGGGCTTTTTTTTTTTTTAAAGAATGATCTCAAGTTTATTTTTAGAAGTGTGAAATAGCTATCTTTCATCAATGTGCAGATTAATCACAATGTGAATGATCAAATTCTCCTTAATTTCCCCCAAGTCCTTTGCTGCTATCCACTGTGATTTTTATGCATTGAAAGCACATTTCATGTGTATTCAACCATAAGTAAAAGTCAGATGAAACCTGTTGAATGGATTTTTTTTTCCTTTAAAATAGCCTGTTTGAAAAAAATGGTCGTGGATAAAAACCATACTGGTATTCTAAATTACAGAATTTACGTCTATGTTAAAAAAGATTTCCTTGTATCCTAATTATAAATTTCTATAGAGATATGCCCTAATGTAGAACTTACAGACAGAGCTGTGTGATAAGAACATGGTTATGCGGCATATCTTTGGGAAAAAACCCTGCCTTTCTCCTAAGCCTTGTATTGTCTGTACGCTATTTTTGTTTGAGAAGGTTGGTTCAGCCACCTTCTTGTCTCAGTATTTTGTCCTTCTAAAAATGGCCTTTAAAAAACCAGAAGTCTGGGAAAGTTGATATATAGTACCTATAAGGAAATTCCGGTATTAGGGTCTTGTCAAATACTACCTTTTTAAAATCATGTCATCAGTTAAATAAATGAACACCTACCAGGTCCCCGCTTTCTGTCCTTTTCCCTCCTACCTCCTCTTGGGGGATGGGGTGGGGAGGGCTGGAATTTCCTGAATTTGTAGGAAGACTCTAGGAATTGTTATTATGTGAGCATAAATTGATAAGCCATTTTAGGGATGGGGTAAAATTCTGATATATTCAAACTACTTGAAATTTTATAATTTTCTGCATTTTTTTCACTTCAGAAATGCAGTAATACACTAATGTCCTTTGGATTGTTTTCCCCTTCTTTGGATATCCTTTGGGGAGGAAGGAACAGGACTGATAACATTTTGAGTGGAAGATGCTTAAAATGCATCTCTAAAGCTCTATTCTCATAGCCTTTCAAATTATGGGGAAAAGAGGTTTGGATATACATTGACCGCAGAAAATGTTTCAGTTTACTGTCATGAATTATGTTTTGATGTATGAAATACTGAATCAGTTAAGTAAATGTTTATATCTGTCAAAGATTCTGGCATTTGAAAAGCTTACAGTTATTCTAACCTTCTGTAGGGAAAAAAAAAAAAGACTTTCAGTGGGGAGTACAGATTCTACACTGTAATATTTTCTTCATGCGAGGTTAATCCATGGCATTTTCCTGGTTTGTTTCAGATTTTTTTCCCCCATGATTCTATTATTTTTATGAGTTATTTGTTAAAGGGGTCATGGCTGGCTTGGGAGAAGGCTTGTTTTGCGTGCCTCTGCCACCCTGTTTTGTATTTCAGAATGTCATCTTCCCCATCTCTGGTAGGAGTTCATAGTCAGTAAACATCAGCTTAGAAAAGGCTGTTCATCTTTGATACAGCTTTCTTGTTTAGGTCATTTTCTTCTCCTTGTTTAATCTAGCCTTTTGTCCCCTGAAAGGAGTCTTTAGTAATGAATACAGTATTGCTGCAAGGTGGTGCAATAGCACTACATCTTGGGTTGCCTGAATTGATAGACTAAATTTATATTTTTTTAATTTATTTTTTGACCATAATGTTTAACTAAAAAAGAAAAAAAAAGAAAATAAAAGGTAGATAAAGGCTACCTTTGCTTTTAAGGGAGGGAGAATAAGGATTTCTTCTTTAGTCTAATAAAGTTTTAAACTTAAAAATCTAGAGCAGTCTGTATGCATAGTTTGTTGGCTTTGCCATTGAGGTATATGTATGCAAGTGTAAATTCTGTTTTCTTTTTTTCCTCTACTGACTTCCCCCCCGACCCCTTGCCCCCGAATCAGGATCACTAACTTTATTCAAAAAGGCACAATAACCTATTGTATGGTACAGTGTTCTGATTCTGTCTGTTGGGAGGAAAAAGAAAATAATTTTTATGGATTTCAGATGCATACTTTTGGAAGAAAACCTCTGGCATTTTTTTTCACTTTAAAAATTCTTTCACTGTACAAGCTAGAGGGCCTATGCATTCTACAGAATCTTTGAAAGATTATAGTATATTAAATATTTTCTTTGCCATTTAATACCACTATTAAATGCATTAAACATATGTTTATACTACGCCACATGCATTAATTTAGCAGTCATTGCATTGAAACTTAAATAGTTGAAGCTGTAATATCCTGGTCTTATTGCTGAATTGAAAAACGTGCAAGAACACACCTGCTAAATTTCTTGCCCATGCCTTTATAAATTTTGGTTTGTTCACTCATATGTGTTGATGCTTTTTTTGTAAAAAAACAAACAAACAAAACACTTCAGTTCAGCTTTCCAGGTTTTGAATTGCCTTCCTTGCTGTGTTCTTCGTCTGCAAACTTAATCTGGTCATTAACTTTGTCATTTCTCCCCCCCTCTAAAGCTTCCACAAAAGGAACACTGTAAAGTGATTGACACGTAGGATGTGAGAACCATATAGCACTTTGTTTCTAAATAAAAAATGGTGGTGATACTTCTACTAAGCTTAAAATACTTTAAAACAGTAGTAAGTAGACACAAATACTTACTTTTACAGGTTTCATTAATCAGAACCTCGCCGTATTTTTTCATACTGAGATAACTGGCAAACCAGGAGAAGGAACCCAGAAAAATTGACTTTGAAAATATTAAAGATACTTACAGTTTCTTATAATAAAGATTAGTATAAAAGAAACACAGTAACATTTAGTTATGGGACAATTTAGAAGTACTCGGAGTAACCACAAAAATTGTGTTGACTTCTGCTTCATGAAAATAAGAGGAATAAAGTGCCCTTGACAAATTAAAGGAAGATGATTGAGGATATTTTGGGGACCTTTGGAAGTAGATACACTAGGAATAAAAGCTAACTGACTATGATCCTTATAGAGTAGAGATATGGCTATTTATTCAGTACAACAGTTTTAAGGGTTCAAAAGGTATGCTTTTTATGTAATCGAATTGTGGAAAAATGTTTTTGAAAATGAAACTATGAAATAAAACTTTTTTTTGAGCATCTGAAATGATTGACTTTATTGATAACGTTGTCTGTTTTACCAATTAGAAGAGTAAAACACCACCATATCTTTGGAAATAGAAAAATAAATTTGCACAGTTTTCTCTGTGTGTTTTTTGTTTTCCTTTTGTAAGCCAGTGTTATAAACAACTGAAAGTGATTTGTATTCTTTGATCTATTTGAAGGATATAGCACTTATCCTGCTGTTGACATAGTGAATGCCATCTTTTTATCAAAATGTTTTTGTCAGAAGTATCAGAAATGCAATTATTAATTAAACTCTTTGTTCTCAGATGAGCTGACTTTACATTTTGTTAAAGCCAATTTCTTTCTGTGAATATTGATTGCAGGGCTAAGTGAAATCTGTGCAGTTTTTGTTTTGATGCATTTCATCTATGTGAATACTGGAATTATACATTTTAAACAGCATACCAGCAATATATGGGCTATGACTCTGATAAGTATTTCTCTGTTACTGAACTTTCAAATTCTGAGCTGATATGGACAAATTAATGATTGCCAATTTAATTTCTTAAAATCTTTTTATGACTGCAAAGAATAAAAATTACAAACATTCTTTATAAAAAAAATATTGGCTAGATGGTAGTTCATAATATGGGAAATATGGCATTGTCGTATCTGGAAAGCATTCTAAATTCTACACAGATAATGAAAAATTCTTAAAGAATTTTGTATGAATACATGTTGGGTTAAAGAATTTTTATAGTGATGATGGAGTGCCATGAAGTTAATACTTGCAATCCAGATTGCTGTAGTTTACACTTTTCTCTGTTTCAGACCTGGTGTGCACTATTTGTACTAAGCACGCCACAGAGTGAATTATCCAAAGTCCATTGATTTTAATGTGTTTTGGTTTGTAAATGAAATTATAGTAATTTCTTGCACATTTTTGAAAAATAATTGTATAAGGATTTATGTATCTGCTTCTGGATACAGTGTAAATAAAAATTTCATTCACAAAAGCATTTGTGGAGTGCTCTATATATTAAAGAGGTTCTAAAATGGAAAAACAGACTGCAAAATTTGGGCAGCTGACAAATTAATTTTTAATGGTTACAATTTAAATTATTATTTTTTTTAACCCCTACTAATTGACTTGTCAAAATATTTCTGTATACTGATTATATTAATTCCTACTTTTCAAAGAAGAAAAAATGCCAGAGCATAACTACAATATGATTTTTAAAGCTTCTGTATGCATATAGTAAGTTAAATTTTAAAATAATTTTTGTTGTTTTCTTCCTTAAAAAAAATTACAGAATTTATAACAAAAGTCTACATTTCAACTAGATGTATGGCAAAGTTAACATACCATCTCTTGACTTCCAAGCAAGCAAATGGTTCTTACTTGGTTTCAAGGTAAAAAAATTATATATGGTGTTGATCTTCATATATTCACTTGATGCTGTCCGAGATTTACTTTTAAAAGGGGTGGCATTTTAAACCCTGGGAAATCACACAAACGAGAAGATCAAGGGTAAACAATTTCTATGTTACAAAAGATATTCTCAATTGTTTGCATGTTTTCATGTGGCTGTGACTTACAGACTCATGACTCGAGTTCAAGAAAATACCACCTGCTTATTAGGTCTTAGTCGTAACTGTTTAGTTTTGGTTTGTGGTTGTTTGCTTTGCTTTGCTTTTTTTTGTTTTGTTTTTTAATCAAACAAACAAGCCAAAAAAAACCCAGCCTTGGTAGCTAGTAATTATTATTGTCCACAGCTGATATGTACTTTTCTATGTATTCTGTAACTTAATTCCTAAGACAGTAACCAGAAATAATTCATAGTCTTTGCCATTTAAGAGAAAGCTGCCTTCTGCTTCCTAGTGCTGGGGCTAGTACTGCCCGCTCAGGGTGGTGTGTGGTTCACGGGGGATCTTGAATTTTAAGTCTGCAGGATGCTCTTATCTACTTTCGTTCTGTTCACTTCAGAAAATTTGGCGAGAAATAAATATTTTGTTTCTAAGTAGTGAAAGGTGGGTAAGAGTTAATTTTACAGCTGCCTAGCATCATCCAGGCAGGACTGAAGTGTTTATAATCAGGATGCCTGTAATCCTAATTGTTTCTACCTTGCATTCAATCAGTTCTGTAGCTGTGAGAGTGGAACAGAAACGCTAAAATGCTGCCAGATACAGAAAGCTCACCATATGTCTGATAATGTAACCCTTGTACCAAGACCCAAAGCAGGGCTTGGGGTTGGGGAGATGAAGTAAGTCATCCTCTGCAAATTTAGGGAGGACCTCGGAGATTACAAACCTGTAAGATCTAGTAGAGAAAACAACATTTAGGAAACAATGTTCGATCACTTCCCTCCAGCACATAAAATTTGCTTGCAGTCCGTGTTTTTTTTTTCCCTTCTCAAAGGCTGAGATTCAGCTGAGCATTTTAGCATCCTTTGCAACAGCAGTATGCACATCTTTGTCTTTTCTGGTAAGGTAATACCTACTCTTTCCTGTTAAAGTCATGTAAAATAGGAATAGGTTGTTGTAGGGAGTGGAGACAATGGTTATTTGTTTGTTTTTGAGGAATGGCTCAGAAGCGGGAGTGTTCAGAAGTGTTCTGCCTCCTGAGACAGGAGCCTGTGATTCTCTCAGACCAACTTTCTCCATGAAGTCAGAAGCCCTTATGAAACAGACCTAAAAAAGAAAGGAATATTTCCTTGCATAGAATGAGGAAGGAAAGGTAAATGAGACATGTTTCACTTTCGGTGTGTGAGAATGATTAAGTTTGGATGCTCACAGAGGAAGGATGCGTGACGGAGTCTGGACCGCTCCTGACACTGACAGCTTAAGTGCCGTTTGGGCAATTATGTGTTGTGGAGGGAAGAATCAACATACCGTGAAAGGAAGAGGAGCTGTAACAAAGGTTTCTCAAGTTTTGTAAAACTTAGGAGCAGCTGTGTCTGACGTTAAATGTGTTATGCCTTCATCTGTTCTTCAAAATTTCTTAACCTTCATTCGCAAAATTTTTTAGCTGCAGTTCCAATTTTCATGTCTCTCTGATGAAGCATCGTGTTCTCCTCGGCTGAGCCTGCTGCAGTCAAAAGGGCAGTTTTTTTGAAAGCAATCCCTGTCAGTTTCAGCTATTTAAATAGGAAATATTGCTTAAATAGGTGGAGGAAGTAATTCAAATATATTTTCCAGAATTCTTCATTAAATAGCTAGGGTGTCTATCATCATGTGATCAATATCATACCTATTTCTTAAAAACGCATGTTGTCTTTTCATTAAACACCTTTCAACTAAGAAAGAAAGGAAAACACCTCTTGAATGTCTCAGGATGTCACTGGGTGCTTCTGTGTCTGACCACATTGCATCAGCCAAGGGAGTATCTAGGCTGAAGAGGTTTTTGGCAGTCTTGCTTTCCCACAACCCACATTCAACACGCCAGCTTTCCAGCAGGAGACAGCAGCTGTCTTGTTCAGTTTTTGGTTGGAGTTTGTTTGGATTGTCAAAAGGTTTTTTTCTGTGTCTATTGCTATGAACTGATGTTTCCACTGAAAAGCGTACTTTGTATTTTCTTTCAGAGCACCTTTCTTTCCTGCTCGTCTGCCCTGTATCACTTCAAGAAGAAAATAAATGACCTTGTGAATGTTTTAACTTTCCTCAAACCTGAAGAGAAACTTTCTGGTTTAAACAGTCCCATTTCGAGCTAATGGGAAAGTTACCTGAACTTTTTTGTGCAAGTGGTGTTTTCAGTCATTCTTACGATGCTGAAACCGCTAAAAGACTTGATTGTGCAACAACTTCTGAGATGCTCTGTAGTACTTATGAGTGTAGAGTGAAGCTTGGAATATATTCAGATTGGAAAATCCGAAGTCTATGAAATTCATCATTATCTTTTTCTATATGTTTTGAACTTCTGCATGGGAGCACCAAAGGATGGGCACACCAGTAAAATATAAACCATTCCTGTTGAGGCATTGTGCCTTGTCACAATAAAAGCTTCTGCTTAGCTCTGCTGAATGGAGAAGCTGTTAAGGAAATTCCTGAATCCCAGACAGAAACATGTAACTCCTATCATTCCTGAAAAAGAAAGGTGTTTGTGTGCAGGGTACATGGCAGAGCAGGTTTGACTCCTGATGTGTTTTCTGCCTGTGCTGAGAGAGTCCACAGGCGATATGACCTCTCATAGGTGAGCTCCTTTTTAACTTTTGACTGCTTTTTAAGATCTTATCACTAATGATAGTATGCTGCTGGTTGGCAATGTTCTGAGAAGCTCCTGTCTTTCTAGGCTGTATTGAAGGTGAAAGATACCAAAGTGCAGGTTCATGGCAGACTTGCTCCTTTTTGTCCCTCATCTGTGACAATCAATGACCAATTTTCTGACTTCCCCTTCTGTTTTCTGTGTCTTCACGTATTGTTTCAATTTCAGTGGATAAATGCAAACCTAATAAATCAGAGAGGATTGGAAATTGTTACTGTCACTGTATTTTCAGTAGGAAATTTTTTGGTCTGATTACAGGCTGTTGCATGAAATTTAATATTTACATCGTTAACATCTTCACACCAGTTAGATGTTAGGAAGCATTCATCAAAGAATCATTTTAGTTGGGAGCTAATTAACTACTTGTGTGGGTTAACATAATGCTGAAAGTGAAGATAACCTCACCATCATCTTTTGGTACTTAATTTACTGAACATCCAAGTTTCTGATGAAGATAATTAAATACTTAGAATGAAAGTTGTAACCTCTTATAATTAGATCATTACCTTTTCTCCAATTAACAGTGATATTTGGGAAAAAAATATTTAAATTCTATTTTTCTACAACCTGTTAATTTTGGAAAGCGTATCCTTACATGTAAAAAATATAAAATAAATTTTTGGCACTGTCACATCTTCAAATGAACATTGACCTCAATAAATGTTCAAGTATAATTAATTCTAAACGGAATCCTAGAACAGACAGTTTCCAATGGATAGTCAAGAAGCAGAATGTTAGACTGAAAGACTTTTGTTTCAGAAACAGTAACTGCCATCATAATCATCAAAGACTACTTTCTGTCTCTAAAAATCTAAACATATGGATTTAGTATACTGCTTTATTCTAACATAATAAAAAGGCTTTCCAACTGTAATGCGATACAAGAACTAAATATTACTTTCACTGGCGTTGTCCTATTGAAATGGTGAGACATCAGGTGGAAAATTCCTAATATCATGGCTGATGTCATAGTTCAATGACAAAAGAAGCCTCTCTTGAGAAAATCCCTGTCTCCAGTTACCCCAAAATCCCAAATCCTTCCTTTTATACATGAATGCCTTGCACAACTGTGAATGTAAAAGGTTTGTGAGGAACTGCAACAAAATAATCAGATTTTTTTCAAGTATGGTGAATCTAGTTACAGTTCAATGATATTAATTATGTACTAATAACTCAGTGGTCGAGATAAAAAATTATTCTAGGGCATCGTTTAATACACAAATTATGCTGTCATCTAAAAGTGACATGAAAATATGAAAATAATTTTTAATGAATTTGAATTTCAAGTAACTTTTCAGTGACTTAGTTATCCATCCAAGAACCAATGACAATCTTACTCAAAAAAGACTGATTTTTAGATAACTTATGGCTTCTAGTTAATACCCAAATTATTTCGTTACTTTATATGAATTTAATTATGTCGGAACTAAATTTGTTGTGGGGTCTAAAAGGGATTTTTTTGTGGGAGTTTGGGTTGAGTTTTTCCCCAATGTTGTCAGCTCTGCTGGTTCAGCAATATGAAAGTTACATTTTGGGCAGGCTTGGTTTGGAAATTGAGGTTTGTTTGCTAGAGATTTGCTTTTTTAAATGTTAGGTAGTATGTTCAGACATCGGAACAATGCAGTACTTGTAAAACCCTGAATATTTTGTAGTATAGAATATGTGATGTACAATGCAATGCAAGAGAACAAAATAGTTACAAAGATAATAGCTCTGAGCCCCTAGAAGAAAACGCTTTATTTATTTGCTTTCAAAAAAAGCAGATTATACTGTTACGTATTTTTGTTTTCCATCATAAAATATAGTTTTTAAATGTGACAAAATCTACTTGAAGAGTAACAATGTTTTAAAAATCACAATTTTCTTTTAAAAAAACAATGATTATGTTTTACCATACTGACACTTCTTCACATGCATACCTACCTTGGAATACAGGATTGCGTAGAGGCGACAGTTCTCTTCAGCGCTGTGACTCTTAGTTCTGACACTTCTCCCTCCCCACACTTTACCCAGACTGATAATTTACAATTCCATTTCTCCCGAAGCTTTAATCACTCATTTTGGTGTCATTTTCCCCAGCTGCCCTTGCAACATTGCTGACATGGTCGCTACATGGCATATTCATATTAAAGCCTACAATGTGACTTGATAAAATCTATCCCTTCATATTGGAGAGGAGGAGAAAGTAACAACAGGAGCATCATTCAGTTGGCTGGTGTTGCACATGCCATCAGCTTACTCAGGATTCATACAGCCCCATGAAGGGGCTCCGTGCGAGACCTCAGGGTTAAACCATCCACTTCAGCAATGTGGTAACGGTTGTTGCTTGACAACTTGAAGGAAGTCATCTGAAGTCAGGGAGAGCAGATAAAGTATTTGTTTCTGGAAATCTCTGTAGAAATCTTCCACATATATATTAGTTCCTGACACTTTTAATGATTTAAAAGAGGCATTCTCAAGAGTTGTTGTAACAAGAATAAGAATAATATGGCTGAGAAATGAGCTTCCATTTACAGCTGACGCTGTTAACCACATTCTGCCTGTCCCAAGTATGACTTGCAACTACTCAGGGTTGCCATAACTGGCCTGCTGTTGAAACAACATGCAGGTTTCTGGACAGGGGCAATGAAATTATTTCAGTAGCTGATGTACTAAGTGTGAACTGAGATCAATGATTCATTATCTTTCCCAAAAGAAGACCTAGGGGTAAAAAATGAAAGAAGCAGGGACGGGTTCAAAAGAAAGAAGAGGAGGAGGTTCTTCATACAGCCAATCTTAACTTGTGAAGCTCTTTTTCACGGGATGTTTTAGGTGCTAAGAATGTGTGTGGGCAAGAACATGATAAGTTCATGTGTTAAAAATACTTGCAGTTCTGCTAAATGCAAAGATGGTGCAGGATGGCAAGGAGGGCATCCGAAGGGCAGATTGGTTATGCTTCTCCTATTCTGGTCATCTTTTCCAGAATTGAGTTCTAACTGGACAACCATGATATTGAGCTAGGAGGGTCTTTGGACTGAATCTGTATCTATGCTTATGCTTTTACATCTCGTGAGAAATTGTAAATCTTGAAAACCTGTCTAACAGTTCTTGTTTCTATATTTTGGGGTCAGTAGGAAACATTTTTGATCATTGTGGGAAGTGTTACTTTTTCTTTTTCTTTTTTTAAGGAAACATTAAACAGAACAGTAAATAATTTGGCATTTGTAAGGCAAAGGATTTCTCCCAGCTGGAGCATCTAACAGATTCTTCATGAAGCTCTTCTGTACATTTTTTAGTGCAAAGCCAGTGTTAAAATTAATTCAAGATCTGCTTCAGATTCATTCTGGTACTGAAAGCTTTGAAAAACATCATATCCGAGAGAGAGATTTGTATTTGAACCAACGTAAAATCTGTGTAGTATAAATATTTCAGCACATAAGAAGAACAAGACCAAATCTGAAATTATGTTCTTTCGCCTGTGCTTGCTAAAGCAGTGCTTCCATGAGAAAATGATTGAAATGTCTGTGTATTAGTTTTTATCAGAAGAAAATCTGACCTGATCCTTATGACTGATTGGAAGCATACTGCCATCTTTATTTCATGTCATATTGTAATTCTTCTATTGTTGGTTGGTTGGTTTGTTTGAAGTGGCAGAGGTGATGAAACAGCTAGGGGCAATAAAGAAAAAATGGGGGAAATGAGGAAAAAGTTATTCACACTTCTCTTTCTATATGCAAGTGAAAAAAAGAAGAAATACTACTACAGTGGCTGGAGACATCTTGGGTAAAGATGACTATCAACACAACATTTGCAGGGGTTTTGCCTTTTTGTGTGTGTGTGTGTTTCTGAGTTTATTTGATGACAGTACTATGCATGTAAATAATGTCTAAGCTTCCTAATTTGATGCTTGTAAATCTATTTTTTCTCTGATGCATTTTGCACCTTGTTCCTTGAGATGTTTCAGAGATTATGTTTTCAAAGACCTATCAGAAAACAGCTTTTGATTTTTTTTTCGGTTCTTACTTTTCTCTTAAAGATTACATTGCTGTAGGAGAAAAGTAGTGGAGTCTAATTTTTCTGTCCTGGATAGTCTTGGAAAAGATCAAATACTCAGCTAATGAATGGATTAGTGCTTTTTCTCATTGCTTTGTGAGTCTCAGATATTTCCCAATGGAATTATATAAATAGATTTTGATAATGAACAAAGGGAAGATGTATTTTATTCCAAAAGTACTAATGCTGAAGGGCATGTCAAATGCTGTAAGTTTTTTTTTTTTTTTTTTCTCTAGGAGAGAAACTGAAAACCACCAGGGATTTTGACCAAAGATTTTTTTTTTTTTTAAATGGTGGGAAATAATTAAAAGAAGTAAGTGCCTAATAAGTGATTTCCTAACTCTAAAAGGACATTAGAAGGATCTGCAGCACTGAAAGGTACAAGAAAATTTGGGGTCTCATACATGTAGAACCACAAAAGCTTATGCATCCCTTCTTCCTTTTCAAGGCTAAATTTGAAAATGTTCCATATTTGGAACTGACCCTGTTGATAGCATTACAGGAAGAAAAATCATGTATTTTTTATTTAGTAAAAAAAAAGAGGGTTTTTGTTTTGCTTTGTTTTGTTTTGTTTTTTAAATCTCATATTCTAATTTGAGAGGGTGGATATTGTAAAAATGTGGCAATCAACTGAAATTCTTGTCTTTCTCTAGGGATCTGTTGAGAACAAGATGCTTATTCTTTTGATAGGAGGTGATAGGCAGTGTATCTTTTTAAACACAAATTATTTTGGGGGGCTGGAGAAATACAGAAAAAAAGGATGAACACAAAATTTTTCTCTGCGGCAGACCTTTTACAAGTTTCAAATCTTAGACTTAAAACCATACATACTTTAAATAATCATGATGCAATTGGGAGGATGGCAAGAACTAAAAATGTTTACATAATATGTAGAGGTTATATATTATTAAAACCTCATCTATCTTTAGTGGTAAGTTAGTATATAATTATATCCTCATATATTAAGAGTAATGTATGCTGTATTTTGGAACTGTATCTTAGCACCTTCTAAGCGAACCTGAAGATTTTCCATGCCTCACACACTGATCCTACTTGCAGTTTTTCAAATGTTTTACTTCTTTTCTTAGGCACACAGTAATACTAATATAGACAATATTTTATTACCTCATAAAATCCTTTGTCTTTTTATTCTATGTCACACAATTTTCTTAAATGCAGTTATTTGCAGGCATAAAGCATGAAAGGTTAAAAATCAGGACAGAAAAAGGAGCTAATTTTCTTCATTTTAAAGCGCTAACATCCTATTTTTCATCTTCCAAGAAAGAAAACAACAATTAGTGGGTTTCTGTTGTCTGGCACAGGTTCTATTGTAGCTACCAGCAGCTACTAATGTCTTTCCCTTTTAAAAAATCAGATACAGGATTGCCCATTTCTAAGTCCTGTCCCTAAGGGTCTGTACAAGAGGAGAAAAACTGCGATGAACCTTCCTTTTTCTGTCGGAAAAGGTAGTTGTATACACAATGAGAGATCTACTAGGAGGAAGGACAGAAGAGAACCTCTTCTTGATAAGACCAAAATTTACCTAAACCTATCTGTGGGAAAAAAACACCAATAACCCTCAAAATGTTGATGTTTCACCTTTTTCTCCCTATTTTGTATGCACTTATATATCTGGTTTTAATTCTTGATGCTAATTTTGGCTGAGCTGAGACTTATGTGACTTTGTAGCATTTGTACTGAGCCTCAGTAAACTTGCCAGAGCAACTGGACAAGAACAGAAGATCACCGGATAAAAAAGATGGGAAAAGAAAATAGAATTTACGCAAAGCACTATGCTTTGAGTTGAGTAATTTCGAGGGGAAGAGGTGAAGTAAGCACTAGACTAGACGCAGATCCCAAAGAGATCACCTAACTTACTCAGGTAGTTAACCTACTCAAAGGAAAAATACCACAGAGTTACTTATCTGAACATATAATGTATCTGTCCATTTCTGTGCATGTATGGTTGTGCACATACGTATGACTGAGCGAGAAAGGACGCTGAAGAAGTTCAGACAGTTCAAAGGAGCATCTAAGGCCTTGTAAACACATTTGTGATTTACTCTCATGTCATCACAAGCAACATGGTAACATGTAGACAAATGTTTACTTTGCAAATTTCGGTGATTACATAGGTGTATGAATAAATAGCTTGAAAGCACAATATGGAGCTGTAAAAAAGAGTGCATTTCTGCATGGCATGTGTTAATGAAGACTTACTTAGAATTAAATGAAGGGACTTGTTTCATCTTTGTTTTGTTCTAAGCTCCATGTGATCTCTCTTGTGCTAAGTAGCCTTGGGGTGAGAAACTACATGTGGAAATTGAAGCTCAGGAGCTTACTACCGAAGTTAAAATTTTGGCTAAATGGTATGAAATTCACATTGCTTAAAAGATGATTCCCAGAATACAGTATATGAGTGGAAATTTTCCTGTTTTTCCTTGTTAACTAAATTAACCAATAGTATCTTCTGGGCCTGTGTTTCCTGTATTTAATATTCTAACTTTAAGAAAGAAAAAAAAAAAAAGTATTAATGAATTCATGATCTATGACCAAAGCATACTTTTATTCTATTGCATTGTATAAATACCGTTAAAATTAATTTGAACCATAAATATAGACAAGCAGCCCCACTTGACCTTTCTGGCTAGAAAATCAGGAGCGATTCATATAATGACAAACATTCTTACTAAAAAGTATGACATTGCTTTAGCAAGCCAATATAAGCTGCCAAATATTGAAGAGGCTGTTGTTAGTCAAGATTTTGGGGGCAATTATGTGTCCGTGGATGTTGATAGTAGCTTATCTGTATATTCTACTCAAGGGAGAAATTTGTTCAGCCGTGAACATCAAACTGTAATGGAGACATTTCAAGAAAATTAATCAAGCCAAATGGTTTTGCCAACCAAACAGAAATGCTAATTTGTCAGAGTGTATAAGAAACTACTTGTGTCTGTGTTGTGAGGGTTTTTTTTAAATAGCACTCCCAGGCTGGTAGATATTGACTTGTTTTAGGGAAGCTGGATTCACTAAGAACTTTAAATATCAAATTACCCTTTTCTTCATATTGTTAGTCTTACTTGTCTCTTAGGTTCTGTCAACTTTAATTTCTCTAAGTAGCCTGATGGTTATTTTAGTGGTGATCTGGAGGTGAAAAACAATGAACAACACTCTCATTTGTGTATTTTAAGATATGAAAATTGCATCTATCATTTTAGCTTTTCCTGTTTGTTGAAAAGAAAAATTAAGAAGTAGCCAAAAAACCCAAAAGTCTGAGACAGTCTTCTTCTTTAATAGAGGTTTCAAAATATGTCATGGTGTAGATGGGAATTGAGACTATGGTTTAGAAATTGTCTGATAAGCAGATTTTTGAGTACCTGAGTTAATTACTTCACCATGTCATAAGTTTTGTGTGTTCTTGGAAAGTAATATGGAGAGAATTCACCTTCTGGTTTATCAAAATCAAACGTATGCAGCCTTCGGAGATGCTAGAATAGCACTAAGTATTTTTGCAAATTTCATAATACAGTGAATTTATTTTTATTATGTAATTTAGCAGCTGGAATAGCTCCTGTGGCAAAGGCGGCAGTATCATATGAGCAGTTACTTTAACAGATTATCAGATTGCTGTTGGTCAGTAGATACATGGAATCACTCTTCCAATTTGGAATTAAACTCTTTGTATAAAGCTGCTGCTCTCCCAAGGATGTCAGTCATTTATGTGGCTGTGGAGTGCTCTATTTATCTTTACTAGCGTACTGAAATAAACCTCTATTCAACAGCATGGTATTGCTTTATCTATTTATCTATTTATTTTATTAAGCTTAATGAAACATTCAAACTGGATGTCAGCTCTGTCTTCTGTTTCTTTTAGGCAGGATCATGATTCTTTCAATCTTAACAGAAGTTGGAAGTGTGAAAATGTCTTATTCGTCTAGCACTGATGTACATGTCAGTGGGACTGCTCTGTGAAGCTGGTCAGCAGTAAGCCAAATGCTGATTCCACATATTAAAGATAATACCTTTTGAAAGCAAACCTTGGGTGCTCTGTGGAGTAAGGTAAGGACATATTTAAAACCAATTTACAAGTATGCTAACCACTAACACTTGCTGGCTGAGAAGTCTCATTTCCACTACTGTTTCTGGTGTAGCTAGTATCCCATTGGTATGCCTGAAGCCCCAACAAGAGGTTCAGCAGGATTCTTGGGCGAGGCAAAGGTGCTGTTACGGGGTATCCGTCTCCTTCTTTCACCTCTGAAACCATTTGTTGGCCTAAAGCCTTAGGCTAGTCAATGTAAAAAGTTTATTGTCAGGTGAACACATATTTATATCATCATCGTTTTACTATAGTAAGGAATATGGTTGAGGCCCCTTCCCTTGAGATATTCAAGGTGAAGCTCGACGAGGCCCTGGGCAACCTGGTCTAGTAGGAGGTGTCCCTGCTGACTGCGGGGAGGTCGGACTAGATGACCTTTGGAGGTCCCTTCCGGCCTGGACCAATCTATGAATCTATGAATCTATGAATATATGGGATAATCACTACAATTTTAGTAATAATGCTATAATTTTAACATTAAAAAAAAATCTTGATTTAATAACATTTTTCAAATACTGTAGAGCCTGACAGCAGTGTACAGTCACCAGCTAGTAGGAAGAGGACAACAAGAGTACTCATTTAAATATATTAAGGAAGATAGATGTTTTTACTGGCATTATCAGATTTTGCTGATATACACTCAGTAGGTTGCCATTTGTTATGGTTCCTTGTAACAATGTGCCAGCAATACTTTCCCCGTTTGACTTATTCACTTTGTGGCTTTTAAATGAGCGATGTCAGGCATACTTGCTTCTTTACATTAACTGAGTCTCGAGTTTTCAGAAGGATTAATATATACTTCAGCTTTCATGCCTTTGTGCTGTCCTGAGATCCATAAAGCAAGAGGGATTGATAGATTCAGCATTTTGCTCATGTAACATGGAGAAATCATTTAGAAGAGTGATTTATGGTGTTGCAGTGAAACAGTTCATAAAGGATAATGTCTTTCTACTTAGAATTCACATACTATTACATAGGAAAAGCTTTGGCATTTGAAGGAAAAGTCAGCTGTGGTATCAGCTATTTATAACAGGCTATTTGAATGTGACATAAAGGGAAACACCCCATCAAACATTTTATTTCTGGCAATACTAGCTTCCCTTAATTAGTCATGGAGGACACCATTTGACAATTAGCCATAGATTTGTGATTGTGGTGAAGGATGGTTAGAAGAGAAAATGAAAGACACTAACCTGTATAACATTTCTGTATGTGTAAAAGAGGTAATTTATTCAAGGACGAGCCTTTAATTCTTCTGTCTTTGACATATGAAAATGACACAAAATGGGAAGGTTGAGGCAGGCTTACCTAGTTTATTCCCACTTCAATATTCAAAAACAATAATAAGATTAGAATATATTTTCATGTTATCAGCTGACCTGATACTTTTCAATACACAGTAGAATGAAAGCTATTATAGCAATCCCCAGATATTTGAATCTATTCTCATCCCCCTTTGATCTTTCACATTTTTTATTACTGGTTATGATTTAAATATCATCTCAGTCCTTCACTCTCAGTTTAAAACCAGCTGAACAAGATCCTAACCATCAACTTGACTGGTCATTTATTGTGGGAGCTACTCTGCCTGTGATTACTGCTTCTACCCAGGTGATCATGGGGAGCAAGTGAGTACCTGCTGACACACCAATAACACGACCAGGGCTCTCAGGAGAAAAAGAATTTTTTTTTTTTTTTTAAAGTTCACAAACATACTGTAAAAAAAACCCCGAGGTAGTGCACCAGCCTTCCCTGAGGTAGTACACCAGCCTTCCTTCTGGGCTGTGGAAGGAACAGGAGTATCACCAGGTACGAAGTCAGCTGAAGTAAGAGCTAAGAGGGATTTGTTAAATTTTTAATGAAATACATAAGTTCCTCATATGCTGTGTACAGAAGTAGAATAACCAGGCTTAGGGGACACTTTGTGAAGGGCAACGGAGACCCATCATGGCATTAAGTGGCTGAACAAGGCAATGTCTTGCTTACTAAATTAAATACAATGAAAAATTAGAATAAAACTTTCTTTATATCAAAGATAAGATTTTATCTACCTCCTTTAGTTTTCTTCTCTTCACTATTAAATTTGCTGGATGCTGGCAGAACAAAGTATGGGACTGTGATATTCTCAGTATTTATTGGCATCATATGGAAAAGATTTGGCAAAGATGCAGTGTAAACTTCTGTTTATTCTTAAATTGTCCCTATGAAGTTTAGGGGAAAATGTGATCTGTGTTCTTAATGTGACTGCATGCAAATACCAAAAATCTGGCAGAAATAAACAGAAAGAAGGTAGGTTGACACTGTTCTTTATAAGAAAAGGATATGGCTTACTGAAGTATGCAAAAATAAGATATTTCAATAGCAATAAGATTCATAGCACTAAAATGAAGAAGGTTATGAAGTGGATTAAATTTAGACAAGTATAAAGACTGTCCATAGCAGACTGAGATAGATCCACAATGAAAGCAACATTGCAGTACCTACTAGCTAGTGACTAGGGGCGTTTACTGGTGGCTGGTGGTGAAACTGAAGTATATACTCATTTATCTGTGTAGGCAAATTTTTTGCCCTTATTGTAGAAAAATGCTTGAATTTTAGTTCTCCAGTCACGTATTATGTGATGTGTCCTTAAAAGTAATCAGCTTTTTGTTAAATCTCAGTTAAAGAACCAGCAAGTGAAAATGTAGTTTTGTCACAATCTGGGGGATTCTCAAGTGTCTCCTCCCATGTCAGTCAAGCACAGATAAAATCTACTGAGAGCCTTTAAATCTACATGCAAGCATCCTCTCTCTTGATATTTAGGATACTGGTTTGATCTGTCACTGTTTTGTAGAGAGGTTTTTCATTGTTGATCATTATTAACCACTGGGATGTGGATTCTCGCCTCTTATATTAGGCCACTATCCAATCATTAAACTCAAGAAAAATGGGTATCTCTGGTGTCTAAAACTATTACTGACATTAAAATAATACATTTAGAAGGCACGAGGTCCTTTTACAATGAGGCATCTCTGGGTTTAACAATTTAGTTTTGCTGAAACGATATAATTTGTCAGTATTTACATTGCAGTTTTGCTGAGAGACTTAATGTTTGTTGAACACTGACAGTGTTTCCAAGAATGGGCATATGCAAACAGAAGAAAACACCTGAGGAGGTGATATACTTACCATCCCAAATAATGAGAGCTGTTTTGAGAACTGCAGGAGCTGCACAGGCAGCCTTTGGGACAGCCTTTTAAGTAGTAGTATGAAGATAGGACAGAAGCTGTTTGACTTGATGATTTTCAAAATGGGCAAGTGGCACAGAAGTTTTTGGTAACTTTATGTTTGCTCAACAGAATTGTTTCTCACTACTTGAGAAGAAATGTCATTTTTACTGTTTGGATCACTTTTCCCACAAACTTTTATAAGTGAGCCTTTAGTTAACCCTAAATGTGTATGGGTTGCTCTCTCCCTCTGAAGTCTTAAATGAAACTATCAAATGGAACAGGATCTTAATAATGACTTTGTTGGTATTCTGCTGTTATTGTGTGCATAAAACCTTCAAATCTACACTGCTTCATAATTATTCACTATAATTCATAACTCCGTCCATCAAAGACTGTAGTTTGTGTTTCTTGGGATTTTAATGCAGCTTTTATTTAGGGAATACAAGGAGAACTACAAAACTAGAAGGGAAGTGAGTGAGTTATTTTAGTTTTGTTTGCTGCTGCTATTTTTTTTTTCTAAGCAAAGATGATAAATTCTGAGAAAGAAGAGCATTGTAGTTCTAGCTTTTTCAAGCATTGCTCCCATAGCTACATTTCTTGGGAGATATGTCTCCTATTTCTTCCCTTTCCCTCTGCTTACCTGTTGCCTCAACCAGAGTGGTAAGTGCTGTCATATATGTCTCCTGATGTTGGTGACATGAGAAGAACAGTGAATGTATTTGTGTGGCAGAAGTCCTGCAATTACAGCAAACAACATGTTTTATCTTTGTATTAGTAACTGCTGTGATATTCAGTACTCTGCACCGTAAGTTACTGCTTTCACTTCCTTACAGAGTTGCCTCCATACCTGCGGCAGCTGGAGCTTGGGATCACTCAAACCTTGTCTATGCTACCAGGGACATGTAATACCACAGCTGTGAATTTCCTTAAATCAGAATCACAGAATGGTTAGAGTTGGAAGGGACCTTAAAGATCATTGAATTCTAACCCCCTGCCATGGGCAGGAACACCTCCCACTAGACCAGGTTGCTCAAAGCCCCGTCCAGCCTGGCCTTAAACACTTCCAGGGATGGGGCATCCACAACTTCCCTGGGCAACCTGTTCCAGTGTCTTACCACCCTCACAGTAAAGAGTTTCTTTCTGGTATCTAATCTAAATCTCCCCTCTTCCAATTTAAAACCGTTACCCCTTATGTAGTAAGAGATGCAAAATGATCTAAATATGTAAGAATTTGCAGCACTGAGATCAAATTTATAAATCACTTTGGGATGAAAATGTAAACTGATGCTAGTTAGGATCTGTGGGATGTGAGGGTCAGAGGAGATGAAGGTTCTGGGAGATGAGGGCAATGCTCTGCCACTGATGTGCCTATGAGCTTGAAAACCAAATCTCCTTTGAGAACTAATTGTAATTAACTCTCAGTGTTCTGGGTAATGACAGATTTTGGTGCCCAAGAGAAAAGCACAGATAATACAAACCTAAGTAAATGAAGTTTAGAATATACAATGTCTGTGCAAAGCCCATGCAGCCCACACAAAATTTTACTGCTTTCAGTCCTGAGCTGATTTGTGTTAGCTGTAACCTGAATCACTGAGAATGTCTGCTTCCAAAGATATAAACATGGGCAGACTTTCACTGTAGTAGGGTGGATCTAAGAGACATTTTATGATTTCTCAAACATGTGACATGATGGCATTACTGTATGCCAAAAAGTATCTTGGAAGAGTGTTCAGGGTCCTCAGTTCCATATAGACAGAAGAAGAAGACACATCCGAGGAAACCCAAATAGGCGGTAGTATTAGCCCGGTATCTTCTGAATGAAAGAGAGAATCAATGAAGTTTTGTTGTATCCATACCCACAAAATTGAAAGAAGGATCTTGTCCAGAAGCTTAAAGAAAGCTAAACCACTTGCAAACTCCAGTTTCATGCTTTAGGACACTTTTAGAGTCTCAAAGTAATAAGCAAAACTTCTGTGCATGGAAATGAACAACTAAGTGCTCAGCAAAAATCAAATGAAACCCCCATATCTTTCTTCAACAAAAACTGTTGTTGAACAATGCAATAAATTCAGGTGCCCTCTAAGCAAAGAATTAATTTTCAAGTGCCTTCTTTTAGATACTATTGTGTTAAGGATTACTGAGCTTAAGTCTTGAATTAAAAATTAATCACTTATTAATTACCTCTGTGAAGCATGTTAAACACAGTTACTGCTGAAATCATGTAGCCTTAAGATAAGAGATACTTATGCGTCTTGGAGTAAACCCTAGAGATAATAGTTTTCAGTCAGTAGTGAGTTTCCTGAAACCACCAGCAATTGGTAGGAAAACCTGAAAGTTATTTTTGTAATTTAAAGTATATCTAAGATACAAACACAGCTAACCTTTTGGTGTGAAATTAGTTAAAGGTTATTTTACTAAAAATGTCATTCTATCACTGTTATTTTCTTCCCCTGCAATTATTCTTTAGAAAACTTGCTTATTTGAGGAAATATACAGCTCATAATGTGATATGCCTGACACTGTGTCAGTGGAATTTCACAATAATGCACCTGATGAATACTGCCATACTAAGGGTTTTATATTTATATGGAGAGCACAAATCCAACCTACTTCTTTTAACTTAAATTTTACACTTATTACTAAATCTTTTAAGCATTAGTGTATCTGAAAAATTAGCTCTTATACTTTACAGCATTTGTCTCTACACCATCTTTGCTGACATAAATTTACATAAAGGATGATACCTCAGCAGAGGGGTAAAAACCAGATGGTAAAAGAGTTCTGGCTGTATTTTGAGGAATACTGAATCTGTCATGTAGTTTTATCTGAAAAACACTGTGACAGAGGGGAAGAAATTTAGAATATAAAAATATTTTATCTCACTCTTCTCCAAATGAAAATTTTCACCATCTAGTTTTGAAACTTAGTTTGGTACTATTTTGAAAATAGGTTGAATAGCATGTTCAATTAAATGTTTAGGGAAGTATTCTTTTTACAATCAGCCTGAAATAATGGGAATGAATAGGCACTTTGGATTGATGTGAAATGAAACATAGTCATCAATAATATTTATTACTGAGGGTTACTCTCATTGTACAAGTAATTGATATTTCCAGAAAGCTTCTGGCCAGGATGTTATCAAGAACACAACTCAGAAATGGTGATAACTTCCTTTACCACATATTCTTCCAGTTTCTTTGAATGACTCCTCCAGATTATTTCTTGTGATTTTTGTTTTGAAGGATGATAATATAGGGGAATTATAACTTAGGTAGTTATGTGTCTCATATTTACTATGTTACCATGGATCTTTTATAAGTAAGTACTTCATTGCTGTACGCCATTTATAGGGACTACCTTGGATATAATAATGGTCTTCATCTTATTTGCTGTATCTACTAATTTAGTGTTGTAGAGCTTACAAAGCTGTTGTCATAGATAACCTATCTCTTTTTTAATATACATATATATAGAATATGTTATCTGAGGTTCTTCCACACATTATTTTAAATGCTTGATATTTATGCCTATCTAATTTCAGCTATTGGTTTTCTATTTTTCAGGTACAAAAGAAAGTTTTAGAATCTGTTAGGATTCATGGGCTCATACATGTACACAGTTCACTACTGCACCCTTTCTTGTCATACTTTAATTTATAATGCAATGAAGTGAGTTATTGTTACTGAAAATGCAGTGATAGAGTAGTAATGGATCACTAATTCTAGAGCTTTCATGCCATTAAAGTATGTGTAACTAAGCAGTGCAGAGAGTTAGGGGTGGAGTAGAATCTGGCACACATTCAGGAAAGTGCATTTCCTGTTTCAAAGTGAAATGTTGGGTGGCTTCACTTGTACTATTGGTGAGAGGATCCGCCTAGTTGATGGGAGCACTGCAGGCCCTGCACCATCAGGGGAAGAGCTGGGATATGGAGGAAGTTGGTTTGGAGGTTTGTCAATGCCTGGATGTAAATACACTATGAAAGAAGTGACACAGTACTTTACTTGACTAAGAAACAATGGCAACACTTTACATTTTCTGCTGAATATCTCAAAATCCTTGCAAATACCATTAGACTTGTAAGTGTTCATTAGTAACAATAAATAGTATTTAATAAATGCGGAACATGCAGTGAAAGAAGTAATCCTATTTTCTATTATTAATTCACTTTCTGAAATTCCCAGTAAAGTAATGATAGTGTTTTTATATAGGTTTTAACGGAGTATATGTCTCAAAAGAGGTTTGGTTAATGTTATATAGGAAGTTTGCTGTAAAACTGGGAAGAGAACCCAGATTTCCTGTTTTATGGGTCTGTTGTAACAAAACAATCCCCCTCCTTCATACGATGAATGAATGATTTGGTCCTATAGCCCATCCAGTGTTTCATCATTTTTGAGACATAACAAGTGTGTTACAATGCATAAGGAGAAGGGAGCATTTAAAAGAAATGTGGCCAGCAGGTCATGGAAAGTGATTCTTACCCCTACTCTGCTCTCATGAGACCCCACCTGGAGTAGTGTGTCCAGCTTTGGAGTCCTCAACACAGGAAGGTCATGGACCTGTTGGAATGGGTCCAGCGGAGGGCCACAAAAATGATCAGAGGGTTGGAGCACCTCTCCTATGAAGACAGCCTGAGAGAGCTGGGCTTGTTCAGCCTGGAGAACAGAAGGCTCCGGGGAGACCTTATAGCAGAATTCTAGTTTAATGGTTTTAAATTGAAAGAGGGGAGATTTAGATTAGATACCAGAAAGAAATTCTTTACTGTGAGGGTGGTAAGACACTGGAACAGGTTGCCCAGGGAAGTTGTGGATGCCCCATCCCTGGAAGTGTTTAAGGCCAGGCTGGACGGGGCTTTGAGCAACCTGGTCTAGTGGGAGGTGTTCCTGTCCATGGCAGGGGGTTGGAATTCAATGATCTTTAAGGTCCCTTCCAACTCTAACCATTCTATGATTCTATGATAAGTACATCTCTGAAGTAAAGTGCAAGACTCTACCATGAGTAAGGAATGGTCACACCTCGGTATCTTCTAGCTCCTCCTTAGGTGGTCTCTGTCCAGGGTCACGTAAGACCATTTTATATAAAATGTGATTCTTTTCACTGTATATACCTCCAGGATGTAGGTATTCATGGATTGTATCTCAATTGCTGATGTATCTCTTTTCCTGTGGTCAGTGTTGCCGCACCAATGCTCACCCAGAATCCCCCTGAAATGACAGTGCTGCTAGCACACTCTTTTTGTCTGAGGCAACCACCTCAGGCCCTTCTACCAGGGCTGCATTATACAATATATCTCAGAACCGGGTCTCAGCTGGGAGTTGATAATGGCTTACAGAAATCTTCATTGCTTCAACTGTGGCTGGTTTTGTTGAATTAATATTCTGGCTTCATATGAATGACTAGTGTGGGTCTTGTCATTCTTGGGGCTGATTCATTTCCTCCCACAGCTGGGGACTTGGACTGTCCAGCAGCTACTGCCTTGGGACAGCCTGCTGCTGTCAATGTTACAAACCATCAATGTGATCATATGCTCTCACAAATCACAGGCAGTTAAAGAGCCATGATTGTCCACTTTTTCATTTAGGCATGTCATTCTGGTCTCAGAGGGATTGATGGGACAAAGTCCATCTGGCAGCTGCTTACTAGCCATGTCCTTTGGGGGTCAGTTCTAAGGCTGATTCTGTGTAATATGGTCTTAGTGAACTGAATGATGAGACAGAGATGGGACATTTGCTGTGCTTTCAGCAGATGATAGTGGGCAGAGCTGCTGTTCAGAAGGTTCTTGGTAGGCTGGAGAAATGGTTTTGCAGGTACTGCATGAAGTCAAACATAGTCAGATGCAGTGTCCTGCAAGTGAGATGGAATAACCTTATGCACTAATACAATTTGGGGCTGGCCGGAAGGAATATAGCTTTGAAGGAAAGGCCCTGGGAATCATGGTGAGCAATAAACTGACCATCACCGAGCAGTGTCTCTTTGCACCGCAGGCAGCCAGCTGCATCCTGGGCTGTGTTAGTACAACTGTAGCCAGCAAATCAAAGGATGTGGCTCTTTCCCTCTGACAGGCATGTGTGAAATCAGATCTGTAGTACTGCATCCCATTTTGGGGTCCCCAGTGTGATCCTCAAGGGGCTGGAGCACAAGATGTATGAGGAAAGCTGAGAGGACTAGGCTTGAACAGATCCAGTTTTGAGCTCAATGCTTGAAGAAGAAAATGCTGAGGGAGCTCCTATTGCTGTCCAGAGTTACCTAGTCAGAGACAGTAGAGAAGAAGGAGTGAGACTTCTCTTGGAGATTCGTGGGTATGAGCGGCACAAGTTGGTACATAAGAAATTTCTTCTAGATAGAAGCTATTTATTTATTTTTAAACGTAAAGTGGGTCAAACACTGGAACAAGTTTCTCAGAGAGAATGTGGAATCTTCATTCTCGGAGAGATTGAAAACTTGGCAAGACAAGAGCATGAAAAACCTTATTGAAGTGGACCTGCTTTGAGCAAGGAGTTGAACCAGGTGACTTTCAGAGATCCCTTCCAACCTGAATGATTTTGTGATTCCTCACAGGTTTGTTTACTCTGATCTCATGAACACTACTATACCCTTACAAGCATTGCAACAGGAAGTTAGAAGTTGCTTTTCCTGAAAGTTATAGGTTTGCACCTTAAAAATGAGTGTTATATGATAACTGAGCAATTATGACCATAGAATACATCTGTATAATCTCAACAGATCCCATCACATCCGTGGTTGTTTTAAATTGCAGTCCATACAAAAAAATAATGAGAAACAAATTATTGATTCTATCGTAAAGTTGACTGATGGCAGATGACACCAATCTCATTTGCTTTCCTTCCTCCCTGATGTAATTTGGACTATATCAGTCTTCATTACAGGAGCTCCTATTTTTCCAGTTATGACAGCTTTCCTGCAAGTTTTCTCATGCTGGTTTGATTCTGTCCTGGTGAACAGATAAAATGACCTCAGTGCCCCAAAGCACATAATTCTTCTGTTGACATCAGTGGATTTTCTTCCTGTCTCCACCCATTTGTGCTTTTTGCTGCTGTCTTCTATAAATGACTAGCTCTGTGGTACTTACTCCAGGATGCTGGAGCTTCCCAGCTTCGTTTGTCATTTGTATTCAACATACAGAAAGCAGAGTACACTTCAAGTCTCACAGTTTAACACTTGTACCTGCCACTTCCTAATGTTCTGATTATGAATCACATATATTGAAAATAAATCATTAAACATTTAGGTTTCTTCATTGTTTCAAAAATGTTTGATCTGTGTTATCACAGCAGACACAGCTCTGCCTTTATAAGACAGGAAGCAAGAAACATTAAACAAATGAGAGGGACAAAATTAGCAGCTTCACTGAGGTAGCATGGCACTTTGCAGCAGAAATTACAAGATGAACTAACAGACAGTATATTCGTCAAATAATGATAGGTTTATGTCCCAAAAAGCACTACTTTTAATCCATAGCGCAACACCCCAGGGCATGAAAGATGTGTCAGTAATAACTAGTGCGGTATATTCACAGGTATCTGAATCCAAATAGAAAACCCATCTGTGAAAACATGTTCCAATTGTGCTCACATGAGAGAATGAGAGACTGAAAGCAACCAGTGGGAAAGTAAAGCCTTTTGAATGTTTCATGGTTTATTTCTGACTTCCCCATACTTGGCAGAATTCAAATCTCTTCTTGAGCTATATTTAATATTGTCACAGTAAAATAAAACCAGGCTGAGGTTTATTTAGGTGTTCTTGGACTACTGCTGTGGACTTGTCTAGGCTGGGAGAATGATGTTTGACACTATGTGTTAATACAAGTTAACGATTACCATGTAGTGGAAAATTGTGCATTGATGTGTAAAAACATGTTAGCTTGGGGGTAGATAACCCTAGGATTGGCTAGAAGAAGACAGCACTAAAGCAAGAGTCATACTTAAAATATGGTGACACACTTTTTAAGTACAAGCTGTATTTACAACCAATAAGGGTAGAAAATGAAAGCAGAAAAACTGAAAATCTGTTCAGTGTGGAAATGCAGCACTGCCACAGAACTGTGTATAGGATTAGGAGAAGGGTGTGTCCTTTCTTTGTTCTATTATGCAAACCAGACAATACATTCAGTAATTCAATCTAATCAGACTTTCACAATCAGGTGCTGGCGTAGAACTATAGCAAATATTTCCTGAATCCTTAGCCAGCCACTTTTATAGCAATTGCGAAAAAATATGGCGTGGTAACCCCTTCATTGCGTACATTCATTCCCCACAGGAGAAGCAGCAGTCCTATAGAGTCTCTTAAGGCACTTCGGTCTGATAGGCCAGTGTGACTTCCCATGAGAGAAGAAAAATTGCTGCTTATATTTTTACTTCTCTGTCAAGGTTATTCCTCAGTCTTCCAGGAGAAGCTTTGCTCATGTACTAACCGGAGTGCAGCCTGGTAAGGTCCATCCTAGGTCACTGTTAATGCCCTTTGAATGTACCCTTTTAAGGTTCATAGATTAAATATCTTCCCCTGGGAGCCATAAGTATATTTATTAGGTATTTTCAGGTACCTGCCCTGTCTTATCGTCAGCTGCAAATCTGTCCTCTAAATTACAAATAAATTAAGGATTTTAGCAAGTGTATTTACAAATTGTCTGAGTATTCATGCGAGTTTTCGACAACTACTAGAAATTTCAGCCAATAATGCAACATTACAGCTTTGCAAACCAGGCTGTTAAAATGCCATTGTACGTGCAGAGTCAAACTAATTAATTAATGAACATAAATGCTCACATTGTAGAAAGTTCTAATAAGCAATGTTAAAAAATATCTCAAAACATACATGCAAACTGCAAAGTGGAACAACATTAATTGGTTCACTTTTTAAGTGACTAAAGATGATGTTCAGGAGCACAAAGAAAATTCATGTTTCAGCAAATGGCAGAATTTACAATATCTATCCTAGAAACTATCAGAATAGCAAACCAGTCCCTTTGCCAGAACCTTTAAACAGTAAAAGTCAAAACTTTTCATGACTGTGACACGAAAATATCCATTTCAAAAATCAAATTCTGGATGCAGCTATGTATGCATGCAAACTTAAAGTGGATTCAACTTCCTAAGAAGGTCTTTATTACCCCCAAACCACTCAGAGATGTAAATTTACTACAATTCCCTGGTACTGCTTTTCTTTTCCTGAGAGATTCCCAGTCCCAGCTGCTTCCCTTAACACTTCTTTGATGACGGAAGCCAGTTAAAGGGGAGAAAAAATATTCATGACCCTCTGCAATTAAAAAGATCTCAGGTTTCAAACATTAAATCTAAAATTCTTGCAGCAAAGTGTGTGTGGGTGTGCAGCCTAGAGATTAAATGAAATAATTCTTGCCAGCTTCTGTTAAGTAAATTAAAGTAATAAATACATTTAATTAAATGAATATGTTCAAGCATATTAACTGCTTACAGAAACTGTATTAAAGGGAAGTTAAATTCATTATTGGAAATAGTTCTATATTTTCTTGTGACTGTCTGTAAGGAGCTAGCAAGGACCAAGGACAAAAACTAGCAAGGACCAAGGACAAAAAGAGATTTGGGATGATATTTCCAGTCCTTGGCTGCTGGGAAAAATTCTCCATTAACTTCAAGAGCATTTCATCAGAAAGCAATTTATGCCTTTTTTATTCTCAGTTGCATTTCTTCTCCATTTTCAGTTTCAAAAAGTTTCTGTGTAGATGAGTATCTAGTCTGTTTTCACCAGTTTAGCCGTGGTACTAAAACTCTTGGAGACTGCTGAGTAGATGTAGCCTGAACTGTTGGCTGAGGACATTATTTCACACTTGAGAACACTCTTTATATAACTGTGCCTCACTGTTTCTGGCAAGGTAGAGCCACAAGGAATAAAACTATTCACATACTGCAAGTGTTTTTTATTCACTTAAATCTCCAGATGTGATGGTATAAGAAGATACCTGAATTTGGGGTAAATGTAGCAATTTGGAGAAGGGTGAAAGTTGCATTGGAATAGGTATAATTTAGGTGTCGTATCCTGAAGCTGTCGGACGGTCAAGGTAAGAGTTCTTTGATTCAAAAATCAAAGAGCTCTTCTTACAAGAACATCAGTATGAACAGTAGTTCAAGTAAAAAAGGTTACCTTCTAGGTAAGATGTAGTGATTTTTTTGTGAAATTCCATGTGTTTGCAAGGTCTGGCATCGATTACCAGCACAAATTTTCCCACTGTTTCTTTTTTCTTTCATTTCTGTTACAATCCTTAGGTTTCACACAAGTGACCTTTCCATCTTTAATTCTTTTTCACCCTTCATTTTAAAACTCTGTCCCGAAAATGATCCTTAATTGTTTAATTAGGTTCCCATTAACTATTTCAAATGAAAACTTCTCACAATATTCTTAACTGTCTTGTTCTGGCAGACAGTCAAGATTATGCTCCCCCCTCACTAAGACTAACTACAAAACCTGGTCCTAATCAGAAGGATCTAAAAGTCCTTCTGAGACTGGGGTTACGCAGGCATCTTGACTCCTTGTTTTCATAAAATGGAATTAAATTTCAGAATCTGGAGGGGTCTGTAGTGCCCAGGCATGACTAGGGAACCAGCCTATGTGTATGACCCTAAATGTGTCCATCTATACCACATTGTTCACAACTGAGGTCTCAGTCAAGATCCTCTCTTGGGCTAGTTTTGGGTTTATGGGTTGGTTTGTTTTTTCTATACTTTTTATTTTTTTTATTTTTATTTTTTTAAGTAAATGTTTCTCTTTCAGGTTTACTGACTTGCTTTTCTCAAGGTTGGTTTGTTTCTTTTGTTGTTTTTTTTTTTTTTTTTTTTTTTTTTTGTGGTGTTTTTTTTTGTTGTTGTTGTTGTTTTGTTTTGTTTTGTTTTTTTATGACATGTCCCTCTAAGGCAGTTATGGATAATTCAGGTGGGTTGGATCAGGATGATGCTGTGGTTTGGAAGTATTTTCAGTGATCTGGCTGCAGCTGTGATAGTTTATTGGTATAAATCAAGCAGCTCATTTCTGGCCATATTTTAGTTTACAAAGAAGAAGAAAATTAATAAGTCTTTCTCCTGAAAATGGCATTGACCCTGCTTTGGAGATGGAAAGTTAAAACAAACAAACAGGCTGAAGTCAATGTGATTTTCTTTTTATTAGCGTGTCCTGAATTATGTGTGTTATACTACAATAAGGAGAATTATCCTTGTTGCTGTCACTCTCCTATCACTGTTGTGGATCTATCCAGCCCTAGAAAAAAGAATTGGATACATCCTGGAAACTAAATGATGTTACTTACTATTTAATTTAATTTAATACAACTGTACAAGAAATTGTTATGTATCCAGAATAAGAGTTCTGTTTCATTTTCCTTTTGATTGAATTGCATAAATAATATCACTTATGTTTCTATTTCATCCTAAAAAATAATAAAAAAAAATTATCTAAGAATTAACAGAATACATTGAGACTTTCCTTTCTGAGATTGGACTGGGATGTAAGTGAGCAAGTCTGATAGGCTAAAAGAAGCAGCCTGAGGAGATGGTACAATACATTCTTCCTTAGGAGGTGTATGTACATATTGACAAATAGAATTATGTTAAAGGGATCTGTTTGAAATCCCATTTATTTATAGGATGAAGCAAAAGAAATGATGGTTATGACCATGACTATTACAGATGAGGGTATGTTTTCTCTTTTTCATTTTGCAGTTATCCCCTATACTTTCTCAAGAGTGGTACAGAACAGAACATAAATTTTGTACATAGAAATGTATTGGAATGAGAAAAAAGGGTGATTTGAATTTTTGGACTTCCTCATGTGTGGACATGTACAACTACATTATTCTATTGATGCTCAGTATGTAGTTTCACTGTTCCCAATGAAGATTATATGAAAGGGATGCCAGTATTATTAATGTTGATGACGCTATCTGTACTACTCTACATGGCATTGCAAAATCCTGTATGCTTTTGCTTCTGTCCAGCAAACCCCTTCTTCCTTCTTCCTTACCCCCGATTGCTGCAGCAGCGTTGGGGAGGGAGTTGTCCAGCTGTATCCCCCTTTGCCTCTTCTTTGGACAACACTCCCATGTCTCCCCGGGAAAATGCTGGAGCAGGGTGGAGCAGAACTACAGCTCATGTGGGGCTACTGGGAATCTGCAAATCCCAGTGCAGGACTGGGCAATGGAAGGGATCATGCCAGAGTAAGAGGTCCTGAAACCTAGAGTAATAATGGAGACAGTTTGTAGCCCTTGTAATACCTCTCTAATGAGGGCAGAATGGAAACAGTAGGTTGAGAGAGGAAGAAAACTGAAAGACCTTTGTTTCCCCACACACATCAGCCGTGAAAATGTACATAAGGTATCATTACACTGTTCTGTTATCAGTATTATGAGAAATACAGGTGTTGTTGCCCATCAATACACCACCTGAGTTACAGGCTATGTTTTGTTCTGATGCACGCATATGAATAAGAGTATGAGTATGTGTATGTGTATATGTATATTCTGTATCCTTATGCATACAAGAATATCAGATTCATTACTGTTTTCCATCCTGCTAGCTGACAATCAAAATTTTGTAGCTTTGTTTTGAGCAGCCTGAAATGATGACTAAGTTGTGAATAGCAGCTTTTCAACCACTGCTGGTCTCTCTGGGCTATTAATTCAATCAGTTCAATTGATTTTAGTAAAATGTAAATTTATATGAATATGACACAAGAATATGATACAACCATCAGAGTGGAATGGGTGCTATAGAAATGTGCAATATTTTAGATACAGCACTGGAGTCTTAAGTTCTCTTTCCATAAGAAGTTACGAGCATATAGGAGAGAGAGACTAGCCCAATCTAACTTGCATACATTTAATCCTTAAAAGCAGCTGTGAGAGAGCTCCCAACAGGGGCTTTAGATTCATAACACTTCTGGAACTGCACTATTTTCATATCCAGTAAAGTGGCCAGATATGAGCGAGTTGCAAGTGTGTGACTGTACCCCTCTGGACCTGACCTATACTCTATAAATGTCACATCCAAACTGTATTGCAGCAGGGAGAAATTACTTGAATGTTTTAAGAATTCTTCTTAGTCATTTCAATCCATTGTTATCAAATCATAATGAAAATAGCCAGAGTGGCCGAACTTGTCTGTTTCCACACGCCCAAATAATTCAGATCATATATATTCATATATCCCTCAGGCTAGTTATTAATAAATCCTACCTGCCTCCTTCTCCTTTTCCCAAGAAAGTTTTACTCCCTTTTCAGCAGGTGTTCTACTAAGTGAAACAAAGTACATGACATGGCCAGTGTGGTACAAAGCTGTAAACCCTAAGCCACTTCACTGCTGTCTCTTCCTGCCTCTGGAAGGGGTTGTATATAATTTGAAATTTGGCTAGTTGCTGTGCCTCACATAATTTTGAAGTGCTTTTGTGTTGTTAATAATTTTACCTTTGGCCAAGTCTTACCACACCGTCACTTCCTTCTGCACACTGGCACAAGCCAGGACAGCTAATCCACAGGTCAGCTGTGAGCGCTGCTTTCACTCTACCATATGATGCTCATTCAATTTCAATGGACAGTTTGCATGTTTGCTAGGTGGAAGCATTAATTTACAGTTAGAAGTTTAAAGTTATTTTCTCCCCTCTTTTTAAAAGGCCAGGAAAAAATGTAAATTGGCCAAAATCATGAGGACTTGCTAGTTCCAGTATAACTCAGCACTTTTCAGGACTTAGCTCCAAAGGCTATAAATGCCAAGCAAAAACAACATTGTAGCACCAAAGATAAATGAGTCTAGTATTTTAAGATAAATGAGATAGAGTTTTTTTTTTTTAACACCAAGAAAAATATCTTAATATTCAAACTGGGAAAAATGTCTCAGTCTCACCAAGGAACAGCTTTTTGAAATATTTGTTCTTTCCTGAACTCAACAAAAATGTACAAGCTATAAAACCACACTGGTGATTAAACAGAAATTATTTAGATTTCTGATATTAATTTTACATCTTGATTCTTGTGGATGAGTTTTCACATTAACAGTAAAACATTACCTTAACTTTATCTCCTTCTGATACATTGATTATTAGGTTTTGACTTGATTTTAGTATTAAAAATCTTCCAAAACTAGAACTGCCAGGAGAAAAAAAAGCTCAATTTTTCATTTTCCCCCCAAATCTTTTCTGCATTTTTCTTCCTCCTCTGTTCATCCCACTCACCAAGATCCTAGAACAAATAGAAGACCCTTTTTTTTCAAACTACTACATAAATGTAAATCTGAATTGATGAGAAACAGTGCTAAATGTATTATATATATCAGCACTTAAGAAACTTCCTGGCTGTTATTAACATACCATTCTTGTTCTCCTAAATGTAAATGTATAGGATATTTTAATAATTTTTCTTTGGGACTTCACTGACCAAATTTGACCAAATAGCTCTGGCCTGTTGTCTGTTGGGATAAAGTTCTAATCTGAAACTGAAGTTTTTACACAGAAAATAATAACATGAAGACACTGGTATCAGTTAAAAAAGTTCTGTTGGTTTACTATCAGCATCCCCTAGCGGTGATACTTATTATTTTATCAGATTGTCACAGAAGTAATTTGATAGATTTGCTTTCATGGATTAGAACATCAAGAGCTGGTTATGCCTTAAAAAGATACAGTCTGTGGAAAAGAAAGATATATTTACAGGTCTACTTACAGGTCTAACTACAGGTTAAATTTTCAAAATTATTTTAGAGGTGAAAGAAATGAGGAAACAGACAAAAAAAAACATTTTTTGAATCATGTATCTGGTTTGTTTAATGAATGTTGGTAGGGAAATTAAAATATAAAGATGGGAATTTTAGAACAGCCTCGGTTTTGGTTCTCAGACATTAACCCCTTATTACTCTTATTTGTTTTAATGACATTGCAGAGGAAAGTTGAATACAAAAACGAATTCAACTGAAAATCTTTGTCAGATGAACTTTTTCAAAGGTATTAAAATTGTGCAGTTGTGTGTTTACATTTTACTTCATTTAAATTTTAGCATAATTAAAAATTTTACAGTGATGTCTAAAACAATTGATAATGTAATCTTAATTTGTTAGACAATACATAAAAGCACTTTAAAAAAAAGACTCAGGAGGCTGAATTCCACCATTTTTCACTGATATTCAGACTTTTCTGCTGAACGTAGATAATGTTTAATCAAAATGGATTTGTGTGTTGAAAACGGACAGTACATGCTTAAACCTGCAACATTATTTAAACAGTCCAAAATCGAAAACAGTTAACATGAATCTCTGTTTCTTTCATCTGACTGAAGGAAGATGTCAAAAAAATAAAATTCTATCAATTGGGGGAAATGTAAAGGAAATTGCAATAGTTGGTCTCTATTGCTATTGTGCGTGCCATGTTACAGTTTGGCAAGGTCTATACAACCAACCATCTCTCTTCTTCTCTCCACCAAAAGACCTGTGGCTATGTGTATCAGCTTTGATGGGTACCAGAGTAGCTGTGGGCCTTATGTGTTCCCCGACACATCTGATTTTCATGCATGTGACTGTTTTGTAGACTTCCCACAGAGAACTAGAGGCCTGTAGAGGAAGGACTGCCCATTCGGGTGTCCTCTGAAGTCTCTGTGCCTGACATATGGTAAAGCTCAAAACAGCAGTCCACTGTCAGCGAGGGTGTACCCCAGGGTCTCATTATAATCTCTAAGTTCTGTATTTCTCACCTCATTCCATATGCTTTCCTCCTCTGCTCTAAGCAAACTATTTTAAACATTACTGAAGTGATGGGCAGAGTTGAAATGGAGCTGGTGTATGCAAGAGCTTCTAGACTAGTGCAGGAGAGACTGAATTTGCAAAGGCTGTGTTTCTGACTCTGAATAGCTCCTGTTTCTTACCCCTTTGCTGACAACTCCTCTGGAGATGAAATCTTGAGATTTAGTCAGCTTCAGTATGGTGTGGTGCACTTAAACACTTCCTGACAATTTGGAGTTGAGCAAATGCCAACCCATTCTACTGACATCTATTCTGATCTTCTGAGTTAAGATGGATTGACAACCTTATCGTGTGCTGTTGTCATTTATTTGAATATCTTTTAAGGAGTTTTTTATTTCTCTTTTTATTAGTAGTTGATCAAAAACTGCCAGCTGTAAAGCAGTCAAGAAGGCATTTCAGGGTATGTATAAGCAGTGTCAAAATGGGGACAAATGCCACTAGAGACTTGATGAAGAGAAGGAATGGGATAGGAAGAAGGAATTTGTATTACAACTTTTGACAAGTGTCTTATCTGTTGGTTGATTAATACTGTGCAATCTACCTTTAAGACCTGGAAAGATTGGCTATATTTCATATTTCTTTTACTTTGCACAGCTCAAGGGAGGCTCAGTTTGTTTATCACTTGTAGCATTCACTCCCTTTTTACTATCTCAGTACCCCTAATCATTGTATTAGGAATGTTAGAAGGTACATCCCTGACCTCTCTTCTTGGTATGATCTTGCTGTCCATGAATCTATCTACCTGCTTTTTGTATGTAGTGATGTTACCTCCTTCCTCTGCTTCCTGTCTTCCACAAGTTTGATACTGACCAGGTGAGGAAGCACTTTTTCAGTCAGTTTTCTACTAGTTTCAACAAGCTCTACCTAGTTATCTAATTGCAGGATTTAATGAAAAACAGCTCTGAACTTAGCTTTTCTGTGACCTTCATGATTCTGTAAGGCCTCTTCAGCCCCGTGCTGGAGAGTCCCAGTCTTCCTCACCTCTCCTCATACGGAATCTCTCTAGCCCCTTATCACCCAGTTGCCCTTCTCTGCACCTTCTCTATCTCTATCTCCTTCCTCAGATACAAAGACCAGAACTGTGCATAGTAGTCCTAATGTGTCAAAGTTTCTTAAAATGGCACAGTCATGACTTCTGATGTGTTCTAACTCCCTTTCTATTGATAGTCAGCATTTTATTGGCTTTTTGGGCTGCTGCTGCACATCAGGCTGATGATCTCAGAGAACTGCAAACAATGACTTTATAATCCTTCTTAATTATAACTGCATTTTGAGTTCAGCACTGCAGATACAAACCTTAGAGTATTTTTCCCTAACTGTACCCTTCTCTGCTAGCTCATCTGCTACCTTTTCACGCACATACAAGGTTTGTTATGACTTTTTGGTGTTCTGGCTTTTGACCACCTGGAAGGGCTTAGAATTGACTGCAGGCTCAAAGATTTTACAGTACAGTGGTTTTTTCAGATCATCGATACGGAAGCTGAATGAAGCTGTAACCAACATCAGTCTCTGGGGGACCTGACTGCTAGCTCCTCTTGATCCATAAAAGTGTTCATTAAGCCTCAAGTTTTGATTCATATTTTTTAAGCTGTGAAAGAACTTTTTTCCTTCCAGTCCCGTGGCAACTGTTTCCTTTAATAATAAAAGGCTTTTTAAAAATCCATACAAAGTATGTCTACTGGCTTTCATTTATCCACATGCTTATTGATACACTCAATGAACTCCAGAAGGCCAACGAGTCAGGCTTTCCCTGAACAAAATCTATGCTGGTTTTCCCCAGAGACTGTTTACTTATATGCTTGTCACTGTTAAAGAACAAATGACAGAATGACAGAATCACAGCATCTTCTTGGTTGGAAGGGACCTTTGAGATCATCGAGTCCAACCAACAACAACAAAAAACCAGCAACAAAAAAAAACAACCCAAAAAAACCCCCAACACCAAACACCAAAACCAAAACCAAACAAACACCCACAACCACACACCACACCCACCCACAATCTCGGGCACTAGAGCATGCCCTGAAGTGCCATGTCTACACGTTTCTTAAATACCTCCAGGGATGGCGACTCCACCACCTCCCTGGGCAGGCTGTTCCAGTGCCTGACCACTCTCTCAGTAAAGTAATTCTTCCTAATATCTAATCTAAACCTCCCTTGCCACAACTTTACACCATTTCCTCTGGTCCTGTTATTATTCACTTGGGAGAAGAAGCCAACACCCACTTCTCTACAACCTCCTTTCAGGTAGTTGTAGAGGGCAATGAGGTCTCCCCTCAGCCTCCTCTTCTCCAAACTAAACATGCCCAGTTCCCTCAGCCTCTCCTCATATGACTTGTTCTCTAGACCCTTCAACAGCTTGGTGGCTCTCCTCTGGACATGATCCAGCAGCTCAATGTCCTTCCTGTAGTGAGGGGCCCAGAACTGAACACAGGACTCAAGGTGAGGCCTCACCAGTGCCGAGTACAGAGGCACGATCACTTCCTTACTCCTGCTGGCCACGCTATTCCTGAAACAGGCCAGGATGCCATTGGCCTTCTTGCCACCTGGGCACACTGCTGGCTCATGTTAAGCCAGCTGTCCACCAACACCCCCAGGTCCTTTTCTGCTGGGCAGCTTTCCAGCCACTCTTCCCCGAACCTGTAGCGTTGCCTGGGCTTGTTGTGACCGAAATGCAGGACCCAGCACTTGGCCTTATTAAACCTCATCCCGTTGGCCTTGGCCCATTGATCGAACGTGTCCAGGTCCCTCTGTAGAGCCTTCTGACCCTCAAGCAGATCAACACTTCCACCTAGCTTGGTGTCATCTGCAAACTTACTGAGGGTGCACTCAATCCCCTTATCTAGATCATCAATAAATGTGGGGGACTATGGCGGGTCCATGGACCCCTTGATTGAGGGTATGGAGTCAGGAATTGACCTTGCAGATATTGAAGTATATCCTTGAGAAAGAAGGGAGTAGAAAACATCCTGAGAAGTAAACAACTTTAAGGAACCAGCTGGAGACTGACAAGATAAGGAGTAGCTTTGATGTTTGCAAAAGTTAACCAGTGATATATTGTTATGACAATATGTAACCAATAGTAAAAGAACACGTGTTAAGATAGAGTATATAAGAAAGTACGTGTGGCAATAAAAATTAGTCTGTTACTGCTTGAACTTCAGAAGAGTGTTGTCCGTGTCATTTGTCCGTCTCAACAGCAACAAATAAAGGTATTAAACAAGACTGGCCCCAAAACTGAGCCCTGAGGGACACCACTGGTGACCAGCCGCCAACTGAATTTCACCCCATTAATTACAACTCTCTGGGCATGGCCATCCAGCCATTTTTTTACCCAGTGAAGAGTACACTTGTCTATGTCATGATTTGCCAGCTTCTCCAGGAGAACGCTGTGGGGGACGGTGTCAAAGGCCTTACCAAAGTCCAGTTAGACAACATCCACAGCCTTCCCCGCATCGAGAAGGCGGGTCACATGGTCATAGAAAGAGATCAAGTTGGTTAAGCAGGACCTCCCTTTCATAAACCCGTGCTGGCTGGCCCTGATCCCTTGGCTGCCCTGCACTTGCCGTGAGAGCTCACTCAAGATGATCCTCTCCATGATCTTTCCCGGTACCGAGGTCAGACTGACAGGCCTATAGTTTCCCAGATCCTCCTTCCGGCCCTTCTTGTAGATGGGCGTCACATTGGGCACCTTCCAGTCATCTGGTACCTCTCCTGTTGACCAGGATTGTTGATAGATAATGGAGAGAGTCTTGGTGAGCTCTCCCGCCAGCTCCCTGAGTACCCTTGGGTGAATCCCATCCGGCCCCATGGACCTAGGCGTGTCCAGGTGCATAAGAAAATCATTAACTACTTCCTCCTGGATTACGGGGTGGTTGTTCTGCTCTCCATCCTTATCTGCCAGCCCAGGAGGCTGAACACCCTGGGGGTAGCTGGTCCGACTATTGAAGACGGAGGCAAAGAAAGCATTAAGCATCTCAGCCTTCTCCTCGTCCTTGGTCGCAATGTTTTCCCCCGCATCCGGTAAGGGATGGAGATTCTCCCTGACTCTCTTTTTGTTGACATATTTATAAAAACCTTTTTTGTTGTCCCTTATATTAATGGCCAGGTTGAGTTCCAGCTGGGCTTTTGCCTTCCTAATTTTTTCTCTGTATAACCTAACAAGTTCTCTGTACTCTTCCTGAGTTGCTTGTCCCTTCTTCCAATGGTGGTAAACCCTCCTTTTTTCCCTAAGTCCCATCAAAAGCTCTTTGTTCATCCAGGCCAGCCATTTTCCCCTCCCTTTAATTTTGCGCCTCATGGGGACAGGCTGCTCCTGGGCCTTTAGGATTTCCTTCTTGAAGAGCGTCCAGCCTTCCTGGACCCCTTTGCCCCGCAGGATTACCTCCCAAGGGACCCTCCCAACCAGGGTTCTGAACAGGCTAAAGTCCGCCCTCCGGAAGTCCAAGGTGGAGGTTTTGCTAACAATATGGAGGTTAAAAGGATTTGAATACCAAAATGCCTTAACCACAGATAAATGAAATGTTATGATTTACATGACTTTCCTGAGTTTTGGGAGTCTAGAAGAAGAATCAGGCAGGTCAGTGCAGCAGTCCCACCGGTGCAGTGCACAGTCCAGGAGGGGCCCCTGTGTGTCTCTCTGGTTCCCTCTCAAAGTCATCCCAATGTATCCAAATAGACTCTCATGTACCATAAGTGACCTTGACCCCATTGCTTACTGGATCTGCAGGCGATAACCAAATGGGATTGCCTGTTCAAATCCGGTCTGTGTCCAGCACCTGCCTGTAGCCACGACCACGACCGCTTGGGGCACAGCAAGGGGGCTGATTGCACGTGAGGTGCTTTGCAGTTCTGGTAATGGGGCTGCTCCCCTGTACAGCGGGGCTAACTGGGATTTAGGTCCTAGCACTGCTTCCAGCCAGGAACACCCATGTCAGATGCCACAGAACCCACCCCTTCATCCATACACAGTCTTATAGCTGTTCATACCAACCCTTGCATTTGCCATTTGCCTGTAACACCCATACCAATTTCAGTGCTGGAGGTGTAAGGGTCAAGTACAGCATACTAGGGTCAACATTTGGGCTTCAGCAGAAGACAGTGCTAGCCATTTAGTGCTTGCCCGTAGGTTGATATACATGTATCATTATACTTCCACCACAATGCAAATTCTTCCCACAGTCGTTTTCCCACAATTTGCCTGTGGTCAGCACATGTTGGCATCACACATCATACATAAACTAACCCAAGTTCTCTGTTATGCTCCCAGTCTAAGTCTCTAGTTGCAGCCAGGACTGCACTGTTCCTCTTGGCACACAAATTGGCCCCGTGTTCTGTTCTTCTCCTAGTGCTCTTTGTTTCGGATGTGTGCATTCACTTGATGAATTTGCATGGGTCTTCATTGTATCTGATGAACTGCCTGTTGCCACGCCTCAACTGCCCTGATGTGTTTATCCTAATGCTATTTTCTGTTGTTTTATCCATTCCAAAGCAGCCTTGTGGTTACCATTCAGGAATAGGTCCAGACATGCCCTGTAGGCCACTTTTCCCCTTCAACCCCTTCTAACACTATCTGCATAGCTCGGGCTTATGCAAATTTAGGGCACTGGGCACTTCTCTTGCACTCAATTTAGCTATGCAGTGAGGGAGGGGACTTTGCAATGCTGCTTTCCACAGTTTCTGTCCCCTTGGAGTGTGCAGGAACTGTCGGTGAAGAGGGTGTACTTTTGGTCATTATATGAGTCCATTGTAGGGTGGTGTTTTGGCCAGGGGTGTGGTTCATAGTTCTTCTTCCTTGAAACAATTAATAGTTTATTCTACCAGTTCCGGGTGCACTTTGTTTCCCAGAAGAATTCACGGGGCAATCAGTGCAGGCCATTGTGTAGAGGTGGTGGTGCAATGGCTGGGTGGCAACCTTCACTGAATACCAAGGGTGGTATTGGCAATCGGCACCAATGTAAGTGGTTGAACTGTCACAGAATCATAGAATGGTTTGGGTTGGAAAGGACCTTAAGTTCCAACACCCCTGCCATAGGCAGGGACACCTCCCACTAGAGCAGGTTGCTCAAAGTCCCATCCAGCCTGGTCTTGAACACTTCCAGGGAAGAAGCATCCACAACTTCTCTGGGCAACCTGTTCCAGTGCCTCCTCATCCTCACAGTAAAGAATTTCTTCCTAATATCTAATCTAAATCTACCCTCTTTCAGTTTAAAACTGTTACCCCTCATCCTCTTGCTACACTCCCACAAAGAGTCTCCTCCAATCTCTTCTGTAGGTCCTCTTTTTGTTCTAGAAGGCTGCTATAAAGTCTCCCCGGAGCCTGCTCTTCTCCAGGCTGAACAACCCTAACTCCCTCAGTCTGTCTTCATAGGAGAGGTACTCCAGGCCTCTGATCATCTTCATGGCCCTCCTGTGGAACCGTTCCAACAGGTCCATGTCTTTCCTGTGCTGAGAATACTGTACTGTGGCCAGTATTTCAGGTGCTGCTTGGACTCCTACATAGGAGGTAAAGATCTCTTTTCCTTGGGAGATGGGATTAGATGGGCTGGGCTGATGCACCCAAGCTGTGTGATAAATATGGGAATGGTTATAACAGAGAGTCCATTTCCCACAGCTAGTTTACTTTTTAATGGTGCAGGGCTTGGAGGTTTATGTACCAATCTTCATTTAATATAGCTGTAATAGTCCCTCACGTACTTCTGTCTCACCTTGTTGAAAATGAAAGAGAAATATCAAGTTGCTCAAGAATAGAGAACACTTGACAGTGTGGCTTTGACAGGTGTTGCTAGGAAATAGTGGGCCAAGTTGGGAAAAGCAGCACATGAAAACACTAAGACAGAAGGACATCCCAAAATATGTCAGTTATCACTCTTGATTACTTTTGGTTGATGGTGGCTAAAAGAAGCTCATAGCTGTGAGCAAGAAAACAGTCTCTTCTAGACTGATGTCTGTTGTGTTTAAGAAGGCAGGCTATTGCAATTTTCTGAGGTGTGGGAGTGGGAATCCAAATGCTGTTGCATTCAATATCTAACACCAATTTCTCTTTTGAATTGAAATTACCTACAAGACTCTAAATTTTGTCTAGCAATGTGGATTAAAAAAAAAAATAAGCTAAACTGAAAATAGCTGTTTACCACTGAATGTTGTTTATATTAGAATAAAACATCAGATAGACAGAATAAGAATAAAAAAGATACCAGAGTTTGGACAGAAGAGATAAAATGTGAGCCTAAAGGGGGGAAAGAAAAAAAAAAGTTGTTTCTGGATTCTTTTTCCAAAACATCTGAATTTTGGAAAATGGAAATTGTTAGAAATTCAGCTAGTGGTATGGTGAAGGAGTACACCTCACTTCTAGGCATTATCTGATGTTTCAGTCTGCGATAGCCAAGTGGCAGCTAGACTTTAGCCGATCATTCACAGGCAGCTGTGCAAAACAAAAAAAAAAAAGATCTGCATTACTCCTTAACATGAATACCTTCATTTTTCCCATGCTGTGCTGCTTTGCTGGACTACTTCATGCACTGTGGTGCAAAGAAGAGTTGTGGACACACTAGAACAGAACTGGAACTTTAATTTTGATTTTGTTTAGATGTGACTACAGAGAGTTACTGTCACCAGATTGGCCTGTGTAAATAACACATTTCTCCATCTGGTTGCCAAACAGGAAACAAAGCAAAACAAAGCTCGAACATTGGTTTAGTTTAGATTGCTTTGAATTGGATTTACAATTACTTTATCTTGCTGAAATGACCCTTTTATTTATTTAATGCAAAATGTTCCATAGAAATCTAAGAATTTCATTTTGCTATCTTCATGTCCTAAGCATCAGTTTACTTCAGTAAAATCTCAGATATAATACAGAGCTGTAAGAACACAGATCATTAAAACCCTTGCTTACATGGCTGGCAAATGGCAGAGAAAGGTTTAAAACTTGTCTCTGAAAAAAAGTTCCAAAGAAGCACCAATACTTACCTTTGTCTCTTATTTTACTTACATATTAATATCCCCAGTATTTCTCAAACTAATTCTAAAATGTTTACTATATGAGCATATCAAGTTTGTTTGCTTTATAAATTATTTAAAATTATGCCAGTTCTACATTAACAGTAATTGGTTACCCTTTTATTGCAACTGAACCAAGTGGCTTATTAAAAATGTCTCATTTTAAACCAGTTCTGGGTCTATACATTGATGTCAAACGTTATTACATTTTTTCCACATTTCTCAATTAACTAAAGCTTTCTCATAACAAAGAAATTATACCATAATTCACTCACTTTTATGCCTTCTAATTAAGTGGACCTCTCAAGGGTCTAATTTCCTGCAAAGTTAAAATCTCATTCGTGTGAATACAGCGAAAGAAGGTCAACAGCAGGAACTGAGAACATTTTATTTCAGAGTGCTTCATAACATGGACATCTCTGCATTTCCCTGTAATGTAGTTTAACTCTCTCTAGTAGAGATGAGGTTTCAGCTAGGGTTCCCCCGTGTAAGGAGTGACTCAGGCTGTATCTTTCAACCAGAAAGATGAGTTTCACCAACCTTAAGCGGAACCCTAAAAAATTGTATTCAACTGAAACTATTTGTTGAATTGCCAAATAACTGTGAAATAAACTCAGTTTAGTTTAGTTTCTTTCCTTGACCCTAAATTAAACACGTGTTGAATTCATGGCTCCAGGCATGAAGAACTTTGTCTTGGTAACATCAGCACAAACCACGTCTCTGCACAAGAACTCACTGGTTTGCTCCAGAAACAACATGTTAGTTGACTTAGTGACAAAATCTGTAGGACTTGTAATTTGTAGTTGTACCTTGCTGCTACAGGGAACTTTAAAGACCCAACTCTCTTCTCTCTTCCTGTAATGTGATGTAGTTTCAAAGGCCCTCATTCTGTCAGAGGGTACCAGGAAGGTTGTGGCTTGTGGTAAATAGGGCCTGTGGAGCAGTCACATGGTTCCCTGATATTGCAAGGGAACTATACAATCACTTTCAGTCTAAGCGAAGTCTCAGTTTCTTCAGGTTCTCAACTCCATAAAACATTCTAAACCCATTTTTTGCATAAAATAAAAAAGCAATGAAGATCAATGTTTCTATCAGTAGCAGTATTTCTTTCAACAGAAGAGCTCCTTTAGTAATAGGATGGATGAAGTCATTTACAAAGTGCCTTTTATCAACTAATGATTACAGTTTGTTAAAATCTTTGTTGAATATTTTAAAATAACGCTGTTACTGCAAGAAAACACAAATTGAGTATGGAAACTCTCTGCCTGGAAACACAGGAATCAAGCTGGTAAACCAATGGGGTTTAGTTCTGTAATGAAAGAACTCCAACCTCAGATTTTGAATTTAAATCAATGTAACCTTAACCTGCAGAAATAGGAAACTGTAAAGAACAAGCATTGTACCAACTTTGAAAGTAGGACAGGAACTAAATGTAGAATTCAGCATGATACAATGTTTCTTAAAGGAAAAATTGTGGTCATGCTGAGATGTATGATTGACAGTGGAAAATATCTTTGGACTACTCAAAGATCAATTTTAATTGGAAGTTAGGTCAGATGTAGAAAAGTAACTTTTGGTAACCAAAAATTTATGCCTGAAACTAACTGAAAATAACTATCAAAACCACAGGATTCTAGGGCTCAAGGTGACCTTAAAAAAATCTTCTTATCCATCTGACTACTTTTAGTCAGGATCAGCTACAGCTAACCCATTTCTGATATGTCTAAACTGTTGGAACTTCAGTGACAGAAAATCCAGTTTGTCATTGCTAACTACTTTTGAAACATTATTCTTCTTAATTTTAAAGAGCTATGATATTCTTTCCTTCCTTTACTTGCAACTGAAATGTACTTTTTCTTGTTCTGTCCTTCCCAGGTATGGAGAGTAGTTCATCCCCTTGCTTTATGTTTCCTTCTACAAACTTGAACAACTTTTTTTTTCTTAGAAGAAAGGCTTTCTAGACATTGCTTTCAGACTCCTTTCAATTGGTTTATATTTTCATTGTAGTACTGTACTTAAACTGAATACAGTACCTCAGGACAGGTTTTGTTGTTTGTGAATAGAATAGAACAGAAATTTTACTTCTTGTGTCTTATAAAGGTTTATCTTTTCTTTTTTTTTTTTTTTTTTTTTTTTTTCCCCGAAAAGCATGCTATTGGTTATATGTGGATTAACTGCTTGAGAAAATCACTTGTTACTCTAGGGTCTTATCCACTTTTTTTTTTTTTCTAGATATGGCCTCTGCTGTAGCTTGCTACATCTCTCATCTTGTTTGTATACGTAGCTTTTACACTACATTTGAGCCAGGCAACATGCAGCAACTGGCAAGGCTGAGAAAGTCCCTCAGCTGTGGTGACATAGGTTCTGCAACAAATTCCTTGTTCTTATAGGACTCTCAACTGAATAGTTTAATTTTCAAAAGAGCACGCTGCCCACAGGTCTTTCTGATTTTACTGTCTCAGCACTCTAAAAATCAAAACACAAGATGATTCAAACATGGATCATTAACTACAGTCTCTTAGAGCGGTCCTTTCAAAAGCTGCTGCATTATTAAGCATAACTCCTAAAATCTCAAAGCTATGACTACCAGTCATTACTAGAGAAAAAGTTATGAATTGTTTTAATTTTTATCCTTTCCAGTTAGTGCCAATTTGATTCTCATGAAACTGACATTTTCATACATGATTTATCAATTATAAAAAGACAAACTGTCTCAAAACTTATGAATTTGTGACCACTCCATCAACATTTACCTACTACCCTCCTGAAACAGTCCTGACTACAGACCAGCTGATAGATGGAGGCCCTTTTTGTGTCAATTTGGGCAAATATGCATTGAAATAAGAAAGATCTATCAAAGAGGTAATTTTTATAAGGTGTTTTGGACAGTAGAGAAAATGTAAGAGGCTCTGAGTATACACTTAGGTGAAGAAGTCAGATTCTGGAATAAGCACTACTGGTCTTGATTATTATTATTTTTTTTTAATAATTGGAAATTATGTTGAGAGAAAAAGAGATTATATTCTTCCAAGATTTCTGGAGTCCTTGAAAGAAAAACCTTGCCGAGATGCCTGTGAGAGGGACATTTTGTAAATTTGTGAAAAGCATTGTCCTCCCTCAAATCTCTTGTAATAAGCTTAAGATGCACTGATGTTTGCAAAAAAATTGACAACAGGTCAAGCTCCCACTGTGCTGTGATTCTTGCCTGTCATGTTGACCAATACTGTCTCACTGTTGTTCCCTAATCTGTCTGTATTGATCTACTGTGCCTTGTCTTATATGCAGATACTAGGATCTGTGGGACAGGAATTAAGTTTTTATGTTATGTCTGTGCTTGGGATGCTCCATGAAAAAGATCAATACGTGCTACAGCAATATGAATTATAGAAATCCTGTTACCTGCTTTCTGTATTTCTGCTATGTAGCCAATGTACTGCCAAATCAATCTCAAACAAAAATCCTTTCAGCATGAGACATTCATTCAGTGTCTGAACATTCATTCAGTTACATCGCACAGGAGCATATGGTCTTTCACAATAATCTTGTTTGCACCTACTGCAATTTGTTACAATTGAGCAAGGCAGCTTATTACCAAGTGCCTGAGCATCCCAGTTTAACTCTTGAGTTTGGCAATGTTTCGGCTGAGGGAGGGACCAGGAAGCCTCAGGAGAACCCTTCCACTCCAGATTAATGTAAGAGTCTGTGATTGTCTTTTATTCTTTTAAAATATTTTTCATTTTTATTCAGAGAAATTTTACTCAATGGGTTGATATGTGTTCCTTTTCTAGGCAAAGATGTTTTGCTGGTGGTTGGAAGGGTTCCTTCACTATTTTGTCTCTTTTCTGCTCTACGAAGTGGCACAGTGGGTCTAATTTTATGGCCACAAAGACATGAGGCTCCCTGATGCCAGATCTCAAATTCTTTCATGGCTGAGTCAGTCCTTCTCTCTTTTGGGAAAAATAAATGGCACTTTTCTGCATATGTGTTTTTCAAGTGTCATCTTAAAAACCCAATGCCTTAACTGTTTGGACACTATACCCCTCTTTCACTCCACCTTACTACTGCATGGCTTTCTGTACACAGGTTTTATAGTAAAGTGTCAGCACTGGTTCAGCAATATATGTTTCTTAAAGCATACAGAAGAAAAACCCAACCCCAAATCTCTTGAACGGATAAGTTTGATAGCATGCTTGAGTAAGTGGGATAAATAAAAAAATGTTAGTATATTATTGGAAGCTTTAGAAGAAAAGTAAGAAGCAACAGTGACTGACCTTAAAAATCCATTTTTTAAACAACCATTTATTAGACAAAATGTCAGAAAAGATTAAAATAAAGAACTTTGATTCTTCTGTGCAGGATTTTTTAGTCTCTTAAAGTCCAAGCTTATTCTGCATCAGGAGTGTAACTAATGAAGGTCTTTCTGAGCACTTTTTCTCTGATCCTTGGGATTATAAAGGAAGAGTAAAAAATGAATATTCTGCTTGCTCCAATACTGATCTTCAGACATTCCTAAAATGTCTTGACTCAAGCTGCTTTGCAGCCTTTACACAAATTTGACTTGGCAAGACTCTTAATGATTTGACCTTCATTTCAAGTTTACTTTGTTCTTGCAAGAGCATGGATAGTGATGAGGAATATTATTTTGTTCCTACTGGCAATTAGGTTGCTCAGTAGCCATAGTGCTACTTGCAAGGGGGAAATCCTGTCTAACCACCAGTAAACTGCTCAGAACATTTGCAGCATTTATGGACTGTATTTCTTGTTCCCTCTGTGATCCTCCCTTTGTTCTCAGCAAGCGCTTTAAGTGCTCTAATCTACCACTGGGTCAAAAATCTCCATAGTTTGTAGCAGTAAACAGCAAACCTAACATCCTCGTTGTGAAAACTAAGCTGAAAATGTATATGGAATAAGACTGTCTATACTGCAGGATATAAAACAGTCACATAGTAACCTAATGGCAGCATAATTATCCTTTAGAAGGATGTGCATATTGCTCCGAATCCCTTAGGACTAGCAGCTGTGAAAGAAGAAGAAATGAAAACTAAAAGAAACCAGAATAAACAGACTGGTGTTTTAAAATGGCCTGGCAATTTCTAATTCTCAAAATAACAAAATGATGTCTCAAAGTGAGAAAATTTTACTATGTTTTCTGCACACCAGCGGAAAAGACAAAGGAAGAGGCAGAGCACCTCAACTAAGTTACTAGAAAAGATTCTGTGGGTGCTGTTTTTCATTCATTTGTAGAATTTAATTAGAAAAAATAGTCTACCTAGTGTCTGTTACATAAAGCTGATCAGCTTGGTCTGCTGTGTCAGGCCCTTGTCCTAGCTGAACTCCCTCTCTCAAGCTGGGTCTTATCAGTGTGTGGTGTTCCTACATCAAGATGTTTTGCAGTTTCAGTTTCTGCAAGGTGTGGAATATACTGGTGAAATATTTAATTCTTTTCTTTTTTTTATAAGATGTGTATGCACAAACATATCTATATTTATAGCCATACCCATATCTCTATCTATATTGATATAACTATACATGCATATATCTATATATATACATATGTATGTATGTGTATGTATGCATGTACATTGCAGACATATATAGATGTAAATTTAAAGGCTTTAGACGTTAATATTTTTTGTCTTTCTTTTCTTTTCTTTTTTTTTTTTTTTTTTTTTAAATTCTACGGTTGAGATATACCTTGTTTTGGAAAATTCTTCTGTAATATTGCTCTGCTTTGAAACTAGCAGTATATTACCACATTGCAAAGCTTAAAGAGAATGGACTCTGAAATACAAAGTCAGAAGAGGAGGATAGAATTTTAATCTGCTCTGTGAGAACATAAGGATGTTTCAGATGAGAAAAATAATTTGTTTTTCCTGTGCTGATGCCTGCCTTTCAAACTCGAGGTTTTTAATGATTTCTCTCTGCTTTATATAAGCTTGGTTCTTGGTTAAAATTTTCTCCTGTATCTAATATACACCTCAGTCTTTTGCTGGATCTGGAGCACTGTGTGATGGTACTCAGGAGAACTTTGATCTCCAATCTTCTGCCCTAGAGCTTCCCGCTCAGCCTTTCTGGAATGACTTCCTTATACTGAAGGTGTTTGTGATTGTTATTTAATTCTGAATATCTCTCTCCTGTCTTCAAATTAACCCTTTTAATTTGATCTCCCTTTTATAGTGGATCAGTTTTTACTTTTCCATTTTGTCTGAGTGACACAGTGAAAGAAGACATAACTGCTACAGCTTATGTAACTAAAAATAATATCAATATGGGCATTGGGGAATGTCTAATACAGATAGTACAATACATAGCTGCAGATGAGCTATGTAACTATTTTGTTACTAAGCAAAGGCTTAATTCAATTAGATTTCATTTCCTTATCTTTATCTCATATTTTTCAAAGAGAGGTCATGAATCAGAGAACAAATGTGGTACATGAAGAAAAATGCCTGTTTCTCATGTTAACAACTTCCAGGTTATCTAACTTCTACTCTATAAGGCATCATGCATCTGTCCATGTTATGACAGCTTCCAGTAAGTCCCTGCCACACAGTGGATAAGTTAATTTACAGTACAGTCCTGCCCTGGGTATATCCTCCACATAAGCATGCTGTGGTTGATGCTGTAGTTGCTGGGATTATGGTCCGAGAAAATAGGCTGTCCATCTCCTTAGAGATGGACAAGTGGTGTTTCCTGGTTCACATCTGTTTCCTTTCACATTTACTTGCTCCCCTGTTGTGGTCTGTCACTGTCTTTGACTCTCCTGAGCCTGGTTCCCAGCTTCAGACATGCCAGCCTTGCGGGTGGTACTGTTCCTCCATGGAGAAGCACATGTCAGTGGCTCTTCTGGAGCCACTGAGACTTCCTTCCATCAGTCTTAATGTTTTGCAGTGAACTCTTTATTTCATGATCCAGTAGAAGTCCATGGTGATAGAGAAACTATGGAAATGGTCTGAGGAGTGAGGTACAGACATTACCGCAGGGGAGCGTGGGATGGGGCCAAGTTGTGGCTGGAACCTGAAATGTGCCAGATATTCTTGGCAGTGTCATCTTGGGAGATTTTTCTCTTCATCTTAACAACAATTTATCTACAATATTGATTAGTGATTTCTAGTGATCTAATAGCCATTTTCTATGTTTGAGAGAGAAAAGTGTGGCCCTCTTGCCTGAAAAAAAAAAGAAAAACACATCTTGAAACCAAAACCCCAAATCCCAACCCCCAAACCAAAAAAAAGGGCCACAGATGTGACTAACCCATGTATAAAGAGGGAAAAAAGACCACTCTACATTCTGTGCCATACTTTTCTGACAAGTACGTTTTGTGTGTTCTCTGTTGTTTCTAAACATTTTGGTGGTATGATATTGCACTGTTTGAATTGCAAGGCCAAATGAAATGTAGGGGAAATCCCATACTTTCTGAGGAGGTTTTCTAGATCAGTTCTCTTCTTAAATAAACATGTATGTACCACAAATTGTGGTGGAGATCCAGAGTGAGACATTCTAGACCTTGAAACGTCTTCCTCTCCACCTCCTGTGCTTCCAAGTTCCAACACCCCTGTGTTTTCCCTTAACACTTAAATATTTTCCTGCCTGTCAACGCTTTTCAGGCATATATTTTCTGCTGAAAGAGTGCAAAAACCTGGCTGTGACTTGTGGTCTTTCTGGATTTTTTGTAATGATGTTGAGCATTTCAAAAATGTACAAATAATACATAGCAAATCAATGTATCAGGCAATGGGTTCACCAATAGCAAGGAAAAAAGCTAAGGTAACAGTTGAAATTTATCATAAATACAGCTATTATGTCATATATGTATGTCATGTATTGCTACAGGCACACAATATGTCTGCCTAAACATGTTGGAAAACTGGTTCTGAGACCTTGGTAGTCAAAATTGTGATGTATGTGCCTATCCCCAGTAACTGAACATATCTATAGTGTTCATTTCAAATACAGAACATTAGCCAAAAAATGATCATGAATGATCCTCATTTAACCTGTGAAGAAATTAAAAAGAAGTTACCCCTTTTAAAGTCAAACTTCTGCAAAATTCCTTAAGCCTACAAAAAAAAAAAAAAGTTTCCTTTTTTCTTCTCACCATTAAACAAATTATAGTCTTATCTGGTTTGTGATCATTGAAATGGAAGGGGTTTGTTTTTTTTTTCAAACAACTAGGGGATTGTAGCAACTTAATCTGAACTTGTTGTCTCTTTTTAGTGATTCAGTGAATTCCAGTATATGAGCTCTGTAAAGTTATTCTAATGAAAGTCTACTTTTCCATGGAGTAGAAGAGAATTTACTTAAATTAATCAGGAAATCTCAGCTTGCTGCTATTAAATAAAATTTACTTTAATGAATAGAGAGCTAGCTGTCTGTCTGCATTGAGTAAACAATATAAGTATCTTTCTGTATTAACATAATGGTTTCTTCTCTTAAAAATAGTATATTTTTGAAAATGGAAAATACTGAGAAAATAAGACTTGTTTCTCATAAACATAAGCATCTAGATCTTTTAGGATATAATTAGACAACACAGATCACTTGATCCCTGATATTTTTCACAGTGACAGTATTTCTTGGAATCAGAAGGTGAAAGAGCTTGTTTTAATGAGTTTGTATTTGTTAAAGTCTGCACACACAAAAAATTTCCAACTGTCACAGCAGCCAGTAATTGGCAGAGAGATGCTTTGATAAAGGCGGGAAGAGATCCCTGCTGGTTCAAGACAGGTGGACATCAACTTGAATCCAATTTACATCTTAAAATGCACAATAGAAAAGATTTGCATTACATTGCCTAGATGAAAGGGAGCTTTTAGTCTGAGCTCCTCATTTACTTTCCCCTCTTCCTTTCTTTTCTTGCCCAAGCTCTCAAACTATCTATAGCCAAGTTTTAATGAAGATACCTTGTTCAGCTGCTGTTTGAGGCAGCTATTTACTTGACTAAGGCTCAAATCTGAAGTCATGCTGGGCTAAAAAAGAGAACCCAAACTGATAATTGGACAGACCTGAAACTGGATAGCCTGCTTTACCCACAGCGTGAATCAAGTAAGTGTATCTTCAATGTCAAGTTATTTTTATTTGGTTGCCTGGTCGAGATCCCTTGCAACTCTTACTGTGGCTTAACAACAGAGCTGCAGTGGAACGTGCCTGCTCTGAAAGGTACAAGAAGTGGCTCCTGATGGACATCTTTGGACTGCCTAAGTGATCCTAGCTACATATTTAAATGATTGATCCATATTTAAACTGTTAATTCACATCCAAACTTTTACTGCATTCCAAAGTTTTCTGATTAAGGGTTCAATACTGTATTGATTTTAAGTGAGGGAAAAGTTGGCTTATTCTTGTTTGAGAACAGACGCTGAAGAAAGGCAGGTGGAGAGTAGGTGGGTAGCCTGAATTTTTTTCCCCTGTATTTCCTTCCCCTGTGTTAGAATCAGGACTTATAGAAATCTAAGCTTGCTTACAGAACCCTAGGAATTTTTTGTGTGTTTGTTTTCAGGTACAAATTCCAATCTTGCAATCAGCAGTGTGAAGTCTGTGAAGTCTATTACAAATTTATATGTGTACCTGAAGTTAGTACACTGGCATTTCACTATTTATTAAATATTTGATTCTGACTTGGCATTCCTTTTTAAAATAATCCTTACTTTACAGATAAGGCTCTCAGTCTCTCTTAAAAAACAAAGCAGTAGATCACCAATGTAAATACAGTCCATTGTTTTTAAAGGTAACTTTCTTTCTTACATGATGTATACAATTTCCAATTTTGTAAAGTTCCTTGTGGCTACGTGTGATATCAGAAAAATAATCTAGTAATGTGCATTACTGCATATTTTATCTCTTCCAAATTTTCATCATGCATGTGAAATTGGGAGTTGAAACGAATGGGGCTACTGAGTACTTTGGGTGAAATATTAGGACACTTAGGTGTCTGAGTACAGACTATTTTTGAAAACCTTTCAGAATCATTTGTTTCTTTGGTGAAAATGTCTTCAATACAAAATGCTGACAAATATATTTTTCTTCACATGCTTGTGTATTGATACAGCCTAAGATTTATTCTATAGTTTCCTATTTTTAAACATTGAAATTTACTTTCAAATATTCCCATCAGGCAACCGAGTCAGGCTACCTAGAAAGACTGACAGGATTGCCTGGTTCCATTCATTCTATCCACATGGATTTCCCTTCAGTGGAAACTAGAGTTTGAAGGCAAAGGCTTCTCCCCCTCCTTCTTCACTGATCTTGGTGTCTGCGAGGTTGTTTCTCTCACATATTCTCACTCCTCTCTCTGGCTGCTGCTGTGCTGCAGGTTCCCCCCCCCGCCCCCCCCCCCTTCTTCTTAAATATGTTATTACAGAGGTGCTACCACCGTTGCTGATGGGCTTGGCCTTGGCCAGTGGTGGGTCTGTCTTGGAGCTGGCTGGATTGGCTCTGTCAGACATAAGGGAAGCTTCTAGCAGCTTCTCACAGAAGCCATCCCTGTAGCCCCCTTGCTACCAAATCCTTGCCATGCAAACTTGTAACCGAGGGATTAGGTTATGCTTCCCATGTGTTCTTTCACTTTGTTAGCATAATTTTTCAGGTGAACTTGAGTAGTGAAACATTAAAGACTAGGAAAATCAGGAACACATGCCAAAATTATACTGTGTAGTTAATGCTTTATGTTTTGTTTAGTCTTTAGAATTTACCTGTGAGTGTTAGACTAACAGGCTTTGCCTTTCTGTGTTGGATAGAGATATGCAGCACTAAGGAAGAAACAAATGTAAGGTATTTTCTGTTACCTTTGCTGTGTCTCTGCATGGTAATATGTCAATGGGTGTAGCACTCCCTGCTCTGGAATATAATCTTTGGTTTCTTCTGGAGTCTGAAGTGAAAAAAAAAAGGCTTACTGCTGTCATTTCTGATGTTACAAGGTTACAGGCTACAACCTTGGGAGATTTTACACTAAATTTGATTTTTATTGTTTCACAAAATGGGGCCTGTTTTCTGACAGTCAATAAAACTGCAGGTGATACTGCTCTTATAATAGATGTGAATGGACTATTACTGTTTGCTATAGCAGTTTAACTGCAGGACAATCTTATAAGGTTTTTTGTTGGAAAAAACACACAATCTTTTTTTAACCACAGGACTATTTCATTATTTTCATCAAGTTCCCTAGTAATATTGGTATATACTCATCTGAGTGGGTCTGAAATAAGCAGAAAATTCTCTGCCTCTCAAGTTCAAAACAAACTGAAAATTGAAAAATCAGTTTGGTGGGCTAAAACGAAACCAGTTGCAACACAGTAATCCTAAGATTTAAAATAATTTATCAAAGCAAATGTTTTATGAGTATTGTGTAAGTAACAGCAATGTAGAAGTCACGTTTATGTCTTGGTGTTTTCTCTTAAGTCACACGAAAATTTTCTAGTCCGGAAAATCAATATGTAAAATTTACACTTTCAATCACAGAATCACTGAGGTTGGAAGGGACTTTTGGGTATGGTCTAGTCCAATGTTCCTGATCAAAACAGAGTTAAATAGACCTAGTTGCAAAGGGCTGTGACTGATTGGGTTTTGAACATCTCCAAGAACCGAGACTCCACAACCTCTCCAACCAACCTGTGCCAGAGTTCCAAAACTCTCATGGTGAAAATGCTTTTTCGTACATTTAAATGGAATTTCTTGCATTTCAATTTGTGTCCATTGACATTTTACCTATCACTGGGTACCACCAAGAAGAGTCTGACTTCCTCTTTTTCATTCCCTCCCATTATGTATATATATACACACATGGATAAGAATAGTGGAGCCTTCTCTTAATCTTCTTTGTGGCCCTTCCCTGGACTCTCTCCAATATGTCCGTGTTTCTCTTAGACTGGGGAACCCAGCACTGGACCCAGCACTCCCTTTGTGGTTTCATCAGCGCTGAGTAGAGAGGAAAGATTACCTCCCTTGACCTACTGGCAATGCTTTATTGAATGGAGCTAAGGATATTTCTGGCCTTCTTTGCTGAAAGGGTGTATTGTTGGCTCATGGTCAACTCATGGTCAGGAAGGACACACCACTACTTCTCTGCAAAGCTGCTTGGCAGCTGGCCAGCCCCCAATCTGTCCTGGTGCATAAGATTATTCTTACCCAGGTGCAGGACTTGGTGTTTCCCTTTGTTGAACTTCCTAAGTTTCTTGTCATCCCATTTGGGCACCCTGTTGAGGTCCCTCTGAATGGCAACATGACTCTCTGGTGTATCAGCCACTCCTCCCAGTTTTGTATCATCTGTGCAGTTGCTGAGGGTACAGTCTGCTCCATCATCCAGGTCATTAGTGAACCAGTTAAACAGTATTGGCCCAATATCAATCCCTGGGGTACACCACTAGTAACTGGCCCCCAGGTGGATTTTGTGCTTCTGATCCCAACCCTTTGAGCCCAACAGCTCAGCCAGTTTTCTGTCCTCTTCATTGTCCACTAACTATTTTGTACTTCCTGTAGGGCTTGCTAGTTCTAATGCAAACCTTTGTGTTTTTTGCTGAGGGTACACTCTGCCCCATGTTTTAGACTATTAATTGAATGTGACTGGACCCAGTATTGACCCATGGGGCACATTGCTAGTTGCTGTCCCCAACTAGACTTTGTGCCACTGATTAACCTCTCTCTGGGCCTGGCCATTCAGCTAGTTTTCCATCCATCTCACTGTGTGCCCATCCAGCACCTACCTCATCAACCTCTCTATGAGAATCTTATGGGAGACAGTGTCAAAAGCCTTTCTGAAGTCGAAGTACACAATATCCACTGCTCTCCCCTCATCTACCAAGCCAGTCATTTAATCGTAGAAGGTTGGTCAAGTGTGACTTCCCATTGATGGATCCATACTGACTACTCCTGATTACCTTCTTGTTGTTATTGTGCCTGGAAATGGTTTCCAGGACTAGTTGGTCCATCACCTTCCAAGGGATTGAGGTGAAGCTCAAAGTTCTCTGGGTCTACCTACTTACCCTTGTTGAAGACAAGAGTGCCATGTGCTTTATTCCAGTTTCAAGGCACCTTTCTCAATCACGATGGTTGTTCAAAGATCATCAAGTGGCCTTGCAATGACATCACAAGGATGCACTTGTGGGTGCATTCCATCAGGGTCCTTAACTGAACTTAAGTATGTCCAGTTTGCTTACAGACTCCCCAAACTGATCCTTTTCCACCTATAGTATGTCTTCCTTGCTCCAGACTTTCTCCCTGGTCTCTGGTACCTGGGATTCCTGAAGGTTGGCTGGTGTTACTAGTAAAGTCTGAGGTTAAAAAGGCATGCAAGGCCTCAGCCTTTTCCATCTCCTCTGTCACTGTGGCCCAAAACCTCACTGGGCAACCTGTTCCAGTGCTCTGTCACCCTCAAACTAAAGAAGCTTTTCCTCATGTTGAGATGGAATTTCCTGTGTTCCATTTTGTGCCCATTGCCCCTTGTCCTGTCACCCGGCACCACTGAAAAGAGCCTGACCCCACCCTCTTGATACCCGCTTTTTAGATATTTATAAGCACTGATGAGTTCCCCTCTCAGTCTTCTCTTCTCCAGGATAAACAGAGCCAGGTCTCTCAGCTTTTCCTCATAAGAGAGGTGTTTGAGTCCCCTGATCATCTTTGCAGCCCTCTGCTGGACTCTCTCCAGTGTTCCCTGTTTTTCTTGAACTGGGGAGCCCAGAACTGGACACAGTACTCCAGATGGGGCCTCACCAGGGCAGAGTAGAGGGGGAGGATGACCTCCCTCAACCTGCAGGCAACACTCTTTTCAATGAACCCCAGGAGACCGCTAGCCTTCTTGGCCACAAGGACATGTTGCTGGCTCATGGTCAACTTGTTGTCCAGCATTACTTAATGTCTTCCTATTTCTGCTTTTTGTAAAGTTATTCTGATCATTAACAGTTTCCTTGTACATGTCTTTCTGTCTTTCTTTTTCCTTTTTTCTTTTTTTTTTCTTTTCTTCTTTTTAAAATACTTATCTATGCACATATTTTTAAAATGCAGGTCTATAAAATGGATTGGTTACTAAGTAGAATGGGAATCATCAGAGAGAAGAAATGGAGAGAAGAAAAAATAAGAAAAGATGAAAGATATAAAGCATGTGAAAGAATCAGATTTTGGAGTCTGAGATCAGAAAGCTCAGTAAAGCATGTAAATACCAGTAAATGTCAGCTGGCATTGACGTATTTGTGAATCTCATAGGATGAGCTCATCGTCACAAATGTGTAACATCTCTCTGGTGGCTTGGTCTTCACCTGCAGCTTTCTGATGTTTTACCTCCTTTATCCTTGCTTTCATTTTTTGGTAGACTTTTTGTTCATCATGTGCGATATTATGTTATCTTACTCTGGGTATAATGTGAGGATCTGAGCTTTAAACTGCAACCACAGCCCTCCTTTGCCTGCAAGATCCCCTGGTTTGTATCCCCCTGTAGCACATTTTGTCCTCTCTGATAATTATGGAGGACGGGGAACTCTGTAATGCCTCCACCCTTGGTGTCTCATTTCTTTATCAAATTCAGTAACTTGTGGTGTTGATCTGGCAATCACCTCTTGAAAATTCTCTTTATTCTTTTTCTGCTGCTACGTACTTGCCATGTTTTTATAGAACAGGCCCTCTGGCTGCGGAAAAGTTGCCAGTTAAAACTTGTGAGACTGATCCACTATTTTATTATTATTTCTTTCAGCAGCTCTTCAGTGTCTTTGATGCTACCCATGCATTTGCATTAAAAGCTGTCAGTGATTTATTTTAATAAAATCCAATTATCCTTTTTAGTTCCTTGTGAAAAATTAATGGATGTTTCCAGTTTAATTGTGAATATAAGCTCAGGGAATGAAATGCACCAGTCACTAGTGGAATTGTGGCATTAATAGTGCCAGCAGCAGCAATGAGGGTTAACAAATATCTAATGCTGTGCAGACTAAACTTCAGTAACTTGTGCAGAACCATTTGGGCCCAAGGAGAAAAGCAACTGTTTTCAAGGAGCTACACTAGGATAATGATAAAATATCGTGTTTCTCATAAAGTTCAGTATCTCCACACAGTTCTTGTGCTGTGTAGACATGGAAAAAGAAATGACACTTCCAGGAGGTGGCCTTATCTGCTTTCTAGGGTGTTTTTGTTGAACTTAATCTCTTAAAACTTCAATTTTTCTGTAGTTTCACACGGAACAAAAATGGAAACTTCAGTCTCCTGAACCTTTAAATCATCATGGTCTCAGCTGTCTATTTTTAAAGCAAGCTTCCTCTCCTCCAGCAAATCTTTGATTTCCCCATACTGCTAACAGCAGGAGACTATGCTTCCAGTACTATCAGCTTTTCTTTATCTGAAATATAGGATTGGTTTCTCGGTACTACTAAAATTTTCCTATTGGTGCAATCAAAGAGAAAGAAAGAGTGGAGTATCTCTTTGTTGCCTCAAATTTGGGTTAGTGTGGACCTGAATAGCATTATAAAGCATCAGCCAACTGCCTTTCCAGGTTGGTTACGTTAAGTAATCTGGTCGGCGTAATGCCAAAAAAGGCTGGTTATAAGCAGCAGTGAGATGACACCAGTTTTATTTGGGATGCTTTAATAACTGAGAGTTGAGACAATTCAGTGATTTTCACATATCCCAGCTGAGAACCATTTGTGTCCCCATTTGAACACAGCAGGGGTAAGCTGAGAAGCCCATCAGGCTTGAATTACCAAATATATGTGTAATGTCAATCTGTTATGTCTCAGTGGTACAGATGACACCCCCCTGCTTCACACCCCTGCTGTTTAGTTTTTACAAAAAATCTTGCAGTGGACCTCAGCATTTTTTCATTAACTCCCCTCCGCCAAAACCAACACACAACCTGATAACTAATTTGTGCAAAAAGTCTCTAATCAATAAAGTCTCAAAATGGAAAAGAATACTTAATATTTATCACTCAGGAAGTACAATAATGATAGGCCCAGGAATGGCCTTCATCATGACAGGAAAAAAAAGATGTGGGAAAAGAGACCTTAATTAAACATTTACAGGGTTACCTGACCCACAAGACATATTTTAGTAATTTTAATTGACCTATCTCTGATCTGTTAAAGTTATAAAACAAAAAGCACCAAATAGAACACAGTAGAAAGCACCAAAGAGGAGAAAGTTTTGACTTACATTTCATATCTGGGTAACATACCATCCTTCTTTATCAGATTTGTAATGGGGTTGGTCCACATTATTGTCTATCCATCGTACAATTTGATATAGAATCATGGAATCACAGATTCATAGCATGGTTTGGGTTGGAAGGGACCTTTAAAGGTCGTCTAGTCCAACCTTCCTTATTTTAAGCACCATTACCCTCCTGCGATAAGCAGGGATATCTGCAACTAGATCAGGTTGCTCAGAGCCCCGTTCAACCTGACCTTGAATATACCCTTATCTAGCTCATTGCATAATTAAAAAAATGAGGGTACTGCTCAACATCTCTCTTGTATTCCTTCAGTTGAATTATCTTTTCTACCTGACCAGTCTCTCTCTTCTTAACCTTATTTTTGCTACTTCCTGTATGCATACAGTTCTGGTTGTCTTTGCATCAATATCTCTGCAGGAATTTTAAAATGTTAATTATGGATGAGGATATGAAAAATGTTATTTAGGTTTGCTCCTTTCTTCCATCCAATAATAAGCACTTTTTACAGAGCTGACCAGAGATGGATAATGCTTAATATCAGTTTAGTGGAAGGATCCTGTTGCAAAATTTCCATAAAACATTAAAGATTTCATAAAGTCTGGTTTCCTTACTAAACTATGCCAAGAACTTCATCAGTGATTGACTGGTGGTACACGTCAAACCAAGCTTCTGGGAATACATATTGAATATAGAGTACAAAAGATTCAGGGGTTCGAGACAACAAATTTCATCCATGTTTTTAAGGTGTCATGATATACATCTGCCCTTTAGCTAAAGATCAGCAACAGAAATCTTCCTTTGTGTTTCTAGTGGTAGTGTAAAAATATTTGCTAACTAAATGATAAAGTAGATATAAGTAACATTGTACTTGACATTCCGTAGTTGGATCCAAAATGTTTTCTCAAATAGTGGGCCTTTTTCAGGGTCATCAAAACTTCAAAATGGCATAAAACCTCAGTGAGGAAATATTCACAGAAAAATAATTAAAAAAACCCTGAATAGCTTTATTGGCCTTTTTTTTCCTCCTTAGCTAAACTTTGTTTTGTAACTATTATTGAAAAATTACATGCTTGCAAATCTTCCAGCCCTGTTCTGTTAGCCACAACACAGAAAACGTGCAGAGATGTGGTGAGGGAGCAACTGATTTTTGAGTGTTGCTGTGAGCCTTTACATTCATGCCAGTGTTCCCACAACCTGCTCATAATGACTGCTCTGAACCCAGGGAGATTCCTGACTTCTGCAACCTTGCCTGACATAGGCAAAAAATATCAGCAGAGATTTAAAATTAACTGTTATTAGAATATGACAAAGTTGTTTATTGGTAGGTGGGCTTAAGCAGAACTTCTCACAATATGCATCAGATTATGGTATTGTTCTAAAGACTGGCTGTGGTCCAGCTTTATATTTATTGTAATACTTGATTAATCTTAGAATTGCCTACTTTTTATGGTGCCAACATACAATATTTCCTATAACAATTTTAAATAGCCATGTGAAAAGCATAGATATGTTAACTTAATTGAATTATTTATGACAAAGCAGTTAAAGAATAGACAGTTAACATATGCTAGTGCCAGAATAAGTAGATTAAAAGAAACACTGTAATTGAACAAAAAAGAGGTAAAAAAGATTAGATACGTCTCCGACATCAAGCACATAACTATTTTGGTTGTTTTGAATATGCATTGCTAACTTTATTGCATAGATTTCTCCAAAATGTTATCTAGACGTTACAGGTAAAAGTTGTTAGTAGAAAAACCCTTGCTCATGGGATTGTTAAGTTTCAAGTAAATACTTTGGTGATGTAGACATTTCTCATATTCTTCAGTTATCCACATATGCTGGGCTATAAAGGAATTGAATCTTGCCTATATTAATGCATGTGGTGGAAACAAGACAGAAATTGGCAGTTGGCCTTCAATGTTTTGCTTATAAAATAAAGGAAAAGACACCCAGTTAACACATTCTGAAAATGAAGCAGAAATCTTTGCAAATGATTTGGAATCCAATTACTGTTTTTAAGAAGGAAAAAATGCATATAAGTTTGAGAAGTATCTATTTTTCCTCCACCTGAAAATGATACAAATATTCATATTTCCTTTAATAATACAACCAGAAAGATATTACTTTGTAAGGAAACTACTGTGCACGTTGGAGTTTTGTTTTGGTAGTGCTTAAGCAGTGATGCCAATGTCAGACCACATATAAGATGGACCACATAGAAGGGAAAAATCAATGCTCCTTCCATCTATTTTGCAGGACAGATTGTATGTTGCTGTGTTTTGGGCATTCTCTCTTTCTTTCCTCCTGGTGTCATCTCTCTTTTACAGCAGAAGACTGAGCTCTTCGAAAATTATTTTGCATCGTAGGTCCTTTATATTGTCTAACGAAGGTGACCTATTTTTCAGCACTTTAGCCTACATTTCCTTCTTCTCGGACTTCATTGTAAATGCTTCTCACTGTACACCAATAATGATTTAAATCCTCTGTGAGAAGTTTAAAACTTCAGACTCAGTGCTAAGTCTGAATATTTTTATTTGCCTCATCACAGTTTTTTTCTTACAGAAGCCGGTGCTGCAATGCCTGAGAATAAAAGGAACCCATAAGAAGTCTGGTATTCTTTCAGTGAAGTAAAAATAACATAACATAAAATGAACAATCAAAATTAGCAGGAAATAAAATGGGTGTGTTATGAAGAAAACCTGTGATTAAAAAAACCATAATGAATTAGTATTTGGAATACTGAGAATATTAGTATAAATGCTGTCTCAAATATCAAAGTCAAATAAGCATCAAGTACCTCTGTGAATACTTGACTTATATACATCATCAGTCTGTTGAAAATAACAAACACTTCAGAATTAGTAGCATAGTGAGTGTTGGAGGAATGGCTAAAAATAACCAGTGAGATTATGTTCAATGAACACTAGAATTTGCTCCCTGTTATCAGATGGTTGAAACTGGCTCATCAGTGGCATGGTAGTCACCACTTTGGTTGCAGACAAAGCGTTGACATTTGGCTTTAATGGTTAAAATGCAGTCAACACAGCAGCATCATGTTCTGAAATTTCTGATGGATTGCATTATGACAAATCCTATTAGCTGTAGTGCTTGAAATTACTTTAAGCACCATTACCTCTGTGCCATTATACGCTACTACGAGTGTGACAGGCAGTCACCCACCTTTGCAAGATTCTCTGGTAACCCTGCTCTGTATGACTGTGCTCACATGTAATTTTCTACCTCCTGAAGGATGTTCAGATGAATATCTGAATCATCAGTGTGAATGTCCGAATCAGTTGCAAATGAGATATAATTTAAATAGGAATGGTGGTAAGGAACACTACACACTGAAAGAAGTCACAGTCATATGCAACACTTGAGCATCACACCTAAAATACCTAAGCAAGCTGTGAAGGAAAAAATGTGTTGTATTATTTTCTCTGCAGGTTGCTTCTAAAGATGCTGAAAGGAGCTACTTTTCTAACAGGAAGGAATAACATTTCTTTCCTTGAAAAAGAGAGTATGCAGTGAAAGCATTTAATAATTTCAATGACTTGAAATTGATTTGGAGGTAAAATGACATTTGAATGAATCAAACTATTACCTGATCCAACATCTAAACCATCTACTGGAATGATGGAAGCATTTTTTCCCATTATCATGAGAAGTGGCTTATCAAAACAATTGTCAGAACTGAGAGGTCTTTCTTCACATGAATGTGTGCATGTGCTGTGATCCAGTCGGTAGAGAAGCATTCTATGATGTGCCAAAAATACAAGTGGATGTCAGCAACAGCATTTCTGCAACTTCCGATTGATGTATTTTTGAGCAGGTAGTCTCATAAATCTTTGCTGCATAGAACTAATTCTGTGTCAAATGATCTAGTCTATTTAATTTTATCTTACCTTTTCTCCCACACATTTTTAGGGATTTCTAAAAATACAGTGCAGCACCCATCTGACTCTTCTTTGTGGAAACCCACTGGACTGAATTACACTTATCAGTACCTTAGAAATCACGTTGACTGCAGAATTCAACCAATAATGTCTTAAGAAACTGTAACTTTTACAGATGAGGAAAAGTAGAAAGCAAATGGTATTACTTGCTGTATTTCTGTTTGGAAAGTCACAGATCTCTGGGAATTTATCCAGTAAATCAATACTGGCAACAAGTACCAACTGCAATAGATCAGAATTACAACTCTTACAGAATTTTCCTGGTCAGAAATTTTTCTATGATAGGAAAGAACATTTTACAAGAAAATAACCAGCTGCCTTAAGATGAGTGATTTTGAATTGACCATAACCCTTTTTTTCTCTTATTCTTTGTTATTCTCATTTATCTGTTGCTGTCTTTTTTTTTTTTTTTTTTTCTCAAGCAGTAATCTGTTAAGATTATTTTACATTATCTCTTCTGTTTGCATAGGCTAAAGATGTCTGAAGATGCTGAGCTCTTGACACGCTTATGGCAAAGTGACAACAGATTTGGCTTATTGATGGGAATCTGCCCAAGCCTGAATGTGTATGTATCGTCTGTCCCTTCCCCTCCACACACTGTACAGCCTCAGACTGCATTTGTTTTGTTACTTTTAAACTTTTTTAAGTTAGGACAATCCAGCATTTTGGCTAGATTTCTGTTAGCTTTTGGAAACAATGAGAAAAAACAGAAGCGACAGATACATATTTTGCTTCTAACTGCTTAGTGTTATGTCAGAGGTTTCAGTGGAAGTTTGACTACTCAAATGATGCTCACCTTGCTCAATGCTATTGTAATGATCATTGTCTCTTGTTTTTAGGATACCCATGGCCAGTCTGTTCACACTTCTCTGTTCAGAGAGTCTTTGGTTTGCTAATGACAGAAATATGCTTTTATTAGTAATCTCACACAGAGCATACAGTTGCATACTTTAGCTTAGAGAAATGACAGACACATTAAATAATATATTTATTCTGTACAGTCTTGTAACATGTAGATGTGAAAAAAATTCTCCACCCATTTTTATGTATTTTATCTCTTTTCTGTGATGGGTGAAATGCAAAATAGTGCCATTTGGTCTATCTCCTGGTAAACAGGGTCACAATTCCACTTCATGCACTAAATATCTGGAATCCACTGTATGCCTGTGCAACTGTGCTGATACAGAATCAGACCTGATTTGGAATTTTTATGACGTTTCTCTTCAAATATATTGATTTTTTTTGGAATAGTTTGTTGGTTTTTTTTCCTTCCAGTATGTCCAGGTTATTAAGCATATCTTCCAGAACATTTTTCAGATCTGGCATTGAATTTCTGCTCAGACATGAGAGGTAACCATTGCAAAGTACCCAGTTATAAAGGAGTTAAGCCAGTCGTAGGAATAAATAATGCTTCAGTCAGAGCGAGATTTTGAATCACCTATTATATTGCAAATTAATGTCCTTACAGAAATATAAAAAAGCATGACACATTCCTATTTCTTTGTTTACTTGTTTACTTTTTAAATAATTGCTTGTCAAATTTTGAACTTGTTTGGCATCAGATTGAAAAAAAATTCCAAAGTGTTCTTCTACTTTGTTTTGCTATAACATGAAGAAGAAATAAACAAAAATCGTTGTCTCACCACCATAATAAGTTTAAACCCAAATTGGGCCCATGCCAGAGCATGCAATAACTCATTTGCTTCAGCTGAATCTGCAGCATGGGATGTGAGTTTTCATGGGAGGGTGATGGAAAGAAGCAGGGACTGCAACTCCATAAGTTGCTGTATCAAGAATCTTTTGAGATCTTCCACACAGTCTCAGAGCTCAGTCACTTACATATGTTTGCAGTACGAAAGTTGCAATTAATGTAAGCATCTGCTTTTCTGGCACTCCATTGACTAACAAAGAGATGCTGACAGTTTTTGTCAGGAAATATCACCAGGTGTCTAACCTTCTTCAGCAGAAGTTATCTATAAGGCCCATGTTAGATCATCTTCCTTAGCAGGACATGTTGGGGGTGAAGAAATGTCCTTTTAATGTGGTCTCCTTTCTTTGCTAGAGCATATATCGCTGGGGTGAATACCAGTTTTGAAAAGGTCAATGAAATGGAATGTTTTTTTTATGTTCATTGTGAACATACATGTAAAATACAGATTGCACAGGCGATATTTCTAGTGGTTAGGGAAACACAGAGACGCCTTTGATAGTTTTTCCTGCTTTCAACCAACTTCTTGTGACCTATGAGTTTTGCATCTGATCTTTTAATGACTTCCTGGGTTGCTGTCAATCCCTTTTTGAGAATGCTCAGTTCTTAAGCAAACCAACATACCTAGTTAGCAAATCTGTGTAGCTGCTGAAATCTATCTCAGCAGAAAAAAAGTATTTACACTACATCTTTCATCTTGAAGGCTTTACAAGGGAGGGTGACATCCATACATCATTAATAGCTGTGGCAATCAACACTGGCACTTATAAACTAAAGCATTATAGTCTTAGATATAAGCTGAATAGTCTTTTAAGAGTTTAGTATCTTTGTCATGCAGTGCAATGTATTGCATTTTTTGGTCATTCAGTGAATAAAGTCACCATACCCAGATGCAGAGGTCTCCAGAGGAAACTGCAAGAGGAACTTCCTCTTTAAGCATCTTCCTAAATAAAGCAGTTGTGTAAGGGAAAATCACACAAGATTACAAATACTTACTCAAAACAAATGTAACAGGACTGGACTTGTATTTACACTCAGTTTAAGTACAAAAATTTTAAGATAACTGGAAAAGATGCATGAATGAGCAAAAATGGTGCAATATGTACCAAAATTATGAGTCATATTTGAAGAGCTAGACTCCTCATCTTTAAATTTAAATAAACCCAAAAATGTGTTCTAGAAAACAAAGTATATGAGTGATTTCAGGATGCTTCTTCAGTTTTGGGAATTATGATATGCTAGACTTAGTAACAAGTTTGTTAATTCATGTAATGTAGTACTTTTATCTTTAAAAATATATGATGTTGTACTAAAGAAAAGTGTTGCAAAATATTTTTAGAATCTGGTATGTGTATTTTAAAAGAATAAACATATTATCCAGACAGATTGCTTGCAATCATAACTGTGACATTTCCTCTTTGTCCTGCAATAGCAGCGTAAATACCAAATTTCATAAACTTGTCCTTATTATAAACCTTCATATATACTCTTACTTGAATTTATTCAATGGTCGATACAACATGACACTATGTAGAATTTGTGTTTTTTGAGGATACTACACTGGTTTATATGTGTAATAAATGTGACAACAAAGTGAGGAATGATGGAGAAATTTACTTTTCAAACAGACATTTTATCTGTTCTATAAAACTTTACTATTGAAAACAACTATGAATTTTGTCTGATTTTGATGTTACTAGTATTTCATTCCACAGAGCCTCTAGGAAGACTGTGGCTAGCCTACCTTATGCTGCGCATGACACAGCAGTCTTCAGATCAATGCAATTAGAGAAGTGCTGGTGACCTCAGTGCGTGTAGCAATGGGCAAAACTCACGGGTCTCTTCTCACTTACGTCAGAACTGTTTTGTCTTAATGGAGACAAGCAGGTGCCTGAATTCTGCTAGCACTAGTGGATCTCACTATTGTACCAGGATGACAAATACTGCCTGTGGTAACTGACAGCATGGCTTTTCAAAAGAGGGACTGCATAGCTCTGGGATGTTCTATATAGCTCTATTTCCTTTCTCTCTCCTAAAATGAGTGCCTAATTTACATTTCTTTATTTCCTTGAGCTAGTAATTAAGGGCAAAGTGTGTGTAATAAAAGCAGAGATAGCAGGAGAAACTGGACCATCAAACATACAGAAAAGCAACTCAGTGGAGCTTTTCAGGCAGGCTGTTCAGTGGGTTTTTTTTGGTTTTGCTTTTTTTTTTTTTAAAAAAAATTCTGTGCACCCAGTGGAAGATTAATTAGTTTGGATATTTGTCTTTTATTTTCTTTTTTCTTTCCCATGGCAGAGAGATTTGACTCCCCTTGAAAAACCTGAGTACATTTTCCGTTTGTTTGCTGTTTTGCTCATGTCAGCATCAAGGCAAACAGTGTGGTTATTGGAGCTGAATCCCTTCAGAGTTCATCACTGATGTCACCGAATAAAGTAGATCTAAATACAGCTGGACCAGAAATAAGCTGCTCTCACCAGAGTAAAAGGAAGAACATGATTAGTGTATGACTCCTGAAAACTGAAGTCATCTTGTCTTTTTTACTTGACCTTATTTAAAGAAGTCCCTGATTGCAACAGATTTCAAGAGGTCTTTCCACAGCTGAGGATGGTGTGTCCTGAATACACCCTCTTCTTCCCAGTCAGGGAGTCTACAGCTGCCCTGTAAGTAGAGTCTTACCAGGGTTTGATTTAAATGGATATATTAGTTTGAAATAAATGGCCTTTTTGTGTATTTATGTTTTTTTAAGTTGTGGGGCTGTCTGATTAATTAGAGTACTTATCCAGAGCTGTGACTGAATCTGTTTTCTCTTTCTTATAAAGGAAGGCCAAAGAAGAGCTTCTGAGGAATCACAAAACCCAGGTAATGCCCTGACCAGCTGCCTGGCTGCAGCTACCAGGCACTTTGACCATGCCTTTCCTATCACTCCCTGAAAGCAGCCTTGCCACGCTGATTCAGATCAGTGCATGAAGCTTTTTCCTGCTAACTTTCCCCTACAATAGCATGGCTCATGCATTATTTCTTAGTAAAAATCCTTTTCTTATTATAATAAACATGATAATTGAGAATGTGTCACCTATTTTTTCACCTATAATTGAGAATGTCTCTGTTACTGTTAATCAGATTTATCAAGAAGAATGATTATTAGGACATAACAAAACGATATTTTGGCAGGTTTTTGATAACTGTAGCCAATCTGTATTTTGTACTAATATACAGTTAAATCACATACAAAACCGGTATATTTTATGTTTGCAGTGCTTCCTTCTTGTATTAATGCTTCTTAAAGGATGGGAAAACTGGAGGGCTGACACTATAGACCAGTGGCTGAGGTTACCAGAGGTGCTTTGCCACTACTGTTTTCTGGTGCACAGTCTGGGCTCTCTAATTTCTCTGTGTTGTCTGCTTTATTTTGCAAATGCTTGTGGAAAAGAAAATTATATAAAAATCAGCAGCTCTGCATGGAATGATGTGGTGGATAAAGGAATTGCCGACTACTGTAAGTCATCACTTCCACCATATTTTTTAGTTACTTTTCTCTCTCTTTTTCTTTTTTTTTTTTTTTTTCTAAATATCAAGAAACGTTGAGTATGAAAAAGCAGTGTACTATTTCTACAATTTCACTGAGCTGATCACTAGAGGGCACTGCATACTGACACTAACTCTTCCCTTTCCAATTTTCAAAGCTACACGAGCATGCAGCTCATTTGGAAATCTGTTCTGATTTCAGACTGGAGACTATCAGCCCTATTTACCCTATCTATAGCAACATATATTGGATTAGAATAGAAGAAAGAGGTAAAAAAAACCCCACCACTGACTAATAATAAAAATACACTCTATTATATTATTGACTACAGATATTAACAAAATCAAAAATGATTTAGTAGAATCTCTATTGGAAATATACCTTTAAGACATATCATTTTAACCACACACACTATAACCTTGCAGCCATATACTGATGCTGATACATACCTAAAAGCTATTATTTGCTGTTTGCTTGTTTGCTTTCCCCACCTTCAACTCCAAACCTCCTAATTGGTTTAAAAACGATATCTCTTGGAAACTTCTGTGGACCTGCTAAAATGTTTTGTAGTCTTACCTGACAGAGGTGGGAATATGTGCTTTTACTCACACAGATTTGCTTGCCTTTTGTCAAGAAAAATGTGAGTTCAGAGGGCTTAGTAGGAAACAGATTGCCTAGGGAGTGTAAAAGCTCCACATTTACCAGGAGAGGATTACAGACAGTACAGATCAGGAATGAAACATTACCAGGTAAAATAATTCACTATTTATCAACTTTTGCCCACGGGACACCCTCTGAAACTATCCTTACATGCTTAGTTTGCCTTAACGCATAGAACAAGTTCTCCAAATGTGTATTGAGGAGGAAGAGATTCTGTTTAGTGCAACTGAATGGTGTACCCAGTGTCATATTGCAGCTACAAGTTTTCAGTTAGACAGCGTTGCCTTTATGGAGACTTATCTAGTTTCAATTTAAGTAAGTAAATGAAATAATTTTAAATAAATATTTTGTCTCACTGGCCATTAGAATTTTTGAAATTTACCACTTCGTAGGAATTGTTAGCAAAGGGATACAGATAAATGTGGGACAGATTCTCTGTCACTAGTAGGATTAATTAGCATCCTGGCAATTAAAAAAAAAAAAAGGCTTGCATATGTAAAATTCTAAATGCAGTTTCAATGAGGATGTCTAGAACACTTCTAGAGCCTGAATCACTGAACAGTAGGCAATCCTAGTGCTTGCATTTTCTTCTCTTGTTATTAATGAATATTTTAAAAAAATTTATATTATTCTAGTTACTGGAGTTACTGATTGTCTTGTTACGATATTCTTCCACTATGATCTAAACAACAGTGAGTTCATTTTTTTTTTTCCTTTTCTCTGTCTTACACACACACACAAAAAGAGTATTTAGGTTTATAGGTAAAGGTTCTATAAAACACCTCAGGTTTGTTATGTTGGTTTAGGTATCTTATTAAAAGCAGCTCATTTTGACAGATTTCACACAATCACAGAATGGTGGGAAGAGACCACCAGAGGTCATCTGGTCTAACTCCCCCTGCTCAAGCGGAGCCACCTAAAGCCAGTTGCCCAGGACCATGTCCAGATGACTTTTGAGTATCTCCAAGGAGGGAGACTCCACAACCTCTCTGGACAATCTGTGCCAATTCTCAGTCACCCTCACAATAAAAAAGTTTCCTGATGTTCAGAGGGAACCTCCTGTATTTCAGTTCGTGCCATTGCTTCTTGTCTTGTCACTGGGCACCATTGAAAAGGGCCTGGCTCTGTCCTCTTTGCATCCTCCTTTCAAGTATTTCTAGACAATGACAAGATCCCTCCTGAGTCTTCTCTTCTGCATGATGAACAGTCCCAACTCTCTGAGTCTTGCCTCATAGCAGAGATGATTTGATACAGCTACTTCCAGAAATACTGCAATGCCAATATCTCTGCAGCTACTGCTTCTTGATCCAGGAGATGGTGACAAAAACTAGAAAGAGCACTTACAAACAATAAGTAAAATCTGAATTTTTCTAAAACTTTCAAAAACCCCCACCCCAAACAAAAGAGCTTGTTTGAGTCTGGCTGAACTGGGAAAAAATCCATTTATTATTTTATTCTTGGTCCCCTGCTAGAGCAAGGTAAATGTCATACAAGGTATTGACATTTCAATTTATATTAGACTATGAACTAGTTCAGATAAAAAGCAGAAGAAAACACACTGAACTGTGTCAGAATGCAGGCTCCAATTGAATCCTTTGTGTACATATTTTGAAAAATGTCTGCCAGCATATGCATGAGTGAAGTCTAAAGAACAGCCCACATGCAACAATAAACTAAGATCTGCAACTGACTACTTTCCAGATTTGACATGCAAAGCTGTCACGAAGGTGATGAAAGTTTTATCTGCCAACACATTAAATCTATCACAGAAAAATCAGCAAACTGCATCACATGACTGTTAAAGGTTGCAGCTTACTATCTGTAAAATTGTAACTACAATTGTAATTGAACGCTATGTTTTTGAGACCTTCTGTGTATGCAGACATGCTTAGTTAATGGTTAATGCACTATTGTTTTGAGTGTCCTTGTTATATTGCTGATATTATGTAATCTGGACACACTTTTCTCCAGCAAATAAAACTGAGCCAGAGAGGACTGTACAAAAACATACAATTTTACAAAACTGAATTACTTTTTAGGATTATCATTGATATTAAATATCTTGCTTCTAATAACTATTTTGCTGGACAAGAGTGTATATACATATATTTATACCCCGGACTATACATTCTGCATCCTATTTTTGAGAAACAAGTATCTAATTGTTGTTGTTAGTCATTATGCTGATATATCAAGGATGAGGCTAATGAACAATACTAACAATTAGAAAAATAAAATTATTTTATGATTAAAACCTGTGAAAATTTTCTGTTTAAGTGATAGGTATGCCCAAATTTCATAGGGTATTGAAGTGTGGGTTCATTATTGCTGCTGATTTTGGTGTACTTAGACAGCTTTAAGTGAATAGTCATAGAAAATTAAACACATTAATAAGCCAGGAACTTGGTGAGTAAACCTTTTTTCCTCTGTAGACAGGGACTATAGTGCTATTTTTTCACAATATGTAAGTGGAGGTGCAGTCCACATCAACATACTCAGCTTATTTGGGCTGTGCAGTTGGCTGCTACAGTTGTTTCCCGCTCCTTGGGGATATACAACTATAAAGCACAATGTCAGCTTTTGTTTTAAACAAGAAGTTCTAATCCTTTTCTTTGTGAAAAATAATCTTTAACCAGTAAAATGTTGTAAGCCCAGTTACTAGAGTTGAGCTTCTTGCTCTAATGTGTCATTCTCTGAAGTTCAAGGCTTAGTCATGGTTTCTGAGACTCTTCAGAGCTCTTTTTGGGACACTGTCAAATATTCACAGCATCTATTGATGTTGTAAAGGAGCATCAGCTAAATTCACAGTAACAGGGAGTTCACAGTATCTAGCAATAAGCCCACAAAAGTCTTTTTGTTTACTGGCAGACTAATTTTTGATTGATTTTAAGATTTATTGCAATCTATTAATGACTTGATATTCTCTCTGTATCTTAAATGCAGTAAAATTACTAATATATTTCTCCCACCGTAAAGTAAGCATAAAATCCTATCTATGTCCTGGACAGGATACTGAACAGTCATTGTACTATCACAGTAGCTTAAGTGAAGTCATTTTACCTTGTAGTTGGAACAGGCTAAGAAATCATGAGCCATACCATTGGCTTTGATCTCATGTCCTGTAAAATACATCAGAATTTATTTCTAGTTCTATGGACAAACCAGATACAACCATTTGAGATCCATTGCAGGAAATTAAACATTACAGTTACGCAGATGGAAGAAAATTACTGACTTGATCAGGTTTCTGTGTAAAATGAAAGACGGGTGATATCTTAAAAAAAACATAATGACACTCATTCTAGAAGACCAAGGCAGCCTTTTGAATAGCTTTGAACAATTGTATTAGCAAAGATGATGGAAGTGAAAAATTTTTGTTGAGGTCAGACTGCATGTGACAAATGTGATCTGCTTGTTATGAAACCAGAAAGGTAGATTAACAGACAGTGAGAGCTTTACCTTCAGCTCCTTATTAAAAAAGGCATAAAATTCAATGTAATATAACAGATTTCTTAACAAAGTATTTTGGAGCAAAATTTTGCTATGGTGTTATTGCTGTGTACGCCTACAAAATTTGTGTCTGTGTTTCCATACACGTCCAAAATTCAATGCAATTAATATAGTAAACACAGCAATCACATTGTTAGTTTGTGAGTTATCATATTCATACTTGTATTGAGTCTTTTCTGTTATTTTTGACTTCTACATATCTCTTGTTCCCTGTTCTGTTCTTCCTATATCACTGTCTCTTTAAATGCTTTATTGTTTTCACTGACTATCCTGTCTTTTCTATTTTTGGCTCATTGTTTCAGGCCCTTCTAATGCTTTCTTTTCAAAATATATGAGAGACAGCTTTTAGTTTAACATAGGGAGCTACTCAGAAGCCTGATGAAATGTTTGCTAATGCTTAGGATATGGCACACAAATACTACCAAAGTCCATTTAGTTCTGCAAGGTTGTACTTAACAAATTCCCTTTTGTGAATTCTTTTTGAGACATTCAAATGTGTGAAGGTATAGTGGTCACTAGGGATAAGGGCCAGGCTAAGGTGACACAGAATAACACCCTTCTTCAAACAGAAACTGAGTATCTCTAACTGTCCTTCATTCTCTTCTATTTCTCTCATTCAAGAGTCAAACAGAAATTTGAAGCTGGGAGATGGCATCTGGTATTTGGTTAATCATATAGTGTTACCAGACAGTCATCCTTTCTTAAAGTGAATAAGGCTAAGTTATAGAAAACAGTTACGTAATGAATAAATGGCAAACATAAAAGGGTGTTGCAGATAATGTAGATCTTGAAGATTGTTTATCCTTACTGGTTGACATCAGAAATATGTAGCAATACTAGAATACTAGGCTCATTTTAATGGCATCTAAATTGGCATGCAATTTCTGAAGTACAGAAATTAAGGTGATAGCAACGAAGCCCCTCTGTGCGTTGCATATAGATTCAGCTGTGATAAACAAGAAAACATTAGCAAGACAACACTTTTGATGGCACAAGATGGATGATGATATTGGCAGCCATTTAAATAGTTGTAAAATGTGCCTATCAAACAGAATTGTTCCAGCCCTGGGACCATTTTACCTGCAAAAGTGGGCAAGTAAATCACATGAGACAGATTCCATTGACTTTGCAGGAAAAAGAAAGACAAGCCTTTTTTATTGCTATTGATGTTTGCTCTTATTGACTAAGTGTTTGCCACAGACTCAAGTACCACTAGACACATAAATACAAGGAGAACCTTGTGTGTGTCCTTTACCTGACTGGGGGAAACAATTTGCAATTTACATCCAAGGGATCTGCAGTGTTCCTCCAACACACAGAACAGTCTGAGAAGAGTGTGCTGAAAATTGGTTCAAATAATCCTCCTGTCTACAAAGTCCTTGCTGAGTTCAAAGAGAATGTTTTCCTTTATAGTGCAGAAGAAAACATTTGACACTCTATCACTGTGATTTCACTGCCTGAATTGTCTCTGAACTTTGCTAAGTCACAGCCTGGCTTAGTTTGCTAATGTTATATTTTGTGAAGATGCTAGGGCATGGGGTCACCTTAAAAAAGACTGATGCAGGAATTCCCTTCCTCATATCTTTTTGTGGGACAAAAAAGCCCTAATAAAAAGTGTGCAATGGGAGAAGAAAATGAAAAAAATGTAACAGCCTGGATGATTAGGAAGAGGAATTTTTCTGATACAAGTCAAAATCCACTAAAGTAATATAACTCCCAGCTGGCATATCCCTCTTCAGAAACCACAGAGGAGCTCATGGTTCCAGAAGGGATAACAGACTTCAGCTGTTACATCTAAGCAAGTTACTAATTTAGCTCTGGAGGTAGAAATCTGTAATTTGTTACCAGGGGTTCCCTGTCCAGACCTCTCAGGAGGATCATTACAGTGAGACCAATTGGAGACTGACTGATAGCAAATAAAGAATAAAGGCTTTCAGCCAGGATGACAGTTGAAGTTCTGGAAACAGAAAACATGTTCTTGAAATTAATAGCAAACTTATTTAATCATTATTTTACATAGACCTCAGCTTATTTCAAAAAAGCTTCACAAGTATAAACCTTTCCAGTGCTACGCATAGTAAAGCAGTTACCATATATTGCATACTATACAGATATAATATGGGAACTCATATAATTTACATAAGAAGCTAAATTCTGGACTTTTTTTTTTTTTTGTGATTTATTCACTGTCAAAGCTTAAGCACTTGAAAGAAATTAAAACAGAAAAGAGATTCTAAGTCTACTTTCATCTGCTGATGAAATATTGTACGCTTTATGATGGAATAGAGTGAATCATTACAAAGTATAAAGCAAGTTGAGATTTGTTAGGACTGTTAGGCAGCCAATACATGTCTTTTGGGTAACTAAAAGTAAGTATAACATAACCTCAGCTACAGCAGTGCAATAAATGGGAGTAGATGACTTCTCTTTATTTATTTATTTATTTATTTTAAATTGTACTGTTGGTGTAATAGAGATAATGCTATAGCAAGAATAACTAGTTGAGTCAGGTCCAATTTTGTTAGGAATGGTAAAAAACATGGGTTAGTGTGAGAAAAAGAACACGCAGGTTTAGAGCTAGGTGAGTCATCTGAGTTTAAGTGGTCTTCTCTTCTGCAAGGACACCTGGCAAGCATGCCTTTGTACTTAAAAAGAGAATGGGTATATTTCAGAGGGAAAGTGATTTTGTTGTTGCAAGAATTACAAAGATAAACCTTGAAATATGGATTTGTATCTATGCCTGCAAAGTGACACTCCACTGACTCCACTTGATACTTTACTGAGAGTTTGTCCAATAGATTTTAATGCAGACTATGTAACAGAGAAAAAATTGATTTCTGCAAAGCTGGCGATATAATGTTGCTGTTTTAAACAGATAGGATGAATTGAAACATTTTCTCTCTCCCTCCCTCTTTCTCTTTCCCTGCAAATGTTTAAATGACACTCGTCTGCAGTATTTGATCAGCTCATACTTGCAAGTTAAGTGGCTATTCTTCAGTTGTTTTCTTTTTGTCAACCTGTTTGCTTGCCTATTGCTGGTAGAAGAGCTTTCCAATCAAGACATTCCAATCTGGAGAAAATCTATAAAAGGTATAACTAAGAGATGTGTCAAATCAACTTGTAGTAGCATTTGTCCTAAACAGAACAGTCTCTAAGGCATTTGTCATTATAACTAGAAAAGGTTTATGGCCCTGAGAGCAAAGGTCAGAGACTGTCTATACTTCTGCATTGCACAAAACCATCACTTACAATCGTGCTGAAGTGTGAAATGGTAGTGAGATTTTGTTGGTTTTGTTTTAGTTGGCCTCTTCTCATTTAATAAAGTTTATGTAGCAATACAAAGACTGCAATGAAACATTGAAATTCTCTTTTAAGAAAAGAGTTGCTGTTTTGCAAAGGTGGAATGCTCAATGTTTTGTACAATTCTGCCTGGGGGGGGGGGGGGGGGGGGGGGGGGGAGTGAAATAATAAAAATCGCAGTTTGTTAGACTGAGATTTTGTGAGCCTCCAGGTATGTCAATGTTTCACATTTAGCACACAGTTCCCAAAGAATTATCTGTTAAATGTTCAGCTGATAAAGTCAAAGAGGAGTAGATACTGATTGAGCAAATGAGTTAGAGCAGCCTGGGGCTTGGGATTTCAGTGCTGCCATTCGGTGAGCTGTTTAAGCTAATGATGTTTGTGTAGGTAATTCTGGACTTGACTCAGTATTCACTGAAGACAGTAGGAGCCCTTCTGTCAACTTTAGAAGCATTTCAAATAGGCTCATAATTCAGAGGAAAAAGCTGATTGGGGAGAAATAGTCTCCCCAGATGTCTTCATTGCTTACATATGTGTGTGCGTTTATGTATGTAGAAATATGAAAAAAAAAAATCTGTCTTTATTGCTTGTATGGCATCAGTTGACTGATGTCCAAAAGAATATACATTATTCTTTCTTGCCCCTCCTTGCATTTTTGGTGTATAGGTTTTTCACTAATCATAATAACAGCAAGTCTTAACACACTGAAACTAAATACATCTATGATTTTACTGGAATGTTTTCAGCATCATAGTAATGAGGATTTGTGGCTCTTTATGCGTATGCATACTTGAGCAATCATAAAGGGTTTGCTTGGACTACTCCATTCTCACATAGATTAATTAGGAGTCTGAATATATATGCAGAGATCATGCTCCCTGAAAGTTATTTTCTCAATCACATAACTACCTTTAGAAGACTTGTAACTGAACAGTACCTATTGCCTGGCAACTGAAAAACTTGACATAAATATTTGCATTTTAGACCTTAGCCAATACTTGGATTTTACAGCCTGGTTTGTTGTACCAGCAGAGCCATGGACTAAAATTAGCATAACCTTGAAAGCTCCAGCTGGGCTTGTAACAGAGATTTACAAATACCATTTCAGCAAGCAGCAGTTAGAATCCCACCAAAGCTTTTCAAAAGAACCCAAAAGCTTAACTACAACCCCATTCCCCTAGTAACTCAGAAGATACATAGTGAGATGACCTAACAACTCCCTTGAGAAGTGTGTTGAAAGGGAAAATTTTGTATTCTGATCAGGGTGGATACAGCCCAAACAAATATTCTATGGGAGAAAACAAACTAATTAGGAATTTTACAGCAGAAGAGCTACAGTACCTGGCAGACCCCTGCTACTGAACTGCATGATGCTTTGCCACATAGATCTTCCCCTTAATTGCGATGATTTATTTTTATTCAAGAGCAGTTAAACCTCATTGTTATGCTGCCTGCCCAGCACTGCCCTTGCCTGGAGACTGCTATGGCTTAAACCTCAAACACGTTAAACAAGAAATTATAAATAGTGACATGAAATGTTGGAAGAAATAATGGGAATGTAAAAGAAGCATTATAGTTTAAAAGTGGAACCTGTAAACATGAGCACAGGTAACCTCTGGAACAGAAAAATGTGTGGGAGAATTAAATCTGTAGGGTCAATTTGCTACCCCTTAATAATATAATGATGAAATCCAGAAAATCACATCCACTTGAAAATATTTGGAAATGTCTTTATTCCCTGAATACCTCATTCTCCCTTTCAGTGATAGAAGATAATTTGAGGCAAAAGAGCCCTCCTCTCTCTCTCCTTCTCCCCAAAGCTTCCTCAGGGAATAAATATAGCAAAACCTTCTGATAAGTCCCACAAAGCCCCCCCAAGCTTTTTATGTGCCTTGACTTTGCAAAGGGGTCAGCTAGTTATGCCTTCCAAAGATTTCAGCTCAATTAGTGCATGCAGATTTGTTGATGGTCTATCAAATTTCTTGTCATTACAATGGCTTCCAATCAAAAAGTTTACACAGAGGACATCTTATAAAAGTGTTGTTATAATCTAGCCTTGAATTTCAGCTCATCTGGAGTGAGAAGGGATGACTAAATATTTATTCATGAGAGGTGGTGCCAATGCAGGCTGTGCAAAATTACAGCTTTTGGTTGTTGAGGGTAGCTGTTATGTGCAAGGTACTTTATGACTAATCAGACTGTACTTTGTATGTTAGAGCTGTCTCAAACTTTCTCGGGACTATCTAATGGAACTTGAGGGTACACTGTGGCATTCTGTGAGAGCCATTCTACACCCAAAGAAGGGTCTTCCAGGCAGGCCAGCTCCCACTCTGGTTGTTACTTTAGCCATGGTGTGTGACACAATGCAGCTGAAGAAAGCAGTCTGATCCTTGACGCTGTCCTCATACTTTGGGTGATAAAGTACAAATATATATTACCAGAAATATTGCAAACTGTAGAAATGAGCAATTCTTAGTTTAATATTAACACAAATTCAGCCTTAGTAAAGCTGAAACAGGAAATAATCATTTGACATAGTTATAGGAGACCCTAAACCTGCTTAAATATGGCATTAAAGTTGGAGATAGTCACACAGAAGGAAAACCAAATATAGCAAATAAAAAGTAAATAGAAAGAAGAACTGTTAACCAACACAAGAGGAGTTAGAGGCAGTGGTAAGAAGAAATCAAGACACACAAAACAGAAAGTGGCCACAATGCTAAGTAAACACGTTCTTGAGAGATTGAAAATGGTACTCGAAAATAAAGAGGGAAGAATTAAAAAGACCAATATTAATGCATCAAGGGCAAAACATAAATAATCCGTGGTCAAAATGAAGCTTAGAAAAGTTATAAACACCAGATAAGAAGAGGACTGTTGAGACTAGTCAATGAAACAGAGAAGCAAAGGTGAAGACTGATGCTAAGATTTCACATGGGATTAGTACTATAGTTAGACATTTTTTAATTATGTGAGGTACAAGAAATCGTGAGACAACAAATATTTAATAAATGGCCAGCATTATTTATTCATAGAGGAGAGAGCCAATGGAAAAGGAGAAAATATTAATTAATTTTTCACTTCAGGATTCCCAGTAGAGTATGTAGAACAGATGCTAAAGGCAAACAAATCTATTACATTGCAATTGGACTTTACCATAGACAATTATAATCATAAGAGCAATATAAAAACCTGTGTAGAAGGTTTTTTCATACAAACTCATGCTCCAGGCCATAAAGCAATCTTTAATTCTAATTTCTCCAGCAAAGAACGAATTATTTTATCAGTATTTATTTTGTAATAGTCTCATGTACAAAATTCTGAACAGACATTTGAGTTCTTTTTCCAAATATCTTATTATCTCAAGATTTGTGATGTATCTCTGAGCCAGTGTTTCTGAACCTTTTTGGAATGAATCTTGGTTCCACCATACATTCTTCCCACCTTCTCCCACAGGGTGCTATTCCTCGATCTCTTCTCCAATCTTATCTTTTATCCCTCCCTCCCTCCTGGGGTTCTGATGCTTCCTTCTTGCTTACCTTCATCCAGAAACAAAAGCACCAACAGGTTAAATAAAACACACCAACAATTACCACCAGGCACTGCTACACATCATGCCTCACCTGTAATCTACTCCAGAGCATCCGTTACCAACCTGTGTAGTGACATCGGCCAGACACTTTAGTCAACAGGACAGTATCATTGACTGACTTAACCTGGAAGGTGAACAAAATTGTAAGATATAAAACTCTAGGCCTGCATATTTATCACCATCTTGTCCAGAATTGAAGGTGAGAAAAAGACTGGAAAAATATTTCAGAGTTTTTGTAGAAATTTTTCAGAAGTTTTAGAAGTTTCTGAAAGTTAAAAAGTAAAATCTCATTATTTAAAGAGATACCCAGCTGTAAGATACCCATCTAAAACAACAGTAGTTGATGGAGTTGTTGGAAGTTTGAGATCAAGTCCCAAGTATCACATGTCAAATATAGGATAGGTTTCCTCTCTAGGAATCAACTTTTCAGAACATAGGAATTGCTCAGTATTCAAGTCTTTTGGATCCTCCTGCAGAGATCTAACAAAGATGTCAGATTTTTCACTTGCAGATTGCTTCCTGATGAATAATAAGTACTTACATGAGAACCACTGCTGAAATGTGTTTTGGAAATTATTCCCTTGATAGCAACGATTTGAGAGCTGGTAAAAATTATGAGATAATAAATCAAAATAGCTTCTGCTACACAAAAAATCAGAGAATCAACTGAAGCTCATGCAAACAGACATCAGTCACATTTCCAGAGTAGAAGATAGAGCCTACCTATTTCAAAATTGTACCTTCTCCTCTTTGTTTGGGTTCATTTCACTTTGTGGCCTTCCACAAATGTCAGCTGTGTCTAAAACCAGAGAATTTGTGAAGTTCATAGTCATTAATTGTGTAGACATCACCAACTACTGATTATTCTCAGGCACAAGGGAAGAGGAAGAATTTCTTCACCAGAGAAGTTAGTTATTCCACAAATTCTGATTTCAAATGACCAAAGTATCTTTTGTGCTATTCTTAACTCAATAGTACCCATTTTATCTGGAAAAAATAAATGAAGCATTTACAATAATTCATTCATTATCAAAAACACCGAAGCACTCTAGTATTTGGAGATTTTTCTGGAATGAGTACAAAAAATTGACAAATTTGCTGCCGTACATAAATTGCTCCATAACAAACTTTGCAAGAGAAAGGAAGAATATCTTTGAATAGCACATACTGAGCCATTTGAAAACTAAAGCTTCACAGAGAAAGAAGTCCATAAGATAGAGTTTTATATAAGTTTTAGAAACTCGTTGAAGTTCCTAATTTAACTGTAGCCTTTCTTCAGCAGTGAAATCAAGTTCAAAGAGGACCTTAGAAACCCAGCTCAATTTTGTTCTCAGCAAAATCTGGAGGAGGTCGAAGAAACATTTTTCTTTAGTCAGATCTTTAAGAACAAATCACAGTGTAATGGAAAGATGTTTAACAGGCAAGGGAATTCACTAAAACTTTACACATATCTTCAGTATAGTAAAAAGAATAACATTTTAACAGGAACTTGTTATATTTTGCACCTCTGAAGGGACAACGACAGACAGCAGACCAATTTTGAAGGTATCATAAAACAAAGATTTTCAAAGTGATCTAGATATTTTAGACTCAGTTCTGTCAGAGGCCCCATCCAGCTAGGTCAATGCCTCTTTTTACAGATAAGTAAGTCCTGGAATTTGATCAAATTTCTACAGGAAAAAAAAAAAAAAAAGTATGCTGCTCATTGTCTTTTTCTATTTTATTACATTGTATTTTGGTTTTTGGTTATCTTTTTCTCGTTTGCCTCAGGGTACCTTCTCCACATTAGTTAAAAGAGAAAATGTCTAGCAAACATAAATACATTTTATATATAGTTGTCAAATAGTCTCCTTGTTACCTCTTAGTTTACTTTTCAGCACCACCTTTTTGATATATACATATTACTAAACTGTTGAATTTACTGACTAAACTGAAATTGGTGGTAAGATACTACTTAGTTTATACATAAAGTACGCTCACTTCTTAATGGTTCCCTTATTTCTTTTCCAATTTTCTGTTGCTCAATGAAATAGTGTTTTGGCTATTCTTCAAATTTCCTTTCAGCCTCTGTAATTGCTCTATTACTTATCAAATAGTATAGTGTTTCTCCTGTCTTCTTATTTGGTAGGATATCTGAACATGTACTTGTTTCAAGAAAACTAGGAGGCCTGTTGTGTTTTGAATGTATGAATTTTCTGACTGTTTTGAAAGAAAAAAGGGACATACAAGAAGTAAATTCATATTGTGGAAAATAGCTTGTTGAGTGGGCATACTTGTTTGAATGGATTCTGACATAGTTCTCATCAGGAATGATCAGACCTGAATGGCATTATTAGAACGATGGTAGTAGAAGCAGTTGACTTCCAATGACCAGATACCAACTTTTTACAGCTGAAAGCTGAAAGAGGAACTACCAGGTAGAAAGACATGTACGACTAACTTGAAATGGAGGTCTGATGTGCCAGACAAGTTTTTGAAAACTGGCTGCTGAATGGGGATGAAAAATCTGGAATATGGAGAAGCAAATAATGGTGCTAACATACAAGGCTTGTTTTCCTATGGCAAATTATAGCTCCTAAAAGTTTCTAGCTGAACAACAATTGCTCAATTGCTAGTGAGTTCTGGAAAGATGTCCAGTAATTCTGCAAATGCCATTCATTGATTACTTGCCTGGAAGGTTTTTTTTTTTTTTTTTTTTTGTTCTACTCAGTGATAGATAACTTGCTGGGATGGACCTAATTTTGATTTTTTAAATTGATCTGTTGTATAGCTATCACCATATACAGTAACATTGTAATCATACTCTCTCTTTTAGAGAAATGGGGTTGAAGGTAGGACTGGTACCCTAGAGGTAAGACAGTAAGCCCTCACAGAAGGATTGCATCAAATATTAGCTTCTTCAAGAATACCAAGCCTCTAGCAAGGGAAGATTCTTAGACATTCATACAGCATATTAACCAAATATTTTGTTTATGCACAGAAAACTAGTAAATTATTTTAGTAAAAACAATTTGATGTGACTTTGGAATTTGCCACATCAGACCACAGAGACGCTGTCATAGAAGACAGAGGCTGCAGGAACCATTATGCAGAGCTTAAGGGACACTGGTTGTGCCCTACATAGATAGAACTTATGTCACCAGGCTACTCAAGGACTCTCTATTGTGCTCACAAATGGCTGTATTTGTGGGGCTAGTTAAAATCTTCTACAAACTGACAAGCTGCTGAAGATAACCAGAATTTATTCAATATCACAGAAGCCCAGGATTTCATGTGTCAGCTGACATGATACCTTTCAGACCTCAGTCTGGGTCCCTCTGAGTGAAGCGTCAGCATGTCCTAATCCCATTTGCTATTGATAGAGCAGCCAGATGCCCTCCATCAGCTGCTCCTGAGACATGCTGAAGAATGCAAAAGCCACGTCTGTGGGTGCAGACACTTCATAAGGCCTCCTCTCATCAACAGCATAGAGATAGGGCCACTGTGTATGAGAGCATGTCAGACTTTTTCGGTCTAAACAGGCATGAGTCTTGCCACCTGACCAGGCAAAAATCCATCTGTTGTTCAAGCAAGCAGAAGCTGCTCAGAGTTTAGCAACGAAAAGAGCAGAAATCCTTACACAAACAGTATATGCTATACATTTGTTAGCCTTCCAAAGGGTCACACCACCACCTCCGATGGTAGCCTTTGGTTGTGATTTCTGTAGACTGCCCACTACCTGGATTTGCCTCCCCCTAATTTTCAAACACTTTCTAAGAGTTATAGCCATCGTCAGTGGTGTACGTGTGCATCTGAGGGGAGGGGGCAGACAAAGAGGGTAAGTGCCCAAGGAAAAGGCCATTGGCTTGCAGAAGTCTAATATCCTCAGGAAAATTGCTTGGGGTACTGGATAAATTAAAAACATTTCCCAGCCAGCATTCAGCTGAGAGGCTGTCCATAACTGTCCTGCTCCAGCTGCTCATCAGGCTCTACTTTTGCAAGCAGTGGGCAGCCCCAAAACACATTTCTCTGTGGAGGTCTGTTGAAAGGACTCATCCTTTCCTGCATGGCGGTATATTGTTTATTTATGGTGCTCCTGCTGCAGCAGGTATGGGGCCTCTGCAAAAACACACTCGTCTCTGTAAGATAATAAAATAGCCAGAAGGCTTTCTGCGTGTTCGTGTCACAAAAGGATCGTCAGAGAGAAGCAGTTCTAGTGTCTGAAGAATGAAGTGCTATTTCAGAATCTGGAGGTTTCAGGTTTTTTTAACTCTACAATTGAATGATTTGTCCATATTTTTTTATGTAATAAAAAGAGCAGCACAATATGCCTCCTTGCTTGCTTAGAGACCATTTTAAATTTTTAATACTTAAACCAGAAAGATTGCATGGACCTCGTTGCCACACTAACATGAACACAGAAATATATTTTCACTTAGCTGGGAACTGGAAGGGACGACGAAAAATACTTTCAAAATGAGTGTGAAAAGGAAGATGAACTAGGGGGTTGAGAGACAAGATCTAACTTACGGGTGGGCTACAGTTTCAGTCACCAGATTACCATAGCATGGTTTTGCCTCCTGCTGCTTCAGTTTAAAGATCTTCATGATTTTATTCCTAAATCTGAGAAATTAATTTTAAATACTGCTCTTTTAAAAAACAAATTACTTTTGTCCAAACCTCATTAGACTTTCTTTTGTAGCAGCCAGCTGATATTCCTGCTTTACAGAAAAGATTTGTATTGCAATATTGCAAAATATTTTTATTAAGATATTTCGGAGTGACTGTGGAGAAGTCGATATCATGAAGTCAGCTTGAACATAAGTTTACCCCAAAAATCGTAGAGCAAGAAAATAAAGTGTTGAACAGACAGTAGAGAATTTCCTACAGAACAGAATTATGTATTTTTAGAATTAAATTTTATTTTGAATGAGGTGAAAACACAATCAAAAAAACTCTTTTGTGGAACAAAGCTTCTTCCTGAAGCTGTATTTAGAAACATTGAAATTTTACTGAAATATAACACAAAACTTGAAACAGTACTCAGTTTCAATTAACACATTGCAAGTCACTTGTAGGTAAAGTTGTGTTTATAGTGGCAGATCCTCATAAAAGACCATGAAGTAAAAATACATTATTTTTCAACATTAACATTTCCTATAACATTTTCCTGCTAGTAGCAATAATTATTAATTGTTAATTATTGGTATTTAGTAATTGGCAGTAAACTAATTTCCAAGTTAAATGCTTGTCCCACTAGTTTCTGAATATTGGACAGTTTTTTTGTGTAAATGCTGGTCACTGGAACTCATCCATTCTGCACAAACTCTCACATTTCCAGTTTCTAAATCAATTCACATGGCAGGTCAGAGAGGCTCTTACATTTTGCTAAATAGGGTGATCAGTGCTGCTTATCAATGTCCTGGTTTTAAGGCTCGTTGTACACTGAACAAAATACCTTTGTTTCATTTACAGAGAATGCTAAAAAATAAGTTTATATGAAAGCATATGTTTTGCAATAATGGAGCTATGGTACAAAAGTAGATTAAAAAGCCAGTATAACTTGTTACAATTATGCTCCAGAATGAGGATTTATCTTACCGACACTCACTTCTTAGCTTACAAGGTACAATATCAAGCCTCCACACCTGCATCATTGGTAGCAAACCTTAGAGAAGAGTAGGTCTTTTCATCTTCAGCTGTCCAGAGTCATACAGTGCAGATGCCTAGAGAAGTTCTACCCTCTCAAGATGGATTAACTTTTTTTTTCCTTTTCTCTTCCTGTTTACATGAACCAAATTTATTATGATTTGATGCTAGGGCATCACATGGTTTGGTGAGGTCTTATATTACTCCTCTCTCCTCTTCTTTGAATGGTTATATTACTATTTGATAGCTGAATTAATTGCTGGCTGCAGCCTGCTTTCTACTGATTACTGCCTCTGCCTAAAGTGTATAGATTTATGACTTGTATGTGAGGAACAATATTCATGTACTATCTCATTACAAAATGTATGCTTTCTCTCTTGATACGTGCTTTACTAGATTATTTGTATTTTTAGGCATTATGTATCTGAGACATTTTAATTTCAATTATTTTCAAAAAGATTTTTTTCTAGAGATTTATCGGTTTTATTCCATTTATGATTATAATTTTGAAAAGGAAGTGCTGTTTGTGAAGTCAATGACTCTGTATTTGATCAGTTTCTTTATTTTATGTATTAAATTGGGTGCTAAATTTTGAATAAGCTTTCTGGTGAAGCTATCACAATAGCCAGAAGGGCATAAGTCACTTCTGTTTTTCCAAAATAAGCTACAACTGTTAATAAGCCTCCAAATTATAAAAAACATCAAATAACATGGAATAAGAAAAGACTAAGAGAAAAAATATATTTCTGTGTTAAAAACATTATTATTACTATTCCAAATCAGGGACTGGAGGGAGAAAGGCAGTTCTTTTTGAATGCAGTACTGAGAAAAAAAAAAAATTTATTGCTAATACAGGTGATTGAAGTCCAGTGCTATATGGTAATGGTTGTCCAAGTCTCTACAGCTTCCTCTCAGTTATGTTTATGTCACCGCAGGCTGTGAACTTTTAGCTTTGAGTAGTTTATTCACTGCACCACCTATTCAGCTTATGGAGTATCTGGGGCAACCATGAGACAGAACTGGTCAAATTACTTCCAATGAATAATACTGGATATGAATATTCTCTGCCTTCTGAATCAGTCCTGCTTTCCTTTATGGAAAAGGTCTCTGAATAGTAACACAATGTACATTTGAGACACCCTGTTTCTCTTCTTTTTCTGTTATATAGTGTATAGACCTTATATATAAACAATGTGAAAGGTTATTATATTATCTTATTCCTACAAAATCCTGTTTTACTTCATCACCAACATATCTGCTGCATCACTTCCATTGTATAAAATTTTTCCACAGGGCAATATTGTACCCTACTGGTATATATTCACAAAAATGTGGAAAAATAATTTCCCAAACAAGCTTTTTTCTGTACAGTTGGTCACCTGAGGCATATGAAAATGTTTTTGTTCCCTGAAGTGCATCATTAAAAAGTTTAATGAATTCATACTTCTGTATGAACTACTGTTAGAACTATAATGATTAATACATAATCAAGAGAAATAACATCATGTAAAAGAAATATTTTTGAACAGAGATTTTAGGTCAAAAAGTTTCCAGCTATGTAACTATTTAGAAGTTTCAGAATATTTGGACAGAATGGCTGTCTTTTGAACCTCAGTGAACTGAGTTGATGTATTATCAAAGGGGTTCTGTGTGTCATATTTTTCAGATTGCTTATTCAGCTCTATCAATAACATTAACAAATTTATCTGGGAAATGGAGCAATGACTCATTTTACTAAAAACATTAGAGAGACACTAGATAAAACCTCTGCAAAGACAAGGAGGAAGTCATCCATGTCACAGGTCTAATGGAGAGGCATGTACCTCCCTTTCCATTTGCATCATTGAAATATTTTCTCCAGAAGTTCAACATTTTTAATCAAATTGCTGGTAGCTGAACTATTGCAAAAATACCTGAAATGACCCAAGATGCAATCTCCATGGTTTGGCTGTGAGTGCCTAACGGACTGCCTGGCAATTGCAAAGACAGGCTTGAAAGGAAAAGGCATTGCAGTCTTAAGCTGAAGCACAATCATTTTCTAATACTGATTTAGAAGATATGTTGTACATCATAAATTGTATCCCATTCGCTTCAGCTTTCAGAAATGTTATGAAAACCTGATCATTTTATTTACTAATTATTGTATTTGCAGTCTTTGAGACCACTTCCTAGAGAGGAGGAGCTGGTAAGCTAGCTGCAAGGCAAAGAGATTAAGGAGAGAACTGCGAAACTGTGAATATAGCAGATTTTTAGGGAAACCAGAGACATTATAAAATATTTTTCATACAAACTTGCAGAAATATGTAGAAACTCCAGTTTCTTTGAGTAACAAAGCTGTTTACCAACTGTTAGAATAAAGAAACTCTTTACTAATGCTTGAGTCATGCTCTGAGATACTACAGTCTAGACTTTTAAAGTTAAGTTTAGAGAATTCCTACAAGTGACCCACATTTATTTAATTTAAAAGCTATGCAAAATACTCTGATTATTTCCATCTCGGATTTATTGAGACAAGATATAACATAAAGAAAATATAGGAATAGAGGTTTTATACAGAATTTGCATCCTTTGTTTGTAAAACTGACACCACTTGAACAAAATTTAATCCAGCAAGCCAAATCTGTTTATAGCACAGACTATCTTTGTATGTTCCACTGCTGCAGAAATCAATAGCCTGTAGCTGCAAAAGCAAAAGAGAAGCTCTGTTAATTCATTAGCAGTCCTAGGCAACATGCTTATAATGTGGTCAGTCTATGTTAATGCTCCCTGGCTGATGAATCAGAAAGAGTATTCTCTGTAGCACACCAGATCATAGTTGGTAGAGAGAGATATATTTTGGATTTGGGATAAACATCTTAATCACATCTCTAACAGAATCTGTGTCTGAAAGAAGTAGGAGCTGAAAAAGTCAGATTGAAAGCTTCTCCACTCTATAAAACTCATTTTACCAGGTACAGCTTTTCTTCTTGATAGACCAATAAGAACACTTCCTCTGGTTTCAATGTACATAAAACATGTATTGCAACCTGGGGAAGCTCCTTCATACGTGCCCTCTTTCCCTGCACCTTTCCCAAATCTGCAAGTGAAAATTGCATATGTATTATATTCATTTCCTGCTGTTTGTTGTTGGTATTTTTTTCTATTGTAAGCAACTATACTGAAACGTGGCTTTTTCCTGAAGTGCCAGCTCTGGGAAATTATACATTATGATTCAGCTGATAATTCCCTGGTTGGCAGTCAGCATGGAAAGCGATGCATCCTCAGTATAATGATAATTGGTCTATGTTTTGGGTCAGCAGATGTAATTTTTTTTGCTACAAATCTGTGAGAAGGCAATGGGGCTCCTTATTTTCGTTGGGTTTTTTTATTTTTTTCTTTTGTGTTTCAAAGACTCAAAGCTAAAAAAAGATCTTAAAATTGGTTATGATTCTAAAATAGGAATGTCACCCAAATAAAATGTGAAGAAATTATATATATAATATATAATTCAATATGGACCTTGATTTTAAGTAGCTATGTGGTACTTCTTAGAGTACTTCAGGTGATATGGATATTCTGAAGCAAAAGTGAAATCCCTGGTCAAAAAACTCTCTGGCTAGAAGTTTTATTTCTTTACTGTAGGCTATCATCACAATCTCACTAATTTTCTAAATACCACTGTGGTGAAATTTTAGCTTCTTAAATCCTCCTAAGGGACATATCAACCTAGCTGCTGCAATGGCTATTACTATGAGAAAATGTATCCAGGTACGGGCACTTTTCTTTCAAGCATTGTTTTGACACTGCTATTTAGTTTCCTCTGCATTCGTGTAAAACTATTTGGCCTATTGATTCGAGCCCAGTAAGGTGAAAAAATTGCGTAGGATCACATAACTGACTACAGCAATATTGTCTGCTTTCTAAAACATAGATCTGCATTCCATTGAGATGTGAACAGTTACAGACATTAAAAAACTCTTAGATATTGCATATATAAGTACAAAATCAGAAGTCTGCGAGATCTTTTTTTCATCTTTAAGTAAAGCCATGAAATGTTGGTAAGTTTATTAACATTTGTTTGATTATATATACTATGAATACTTTGTAGATTTTGCTCATGACAAAATACCTAGTGCCACTTGTTGACTAACTGTGCACAGGTATATATGGCTTTACTAAATATTGCTACTCTTAAAATATGAAAAATTTATCTAGAAAAAGGGAAGCTCCCTTACTTGTGTAAGATATAATGAGATCTACCAGCTGCTCTCCATAGACTTGTTGCTTTGTCATGGATTTGTGTTGCTGTTCTGTTGGAAAGTATCATTGCCTTCTCATTTAAGTTGAGCTAATTTTTCTCCCATTCACTTCATGACTAGTTGCACAACAGTTGTTTTGGCACTGTGTACAATGTGGTGCAGAAATGGAAATACATTGTGGCAAGGGAACTTCTCAAATGAGCAAAAATAAATATTGAGTAAGCGTATATCAGATCTCAGACTACATCATCCATTTTCAGTGGTGTGGTGCACTGTCGTCTGGAGAATTTATCACTTAAAGCTGGACTACCTCCATGTCTTTCCATTTTTGTTGTATTGCAGCCCAGTCTTCATATTGGAATAAAATTTTTTTGCATCAGTATCAGTTCTTATGGTACAGTTCTCCAATACTTTAATTTCTGTTTCTATGCAACTGACTTTGGTATCTTATACTGAGTGAATCAACATTATTCTAATATAAACAGAATATTAAAAATATGGAAATGAGAAAAAGTTTCTCACAGGAAGGTATTTTTAAAGATATAGTTTTATACTTGCTTCTCTAATTTTACTTGCTGTCCTGCAGAGAAAAATTTGGTCAAAAATAGTTTAGAATAATCAGGTTTATTTTTATTAAGATCATATTTAACTCTAAGCATAATGAATAGCTATGCCTGGTTTATCTTATTAAAGAAATGCCATTTATTCTGTGGCAATCCAAAAATGACTATCAGAACAGTTTGATATTCAAGCTCTTTGTTAAAGAGAATAAATAAATGCATATGTGTCTATGGCAGTAAATATAAAACTTGAGGATGGAGAGAAACAGTATAAGCAGCAACTTAAGAGCAATTTAAGAATTGTCAAGATGCATAAATTCACAGCTGTGAACAGTATTTTAGCAGTCAAAATCCAATTCTTCAGCAATTAAAACATTACTTGGCAGATAATCTCAGAAAATAACTGTTGCAAACTAAAACCTTATAATTTTATTAATTTTTTTGTTGTCAATCTTACAGAAAAGAATGTTTAAGCATATCTAGACTAAGAACTAAATGGCTTAGCAATAAGGAAGCAGCCTCAGAGCAATGTGTATGTCTGTTTGCATACATTTAATTCCTTGCAGTTAGCTATCATTCACAAAAGAAATATCTAGAATGACAGATTTTAAATGTAAAAGCTTTCAAATAGATGGGTGTGAAAAATTTTTCAAAAAGCTTGTGTTATGCCTTCATTTTAAATTAGTTGTTCTACAAGCCCTCTCCTTGAGGACAGCTCTTTGAAATTCTTGGTAAACAAGTATGCACCTTGCAAAGGATGTGGCTAGAGGTCTATCTTCCCAAAGCCCCTGCTGAAGTTTCCTTGACATGTGCTATCCCAGTTTTATAAATTAGAAATCTGGTCATTTCAGATTAGTCTCTAAGCAATGCCAGCTGTCTCCCTCTCTAACACTTCCAAAATGCTTTGAAGCTTTTTCTGAATTATATTGGTAACATTACTGCAGAAAGATATGAAGAATACAATAGCTGAATAAGGTTACAGAGGCACATATAATTGACTATGGCAATAAAAATATTGCCTACTCTTTTCTAAGAAAGATATTGCTTTCTTTTAGATTAAATAAAAATCCTTTAGACTGAAAAAGAAAAAAAGTAAAGCTAAAATACCTTTGCTGCTAACTTTCCAAGTTAAAAGCAGAAAATCTATATTGTGAAGTACCTCTTCTGTGGCTGGGTACAGTATTTGCCATATCATGTAGCTTAAAATTAAATACCTTCTTATCTTTGGGCTTCAAACAGTTTGCAGTTGCTTCTCCTAATTATGAAGGGAAAATTGGTGTTGTAGAAAAATATAAGATAATGCAGATATGGGAGAAAATTTTTGTTTCCTTCATATTGATGTTCATATTCTTCATGCATATTTTCAAAAACATTCATCTGAATTATTTGCTCAAAATGAACACTAACATGGGAAATACAGTCACAAAGAAAACCACTGGATGGAGCTGTGTGTTGTGACTTTTATTTTACCATGGAATATTAGAGACCTGTAAGGTATAAACTAACCTTTAAAAAAAAAGAGTGAATTAGGTAAAAATGATCAGGGAAATATAGAGAAACGTAATCAGAATCCAGGACCTTGTTAAATAAATGAATCAAGAGAGCTCGGCTGAAGGGGACAGAGCAGATTTTCTGAGTATTTTGTAAATAAAGCTGAAGAGTTAAATAAGAGCAAAGGAAAAAAAAAAATCACTGCAAAAATTTGCCTCAATCATTGCAGTAATATATTGTTCAGGTCTCTAACTGGATATTTGGTGCTTAAGCTGTTAAGTGTTTGCATGTATTTCTTTCATTTTACCTTCTTTGAAAAATTTAGTGCTTGCAACTTAGTGAAACAGACACTTTTTATTGACAACCAGGAGATGAATGATAGGAACAATAATGAATGACACATTTTCAAAACAGCACTAAAACCTCACTTCACTAGGCTTGCCCATGTTTTCTTGAGATGCAAGTTTATTATCTGCAGCACAAGCTCTTTAAAATAAAAAGGCAAAATCTGTGCAATGCAGTAATAAACTCTTAATCATATACTCATTAGTACTCAGGGAAGTTTGGTTTTTGTGAGGCAAATGATTTCTAAGTTCACGAAGGTGGTGACGTTGGGAAAGCTAATTCCTTTATTCATTTGTTTCATCTGGCTCAGAGCAAAGTGTAGAAAGACAGTTGTTGTGAAAAATAAAGGGAAAACCCTACCAGAACCTCTGGACAAATCAAGAGTTTCATTGAGTTTATTGACTCTCTCCTAGAGTAGTTCAAATAAGACAAGAATTTAATGAGGATTTTAGCAGAATAATTCTTAAAATGGTATGTTAATTCCCAACACAATCACTTCTGTGGCTTTAAAAAAAGATGTGAAAAAACAAGTCTTGAATAATAAAACTATTAAAGGGATCGTTCAGAGAGCTGTTAATGGTAATTAATGGCAGGCAAAAATAAACTCTAAAAGCAGAGAACTTTCAACTGAAAACGTCTGATTCATAGAATCATAGAATCTTCTAGGTTGGAAGGGACCTTCAAGATCATCTAGTCCAACCATCAATTTAACTCTGACAAAAAAAACAAAAACACAAACAAACCAAAAAACCAAAACCCATCACTAAAACATGTGCCCCAGCACCATGTCGACCTGTCTTTTGAATACCTCCAAGGATGGTGCCTTAACCACTTCCCTGGGCAGTCCATTCCAATGCTTGACAACCCTTTCAGTGTAAAAATTCTTCCTAATATCCAGCCTGAATCTCCCCTGGCACAACTTGAGGCCGTTTCCTCTAGTCCTATTGCCTGTGACTTGGGAGAAGAGACCGACCCCTGCCTCTCTACAACCTCCTTTCAGGTAGTTGTAGAGAGCAATAAGGTCTCCCCTCAGCCTTTACTGCTTTATTCAGGAAAAATAAAAATAAAATAAAATTAACCTTGTTAAGAGGTTTCTGTCAAACTACAGAATCTCAAGAAACATCTTCAAAAATATGATAGTCATTGTACATATATGACTATTACACCCTTTGATAAAATGAGGGAGGGGGAGCTCATAAAACACAAGATGGCAAAAGTGAAAGAAATAAGCCTTTGAAGTGATCCATAAAATATTTATTGAAATCCCTTCTGTGAACTCAAGAAGCACACTGGGCTACTGATGGAGATTAAATGATCAGAATCTACATTGAGATATGCTGAGGTTTTAATGTACTGAATATTGATTGTATGATGAATCCTAGCAGTTTGTTTCCTGTAGTTGTTCACAAGAGGAGGGAGAAACTAAAACACCACCGAAGATTCATGTGCACAAAATAGAGTGTTAATGGCTTTGTTGAAAGAACCCTCTCTTCAATTTGTGCATGTCACTAATAATGTCTAAAAGGCAGACTTGCTGAACTTTTTTACTCATGTGGGCTGAGAAGCCTGTATACACAATTTATGGTTACTTTTAGGATGGGAGCTTCCAAATAAAATATTGGGCTCTAAAGATGTCTCTTAAGACATGGCTTTTTCTTTTGTTTTAAGACATCTTTCAGCACTTGGGAAATAAAAACTGTGGTTAAGTAAGAGCGTACAGTTCCAGAAAATTAAGCATTGGCATGGCTTTGCAAATAATAAAAGCATAGGGATGTAAGAAAATCATAGTTCATCTTTTCAGGTAGATATTCCTGGTACTGTCTCAGAGATAAAACTTCCCTTTACAACACAATTCTCTTCAACCAAGTTTCAAACACAAAGATCTCCCAAGATCCACAATCTTCTTGACATTTTCTCAAGGTTAACAATAGAAATGAGTTGAGAAAAGATTGCCAGACTCTTCAGTTTCAAAAAATATTTATGTCTGGTAAATCCGTTGGCAAAGAACTCTGTCAAGCAAGCTGCTGCTCTCAAAAGCTGCAAGTTGAACTTGGCCTGAATGAATGTTTCAAGCCACCTGCACTTCCTACACACTGAATCTTGTCTCATTTTCCAGGAATTGTTGGGATTCTGCAAAGTAGGCTTTTGTGATTGGAAAGATGTCAGGCCCCACAGTAGTAGTCCTGTCACAACTAGGAAATAAAGCAGGCAGCCCTGGGAGATGGGTGGGGGAGATCCCTTGCAATGGTCACCCACTGTTCCCCATGACACAGTGGAGATACTTCTGTAGGACAGAGACTTCAGGAAGTGGTGCTATGTACTGCTGAGTGGTTCAAAGATGCTAAATCTTACTCTTTTAAACAGCTAGAGGGAGCAATCCTATAAACAAAAACAACACTTAGAAAATATGTTGACTATTTCAATAAAGTAGATTTCCACATTTGAGAGCTGACATAAATCACAAGCAGGTTTATTTGACCTACATTACCTGTTGTTAATATTTGAAAAATTTGAATTCTTTATATTTATCTTCTTAAAATATTTTTAAATTAAAAAAAATTAAATTCTTCCAAATGTTGACATGTGTCAATAATGACACTTATCAGTATAGCGTAGCACACATGTAAGTACCAAAAGTCTTTCCTGTGTTGACATGACCAATGTTTTGGGAAGTAAGAAAGTGATCCTTTTACCCACACATCTGTTTCAAAACATCATTTTGAAAAGTCATCCTACTATTGAAAATCTGTTTTCAACATGAAAATGAACCTAAACCAATTTTTTTTTCTGGTGGAAAAAGTTTTATAGTAAATTATTTTTACTGCTTCTAACAATGAAGGACATTACTAGGCCAGCAGTTCATTCTCTTGAACCAAAGTTAAACTGGAACAGTTATTCCAGTAAGTCCTGCTGATTTTTCTACAGCAAATGCCTTAACCTATTTCAACTGAGATTCTGGTGAGTAATAGTCAAAAAATAACAAACAAATAGTGAGAAGTTTCTTACAAATAGTGAAAAGTTTCTTACAAATGTCACAGGAAAAAGACATACGTGTAGATTTTCTGATGGAATACTTCTCTATGCTGATTTATCACAGTATACACAGTATTTAAGATTGTGTTCACGAGTCCTCTTCATGGGTATAGGGGTTTTCAAAGCTGAAGAAGTTTCAACTCACTTACCTTAACAATGCTCTTACTGGAGATATCCATGCAGTCTAGTTTACCAGCTGAGCTGTTCTCTAATCCATTTCAGCCACAATGAGCTGGGTGATCAGCTTAAACAATATGTGTTTGTCCAACTGGCTTATTTTGACTAAGTGGCTAATGAGCTATTACAGAAACAGTTGAGCTTTCAGACCTTCAAAACAAATTGAAGAAAAAGAGTTTCAATCTCTTCCCCTGAGAGATGCATTCATTTATGACAGGAGCAGAATGCAGTTTTCAGTAAAACAGTAAAGTGGTGTAAAATCACGGGACTTACTCCATCAGTCATACCTGCACTGAAATGGCCCATTGCTTACCCATCCAGAGATCTAAATACCTGTTCTTACTGTCACTCATTTTTTGAAAATTCCTCCTGGCAGCCAGGAAAAGGCTATGTTTATAGATCATTCCTTTATTCCACAGGCTACAATTTACTTTTCTTTATAAGCAGGAAAATGGGAGAAACAAAGAGTAACTAGATTATGTTGGCTTTTGAAGACTCGAAATATTGGTGGTTTCTTTGCTTGAGATGTTCAGCCTGCAAAAAGAGAAGACTTGGGTGTTTTATTTGCTTCAACTGCCCTCTGATGTTCATTATTTAAAAAAATAGAAAAAGAAAAAAAAAAACAGAAAGGGGAAGATGATAAGATTAAAAAAAAATAAAATCCAGCAGCCAGAAATCAAAGTTCTGTACACGTGCATAAAGCGGGCAAAGGCAGAAAAAGGGAGATTTCCTTCTGTCTCATTTCATAACGTCACCTAGAAATCTAATGAGCCTAGACTTTTTTTTCATTCCTTTTCCGCTGACCTTTACATTCTAGAGCATTGTTTAAAACATAAATCTTCATATTTTTTATTATTTCTTTACAAGGCAAGATATTTACTTTATAAGTAGTCTGCAGAATGTCAGACACTATTAAGGCCAAAAATACTTCAAGTAATCTAAATGATATATATTCTTTCTTCATAGACTGAGGATTTTTTCAAAAATGTCTATGATCACACATACCTTAAAAACTTACAGTACAAAGTTAAGAGTCACCCCACACTGGACAAACAAAATTTTTTTCTGTCTCTGTGTGATATAGTTTGGCAAATTTTGTAGCCATTTCCTGAGCTATACCAGGTCATCCTATATCTACAAGAAAACATGTACGTATTCATAAATGATCTGGAAAAAAAAGTAAACAACTATGTGACACAATTTATTGATGAGATTAAGCTATTCAGTATACCATTCACATTAATATTCAGAAAAGCTGACTATGAAGGATTACAGAAGTATTCTAAGACTAAATGACTGTGTGGTAGTATGGAATATAAAAGGTAATATAAGGTAAAATAGTATATAAGGTAAAATAACACAGATAGGGGAAACACTGCCCCACCTCCAATACTACCATTATGTATGCAAAGGTGATGTTGCTATTTTCCCTCTGCGAAGTGATCCTGGTGTTATTACATATAGTTTCACATAAGCGTTGGCTCAAGAATGGTTATAAAAGTAAAAACAAGTTAGAGTGATTCAGAAAGCAATAGGTACCAATGCAGAAAGCCTGTCTGAGTGTAAATACTCAGCGGGACTTCATCTTGAAAATTGTATGCTATTTGTTTCCTTTTTCTTAAAAGACATATACTAGATCTTAAAAAGGCATAGAAAAGAGCACCAAGGTTGACCCTGTGTTGTTACAATCAGTTGTGAAATGACATAATTATTTCTTCCAATTCATCCTTTTGAAAGAACAACTGAAATTTAAATTTCTGGGAGAAGTTTTGCTTATTTTCCAATAGAGAAAGATATTGATTTTGAAGTTCTTATTTCCTTCTCATTTAAAGACAGTAGGAGATGAGGTGATTCATTTCGCTGAGTCTTAGCTAAAGTCCTTGGTATAAGCTAACATGACATTCCTGATATTTTTGAAGTAAAAATGAGTAGAATAGAGTTAAATAAGATCTACTCAAATACTAGAGATTTCAATAAAATAGGTAGGAATGCAAAATCAATGTAAAAAATATTCTTGCAACTTTTTGCTTGTGTAACCTATACCATCCATCTGCATTTCAGAAAGGACAGAGTCAAACACTAAGGATTCTGGAAATATAAACTGAAACCCTCTAATAAATTGTTCAATCAATGTATACCCTGGTTACTTTCAAACTCTAAAAGCATTGTTTTAGCTCAAAGTAATGGCATTGCATAGAAATGTACACAATGGATTAGCTAATTAATAAGCCAATACTTAGATAAAACAAATTAAATGGCAGACAAAATAGCATTTCTAACTCCATGCTCTACCCAGGAATTTAAGAATTCAAATTACTATAAATTTTAAAAGTACAGGCTTGTCAAGAGGAAAACAACAAACATAAAGTGGGACAAGGTGATATTCTGATGAAAAAATAAATCTATGCCAAAATATATATAATTTTAGTTTCACTGTATTAACAATTTTTTCACATTAATAAATCTCTGAAATTTATATAGGAATTTTTCATGCTTACTTATGAACATGTAGTCATTTAAGTATGTATATCATTATGACAAACAGGCAGAAAGACTGGAGACCATTGGCAATATGCGTAGCTGTCCAGACACAAAGTATGTTCCCTTTGTAGAAGTGCCAGGCAGCCAGAAGAGACCCTGAATAGATAGTCTGAGCAGAGGAATTAGAACTGCTGTAGTGGCTTCTAGTGTGAAGCCACTGTTCATCATTTAGAGATGTCAAAATTACCTTTTCACATATACAAATTGGAAGAAATTAATGCTTTATTTCCATATAAGAAACAAAGATTAACAAAATTAGCCTATTTCAATGACAGAGTAAAAACAATTACATAAATGTGAATGAAGACTAAATTGACTATAACTACAAAAATGTAATAGTACAAATAGTCAATCACTGTTGCATTTGGAGTTGTAATGTGATTGTGTCTTCATTATTGTCTTTTTCTTTTATAATAGATTAAAATTTGTATTAAAGCATTGTTTTTACTTTATCTCATCTGAACCTCTCTATCCTTGGACTGCAGACGTTGCAAAAACTTTGTCTAAGAACAGCTCTAGATTGTTATGCTTTAGCTTCACATCAGAGCATTTTGGTTTGATAGATATTTATGGTATAGCTATTATATTTGAGAACAAAAATTATTTGACATAATTTACTTTTCCTTATATATAATTATAGCAAAACAAATAGATTACAGAATAACATGTCTGGTTATTTTACTTTGATTGAAATGCTAAGGAACAAATCATGTCTTCAGATATGTAGCCAGAGCTTTTCAGATCACAAGACACATATCCATATCCAAGGCAGAATTTTCCTATTCATTTTACAATAATGTCAAGTTTTTTCACCAAGTTTTCAAAAAAAAAAAAAAAATTACATTAATACAGTCAGGTTTAAAATACTAAACTAAAATTTCTATAAAGATTTTTCTTTATCATATGTAAGAATTAAATTTTTAAATGGTCTCACCTGCAGAACTTTAAATAACAGATTGTGTTGTTATGCGATTTCCAGACTATAGCTCATGCATTTGTTCGATACTCATAAAAAAGCTAGAATCTAAGTGTGTTAGATTGAGACAGAATGGTTAATAAATTAACCTCTATTTAATAGAGGGTTTTTTTCCATTTGCAGAGCTGAAAGAAATGGCTACAACTGCAAGCCACTTAAGGATCACGACAATCAAACACGTGAGCTGTCACCAGATCTCCTGAAGCAAGAGAAGGAATTCCTGAGAAATTTGCCTTGTAGTGATTAAAATACAATGTTTGTAGACAATTACTTGCTCAGTGAAAAGGTAGATTTTCTGGTGATAGAGCTTGACACACATCTTTTGCCAGTGATTATGAACCGGCAGCATATGGTCAGGTACATTCACTTTGTATTCACTTGCAGCAACGAATGAAAAATTAATTTTGAAATTGAAAGACCTGCAATTGACAGCTTTCTAATAATGGATGATGTGGTTACACCAATTTCTCTGAAAAAAAATTCTTAAATTCCAGACTTCTTCTCCTTTGTGTCTTTATGTTTACTTCCAAAATTATTTTTGTCTCTATTTAAAATTTACTGAAATATTTCTGTTCTCAGTGTCACTCTGTATGTTGCCAAAATGATTCTGATCTTGTTCACCGAAGTTGTGTTTTTCTGCTTAAAGTTAGTATAAATTGTATTTTATCATACCGGAACTTACACGGGGTAACTGAGAGCAATGTATTTTGAGTGAAGATACTTAGTATACTTAGCAAAACTACGTAGATAACTTTGTTCCCTAATTTTACAAAACAGTTGTTAACCACCAAAGCTATTCTGTTTTCATGATTTCTTCATGTTTTTCCAAAAATCCCTTTTAATATTTCCACTTACTTCTTATTTCAGTTTTATCTGTCTCTGTGAAGAGAACAGTGAATATAAGGATCTTATTGTCTTCAATTGTCTTGAAAAGTCATAGCTGTTACAGGTGCTATTGGTGGCCTAGGTAAGACCTAGGAAGTTTATTCTTTTTGTCATTGACTCTCCCTTTGACTATGATAGCTTTACATGTTGAATTGAAAATGAATAAACAAACATGAATGCTGTCTATACTTCAACAATAATGGATAGTTGTTACGTTCAGGTACTGGAAAATGAAGAATTTTCCTAACATGAATATACCTAATCAGGTAAGATTAATAACATAAATTTTTATGCTCAGAAGTCAAGGTAACGCAGTAGCATCAGTGTCTCCTGCCCCAGGCTCCCTAGACAGCTGCTGAAGAGTTATGCTATCACTGGAAGATGCGAGGAAAGGCAGCAGCACATTAAGAATCTGTTCTTCAGAAAAGGGTAGGGAGGCTACACTGGACAGCAATCTAGAGCCTGAGTTGATATGATACTGTTGCAGAGAAGGGAAAACACCTCCCCAGAAAGCCCAATCCTCTGCTCTAGGAAGCATTGGTAATGTTTGAGCTGGAGTGCTTTGTCCTGTTCAGCCAGTGAGAATGGTCAGAGCTCTGAGAAATGTCAAGTGCGAAGAGAGGGATTTGTTTAGTTTGGAGCAGAAAGGAATACATAAATACAGTTTCCTGAAACCAGAAATCTCCAGAAATCCATCATTACTATGCTATTTTGGCCCTAGTTTCAATTTTTTCTCTGTGTTTTAGTATGTCCTAATGGATGTAAAGCATACTTACCTATATAGTAGCTTACTGGTAAGACCAAAGATTTTTTATATGTGCACATATCTGTGAATGTATTCCTGTCACTTGCCACTTGAAAAAATATTCCTTTGTGTCAACTCATCGAAAAGTGAGGCCACTGTACTTTATTTATTCAGAGATCTTAGTCCCCTACTTTTCTGAATGTAAACAACTCCAAATACCATACAGTTGAAAACTGAAGCTAGAAGTAAAGATTAAAATTGTTAAAAATATTTTGGCTGTGCACTGGAAATTAGACAGTTGTTATGAATGTGAATGTGGGAAGACAAGGAGAGAAGGAGAGAATACATGAGGTTCAGCAGTGTTCTGATAAGAAAGTGATTGTGTAGGTGGACTTCCAAAGACTTGTCTGAATAATACGTGTGCAGTGGGCTCCTGATTGGAATGACAGAATTCAGTTCAGTGTCTATCATGAGAAGAGTAAGGCAAAAATAATAAGAGGAGAAAAAAAAAGAAAAAGGCTTCTTTCATTAATCAACTCATTAAACAAGAGGAACTGTTCTACAACGAGCTGTCAGTGAGACCTAGGGAGAGAACTGGAAATAGTTTTATTAGAGAAAACTGATAGCTTAAAATGAAACACAGCACACTGGGCATTTTTTCACTAAAATGTAGTGGCCAGATTTTAGTGGGGACTAGTAATAAGACATTTTTTTTAGTGCTGTAGTGTTGCATAAAACAGTTATGATATGGCAGATTATTTAAGAAAGTAACTGGTAGAATTAAATAGGAGGTGATTTGGTCACTACTTAAGTCTACCCTTTACACTCTTGAGAAGCTAGAGGTGAAGGTATGTATGCTCCCTTATATGTGGCTGTTCCGAGATCTGAGTTACTCTGCTGGGATATCTATGCAGTCTTAGAGACAAAGACTGGAAGTATCTTAAGTGTCTTAAGAGTACTCTATAAAACTGAAAATGTGATATAATTAAATATATATATATGTAGTGTATATATTGAGTCTTATAAAAGTTATTCACATGAAAACCAGCATATTTTTGGTAATTGAAAATGCATAAAGATTTTTTATTACAAAGACTAACAACAAATTTTTTTCAATTATGTTTTCTTTCTTTTTTTTTTTTTTAAATTTTGTGTTGATAGAATATACTATATGATTTGAATTGATCTTTATGACTAAAGAGGTATGATTATAGGTTTTGGGTTCTATCTGGTGTACAAGCAAATTGCTATTCCAGTATCTAAGTTTCATGAGCAATGTTAAATGTATGGGGATAAAAAGGTTTTTTCAATGGAACTAACAAATATGGAAAACACAGCTTTGATTTAGATGGAGTGGAATTACAAATACTGGAAGGTACTGAAGGGCTGCATTTTACTTAAGGTAGAAGCAGACTGTGAGATAAAATACTGGCGCATCTTACCATCACAGAAAATTTCTTTTGTGGGGTACATTCATTTGATCTGGGCAACTTTTTCAGGTGTATTAATGAGGTAACTGCAGCAGTGAAACGTTTGTGTCTACATCTTCCCAGACGAAGATTTCTCTTTTATGTCATGCTGGAACTTCGTGTATTATATTTTATGTATCATTCTTATTTAGAAAAAAGTTTCACATGCAAGCATAGAAAAGCACTATTTTTCACCCGTAAAATCCCATTTCAGAGTGCTCATTACTTAAATCACCAAATTAACACTTTTTTGTAGGACACTTGGTGATACGATGCTTTGACCAAAGTAGCTAAACTTGTCTGTTTTTTGCCTATTGTATATTTAAGTCATATAAATTGTTCTTTACTCAGCACAAACAGTGGACTATTTAGTGAGCACATATGGCTCTGTCATTAAATTTAGTTTATTTTTTGTTTTGTTAGCAGTTTTACACAGGCAGAACAGAGAAGTTCTACCTAATTCTGACATTTATGAATTTTTCAGTCTTTCCTTTTCCTTCACCTCACATATAAATGCTACCATCTACTTGTCCTATGTGAAAATTAATACGAGTGTTCAGAAAGCATGAACTTTCCTTCATACTAGAAATAGTCTACACTCTTCTACAAGCTGCATCCTTATCCTGCTGCGTCCAGACTCCCAGACCACGGGCAGACATGAGCTATTTCAACATACTCAACTCAGAACACCAAGAAAAAGAATTCAAGGATGTCACACTGCATTCACACAGAGAGTTACATCACACTTATCAGAACATATTTTTTTCACTCTGCTTTAACCTTCTCAGGCTCAAGCTGCGTGGCCACCATACCTACCAGTCTGCAGCTCTCAGTGCTGTGGACAAGGAGGGTGTTGGGCGTAGAGCTTTAGGAATGCATAGAGCCGTGAGGTCTCTGTAAACCACAGAAAACACAAAGAAAAAGTTACAAAGGAGGATCACATGGAGTGAGCCTTACATTTAGTAGGACTTCTTTGTCATCAGCTTAGTGCCAGGCACTCTGTATGACGCTGGCTCAAAGCCATGTGTGTTGCGTATCGCACATAACAGTTCATCATCCTAATCCTCGTTGTCCTAGCTGAGAGAGTAGCAGTCAATGGAGAGGTAATTGTAGTGCAATTCTGATGTGTTTTAAACCATTATTGAATCCTTCTACCCGTAGCTGTAGCACTGCTCTGCCAATCAATCTGTAGGATATTGTCACTGTGATAAACCTTATTGGACAGCTGTCTCTCAGTAAGAAAGTGTTTCTTGAAAGTAGACAATCTTTTTTTACAAAAGAAAAACTTCCCGAATGTAAACCTTTGCTGTTCAGCAATACAAAACAGAACAGACTGGTGGAAAAGGGGTTTCTTTCTAAAGTTTGACTTCTGATAAAAAAACTTGCCACTTGGACTGTAAGGAACCTGGAAAATGAATTTTTACAATTCGTTGTTTCACAGTTTCTTATTTTCTGCTCTTCTAATGAAGACATATATATAGCCCCACTTTGTTGTTTTTTTTTTTTTTTTTAATATCTTGTCAAGTGAAGGTACCAGATAAACACTTTGCTAAGTATTAATAAAATCAAATCTTATTTATATTGGAAGTGGAACAAACCTTTATTGGTTCAGTTTTGGCCGATATTTGGTTTACTTCTGTAAAACAGAACACTGGCATGGCAAATACAAGAAAAATATTCACCTGTTCCACGTACACAGGAAAAAAGTATATGGAGTTCAATGCATGTTGATATAAATTATGCTAATTCATCCTTGAGCGGGATAATTTGTTTATGTGACCATGTTTTCAAAACTTCAGTTGATGTAGCATCCAAAGATGCATAAATATACTATTATGTACTGCAGATGTCCCTTGTTTCTGACAGTGGTGTAAAAACTAACAAATAGCAATTATTGAAGCAGATGTATTTTATGAATACAATGTAGGCCCTCAATTTTGAAACCATAATGAAATCCTCAGTAGTTTCGCAGTGTTTTCCTAATCTTCTTCTTTTGACAGCTACATGGTAGGAAATGCTAAATTCTATACCATGGTTACTAATTACACATCAGAAGCTCAGCATCACACATATTATTTTAGGCTTTGCTTTGCAGGGGACACCTGTTTGGAAACAGGCTAAACTATAAAAATTTAAATACTCACAGAGATGAGGAAATCAGTTTCAAAGATAATTCATGTTTGAATAAGATAGTGTACAACATTCAGACACCATTATTAGAAAACCCTCTAAGGCTTAAGGACATACAGGAAAGACAGAACTTAATTGGCATGCAAGTTGGACTGAATAGTAAGTGAAATATATAAATCCATCCTTACTAATCCACTTTGCTAATTTACCCTCGAGTCTAAGGCCTTAAATTGATGTAAAAAAATATAGGTATAATCAGTAAAGTATCAATATACATATTTAACACTAAGAACGAGTTCTTAGCTTTGAAGCAACCTTAGCATAAATGTCTCCAGTAAGCATTTATTTATATTTGGGAAGACAGTTCCTCTGCTAATTAGAATCCAATAGATTGGTAAAAGTGTAGCTATCAAACATTAGTATAGCACTTGCAAATGACAAGTTTGGCTGCCATGTGATCAGTTCAAAGTTACATAAAAAGTAAATGTAACAGTAAATGTAATAGTAAATGTCCTCAGGGTTCTACTCAATTTTTTTTGTATTTATGTACTTGTGTTTTCCATGACAGAGTCTTTAAAAGTTGAGGACCATGTATTAAACAGTGGAAGGTCATAGAAACCAGGAACCAGAAATAAACATAGAAACCATAGTAACCAGTGGTGTCCCCCAGGGGTCAATACTTGGTCCAGTCCTGTTCAACATATTCATCAGTGACCTGGATGAGGGGACAGAGTATATCCTTAGCAAGTTTGCTGATGATACCAAACTGGGAGGGGTGGCTTACACCTCAGAGGGCCATGCTGCCATCCAGTGAGACCTGGACAGGCTGGAGAGCTGGGCAAGGAAGAACCTCATGAGGTTCAACAGGGAAAAGTGTAGGGTCCTGCACCTGGGGAAGAAGAATGTTAGGCACCAATACAGGTTAGGCGTGGACCTGCTGGAGACAAGTTCCGAAGAGAAAGATCTGGGGGTCCTGGTAGACAGCAAAATGACAATGAGCAAGCAGTGTGCTCTTGTGGCCAGGAAGGCCAATGGAATCCTGGGCTGCATAGGGAAGAGTGTGGCTAGTAGGTCGAGGGAAGTCATTCTCCCCCTCTACTCTGCACTGGTGAGGCCACAACTGGAATACTGCATCCAGTTCTGGGCTCTCCAATTCAAGAGGGACAGGGAACTACTGGAAAGAGTCCAGCGAAGGGCAACGAGGATGATTCAAGGATTGGAGCATCTCCCTTATGAAGAAAGGCTGAGAGACCTGGGACTCTTTAGCCTGGAGAGGAGAAGGCTTATCAATGCTTATAAGTATCTAAAGGGTGGGTTGAAGGAGGAGGGAGCCAGACCCTTTTCAGTGGTTGCCAGTGAGAGGACGAGGGGCAACGGGCACAAATTGGAACATAGGAGGTTCCACTCAAATATGAGAAAAAACTTCTTCACGGTGAGGGTGACAGAGCCCTGGAACAGGCTGCCCAGGGAGGTTGTGGAGTCCTCTTCTTTGGAGATTTTCAAGACCCGCCTGGATGCAGTCCTGAGTAACATGCTCTAACATGCTCTAGGCAATCCTGCTTCAGCAGGGGAGTTGGACTAGATGATCTCTATGGTCCCTTCCAACTCTAAAAAAAAAAATCAGTGAAAATTCAGTGAAATTCAGAAAGCAGGGGTTTGCCTGATCATCCTTCAATGTATTAGTATTTGGAAAAAGTCAGCACAATATATGGTATGTACTGAATATAAACCAATTAACTATTAGTATCTCGGTCTCATTCAACACATTAATATGGGATCTGCTCATTTAAAACATTAATCTGCTCCTTAATCCTGGATTGTTAGATTATGTCTTTTTTTGTGTGTGCCTAGTTTAGGTCTAACTTCACTTTCTTGCTATGTACATACCTTGTGCTTTCATATACTTGCAGTGAAAAATTTCAGCAAAGCTCCAAGATTCATCAAAAAAAAAAGAAAAGAAAAAAGTATAGTATGAGGTGCTATCATAGACAGGAAACAGACTGATATCTGCTCCTCATTTCCCATCATTCACATATAGGAAGGCAGCATACATGTGGAGGACAATAACATGTTAGAACTGAAACCCAAGCATGCTGTGTTACAGACTGCAGTTGGTTCAGCATAGTTTAACAAGCACAGAATTCATATCTATGTATATGCAGAGGATTTTCTGAGGCAGAGCATGGTCTAGTGGTAAATGCAATGCAGCTATGGAATGTAGTAATGATAGTGTTTGCAAATAACTTTCCTATAAGGGATAGATCCATACTGTGTTTTGCAAGGTCCGTAAAGAGAAAAGATGACTCAGTTCCAATAGCTATTAAGGTTCCAGATGCAGTTACATTTCATGGTTATACAGTGAACATGCCAAACATATCTATATATATGTATATACACACATATGGGGGTCTGGGGAGGCCCTAGGGTTACTGGGTAGGGACAGTCAGGCCTGGTGGTGCCCTCTGGGCCATGCCAGCATGTCTGTCTGTATATCTTAAAAAAACATTAAGTGTAAGACTTAATTTTAGATTGCAAGACAGTTGAGTAATTCGATCTGAAATTATATATAAATTTTTTTATGTTCTAGTAGTTCTTGCTTGGTTTTAGGTGTATTGTAAAACATCACTTTCCTGACCAAAGTAGAACTGAATTATTCTTGAAGGGTGATTTAACCTTGAAATTATTTTTTCTCCTAAGAGAGTGAGTAGAAGGACTTGAACTGGTAATGTAATACACAAAAAGTGAATATTGTTAAATTTTCAGTGGGGAGCATCCTGAATCTAGTGCAGGTCTGAATGTTGACTTTAGAGAGAGAAAACCCAGGCATTCCTTTTCATTTCCCAATACCAGCACTGATAACAGCTAAAGGAAGATTTGCAAGGAAACGAGATACCTGTGACCTGTTTACACCGCTTTTTGAGAAAGAAAGAAATAGGGCAGGAAAGTTTTTTTTGTTCCCTTCCCTTTTTCTCACACTGGGCAGCACCACCAAACTAGTAAATGAGTGGTAATGAAGTATGATGAGGCAGATTTTGCTACTGCTTGTTCCCTCAGAGAGGAAAAGGAAATGGGGACAGAACTGAGTCTCTCAATCTTCTCATCCCAAGATTGTGAAATTATGTCCAATGTTGTAATAATAATATATAAAAAAGTTTATAATCTGCATTTTAGCATTTGGTTATATAATGGCTGTATAACTAGAGGGAGCTTCCTGAGCTCCCTCTGGCCCCGTGTTTTTATGAGCTTGTGATCTTAAAATGAATTACCGGGTTTTATTGCCTTTGACCCAGCTAGGACACATTGATCTTTGGAGATTTATGCAACATGGGTATTTCATCCTAAATTTTCAGGTGAGGTAGATCATTGTTTGGATCCACTTTCTTCATCAATTAATTTATTTTCCTTCACAGGTCACCCAGAGGTTTATTTTTTGTCTTAGGTAGTTATGATTTGTATTCATAGAGAAGTATAAATAAACTTTATCCCTAAAATATTAGAGGTAATCACAGCTGTTTTCAACAACTGGTGAATACAGAAGCAATCAGGTTGTTTTATGATACTTCCCATAGGAACACCAAATGGTGATTTATGAATGTCATTAATATAATATGCAAATGATCTGTTTGGCTTTTGCTCCTCTATTTGGGCTAACCTAGTCAATCAATCAGATGTTACTAATGAGAAAGTTGATGAAAGCTTATCCAGCTGCTGAGAAGGTCAATGAAATGATAGACCCCTCTCTCTTTTCACTTGCCCTACATCTAGAATACTGTATGTAGTAATGTTCTGACTAATTAACTGAAGTAATCTCTGTATTCGTAAGGGAATATGAAGCAAGTTTTATAACTAAAACCTTTCCTAAAAAATACATTTATCATAATATCAGCTATTCATAGAGGATTTAAGTTTACTATATTTGTATTATTAAGGAGTTTTCAAAATAAAATAAAGATAAATTGTGAACACTTCTTATGATGAGAAAATGCATTTTATCATAAAGGCTGCTTTCTAGAAAAAAATCGAAATATCAGACAGTCCCTTCAAGGTGGAGTTTTTTGCTTTTCAGTCATCTTCTTCAATTATTCACGGTTTTCTCTGAATATTTTTTTCCAATCACTTTTTTCAAAAGAACAGAAGTGAAATTTAAGTTCACCCTTCTGATTTTTTTTTTTTTTTTTTTTTTTTTAATCTTTGTGTAAGAGAATGCTCACAGAAGGGATCAAATATCTCAAAAAGAATGGCTGGTTGCTGTCTGGATAGTAATAGAAATCTCTGTTGCACAAAAGACTATCTTATTTTATGATTTCTGCATCTTCAATATCATTTTGTGCTTACAATTATGTACAATTTGGTCAATTCTGAACCACCTGAGATTCTCTGTGACAGTCCGAGTTTCCACTGAGGATATCAAGACGTATATTTCAACATACAAATTGGTTTATGCACAGCAGAAGCTGCCTGGGGAAATTTCCAGATCTTTCCAAAATTCCCAACTGGAGAGTTCCTGCAACAATTAGTCATATATTTTGTTGTGAAGAAGGCTGGGAGGGAAGTTGATCACTTTGTCTCAAGTGGATCCCTTGTCTTAAGCCAGTGCATTATATTTATGCAGTGTCTATGCTGAGACCATCTGTGGACTTCCTGGACCAGGGAAATAATGATTCAGTGCACTGGGTGTGTACACAGGCCCTGCCCTGATACCCAATTACACCACAATTATAACCATAAGGCAAATCTGAATTTGAACCTTATTTTTCCTTTATGACTTAAATTCCGAAATTCTTGTCACTATATGCTTTTCACTTAAATTTGTGGCTTGGCACAAAAAATCCTTAAGGGAGAAATTACAAAACAACACTATAAGCTTTACTTAGAATAATTGGGAAAAGTAAGTAGTTTTAAACATTGAAACTGAGAAAAAAATGTCACACAAAAAAAATTAGATTTGATCAGTGTTTCTTTGCAATAAGAATGTAGCTGGGAATGAAGGAGACTTCTGAGCTTTGAATAGCAATAGAACTTTATACTAAAAATTTGTCTTAGATCATTGCATTACACAGAAATATCAACAAATGATGAATGCCTTTTAGAAGCTTTTGTTCCAGGAAAACTTGAATATTATGACTTCAGTCAAAGGTAGATGGCTTAAGAATAGCTCAACTGAGGAGAGAACTAAGCCAAGAAAATCTGTGTAGGCCTGGAAGCTTCATTTTTTTTATTAAATATCATTGCTGTGAAATAATTTAATATTTTTAATATTAGATTTCTTAGTGGCTTTTTGTAGGAGAACTGCTTCTCCTAAGGGCCTGAACCTTTGGACTGAAGTATGCCTCCTTGTCTGCATAGCTTCTCCAAATTTAACTTAACTTCTGTAAGGAATTTCTGGAACAAACTCAGCCTTTACTGTTCAAGGAAAATACAGAAACAGTGATAATATTTTCTATGAAAGCTATGAAAGCAGTCATCTACTGTTCAGCACAATACAGCTGTCGTGGTTTAACCCTAGTAGGCAGCTAAGCATCATGCAGCCACTCACTCACTGTCTCCCCCAGCGGGATGGAAGAGAGAATCAGAAGGGTTTAGAGAGAAAACTCATGGATTGAAATAAAGACAGTTTAATAATTAAAAAAAAATCTGAAAACCAAGAACCACAAAAAATATAAAGAGGAAAATAAACAAAACCAAGAAAAAACAAGTGATGCAAAACCCGTCAATTGCTCGACCAAATGACTGATGCCCAACAAATCCCTGAACAACAGCAGCCCCAGCCAACTTCTCTCACCTGCCAGTTTTATTGCTGAGCATGACGTCATATGGTATGAGATATCCCTTTTGTCAGTTAGGGTCAACCGGTCTAGCTGTCCCCCCTCCCAGCTCCTTGTGCATTGCCAGTAGTGTGCTCACTGGTGGGGCAGAATGAAAAGCAGAAAAGACCTTGAGCCTTTGTAAGCACTGCTCAGCAATAACTAAAAGATTCCTGTGTTATCAATTGACATTGTTTTGGTCACAAATCCAAAACATAGCTCATACAGTCTACTATGAAGAAAATTATACCAGCCAAAACCAGTACAGAATCTTATAAAAATCCTTATCAAGTTAAGTTTAAGACGAGGGGGCACTTCAGTAAGAGAGCTGACTCAGCATGACTCCTGGCATCCATCTTGTCTCCACATCTTACGTTCAGCTGCAGTAAAACCTTTCTAAAATACATGCAATCTTGGTAGCCTTTTTCTCCAAGCCCTTTTACTCACATTTTTGAAAAGTGGGTAGGCATTCCAGTTTTTATTGTACCTTTCAAATTACTATGAGAGTCCAATTCCAAATGGCTTGTTTTGCACAAACCATTGTATTATTTCCTCACAAACAAAAGATTCACCCATTCAGCATTAGTGGGGCCATAAAAATGGGACTCTTCTGTGGATGTAGAGTTATAGCCCATTGCTATCCATAGATAGATAACAATAAATGCATCACAAAGTTCCCACATTGTCCAAGACACCCAATTATTTCTGGACTAAATATTGTGAACTTATACACTAGTAGATTACAGGGCAGTATCAGATCCACTCTTTAAAGTAAGAAAAACTTGGTTTAAAGTCCATTGAAGTAACTTCAAAATAAGCTCCTTATATAACGATGGCCCTTATGTTGTGTAACAAAAAGAATGGATGAAGGTATGATTACTTATTTTATGACCATTACTATTTATTTGATTTATTAAGTGACTTATCATGAAAAATATTCATTTTTAGTTTTCACAACGCTTTAAAAAATAATCTAAATGCTGATTTTCTTTCAAATATCTAAATTTTAGGCATATTTGAAATACTAGAACACTTACTATCAATACAAACAACAGAGTTTTCTGTCATAATAGAAATGGAAAATAAATTGATTGTAATAACATCATTACAGAGATAACCTGTTTTTGCTGTCAGGCATAAAAGCCTGTTTCTGTTTTCACAGTTCTTTTTTTTTTTTTTTTTTTTGTGTGTGTGTGTATATGTGTGTGTGTGCACGCACTAGTTTCCTTCTGAATTCCTGCTGTTCCTTAATACTTTTGCTATTTTTTGGGGGAAAAGGGGACCGATACACCAGCCTGCTCTCCCCAGGCTGGTAACATTGACAAGGGCTGATTCTAGGAGCTGTCCTCAGAGCTGTGGGGCTGATATTCCCTCTCTCTTCTGCTCTAATGTTACCTATTCCACGAAAACAGCCAAAAAAAGATTTACCTTAAAAAGCCTGAATATCTTGTGTAATGATGAATGGCTTCTTGGCTGACACTGTCTGCCAATAGATGATGAGTGCTGCCCTCACAAGTAGGTGCCACTGCTGAAATCTTCAGGTAACATGAAAATAGCTCTCAGCAATTCAAAAAATAATTGTCACTTCCTTCCTCTTCACAAAAAAAGCAGAAGGTAAAATAAAAGCCTCATAAGGAAAAAGGAAAAAATAGTGATGGGCTGATTTAACAAGTAACAAAATGTAGTAATAATATTTTCATTGAGATTGATTTCACGTCCAATTAATTCAAGGTCAATTTTCAGAAATCTGTTTTGGATAAAATCAACATTTATAGGAAAAAGTCTGAGATATTCTGCCTTCCATTAAAGTGAGTGGTTCTAAGTTTACTCTCTGTTGACAAATCATGGTTATATTGATGTGTCATGCCATGTAATTGACAGTGAAATAATAATGTCACATGATTTTATAGAAAGCATAATTGAAAGATGTGTAACTGGCTTACAGCACTGCAACTGAGCTCAAACTGAGGTGTTTGGTGAAAGTCTAGTCCAGACGGCAAACTCATTTCCAAGGAGAGTGAAAAGTCGCTGAATGCTTTTTTTCCAACATATTTATAATTAGTCTGGCAAGACATATTTCTTCTGCTAGTCGTATTTTTAAAGGTATATACTTACTTAAGCAATGGAAAATTGAAGGACTATGGCTACTGGAACAAATTTCTTTGTGAGATCTTTCACCTAAAAATTTTTATTAGATTCTGTTATCTGTTATTTTTTGGCATGTTATGAAACACTCAAGTTAAATATAGAAGCTAGCTCTTTGAAATGTCAAAAATCCATATCCTTGGAGAGAGAGGAATGGGACATTTGCTGTGTGACCATGAGCAGTTTTAGACACCAACAGGGAACACGCACCATGGAGACAGCATGTATATGCAGCTGCACATGCAGCAGGGGAGGCAGCTTGGGCCATCATGCATTTCAATGCTGTCACCATGCTGGGTAGAACCACATAAGCAGTGCCTGACAGAGCACAATACTTGGCTGTGGCAAGCAGCCTGGAAAGTGAGTCTTCTGATTGCGAGTGAGTCTGCTGGACATCCATATGGGGCTTCACATATTCTTAAAGTCCTTCCAACCTTCTTCCACTACAAAAAGGGTGCCTTTCATCCCAGCCAGACAAGCCTTTTAACTTGCATATTTTCTCAAAATTCATAAACTCTGATGGCAAAAATAGAATTTATTGGACTTACACGGGTCTCAATCACATGAAGTAGAAATCACAAAATCTTCCAAATCTCTCACATTTTTATTAATTTCAGGCCATCCTCTCAGCCCCAGTGATGTGGAATCCCCAAGGCAGCAGACTTCATAGAATCATAGAATATTTTATGTTGGAAAGGACATTAAAAATCACCTAGTTCCAGGTCCCCTGCCATGGGCGAGGACACCTTCCACTAGACCAGGTTGTTCAAATGATGGTTTAATGTTATCTTTTACCAAAACACCCTCAGAATAGGCTTGATCTTTTACAGCGTCAAAATGGTGGGAAAATTTGCAAATTGTGGGTTACTCATTTGTTGAAAGGCTGGTTGCTCCACTAGCAGATACTTCATTCTGAACTTTTATAAAGGTTATAATTTCAAACTCATTTATTGATTCCAGTGTGACTTTGTGGTGAGTTAACTTTGGCTGGACTGCAGGTTCCCACCAAGACGCTCTATCACTCCCATCCTCAGTGAGAGGGAGAGCGGAGGGGTGGGGGGGGAGAATAAGGTGGAAAAAACCCTCGTGGGGCAAGATAAAGGCAGTTTAATAAAGCAAATGTGAAAGCTATGCACGGAAACAAAGGAAAAGATGTATTCTCTACTTCTTATCAGAAAGCTATGTCCAGCCATTTCCTGGGAAGAAGAGCTTCAGTATGTGTAGCAGTTGCTCCAGAAGACAAATGTCATAAATAAAGAATGCCCCTCCTTCTTCCTCCTTTCTATTAGCTTTTATGGCTGAACAGACATCATATGGTACGGAATATCCCTTTTGTCAGTTTGGGTCAGCTGTCCTGTCTATATCTTCTCCCAAGATCTTGCTCACCCCCAGCCTACTGGTGAGGGGCAGTTGTTGATGTTCCTCTTCTAGTCAGCTGAAAGACCCCTATATGCCTCAGTAGAGGTTTGATCAGTAAGTCAAGTCCCATTTCAGTAAACCAGCATTATTATTATTTAAATTACATAATGCATGCTATTGATATTAATATAATTTTTGTTTATGTTTAATATTAAACACTTGAATCTGGTCTTTTGAATTGAGTCTAGCATAGTCAAGATATCTAAGTCTTGTAAGTCTATCATTTTTGATTTATAAAGCATTTGGTGTAGCAACAAAAGCACCCATAAAAAAATCCAACCTGAAACTGGCACACCTGAGAGGTCATGACTGAGAGAAGAAAAAGTGTTTTTGTATAAATAGCTTAATAATCTTACATCAGATAAAATTTTATCTATGTCTTCTTTCATCTAGAAAGAGAAATCTTGAATCAACCCAGGCACGCTAATGGATAGTGATAGTGAAATGGAAAAACACAGATCATACAATAGTTTCAAATGGTAAGGTCTTAGAAACACATTACTGTTTCTGAAAGGTTTGGCTCCATTACCCTTCCATTTAAAAGTAAGACCTACATTTTCTTCTGCTTAACTCACATAAACCTTTAACATGAATAAAGATACAGGGGCTTAAAGGAAGGACTTGGTTCTAGCTTTTATCCAGAAGTAACAAAGAGATAAATAATGAGACCTCTATTCATTGTGTTCACTCTGTTTCATCTAACAAGGAAATGAAAGCCTTGATGCAGAACAGCAAGTTCTTTTGAATGAGAGTGGTTTGCACAGGACTTGTTCATGGATAACCTGAGAAGATTTCCATGTTCTCATGTAGAAAATACACAGAGCAAAGCTGCATGTTAGACTGTTTCCCCATATTTTTCAATTAATTCCAAGGATAATCAACACTGTTTGATTTAAACACAATCAATACTTTAGGTCTATATTTTTACTGTAATATTTATAATAGTGATTTATATTTATGATGAAAAAGGTTCACTCCAAGGAAGGCCTTTGTATAGTACTATTTTGCTCAATTAAAATAGGTTTTCCCTATTATTCATGAAACATAACCAAAAGATTAGTTAAAATGTAATTAATTGTATCTACTTTGGTTATACAAAATTCTCCCATAATTCAGAGTTCTTCCCTGAAGTTAAATACCCCAAATTTATCACCCCAAATGGAAGTAAGCATGAAGAAAAGATAATTAATCTGAACTTGATGAACTTCATATCCTCCTACAAATTTGCATTTGCCTTCAACTCTGCCTAAACAGAGCACTTGATGAAAAGCAGATTGTGACCTGTAGTTATTACCCTATTACTAATAACCTTACTATTACTGTGCAATTTCCTGTCTATCTGGTGCAACTCTTATTTTTCTCCTGATACTTAACTCAGTAGAACTAGGACTGTCTTTTTATCCATCATATTACAGTCTTAGCCCTTACTTTAATTTTGTAAAATTATATTATTTTGTAAAATTATGTAAATTCAACTGGTGACCTGAATTTCAATTAATAATAAATAGAACTATTATCTCATCTTATATTGGTAAAAGAACCATAAATGCAGACTATCCACAAGCAAACAAACAAAACATGTCTCTGGGAAATAATTTTACTCAAGCAAATTGTCAAAAGTGAAGTGGGAATTTCAATAGGACTTAGATGGCTAGCCACTCTTTATGCTTTGACCATTTACCTCAATGAAGCTGATTTCTGCACCATTAAACAAGATGTCTTCAAGAGGAAAAATAATCAAAGCAGAACAGCAAAGGAAATTTAGAACTTGTTGGAAATAAGCATTAACTTTTCCTTCTGAATTTTCATCACTGCGGTCACATGCTAAGGCCTTCTTACAGTTTTTCTATCCTGACTTTGAGACGTGTATAAAGTAAGTAGATTATTTTCTGCCTTCCAAATAAGTATTCACGAAATGTGTTTTCCCCTTTATAATTCAATAGGGATGGGATGTGTACGCTCTTGGGGACAAAGAAGTAATTCTAAATAAGGTGGCTGATTATCCTTCTATGTTTTGTACATAACTAAATTGACCATAGCTAATTTCGTTTTCACATGGTTGGCAAGAGGGCAAGTGTTTTGAACCAATACGTTAAATGTTCCACTTCATAAATTGGAAACATGCCTAGTGCAGCTGATTGTGCCAGCTGGCTGATCTTCAGTACAGGGCGTGTGTTCACTCTTTGTCTCATGGCATTGAATTAGCCAACTGTCTGTTGTCCCCTTTTAAGGCAAAACTCATAAGAAGTATGATTCAAGGAGCTGATTTATTTCACCGATCTTTGTCTCAAAATAGACAGAAATCCCACACCAAAGGAAAAATTTCTGCCCTCAGTTACCCTGTAGGTTATCAGTACAATTAAAAACTGAATTATGAAGAAATAATCAAAGTTTTGGTGACCAAATTCATTTCTATTTCATTTCTACAAGTGAGAAATTGAATCTCCACATATGTCACAAATGAAAATTAGTACCATAATTTGAATCCTCAACTATTTATTTAATAATACGGAAATACAGGAAATTCTATTTAAACAACTTAGGAAAAAAACCCTTAAACTTTTTTTTTTTTTGTATTTATTTTATGGTGAGGGTGTCCAAATACTGGCATAGGTTTCTCAGGGAGGTTGCAGAGTCTCCATCCTTGGAGGTACTCAAAACTCAACTGGACATGATCCTGAGCAATCTGCTGTTGCTTGAGCAGAGATCTTGAATTGAGCAGACTCCAGGGGTACCTTCCAATCTCAACCATCCTGTGGTTCTGTGATATTAAGATTTCAGTAAGGAGAAAGGAAATTTATCAATTTTAATTGGCATTTGAACTATTTTTTTTTGTTACTTTTGTGGTTTTCTGTCTTAGAAAATGCTAGTAGTGGAAGTTTGAGCTGCACAGGGCAAGGTTTGTTTCCCTACAATAGGAGATTGCAATGCCTCATTTTTAGGTAGATTTTATTTGGCCTCCTGTGGACTATCTTCACAGCAGACTTGCTGTATATTGTTAATATGGTAGAATTTTAGTGAAAGAGAAATATAATTTTTTTGTTTATCTTTACAATTATTTGAGATCTACACTTTAAACTCACAATAGATATTCTGTAAAGAATTGAATTTACTAGGAAAATAAAATGCAGATTGCAATGAGTTTTTTAGTATTTTATTGACCAAAATTAAAGAAATGCCTTAAAGACTAGTATTCTTCATACTACTTAGTTTAGAGCTTTCCATGAATTCAATATACAAAGAATGGTGTGAGAAGACTGGCCTATTGGAGGTAGGCTAATCAAGTTCCCTAGAGGATTGCTTTGTATCTTAAGAAAAGCCACTTCTAATTGTATTTTCTCGGTATCAAAGTCTTCATACTGGCTAAAAGAAGTGTTTATGCCTGTACAGAAGTGACAAAAAGATAAGAATAAGGTGAGAAGACAGTGAGTGCTCAGGTATACATGAATAATAGTTATTGTGAGACTAAATGGCATCATCAGATGTGTACATGTATGTGGCACCAACTGTTAAAAAGCATGCTCTGATTAAGCGTTGTCAACCCAAGCTCTTACACAAATAGATGCTAAGGAGGCTGGAATCACTTGGCAATCCTGCCCTTGGTGCTAGCTAGCAATGACAGAATGAGTGCTCCAGCTGCTGGTACAGACGGTTTCTTAAAGGCATGAAGCTAGGGTCAGAGGTAGGATAGTTGACAGGGTTGCTTCTGTAATTATTCTGATTCACAAATGAGACTCTCCAATCATCACTGCAAGAGTGATGCAGCTTTTGATTCTGCATTGGCTCTGGTGAAAGATGCTTATGCTAGGGTGCAAGAATCCTTCTTCATAGCAGGCACCCTGTTGTTGCTACACATCACTAACATCATGCTACACATCATTAATGTAAAACCAACAATGCAAAAGTTTGTCAGCTTTACTATATTGAGGACCGGCAGAAGAAGGACACAATTTGTGAAGGTGTAAAGACTATGGGTCATGACTTGAAGCAGCTGCAGTGTGCCAGGATGCCTTCTGAGATATTTACTGGCAAACTGAATCACCCTTTGGCTTGGAGTTGGTCCTGAGTTGCGGCAAAAATTAGAGACTCATAAGTTTTTCCTGTTTGCCATCGCTTGCAGGTCATCCATGAGTCAGCTCTGGGGCCACAGTGTGTCATTCAGGAAATTAGGACATGCAGGGTCCTGGAAATGTGCATGGAACCACCTTACGGTGACTCCCTCTAACAAAAATTTCACTATGTTCTTTTGAGCATTGCAATCTAAACAATGTTGATATCATTTAAACAGTTTTAGTATGAAATTTCAGAGCTCATTTTTAAATATTCTTTAAAGTTGAGAAGGGATATACAAGAGGAATGTTTTAATAGTAATTTGTCCCCCTATTTTCAAGAGTAATTAGATTGTAGTTAGATTTTTTGAGTCTGATGATGAAATATCCCTTATTTCATGAAAATAATGAATTCATGCTTTTGAACTACAACAGCTTGCAGTAGAAAGGGAACATTAAGAATGTACTTCTGAAGTTTCCTGGGAAACTGCTCCATATGTTTCTTTCCTATGTTAACGGAGAAAGGACGATTGTTAGCAGCTAGCTTATATATCAGCTGATGATATATATTAGTGTTGATGCCAACACACCACATCATAAGATTTGACTGACTAGATGATTATCATGTTACTTATTTTTCTTGCTGCAGGTTTATTGGAGAGAGACAGAGGAAGAGAGATTCACTCTGAAGAATCATTACACCAGTTTTGAGGAGGAACATTAAACAATTTAAACCAGCACTGTCTTCTAGCAATTTAGTTGCTTCCCTGCTGCAATATCTCCCAGCACTTTCTAAATATTGTATGAGGCACTTAAAGGTGAGGACACAGCTGTTGTGAATATCCATATCCATGAATCATTATTAATGACATTGCTTACTGACAGAGTTCTCTGGGTGACTATTGCACCTGCCTCAAATGGGACTGACAATCCCTTTAAAAATGCATCAGTTCTTTTCACTCTTTACATTACGTAGGCTTATCAAACATTATTAACCCTGTTATTTCTTGGACAGACTGTAACAAATGCTCTAGCACTTTTTCTCTCTCCTGGGGCGGCTGCAAAATCCACTTTTGAAAAGACTGACTGAAACATATCTTTCAAATTAGAAGGCTAGGAAAGTAAGAAAGATAGCTGGGAATTTAGCTTGTCCTAAGCTTCAAAGTAATTACCTTTATAGCACCCTTTACAGTTGGTAATGCTCTATAATACCTTTACATTTACTTCCTGATATCCTCATAAGCTACACAGTGCTGTCATGGACTAGATTTCTCAAGGAAAGATGTCGTAAGATTGACACTAAGAACATAACTTGTCTCACCAAGCTTGTGAAAGCGAATAGAATCTGGATATTTTCCAGGAAAGACTTCCTGGGTGGATTATATAGAAGCTACCCAAGAAAATGGAAAAAAAATCATAAGGAATATTTCCCCTTTGCTACTAAGATTTCATTTCTTTGGAGATTTTCAGGCCTGATCTTATTAGATTATATAGAATAGAATAGAATAGAATAGAATAGAATAGAATAGAATAGAATAGAATAGAATAGAATATTTGGTGGTTTATTGTCTGCTGTCTAGACTAATGTTATGGCTGTCATAGGTCACAATACATTCATGTAACTCACTGCCATTTGTTTTTTCTTTAGGTTATTACACGTTTATGTACGTTTCCTCTTTTTTTTTTTTTATTCAAATAATTAAGCTGACATTTTATTGAACCCAATTAAGCTGTTGTTGCTTTTTTCTATTTCAAGTTCCAATTTATATTTGAAAGATTATGCTCCTTAAATTTTTATAGTGCTCAAAATGGGTTTTACCATGAAAATGATTTTCTGTAATACTGGGGAGTACAGAGAATTGATTTGATGCCAGAGAAATCATTGCAGGCAAAGCAAAAGATATTTGGGTTGATACTGAAGAAACTCCAATTATTTCATATTCCACCATTTTCAGTTTCTCTTAAATTCTTAAATAAATTAACATTTATCATGTTTAGAATCTGGTTCAGACTGTTAGACAGTTTAATGGTTAGGTATACACCACTTTTATATTTCAAAGTTATTCTGCCGTTTTTCAAATGTGATCTTTTATATTGGCTTGAGTAGCTTGCGATTTTACAAAGGATTGAACTCCTTTTCCAGATCTAGTAATTTCTTTTAAATTATTTTCTAGAGGAGAATGAAAGTTCTTAATGAAATTAGCTAATTGTTTGCATCATTGCAAAATGTGGTCCCAAGGGTTATTTACTGAGCAAGAAGAGTTTAACTCTCAGTCTCACACAGATGCTCTCTCATGGACATTTTAAGCTACATTAACCCAGTGGAACATAGCTTTCCTTGTCAGGAAGGACCTCAAAGAGTAAGTATTGATGACCACTATGTCAAAATCTTATGGGGAAATAAGGCATGATCTAATTAATGGCTAGGTCCTAGAATTACATACAAGGAAAAAAAGGATGAATGATTTGTAGAAACAGAGGAGCCTCTATATCACTTATTAAATATATGAAGTAGCTATTCAAAGCGAAATACTGAACTGAAAAGATGGATACATACTGAAATGTAGATAGTGGAACAGGAGGTTGATAGAAAGTACTTTGGCAGAGAAAGCATAAGGATCTAAGTATGGATATGAGTACCATGAGTACTCCATGTCCCTCATAATAGCCAGAAAAAAAAATATAAAAACCACAAAAACAAACAAACAAAAAAAAACCCGCCCAAGCTCCTGTTTTTCTATCAGTTTCCAAATAATTGCTCTCACAATCAAGGAGCTGGGTTCCTAAGAATATTATTTCCTTCTTCCCAGAAATTTCCTTGTCTTCTTTTCTAAAAGTACGAGAGAACTCTTTCAAAAAAAAAAGTAATTTTACTTTCCAGCTAAGCCTCTTCTAACTAAATGAACTCTCTGAAATTAGCGGCATATTTTTCAGACAGTAGTTTGCTTCCAGAGTGATAAAGCCTAATGTTTATAATTAATACCAAGGAATGGTATGCTGAGAGACTCCTGATGATACTTATTGCTAAAACAACCAAGGTCAGCTGACTTTGTTGTATGCCCCATCAGAGGATTGGAAGTAGAAGAGTGTAGGGGGGTCACACTTACAGGAAGGAGTGGACAGGACAGGTGACCCAAAACTGACCAACAGGGTATTTCACTCCATCTGCCCCATGTGCAGTATAAAAGCTGAGGGATCAAAGGGTCAGCCCTTTTTCTTCAATGGCTGGCATCTGAGGAGGACTTTGTTCGTCTGCCTTTGATCCTGATCTGTGCCTTCCTGAATCCAGTTCCTGAGTTCATCTCCCATCCATCACTGGGTCCAGCCTGGGACTTTCCTAGTGCTTGCTGGTGATGTAATCGTCATCCTGGGAGCTCAATATAGTTTTTTATATTATATATGTATTTCATTATTACCTTATTAATATTATTGTATTTTCTTTATCTTATTTCATTATTAATATTTCATTAAAATAAATTAGTTTCTTTTAAACTCATAAATCTCTGTCTCTTATTCTTCTCTCACTTGGGAGAGAAGTTAGAGAGCATCTGTCATTCATTTTAGTGGCCAGCCCAGCCCAAACCACAACAGTTGACAAACTATGTTTCTCATTTTTCTACCAGAGCAATATTTTTCTCAGAAAGTTGTATTTGCTTATTATCAAATAGAATTCCAAATTTTTCTAATGCTGTGATGTACAGACAAATAGTTTTAACTGAAAAAGTAAACACTCCTGCTATCAGTAGTTTTTCTCCTACAGAACGTGAACAAAATGTTCATCTTCTCATAAAAGGTATTTTTGATGCACTGAATGTTTCATTTATGAAAAAGCTTCTGCTATCTTTAAGATTTTTCATTTGAAATGGGATCAAGTCCACTGATTTCGCGGACGTTATATGCGGGGTATGTGCACGCAGATCAAACTGGAGACTTGCCGTGTTCTGACAGATTCCTATGCTGGATGATCCAAACCACATCTGTAGACTCCACAAGATCTGTGTAGTGTCATGCAAAGTTGAAGAAAAGAAAGTTATGTTTTAAGATGTTCTACAGATTTTCAGAAAAGGACATCCCAACTTATCAAAAGTTTTGGGAGCCAAGGAGTTTCCATAGGCATACAAGAAGCTTTTTGTTATGGATCTTGTCTTTCAGATGTTTTGGTATGTTACAGATATAAAGCAAGTTTACTTGCTGTGATTCCAGAAGTGGAGAATAAGGTTTATGATCCTGAGGCCCATGAGAACTGTAAAATCCTTCTCTATTGAGTTAAATGGGTGTATTTACAAATGTTGCCTGGACATGGTTTTCTTTTGTTTGCTTGTTTGTTTCTCTTGTTACATGCTTGTAGTTTCCCTCTTGTCCCCAAACATGCACACATGGTGGCACCACTGAAGATTATTAAAAAACCCCATTTTTTTTATAAGTGTATTATACAATCTCTCTGTTGTGACTGAGGACTGTGTTATGACCAAACAGGTTCTGGTTAATGCAGAGGTCCTAATTTATTCTATTGATTTGGAAATATAATAGAAATTAAAGACATTGGAAACTTTTTCTAGTTTTTGATTTTCAATCCTTTGCAGGTGAAAGATTATAAATCCAACTCAGAGTGCAAGGTTTCTTGAGAGCTGTAAAGTAAAATTATAACCTGCTCTGTGTACTATTTTCCCAAATAGCTAATGCATGCATGATTGCTTAATGGTTGGAACAAATTCAGATTTAATGCTTTGACCTTTTACCTGTAGCATAATTTAAAACACTTCATGAATTCCTATGGAAGGGAGCACCATCACTTTAGAAATCTTATCTTTGGGATTTTTCTAATCATTTGACTCTCTACTAGCATTTGTTTCCATATTTGTATTATCTGCGTGAAATTTAAGAAAATAACTCTCTGTATTAGAGGTGTCCATCTGGGAAAGCATGCAGCAGTATCTTGGGTAGACAATGAGAAGGGACTATAGGGAGAAGCGAGTGCAGCTACTGCTGGTGGTATAGGATGGAAAAGTCATTTCCGAGTCTTCCACTGCGACTTATGCTTGCCACACTTTCCAAGTGTCAAAAATTCTTCCTGCCTGTCTCAAATTACGACTTTTTCAAGTGGATTTTACGGAAAAGATCACGTTATAGTATGAAACTATGCAATTGATTGTGTTTTCCCATGTCTGCTGAGATGTTCTTCTGTAACTGTGGATGTCAGTTAGTGCAGGGCACCAGCTGCTTCAGAAAGCTGGAAACCCTCATGCCTGTGACCCTGAGCTCTCCAACTGGCAGCTCTTTCCAGAGCAGAGGTTTCTGAAACCACCAGGTCCCCGTCCCCAAGGCAACATACATACAGGGCCAAGCTCAGACCAGCAGACCTTGGGATACCGTGGACTGTGTAAACTGGCACGAAAACTGATGTCAGCCCATCTGAGCTTTTCCTGTTTATCAACAAAGACGGCAGCAATGAAACAGCCAAATTCTGCTGATCCGGTGTTTCCTGGTGAAAACCTGCTTGGTTCAAAAGTTCCCAACTAACTTACCTTCAGCTTTCCTAATGTCCTTCAGTTTTAGCCCAGTAATCTAGCCTGATGTCTCTATTTGTTTTGTGGACTGCCAAATTAAGTCAGGTTGGAATATGTTAGTATATTTTTATTAGGGACTGGAAACAGTCTAATAAACTTTTTCATGCTGTTTTTGCCCTAGTCTTATTTTAATCTAGATAACCTATATTCCTCCACTTCGTTCACTTCTATATAGATTATTTTCTTGAATGGTTATTCCTTTTTTTTTTTTTCCTTAGTTTACATTATCCACTAGTATTACCAGTCTTGGCAGTAATTTTTATCACTCTTTCCTGTATTACATTATGAAAGCTAAGTTTATAAATTACAAGACTTTTGCAGAACCGGGGGAAAAAAAGTGAACAGTATTTCCACAGGTTCCCACATCCCTGTCAGAGGTAATTGTTAATGTCACCATGTATACGGACTATCAATATTCCCTCCATTAGTAAATTGTTTACATGTTTTTGATGACTTTTAACACTTAGCCTGTGGTTACCGGTTGATTAATTTACTCCTCTTTCCACGAGGGGGCATGGTAAAGCTTGTGTATCCATCTCATAGCCTAATGTGTCAATAACAATGTCCAAATAACATAAACTTGTAAATTTTTTTCACATTTGTTTTTTATCACAACTTAGTTTACTTCTTCTTTTCTCCAGTTCAGGATTGTGGTCCTGTTTTTAAGAGAGAAAACTATTTTCTTTCAGAAATTATTATGATTCTGTGTATATGTAGAAAATATTTTCCATTCCTAAACTCTGTGGAATTCAGACTTTTGTGGTTTTGTGGGTCCTGTTATATTTGAAAGTGGAGCATATGACAACAACGTGTTGAACTTAAGTATATGATAACAGGCTGAACAACTGAGAATCAGAACATGAAGTGCAACCTTAATAACATTAATAATGATAACAAAAATAATAACAACATCTATTTTCTAATGGATGGGTACTTACACGGATTAATGTGAGTATGTATAAATATTTACATATCTCACTCTCACCCGTAACCACACATTTCAATTAAGACAGAATATTTAAGTATTAGAGAGTCTTTGTGTTGCATATGAAATATTTCTTTTATCTAATCAAGTATTTTCATTTTTCTTGGGTGACATTTCTCATTGCAAAGAGAGGAGCAATTCCCTAAGAATGTAAAAAGCTAGTTGCCCTTCCTAATCACAGAATCACAGAATGGTAGGGACTGAAAGGGACCTTTGGTGATCAACTAGTCCAACTCTTCTACCAAAACAGGTTTACCTGGAACAAGTTGCACAGGATCACATCCAGGCAGGTTTTGAATATCTCCAGAGAAGGAGACTCCACAACCTCTCTGGACAGCCTGTTCCAGTGCTCTGCCACCCTCAAACTAAAAAAGTTTTTCCTTGTGTTGAGATGGAATTTCCTGTGTTCCAGCTTGTGTCCTTTGCCCCTTGTCCTGTCACCAGGCGCTACTGAGAAAAGCACGACCCCATCCTCTTGATACCTGCTTTTTAGATATTGATAAGCATTGACAAGGTCTCTTCTCGGTCTTTTCTCCAGGCTAAACAGACCTGGGTCTCTCAGCCTTTCCTCATAAGAACGGTGCTCTTGTCCCTTGATCATCTTTGTAGCGCTCTGCTGGACTCTCTCCAGTAGTTCCCTGTCTTTCTTGAACTGGAGGGCCCAGAATTGGACACAGTACTTCAGATGTGGCCTCACAAGGGCAGAGTAGAGGAGAAGGATAACCTCCCTCAAACTGCTGTCCACACTCTTTTTAATGCACCCTGGGAGACCATTGGCCTTCTTGGCCACAAGGGCACATTGCTGCCTCATGGTCAATTTCTTGTCCACCAGGACTCCCAGGTCCCTCTTTGTAGACGTGCTTTCAAGCGGGTCATCTCAGCAGAGATACTTTTCCAGCATGCACATATACTGGTGCATGGGTTTATTCCTCCCTAGGTTCAACTTGCCTTTGTTGAATTAATTAAGTTTCTCTCCGCCCAACTCTCTAGCCTGTCCAGGTCTCACTGAATAGTGGCACAGCCTTCTGGTGTGTCAGCCACCCCTCCCAGTTTTGCATCATCAGCTAACTTGCTGAGGGTACACTTTTACGCCTCACCCAGGTCATTGATGAATTTTTGAACAAGACTGGACCCAGTACTGATCCCTTGCGAACACCCCTAGTTACTGGCCTCCAACCGGACTCTGCACTGCTGATCACAACCCTTTGAACTCTGCAACTCAGACAGTTCTCAATCCACCTCACTGTCCACTCATCTAACCCACACTTCCTAAGCTTATCCATAAGGATGTTATGGGAGACAGTGTCAAAAACCTTGCTGAAGTTGAGGTAGACAACATCCACTGCTCTCTCCTCATCTACCCAGTCATTCATTCCATCATAGAAGGCTATCAGGTTGATCAGCATGATTTTCCCTTTGTGAATCCATGTTGACCACTCCTGATACCCTTCTTTTCCTCCACATACTTAGAGATCACATCCAGAATGAGCTGTTCCATCACCTTTCCAGGAACGGAGCTGAGGCTGACTGGCCTGTAGTTTCCTGGGTCCTCCTCCTTGTCTTTTTTGAAGACTGAAGTGACATTGGCTTTCCTCCAGTCCTCAGATATCTCTCCTGTTCTCAGTGATCTTTCAAAGATGATGGAGAATGGCTTCGCAAGAACACCTGCTGGTTTCCTCAGCATTTGTGGGCGCATCCCATCGGGGCCCATAGATCTGTGGGCATCGAGTTTGCCTAAATGATCTCTAACCTGACCATCCTTGACCAAGGGAAAGTCTTCCTTTCTCCAGACTTTTTCTCTTACCTCCAAAGGTCTGGGATTCCTGGGGGTTGGCCTTAGCAGTAAAGATTGAAGCAAAGGCGGCATTCAGTAACTCTGATTTCTCTGTATTTTCTGTCACCAGGGCACCTACCTCATTCAGCAGCGGTCTCACATTTTCCCTAGTCTTTCTTTTGCTACTGATGTACTTGAAGAATCCCTCCTTGCTGTCCTTGACATCCCTTGCAAGATTTAATTCCAAGTGGGCCTTAGCCTACCTCGTTGCATCTCTGCATACTCTTACAACTTTTCTATATTCCTCCCAGGTGGCCAGTCCCTTTTTCCACATTCTGTAAACTTCTTTCATCTGAGTTTTTCCAGAAGCTCCTTGCTAATCTGAGCAGGTCTCCTTCCCCCTTTGCTGGATTTCTTACTCCTAAGGATGCACCAATCTTGAACTTGGAGGAAGTGGTGCTTGAATACTAACCAGCTTCCCCAACCTTTTAGAGCCCTAAACAATGGGATTCCTCCAAGTAGGTCTTTGAAGAAGCCAAAGTCTGCTCTCCTGAAGTCCAGGGCTGTAATCCTACTTATTGTCCTACTTATTGTCCTGCTTCTTCCACGCAGGATCCTCAACTCCGCCATCTCACTGTCATTGCAGCCAAGGCTGACCCCAACCTTCACATCCCCAACCAGTCCTTCTTTGTTAGTACAAGGTCCAGACGCACACTTCTTGTGTGCTCCTCCACCACCTCTGTCAAAAAGTTATCATCAATGCTCTGCAGAAACATCCTGGACTGTGTGTGCCTGGCTGTGTTACCTCCCAGAAAATATCAGGGTGGTTGAAGCCCACCATGAGAATCAGGGCCTGTGATCATGGGCCTGTCTGTAGAAAGTCTCATAGACTTCCTCTTCCTGATCAGGTGGTCTGTAGTAAACACCCACAACAGTGTCACCCATATTACACCCACACCCCCCCCTTAAATGTTATATTCTGCTGCATTTTGTTATCCTGGTTCATGTTAGAAATATATCTATATTGATCTATTCCTGACAAAGTATCAGTCTTTCACAGAAAATGAAGAATTCCTTAAAATTCAACTTCTAATTAAGTCAGTTAATTTAAAATGATCCAACACCAAGTGGCAGAATATTTTCAGTTACCCTGGCACAAAAGTACATCTCTAAATCAACCTCATGGAAGAATTTGAACAAGTCATCTTTGTGAAAATGTGATAGAAACCTCAAGCAAAAAGGCTTCAGAGACATCAGTGTACAGTATTAGAGAACATTTATTACAAAGCCAAATTCTGTTTTAATTTACTATAAATATACTTAAATATACAATAAGTCCACTCATTCAATATGAAGCTAAGAATAGAATCTGGCATGTAATGTTAATATAGTCTCACTGCAAATGAAATATTTAAACATAAAGCAACCATTGCACAAACTTAAAGGCTGATCTGGACCTAAGCCTAAAACCAGCTTAATTTAATATATCTCTAAGAATTTCACAATGATTAGCCTGAATGTTGAACCTTATTATCAGCTTAATCTCCTTGTCTTTAAAAAAGGGAATATTGCAAACACAATTTAAAAAGCTTTATGCTTTTACAGAGAAAGGTTACTATTGAGCCATAAGACTTTAAGTCTATATTTCTCATGCGAGGCTTTTCCTGTCATGTGGAGTCACAAACTCATCACCTTACCATCACAATGAGAATGCATTTCCTCATAGCTATCTTTTGGGCTGCTCAAGAATTTACTTGTATAAACCTGATTCTCATGTTAGATGTTCAGCACTTTTAGAGTTAAAGCAATAATGGTTTTACTCATTTTCAGCTTTTGAAAATTAATGCACGATCCTTAAAAATTCTGATTGTATAATTTCTCATGTTTAGTACGTGCTGTAGAGCAGGTTGTACAGATGCAGCCAGGATGAATGTTAGGTGTGCCCTCAGGCTGACTAGTTAATCTAGTTAAGAACCTGTTTCAAAAGATGTGTCTAAATTGTGATGTATATAGCAGGAAAATACTTCTTTTTTATTGTGCTGCTCTTGGGTATATCATATGGGGAAAACTCTGGGTGATATGTTGAGACCAGTGTTTGACGAATCATAAAAACTGGGGTGAAATGCTTTAGAAAAATGGTGCATTCAATGTATTTTATCTCTTTTTATAACTCACACACTATCTGCAGGCATATTTCTACATTAAACTAACATTTAATGACCCTGGAAGCAGAAGTCCTGATTTGTTTCAGTAAATAACCATTTTAATATACCTGACAGCTAATCTCTACATTCTTTTCTTCTCTCCTCTCCCTCAACTTTCTGCTGCAGTGGACCTTCAAAGCAGAAAGGCCTTTGTTCAGTAGCTTTGGTAATTTGCCCAATATCCCACGCTCAGTGCAAATTAGTGCAGGGCACTTTCACAAAATAATTTATTACCTCATGGATAGAGGCAGCTCTACTCCCATTAATTTAAATACAGTCCTTAGATTCCACTTTTTGATTTTAAAAAGATTAAGTTTAGTTTTTATCTGTTTTGGCATACAGTGGATAATTTAATACTGTCTACCAGTTAATGTGTCTGAACAGTGTTCAATGGATTAAGAAGCAATGAGCTGAATTTCTGAGTACTGTTCATGTTGAAATGAGCTTTCTGCCCCTGGTTTCAATTTAAATCATTGCCAGTAAGATTAGGTGGCATGGTCCCATGTGGGTTTTATCTGAATGAGCTTTAGAGATGTTCAGCTAAATGTATTTCTGATAATTAAAATAAAACCCATCAGCATAGTTCCATGGTAGACTGTTAAAACTACTACAGAATCACTAATGTCTGAAACCCTTTTTTTCCCCTTCCAGCACCCAGCAATTCATGCCAAAGCTGTGCAAAGTAGCACATTCTTAGCAAAAATAAAAAAAAAATAATAATAATAAACACATGTTAAATGTGAGAGTCTGGGTGGTCAAATATAAGTTTGGGGTATTTCACATCAATGGCATTTGATGCTTCCAGCCTAAATGAGAAGCTCGACAGTCTTCAAAAGATAAATACTGCCATCTTTCAAAAATTATTTTATGTCAGTTATTTTAGATCACTTACATTATATACGAATATTTGGATATAGAAACATCAGTGTTCTCTCTCTACTAAAAGATGACAACTATAGAAACAATACCCAACAACCATACCTTTTTAGAATTAAAAAAAATCAATAATTTCTTTGGTATTGTCAGATGCAGTGTTTTGAACATTTTACTCCATGCAGAGTTATAGTTAAATGTAAAGTATTTTAACTTTATTCTTCACATAAGTATTAAGGATAAAGAATCATCAGTGTTATTTTTGTTAACATATACAAATGATTCAGTAATATGCCCTGTTTTTTAGAAAAATCTGAGTTATACTAATTTGCAATAGGTTATCCTCATCCTAGTTAATTTAAAAATGTTTCTTATATCTGCGATGCAAGCCATATATCATAAATAAATACGTAAATAAATTCCAAACAAAAAACCTAAACAAATCCAACCCGGAAAACTCAAAACAGCTCTTGCAAAACACATTTAACTCCTAGACCCGTTGGCAGTCCAAATACTCCACACGTATATCAAAGGGATTTGACATCATTCTGAAACAAATTTTTGAGAGCAGTTAGGTATATCTTGCAGAGATGATGAAGGGCCTTCTGAAAATATATCACTTGAAAATCAAATTCATGGCAGCAAGAAGTTCAAGCTCTACTAATTAGAAACAACTGCAAACAATATTAAAATTATTAAAAAATAGATGGGTAGTCTTATAGAATCATAGAATAGTTTAGGTTGGAAGGCACCTTTAAAGGTCATCTAGTCCCTGCAATGAGCAGGGACATCTTCAACTAGATCAGGTTGCTCAGAGCCCCATCCAACCTGCCCTTGAATGTTTCCAGGGATGGCACATCTACCTCCTCTCTGGGCAACCTGTTCCCATGTTTCACCATCCTCATTGTAAAAAATTTCTTCCGTATATCTAGTGCCTTTTAGTTTAAAGCCATTACCCCTGGTCTTATCACAAGAGGCCCTGTTGAGAAGTTTGTCCTCATCTTTCTTGTAGGCCTCCTTTAAATATTGAAAGGTTGAAATAAGGTCTCCCTGGAGCCTTCTCTTCTCCAGGCTGAACAACCCCAATTCTCTCAGCCTTTCTTCATAGGAAAGATGTTTCAATACTCTGATCATTTTTGTTCTTAGAAACTCTTCTTTGAGACATTAAGGTTCAGTTTGATTCAGTAATCTGAAATCTAAGTAATTTGATCAAACAAGATATTTGATGGTTTGTGGCTGAGAGATGGAAAAAAATTCGTGTCAAGTTTCAGTGATTCACCACTTCTACAGGGCAAGATAACTATAATGATCATCTTGACTGAGTTTTTAATGGGACAGCAAAACCAACATGTCTTTCAAATACAGTAATTCACAGTTGAACTGGAATATGGTTTTATAAAGACATTCAGTCTTGACTTAAATTTTTATCACATATGGGTTATATTTGGCTTAGATATTTTTCATGATCTTTTCATGCATTTATCCCTATCAAAACAAACATAATCACAATGATCACAATCAAATGAAAACTTCATAGCACTGAACAATGGCAATTTTATTGAAAAAACTGAAATTTCACTTGTTATGACAAAGCGTTGCTTGATCCATGACTAAAGAAATATTACGGAGTGAAGTTAAATAAGAAAATTTTACCAATTAAATGCTTCAGCAATTACTTATATTATTTTTTTCTTAATATTGTGTTTCTTCCTGGAATAAAATTTCAGTCTTTAATAATGAAGGTTAGACAAAATGAAACTTGTGATAATTTTTTGTGACAGTAAATAGGCTATTCAAGAAGTTATGGTTTGCCGTCTGTGCACCAAAGACTGTTACAACACATTATCTGATGAATAATTGTGCTGGTTTTGGCTGTGATAGAGTTAATTTTCTTCATAGTAGCTAGTATGAGGCTTTGTTTTGGATTTGTGCTGAAAACAGTGTCGATAATACAGGAATGTTTTTGTTGTTGTTGAGCAGCACTTACATAGAGTCAAGGCCTTTTCTGGTCCTCACACCACCCCACCAGAGAGAAGGCTGGGGATGCACAGGAGGTTGGGAGGGGACACAGCTGGGACGGCTGAACCCAATTGACCAAGGAATATTCCGTACCATATGAGGTCATGTTCAACATATAAAGCTGGGGTAAGAAGAAAGAAGGGGCAGACATACAGAGTGATGGCGTTTGTCTTCCCAAGTAACCATTACGAGTGATGGAGCCCTTTTTCTCTGGAGATGGTTGAACACCTGCCTGCTGATGGGAAGCATTGAATAAATTCCTTGCTTTTCTTTGCTTGCGTGCATGGCTTTTCCTTTACCTATTAAACTGTGTTTATCTCAACCCATGAGTTCTCTCACTTTTACTTTTCTGATTCTCTCCTGCACTAGAGGAAAGCGAGTGAGCTGCTGTGTGGTGCTCAATTACTGGCTGGGGTTAAACCATGACAATACTTCCACTAATTTTAGTGGAATTTGGATAGGAGTTACATTCTTAATGCTAATACTGGTATTGGAAATTCAGGTCTTTTGTTCAGAAGATTATATATATATCACATGATCATTTTAAGAAAGGCCTTTAGGAGTCATTGTTTTATAGCATTTACCTGTTAGTCTTCAGTATTATTTAGTCTCTGGCAGTAAGTCATGTATTACTGATAAGTGGCTTAGTGTAACTGAAATTTTCATGAGTAAAAAAAGATACTTGGACATGCTTTAATTTTTCCATATAGGCAGTGCTTGTAACTGTACTCCATCTCTTTTACCATGCTCATTATTACACTTTTGATGAAGCCAGCTATGAAAGTCTTAGCATTTAAAAAATAATAAGATATTTTCTACCAAAATATATACATAAAATAAAATTGTCATAAATCATATGTCAAATACTTTTATATGCCAGAATTAAGGTAGCTTGATGCTTTGAGAACTAGGAGGAAATATATCTCAGTAAATTAATTAGGACAGATCCTTCTACCTCAATGTAGCAAAATTGTGCAGAGGATTGTAAAATTATTAGTATTTTCAAGCCCTTTTTGTGGTATTTGCCACTGTGTTTGTTGGCCTTAAACACTGGTATTGTGAAACGCATGCATGAAATAATATCCCTGCACAGAACTATAAGAAGAGTATGTTTTGCAAAATCTCAGTTGCTTCTGAAAAAGATGCACATCTTGTTTTTCAAAATATTTATTCTTTTACATGGAAATTTTTATGCTGAGATGCAAAAAAATCTTTGCCCAAACAATGTGCCGTACTGTTTTTTGTATGTAAACTTTCTTATGCTCATTTTCAGCTAAGAAAAAAAGTAGAGTCCAGAGGATCTAGGGAAGTCTTAACCAAGCAGAATAGGCATTTTGGCTATAATCAAACTACACCAACATGACATTTAGCTGTTACAAATATTTTTCACTGAGTTGTAAAAGTAAAATTTTTGTAATGCCCCATTCAAGTGCATTTACTTAGAAGAGGTTTAGTAGGCAAGCTAATATAAAGTGAAAAGAATATGGACAATTCTTTCCCTAAAATATTTGCTAAAAACTTGATTGATTTATAAATTCTGAATGAAATATTTTTATGACTAAGATGGTTCCAAACTTTAGAAAAAAATTTTATAGACAGTGAACATACTATAGTTTTTATATAGCATCCATATATCATATATTAAAACTGATTTCTTGGGAATCTGGTTCTCACATGAAATAGAAGTGGATAGAACTGTTTCAAGGAAGTGTAGATTTATTTTTTTCTCATTTGTTGTTTTTGTTTCTGAGGTTCTGTTATCTTATATAACAGCCCTGGCTTTTATAAAAAAAGGTCTGCAGCCCCTGATTTTAATTCACTCAAAACCCCCCAATTCTTTAATTTAATTTAATTTAAAATTATTATATAATAAAAATAAATTTAGGATAACCAAAATACCTTCTTTGGTATGCTATGTATCACATGCTGCAGGAAAGAAAGACACAATGAGTGCTAAGCATGGACCTTAACTTCCCATGAACATTAATAATACATGAAGGAGAGTGTTTATCCAGACATTCAAAGAGAATTGCAGTCATGGCCTTGTGCTGTTCTTACAGACTAATGTGTTAGAATGACAGCTGCTACCTATTCCCTTCAGCACAGTCTTTATTTATGTTGTAACCATGCAACGAGGGTAGGATCCCTACTTTCCTAGTCTACCCTAGTGAGGAAAATTCATTCTTGGAGAACACTTTTGTAGTTCTGATTTTGATTTTAAAAGCGCAGGTTTTCATGCCAAGAAAAACATAATTCTAGAGAGATTTCATTATAATAGCCACTATTGTGCTTTATTTTATGAAGGGTTTATGTATTCTTTTTGTATGGATGCAAAACAAAATATGATCTACAGTCATGCACTGAAAGATTTATGGAAAATAAAGTTACTTTTAAAAGCCATCAATTTTAAAGGATTTATAGGATAAAATTGACTGTCTGAGCTTCTGGTAATCAATTCCATTATTAATAATGAAAGAACTACCATGACTCTAGTTTTCAAAATTTAGTATGAACATGTGAATGTGCTTGTATGAATTCAGGATTTTCCTGGATATATCTGTTGGTACTTAAGGGAGGCAGAATGCACATGGCAAATTATTCCACTCTGCCCAAGGTATTTAAACACTGCAAACTTCTATTGAACTGGTGGCATTGGTTGTTTCAAGACCCAAATCCACCAAAATCCTTTATTTTTGCAAGAAACATGCAGAAGGAGACATTACTTCTAGCTTCCATGAGGTTTTCTAATTGGAGCATTTTACGTAAAAAGTAAGGCAGTACTATTTTTAAATATTCATTATCTACTGTTTCCAGTTGCCCTTATTTTTGTGTTTGTTTTAAAAAGACCGTAGTAAACAGTAATGCATAAAATCAAGAAACATAATGAAGTATAATGAACGTGAATGGAATAACATAACTCAGTCTAGTAGGACAAGCTTGGTATCATTGTTGAAGAGTAAGCTCCATTTTATGTTAATACTGTAGTGATTTGGCACTAGACTTTAATACAGAGAGTATAAAAACTCCATGTGAGTAATGAAAATGTTTAAAGAATACACAAATGCTAGTGGATATTGTTTAAAAGCATTGATGCTTTTTAAATAATATAATCACAATGTAATGTTCATTTTGCAATCACCAGATTTGTTTACAAATTACATACTAGTTGCCCCATTACACTTGAGAATCAGAGCTCTCATCTGGGGGAATAAAACATTTCTAACCCTTATTAATGTAGCAGATTAAAGATGTGCATTGGAAGCTCAGTAGTGTGCAAAGAGCCTGTGAGACATAAACTGCCTCAGACTATTTCACTCATAGATATTGATGGCATTGTCAGGGAATTTGATGTTTCTCAGTATTTCAAAGGATGTAGAAAAAATTGCTGCAAGAGACATTCATTCCACCTTATTTATGCCCATTATGAGAAGTGGACAGTTCATTCAGATAGAAGAAAATCTATACTGTCAGCCTTCATTTTCTGCTGACAAGATTTTCAAACAAATACTTGGATGTGTTCTTTAACTCTATTGCTTATGCCATGGAAGAGGACCCAGTAGATATGCACAAAGCTATGGCTTCATCTTCTTCAAAATCTGTCATTAAAACATTCCTTTGTTATCACAAGAAGTGAACAACGGGAATAAGTAAGTACCTGTGGAGAGCATTTCCGTTCCATGGGTACTCTCTGTTATATAGCCCTAAGGTGTTTGGGTTCATGAGTGTAAGGACCTACCCCCCCCATTTTCACAGAATTTGCTTGAACTTGCCCATTGCCCATTGCGTTTTTCTTCAAGGAAGGGATTTTCTTGGACTACTTTGCAGATGCCTTCAGTATTTATGGAAACAAACATGAAAAGAGACAAAGAGCAAGGATCCTATCACAGCCAGAAAGTTCAGGAAAATAAAGACTACATCTGAAGAGAACAGCAGCAGAGGGTATGAGGAGGTGGTCTGCTGACTGTACCAGTGCTCCAGTACTTAAGTGCTCTTGAAAAGAAACAGATTTAACTCTATTGTAACTGCTGAACTCCAGACAAAGCAATCCACAAGAAGGAGTAATTGTGATAAAACTTTACAGGAATGTGTATCTTCAACCGCGATTCACAATAATGCAGATATGAGAAAGAGGTATGGAAAAGATTCTTGGTGACAAAGTAAATATTGCGACAGAATTTAGGGATGTTTCCTTGAGGTTTTGTGTTATGGAAGGCATGAAACCATTATCATACTAACTGTGAATTCTGTCAGAAGAAAAAGCTTAAAACAGAAGTTCATTTCATTGGCATTTAGATAGGCACTGTAATTTCATATTTTACTTTCTGCAAGCATTGTTTACTCTACTTTTTTCTCAGCAATTCAGGTCTTATAACCATATTTTTAACATATGCGTTAATTTTCTTTGGAGGCTTGTGGCTTTTAGTATGTTAAATGTGTAAAATTAAATAATGAAAATACAGCAGTTGTTCACAAGGTTAGCCTTGTTTGCCTCCTGTGTGTCTTTCAGGTAACTGCCGCCTTCTTTCCCAGCAACAGCAGCTGTGTTGTGTTCCATATGTTTCTGCATTATGCAGACAAGTTGCACACTCTATATTCAGAACAATATTCTTTTGAAGGCTGAAGTCTTTGCTCATTTGCAGCAGCTGTGTCCCATCTCTTATTCCTCAGATGGCTGTTCGACTATTCCCTTCCTATCACATTTTCATGTGCTGCTACTTCATGCCAGGCCAATTTGCTGATTATATTCTTTTTTTCTTTCCTTTTCCTTTTATGCACACTTGATTTTGCATGTCAATTTTTTCTTTTTTTTTTTAATGTCTCTTTTCCACCTGACACACTTAATTCCATTGCAATGTCTGTACCATTCCAGATGAACTCTTCAGATGATGATAACAAGAAAAATATTCTGATTTAATACTCTCTCATATTACGGAGTGCACTGATTAGCTGTTAGACATAAGTCACAAGTTACTTAATCTTATACCATGCCAGTGGTTTTAACAACTAAGTGCTCCTGAAAAGCTAAATGTTCAGTTTCTGGAGAATTAATACCTGGGGAACAATCCTTTATGCATCATTTGAAATCAAGTTGTAGTGGTGCATATCTGATTTGGCAATCAGACATAAATCAAAGTGTCAAGACATTTTGGCTTCAGGAGCTGAAAACAAAGTGCATTGAATTCTGCGTCTAGAATAATTCATAATTCTCAGTAGCCCTAAAATATAAAAGAACGTATTCCTATGGAACTAATGGTACTAACCAGTGCATTTGTCCCTATGGTAGACTTTTCGGGCCCGTTTCAATACAGCCTTTAAGATGGGTTTGCCTTTTGTGATATTTATGAATAACACTGCTTAAAAAAAAGACTAATTTTATTTTAATGCAAGAAGGGTAAATGGTAAATGGTAAATAGAAAGGTGTGAAGTTCTTTATTTTCAGTTTTTGAAACAAAAGTGGTGTATGTTTGAAATTTATTAATGTGACAGTGTACTGAAGGCAGTAGAGGAGCCTTCAGTGAATGGAAGTGAAGTAATTACTACAGGCAGAAATTGAAGAAAAGCAGAAAGGATGTATAAAGAATAGAACTGAGAAAAGTGGGATGTAAAAGCTAGGTTTGCATAGCACATATGATGTAAAGGTGTTGCTTTGAAACTGAAGTAGAGAGTGCAACTTCAGTAAGTGATCTATTCCTCACCAGAAGAGTTTCTTTGGTCAACATATATTAATTATATGGTTGTTGCAAGACAGGCTGCAGGATACATGCTTTGCAATGAGAAATGAGATGACATCGAGGAGGCTTTAAAAACAAGTATTTTAGCTAAAATAACAATGTAGGGACAACTAACTACTTGGGCAGAATTTTAACAGGGAATTTTAAAAGCAAGAATTTCAAAATAAGAGATTCTGAAAGGATGGATTGCTAATTTATTTTTCAGGGTTTGTAAACCATTTATTTCATTTACCCACCTCTATGGAAGGCATTTGATAAACAATTAATTTTGACTTTAAGGAACAAAACCATAACATTAATGGTTTATAAATGAGAAGCCTCACCATGGCAACCTAGAAAAGAACCAGTTCTTCAGAACTGTCAGAGCTCCCACAGCTGCTGCTGTTGCTCAGGAGAAACCTGCTGTCTCAACTTACTGTGCTTTTGGACTTATTTCTGAAGGTCAGACCACAGTTTTGAGGGTCACAGTCGAGGTTCTTTCCTCTTAAAAAGAAGGGAATTAATTGCTACCCCTGGGAGTAGGTTAAAAAAATATCCAATATTTCTTGCTCCTATTGGAGTTGGAGTTATAAAATGAAAAATAATTAGATTATAAAATTTAATACCTTGGGACATGGCAAAGATCCGGAAAAATTTCAACAAGTACTTGGAAAAATTAAAACTTTTGGTCATACTTCTTTTTTATGGAAAAAATTTACCAGCTGTGGTCTAGCAGAGAGGTAACATTGATAGGAATCTGGGTTCATTGATAAATTGTACAGGTATGTGATGCACGACCATGCATACTGGATGGTGGATGAAGCTTGAAGAACTCAAACTGAACATGTTGTTGCATGGCAAGAAAAACGTAAGAAGAGAGATTTAATTTCCTTTTTTTCTTTTTTTTTTTTTAATACATGTTGGTACTGGTCATCAATCTTTAGAAGAAAATAGACTACAGAAATGTCACTATAAATCTCTCCTCAGAAAAGAACCTAAAATAGTCACTGTCAAACAAAAATAATTACATTTCCCCAAATGTAGTACAGCACAGAGAGTGTTCATACACAGGAGGTGAAGGTTCCCAATCAGATAACTGTGTATCTTAGTCATATCAATCGAGTGGAAGCCAGTTTGAAAAAAAAAAAATACTTGGGAAAAAAACCCAGATGATTTACATTGCTTGGATGGTTTATCACTGATGAATGTTGAGATGTCAGGTGATAGTCAATAAATAAATCTGTAAAGAAAAAAGCAAAAAGTAAATGGAAAATTATTTTTCTCATTTTATTTGTAGGTAGCTGAAATATCTACCTGTGTAAAAAGTGCCTTGTTCAATGTCGGAAATGAAACCTGTGTTATTTCCAGAGATGGAATCATGATTTTATGTGTTACACCAGAGCTTTAAAAATAACCCACCTGTAAAATTCTGCAAGTATGGGATCTCTCCAATACCAAAGAACTTTCAGGTTTTAATATTTTTGAAGACCATGGGGCTTAGAAACAGGAAAAAGAACCCCACGGTTGACAAGATCAGTTGCATAAATTAGCTGATTTACACATTCAGGAATGGCCAAAAGTATACAACCTAAAAGTGCAACAGTCTATGGACACTTCTCTTCATGTCACTCAAAATTCCCACCCTCTCCCATCTTATTTTTATTTTGCTTTACATCTTGCAATAGCAGTCAGGAAGGGAAATGAACTTTCAAATTTACCTGACTGTAGTTGCACTGGATTCAAGTAACTGCAGTGATTTGATGTGGCACATTAATTACAATCACATCAAAAGGAGAATGAAACTCAGGGGGAAAAATGTTGTTTCTTTCATGGACTCTATGTAAATAAAATTGTGTATAAATCAGAAATAGACATACAGAAGTTGGTTGCAGGGTTAGCTATTTCTTATGTAATTATATTGCATTGCTATTAGATCTATTTGACAAAGGCTGGAAATAGACTGGGATCATAACAAATAGTTTCAGTGAAATAACAATAGTAACTACATCCTTATTTCACCTTTTCTGAAATAGAATAAAGTCTGAGGGTAGTACAGCTGCAATCCATTATTCTTTGGGAGTTTCAGAATAACTTGCCCAGCAGGAGATCAGAAATCCCACTTTTTTACATATTTCCTTTTGCAACATTGTAGAGAAGAGAGAAATGTACTTATTGCATGCAATGTTTGTAATAGGCATCTTAGCATCTTGGAACATGCCAGTAACTCACCAGGCAAGTAAAACAACAAGAGTTTTGATATGGTAAGAAATTTTTCTTAGTTATTTAACACTGTCCAGTTGTATGATACCTTTGAGAATGGAAAGAAGAGGCGATACAGCATGGCACATGCAAAAAACTGTAACACTTCTAGATTTTGGGAAGCTGCTATTCAAGGACAGATAAAAAAACATCTATGTTTAAACCTCATTACAACAGTGCCAAAAAGAGTATCTAGCAATCATTGGAATCACCATAATGAAGTTATTATTTAATTTAGTATTTTCCTATTTCCAGGACTGAAATCTCTACTCATCACATTAGCCTAGTCTGTAAGGCTTTATAACTGAAGAGGTGAAGAAAATTCTTTGTGAATTTCAGAGACATCTTGAAATTTACGGATTGTAAGACCTTTTTTGTTTACAGTTTTGAATTACAAAGTGCTGCATATCAAGATTTATGAGCTACTCTCAAAAAGTGCATGAAGAAATGTGTGACTGGACTATCTATGTGAACATGCTTGACTTCATCCAGATAATTTATATTTTTATAATTATCAGAGAGCTCAATCAGTGTAATTAATGCATATTTCATTGAAAATTGGTTCTTTAACTGCCTCTTTAAATCCTAAGTGAATTGATAGGACAAGGACAACTGCCCTCCAAATATCATGGCATGATATGCTATGCTTGATGTATCATATGTTCTAAGTTTTTACATCCCCTATTATGTCCTCTTCAGAATTACTATAGAAGACAAGATGCGTAATTGCACTTTTTTTTCATTTATGATGAGAAAATTGGTACCCATAACTGTGGAGATGATGCAAGTCTTCCATAGTATTTGTTTGCATTTTTTCCAACATTTCAGTTTTATTCCCCTCTTTCTCTGTATATAAACACATGTATTTATATGCACATATGTATATGTATGAAGAAATAATTATAGCCTCTTTCTCCCCCCCGAAATATCTAGGAATTATTTCAATTTAGACTCATACTAGCCTTGCTTTATTCAATCAACTTCTAGCTTTGTATTCCAGGATGGGCACACTTTGTGACTTGGGGTAATTTCTATATAGCATTTATCTCTTTACTTCTTGAAAATTATCTACCTTCAAGACTGATCTTGTCACCACAGATAGACTTGCTATGAATGCTTAGGTAGTAAATCTTAATTATTGCAGTGACACAAATATGAAAATGAAATATAGGTATTATGATAAAAGACAGTATTGTGGTAATCCCAAGGATCTTTTTATATGACTTTATGGTCTTGTTTATTCACAAGAATACACAGATATGTATTATGTAGTTTCCAGATGTGACATAGCTTGTAAATCAGTATTATCAAGTCTGCAAATTTTGACACAGATTTTTGGGAAGATATAACATATTTCAGTCTTAAAAAAGCAATGACAGCATTTAATATCTACAAATTGAGACAGTCTTCACTGTTTTCTTAATATCAGCACTCATTCTACCAGTGCTACCCCCTTTCTAACTTTCTGTTTAGTTAGAGGGTGGTATATGAACAAAGAGTGGGTGTGAAAACATGCATATGTGATCATGTGATGGCCCATGGCAGTATGCAACATACTAGGTGGTTTTAATTTAGCTTCATTCTCTGCATAAATTCGTACCTGATGGTATATATGTACAATTCTAATTTTAAAACATAGGCTAGGATAATGGATCCATGAACAAACCTTTTACTAGCTATTTTGCCGCATCAAAAAAAAAAAAGAGAAGCTTCTCAGTGTTTAACAACATCCACTCCCTGAATATTTGTGGTTCTTTGAAAGAGAAGATATTTTTGCAAGTGGCCAGACTGCACAAAAAATGCAGTAATACAGGCTCCTAATCAGGTGAAGTTGTCACACGTATTAGAGTCCAGCCAAAGTAAATTATTCTTGGTCACACTTTCCAACTTACCCATGTCTACTCACTTATACATAATAGATATATAATGTGTATGCACGAGCTCAGAATTAGAATTAGAATTAGAAGATGATAACACCATGTACCTTATGTCTGTATTTTGGAAAAAGAAAGCTGTTCTAACCAGTAGACTATACCTATCCTTAGCCAGAGAGGAGGGAGTGGGATCATGGTGCAAAGCTAGTTTACGTTAATTCTGTCAAAATACAGCACCTCTCTACACCTTGTTCTAAGAGAAAACATGTCGTTAATCATAAATGGTCCAGACTCACTGCCTGAATAATGCCTAATGTGAAACACTACAGCTGTGGATTTTATTATTTTGTTTAGGAAAAGTAAAAGAAGAAACACAGAGGGACAAGATATGAACATAGACAAACCTTTGGTCTGACCTGGTCTTACCATTTTTATGTTTTATATTACGAAATATGAATTCTTTATTCACCATATCTGGACTTCACGGATCTTGAAAACATCATGCTGATTATTTCCCTTTTGTTTCCTTTTAACAGCACTAACTGAATTGACTTTCTAGACAAGGTTGACAAGATGTCTTGGAGGCGTCTCTCCAACCTTACCTGCTTTTCTTCATTGCCAAACAGAAAGTACCTGCAGTCTTGTTTAAACATTCTAGAATAAATAATATTACTTCAGAAAATGGCTATTAAGGGAATGGTGAATCAATGAGCTCTAAGTATTCTGCTCTAAGGGTGTCCGGGTACCTTAGGCCATTTAAGTAATTCCTTATGTCATATAACACTTATATCACGTAGTTCTGGGGTAAAGAATCTCCATAGTCCTTATTGAGTTATGAATGACACATGATACTTCAGCATGCAAACCAAGTTCCTTGGCTTTACTGCAGAACTTTCAATACATATGTTTAAGGACTTCCTCTGTGGCAGGGGACTTCAGGCACGAATGTGAACTCATTCTACCACAAGTCGGTTGTCACTATTTTCACACAGCTAGATCCTTTCCTGATGTTATTACCTTGCTGCATAGCTTGTTTGAAGTACCTTTGAATGACAAAGATCACCTTCAGGTGAACACTAAAGGGGCAAAAGCCCTGGATGGGATCCTTGCCTTTCTGCTGGCCATAAGAGTTAGACAAATATTTTTAGACCATTTCCGCCTGTGTCACCTGGTCTGTGTTTCTAATTCCCTTGTTCTGGCTTATCTATAGATTTGCTCGGTGTCTTTAAAGCTTGCTTGTAGGAAATGTGGATCGAGGTGGCTGGGATTCCCTTCCTCTCCTCATATCCATCAGAGGGTGGAGTCACAGGGCAGTTACAGGGCTAGAGACTGTTGTCTGGATTAACTCTAGTGAGCCTCAGATTTTAACTGCATCATGTAAGAGGAACAAGCTTTGGTAACAGTTTTCCACCAGAGTTTTCTATGTGGGAAAGCGCTGCACTCTGAGGAAGCAGTTTGTACTGGCTTGCCACGTCATCATGGTTTAACAAGTTACAGTCCAGTGCTGTTCCCAGAAAGTGATGGCTGAAAAGGGCTACAACACTCACTCCAAGGCTTTTGGTTCAGGGAACATATAAGCCTTCATTCCACTATATTTTCCCTGCAGTCTCATTCTAGTGCTCATCTTAGTCTTCCTCTTATCCTTTTTCTCTTTCTTTTTCCCCGTCTGAGCTTTTTTGTTCTGCTTATCAAACATAAACAACTGTATTAGTAATGTTGGTTCTAACAACGTTTTGTTAAAATCTGCCCATGTCACTGTCAACTCCTGAAAACACACAATGTGATGCTGCCACTCCATCTGATCCAGTCCCAACTGCAAAGTGGAAAACCTCTGTGTGTGTGTATCTTTGTATAAGTACACTGTGTGCATATGCAGATAGATAGATAGATATGCATATATATGTTTTTCATGGCTGTGAATGTACTGACTCATGATGAAAACAGTACATAATAAGAAACATTATTTTAAATATCTACATTTCACTGAGAAAGAGACAAATGATTCTGCACCTTTAAATCTCCTATACTTGTTTTGTTCTAACCTTCTTGGGTTTCAGACAGCTTATGTACAGAAGAGATTTTTTTTCTTAAGTGTTTTAAATAATTTTATCAAAAAGCTAGCCTTAACTTTTAAGAATTTAGAAATCAGCAGTTTTGCTAAATTGCTTTACGTTCTCTAGGGGTCCTCCAGATTTACCTTTTCCCCCTCTTCTTGCTGACTTTGTTATCTCCCATTTAACTGAGTGATAGCTTTAATAAACACTGAACTCAGTCACAGGTTTAAATTGCACATGGAAAGGAAAAGGCATTAGAGAACTTCATTCTAAATGCCAGCCTTCAAATCATGGGTCGCACATATTCCTTTAATATTTCAATGCCTTGCTATATCAAAATATCTATCAGTCTACACTTTGCTGCCAGTGACCTGTTAAACAGTGATTTGTCAAGTAAGCTTTCTACAGAATCCCGTAAAAGCTCTTCCAGAGGTATGTATAATGCTCTCTAAAATGCAGACCAGTTAACGTCTTTATGACGGAAGGAGTGGCTTTAGACAGAAAAAAATCAAGAAACTATTTAAGAGGACGAGGATTAATTCTGTGGTACATAGTCAAAATGGCCACAGTACTTTAACAAAGAGAATAGTGTTATTGAACTTTATTATTCCTGGACTGAACATCAGCTTTGACTGAACAAGGTAACCAAGGGCATAATATACCCCTTTCCACCTAATAAAGTAAGAAATATGTTTTATTTCCAGCTTATTAATTTGAGAATCCATTGATTTTTTCATAAGATAAATACCAGCACAACAAATTCTATCAATGGGCATTTAAGAAGAGCTCTGGCAGCACATGGATCCTTTTATCTGTTTAATATATGGTTTCCTCAGACCTCACAGACCTTTATTTTTCTTAAGCACTCATAATAGTAAAGCACTTCCTGAACTCTTTGACCACACTTAAAATTGAAAAGACTGCTAAAGAATAACTACCTTGATTTAACATTATGATGTGAAAGGAAAAGGCAGCTTTCAAAAAGTATAATGGTTAGGGTTTTCCTCTATTTTTGTTAGTAGTATGTTTCAAGGACTGTCTGAAGATACACATACAGAAAAGGAAATATTTTAGCAAGGAAAGGTCCTTGAAGTTTTTCTTTTTCTCAATTACTATACAAATTATGTGTATGGAATAAGACATACAAACACTATCAGTAAGAGCCCATGGAGCAGACTGCAATCAAATGGAACATATTTTCTCTGTTAGTTCTATTACCTAAGATATCAGCAAGATCAGAACAAAAGTAAAGCTTTTTATTTTAAAATTTTCATAAAGACATTTCAAAATTTTCTCTAAAAGAGACTACTAGTTTCTTTGAACAAAATAAGTTTTGTTGAACTGTTGTTCAGTTTTTGAACTGCTTTACCGAGACATTTAACGATGCAGTGTTTGTGTCGTAATTGTGGTATTTCTGAGCACTTTTCAACTTTTGTTATTCTTTAACTTCCTTTCAGAAAGAAACTGGAATGTGAACCATATCCCCCCCGCCCCGTCATTGTAGTTTTTGCCATAGAAAGGACCTGTATCTATTTCTGTTTCAATAAAAAGGAAACTTATTTGCATGGGAAGGAAGGGAAAAATAGTGTGCTATGTCATGTTCTCAATCTAGATAATTGGTGAACCAGGACTGAGGGCTGTGTGGTTCAGAACACTTGTCCCTCCAATTTAGTGTAGCAAGTGTATCTATCCTTTGCAAATCATAATTTTCAAATTCAACATCTAATTTATTATTAGAAAATAGTACTTATGTATGTAATGCAAATACTAAAAGCTTACTTTGTTATCTAGCACACTAAGGTCTCATGAACTTTTGCATCTATTTTTCATTAGCAATTCAGATCAATGAAAATTCTTTTAGTTGTTTTTCTACATTTTTCCACGTGGATCTATGACAGTTTTGTTGTATAATTTGTTGTACATATATCAACATTTTTTCTAAACTTGCAAACTTTCCGATGTCTTCTATGAATTAGTGTTACTTCTCTCATGCCTACTGAGAGTTTTCCTGTGATATTAGTCTTCTTTTATGTATAACTGATGGATTAAGGAGATGATACAGCTATAAAAATTCTATTCCCTGTCACATGAATTTCATCATCCTGATTGTGCATATAATTGCACAGAAAGAAAAATGACAAAAATATGAAATGTTATTGTATATTGCAGTAGAAAATGTTGATATCTTGTTCTGAATATAATCAGCATAAGAAAGTCTATAAATTTACAGTTTTCCTCACTTTAGCACAGAAAGTAAAAAGTGAAGAGAAAGTGATATTTAAATGTGAAATTTTCCCAAGTGTCATTTTTTCCTAGGGCGCCACATAACTGCTTCTTAAACACATGATCTATTTCAAAAACAATTTGCCACTCACCAAGTGAGTTGTTGCATTTCAGTGAGTTAAAAAACCAACACAATCTCCCCACATGGGCTTTTAATCAATTTAACCAGTCAGCACTCTTGCTCGACCGGTGGGTGTTTGGCAGGCAAGAGCACAAAACAAGTCCCATTAATATAGGGCATAGTTTATCTTATTTGAGTGCAGAGCGGTTTTCATTTGCACATGGAATTCTTACAACCTTTACAGGGAATCTAATTGTTATACTACAATTTTGTTTTCTTTACAGGTACAAATAATATTTGTGGTTTTTTTTAAAACAATGTGCCATATTTGGATCAAGTTACAAATGGTACAAAACCCTCAGAAGAGGTGCTTCTTGTTGGCTTAAAAATAGTTTTTCTCAGTGGAATTTTTCTGTTGTGACAATATTTTCAATTTTCAAATACTCAGAACTATATTTCTTATCAGAACCTAAATTTTTAGTATAAAAAACTTCCCCCCCACAATGTTAACTGTTTATCAAAAACAATTTTTAGAATCTTTTAATTCATTCCTACTCTATGCAGTGAGTAAGAGAAAAATTTCATTGTCTAAATATATTTACAGAGAATGTAGATTTGGTATTATCTGCATAGGGAAGTTTCTTCAATACCACCTAAGATTTGGGTATAAATAAATGTAAAAATATTGGCATTTGAATATCTACTGTGCAAGCTGTATTGGAATGAAGGAGACCTGGGGAGTAGTGTTTGGTTCGAGATGCTCTGGGAAGTTTTATACAATGCTAGATAATTGCAACTAAACTAGGACATCTAGAAAATCTTTTCTATGTAAAAAAACTTTCCTCCAAAAAACCCCTGATGAACACATATTCTGAAAGATGTAGGTACTGTAGAAATTGTTTCAGATGTCTTTTATTGCCCTCGTTTATTGTGGCAGAATACTAGCTCATGTCTTCTGCATTCTTTGTGTCTGTTTCATGTGGGAGGAAACCATGGTTCTTTTATTTTTCTTGCTTTTTCCCTTATGATGACCTTGTAGTCCAGTGACAATGGTTAGTTTTACAGAATTTTGCAGCATTTTAGCTAACTTTAAGTTACAAGTACTTATAGATCAAGTGGGGCAACAACTCCTCCATATCCTTTAAAATCCACAATTGACTTTTCAGGTTGCCCTTTGCAAACAGTTTAAATTCTCCTTCAGCTTCACAAAAATCTAAAGCTTTCCTAAAGCTTGGAAAGTTCATTTATTTGAAATTTTGTGGTAGGCTGAGGAAATCCTACTGCTATTTGTACAGCAGATTGTCTGCTGTCCTTGCCTACTCCATATTTTGTCTACTTTTTCATCATAAGCTGTGGTAAATATCCTGAGCATGAAAGTCTTTGTAAAACACTACCTCCTATTGCCAGGAACACTAAACAGTTTCTATTCTAGGTACCTTTATTGTTATTATATCCAGCCACATCTGCCTCTAGGTTTTTTCAGTCTTCCCCTATACCAGTAAAATATCTTTTGAAAACACCGTTCCTCTTTTATCTGCAACAATCTATGCCTGTTTGCTTCCCCCATTTCCCATTTTGTGGACACGCCCAAGACTCAAAGACAGACAGCTGATCCCCTGCTGTGTCAAACACATTGACAGTATGACAGAATAGGGTGGCTTTCATGATTATGGCAGATAAAGACATGGGATCCATGTTTGCGCTGCCCAGTTCTTTCAATAAATAGTAAAAATAACACAGGGAGCTTCAAACAGCTTATGAGATGGATGTTTCAGTCCTTCAGGGACTGAAGTCAGGGTCAGTCAGGGTACATTTGAGTATGATTTTGCAGTCTGTCCCCTGTGCTTCATTTAGAAAAATATGAATGGTCTGACCATGCTCTTACTGCTACCATGTTCCCTCCATTTGCCAGAACCTGCAAGCAACATGAAATTCAGTTAGAGATTGTGGTTCCTTAGAGTCAATTTTGGTTTTGTACTGCCAGAGCAACACAATGTACCCTGTTTTCTTTGTAGTCAAGCTAACATGTTTTGTAAGGGAAGAGAAATTAAACACAAAATTTCTCTTTTTTCTTCATCTTAAACCTAAATTCATTGGAAATATCATACTTTTAACATAGACTCATCAATTCAAATGACCATTTTTTTTCTGGAGCTATCCAATCTTTTGAGTTGCTGCTGACAACCTTAAGTTCTCCCTCCTTTCCCCATGGTTTCTTCTCCCTTTTTCAATTCTTTAATTGTATCCTTCTAGGCAATTCATTTGATGCTTAAGAAGTGTGAGTATTTTGCTACTTGAACATCTGCTAATTTGTGAATCTACCTGGAAGTCAAGATAAATTAATTGTACACTAGAAATAGCCTGAATATAAAGCACAATATTATCAAATTTATACTGGCTAGAAGATTTTAAGGTTGTCCATCAGTCTCACAGGCATCTCAGGAATGGTCACTCTCAATAGTGTATGCACATATCTGGAGCTTTAAGTTTGATAGTTTGTTGCAGGAAAGGAATATGTTTTATATGGAAACACCATTTTGGAGGCAGTCAAGTGTGCAAGAAATAAATTTTTCTCCATCTTTACTCCATTACTCTTACTTAGAGAAGAAATTTCACTTATGAATATTTTTTCTTACTTAATACTAAAACAAATCTGAAATATCCCAATGCAGAGCAGACTTGGAACTAACTTTTCCCTTGGAGAGCCGTAGTGAGAGCATTCTTTGGTCAGGCTCAGTCCTATTGTAACCTGGTGCAAATTATTTATTATTAAAATATAGTTTTATTTACTCTAAATAGATAATCTATCTTAGAGATTTTTCTCTTAGGTGTGATCTGGCTGGTATTAAAATGTTGTGTTCATTGTGTCTGAATGGCAAAAACATACAAAATAAAATATTAATCACTCAGCATGTATCCCCATATGCCTCTTGGTCTTTCTCTCTTTCTTCATGGTTTCGAGAAATTACTTATTTCAACTGTTATGTAATTGAAAAAAATATTTGAAGAAAATTAAATCAACAGTTATGCAATATATTTGATTTGAAAACAAAGTTCTGTTTCTTCTTGAGCTTAACTTGCTTTTTGAGTTTGTCTTGTGCTTCAGTATAATTAAATTCTTCTGTTTAAGAAATGCAGTGAGTATGCCTAAAGGGCAGCTAACAAACACTTAAACCATAGTAGCACTTTTTCTAAAACAAGCTCAATTTGGACCATATCAAAAATTAAATGTAAATTTTTCCTTATATTCCCTTATAAGAGAAAGGAATACATGGGATTTTCTTTTGTACGTGTTATTATTTACAAACTAAACCCAAACCAACATCAAAGTCCAATAGTGATAAACTAGATTATCCTAATAATGATAAGTTATTCAGGTTACTAGAGGATGGTTGAATACATATTCACTGCAAGGTGAGTGGTACTACAGGGTACAATTTAAATATTTCAATTTATCCTAGGATAGCTGTCCATTCTCCCTTTATATTGTCATGAATGGCAGTAATAGTGAATTTCCTTTTCACTTTGTGAGTGAATTAACAGTTTACACTGTTAATTGTAATACTAATTTTTGTAGTAAAAAATTACTTCTGAAAGACACTTAAATTTTTATGCCTTCTGCATGTCAGCCTCCTAAATTCTCCTCTTTTTCTTCTATCCTGCTCCAATCTCCTTTCCTGCCCTCCTTATTTACTCTGATCAAGACAACTGCTTGATGGATAAATTAGAGATATAGTATGGTGTCCCTTCCATTCTTCACATTCTAAACCATGTCTAAGAACAATTTGATTTTGGGAAGCAGTGTGCTTTTGAATTAAATCCCCCGATGGCCTCCACTTTGCACACATTGCTTTGGTCTCCCTGGACAATGCTCCAGGGAGACCTTATTGCACCCTTTCGGTACTCAAAGGCGGCTTATAAGAAAGATGAGGACAAACTTTTCAGTAGGGCCTCTTGTGATAGGAGAAGGGGTAATGGCTTTAAACTAGAAGAGGCTAGATTCAGACTAGATATAAGGAAGAAATTTTTTCCAATGAGGGTGGTAAAACACCAAAACACCAAAACAGATTGCCCAGAAAGGAGGTAGATGTGCCATCCCTGGAAACATTCAAGGGCAGGTTGGATGGGGCTCTGAGCAACCTGACCTAGTTGAAGATGTCCCTGCCGATTGCAGAGTAGGCTGGATTAGGTGACCTTTAAAGGTCTCTTCCAAACCGAACTATTCTATGATACTATGATTCTAAGTCTTCTATTGTACTCAACTTTTTATGGGTTTGGAGCATGTAGCTAGGTTCTCACTTGGCTGTTGGGGAAGCATTTTCTTGAAGTCCAGCTTGAGCACTCTCACTGGTGCTCGATGCTTTGAGGAGCAGAGGGCAGAAATTACAGGCTTGAATACCCATTGGTGTTCTCACATTACGAATTCTAAATTCATGTGCTGAACTGACCTTTCTAGACGGCTTATTTTCCTGAAGTTTTCCATTACTTTATCTCAAAGATGGGTGTTCTGCCTCAGGCTAAAGGCACCTTGTGCAAGCTGAGTCTGCCATTTCTGTTGAAGTGAAAAAGACATGACAATTCTGGTGATACTGGACAGCCCTCATTGATTTCTGATCTTCTTCACTATCTTGATAGGTAGTACTGTGAGCTCTTACACTTTGGTAACTTCCTAGAGAGTTGAGTCCAAGAAAAATGTACAAAATGTAGAATCCTGAGCATTCTCTAGTCATTGCATCACTCTGGAAATTTTTAAGTCAAAATCTGTGTTAAGGTTTGTCACAATTTCTTCCATAATGAAGCTCATCAGATAGAGACACCATGGCCTGTTTCCATTTCCAAGTAACGTACTTCATTCTCAGCAGGTGGGTCCCAGAAAACTGGGAATAATTAAAAGGATCACTTCACTGTTCTGGTTTTGTCTATGGAGATTATGTTCTTTTTTCCATAAGACAGCATTTTTAATTTTCAACCTTTTTAAGATAGGACTTTCTTTTTGAATTATACATAAAAGGAAATTCAATATCAGAACAAGAAAGTTTATTTGTTATTAACACCAAATCTCTTTACCAAAATAAATCTGTGTTTTTCCTTTTCTTGGAGAAATTCATATTTCACTTACATTTTTGTTTCTATGTTTTATGCAACAAAATTTCTAAAAATTATTTATGGAAAGGTACTCATTTTCAGCTAAACATGTAGCAGACATTCTTGACTGATATCTTGAAAAAAAAGCTAGTATTGTGGACACAGACATTTATGTATTGCCAATCTAGTTTTTGAATGTCATTTGGCATAAACTTCAGGTGTTTTCAAATAAGTGTTTTCAAACCAGCTGGTTTTGTTCACTTGTAAAAATATACTACACCAGAAGAGATAACAGGCACAAACTCTTAAAACAGAGTTGACAAGGTTAGCACAGACTGCTGGGACTAATCCTTATATTTGGTTAAAGCCCACTTTGCAGAAAGGCAAGTAGTTTGAAATCATCAGCAGAATCCCACGTGTCCTTCATAATGTTGATTATCTCAGTGTCCAAAATTAACACCTTATTTCTGGCTCAAATGTATCAAGTTCCTTGATCAAGCTACTCTGCTAGATCTGATGTTAGGACCCACAGGCTTATCCTTCTGGATGTGTTTGTACGCTCTAATCATGGCATGTTTCAGTTCTTACTTTTTTGATCCACTGAACAGATTGAAAACTCCTCTAGGAACTCATACTGATATATTTTCTTCTCTAAAATCATGTGATTACTAAAGGACTAGACTGTAAAATGAGTCTAGCAATAACTTTATATATTGTAGAAACGTTCTCTGGGCAAATTGAATGCTACATTTTCTGTTGCCATTAGATCTGACAGAATAATTTTACTAATTTATGTTATCACCCCTTGTGATATCAATGTTGTTGAATGTGACGTTAGTTACAAATCAATATCAATTAACCTGAGTATAGATTTTGGTCATTGAATTCAGTAAATCCTTCATTATATCTGCTTTAATATTAGACCTAAACAAATATATCTGATACATACAAAATGAAAGTGTAACACTTTAATAGTAATACAGACTGACACAGTTGAGTCATATATATTCCCTGCATTATTCAATTTTAGCACAGTTTAGAATCACATATATACTCTATTTCTTCGATAAGGTAAATGGCTACCAAGATCCTTTGAGATACATAGAAATACAATTATCATTGCAGAGGTCTAAACTTGCCCAGAAGCAAATCTGCATCACATAGAATCAATATTGTAGAGGTAGGGTACTTACTAAACTTGCAGATGGTGTTAAATTAAGACAGAAACCCAAATGTTAAAAATTATATTTGCCATTATGCAGTGTGAAGTAAACAGACTTTCCTTTCCAGTTATTCTGATTTTCTATTTCCTAAATGGAAAGTTACATTTAAGAAGTTTGTATTACTTCCCAAATACCTTTAAACAATTATTTCTTGGCTAATGTGCTTAGGACATTGCAATACAGTAATTCTGAAATACTGTAATACTGTAATACGCATTGTCTATGAGCACTGCTCACAGGAACAGGGAAGCTTTCTTTGAGCCAACTTCAGGTCCTGTTAAAGATCGTGTCCTTTTTTTTTTTTTTTTTTTTTTTCATTTATTACAGATATTTACCTGTGTCATAAGTTTGAGAAAAAAAGACAATTTATAGGTTGTAGGCAGTACAGGATGTAGGAGTAAATGGCTCTTGCATACTAACGGGAAAGGTTCAATATTCCTGTTTATTATATACCTGTGTGAGCAGATTATTGTGCTCTCCTCTTGTAGGAATGAGAATATATGTAAGGTTCAGTAATGGGTGTCAATATAGGAATTTCTTTTATGTCAGCAGTAGATTAGTCAACAATGCTTGTTAGTTTAGTTTATTTCCCTCTCTTTTCTTATTTTTATTTTTTTCCATTTAGAAGCTTGGAAACATGATGGCTAGGTCCCATAAGGTCTTGCTACTGAAGATTGATAATTGATCAATGTTAAAGAGGTATGGGAACCACACTGGAGAAAAGACTTCCTTCAAGAAAGTCGGAACTCCTTATTTCTGGTATGCTTGGGAAACAAGGTTTTCCAGTTTGCAGCTACCAGAGATGAGCAAGACTGAATGGAAATGAATAGTGCCAATAGTGCCAAGGGAAGTTTTCTATCTGATGGTACAAGATACATGTAGAACAACAAACTATACTAGGTGAGCTGCCTTACGTTGAAACCAGATATTTTAACTTCATTCAGACAAGGCCTATTGTGACTATGTTTAAAACACTTTAGATTTCCTTCTGGGGAGGAAAAACAAACATTTCTCCAGAAAAAAATGTTTATATTTTCTGTCTGTGTACACATTCACCAGTAAGCAAAAGCTCAGAATTGTCTTATGCCTATGCTCAAGTATGGATCTATCTATATAGGAAATTTCCTAGATAACAGGATCTATCTTATTTATTATTGTATTCAGAATGTTTAAACTAGGAGTTTTTAAATGAGTAGTGTTCCTGTAGGCTTGAATCTCTCCCAGCTGCAGATGTAACTGAATCTAGATCTCCTCTTTCCTTATTAAATCTGAGAAGAATGACCTGCTGCTTCATTTTAAGAGTGCAATGTCCTTAGTCTTTACGAGGCATTTGTGGATTGTGACCTGCCACTGGTCTGTGTGGAAGTGCATGGTCTGAAGACTCAGGGTGGGAAGGAATTCAGATACAACCTCTATTAATTCCTTCTGACTTGGGGTATTATCACTGAGCTGTTTTGTGTACCAGCGTTCATGACTGTTATCATCAGACACTTAACTCTTTCCGTGTAACCTATACAGAGTTTTGGTACCTGACTCAGGGCTGCTAAAGGAACAGGGGATTTAAAAACTGCTTTCAGTGATGATGAAAGGATTAATTTAAGCCTTTACTGAGTTAGTCCTAACTTGTTAAATTCACTGTCTTCCTTGTCTTCTCTGAGATTTTATTACATATTAACCTACTCAAGATACAACCCTTACTTTCAAATGGTCACAGAAACAAAAGAAAGTAGACCTATGCAATCAAAACTCTTTAGAATATCAGATTATGTGTTGTTTAGGACTTGTCACTTTTTAACATAGAAATAAACTAGAGAGGAGTACTGGAAAGGACAGACCTATTGAGTGTCAATTAGGTTTAGGGTTCAATGACAGAATATAATATGAGTCACTTTTTGTACAAATGTTGCCATTGATTTTCTGCTTAGCAGTATTGTCTTCATCCTCCAGCAATTACTGTGCCTTCTGCTAAGATTTTTCCCTTTAATGCCATCTATTGATACACCTTTTTTTCAAAGTTCTTCCTTTCTATGCTTAGCCCGCATTTTCATACAGAAGTATTGTGATCTATAACCACAATTTAGACTAACTTTCCAAACTCCTCATATTTCAATAAAGGTCTGAAGTCATAAATCAAGAATGTCACTGGACCACACCCTTGTATTTCAGAAAAGTAGCTAACTAGCAGTACAGTGAAAGAGAATCTTCAGTCTCTCAAACAAAATGTTATTCTTTATTCCAGTGTTTACATAGACAGTTATTAAAACAGTCTACAAGACATAATTTTTATTTAGACTTCCTAATGAACTTTGCCAGGAAATATCTCTCTTTCTCTTTTCCCACACAAATGCAATCTGTTTGTTTTAGCACAAAAACTTTGAAGCATATGGGAAGTTTAACACACCTAAAAGTATTTGAAATTAACGTGGTTTTGCTGTGTTCAGTCATATGTACTTCATTATTTAAAAGCTTTTCATACATACAGCTGTACAAATTTTACCTTGTAATGAGGAAATACACATGCATTAGATACTGTGTGCTGAAGAACTTTCGTGTAAAAACTCAGAGTAAGACAGAAGACTGTAGGACTGATGGAGGTACACAACCTTTTAGCCAGGAAAGCTTGGACCAGGTGATCCTTGAGGAACCTTCCAACCTGGTATTCTGTGATTCTACTCTATGACTCTATGATTCTAGAGACCGAAATAATCATTCTTGTGAACGTTATAAGCTCAAGAATCCTTGCCATGAAAAAATATTCAAACTGTGGAGCCCTCGTACTCCACAAATTCAATCATAATGTGGGATTTTCATAAAATTTATCTTCCTACTCTAAAATAGAATTCAATGACACAACTACAAGTGGCTCCTCTTTTTTTTCTCTTTTCCTTTGTAATATATACCATTGTTAAACTCCAAACTATTTTCTACAGGTTTTATATTTTGAAACTCTATAAGGTTCCAAAGATCCACAGTGTGCTCAGTGGTCTTCTGATGCTTCCTGGAAATATTTTAATTATATACAGTTGTCTTCACAACATGTAGGCAGGACAGTAACCAATAACACCCTGTGTCCCTGTTGAGCTTTCAAATTGAAATCATGCTTTCAGAATGCTGCCCTAAATTAACTTTCACACTAGTCAAATTGCACTACACAGGCCACCTCAGGTCTGCTGCCTGAAGCACCTATAATAATGCGTACATCATAAAATGCCCATTGTTGTCCACAATCTGCTTTTCCACTAACTCTTTTCTATGTGAAAAATCAGTAACCCCATAAAACTTATGTTATTTGTGCCTGAGCTTTGTAGCATACTAAGCTCAATGGAAAAGTTATTATTCTGTTGAGATTAATGTATATAATTTAAAATTATTTTTGACCACTGGTATGTTGTTCTGAGATGAAATTAAAATTGTACATATGTACAATGTGACAGTTACAGTGGAGCTGGACCTTAAAAGCTGTGAAGAAGGAATTTTGTAACAGTTCCTACAGATGTATTCACATCTCAAAACTTCACTTGTTTTAAAACCACTGATATTAAGGAGATTTAAAACATTATTTCCTCTGTGAATGTATTTCCAGCCTTGAACCATTTTCCATTACATTTTTTGTGTGTGTAGGATTATGTTGAGTCATGGAGTCACAAACCTTAATGTTCCTATTCTCTCGCTCCCCCTCTCTTCCCCACCCACCTCCCATTCTGTAGTTTTGTTGGGTTTTTTTTCAGCCATGTGTTTTCAGAGAAATTTGAAATAATGGTAATGAATGACAATGGAATATATTAGTGTACCATCACAGGCTGCTGTGTCTCAAAAAGAAGGAGCCATCAGTACCTTCCAGAATATTTCCAAATCTTGAGATCCTTTTGTCAATGTCACATCCTCATTGTGTCACCTTGTTTTCTTCACCAGTCCCTCTGAAATCCACTCTTCCCTGAAATTTCCCATGTTATCCATGTCTTCTGCTTCTTTGAGACTTCTCTTTTAGCTCATTTCATCATCCACACCCCCTCTGCCTGCAATGTAGATGTCCAAGCAATTGCCTCAGGAGTGTTCTGCATTCTCCTGTCCTCCTCTCAAGAGAAGCCAGAGTAAGTCCTCCGGAGGCCAGCTCTGTCTTTCAAGGCAGATCCAACCTATCCCTATTCCTGGCTTCTTTGGTCTCCCTCAGTTTTGTGAAAGGAAGAAAAATATCCTGGTTTCAGGAAAGGAAGGTATCCTCCTTAACAAATGATTTAAAAAAAATTGAAAAGTATCCAACCACTTTTTAATTTTTTTTTTTTAATTTATTTTATATTTCTCTATCAGTGAGGTAAGATACATTTTTAAGTCTCTGAGCCACAGGAGTGCTTTTGAAAATGAGACAGTCTTGTGCTCTTAGATGATTATTACCTTTGAGAATTTAGTCTTTTGGGAGGATCTATGCCCAGTGTCATTAATAAAAAATTATTTAAGAGTGAGTATTTATCATCTCCAATGGAATAAAAATATTGATTTTTTTTTTTCACAGATATTGGGTATTTCTTAGTTTTCAATGTCAGCTTGAAAACAAAGTAGAGAGAGGAAGATGCCATGAATTTGCTAGTGTATTCTACATTTGAAAAAGCTGCTCAAAGTAAATGGATACTTTCTTATAATTATTTCTTTAATATATTCTTGGAATTATTTGTGGAAGCACATTTTCCTTTTATAACCCACGATTAAAGTTTCCATGGATGGTCTTTTATTTTCTTTGTTTATTTGATGTTATATTACATACTCCCCCCTCCATGAAATCACAACATGAAAACAATTGATGAACTTGTATTCCCTGTATGTTGCATTTGTTATCCAGACAGGAAAAACATAAGTCACACTGTCAGCAGGTGATGACTGACTGCATTTCTTTCTGACGATTCCACATCAGTACTTTGGCCTTTCTTTTTTATATTTTGTACCCTAGCAATTCTTTATATGAGACACCTTCCTTCCGCAGCTTCCTTCTCTTCCATTCCTTGCTACCTAAGATGGCTATTGTGATCTTAAATTAATAAGAAAATAGAGCTACAACTCATTGACTCAGAAGCACAATAATGGCTGTAAATGACAAACCTTGCTTTGATGTATTATTTAAGCGTGTAGTATTGCTGCCATGCTATTCTCTTGAGAGATGACAATCTATGACAGTATATGTTGATAAAGGGGGGAGGAGAGCCTCTTTAAACATACTGACTGCTGAGAAGCTTTTGAGTGTTTTTAAATGCTGAAACAAAAGATCACCAGCATGACTTATAATCATTAGCACTGCTCCTGCTAATTATAACTAGTTGGAGAGAGACAGTTAATTATTGCTTTCTCTATTTGTCAGAAAGCTTCCATTTTGTGTTTGTTAGCCTTTTTCATGTGTTTGTCTGAAACAGTGTTTTACCATAGCTCAGTTATATTGGTCTACTGCCATTTCATTCAGGTTACAAACACAAAATAATCTGTTCTGCTAGCAAGAAGAATTCAGGATCGAGAGTAGTAGATGGACAAAAAGGCACAGAAACAATCACCGCACCAGAATTGACGTATGAAATGACAACCTACAGGAGGAACACATGTTATTTACTGTTGGGTAGATTAATAACTAAGGGGTAAATCTTACTGACTTTGTCATTGAAGTTGGACTTCTGTATCATGAAAAAGGGCTCAGTTGAACATGCAGCTGAAATTGAGTGTAATTAGAAAGTAAGCATCACCAAATGAGTCTTCAATCCACACACTTTGCCAAACCAGGCTGAACTCCTGAGGAGGTTCGGCTAAATCTAGATAAGGAGTAGAAGGCTGGTTTCTGATAAGAACAGGAAGGATGGCATTGCAAGACCTGGGATGTTGTCCAGAAATCTTTTTTATGGTCTTAGGAAGATCATTTAACCTTGGTTAAATCACAGAAGTCAATGAGGTGGAGACATACCCTTTAGGAGAGAAAGGCAAAAACTTCTATCTATCTGAAGACAAATGAATTATTCCCTTCAGTCTTTGTGTTGGATAATTGTGAAGCAGATACTGAAAGTTTTTTGCCATCTAATAACCCTGTTCAACATGCACATTAATAAATTAGATTAGTAGGTAATTTAGATTATTGCATTTATCAGTACATTAGATTAAGACAAAAATGTCTCGGGTCTGTATCCTCTAATTCATCTTAGAGCAAGAAAATAATTCAGTTCTTGAGTCTACTGATCTGAAGTTTCAGGAAATAATTATGACATAGCTTCTAATACTTTGGCTGGCTACTTAAAAAACTGATGATATACTCAACTTCTGTTTCTCTGCATAGGACTAAGTTTCATTTTCTTTCCTGTTTTGCTTATACAGGAATTGATGGTTTCACCGCACAGAAACGTAGAACTGCAACTGAGCATTGGTATGAATGCATTTGTTGACTTCATAGTTCTGTATTTCAGATTACTTTCACACATGCTACATATGCTCATATATGGTCATATGCTACATTTCTTTTCAGTCAAAATTATCTCTAACTTTTGCAATTAAATTTTATAAAAAATAAACACAGAATAGCAAATAAATAAATTTAAAAAAATTAAATCAGTATTTCTATTTTACTTAAAACTCACCAATAGGATTTAACTCTCATTTTGCTGGTTAGATTTCGCATATATCTGCAAGCAATTTAATTATTACTCAGATAGATTTCCTTTCTTCATGAATGACAATTTATTCTGAATGTTTTATACAAAATGTGGACATTCTCACATGTATTCCCTTGCATGGTATATGTGCAATAGACACATATTTTGAAGAAAGCAGAAGTAAGCATTCGGACTTCTTCAGATCACAAAGAATAGAAAGAATAGGACTATTGGGTACTTCTGCCTGTTCCTATATGTTTCCCTATACTTGAGAATTCACAAACTGTCAGACAGATGGGATGATTCAGAGAAACAAGAGTTAAGAATAAAATCCATGATAGTAGAAGCAGATGTTCCCCAAAAATGCTGCAACAATGGCCAGGAAGTAAGAATCCACTGATCTCACGGACAAGATTCAGCTAGAACTGAATTTGGCAAGGGATGTGAAAAAAAACAAGGTTTCTACAGGTACATTAACCAGAAAAGGAGGGTCAAAGAAAACATACCCCCCCTGATGAGCAACAGTGGGAAACTTGTATCAACGGGTGAGGAGAAGGCGGAAGTTCTCAACAACTTTTTTGCCTCTGTCTTCACTGGCAACCCCTTTCCTCCTAGCTCCCATGTTGATGGCCCACAAGTTAGTGACCAAGTCCCTCCCACTATAAGTGAAGACATAGTAGGTGATCAACTGAGGAACCTGAAGGTATACAAGTCCATGGGACCTGATGAAATACACCCCAGAATCCTGAAGGAACTAGCTGATGTACTTGCCAAGCCACTTTCCATGATATTTGAAAAGTTGTGGCAGTCAAGTGAAGTCCCTGTGGACTGGAAGAAAGCAAACATCACACCCATTTTTAAAAAGGGTAGAAAGGAAGACCCTGGGAACTACCGACCTGTCAGCCTCACCTCCGTGCCTGGGAAGATCATGGAACAGATCCTTCTAGATGCCATGCTTGGGCACATGGAGGACATGGAGATGATTCAAGATAGCCAGCATGGCTTTACTAGGGGCAGGTCCTGCCTGACTAACCTAGAGGCCTTCTATGATAGAGTGACTAGGTCAGTAGATAAGGGACGACCTATGGACTTGATCTATCTGGACTTCAGTAAGGCCTTTGACACGGTCCCTCACAACATCCTGCTTGACAAATTGGAGGGATACAGATCTGATGGGTGACTATTCAGTGGATAAGGAATTGGCTGGATGGTCGCACCCAGAGGGTGGTACTCAATGGCTTTAAGTCCAGATGGAGAGCAGTGACAAGTGGTGTCCCTCAAAGGTCCATGCTGGGACCGGTACTGTTTAACATTTTTATCAACGACATAGAGGTATTGAGAGCACCATTAGCAAGTTTGCAGATGACACCAAGCTGTGTGGTGTTGTCGATACACCGGAGGGACGGGATGTCATTCAGAGGGACCTGGACAGGCTGGAGAGGTGGGCCCAGATGAACCTCATGAGGTTCAACAAAAGCAAGTGCAGGGTCCTACACCTGGGCCGAAGCAATCCTCGGTATAAATACAGACTGGGGGATGAGGTATTAGAAAGCAGCCCTGAGGAAAGGGACTTGGGGGTGCTGATGGACGAGAAGCTGGATGTGAGCAGGCAATGTGCACTTGCAGCCCAAAAGGCCAATCACATCCTGGGCTGCATCAAAAGAAATGTTGCTAGCAGATCCACAGAGGTGATTCTGCCACTTTGCTCTGGTGAGACCTCACCTGGAGTACTGTGTGCAGGTCTGGAGCCCTCAATATAGAAAGGACATGGACGTGATGGAGTGGGTCCAGAGGAGGTCCACTAAATGATCAGGGGGTTGGAGCACCTCTGCTGTGAGGACAGGCTGAGGGAGCTGGGGTTGTTCAGCCTGGGGAAGAGGAGGCTCTGGGGAGACCTAATAGCGGCCTTCCAGTACCTGAGGGGGGCCTACAGGAAGGCTGGGGAGGGTCTGTTTACAAAGGCCTGCAGTGACAGGACGAGGGGCAATGGTTTTAAGTTGGAGAAGGGGAGATTTAGATTGGATATTAGGAAAAAGTTCTTTACTATGAGGGTGGTGGAACACTGGAACAGGTTGCCCAGAGAGGTGGTTGAGGCCCCTTCCCTTGAGATATTCAAGGGAATATATTATTATATTAATAATCACTGGGACACATGTTTTCTTATGAATATTCTTGAACCTGAACTTGCCTATGTGTTTACACGACGTCTTTAATAATGGGAGTATAATCAGATTGAGGATAAATTCTCTACTGATGAAGACTATGTTATGTTACAGTCAACTTTCTGTGAAAACAGTCTCCTTGAAATTATGATGTTACTGTCTTACTAAAACCAAAGGATATAAAACCCAACACTTTTGCACCCTGTATCTGCACTCACTTAAAGAGAAAAATAATCACATCACTTTCAAGAAAATTGTGGATATATCCATAACAAAAAAAGAACAATTTCTTAATCTTTCCAGAATTGTCTGCGGAGGCTTTCCCTACTACTGACCTTAATTCTGACAGTTTTACCTTTTTTCAGACCTCTAAAAGTGCCTACAAATTAGCTTTGTCCTTTGTACAGGAGATGTCCTGTCCAGGCTCTGTCATGGCATGAACCAGCTCCAAACTAGAAGCCATGTTTGTTTTTGTTACTGAATTTCACTGAATTTCACTGAATTTTTAGAGTTGGAAGGGACCATAAAGATCATCTAGTCCAACTCCCCTGCTGAAGCAGGATTGTCCAGAGCATGTAGAGCATGTTACATAGAACACAGATTAACACATCTACCTAAGTTTATTAGGTAAGGGTCAAAGTGGAATTAGCAACAGTCATGTGATTTCTTATTTCTAGTTCACATGTCGCCAGCTCAGAGCTTTGTCACAGTCCCCTGCCCCTGCCTCCAACATTCTTGTGGTCATATCTTTACTTACATGACCACTGATGAGCATTAAACTGTTGATGAGCATTCAAGAGCTATAACAAATTAACAAAAGGAAGGTTGAACACAAAAACCTTTAAATGAAAGAACTACAGGCATTGATTGTCTGGATAAGCCAAGCGCTGGAAGAGCATAGCAACTGCCTAATGCTCCTTCTGCTGTCCTCTTTAGGGGTATCTTCTGCTGGAACAAGGAGCTGTTATGCACTATGTTACACACTAATGGATGCTGAGCAATCTGATCTGAGATGAAGAAGGTAACCTGTGCCAGATTTGTTGGCTATGAATAATAAAAAGGTACAACCAATTTGAACTACATAATCTGTATACAATTAATAACATGTATGCTATTAAATGTGTGGTAATATAATACAACAAACAGGAGGAGCTGGAAGCCATTGTGCGGCATGAAAGCTATGATGTAGTTGCCATCACGGAAACGTGGTGGGATGAATCGAATGACTGGAGTGCTGCAATGGATGGCTACAAGCTCTTCAGAAGGGACAGGCAAGGAAGGAGAGGAGGAGGAGTGGCCCTGTATGTTAAGGAGGAATATGAATGTGTGGACATAAATGAGGGTAATAGTAGAGTTGAGTGCCTGTGGGTACGAATCAAGGGGAGGACAAGCAAGGCTGATATTGTGGTGGGAGTCTATTACAGACCACCCAACCAGGATGCAGAGGTTGATGAAATGTTCTATAAGCAGCTAGCAGGGGTGTCGAGATCACTTGCACTTGTCCTGGTGGGTGACTTCAAGCTACCAGATATCAGCTGGGCACCCCATACAGCTGAGAGGGAACAGTCTAGGAGATTCCTGGAGTGTGTCGGGGATAACTTCCTGACACAGCTGGTTAGTGAGCCAACTAGGGAAGGAGCACTACTAGATCTGCTGTTTGTAAACAGAGAGGAACTTGTGGGGGATGTAACGGTTGGAGGCCGTCTGGGGTACAGTGATCATGAAATGATAGAGTTTCTGATTCTCAGGGAAGCGAGAAGGGGAGCCAGCAGGACGGCCATCATGGACTTCCGGAGGGCAGACTTTGGTCTTTTCAAGAGTCTGCTTGACAGAGTCCCTTGGGAGGCAGCCCTGAAGGGCAAAGGAGTCCAGGAAGGCTGGACATTTTTCAAGGAGGAAGTCTTAAAAGCACAGGAGCAGGCCGTCCCTGTGCGCAGGAAAGCGAGCTGTCGAGGGAAGAGACCGAACAAAGAGATAAGGTCACAGCTCAGGGAAAAAAGGAAAGTTTATGTCCTTTGGAAAAAAGGACAGGCTACTTGGGAAGATTACAAAGGTGTAGTAAAGTTATGCAGGGAAAAGATTAGAAAGGCCAAAGCTCAGCTAGAACTTAACCTGGCCCTGGATGTTAAAAACAATAAAAAGAATTTCTATAAATATATTAATAGCAAGAGGAGGACTCGGGAGAACCTCCACTCTCTCCTGGATATGGGAGGTAACATAGTGACAAAGGATGAGGAGAAGGCTGAGGTACTGAATGCCTTCTTTGCCTCAGTCTTTAGCAGTGGAGTAGGGTGTCCCCCGAGTACCCAGACCCCTGAGCTAGCAGTTAGGGGCGGGGAGCAGGATGAAGCCCCCATAATTCTAAGGGAGATGGTGAGGGACTTGTTCCATAACCTCGACATAAACAAGTCTATGGGCCCAGATGGGATTCACCCGAGGGTTCTGAGGGAGCTGGCAGAAGTGCTTGCAGAGCCACTTTCCATCATCTACCAACAGTCGTGGCAAACTGGGGAGGTCCCAGACGACTGGCGCCTAGCAAATGTGACGCCCATCCACAAGAAGGGTCGGAAGGATGATCCAGGGAACTACAGGCCTGTCAGTCTGACCTCGGTGCCTGGGAAGGTGATGGAACAGGTCATCCTGAGTGCCATTATGCAACACATGAAGGATGCCCAGGTGATCAGGCCCAGCCAGCACAGGTTCATGAGGGGCAGGTCCTGCTTGACAAACCTGATCTCCTTCTATGACAAAGTGACTCACTTGGTGGATGAAGGAAAGGCTGTGGATGTTATTTACCTAGACTTTAGCAAGGCCTTTGATACAGTGTCCCACAGTATTCTGCTGGAGAAACTGGATGCTCATGGCTTAGATGGGTATACTCTCCGCTGGGTTAAAAACTGGCTGGAGGGCCGGGACCAGACAGTGGTGGTGAATGGAGTGAAGTCCAGTTGGCGACCGGTCACGAGTGGTGTCCCACAGGGCTCGGTACTGGGGCCGGTTCTCTTCAACATCTTTATCAATGATCTGGACGAGGGGATCGAATGCACCCTCAGCAAATTTGCAGATGACACCAAGTTGGGTGGGAGTGTTGATCTGCTAGAGGGTAGAGAGGCTTTGCAGAGGGACCTAGACAGGCTGGCTGGATGGGCTGAGACCAACGGGATGAGGTTCAATAAGGCCAAGTGCCGGGTCCTGCACTTGGGTCACAACAACCCCAGGCAGCACTACAGGCTTGGGGCAGAGTGGCTGGAGAGCTGCCTGGCAGAAAAGGACCTGGGGGTGTTGGTCGACTGTCGGCTGAACATGAGCCAGCAGTGTGCCCAGGTGGCCAAAAAGGCCGACAGCATCCTGGCCTGTATCAAGAACAGTGTGGTGAGTAGGACCCGAGAGGTGATCGTCCCCCTGTACTTGGCACTGGTGAGACCCCACCTTGAGTACTGCGTCCAGTTTTGGGCCCCCTACCACAGGAAAGACATTGAGGTGCTGGAGCAGGTCCAGAGAAGGGCAACGAAGCTGGTGAGGGGTCTGGAGCACAAGTCTTATGTGGAGAGGCTGAGGGAGCTGGGGTTGTTCAGTCTGGGGAAGAGGAGACTGACGGGAGACCTTATCGCTCTCTACAACTACCTGAAAGGAGGCTGTAGAGAGGTGGGGGTCGGTCTCTTCTCCCAAGTTACAGATGATAGGACAAGGGGTAATGGCCTCAAGTTACGCCAGGGGAAGTTCAGGTTAGATATTAGGAAATATTTCTTTACTGAAAGGGTTATCAGGCATTGGAATGGGCTGCCCAGGGTGGTGGTTGAGGCACCATCCCTGGAGGTATTCAAGAGAGGAGTTGACATGGTGCTCGGGGATATGGATTAGTGTTGGGTGGTGTGGTGGTGTGTGTGTGGGTTGTGTGTGGTGTGGTGTGTGTGTGTGTTTTTTTTTGTTTGTTTGTTTTTTGTTTTTTGTTTTTGTTTTTGTTTTTTTCATTGGTTGGACTAGATGATCTTAAAGGATCCCTTCCAACCTAGGTGATTCTGTGATTCTGTGATAATATTACATGTAATATGTATATTAATATATTTTATATATTACAGACTCCAACCAAGAAAAAAATGGAGTTAGCACTGCAAAACTACCTAATGCAACATACTTTTCTCAGAATATATCCATCAGAGTATATATACATATATACAAGATATATGTTTGTGTATATATATTATACATACACATATATTTGCATATATATGTGATATATATATGCATACACACACAAAAAGAAAACTGGCAAAGCAGGGGTATAGTGTAATACAAGCACAGATTTTTTCTGTTTCAATCCCTCATCTGATGTGTGTTACAGACTTGACAGGAAGAAAGACTACAACTTTCTGGCAGTCCCTGGATGGGCAGCAAGACTGATGAGAACTCTCTCAAATAGTTTCTTCAAAAGTGTTGAAGTCCATATAGAAGTACATATGGAGCCCATAAGCACTAACAATTCTTATGCAACGAGAAAAGAGGACAATTCTTTTCTTCTGCTATATTTAGTTGGCATAAAATTAAACTTAACCCACCAGTTTAGAAATTAAATATATTTTAACACCCTGGAATATCAAGGGAGGTTTATTCAAAGGTTTGGGGGTTTTATCTGATTAGACTACTCTAATAGGATAGGCCAGTATTGTCTGGGAAGTAGGATGCTATGAACTTAGTAATACTGTACCTTCAAATGGAGAGACAGAGTGAAAGAGTTTCTTGTGAAAACACTTAGATATATCAATACCTATAGTGAGAAAGAAGGTGAATTTAACTAGAGCCAAAAAATTCTGACTGATGAGTGAAAAAGCGGATATTTGATATCCATTTGATACTATATGAGAAATCACCACTGAAGTCACTATGTGATCCTTGAGTTATACCCTTTTTTGCTTTTATTCGAGAAATATTTCAGCATTTTTTTTTTTTTTTTCAGTAAAAATGTATATGGAAAGAAAGTATCTTAACTGAATGTTTATTTATAATCCCAAAATGTTAACCAAAAATCTAATTTCTAAATTTTTACACTTCACTATGGACATTGTACATCTCACTAGAGACAATGTCAATGCTATGTAACCAGTGCTGGTTTTAAACTGTATATTCAAGATTTATATCAGTGCACCAGCTGAGAATTACACACCACTTGACATACAGTGTTGTTCAATAAGAGGGAGATTGCTGCTCCACTTTTCCTGTACTGAGAGCTAATGCCTTTTTCATGTAATTATAGAATGACAACAGAAGTGGAAGCTTTTAGCTAAAGAGCTGTGCTAATGCTGCAAAAAATCTATGAGATTGATCTGGAAAATGAATTTATTTTAATTGTGTTTACACTGATTTTGTGTTTGCTTTCTGATGTGAATTAATACTCTATACATGTCTTTATTTAAATCAGTGATGCAGGCTCATTTGGAATCCTGCTTGCAGTATGGGTTACCTTGCTTTGAAAAGGATACTGAAAAATTAGACAAATTTGGGGACAGGCAATAAGAAAGACAGCATAAAAAATATAATCAAAGATTTTTATAAGAAAAGAGTTTTAAAAAATTTAAATATACATAATTTAAATACATAATTTGTAATATGTATAATACATAATTTAAAAAGGACAAAGGCATAAAGATGACAAGCATATTTCTTGCATAAAGATGAGAAGAATAGAGTATTAAAATGTAAAAAATAACAGATAATTTACTAAAAATTTGTCATCCAAGCTCAACATAAGAAATTATCCTATGAAATGAAAAGTTAAAGAATTCAAGAGTAAATACCTCTTTACAGAGTATATGTAATGGTTTCAATCAGATATAACATTTGGAAAAGACAAGCACTAATTGTTTTCAGAGGGATGATACTGCACTACGTGGATCTGCAGTCTGATTTTTGTAGAGCAATGCTTAGTCCTCATACTAAAATAAAATGGGTAAATTCAGTATGCTACAATTTAAGTTAAAAGCAAAATGAATATTAAAAATATAAAACCCTCATATGCCGCAATACTTGACACCTGTCAAGTACACCTGTCCAATTGAAAAAAAATTATTTCCAGATTGCTGAAGACTTATTTCTTGGGGAGCTGAGCCTCAAATGCTCATATTTACTATGCCTGAGAAAATATAAATAATTTAGAAAAATGGTTGCCACTGCATTCAGAACCAGATTCTTAACCTCTATGAAGTTCTTAATTTCTTTTTAACAAGTGTTGCAACAAATAACTTTATTACATTTATCTAATCACATGATTTTTTTTATTAGTATTAAAATATATTTACAAAAATAGAAATTTGATTTTGGGTGAACCTATTGCGAAGAACATCCAAGGGTTTTTCTATTTAAAATTTTGGCCCATGTCCATTTCTTTCCTGGCTTGCATGGCTATCTAAATTTTGCTAGATTCTTACAGATCTCAACAGCCTTTTGTCTTCCACAAAAGACCTGCCATCTGCATCCTAAAAATCCAAGTTTGCTGATGCTTCTAAGGGAGAGGTTGCAGTGTAGAAATGGTGTTTGCAAGTCAAGGGAAGAAGTGACCTGTAAGAGCATCAACACAAGCAAAAAGCCATATGTCAGATCTCTCTGACATCTCTCTTTTCACTCATCCACTAACTTCATCTCCTGTGACAGGAACAACTCAGTCCCACTCTCCCTTCCTAGGGCAGCAACATTTCATTTTGCATATGCTGATAGGAATGTCGAAGTTGGCTCTGAGAGCACTTGTAGATGGAGGAGTAATACTGAAAATGTTACAGAAATTTTTAGTTTGTTGCAAATATTGTCTTTTCTGGCTAATGAAGTGTCTAATTAGGTGAAATAGCCAGTAAAAGAGACCTCAGATTTTGCTGATGGGCATAATATTTATATGAAACATAAAGATATGGGGAAGTTTCCATTTTGGTGCTATCTTCACATTTCAGTATTCACTAAGAATGAACTAAGATTGATCTAATTCTTTGAATGCGCTGAAGAAAAAAAAATATTTTTTTTATTTTTTCCCTCCACGTTATTCCTGAATTTAAAACTGAATTAGATTTCTCTGTATTAAACAATATATTGAAAAATCCTACTAGGAATTTTTCTTTTTTTTTTTTTTTTTTTTTTTTGGTCACAATGACAGCATTATTTATTCATGGGAATAAAAAGCTCCCATGGAAACTTCTTATTCAGATGAGGGTACACTTCTCAGCACTGAATCTCTCTGCTTGAAGAATGCTGATTAGTTTTAAACTTACGTTTTAAAGGGGAAAAAAAATCACTAGTTTACACTCACATTAAGTTTTTGCTGCTTTTTTTTTGTCCTTTAAGATGTAGACATTCTCCAACACTGAGGAAAACTTTTAATTGATATTTGGGGATCACTTATTTTAAATAAGATATTAACACTTGTCATATAATTAATTTACTCATTTTGCTTTGTGAGCAGTCCTCACAGTTTGCTGTCTGTAATGAGCTGAAGGTACGCCCATGAGAAAACTATATCCAGTTTTCTGAAGTGTTTGTGAAACGTGAGCGGTACCATGCTGAGGGCAATTTCTTGTTTCTTTTGCAGCTCTCTGGCAGAATTCTGCAAGGAATTTCAAAGGTCAGATTTCAATGCTGCTGCACCAGAAAGGAACAATCTTTCTTTTTTTTTTTTTTTTTTCCTCCTTCTCAGGTGAAGCTAAATTAATATATTTGGAGCTTCTGTTAGAAGGAAAGAGTTTGGGGATATCCTTCTGACAGGAGAATTAATTCTTTTCATTTGAGAAGGTACTAGGAACTCAGAGAACTAAAATTCTACCAATTTAGTAAGGTCAAAAGCATGAGACATGTCTGTACTTTGTAGTTATTTATTTTCATATTTTTTAAACTCTACTAAGACCTCATTATTTCAAAATTAGTTAGCATATACAACTCCATTTTGTTTTATACATGGATGCTTAACAGTAGCAAAGAAAATTGTTTCATTTGTCCCTTCTCAGTGAACAATCATTTAAAGGAGTCAAAATAATCTGTAATTAGAAACGTATTCCATTTTAAATTTCAAAATTCCCAATTACACTAATAAAGATCAGTGTAATTGTATTCCAAACAATAGCTTTAATTGCATTGAACCATAGTTCTGGGGATCACTGTCTAGCACCACAGATTTCACAGAATTCTTTACAATGTGTGCCACAAGTAACCTTTCAATTTATTAAGTATTTACTGCATATATATGCCCCTTCCAAACATCCTGTCTTGGTGTGCTGATTTTCTGATAGTTTTATGCTAGCATCTCACCCATCTCACGCGTCTCACGCATCTCACACATCTCACTTTTCTTTCCCCTCCCCAGCTCCCCTGATTATAAGAGTAAACCAGACTATTTCATGGATAGAGCGTGAAGAAAAGATGCATGGTTTAATATCTAATCCAGTTGTCTTAAGCATACTGTTTTCTGTCTTCACAAAATACGTAACTAGGTGCTCTAAACCCAGTGGAATTACAACAAGAGTCTACAGTAACAGCATAAAGAACCTGTTTCAAACTGTGCTTGTTTGATACAATGTAACATGTTGGTCAATTTCAAATTGTCTTCTGGACTTCTTTATATAAGACCAAATGAAAGTTCTTAGCTAAAAGCTTGCTACACACACACACATGCATACGTGGGATACCTGCTGCACAAATATTTATCAAAACTTCTGCTAGGAATTTACAGACCTGTCATACCGTCATTGGCTTGATTTAGTTCTGTGGTACAAGAGCCTATGCTGCTATAACCACTTCCAATGTTTTCCAGCTGGTGAAAACCTGTAGAAACTAATGGGGGCATCTGGATATTTACAAGACAACCATCTATAATATGGCAGAAGTCCAATCCAATTTTGCAATAAAAGGTCAAGTTGAGCGATCAGTTTGCAGTCATGAATCTGTTGCATACCAACTCTCATCTTGTTTGGAAAAGCGCTGATGGTACTTCCATGAGCTGTAATTTTATGAAATATTTGTTGAAAGGTATTTTCTGAGTAAGTGGAACAAAAAGAAACTAACTACTGAATAAACTCTACTGCTGTTAAAATTTGTATATTTTAAGGTTTTTATTTTGACTAGAATACAACAACCCCAATTTATTTTCAAAATGATTCCAACATGAATATAAAACATTATCACTAGACGACTGGAAAATTATTATTTAGTTGTCTTTTATTCCAACTCTGTGTTCTGTTTGAATGGATCAAAGAGATTATAAAGGAAAGATTTATTTTTTCCCAACCAATTCAGGCTGCAAATGATATAGAGTTCTATTTGATTCTTCATTCAATGCACACAATTTCTAACACAACCTCTCTCCCACCCAAGTATCACACAACTACTGAAGAAACTCAAAATGAGCTTTGATATGAGGTCTGGAGTATCTGAAAAAGCAAATTATTGTTATAATTGTTTCCTGAGGTTATTTCCATTGTGGCTTGCTCATGATCAGCACCATAAACACTGAAGCTACTTCCCATAACTACAAAATGGCAAGTTACCTTACAGCCTACATCTTTACCTCTTTGCAACTTTTGACCTTCACATAATTTGTCAGAGTTTGCAACAACATGTATTAAGAGTATTGACTAGGGGCTTTTGTAGTCCTGAGCAGCCCTGTGGAGTAACTACACATTGTGCAGATGGAGGAGAGGTTCACTCTGCACACGTAAGCCCAGACAACTAGAAAGGTAAACAGGCTTTTTGAGGAAATACAACAAAAGGATTTAACCATTCTGGTTCTTCTCACCTTGTGCAAATGTGACCAATGTGAGTGCTTGTGCAGCCAGGAAGTGGAGAGTATCAGGGAACTGATCCAGTGATTTTCTGGGTAACTTTTGAACTAGATTGATTTCTCTTATCTGACAGTCTGTTTGCACTGCCACATGATGCTTGGTCCAATTGGCAATGTGAGGGCAGAAACAAGTGGCCAGGGTATTTTGGGAGCAGGTGGCCATAAAAGGAACTAGATTAAAACGTGCTGATAATGACTAAATCACTATGTGCTTGGCTGTCAGCAAAGTCTTAACATTCACTATCTTTTGTCTACCCAGGGTAGTTATCCCGCTGTTTATTTTCAGATACCTGCTAAACCATAATTTAAACCAAAGAAAGACCTTGGGTTTTTTACTTATTCATCTTGACATTTGATTTTCCCTGAAGTAGCAGGAGAGTGAGGGTGAGTTGAGGTGTAGGCATTGGACAAAGGTAAGTTTTCCTAGGGTGAGATGCAGGGAGAGTCTGCATCAAAAGAAACCTTGAATAACCCAAGAATGCTCCTATGTGAAATAAACTAGTCTTTAAGCTGTCTGTGCCATGCACTGTAAATGTGATTTACTAGTTCCCGTTCTCTGCCCCTGAGCTTTTCCATGCGTCTTTTTCCTCACTTTTCTCCCTGTCCTCTCCTACTGTTACACTGATGGTTTTGTTACCTTTCTTGTGGTGCTTGTTAGACCCTAAAACTCATGAAACGAAACATCCATTATCTAGTTTTTGCTTTCTGGCTTGTTTCTGGAAAATTCCTGCTTTTTTTCATTGGTGGCAAGAAGTGTTACAGATAAATTAGTTAGGTAAGAGCATTTAGCCAGGGTTAAAGGGAAATGGGAAAGAATTCCCTCTTTTGGGGACCAGTAGGCTGTTAGGGCAGCTCACTGAATGTGTTGAAAACATATCAAGGGACTAGAACATTCTTTGCACAAAATACACAAACATAAACCAGTGCAAGTCGATGACAACATGCTGACACACTTACGACCTTACATGAGGAGTAGATGTGCACCATAACTTGGTGCAGGCATTTGAGGAGAACAAGTGATCCTAGGACTAGTGTTTAAAACACAAATTTTGAGCTGTCATGCACAGTAGAAAGCATATCCTCAAAAGCCTTGCTTGCATGAGAAGCAATGTTTTATGTTGTGGGACAAACAGCAGCATTTTTTGACACACAGCAACAAAAGACACCTGATCTTTACAACAGCACTCCATCGCTGTGGAAAAACCACAAAATATATCCTTTATGAATACCTAACTATATCACTGAATTGACTATTAAGTCCTGTATTACTACAGTCTACTCTATCTTGTAAGGACCTTCAAACTCAGAACAGTATTGACAATTAAGCCCCATACTCAGAGGCTACACAGGAAAAAAACATAGCAGTCTTGATTCCAAATTACTTGCGTACCATCCATCTGAAGAACCAAATTACTTTAATTCCACTGAGGTAGAGAAGAAGAGGAGTACTGTGGCCTGTGCCACGCTTTGTGCTTCCTTCTACATCACAGCTTACAAATTAAAGCAAAAAAGCTTTCCTCATCTGCAATGAAAGGAAAAATATATGTATTTTTATACTGCGTTCTGAAGGTCCTGTTCTCTAAGCAGATATTGGGTGAAATTATCTATTGGGTGAATGCGACTAAAATGCTTTGTTTTCTATTGATGTCAATATCCTCATTTGTCTGATTTAGCATTGGGGGAATTTTTGCTCCAGCTTCTTTATCCTCTCCACAGGTGTATTTTCTGGATGCACTGCTGTGCTTGAAGCAGATACATGATTCTGCTGGCATCAACAGATCAGGCAAACGTAGAAAGAGTGGTTTGTCCAAGAAAACCACCTTACCATCTCCAGCTTCTACTACATTATTCATTTTTTGAAATGTTTGTCCTTTATTATTTTCTGTGGACATCTCCAAACACTGATATTTTCTGCATCAGGTACTTTCTTAGCTTTAATAGTTATCAACAGTTTATGATAAATATTTTTTTCATTCTATCTCTTCCCAATGTGGGACAGAAAGTGAAGGGACCTGGAAGGATGTCTTTGGATGTCTGGATTCTCTAATGCCATCTGAGTTAGCATCAAATGGCATTTTTCATAGATGGAGAGGAATAACAGCTTCTGGGTGATTCATATGACCTATTTCAATATCCATCTTCAGATGAGGTGAAGTGGTTCATGGTGTCTCTGAAGTGCAACCTTTCTGAGAGCTGTAAGCTGGAAAGGGAAAAAAATAATTTAGAAATAGATTCTTGTGTCACCCACATAGAATACAAGTGAGATAAAAGAGTTTTTCTTGAAAGTTACATTTTAATTTATGGCTATAAGTAAGTAGTCAGTGTGAGTCATAGGAAAGCCTTTAAAGGGAAAGAGAAAAGAGCAACAATCAATTTTAGGCAAGACAAAATGAATTTTATCTCATGACAGCCTCCAGTAGATTTTTTTTATTGATGATATTGTTAATAGACACAATGTTAATTCCCTCCCCCCTGCCCCCCTCTTTTTAAAATGCTTTTGGTCAGAGTTTTTATCACGCTTGGAACAGATAGATTTTTCTTGAAGTCCACACATTAGGAAGTCACTTGCCTGAAGAGGGAAGAGGGGGCTGAAGGATTTGTACTGTGGTCCTCTGAGATGAAATGTTTCCCTGAATGTCAAATCCATTTTGTTGTTAGGACTTGCTGTCCTTACATTCCACCCTACAATATCAATAATTTTGTTTTTAATGCTTGGTCCACATCTGTGAAGAGACCTTACTTGTTACAAAATAATCAGGAACTAGCAGTAGCAGAGATACTTGACTGGATTTGTACGAAACTTTCAATAGTGGGAAATATTTCATTAAAGAAACTGTCTTATGAATCATTTCTTCTCCAAAACCAGAACTACATTTTCTTTCCTGATTATCCAGAGAATTTTATGAGAAGTTTATAAAACTCATACAAGCAAAATACTTTAAGTATATCTCCTTCTTTAAATGAGCATGTAGCAATGAGGAAAAGAATGCAAAGTATAACAAAAAAATACTAATAGATTAAAATACATTATGTTTAAAATATGTTGTTTTAATTGACCATATTCAAAATCTCTTAGCTTATTATAGGAGCAAGGTTTTCCTCATGCAGCAGTAATGTATTGATTGCAATTCCTGGCATTAGTCTTTCTCAATGTAAAAAAATAACATCAGCTTATGAAAAAGTGGTCTCAATAATAATATTGAATGTAGAATGTTATTTATCCCATGAATAGTTAGCATAGTTAGGATCTGATCCTCAGTTAAAAAAAAAAAAAATAGTAAGAATTTATCAATATTCTGTATTTGTGACTTTTCATTCAATGTTCAATTGATTCCAAAATGGGATTCCAAAATGTTTGTTATACTCTGATTTCCAAAATGGGAGTGTTTATTGTACTATATGAGTGAATAGACCTAAGTATATGAACTGAGTCAGAAATCCAGGACCTTGTAAGGAAACAGAAAGTAATTTCTAATGCAGTGCAATATAACTTCATTATTTCAACTGTATCCAAGGGAATTAGTACTTACTGCATGTCTAAGCTGTAAAAAGGAATCCTAATAAAAATGATACTTTACCTAAAGCCAAGAAAGAAAATATTTTTTTTTAACTTTAAATATTTTAAAATGCTCTAAATTTATTATGCCTTTGGGTCCTTGATAGATTATTTTGTGAGATTTTATGTGAAATGATGCTAGGATTAGTGTTAAGACACAAAATGAGAAGGTATTGTGATGAAAGTTCATGAAAATATGGACTTATCATCCCTGAAGTGTCATCTAAAGAGAAATACTCTTTTAAATACCAGCCACATGGCTTTGGTTATTCTTTGTTAGTGATAGTTCTGAACTGATAATGAAAAACCCTATCAATTACTTTTCAGTAACAAATATTTATTTTGTAACCAGGAAAAACAAAGATACATACAAATGAGCACTCATTTATTTGAGAGTCCAGTGTACTGGAAATCTATGGTTAAGATTCAGTCTGTGATGAAATTATTCTGTTCTAAAGGAAAACAAAAGATGAACCCTTGGATGACTTATATTACTCACAAGAAAGAAAAAAAAAATTGGACCAAATTTTTTTGTGTTTAGAAACTGAAACTTTACCCACTGCTGTTATAGCCAATTTGCAATTAGAAAAATAAGCTATTTCTCTGTTCTGTGGTAGCCTCAGAAAAACAACAGAACAAGGAAAAATCACATTCTTTGCCACATTAATTTTTCTGTGCGGGGGTGAAATCATATATTCAAAGGGAATAGTGAACACTGAAGATGTTTCACTATTCAGCATCCTTTCTCATTTCTTCATTTTATAGTGTTCATCACTAGCCATCCCTGCTTCTGCTTTATCCATCATTGTTTAAAGCAAACAAACAAACAGACATGAAATAGTTTCTGAAAGACTAACATAACCCAGAATTTGTTGGAAAGCATGACAATACACAAAGCAGATACAGACCCGTTCAGAGATATATAGCAGTTATAGCTCTGTTAGGATATTAGGTACCAAAATCAAATTATTTTTTAATGTATAGAGGTAGATACGTAGAAATAATCCACAAATTACAAGTGGCAATGTGGAGAGAAGCTGTGCTTAATTTACTTCTCCGTACCATGTCACTGGCAAAATTTTTTCCCCCTAAAGTTTATTTTCTTATATCTTTCCCATTCTTTGCCTATGAATGACCTGATCACAGAAACTTCTACCATTTCTTTTGGGATAATATTTAATACTACAATCATCTTGCTTTTACAGAGTACTTTAAATCTTTTTCTTTATTTCTTTCCATTACCCTTATTTTGTTATACTTTCTTCTACTTAGATTTCAAAAAGTTTTTATACAAGCTTAATATGTAGTCTTTAATGTAGCATTCATAATGACTACATATATTGTATGAGCAATATTATGAGCAATATTTTTTTTTTGTTATAGGAAAGAAAAACAATAATGCAGTAAAATTAAATACCTTGTGAGAGATAGAGAGACACTGTCACAGGAGAGAATAGTTTGCAGTTGATAATTTATTTTGTGATTTTTGTCATTTTTTTAGATATTCCTGAAAACAGATAAATCACAGTTTCTCAAATTAATTGAGTATTTGACTCTGTTTGTTGTATAATCCCTGTGAAGGAATGTAACTTATTCATAAGCACATTGTTGTAAATATTTAGTAACCAAAATTTGAATTCCAAGCTTCTTTTGATAGGCTGTTACACCTAGTGCACTGCCTGCTGAAATCAGTAGAAACCATTTCACTGGCATTTGTGGGCATTGGAGTGTGGGTAGGTTATATGACTTATTCTTTCTTTTAGAGAAAGTGGGATTTTAGTGTCAAGTTTCTGATATATATGCCTCATTTTTCAGCTGATACGTACACATACACAAAGCTCATGTGTTTGCTTTACTAGGGAAATTATTGCTGTTAATAATGTTAATTCCTCCTAATTCCATATTCTAGACTGTTTCTGAAGTTTGGGCACATAATGAGATAGGTTTACTTTAAATGAATATTCATAAATACATATTTGTTTTTTCCTCTATGTACTTTCTACTTACTTAGCCATACTTGTAAAGATCAGTGTTTCACTTGTGCTATGAGAATACTACTGAGAAAATTATTGGAATCGGTTTGCCATCGTTGTGTGAAGCCTCTGCTGCTATTGCAGTTCATCACCACCTAGGGATGTTGCTGTATTTAATGGGATAAATTGACAAAAATGTTAATAAACCTCTGCAGAGAAATTCATCCATCAGCAGAATTTACCTTTCCAAAATGCCCTTTGTGAAAATACCTGGGGGCATACCACACAATTAATATAAAACATAGGCACCAATAAAACTGTAAAGGCTTGATCCTACAAAGTAGTTTTTTTTAAATGGTCTTAAACATGCACTGTCCTCTGTTTCAAAGTGCATAAATAAATTGGGCCCTGGTGCTCCAATAAATCTGAAAAAGCACAGCCTCTAGAAAAAATTTTTGCACACATTTATAATTATATTTATAAATCACATTTTGATGAATGAATGGAATATGGAAAATTAAAATCCCTAAACCATCATTTGATTTAAGTGGTTAAAAGCTTTAATTAGGAGAAACATGTCCTAACTGCAATTTAAACAGAGTTGCAGAACTGTTTGAGGCACAATATGTGTCTTCGCAGTTGAATTGCACATCAACAAGAACTAGCTTGAGAAACCAAGAACAGAAAATTGCAGTGTACAAGTTAAGGCAGGGGAAAATAGACCCCCCCCTGAACAGTATGAGCTAATATCTCTATAGCTGCCCTCAGGAGCCCAGATCTTAAGTGCTGCATTTCGGAGGTGGTAACAAGGGACCTTGATTACATGACTGTTCTGAACTTCTAAATAAATCTCAGAACTGCTCTGGCTTCAAGGTTGGAGAGTTACCTGAAGGACAAAGAAAACTTTCTCTGAGATAAGAGGTGGAAATACCTGACAGTATTTTCTTTGCTATGTCTTTAGTGAGCTTCTGAGGTGGATACCAGGTCACTCAGCTACAACATAAATTAAAAATGCTTCCTGATTTTGACCCCAAAACAGCTAATAAAAGGCAGTTTATTACTTAGCATATTGTAGAAAAGGATTGCAATGATGGCATTATAAGTAAACCTTCTGTGGTTGGAGGATACCTCCCCAGTTTCATCACCAGTGCTGTGAATAACAGCATTCTCTTCTGAGGTCCCAGGACAGTACTCAAAATGAAGCTGTGCCCCCAGAAGACAGACAGATTTCGTTCCTCAAACTGCAGTACTTTGGTTTAATCCAAAAATGCAGTCTTACTGTATTGGAAAATTATGGTATAACTATGGCATTTGATTATAAAAAATAAAAAAATATCCACAAGGATGACAGAAAAGAACAAAGGACTTTTATAAAGGAAAAAAATAAGGCTATTCTGAATGGCAATGAAATCTGAAAAATGGCCAAAAAATAGAGTTTATCTTCACATTTGTAAACAAACAAGAAAATTAAGATGTGACAACACAGCAGTATGTCAGACCCGAAATATGCATGCAGAATAAGATCTAATAAGCCAAATAAATCCATGGAGTGAAATATTCACAGCCATTGAGCTGGCAGGGACTGATGTGATCCACCTGCTCCCCTGTCAATGCATGCGCACGCATCATGAACACAGAAGCACCTTAAATGTGTTCAAATGAAACATGAAACACAAACATATATCTAGCCAATCATTACACCAAACGCATTCAAAAGACACAACTAGTGGGGAGGAGTGCTTTTACATCACTTGGGAAAGAGAGAGGAGGAAGTGCATCATGATTTTATTTTACTATATCTGTTTTCCTTCTAAGCAAACAGCAAGGTTTTGAGAAATTATTTCCGTAGATGGCTTTAAACACAAAGGTTCAGCTTGCTAATTAACAGTCCTAACAGCAGAAGCTGACTCTTCTGAGAGGATTTCTGCCCTGATTATGGGACAGGAGAATGAACTCCAGGAGCTGATTTAACCTTCGCCAGCTGGCTAAAGACATTGTCACCACATGGAAAGGATTTTTGGGCAGGCACATGTGGCCCAGTCACAGCCCACTGTGATCCCCTCCTCATCTCCTGAGTGTGATGAACAGTTATCAGTACAAAGCAAATCTCAGGTTTTGTATTTTAAAATTTATTTTTTTATGGTACATTAATAAAATTAGTAAAAATATGGGAATGGAAGAAATCTGATCCAGTACACCATTTCTGTATTACTCAGGTTCTCCCTTTTATCTTAAGTCTTAGAGGAAACAACTTTTAGACTGAAGTCTTATATAAGAGTCCCTCAGTCTCAGAGCAGTGAACTATTTCTATTTCTAATCTGGCAGAACAACAAATACCTCCACAGCGCATTGTGATGCCCACATGCCTTCTGTATCATCTCTGTGTCATTGTCAGTCTCAGAAAGAACATAAGGTCCTTTTCTCTTTCTCTCCTGCTTCTATTCTTTCTCTTGTCCATTACACTTCCCATACTTTATACATTTTTCCTTACTAACCATTTTCTCCTCTTTTACAGGAAGACCCTGAATGTGTTTGCTCTCTGCCTTCCGCCTTGCCCTAGACAGTGAGGAATAAAAAAAAAGAAAAAAAAAAAAAATCCAGTTGCCAGATTCAAGATAATGCAATTTCTACTACTGTGAGGCATTTTCCTGACAGTACGTTTCTTTTTCTGAATTCAGACATATCAATATTTGACTTAATGTTTGAAGTAAGAAGTTACATCTGTCCATAGGCCAAGACTTTCAAAGATGGCCATTCAGTCAGTTTTAATGGGCTATAAACTCGTTGCAGTATTAGCAGTATATAGAACCTGTCTGGAGGGAAAAAAAACTCTGCCTCTATCCTCTCTTTCCTGACCAACAAATGTAGAGTATAATTATTTTCAGCATTTAGATCTCTGAATACTTTCTTATTTAAATTCATCCTATCTTCTCCAGCAATACTATGTACATGCAGTTTATAGTTAATCAGTCTGTAGGTGGATGTTTGTCCTTCTTAGCACTGTTTCACAGGAAATGCTTCAGCTTATATTGTAAGTTTACCAAATGATGAGAATCTGGAACAAATCTAGAACAGGATGGTATATAATGTCAGATACTTTCAGTGGAATTTAATTTTAGACTGCTTATAGAGCATGACACACGAACTTCAGGGACCTGTGAGATCCAGACTCTGTTTGATGATCGCTTGATATCATAAATATTAAATATTGGTATTTATTTCCAATTCTGCAAGGAAAAAAAGACAGTGTAATTAAAACTCAAAAGATAAAATGCTCAGACAGTTAAAAATAGTATGAAGAAAAGCACTGGAATTTTTTTCTTTTTCTTTCCCCTGCACATAAACTGTGTTTATTTTTTTCGGGTCTGTCTTTCATTTCTGGCTGTAGATATTTAATTATTTTAATGTATTTCTCAGATAGCTGGAAGGCTGAATCCCTAAATATTTGGACACCTGAATAGCCTTGCTAGTATAAGAAGTTTCACTGAAATCCCCATCCACTATTTTCAGTCAACAACGTTATCCATGCACATAAAATTATTCAGACACATAAATACTTACAGTCTTGAACACTTCATTTTACATTTGGCAAACAGCAAAAAGTATGAATCATAAACATCTTCATAAAATAGTAATTTCTGGAATCTGAATAGAGGATAATGTAAGTTTGGACCTACATTGAAATGAAAAGAATTACACCTGTTTTAAAATTAGGAAGAATCTAAAAATATATACTACTTTACTGCTTTCCTGCTTTTTTTTTCTTTTTAGATAGTTTGCTTTCTGTGTCTGTTGATGTGCCTTCCCAGGAGGAGAGATTAGAGGTAGAGTGGAAATATTTTTTACTTTGTACTGCTTTTTGGTAATATTTTTTGACTCCTAGTCTTCAGGTCTGAATAATTTTCTGACTTCTTTTCCAGTGATTGTCTTTGACACGCATCTGCTTACCTCTGGAGAAAAGAATGAAAAAGTCAAAATTATCAGCCCTACCACTGTGGTGGTGGCGGGGAATAAACAGACATAAGGCTTTATCCTTTTTCCCTTCTCCATCCAGGTCACCTGTACTGTTTGTCAATTCGACAGTGGCCATGTTAGCACCTCCCTTACATCTCGGTGCACTCTTTGAGTATTCCTTTATAGTTACTATATCAAAGACATGGAAAATTGTTCTATAATTCAGTTTACAGTTTCTGCAAAACCTGCACAAAAGATGGCTTAATGTCTTGAAGAAGGCAAGCATTTATCATGTAAAGTTATTAACATCTTCATTTAGAAATGAGGATTTTTTTTTTTTTAGCCTTTATGAAACAAAGTTTTTGCTGAGACTGATAAAAATGTTTAGAGAAAATTGTGCTCCCTCTGTGCTCAACAGCTGATTTCATCTGGTGCCCTGCAAGAGATGGCATCTCTTACGTTGTCTTGCAAGAACTGCGAGGCTCAGCCAAAAAAGAGCTCAGTTGCTTTGACAACTAACATCTGGCAAGGTGCTTATTTGTTCTATTGCTCTTTTAAATAAAATTAAAATATCACAAAGCTCATTAAATTTTTTTTTCGAGCTACCAAAGACTGGAGCATCCTTAATAATCTTATCACTGTATCATGCCATAATATGTTATATATAAGTTGTTATAAGAGAGGAGAGACATTGCTTGGATAATTTCAAATATCATTTGACATAATTGTCCTTTGACATTTGCCAGACTCATTTCACAATCAAAACACTTCTCTGCTAATAGGGAGTGGAGTTCTGACATCAGGGTCAAAATACATCCTCCTTCCAACAGATCAGATTTGCACAAACTTCTTTTTTTTTTCCCTCTCCTGAAAATAGCCTGTAGGGATTTAATACCTGTTAGTTTTTATTTAATTTAGTCTTCTAGTGTTTTGTATAAAGCTCACCTATCTTCCTCCTGCCATAAAAAGTGGGTTTGAGCTGCCAAATGCCTTGCCGGTATTTGTAAAGGAAAAGGAAAGGTTAAATGAGGCTTGTAGTGCTCAGAACCGGAGTTCTGTGGTTCTGCGAGCTCCAACAGAAGAAAACATTTGCTCGAAGACTCTCTGCTCAGAAAAGGACTCTGCGGACTGCAGTGTCTCATGCACTGTGGCTGCACATACATTCTGCTCCACTTGAACAATGTGGAAGTAATTTCTTCTCTTAATTCATGTGGAATGTACATTTTCCTGAAAGGAGCAAAAGAAAGTGTGATACTGCAGCTTAGAGGTTGCACTGATATACATTGCATGTAATATTTGACAAAAGATAATAATTTTGTCACTGGGGTATAAGTTCTTCTGTGTCAAAAATTACTCTTGTATTTATTTTTCTTCAGGGAAAAATAACTGAAACTATTACAAAGAACAGTCTTTTATCCTTCAGGAAGCTCATTCAATAAAGGTTTCAGTGAGATAAGAGGAAGGAAAATGGGAAAAAGACTCTTCTTTGGAGGCAGGTTAATCCTGAGAAATTGAGTTAGAGGAAGAGAATATGAACTATAATGTAATTAGTGTGATACTAATGTGGTTCATATCAAGTACCATGAAGAAAATTAGAGGTGTTATGCAAAAGGAACACATATCACCTTCTCTTCTCTAATGAACCAGAATAAAACTGATTTGAAACTACTGTTTGATCTTGTTGCATCATGGAGTTGTCCTTTGGCAGATGATGAAATCCAAGTTCAGTTCTTTGCTCAAAGAGCTGTGCTGATCTCATGTTGGGGCATCAGTTTCTAAGATCAGGTCTATTAAAGTAATGTACATTGACTGTAACACCTGGGATTTCATCACAAATTTTATTTCTTATCAGCTTCAGTTTAGAGGAGACATTGGCCCCAAGTCTCCTGGGGGGCTTACTTTTATTTTTCTAGCTACGTCCAACCACCCTCAACTGAGATCACATTTCCTTGGGAGAATGATTATGTTTGTTAAAAAAGTTCTTTGGAGAAAAGTTCATTATACAAAGGATTGATAACAGTGGATAATCCTTATACAAAGGATTGATAACATAACAGTTATTGTTGATGCTATGGCCTTGTACACATGTATCAAATCTATCCTTCTGTCTATAATGTAGGATATTACTTTTTCTGTTATAAAGGTTTTTTTTTTTCTTAATTTCATGGTATGAATGAAGATTGTCTCAATTCATGCACCTATACTTGTTTAAAATCCTTCAAGATCTATTATGCATCTTCTATAAAGAGAGTCGGACTTTTCTGTGTCAGCCACAGTTATTCTGTTGGTTCAGTTGAAGTATTGCAATACCATTTTCATCATTGTGAAAGTTAGTTACCTTTACAGTTATTTCATAAAAATTAGGATGACTTGTGATCTTTCTTGGTTTTGTTTTTGTTTTTGTTTGATGTTGTTGGTTTTTTTTTTTTCTGTTCCTTTGAGACTAAAGTTAAATAAAATTGATTGCTTTAATTGAGAAAAAAATATCTATTGATAAGTTTAGTTACACTTATTTTTGGTTTTGCGTAATCTGCAGTTTCTTTCATGATGCTTTCATGAAGGCATCATATATGCATACAAGATATACTATTGCAAAAGATCATGTGGTAAAGACTAATTATTATTTAAAATTTAATTATATGCTTTAAAAGATGTCCATAGTTTACTGGAGCTTGATTAATCTCAGTTTGCCATTTTATAGATCTATTTTGAGGAATATACTGTGACTGCTGAAGCCAAGAAAACTTAAGGGTTTTTTGATTCTTCTCTTCTTTATGTTTAATTGAAAATTTCTTGTTTTAAAATGTATGGACAAGTAATGACTCTGTAACTACTGTCACTACATTTGATGACACATAGCACAAAAAGCAAGAATGGGAAATCAGCGAGACTGCTAAGGAGAAACCTGTGTATATTTTAGATGAAATCAGTAACAGTGAAGGAAGAAAATGCATGGGATCTGCTAATACATTTAATCATGTGGATACATGTATCTTTAATTATAGTAAGCTCTTACTGGCAATAAAAGTTTGCTTTAGATAATCCTATAAAGGGTAAAGGTTTTATCTGTATTTCTTTTCTAGGATTGAATTTACTATTAAAGTATATATCAGAATTCTTTCTTTTTGTATGAAAATCCCCCTAGTTTATTCCAAAGACAATTTGTCATGTATTACTGGGGAAATGGGCAGGTTTCATGGAAATCAAGATATACAGAGAAAACCCCTATTGTTTTCTCCATTTACTTACCCTCTTTCAATCATACTTTTTCATGTAACTGTCTCTATTAAACACAATTGCTAAAGAAAATACCTTTCAGCCTATCAGTCTCCTGAGCAGTTGACAATGCTTTGATTTATCACACTGGAATATTTTATAAATCACTCGGGTACATGGTGACAACAAGGCATTCTGAAGGCTTCAGCTGGCAAATACAATGTCATTATTACTATATGCTTGTTCATGTTGTCAAGCAATAGTGTCATTGACGTATAAAGGAAATCTCAACAAAATTAGTGGAGAGTTTTTCTTAAACTTCAATGGTATAAAATAAGTGATTACACTAATTTTGTTTTTTTTTTTTTAAATTCTGTTTTAAATGACAGAAAAAAAGAAATTAGTTCTGTCTGTAAAGACAAAGGCTTTAAATAGTGTTTATAATAGTAAATCAACTTTCTTATCACATAGCAAAATATAACAGCTTACCTATAGTAATTATTTTTGGGAAAGTTTAAAGAAAATCCTCAAATAATTTAGATATTAAAATAGGAAATTTATAAAAAGAAGAGTGTCAGAATTAGAAAATATATCAAATTCTTAATTAGAGATTTAATCACGATTCTTTCCTCTCACATAACAGTAAGACCATTTTACATAGGTCTTACCATACCCCATATGGGAGAAACTGAGGCACAGATCAGTGAATTAATTAACTTTGCAGCTGTCATGCCAAAGGCTAGTAACAGCCATACAAGCAGAACCTTCTTCTCCTTCTCAGCCTCAGTGTCTATTCATTAAGCCTCTTTGACTTTTTAGCTGTGGCTTATCAAGAAAAATGAAACAGTAAATAAGAGTAGTGTACTGGAAAAGGAAATCCTTTTAGAATCATAGAATAGAATCATAGAATGGTTAGAGTTGGGAGGTACCTTAAAGATCATTGAGTTCCAACCCCCCTGCCATGGGCAGGGACACCTCCCACTAGACCAGGTTGTTCAAAGCCCCATCCAGCCTGTTTGTTCAGAGTAAGCATCACATTCATTGAAAAGCCTGTCTTATATCCTGGTATATACCAAGTATATATGAGAGACATAACAGAGATATACCAGACAGTTTGAGTACACTCCATAGGACTCAGTCATTAGTACTTTGTTGCAGTGGTGAGATGCATGCAAGCCAGAAGTTGGTGTAAAAAAAATAAATAATCTGATTTATCATAGAATCATAGAATAGAATCATAGAATGGTTAGAGTTGGAAGGGACCTTAAAGATCATCGAGTTCCAACCCCCCTGCCATGGGCAGGGACACCTCCACTAGAGCAGGTTGCTCAAAGCCCCATCCAGCCTGGCCTTGAACACTTCCAGGGATGGGGCATCCACAACTTCCCTGGGCAACCTCTTCCAGTGCTTCACCACCCTCACAGTAAAGAATTTCCTCCTAATATCTAATCTAAATCTCCCCTCTTTCAATTTAAAACTATTACCGCTCGTCCTGTCACTGCATTTCCTGACAAAGAGTCCCTCTCCAGCTCTCCTGTAGGCTCCCTTCAGATATTGGAAGGCTGCTATGAGGTCTCCCCAGAGCCTTCTCCTCTCCAGGCTGAACAAGCCCAGCTCTCTCAGCCTCTATTCATAGGGGAGGTGCTCCATCCCTCTGATCATCTTCGTGGCCCTCCGCTGGACCCGTTCCAACAGGTCCATGTCCTTCCAGTGTTGAGGACTCCAAAGCTGGACACGGTATTCCAGGTGGGGTTTCATTAGCGCAGAGTAGAGGGGTAGAATCACCTCCCGCGACCTGCTGGCCACACTTCTCTTGATGCAGCCCAGAATGCGGTTGGCTTTCTGGGCTGCCAGCGCGCACTGCTGGCTCATGTTGAGCTTCTCATCCACCAGCACCCCCAAGTCCTTCTCAGGGCTGCTCTCCAGCCATTCTCCATCCAACATGTATTTGTGCCTGGGATTGCCACTTCCCAGGTGCAGGACCCTGCATTTGGCCTGGTTGAACTTCATGCGATTTGCACGAGCCCATCTCTCAAGCCTGTCCAGGTCCCTCTGGATGGCAACCCTTCCCTGCAGCGTGTCAACCGCGCCACCAAGCTTGGTGTCGTCGGCAAACTTGCTGAGGGTGCACTCTATCCCGCCGTCCATGTCTTTGACAAAGATGTTGAGCAGCACTGGTCCCAGTACCGACCCCTGAGGAACTCCACTCATCACTGGCCGCCAATTGGACATTGAACCATTGACCACAACCCTTTGAGTGCGGCCATTCAGCCAGTTCCTTATCCACCAAGTGGTCCATCCATCGAACCCATGACTTTCCAATTTTGAGAGCAGGATGTAGTGCGGGACAGTGTCAAGTGCTTTGCATCAATCCAGGTAGATGACATTTAGATAGCCCACAGATGATATCAGTGGGTATAATAGATAATTCAATAGTTTGGAATTAAGCTTGTTGAAAAATATAAGTTGTCAGTGAAGGATAAAAATTCAGGCAGGCACAGCACCTTTTAGTTAATAATGATGCAACTTTTCTTAACTTCACATAAAAATTTGCACTACACAGTACGTAGCTACAAAATAGGAATCATTAAGGTTTGTATTAAGTAAGATTCTGGACTAGATCACGATAATACACCGCCTCATAAAATCTGCAAATACAGGAAAAGTCAGATAAGCATACAAGTCTTGCTCATTTAGATTAAGTGTTCTGACCACACATTACCTTGATCTAAACTATTATTACAGCAGTCTCTGAAATACTTCGCTTATTGCAGAAAACTCAGAAATAAGTATGTCACTGGTTATTTCTGGATTCTTAGCTGTTTGGTGTTGTTATTAATAAATATAGATAGATAAGCTAGCACAACCTTCTTTATGTGGAATCATATCTGAACAGAAAAGAAATCTGTTCTTAACACTCTAACTCAAGGTAAAAGTAAGTATTTTTAGCTACTATAAATGCATAACTGCAATGATAATAATACCAAAACTAGAAATCTAAACTTTGTTCAGTTCAAAAGTATTCCCGCAAATTTCCTCAGACATAATTCCTACATAACAAAATCTGTTTATAAATGAAAAAGAAGTGAAACTGGATGCAGTTTGTTTTAATTTATGTATGTGTATCTACGTATATACATGTTTATAGTTTGTTCATATTGCTTTTTTATGCAATATTTAACCATATGCTATATGCAATGTGTTTCTCATAGTGTATTAATTAAAATCAATGAAGAATTCAAGGAAAACACTATTTAAGCTATATTTTGGTGACTCAAATGTAGCTGCTTAAGAGCTTAAACTGTTTCTGGATCTGAAAGTAAATGCTAATGTTAAAGGATTTATTTCCTACAACAGGTAGTTCCTGATTATTAAATTTAACAAACTATTTTGGAAGGCTCAGTGACCTCCCTCAATTATTTCTTGTATCTCTAGACAGTTTAAGATTTTGTTTAATTTTTTTGTATGTCCCAAGATTCTTGCAGGCTAAATAAGAGGAAAAATTTAGACCCTTTATGGAGGAGAAACAGTAGAACCCACTGGTCCATGTACTGAACCACTTGGCTGGGGCTGTTCAACAACAAACCTAGATTATTTGAAATCATCTGAGTCTCATGTAATGGGTTTCCTGGAGACTGGCTCCTGCTGTGCTCACTCACTCTTATTTTTCTGCTCCAGTTTAACTTGATTGACGTCAGTGAAGGTTTACCATTTTGTTCACCGGTACTCTGCTTCATTTTTGAAAATGAACTGAGGCAGCCAAAGCCTAACATCTTCTTTAAAAAAATAAATAAACAAATGTTGCAATGACCAAACATTTCTTATCTGGAAAACAGTTTTGTACTTTCAGAAGCAACAAAACAAATGTTTACGATAGTTGAGTAAGGTTTGCCATATGATTTTTGTCAACGCCTGTGATAACATTCTACTATAAATGCTCTCATTGAACCACGTTACCAGTTAAAATCAACTGTAATGGATTCTAAATAATGGATATAGGACATTATAATGGAAACAAAGAATGAAATCCTTAAGTCCTGAAGACTGACGATGATTCTTCCACTGACTTCAAGGGGATTAGATTTTTGCTTAAAGATTTCCTTCCCACCATATAGGAACTTTTTAATTTGATGGGAACTAGTCTGCACCCAGGGTTCGGGATAAGTGCATTTAAGTGAAAATTAATCAATTACTTTTTAAGTTAGAGTTTGAATGGGACTACAAACGTATTGGATGCAAGTAAATGAGTACATACACATTCAAACAAGAAATTTCCTTCAGAATTCTAGGGTTTTACTATGAATATTTTATTTACATTATATTATATATGGGTCTCTCAAAAGCTATATCCATCTCTTTGCTTGAAGAACTAAAACATGATTTTCCAGCCTAAAATGCTAGAGATGAAATATCAGTTAGGAAGCTAGTAGAGCAAGGTCTTTCTCAGTAATTCTGCAGGAAAATGTATGAGTCACAGCACATCTCATTCTGAAAGGGAAAACAAGGATGACCTCATTTTAATGATCTGTACTCAAAACAACAAAAAAAAAGGTTTGCAAACTTTGCTGCATTTTGAAAAGGAGGAGGACAAAATACTCTCTTTGCACAGTAGGAAGTTCCTCTGCCTTTCATATTTCTAATTCCAGGCAGCATGCTGCCTGCTCCAAAGAGCAAGAAAACAAATGCCAAGCTTTAATCAGAATTATATTGGCTGTGTAGGGACTTTCAGATCATTTGCCCACTCCTAACAATGTCATGCAGATTCCCTTCAGAATATCAATGCGGAGACCTTTGCCCTTGCTGTGAAGAAAAGGTTGCAAAATACTGAAGATGAGCAGCAGGTCCGTTTGAGGTTAACATTCCTTTTTGTGATGGGGGGAGGAGGAAAGGGTAAAAGTTTCGCTCTAATTTAATTCCTTAATGAAACTAAGAATTAGAATCCCTGCAGTGTAGCGCTAACCTTTTCTCTAGTGTCAAGCAATTTTTTTCTTCAAATACATCTTGGATAATGCTGTAGGCTTATGGCTATCTGAAGGCTGGCTTAGAGGCCATTAATAAGACACACTGTACTGAATTTGACAGACTTTACACAGCTACCTTAAACAAAAAATCTTTGTTTCTGAAAGTGCAGCACTGTTTTTCAAATAAGAAATGTTTGATCATTATAGCATTTTCTCATTTCTTTAGAGAAAATTATAGTTTTTGGCTAAAACAGTTCATTTTTAAAAAATGGGGCAGAGTAACAGTGGATAAAATGGCAAAACTTCACTGATATCAGTGAAGTTCAATTGATTTACCTCTGTTTAGCAACCTGTTCAAAACAGCACTTGTAAGGCTAATTCTGCTCAGGGGAAGAATTGAAACCAATTAGGTCTATTTTAAAAGAGAAGAAGATATCTCAATGTTTGCTATATTTTTTCAAATGATTGATTGATTCATCTATTTGTTTAAGTTTCTTTAATATTGGAGAATATCTTGCTTTTAGCGATCAATGGGTTTTAAATAGAAACCAGTACTTACATTTACAATCATATATTTGGCATAAAAACCTCAGAATTGTCCAATCTTCCTTTTTATGACGAATAAAGCTGTATTCAAAATAACATGACTTTAGAGCAACATTAGCCCAATTTAATGAACTGAATTCCCAAACTTCTAAGATCAGATATTCTTGTCTACTTCCTTTTCCCTCAGGATTGCTAAAATCCTCAAACCTTGCCCTTCTTATCCTGTGCAAGAAAACGTGCCTAGGAAGAGGTAGTCTTCAATGTGTGTGAGATACACTTAGACCATCATAGTATTTGGACTGTAAGGCAGTTGGAGAAAACATGACAACGAAGATAGCTCTGCTTATCCCTCTGGTTCTGAGGAAAAAGACAATCATGCTGGATGCACTACAAAGCCATTGCTGTACCTCTCCCCAATTTTCCCTAGTGTCCTGATCAAAACTTACTCTAATATAGTCTATGTTTATATAATGTCAATCACACATTCTGTTTATGTCAATATTACTATCATTTAAATAAATTATTATCATTGACAAGTGTTAGTCAGCACGGTGTAATCAGAGGAATTAATTATATCCTTCATCCATGTTTATTTTACATGCTTTTCTTGAAAGAAATGCGCTCTACTCCACAGCTTGCATGCCTTTGCCAGAGCCTCTTCCATTTTGAATTCCTTTCTGGGACATGACTGAACAGGTTTGCAAGTTCTGGAAGAAATTTCATCAGGGCCTTTCATTTTAATGTGCTTTACTGCAAATACTGCACAAGAAACACATTTTAGGAAGTACATAATACAATGGTTTATAATTGTTTTACAAACAACTAATCACTTAATCTTTCTCCTTATTTTTAATTATAAAAAAAAGATTTATAATTTGTACCATATGTTCTGATTCTCAGTTCTCTGTACAAAGAACTTCATGAGCTATTCAGTCCAGCTATTTTCACATGCTAGCTTCATACTTTTAAAAATCTTTCTATTTAACCTAAACTGAGTGAAAAAGATATCAGTCAATTCAAGGTTATTTTCTCTTATACACCCTTTCATAATGTCCTAATGCATATACTCAGCCTAGAATAAAACCACCTCTTCCTCTTTTAGGGACTTTTCAGTAAAGAAATCTATTATTCTTCTTATGAAAGAATATCCAAGCTTCTTAATGATTATTCTTTAATCTATATTTTGAAAACTGAAGTGTCCCACAGTGAAATCATTCCTAGTGTTTAAAACACCATAGAACTCCTTTATGTATAATGAGACACAGTCCCATGTTGTAGCTAGACAATTTACATGGGTGGTATACATTTATGGTTGCATATTAGAATGTTGATTCACATTTTTACAAATAAACATTGGCTAAAAGACAACATTGAATGAATAATTAAGCTAAAGCCCCCTTCCTATGGTAAATTTTACTATGTCTGTTTTATTTCCTTTGTCAACAAAAAGACTTGCTGTTTCAAACTCTAACCTTTTTAAGGGATTGACAAATTGCCATTTCACAGGCTATTACTAGAATTACTAATAACGGGGATTAAATTTTTGAGTGCATGAAGATATAAGTGTTAGGATTTCATATGATCAGCTAGGAAAGTTAGAGAAGAATTTCAAATCAAGTTTTTTACTGTCTGTTTTCTATCCGCTTGGCGTATGCAAATATCCAATTGCTCTAGATCTTTCTTAAGGTGAAAACCATCTACACATCTAGCTGAAGTATTTAACTAGGCCTTTTAGAGGGTAATAGTCAGTTTCTTCATTACATGAAACATCTAAGCATACATTCAGGATTTCATTGGCTTTTTCTTCCCATTTATTATAATGCATTACATATTCATACTCCATTTCAGCACTCTGCCTACATTGCTTAATCAATGGTGAGGAACTGACAAAGGCATAGAAACACTCTGGGAACCCCCAAAGCTGGAAGTGATGCATGCTAGCACAGTCTATCATCCTTCTCCACCTCTTGCAGTGAAGTAAATGCACAGGAGAGAGAAAGGCGTACCACTGTGAGAGACAATGAGATAATTCTTCTGAAATTGCCTAGAAACTCCATACTAGGGACTCTTCATCTCTTCCTGGGTCAGTGTAACACAGATCAGGGGTTGAAAACTAAAGCTGTGTTATGGTTGCCTCCTTCCGGTTGAATGGCTGTTCATTAGCAGACTCTTTTATAGTTGTGCTATCTTCTTTATTTCTTTTATATCTACTTTTACTTCTTTTCTGAGTTGTCCTGCATGACTATGTTCAAACTGGTACCCCTAACGCTTCCTAAAATAATAGGAGACTAGTATGCACTGTGTATCTGTGTCAACTTAACTAACTTCTAGCTATCGCTTTTTAAGTATTTATGTGCATAGGGCATGCAGAGAAGGAAATCAGAATAAGTCCAGCTGCACACAGGGGCCTTCCAGAAATCCATTTTTATAACAAGCTCTACAAAGTAATTTGAATGAGAAAGTAATGTAGACAGATATGTGTGAGGGATGGTTCAAAGGACATGAAAATCATGGAAGTCCTTAAAGACTGCAGAAAACTAGTCTACAACTTCAAAGTTCCAAACAATAAGTGAATTTTGATGACTGACAGAATTTTATTTCAGAGGCATTACAGATATTGCTCTTAATTTTCAGAAGAAAGCATGAAAAACAAAGCATATCTCCTTTTCAATGTTTAAAAATTTAAAATGTAAAAAGCATTCTGTACTTGTACAAATATGTATGTAGACTCGTGCAAAATTTTAGGACGGGAATAGTTATAAGATTAATAAGAGGAAAAAAATAATGCAGCACTATTCTTTTGGAAAAAAAAAAAAAAAAGTGACACTACTTCATTCATCCAACATCTAATTTTTCACTTTTCCACTGAATCACAACTTATACACAGTTGTGTTTCTCAAATAACTATGTATACCTTTGTAATTAATGAAAAAAATAATGGAAAAAATGTAATTCATGCCTATGTAATTCATAACTATTTATGCCACACAATTCATGTAATTCATTACTCTCAATCAGTTATTCAGAATATTCAAAGTATTTAATTTATACTTATTCTGCTTTCTGTTCCTTTCTTAGCTTGCGATATCAAGATTTTCTCTAATGCATGGTATGTAGCACAGAAATATCTAACCTAACAGGGATGAAGCTATCTTGGGAAATATAAAACCATGTTGGAGAAGGGGGTTTTGTGGGAACTAATTGGCTTTAGCTATTCTGTACTGAGGTGGCTAGTCTTTTCCTAGAAATATTTACATCAGATACCATTGCATTACAGAGAACTTATCATGTATCCATTGGAAATAGAAGAAACAAGGCTCATTGTCATGGCAACTAGTTCTGAGTGCTTCCCAAAGGGAATTAGGCATTTAAATAAGAACTTACATGCCTAAATATCTTTGCGGACTTGGACCTTGGCCTCCTAAATTAGTTTTCTGATTACAGTTTCACTGAGGATACTTAGCTTAAGACATAAACAGATTAAGTATTATGTTTTTCAGAGGCCCCCAGACATACCTCTGATTGATCAGGTGAGAAACTAAAGAACTTGCAAGAAAATCAGATAACGCTTCAGACTAGAATACGTTGTATTCCTGATAATATATTCCTAAAGTTCATCTGTCTGGGTGTTCTTCACACACATTTTCCCTCCAATCCCTTTTTTTTTTTTTTCTCTCAGATGCAGTAAAGTGAAGGTTATAATAAAAAATAATAAAAAAATTGCTTATGATTGGTTAGATTTTACAGTTTTACAAGAGAGAAGAGTTTTCCTGTGTCTCACATCACAAAAAGCTTAAATCTGTAAATATTTACTACTCACCATGGGTAATTGCATTATTTTGAAGGAAAAAAATAAGTAAAGTTATTTATGTGTAAAAGAACTTATGTTTATGTACTGAATTGTGCTTATGTATGTGCTTATGAAAATGCTTATGTACTGAATTGTGTCAATTTCTTTTTCTTTCGCTTAAAATTGAAATGATTACATTTTCAAATTGGTGTACAGCATACTCTATTTTTTACATTGTGAACTCCAACTTTTCTGTTGCCCTTACACATTAACAGCACAAATCAAGAAATTCAATATTTGTTATTTTATTGCAGTAGACCATAGTGACCATCATATGTTGCGTTGTTTTATGTTTTGCTTGTATTTCCTGACAGAGCATTGCTAGTTGCCCGCCACAAATATCTGTTATATTATCTTTCCCTGATCTGTATAGTCTGATTTTTATTCTGTAGCTATCTATCAGGCCAAAGAGCATAGCTTCTGTCAAAGTAACGTACTTCATCTGGCACATGTTTCCAAACTGTTGGAGTTCTCTCTTCTTTCTCACATCAGTGGGAGACTGAGCTTTCTTTTCTTTGGATGTTTATATTTCAGAAATTGTCTTATCAATGGATTGCACGCAGCTGGTATGGTAAGTGGTGATGAATTAGCCTGAAAGCCTAACCTTCAGTTGTTTTTGCATCTTTTTTCCCTGAAATCACTGGATTCTCAGCTCTCACAATTCTGCTGTGGATCTGTGAATATTGCATATACAAGGCCTATTAGGGTTATCCATCAGAAGTCCATCCAGTGTTTCCTTGAATTTAGCAGGTCTTTGCTATCCAACAAAAAACTCCCCTTTGATTCAGTAAAAACCTTCTCTAATACTGAAAAGATGTACTTTGTGGGCCATCAGACATCTTTCCTAGACCTGGAACCACACAGAATTTGTCTTAAAGACTACAGTAATTGAATAAAGAATTTTCTTATACAGTAGGGGAAGATCCAAGCACTTTGGAAGGATAAGCTTTGAATTAAAAGTGAATTTTCTAAATGAGGATATGGTTTGAAATTAAAATTATGAAATTCAATGAGGGCAAATACTATATTTTTTTAAGTCAACATGGCCTCCTGTCCTCATCTAATACCAAATTTAACATGGAGAGAGAAATCCTGCTAGGAGGGAGGAATAACTGATCCCTTATGGTTCACATACAGTATTTGACCCAAAATGACATAGCTGCAGAGATGTCAAACATCATCTGGGATCTAACCAGTGCCATATTTAAGAAAAGAGAAATAATAATTCTTTTAGTAGCTGTCTGCCTTAAAAGTACCATGTCAGAATTTTTAATAGACGTATTTATAAAGTAGTCTTCCTAGGATGACAGAACAGGAGAGGCAGAAATAAGAAGGGTGAGAGGAAGCACAATATTAATCTTCACAGAGTAAACTGTCATTGTGTTACAAAGTATTTTTCTTACCATCAAGAAAGAATTAAATTGATTTGATGTAGAAATTATTAATTTCAGAAATTGGGGAAAAAATTATTCTTGCAAGGATAGCTAAACAATATAACAGATTACATTGGGATGTTTCAGAAGACAGACTAGACACAGCTAATTTGTATGGACTAGAACAGAGAACTGGCTGGATTGCTTTGTAAGGTCTCCTTAAACCCTAGCAAAAATAGTTTCTATAAATAGTCCAGTCACTAATGCCAATGATAGTTTCATCACCAATATCAATGATAAATTAATCTAAAAGCAATTAAAAGTCTCCTCTGTGTGTCAGTGAGATACATACAGCAGCTGTGTCATTATCTTCCTTTTACAGATGGAGAAATCAAAGTAAAGGATTTAGGACAGTAAATGTCTGCAAGACAGCAAAATATGATTTTCCAGAACTCAGAATTTAGTTGCCTTACTTTCTTCTATGTGTGAGTCACTGCTTAACAAAGTGATTCAAGGAACTTCTTACCATAACCATAGATTTAACCATAAACTCTCTTAACCATATAGGTGGTTAAAAGATATGAAGATAATGAGTTAGTAGTACTGGTTTCCTGTGGAGCTGTTCTAACCTATTTGGGGCTTTTGAAAGTCCCACCTAGTAATAACTAGAGATGACAGCAATGTGGTTTAAGAAAATGTAATGAAAAATGACCTCCTGCATTTGTGGCACTAAAAGCCTATTTTTGAAGGCTGTTGTGTATGAGAAAGAACAGCTGGGATGACATATCTTGTCCACATTTGGAAGCACGAATGTAAAATATACTGCTTTGCCAAAGATAGTGTTTAACAGAAAATGGTTTGTTTACTGCTTGGAAAACTGATGATTTGACTGAATCAACAAGATGCTCAAATGATGCCTCCATAATTTGCACCTGCTTGCCTTGTTTTAATGAATGTGAAACTATGCAGATTAAGCATTACCAGGTGTAGTACAGCAACACATATGCTGAAGCACTCTGTTTTTCTTATTCTTCTTTCCTCCTTCCCTTCTTAAATCAGAGTTCACAAGAGGGTTGCTTTTTCTTTTTTTTTTGAAGAAATCTGACAGAAGAGTTCACAGCCCATCTCCTTCGCGCCGATAATTGTGCATCACTGTAAGTTCTGCAGCCATCTTTCCTTCATTTTACTGCTCTAAATTACTTGTTCAAAATACCACTTTTTCTATGTGACTGCAAAGAATACAATACTTTCTTTCCTCTCTACTGAAGAGCCAATAATGAGAAAATATTGTGTCTGTCTTTGGCAACTAGTAACCCCTAGAGAAATCTGAAGAGCTGTTTCCAGAAGCATCTTATTACTAGTAGGAAACTTTATAATTTTTAACTTACTCTAAGGTTTTCATTTCTCTTGTGTATGTTTGTGTGTGTGTGCATGGCTTTTCTTTTTGAAGTCCAAATTAAGTTTGAAACATTTGTCATTAAGTATGGCACTAAAGAGAATCTCAGAACCAGTACATCTGACAGAAACCAACAATTCTTGTCTTCCTAGTTTTAAAAATATTTTTCCTTCTGGAATCAACACCCTGTGTCTGTGGGAAGTGTTTTCTCTCCAAGCTTTCAGTCTTCACTAATAAATTAATTAAGAAAACCTGGTCTTCTCTTCACAAGGAATATGTATTTCCATCTCACTGCTGAGCTGGAGTTGATCTGAGGGTTGAAGAACAAGATTAATCCTTAGATCTGTATTGATTTCTGTTGAGATATGCATATACATAGATATATATGTGGGGAATGCAGTCTTGAGGAAAAAGAAATATCCAGGAAAGGAGTGCATCCATATATTTTCACCGAAATGGGATATACTAGACATGCAGCCACAGGAGAAAATATGGGACAAAACCTTATCACAAAGTAATTCCTATCCATTAATAAATATATAAATACACAGATGCTTAATACATTTAAATGGTCTGTCCACAAGCAGAAGTTGCTGACCACAAAAATGGAGGGGCAGACTATTTAGCACTTATGCTAAGCAAGAATAACATGCAAATTAAACTTTCTATCAAACTGAGACAAGAAATTCTGTGCTTATAACTTGAGAAACTCTGACTATAATACAAAGGCTTTGCGGACTCTACAGGTTTAAGTTGATTCTGTATCTCATCATAACAACTTGAGTCTCTCCATTTGAGACAAAAGGAATCAAAAGCACTTAGAATTGACAATTGCAAGGGATGTCCCAGGCAGCAAGAAGAACTTCTACTGCTACATCAGAAGGAAAAGTTTGAACAAGGAAAATGAAGACCTGTTTATAGACGGCGTTTTTTTTAGGGACAGCTGCCACAAACAGGCTGAGGCACTCAGTGCCTACTTTGTCGGAGCTTTTGCTGGCGAGGTCTCCCAGACATCTGTGATTAGCACATGGCTCAAGGAAGAGAATGACCAGCAATGGATAAGGACAAAGTCAGGCATTACTGGAAAGATTTTGACCCAGATAAATTAAAATCTTCACTGAGGGTGCTAAAGAACTGCCTGAAATCATAACAATGCTTGAGATCAGGAGAGGTGTTCAGTAACTGGAGAAAAGCAAGGTTTGCACTCATCTTCAAAAAATGCCAAAAGAATGATTCAAGGAACTACACACTGGTCAGCCCTACTTTGCTTCCTGGGGAAGTCAGGGATTGTTTCCTCTTGGAACAGGTTTATGGGCACATGCAGGAAAAGAAAGTGATTGGGAAGGGTTGGGAAGGATCTACTGAGAGTAAATCATGCCTAACTGAACTTACTGCCTACTATGATAAAATGATTCCATTTGGGGTTGAAAGGAGAGTAATGGATGTCATGTACCTCAACTTTAGCAAGGCTTTTGACACATTTGATAAAAGGTAAAATTAACTATACCAAAGCAAAAGTCCCGAGGAAAGAACACTAGTATGACTAAACCTTATGAGAACTGACTTCAGACTTAATTGTAATAAAACATAACAACAAAAAACTTTATTTCTTTCTTTATACTAAAATAATATCTATATTTAGTATCTCTTCTGTTTTGTAGGTTCAAAATCCCTTGCAATTCTTTCCAGAGAGACACTTCTCCCACTGAGGTCTCACCACATTTGTTTCTGTGCTTTTTTTCAGAATTTTTATGCCAGAAGACTAAGAACTACGCCTAGAAATGAAAACACTAATGATGACCATCAAGACCCTTTGCTGGTCAGAGAGATGTTGTAGGCTTTTGTTTTGGCAAGTATTGTAACTTAATTCTTTTTTTTCTCTATTGTTTAGCCAACCATAGGAAAGTCTCTTAAGCAGTATCATTGAGTCTGATACTGGACAAGTGTCTGTTTTATTTTCTTTTATGCTGGCATACACTGTAGGCAGCCTGTGTGTGACAGAATTTAATGTACAGTGTTCTGACAGCTCTCCTCCATCTTTTCTTCCTTTCCTGAGGGCAAGAAGGCTCACTGCGGATCCCCTGTCCTAAACTGTCCACTGAACATTGTCCACCTGCACTGAAATACAAGGCAAATAAATACTATACCTCGGAGATTTCATTTAACATTTTTTAAAAATCACTTTACAGAACTATTCTTGCTTTGAGGTTTGTTTTGCTGAAGTGTGGGCAAGGTGCCTGTAAAACCAAGAGTTCCAAATTCCCATCTTTCATGGTTTCTATTGACTACAGGAAAAAAAGGATGTGCTTTTCTTTCACCCACATTCTAATTAATCCCCAGCACATTTGTTCTCTTTCTCACTCTTCGTTTGGTTGAAAGTGAGTTAGTCAGTTCACGGACCATTTTATATGCAAATCACAGACTGACATATTCACAGGTTTTGTGCAGGTTGCAATCTTTGACTTGTAAGTCAGATCTTTCAGCAACATGCTTGCAAAACTGCTAAGCTAGCTAACAGGTTTCTGAAGCTAGAAGTTGAAATAATACTGATTTATTACTATGATCACCTTCTGTAGGAATTCTTTATCTTGCAGAAGTGTATAGAACAAAAAATGTTTCAAAAATTTATAGTGATATATCTGTATTTAAGTATAATCATACCCTGAAAAGTTACTGTGTTGATCGAAAAATGATGAGACGTGATTTTCATCAGCTTAACCTATTTAAGTTCCTTTTTAGAGGCACTAGTAGGCATGTGAGAAGTTAAGTTCCAGTAATATAATCATTACAATCATCTGATATGACTTAGGTGGAAATATTAGTGATCTAGTGACCTAATAAGAATTATAAATGAGGTTTTAATATAATTCAACCAGAAACATGTTAGGAAATACCTGAGAAATTGGTAGGTAAAATGGATACAATAAAACATAAAAAAATATGTTTTGATTTGTTCTGGAGTCATATCTTTTGTCAGCTATCCCATCCCTATTTATCACATGGAAGGTAAACACTGTAAATGGCTAGATTTTTTATTGAAAGCAACTGTTTTGATTCTATCAATACCTCTTTTTTATCTTTATTAAGTATATTTTTTACTTCCTGTAATAGTTCTATAGTAGTTGCTTGGCGATTAACAAAAATAAATTCTATCTGGATCTAGCTGGAGGCAGTTAGTTTCAATATAATCTGATGGTCAATAGTGGGTTTTGGGTATTATCTTGTCAGTCTTAAACCCAGTGCATTTTTTATTTATTTGGTTTTTTTTAATTAACTTCTTGAGTCTGCAGGAAGTCTAAACCTTGATATGCTGGTTTGTCCTATAACCACGGTCTAAATACTCTGCTTTTCTGTGATTTATGTATTGACAGTGCTTTCTCCCACTGGAACAAGGATAGGCTACATCAGAATAAAAATTGCTTCCTGTGTGCCCAAAATGTCTTTTTCACTGTCTTTCCATATATGTCCACACGGAACATAATATGGTAAAGGTAGTTATTGATGCAAAGTCTCCAGAACTGGTAGGGGTTCTCAGTATTGCCTCTGTTAGCACATTTATAGGGGTTATGTGTACTGTGCTGTAACAGCAAGCTGGAAAAACATGTTGGAGTTAGCTTAAACCAGTTAGCTAAAATCTGAAACATTACCCATCTTCTTGGGCAGGCTGTAAAGCCTGCTCTGAACTCCAAGGAATTAAGCTTCAGGCACATTTGTTCAAGTGCAGAAGCATCCACTGTAGGTTTTGTCAGACAGTTTAATGGCATTTATGAAAGTCCTGCTTTGGAAATCTGTGGACTTTGTACCATAAACAATGTACTGGCCCTGACACTGACAAATATGTTACACCCTATTTCCATGGGTTTGTGCTTATACATATACATATAAATATACATATACAAGTAAGAGTAAATGTTGAGATGATTTTCAGGCAGCCAGTAGGTTTATAGGTTTTCACCATGGTTAGTTTACCATCTTAAGTCCTTTATCTTGAGAAAAACCAACACAAATGACAGTAGTGTAGAGATTTCAGTTTATAAATGAATGTCAGAGTAGAACATCAGGTATTATGAAACCATCAGATAAAAACATTCTGATTTGACAAAGGAGAAAAAAAAACTTACCTTTTTTTCTCAGGACTCAGGAAAATTATATATACCTGTTACTAGTAAATCTTTATTAATTTAAACTGTATTCTCTGGAGATTCCAGTCTGAAATTTATGCATCATAATTACCTATAAATTTTTCATGTCCAAGATAATGCTCAGAGTAAATAAAAAAATGTTAATAAGGCAGTAGCCATCTAGCCACCCTACACACTGACATTATTAAGATGCAAAATAGGTAATAAAAAGTTATTCTATTTCAAGTACCATTTTTGGAAGAAAACCATGTAAATGTTGATGCATGGTGAATTAAAGTAAATTAATCTGATAATATGAGTGAATTGAACAAGCTGTGCAATATAAATATTTTAATCACTTCTTGATCCAGAAGTACCTCATCTACAAATGAGCAATTACTTTCTACCTCGTGGGAGTTGTCTCTAATTATGAGGCAGTCTAGTTGGTGCTATACAAAAAGTACATGTAAATATCAAGCATCAGACCCTTGAATTTGTCATTTGTAATATAAACAGCATTTTATATCCCTTTTTCTAACCCTGTTTGTGTTTTACACTACTGATTTTATTTGTTGGTGTTTTTAACCTGGGCTGACCAGTCATTATCAGTCTTTCATTTAATCTGTGGACACGGAAACACTTCCCAGTGGAAATTCGAATGAATGCCTGTTAAATGTAAGCATAGGACTGTGTTTCTCAGTTCATCATAGACTACTCAAAACCAGCCTGCCAATGCCTTAGGCCTGAGGACTGTAAGTTAAAAACAAAGTCCTAGATATAAAACTGAATTATTATATCTTGTTTGTCATATGTGGCATATGTATGCCACCAGTCTTACTAAAAGCTTAATCAGCCTATTTTGCACTGAGTTGCCATACTATAGCAAAGGATATTAGAATATCTGAATGGGATGATATATGCAAAAGGAGACCAAAATGTTTTGTGTAATACAAATATTTGTGGTGTTGTACTATGCTGGGCATTCCTTATCTATGGGGAAGGAAGTCATGTCATACAGCAGCAACAGCCTAGGTAGTTTGAGTAGGTGTCATTTATGCATTGCTTTTGTTCTCTTATTGATGAAAATTAGGGAGTTGTGTTCAGTTGCTGCTGTTTGTCTCACTTCAGTGCAGTCTGCTCCAGAAACACAAAAATGCATTGAGAAACTTGGAGGCAGAATTGCTTGTGTCCCAATTACTAATGTCTACTTAAAGAAGGCATTCAGACTTTCTAGTGTGACATATATGAAACACTGACTTTATATAGACTAGGAATGAAACTCATATCTGCTTTTGAGGAAAAACTTTAGTTCATATCCCATTTCAATTTTATATAAGATCTATTTGAATAGAATAACTCATATTCAAACAGTGTGTATGCTTTAGAGGGAAAAAAAAGAAAACAAAAGCTTCCCTGGGACATTTCAGGGAAGTGCTATTCATCCTATGGCTCACTGTTGTATTAAAAAAAAAATGAAACAGAAGAAAGTGATTGATCTGTTAAAAGATATGATGTGTTGCAAAATATGTGTTCTGGTTTTGCGATCTTTCCAGCAAATGTCAATTAAATATAAAAAAATCATTGTTTCCAAACATCACTGGAGATGATAATTACCACAAATCTATCTTCTGTGCAACTCTAAATTTCCATAATGTACTTTTACTGACAGTGACAGGAGGAAGAGTGCCATTATTTGTATCAATGGATGAAGAACAGCTCTTAGAATTACTTCACATGTACTTTGTTGAATTTACTGCTTCTGCTACACAAAACCAATTGTTTCCTGAGCTATTTATTTCCCAGATCTTGACTTTGATTTTACTCTAGTGATATCCTATGAGGAATCTTCTTCATTTTCTTCTTTCAATTTCAATCTAAGCTATTGAAGAAATACTGCCTTTTTGGTTCTTTTGAGATGCAGATGAGTGACAAACGGTAGTTTCTAAGTTGATCTTTGTGTCTTTGGGATTTCTGTTTGGCTGGGGCCTGTTCAAAGACTTCCATCATACTGTAATATTGTTTTGTAGAAATAAGACATGAAAACCTCTGAAATATGAATCAAGGTGTCAAAGTGACCTCTGGGAGCTATTCTGTGAGTGGAGTACATGTTTGTACAAGGGATTAACCTAAGTGCAAGAGAATGGGCAGCACTACAAATAGATAGGAATGGACAGGGAGGAATGGAAAATGCAGAATGGGCACAGGCTCACTTTCACACATCCTGCTCATTTGTAAACATGATTTGCTTACAAACACTAATGAAATTTCCAATAAAAATAATCTGAAAAGATTTCAACTCGTTAATGGGAAAAAGCTGGCACTCGAAGGTGTAAACAAATGAGTTTCCAACCGAACATTTTGTATTCCTAAATGAAAGCCTGCCTCTGTTTCCTGCAGTGAAATAAATATGCTTGGAATACGAAGTTAACAGTCCAAAAGACAACGTAGTTCACAGATTAAGATTATTAATATTAATAGATTGAAAACCAGTATGGCTGTCTTTAGTTTAATCTTTTGAAAAGGAAATCTACTCTCATGAAGTATGAAATTATTTTATTTTTCCTGTTGCTTGCCATATCATCAATGCGTCTTACCAGTATTATTTATTAATCTGCAACTTAAAACATTAAAACCATCTGTAATTAGAATTTACCTAATTGATGCCTTGGGAAATTAGTTATAATAATGAAGGAATTTACCTGAGTATCTCCTGTTTACAATGTCATTCATTGATCTGTTAATAACAGACACATTAGTAGCACAATAAATACTTTAGGTTTGTTTGTCAAGTGACAAAAGACTTAATTTTAAGATATCCTGTTGCTCCAAATTTACTATACCATGATTTGGATTAAGAATGATAACCATATGACAAAACTAAATTGAATGAAGAGATACAAATATTTATAGCTAAGCACATAGTCTTTACCTTCTCAATCTGGAGTTTTGATAGCTAAATTCTAGGCAGTGTACTGGGTTTCTTCTTGTAAATCTAAAGTTTTGGTTTTAAATTTTATACTGTTATGTTGTCTTGCATCCTGTCCTTCCACATGATGAGTCATGGAAGTTAAATATAAAAAGCATCTATCAGTTCAGTCTGTCCTCTGTGCCAGTCTGACAGTAGTCTCTGCAGTTCATTACAGGAATTAGAAGTGAGAGGTCTTCTGTCTCTTTTTCTTGGAGAGGTTATTGGATAATAGGGCTGAAAAGACGGTTTGTTTCTCTTATTATTAAAAAATCAATGACAATACCTGACTAACTATATCTACACCCATATCCATATTTATATCAATATATATAGACAGACAAATAAAAGATTTAACCTTCTTTTCCCAGCTTGCTGGCCACAGAAACTAGATCATGCTGCATCCATTAAAGTGTCGTTCAGGACTTTCCTCTTTCTTTTTCCAAGGCCTTCTATGAAGTATACTACCTCTTGACACAGAAAGTATGATGTCTATACTTTATATACACACTATACACACTGTAGTATACACTATACAGACGTATATACACACTGATATAGTGTATCTGTTCATTTTCACTTAACATTAATCATTGTAATGAGTTTAATTTAATGTAGCTGCATACACTTATGTCATGTGAAAATCTAGGTGAGGTATTAATGTATAAACAAGTGGTTCTTTTTGTCAGGCTCCTAAGAACTCCTGAAAATATGAAGGTTACCTGGTTTTCCTTTGTAAATCACATTTACCACGTTAGGATTTGGGACTTCTGATTGTAAATGCTTTCTGGGAGCATCTCTTATGCTGCATTATGCATTGTTCCTGGCATGAAGGACTGCCAGTGTATCCACATTGCTCCTGATGCCTTCTGCTGTATTCCTGAAGCAACACCCTTATTACCTCTGTCCTGGATCTGGCCAGGTTGGAGTTACTTTTCTTCATAGCAGTCCATATGGTTTAAACTCTTAAGTCTTATTATCATTGTTTTAAACAGGTAACTCTTGCTTCTTTGCAGTTTGGGTGAAACATAAAGGCATTCTTCCATAAATGCATCAACTCTGCATGATCAATTCACAGTCAGACCCTGGAGGAAATGAGTTTGGTTTTGTCTTTACTACTGGGTAAAAGCTTTATCATGGAAAAAAAGGGTTATTAAATTACTTCAACTTGTAATTAGTCATAACACTTCATTGATAAGTGTCTCTATAGCGGAGTGCACCCATAATTCAAATAAATAAAAGGAGTTACAAAAATATATGACTTTTTAAAAAATGAAAATGTTCCCATGAGTCTTTTTCTGAATGTCTAAAATTGTTGCATTTCTTCTTGCTGGAAAGATAATTGCCATATAAACTTAGAGGAAAAAGGAGACAAATTTTGCCTTTTTTTACAGTGTCACTTTTTGGTCTCTGTAAATTTTTATGTCATTCATGTTTCTTTTTATGACTTTGTTTCTTTTGTATCATAGGTATGTATAGGAAAACTCAAGAAAGTTAAAAGTATCTTTGTCTACAGGAGAAAATTACAGCTAATGATTTGCAGTTTGCAAACAACAAAAGGCAAGATGATGGCAATGCAGACTAGCATCACCTTTTCCCTGGGCTGTATGAGCCTGTGGCACCATCCTGTGAATAGTGGGGTGCATTTTTTGTCACACTCCAAAATCCACCTCAGAACTGGTACACTAAGATATTATTATGTAGTACCTTCCTCCATACTTCTTAAAGAAAATGTGTTTTCTGCAGTCTTTAGGATGAAGATGAACTCAGATTTATTATCCACTGCCTATTGAAAAATATAGTGTGTAAACAGAGGTTTTATTATTTATTTCTATAGAATCATAGAAGGGTTTGGGTTGGAAGGGACCTTAAAGATCATCAAGTTCCAACCCTCCTGCCATGGGCAAGGGCACCTCTTACTAGACCAGGTTGCTGAAAGCCCCATCCAGCCTGGTGTTGAACACTTCCAGGGATGGGGCATCCACAGCTTCTCTGGGCAACCTGTTCCAGTGTATGCATGCTCACCTTCTGATTACATAAAATCCAGCAAATCTCCATAAACAAGAATTACTCATCTCTCCTTTATCTATTTTATAACGAATTCTTTATTCCATTGTTTGATTAGTAACCTCTTACCTTCTGCCTGAATACCTTGATTTTTTGCTGTTTACAAATGACAGACATCTTTGGGACTAAAGCACTGTGCATGGCACATAGGAAGAGAAAGTAGGAATTAACAAAGCAAGGTATCTACGATACCTAATGAGAAGAGAGATGTTACTATCAAGTGGGAGAACAATGAGGAAGGGAGACTTTCTTTTTGGTTATTTCCATTTGCAAGAGACTCTTGGAAAAACAAAAACACAAAATTGGCAGAGTCCTTAGGCTACAGAGGTAGAAATGATAAAGTAATTTAAATTTCCTTGTATGATCCAGCTGCTCCTTTATACGTGGAGTTACATGTGTTCTATGTTAAAAGCTGGTACAGAGATATCTGTAAGTCCTAAATATTTAAGTTTTGATTCATTTGATAATTGCTTCTACATTTTAGACCATTGGCTAATAAAAGTGATATCAGACTGTTTCTGATAATCTATTAATTACTTCCTTGACAAACTGGGGAAGTTGAATATTAGATAATGTTCATGCAGGCACTGTAAGCAGCAAAGACTCTGATAATATTACAGAAATTAAAGTTGCAAAAATAAAAAGAACTTTGGATTCACCTGTCAAGTCTTTTTGTCTCCTATAATATTACTTGTAAGAAAAGAGAAAATTCTGTAATCTCTACTTACCACAATGGAACTAAATTCCCTAGGAAAGACAGCTAAGCCTTGATATCTCATCAGTGAAATAAAGCTACTTATGGGGATAACTGGTTTTCTGTAGAACACTGAGAGGTCAGTGTGACCTGGTGGCAAACAGGAATCTAAAAAAAAAAAAAAAAAGGCATTTTATTTTCTGTACTGAGAACAAAATTTTCTTTAATGTTTTCTCCCCAATAAAATAAAAATGCAGAAAGAAAATTTCAAACTGCTGCATTTTTTGTGTATGCAAATGAATGAAGAATAACCACAAATAAACAACCTTTTCAGTTGCTTTAAATGGGGGGATTTAGACTGCATTGCACTTTGTCTTTATTTTAAGAATAAGTATTTTGCAGCACCACTAGGTGTCATCATATCTATTACTAATTCCTGTACAAGAGATCTTCCCAGTACCTAGCAGACAAAGTTGATGACTTTATCAGCTTCATCAAAATTTCAGTTTAAAAAGAAACAAAAGAAATAAAAACATAAGATCTTATGAAGTGGGAGAAGTAAATCCATGAAAGCTCAGTTACACAAAAGATAAAGAACTCTATAAAATCAGAGACTTGGAAGTTATAAACTAAAACTCATTTCATTAATTTCAGTACTTTCAGTACTTTCCTCTTGAATACAGAGACGCCTTCTTTTAATCTTCATCTGATACCTTCCATTAGTGCATATTATTTCAGTCAGATTCACAAAAGCACATAGGCACATAGCAAGAATTAACTTTATGTTCTTAATTGTAAAGCTGTGACCTGAAAGTCGGGTCTCCCAGGACTGTAAATCCTGCAAGTAGCTTCTCACGGCAGGTACATCCCTTTTGCTCTAAACATCTGCATCCATGTACTTATATAGCTGTTCTTGCCCAAGCATTTGCCTCCAAGCTGTGCTCTTTAGCACTCCTTTAGTGCTCCAGCAATAAAACAGAGCTGTGCCCTAGTCCTATGATGACCTCAAGCTACTAAGTGTATTTTGCACCTATCTAACGTACTAACAGGACTTGGTTCCCAAGCTATATGAAATACTTTTGTGTTGGTTTTCTTTCTCCTTAGAGAAAAGTGGTGTTGAGGTGGTATTTATGCTTTTTGTATGACAGAGAACATGTTCAGGTACATGTTCAAAAGTTGATTCAGGATACTGCCGGGCCCTTCTCCAACTACAGAAACTCACAACACACTGATTTCACTGACAGAAGCATTCCTTATTCATCTGACTCTATGCTAGGTAAGCTGGGAAGAATTTCCATCCTTTGTATGGGTGACTACAGAATTCAAGGGCTATAAGGGAGTGTGGAAATCAGTTAAACATCTCTAATTGGTTAGAATATCCATTTAATCCTGGTCTTCGTGTTCTGTGCCTCTGAAATATCTAGGTATTTTTACCAGCTGTTAGCTGAAAATCCAGAATTTATCTTGGTGGTGTTCTCCCCTAGACACCTTCTCACTCAAAAACTTCTCATTACATTTTCACTGGAAATTTTTTCTCTCTGAGGCCTGCTTTCTTTCATAAGAACCTTAAACCAGAACCTCTTGGCTAATTACATAAGTATGCTTTACAGGGATAACAGAGACCTCAGACACTACAGAATCTGGGACTATTTACTTAAAATTCAGCAGAAGATTAAAGGTGGACACTGGGAAAGTGAAATAGTCAAATATTGAAATTGTTCAGAGCACAACCAAAGCACTTCCTCCCTCCCCCCGCCCCCCACCAATTACAGTCATTTAACATAGTTATTTATCTCTCTTCTGCAATGATTCTACCTTTAAGTGAATTTAACTAACTGTGCTAATTATGTTATCTTAAGTTTTTGTTTTCTAAAGCTGAAGCTGCCTAAACTCCCAGTGTGAGGAATTTAGAAGGTGACATTTCACTAATGACTGCTCTGAGAAACTGACAGAGATTGATACAGTGTTTTTTAAAGATGTCCCCATGAGAAGCATCTCTTACAAAATGAAAATGACAAAGTAACTTTTAAAAACTAACTCTGCATTTTGTGTTTTGTTTACAAGAAAAAACTGAGATAGAGAAGCATTTTAAGGTAGTTTTCCAAATGTATTTGAATGTGTATTCCAACATATATGACATGTATTTTTTACTTAGAAATGTCTTCAAAGAGTGTTTTTTAAACAACATTTTTGTGCTCACTGAAAACTGTTTTTCACTACCCTGCATACCAGAAACATCATGGACCAGGCTGCGCATTGTCAGCTCAGAGAATGAGTACTGAATGAAGAACTCTGTACAGAAACCTTCAAAACTCAGTATGAGCAGGTTCATACAGCACACCCCTCTCTTGGGGAGCATTGGTAAGGTAGAGCCTTACCTCTTAATCTGTTATTCTGAATTGCATTATCACACTATAGGTACTAGTAACCTCAAGATTTCATTTGCACAGGGATTGCATTAGGATTGCTCTTCTGCAGGAAATATAAAGGCCAGGTAGCTTCTTTATGTTCTCCCCATTGCCCATGTTCCTCAGTTTGGCCGGCAGTTACCAAAGGTTGCTGGGCTGCACTCTGCATTTTGGAGCCATGCAGTCTGCATTTTGGAGACATGCATCTGCATTTCAGGCACCCCATTATAACTGAACAGATGAAGAGACTGGTCCTTTCTTCGCGTAGAGAGTAGAAGTTCTGAGGACCTGGGAACAGCCCTGCCCAGCCCTGTTCGGTAGTGTGAATGCACAGTCATATCATACAATGAAAAGAATGTCTGGGCTTTGGGATTCAGTGCTATTTTTATATGGAAGTGCAAATGCAAGCAAATGCATATTCAACAAGAATACTCTGCACCTCTAGGTAGAGGTAAGTGTGCTTCATGGGTGGCTAGTAACACTCATCTGAATAGAGTATGTAAGTTTGGTCCAAATGTAGGTACAGTTTTCTGCTTTGACACCAGCCTTCTCTCTGCACAGAAATCAATTTGCGACTGAATGCTACTTGACTTCCATCATTGAAAAACATATTTTATATTAATATTTTATACCATTTGAGAAGTAAACATGCACCCCTTCAGATTTAATAATAAAAGTAAAATTAATCAGGATGTAAGTACTGATGGCAAAGCTGCTATTCTAAAGCATGAAAGAATTAAGTCTAACAGCACCATCATTACTTCAGAAGAAATTCTCTTCAGAAGAAATAATGAAAAATGAGGTATTTAATTCTCCCTTGACTTAGATACGGTTTCATGTCTCTGTTGGTCTACTTTCTTTTAGAAACAGAAGTGTGTTAGTAAAAGTATATGCTCCACCTTCACTGATTCCCCTGCATCCTCTCTGTTCTTGAAAAATAATTGAAACCAGAAATAGAAGAGAGTGTTTGAGATGGGAATTGTCATCTATCAAGCATGTGGTCATTAGATTAGTTGTACAGTTTTATACAGTTCATAAAAATCTATTTTATTCACATGATTTCATGTGGAGGATACATAGTCAAAAGTGGCTTAGAGAGATGTTGATCATAGCTGCTATCAGTTTCTTAAACTGTCATCCCATCAGATCCAATGCAGGCTTAAAAAATGCAATACTCTTTTTCTTATGGATATGTCAATGCACTGAACTCTTCTTGATGAGAAGCATTGCCAGATCAATAACACATTTTATCCACATTTTCATGGTGGTCCCTTGAGCCTCCAGTTTCCATCCTAGCTATTAATTGACTCAAATGACAGCAGATATTATAAAAAAGATTTCCAACTCCAAATCCTTTTCCTAGTCTTGTACTGAAACCTTTCTAGCTTTCCAGATATTATTCAGATGCTCATGACGAAGTTTTTTGCTTTATTTCTTTTCTACAGTAACATACACCACTAATTCTATTATTTTTTTTATTTAATATTTATTTATTGTTCTTTTCCCCCTGTGAAGCAACCATTAAAATGAAGAAACTTTTTCAGATCAATACCTGAGTCTGTGATTGAAGGCATTGGAATCTTTTTTTTCTGGTAATTTCAGTGTGGGTTTCCAATGTTGTGAGACCTCCTTAGATTTACCTTTATCTTATTATGAGATGTCAATGTAGTGATGTACATCAATGTGACTGTCTATCACTTGAAAGTTCATCTTTTGAATCTCCTTGTCAGCTAAGCTTTGCAATGACATACCCAGGATCTCTGGTTCCCATGCATCACTGATTTCACATACCTGCCTTCCAGGCTTCCTAGCCCTGGGCATGTAAACTAGTTCTGTGGTCCTGCTGGTGAGTCCAGCTCTCAGACTAATCTCCCTCTAAAGGATACAAATATACTTGAACACTAGTTTATAAGAAACAAATTAAATGCAAAAGCAAAAGCGAAAAGATTTGGTGCATATTACCGGTAAGGAGGGAAATTTCTCAGTTCAAGTTTACAGCTTGTTACTGTCAAGTGATTATATATGAGACATTATGATAGGGACAACTGCTTCTTCTTGTGTTTACCAGTTTGAACGACACAAAGGAACACACAGTTATCGCAAGAACCACTCAGATCATTTGTTTCTGAGAATTGCAAACAGCTACATTTAGATCTATCATGACTCACCTGTACTCCTTATGTTTGCCAACATTATACCTGTTCTGCGTATTGACATGGAATGGATGAAAGAAGATAAAAAAAGAAAAAGAAAAAGAAAAAAGCCAAAGCTCAGATGCCTCAGCTTTCCTTGAAATCAGTTAAAGAATAGAAAGAACAGAAGCAGTTCTGGAATGACAGAAGATACTGATACTGCAGCACAAGAGTATCACAGCTCTCTATGATGTGACATATGGACAAGGCATGAGTGGACAGATGGCTCAGGAGAAGGGAGGCAGGAAAGAAGGGCAGAAACTCCAACTCTGAGAGTTCAGTAAAAGAGCTACCATCAGAAAGGATCTGGAAGCAGGTCTGTGTGACACCGTATCAGAGCACAGAGCAGGCTGAAGAAAGGTCTCAGTTTATCTGACAAGAACAGGTTAATCTGCATTGGTCTTCTTTGCTCAGGCTAAAATGGTTCAGCCAGTGCTAAACAAAAAAGAAATGAAATGTTCGAATCCAGGAGCAACACTCACTCCCACAACTCTGAAAGCAGAGCAGGTAGGTCACTACAGTTTGGCCTCCAGCCTTTGAAGTGCACTTGCTGGGTAAAAAGGCTGCAGGCAGCAGATGTGGTAGTCAGCTTCAGGTTCTTGGGAGACGTGAGAGCACCCTGATATCTCTGAGCCCATGTGTCAGTCCTGCCCTCATGGTCCTCCAATAGACAAGTGGCTTTAGATTATGGCTACAAAAACCTGAATGTTTCTAGCTATCCAACAGATGCACTGGTTCAACATGCTATATTGTCAATTTTCTCAAAAATGATGTTTTTCTATAACTTTCCATCCACAAGGACTCTGAATTTCACTGAATTGAATTTCATTGAATTTTTTTTAGAGTTGGAAGGGACCATAAAGATCATCTAGTCCAACTCCCCTGCCGAAGCAGGATTGCCCTATGGATGCATGGATGCATGGATGCATGGATGGATCCCCTGCAGGATCAACTCTGTGATGACAATTTCATCTCTCTTCAGTAATAAAGAAATAAGACTTCACAGTCTTTCTGTGTAGTGTAAATGTGAAAATGCTTAAGCAGAAATATAAAAAAATAAGAGAAATGCCAAAATAAATCTAGCTGGCCCATCACTTTAAGTCAGTGTTAGGGATTGACTTTGTTTTTTTTTTTTTTTTCCCAGTGCTTAGGTTTGATGGTGTTATTAAACTTTATGTGTTATTTTTCATGATGTCAAACTGCAAAAGATAAACATCCTTAGCTTCTGACAAAAGGGAACACAGTGGTATGAACTATCTTTACTTTTTAAAATGTAGGTATTTTACCAATATTTGAAGACTGAAAGATGTTAAAAATTGGTTTTGGTTTTGAACCTCAATTGTGAAAATATTTAGAAATTATTATTACCATTATTACTACTACTACATACCGCTATCACTGGTATCACCATTACAAATGTTACTATCCTCCTGGCAATAGTCACAAATCCAGAGAATTTAAAGTTTAGATGAAACTTATAGTTAAATTTAGAGCAAAGATTAAATTTCAAAGAAAAATTTTAAGCAACATCAAGGAAAGTTTAATTCTGTAAAAGCACAGTCAAAAAACCCTGTTTATTTTACATGGTAAATTACTGTTGGAGTGTTGATTTCTTTCTTTCTCATTGCAGTTTTTTATACTTCTTAGTTCACAAAGAAGAAAATTCAGTTCCTTTCGAAGTCCACATGCTGTTGTGGATAGTACAGTAAATCCTTTGTCTTTAATAAGGAGGTTGATTTCTAGAGTGAAGTGCAAAATGGGAGTCAGCTTTACCTGTAAATGCATAATTGGTGCTTCCATAACTCAGAAGCCCTAAAAGGTCTTGCCATAAGCTTCAAGATAGTACAAAGGAGTCTTCTGAAAGAATCATACTGCACTTTATGCTCTATCCTAGAAATATATCATACTGCTTTTTCCTCTACATCTTCATTTCTGGTTGTGTGCTTCCCCTCACCCTCACCCCCTGCCCAATCCTTTTTTATTTGTCTCTAGGCTTAGCCTCTCCATGCTTCTTTAACTTCAGGTTTTTACTTTTGCTTCTCTTTGATTTATTCTTTGTGACTTTCCCCTTAACTATCCGTGTTCTCTAGAGGTCCTCTGAGGGCATAATTCAGAACTTCATGATCAGAATGACTAGAATGACCTTCTATACCATTATGTTCATTATAAACTTTGTCAATAGCAGCTTTTAAGTTTTTGCTACAGATTTAGCCGTATAAATAATAATATGACTCCAGGATTTGTGAAACCTAAGCCCATTTCAGCAAAAACAACATAAAAAATACCTATGTATTAACACAGGAAGTTGACTTTGAAACATAGAATTAGTCTGATAACCTGTCTAGGAGCAATACTGCTAAATTTAGCTAGACATTTAAATATTTTAAAATGTCTTCTTGAAAATCATGAAATCAACCTAAAATCATTAGGGTTTTTTTTAACCAAAAAATTAGTTTAACTTCTGCATGACATTCTTGGGGACATGGGAGTTAACATTAATTGCTGTTTCAAGAAGTGAAAACTGACATTATAATGAAAGTATCCAACTCCAGGACTGGGGAATAGAAGGAAAAGCACCGAACAACAGCAACAAGCTATGGAAAAACTACAAAATGGGGTTTACATTAAATTTTCATGTCACTGATGGGCCAGTTTGTGTATGTGACATATGCAGTGCCATAAAAACAGTTGGAAAAAGCCCAACTCCACTTCTGGAGCAGTGGACAAATGTTAACATGGCACTCTTCCCAAGCTGATATTTGTTACCGCTCATGATTGTACATGCGCTGGTTATTAGTTTTGTTCAGAACTGGCTGCATAAAAAGACATACCCCCAAAACTCTAACTCATGAATGACTGCATTTACATTTAAACCTGCCAAACTGGTCTGTAAAACAAGTGAAAATCTCTCCTTGTGAAGTTTTCAGTGCTGCTGTTTCTGCTAGTGCTGGTTAGTCTAAAAATAACCTCAGGGTAATCCGGTATTTCAGTGCCACCTGGGAGAAAGTACAGCAGTATGAAAAATAATTGTTATAAGATAAATGTGAAGTATTTTGCTTAGATTTTAGATAAATGAAAATTTGGGTCATTTGTCTGCAGCTGTTTACTTGTCTCCATTTATACCTTCCTCTTCTTCATTATAAGGAAGTTGGTATAGATCTCTGTGACAAGTTTGTCTCTTGTTTTCCACCCTAAAGGATTCACTTAACTTTTTTTTGTATGAGGAGCAGCAGCTCTTTCTTTGTAGTATGACTCTGGTTACCCACAGTAGAGCTGTTCTTTTGTCCTAAGAAATAGTGCACAGATTTAACTGAGCTGAAAAAATTTAGAGATGATAATTTTCCTCATTTGTGATCTTCAGGGAAAATGCTGATATCCTGCTGAAATGTGGCACCAGTGCTGGAAGTCAAGGCTAGGTTAAGGATATTTCCAAAGTGTAAACAGCAGTTATTTCAGTGAGGTCAAGCAAGCTCAGCTACTCGTAAACTGTCTAAAGCATGTGGGTTAAAAGAAAGACTGGCTACACTGCTCCAGGTCCCAGTGTATTATATGTTTTCCTTCACAGACATCCAAGTTTGGAAGAAGGAATCTCATGGGACACTTTCTTGTACCCGTGAATCTGTTTCCTATTCTTATGAAAATCCTTGGGCAAGAATTGCTGACGAGTAAGAGAAACTACTGGGTGCCTACCATAAATGTTACTATTAAGGCTGAACTTCTGTTAGGAAGTTAGTTCATCAAGAATGTTCTGAATGATTCTAATTCACACTGTATATCACCTGGCCTTACTGCCAGAGTATGCTGTCCAGGCAGCAAGACTCAGATTTCTGTGAACAGACTGTTTTGGTAATGTTTCCTCTATGTTAATTGGGTTGGCACCATGACGTCTTTGCACTACGCCCACACTCTGCGGCCTACAGGAGCTATTCCTTGGAGTTGGTGTCTCAGAGAATTCAGCCGATATTGGCATACAGATCCAAATGCCCTGCTTCAGGATTGTATATTGCCTCTGTGTACCTGGCTCTGTCAGTGCTCCACTGGACAGACTGTTCCACCTTCAGCATTTTCTGCTCAACTTCCCTCACCACTTCATTCTCTTTATAGACAAAACATTCAGGCACATGATATCTCATATGCTGAAAGCAGCCTGATAGGCTGTTTTTTTTTCCTTTCACTCAAGCCACTGCAAGAAGTTATTCTGCTGCAGACCATAGTCCTAAAAGTCAACTATCTTTCCATTTATGGGAGTAGATTATAAAAACTCGATAGCGATGCTAGTAAACTCTGCCCAACCTACAGTGTAATTTCCTCCTTACTTGTGTGTTTTCTTCTCACTATTGATGAGAAGCTATTTGCCCATGTGCCCAGTTCATCCTGATATCAACCTTTTCTTCACTCTACAAACGCTCTCCATGCTTGTCTTATGGTGTTCCAGGGGCACACCATGCCCCTGGCAGCCTGCTTGAATGCAGGATCCTTTTCACTTTGCAATCTCTTCAGTGCTTCTGTGCTTCCAGGGCTCTCAACTATAAGCATGGTTGCTGCCTGCTTCAATGGGCTCACCTCAGCCTAATCAAGCCTGGGGAAGTTGTAGAAATCAAGGGATCGTATAGAAAACAAGTTACAGCAGACAAGTTAACCAGAGCATGCATTTTTATAACATTTATTAAAGAACAGACCACCTGCTGTTGTTGCACTTATCCTATCTGTAGATATTTCTGAGGAGTTCTACCTGTATCTGAACATCGTTTTGGCTAAAAAATTGTATTAGCTGTAAATTCAGGTCAGAGATAGGCACAGACATCTGATAAACTGAGTCTTGCACACATTGAAGTGAAGACACATTACGAGGTTGATTTAGGTCAATGATGAACCCTTATCAAAAAAATTTAATAACAATTCTTAAAAATAAGTGTTAGTATGTAATGAAATAAAAATTGAAGAACAAGGAGTAGGAAACCCTAATCACATTTGTATCTCATTTCCATTTATATTAGTAGCAAGCTTTTAGACTCAGTATTGAATTGAACGTTTTTGCTATTTAATAAATAGATTGCTTGTGTTCAAGGATCTTGTCCATGGGATTATTTGCGTTTCATTTCTTTTTTTTTTTTTCCCTGTGCTGTTCCTTTATCTGTGTATGTGAAATAGCAAGTAGCACAGGAAAATATTCAAATAATATACTTTTTTTAAAAAGGAGAATTTTGGTCTCTGATGTAAATTATGTTTGATGTGGTGCTTAAGTTAAGGTTTGTACTGCTTCAGTTGCTCTTCTTTTAAGTATGAATCTACTTTTAGAAAGTGATTAGTGCAGGGAGATTCAATATTTCTTTACCTCATAGGATATGGACAAAAAGTAGTGAAAAGTCCACTCGTTTCTGCTATGACTATTCACATGTGCTTATCAATTATGCATTACTGCATACCATGGGGCATTTATCCACTTTAAAAACAAGAACAGCACCAAAAAAATGAGCACGGTACAAAATATTTCAGGATAATAGTCTTATTTCAGCACTATATGTTGTCCTTATGCTTTACCAGGGAGTTCCTGGTTGATAAGGAAACTGTCCTTGGAGAATTCTCCGGAAGTTTATTGTGTCATAAAGAAACTTGCCCCTTCTTCAACATAATAACATTCTGCTTCCTTTTCATGGCAGCTGGGACAAAGGAATGGAAACTTTGGTGTTCTCAAAGTCTTGCTTTCTTGATGTCTTTAGAACAGCTAGCTGGCCCTTGGAATTGCATGCAGTAGGCATGGGGACTAGCTGCTTGGCCAGGCTCACCCCATTTTGTAAGGGTAAGTGGAAGGTGAGAGCATCTGCATCATTAAGATTATCCAATCAAGGAACTGTTCAATGCAAAAGGGGACCAAAAGTAAAGGAGGAAGTGTTAAACAAGAACACAGAGAGACACAATCCTGGTAGATAAAGTATAACAGAGAAAATGCCAAGGACCAGAAGCCTAAGCTGATAATTGTTGCGCCATCAAGAAACTGCAGGTACAGCTTCGGAGAGGGCCAACCTGGAACTTGTACCAATATGTAGGGTGAAAAAAGAGGAACATGAAGATTTGTTGTTCAAGAGCAGCCTGTGGGACCATGCAAAACTTCTGAATGAATCCTCCCCCGAAAGGGAGAGGGAGTGAGGAGGAACAAAGAGGAAATTAAACAGAAAGGCATATAAAAGGGGCTGGTCATGTGTAAACTGGGGCCGGTCAGTAGACTTCTCTGACCAAGCCCTGCATATAATCACTGCAGTCTGTCCTATCTTCTCATGAAATCCTTTCTAAACTATCTCTATGTAATCCCACTCTCTGTCTTATCTGTGAGTGCTGTAAGGACTAAGTGCCAGTTACTGGTGAGAATTGTGCGACTGGCTTTGGTGCCAGCAACTGGAATCAGACCAAGGGTACAGGCACCCTGCAGCCTGTGGTGTCAGCTACCGGAGTAAATGGAGGTCTCAGCTCCAGTCACTGGGGTGGGACTGGCGAGCATTCCAGGTGCAGCTACTGGGGAGACTGGGGTGATCAAAGCAAGCCAGAGGCTCAGCAACAGCAGCTGGAACAGGACTGTGGGTTACAGCCTATGTGCCTGGTACTGGCTGCTGGGGGTTGCCAGAGTCTTTTGCATCTTCCCCAAAGCTGGTGTGCATAGGAGTATGTGTACATAATACACTAGCAAACTTCAAGCTGGACCATCCAGCAAGCATATCCATTGGCAAAATCATGGGTGAGAGTACCTGGAATCCAGCCAGGGATACCAGGCAAACAAAGGCCGTGCCAGTACTTGAGGGACTGGCAAATGTGCATTTGCTTGGGAACGTAGAGAGTGTTGCATGTGTGCCTGCACTAGTGACCTTCAGTCCTGATCAGCTTAAGGAGAAGAAGGGGACTTGGCTGTCTATATATGTCTATAAGTCTATGTTTTATGTGACTCCTGGTGATGTTACATGTGGGTCCTGTTGAAGGGAAAACCTTGATTGTGGCCATCTGAGCAGTTGACCACATCTATGTCCTCTGTGTGTGTGTATCTCAGGGTTACATGCTCAACTTTGCTGCTGTCTGAACCTGCAAACAGGTTCAACAGGGAAAGCAGCAGCAGCAACCATTGTCTTGGGACAGAAACTCCCAGGCTGGGCTCCAGTGGCCCTGCAGGAGGTATCCCTGGACCCAGAGTCCATCGGAGGAAGCATCCCCTTAACATCCCATGCCATGTTTCTTTTGTTTTGAGAGGAAATTAGCTATATGCAGCAGCTGCAGAAAAGGCAAATGCTCTTAGAGCATTCTGATGCTTCTCTAAAGACACTTTAATTCCTTTTATGGTTTATATTCTTAGGACAGGAAAAATTATCATTTGTATTAGGTATTATGAAGAAAATAAACCATGCAATGTGACCAACTGATAAAAAGAATATGCTGGTCATTCTGTGAAGAATGATGGACAGGAATGCTTCACTTTTTAGGTGAACTTGAAGCAGTATAAGATGAGTAAAGTAGACGTTGTATATTAGAAAAGAGTTATATGTGTATGAAGCAGTGGCAGAGAGATCTCTCACTGATCTTTTCTGACCATGTCTGAGAAATGCAAAATTGAGTGCTAATATGTCAGAACACCAAGACACTCAAATCTGCTCCCAACATACATTTTCAGAAACTCGATATAAACTCAGAAACTCAGTGGCGCTTCTTCAGAATTACTAAAGTGCACCTTTATGCAGAATTAAGCCCACAGGATTTACCACATTAGGTAAGCATGCTGCCTCTGGCACTATCTGCCTCAAGTGCAGGTTTCTTTTATTTAATGCATAATGATTCCCTTTTAATTACTTTGTACACTACAACAGCCTGTTTATTTTTCTGATTCCTTTCCAAGAAATAATCAAAGGGAGAAATTCATGAAGGACTGGCCGATGTTGAAGTCACTTCTAGTTAACATGCTCAATTCATATTAATTCAGTGGTGCTAAGGTCACTGGCAAAGCTTTTGTGTCTTTTTTCAACATTGAGGAAGAGATAATGAGAATGATAATAAAGAGAAGAGCTATACTATTTGCACAGTCAATAATGCAGCAGCTATGAAAGTATCAAGTTGCCTTCATGGTGAGACTGTAAATAGATTGGTCCTTCCTATTACTGTCTTTATACGCAACCCCACAAAGACTCAGTTATCACTGATCCATATATGAGGAGATTTGCAAAGAGCTCTGTCTGGTATGCAACCTGTTACATCAGCAGCATTTCTTGTAAACAGCATACTGAAATGATGGATTTGATGACGAATAAATAACTATTTAAATTAAATGATAATTTTTTTTTAGAAAGAAAAAAATACTCTTTAATTTCCAAGAATTACTCCAAGGATAATTTTTTTTTTTGAGAGAGAAAGGTGGAGTGTACAGGTTTCATTTAATTCCAAGCACATTAAGCAGTAGATTTTTGGTAACTGTTTAATGGGAGCCAGGGGGGAATTGATAGGAAGGAAATATACTAGATGGAAAGAAAAATGAAAGGGGAGACAATACCGAAAGGGCTTTAGGAAGATGAAGAGTGATCACTTGAAATTGAGGTTAAAAGACTGAAAGAATATAACAAAAAGCTAGAAAGAACAAATCCTGTATGACTATTCATTTTCAAAGTTTGCAGTTGGATTCTGTAATGAACTTGTGCTAAAATGAAGATACAATCACTTGCTTAGGTTGGTCTGTCCAATCTGGAATATACTCTTTTGAGGCAGAGTGTGGGGAAAATCTGTCATCTGGAAAGTGAAAAAAAAAAAAAGAAAACAAGAAGTTTTATTCTATTTCTCTGCTTAGAGAAATTGTCTTTCATAATACCACTTCAAAAAGCAGAAACACTTTCAATGTCATGAAGTTGTCTCAGTTCTGACATCTGTTGCCTTATATGTTTAAAAGAAAGGGTGTGTCCTAGGTTGAGGTAAAATAGAACCAACTTCCTGTTCAGTAATTTTACAATTTAGGTAGACATCTTCTTTCTCTGAAATTAACATCATATTGTGGTGAAAACTGCTCGTTCTCAGAGTGATAAGACCAATGTTTGTACTTCACGTGAAGGAACGGTATGCTGAGAGGCTCTTGCTTATACTTATTGCTATAACAACCAAGGTCAATTTCGTTATTCGCCCCATTGGAGGGTCAGAAACGGAAAAAGCGTACAGGAGTCACACCTGTGGGGAGGAGCAGACAAGACAGGTAACCCAAACCTGACGAACAGGGGTATTCCATCCCAACTGCCCTATGCTCAGTATAAAGGCTGAGGGATCAAAGAGTCAACTCTCTTTCTTCAATGGCCGACATGTGAAGAGGACCCTGTCTGTTCATCTGCCTTTGATCCCAATCCATGTATTCCTGACTCCAGAGCTGGAATCCAGTTCCCATCCGTCACTGAGTCCAGTTTGGGACTTCGCCAGTGCCTGCCAGTGACGTCGTCTTGGGAGCTTGATATGGTTTTGTATATATTGTAACTATTTCATTATTTCCTTTTATTTTTTATTTTAATATTAATGCTTCATTAAAGTAATTTAGTTCATTCTAAACTTATTAATTTCCTTATCTCTTCCTCTCTTCTCTTCGGGGGTGGGGGGGAGCTGATTGAAGTCATTTTGATTGGCCAATTTGGCCTAAAACACGAGAGGGTGACATTTACAAAATAATTTAACATAGACCCTTGCTTTTGGGGGGAGGAATGTTGTGGTTTTGTTTTTGTTGTTGTTGTTGTTATATTGCCTTAAGGATGTAATTTAGGAATATATTAATCAAATTTTATTTTCAATTTTTTTTTTAATCTTTTCTGGGTGTACGCAAAATATGTCTTTGTCAGATGCTTGACTCCACATTGTGTTTTCTGTCTGTTGGCTAAGGTGTTTTTAGTAATGAGTAATGCTTTGTTATCTGCTAATTATTCTCATACTTTTTTTGTCAAAATCACTATCAGTAACTATCATTATGGTGAAATAATAATCCTAGATTCTACCCTCACCTGGATTTGTGCGTTTCTTCCTGAAATCAGCAGGAATTGTTTTGTGCATTTGGGAACAGTACCCAGTGTGAAGAGCCCACTTTGAGGTCAGGGTTCTGGTTTTCCATTTCCGTTGCAGTCACACCCTTCAAATCATTGTAATTTCCTAACTAAAAAAAAAAAATTTAAAAAATCACCTACAAAAATCCTAAACCCAGCAAGTTTATCTGCAATAAAATAAATTTTTCAGTGGTGCCCAGTGACAGGACAAGAGGAAATGGGCACAAATTTGTACATAAGAAGTTCATCTAAACATGAGGAGGAACTCGCTTCACTGGGTAAAAAACTGGCTGGATGGCCATGCCCAGAGAGTTGCGATTAATGGGGTGAAATCCAGTTGGTGGCCAGTCACCAGTGGTGTCCCTCAGGGCTCAGTTTTGGGGCCAGTCTTGTTTAATATCTTTATTGATGATCTGGATAAGGGGGTTGAGTTAAAATATTAGCTGATGTACAATATTAAGGGGGTTAATGATGTACAATTATGATGTACAATTATAAGGGGGTTGAGTTAAAATATTAGCTGATGTACATCTACAGCTGTAGGGATTACATATTACAATATTAAATTTCAGGATATCATTTGCAAGAAAGCATTAGTAATTGCTAGTGAGCTTTCCTTATATATGAAGAGGAATTGCAACCAGTCATCCCAGAAAAGAAAATTAAATTATCCCCTTACAAATAATTTATTATTTTTCTTATTACGTTGCTTTTCCTTTCCTATTGAAGTGACTACTCTGAACAATTAAAGACTACTAAATCATAATTTACCAACTTTGTTGAATTATGCTAACATGCAAAATGAAATAATTGAATTAATTAAGAAAAGCAAGTGCAATAAAATGCAAACAAGTACAGAAAAAAGAAAGCTGTTAACTTAAGGAATTGAGATCAGATATTCAATGGTTCGGTGCAGAAGACTCCTAATATTCTGTGGAATGAATGGAAGATAGAATCCTTCATACTGGGCTTTACAAACGGGGCTAGAAGCAATTAATCTCTGTTTTCTAGATGCTTGAGAAGAATCAGTTTCAATGGGAGAAATAGTCAAAGGACGATCCCTAGCTTGCTCTGAAATTCCCATCAGTAGTTATTTCCTATTTATGAAGGGAAGGACAGAAAAAAATCATCAATTTCTGTTTAAAATTTTGGCTATCAGAATCATAGCCTGAGAAATCATCGTACACTTATAGATATGCTAGGATTGATTAACTTGGTGAATAAATCAGGTCATGTGTTTCAGGGCACTTCTCAAAAAGCCTTACAAAATAAGTGATAGTCCTAACAAAAAGATCACTGGCACTGAAAATGAAAATTAAGAGCACGTTCGATTTGCAGAGCATGTCTTTACTAATGTCCCAGTTTGGGATGGAGCAGACCCAACTTTCAGTTCAGTGAGAGAGACTCTTGCTTATACTTGTTGCTGTGGCAACCAGGGACTGCCCACTTATTTGCTTACCCCCTGGAGGGGTCGGTTGCACCTGTGCAGAGGCATAGACAGGTCAGGTGACCCAAAACTGACCAACAGGGTATTCCATACCAGCTGCCATGCTCAGTACAAAAGCTGAAGGATCAAAGGGGTCAGGTTGGCTCTTCTTCAATGGGCTCTTCTTGCATGGCTACTTGTTCAATAGCTCTCTTTCATGACTGATATCAAGGAAGACCCTGTCAGTTCATCTACCTTTCATCCCCATTATTGTGTTCCAGAATCCAGTTCCCATTCATCACTGAGACCAGTCTGGAACTTTCCTAGTCACTGCCAGTGACATCTCCCTGGGAGCTTGATACGGTTTTGTATATATATTTGTCGTGCTTTTGGCCAAACTGGCCAATGAGCGAGATGACAGATGCTCTCCCCCACTTCTCGCTCCAAGGAGAGGAGGAGGGATAAAGAGATTTACAAGTTTAGAAGGAACTAAACTATTTCAATGAAATATTAATAATAAAATAAAATGAAAATAATGAAATAGATACAATATATACAAAACCGTATCAAACTCCCAGGATGATGTCACCAGCAGGCACTGGCGAAGTCCCAGGCTGGACTTCCCGATGGATGGGAACTGGATTCCAGCTCTGGAGTCAGGAACATGCAGATCTGGATCAAATCTTTTAATGGATATAAATGGTACAAGAGAAAGATTATCTAAGGTCTATAAGGTGGGCACAACTGTCTTGAAGTGCTGGTTCAGAAACCCAAACCTCAGCTCAAGCAAAGCTACTAAAAGATGCAGAAACGCTTAGGGAGATTTAGGAACACAAGGAAGCAGCCGGACAGCCGGCTGAACATGAGCCAGCAGTGTGCCCAGGTGGCAAGAAGGCCAACGGCATCCTGGCCTGTATCAGGAATAGCGTGGCCAGCAGGAGTAAGGAAGTGATCGTGCCTCTGTACTCGGCGCTGGTGAGGCCTCACCTTGAGTCCTGTGTTCAGTTCTGGGCCCCTCACTACAGGAAGGACATTGAAGTGCTGGAGCATGTCCAGAGGAGAGCCACCAAGCTGGTGAGGGGTCTAGAGAACAAGTCATATGAGGAGAGGCTGAGGGAATTGGGCATGTTTAGTTTGGAGAAGAGGAGGCTGAGGGGGGACCTCATTGCCCTCTACAACTACTTGAAAGGAGGTTGTAGAGAGGTGGGTGTTGGCCTCTTCTCCCAAGGGAATAATGACAGGACCAGAGCAAATGGTGTAAAGTTGCGGCAGGGGAGGTTTAGATTAGATATTAGGAAGAATTACTTTACTGAGAGAGTGGTCAGGCACTGGAACAGCCTGCCCAGGGAGGCGGAATTTCAGAGCAAGCTAGGGATCGTCCTTTGACTATTTCTCCCATTGAAACTGATTCTTCTCAAGCATCTAGAAAACAGAGATTAATTGCTTCTAGCCCCGTTTGTAAAGCCCAGTATGAAGGATTCTATCTTCCATTCATTCCACAGAATATTAGGAGTCTTCTGCACCGAACCATTGAATATCTGATCTCAATTCCTTAAGTTAACAGCTTTCTTTTTTCTGTACTTGTTTGCATTTTATTGCACTTGCTTTTCTTAATTAATTCAATTATTTCATTTTGCATGTTAGCATAATTCAACAAAGTTGGTAAATTATGATTTAGTAGTCTTTAATTGTTCAGAGTAGTCACTTCAATAGGAAAGGAAAAGCAACGTAATAAGAAAAATAATAAATTATTTGTAAGGGGATAATTTAATTTTCTTTTCTGGGATGACTGGTTGCAATTCCTCTTCATATATAAGGAAAGCTCACTAGCAATTACTAATGCTTTCTTGCAAATGATATCCTGAAATTTAATATTGTAATATGTAATCCCTACAGCTGTAGATGTACATCAGCTAATATTTTAAGGTAATGCCCATTAAGATCAATGTCAATTAACCACAATTCATTTTTTGAATATCGATCAAGCATATTTAATTTACCATTAGTGTTAACAGGATGATGTATTAGTCAATTAAGATAACATTGACTAAGAATCTTAATTAGATATTTAATTCTTTAGCCAGATTTAAGACAAATCTAACCATTGGTTTCAGTACTTTCCCTTTGTCTGGAATATCTGATTTTAATTCAAGTAAAGGTATCCACTTACAAATCAATATGAACTGCCTTTTTTTGACCCACACTGATTTTCTCTGTGTTTTCATTTATCTCCTGGAATTTAGTATTTCCATTAAAGTTTTTCTAAACCTTGCATACAAATTTTCTCAAGCTCGATTAGCCCATTGCAAAGAGCTATTGCCTAACTGCAGAAGTCTTTCCCAAAGCAGTCAGGAAGTCATTCCCAAGATAGCCAGTCATTGGCTGCTGCAAGAGAAAAAAGACTTCGACTGAAAAACAAACTTAAAATCCCCAAGTATTTGTGCAGAATCTACCGGGCAGTTTGCAAAACAAGCCGAAACCCTTCTATGTGCCTTATTTCCTAACTGAACTTCTTGTTCATTTAGTTTACAGTCTTAGTTCCTAACTTTATCACCCCTTACCACCATTGCTCAAATAGGCATGCCTGTTTACCCTCCACATCCCTGTTCTCGCACTTTTGCCACTGACTGAAGTAATGTTTTCCTTCCATGTGGGGTGGTAAAGGACAGCAGTCTCCAGCTTTGTAGTATGTAGATAGGAATGAAAAAGAGAGGGGAAAAACCACCAGAAGTTGAACTCTAAATACAATGCTTTCTATTAGACAATGAGAAACAGAAAAAAGAAAATACCCTGTTTCAACTGGATTGAAGCACAGAAATTTGTTGCTTTGATTTTCTGTAATACAACAAACACCTCAAAAATGAAACAAAATATTTCAACATTTCTTATATTCAATGTTTAATCAATATGAAATATAACTTGTTTTCAACATTTGCTTCTGAGAGCTTTAATATTTAGAGTTTTCATTGTAAATTGGAACAAAATAATTCTGTCATCTCATGAAATCAAAATTTCATACTGCTGCATCTGTGGGAACAGCAATGCATTTGAATGTAAGTCTGTCTTATATCAGAGTTTATTTATGAGCCAGTTAATAAAAAGTGGATCAGATTAAGCAGTGAGAAATAGCTATTGCATATATTTGAAATGAGTAAACTCTTTTATTTAATTCAGCTAACCACTGCTGGAATAGCTACGGATTTATAGAGTTGTGAATTCATAATCAGGATTTAAGTAGCTAGTTTAACTGTGTCTCATTTAACAGTTTTTTCTCCAGCTAAATTTCAGGGTAACTACTTCATCTTTATGTGATTTATTGTTAAATATTCTGTTACTTGAATAGAGGTTTTTTGAATAGTGAAGCACAAAAGAAGAAAATTAAAGATTACTTATGACATTTAACCTTTTTGTAAATAATTTTTCTAAAGTTTTTAATGAGGTGCTGGTTTCACTTTAAAAGTTTCTGCTTTTTTGTAGTGAATAAGAAAACTCTTGTTTAGCTTCTAGGGGAGATGGACTGGAAGTATGAGAGTTACAATATTGTTACTGATCTCCTTGTACTAAAAATAATCCTATTGTAAAGGTTTGGCAGGGGAAAATCATGTTATACTTGCCTTGCTTTCTGTACTTTTCCCTAAGTATATGCTATTTGACACTGTCAGACATGGGATACTAAGTTGAGTGAAATTTTGATTTAATGCAGTATGGCAGTTCATTCATTCTCATGAAAGTAAATTGTGTTATGAAGTATCAAGAGTTAGAAAAGGCAAGGCATTGAAGAGCATATAGAAAGTACAAGAGAAGGGTTGGAGTTTCTTAGAAGATCACAAACTTGGGTAATGAAAAGTAAAGACTATAACCAATTCAACCTTCCGCTATCCAGAAAACGCTAAAAGGAGATTTTTTGTTCCAAATATTGCTTTAGAAGAAGCCTGCTAGAAGCTGATTTTGTGACCCTTTTGAGTTCTCAGAAGCACACAACTTTGAAGACAATGAATGGACTTCTCTAAGCACCTGTTGAATACCTCCATGAAAGCCTTGAAATTTTTCATGATCTTTTGGCATGCTTTAAGAACTGTACACATGCAAGTAGAAACACTGTTTTAAGCTTGCCCTTCTTTCTTCATGTGTCTTTTATTCCTATTTGAAATAAATAAAACTTATTAGAAAGAAACGATGAGAAAGAAAAGTATTCCTCATAATGAACTTGTTTTTTCCCGAAAAATTCTGTGAAGTAGTGAATCTTAATCTGACTGTTCCCAGTTCTCATTCCTTCAGTTTATAAATTTCTGCCTTTGTTCATTGAGCAGCAGTGCTGGCTGAAAAATGTATGTTTGTTCATCATCCTTCGTAGGAAAAAAAATGTGTTGATGGATTGAGTTTTAACAGAGCGTTTCTATATATGGATAGAGTAATATGCAGATGTATTTCTGTTGGGTTGATGAAATTTCTCTTTACTTGATTAAAAGAAATTTATCAGAGAATTGTGATATGAGAGATGCTTCACTTTTTCAGATTACAGTGAAATAATAGTCTTCTTTTGCATGTGGCACACTACACAGACAGAAAATTAAAAGAAAAAAAAAGAAATAAAACCAAACCAAACCAGAAGCCAAGCATTGTAGGCACAAAACTGTGAAGCTGAATTGTTTTCCATTACTTCTCGAGCTCATTCCTATTCCCTAGCGCAGAGCAGTTCTTACACTTCAAAAATCAGATTATTAAAAAGGTAGCATGACTACTTAATATGTCATCCGTTTATATTACCTCTTTACAAATTCATTGTTTTCTTAAGTTCAACTTAAATAAAATAACGCAGAGGTAAAAAAAAAAAGAAAACAGTTGAAATTAAGTATAAGCTTAAAATGAATATTTTTAACTCTTTCAAAAATAACTTTGATTTTGAGGTACTTGAGTTAAAGATTATTCTCTTTCGGTTTCTTTTTCTGTTAGCTCATTTAGAAGTTTGTTCAAAACAGGTGAACAAAATGTCACCTATTCAGACCTAAGAACTCTGAAAATGACCACTGATATTTAGAGGCTAATTTTGATTTGTGTATACTGCTAAACAAACTATACTTGAACTCTAAGTCATGAACACATTGTGAACAAAGGATCCAAATGGCTCAAACTTCAGATTTATTTGGCATAATTGAAGTATCAGTGAAGTTATTCCTGTATTCAAAGTTCAAGAAGACAAAACAACCTCAAAATTAGTAATATAATACCTAGAAATAAAAAGGAAGATTTTTTGTTGAATCTCGCATAAGCTGGAAAGACCTTAAAACACTTCATTTGAGATAGATTTGCTCTATTGCTAGGTGGTGTATGTATTTTTCCTGTTAGCTAAAGGTGTCCCTGTTAGTCTGTGTTCCATCTTTCATATGAGCAAAACTTGTCATTGACTTATTTTTTTTAAATTAAACAATAATGATTTAGAGGATTGGGTGTTTTTTCCCCCAAAATTTATTGTATTTTTTTAAAATGGCTTACAGTTTAAATCCCAAGTACAAATACAGGTTGGGCAGAGAATGTTTTGAGGAGAAGCAGCCCTGAGGAGAAGGACTTGGGAATGTTGGTTGATGAGAAACTCAACATGAGCCAGCAATATGTGCTTGCAGCCCAGAAAGCCGACCGCATCCTGGGCTGCATCAAAAGAAGTGCAGCCAGCAGGTTGAGGGAAGTGATTCTACCCTGCTACTCCTCTCTTGTGAGATCCCACCTGGAGTACTATGTCCAGCTTTGGAGTCCTCAACACAGGAAGGACATGGAACCTCTTGGAATGGGTCCAGCGGAGGGCCATGAAAATGATCAGAGGTTTGGAGCACCTCTCCTATGAAGACAGGCTGAGAGAGCTGGGGTTTTTCAGCCTGGAGAACAGAAGGCTCTGGGGAGACCTTACAGCAGTCTTCCATACCTAAACGGGGCCTACAGGAGAGATGGTGAGGGACTCTTTATCAGGGAGTAGAGTGATAGAACAAGGGGTAATGGTTTTAAATTGAAAAAGGGGAGATTTAGATTAGATATTAGGGAAGAAACTCTTTAATGTGAGGGTGGTGAGGCACTGGGAGAGGTTGCCCAGGAAAGTTGTGGATGCCCCATCCCTGGACATGTTCAAGACCAGGCTGGATTGGGTTTTGAGCAACCTGCTCTAGTGGGAGGTGTCCCTGCCCGTGGCAGGGGGTTTGGAACTCGATGATCTTTAAGGTCCTTTCCAACCCAAACCATTCTGATTCTATGATTCTACGATTCTGTGATTCTATGATTCTGCATTCTTAGGTTCAGTCTTCCACTCTTCCACAATCTTTACTTTTTCATTTATGCCTGAAATACCCCCCAAAGTTACCATCTAAAAATCTACAAAAGTATTTGCTGAAATACTTCTAGCTTACAAAATCTCTGTCAAAAAATCATGGTCAGTTTCAAAATGTCAGGAATTTTTTTCAGGAAAGTTTATCACTCATTGCATACTATTAATAAACAGCATTTATTTAACTTTGTATTCTCCTGCCTTATTGCAGGGATTTTATTTACTGTCTGTGATTCTTGCATGGAGACATATGTTCTGATTTAAATGCTCAAGTTCACAGAATTGACCGATAGCACTCTAGTTTTCCAGACTGGAATGGCTCATCCAATGCAAGATGTAATGGAGGTCTTTACCCAGTTACGCGTATGTCCTTACCTACCCTAATATTTGTAGTCTGGCACTTCAGGCTCTTTGTAGTTGTTTTGTGTTGCTAATTTAGATTCCTAAAGCTGGGGAGGGTGGCGGGGGAATGAGGTGGGGTGGACAAAAAGTTAATGCATCAATTGGCAAAAAAAACCCCACCAAAAATCCAGAGAGCTCTGTACATCCAATAAACTGTTGTTTCACCATGAGTTCTCCATTTTTTTATCTCCTTGGGACGACCAAGACGAGTTAGTTTGAAATGCAGAATCCTATTGCTTTCAATAAGAATAGATTATGTGGACCTCAGTTGGATCTCAGAGAGATTTCATTCTTTTGGTGTCTTTTTGTGGGGTTTGTTTTTTTGTTTTGCTTTTTGGTTGGTTTTGGATTTTGTTTTTGGTTTTTTTTTTTTTTTTTTGTAAAAAAAGACCATGCAAAAAGAGAATTTATTTATTTACAAAACAAAGAAATAAATGTAACTCTGGATCTCTAGATAGGAGGGAGAGAGAAGATTTTCCCGGTATTTTTGATCTATTTGCTCATCATATTTTCTTAAACCGTCCATTAGGCTACAGGAAGGAATAGTACTATGTTAATGTACCTATCACTTTGCAATTTATTTTCTGTATTTGTAATTCATCTTTAATCACTCAAAATATAGTAAATCCTCAAAATATACATTCCTATTACTTTTATAACCCTGTCAACAGAAGGTCAAGGTTCTTTAACTATCAAAGCTCAAAGTTTTCAAATAATAAATTACGAATTTCAAGCACAGCTCAAGCTCAGTTTTCATTTGATATAAATATGAAATGGCAAGCAAGTGATCATGTCTACTATTCAAGGACTTTCAAACAGATTGTTGGCAGAAAAAGTGCAGTGTGCCCTAATCAGGGGACGTAATTGTCAGATTTACAGGTAAATCTCATTTCTCATAAAGTAATTCCAAACAATATCTATCAGTATGTAGCCCTACTTTTAAAAATGGTGGTTTTGAAAAATAGTTTGTATACTTCTACAATGGAAAAATATAAATAGAAACTCCAATTGTTGTTAAATGATCAGTGTTTCTGAAAAGGGGCTTTTCAAGACAGGAAAATGAAACTATAGTATTAAAAATGTTAGTTTTGTGAATGGGTATTATGAATCTGATCTGAATTGTCTGGGACAAGAAAGCTTATTTACCGCTTATTAACCTTTTTTTTTTCACTGTTTAGAATGTGGGTAAATAGCACAGTATAACTGATTTTAGTAGTATTTTACCCTTTCTACCAGCTGAGTAATTGTTTCTTCATCAAATCCCTAAATTTCTGATTTATAAATTACTTCATTTCTTGGTATCAGTCTATTGGATTACTTAAGCACAACTTCTTTAACATTTATGATTTCTATTTTTTTTTTTTTTTCTTTAGAACTAACACAAAAGAAATGAAGTTCTATATTACACAGGACTATTCACATCTACACTATGTGTAGTTCTTGTGTTTCTGTTCTTGGTAGCTCTTGTTGGTTCATTTTCCCTCTCCCAAGGCTTCTTTGTTTCCAGGCCCTATAATTAAGCTGAGCACAATTTATTTAACATAAACTTTCCTCTCCTGTATGGCATTAACACCAAGCCATCTTGGTCAGTGACAATGGCTCCCACATGAAAACCAAAGTAAATAACAATACGGAAAGGTTGTAACAACTTATGACTACTAAAAATCTGAGTCATTATTTACTTCTGAAAACATCACAAACATGAAACCAAAAGCTGATGCTCTCAGACTTAAAAACAAAGAAAAAGACCAGATAAGCACAATTAGTTGACCAGAAAACAGTTGGGCATGAAAATCCCATATTAAGTTCTCAAAGTTGTGTTAAACTAGGAGAAAATTTTGAGAAACACCCATTCAAAAATAAAGCTCTAACCCAGAGACTTTCCAGCTAGTATCAGCTACTGCCTAATGAGCGATGGCAATCACAGTGAATCTATTCCAGTTATTCCCTCGGAAATATTAGCAGTTTCTGTGCAAGATAACTTAAGTTATAGTTATTATAACAATGAAACCTAAAGCTATTATTGCCAAAAACAAAATTAGAAAACAAGGAAGAAATATTTAAAGCAGGGATGGAAGCCAGGTAACATAAAAAGCTGTACAAGATCTAAAAGATAATTGTTGAAAATAGTTGAAACCACCCCCTCCCCTGCTTTAATAGTATTAAAACATACAGAGTAACAAATTATTCAATAATACTCAAGAGAAATGTAAGAAGCTTTGGACAGTGAGATGGACTGAGAACCAGCTGAGTTGCAGAGCTCAGAGGGTTGTGATCAGCGGTGCAGAGTCCAGTTGGAGGCAGGTAACTAGCTGTGTTCCCCAAGGGTGAGTAGTGGGTCCAGTCTTGTTCAATGTATTCATCAACGACCTGGATGAGGGGGCAGAGTGTACCTTCAGCAAGTTTGCTGATGATACAAAACTGAGAGGAGTGGCTGACACACCAAAAGGCTGTGCTGCCATTCAGTGAGACCTAGACAGGCTCGAAAATTGGGCAGTGAGGAACCTGATGAAATTCAACAAAGGGAAGCATAGGGTCCTGCACCTAGGGAGGAATAATCACATACACTGGTACAGATTAGGGGCTGACCTGCTGGAAAGCAGCTCTGTAGATACAGACCTTGGAGTCTTGGTGGACGACAAGTTGACCATGAGGCAGCAATGTGCCCTTGTGGCCAAGAAGGCCAATGGTCTCCTGGGGTGCATTAAAAAGAGTGTGGCCAGCAGGTTGAGGGAGGTCATCCACCCCCTCTACTCCGCCCTGGTGAGGTCCCATCTGGAGTACTGTGTCTAGTTGTGGGCCCCCCAGTTCAAGAAGGACAGGGAACTACTGGAAAGAGTCCAGCAGAAGGCTACAAAGATGATCAAGGGACAAGAGCACCTCTCTTATGAGGAAAGAGTGAGAGACCTGGGTCTGTTTAGCCTGGAGAAGACTGAGAAGGGACCTCATCAGTGCTTATCAATATCTAAAGGGCAGGTGTCAAGAGGATGGAGTCATGCTCTTCTCAGTGGTGCCTGGTGACAGGACAAGGGGCAATGGACACAAGGTGGAACACAGGAAGTCCCATCTGAACACATGGAAAAGCTTCTTTAGTTTGAGGGTGGCAGAGCACTGCAACAGGCTGCCCAGAGAGATTATGGTATCTCTGGAGATAATCAAAGCCTGCCTGGATGTTTTCCTGTCCAGCTTACTCTAGGTGAACCTGCTTTGGCAGGGGGGTTGGACTAGATAATCTCTGAAGGTCCCTTCCAACCCCTACAAATCTGTGATCCTGTGAAACTTGAGTCAGAAGAAGACTTCCATAGCTTGCAAATGGAAGAGCGTATTTAGTGCTGAAGAAAATCTGGATAACCTACTTAAAAATAATAAAATTTATTTATGGTAACAGATATGGAAAAATTGTTTCAGCAAGTGATTCTGCTATGTATAGAATCTAGTCTAAATATGTCAATGAATCAATTAGGAAAACAGTGTCGTGGTTTCGGCCGAATTTACCAAAACCAGACCGACAGATGGCCCTTTCTCCCCTTCTCCCCCCCAAAAAAGAGGAGAGAGGAGGAGAAAGAGATAAGGAGATTCAGAAGTTTAGAATGAACTAAACTACTTTAATGAAGAATTAATATTAAAATAAAAATAAAGAAGAAAATAATGAAATAGATACAATATATACAAAACCATATCAAGCTCCCAGGATGAGTCACGTCACCGGCAGGCACTGGGGAAGTCCCAGACTGGACTCAGTGATGAATGGGAACTGGATCCCAGCTCTGGAGTCAGGAACACACGGATCGGGATCAAAGGCAGATGAACAGACAGAGTCCTCTCTGGACATCGGCCATCGCAGGAAGAGGCTTGACCCTTTGATCCCTCAGCTTTTATACTGAGCATGGGGCAGATGGGATAGAATAGCCCAGTTGGTCAGGTTTGGGTCACTTGTCCTGTCCACTCCTCCCCACCGATGTGACCCCTCTACGTTTTTTTCCGTTTCCGACCCCCTAAGGGGGCAAATAACGAAATTGGCTGACCTTGGTTGTTACAGCAAAAAGTATAAGCAAGGGCTTCCCTGCATACCATTCCTTGGCATGGAGCACAAACATTGGTTTTATCATTCTGAGAATGAGCAGTTTTCTCCACAATATGCCGTTAATTTCAGAGAGTTAGAGGAGGTCTAGCTAGGATGTAAAGTTACAGAACAGAAAATTGGTTCAGTTTTACTTCAAACCTGGACAAACAGTAAAAACTACCAGAACAGACGACACACAGTTATGGCCTAAAACTTGAAATCTCCTCCCCAAGACTAACAAAACATCTCAAAATAATCCTTGCAAGTGAAGTTACTGCACTGATAAGGAATGGTACAAGTGCTAACCAACAATGAGATATTTCCATTTTCTAACATATAGGAAAGTTGAAAGCGTATTGTAAAAGATGTTTTCTAATTTATGGATTTAGTGATAAACATGAAAGATATGCCTGACCTGTTTGCATCACTTCTGGGAAATCACAAAATGTCTCAGTATCTCAAAATAAATGACCACTGATTTTAAATCTAATAATAAAGACAATTATGGAAAATAATCACAGAGGAAAGCCCAAAAGAACATGACAACGATTTTAAGAGGTAAGCACCAAAGCATTTCCATAGGGGCTTGAAACAGAGTTGTCTTAGTTACTGAGAAAGCCTATTAAAACTTTAGACTGATGCTCTCCAGAAAGATGCATGGGATGAAACTCCCACACACTGTGTATTGAAAACAATGAAACCATAGGTCTGTGTGGAAGAAACATATTTTCTGCCCTAAGACTGTGATAAAATTGTCACTGATGATTTTGTGTTGGAAGAAGCTGCATAACGAAAAAACTCTAATCTGGTACCTATGGCTCTGCAATTGGATCTACATGACCAGGACCACAGACAGAAGTCAGATCACCGTGCTTCAGAGGAAAAACAAGTTCTGAGACTGGTGCTCGCACACGGGGACACTTGGTTGTAGGGCTTGTTAATCACATGTGAGTTGTGGGGCTGAGGAGCCAGGGAGCATCAATGCCACTGCAGCACGTATGTGCTGTCTGCCATCACTGTTTGTTCAGATAGGGGGTAGTGGGAGCACTAAGGTATCCTTAAAGCTGGTTTCTCCAATACAGTAACAGCTGTGACAAATGGTTGTTCCTTGAGAATTCATCTTGTGACTGAACACATCAGAGGACAAAGAAATCTAAGCATCCAGCTAAGTCAGAGGCCTGGGTATGGTGCTCAGAAAACAATCCCTGCAATATACATCAGTCCCGAAGGACAGTCTGGAAAGCAGGAAGAGGAAAAGATCTCCACATTTTAGCCCCTAAGTCTGAATTTAGAACCCACTAAAGAAAGTAGCACCCATTGCTACAGATCCCTTAGAGATTCTGATCAAGGTGTTGAAAATCACCTCAGTGATTTAAGTGTTTTCCTCAGTACGCAATCTATAAAAAAGCTGTAATTTTGAACATCCATATTACAGCACTGATGCTTTGTCCTGGAGCTTTGATGATTCTGATCCAAAGATGAAACTTCACAGCAGTGGCTGTCTATGAGATTCTTCAGTAGATTATTCACATTCTTACAGCACAAAAAAAGAATACTACTGTACAAGTACTTTGTCTTAGCTGTGTATTGTGTGGTTTATATGGTTGTTATAGTTGTACTGATGAGTTTTAGAGTCTGGTGTGGTTCTTAAATGTTAAACAATGGGATTTCCTTGCCTTTAACTGAAATCAGAGCATGTTTTTGATGTATAAAAAAATATTTTAAGTGCGTCCATATTACAATTTAATCTGTTTAATTTCATTTCTTGAAGTTAATTTGATATGGATAGATTTATAAAAAATGCCTGCTCATGCCAAAAACTCTTCAGCACCAGGTATTCCAACAAAAAAAATTGTAGTAAAGCTGAAAGAAAAGAAGAATTTACTTTGTTTAATATGTGTACAAAATGAAGTTATGCGCTCATTATTTGATGAATAATGCAATAGATGGTGAGAAGTAGGACCTTTAAGCAGTTTGAGTGAATTTCTGGATAAAAACATCATTTCAGTTTAAACAAGATACATTTTCATAACACTTTTATGTTTATTATTCTTGAATATTGCCTTTTTTATTTTTTTTTTTTTTTTTTTTATGATGATGATGATGGTAATGCAAAGATCTTTACTTTTTGCCTAGAGAAGAAATTTGATAAGCCAGTTGTCTTCTGCAAGTATTCACAAGGACCACTTTTTATCGTGTTCATAGGTGGAATCAAGAAGGATAAGGTAAATGTTTGTGAACTTAGTTTTGAATAAAAAAAGCAATTGTTGTTTACAAATTTATTTTTCTCCGGAAAACTAATATTTCTGAATATTGCTCAGACTACTGTAGTAAAAAAGCCCTTTTGATTCAGATAAATAAGAAGATTGTATTTTTAGGACCCTCTTTACATTTGTATCTATATGAATATGTAGTCATTACAAATACCTTCTTACCTCAAGGGCTCATTTAAATAACCCTTAAAGAATACTTGATTGGGCATGTGGCACTTATATTTCAATATGTTTCAAGGGACTGGAAACGAAAATCAATGCTGCCAAGCACTGGCCTACCTGTGCTGTCAAGGTGCAAGGAATCTTTTCAAACAAAGATGTCAGGACAAATGATAAGATGGAAATTGAGCTCTTCCTATACTTTAGATGCTTGTGAAAATGGAAGCACAGAAAGCCTCAACTGCTTGCATGCGTTTTTTGGAAAAGCTCTATAGTGTTCTGAACCTAGAGATGCCATAGTTTTTAGCTGGCTATGTGAAAGCAAACAAATTGCAGAAAAGGGACATGAGCAAAAGCTGCCTGTTAGAAACACAGTTGAGGTCAGTGAGTCCCTGTATGAAAACTGGGATCTCAGTTGCAGGGTCAGGTTGTATCCTACTAAATTTCTATTGTCACCTAAATGTGCAATCACTGGTTATATCTTCCCACAAACCTTTAATTAATTGCTATATCTGTTGTACCATAGGTTTCAGAAAAAAAATGAAGTAACTTTAGAAAAATCTAACAAATTCTTTCTGAAGAACATCTGTGGAATGATGGCCAACTCATAAGTACTTTAAAAAAGATGTAAGCAGCTTGATGAGCCTCTCTGGTAACTTAGGGAATCCTAATAATGAAATCTCACAGCCTTTTTTTGTACATTTTTAAATTCCAGGAATTTTGTACAGAACTGATGTACCACTCAGTTTTCAGAGGCAAATTGAAAATGCTAAAAGTTTAGGCTGTAGAAGACTTTTTCCCATTTTCTCACTCTTGTACATGGATTACTATCTCAGAGCAACAGTTGTGTCTTCTTCTGTGTGGGGACATCTTTCACAAACTGGTCTTCAGCTGTAGTCTGTGCCACAAAGTCTCTGTCTCTGTTTTTTTCTGGTTCCAGTGAAATTTGCATATCTTTATTTGGGATATGTTTTTAAAATAAATCCCCAGAGAAACAATGAAATACATTATGCATTCTGAAAAAAATGCTTTTAATCATTGGTGTAATGACAGATAACATCTAGAAGGTAATGGAGTCCTCCTCTTATGACTAATGAATTGTTTGTCATCGTATTATTTTCTATTGCCATCTCTCTCATGGCAAATAATTTCAATGAAAAGCCTGCAGTAGGTTCCCTTTTATCATAATAACCATTTATTGTTAAAATGTGTTCTATAATTCTGTTCGAACAAAAGAAAAGTGGAATAGCAGCAGTCAATAATCTGCAAGTGCCTGAATAAGCTTCTATAATTTCAGAATTAAAAAAAATAAACATATGTATAAACTATATCCATATAAATACATGTTTTAGTGCATATTATGTTAAAAATATAAGTCTTCAAAGACATAATTAGCCGACAGGCATGAGGCATTTTAGAATACACTTCCAGAATAGCTGTTGCACTAATTCTTACCAAACTAATATTAATGTAAATCAGAAATAACTTCTCTAGCATCTGGGAAATTATGCCAATGTAATAGCACTGTAATTGAAATTGGAATCTGACAAGTTAATGAAGTGCAGCTACCCCAAGCATTTGCCAAGGCTGTAGAAGTCAGAATTAAACTCATAAAACCAAAATAATTCAGACATGAATCCAAATTTTTTTCTAGATCATCTCATTGTGCCTTGCTACTGCTGCGTGTTTTGCTCTATATGCTATTGAAAGAGTCAGGTAGCACAGCAGAAAGATATAAATTAAGGAGGAATCCAGATTATGATTTTTTTTTTTAATTCGTAAATGTAGAGTCATTTCATCTTCTGATTAAGTTACAATTGAGAGAAAAAAACCCAATCACCTCTAAAGTACGACTAGTTGAACATTCAACACATGCGTAAAGTCAGATTCATAGGTGCAGAATTGAATTTTACATTTTAATGACATCTCTAGTTATTCTAATCCCTTAGTAATGTTGTACAATATATAAAAAAATCCAGGCAATATTCTGCAGAGGGTAAGTGTATAGCTCTATCAGCCTTTCTGTATGTGTCCTGTGCCTAAACCAGTGAACCCATTGGATAAAATATGCATTTATTCTAGGTGGTTATTGCATTTTGTCTCACAGAATTAAGAATAAAATTTAAAATTTTAGGGTTAGCCACTTACTCTTTTCCTGGCTTTATGTTCAAGTAGTTCCTCTAATGAAATAAGTGTATAACTGCATTCAGAATCAAACTGTTTGCAAATGGACTTACTCATACATATAAATGAAATAAGTGTATAATTGCTTTTAGAGCCAAGCTGTTTCCAAGTGAAAATTACAGCATGTTATCATGTGTTCGAGCATGTTCTTAATGGCTTTTATATATGCGTGAAGAAATCATTTCAGCTTGTAGTTAGGCACATTTATTAGGATAATTATTCTAGTAGAATTGGGAAAAAGCTTTTGCTATTATATCGAAACTGGCATGACAAAAATATCTTACTATTTACTTTAAATAAAAGAATTATAAGTAAAATAATTGTAGATAAGGTTGGGGGGAGGTGCGATAAGCTGTATTTCATTAAGCTGGTTTCCCCTATTACAGTTTCTTGAGCTGACTGTTGCAAAAATTATTTCATTATCATGTTAAAAATATTGAAAGTATTTGCAGCTAAAAAGTGCATATTCAAGATTTTTTAAAAGGAAGTAGAGGAAAGAGAATCTTTGCAATACAGCAGGGAGGCCAAACACCAATTTTAAGTGTAATTTCTTTTATCTTTTCTACTAAATCTAGAAGCAAAATTCTGTAATGCTCAACAAGAATAGAACTACTTGAATAAACCAACTTAGTGGACATTTTTTAACAAATTCCAGAAAGACTGTTAATGAAAAGGAAAAATATTTGTTGACAAGCTTTTCTTTTTTAAAAATAAATGAATAAGCAAATGGTCACTCTCCATGTCTTGTTCAAAAATGTTCCCTGATATTCTGTTTATTAAATCATAAAAAAAATCCCAAGAGGTTTATTCTTATGTCATTAAGTATAGCACCAATATTTCATTTTGCATAACCATAAGATGTCCTGAGTTCTCATCACAAATGGCTTAACTGACTTTTTGACTGGTTGAATTTTTTGCTGTTCTGCCAGTACTCTAGCAAGGGGATCAGGAATGTTCTGTGGATATCACTTCAGACTTGTGTTGTCAAAATTCCTAGATTCATCTACTTCCTTCTGAGTTCTTGCATTGTTAAGGACAGTCTTCCATGGAAACTCACAGTAGTACTAGCTGATAGAAAAGTATTACTGATGGAAGTATTAGCCACAGATGCACCAGTCAGTTAATCTGTTGCTAACTTGAAATTTGTTTTTCCTTTTCCTAGATGACAAACTGGTGCCATATTGTCTTGCAATGCCTTAAAAACATTTAGAATATGATCCAAAATAATTTGCTGTCATATGAAATCATGACAAGGGACACGAGTTTAAAGTGTTGCTATTTTGATTTAATCTTTATACAGTTTAACATTAAATGCAAATAATATATATATTTTAGAATCAGTAATATATCACAGGATAAAAAATAGCTAATTGTCCTTATTAATGAGGCAATTGGATACATTTATTGCTTCTGTTATCCTGGATTCATCTTTATCTTTCTCAGAAATGTTGAAAATAATAATTGTTGTAATATATAAATAGTGATTGCATTTCTCCTTGTTCAAAACACTCAATCATTACAACTCAAATTATTTGGTCTAGAAAATTCCTTTCAGTCTAAAAAATGATAGTACATTTCAATCTATGCCAAATCATCAGTTTATACCAAATCATTTTAACAAGAAAATTAAAAATATAAATGGGAATTTATAATGTTCCTACATTGTTTCACATGACAAAAATGCATTGTATTACACAATACACATTAAACTGCTATTCCTACAGTAAGTTTTAAAATTAAAATTCAAAATTTTTTATAATAATTTTGTGTTCATTTCATTAAAGATTTTTTTGTACAATGTCAGGTTGTTGAAATACAGTGAAATGACATATTACAAGTTTCAGAAGATATTTACTATTTGATCAGGTGGTATCAGTAATCTCAAAACACTTGAGAACATTATGTTTTTCTTTTCAGTTATTATGCAAGACTGGAAAAGGTAGTGTGTTTTAGTAAATTCCCAAATTTAACAATATAACTTTATTGAAGTAATTGAGTCACTGATTTCAGTGTAGCTACCTTAATTTACATCAACTGAAGGTTTCAGGTAAATGCTATGCTTCACCACTGGATAAAAAAAGCACAGGAAAAAATATTCAACTAAAATAATTTAGAGAATTGACCCGCTGTTCTTTGAGCACTAAACTGTGTGAAATAATCATGACAATTTGTGGCTCTTCTGCTCAAAAGAGTTTTCTTCCTCCCCTGGGGCAATAAAGACACTTCATGCTTCTTCAATGTTAGGCAAATATTATAAAGTAAGTTGTGGGAAAGTAACGGAAGATTGGTGAGGAACATTGTAAACACACTCAAGTGACCTGCAGCTGAGGTGTCGAAAAACAAATATATCACACTAATCATCATTTAGTCTTGTGTGCTTGACAAGTAGAACGTTTGTGGTTAGATAACATAGGCCTGTGGTAGATTTAGAAGTACCTTATTGAACATGCTTGAGATTCCTGCACTGCTGTTGGAAATATCAAAGCACCATGGAAAACTTTGCCTGCTTGAATCCCTGAAATACAGGAGAGAACAAGCTCAAAAACCGTCTCTAGCAAGGACCAATGTCTGCAGTGCCTGCATTCCTGCTTGCATGCCTCTGCCTGGGTGCTGCTTCAGAGGTCCACCAGTTAGCGAGATACAGAGATTAAATTTAGTCTTTGCATTTCATCCATGGTTTTGTGGTTGTTCTGCATCCTGCCTCACATATAAGTTAATAAAATACACTTTTCAGAGATTCTGCCATAATGATTCAGTTTTCTTTCTTTTAATTAAGATAGCTGGGAACATCAATTATATCATTGATTTATGTGGAAGGAGGCAAGTCACCCAGGAGGAGTCTAGAGTTGCTATCCAATATTGCAGGGATAGGGTTAGAAAATAAGGCCAACCTGGAGTTGAATCTGGCAAGGGATGTTAAGGGTAACAACAAAGGATTCTATGTATGTAAATGGCCAAAAGAAGACTGAAGAAGATCTGGGCCTGCTGCTGAATGGGGCAGGGTGACAGGACAAAAGTCATGGAATTCAGAGGTACTCAGTACCTTCTTTGCCTCAGACTTTACCAGGAAAAACAGCCTTCAGGACCCCCAGGCTCCACATAGAATGGCTAGAACCAGTCAGACTTACCGCTGTGGAAGAGGAACAGTTTAGGGAACACTTAAACAAACTGGATATGCTTAAGTCTGTGGGGCCTGTTGGGTTGCAACCATGAGTGCTGAGGGAGCTGGCTGATGTCACTGCAAAGCCAGTCTAGGTTATCTTTGAACAGTCATGATGACTAGGAGAGTTTTGTAGACACTGGTAGACAGCATGTATCACTCCTAACTTTGAAAAGGGTAAGAAGGAAGATCTGGGGAACTAAAAGACAGTCAGCCCCACCTCACATCACTGCCCTGGAAAGATGATGGAGCATATACTGCAGGAAGCATTTCTAAATAAAAGAATGACAAGAAACTGCCTGTTAATAGTCAGCGTGTCTTTATCAGAGGGAAATTATGTCCGAGTAACCTGATAAGCTTCTACAATGAGGCCACTAGCTTGGTGGATGACTGGTGATATTTTTTACCTCTACTTTAGAAAAGTATTTGACAGTGTCTTCCCTAAAATGCATGTAGACAATCTGACAAAGTACGGGTTAGATAAATGAACAATGAAGTGGGTTAAAAACTGGCTGAACAGCCAGGTCCAGAGGGATGTGACAAGTGACATAAGGTCCATTTGGAAGCCAGTCACTAGTGGTATACCTGAGGGGTCAACTATCTTAATTAATTAATTAATACTGTCTTCATTTCTGACTTGGACAGTGCGACAGAGCGCACCCTTAGCAGGTTCACAGATGATACAAAACTGGTAGAAGTGGGTCTCTCAAAGGGTTGTGCTGCCATTCAGAGGAACCTGGACAGGCTGGAGAAATGGGCTGAGAGGAACTTCATGCAGTTCAACATGAAGAAATGCAAAGTCCTTCCCCTGGGAAGAAATAACCCCACGTATTAACACATGCTGGGGACTAATTGGCTGGAAAATAGTTTTGCCAAGAACGATCTGGGGTTCCTGATGGACAAGGTGAAAGCCAGAAATTTGCCCCCTTGTGGCAAAAAAGGCCAACACCATCCTGTCATGCATTAAGAAGAACACTGCCAACAGGTCATGTGAAGCGATCCTTCCTCTCTACTCAGCACTGGTGAGGCCATGTCTGGAGTGCTGGGTCCAGTTCTGGGTTCTCCTGTGCAATAAGACTCTCCTGTGCAAGTAGACTTACTGTAATGAGTCCAGAGCAGGGTAACAAAGATGGTTAAGGGACTGGAGCATCCATAATAGGAGGAGAAGCCGAGAGAGTAGGGACTGTTTGGGCTTGAGCAGAGGAGGCTTAGGGAGATCTTATAAATATCTTATGGAATGGTATGAAAAACAGGTATTTTCTCAATAGTGCCTGGTGGCAGGAAAAGAGGCAATGGACAGAAATTAAACCACCAGAAATTCCATCTGAACTCAAGAAAACACTATTTTACTGTGAGGGTGGTAAACCTCTGGTATATTGCACAGAGAGTTTGTGGAGTCTCCATCCTTGGAGATATTCAAAGCCTGACTTGGACATGGTCCTGGGCAACCTGCTCTAGCTGATCCTGTTGACCAGGGTGTTGGACTAGATCTCAAAATTTCATTTCCAACATAAGGTCCTTTTTTAGTGCTACTATGATTCTATGACTCTAACATACTGATGTCGGCCAGAGAAAGACAGGCCTAGTATGACAGCAGCGGTCTTGAGAAGTGAAGACACAGGCTGCAATGTAGAGTAGCAGGAAGACTGTATTCCCAAACCTTATTGATACACAGCAGACAAATATTTAACCAACAATACCCCAGCCCAGACTCTAAGAAGGATTCCTTCATTGTTTCTTCAACAAAAATAATAATTACGAAAACAACAACAAAAAAATTAATTACTGTCATGACATCTTGTTTTTAAACAGATCAGTTAATTTATTAGCCTTTCTACAGCAAGAGTGAAGTTGATGTGCACATTGGATTTATTCAAGATGAGAATAATAAATATTTTGACTAGAATAGTCACATCGAATTAGATTTGAGGCTTGATTAATCTATTATAGCTTTCTCGAAAAAGTGTAGCAGATTATTCTTCTAATTTTTATTATTTAAAAGGCATTTTAAACCTTAGAGTAGAAGATTGTATATGTTTTCAATAGCTGCTCTAGTTTTGCAAATTCTTGTTATCCACATAGCAATCCATTTTGATTTTGGCTAAACTCTTGAATTCATTTGTGTTTCTGTGTCCAACTTGACATAAATTCTAACCACTGCATGGCAAGAATATTGACAAATTTAATACAGTCAAAAAGTTCTTTGTTCATGGGTCATGAAATGGGCAATAGAAAAAGGAAAACAGTTATTTTATGTCTTCTGCCAGATGAAAACATCCAGATGATGGCTAGTAACACAGACGTACCTATACAATGTGGCAGCTAAGATCTATTCAATATAAAATTGGTATGAAATGCCATGTCATCTGCCTGGAAAATTAGAACATAAATGAAGCTTCAGGGAGACGAAACCTGAAGCATAGAGAACCGTCTCAAATACGAACATATTTCTTATTACTACTGAAGTTCTTCAACTGATGGTAGGAATATTTTCTATAAGGTCTATGAAAGATGGAGTTAAACAGAACATATCCTTCAAAATTATTTTTTATCTGAATTCCTTGTGACTTATAAAAACATAGGTTTGCTAACATGATTAGCACAATATGGCTCTGTGAGATAATAGAAATTGCCTATTAGGCATACTGATTACACTAAATATATGAGCTTGTTAAAGTTTAAAAAATTATTTTGTTTTAAACAATTATACTTTGTTTCTCCTCATGTGGTTCTTTTGTTTTGATGAAAGTTCTTAGTTTCTTTTCATAATTTTACTGTTACCAGGTCTATTTCTGCAGAAGGCTCTGTGCTCCTAGGCATAAGTACTGCCATTGACATCAGTTTGACTTTTCCTGTTCATAAACTCATGACTTAACGTACTTTGCTAGTGACCAGTGCAGGATTCCAAACAAGTATCTACTTTTAATTCCTTAGATTGGGTTATTCTCATAGCATTTCAATAACTGCTTCCTTACCTGAAATTTTTTCCATGTATTTTTTAATATAATAAAAAAATGTTTAAATTTGGAAAGTCTACGGAGAAGACAAAGGTGGTTTCCTCTTCCCATGACATTTCTCTCAGCATTTAATTGACCAGTTTGTTTTCTTTTTATTTTGAAACAGGATCTACAACTTTATACTAGTTAAGGTTGCACTTGAGAAACACACAGTACTGCATTTTGAATTCTCACAACACATGTAAAAGAATAATTACGTACTTTGACATCTTTTTCTTTCATTTTGTCAGACAGGGTTAAACTGTGTATATGCATACAATCTCTTACTTTTTTCTCTTGTCAAAATTTTATGTTGAGCTCATATATGCATTAAAAGAAATGGTGTAATAAAACTAAGCGATATAATTACTGCAATGATCAACCTTAAAGACTGCAGGAGAGAAATAATACCTTATTTCAAATATACAAACATACCATTTTTGCATTTGTGGTTATTGTCCCAGCTATTTCAAATGTGAGCAAAGATACCTTTCTTTAACAAGAAGTATACATACTGAGCTTCAATGGCAGATACACTGGGAGATAATTACATAGTGGTAGAAGATGCAAAGCTGAAATTGCAACAGTTTACAATATTTCATTGCATATATTTCCACTACTCTATCATTTATAGCTAAAAGCAAATAGATCATAACAGAGATGTACAGCTAGAATGATTTTACTGCTACTAGAAGCACAGTCAATAAATATTTTTTCTTTCTTCTTCTCTCTTTTCTTTCTTTTTTCCTTTTATTTTTTAAAGGATATAGTACCCATAAATTTTTTGGATTGACAGCCTAGAAGATTGAAATTCTCAATTTATCCACCGAACAAGTATCATGTAGCTGAGGTAATAATCCTTCCATATACCTCAGCCCTGACCAGGAGTGACCAGACAGAGGTTGGAGCTCCATTTCCATTCAATCCTTGGCCTTTGTGCTGACTTTGCCAGTGAGGAGAGTGATTAGCGCTAGCTGAGGGGTGGCTTTTGTGAAGGAGATGCTTGCCTGCTATGATCAGTATTGACACCAAACAGAGAATAAATCACATTTCTGGACATCCAAAGAGACAGAGCAATAGCAAGAACTACAGTCAGCATAAACATAACTATAAATTTCTTTTATTGCACCTACCACCTGAAAGCTCACAAGCTTGCTGGTAGTCTGTGCAAAGACAACAAACTGAGCTAAATGCACATTGCGATAAATTGACTTTGCCTGTGACCTTTCTCTGTGCTTAATCCAAAATCCTCTGAGAGATTATTTCTGTGTTAATTGATGTTCAGGAATCACCTCTCTAGTGTAGAAACAAGGGAAAGCTAAAGGAAGCTTGTTTCTTTTGTGCCTTCTTTACTAAAAACTGACTGAAGTTCTTGTAGTCTACTTATGTGAAAATATCATGATTATCCTTTTGAGTCACCCAAGGAGTCTGGTCTGACATGGGAACATAATGGCAATTTCTGTCTTATTCTTTAGAAAGAGGAGTAGTAAATATAGGCAACTCATAGGCAGTTCTGCATGAGTCCTCAGCTGTGCTCATCTGCTACCTTTGACCAGCAATGGACTACTTTCTGGTGCCTCTGTGGTGGTATGTCAACTGGAACAATCCAGTCAATGAAAAGAGTGAGTTTTTTCTGTCTAGTTCTCATGTAACATGCCAAATATGTGAAGAGAAGTCATTACTAAGCAGCTTGTGAGGGTTTTTGAGGAGAAGGTAGGGATTACATAAAAACCCTTGCGCAAATAGATAGCCTGAAATTGCAACAGCTCTACATGGGGGTGCTCATGGGTATGGGGCAGTCCTATGCAGGACAGAGTACACAGAAGGGTCAGGAACCACCAGCACTTCTCCAGTAGAGTCACAATTATAGCACTGCAGAATAAGAGCACTTACAGTCCCTCAGGGTGGGTGAAAGCCTGAACAATGCAAGCTGTGGCTTGCCAGAGAACTAACACTCAAAGATTCAACCAGGAGAACTATATGGGACAGAAGGAATGCTGCCTCTAATATTTACAAGAAAAATGTGCCTATCTTTAGATTTATTTGAGAGATGGTTATATATGTATTACATGTTATTCATATTATTCATTGCAATTCATTCAGTGAGATTTCCTTAAACAGAAGAAAGCGAAAATAAAAGTAAAAGCTCATAAATCGGACTAGATATTTTACAGAAAAAAATGTACATTCCTTTCACTTTCAATGAAGCAATTCTGCATCAGGTCAGATCAAATGTACATGTAGCCCAATAATCTGTTTCTGACAGTGGACAGGAACAGATGCCCAGAGAAAGGGATAAATCAGGCATGCAGTTCCCCAGGATATCTGACAGCAAAAGTGCAGCTTCTGGACTTGCAGGGCTAGACAGAGTGATTTTGTATTTTTTCAGGCTTGAGTGTTTTTTCTTCCATATATGTCCTGTTGCTTTTTCAATCTGTATTAACTATGACACCTACTGGTTTAAAAAGATGCCTCTAACTCATGTGACTGGAAATATGATGAACAATCATTGCTTTTTTACCTTCTCTATGCCTACATTTTTATAGACCTGTATCATACTTCTTTGTCATGGTTTAACCCCAGCCAGCAACCAAGCACTACGCAGCTGCTTGCTCACTCCCCCCAAACCACGATGGGCAAGAGAATCAGAAGAGTAAAAGTGAAAAAACTCATGGGTTGAGATAAATAGAGTTTAATAAATAAAGTAAAAGCCCCACACACAAGCAAAGAAAAACAAGGACTTCATTCACTAATTCCCATTGGCAGACAGTTGTTCATCCATCTCCAGTTTCCTGGAGCTTCCTGGAGTTTTCCAGGGCTCCATCACACATAACTGTCACTTGGAAAGACAAATGCTGTAATTCCAAAAGTACCCCCCACTTTCTTCTTCTTCCCCCAGCTTTATATGCTGAGCATGATGTCATATGGTATGGAATATCCCTTTGGCCATTTGGGTTCAGCTGACCCAGATGTGTCTCCTCCTAACTTTTTGTTCACCCCCAGCCTACACATAGCTTCATTAAGGACAAATCATACCTAACATATTTGGTGGCATCCTACGATGGCATTCCAGCATTGATGGATAAGGGAAGAGCAACTGACATCATCTACCTGGACTTGTGCAAGGCATTTGACACTGTCCCGCACGACATCCTTGTTTCTAAGTTGGAAAGACATGGATTTGAGAGATGGACCACTTGGTGGATAGGGAATTGGCTAGACAGCTGCTGCACTCAAAGAGCTGTGGTCAATGGTTTGACGTCCAAATGGTGACCAGTGATGAGTGGCATTCCTCAGGGGTTGGTACTGGGACTGCTATTATTTAACACTTTTGCTGGAGACATAGATGTTGGGATTAAGTGCACACTCAGCAGGTTTCCTGATGACACCAAGCTGTGTGGTGCGGTAGACATGCTGGAGGGAAAGGATGCTATCCAGTGGGACCTGGACAGGCCTGCGAGATGGGCCCGTGCCAACCCCATGAAGCTCAAAAACGTCAAGTGTAATGTCCTGCACCTGGGTTGGGGCAATGCCAAGTACAAATACAGTCTGGGTGGAGAATGGATTGAGGAGGAGAAGCCTTGAGGAGAAGGATTTGGGGATGTTGGTTGATGAGAAGCTCAATGTGACTTGGCAATATGTGCTTGCAGCCCAGAAAGCTAATTGTATCCTGGGCTGCATCAAAAGAGGTGTGGCCAGACAAGTCAAGGGAAGTGATTCTGCCCCTCCATCTCACTCTCATTAGACTGCACCTAGAGTAGTACACCCAGCTCTGGAGTCCTCATCACAGGAAGGACATGGACCTGTTGGAAAGGGTCAAAGGAGGGCCATGAAGATGATCAGAGGCCTGGAGCACCTCTCCTATGAAGACAGGCTGAAAGAGCTGGGGTTGTTCAGCCCAGAGGAGAGAAGGCTCCTGGGAGACTTTATAGCAGCCTTCCAGTAAAGGAGGCCTACAGAAAAAGTGGAGAGGGACTCTTTATGAGGGAGTATAGTGATAGGAAGAGGGGTGATGGTTTAAAACTGAAAGAGGGTAGATTTTGATCAGATATTAGGAAGAAATTCTTTACTGTGAGGGTGGTGAGGCACTGGAACAAGTTGCCCAGTAAGTTATGAATGCCCCTTCTCTGAAAGCGTTCAAGACCAGACTGGATGGGGTTTTGAGCAACCTGATCTAATGGTAGGTATACCTCCCTAGCGCAGTGGGGTTGGAACAAGATGATCTTCAAGGTTCCTTCCAACTCTAACCATTCTATGATTCTATGATTCTGCTCACTCATGGGGTGGTGTGAGGAGCAGGAAAGGCATTGATTGCTTAGCAACAACCAAACCCACCAGTATTCTATTAACACTGTTCTCATCCCAAATCAAAAACATAGCACTATATCAGCTGCTAGTAAGAAAGTCAACTCCATCCTAGCTGAAAACATGACACCTTCTAAGCATTTCTTTTCTGTAAAGCAGAATCTTCACTTTGATTGTTTCTTCTATGGAAACTCTTCATGCTCTTTGTTTCTATACTTTTCACAACTGCTCTATATCCCTTTTGAGGGACACACATCCCTCTCTAGACACTCCTATTGAGACCAGAGATGCACATAGTGTTGAAGGATTGACTGCACTGTCAATTTGTACAAAGAAGTAAAGATGTCTTCAGATTTATTCTCTCTTCCTTCCCTAAAAACTCCTAACACTTTTTGATTCTTGGATTATTGCAGAGCACTAAGCTGTCATTTTCACAGAACTATCAGTTATAACCCCATCAGTGGGTAGGAACAGTCGGCTTATAGCCATTCAATTTTTATATAAAATTAGGATTTTACATACATTGCACACATTAAAATAAGTGCATCACTCTACATTATCTCCACTGAATTGCAATTGACTTTTTGTCACTCAATCAGTAACAGTACATTAGTTGGCTGGTAAAATGATTTATTGTTTTTTTTGTTGATGGAAAAAATGTAGTTCATCTTTTGTAGTTTACTTAAAAGCAAACAGCAAAAACAAAAAAAAAGCCCTGTGTTGTAAAGGAGCATGACATTATCTGAGCAAAAAAAGAGAGGATGGTGGAGACAACTCTTCATTCTCTGGGGATTTGTGAATACTCTATGTGTGCAGTTTCAGGCTGGCTGTGTTCATACAATGCAAAAGAATGATTGAAGCCTGCTGTCATGAGAAAGCCATAGAGCTTAATTAAAATAACTTACAGTTTAATAAAATAGCCATATACCACTGTGACTATCTTAGTGAAGTAAATTGTCCTTTTGCTTACATAAAGGGTAGCAAAGCTGGCACATCATGTTGCAAAAATACCCCAGATACTACCAGAATAGACATATGTTTCCTGACAACTTGCTGGACCCTTGCACCATCCCCCGTACTCAAACACAAAAATAAAACCTTGTGATTTTATTCAAGGGAGGAAGTGGGTAGATATTTCATGAAGTTGCATAACCAGAGCTAGAATGGAAATAAGAGCTGACCCAGACAGAGAAGAAAGGAGACAGACAGTCCTTCAACATAGGCAAACCTGTTCCTAACATAACACCCCAAGATACATATATTCTTCCAACTTCTCTCCTTTCAGCTGCATGACTTCAGGAGATTTAAAGAAATAAATGAAATATGAAAGAAAACAGACCACCCACTCTCAGCAGCATGCAGTTATGGATCTAAGTAATCAATCAGTGCAACATTCTGCCCCTAACAAGAGCTTGAACCCCTAGCAAAATTAGGGCTCCTTTAAATGTAGTTATTAATAGCAACACTAACTGAAGTGACTTGCTGCCCGGGCAAGCTAGCTGAACAAGTTTGCAGTTCAGAAAATGACAGCCACTCAGTGCCTACAATTGCCTTAGGAAGAGCACTGACAGAGTCTATGGAAATGTTCATTAACTCAGACATATGTTCATTAGGTCAGTTCAGTCTCTCCAGACATTCTTGATTACTGTTTTCCCCATGGCAGACTTACAAAACCAGGGAGGGAAAGGGATACACCAGATGTAGGGCAAGATTCTCTGGCCCATTAAATCTGTGATCAAATATGTCAAAACAGGCACTTCTATTAATAGGAGAGCCTGTGGATGATGAGAAATGTTTCTTCTTCACAAGGTATGGGTTTACCAAGGGGCTTATCCCTGAGAAAGTACCAGGGATTTGGACTCCTACCTGACTCACACTCCCAAAATGCTCTGTGCTTATTTCAGTGATCTGCAAGTGCAGCCAAACTATAAAATAGCAAAATTTGTCAAATCATGCAAAATTATTCAGAAGAGCTGATGTTTGAGAAGATGTTAAGGAACTTTAGAGGGACCCAGCAAAGTGAAAAAATGTCAGAAAGATATATTGGTTTAATTTACATGTAGCCATAATCTTCATGAACTAAAGATACATTTTATGAGCCACCAGGTCTCTTTAACTCAGTCTGTTTTAGACTGTTTTCTGAATGTTTTTATAGACCTGGTTACAGTGGAGGTAGATTTTTTTTATTTATTTATTTAGCAGAAAAGAAATATAATAGATGGCTGGAGGAAACAATATTAGGTCAAGCTTTTTTTCGCTGAAACATAAGCTTCCTCTCCTGAAGTGCTGAAACATCTCTATCATCATAAAATTAAATTTAATTTTCCTTTCCATCAAATTTTTAGTCAAGAAACTTCTCAACATAAATCTGGGTGAAATGTCATATTGACAGGAATAGAAAAAAAGAATGAATAAAATGTTATCTGAGACCAACTTTTTGGTATTCATAATTTTTCATACACAAAATTTCAATTTTCATATTTAAATATATTTAGTGAAAATGCAGTGAGCCAAAGTTCTAGGAAAAGTGAGAATCTCCAGCAAATGTCTTTTTTTTTGATGAAGGAGCATTTCCTTTCAGAAATAAAAATTAGTCAGAAATTTTCCAGTTATTACAAGGCAAAATTTGTTCTTAACCCCTCTACAAAGTTAATTAATAATTTCAGTTCTTCTTTTAAACTATGTATTCACACCACTGAATATTGCTGACACCGGGTCAATTGTTTACATTTTTCTCCCTGAAACAACTTCAGCACAGTTCAGTCATCTATGTAGTACTACTAATAGTTTTTCTTCCGTGTTTACTTTATCTCTATACTTTTCTTTGGGGAAGGGGAAGAATACATCATACAACAACATTGCACTGTGAAGATCTTTGGCAGTTAAGAGGTACTTCAGTGCTTAGGATTTACTAGGACACTGGAAACAAGACAAGAAAAAAATTCCTATAAATTCCCTAAAAGACTATATAATACTAATTAAGAAATTTCTGAAAAAAAAAAAAATAAAAATCACAACTGTATAGTCCAGTTAATGCTATATTATCAGATTATCTGAAGGGCTATATAGCAACCCAGATTTTTATTTAATGAACAATTGTGTTTTCACTGTCACAGTGAATGTGACAAGTAAGAACTCTGGCATGTGACATAAGGTACGATAGTCTGACAGTTTTGTTCCAATGGTGGCTGCTGGCAGCAAATAGACAGTTATTGCTTCATTATTTGATATTCAAATTAATGTTTTACCATGCTAAAATATCGTTAATTATATTATTAAAGATACTGCTCATTATTCATGAAAAGTACTCTACATTCTAATACATGGAGCTCAAAATTTATCAGATACATAAAATGTGATTTTCAGTGAGAAAAAACACATCTCCCATAGCATGCTACAGATATTTGAGGATCCTGAAATATCAAAGAAAGAAATCTGTCATAGGTAATATAAAAACATTGAGTAGTCTGGTACTTGACATAACAGGGATAGAAATAATCTCTACAGATCAGCTCCTTTACTCAGTGAAGACTACTTAATCTCTAGAGGAAGTTTCTGACCAAACTAGTCAACATACTCATCTTCCTTTGATCTTGATTTGATCGCTGCTATAAAAAATGCCAAAGGGAAATAAACATGAAGAAAAGTATATATACACTTTTGTATGGATGTACTTATTTGTAAACTTCAACCTCTGTGTGCAGGCTCACAGTTAACATTGTCATAAAGTGAATATTTATAGAACAATTTAGGTTGGAAGAAGCTCTGGGAGGTTGTCTGGAAGTTGTTACCAAACTCAGAGCTAATTTCAATGGTCTAGGCAGCTTCTGTTAGCTCAGAAAAGACCACAAAATAGAAAAAACGTACTAGTCCTATAATTACTGCTTTCCAAATACTGTAGTATTTAATTTTTCTTTCCAACATGTAATAAATTAAAATGCATTCTCTGTATTCTGTAAAGCTTTCATTTATTTCAAAAATATAGCCTCTAGTTTCGTTGCCATTCACTAGGAGTTTTTGCAAATGTGTGAGCCTTAAATTATGCAGACTTACATGACTGCAGTTTTCACAGCTGTTAAACTGAGTTTGCTTTTTAAAAACTTACTCAAGAATCAGTTAATGGAAAAGTATCTTAATTAGTTGTTTAGAGGACTAGATGTTTTTTCCTAAGCAGATTTTTAAATTAATAGTATTAAACAGCTCAGGTGTAAACAAACCAAAATACAGAATTTCCTACCAATTGTAGCTTATTACACGTACAAACTTTTAAGTTTTTTTTTTTTTTTGAAAAAAAAAAAAAAGAGGATAGTGGAAGTAGAATTTAGGTTTGGGTTTGGTGTTTTTTTTTTTTGCGTGTGTGTTGTTTTTTGTTTTTTGTTTTTTTTTTTTAAATTAACATTGAGATAACAATTATATACATACATATATATATATATGTGACGAAACGGGAAAAAGGACTTCACTCAGAGGTTCAAATTAACAATTTATTTGGACTTCACTCACAGGTCCAATACGTCACTATTGCGAGTTCTATGTGTACAATGGCGATTACACTATTGCAATTTAAAATCAATTCGCGGAATACACTTTTGCAACCTACAAGTGATCCCGAAAAGTAACGACACAAACCACAAGCGCGCTAGATATTAATACCTTAAAAGAGTGCACAAATCACGATCTAAATAGCATGCCATATACCATACGTATGTTTCTTTATCACTTACCCTTTCTCTCAGGTAAGGTCGCTCAGTCCCTGGGAAGTTACCCTGTACAGCATCCTGGACAAGGGGGGGGACGAATCTCCTACAGGCCAGCTGTATCGTTGGAAGATTACCCCCCATTTTCCTCCTCAAACCTTGAGGTTTATATTTCCTGATTCTGTGGGGGTGCAGGATTATGCCTGAGTGGATTACACTATCTGGGATGTTTACCTCTGGTGGTGCGATGGCCAAGTCTCTGTTGCCAATTTTGTGATGTCTAGCACTCAAAGTCATGGGACTAGTGGTGGGATGGGACTCAGGGCATTTTATTTGTTAAGGGAGTTAAGGCTCCATTCGGTTTCGGTTCTTATTATGATGCAATCTTGAGACAACCCCGGGCTGAGCCGTTTTTGCAGCTCCCCCCAAGTTATCTCTGCATAGACAAGGCAAGGCGGAGATGAAGCTGAGTCGGATGACAACCCCCTGCATCTCACCTATTGTCCTCTGAAACCGGTTTGGCTGGGTGCTCCCATACAATATACACACACATAGTTATGCCCTTCCTCTGCAGTCACTCTATAGGACTACCTGGAAACTTACAGTAGCATTAACAATTCAACATTAGCCACACAGAGTTCACGCATGTAGCAGACTGCGGTAGGAAAAGGCAAAATTTCTTGGATTCAGTGTGGGCACACTTGCTTCCTGACTGGCTCTGAATAATGCTGCTGTCCTCTGTCCCTACAGGTACTTTTTGTCCTCCCCTGGGGGGAGTGATCTTCCAACATCCTAGCTCCCTGACCTCATTCTATCAAATGATAGAAAAAGGTAATATTAGCAATGTATTAAAAAGTGGTTAGACTCACCAGGATCATCTTGCAGAAGTGGCCAGGAAGCCGGTGGCACAAATTGGGTGACCGATATGTGGGGGTGGTGGTGTGGGTTGCTGAACCACCAGGGGTAGGCAGCATTGAAACACTGCTGTTCTTGACTGGCTTTCATAGGATGTCATTTAACCTCTAAGTACCTCCATTAATAAATTAAGGATAGGACCATTCTGTGGGTATAACACAAAGCTTATTTAAGAGTTGCAAAGTCTTTTTGTGGCTCCTCAGAGAAGAGCTTTAATGGTGTAAAACAACATCAGGTGCTAAAACTGTAAATCCTTTAATGACAGAGCCTTGGACTCCTGAGATCCTCCACAAGGTGATTAAAAGAAGTGCCATGAACAACTGTAATGAAAACACTACTGAAAACAAAAATAATAACAATGTACCAGGGTGTCAGTTTGGGCAAGATATTTCTGCTGATGACTTTTAAAGAAAAGAGAATTTCAGTGCCTTGGTACTGTTTTTTAAAAAAACTATTTAAATTCTGAATCCTAAAAAGTGTATTCTTAACCTGTCCTTAACTTAGGTCATAAATGGAACTACACACATGAATAAGCCATCCTTATGGCTCACAAAATTAAAAAATCTAAATAATTGCAAACTATAATTCTATATTTTCTTTGTATCATTGACTTAAGGGACTTCATTACAGCACCTCATTAGTCAACTTCAAATGAATTTAAATGCATCACTTGCTGCATACAAAATGCAGTAGTTCCTGATGCCTATGGGGCACACATATATGAGTTGTTCAGAAGTTGTCTAAAATCATGGGTTAGGTTCCCAGTCACAGTTCTACTGAAGTCAGCAAGGGTGATTCTCTCCCCTCTTGCACTTGTATATCAGCCATGAGTGTCACAGCTGAAGTTAATGCCTTCAAATACTGTATTGACAGAGTTGTGCATTTCATAATAACAAGTTCTTCTTCAGCTTGCTAATTTAGAATACTTTGTATGTTAATTGAGAAAAATCTGGAATTGCTGACATTTAAAGAGTTGTCCTCTGACTACTTCAGAAACAAACTACTATGGTTTATTGGGCCAATCAATCCTTTAAGCTATGCAAATGAATGCATGTTAATATGTTTCTTTCTTTTTTACAGTTAAAAATGACATATTGAGTTGTGTCAAAGTATCCTAACATTTCTCTATAACTTTTTTAAGAATGTGAAATCTTCATACTAAGTAGGCCAGTTCTAAATTACTTAGTAAAACTGGTTCTAAGGGAGGAAAATAAAGCACATTACATTTCACATATCTCTAATCAGAAAATATTATAGACACAGAGAAAAGCTTTTCTGTAAGGAGATGTATGAAGTATGAAGTATTTTTATTAAATTCACAGTGGTGCAGGAAATAATAGAAAACAGAGGTGAAAACAACTTAACCAAACCAAAGTTTACATTGTCTGTGTTTTAGTTTGCAAAGTGTTCGGCATTAATTCCATTATTGCTGTCTAACAACCAGACAACCTGTTGAGGGAGAATAGCATTTTGTGTGACAAGGATTATGAGAAAAGTTAACACAAACTTCAAAGAAAATCTGAGAATTTTAAAGTGATATTTTTGTTACTTGTCCATCTTAAAAATAGTGATCATGACTTACATTACAACTGTGCTTCAGCTGTATTTAGTACATTTGAAAAAAGTATTAATAAAACATGTGAAGCTAATAAGCGGATTAAAAGGAGAATTGGATACATTACAACCCAACCGTTCCTTAATAACTAATATATTTTTAATCACTTCTTCTGAAATGCAGGATATTCTCCCCCTTACTCACACATTTTTTGTCTGATAACATGTAAATTAATGAAACTTAAAAAAATTAAGGTATAGATTCATGGTTTATCTTCTTTAGTTTAAAAATATCACATTATGAACATACCTTCATTTACTGCTTTGCCACTGTTTTGCTTTGGTCTGCACATGTCTTTATAGCTAATTAAAAGTACCAGTTGTCCAAATGAACTAAACAATATGTAGCATTTTAGCAGTATTTTTAACTTAATCATGCAAGCACATGATAAAGAACTTATTTGGCTCATATCTAAAATGTCATTGCCCAAGACAAACATTTTTTTATTCCAAGAATGATGCAGTTGGAATTTAAATATTTTCTGCTAAAAACCCCTCTTTACCCAATACCTACATTAAACCTGTAAAATGACTCCAGCATTGCGTTTCAGTTTTGGCAACTCTAACCTACATTTCAGGGACATGTACTTATTAGGCTTTGGATAACTAAAGAAATTTAAAATTCCTGTTTTAATACATCTCATTCATTAGTTTGTTGTAAAATTATAATTCTCAAAAGAACATGTTTTTCTTTCTAGCATAGAGCTATTGAGATTGAGGTTTGTTCATTTCTGTGAATATAAATATGTACATTTTTCTCCACAGTTTAAGATGAACATTGACTTTATCATGTGATTAATTTAATAAAGGTTTTCAGCAAGTTCCCAGGACCTCAAATGGCCTGGTTGGCATTCTTGATGTAAACGTAATTTCATTATCTTTATGGCTTGTTTAGAGTCAGACAAACAACTGCACAAGCTTAACTCTGTTCCACTCAGAACAATGAATGGCTAGTACAGCATAGAGAAACATGCTTTGTCTGCTGGAAATTTGCAGAACTGAAGAAGATGCATTTGAAGTAATATGACATTTTGTTATCACATCAGATGAAAGATTATTATTATTTTTTAAATTTTGCCTTCATTTGCATTTATTTTCTTAGAATTTTTGTTTTATTTTCTAATGGAACATTTAGCCAATTCATTGAAAAAATATTTTTTTTTCTGCTGAAAAATCCTCATCTGCTTTATTAATAGCCAGTAATAAAACAAGGTGAAATATAAAATATTCTCTTGGGGTCAGACCTCTCCAAAGCAGAATTATACCTGAATTTGTGGTGATTCTTTTCTTTCTCTAAAATTATATGACAAGATATGATGACTCTGCAATATATTTGTTCAAAACAAAGCAAAATATCATAAAACCATAGAATAGATTGGGTTTGAAGAGACCTTTAAAGGTCATCTAGTCCAACCTTCAAGGACATCTTAAACTAGATCAGGTTGCTCAGAGCCCTGTCCAACCTGACCTTGAATGTTTCCGGGGACGGGGCATCTACTGCTTCTCTGGGTGGTGTTCCAGTGTTTCACCACCCTCATTGTAAAAAATTATTCCTTACATCTAGTCTGAATCTACCCTCATTCAGTTTAAATATTACCCCTTGTCCTATCACAACAGGGCCTACTAAAAAGTTTGTCCCCATCTTTCTTATAAGCCCCCTTTAAGTATTGAAAGGCTGCAATAAGGTCTCCCAGAGCCTTCTCTTCTCTGGGTTGAACAATGCCAGCTCTCCAGGAGGGTCTCACCAGAGCAGAGTACAGGGGCAGAATCACCTCCCTTGACCAGCTGGCTGCACTTCTTTTGATACAGCCCAGGCTACGGATGGCTTTCCGGGTTACGAGCGTACATTACTGGCTCATGTCCAGCTTTTCATCCACCAGTACGCCCAAGCACTTCTCCTCGGGGCTGGTCTCACTTCCTTCATACCCCAACCTGTATTCATAGAATCATTAAATGGTTTGGGTTGGACGGAACCTTAGAGATCATCGAATTCTAACCCCCCTTCCATGGACAGGGACACCTTCCACTAGACCAGGTTCCTCAAAGCCACATCCAGCCTGGTCTCGAACACTACCAGGGGCGGAGCATCCACAGCTTCTCTGGGCAACGTGTTCCAGTGCCTCACCATCCTCATAGTGTAAAATGTCTTCCTTGTATCTAATTTAAATCTACCTTCTTTAAGTTTGAAGCCATTACCCCGCATCCTACCACTACATGCCCTTGTAAATAGTCCCTATCCAACTTTCTTGTAGGCCCCATTCAGATACTGAAAGACTGCAATAAAGTCTCCCTGGAACCTTCTCTTTTTCCAGGCTGAACAACCCCAGCTCTCTCAGCCTGTCTTCATAGGAGAGGTGCTCCAGCCCTCTGATCATCTTCATGGCCCTCCTCTGGACCCATTGCAACAGGTCCATGTCCTTCCTGTGCTGAGAACTCCAGAGCTGGATGCAATACTGCAGGTGTGATCTAACCAGAGCAGAGTAGAGGGGCAGAATCACCTCCCTGGACTTGTCTGGCCATGCTTCTTTTGATCCAGGTCAGGATATGCTTGGCCTTCTGGGCTGCAAGGATACATTGGCAGCTCATGTTGAGCTTCTCATCAACCAACACCTCCAAGTCCTTCTCCTCAGGGCTGCTTCTCCTCAATCCATTCTCTGCCTAACCTGTATTTCTGCTTGGGATTGCCCTTGCACTTGGTCTTGTTGAACTTCATTAGGTCAGCATTCTCAAGTTCTCAGATGTCTCAAGTTTGTCCAGAACCCTCTGGATGACATCTCTTCCCTCAGGCATGTCAACCACAGTACTCATCTTGGTACTTATCAGCAAACTTGCTGAGGGTGCCCTTGATCTCACTGTCTGTGTCATTGGTGAAGATATTAAACAGTACTGGCCTCAATATGGACCCTGAGGAATACCGCTCATCACTGATCTCCATCTGGGCATTGAGCTGTTGACCACTACTCTCTGGATGTGACCATCCTTATCCACTGAACAGTCCACACATCAAATCCATATTTCTCCAATTTAGAGAGATAGATGTTGTGGGAAACTGTGTAAAAGTCCCTACAGAGTTCCAGATAGATGACATTCATAACTCTTCCCTTGTCCACTGAGGTAGTCACTTCATCATAGAAGGCCACTAGGTTGGTTAGGCCGGACCTGTCCTTGGTGAAGCCATGCTGGTTGTCTCAAATCACAGAAACTGTGGTACACGATCATACGGGTTGTCAATGTAGGCAACTCTCCTACCTCTGGCAGTCCTAAACTGTTCATAGGATGGTGCAAGAATACTCAAGGTGAACAAGTGGAAAATACCCTTCTCACAAAGGAACTGTGACAAATCATGAAAGACGCTCTATATGCATGATGCTTAAATCTTTTCTCTAGCCCTTTTTTAATGGATCTCTAAAATGTTAAAATTTTAAAATTTTCTAATTTTTTTTTTTTTTGTAGCTCCATAAACATCACTTAGAAAATTTGCCTGTGGTTTAGCTTCTTTTTAGGACATATTTTTGAGAATGAGTGTTTTATTATAATTTTTCTGCTTGGGTTTTTGTTTGGTGGTTTTTTTTTTTTTTTTTTGGTTTTTCTGAGGGGAAATAAACATTGAAGACCAATTTAAAACTACAATTCCAGTACAAATAAAACATTCTGATATGTATTTCATTATTTATTTTCTGAAAACAAGATTTTCTTGATCAAAGTTAACTTTGTCTTTCCTTGCTTTTATTGCAGTTCCTTAATGTTCTTATATATCAAAAGGAAGAAATTTTGTTTCTGTTCTCTGAATCTTTGTACAGTTGGTGTACTTCTATTCAGTCATGTCTTTTCTAACCTGTTTTCTTTTTTGTCACCTACCAGTGTCCCTCCACAGGTTTGCTTTCCATGTTTCTAATAATCCCGTCTACTTATTTCTAAGCTTACATTGGTATATGAGGTAGACAAATATCCCACTTAATAAATTCAGTTATCCACTTGTAACCATCACCTATATCTGTAATGTCTCAGTCATTTGTTCCTTATACCCCTCTGTTTTTCTGTCTCTCTTCTTCCTGTCTGCATCACTAAACAGATACATCTTTGTGTACACCTGAGGTTTTCCTCCCCCACTGTCATTTTATTTTTTGGTATTGCTTCTATTCAGAAGCAAATAATACCAAAACTGGAACTATTATACTTTGGTTTCAACAACATTTTTCAACAAGAAATTTGGAAGAAAAGAGCTTTTCCTTGCTTTTTAAGGACTGAACAAAAATTGTTCCCAAATGTTTCATGACAATAGAAACTCAGGTAAAAAACAGAGAAAAGCAGAAAAACCATTTGATAGGCTTCTATGGAAATAAAGAAACTAACAAAAATTCCAAACCACCCAAAAAATAAAGCCCTCTTCTGTGCCCATTCCATGATCTACCTGAGGACTCCTAAAGCTACTCTGTGGCACTTTGTACTATTGAGAGTTGTGTGTCCTCACTTGCACAGACGGTGGAGCAATGGCCCAGGAGAAAAAAAGACTTTTCTCACTTTGCCATTGGCCTAATGTTTAATGCTTGCCCATAAGTTCATCATTTGTTCTCCTATTCCACTAGTTTGGATCAGAGAGTTTGGGTTTTTTTCTGTCACTTTTTCTTATATTACTTAGGACTGTGATGTTGGATTTCACTTAAGACTTCTGCAGAGTGTGGTACAAAAATACCAGAAATGAGAGAATCATATACCATCTAGCCTGCAAATCCATCTCTGGCAGTGGCAATAGCAGAGGGTGTTTAGGAAAAGCACACAAGCTTGGTCCCTTTCTGCACCCCAATGATTTTCTCAAGCATCTTTGATCATTTGACTAGGGACATTGCAAGGCCTATCCCCTTCTACTTCTTTTACTATCTATTTATGAAGCTATTGTCTGTGATTTCTCTCATGTCTTCTCCATCCTGCTGATACTGTCCGCTGCTGTGACCCCTATGCCCAGAATTTAGAGATATGCCCTGTCCCCTATATGAAAAAGTGCTGTATTTTGTTGTAAAATAAATCTCTACTAGTTTTATTGTTTTACTCTTAACTGCAGTATTACAAGTTTTGTAAGTCAGTTCTGTATAAACCTTATTCATCACATTCCTGATTTTGCAAATCTTGATTAGGTGCCCCTTCAGTCTTTTTTCCAGAAGACACCCAAACAGTCTTTTTTATTCTCTCCTCATAAGGGAGTTTTTTCCACATTCTTGATCATTATATTTGCCCTTCTCTACATTTTCTTTAGCTTTACTGTATCTTTCCTAAGATGTTAGGAACAAAAGCACACACAGTGCCTGTAGCTTGTAAAGACTTCATACAATGGAAAAAGAACCTTTTCTGTCTTGTTTTCAACAGTGCCATACAGATAATTAGCAAAAACATATGAAAAATGTATGGGGCTTTCAAACTGGTGCTTCCAGGCTGAGGACCTCATTCCAAACATGAGAGTTACATTGATGGAGTCCTTGGTCCCCTGAGTTGAAAGGGGCCCATTGCAATTTCCTTAGCAGAGCTGCAGTGCAGAATTTAAAATCCCAGGGCAGACTGAGTTGAAATCACAGCATGCTTAGACATATTCTCAGAGCTAGATATCTGAGAAACAGTATCAACAAAGACACAGTATGAAGTAAAGATCTGTGAGTGCCAAGGGCCATGTATGTCCTGTGTGAACAGTGAAACCACAGTTAGCTATGTTTAGGTATGGCTACCCGTCCTGCAATTGCGTTCCCCAAATGCTGCTTAGCAGATTATTTTCAGCAAGCCTTATCAGCTCTAAAGCTACACTTTAAAAAGGCTTAAATTTTATTCTTAAGTGAACATGAACTTGCAGAGCTCAAAGGTGGCAAATTCCCCAAATCATAGGTGACATATGAATTTCAGTTCCCTTCTTATTTTGTCCTTCACCAAATGCACATGGAACCACAACTACAAAGATGCAAAACAATTTCAAACAGGCAACTAAATTAAAATAATTTTTCTTCTCCAAAGAAGAGCATTTTGGTTTTTTTCAAGATTAAAATAATGAAACTATTTCTGGTTTGACATATTGACTCTCACTGCAAGTCTTTATCAATGGTGATTGGTTTTAGATAGATATTTCGTATCTACAATTTCAAGAATGCCATTCTTTTTCCTGTCCCTGGGAAAAAATAAATCAGAAGATCATGAGTTTTATGAAGCATAAACAGACAAAGATGCCCTTTGAGTCTCTTGTATTTTTATTACTTTTGAGTTAATAGCTGAACACTTTGAGAAATTTCTTCTTTAAAAAACAATAGTTTCCAAAGTAATCAGGACCTTTTAAAATATAAAATTTAAAGATGTTTAAGGATCTGAACTTCATTTTGTTAGTACATTACTTGGTTTGATTTTTCCATTTTGGAAGGTGGAATATCAAGATTAAGGCTATTAAAATTACATCCTAATATTAGCTTTTTTTGAAGATAGTTTTTAAAGAAAAAAAGAATTCCACCTGGATGCTTCTCTGTTGAAAGGACAGAATTGTTTATTGTTTCCTGTTATCCAGATAGAGTTGGTTGGGTTTCCCTCTACTCTTAGAGAAATCAAAAAGAACCTCACATTTTTAGAGCAACAGGATTTTCTGAAAAACCAGACATTATACAGACGTTAGGGCAATCTATCATTGGAAACTGTTTAGTTGCTACATAGTTACATGGGGTGGTTCATCAGAGATTTGCACTGGCAGATCGTAAACCTTATAAAAATTACGTGTGGTATTTACTTTAACTTTCCTTTCAAATTGTTGTTATTCCCTAAGGAGAGAAGAGGTGGCTTTTCCTTGTAGATTGTTTCCAAATTTGGGAAATTCCAAATTCTTCACTCAGATCATAGAATCATAGAATCATTCAGGTTGGAAAAGACCCTTGGGATCATCGAGTCCAACCATCTTCCCTACTCTACAAAGTTTTTCCCTACACCATATCCCCCAACACCACATCTAAATGACTCTTAAACACATTCAGCGATGGTGACTCAGCCACCTCCCTGGGCAGCCTGTTCCAGTGTCTGATCACTCTTACTGTGAAGAACTTCTTCCTAATGTCTAGTCTAAACCTACCCTATTGCAACTTGAAGCCATTCCCTCTTGTTCTATCGCTGTTTGCTTGTGAGAAGAGACCAGCACCAACCTCTCTACAATGTCCTTTCAAGTATTTATAGAGAGTGATGAGGTCTCCCCTCAGTCTCCTCTTCCTCAAACTAAACAGTCCCAGCTCCCTCAATCGTTCTTCATATGACTTATGCTCCAGGCCCTTCACCAGCTTTGTTGCCCTCCTCTGTACCTGCTCCAGCACCTCGATATCTTTCTTGTATTGAGGTGCCCAAAATTGGACACAATACTCCAGGTGTCGCCTCACCAGTGCTGAGTACAGGGGCACAATCATCCCCCTACTTCTGCTGGTCACACTATTTCTAATACAAGCCAGGATGCCATTGGCCTTCTTGGCCACCTGGGCACACTGCCGGCTCATATTCAGCCTCTTGTCAATCAGAACCCCCAAGTCCTTTTCTGCCAGGCAGCTTTCCAGCCACACTTCCCCAAGCCTGTACCGATGCATGGGGTTGTTGTGGTCCAAGTGCAGGACCTGGCACAAAGATGCTGACACAAAGCATTCCTTTGGCCAGATCCTTAAACCAATGGAAAATCAAGTGTCTCAGCAGCAGCAGCAGCAGGGCAGGAGCTGCCCTGTGAATCATCCTGTACTAGATGACTCTGTGGGGCACCTGTTCTACAGGGCTGGTCTCACAAGAAGCACTGTCTCAGCTACATGATAGTAGAAATCTGAACCTTCATGAGAAAAAGCTAGTCAGGCATCCAGCCCAGGAAAACAAGCAATTTTGTCTAAGTCTAAGCACGTTAATAGAGTGCAAAAAAATCTATCTTGACTAAAATTATGATCCAGTCATTAATCTAGAGTTCCATTTGAACAACACATGATCTATTGTACCAAATATTAAAAAAAAAAATGGATTGAAATTTCAAAATTAATGGTAGGGAATTCTTTTTTTTCTATATGTGAATACGTAGGCAAACAATGAAACAAATTACAGCAATATGGAACGGAAATACAGCCTTATTACAGGACATGAACCAGGAGATGTCATATTGCAGGAGAAAATCTTAAACTTGAGATTCCAATAGTATGTTTTAGAATTGTGTTTTGAAGATTACTTTCCGAAGGAGCAAAAGAAAACATATATATCTCAATGCCGTTATAGATTTCCTTTGATTTTTTTCTCTTCTCTAAAATGAAAAAATAAATAAGATCTCACATAAGAATAAATAGTACATTCTGAATTAGAAACCAAGGAAATCATATGTAGAGACTACATTTTCTAAATAAATTTTGGCTTAAGCATTCCATTTCTACTAATGAGAATATAACCATCAGGTTCTTAAAGCTGTATTTAAAATGTTGGACCAAGTGGGCTAATTTGCAGAACTCTGAGAAAATTAAGCAAGACAGTTTTGTATTTTTTCAGAAGCCTGCCAATGCACTTTCATTTACTTAGGAATTCAGAGCATCTATACAAAGTGGAAGGCATAGTTATTGAGGAATATACTTTCTTAATTACAAAACTCTGCATTTAGACCTTTACCATAGGGAGTGCTAAGTCAAAAATCCTGCAGTAGCTATTTTACATAAAACCTTGTAGACTGAGGTTTACTGGTTGTTTCAGTGTCTTCTTGAGTGTTTTTCCTTTATTATCTTATATCTGATTTTATGCTCTTCCTCTTTTCTGGGAGGGGAGTGGGTGTGAGGGCACGGAGTGCTATGCAGATGTGCTACTATAGCAACGGCTGCCAGTTACCAGACCAAAAATCAGTGAAGTCCAAACATGACTTTTTGACTCGGATACCTGAGGCTGGTTATTTGCAAGGCTTTCTCAGGTTGTTCTCAGTCTTTTCTAGTTGTTTTCTTCATTTTATTCTCTGGAGGCTGAATAGATGACCTAAACCTGCCACAACAGCAGCATTTTTTCCTTCACAGTCCACCTTTATTCATCTGTAAAGAATTACCTCTTTTTCAGTGCATCTCAAATATTATTAATGCTTTTTTTTTTTTTTTTTTTTTTTGAAACAGCCTGTTTTGGGAAAACAGGAAGAAGTGCTTTGTAAATCTTTTCGCCTTTTCGCAGCAGTTTTATATGATATAATACCAACCGAAATTGTCCCTCTGAGAGGTGACAATATTTTGCTTTCTTTCTTTCTTGGTAGTTTTCTGTACTGCTTGATCAAATTCCACATCATGAAAATTCTGTCTATTTTCCATTTTCTTAGGTAAAAGATAGAATTCTTCTGTAAAGTTTCAATTCAGGAAATAATATCTGAAACACTGGTAAGATACTACTTGAGAGCTGAATATAGAGAATCTCCTTACATTTTCACAGGTAAGTAGGAAAGAAATAAGGACATATTTCCAGACATACTTGGTAAAATATAGGCAGGCTGCTTACACATGGGGATGTATGTGTATTGTTTAAGAGAGAGAGAGAGGAGTCCTACAATTATGCTACAAGTGTCCTATAAATTTTAAAAAAAGGTAATTAGGCAACTTTTTTTACCAGAGATAGCATAGAAACAGAGTTCTTGTCTACTTTCACACTGAAGAATGGGGCACCTGAACGGACTTTCCCCTTGCCACAACCAAAACACTTTAACAGTGACTTAATCTTCACTAACCCGAAAAGTTATCACTCTAAATGAATCAAAAATGGGACAATCTTGGATACATTAATCCAGCCTGTGGGTTGACAGACATTAGTTCCTTGGATGTTTTGTTTCTGAAAGTGAAAAGTAAATATTGAATTTGCCACTCAGATTTCCTGTATCAATTTTTAAGTGTTGTAAATTAGCACACAAATAAAGGAGGAACGAAAAGTCATTCTAACCTAGTTTCAGTTACAAATGTATTTAATGTAGATACTTGTTCCCTTAACTAGCCTGTGGCTATGAGAGTGCACATGCTGCCTCAAGTAACAGATGAAACACCAAAAGCTGTAACATTTAAATGCATGTATTTTACACAAGTAAGTAGATATTGGTTGCTTCATTGGGGATTGTTGTTTGTCAATGAATATCAAGACAGTCAGTCTCAGCACAGAAATAAATTGTACGGACACTTCTGCTACCTGAACTCCATGGAAATGGAGGTCTGGGATGTTTTCTCACAGGGAGCCTTCCTGTTGCATCAGCCTAAATGATTTATTGCTACAGTACAACTGAGTTACAACTGCTAAAGTTACTAAGTATTTAAATATTAATTCTTCTATTTCTAGCTTTGCCTGGAATCCCCTATGTTTGCTCTGAATGGCACAAAGGATTTTGTGCATAGTACATCTCTGTTGAAGATCCAGGAGACCTTCATGCACAGCAAGTTTTTTTAATGACAAGATATTTTGAAATGAATGAACCTGGAGTGATAGAATAGAATAGAGGTTTAATTTTCATAAGAACTCATTCTGGTTGATGTATTGATTCTAATCCTTGGTTGCTTAAGTGAAAAGACCGTAGAGAGTGCTCTAGCATAACTAGAGATTTCTCTTTAAGGGTTACTTGTAGGCTACAGCCAGCTCTTCATAATTTTTCTTGCCAGAGTGGACATCACTGGAGCATGCTGCATGCCAATTTCTGACATGTCCCATAAGAAACTATTCCACTTGGCTGTTAGACTGTTAGAAACTGTTAGACTTTAAATTGTAATGAGAGCAAATATAACCCTCAAATCTGCCCTGGTATTGGGAATAGAAAGACAGAAGTTCTGCAGGCTGCCTTGAAAGTTGCTACTGCTTCAAGTGTTGTTGAGGTATTGCCTAATTGCTTGTTGTTTTCATTTGTTAATTTTGTCAGTTTTCAGTATGGAAACATTACAAAGAGAAAAGTTACTCAGTCCTGTAGAGACCAGTAGAAAATGCTGTCTTCTGTCTCAATAGGAAAGCCTGACTTTGACTTGACATTGATGTTAAGCAACACATTACTGTGAAATCAGTCCTATGGAAATTGGAGGGGTTGAGCAGCTAAATCACATGCTCAATCCTAAATAAGCAGGGAGCAGAACTGAGTATGAAGGTTAAAGTTAGGGTTTGGAGAAGCATTTGCGAAGCTGAGTACTTGAATTTCAGACTGAATGATTTTTCATTTCATGGATACTTTAACAGATGCACTTGGTTCAATAGAGAGCAGTCCTCCAGATATCAGCATTAATACTAAAATATTCCATTATGGTCAGTAGTTTTATAATGAATACATGAATTATTAATACCAGTATTTATTCTATAGTTTTCTACAGCAGCAGTTGGGTGTTTCCAAGACACTGCAGTCCTAGGATATATCAAGCAAATTTTTTCCAATAGAAATAGGAAAGTATTTAAGGGCATTGCACTAAACATGAGTGTACAGTGTACACATGGTACTCCAGAAAGATACATTTATACAGGAACTAATGCAGAAAAAGGATCCTAGGATGATTGTGGTAATAAAGAATTAACCTTATTGGCAGAGACTAAAAGTATTTGACTGAATTCACCCAGCTGAAAGCTCCCTCTAAATACCTCATGGGAGAAAACACCAGAGAAAAAGAGTTATATAAACTAAAGGACTATGCTGGAACAAGAATACATTACTCTGAACTGGTCATGAATACATTTACAGGATGGTTTCTAAATATCCAGTCAAAGAAATTCTTGATTTATTTTCAAAACAGCATAGTGAGGGCAAGAAAGTAACCCACTTTTGACATGGTTTTGGATGGCCTTTTATTAAGAGAGTTATATGAAGTAGTTACTTGCAATAGCTGAGGATGACACTCACTGGTTCAGGCCTTCCTTTCAAGACCAGTTCTTGTGAAGACTTTTTATATAGTGGAAGTAGCATCTTGTCATCTTTTTTTTTTCCTTTGTGGAAAAAAAAAAAAAAAATTCTGCCTTGCACATAAGAAGTCAGTGACTCATACAATTGCATGCCTCACCAGAATGAGTGCTGTTTGCAGAGGACACCTGGACACACATTTCTAGAAGGACTGAAGGAGCTCAGCACTCCATGTTGTGGCTAAGGAGTTTTCTGGACTGTAAGGAAATTGTTGCTATAGCTAGGTTGAAATGAAGGAACACCTGTCCTGGTAGCAGTGTTGCAGCTGGGTCTTCCTGCAGCTCTCCTCCATTCCTCCATTTCAAACTCACCTCTCAGTCTGATAAGTTTAAACGAACAATTAAATAATTTAGTGCCTTTCTAGTTATCCCTAGACCCCTCTTATCTTTCCTGTCTTTTCTCCTACCTTAGAGCCAATTCTATATTTTTAAAGCCCAGCTAAACTTCCTTTCCTTGAAAAAACCTTCAGGAGACAAAGGAATTGTTTAATCTGGCCACCAGCAGGCATATTCCTGGTTCTAACATTAATTTCTTCTTCAATATATCCCCAGCCTGATCCACATCAGCACATTCTTCAATTGCTTCTGCTGTTCAGTCATGGCACTTTCATTTCCGTATGAGTGAACTACTTCATTAAATCTTTGTATTGTTCTTTGCTGAGAGATTTAATTGCTGTGTATGTGTCAACGATATTTTACAGATGTTTACAGTAATTACATCTAATTTAATTGGTTCATTTAAGGGCTGCCAGGGCAATGTCACATGAATGTTGGTTAGTAACAAGAAATTGTTGAAAAGTTGAAGTATTGGTGATTATTCTTATTAAATATATTCCAAGAACTGAACTTAGGCGTTGCCTGGAAGCAAAATGAAGAAACAGACATTATTGAGGTGTATTGTATGGAGGGGAGGGTGTCACTTTAAACTCAATGTAGATTGCCTGTAATGGAGATTGACAAAAATATAGGAAAACATGTTGCAGATCTTTCAATTTGGTTAGTTCTAGAAAGAACTGAAACAACAATTGCCTGTGCTTTCATATCCTGCATCACACTATAGTGCTCTTGTAAATAATTAAACAAGTGAAAGGTTTGTACACGCTCACTGCTGGGAAAAATTCTCTATTTGGGGAGGAACAGAAGCTTCATAAAGGGCATAGGCATGAGTACTACATTGGGAATATAGGGAATGGAAAAAGGCAATGGGGAGTAAAGCAGATATAAAGAAATAATAGAAGTTAAAACAGGGAAATTAAACACTGGAAGGATTAGCTAAGTGAACACCTGCCTTCTGGCTGCTGGAAAGGAGCATTTCTCTTTCCACTTTGAGACTGATAATTGATTATTAAAGGTGGCATAATATTTTTCATTTATATTTCACTTTAACTGCACTGCAGGCGATCCTCATGTGGAGAAATAATTTCTTCTCAAAGCCCGAGAGGTTACAAATAATTACCTTAATAGTAATTGAATTATGCCTTATTATCAGTATCATTTAAGAATTATATTTGCAAATGCACTGGTGATGATATGTAAGGTTTCAATTCTACTTAAAGTGATACATGCTTCAATTATATGTCAACTGAAATTAGTACTAAACCTAATGAAAACTATACATGTTCCTCTGTATGCTCTCTTTAAAGCCTCTCTGAGTCTTGCAATCCATTGAGTATAGCATTAGCATCCATACCACAGACTTGACATTGCCGTTGTGAACCAACATTATATTTATGCCATACAATAGCCATCTTTCAAATACATGCCACAGTACAGGTGCTCTAAACTTCTATGTAGAATACTAGTAGAGAAATCTGACTCAAAATATTGGCACTAAATGTCTTGACCCAAATGATTACTTCATTTCACATCTAGATATATTATTGAAATGAAAAGAAGATCTGTCCAAAGCTGTAGTCCAGAGAATAGGTCATAAAAAGATCATGGCACACCTACAATCTGGAGCTCATGAGTATAATTCATGCTGTATTATGTACAACAAAAATAAAGGGTGATGGGGGACACCTTTTATTAAATGGAATCAAGACCACAGATTTGAGAAATCTGAAGTATAATTTTGCTGCAGTCAGTTGAATTTTATGGCAGAAGAAATAAGGATGATGTGCAAAAAAATAGTTTCCATTCTTTTCATTATATACTAAAAGTAAAATGTCAAAAAAGAGAAGGGAACAAAGTAGTGAAACTGAATGGCATAGCATGTCCAAATTCCTTCATTACTAGTTTGAAATGTGTTATTCATGCATCAAATAGCAATTTAAAGGTTCAAAAATGACAGGACCTTTCACATAGCTGACTCAATATCTGCATATGTAAATATTTTGAGTAACATCTTTATTCCCTTTATTTTAGGCACACTAAAAATCACAGGTATTATTATAACCTGAATGTTTCTGAATCTAGTCTAATTGTGCTGTTTGTATTTATTATAGAAATAATATGGGATAAATTACCAAACCTATTCTGTATCCAGCCTTGACTGTGATGCCAGAAATGTATTTGTGTATAACAGCATAGTTTTAAAATCCAGTCTGCATGTACATGGATAGGCATTATTTTTACTGGTCATGGTGAAGTTTTTGTATTTTATTGGTGAACACTTCATTAAATGATCAGGCTTTAATAAATGTCTTAGTTTGAAATAAAAATTAATTTTGCAGATACCATTTGATTTTAATGAATATGCCTCTCCTCTCACCAAAGTCAGTGGGACATATAACCTTAACTATGATAAGAACATCATATCAACTATGATGTGTCTCTTGTGTTTTGTCCAATTTTTACTGATATTTCATGTGTATATATTCAGAGGAGGGAAAAGAGACAGAAAGGCAGAGCATTCCCATTTTCTTTGGGAATTTCAGTGAAATAAGGTTGGGGTAGTCTTTATTTCTCTTTTGGGAAAAAAAAATACTCTCATCTCGTTACACAGTGATTATTGTAACCCAGTAAACATGACCTTATTATACTTTTCACATAATTATTAAGAATATTGATAACTTTCTTATTCTCATATTGACTTTACTTTCTCTTTGTTATTATAATTTATAAACATAAACTATTACAAAGTTTTGCATGTGAAAGGAATAACAAGCTTGGCCTAATCCCTAACATGGCTATAATGCAGCTAGGTGGCTGTGATTCAGCAGTAGCTACACAAAGAGCCGGAGGGTGAAAAAACAACAGAGAAAAATTTAAAAGGCTAGTTGTTTTAAAACCCACATTTATTATGACTATAGAGAAGTGAAAGTGTGAGCCTTGGCCTGATAAAAGGCATAGCATAATGATTATCTATTCACATTCAACGTTCACACTCCTGCAATAATAATTTATTTTGAGATCAGCAGCAAAACAGGCCATTACACGATGGGGCATAGTGCTTGAGAGTTACTCACATCCTCCTCCATAGTGCTGAAGTGTTCTGGTAATTGTAAGGTCAGCATTACAAACATATAAAGAAGCATGTCTTGTAAAGAGGAGGAAATACACTCTGAAAACATATAATGTATGGACAGAGTGGATGAAAATGTTTTCATCAGGATTCACCTCACCAGATGCAGTGTATCCAAATGCAATGTACTCTTTCTAGATTTTAAACTGTATTTGCCCTCTTTTTTCTTCCTGTAACCTTCCTGAAGAAAATATTTGAGGTGTGGCTAAAATAAACTTCATAAATGTATTAACTCTTATGCTTCAAGCTGAGAGAGGAATACGTTTTTTACTCCCTTGCAAAAGTGAAATGCTGAGAAGCAATTAGTTTCACTGAAACTCTGCTTACAGTTGTGGGGGTTCCTTCCTGTTGAAAACTTCTTTCTAATCTTCATGCAACATTTTACTGAATGTCAAGCTATATTTTAAACATCTGCAGAAGACAGCAAGAAAATGGATTACTGAATGACTGAAACATTTTGTTACTGGTTTTCAGTCTGGGACCCCGATTCAATTTCTTCCTCTGCCTGAAGCACTTTACACTCATGTTTCCCACTTCCCAGAAGAATGGCCTCACTATCAGGATAGTCAGCCTTTTTGAGTGGGATCTGTCAAACTCTCTTGTTAAACCTAATCCAACCCTCACAGGAGAATCCTACTTTTTGATGAATACATGACAGCTTCGCCACCTGCATTAAGCAAGTTCAAACAGTGTTAAAGTGAAAGATGAGTCTCATTTCCTCCTCCCCTCTCTTATTGCATGCTCCTATCAGCCTCTTTGTATTTGGGTTAGATAAAGCATAGTGAAGGGATGTCAGACCAGCTTCCTACACCAAAAGATTTGTTTTATACAGCAGTAAATTATCACCAGAGCAGTGGGGATAAACTCTCAGTTGCTGTATTAATAGCTATTTTATGTCCAGAACTATTTAAGTGTAATGAATTTATAGAATAAGATCCTGAAAAGCTCTTTGAGATGCTAGTTTAGGATGCTCATTTTGGGTCTGCAATACCAATTAATGCTTATACATTTTGTACACAATATAGAAGGATCAGGATTAGGAAATACAGAAGAGGATTAGACCCAAGTCAATGAAACCCAAATACATTTACATCTACTGAACGCTTCAGTAGATACTTATACGGGATGTTATCATGATGAATCATGTCTCCCCACCTCATCCAAAATTATTAGGTAAGAGTTATGAATTTGCACATAGTTTCATAAAGAGTGACATTCATTAAATTGTTCTTCTTTTGTCCTTAAAATTGAATTAATTATCAGTCAAGTCCAGTAGATGAGTCATGGAAACCATTAGAGTTCCCTCAAAGTTGATATGTGTTTTCAACTTCTTTTATCTTGTCTTCTAAGGATCCTGACTTTATTTAAATACAAACATGAACACAAGTAACACTCTCAGACCATAAAATTGAAGAAATTTTTTGGGGCTTGCAATGACCACTCATTAATTGTCAATATGTATTTTTAAAGAGTGTTTCCATATATTTTAATAGCTTTAAGTCTTTCTTTATGTCAGCAGAAAGGAATATAATGAAGACGTTAATACTTGACTTTGAAATCAAACTTGAACTGCTCTAAAGTAACCATAAAAAATATTAATATAAACTGTGCCAAATGCCTTGCTTGAAGCATTCAAAAGCCCTCGTTACTTGTTAACATTTTCTTAATGGTTGTGACTAATGATTTATCATGTTGTGTCGACAAAATGAGGAGATTTTGCTTATTTTCTGAGATGTAGTTTGGATTCAGGGTTCCTAATTAAAAAAAAAAAAAAGAGTATAATTTGGTCTAAAAGTATTTACTTTTAAGCAGGAAAAGTACAGTTTATACCTAGCATAACAAATTTAATTCACATAATTTCACAAGCCTGCATTTTTTGTTTTCTTGTGATAGCTTCCTAATTTAAGTGTTATTCTATTTAAAATGATTCAGTGAAAAGCCCTAAAAAGAACAATGCTTCCTAACTCAGAAAATTAAGAATTATCTTATTTGCAATATCTGTTGTGTAGCTCTTCAATGAATGCTCTTCAAATCATACATATATTTACTTAGGTTTGTTGGGCAGATGTGGGACTAATTATATCTCTAAGTGCTTTGTTGAACAGCGGTCCATATCTTGCTAAAGTCATGTGCCTAAGTGGATAGCCATGGATAGGAGTAAGTAGCTTGACAGTGTGTTAAAGTATGAATGTAGTATGGCTATTGATGTATAAAACATTTCCCTTTAAATTATCAGCTCTAATGAATCATAAAGTAAGTAGTTACCCATTTAGTTGCATAATTTCCTGTTTTACACATGGAATAAATTTACCTCAAAAGTATCTACTTTGGCCATTTATTAGTGATATAAACAGATGAGAGAATGGATTTATTCTCAGGAAAAGCTGATATTGAGCTACAACGGCCACAGCAACAAGGATGGAATTGTACATCAGCTCATGCTATCAAAGTTAAGTTTATGATACTCAAGAGGAAATCAACAATAAAACCCATTTCAAATAAAATAAAGGAAGTGACTTTTGCTTCTGTTTTGCCCATTTCTTCAGGAAAGTGCCAGTAGGTGTTCTTTCCAGCTTGCCTGCAAGGCAGATGAAAGGCTTCTCAGATTAATTACTGTTCGGTTGTGACAGGCTTGGGAGATGGTTTCTATTCCAGAGCCTGCTTTTTTTTTTTTGCCTTTTTCTTTTTCTTTCTCTCTCTCTTTTTTTTTTTTTTTTTTTTTTTTTTTTTAATGGTGATTTTCCTTCATTTCTGTCTGATCTCTGACTCACGACTGTGGAATGAAAAGAAAAGCTTTCTGTGTACTGCCCAGACTGCCACAAATGTTATCCTGATGGTAGTATAGGATTAAATATAGATTTTTTTTCTTAAGCATTTGTATCATTGTTTGTAGCAGACCCTCGAGTAGAAGAGAAAGCCTGAGATCTTTCCCAAAGCAACTTGACGTGCAGTGAAATATTGGTATTTGAATTAGAGTCTAATCAGGAGCAGCAGAGAAAATGACGTGTTTCAGTTCTGTCTTTTTTGTAGCCAATTACTCCAGGCTCCTAGTGTTCATGTCTTCCATGTACTTTCTTTAATTAGCACTTTATTAGTTTGGCTTCAGAGAGCTGGTTCTGGAGAAAACTTTCCTGAAGCTGCCAAATGGTCACAATCAGGAGGTGATTAAATTTAGTCTTAAGCAATAGGCATCTGCATGCATTCTTTGAATCTCAGTGTGCTTTAAAAGATGTGTTCCCAATAATTTATGCCCAAAGGGATGTTATGCTGTCAGTAAATGCATCTGAAAAACTGCCTCACATTATTACCACTGTCTATATGCTATTCATTTAGATCTATTTTAATAATAGGATTCTTGACTCCTCCCCATTAAGCTCAAGTTGATTTATGTTAATGGCAAAGGAAATATGAAATGCAGGGGCCTACTTTTTGGTAGATTGGACAGGGAAAAGGAGCAATTTCTGTTCAGTACAATCCTTTTTTATTGCTTCCATTATGGGTAGCTCTGTTGTCTTCATTTTATAGCTATTAACCCCTGATATTGTCTTCAGAGATGGTTATTAAGGAGGACTGCGCTAGTCAAAACAGCAAAAGAATTGAATAAACATAGATGATTTATTAAAACACAGGCTATTTTTTTCTCTATTTATTGAGAAATGGTAAATTCAGCAGAAGGTGTAGTTGTAAATCCTGCGGGTTTTTTTATAGTGCAAATGCTTATAGTGTAAATGGTAGTAATGTCAGTGAAAATTCTTCATTTAATTAAAGGCTAGATGGCTGGTCAGGTTCTTTGGCCCATCAGATGCCCATTGCGCAACAGCAGGCAGGGAGCAGGCAGTAGTGCAGGCTCTCTGAGGGCAAACAGAGGTAAAGCACCAGTGGGGAAACTTATTTACATAATATGGGGCTTATTCTACTTCTCACGGACAGATATCAAGCAGGTGAATTTACTTGTTTTTTAGGTTTTGTTGTTGTCATTGTTTTTTTTGTTTTTTGTTTTTAAAATCACCAACTCCAGGTCTATACACAGACAAGGTAGACCTTCTCCTGAGAGGAAGAGTCTGTGTTTCAGGATCTCTGGGTGGCACCTGCTGCCAGCTATTCCCCTTGTTCATATCACTCCACATTTTCCCATGCTGGAGTTGTAGTCTGGAGGAGCACAGAAGGACCATAGTATTCTAGCTGCTGGAATATCCTTTTTGTAGTCTAATGAAATTTTCTAATGCTACTACAGAAGTTATTGAACATGCTTTCCCATTTAACGTCAGTATTGTTTGTGAAGAGGTGACTCATGGCTTTACTAGTCCATGAACATGAGTTCTGGCAGAAATTGTTGAGAAGATGATTATTTACTAGCAATTTACAAGGTCTGTGTCTTCGTTCATAGTTATACTATGTCTCAACTGATTTAAACAAATGAAAATATTCAAAGAATGCAAAGGTATTTATTTTAAATAACTTATTTTTTATGCAATCACTAAAAGAAATATTTTATTGTAGCTAATAAAGTCCATAAACAAATTAAGAACTTCATTCACTGTCTGTACATAAATGGTATTCATAAATTCAGTAGACTCATTTGTTTTTTTAAAGGATGGTGTTCAACACAGGGGTCAGCAACATATTCTGACATACACTTTAAACAGTCATTTATATCTGTGTAGAAGGAGTACAAAATGTTATAGAAGACTAACCTGAGGGCACAGTCCTGGATTTCTTTACACACACATCTCAAATGTAAAGGAAGCTATTAAAGAAGAATTCTATCTTAACACTAGCCAATACCATTATTTTTTTTATAGACAGTACCTTAGATAGAATAGGGAAGCAATAGGTGGCAGTGAAAACAGCTAGAAGACACTTTTCAATCAGCTGCTATGACACCTATTAAAAATAATTTAAAAAAAAAAAAAAAGATGTGTGAGTAGTTTTGTAATATTCTACAAAGCACAGCAAAAATCCCAAACAACCCATTTTTAATACGAGTCAGATTAATTTTACAACTATCTTATAACTAAGTGTTTATCTGTTTTTACTGCTATCAGTCTCATAATTTGAATGAGTTCAGTGATTTGTGATGCCACAGTCATACATTTGCAGCTGGTAGGTAGCAGAACTTCCTTGGAAATGAGCAAGGATTAACATTTAGCTTCATTCATCAAGAGCACCAATGGCACTAAGACTAATTGAAGTTTGACGGGATCACTAGGGTGCTATAACTAATGAAAGCTAGAGCTCTCAGCATTGTCATGTCTCATAGGCAAGGCTGCTGCACTATGCATGACTGTATCTGAAAAAAAAAATTTTTGAAAAGCAGAAATGTATAGTTTCTGCACCCACTCTGGTCTTTTAAAGCTGTACAGAGACTTTAATGCAAAGAATAATAAGGGCCTCTGCAGGCATGTCAACCAAAAAAGGAAAGTCAAAGACAGTGTACCCCCCTTGATGAGCAAGACTGGCAAACTGGTAACAAAGGACAAGGAGAAGGCTGAGGTACTCAACAACCTTTTTTGCCTCAGTCTTCACTGGCAACCTCACTCCCCACACTTCTCAAGTGGATGGACTGCAACACAAGGACTGGGGGATAAAAGTCCCTCCCACTGTAAGACAAGATCAGGTTTGTGACCGCGTGAGGAACCTGAACATACAGAAGTCTATGGGACCAGACAAGATGCATCCCAGAGTCCTGAGGGAATTGGCTGATGTAGTTGCCAAGCCACTCTCCATATATTTGAAGAGTGATGGCAATCACAGGATGTCCCTGGCGACTGGAAAAAGGGAAACCTTTCACCCATTTTTAAAAAGGGTGGAGAGGAGGACCCTGGGAACTACTGACCTGTCAGCCTCACATCTGCGCCTAGTAAGATCCTCCTTGAAGCTAGACTAAGGCACATGGAGGACAGGCTAGGCTAAGGCACAGGGAGGTGATTCGAGACAGACAGGATGGCTTCACCAAGGGCAAGTCCTGCCTGAGCAACCTAGTGGTCTTCTATGATGAAGCGACTACATCAGTGGACAACGGAAAAGCTATGGATGTATCTATCCGGACTTCTGTAAGGCCTTTGACATGGTCCCCCACAACTACAGGCCTAAAGGAAAGATGGGGACAAACATTTTAGCAGGATCTGTTGCGACAGAACAATGGGTAATGGCTTTGAACTAAAAGAGGGAAAATTCAGTCTAGATATAAGGAAGAAATTTTTTACAATGAAGATGGTGAAACACTGGAATAGGTTGCCCAGAGAGGTGGTAGATGCACCATCACTGGAGACGTTCAAGGTAAAGTTGGACGGGACTCTGAGCAACCTGACCTTGTTGAAAGTGTCCCTGCTCATTGCAGAGAAAGTTGGACTAGATGACCTTTAAGGGTCTCTTCCAATCCAAACTATTCTGTTATCCTATGATTCTAAATCTCTTTTGAATTGCAATTGGTTGGTTTAGAATCAGCACTACTTGTAATGTGAGGGTTTCCCCCAAACCTAGATGTCATCACAAAGGAGAGAGGAAAAGAAAATCACTATAAAGCTGCATCCAAAGGTGTCTTGGGGAGAAAAGGTAAGGATGCTTTGTAAGAGGCAAGCACAAAACTCCAGATAACACTTGTTAAGTACAAAAGCGAGTGCATCAGGTAAATCACAGGTTTTAACCTTCACTTTCTTGTGCAGCCCTGGATCAGTCCTGGGCCAAACAACTGGTATGAAAAATTAAAGAAAAATTGACTTCTCATGCTGTATGGACACATTTCTACTTCCAAACAAATATGTATTACATACAGAAACCTGTGAAAGAACACAGTGAATGAAATAAACAAACATATATTTACAATGTATGAGAGTTGAATTCTGACTATTAAACAAATCTATCTTTTTTGTTCAGTAACAACCATATTACACACTTTATTCAATTTTGCTTTCAAAGTTAGTCTTTACACTTTGTATTCAGCATAAAAAACGCTTCTCTTTCTATCTAATCATCTGCTTATCTATCTTCTGTCTAGCTATCATTTTCATTTCAAAATGATTTCCCTAAATCAGCTTGTACAATTTCTGCAGCATAGACAGAAAATATTTCATTGAGTGCTGAAATACATCTAATTCTAGAGATAAATGGAGCTAAAAGTACAGAATAACACAAATATGTCTAGCACAAGAGAAGGAGAACGACATTTTCAGTTCAGAATGATGGGGAAATATTTACTTTTCAAACTGCAATTAAACATGTCAGAATTTTACCAAGACACAAGCTACTTGGCATGAAGGACAACAGATAAACAGCTCATCCATAGGTCAAGGGCAGTATACATAATTTAATAGAAAAGAATATAATAGAGTTTTATGTATTAGTGTGAGTCTCAAAATATTTTCAAATAGCCCTTAAAAATTAGAATTTCAGAGTGTTAATATCTGTGAGTAGCAGAGAAAAAATGTCTAGTTTGACTTGGAAAATACTTTTTATGACTGCAACTGGTAGTTGGTCAGAATAGATCTTCAAAGGCTTTGTCTTTCTGATTTGAATGATTCTTGTTTTGGTTTTGTTCTGTCAGACTTTTTTAAGAGGGACATTACTTAAATTACATGAAATTAAAATACATGAACTACTCTTTCATTAGCTGGTCAAAATCTTGTGTTAGTAACACATGATGTTACATGGTCATTTAAACTCCATTGACTTCCCAAAATAATTTTCTGTTCATGTCTAAAGTTAATGGTGACCTAGATTGTAGCACTATTTTATCATTTTTTAAGTAACAACATTAAGTACTTATACAAGACCAAGAGTTCAAAATACTTCACAAATAATACTTGATTAAAATTCAAAGCAAGAATTCTAGAAAACAATGTAGTTCACTCATTTGATTAATTTTTTTTTTCTGTTCAACTCCAAAATTTAATTTTTATTTATTATATATAATTTTTTAATGCAGTTACAATATTTATCTTACTCAAAAGTGAGGATGAACAGAAATGAACAGGTGAATAAGGGGTTTACAGGACTTGCATGCATTAAATTTAGCTGCTTCTGAGAAATGATACAGAAAAAGCTTATTATCACAAAACGCCTCTCAGCATTTTAAAGAAGTGGTTTCTTTCTGAAAATGGAAAAAATACTGAAAATCTGTTGTTGCTCGTATTTGCAATCAACATTTTAATCTCTTTTTTGGTTATTAAACCCAAGATTTTGGTCAATTCAAACATTTTAATTACATTTTATTTAATATGGTGAAAAAGTAATGAAAAATAATGGATGTGTTGTATCATTTCTAAAATAAGAATATTCTTATTACTTTATAGTTTGAGGAATTTTTGTTTCTTTCTCATAAAACCAATCTTAAAACCATAATAAGAATTTATTTAAGCTTATTTGTTTCTAGAGGTGTCTTAGACTAAAAAGATCATTGGGATTTCAGCAGTATAAATAAGTGGTGTCTGCCAGAAAGCATGAAAAATAGCATTTAAATTTTGAATACTTTCCTGTAAAACTGCTTCTGATTTAGAGTAATGCATAATAATAGGGAAATAGATAAATGTGAAAACTATATTTCTATATATATAAATAACATAAAGAAATTTAGTTGTGAATAATCTTTTCTAAAAGCTAGAACATTATTAAAGGGTCAGTTTTAGTGTGTAAATACAAACTGGTTTTTGTCAATTTATGGAATAGGTCTACTGATAAGAGAGAAAATATAGAATCATTATACGTGGGCTCATTTAAATGAATGCCTACTATTTAACGTTATTTAAATATTTTAATGTTTAAGGTCTTCCTCTTTGCTTGCTTTCTTTTTGTAATGATATTCTTCTTTTTATATTCTGTTTTATTTAATTGGTCTCCAATTCTGGCATTAGAGCTTGACTGGTTCTCCATCAATTCTTTCTTTGGGGATCTCTTTTGTTGTGCTTCATTTAGTGGCTATCTCTAAGTTCATCACATTGCTGCTCACTAGGAAACAAGAAACAGAAAATAATCGAAGGAGCCAGGTGTAGCTGGCAAGTACAGAAGGCAAAGCATCAACATCATCTGAAAGTGAAGCACCTCAGGGCAGCCCAAAATAATCCACACTCACTTTCAAGTAACACCATTACATACATGAAAATTAAAAGAAAGAAAATACCTGAAGCTGATAATAGCAACAAAGTGGTATTGACTAAAGGGAGAAGGAAGTGATGATGACCAGATATTTCGGTGACACAGAGTAGCAAGTTAAAAATGAGAGATTCATCAAATATATGCAGTGCAAGAGCATCATCTTGCAGAAAAGAGGAAAGAAGTGTAGATATACGTATATATTTAAAAATACAACTGTCAAAAGAACTGTAAAGCAAGCTCATCTTATTTGTGTGCTGTTTTCCTTCAGTTTTGTAGAACGCAATGCTATCTCTATAATATGGAGTTAGAGATTTTCTTTTTGTTGGAATTTTCTTTGAAAAGCAGTAATGCAGAAACAGAGTAACTTTTGGTGCCAGGTTCTGGAAGAGTAAAGAAAAATAAAAAGGAGGAAATAGGTAATTACGATTATCTTGCTGAGAAGCATGACGCATGTTGTACAATTACATACTATTAGGAGTTTAATATCCAGAGGTTGTAGCTAGATTTTCCCACTGATGTTTCAAGGACTACCCTTTTTTATGTATAACATTAAAAACCTTGACTGCTTATTCCATGGTCTGTCTAGCGTGACTTTAGGGAACATACAGTTGTTTCAGAATGTCTTTCCTGTAATAATACATTTGCAAAAGGATCTTGAAATTTTCTATTTCCTCTTTAATGCTACTTATTTATTAGTAATACTACTTATTTATTATTTATTAGTAATAAATTATTATTAGTTTATTAGTAAATTTAAAAATTTACTTCTTAATTTAACATTTCTTAAAACAGGATGAGTGCTGGATGTGGACTCTGGTAATCTTGATTTTATTCCTGGTTCTGCAACTGTACAACTTCAATTACATTCCTAAAGGTCTTTGAGCCTCATTCTTCCCACCTGTAAAACAAGAATGATGGTAATTCAGAAATACTCCCTAAATGCAGGTAATTCTTCTTATTATATTTGAAGAAATGTAATAGTCACTTGTAAAATGGATGGGCAGAATGATTCCTCTGTTATTAAATGGACAAGAAAAAAGAAATTTCTTTCCCATGGACACTTTTATACGAATCGTTAAGTCAGAAGAAGAACAACCCAGAGTGAGTAAGCATTCCTGATGAGCATGTCTACACCTCACAATGTGGGCAGTCCGGTCAAGACACCATTGTTCTTCTTGTCATCACACCTCACATATATGAATGAGCCATGAAAGGAGGGAAGGGGGAGACTAGACTATGGTGTCAGTCTCTTCTCCCAAGTAGCAAGCAATAGGACAAGAGGAAGTGGCCCTAAGTTGTGTGGAGGTTTAGATTGGATATAATGAAAAATTTCTTGACTGAAAAGGTTATCAAGCAGTGGAACAGGCTTCCTAGGGAAGTGCTTGAGTCATGATCTCTGGAAGCATTTAGGAGACGTGTACATGAAGTGCCTAGGGATATGGTTTAGTGATGGCTTTGGCAGTGTTAGGTTAATGATTGGACTTGATTATCTTAAGGGTCTTTTATAACAAAAATGATTCTATGATTCTGTGTTGCAGAGTGCCAAAGTGTGTCAGCCTTTGTGGTGCGTGAACCTTGGCTGGTCACCAGGTGCCCCTTTCTCAACAGGGCAGTGAAAGAAAATATGACTAAAGTCCTATCAGTAGAGATAAGGACAGGGAGATCACTTACCAATTACTGTCATTGGTAAAACAGATTCTTCTTAGGGAAATGAATTTTATTTATTTCCAATTAATCAGAGAAGGATACAAAGAAATAAAGATAAATCTTAAAAAAACCTTCCCCTCACCCTTTCTTTCTTCCCAGGCTCAACTTCACTCCCATCTCTTCTACAGATTCTTCCACATGAGCTGTAGAGGGGAATGGGGAATGGGGATTGCAGTCAGTCCATATCAGCTCCTCTCTGCCACTCCTTCCTCTTCATACTGTTCCCCTGCTCCAGAGTGGGGTGCCACTCATGGGATTAAATCTTTCACCAAATTCTCCAACATGGATCTTTCCCATATGCTGCAGCTCTTCAAGAACTGCTCCAGTATGGGTCCTTTCCCTGAGGTACAGTCCTTAGTGAATAAACTGTCCCAGTGTGGGTCCCCCACAGGATCACAAGTCCTATCTGAAAACCTGCTTCTGTGTGGGCACCTCTCCATGGGCCACAGTTCCTGTCAGGAGGCTGTTCCAGCATGGGCTCTCTATCGGCTGCAACTTCCTTCAAGGTACATTCACCTGCTCCGTTGTGGGGTCCTCCGTGGATTGCAATGTGGATATCTGCTTCACTGTGGACCTCTATGGGCTGCAGGGGGAAAACCTGTGTCACCATGGTATTCACCATGGGCTGCAGGGGAATCTCTGCTCCAACACCTGGAGCACCTCCTCGCCCTCCTTTTTCTCTGATATTGGTTTCTGTAGGGCTATTTTTCTCACATTTTCTCACTCCTCTTTCCCACCTGCTGTTAAGCAGCTTTTTTACCCCTCTTAAATATTTTATCACACATGTACTACCAACAATGTTGATGCTCTCAGCTTTGACCAGAGACGGGTCTGTCTTGGAGCCAGCTGGAACTGGTTCTGTCCAACACAGCGGCAGCTTCTTGTCTCTTTGCACAGAAGCCACCGCCGCAGCCTCTCCACTACAAAAATCTTGCCATGCAGACCCAATACAGCTTTACAATGTGAGAAGCCATACAGTAAAACTCTTCCTGTGGTCCATAAGCAACTCTACAACCTTTCACCCACCCATCACAAGGCTTCCATGGCAGTGCCTTTAGCCTCCTATCCCAAGTGCTTATCTCCCCGTGGACTTGCACTCATGGAATCTGAAACACAGGTGTGCTGGGGTTTCTGTGGAAAGGGGTTGCCTTTGTTATTCACATTGTCCTGTTCTTCTTCTGTCTCTGCTCCTTGGCCTTGTAGCTTTCAGTCTGTAACTCTATACTAAGATATCTTTGCTCTTCCCACCACAGCTTTTAGTTTGCAACTCCAGAGCCTAGCAGTAGTGTCATCTACATATTCAACAAATATTACCCTATAATAGACATGCACAAAGCTTAACAATCCTTCCATGTGCAACACCTGTATCTGGTTAAGCATATTCCAATAATAACATCATGGACAGATAGACCCAGTGAGCAGTTTGAGTAGGGTCCTGGTGAAAAATATATTGCTGCTAAGCAAAAAGTGTATGGGAGAAATTGTGTCCTGGATTGGGAAGGATGCCTGAAAGATAATGCTAATCTGGAGTTTGCTGTTGCTTCTCTTCCATGCTGGCCACTTGGAGGAGGTTTTTGCTTTTTTCTGCTTTGCTTTCTTTCTTGCTCTCTCTTTTTTCTTTCCTCTTCTTCCTCTCCAATTTCATAAGGGAATTTTGAGATGGTCGTATGCCATTAGCTTATCAGTTTATCACTGTAGTTTGCAAGCCAAAGCACAATGAAAGATATGTTCACAATAATTTGTGTACTTGACATCATTGTGGAGGCCCACAGCATGTAGGGGAGTTGAAAGTCTGAGAAGCTTCTGGTACCATTTAAATACGAGTAGTTCACACAGACTCCTCTGCACTCAAAAAATGTTGACTTTACAGATACAGATGTATCACAGAGTGACATATATGCCCTGCTATTCTATCAAATTTCGCAAGGTCCTGATAGGAAATGGGATTTTCCACTACAAGACATCTAAACTATTTAAAGAGATAATGTCCTTATATTTTACCATAAAACAATGACAACTATTTAGATTTAGAATAGCCCTTATCAGTTCACAAAAGAAACTTGATGGAATTTTAGCTCTTGAGTCACGCTGATTCATTCAAGGTTTTCTAGAAAAGAATACAATAAGCAGTGTCTGACTACATTTAAGTTATTTACTTGCATCCCTTGTAATTCTGGATTTATAACACTTTATGAGTTGTGACACAAGTACCTAGAAATGATTGAAATATTTGTATTAATTTAAAAAAAAAAAGTCTTCAAAATTGAAATGCCACCTGAAATATCTGTTTCATCTTTTTTTTTGGTTTGGTTTTTTTTTTTCAGATTTTTCTGAAAAAGTAACAATAAAAAACTCAGTAAATTTTCATCAGTCATAACATAGTATTTAGTTTTTCCTTAAACATTCCTTCCTGCATATCCAAAATGCTTTCATTTTTAGTTGTCAGGAGTTGGAATAGTTTTTCATATTTTTTTCTCTCGAAGTGACAAAATGTTAGAAATAATTTGATGAAGCATTTTTTTTTGTATGAAATGTTTTCATAAGGGACAACAGGCCATAACCTAAACAATGTTAGTATCAATATTTGGGTATCTGTCTTGTAGAGGTAATATTGCTAACTGTAAAAGGATTTTAAATGTACCTGCCTCTGGTACAGATCTCTAATACCCTTGTAGGTACAATGAATATATTGATACAGCATTTTGTGACTTGATTACTATTCTTCTTGCGCTGTAAAGTTGTAATATATGGAAAATACTGCAGACTTCCGTTCCCTGATGACCTATTGAGCACATGAAAAATTTAGAATCCTCAGCTTGCATTTTAATAGCTTGCATCTAACTTACATTTGTCAGGCATTTGGTTGTGTGTTCAAATTTAATAGAGGTGTTTTTAATTGTGACTTAATCAGAGAATAAAATTCTGAGCAGCTCAATGCCCATTTTGCACACACAGCTGTACATTTTTTGGATAAAAATGTGGCCATAAAACTAGAGTTCTAGGTTTCTAAGTCTTGTAATCACTTAGAGACATTCTGAAAAATAGTTGCAAACTACACTGAGAACGGAATCTGACAAAAAATTAATTACTTTAATGAAATCAGATTTTCTGAATTTTCAAGGTTCTGGTTTTGTATGAGTAAATGTCCAGATGTGGTTGGTTCAGCTGAGATTTTTGCTGAGATTTTCCCTGAGATGCTGCATCCAGCTCAGTAGTACTACTGACATTCTGTCTCACCATGTACACATCTGTTCTTTTTGCTGAGATACTACCCATTTCCTGTTTTGATAAAATCATAAAAAATATTTGGAAAGGTTACTTTTTTGATGTTTGACATTAAAAATTTTAACATGAACAATTTTTAATTTAAAAAAAAAAAATATTAAAAAATATTTTTAAATATAGATAGCCAAGAGGTGGCAGTAGTCCATCCTGTATTTACTCTGTGCTTCATCGTTAGAAATATATGCTTGCCTTTCTTTGATAGACACAATTATTTCAAATCAGATGCATGATTTTTTTTGAGTTTTCAATTGCCTACCATTCTGAGTATAGCTCCTATCCGATCAAAGCCTCAAAGGTCTTTGTCAGAACTAGAGGAAAGTATCTATCTCCTTTAAAGGCTCCATCCTCTGAAGATAGCGAGACAGGTGCTTAGAAAGTGCATGACTGGGTGAGTATGAGCGAGACCAAGATAAGCCTTTGATCCTTACGCGCAGTGGGAGGACAGGTACATCCTGTCATCCGAGCTTAAGCATCCCCTTAAAGCTTGCAGAGCCCTGTGGTGTGGTTACATGCAGCTCTGTGACTTTGTGATGTCCATGTCCCAAAAAACCTGCACATTTATCAGAGTTTATGAGGGATTGTTGCTGAAATTATCTCATAATAACCACCTGGGAAGGCACGGAAGAGAAATTAAAATGACCAGCTAGCAATAGAGCCAAGGTCAGACATCAAAGCTGTTTTTATCCCCCCAGCATAAAGGTTTTCCCTGTAGAGGTGAGAAGGGAAACATGGGGCTGGAGAAGCTGTTTATTTTCACCTTGGCTGTGCTTTGCCTCCAACCTTTCTACTTTGCAGTGAACTTATGGCTGAGTGTGAGGAAGGACTTCATATGGGGAGCCAGCTGGCGTGCAGAGCAGCACAAGGCTGGATGCTGCGTGTGAAAGCTGGCAGAGAGATTTCTTGTCTCACAAATAAATTCACACTTTTCCAGGGAAATAGGATAAACTGACTGGACTTTTTCCCAAAACACGACTCTTTCTTTCTGCTTTGTAAACTGAGGGATGGATGGGTGAATCTTGAGGAATAAGACAGGTCTCTCCTCCATCTGAGAATGTTGGAAGATGGCAAAGTTGTGACAATGGTCAGAAATATGATGTGATGCTTTCTTAGTAATAAATTTATATTTTCCAATAACAGGGTTACCAACCAGTCCATAAACAGCTGGCAGTCTCTAGTCCCTGGAGGCAACAGCCAAAGGAATATAATTATTCCAGTACCCAGAACGCAATGCAGATACTTTTGATCAAATTCAGAAAAAAAAAATCAGATTTGAGGTCAAGCAGCCCCGCAGGAAGACCTCCTGTGCTGAACAACTTCATAACAACATACTCAGTGTGGTAAGATACAGTCTTAACCAGGAGTAACTGCTTCGTTCAGCTGTTTCTGTGGCAGAATGAGGTTTATCCATACCTTCAGAAACACCCAACTGGAAAGAACTGACTTCTTTCCTTCACCACAGAAACGCAAACGTGGCACAGATGATGCAGCAGTAGCCAGGGCTCTGTCAAAAGACAGGTAGTTATACAATGCCTAAAAAAAAAAAAAAAGGTGAAGGATAGTCAGGCACAGGTCTTTGCTTACTTAAGGGAAAGGTGCAGGATAGTCAGGCACAGGTCATGAAGTCTGTTTAAATACTGATCGCAGATATTGAGGAAAAACTCAATCAATGGTCCAATAAACAGGATGGCAGGGCTGAGAGAGGAATTGAAGGGTGTGCTTATTCTAGAGACTGGATTTTTTTTTTTTTTTTAAGAGATGCACAATATGTATATCTCAAGGTTGTATATATCTCAAATATTTGGATCAGGCTATGAAATGAACAAATTAGGGAGCTAGTGCTGGAAGTAATGAAAGGAAGTTGTCTGGCACAGTTAGGCTTTTGAAAATTTATTAGTTCTTGTATAAACCACTCAGTTCATGCACCATTTAGTTGGATATCTAAGTCATGGAGAAATATATTAAATTCTATTTTAGGGCCAGACTGAGACCTTGCAGAACATGATTGTACAATCTGTGATACTGCAGCTCTTGGAGAAGAGGTTTCTACACAGGGTATGGGAAGAAAAGGGTGCTTTGTACCTGGGAGTGTAAAAACCTGCAGTGGGAAACCCAGATGTAACATCCATACCCTCAGCCTCTGAACACATAAAGAGAACTCCAGGAGTACAGAAAACTAAGTTGTGCAAAGCTACCGCAGTACAACATTGCTTCTAATAGTATCTGCTAGTATCAAGAGCTTGCCTTTTCACAGGGAGGGAGTTACTACAGGAAAAGGGTGTCAGTTCATGACAGTGTTGTTTACAGACATGTATTGTTAAGAATCTGCTGGTAAATCAGAATTTAATATGTTCTGGGTTGGTTTGGTTATTTCATGTAGAAACAGGGGCCCATTAAGTTAGGGTTATCAATGGTGACATCTGAAAGCATACAGAGATATAAAAGCTCCACCTGCAGAAGGTAAATCAATGGTTTATATGTGCTAAATTGTTCCATTTTATCCTTTTTTTCAGGGTTGCATTTATGGGTCACAGTAGTTTGAGACCAGCTGTGTGATCAAAATATTGTAGCCTTGGCTCGCAGCAGGTTCTCTCTTCTTTTTCTGAGTTCTTCTGGATGGAGATTTATTAGAATGGAAGCTATCCACAAGATAGGAACCATTAAAGTAGGAATCATGACTTACACTGTGTACATTATTGCAAATAGTTCCCAGAGGAGTTAATAAGGTTGTGGCCTAAGTAAAACATAAAACTCTTCATTACATTTTGTTCTACTAGATTTTTGGGGAAGAGGGATTTGGATCAAAGCAAAATGAGATTTTTTTTTTTTTCTTTTAGCCTGTGTTTTTAAATTAACACATTGTAAAATTTGTACTTAAAAGATATTTATAAGGTAATACTTTTTTTTTTTTTTTTTCCCCTGGGATAGTTATAAATGTAAATTACTATTTTTCCATATCAAATTAATTCAAACTTGGAGTTTTTCAGATGTGGGCTGTCTCTGACTGTGTTTTTAATGTTCCTAGCACAATGTGAATATCCACACTACTTGTGTGAGGCAAAAGTAAGTTCCATTTATGGTCATGGAAAATTTTACTATTACAATCTTTTCTTATCTAGGTTTTAAAAAAATCTAAACTATATAAAAAATAAAAGCACCACTTATTTTTGAAATTTTATGTGCAAAGCAGTGGTATTAAAATAGGCATAAAATTTGTATTATCACAAGTATGTAACCATCAAATCCTACTCCACAGAGAACGTGATGAAACAGTATTCATCTGATACCTAATGATAATCCTATACAAATATCCTGGTGTGTTCTCTGTAGCATATTTATGATCTTGTTGTGTCTAGTCCAAGTTTCTTGACATTCTGAGTACCCCTTTGGGGAAATATGACATCTTGCAGTAATGTACGCTGTGCATATCAAAAAACAATGCCAATCTGCTTCTGCTACTCTGAGTTTTAAAAGTGGAAAGAGCAGGCTGTTCATTTTTTAACATATGCAGGATGGTGATGTTTACAATACCAGCTGGAAAAGCAAGTACTTGTACAAAACAGTGCATGGAGACAACAGAACAGGAGGAAGAAAAAAAAAACAACCCTCACTTGAATTTTATGTACTAAGCAAGCACTGAAAATAGGAACAAGGAGATCTTGGTCTTTGATGGTACCCCCAAACCTTACAGGCCAAAATAAAGTGGTTTTGAAATACTTGCAGTTGTGGAATATACAAAGAGCTTTACATTGTCAGTTCCAGATTTTCCCGTTTATTAAAGGCACCCCCTGAACCCCACCCCACCCCCAAAAAAAAAAACCCCAACAAACCACACAAAAACCTCAAACCAAAACCTAAGAAAAAAATGAAAATATTAGTAAGAGATAAAATAATTACTGGGGAAAATATGTAGAATAGAATGTGGCCTGATTAGCTTCATGGAGTCTCTTTATCTAGTATTAAGAAATAAATTGTTAGATAAGGCAAATAAAATCTTGTAAGTCTTTGAAAACTTAGCTTCAGAGGGTTTGATGATTTCAGCACTGAATATCATAGTTCAGCTGGTTCAGCTAAGAATCATCTCTAGCTTGGTTGTAGTATAAATTAGGGTGATGAAAAAGTCTGTCCTGATGTGATTGCTTTGCTTAGAATATTTCAACAGGCTCATCTAGACTAGCCCAGATACTTCTATATTTCACAAAACCTGCTACCCTTATATTGCTCTAAGAATATTTAGAAGGAACCCAAGAGAGCATTGCCATGATATTATGTGAATAATATAACACTTAGTTGTATGTGATTTCCAGCACTTATCCAGTATTTCGATAACAAAAGAAGTCTGAGGAAAATCTTGTCTTAAACAGCAGCTTCTCAGATTTCTGTTTATAAATGGATGTGTAAGTTATCTTTTGAGTGATATTTATGTTCCCTTTGTAAATCTAATTTTTTTTTGCTATCTGTTTCTCTGCTTTTGTTTTGCATTCACTTAGAAGCAAGAAAATATGAGCACATGTATTAAGCTTATACTGTTAATCATTTTAGCTGCATGGAAAACTTGAGAAGAATCATAGACTGAATTTGTGTATATATAGACCTATCAGCTCTGTGTTGCCTTCAGTTATCCTGGTTTTATCCCTGTACTGCAGCAACAATCTCCTTTTCTTGGTCTAAGACCATGGTGTAAGTCAAGCCGCCTAAGGAAAAATGTGGTTAACCCTGCAGGCAGCTAAGCGCCACCCAGCTGTTCGCTCACTCCCCCTCACTGGGATGGGGATGAAATTGGAAAAAAAAAAAAAAGGTAAAACTCATGGGTTGAGATAAAGACAGTTTAATGGGACAGAAAAGGATGGGAAAAAAATAAATATGCAAAAAAAATGGTGCACAATGCTCACCATTCACTGACTGATGCTCAGCCAGTCACTGAGCAGCAGCCACTCCCCAGCCAACTACCCCCAGTTTATATGCTGAGCCCATCATCATATGGTATGGGATAACATATCCCTTTAGCCACTTTGGGTCAGCTGTCCTGGATGTGTCCTTCCCACCCTCTTATCCACCCCACTGGCAGGGCATAAGAAGCTGAAAAGTCCTTGACTTTAGTATAAGCACTGCTTAACAACAACTAAAATGTCAGTGTGTTATCAACATTATTCTCATACTAAATCCAAAACACAGCACTATATCAGCTACTAGAAAGAAAGTTAACTCTATCCCAGTCAAAACCAAGACAAAAAAAAAAAGCAAAAGAAACAGAGTAAGATAATATATACCTTCACTAAAAATAAGCCAGATATTTACCACAGTATTTAACAGCAGAATTTCAAAGTTATATAGGAACTGTTCAGCATTCCCTGTGCAAGTAATGATCCTCTTTTTAATTGCTAGAATAATGGAGAGTGTCTTTGAGAAAAAGAAAATGTAGGTGCTTAGCACATTTTGGAAACCCAAGAACTTCATTTTAACACCTAAATGAAGAATTAGGACTCTAATTTAAAAACAAACAAACAACAAAACAACAACTGTATTAACCATATATAACTTGTCGCAAGTTGCAGAAATCATTCTCCTGAATTATAATAGTCAAAACACTTGCTGATCTAAAACCAACTTCCTTGGAACCACATATCCCAGCAGAGTAAAATGAAGCTATGGGCATTCAGAGACAGATAATCTAAATGTCATTCAATATGTGATAATGCAAAAACTGGGATAATCTTTACTTCTGGAATTATGATTGCAAAAAATTGCATAGCTCTTCATAGAAGTATTTTCTCTGTTGCATTCAACAAAAATATTATAAAATAAAGTCACTTTTTTTTTTTTTCTTACCGCAAGTGAATGACCATATAACTATCAAAAACATTGGAAATATTATTCTATCAAAATAGTCAGTATAAGATACAGCTTTAGGATGGATGGTCTAGAGAGAAGAGAAATAGTTAAAGGTATCTTTTACTTTTTTTTTTTTTTTTAATTTAAATTGATTTATTAAACCAAGCATCACACAGTGAGATGCAATCCAGTTGTGTGGAGTATCTACAAAAATACTGACTGCAACTCAAGTTCATATTCCACATATCATATTCTATAGACAAAATATTTAGACATGACAATCACTGGATCAAAATATGAACATTGGTGGTGACTTTGCATCAAATATTATCCCTGAAAACAAAAGATGTTATATAATATGTAATAAAAATATAATTTCTTTTTTTTTTTCTTCCTCTTCAGTTGGATCAGATAAGAAATAAGAACAGTGGAACAAGATTTAAAGGCAAAGGAAATATACACAAATTCATTACCTTTACAGAAAATGGCTGATTTAAAAAAAAATAAATTGGTGAGTGATTAATTCTAGAATTAAAAAAATAAAACTGAAGCATATCACTTAACTGAAAAATCAAAACCTTATAGAATAAAAAAATCAGGGTGTTAGACAAAGGAAAATGTTTACAATTAAAAAAACCCAAAAAACCCAAAAAAATCCCAGATATTTTGAAGAGGAAAGAAGTTTAATATTAAAAAAATGTATCTTCAAAGAACTTTAAAAGTTAACTTACATTGTCTCTGTCTGAAAGACAAAAAGGATATCAGTTATTTTATATTCACAGACATCTCTTTGAGATATGTATTGAATAAAATTCACAACATACTATTCGAATAGAAGTGGCTGCACTGGGATGGTCTACAGATGAGAATTTATATCTTCCAAAGACTACAGTAGACAGAGTATTGTAGTACAAGGACTGAATTAGCTTCTGCAGATTTTATATTTCTAAGCAAGAACAGCAAACATGTCTCATGCAGGAGTAAGTTTTCAGGGTTATCCAACACCTATCAATGCAATGGAGCCTCACAGAAAATTTATTGCATTTTTTCCCTATATTATGCAAATATTATGTAAATCAACAATATTGAACAAGCACCCAAACATCTTGCTCCTCAGAGTGTCATTTATTTTTTTCAGGGATAAATAAAAGAAGTATTGTAGTTTAAGTTCTGTAACTTCCTTTAATATGTATGTTTTCACTAGAACTTTTTGCAAATATTTATTGCAGTTTTTTGCTTCTTCCTGTGATTAGTTTCAAGATTTTTGCATAAATATTTGAAGGATCAGGTTTCAAAATTGTGTTTTGCCTAGTGGTATGCAAAAAAAATAAGATCTTGATTAGATAGGGTATTTCACTGATGAGAAGTAGCTGTCAAATGGACCTATGAAAACCTTTATAATGATTTAATATAGACTTTTGCACATTGTGTTGGAAAGCAATTAAAGTTTAGTAATTGATAGATAGTTCTATAGATTGCTTTTAAAATATGAAGCAAAATAAGACTTTATCCTTTCAATTTATAATGGTAAACTGCTATAAAACCAAGAACAAAAATGAATCAAAATCTTATCCTTATTTAAAATGCTGTCAGCAATAAATTATAACTTATATAATGAAAATCAGTTGCAGAACACTTCTAAATATTAATTGAAGGCTTCCAGGAAATTAATACAATTAAACAATGACGAATTAGTTGCTGTTTTTTTAAGAAAGATGCAGAGGGCGTATTTTGTTCTTATTCTGCACTTCCAGACTTAGCAGTAACTTGATCAAATTCCATGGATGCAGCCTGCAGTGTAACAAGATGAATACTGCAAGAATTGCTGGTATATATGGTCTGACTTAATATCATTGGTGTAACTTACTGCCTTGAAGCTTGAATGGAATGCAAAAAACAGTAAGCACTGCATAAACAAGGGAAGAAATTTCTAATGTTCAAGCATCTTATAGGACACAAAAAATTACCTTAAAATATCTCGCCCACAAAACAGGAGATGAAAGATATTAAGACATTGGCCGGGTGACATATTTTAACATCATGCGTATATATACTATATACTTGTACAGTGTACTTATGTGTGAAAATATTTGCATATCTGATCCCATATGGCTTTCTTGTAGGAAATTTTGCAAGTCACTGTGGCTGTAGCTGACAGAAGCAAGAGAGGAACAGGTACTCAGACAGAAAAGAGAAAGTATTGAGAGAAAAGGAAGCAAGAGGAACAACAAATAGCAAATCCCATAATGCTAGGAATTAAAGAGGCTTTTAAGTACTAACATATCTGAAACAAAGGCAGATAAGGAGCTAAGACATCATTTTTATTCTAAAAGAAGATTTAATTAAAATTTAAGAGGGAGGCCTGTGGTCTTTAATCCATTCAACTATTACAATATGAATGAACACCATATGAAGAGATTGTCCTAGTCCTTTAAACTTCATCAAGAAGAGATTAATGGTTAACATTCCATAGTTATAACATTTTTTCTTTCAAAAGCCACATTGCATTGTGAAATGTATTTTGTTGCATAAACAACACAATAAAATATATAAACTAGAAGGATTTTCAGTGTAATCAAAGAACTGTTCAAATTAGTTAAGCTGATATGACTTTTTTCAGAATTTTTCTTTTACAAAATGTTGTTTCTAAACTTTTTAGTTTTCATAGAGAATGAAAATAAGTTTTGAAAAGTTCTGGTTTTTTTTCTTTAAAGAGGGAAATTCTAAATTTGGACCACTTGTAAAGTCTGTATCTCTCTATCATCAATAAAAGATTTCTGAGGACATAACAGTTATATGGACATATTTTTCAGTTAGAAAAAAAACCTATACGTCTTTAGTGAACAGTTTAACATTTTCCAAAGTTTGAGAAACAACATTTTACTTGGCTAATTTTGTTATGTCTGGTAAATAATCATCTCTACCCTAAGATAGTAATTCCATTGAAGAAACTGTGCCAAAATGATCAGGAGGAAAGAAAGAGTGATTTATGTGGCAGAGCTGTCAGCCTTTGAGTTGTGAGGTAAAAGTTCAAAAGTTCCTACACTGTAGTTATCTATTTGCACATACAGATTTTAATCAAAAGAGCTGAGCTTCTTGAAGCTGATGCTTAGGAAGTAATTCTGACTACTTAAGTTTCTCATCTTATTGATGATGTCTTAATAGAAACCTAATGGTCCATGAGACAAAAAGACATTTTTAAAGATAATAGTAAAGAAAAGCATATGACTAATGCCAGGTATCAATGCATTGGTGTTTTTATTACAATTTATAAATGCATAATTATCACAGCTAATAATAATGACATAACTTTTATTCCATCATTAGTGCAGAGTGTCTCCAAAGACTGGCAGGAAGACTTTTGAATGGTCTTATACTGGGAGACAGTCCTTCATGACCAGTAGTTGTGTACAAGTATTGGCAGGTGATGGAAGTTTGGAAATGGCTTTCTTGAGGGTGTGGAATACCAGCACAAGTGGGATGAGCCCTAGGGTGTGCAGAAGGCTGCCAAGTTGTGATATGCCTCTGTGTTCCACAGTCAGGTTTTATTTTCCAATTCATGAAGAAATCACTTTGATTTGCTAACCACTGCAACTTTATTGATTACTTTTGCACCCTACTGCTACAACTAATTATGATTCATTTCTTTATAGGTACCTAAAACCTTTATGTGCTGTTTTGTATCTATATGGCAATCTTATTCCAAAGAAGAGGATTGCTTAGATGGGTTTGCTTCTGCACTTGTGCATTTTCACTTCTCGTAAAATTATTCAACTTTTACTTAGCAGTGTGTGAAAAATATTTCACTTAATTTTTATATGCTACTCTACTTTTTTATATATAATTTAAAATACTTGTTATCTTTTTATTGAAACCAATCATGTGACATTGTTTTTGTTTCTTCTAAATTCAGGACAATAGTTTTCTGAAGTCTTTCTTCTTGGTGTTATCCACATAAAATCAACTATTGTATTATGACTCAATCTTTCTGAAATTACATATTTGAACCCAAAACTTAAAATGAGTTGTAAACTTTTAAAAAAAGTTGTCCTTCTTTAATATAATTCATGGAAATGATTCTTACAAAAATTTTTTTGAGTTTAAGAATCTTAATACAATTGTCTGACAACTGTTTTGTTTTTCTTCACTTAAACATGGTATACTAAGCCTAATTATTTACATCTGTTAGTATTAAAAAAAATATACCTTACTTTCAAAGACTGTGAACATGTCTTTACTTTCAAAGCAAGAAATCACAATCTTGCTTGTACATGGAGGTACTGTGACTTTGGCCTTTGGGCTTACTTAATGTCATTAAAATTCAGTGTGCCAGAATTTTTTCAAACATAGTTTTCCTGACCAGTATAAGGAAGATTAGAAAATCTTGTTTTAGGCTGTTTGGTTGTGTTTACCCTTTCCACAAACCTTATATAGTTATATTTAAGTTCTCCAAGGTGACAGAGATGTTTGATACGAAACCAAATACCAATTATTTCAATATCATAAAGATTCTCTGGTGAGCTATCACCAATAGCTCCCTCCTGAATCACCTAATTCTGGTACGAAGAAGAAAACACACCATGTGTTTGCACTGTCACAACTCTCAGCATTCTTCTCCAGTGGCGGTGAGTCACTGGACCATCCACAAAGAACTGTGAATATCTTGTTTAAAAACATACCAGAATATCAGATTCTAATACTGAATCAATTTTACTCCTATCTAATGATATCTGCTGTGAAAAAAACCCCAAAAAACAACAATAACAAAAAAACGCTGTCTCAGTTTGTAAAAGATCAGTTCAATCCAAGTAGCTAGTAATGCAGTGACTGTAACTGTCATAATGATTTTAAAGAGCTGTTGAAAACATCTCTGACTATGAATCCAAAACAAGTAGCTCCTGATATTTCACTTTTTTTGAAAATGTTTCATTTTTCAAATGAATATGTTTCATAAAAATGTGGAAATAATGTAAACACTGGTTCTAATTAAATAAAACAGGATGAAAAAATATTAGAACCATAGATAATCATATACAGAGGGCTATATCAGTGTAAAAAATGCATTACGTTTAATAACCATAAAAACTCCAGAAAATTCAGAGATCAAAAAATAAAGCAAACCTGAACTTCTTGCCTACAAACTCTGAATTACATGCATAGCACTACATGTGTAACTGTTTGTGTTGAGAGGTGTCATTGATAAGTACATTATTTGAAGATGGAGTTACGTCACAATCCATCGCATATTATATAAAATGGATGTTTTCCAGCATCTTCCCAGACCAAATTTTTGTGAGCTTTTCCCCTCATTCTCTCTTTTATTATTGTTTAAATATTTAAATGCAACTGTTTCTCTGAATTTGCCACACCTACTCTTTAGCACATTTACTCAGTGGCAGTCTGCCACAGGTTTTCCCGGGAGCAGAATTTTGTTGTCTTCTCTCACTTGATTCTTCAAAGATATCAGGAATCAGTGATCTTTAAATAATAATTCAATGAGCATTGGGAATGAAAATGCCAAAGTAACCAACAAAGTGGAAGATACATCACTGTTTTCTATATGTCAATTTTTTAAGATTTAAGTAGGAATGAAGTGATACATAAACCATGCATTAACCACTGGAATAAATTCCAGTCTGCCTACAGTAATTATTTCCACTGTTAAAGCCTTAGGACGCTTAAGGATTGTTTATTCTTTAAAACTGTGAATCACATGGGCAGTGTAAGAATATGAATAGGCACTAACCCCTCTAACTGTGAATTTATCAAAAAGTTGCCTGAAGTAATACGTAACAAATCCAGATAACGGGATGGTGCTTTGCACAATACATACAAGCTAATTGATTTCCATCCCATGTTTGGGATGGATGCCAAATTTCACACTGAGCTTAATTTTTGTTGTTTCTGTTATTCTTTTAAGTGACAGTAGTCTCTTTGGACCTTGTCTACAATTAAACTGCTGAGTGATGACCCTTAATTTTCAGCAGTGTGAGCCTGTAATTAAAGGTAAATGGTTTTAGGCATGAAGCACAGAATGCTCTCAAAACACTGAATTGTGAGAAACTGTTGTCCACATTCTGCATTTCTGCTTTTCTATTCTCAACTTTGAGAAATCTAAATAAATTTAAATGAAATGGTGTGAGTAAGGGTGGTGCAGCAAAGGCTAACTTGAGTTTCCTTGCTTCCCCTGTTTTCATACATCTGGATCACAACCAGGAAACTACATGTCTGCTCTCCTCCACAGTGCCAGGGCCATAGTCCTACTATGTGGGAAGTTGTTACTATACTAATGGGTTATTAAAAAATATCTAAGAGTGAGTACAGAATTAATAACAAAGCCATTTACAGCAACAAAGCATGAAAAGAGAAATACTGTGGAAGAAAGATTTACACCACATAACCGTAGGTATCTAATGCAGGGACCTAGAAGAACACACACTGAAGGTTTGTACCCTTTTTTTCTATTGGATAAACCTGGAACTGGGTAAATGCTGGGCCTTCCAAGGTGATTTCTTCAATGATCAATACAATAGATCTGTCTGGAGAGTTGGTTACCATATATTTTATTTAACTAAGTCTAGAGGAGGTTCTGATGAGCTTGATATATAAAATATGCAATTTTTTTTTAAATGCTTTGGTAAGTTTCAAGAGGGACATTTTGTCCATGCCCACTGCTTTTATCCTATCGTTCAAAGATCCTACTTGCAGAGTCTTTCTACTGCATTACCATTTAGTCTCAAGACATGATCTCTGCTTCCAATATCCACTCTGTCAGCTTTCTGTCTTCAGCAGAGTGGTGCGGGTCTCAGCTTTTCCCTGCATTCCTGTCACTGGGCAACAGTCCACCTTTTGAGCAAGTTACTTCTGGATAAGTTGGAAGAGACCTGTCATTTCTAAGGCAGCCAGATGACATAAAAGTTCAGTGGGAGCAAGAAGCCACTGTCCTGAGCACAAGTAAATGACTGATGATCAATGTATAGGTACTGCTTGCCTCAGTGTCAGTTTGCAGACCCTCAGCCACAGGTAAAATTATTTATAAACAGGGAAGGATTTGATTTTTTTCTGTGACAGTGTGTGTGTCTGTGTGTATGTAAAAAAACTAACAACCAGAAAACAGACCCTCAGAAATGTATAGCTAGGTGTAATAGTAACTTAGGTGGCTGTTTGAAGAAGACAAAATACAAGATGATTTTGTATTTATAGAATACATTCAATGGTAGACTTGTGGTACCATAGTTTACTGTCTGAAAACACGATCTAACACAAAATTAAAACTTATAAAAATTATATTTTCCTACTCTTGCATAAGACAGTGGCACTGTCTTACTGTAAGACAGTATATTTGTCTCTTTCAGTATCTTCTACAGCAGAGTGGTTTGCAGTTTGTGGCATAGAGATTTTATGGCCCCTTCTGAACTTAAGATTTGCCATCAGTTGCCTACGAGTGGCAAGAATAGGACACTGTGACCAAGCAGTCTCTTCCTGTTCTGTTCTGAGGCAGTCTAATGTAGCTTACATCTCTATTTTTTTTTTTCTCTAAGTACAGGTCTAGATTCATTTTCTTCATTCTGAAATGCATAGTTTAATGCTTCTTCACAAAATATGGTACTTTTAGCCTAATCTAAATCCCAAACTGCCTAATAAGGTGGATGATAGTTTGAACAAATGTAAAAGTAGTTTTTGCCTTCACTTTCCTGTAAAAATATGTTATGCCAGATGTTTCAGCCACTAACAAGGCAATTTAAGTATCAATTCACACTCTCAATGCCCACAGTTCAGTGTTATATCAGTCATACATGGCATCAGCTTGAACAGCTAGGCAGAAAGTGCTGAACTACAAAAGAACTGTAAAATTAGAAGATCCAAATGAATTAATCTAAATCATGCTAAGAATTGAATAGCCATTTTCAGACAACTCTACAGTTATCTTGCAGACAGGACTATGACTTCTTTGTCAGACTATTTTTAAAATCAAATTCACATAGAATGTTTTCAGTTTCTAGTTACTTGGGGCTTTGCTTTTATTTCACCTTCTTTCAACCCTTCTTCCTTTTGAATACCTAGAATCTCAACCCTCTTTTTCTTCTTTGCAATTTATACCTACATACTTTATCTCCCTAAACCAGCCAATATCCCACTGGTGGTACATCCTACTCCAGAAAACATACTGAAGCTCAATAGCACTGCTTAGTGCTATTCCATTTGTTCTATCAATATAGTTTTTATTCTTTTTCTTCTATGCTCCACACAGTATGTGAAAGGATCAAGAAAATGACACATAAGTAAGTAAAGTAAATGAAAGAGTAAATAAAAGAGCAGCAATAAAAGCATTCCTTGATGGACTCAGTTCAGTAAAGCTAGGTTTTAGTCAATTATGTGTCTTTTTGTTGATGACAACAACAAAAGCATTACCTTTGATGGCATAGAATTTTAATGTATAGCTGCAATGAGCAAGTGTTTTAGATGTTATGAAGAATCAGGATTTGTACTGATCAAAAGAGCTTTTTACACTTAGATTATTATTCTAGTTTGGTGGTAATAAAGACAGGAGGCAAATGGCAGATTATGTAAATTCTAATTGTTCTTGGTATTAATTTTATAAATTTAAAAACTTTTGATCTGCTGTACACCTTGGGATAAAAAAAAACCTTGCTTTTGTGAAAATTTCCTTTAGAATTAGAGAAAATTAAATTTTGAAAAATGCATGTGCATTCTAATAAGTATTTCAGACATATAAGTTTATTGGTTTGTTTTGGGGGTTGGTTTTTTTCTTTTTTTCTTTTTTTTTTCCCCCTTTTTCTCCCAGGGACAGCTATGCTTGGTTAACCTGGCTGAGGCAGTGGATATATTGTTAGATTTCTACAGTGGATATTGTTCTTTGGTCAAATGTGGCATTTGAATAGCCAGTTTAGTGAAGTTAAGATTAAAATTCTGTTATGAAAGAAATTTTGAAATTCAAGCTTTCAGAAAAGAACAAGGTGTGAAACAGAAGCCAGCCTATAATGAATATATAGAATGTTTATATACATGTGTTTGGCATATTATGCATTTTTAAAGGATTGTCATAATCATATTAGCAGAAATTTTAATGCATCAATTTATGACGTTAGCATTTTGTTTCTTTCTGTAAAAGCACGCATACTGTTCTTTCCATCATAATGTTTGAGTAGGTCATTACAGTGGAAGTACACATTACATTGAGATGAATGAGATGCATCTAACAGATATTTCTGTCATCTTTAAATCCAAAACATATTTTAGAATAATTGAGATAAAATAGATAAAATAGATGTCATAATTTAAATATCCTGCTGCTTCACAGAAAGGTCATGACATATTGTGAATCATGCCTATTGTATTGCCAGTCATCCAGTTACACTGCAAACACTGAGAATCTAGATTAGACCCAATAAATGATTAATAATAATAGCATAGGAAAATATGTATTACAAAAATAGAAATGCTGTACTTAATATGTTGTAGGAGCTTTACCATGAAAATCAAGAGAGATAGTACACTTTCCTTTCCAGACATTCTCCTGATTATATATTTTTATTTGAATGCTAGCTGAGTGAGCACTTTGCTTTCAAGAAAGAATGGTTTTCTTGGCAAAGGATAGGTGTACTGCAGACTGTATTCCAGGAACACTTGTCCTTTTAAATATAAGGTCTTTCCCCTAAAGCTGTGCTGCATAGTCTTTCTCATAGCAATAGTTTTTCTACTGTTGATATATTTCTTGGGTACCTTACTCTCTATGCATCAGATGGCTATTCTATGGATAAGGATATCATGTTTTCTGCAGAAATTTTCCATTTTGAAAAATGAACAATAAGGATGGAAGCAATTTTATGTCAGATAAAGTGAAAAAAATAACATAAAATCAAAATGAAAATCCAAATACACTTTCAAAATCAATCCAAAATTGTGGCAATGGGCATATGGGTGTGCACATTACCCATGTGTGTAAATTAAATCAAACAAATTGCAAAGAATTTGAACTGGAGACAACAATAAAGAAAAAAAAAATTCATTCCATCAGTTTTATTAATATAGAAAATAATGACAATTTGCAAACCTGCCACAAACCTTTCTCACTGAATTAAATTTTCTTTTGCACTTTTTGAGCTTACTTTTTGCACTTAATAGGAAATAGAGAAAGCAGACTTTCCAAAAAGGTAGCTTCACTGACATCCATGAGCATTAATATTGGGATATTAAAGACCACATTTTCAGATGCAGAGGAGAGAGGAAGGAACAGAGAAATAGTAACATTAAAAGAAACTAATTTTAACAAGTAAGAAATTATGAGTTGTAGATGAAAAGTAGAAATACAGTTTTTCAAAGTACAGTGAATAATCTAGATATGATCCTTGTTTTTGTCAGTGACCAACATTTTTTCTGAAAAAGTCTCTTTTTGTGTATTCTAAGTTTAATATATCTTTTGTTTTGTTTTGGACATTTATTTTTTTTTTTAAGTTTCTTCCTGCCCTGAATTCGTAAAACAACAACAAGATATTTGTAGGTATGCAAAACATCACCAAGTGCTTTGAAATTCTTGTTGACTTGTGGTGCTTCTGAAACTGTAATCCTGGCCAGAACCTTGCAGAAAGCAAACATATTAGTCTACAAATTCCTAGACACAGATCTGAGTATGCACCCTAAAAAGCTATGTTTACACTGAGTAAAACCTAATTGCCTTACATTTCCCAGACACTTTTATGCTCTGGACAGAAGCCATTCAGGATTGGCCTGCCATCATTTTTGCAACTACTACCAAAGGCAAAGATTTATTTTCAGGGACGTGGAATTGTAGAAGCATTACTTGAAATTCTCACATCAACACCAAATTCAGTGTGATTTTTTTTCCTTTCTTTCTTTGCAGAAAGAAAGGCTGAAAAAGTCAGCTGAAATTAGACTCTGATTGACCTCAGTAAGGACAAAGTTTGAACTAAGTCAATTGTGAATTTTAATGTGAATGTCACCAAGTTTGAAATGGCTATACCTATTGGATCATAAAATCACAGGATAATTCCAGCTGGAAGGGAGCTCAGGAGTTTCCAGTCCAACATTCTGCTCACAACAGGACCAGCTTTGAGGTCTGGCTTGGTTGCTCAGGGCTTTGCACAAGTGGGTCTTGAAAACCTCCACAGCTGGAGACTGCACAGCCTTTCTAGGCAGCCTGTCCCACACACTTTTTGGGCTGTCCTCAGGGAGAAAACGCTCTTCCTTATAACCAGTCAGAACCTAACTTGTTCCGTTTCATGACAGTTATTTCTTGTCTTCTCATGGTGTCCCAGCGTCTAGAGTCCATCTCCGTCTCCTCAGTAGCCTCCCTGAGGGGCTGCTGTAAGGTGCCCCTGAAGAATCCCTTCCCCAGGCTGAATCAGACCTGGTCCTTCAGCCTCTCCCCACAAAGCAAGAACTACACCCCCCCCCATACCTCTCCCAATGTCTTGGTGGCTCTCTCCTGAACTTATTCCAGTATGGTGAAGTCTTTTTTGCACTGTGACCCTGAATACTACTGTATTCAGGAGCAGTTCTTGGTGCTAGGGATGTACTCCTGCTGTGTACTGATGCTATTCTGGAGATTCCCTGGGGAAGCACTAGATGTAATTCTTAACATCCTGGAAACCAAAAGAGCTGCTGTGATCATGTGCTGGTGTGAATACCACATGGACTGAAGTCTCATGCAGTTGACATACAAAGTTCTGTATAGATGTAGATTTAACCTCTGAGTACTAACATATTGCTTTAGTATTTTTCTTCCCAGATATTATTGTACAACTGAAGTACTAAGATAATGAATTCAATTAAGTTAATTAAGCATGTAAAACAGTATCTGTATGGGGGTTTTAGGTATGTTACATTCAAAATGTTTTTGTGAAGATTAAAAGACAGTTTTTGCCTGCCTTGGCTCCCCAACTATCTGTGGATAGGTCTACATTGCAATCCAGGATGTCCAGTTCCTCGTAGATACGATTGCTCAAGATAATATTAGCCCACCTAGGTCACCTTCTGGTATGGCAAGAGGTACCTCAGCTATGACCCCTACCATATCGAGCTTCAGTACACAGATATCCAAAGCTATAGGATTAAAATATGACTACATGTGCTGTGCTCTGAGGCACAGGATGGGCAGTTTTAAATCCCTGCATGAGATAAGTGTAAGAATGGTACGTGGCTTCACTAAAAAAATTTAGGTCATTTGTCAATATCCCCCAAGCACTGTTTTAACAAAGATAGATTTCTGAGAGATACCTTATTCTTTACCTTCTTCTACTATACTCTGGGGACAGGATGTTCAGGCTCATAGTCCCATTCACCACCCAGAGCAGTAGTGGCACAATCCATCACAGCAACATTGGTTCTTTAGGACTCCCTGGCTTCAAATACCAGAACTGTCTCACCCATCAATTCTGGGATTGTCTCCTTCCCCTTTCTGGCCTGCAGCTGAAAAGAAGGAGGCAAAGAGGTGTAAGAAGAGGTGCATTCCCAACTGCTACAGCAGTACATGCAAGAGAGCAGCTGCTGTTGTATGATTGTTCTCCCTCAGAGAACCTGATCCAGTGAGTCATTATAAATACTTTCAGAGGCTGTAGTAGATCAGGGGTCCCTTTTTGGCCACCTATCATTCTGCTGCTGGTGGTGGCCTAAGGCAGGTAATTAGGGACAATTTTAATAAACAGGAAATTAATTGAAACCTTTTATTAATCAGCAGGAATGCTACAGGAATTTTCTGAACTGGACAGTACATCTAGACCATCATGTTTAATAGTCACCGATAGGCCATCCACTGTTTGTTTAATGTCTTTTAAAACACATTAGTTCTTTTGTTTTCCACAACATCCACTGAAAATGAGCTCCACAATTTAATTATGTTTGTTTGATTTAGCTGCCTGTCCCCAGGTGTCTTCCTGCTCTACAGTTATTCAGAATTTCCTGCTGACATTAGCTATGCAGCTGGTGATCACAGAGAAGTAAAAGGCAGTTATAGTGATAGTTAAAACTGAGCATTGGAAGTTATTGCATTTTACCAGTGGGGGAAAAAGAAACCACAAATCCCAAGAAATATTATTTCTGCTTATCTTAGAACACTGTAGGCACAGAACATTTAAACACAGATTGTGAAAACCATTGCAGATGATGGGGACTCTCTTCAATTCAGGATGTATTGTTTAACTAACGCAATGAAGCAGCACAGCCTGGAGATCTAACTGCGGCAGATCACTGTATTTTTTATGCTAAGCTTGAAATACATTCCACAGAATCAAAAGTTCAATTTCTGATAGTGCCAGTTTAACCTAGCAATTTAACTGAGGCAGAAAAAACTGAATAGCATGCAGTTTACTATGTTATGGGTCTTTCAAATCAGACATGATGACACGATGTTATATTTTATGTGGTCATAAAAAAGATCCCATAGCTGTTCTTTGTAGCTGATGGAGTATACTCTGCTCTCCTTGGAAAAATTTTCTCTCCTTTTAGCATTATGCAACATGGTTCACACAGCTCAGCTGCTGCTCTCTAATTCCAAAAGGGGATGTACTTCTTCAGTTCCATATGTTTGCAGTACATGAAAGATTTGCAGATCTTTGTGACATAAAAATATTTTAAATATAGGGTAATATATTTATAATAGATGTGTGAAAAAGTAAATGATTTCAAAACACCACCAGTAATTTGGGTTAGTGAACCATACTGTAATTTTGTCAAATGAGTAGTTATCTCAAAACCACAGTCTGAACTGACATTCCATAATAGGATGACTGAATCTGGTAAGTTAAATGATAAGGTTTAATACCTGGGCATATCTACAGCTCCCTGATCTTGGATGCCATCTCCAGCAGAACTTTAAGGAGACGGAGGTCTATACTCTCCTTTCCAGAGCATCACTTGTAATGGAATATAACAAGAGTGCTTAATTGCTACCTTGTGTTATGGTAGCATTGTTTTGTACTGTTTCTTGGCCTCCACCATGTTCTTTAGAATGTGATGAGCAACTAACCCCAAAGCAGGACATAGAAATGTTGTCAACTCAGCTATGAGTTTTAGTCTTACATGAAAAGAATACTTTCATGTCCCACAGCTTTAAGTCCTGTAGCTTCAAGTCACTGTGTTTTCTTGACACAAACTCAGACTTTTGACCAGAGAAATATTCCCAAAGAAGCTATTTGTAAAAAAATAGCGCTTCATTAAAGAGTTTTCAATTCTGACTAGATGGTTTTTCCTTATGAAAAGATGATAAAGCAAATATATTTCACCAAAATCCGCTAAACAGAAAGAATTCATACTATTCATATTGTCAAATTACAGAGAGCACATATGTTGGCATGTAACATGCTAACTAAGATGGGCTTAGACAGAAATGCACTTTACAAAACAAGCACCCCCTAATTTTTCTGTATGTACTGATTTACATGTAACATTGATTTTATCCTGAGCAAAATATCCTTAGCTGTCTATAACATAAATTTCAACTCTCTAGTGAATATCTCATACCAGTAAGAAAATTTTTTGTTTTCCACATAGATACAGTGATATCCTTATATAAACAACGGCAAGATTTTACAAAGAATCCAAATGAATAATAGCCAGAAATTGACAGCTTGGGCACCCGTAAGTATTAACACCCTCTTTGCTAATTGCTGCCATCACAAATTAATGGAAGTCTTTTAAATCTCCCAACAGTGGTTATGTAACATTCTGTGGTTAAGGGAACTCTAGGCAGTACATAACAGATGCCATCATTAATATGCAACTGCATATGCTTCCAGTGCACAAGTTTTTGTGAGCTTTTTTTTTTCTTTCCATCTTATTTTTTTTCTTCACTATTTGAAAGTAATTCTTTAAAATTCTTAGTTTCTGTTTTTCCACCCAGGTGTTTTAAAATCAGCTGTTTTAACTCTTTGTCTTTTTCCATGAGGGAGCGTGTTTAGACAGTACTCCAGAGATATGTTAAGTATCTATTCTTAGTAGAACCAGAATTAGTTATAATTTAACAGACTGTGTATGATGAACAAATTATCTTTTATTACGTCTTTTTTTCCTCTCCTTTTTCTAAGAAACTTAGAAAACAAAATAAAACTTTGGGAAAACAAGTGCTCTGTTATCCCTGCTGAATTTCAGACTCTTACTTTCTCAGGGCTTACAACCTATCTTGAACTTCTGAGTTCTGTTTCTTCATAGAAATCATTTTTTTCTTATTGCAAATCTTTAAATATTTCATTTTAAATACCAGCAACTGATACACTTATATGTGACCTGACTGTGCACACAAAAAGCCACCCAAAGCAACACATCTGTCCTTACTTTCATTCCAGTGCCAACACTTCGGTGTGGCAATGGGAAGAAAGACTGATTTTAAAAGGTTAATAGAAAACTGTATATGAACAAGAGATTACTGTTACAGATTTCCTTCATTTTCCACTTCTTCCTTTCTTTATATACTTTTTGTGCTGTCCCCTCTCTTCATCTCTCCAACCCTTTTTTCCCTATAAATGAGAACATCTTCAACATTAGCTTGCGATGCTCTGCTTTCACTCCTCACCGTTAACTCTTTACTTCTACTAACCAGGACAGCAGGAGTCCAAAACAAGGCAGTTTAAAAGCACCTTCCTGACAAGGACACACACACCATCTTTCTCTCTCACAGATCACAGCTTGGTCTCTTCTGTCCCTTTGTATCTCTCAACAGTCTCCAATAGGGAATTGATGTCACTTCTCCTGGTGAAAAACAGTTGATGTACATCTGCCTTAGGGACTTGGGGCTTATGTCTGAATCACTGATGGGCGTGTGGCTGAGAATCAGTGAATTGGAGAGGACATCTCCGGGAAGATAACTTCACAGCAGCACACACAAAAGACTTCCATCTTGCACACAGTCACAAGTTCAGGGTCTCTCAGGTCACCAGAGCTGCCCTGGTCTTTTCATCTGCCCTGAACGGTGTGAGGGAAACTACATGAGTGGTAGCTTGGAAAAGAGATTAGGTAGGTTAAAGTCACAATACAGAAATATGGCAGCCACTTCTCTTTCTTACTAAGAGAATAAAATTCTTGTTGTTTGGTGATAAAAGACCTCATTCAGCCAGATCTCAGCTTGTGCTTCTGCTTGGAATTATTCCGTGCACACACCTGTGCAGGGCTTGCATTTCTCTGTAATACCTCATGTAACTCTTGTTGGCGCAATTATCCAGCCTATTGTAGTCTCTCTGCATTCCATTCTGACTCTTCTTTCCACTGTCCTGCCAGGTCAGTGTCATCCACAAACCTGGTGAGTGTGAATTCAGTGCCATGATCAACATTTACAAAGACACTCATGGAATCATAAAATCATAGAATCATTTAGGTTGGAAAAGACCTTTAAGATCATCAGGTACAAAAAGTAGCACTGACAAGTCCACCACTAAACCATGTCACTAAGTGCCTGGAAATACCTCCAGGGATGGTGACTCAACAACTTCTTTGGGCAGTTTGATCAGTGCTTGAGAACACTTTCGGTGAAAAAAATGTTTTCTAATATCCAATCTAAAACTCCCCTGGTGCAAACTGAGGCCATTTTATCTTGTCCTATTGCTTGTTACTGGGGTGAAGAGACCAACACCCACCTCTCTACAGTCTCCTTTCCAGGCATTTAGAGAGAGCAGCAGTCTCCCCTGGGCCTCCTTTTCTCCAGGCTAAACAACCCCAGTTCCTTCAGCTGCTCCTTATAAGACGTGCTCTAGACCCTTTACCAGCTTTGTTGCTCTTTTTTGGACACACTCCAGCACCTCAATGTCTTTCTTGTAGTGAGAAGCACAAAACTTAACATGGTACTCAAGGTGTGGCCTCACTTCACTGGTCCTGTTGGCCACACTATTTCTGATACAGGCCAGGATGCCACTGGCCTTCTTGGTCACCTGGGCACACTGCTGGCTCATATTCAGCCTTCTACTGACCAGCACCCTCATGTTTTTTTCCACCAGGCAGCTTTCCAGCCATTCTTCCCCAAGCCTGAAGCATTGCATGGGGTTGCTGTGACCCAAGTGCATGACCTGGTACTTGACCTTGCTGAACGTCATACCACTGGCCTCGGCCCATCAATCCAGCCTGTCCAGATCCCTCTATAGAGACTTCTTACCCTCAAGCAGATCAACACTGCCGCCCACCTTGGTGTCATCTGCAAACTTACCGAGGGTGCACTCGATCTCCTTGTCCAGATCACTGATAAAGATACTAAGCAGAACCGGCTCCAATACCAAGCTCTGGGGAACACCACTTGTAACCAGCCACCAACTGGACTTAACTCCATTCACCACCACTCTTTGGGCCCAACCACCCAGCCAGTTTTTTACCCAGAGAAGAGTACAACCATCTAAGCCATGAGCAGCCAGATTCTCCAGGAGAATGCTGTGGGAAATGGTGTCAAAGACTTTACTAAAATCAGGGAAGACAACATCCACATCCTTTCTCTCATCCACCAAGTGGGTCACTTTGTCATAGAAGGAGTTCAGGTTCATCAAGCAGGACCTGCCTTTCATGAACCCATGTTGACTGGGCCTGATCACCTGGTTGTCCTTCATGTGCCACATAGTGGCACTCTGGATAATCTGTTCCATGACCTTTTCATGTACCAAAGTCATGGTTTAGTCCTTTTTCTCCAAAGGACAGCTATGTTTGGTTAACCTAGCTGAGCCAGTGGATATATGGCTAGATTTCTACAGTTGGTATTTTTCTTTGGTCAAATGTGGAATTTTAATAGCCAAGTTAATCTACTAACTGGGTCACTCAATAGTGTATGACCCAGGAGAAAATCCTGGGGAACTCCATATCTGATTTCTGCCAGTTGGATTTTGAGCCATTCACCACCACCCTTTGAGCTTGATAGTTTAGGTCAGTTTCTACCCAAATAGTGGACCATCTGTCCATCAGAGAGCCTGACAGCTTGTCTGTGGGGATGTTATGGGAGACCATGTTAAAAGCCTTGCCAAAATCAGGGCAGATGGCATCCACATCTCTACCCTCATCCACCCAAAAAGTTGTTTCATCTGAGAAGGCAACTTGGCTGGTCAAGTATGACTTAAACTTGGTAAATCTGTATCAGCTTCTCCCAGTCACCTTCTTGTCCTTCATGTTTCTGGGAGATCCTTTTCTGAGGACTTCTCCCTTAAATATTCCAGGAACTGAAGTAAAGGTGACTGTCTGCCTTTTATTCCCAGTGTTTGTAGTTGGGCAAAGTATTCGCCCTTTTCAAATGACTTCAAGTGATGGCTTTTCAAAAAAATGATTGATAGGAATTATTTTGTCATCATGCCAGACAACACTCTCAGCACCCTTGGATACATCCTGTCAGGTGTCATGAATTTGTCTGTCTACTTTGTACAGATGGACCATAATTCAGACCTCCTCTACCATCACTGGTTCACCATTTCCCTTGTTACTGTTCCTTGGTGAAAGCGGCAATTACTGTCTGGGCCCCTGCTGTGACATTTGTGACTAACTTGCCAGCCCCATTTAACCGTAGACCTACATCTTCCTTGTATTTTTGCTTCCTACTAACATATCTACAGATGACTTTTATGTCACTCTTAACATCTCTTGCCAGTTTGAGCTGCAGCAGAGCTTCTGCTCTCCTCACTGTACTGCTGCACACTGATGTGATATTTCTATGTTTCCCTTTTGGAGTGTCTACCCTTTTCCATCTCTCAGGTGCTTCTTTTCTGCATTGGTAGTGTACTGTTTACCAAGGCTGGTTTCTGGCTGCACTAGTCTTTTCATACTGAGGGGGAAGGACTGCCTTGTACTTGGAGAAGGCTGCCTCTGAAAATCTTCCTGCACTCCTAAGCCTTATGCCCTCCAAGGCAGACTTCCAGAAGATGCCTCCTCACTATTCCCTGAGCAAGTTGAGATCTTCTCTTCTCAAGGTCTTTATTTGGTCCTTTTCTTCCTCATATTTAGGATCTTAAACTTCATAACCTTGTGATCACTGCATTACCAAAGGTTCCATTTATACTCAAGTGTCTAAACAAATCTTCCTTGCATACAGCAGTTCTAGAAGAGCACCACTCCTACCTTTTTCTTTGGAAGTCGTCCTCGGTGCATTCCAGAAATCTGCATTGCTTGTGTACTGCTGTGTTGCTTTCCAGCAAATATCAGGGTGTTTGAAGTCACTATGAGAACCAGGGCCAGCAGGCTGGAAGCTTTTTTGAAGTTTATGAAGAAGGCTTCAACTACGTCTTCTTCCTGATCCAGCGATCTGTATCAAACATCTACCACTAGGTCTCACTGGATGGTAGTTCCTCCCATTTGGACCCAAAGGCAGTCTGCAGGGCACAGCTAACCTCCATGCACTCAGACTGCTATTCTACAGAGAGCCCTCTTTTACCCATTCTGTCTTTCCAGAGTGGCTTGTACCTGTCCATCAAAGGAGTCCCATCACATCAGCTAATCAATCGATTTTCTTTAATTCCTAAAGCATTGTAAATGTGGGAAAGCATGTATTATTATATTTATTCTAGTCTGTTTCCAGGAGTGTAAGTATTGCTTACAGATTCGAGATGATCTGCCATGTGCCCCTGGACTCTACAGGGAGTGTGGGAGCAACCTCCATGGCTCTGCTTCTCACATGCTTTCAACCTGTGTCCTTTTGCTTCCTGGCTTTGGAGAGTGCTCCCCATTAAAACAAGTTTTAACCCTACCTTGCTAAGCTAGCCATCCATTTGGGAAAGATTTCTGGGCATTAACCTTTGAAATGTGTTCAAAGAGCATCTCATGGTCACGGGGTCTGAAGACCTTCCTGCAACACTAGTCACGAAGCCAGGTGCTGTTTGTATAATATACCTTGCATATTATATTATATTGTATAATATGCCTTGTTTGTATAATATAGCCTTGCCTTGCACTGGCAGGATTGACAGAAAACTACTTGAGCTCGTATCCCCTTTGCTTTAGCCCTTGGAGATCTGTAGTTCCACATGATCTTTGTGGCTCATTCTTTGCAGTATCACTGGCTTCCACATGGAGGAAGAGGAACAGTAGTAGTATTTGATCTTGAGGACTTTTGGCAATGTCTCTGTGATATCCTGTATTTTGACTCCAGACAAGCACCAAATGTTCCCTGACTGCATGTCAGGTCAGCAGGTGGGTGCCTCAGTCTCCTGCAGAAAGGAGTGACCTGCTACTGATACCACTTCTTCTCCCTGATGGGTGTGACCTGTTGAGCAGGAGCTTCTGGTACAGTTATTCCTTGCAGGGATAGTGCAGTGCTTCCTATTTGCTACCAGATTTCCCTGCCTGTTCTTCATCCTAATTTTTCCAGAAGAGGGGAGAAGAGCTTCTGTGCTGCCGTGGAGTGTGACCTTCCACAGTGCCTTGTTGTGCAAGTCACTGTCTTTCCCCTCGTTGAGCTCTTCCTTCTGTCATTCAATTTTGTCAGCACACTGAGGTTTCAGACCTTGTCCCTACAGGGTCTCTGTTGACATCCTATTGATTCCCTTCTCACCCTTTCTCCTTCGGCACAATGTGCTGTGCTCTTCCTGCAGCTTCTGCATCTGTTATCTTTGTCATACCTGTTATCTGTGTGATACATTGTGATACACATCCCACAAGTGAGGACCCCGTCCTGCTCAGCCCAGGGAGGAGCACCAGGTCCTGCACGCAGCTTTTCACCTCACTGGCTGCATCCTCCCTCAGGAGCTCTACCAGGGTTGACACCTCTGATGTACGAGGGGTCAACCTTTTGACAATCTTATGGGCTGCATTCAGAGACCTTATCCTCTGTCTTGTCCCCACCATGTAAATCCCAACCTATACCTTGCTAATATACAAGTACCATCAGCAGACAGTGGCCCAAGAAAAGCAAGTACTGGGCCCCTCCTATGCCCTGCCAAGTGAGCTTCCCCCCTGACAGCTGCATCCCCACCAGAGCTACCATTTGCTGAACTTTCTCTTGTGCATTTCCCAAGTGCCAGCTAAGCAGACTGTGGAAGCTGAGCACACCTGCCTCTGGCTCTGTGCCATGTGTCGCCTGCCCTGACACCCTTCCCCAAAGGTCCCTCTTCAAGAGAAAATGAACCCCCCAAATCACCTACTGGCTCTGGGTTATATAGCTTGTGAACACAATTACAACTCCATGCTCCCTTCCCCAATGTCATCCCCACAGCACATATAAGCTGTGCACAGGTGTATCCAGCTTTGTGCAAGGTTTCTGGAACAGTAAGTTCCTTCTTGCTGTATGTAATCCCTGCCAAAAAGCCTTTCAGTCAAGGTTCACTCATTGCACAGATGCTGTAGGCCAATCCAACTTTGCCTCAGCAGGCTTCCTTCTGGAGGTGGAGCTTGGTGAGGAGTTCCCTGTTATGTCAGGGAGCCTTCTGCCACCCACATCAGCCATGCTGAGCATGTGACTGGCTCATTTCTGCTCTTTGAGAAGGTTGTTCCTGCATTTGGCTCCTTTTGTGGACCCTTTGGGAACGGTTTCCTGTGGGATCCAACCACCAGACCCTTGAGGAAGCCAAAACCTGCCGTCTCCATGACCCGAGATGTGGCTCTGCACGTGGTCCTACTAATCTGCTTGCATCTTGGTCTCTGAGCCCTGGCTGGGGGCTTCCAGCCACAGCTGATGAAGTGTTTGGCTTAGTGGTGTGCTCAAGGAACCTCACAAGGCTGCTGCCCCACTTTGGTTGCTGACCAAACAGGTTGCCATGCTAGCAGAGACCTCACAATCAACACACCTGCTATGTCACCTTTCCCCAATAGGGGAGTAAATTGTGCTTGTTGCTGTAGAAAATCTCCTGAAGTAGGTGGTCTGCAAAGCACAGGACTTTGTTTTCTCCACATGCTTCACAGTTTGGATTCCAAAGAGAAAAAGCACAGATGGGCCATAATAGGTGTGGAAGAAGCTGTGATTTAGGTAGATTAAGTTGCAGTAGGAAGGATGGATATTGTCTTAGTACATCAGAAGAGGTGCTCCTCACGCCTTCCTGAAGAATAGTTTTGCTAGGATGTGGAAGAAGCAGAGAAATGGGTTGGGGCTGCTGCAGGAGGGACTGCTGCCTGCTAGAGTGTCTCCTTTCCTGAAGGCTGTCTCCAAATATTTGGAGAAACAATGCATTCCCCACAATGGTATAGGTCCCCAGCCATCCTCCATTTAATTTCCCTGTGCAGCTGAGTGGCAAGCATCTGCCCTCCAGCCTCTGCTGGTTAGAGAAAATGGTGGGTTTGAGGGGAAGGGATGATGATTATGCAATGGAAATAATCTAAAAGCAAAAGAGTACTTTGCCAGCCTCTCTCAAACAGTTTCTTAGCTTCTCTCAGACAAAATGTTATTGTCTGTTTTGTAAACCTCCTGGAGATGACCCACAGCCTTGATGGCTGGCTGTTGTTCCAGGACAAAAGCATCACTATGGCTAATCTATCTTCTTGCCTTGCTTGCTCCTCTGTGGGTGATGTGTTGCCCCTGTGAACATCTCTCCAAACAGAGATTCTAACTTGGAGCTCAGAGCGGAGGGGGCTCATTTTTTTCCGAATTAATGCTCATTCTAGATTAACATGAAAGATTTGGCATTTTGAAATAAAGTCATGCATGCGGTCAGGACAAAATGGCAGGTGTGATAGAGACAGACATGGTGTATTTGGAATATTTTTCTCTTTTTTTTTTTTTTTTTTTGAGATAATGTTATAAGCAAGTCTTAATAATCCTTCTCTTCTACTTCATCTACAATTATTTTAGACAACATTACAAAACTATCATCTATTTGCTATGGGGTCATTTAAGTTGCCTAAATAAGTAATCAGAGGTTAAGGAGTTCCAAAATTAAGATTGCCAAGGCAGGTTTAATTAATTGCTTTTCCATACTCTTTGCAACATTTTTTATTTACATGTCATTTCATTGTACCTTGCTAACACTATTATAATATGAGAAGCTGACTCCTTACAGAAACATCTTTTCTCCAAATGTTTCATAACCCTTTAATAAATCCTATAAAATTGTGTTATAACGCTTGTGGCAATGACAGTTAAGCAGATAAAGTTTACAAAACTCCAAAATAGTATTGTAATTATGCATTTCATTGAGTTCAGTACTCCTAGAACTGTAAAGCAATCCAGTTTCTAAGAAAAACGTAAATCATCAAATATGGCTCCTCTGTTAACTTTCATACCTTATATGTACTAATACAGGTGTTCATCCGTTTCATTTAGAGCACCTGTTTTAGCTTCCTAAAAAAAATGTCTCTTTTCCGAATGTTGTCAATCACTGGTTCAGAAAGCAATTCAAAATTGATAAATTAGGAATATCCTTCTTACAAATGACCATTGAGATGTTCTAAACCAAAGCGCATATACAATTAATTGTAGAAGTAACCATGAAAAGAAATAGATCTGTATGGAAATAAATTTATTATGTACGTTGTGGTGTATTTAAAATGGAAATGCTGCTTTTATCCTTTTAAACTTGCTAAGAACCCCAAGAACTCACTTTATTTTCCAAGATGGTACTTCAAACATAAGGGAAAGAGGCATAAGAGAGCTATCCCATGGATTCTTTACTTTTGTTCTCTATATTGATTTTTTCTTAGTAAGACATTATGCTGATGTAGCTTGTAAGTGAACTAAAAAATGGCATTTTCACTTAAAAAAAAAAAAAAAGAAAAGCCAACATGTTTCTTCAAAAAATACCTACTTCATGCCAGGAATCCATCAGAAAAGCATACCACCTGGAAGGATATTTCTTTCACAAACTTGCAACCAACAGTTTAATCCAATTGCAAACTTCCCAAATAATTTAATAAAGAGTTTGCATTGGGCTCATAAACTCATAGTTGCGGAATTAATTTGTAAAACTTCTAATTTGTAAAACTTTCTGTTACTGTAGATGCCATACAAAGCTCCCAAGAAGATTGTTAAATGGTTGAAGATGAGTAGAAGGATGCTACAAAGCAGGGGTTTTGCCTTTGAATATAGAATAAATAAACATTGAAGTAATGCAAATGAAAGCTTAAGAGTTTTTAATCTCTATGGTGGATTAAAAGATAATAATGACATAGAAGCAAATTTTCCTCTGAATAGACTATGACAACTTTCAGGTTAATTGCAGAGTGTTGTCCTGAGAAGTCTGAGAAAACCAAAAGCTTATAATACTGCACAATAATGGGTATTTTTCAATACATTCTGGTGCAGGCTACAGGTTGCTTCATGTTGATTCTGCTGGTTCTGCTTTCAGAGTGTAAGCTCTTTGGAACAACATATCACTCATGTATTTATTAAATGCCCTGGAAGCAAACTATTCAGCTAACCAAGACCTGCAACTTCAAACTCCCTGTTTGTGAAGTCGAATGTCATGAAATCATATCTTATGCTGCAGTCTACAAATGATACATCAAAGTAATCCTTCTCACTTCTGTGTAGCTATCTTGGTTTCCTCAAGGAGTGTGGAGATGGAAAAGATAAAAGACCAACATTCGAGCAACAAGAGGCATACAATATTTTTGATGACCATTAGTTTTCTATTTTCCCAGGTCCATCTGCCCACCTCCTTTTCCTGTGCACATGTACTACACCATGCACACTTTGAGCACACACACAGATGCCACCGGTCACCTTCTAGCCTATGGCAACAACAACTGAGAGCAGCATGAGTTTCACTTCACTTTCCAGCAGCACAGCTTTGTTTATTTTAGCTTTGAAGCAAAGGATGCCTGTGTAGCAAAAAGGTTGTATCTGCCTATACATTTAAATGTATCCATATTTTGCAGGAAGGTTGTGTTTTATGTCATTTTTTTAAGAATCTGAATTGAATATATCTGAATATCTGAATAGCTTTGGGAAGACCTAGTCATCATGTACGCAGTCACATTGAATCCTTGTCTACACAGCCTCTTAATCCCGATTGCAATATTCTTGCTGTGCCTGCCTTTTTTTATGTTGGAACAGATTGCCAATCATAAAATATATCTGTGCAGGTGACAAATTATCCATGGAAAGCAAGTTGATACCACTGTTGTGACCTAAATCTAGACATAACTTGCCTCCAGCTTGAAAAGCTTGTGCATTAATCCACTGTGCCATCTAACCACCCTCTACCTCTGGCAAGCTAATGAATGATTCAGTGATTTTCATGGCTTCAGTTCAACACTCTATTTCTGCAGCTGGAGACACAGTTTTAAAATATTGCAAGTGAAACACATTCACAAAAGCTATTGCTCATTAATGCGATTTGTTTGCTGTGTTGTCTCCACAATGGCTTTCTTCCATAATCTATTCATTTTCAATTTCCTATTGTTCTGATCCTGCAGTAATAATAAAATGTTCTATAGAAACTAAGAGGTGACTTGTCATTATTTCAGCATGGTCTTGACCTCCATGGAGGAAATATCTATGGGCTCTTCAAGCACTACCTACCTATAAATAAATCATTTCCCTTAACAAAATGCAGAGGGAAAAAATTAATTCAGATATTAAATTTAACCTGTTCCATATAACCCTGATATAATCTTTTCTGGAGATGGTACTATGGAAATACTTGGATCACTTTATTAACTATGCAACATAGAAAATAATTTAGGCATTCCATCCATCCAACCAGACATAGCATTATAAACAGAAATTTTGTTTTTACCGCAAATCAAATACATGGAATGGAGATGAACATCTGGTGCTGAAAAGAAAGGGCATTTGAAATGTAGTGTATTGGAAATAATCAGTGCTTTCCTAAAGTCAGAGTACATTTCCAGTTGATAAAGACCTGGGCGTCCTGGGTTGATCTGGGTTTCCTCCCAGCCTTATCATCCTATCCTTGGTCAGTGCTGCCTTATAAAGGAAACAAGGAATGTGAAATAAAAAGAAGTAATTATGCTAAATATTATTTAAAAGTAGCAGGCACTGCATGAGGCCACAAAGATTCTTTCATTTATTTAAAATGCAATTATGCAGATGTAAGTGCTTAAGGCCATTACCTGTTTTACTTTCATTGATTTTCAAAGGCGTGAGGGGGTCTAAATTCATTAGAAGCTTTTGGAACTCTTGCTTGCAATCTTCTGTGATGATATAGCCCAGAAAATGAGGGCAAATTTTATTACCATACAAAATGGATGTGCAGCACAACCATTGAAGATTTATTCTATCAAAAGCAAAGGAACAAACACCTCAAAATTCCACATTAATTCCCAAAATAATATGATGCTCCCCTTAGGGAGAAAATTCTACTGTTCAGTACTAAGTTATATAAAATACATCAATTTGACACTGACCACATGCCCAACTGTGTTTCTTCCATAATAGGTTTAAGGCGATTACCCTTCCCCCCCCCTTTTTTTTTTCAGATCAGTGTATAGAGACCAATATGGTCTCTGTATGGTATGGATATGGTATAGGGGAGAACTTTGTAGAGTAGGGTAGATGGTTGGACTCGATGATCCCAAGGGTCTCTTCCAACCTAGACGATTCTATGATTCTATGATTCAACGTTTATCTTAGTGTCTACCATCATAGGTTTATAAAATCACTCCCAAAGGTTTGTTTATTCAGATTCTTAATGTCAAAACGCCACCATGTCAGCTTTAGCTTTAAGGTATTACTCAGCCTGATGAAAGTTAACAACATTGTTTTCAAAATGGAGCCTTCCATGAGTATTATTCAGTTTAAATATCAAGAATAGATCAACCATTTAAACAAATGTGAAGAAACTTTGGAAACTTTTCTGAAGCATCCAAAACTATTGCGTAGCTCATTCATCAAAAGACACAGAATACCTGAGTCCCAGCTCATTCCACAATACTATTCTATTCTGAGAGATGCCAGAAGTCTGATACTCATCAGCCATGTTACAATTGCATTTTACTCTGGTCTTCTTTGCTAGGAGTACTCTTCACTTTAGACAGAGGAATGGCATCCTACAGTATTTATACAGAAATTAGAAACAAAAGGAATATAAATGTTTAATTTGTTTCTATTCTTTTCCTAGACAATTAACCTTAGAAAGGGACTCCGTTTCTTCCTGTAGAATAGCTGTATTTATATATTGTTATAATACATTGGTTGTTTCCTACAATTCTCCAATGAATAAATTGTTACAAGTGCTGTTGTCAGGCCATTCACATTTTCTCAGTATGCAGCAGGTTTTACATACACAGAATGTTTAATTAATTTTCTGATTAATGAGCTTTTTTTATTATGCGACTGCCATTTGGCAGCTGTTTTGACAAAACTGCCTTCCTCATTACAGAATTTCTACTTGTGAAAGGAAGTCAACCATAGAAAATGGGCTTATTGAATTATCCAGCTCACCAATTATATAGTATAAAATTATTCATCCTGATATAATTTGATCAGGAAAAATCATTTATCTTTAGTAACTGTGTTAAATTAGATATTATTCTGCTGGATAGGTGCAATTTTGCAAGTGTCTGTACTTAGAGAACTTTCCTTAATTTACTTGAACACTAAGTTATTGCCTATTTTCTGATTTCAGTTTGTTACCAAAAAGGTTAGTTTCTGACTAATCGCTCCACTGAGCCCAATTCATTCAAAGCTTGAAAAGCAACACTTGGCCATTTTAGAGCAAAATGCCAGATTGATACATATCATTGGCAATAAAGTTTTGAAAGATCTGTTATAAATGTATTTCAATCTGTTTATAAATCAATTAATTCAAAATCAGTCTTGCAGCTTCAACATTATTTAGTTTAGTGCTTTGCATGTACTTTGGCACTATTGCAGCAACATTGCAAACAACATTGACATTGCAATTTTAATATTTTCTTTTCTATTCTTTTCTATTCAACCTAACAAATTTAAAATAAACCTCACTTTCAATATATTTGCATCTTGTCATTACCCTACATAATGTCTCTTATTAAAAGCCAATGCCTAATGCACTTGAAAAGAAATGTTGTAATATATATATGTATCAAAAAAACCTGTAACAGGTTGTTGTGGAATACAGTGAACAGTTGGTTAAAAAGACATACTTATTATTGATTAACTTGAAAAATATTATAATTTGCCTTATGCTTCAGGACCATTTTTTCTGTGTAAAACAACCCTGAAATTCTTGCTGAACAGTACAGCTACTGTATATTTTGGGTACAGTCTTCTGACTGTAAGTCATCTCAAGGTGTCCTCGAAATATTTCACTAGGCTCTGCAAATTTTTCAAAGCATAAGTGAGTTCTTTATCGCCTCCATACAGCTGGATAAGCAATGGCATAATGACTGTATCAATGTGCACAGACATAGGTCTGACACCTCTTCCTTCGATCTAATTACAGTTTTACAGCACTTTTCTTTCCTGTCCTCCGTGACTTCACACTGCCTTTTCAATGTCACGTCAATTCTTCTCCTATCTCGTCTAAGCTCAGTCTGTGCCTTGACACCACAAGGTTTATCATATTATGAACAAGGATAAGCACTCTGCTACTTGTCAGACCTTACCAACCATTCTCAATTAACAGACATGACAGAGAGAAGAGTCACAATCATGCTGTACTACACCATGAAGTCACGTTTATCTGGAGGATAACCCTATGCCCCTTTCCCTTTGGCTTCACTCCTTTTAGTGTTTAATTTATCAAAAGTATGTCAATGGATGCTGGAAATACCTGATCTGGTGGTGCTGTGGTTCTACAGTGACTGTTGTACGCCTGGACTTCAGTTCAGCTGGTGCCAGTGTCAGATGCATCTTAGGTATCCTTGGTATATATAACTGAGTTTCTGGAGCCTACTGGTAATGAGATAATTATCACTCTTGATAGCTGTAGGTCTGTATTAGAGCACCTGTTGTAGGATCAGATTATCCTTCATATTGGGATGATCAATAGTGGTCTGTTAATTGAAAAATACTCCTGTTCTGCCTGCATGCTTTTGCATTAGCACTGGTGCTGAGGTGGCAGTCATTTGTTTCTGCATCCCGTCCAGTGGGTCACTCTCCTTTTGAAGCTACCTGGATTACAGATCTGCTGAAAAGTAGGTCAGAACATCCACCATGGTTTTTACTGTGAGTAATTGAGGTCTGAGAGACTATGCACCATCTGGTCTTTCTCCCATCATTATCCACAATGTTTTGGTTGGGGTTTTTTTGGTTTGTTTTTTTTCCACCCCCACACCCCCAAATGCAGATACATAGTATGCTCAGTTTTACCAGAGACACCTTTGGATCCTGTCAGTGTTGTCCTGAAGAGCTAACATTTTTTAAAAATTAACAAGAGTACTGCATTAATCCATGGTCTCGAATACCCTAGTAAGCAGTTCATAAAGGTTATCATCATCAGTGCTGGCCAAGTCTGGTCTCAGAACTTGAAAGTTATTTTCCAGGACAAGCAGTCACAACTCCTTTTCTGGGGATATCCACATTTATGTTGTTGTCAGCAGCTGTTTTGTTATGGTTCATGCAGCCTTGTACCCCACATTTATTTGCTGCTTGCTCATCTGCTGTACATTCAGAGAGGTTAAAGCCCCTTAGCATTGCTGGAGACTGACTCAATAGCAAGCTGCAGAATGAACAGCTGCTCATCTCAGTATCTATACAAGTAGGGTGCAGGGTCCATCTACCTAGGTAGCTGTAGGAGGTCAGGCCAGGGACATCTGAAGGATTTTGTAGGCCCTGAGAAGGGTGCTGCTTTAGTACAGGAAATCGCAAAACTTTTAGATAATTGTGGTTATGTTTTTCTTTGTGACATATGCTGCATATTTTAACAAGAGACACATTTATTTGACTAATTAAGAAAGATAACTTCTTGATAACTTCCTAGGGAAGTTGCAAATCACATCTGAAAACTCTGGTTCTTGAAGTATATCAAACTCATAGCCATCAGAGACAAATAATTTAGTGTTATTTATATCACAGAGATGCATAACTCATTTTTAGTCAGCTTCAGCTTAAAAAAGGTCTAGTTCAATGCTGCAGTTTATTACCATCATATTAAAGAAAGTTTGTAAGACAATTTTAGTGAAAAGAAATGTAGAATCTAGATTGTCAGTCTTTACCCTTGAAGCTAGGCTTCAAGGAAGCCTTTCTACTTCTAGAAAGTAGTGTTTTAAGTGTTTACATCCAGGAATGAATTTTTCCTTTTTTAGGTCACTGTAGTAAAAGCAGGCAATTTTTCTCTACAGCTCTGTTATTTCCATTGCATTCCTGCCTGAACTGTTTCATAAATTTGCTGCTTCTTAAACTATCAGTCACTGGTAAGATAATAGGTAGAGTATGGGTTGACTTTGAACAGCAGTTTTACTAGAAGATGCTTCAAATATATTTAGGTGACTACTTCATTGTTTCCTATGCTTCTCATGTAAATGTCATTATGACATTATGACAAATTATGATTTTTTTGCTTTGCCTTGAATGCAGTTTCTTTGAAATGCTTTTTCATCTTGTATTTCCTGCTTCAAAGATTTAATGTTGTTAACAACTTTATACAGGTCTGTACCTTTGTTTCTCATCAGCTTACTTGTTTCTTTAGAACAGAATAAGCTTTCTTTCTAAAGAATAAAAGCAGTATTTTTGTTTCTTGTGGTTTATCCATTTTGCTTTTAAGGATATGAGAGAAAAAACTTATAGACAGAGGTAACATTTAATGAGACAACTGGTATAGTTGGAAAAAATAAACAAAATTCCTTTCTTGTGTAAACCCAAAGCATTTGCTTTTTTCTTTTCAAGTAGGGTAATAAACTATTTGGAAATCTTATCAGATAGGTATGAAGGAGACCCTTCATTAGTATTTTGATTTTCTTGACATGTACATTGAACCAGTTGAGTAACTGAGTAACTTCCACTGCTCTGTGATTCTGTGATGATGTTATCTCCATGGGGTATGAGACCTTGAATAAAAACCTCATAGCCACAAAAATTCCTGGCAGAACTATTTATTTTGTAATTGTTTGTTGGTTCCAAATCAATATTAGGATCTTCCTTTTGTTGATTTTTGTATTTTCCATACAATACTGAAGTTTGGCAGAAATTTCATTTTGTTAGTGAAAACAGCTGTCACACAGCGCAACAGACGGAGGCTTTGTAAGAAATCGCCATTATAGAGTTCATGACAAAAGAAAGCTGTTGTGAAATGCCTTATTTTTGCCCTTTTATGACTGAATAAAATTGAATAGGTAAACTTGCTAAAATTTTGGTCCTCCAACAGGAACGTTGATGAAATTTTACATTTTTGACTGAGATGTCATTGTCATAAAACATGGATCTGCTGAAGGGAAAAAAAAAAAAGAACTCTTGAATAGTATTTTATTGTGATCTTAACCATAATAAAATTTTCTTAAGTCATATGTTTAATTGGCATATAATGTTTAACTAATCTGAAAGATATTTTCTACCGTAGGCATGTCTTACTTATTAGAACACAAAAAATTAACTGCACCTTAGTAGAGCTGACATTTTCTCCTTTTTTTCAGCTATTTTTATTTTTCTGCTCTGCATGTCTATATATATTTACTTATGTGTAGAGCCTGGATATGAAAGTAAAAGCACAACAAGAAAAACTTCAGGCAAGAGTTGGCACCTAAGGACCACATGTTGACAACGAAGGGGGGGAGCTGAGTATGTATGACTAAGAGCTTTGATTTGCAACAAGCCTGTTGTGCCATAGACATGATTTCTTGTTGCTTGGCTGCCTTGAATCAGATGACTGTGAGCTCAGTGACTGAGTCTGAGAAAGCAGATGGGTACCTTCAGCATCTCCTATTACTGATGTGTGCTTAACATCATTTTCATATGTTTTCTGCAGGGTACTTGCTCGTTTTGCCTTGCTGAGTCTTTGTTTTGATTTCAGTTAGCAGGATTTGTTGGTCTAGACCCTTAAGAATGACATGAGGCCTGGGGACCTTGAAGAGAGTGGGCTCCAAACCTGTGAGCAACCTTAGCAAGGAAGGGAACAGTGAGAAGGATAAGAAAACTTGATATAGATATACTTCTTCTGAGAAGGTATACCTAGCAGCCATACAGAGATGGGTAGCAGTCTTTGTGGGATCACAGCTTTACAGTATCAAAACATAAATCTCTGTTAATCAGAAGAAAAATGGTAGCTACAAAACTTGTTTCGCCTGTCATATACCCTAGGCTTTACCTCTCTGAATTCACTCCATTATAACTTCCATGATTCCAGCTGAGATGGTTCAGATGAGCACTGCTGGATAAGAGAGAAGCAGCAGGGCTGTTGTCACCATATAGGGCTGTTTGAAGGGCTCTTACAGGGCTCTTGTGAGCGTGGCTGCTGCTGATTCCTGGTACAACATATGGCTTTAAATAGTCCGCTTGTTTTCAGTCTTCTAGAGGAACAGTTCCAGGTCAAGCTGACAACTACATTGTGTCCACCTCCTCAACGAGTTTAAGTGGTGATTGAAACAATATCTCATCTCATTTCTATTTACCAGGTTAAAGGAAGTTTCTCTCCGGAATGGGTTCTCATCTATTTGCAGCAGGAAATAAATTTCTTTTAAAGATAAATCAAAAAAAGACTCTCAGGTCTTCCAACACAGGTCAGTGTAAAATGATTCTAAAATACTTGATTATTGCAAAGTTTTTCTGAGCACTTTTCTGACGATACAAAACTGAAAACCTCTGAAAAATAATTCACCTTCTCTAGCTAGTTTGTACAGACCTACTTAACAGAAGTGAAGCTTTAACAACCTCTCTCACCTTTTTACCCTGCCCAAATACTTCATTAGGTATTTCAAAAAGGCATATTTATGACAACCGAGAATTTAAAGTGGTCTTTTAAATGACCATTCTCACTATAGACTATTGTATATAGGTACACAAAGCAAAGAGATGAGATAACCATGCTTTTTACCAAATCAGTTAAAATTTCAAACTTCAGATGATGTTACAGCATTTAACTTAAACTGCCTCTCTCTGTGGAATACCAGCAAGCAGGGAAGGACTTGAGCATTGTGTGTTTTTTTCACAGAATCACACAGAATCACAGAATTGACCCCTGGGGAACACCACTAGTTACCGGCCTCCGACTAAACTCTGTGCACACTGTTTCTACCACTCAGCCAGTTCTCAATCCACCTCACTGTCCACTCATCTAACCCACACTTCCTAAGCTTACCTATGAGGGTATTATGGGAGACAGTGTCAAAAGCCTTGGTGAAATCAAGGTAGATATTAATAGATAATAGATATATTAATTGTGAATATGTGACCTAAACACTTTTTATGAACTTTTGTAGAGAATAATGACATTATTCAGGAGTGAAAAGATAGTGCACCTTTCCAAGTTTTTCTAGTCAGGGATAATTTCCACAAAACCTTATTGTACAGTAACTGATGAAAGAGACTACCAAAAAAAAAAAAAAAAAAAAAAAAAAAGACATTTGGAAGAGAGTTCTTGTTTATCTGTTTCCTTTTTGCATGCAAGAGTCAGAAAAAACACTTTTGGTTTTATTTCTGTAACGGAAATTGAAACTAATGGGGTTAGTTCAGACTCAGGTCCAGCACGTTCTTTTTCTAAGAGTGATAGAGAATAGCAAAGAAAGACAGAGGAAGTTAAGGTAGAAGCAAATTAAACTCAACCGACCAGGTTTCCGTGGCATAAACTAGTCCAGTCAATGTTCCTTCACATTATACTATATTAATAAAAAAGACTAGTAGACACTAAGAATTAGTGTTATTAGAAAAAAACAACACCTCTCAAGAGTAAGTAGTCATCCCTGTGAAACTTATTGCAAATGAAGGTCATCCTGTCAGATTAGATTTTAAGACACGTTTGTTGTTATGTATGTGATGATAAAGCAAGCCTCATGCTTTAAGAATTGAGAAAGATTTTCTCTCCCATGCATTGCAGCATATTACCGTTGCACTTGAGTGCATTCATTTCTAGGATGTAGAAGAGAAAATATACTGCCTAGAGAAAATGTAATGATGGACTCTGCTTTAGGCAGGTTATGGGATTTGCTGAGCCTGTTGTCTGATCAAATACAGCAACTGCTATGTTCCCAACCAACAACTGGGCTCCTGTAAGAGCAGCATCTTTAACTTTTTTTCATATGTATTTGCTCCATTAATTTCTGTTTTAGGAGATTAAAATCTTGGAAGTAAAATTAGAGGTTAAACCAGTTGCCATGTCCTCTGTGTAAATACATTGAAAATGAAAAGTGAAACACTTACAGGCAAGATGAGAACAGAACTTAAAATATTCAGGATATTCAGAATGACACAGATCCCTTCACTTCTAGAGAGGCTTTTCTAGAATTTTTTACAAAAGATACTGACTTAATTACAAGAAAATATTAAAGCATTTACAATTTATTATTTTTTATTATAAAGATGGTTGGGTACTGTTTAGAAGGTTGAAGGGTATTATCACTTTGGAAAAGATATTTTCCTCTTACAAAAATTATATTGGAGAATATTTGACTCCCAAACTAAGCTACAGAACTCTAAAAATATTTGGGTTTATAATATATGGCTTTGCTTATTATCAAAGCTACTGTCATGAAATTGTATAATCTCTCAGATCTTAACCCACAACAAGTGAAATAATGATAGCATAATTTGATCTTGATCAGGTTGTAGGAAGTGGGACCCTAGTTTCATAAATATGTATACCGGCTGGAAGAAGTGAGGAAGACCTTATTTTGTTTTCCATAGGCCAGTTTCTTTCTAGATAATGACCAGGTCTGAAATTAAAAACTTATCTTATATTGCTCTTCTCCATCTTTCTCTAACTTTGAGAAGATGAATCTACAATCTCTTTCCCAGATTTGTAGAGCCCAAGATAGCTGAGAAGTTGAAGTAATGTATTAAACTTCTACTCAGTCTGTTGATGACCATGTATTTTAATTCCCTTTGTTCATTCCCATTGTGTTGTCTTGCTAGTAATTTTTTTTCTGGCTGGAAGTGTTTAGAACTGCCGATTTCCCCTCTCTGCCCCCAGTAAATCAGTAAGTTCGCTGTAAATTCAACTTCAGGATGAAATTTCATATGAATGTGAGATTGGGTTGAGGTACTTTTTTTGTGGTAGTTTTTGATTTTGAGGGATGGGGGGTGGCTTTCTCTGTGTGTGTTTTGGTTTTGGTCATTTGCCAAAGAAATGTTTGGTTTTTTTTTCTCTTACCCATGTCAAGTTCAACAGGTAAAAGAAAATACCAATTGTTTATCATTTTCTTCTTCCCTTTCTTTGTATAAAGTTTGAACCTCTAAAAACCACTACAGAAATCATTCCATTAAGATTAAGTATATCTGTAAGATATCAATACTGTAGATTAATATTTTTAAATAAAAGTAGACAAAGCTCATCCTTACTAAAAAGGATTTTTTCCATTTCAAGGCAGTTTTCATTTTTCTTACGTCCTTGGTGACAATTCATGTTTTCTTAATGACCTCCTTTGACTTAATCATTGAGCCCTTACGGAACAAATATTTTGACACATAAGGTTTTCTGGACATAATTCAATATAAAATAAGGACTTTCTTTACTCTGTTAGCATCACTGTATCTTGCTGTTGTAAGATTCGTACTGGCTATGGTTAATAAAAACACAATTAGCATTTATATGAATGGTGTATGGTGTCCTGAAGACTTATTGGATGGATGTTTTACTTGTATTTATATGTATTTCTCCTCCAAATTGGTGGAAAAGAACACTTTTGTTAAAATTTTCTAGAAAGCTGACAGTTTCCCCTGTTTTATGGAAATGTGTTTGCTTTTCTAACAAGTGTATTGTAGGGATCTCTATGTGAAGTCTTACAGAGCAATGGGAATAGGGGTTGCCAAACCAAACTAAGAAAGTACACATGATGGAAGCAACCAATTTAATACAGAAGGGAGAAAACATGCTTTGGTCATGTCCCATTAGAGTACTAGTGTTTTCAAAGGTGCACTAATCTCTATACTTCAAACAGAGGAACTACAGTTTTCAGAGCTTTAGTCCCAACTTTTTTTGCCATAGATTTGGGGTGGTGGTAGTATATTTGGGTTTTGCACCAGTAATATCTAGTGTATTCCTGAGACCAATACTGCTGTATCGCTATAGTTTTAGATGTATTATGTTAAGTACAGGGTACTCAGTATAAGAAAAGAAATACACTGAAAACAATGGAATTTATGATTTGTACGTGAAAAAAAATTAGTATTTTGCTATAGTGTATTGTTAAATTGCACGTTCATTTGTTTATTAATTCCAGTAAGCTATCTTGCAATAGCAAATGTCTTACTTTTGCTAAAACTGATGCGATATAATGTACCCGATTGAACAGATTCATGACTTTAAATAGACAGTAAAAATGTCATGTAAGATTTGCTTATTTGTCAACCACTTATTAAATGTATTTACAATTGCAGAGTAAATTCCATGCAATACACTAAAACTGAGTGATAGTATTTCCTATTTTATAGAGACTTTGCCTTTAGTGACATTAGATTGATAAGCTACAAGAAAACTGCAGATGTCTTAAAAGTTACAATCCTATTGCAGACACATGTAGCACTACTGTCCAGAGTTATCATTTACCTTGATTATACTCACATTAAATGGTTCACCTGTTCTAAATCTTCAGTAAAAATATATAGCTTTTTTTACAGGATGCAACTGAAGGGGGAAAAATCAGTATCAGAAATCCACAATGTTAAGTTCCTTAGTATTATCATATTAAACTCATGGTGTATCTCATTCAAAAGGGGAAAAAAGAAGGAAAAAGAAAAAAGAAAAAGAATTGTTCTTTCTTTCAGATTTTACACTTTGGGTTGTAAAATAAAAGCTTCCTTGTCCAAAATTCAAATTCTATCTGATAGCTTTGCACAAACTGTAGATGCTGTCAAATAGAGAAGAAAGCAATATTTCTATATTCCCACAGGAAATATAAAAATGACTTGCTGACTAGAAGCCATTTTTATATCTAAAATTAAATACATACCAAATAGTAAGTCAGGTGTATGACATGATTGCAAGTTTCTTTTGCATATCTTTGCCCCTGTATATAGACATATATGTACATTAAATATGTGTATTTACACTACTGAAATATGCATAAGTGCCTAGTGAACAATTTATATTTTAGGATCCAAACCCAAGCCTTCGTTAATTTTTGTCTTGGTGGATGGTTATTTCTCTCAGAGCAATATGGGATCCTTCAAAATCTATCCACTGGAGAGCCAGGTTCCTGTTTGACATTACAAGTAGCATTTGGTACAATGACCTATGATGATCACATACACTTTTAGCCACAAAGTCACTGCATAGGGCAAAGCGATCAATCGTTTGTGGTACAACAAAACACAACAGTTCTCCTGGAGCACTACTTGTGCCTCAGTAGGGCACTTGGCTTAGAGCGTGTGTCCTTCTAGGGATGTGGCTTGCTAGTTGGTAGCAACATAGAATCGGGACATAAGAGCAAGCAATTCAAATTAATTCAGATTTTTTTTTTAATATAAAATTAAAGAATAACTATGTATTTGTAGTTGTATGTATCTTTCTGAGTTAGAAAACTAGAAAAAGTTCATATGATCAACTTACTTTTATGATACTACCTTGCTTGCTGTCATTACAGAGAAAAAAAATAAAGTGGTTAGCAAGAATATTTCTTTCTGGGAAGGTTATTTTAAAGCTCCTTTCCTCAGAGATATTTCTGCTTCATCTAATATACTTAAGTCTGGCTTATTAAATGCTTATTGTTAAATTTACTGATCGTTACATTAATAAAACACTTATTTTAAATAAGTGTCAGAAGCATTATGGAAAGTTTTTGGAGTGCCTTGTTTGAATAAGTCAGTATAGCATCAGCAGTTGTCTTTTTTGGGGGTAGTTTGGGTTGTGGTGTTTTGTTGGGTATTTTTTTGTTTGTATGTTTGGGTTTTTTTGGTTTTATTTTGTTTTGTTTTGTTTTGTTTTTACAGGATTTCAATTAAATAAACAAAGTACAAGGGTAGATCAAGTATATTAAATATGGTTTCTGGACTGATTTCAACAGAACACTTAACAAGTTTATTTTCTCTTTCGGTAAATAAGGATACGTAAAGCAAGAAATGAGAACAATTCTCTGGCCACCAACTCCACAAATCAATATGTACTGAGCATAAAACCTCAGGAAATAGGAAATAAAATGTTACCTTTCACAGATTAATGTGGACACTTATTAGCATGTCTACTCATTTGCAAACCAACTCATATTTTATTTTATTAGAGGAATAGATAGAACTGGAGTACATATAGAATACTACTGTGATTGATTGTTATTAAAACTTTCTTCTTACTGAAGAGTACTAAGTTTCCCCAGTTTCGACTGTATTTCATGGAAATCGATGGAATATGTCAGCTTCCTAGCAGTTTAGATTCAATGGGATTAAGCTATTCAGATACGGTAAATTGATAAACTCGTCTGAGCGTAGTATTTATTTTCTATTTAAACACAGATCTACATAACACAATTTTTTCATGTGAGCTGAAGTTTTCGCGTGAGCAGACATGTTCGTTCTTCATACAAGCAGATTGCTTAGACTGGTTGTGAACCTAAGCAGGACTGGAGATAGAGGCTAAGTGAATTATCTCCGCTGCTGAACATCCAATATAAGGACTTTGGGTAAAACGTGGCTTTGCCCAGATTGTCAGCTGCCCATGAAGTCAGCAGCTGAAGCCTAAGAAAGCTCTTAATTTACTGTAACTTCAATTCTTGCATGTCACAAGGATAACTATTAAAGCTGAAGCTCAGGCTTTGAAAAACTTTCCTAAAATATGAAATTTCTGCAAAGGCAATCTTTAATAATTTTATGGTGGTTCTGAAAAGAGTCCTTGATGGGAGTCTATAGGAGAAGGCAGGTTTGATCTCTTGTCAGTTAACATTATTCCTCGCCTAAGACAATATTTAACAAAAAGTCCCAGTCATATTACTGAATTTTAAATTTAAGACATTGTGGTAAATTCTAAAGCTCCTTCAGACTTGAAGAGAAGCAAATTTTGGCTTAGTAGTACAACAGTTTCTGTTTTGCTTAGGAAGATTTTGTAATAGTATTTTACTCTATATTTAGCCTTTCTTCCTAAGAAATACAGACAAAAATTCAGAGCCATGCTCTCCTCCACACCTACACCCACTCTCCCCATTTTACTGAAGGGAAATAAAAACATTTAGAAAAGAATTATACTTGACAGCTCAGCTATCTCTCTCCTTATCTAGAGGATGAATTTATTTATTTTTTCATGTCAGAATGTGACAAATATTTTTACTACCTCAGGATTTAAGTATTTTCCTCAATGCCCTGATGTAGTTCTGGTTGTTGTTGGGCTACTGCTTTCCACTTCTCCTAAGCAAAATACTCTGAAGGCACACTTTGTTCTTGAATACACTAGGCATCTTGGGGAGAATCACTAAGGTCTCAGTTTATAAGTCAGCAGACTTTCATTCTATTGCCTTGAAGTCGCTTTTAACTCAAGGCTGGGTAAGGTAAAATGTTTATGAAAGATAGAGATTAAAAAAAAAATTAAAGAGAATCAAGTTATGAATCTACTTCCATTAAGTTAAAATCATAAAGGTATCTTTTCTGCTATCTACTTGATGTCCTGACCCCCACCATTCAGAGATTCTGTAATTTTGAAAACCATCTACCTTAGTATGCATCTATTAGAGGAAAATCTTTTGTAGTTAAGCAGTTAGCTTTAATAGATAATTTCTTTTTGAAGTTCCCCCATTTTGAAGTATTAATTCTTTCTTTTCTTTTTTCTTTTCTTTATTTTTTTTTTATCTAGGAGATATCAGAAATGGCTACAATAATTAAAATAAAAATTATTTCCTGTTTGAAAATATCTCTTCATTAAACCACATACTGTCTTTTTGACCAGACAGTTAATACTTTTCATGAAGAAGGACACCTCTCCTTTAGTACATTTCAGTGTGAAAAAGTCCTCTGTATTGAACTTTTGCTCTACACCAGCCTGTGCAAAGATGGTGTGCTTGATTTTAAAAAGAAACTTAAAAAATCATCTGGATGAGCTAAATGTGCACAGTTCATTGTTGGCTCCTTACTGTTTTGGTTGTAAATCACCACACGGAGGTGAGAGAGGGGGCTTGGGATCACACTTTTCTTCTTGAGCTACCGGCCATAATACCATTTAAAGATCTGCTTGCAACTACAAAAAGATAGAGTAAAATTTCACTTGAGGAAAGAGTTGCTTCTGTTTCCTCTTACTTCTTGACTTCCAGAATGCTCTGGCAAATGGGAGCTCTGGTAAGTGCCATTTTCAAGCTGTACAAGACGTGTTTGTTCACTGAGAAAAGAAGTAAGACAAACATATTTTCTGTGTGTTGCCCATGAAAATCTGAGGATGAAAAAACTTGGCACAGCCTTCAGCTGCACAGAAAAGGAAGGCAAACCTGAAAGCAAAGAAATCTATGAACCTGGAGGCTTCCCAAGTTGGAGGTAGTAGGTTAAATTTCCTGAGTGTGTGATTGCCCGTTGGAGCCCCCTATTAAGAAAAGGTAAGGTGAGTGCTCTGAAACAGTACTGTGTGCTGCACAACAGCACTCAGCCATGTTTAATATTAGTTGAATGAATGGGCTGAATTTGCTAAAATAAAGAAGCTGTTTTACCTTGTGTCATTTTGAGAGGGTATTAATTTCTCTATATACAAACAATGTAACACGTTTAAAAAAAAATGTGATGTATTTATCAAAGAAAAAAAAAAAGTCCTAGAAACTCCATGGAGTATGAATCGTGCACAAGCAGATTGTATGTACAACTGCTATTATAATTATAGCCGTCTGTAATTAAGAAACAGTGCATCCGAGCAGCAGTTTTGTGTAAGTAAATGGGAAGAAGCTGCTTCTTGAATGTGTTAAGTACGTGTGTTCTTGCACTAAGTGCTTCTGATATCATCAATTACATATGTTGATCTTAAACACGTAGATGCAATATTTGTCCTTCATCAGTCTTTGAACACTTATGCTGTCAAAGTCAGTAATTAGTCCTTTAGGAAAGTTTATTATAATAAATATGTAATAGTTTTGGCTGTATCCAGGAAAAAAAAAAAAAAAAAAAAAAGTGAATTGTCCCAAATAGGGCTTCTACTTGATTTGCTTCCACTTTATTGTCTTTCCAACAAATCATTTAGCTGTTCTTTCTTTCTTTTTTTTTTATTTTTTTAAAAATGTGAATGTACACAGATGAAAGGGATGATGCTTTTTCAGTGTTCCACTGAGAAAAAAAAAAATAATATTCCACCATTTGAATTAATACTTTTAACATCAGACTTGAGAGTAGCAGGAATCCGGGGATTTCTGTTATGGAGAAATATAACATAAGTCATTAATTGCCAAAATTTTCAGAAATTAGAATTTCAGAATATTAGAACCTGAAGGCTGATTTCTCCATGATCTCTTTGTGCCAAGCATGCTCAAACCCAAAGAGAAATCATTTTTGATAGGATTTGTCAACTTCTGAGGCTGTTTTGGTTGGAACTGAAGGTAAAGTCCTCTTCTCCCTCATGCTGTTAATTTCTTCTGATATGAAGTCAGCAAAAGCAGAGAGGAGGAATTAATCCAGTATTTCAGAATAATAGGCTTCAGGTAGATAGAATATGGGGGAGAGAAATAGTTAAAAGAGCACTGTGAGAGGCAGGGACAAAGAAATAGTCTGATTTGTCCAGAAATAATGCACTAGTTCAGAAAGACTGAGAACAGTCATTCCCTGGGGTTTTAGTCCTTGGTGTCTCATAAGTTGCCATGAAGATTTTAACTAACAGCAATCTACAGCTGAGATAGTACATGAACTCAGAACTATACTTAAACAGTGATTCAGAAAAGTTGCAGTTAGGGACTGTTGTGCTAATTAATCTCCTTCCCAGAATCTGGAAGAGAAGCAGCATTTTGTGGGTTTTGAAACTTTCTCACTTTCAGCAAGAAACTCACCCCCAAATTGCGTATGCAATTCTCCTAGCGTTTATTTCTGCTTTTGGGAAGGGAAACAAAAAGCATGGCTTCATTCCTAGGAAGAAATGGGGAGAGATGAGCAATCTTCCAGAAGACACTATGCAGCACAATAATTTTTTAGAGACAGCTCTAGTGGGTAGAGTTTATGGTGTGACAACCAGTCTGTACAGTACAATCAGGAAAATGTTCTGCCAGAGGGAGAATGGAAAATGGAAGAAATGTAACCAAGATTTTAAGATTTTATCATGTTAGCCATCCTGCATGAAGAAAGCAGAGTTTCTTTCCTATTTCTTTCACATCTTCTTGCTTGAGTTGTATGACCTGCTATGCCGTTTTTAACGAGAGGTCATAGAACATTTGAGAGAAAGACGGATTTGGTGCATAAGCCAGTTTACCATATTCATATGACAGTAGGATAGTTTTATCATTAGTAAACCCTCTGAAATAATCTGTCCTTAATTATATAATTAAAGCAGAATTTGATTCTCTTCAAATTAATCCATAATGAGATGTTATTACACGGACAGCATATTCTTTGTCAAAATGTGTATCTTTTTCTTATGTTCACCAGCTTTGACATATTGCTAAGATTTCAACAAACTGAAGTCACCGAGAGAAGCAAATGAAGAAAAATTCAGAGCTGTTACAGTAATGGTCTCAGATTATTCCTTTCATGTTGGTTATGATTTTCTCAACATCTCTATGCATATGTGGACTCTCATACAATTACATAAGAATTCTCTTTTGTTAAACTTTATTTAAAAAAAAGGGGAAGAACTGAAGTTTCTTGTATTTAGAGAGGCAATGTTCTGTGAGGGAAAATATAGGTGCTCTACTTCAGTGTTTTTGTTCCTTTTGCTTTTTTATCTCCCCTCCCCTCCCCTCCCCCCCTCCCCTCCCCCCGCCACGTGAAGTCTCTATTACAAGAAAAAGAAAGGTGTTGCTTTATTCCTGTATTTGTTTTGTAAATATTAACTCTGCATCCCTCAGAACTCTGAATCACCTGAAAGAATATTTATTAGGCAAAAAGGGTGCTAATAAAAATATTCAGAAAAAGTTAGAGAGTGTGAAGGAGACATTTAATTTCCTAGAGAGGGAGTCTGGATTTATCTTGTCTTATCTATGCAATAGTTTTTATTTTGTTTTTTTTTGTTTGTTTTTGTTTTGGTTTTTTTCCCCTGCAGCTGGGGGAAAAAAGATCAGTGTCTGTCCCACTTTGTCTGAATACACATTACATAAAGAAAAAAGCTTGCCAGATAGTGAAAAATATATCTTTCTCAATGCATTTACTGCAAATTAAAGTTCTCCTAAAACGTGAAAGGAGACGAATATGTGCTTAGTCCAGCCTTCTAAAGTAGAAGTGAGACAGGCAGAATGAAAACCCTTCCAAATGGATTTTGTTAAGAATATGTTCTGCAAAGTGTAGATAATCTTACAGCGATGGGCTGTAAGATTATCTACACTTTGCGGAACATATTCTTAACAGCTAGAGAGTATTATATCACACAAGCTCTGGTAAGGGGGTAATTCTGAAAGTTATATCTGTTTATCCAATAACTTGACTCTCTTCAAGCCAGGTTAAAACTTCAGCATTATTGCAGCTTGAAAGCAATCTATACTTTTATGCCTGGTCTCAGGAGAGTTGTGATGCCACAGACTCCAATAATCTTGCAAAATGTTTTCATCCTGTTCCTTCCATGTCCACGCTGTAGTGGCACAGTGTCATAAGCATCTGCCATTCTTTGTTTTTGTGCTTAAAAGAGTAAAGTTTTCATAAGACCTGCAAGTATTTTTACCACAGTATCTCTGACAAGCCCTCTGACCGTGCAGCTCTTCAATGGTCCTGTTTGAAGTGTGTCATTGCTACTTCAGGTGGGCAGCAAAGGTGGTTCAGCTGCATGAGTCCTCAGCACAGCCCTGCAGAGTGCCTGCCTACTGCTCAGCAACACCTCTGACGGCTCAGAGCCATAGCTCGTCACCTATCAGCCCTCCACCCACTGATTTTAGAAACTGTATTCTTTTTTTAGCATAAGTTGGGACAACTGTATCTGAAAACATCTTGTCGCCAAGTTTAAACGAAGGTCAGCACTCTCCTTTTCTAGGTCATTAATAGATAGGGTCTTGGAAACACTGTGCTGGCTCACAAAGACAGGATGTCTGCAGGGAGACTGAGAGGAGATTCATGTAGCAACTTGCAGAGAAGACTCTGCAGGAAAGAGGTAATTCTTATATCTATTTTATAACACAGAAGCCAAGGAAGTAAATGGTCTAAGTTTACTATGTGCTGAGTTAAGGGAAAGTTCTGTTCTCTTGAGAAGTCTTGAGAGTGCACGATACAGGTTCAAATGGAGAACTTATCTGCACTTTTAGGGCATGTGTTGTTCACACATGTTCAGTTTTGTGCAAATGAACGAGCAAGGGTGAATAATTCCAACAATCAGTACTGTAAGAGCACAAGACAAAGACAAGAAGAATTTCTTGGTCTGACTTCTAATTCATTAAGTTGCATCAATGAGATGCTAATGCTGTGATTTTTAATAATATGTATTTTGCGCTCGTGAGACCCCACCTGAAATACTGTGTCCAGCTTTGGAGTCCTCAGCACAGGAAGGACATGGACCTGTTGGAACAGGTCCAGCGGAGGGCCACGAAGATCATCAGAGGGATGGAGCACCTCCCCTATGAATAGAGGCTGAGAGAGCTGGGCTTGTTCAGCCTGGAGAAGAGAAGGCTCCGGGGAGACCTCATAGCAGCCTTCCAATATCTGAAGGGAGCCTACAGGAGAGCTGGAGAGGGCCTCTTTGTCAGGAAGTGTAGTGACAGGACAAGGGGTAATGGGTTTAAATTGGAGGAGGGGAGATTTAGATTAGATGTTAGGAGGAAATTCTTTACCGTGAGGGTGGTGAGACACTGGAAGAGGTTGCCAGGGAAGTTGTGGATGCCCCATCCCTGGAAGTGTTCAAGGCCAGGCTGGATGGGGCTTTGAGCACCCTGCTCTAGTGAGATGTGTCCCTGCCCATGGCAGGGGGGTTGGAACTCGATGATCTTTAAGGTCCCTTCCAACTCTAACCATTCTATGATTCTATGATTTTTGGTTGAGTGCATTCTCTGTCAACTTAAAATTCTCATTTGGATACTATTCAGACAGGTAGAATATAAAAGAGAACAAAAAGGTTCACTTTCTTATTCTTTGTGGCTATGCTAATGCATTTGTATACAGCAGTGACATTTTCTCAGATCACTAATATAGTTTTTCCATCATATGACACGTAATTGTATTATGGCATACTCTTCTCATTTTCTGCCTTTATCATGCTCTTCCCTGAAAAACTGTGTTTCGGAATGGTCAAGAAATAGGGTTACCTGGAAGACTTAACAATTAAATAATGTAGCAAGAAGAGGGGAAGAAGTGAAGATACCAAAGAGAGAAAGTACTTACTACCAGTTGTGCCATGAATCCTAAAATTTCAGTTGTCATAGTGTCTATTCCTTTAAAGCTTCACCTGGGAGACTTGTAATGATATCAAGTGAATTTCTTTAAAGTGAAATTTTATTTACTTTTGAAAAAAATTTGTTCATTATGCAAGGATAAATTAAGCATCTGTTAATTGTTCTTCTCCCTGACTCAATTAAATGTCATAAAGACATTTCGTTTCACTAAATTAGGTATTTAAGCTAATAAATTTAAGAGTCAGATCCTGTGCCTGTTTATGCAGATCCAGTGAGAACTTGAGTCCATTCAGGTGTTTGTACCACACCTACTGCCAGAACATGGGCCCAGATCCACAGAAAAAAAATCGTGGTGTTTTTTTTTTTTTTTTTTTTTTTTTTCTGATGCTGGGGAAGGCTTAGAAACCCTGTTTCTACAGTTGCAAAATGAAATCTGCTGTTATGACCAGTTGGTTGTCTAAGGTAAGCCCTGTCTGGCAATCTATTCAGCTTTACTGAGATTGCTATCATGTGACATGAACCCCTTCCTGAAAGTTTCTAATAATTTTCTTTCATGGCAATGATAGCAAGAGTTTCAGCCATTTAACCAACAGCTCTGTGACTCTTAACGCCCACCAAGTGTGCAGGTGGCTAGATTCAAAGGTTTCCTGTCCAACATAGAGCCATAGAATCATAGAATTGTCTAGGTTGGAAGGGACCTTTCAGATCATCAAGTCCAACCATTAACCTAACACTGATAAAAAACATCACTATACCATATCTCTAAGCTCTATGTCTACCCGTCTTTTAAATACTGCCAGGGATGGTGATTCAGCCACTTCCCTGGGCAGCCTGTTCCAATGCTTCAGATTCGTATCTTCCACATATCAAAACTATAGGGAATCCTGTGTTGGAGCAGCTCTGATTTTTTCCTTGAAGAACTGCCACTTTCAGTAGATATTGAAATGTTTGTTAGACCAGGGAGAGAGTTTGTTCTCACCGAGCAGAAAGTTTTTGCTTGGTGATTAGGAGGGGAGTGATCAGTGTTCCCATTTATTTTTCTAGTGACTATTTAAAAATCTTAATTCCCTCCACTCTTTCAGATTGGGTGGAAAAGACCAGTCATATGTTCACATTTCCAGGGCTTGTTAGAAGTTAAATGAGGATTACGATATTCATGACTTCAAAATAGGAAATAAGTTGGATTCAGGCTAATGCTTTTAGTGACTATAGCACCTGGGTAGAATTTTAGCTGTCAAAAAATAAATCTGTCCATGTCCCCAGTGTTTCCAATTGTATCTAGGTGGCTTTTCAATAAATGCCTTTAGTGAATAATATCAATTTTCTTTTTGGTGATACTTACCTGTCTGATGTCTGGGCTGGGTCTTGGTTTAAGCTGACCAGTAGTTACTTCCAGCAGTACTTTAACTAGTTTCACTATTTTTATCATTAATTCTTGTATGGCTTGGTTTTATTTGTCTGGAACTGCAGAAGCTAGCATTCCATTTGCATTGGATAGTAACCAGTAAAATCTTCAGTCGAAACCTCGTCTAAAATAGGAGAGGTGAATTTTACCTTTGATTTTTTAGAAGGAACCATCATGCTTGTGTCCTAACATTCCTTAGGGAAACTCCAAACAAAATCTTTAAACTAAGTTTAATCCTGAATTTAATTTTTGTTCAGGAGGCACTAATTTGATTTGTAGCTTTTCTGTAACGGTAAAATGCATCTTAGATTGTTAAAGGTAGAGTATTGTAGCAATATAAGTTGGTTTTTTTTTCCCCTAATCATAAAACAAAACAAAATTAAATTAAAACAAACCAAAGCATCCCTCATCCCCCTCCTGCCCCCCCAATTCTACAAATAGTAGTAATAAGTACATCGGTAATGGGTGTCAGTTATGCCACCAGTTATGCCAATCACTGAATGGAAATCTAGACAAGGAATATGGGTATGTCCCTAAACCTCCCTTTAAAACCTGAAGCATCCTTTCAATATCTATTCTAAATTACAATTTTCGATATTCCTTTAAATTGGTATGTCAGAAAGACTTCCTCAGTTATTATTATACACGTTTAAGGATAAAGGGAAGCAACTCCAAACTAAAATACTCAATGGCATATTCAGCTAGTTTTCATTACAACTTGATTTATTTTGTGATTAAAAAATCCAAAGCTGCCCGTGAGAAACAAAGTGTTTTGATTTCTGCTTTTAGTATTCTAAATGAGTAATTCCTTGCCCAAAATATTTAGTCATTCTGATGTTGAGATTCTTCAGATTTAGTCATTCTTTAGTCTGCCATTTTCCATGATCTTCCATACATCTCTCCTTTTCTTTCCTTTCTTCTCTTCATTATTCCTGGGGCAAGGATAGTGGGAAGTGATGGCTGACTACTTGATCTGATGAGTAGACCTCATTTTGATAAATCTAAGTAGTTCATAGTTTTAGAGAACAGGATATTTGCATTTTCTTCCATCCAGAGAAGTATCTTGCATGGTATGTTTTAGTTCCCAAGGGAATAAGGTGTTCCTGGTATCTAGGTATCTCTACAATAGACCTTTCATTTTGGAAAAATCTAGAAACTCCTGTCAGCACTCACTTTATGGTCTAGTACTTCAATATGTATTCTATCTGTGCTCATGCATCATTCTCAGCGGCTCCAGTGGGAATGTCATTTCAGCGCAAGAGCTGAAGGACAAAGCACTATGAGCTCAGTCTAATACTCACTGAAGTTGGTCAGAAGCATCATACTGACCTTGTAGTGCAGCATTAGGCAAAATCAACTGTCCCCCACTGCAGTGTTTGTATTTCATAAAACAAGGCCTTCTATAAACAAATAAATAAAGCACTGGTAATACCTACTCTGATCTTGCACATTTATAATAGGCTTCATTTAAAAATTAATTTTTTATGATCGACCCAGTGCTGCTTGACCAGTATATTTATGTAGTATAATTGCACTTACTGTAATTTGAAAAGCACAATTCTTATTGCTCAGTGTTTCTCTTGTGGCTGCAGTTCTGGTCCATGTTTTCTATAATCGAAGCATCTGAAAGCCCACTACAGTTCTGTGACATTCTTACTTCAGTTGGCTGGCTTTAAAATCCATTGCCACTGCAAGGTTATTTACTAGTTTTCAAACATTTAAGAGTTACTAGAACTGGTACGGATGATAAATTTATTTTTCTTCCTTTTGATGTGTGTTAAATAATGAATATTGATGGTTATATACCCGTGTAAGGCTTGCAAGCATTCACTCTTCTTGTTTTAATAGCTGTTGTTGCACACATGAAAATGTAATTCCTGCATATGCACAGAATGAGTCTGCAAAGGCAAAGTGTCTTCTCATCTTTGTTGGAAAAAGAACCATGCTGGCAGGAAAGTTTGTGTCAGTTCTTCTTCCATTTTGTCCATTTTTGCTGCACAAGACTCATCTCTCAGGTAACACTGGGGGACTAATCTGTATACTGGCATTAAAGGTATGGGTGTTTGGTCACATGATACAACTGCATATGCAGTCGATTGCAGATATTGCACAATATAGGCAAACTTAAATGAGCTTAGATTCATGGCAGGAGAGGGATATGTCTCCACTAACAGCATACCACTGGAGTACAGCAGCACTGTCTCCTGCTACTGACAAGGCCACCAGCAGGAGAGGAAATTTAGCCCATCAGCAGTAGATGGCACAAACTGTTTTGGAGCAAGAGAAGAACGGATGCAACTATGCTTCTTTGTGTCATATAGGAGCAACAGAACAGGAGTGTAAAATGAAGATATTATCTGTTTTAATTTTCATGATATGCACACAATTTAACAGATCTGTAAGCTATGGCTTGCAGCTGTGAATGAGGGGTCCCTGAGCTGAAAACTGCTTTTGGAAGCATTTTTTCTCCACGAGGAGCTCTAGCTGCTGTTTTCTAAAGGCCAAATATACTGTTGGAGTTAGTCGCCTGCTGCTGATCTTGTTTATTATCTCCATGTTTATTATTTGCTTTCTTATCTCTTTAAGTCTTGTGTCTTAAGGACCAAAGGCAAAGGGGAGGTCTAAGTGCACAGAACATTACTAAAGAAAAGTACAAATAAAAGGTGGCTTTGAGTTTTTTGGGGTGACAATTTGCCTCACTGAGATACAAAATTAGCTAGATCATAAGCTATATTTAACAAAATAGTTTAATTTAAGAAGGAAGGAGCATAGTCCTTTCTTATTCTTAGTATTACTGCAGTCTGCTGATTGGTCAAATTTGATTATTACTGTCCCAAGAGTGACTTGGAGAGGTATTATTGTAGATGACCCTGACTTATTTCCTGCAAAGAGAGACAGTGTCTTCTAACTCCATGGACCTTTTGTGCGAAAGAACATTCAGACCCAGTAGCACTTTAAAGAAGAGCAGCAGCAGGAAAATTTCAATGCAGAAGTTAATGCAGACTCTTTTTGAAAGACATGAGTTCTGTTGCCATGCTGGTGTGTATTTTTATCTTTGAGCTGTTATGAAGAATGTGCTCTTACACAAACAAGACAAAACCCAGGCTCCTATATTTTATACCCTTATATATAATGTATAATTGTGTATAATTACAGAACATCTTTATAATTATACTTTGGTCTGAATATATACAGATCTCCTTCTATATACCTCCTGAATGTATTTCATATTCTAGAAGCTTTCATTTTGCAACCTGTAGAATAGACAACTCATAAGCATGTAATAAAATGTAGTTTATGTGGGCAGAATAGAAATGTTTGTTCTATACGTGAATGTATAATCATACACAGAGCACCATATACCAGACATACAGCATCGTGAGTTGTGTTTAAATTTTAGATCACCACATATGATGTCGAGTTATACTGCAGCTCAGTTTATACAGAACTACCAAGTGATGGCTCATGAATGTGCACTGCGAGCTAACCTTCCCAATCTGAAACAAAGTCCACTGAAGTGGGCACCAATAACATTTAAGTGTCTTTCAATAGTAGAACCAAATGATTCTGAGATACCATGCACTCAGGGTAATTTTGGTCATGGGTTGGTTTATTTTGCAGTCATCCAATACTTATTGTACAAATTTATCAAAAAAAAAAAAATCATACACGTTGGCTCATTTCTCTTGTACAGCAAATATTATATTTTTCATTATTATTTACTTCTACAGAGGAATGCAAGGGAATAAGACAAAATATATATGACTTGCTCAAAGTTGCCATGAAATTATCTTACAAAATAGAGGTGAAAACAGCTTGTTTGTTACAGCTTAGACAACTATTGATACTAACCTCTTTTTGTTCATTGTAGCAATTAGTGGATGAAGGAAGGGTCTGTAAGATGCACATAATGAAAGCAATATTTTTTTATTACACCTCTTGGAAATGTCTTGGTGACATTTAGCAGTCTTCAGAATGAAAACAATTTATTGCCTTACCTAGAAGTTTGAGTCTTTGTTACTTGATGTTCTTCGTTTGCTCCAAAATAACATAAACAGTAAGATCAGATTTTAGGAAGTTCCAGGTGTTTTAAATGCATGGAGACCAATTTCCTACTCATCAAGAGCCCTTTTGACTAGTTTCGGGTCATTTTTACTATCCTTTCATCTGGTTTGTTTAGCTTGGAACTTGCCAGTCCAAGAAAAATAAAAAGACTGAAATTTTTCAAGTGGGAACTAAATCTTCCATAGAGGAGTAAAGCTCTCAGAAGACTATTCTGATTATCAGAAAACAAATAAATTCATTCTGTCAAAGCATTAATGCTTACAGAAATTACAATGCTTACAAAATTGCTGATTAACTACTTTGTATTTGATTTTTATTTTTTTTTTAAGACTTGAAAACAGCTTTGGCCAAATAAAAGGTGTCGTGTGTGTCTCCTCACCACCCCACCCCCCCCGCCCCACCCGTCAGCTGATGTAATAAAAGCTACTATTACCATCTTCAACCTTCTATTGCTTAAGTAACCAAGATGATTTTTCCACCTTGTAAGAACATAAACAATTATTACTGAAAAAATAAGTGTAATCATTTTACACCTGGATGTGAGTACTTAAAGGCTCAAGGTTTTATCATTATTCCAGACATCTGCATCTGTCTTGTTTCTTTTGCAAGACCACAAATTACAACTTCTAGACCACACTGCACTTTATGTTGAAAAAGGAGTCAAAGCAATGCCCTTACATTCAGAGTTGCCACATCTATTTGCACTGGGGGAAGGAAGGGCAAATATGTGTTTTTCTGTAATTAAAGCACTGGATCATCTACCCACTGCCACACTTTAATATTTTATTGTTGTTCTGTCACTGAAAGTATTACAAGAATAGATCATAATCTGGGAAATGTGTTTCAGGTAGATGGCATGTATGTTTTTCTAGCTTGCAACTGATAATTGTTCTTTCTATACTGCATGTAGATGACTACTAACCTAAAGCTTGTGAAACTACACTGAACTACCCCTTGGCAAGGTTATTGTTAGTCAAACTGATAATAGCACACACAAATTTTCTTTGATCTCTCATTTCTGAAGCAATGTGTTTTGTCAAGTAATAACATAAAGATCTGTGGGAGAGCAATGATTAAAATTTTAGTTCAAATATTATTGTATACTTTTGAATGGGTAAAATGATTTTATAAGTCTGTACATCATTAATAACCTAATTAGAATTCATGATATTGCCTCTGGTGTTTTCTTCTATTCTCGAAGTGCCTTTAAATTATGTATAGGTCTGAGTGGTCAGATACACTTTAAAACTAAATTAAGACAAACAGAATTTCCCTTTGTCCTCTGGACATATGCCTAAAATATATGGATTAGTCTTACCGTGTTTATGCTGAGCTGATTCATATTCTGCATTAAGATGGCATGATCACCAGTCAAGATCTCTAGCTATGGAACCTAGCCAGCACATGTGAGCAATGCAAAAAGCACTAACATAATTCATCTACTTGTTGTATGAAATGAATAGGGAAATGAAAGATAGAGCTATAGAGAGAAAACACATCATAGCTTACGTATGTTTTGAAACCAGTTTAACTCTGGGCAGGCATGAATAAAAGGAATTGGTAAGGCTAAAGAAGGTAAACTCTGAAGATGTTATGCAGAATTTTATGGAAATATTTGACTTTAGAGATGAACAAGAATTTTTAGAAGTCCTTGCATTATGTGAGATGTCATTTAGGTCAGTAAATGAATCTTTTCACACCACTAAAAATTATTTTCAACAACTGAATTAATTCCTCTAATTAGATCTTACCTGATGTCCATAGTTGCTATGATAACTCAGTGCTGAGAAAAAGCTTTTTTCACGTCATCCATATTCACTAGGTCTACTTACTAAAAGTAAATGAGAAGCAACTCTGTAGAAGATACCGGATTTACATTAATATACACCCAGTATCTGAAGGAAAATCAGGCTCTATCACACTGCATTATTTTGGATGACACATAGTAAATAACATAAAACTTTCATTTAAATCAGATACTAAGTATGAATCTGGAAAGTAATAAGACCTCAGGTTTAGAATCTTTTTTTATTTAAACAAATGTCTTATTTATTCAAACTGCAAAATCCATAAAGCTACATTACAGAATTTATCTGGTTCCTAGATAGCATTGTGAGGATTCTCTATGAGATATTCAGTGTGCTAAAATGGAATAAGTACACTCTTTAATGTTCAATATGACTGAAATACAAAAAAGTGTGTTAATGAAATAGTGATAAGAAAAAATTAAAATAAGCATTAAATATTGTTCCAAAAATAAACATGGAAATTCAGAATAGCAGCTAAAGTTCTGAATGAACATGCTTTAATATTAAAAATCATTAGTGAAATAAAATTAGAAATGACAGTTTTCTACCTTGCTGAAGAATAATTTATGTAACCTCAGCAGAGAGATTTTGAACTAAACAGTATCAGTTAAGTATAGAATTGCAAATAAAGTGCCAGAGCATTTTTGCAAAAGCAACAAGGTTGATAGTTTGTTGTTGTAATTAAGGGCACCTGGATAATTATTTCTATTAGAAAAATTCCCTCTTAGAAATCTTTCAATTGCCAGAGCTTGTGTTCATATGAAATATAAATCTATTTTTATACCAAATGTATACAGTTTTCTTTCTTCCATTCTTTTTTTGCCCATTTCCTTTTTAATTTTAATATTTTTTTTGTACTTGGGATTTTTTTTTCCAATAAGAAATTCTAGAGTTTAAATATTTCTCTTAAGTTTGGATGAAAGAAATGAATGTAGAAACTCTGCTGAAAAAGATCCCCTCAAGTACCCCATTCTGACATTGTGCTATTGACTGACTTCTCTGAATTATAACACTTTTTTTTGTTTTAGATGTTCTTGCCTTACACAGCTAATATTGTAGTTTGTTTCCCCTTCCCTGTAAGCAAGCCATATCCTTCCTGTCTCTTCCTTTGACTAAAGTGCAGTGATGGTGCAAGAAGAAGTAAATGTCCAGAAATGATATACTATTTAATTTTTCATGCTTTTCATTTCTTTTTTTTTTTTTTTTTTTTTTTTTTCCTACTGGATAAAGACATTATTTATCATGTTAATCATTTGGGCTATTACTTTTTCTCCTACTACCCTTTTCTTATGGGAAAAAGAAATAAATCAGTGTAATATTTGATATAAGATCTGAAAACTTTTCATTGATGACTGTGATATTCCAAAATATAAAATGCTCATCACAGATAAATAATTCCAGACTGTAAGAATTCTGCAGTACTCACTCATGTGAACAATACTGTTGATTTTTAAGCATTCTTAATAGCTAAATTTTATCAGTAAAAAAGAGTAACATTTTCTGACAGGTTAATTTTTTTCTTGACTGATATGACAGATAGTGCTGAAAAGATATTGTAGTCAGAAAATTTGAGCCTTTGTAGTATATCACAAACAGTGAAACCATTTTAGTGGTGCCAAACACTTGAAGAGAGAGGAGAAAGAAAGATACCTTTTTCATTAAGACAAAGCGATTCTTTGTTGCTCTAGTTCCGCAGTGTGGATTTTCTCATAATGGCAAGAGCCCAAATCAAATTTTTTTCATTTGATGTCTAGCTAGACTTAAGACTCTTTGTTGAGAATGCTTTTAGCACTGTTTAAACAAAGGGTCAGAACATCTACAGATAGAAGTACATTAAGACAATTACAAATAGGAAAAATATTATTATAATAATACTTTATGCTCTAAATTTTAAATCAGTCGGAGACCCACGTGATCAGAGGTATGGTGAGATTCCAACATGTCTCTTAAATATTTTATTTCAACCATTGTTTCAGTGCAAGAGTGGACCTGATGGATTTAGCTTTGCCACTCTTGTTAAAACTACTCTGCAGTAGAACTGAAAAATTAATGAAAGTAACTGTCGGGATTTAACCATCAGCTATGACCACGCATCCACTCGCTCATTTGTCCTCCTCCCCAGTGGGATGGGGAGAAGAACTGGAAAAATAAAGAAAACTCATGGGTTGAGATAAAGACAGTTTAATATGCAAATCAAAAGCCTCACATGCAAGCAAATCAAAACAAGGAATAAATTCACCACTTCCCATTGGCAGGCAGGTGTTCAGCCATCTCCAGGAAAACAGGGCTCCATCATGCGTAATGGTTACTTGGGAAGACAAATGGCATAACTCAAAACGTCTCCCCTTCCTTCTTCTTGCTCCAGCTTTATATACTGAGCATGATGTCATATAGAATGGAATATCCCTTTGGTTGCAGTCAGCTTTCCTGGCTGTGTCTCCTCACAACATTTTGTGCACTCCCAGCCTACTTGCTGGCAGGGTGGTATGAGTAGCAGAAAAGGCTCAACTGTTCAGCAACAACTGAAAACACCAGTGCACTATCAACGCTATTCTCATCCCAAATCCAGACACAACACTATACCAGCTGCCAGAAAGTCAACTCTATTCCAGCTGAAACCATGACCCTATTATAAAGCTCCATGTCCTTTGTGCAAGAGTTAAGATTCATTTTGCATCATACCTGATGCTTGACAATATTAAATTGCTTCTTTTAATCTTGTTGCTGTTTCCCAGATATCTCATGTCTGCAAAATCCCATGAAGACAATTAGAATTTTTGATATTTCATGCTTTCAGGCAAACCTGATCTATTTATTATATTCCATCTATTTCTGTTCCCAGCACAGACAAAATGGGATAGATGAGGAAACTACTTAGAAATGTGTATATATATATATATACACAGAGTCAATATTTTTGAAAAATCTTACTTACGGTGGATTCAGTGATTTCTATGCAACCTTGTTTATTCATTCAGCTTCTCAACAAGTGCTACAACCTTTTCATGTGTGTCCAATATAATTAAAAAGGCATTGAAACAGAATTATTATGAACATATTCACACAAGAATAAATGCTTGGACAAGTCAAGAAACACTGGATGGTATGAATGGTGGTGTCATTCTGAAGATCATTGCTGTGTGGCAAATGACAAAGAAAAGTCTGTGCTTTGCTTAGCTGGCTTTTTCATTTCTTAATTTATGAGCCCTTTTTTTTATTGTAATTAAAGTTGAGATTTTTTTTATTTTATTTTAATTAGCAGTTTTCTTGTGTGGTGTTGTTTTTTGTTTTTTTTTTTTTTTTAATTGTTCAGAAGGAAGTCCCAAGATTACATTCAACATCTTTCTTGTTCTGACATTCATTGCAATTCATTTAATCTGTGAACTGCTTTGTGCTCCTCTCTGTTTTCCTGATAAGCTGTGAATCATAGAGGATTTCATAAGTCACTGGGCTAGAAGTGCCAGGCTTCTTTTCAGATTTCTCATCATCTTTTGTGGCAGAAGCCTGGGACTACAGTGGCATCCTTGCACCTATAGCTGCCTTAGATAAAATGATGCATGTCATACCATATCGATATAGAACCAAATCATCTTTTTGCCTAAGGAGTCTGTGACACATTGCCAATGAAAATTAAAAAATTGTGAAGTGGAAAGCAAGCTTCAACCTATGAATGGTTGAATGTGTTTTTTATGACCTTCTAAGTTGTTACACAATATCACTTAGCCAACAGTTTTTTAAAAAAAAATCAGGATGCTGTTATTGTCAAAAAATAATTTATTAACCTTATTTAAGATTAACTTACATTAATAAATTTAATTTGTTAGTCATTGGTGAGACCAATTCTGTGAATGAGCATTCTGTAAAATAACACTATACAATGAATATGAAAAACAGACTTATTGACAAACTGGGTTAACATGTTTATGGCAAGACAGGTTTTGTAGCTAGAGATAGCACAGGCACCACATTCATCCACCTTTGACAGCCAAGGAAAGGTATTCAGACACTCATTTGCTGATTGATTTGTTGTTTGGAGTAGTATTCAAGCTAACACCCCTGATTCACTAGAAAAATGTCTTCTCTGCTCTCCTTGCTATCAAGGAGAAGTTCGCTTGGGTTTTTTCTTATCTGGAAGTATAAGAGTGGACTGAGGCAAGGAGAAAATATGCTAGGCTGCTGCAAAAAACATTCAGTGTAATATTCAAACAGACAAATACAAAGCATGTATGTATCACATCCCTTGAGCTGCTGTGAGACTGTTAAGCAGGTGCTTTGTAAATATTAATTATTTTAATTCCACAGATCTTTAAAAATTCATCAGAGACAATAAACAAGTTGGATTAATATTTCCGACCATACATGCAGAAGTGTAGGATTTTCTCTGAGCATTATGAGGAAATATTAAAATACAAGAAATTTGAGGAAGTAGCTGTGAATTTATGATGATTGTTAATATGGAAAAAAAAATCAGAAAAAAAAAAAATAATACAAAAGTGATAATATGAGACAGGAAGGATTTCAGCCACTGGTGTTACAGGTAATTTTTTCACTGGGTCCAGAATTTTGTTCTGTACGTATTTTGTAGAATAATCCAGTAAAATAACTTTTCATAAAATGACAATGTTTGGAAGATTTTTGTCACATTTTGGTTGTACCTGTGCTTCTGCGTTCTTAACTTTGATACTTTTTGCACCTTTATCTTTAAATGGAGATGTATCTTTAACACACCACCTGTAAAATACATTAAATTAAAGACTCTCATGAAGTCTTTTAGTGAATGACGGCAGTAGTAGTAGTGCAGCCTTCTGCAAGAAACCTACCATCACCAGTTTATCATTACCTTTCATTCAAGTTACATACTCTGATCGTTTTTATGCTAAAAACAGATACGACAGTCAGGGCTCAGAACTAACAATAATTTGTATCCTAAACTGTTCCTGGTAAAGAGTTTCCATTATGGGCATCAGACAGCCATCACACTATATTATATTTACTAGAAGAAGAGAAAAATGGTAGGGAAAGTTTGCATTTCTTACCCAATTATCCTAATAAAGAAAATGAGCTTGATTTATAGCAAATAAGGGGTCTTGTAAAACAGAAGAGTCCAAATAACATTTTCTTGCAGCTCTGTGGGCACAACTGAGACTGGTGTCTTATCTTGTGTTTTCTTTCTTTGTTTAAATTTCTCACTGCTAGGAAGGATTTTCATCCTGGAGCAAGGCTTGAATATAAAGCATTCTCATATAAAAAGCAATTTATGTGAGGTCATAATCTCTCCCGAAGCATAGCCTGTATTTCTGGTATGTGTTCTGTAGAGATTTGCTAGAGTGGAGTATGAACCCTAGATCAAAAGTACTGGAAGACTGATAACAAAAAGCACAGCCTCAGAGACATGCTGCTTGTTGCAGTCATCTCTCTCCTAGGAAGGACCACTACATCTACCATTATGAATCCAATATAGATTACAAACATTGAACAAGAAAGTGCAAATAAACAGTAAAGAACTCTTGTTTCCACTGCCACCAGACAGTTTTGGGTGTTTGTGCCCTGGATCTCTTAATCATTGAAGCAGAAAAGTTTTCTTGTTATTAACACACTCTACTAGGAGTACTATTCAGGACTTGGGACGTGTGGCTTTCCTAGAAATCTGTTGTAGATGTCTTTTTTTTGGGTTAAAACAATTACTTTGGGCAAGTAATTTCTCTCTTCCTCTCCTCCCAAAATCTGTCCTGGGGATTATGTTTCCCCTTTGTTTAGTACAAGACTGAGTGCTGAGGTGACAAGTGCCACATAAGATCCTGCACAGAATAAACAATTCGAGAGCACTGTTCATACATCTAATTTTGGTTTCTATGTCCTTTTCAGCATTTAGAACAAACACTTAGACTCTTGAATATGTATTTGGGGAACCCCATAGTACATGGTTCTCCCTCCAATACTCTTGATGTCCTCAAACAGAACAGAATTTCAAAAACAATAGGAGAAACACAGCCAGAAAAGGAAAATTTTTCTGTGTTTCTGTCTCAAAAGTAATTGATATTAAGTGACTTGTAAATTTTTTTCTTTGTCTTTTTAAACTGTTTACTTGTTCATGGGAAATATTTTCTTGATTTATTTTTGGTATGTAATTTTGCAAGTAGGAGAGAGAAATTACATTTGTGTGCATGATAATGAGGAATGTCTATGTAACACCAATACAGACTTGGTCTCCAAACTATTAATTTTTAATGCTTCACCATTTAAAACATATTATATGTTATCCTGTTTTCCTTTGTAACTTTTAAATAAATGCTTTTAATGCTTTAGCTAAAAAATGAAAAGAACTTCACAGAAGGACATTTACTACAGGATACAGTAAGATATGACATTTCATTTAAGTTTTTCTTTATGGAGGAAGGGGCTGAATAATGAAGAAAGTATTGCAACTCATATAGTTCCTCCCCCCTACCTCCAGTTTAATAATCCAAAGGTAAAGTGCCTAAATATTTATTCACCTATGGCTTCTACAGAGTAAATAGAGAAATGTTCTTGTACCAAAAAAGCACCTAATTTACCTTAGGCATGTGTCTTAGAATGATATAACTCTCACAGAGAGAGTCTATAGTCTTTCTATAGTCTTTCTATAGTCTCTCTAGTCTCTGTAGTCTTTCTGTTGACTATGGGAAGCCTAGGGTGTCATTTTGGACAGGACAGAGCATGATAGCTTAAAAGAATAGTGCCCTGGATGTATAATGGTGTAATTACATTTTTCCTTAAAACAAACTGTTGTGGAGAGACGTCCTGTACTCCATGTCATAATGCACTCTTTTGAGACCTTGTAGATCATGAAACTATTGTGTTCACACAAAATTTGCAGAGTAGGCTTTCCATTGTGGCAGTTAAAGAATGGTTTTTCTCAGCTGTCTCTTTCATGGAGAGCTTCACAATACTGCTAAATAAAAAAGCATGTCTTGATTCTGTAGGAAATTTATTAGGAACTATGCAAAGCTTTAAGTGGTGGAGGATGATGCATCATATATCAGGTTTTGAAAGTGTCCTTTACAGAAATAGCAGCAGTACATGTTCCTCCATACTTTAATTTAGCTAATGTGTCATTTAGAGAAAAGGTAAAATCGGAAGACTGAGAAAAACATAGGACTTTGAACAGATGTTATCTGTGAGATTTATTTCTTAGGTGTTTTTTGAAAGCTTTTTAGCAACTACAATTTTTACAATATCATTAAAAAAGCTGCTCTGTACTCTAGAGGCGCTTCACCAAAGCCTGGAAATAAAATACACTTCTGTCCTAAGAGTATAACATCCATTTGTTTCTTTAAAGACATCATTAATCTGTATTTGTATAAAATCAGTTTCTGAAAATAGCCTATGATCAATTTGTTTTAATGAAGAGTTTTACTGAACTTGGTGATGTTACTCTTTACAGTAAATTTAGCTGTAACCATTTTCACAGTCAAATCTTATTTGAAAGGAGTGTAGATAAGGAGTTGCATGATTGAATCTTTAAGCTAGAATTGCATTTGGTAACATTAAAAGGTACACATGTTTCAGATCTGCAATTTCTACGATATTCTGTCAACCGTGTACTCTGCAGTACAAATAGGCTTAAAATGGACAGGAATTAGGACCAGGGGTCCAAAAGAAGACACTCCACTGCGGTCCTGAATATGTGCAGGGAGATGACTAGGAATTAAAACTAGAGGGGGTGGGGGGAGCAAAGGCAGAGCATGAATATAGGGGAAATCAGTAAAAAAATATAAAAATTAAAAATTGCTTGACTTTCTTCATTCTTTATTATGAAGAAAATCCTAAAAGTCTCATTTTAAAATTGGTTGTCTCCATTTCTATCATTGAAGAATTGCATCAGTAGCAACTGGAAGTTTTGCCTAGAGAAAATAAGGGAACATCCATTGTGGCTTTTAGTCAAATAAATCATTTCAATTTTACACAATGTTCACTTACTCTGGAAAAAAATACAACAAAAAACTTTCTACAAAATGCTTCCTTTGATTCTGTTAGGGAAAAATAGTAGTCTTTTCATCTTTCTCTCTTCTTCAGTAAAACTTTTCTTGGTGACCTAAGTTTTTCCCTCTGGTTTTTAATATACAGTTTCAGTGCTCTTTTTTAAAATGTTCATTTCTCTTTGTCGTTATTCCTTTTCTTCTTGTTCTTCCTACAGATTTCATTTTATTACCATTTGACTGTTCACAGTGTTCCTGTTCTCCTGATCCTCTGTTATTTTCTTTGGCCATTACATGTTTCTAAAGCAGAGTTCAGCTGTACAGAGACACAGTCAGTGCCACAAATGTGTATAGAGTAGGAACTAGATGGAGCTTTAGCTTTCTCTTGATCTCTTGTGCACACAGAAATGTTCTTACTGCTTCACTAGACCCAGAAACTTTCCATGTTTTGTGTGTACATTTTACTTTTCTGAAGTCTGAAGACTTAAATTTGGTGCTTGAACAACTGTGCTGCATTTCTAGCTGAGGAGAGCCAGAAATGCAGTCCAGTGAAAAATAAGCAAGGCTTTAGCTCAGTCATGGCACTACAGAAAATATTGCCGAGTGTTCTGACTTATATACAGACAGACTTGTTTGCTGAGGTGGTGTGAGCAGGCTCTCCCTACTTGACTATCATTGAAAATACTAATTCATGGGAGTACTGTGTGGGCTCCACCACTGTTGGACACTTTTTTATCTGTTTTTAGCTTTGCCAGGCATTCCCTGACCTAACACAAAGATTTCAAATTTCATGAAACAACTTAGGCAATTTGAAATGTTTCTTCCCAATTGCTTCAAGCAGACACAAAAAGTAACATAATGGATAAACCTATGGGTAATATCAGGATCCTGTGTCTGTGTCCATCTACTATAATGCAGTTTCAGGGTCCTTAGCTCTTTTCTGCTGTAATAGAAGTTTCCTCATTAAAAGGGAAGATGTTGCAAACTCTCTTCTCCTTATTATTCAGACATCACTTGCACCCTTGTTACAGCAGAGTCTGTCTTTGTAAAAATGATTCTTGTTATTACATAGATCATCTCCAATCTAAATCTAATATCTGTTCCATTTGAGTTAAATTCATTCAAATTTCAAACACCTATTGATTCCAGTGGGGCAAAAGTTCATCTTTTCTGCAAAGGAACAGTTTATTTTGTCAATGCAGTCAAAATGAATGAATGACTTTCATTAAAGAGAATTCATCTTTCCAGTGTGTCACATACAACAAGGAGTTTTATTTTATTGTTGCAAAAATCTCATACAGTCTTGGGAAAAACAGGTGAGTAGGGGGGTTCATTGCTTGTTTTTGTCAATAACAAGGACAATAAATCTTATACAGTGATAGGAAGCTCTAAAATATTGTTATTGAACTGATTATTACTGACGTTGCTTACAAAAAAGCAAGTGTGGCAATGCTGCTATTATTATTGCAGAGGAGCAGTTTCATCACCAAAGGATATCATTGCTTTTAATGGAAAATTACCTCTAACTAAACGTAGTTAGATTGTGAAAGATTGGACTGCAGAAAATATGCAACTCTTCAAATCAATTTTATATGCTTGACTCAGGAAGGTAAAAAATCAATGGCTAATGTATGATTTGAAGATACTAATAAATAAACTTACTAACTGTTATCAGGTTAAGATACTTTAATAAACCCACACCATTCTTGCTAATTGCTTTTCCAATTAAAGCATGTTTACACTTTGCAATGAACGGGCTATGCAGTTTAGCATTGGGTACGTATACAGGAAGGATAACTGTCTGTATTCTTGGGAATGTGTAAAATCATTCATAAGATAACAGGACCACCTTTAACCACTCTTTTATACAGTAGGAATCACAGCAAATACAGACAAGCAGGTCTATAATTGCTGGAGAATAAGGAAAACAGTGTATAGGACCTTTCATATATCTGTCTTGGAGAATAGGTCAGGGAGTCAGGAAATATAGGCAGGGAATCTGAATGTAAAGATGTTTTCCATGACCTTATGGAAGTCAACTCCTCTGTGTTGTGACAATTACATCTGCACTAATTAAAGGCTCTTAGATAACATTTGCTTGTTTTGTGCTTTTATTTTTTTAATTATATGTTTGCACCTGAAGTGACTGGACTGCAGTAAGATTTCAAAAGGTTTCATTTCAGGAATTTCATTTGTATTCATGACACAAGTTGATTGACATGTTTTCCTAAGTATATACTATTTTGCAATGCAAGATACAATAACATGTATATATTTTTTATCTTGAGATAGTCTTACATTTCTAATGTGTCATCTAACTTTATACTAATGATTTAATACTTCCTGTATTGTCTGGATCCCAAAGCAGAAAAAGGTGTGGCAAAAGGGCACACCTATGTCCAATCAGCACACACTTGCGTTTGGTAAACATGCACCTGTGTCAGATAAGCAAAAGCATTAGAAGTACCACATTTGTCAGCTGTGTTAGTAATATGATTTGTGTGATCTCTATGATAAGCTAAAGTTGAGCTATAAATGGAATTTAAAATGTGCAGCGTGTATTTCACACAAATCATGGAGCATGAACGACCACCATCCCTAAATTTTATTTCAGGAAAATATTGCAAGCTACAATTGATGCACTAATTAAGGAATACAGTCAGAGAATTTGGTTGGTGAAGAGGATAAAAGAGAGAAAGAGAAGTGGAAACTGGAAAAAATTAATTCCAAAAAACAGGGAAAGAAAGCCAAGTTGCAACAGACATATTTGATGAGAAAGCTGTTTTTCAGACACAAATTCTTTTTACAAAAACAAAACATACAGAATACTGATAAAGCGAACACAAGTGAGAGACAAAAAGGAGCATTTTGAAAGACAACAGTGTAAGTTAAGTACAATAACTCAGTCAAGTCCTCAGTGCAGGCTAGATTTGAAGGAGAGAGTTGACTTGCCAAAAGAGCAGCTCCGTATTTGTGTACTGGAGTAGTGCTTTTTTAATTTCTTTTTTTTTTGTAGGAATGTTTTAGTTACACAGTCATTAATTTATTTTACCAAAGTAAATGATAAGACTGGGATGGGGACTTCTTTGAAATTTGCCTTGTTTAAACTCAATTCAAAGCAATATAACATACTTGAAAAAGTTTAGTGGGATTAGTAGATCCACATAAGTGAAGGCAAACTCAATGCGGTCTGTGGTGCATGGGAAGTTTGGCATTCTTCATTGCTGAGATTTGTTTCCTAAACTACAGAAAGAAAAGTAAAAAATATAAAAAGGAAAGGCTTGTTAGTTATTCCCTAGAATGTTCCTTCCAAAGCAGGAAAATACTCATTGGTCACGGGCATTTTCCAGTCTCCTCTGTGAAGAGGAAAGCAATATACAGACAAGATGAACACTACAAAATACTGTTAGTTCTTCCTTATGCTTCAGTTACTTAATTATGTTTCTTAATGTGGGAGGTTTTCAGACCACTTCACAAGGTGGAATATTGTAAGATATGTGAAAGCCCGTGGCTTCCATTAATCAGAAAGGTTAAAGGAATCAGCTCAGCATTATGATAGGGATGAAAAATCATTTGTCACATTCTCACAGACACACATAGACAGACACACGCACACACACAAATAAAAATACATTAAAAATTAAGGTGTTATGATGCGTGAAGTGTTGGTTCTTCTGGCTCCCCTTCTGCAGTTATCTTCGGTTTGAACTTCTGTTTTATTTATGTTAAATCACCCAACTGTAATTAATTGGAGAACTTTTAATCTCATTAATACAAATAATTTCTATAGACTGAGCCTTATTCATAAACAAAAAAGCAACTTTTACAGTGAAATTGTATTAATTTTTTTTTAAAGTGATTTCTTACAGAAACAGTAATCTCTGGGAATCAGGTTGCTGGCCAAAAACATTTTGTGTTTAGTGTCTAGTTATTCAAGAAGGCTGAGTAAGAGCTGGGACAGTCCATGACAACTGGCTTGAGAAGCACTTCAAAGACTTTGTACTTAGTAGGCCTTTCATTCTGTTGCTGGTAAAATTGTTTAGTTATTTTAAGCCAGTGTCTGAAAATTAACCTTTGTATGCACTGAAGAAACTCTTCTTCTTTCCCAAGCATTTTGCTCAGAAGTTGCTAGTCTATCAACATTCTATTGCTTCCCTGATTCTTTTTCTGTAGAGGTACCATGTTTATAAGTGGCTGGTTTTACATAAAACATTAGGAGGTACACTTTGTAGCCATGAAATTTAATTTTAACTATGTTAAATCAATTCTAAGTTTCTTTCCTGACTAAATTTACCACGTCTCAGGACTTATATATACAACAACTCATTCTGAGTAGATTTCGAGGTTTCAGTGTGAATTCTGTCATGTCTAATGAATCAGGATCTTTTTTTTCTGTTTGATTCTGGGTGACATACTACTTCCTAGCTTCAAGCTCATTCAAATTTCAAATTCAGAGTAATTGTTCAATGGTTCATATTACTGAACACCTGCAAAATGGAAAATGTTCCTTCATTTTTATGGTGAATTCTGGATGAATTCACAATTAGTTTGCAAATGGCATTAGTTTTGCACACAAGTGGAATCCTGACTTGAACCTATTGGTTTCTGTGACTGATATTGCCATTAGATTTAATCATTAGGATATGCATTTTGATTTTGGTCATATATATTGTGATTCAGTAAAGCAAGTGTTAGTTCCTTGACTAATCTACAAAAATACTTGGATACTTATTCTAACGCTTTACACATAACTGCTTAAGTTTTCCTGTTTGAAAATAACAAAATAAAACTGATAATATCTTAAATTAAGAGAAATAATATATAGCATGCTATATCGGTTACATATTTGCAATGCATCACATAAGCTGCATCCTCTGTCAGAGGAAACAAATATTGTTGTGTTGTAATTTAATGTTTTTGCTACCAGAGAGAGCAGGAAGCTTTGAAAACCATGTTTTGTTTTTGTCTCAAAGGCCAAATTTATTCTGTCAAGGCATTTAACTTCATCAAAACCTTCTGCTGAATTCTGTATTAATATGCACGGGGACTTCCACAAGAGTTATGGCCTGTCATATTTTCAACAATGCCCTGCATAATGGCTTCAATATGCCTGTCATAAGCTCATCTTGTCCTGCAATGTCTACAATTATGCAGAACTCAGCCCTTTTAAATAATTAGATAAATGTGTATTTTTGACAGGAGCTGGTTCTAACTTTCAGAAGTAATTACTATAACACATAGTCTCTAGTGACTGTCTTCTACACATGTATATCTTGCTCCCATTTTATATGTTTTTATTTTTAATTGTAATATCATATATTTGTTGTAGGTAAAATGCTATGCAAAATTATATTTTTTGTTATATTGTATATGCATTGTATACTTACGGAGAAACCCAAAAATCTTCCTGCAGGAATTTATGACACCATTCCTTTTGATTTCAACAGAAACTGAAGCACCCCTTTGTTTAGTAGGCTTCTGTAGATGTATGCTAGGAGATACGGCAAGATGCGGTGCTGCTCTGAAGCAGTGTGCTTTGGTACAAGAATAGTCTAGCTACATCAGCATCAGCTGGCATTCTGCTAACATGCTGAACTGACTTTTATAGAATAGTTTTTACTCCAGGTAGGACTCAAAATTTGTTGGGTACTAAGGAGATTCCAATGTCCAGCTGACCATATCCACAGCTACTTCAGCTGTCATCATGAAGAGCAGAGGCCAGAATTATTATGAAGTAACCATCCTTATTAGCACTGCCTATAGTGCAAAGTATGTGTTTGAATCATTCAAGTTAACACTATGGATTTAATTTTATAAGGTTGAGTCTCACTGCAAGTTCATTTGCCTTATAATCATATAGGTATAATGACTGTAATCGTATTGACATGACATGGAATATTTTATCCCTTCTATTTTGGTCTAGCACTAGAGGAAGGAAATTTATGAATACCACGGTGGAGGAAATGTCTAGCAAATGTTTCCCAAATCCTTTGGATGGGTATTGGCTATCTAAAGAGCATGGCACTGCTTGATTAAACATACATATATTATTCTCAGCATTGTAGCTGAGTTCCAGCCTTTTATGAACAAGTAGGCCCATACATTTGTATTTGTTTTGTGATGTTCATAATGAGTACCATCTAGATTGCGGAGTGGGATTTATGTCATAAAACTTCAGATGTAAACTAAAAAAGGTTAGGTTTAGACTAGATATTAAGAAGAAATTTTTTACTCTTAGGGTGCTTAGACTCTGAACAGATTTCTCAGAAAAGTTGTGGATGCCCGAACCCCTGAAGTGATCAAGGCCAGGTTGGATGGGGCTTTGAGAAACCTGGTCTAGTGGAAGGTTTCCCCTGCCCATGTTATAGGGGTTGGAACTAGGTGATCTTCAAGGTCCCTTCCACTTCTAATCATTCTATATTAGCATATGAGATAGTCATTTAGTCCCCCATTAAAATCACAAGACTTACTTGAAAGATGTGATTCATCTCATCCTGAGGTAGATATCTGAGACAGGTCAGATGATTAACTTCTCTCCACTGATTTAAAAGGAAGTCTAGGTAACTAATTCAGGCATAGATACCACTGTTGGAAACATCAAAAGTGAGGTGGTGGCACTTTAAGAGTCTTTCAGTGTGGACAACACTGAAATCTTTTGGAGGGTAAATTATGTATTATTTTTAAAACCAATAGTAGTGCCCTATCTTCTTTAAACAAACACATTCAATGACTTACCTCTGTCTCTTGTCATTTGTCTTCCATTTGGTTGTGGATTCCATAGGGCTTTATTTCTTTAACAAAAAACTACAGTACTATGAATGTTTGAACTTTTCTTATAATTCTGCCCCATCTGCCCAATCTATTATGCAGTTAAAGAAAGTTCAAGTTTTGTTTTTGTCTTTTTTTTTTAACTATTGCATTCCTTATAACGTTTTAAGTGTTTGTAGTTACAACGGATCATTGTGAAACATTTTAATTGACTTCTAATAAATATATATATTTATTCAATGCAATATGAGAGGTTAGATAGTGGACACCACAGCTAAGAACAACTAAGAAGTTATGTAGGATTTTTGCTTTTGTAGTAGGACAGGAAAGAAGATAATAAATTAAGTATGATTTGGAAGAGGAGGATTTTACCAAGAATTTTCCAGAGCTATAAAGAAGTAGAGAAACTCTGCTTTTCTATCTGAAAATCCAAGAATGGAAGCAACCTGTCTATCTAACTTTTGATGAGCTGCAGGAACTGCAGTTATTTAAGTTTTTAATATTAATTAATAACATCTCCAGACATATACTCTCCCTAGTGCCTCTGTCTCCCCTTGTCGAATAATTACTAAAGTGAACTTATATTAAAAATACAACATTGTTCACACATTAAGGAAAGGTATAAAATCGAAAAGTTTCAGGGGTGGAATATAGCTGCAGCTGGTATGCGAGGAATCCATTCCACTGTGGTTCCCTGAACAATATTGCTTGCAAAGTGACACAGAGGGTGGAGTAGAGTGGAGATTCTGCGGCCAGGCTCTGTGAAAATACAGCAGAGATGGGAACGAGATGGTCCTATGGAGCTGATAAGCTGCATATTTACTACCCTTAGCCAACAGTCTGTCAGATTGTGACAAAATGCTGTCCTTTGTGTGAACTTTGCTCATTTTAATGTCATTATAATACCAAAACACACCTCCATCCCAAAGGCTACCAGCCTCCAAGGTGCGACCACTCCTCCTTGAGTCTGCACCCTGAATTTTTCATAAACTATACCTTTAAATGTGAGGCGAGAGAATTTTACGTCAAGCATAATAAAGATATTTATGACTAGAGTCACTCAAACTCCATCTTGAAGGTAAAAAAATAGTATAAAATGGCCCAAGAAAGAGGGGATATTAGGGAAGACACCATGGTGAACAAGTCAAGGAGGACTCCATCGCAGACTGCCTTTGAATTCTGGGACAGGTCGACAGGCTGAGCCTTTCTTCCCCCTCCAGGGACACCTTTGGGTAAGACTTAAACTATACGAAGTGCTTCCTCAGGAAACTTAGAAATGTCTCTAGAGAGTCGCTTTTCTACATTTATAGACAGGCTGTGTTCTTTATAACTTTGTCACACGTTTTGTACTATTAATAATACTTTGAATGTGCTTTGCAGACAGTGTATTTATCACTGGCAATCCATAAGAACCTGTATATCTGTTGCTTGAATAAACTGCACTGTTTAAGTAGCTAGTCATTACGGTTTCTCATTGAACATGACCAAACCCTTGAGTATGGCCGTGTTAGCTCATGAGCACAACTAGACTGAAGGTGCAGCCCACTATTAGTGTATCCAGAATTGTGATAGTTTAATATATTGAATGCAACTGGACTGACAGTGGTGAACTGGCTATCACTCAGAATTTAAACCTAGCCGCACCTAGCCTCCCGCCTCGGTGAGAAGCGTTAGAACGCAAGGGAGTTTATTTTCTGCCAAACTACTTTGCTTCTTAACACAGCACCCCTTAAGCTAATAGTTCTCATGTTGTGAAAGTAAAACGGAAGACCAACAGAGGAAAATGAAGCATACATTTACCAACTAGTCATGTGACATTGGTACAAAAAATACTCAATAAAGACCAATATAGTATGGCTCCTGCTTACAATAGCAGTGGATGGTGAACCCTTGGGAGCAGAGACAATAACATTATTTATCAGTTATTGATTTTGGAGGGAAAAGTTACAACTTCTCCAAATCCATTAAGATTCACTGTCTTCAGAGGCAAGCAGTAGCAGAATACTTATGTTAGCAGCACTGGGATATTTTTCCTGCTGTACAAATCAAGCCTTCCCACTATCTCATTGAGTTCACAGACATAATTTTAAAACATCTATTATTTTGGTGTTTAAAATACTTGAACAGTTTGTTTAATATGTAGCTACCTTTCCTTATCATTATCAGGAATTATTTATCAGGCTCTTTTTTTTTTTTTTTTCTCTGACATCAAATATAATGGTATTAAAAGAAAATTAGCTTGCTGAGATCATATGCTTCCATACTGCATCAACGGGTGCACTCAGCAGACAGGCTGGTAATTTGCCTATGGTATGCATCTAAAAAAAGTATTTTTTCCTCCAGAAATGTTTGTTATAGTTTTCTGCAAATCCTCAAACTGGCAAATTCAGTGTGTTCAGAAACTGTCATGAATATGAGATGTTTAGCTAATAGTGATGATAACAACAGACAAACTCTGCAGAGGTTTGTTTAGTCTTGATGCTTGTGATGAGAAAACAGGGACATGTAAATCACAAGGGCACTAATTTCTTCAGCTTCAAACTTACAAATTAATGGCAATTTAAAACATGGAAATTTCAATTAAACAAGAATAAAGATAAATCATAGCTACCCTGGAGCCTATTCTGAAAAGACTCTTGTGGTGAAAGGAAAATGATCTGATTTTCTGTACTTCTTGAATCCTCATTTACACTCCTGTTGTGATATTGTTTTCTGATCAAGCACAGAAAGAAGATATTCTTTATGCAGTCTTTGAAAATGCACAAAGACAATACTTAATGGGTTATATAGGAAAATAGAATGCTGCATGAATATCTGTAGATGTTAGACTGGGTAAATTTTTGGGTAGTTTGAATTTTTCAGATTTCAGACTTTGAAGGGAAAACATTTTGTTAATTTGTGTGTGCAAAACACAAAACATATTTATGTAGGAACCCTTTTGGAACTTATGATATACTATCTGAGTGACTGAAAATGAGATCTGTTTCAAAACAGAACTGAAGATCTTTAAAAAAAAAACGTTAAAGTTGACTTGGGAATATGAGACTTTCAGAATCAGAATCAGAATCAGAATCGTAGTGGTTGGAAGGGACCTCAGAGATCATCGAGTCCAACCAACAGTAAAAAAAAAAAAAAAAAAAAACAAAAAAAACCACCACAAACAAAACCACCACCCACCACCTGAACACACAACAACAACAACCAAACCAAAAACCATCACCCACCCACACAGCACCCCACCACAAACCAGTAATCTTGGACACTAGAGCATGCCCTGAAGAACCATGTCTACACGTTTCTTAAATACCTCCAGGGATGGTGACTCCACCACCTCCCTGGGCAGCCCATTCCAATGCCTGATAACCCTTTCAGTAAAGAAATGTTTCCTAATATCCAACCTGAACTTCCCCTGGCGCAACTTGAAGCCATTACCCCTTGTCCTATCATCTGTGACTTGGGAGAAGAGACCGACCCCCGTCTCTCTACAGCCTCCCTTCAGGTACTTGTACAGAACAATAAGGTCTCCCCTCAGTCTCCTCTTCCCCAGACTGAACAACCCCAGCTCCCTCAGCCTCTCCTCGTAAGACTTGTGCTCCAGACCCCTCACCAGCTTCGTTGCCCTTCTCTGGACCCGCTCCAGCACCTCAATGTCCCTCCTGTGGTAGGGGGCCCAAAACTGGACACAGTACTCGAGGTGGGGTCTCACCAGTGCCGAGTACAGGGGGACGATCACCTCTCGGTCCCTACTTGCCACACTGTTCTTGATACAGGCCAGGATGCTGTTGGCCTTCTTAGCCACCTGGGCACACTGCCGGCTCATGTTCAGCCGACAGTCGACCAACACCCCCAGGTCCTTTTCTGCCAGGCAGCTCTCCAGCCACTCTGCCCCCAGCCTATAGCGCTGCCTGGGGTTGTTGTGACCGAAGTGCAGGACCTGGCACTTGGCCTTGTTAAACCTCATCCCGTTGGTCTCGGCCCATCGATCCAGCCTGTCGAGATCTCTCTGCAGAGCCTCTCTACCCTCCAGCAGATCAACACTGCCACCCAGCTTGGTGTCGTCTGCGAACTTACTGAGGGTGCACTCGATCCCCTCGTCCAGATCATTGATAAAGATGTTGAAGAGAATTGGCCCCAGTACCGAGCCCTGCGGGACACCACTCATGACTGGACGCCAGCTGGATTTAACTCCATTCACCACCACTCTCTGGGTCCGGCCCTCCAGCCAGTTTTTAACCCAGCAGAGGGTATTCCCATCCAAGCCATGGGTTTCTCTGTAAGACTGAGAACAAATTGCAATTTTAATACCAAAGAAGCAACACCTTATTGACTAGTCAATTTCCTGTGGACTCAGAGTAAGCATGGTCTTGTGTATGTACATTCCTATGCTTGTGTAATTTGAGAAAGAGGCACATACAATTGGAGGTATACAATGTTTGTGGAATATTTCTAGAATTACTAAGAGTAGGTAGAAAAAGAGATGCAACGCATAATGGTGTGACAAAAAAAGCAAGGAAAATAGGAAAGGAACTAAAACAAGATGAGATGCATATAGCTACTAGAAGTTTGAGAATAATTATGAGAGCAACAAAACAGATTGCAGTAGGACATAATCTTTCTAGAACTGTTTGTAATGATGAAACTTATTGAAAAGGGAAATAACTGTTAAAGAGCCAGCACTATTCTTGTTACTCATCAGATCCTGGAACTTTTTGGAATATTTTTTTCCCAGTATCTCACAGAGCACATCATGCAAATATATAATGAGCTTCAAGGCACCTAAAGAGCCCAAGTAGGGCTCTCTATCAGCCCTATCAGGTTCTTCATAGGCAGTGAGTTGCTGTAAAGGATCCTAGTAATTGCAATAGAAACCAGCCATTTCAATGAATTATTGTGTCTGGGTATCATTAGTAGGGATCATCATTAGGGTTACAGACTATCTTGAAAGCCTGGAAATGGAGATATAAAATAATGTGCCTTTTTTCTCTGCTCTCATGGTGCTTCTGTGGCTGTGGATGGAGATAAAAAGCTTTTGTTTCCCTCTGAGGATGGACTATTTGCACAGTCTAACATTTAAAAGCAGAAAAGATACCTCTTTCCTCAATGTGGTATGAAGAATGTGACATTCACAGTTATGGAGGTTATATGGTTAAGTGGTCTTCAGTAGTACCTGAATGTCCTCTGTGGAAAATACTTAACAACTAAAAGTCTTCTCACTCTTTATTTAAAAGGATTTGCTGAGATGTTGTCCTTAGTAACTCCCACTGGGAGCTGGATAAAAGGAGTGTTCTTATTTCTGTTACTACATTGTTTATGAGTCTGTATAAACATATTCCTTTCCTCTGTCTCCTTAGGTTGGTTCTGTCTCAGAACCAGCTGGGGAAGATCCTGCTAACCATTAGATTCTTGATTAGTAACTGTTTGCTGTTAGATGATAAGTCACGTTAGTTAATTACATTGTATGCATAATGGATTGTGAGTTTAATATTTCTAAAGAATTTCAGCAGACATTTAAAAAACCTCTGAGTGTTAGGAATTTGGACATAAAAAACTGGTCACAAATTTGCAGACATCTTTCGCTTCCTGTACAGAAGCCTACCTGTAAAGTACCTATTTAAGGTTTTCTTTATTTCTATCTGAACTTTTAATTGTATAGAGGACCATGGAGAAAACAGTTTAGTTGGTTATGAGGGAGTCGAGTTTTATATTCTGTAATATTTTTCCAGATGCACAATATGACTTTTTTTTCCAAGATGTGCATTTCTATTAGTGTAAGTCTACATATAGGTTTTAGAAAAGAAATCAAAACTTTATGTGAAGATGACCTTTTTGTAACTGAACTGCTTAATCTCCCAGAATGGTTTGTCCCTGCGCTTTAATTATTTATCCTTAATATGTTTGGAACTCTAAGGTTGAAATAGAAAATCAATATGTCTTTTGTATATTAAAAATAAAACCCAGAAGTAATTGATTCCTGGAACCCTAAAAAGTTGCATCTAACATTTTGTGGTATAATTACTATCTTGATCTTTCCCATCTTTCCTAGCAAAAGGTTCATCAAAACTTAGGCCAAGAAAGGATCTTGGGATGGCTAATGATGGAACTGTACATTCTTAGAAATTATGTTTCCCTGGGAAATTCAGGATCAAATCAAGCACTCTATGCTACTGTCAAAAAATCTGTAATGTTTTGCCTGACCATTGTTACAGTTACATCTCTTATTTTTGCCCTGTCAAGACCTTACAGGCAGAGAAGTAGAGTCCTGCAATAGTTCTATGTATACATTTATATACAAACAGAAACTCAGAAACACACACATGTATGTTTGACAACACGTAGCAAGTCCCCCAACAGTGTTTTCTCTCCCAGTGGAACAGCTATACTTGTTTAATACTTTTTCATTGGTCTCCTTTTCTAGACCTTTGTTCATATAGTGTAATTCCTCAATGCATCATGCAGTCTGCTTCTTTGCTCCTGCAAGAAATTTGCCCTGCCATAACTGCGTTATACAGGTGACTTGTGTTCAGCTTGATTAATTTCAACTTTCACATATTTATTTGCCTTAATCTAACCAATTAACCAATTAATTTCTGTTCTCTATTTGTACAAAAGACATTTCTCATGAAGGTAAACCATGTGGACCAGGCATTGACTCTGGGCTTGCTGAATTTAGGGCACAGATATAGAATGATTGTGTCCCTCAGCTCAAAGGACACAGACGTGGGAGCAGTGAACGAGCACTTTATATTTGCTTGCTTTTGCATTTATGCACCTGATCCTTGCAGAGGAGTATGAGATGTAACATACATCTATCTGTGCAGTAATCCTGTGTGCCACAGGATTTAGAATCAATTACACACATATGGTGTTTCAAACACAAAGTAGAAATGAATCTCGGATATGTTTGTTTAATGACTGTATCTGAAAGGAATTTCTCCAGTTACGACTTGATGTGTGACCTAGCTTTTTTATTACTGAGTTTGATACTTCTACAAGACTAGATCTCCCAATCAACAAAATAATTTAAATTGTTATTCCAACCACTAGTGTACTTATAAACTCTACCAATTTTGTCTACTGTGAATTTAGTGAATAGTCTCTTTTCTTATTTGAGACTGCTTAGTCAATAGGCTCAGACATAGAGGAGACTCTACAAAGCCACCAAAGACACGTTCCCTTTATTTTTACATAGAGTGTTCTAGTTGTTCATCCATGCCATGGTATTTAATCTATTTAGTGTAACCTAGACTCTCCTGGGGGGAGGGGAGGGAAGGAAAAATACCTCTTCATAAATACCATATGAATTTAAATGTTTTATCTGAGTGTTTATAGAGCTCTACTCCTACTTTTCTGTCTCCCAAATTGTGAAAAGATAACAAGTTATCTCTTACCTTAATCCTTGTAAGTCTTTTAATAAAAAAAAGGAAAGAGAAGGTACAGTATTTTGCATGGTAGTCAGTATTCTTGTACACCTCCAGTTATTACCCTTCTTAGTGTGCAAACTGAAGTTAAAAGCAAATTATATTGACATAACTTTATTGTAACAGTTACTCGAGAGGAACCAATCATAAATCCTAAAACAATTAATTATGGTGTATCTTCTACATAATTACGTGAAACTGAGGAACACAGAATTGACAGTTCACATGTTTTCAATTAGAACATTATGTTCTTTCTGCAGAATTGCCATATTCCATTAGGTTAATACAACTTTAATACTTCACAGTAAGGAAAACAGAGAAATCTCAACTATGGCAACAATGTTTACATGTATGTTTATATACACATAAACATATAAATACATGTATACATGTAAGTGTATGTGTATATGTGTGTGCACGTATATATATGTAAGTGCATAAAGAATAACTTCTGTTTCAAAATGAACTTGTTATGCAAAGTTGTTCATATTTATTTACAACTCTAGCATAAATTCATAAATTAAATCCATAATTCAATATTGAGTTCCACTCTTTGGAATTACAGAATGGTCTTATATTTCAGTCCAAGTATTCAGAGTAATTGTGAAGTTCCATTATACACATTTTTGCTGGATGTAGGTGTCAGGATTTTGCCAGCTGGGATGCTGCAGGGAAGAGAAGGGGCCAGAGGCTGCCCTGTGCCAAACACAGCCAGTTTCAGACAATTCCAGTGGACTCATGGCAGGACACATCTGAACCCCTCAGCAAAGACGTTGACATCTCTGGGAAAATGTGTTTAGGAAAGGGTAAAAAACCTGCTGTACAGAATTGGAGAGAGAGGACTGAGAAAAAAAATGAGAGAGAAACAATCCTGGAAACACCAAAGTGAAAGAAAAAGGGAGGAGGTGCTCCAGCTGCCAGAGCAGAGACTCCTTTGCAGCCTGTGAAGAATACCATGCTGGAGCAGATATCCACACTGCAGCCCATGAGGAGGACCCCATGCTGGAGTGGGTGGATGTTTCCTGAAGGACTGCAGCCCATGGAGGACACACGCTAACGTAGGAGAAAAGTGTGAGGAGGAACAAGTGGCAGAAAAGAACTGTTATGGACTTACTGCAACCCACCCATTCCCCATTCACCTGTTCTTCTTGGCGGGGGGGGAGGAAGTAGGGGAGTCAAGAAGGAAGGAATTGAGCTAGGGAATAAGAAGTGGTAGGGGGAAGGTCTTTTTAGTTTTTGTTTTTTTTTCCTCACCATCCTACTTTATTTTTAATTGGCCATAAATTAAACTGATCATCCCCAAGTCGACTCTGTTTTGCCCATGATGGTAGGTGGTAACTGATCTCCCTGTCTTTATCTCAACCCATGAGTTTTTCCATCTTATTTTCTCCCTCTGTCCTGAGAGAAGTTGGGTGGGTGTCTGGCAGCCCACAAGGGTCAACCCACCACAATATTTTCAGCCACTGATTAATAAATGAAAACATGGTTAATAAATAGTATTCTGAACTAGTAATTACAGCCAGGCTGAAATTTGTCCTTCTGATATCACTACTGGTTTTTCAAGTATATGTAGTGGGTATAAAATTGTAGATTACTAAGTATGTGTGTCTCTTTATCAAAGCTTTATACATAATACTGTAGCTGTGATTTATCCCAAATCATATCTCTTTCAGGCTACTTATTGACATTTTTTTGTAATATTTTATATGACTAATACCTAATAGCTGTTTAAAATATAAGCATTTGACCGAAAAACTCTAGGTCTGAAAAGCAAAATGTAAGCAGTTAATTATATTTCCTTTTTCCTTAATTCAATGAATATTGTAATTTAAGTCCTGTTCACTGGAGTAAGCATCTGGAATATCAATACCAAAATTGATCTGCCTTAACAACAAATTTTAAAAGATAGCAAAATCTATTATTATTTTGTGTATGATAGTAGGGAATATTTTGTGAGCCTTTTACAAGCATAAAATAAATTGCACTCTCTACTTCAAAGTGAATATTCAATATTTTGCCAAAATTGTGTTTTGAGGGACTCCACTGATAAACTTGTTTATTAGGTTTCTGTAGAGTAGCTACAACAATGATAAAGGATCATTCTTCATATTTCTGGCATATTTTCTTGAGAAAAACTATGGCATGAAGTCTCTCTTGATTCACTAGGATTCACTTTTAGAATAAAAGCCAAAATAATTAGTAGATTCTGTTAAATGAGGTATGGAAATAATAAACAATTGACCAAATCAAAGGAAATGAAATCAAGTATTTCACAATCTTTTTTCAGATGTAAAAGCTAGAGAACTAAAGCTTTCTATTTTCTTCCTATTTATCACTATCTACACAAATCTAACCAACAATAACCTTTATTTTAAGTACTATCATGTAACTTTTGTTCTCTTAAAGTATTGCTATGGTCCCTTTCACTTTTGAAATGTAGTTTCCTCTGTATGTTAGACTTCTGTTGATGTTTTTTGTGCCCATTAAGTTGAAAGCTGTATGTGTTCAGACTGAAAGCAGTAATACATGTTTCCAAAAACCCAATACTAACCAGTTGCGTTATTTAATTATAGTTTCCCACTGTTTGCTAATATGTCTTTCTAAACATGATAGTGACCCAACTATTTGGCTGGTGAAGGGCCTGGAAAACAAATCATATGAAGAGCGGTTGAAGGAGCTGGGACTGTTTAGTATGAGGAAGAGGAGGCTGAGGGGAGACCTCATCACTCTCTACAACTACTTGAAAGGACACTGTAGAGAGGTTGGTGCTGGTCTCTTTGCACAGGTAACTAATGACAGAACGAGAGGGAATGGCTTCAAGCTCCAACAGGGTAGGTTTAGGCTGAAGATTAGGAAAGAATTTTTCACAGAAAGAGTGGTCGGGCATTGGAATAGGCTGCCCAGGGAGGTGGTTGAGTCACCATCCCTGGATGTGTTTAAGAGCCATTTAGATGTGGTGTTGGGGGATATGATATAGGGGAGAACTTTGTAGAGTAGGGTAGGTGGTTGGACTCGATGATCCCAAGGGTCTCTTCCAACCTAGATGATTCTATGATTCTATGATTTTCTTATTTACTTTTAGACTTATCTCCAAATCAAATACATAGTATTCTTTGATAGGCATGACACATTTCCATGCAATGAAGACATTGTAATTTAGTATCTGCAAAAAATGAAATTAAAAGTATCATTCCTTTGGTAATTTTTTATGTCATTAGAATTCACTATCATTTTTATGAAATAAGAAAGACAGAAACATGCAAAAAAGAGGTGAAAAGAGGTTAATAATGGAAACTACAAAATTTCATATTTGTGATAAGCATTTTACTTTATTTTTTTGCAAGGTAGACACACACAAATGGTGTAACCTATGCAGACAGATTAATGGAGCAGGGATAAGCCAGACCAATGCCTCAGAAGGTTCAGTAGGAACAGCTGGGAAACTACCTCAGATATGAGCATAAAACAGTGCTGTCTTTCCATTTGACCATGCCATTTGACAGAGCTGCTTAGAGGAGTTCTAACATTTGAACTCAAGAAAAAAAAAAAAAAAAAAAAGAGAAGAAAAAAACAGCCCACTATAACAAATGACCAGATGTGATATTTGCTTTTTTTTACGAGCTCTCTTTGGTTGGATTTCTTTTCTAATGACAGGTGGGACCACCTGCTTCCTTAGATCTTTCACTTTCTCTCTCCCTGTCCTTTCATTCTAATTTCCTTCCACACTTTCTCTGCTTATTCACAACTTTTCTCCCCCTACCATATTTTTTTCTTCATTTTAGCTTATCTTCTCCAAATCCAGAGAAACCATAGCAACAAAACTAATTGTGGAGCTATGATTTTTTTCTTCTACTACCTGTTATCCTCAGTCTATTATGTTCATCTGTCTTGCTCTCTTGCACCACCCTTTCTTCAACCCTTATACTCTATTCAGCAAGCAGGAGATAGCAAAACAAGGTCTATAAATCCTTCTATAATAAATATATAATAATAGTTATAATTATATAATTTGCTGATAATAACAGCATATAAAATATATAAATCTAATGAGTAGATTGCAGAACTAATTTAATTTTTTCATAAGTTGCCTATTGGCTCAGCTCGTAGTAGGACAAGGCAGGAGGTATAATATCTGACACTTTATTTTACTGCATTTTCTCTATCTTATATGAGAATTATTTGAGCAACCCTGTTAACAGTTAGCTCCCATAGATGATAATAAGTGTAGGTCGACTAAAAAAAGGTCTGAATCTCAAATTTTCAATGAAATATATTCAATACTCTGTCTATTAGCTTTTCTGATGTTACTATACATATTTTAAGAGCACTGAACAAAGACAAATACAGTGAAAATGCTATTCTTAATTTAAAGAAACCTATGTCCTTGCTTCAATGAGGTTAGAGTTTGTTCCTGACAACATCAGGAAAACAGAAATAGATCTGAACAGGGGTAACATGTTAAGCTGGTCTTTATTTAATCAACTGATAGTCTATGTAATATTACCAGATAATGGATTTTTTAATACCTAAAAATATCTAAAAATACAGGTATCTGCTTGATTCTGCCTAGTACAAGTTACCTGAATCTAGCAGTCTTCCTTGCTTATTATTCTGGAAAGATCAGCAATGATTTTGTGACCAAGACAGTAACAGATCTAACCTACTAACAATGTAAGAATTAGTGACTCTTAATGCAGAAATGCAATTCTAATTAGGTTCACACACAGACCGACCCATTTATTTTGATAGTTATTTTTACCTTGAAAGATTAATGGAATTTGTGTTCCTTCTTCTGTAGGAAAATGAATTGTCAATATTAGATGAATATATAAGCTGTCCACATCAGAGGTTCATCAATACCAGTTATAACTTGGTACTGGTGACTACAAGTAGATGCCAGAACAGCCTAAGAAAACAGCAAGCTTCAGTGGCACTTCCCAGGAAACTCATGATGACCATAGATACTTGTTTAATGTCCAAAACAAATGCTTTCAAGTTTTATGGTTTAGCTACACACCAGATGAAGTACTTCAGTTTGCTTTGGACTGAGTCCTAACAGGTTGTTGTTTTGGTTTGGTTTTATATCCCCTAGTTCTGGTAGTAGAAAATTTATTAACATTCATTTCCTATTTGCTCTTTCCCTGTTAGTCATATTTTTATATGCTATTATCTCACGTCTCTTCTACACCTTCAGGTTTTAGTCCATTTAGTTGTTACCTGAATAGAAATTTACACTATCTGTGCATTCCTTACATGTTTGGTGCAACCTGTTTTGCCATTTCTACTGCCCTTCTCTGTCTTTTCCAAGTTGCACTGTATATTTTTGTGATAAAGGGGGTGTCTGCATACAACATGCAAAATGTGAGGTCATGTAATCGTTTAATTTTTTTTCTTCTCTTGCTTTCCTAATACTTCCTTTTTTCTTAACCAACATTGAGCTCTACCCTGTTGTTCTCATAGACATAATTATTTGGTAAAGGACACTTCAAAGATACAGAATAAGACATTTTTCTCCTATGCACCCTGTATCTGTATCAAATTCCACTTGTTGATGTTATTAGGTTTGACCATTCACCTTCTTTTTCTCTTCTATCTTTTAGTCAATTACCAATGAGTTCATATTTTCACTGCTACTTAATTTCTTTAAGGACCTCTATGATGTTGCTCTTCTCCAGAGACTTCTTAATTACTTTTTTTTTTTTTTTTTCAAAGTTGTCCATTAGTTTTACGGGAAATAATTTTCTTAAGAAAAAACATGTTAACTCTTCCTCAAAAAAACATATTCATTCAGGTGGTCAGCAATTATATTTTCTGTCCAATTTCTGCAGAATGCAAATACAGAGATGAGGCTTCAGGTGCTCAGTTCTGTGGATCTTTCCCCAAATCCTTTTTGTAAACAGGTTGCTATAACCTAGCCATCTGGGTCTGGTACTTGAAAGAAAACACAAGCACCTGTATGCTACCATTAATAGCATGGCAGGATCATCTTATTTTCTGAGTACCATATGATTCTTCATTTTGTTAGGTTTTCCTATAATCTTTCTCATGACAAATCAGGATGCAACAGACCCTTTGACAAGTCTTCCATAAAGCAGGCTTTAGTTGCTGGAACTTCTTGAAAGTCACCACATCACCTGGTGGATGTGGGTGCAAAGAGTACATTTGGTGTTGATGGTGCTGTCTTATTGACCTTGAATATATCTTTTATATCAATGAGCCGATCACAACCTTCCCATTAGTGATGAGCTTGCAGAAAGATTCTTTAGTTGAAAATGTGCAAGTTGTACCTCCAAGTCTTCCAGGTGTGTTTGCTAAAATCCTGCCTTTTTTTTACAAAACTTTTCTTTGGGGGTGGGAGGGGCAGGTCTAACATCAGCACTCCCTCCATGGCTATGTGTGATACTTTTTCTCCACTTTCTCTTCAGTTTCCTCAGTCTTTACTATCTGTGGACCCTTGCTAGATGCCAGGTGCCCATCATACTCTATTGCTCCCCTCCTCAGCTGGACAGGGAAGAGAAAATATACTTAAAGCCTTGTGGGTCAAGATAAGGACAGGGAGAAATCATGCAGCAATTAACTTCACGGAAAAATAGACTTGATTTGGGGAAAATTAATTTATTACCAATAAAATCAAAGTAGAATAATGAGAAATAAAACCAAATCTTAAAAACACCTTCCCCCCACCCCTTCCTTCTTTCTGCCTTCAGCTTCACTCCTGATTTTGTACCTCCTCCCCCCCCATGCCGCAGGGAGATGGTGAATGGAGGCTGTGTTCAGTTCATCACGTTGTCTCTGCCACTCCTTCCTCCTCAGGAGGACTTCTCACACTCTTCAGCTGATCCAATGTGGGATCCGTCCCACAGGAGACAGTTCTCCATGAACTTCTCCAATGTGAGTCCTTCCCACAGGCTGCAGTTCTTCACAAACTGCTCCAGCGTGGGTCCCTTCAATGAGGTCACAAGTCTTGCCAGTAAACCTGCTCAAGCATTGGTTCCTCCCTCCACTGAGCCACAAGTCCTGCCAGGACCTTCTCCAGTGTGAGCTTCCAACAGGGTCACAACCTCCTTTGGGCATCTACCTGCTCTGGTATGGGGTCCTCCATGGGCTACAGGTGGATATCTGCTCTGCTTTTAACCTCCATGGGCTGCAGGGGGACAGCTTGCCTCACCATAGTCTTCATCACGGGCTGCTGGGAAATCTCTGCTCCAGTGCCTGGAGCACCCCTTCCCCCTCCTTCTTCACTGACCTTGGTGTCTGCAGAGTTGTTGCTTTCACATATTCTCAGTCCTCTCTCTGGCTGTAATTGCTGTTGAGCAGGGTTGGGTTTTTTTCCTCCTTCTTAAATATGTTATCATGGAGGTGCTACCACTGTCACTGAGTGGAACTGGCCTTTGCCAGTGGTGGTCTGTCTTGAACCAGCTGGCATTAGCTCTATTGGACATAGGAGAAGCTTCTAGCAGCTTCTCACAGAAGCCACTCCTGTAGCCACCCTGCTACCAAAACCTTATGATGCAAACCCAATATACTATCTCTCTGACAAATGGCTAAATACTCAGAGTACAGATGACTCAGTGCCCAAGGCTCTGTGTTCTGAAGCCATCACAAAAGAATCCTCTTAGTCTCCAACTTCTGTTCAAACTTTGCCATATGCATGTACATTGAATGCTTTTCTTAATAACAGCTACCTAGTTAGTGGAGTTTATTAATCTTTTGTAACTTTCTTAGTAGAGCTGCATCATTTACTGAAAACAGGTTTTATCCAAAGTCTGACAATGTGAAAAAAATATTTTTTTTTCGTTCAGTCAGAAATAGTAATGCTATGCAATATTTGAGTTCTGGTGGATCAGAATTAAATAAGGTATAATCTTGTGGCAGGCCAGGTGGCTTAGCAGCTGTTCAGAGTATTGTGGAATGGGAAGGTTGGTTTGAAAGCAACATCATCTATCTTTCTCTCAGCCATTCACTTGGCTGGGAAAGCTCAGCCATGCTGGTATTTTGAAGGTGATGCAGTTATGTGGCCTGACCTTGGCTCCTCTGCATGATGAGGAATATATGTAGAGGAGCAAGGAAAGTGACAGCTGTTGAAGGAACCAGTACCTCCTGCTGATCAGCTGATAAAGTAACATAAAAGGTACTTGCCTGCTGATTTTCTTGCTGTGTTTATTTTTCATAGTGGCTACAACATAGACACAATTATTTGCTCCCACTGCAATGCAATGACATGTATATATTAGCAGATGCAGAAAAATCTGAGCTTGCACTGTCCATGCTATGCAAGCAGTGAAAATGAGGGATGGAAGGACCTGAGCTTTTTTGCTGTTAGATGCAATATAATTTTGTTATATGCAATCACATATTTAGAACACTACAGGCTTTACCCTCTAACTTTTCTTCTAAAAGAACATATGAAGTTTTTTTTTATACCTCACTCACTTATGCCTTTAATTTACAGGCACACAAATAGATCACTTTGGAGTTAAAAATTGTCTAGTGCAGGAAGTCTATACCGATAAAGTTTCTTAGGTTGGGTTTACAGAAAAATAAGAGTCATTTTATGAGCAAATGATTGAGTGCAGACTCTTGAGGGACACTGCTCATCACAGGATTCCACTTAGATATTGAGCCATCGACTGGACACAGCCATCCAGCCAATTCCATATCCACAGTCTGTCCATAAAACCTATATCTCTCCAATTTAGTGGCAAGAATGTTGTGGGGGACTGTATCAAAGGTCTTAGAGAATCACAGAACAGTAGAAGTTGGAAGGGACCTTCGGAGATCATCTAGTCCAACCCCCTGCCAAAGCATGTTCACCTAGAGCAGGTTGGAGAGGAATGAATCCAGAATATCTCCAGATACTGGAATACCTCCAGAGAAGGAGACTCCACAAGTCCAGGTAGATGACATCTGTAGCTCTTCCCTTGTTCACTGATACAGTCCACTAGAAGGCCACTAGATTAGGCAGGCACAATTTTCGCCCGGTGAAGCCATGTTGGCTGTCTGTAATCACCTCCCTGTCTTCCATATGTTTTAAGATGTGTGTTAAGATATTTTCAGGAGGATCTGTTCCAAGATCTTACTGGGTACAGAGGTGAGGCTGACTGGTTGGTAGTTCCCAGGGTCAATGAGTATGAATAATGATTATGAATAGTAGACTTTCAAACCATAGTATGCTACCATGCTGCTGTCTCCTTAATTCAAGGCATCATGGCTGACATAATATGTGGCAGACACATGCACACACAAATTACAAATACATGATACTTAAGATATATAAGTATATGCATGGTAGATTTGCTTCCACACCAGGAACCTCTTCCTGCTTTAGAAGACCTAGCACAGGCAGTTTGTCATTAACAAATGACCTATCAGCAAATTCCATTACTAAGCTAATTGATGCTTCAACAACTGTTCATTACATCAAAGCTGACAAGAGAAAGCCTTTAGAAAAGTTAGCGTGAATAGATCAGCCAGTTGCCATCTACCAGGAGGGGCATGAAGATCAGCAGAGAAATATCACTCTATAGAAAAATTTAAGAAAGGTTGTTTATTTAAAAGAAATCACCCTCCTGCAATCTGTTACTTTTAAATGGCAAAGAGAAAGATAATGTTAATGTAACAACTGCCAGAACTATAACATTAGTATTTATTTCGTTGCTTCCCTTTATACCTCTTTCCATATCTCAGTACCACATAGCCTCTGGGGAACTTTTGTTTTGTTTAAACTTTTTCAGTGTGTTTACTGTTATAGTATATCTATTCAGTATAGATGTCAACAAATTTAGTTTTTCTAATAACCCTTTTAGAACTATGGGAAAGACTACGAGTCTTTCAAAGAATTAGTGTAGTCAAAGAAGGAAAGAATGAAGAAAGAGAGAGATGAATGAAAAAGGTAACCCCTGCTGGAGATCTCCTCTTGCTTTACTGCTCATTCAGAATCAATCTGATTTCTCTGAAAACTTTATTCCCAGCCCTTCTAGAGACATCTTAGTGTGCTTCTTGTGGCTGGTGAAGAAACAAAACCCTTTTATAGAGTTTTAATATCTTTATGACCTACATTTTAATGAGAATAGGCCATATCAGTGCAAAACATGTAGAGATGGCTTCACTTCTGACACTAGATCATCTTCATTCATAAAAATGTCCTAATACAGTACCTAGGACAAAATGAGGCATTGAGAAAATGTGTGTCTTGTTCTAACTGAATACAAAGGCCAAAACTTCACTAGCATTTAAGAATTTGTACTGCCTAATAGCTTGAATAGTTGTCATATTAGTGCAAAAATGAATTATAGTCTAGCATCCCTCTGCAGTCATGTAGATAAGCAAGTCAAGTGTAGGTCATGTAAGAACCGTGGCTGAGGAATCTGTGCCATGCAATGGGCTGTACAGTAGATCGTAATAATTAATTTGTAATCTGCCATGTCAGAACATAAAGGAAATAAAGCAAAACGCTTCAGAAAAAGCTTTCAGATGTTTTGTTATAAATTATTTATGTTTTTAATCATAATTTGTTTGCCATTTTATAGGTAATACTTTTTTGTTTTAGTCTCCCCTTTATTTGCAATGGTTCCTGAGGAAAAAAAGAATAAATCATTACTAAACACTTTAGCATTCTGTGTTTGCTTGTTAGTTTTTATTCTGAAATTTCTGAACTTGAAGCTGTTTTCTGGCTTCAAGCAAAATACTGTAACAGAGCAGAACTGTTTATCGTATCACTGTCAGTGTCCACCAGGCCCCAGGGTTTCATTTTGTAAATTGAGTTTGTAGTAATTCTCAGAAAGCAAATTAGGATTTATCCTTAATGCAAGGAAAATAGAAGAAAATAAACCTGTACTGCTATGAAAATAAGGCATATTAGGCAAATATTTTTATGTAAAGTAGCACTGTAATCAAAATTCATTATACCAACCTTTCAAAAATGGAAAGAAGTAATATATTTGTTATTTTTGTGAAATCTTGCTCTAGACAAATGATTCATCTCACTATCAAATCATGAGTTGCACTGATGCCTAAGGTGTTATACCTCAAAAAAAAAATCTAAAAAAATGATATCTATAATATCTATACTAGAGAAATCTGTATAAGAGAAACTCAGGTACTGAATTTTACTTTTTTCATTGAAAGTCCTTATGTTCTGAAAACTGAGTTGATACAATTGAAAAGGTAAATTTAAGACTTCTTAGATGATCCCCCCAAAAGCACAGATGCTCGTGTTGACTATAGTGCAACGACCGAAGTTGTGTTTTTAGAATCAGGACAAATTCAGTAAGGCAAATGAGATTAAAAAAGAGAATTGGACATACCTGCCAATGACGGCAATATCAGTATTGTGTTCTGAATTGGTGAAAATGAGAGAGTATCCCTTAGAACTCATATCTTTGTGCACTAAGCAATAAAAACCTAGACTGAAACAATATTGCTATTATTAGATAGGTTTTGGCCATGCAGTTATATCTCATTGATGTTTATAGTTATAGTAGACTATAATATTGTAGTTTAGACCTAGTTTTAAAGCTTTAATCAACTGTACATTCTACTGATGCAGTTGTAAATCCCTTGTTAGGCTCATCAGCTGTCTCATTTTCACAGTCCCCATTTATGATGCATCTCCATTATAAAAGTATGGATAGCAACAGTATTCTTGTCTATTTTGACTAAATATTAAATACAGACAAGGGGAATAAATGGGGAATAAGACATCAGCTTTGAAACTCATAGGCAGAGTATGGAAAGGTAAGGCCAGCAAGTTGTGGTAAGTGCCTGAACTGGATCCTACTACAGTTTGTCTCAGATGGTCCCATGGACCATCCTGTCTGGAGCAGCCAACTGAGTTAAAATGGCTGCCTTAGAGCATGAAAATCTGAGGAAGTTTATGCAGCTCTCCCTAACAGTCAGCTAGCCTCTGTTTCCTACAACTGTTCCTTCTAATTTTGAAAATGTCTGTCTCTCACATTACCAATCTTTTTAATCCTGCTGAAAAAGGTTGCATTTTTTTCCACCAGTGTAAATGTCCAGATAGCATAGAAACATTTTCATTTTGTTTTTTCCAACACTTGCTCATATACTATCAGTAAAATAAATGTGAATTTGTTTTACCTTTCACTAGTATAGCTGTGGAGTGCCCAAGCTATTCAGACAGGTCGATAGATATTCTGATCCCCGTGATGAAGATGGCCCATCTCTTCATTGATCCATTCAAGCTCAAACAAGAATGTCAAAACCACTACAGAAGCCTTTTGTTTGTGTTGATCTTTCACAGACTTCAAGTAGCCATCATATCTATGGTCCCTTCCACAACAGGCTTCAGGCATGTCTGTTCCTGTGAAAATTCATCAAAGGTCAAGAGTTTGTTCATCTCTGGTAAGCATCCCTTAGCAAAGAGCTGTCTCATTCGGCCAGCTTCTACCCCTCTGCAGTCTCAGAAATCGCGTTTTCCAGGTGACAGTGACATCATTAGGCATTACAAAAACACCAGACGGTCAGTTGTGACTGATTTGATCTGTAATTATGCAGGTAAATTGAGATACATTCTTTATTGGTAGAAGGATAGAATATTTTGCATTAGAAGTTTTATGGTTAACTAAAGAAGTTGCTTTTCAATGCATTTCATATTGACGAGATGTTTCAAAACACGTATTAAGACAGCTGTCAGTGAGAATGTAGTACTATTCCAGTCAGTTTAATAGTTTTTGATTCTGTCATTTCAAGCAACCGCTCTCTCACTCAACTTTCTAGATTATTGCATCACCTTTTCAGTGTAATCCAGCCTGTACTCTTTGCAAGATGTTACTTGAGAACAACCGAAATCTTTTCTTGTGGTTCTGTTGCTACAGATAGTCTACAGGTAGGCCTGCTGCTACAAATTGCATGGGAAACCTTTTATTTGTGACACTGCTGACAAAATAAAGCAGTCAACATCAGAGTAGTCCTCTTTATTTGGGAATTTAAAATATATATAACTCTAAATTCCATGGATATCAAAGTAAATTCAGTAACTAAGTACTTTCAAAACTCTCAGTGGCATTTATACAACTTGGCATTTAATCATGCTTGGCACGTATCATTCTTATATATGAATAAGTAATGTTTGTTGCTGATTCCCTCCAGAAATAAAATGTGCAAAAATGTATACAATATATATTTGGAAGTGATAATTTTTCCATTTTAAGGTGAACCTGAAGTTTCACTGATCACCCAGAGGAAAAATTCACCAATTACTTAGTCACTTAGTCTCATTCTGTGACAATCCTAACTTGGATTGATATACATCTTTCAGTATTTCCCTGGGAAACAGTTGTTTCATCATTTTTGAGAGAATAAAGTAAATAATGGACCTTATGTGATATAAAGATGAGAGGCACCTGGTTGTGAAAAAGGTTTTATAAAAAATTCAGGATTGTATAAACTGCTTCATTTGGCTTTTTTGACAGAAGCAACATGAAACTGCAGCAGCATGAGCAGAAACACTGAGAACTTCAAAGACTGGAGAAGTTAACAGCAAAACATCCTTTCAGAAAATCAGACAGGGATTGTGATATGTAGAGAATTTGATAGAGGAGTAATGAAACCAGATGCCTGGTACTGAGCTGATAAGTATAATGATAACTATATTGACGAGTGTGGATCACAACATTGAGAAGTGGACTAATGCAGTAACATAGGGTATAAAGAGTGGAAAACATCACTGGCTTTGACTGTAAATAAAAGGATTAACCATAAAGGAAAAACATCAGAAAACCACAATAAAAACAACAATAACGACAACAAAAGGTAACCTGAAGTGAAAACTAGGCTCTTCTAAATTTTATTTTTTCAGGACTATAAGAAAGATTAAAACAGAGAATGAAGTTCAGTAAAATATGGCATTATATTAAGTTCAAGGCTAATCATGACATTTTAACTGATTTCTTGCTATGATTATGGAGAAAACCAATTGTTATTAATGCATGGAAGTTATTGTAAATAAAGGCAAATATCCCCTGTAACAATCGTTCTCACCCAGAGTGTTATTATTGCAGTATCTCTCCTCTCTCCAACTCATTTTCAATAAAGATATATTCTTGTGTTCCAGTTACTAGATCTATGTTCTGTCTTTCTTCATTGTTTCTTACAATCTTAGTTTGAACTTAGCTTGAAAAAATACACTTACTGATTACTCTTACACCAGATTTTTACCTCCTTGTTGAAATAAAATGGTGCTTTACTAAGTGAAAAACACTAAATTAAATCTGCAATAAATTAGAAAGCAAAAGGAAAATCGAATATGAGTAAAGTAAGCAGACTCTTTTAAACCTTTGAATTTAATGTGTACACAATTTATTATAAATTTCATTCTGCCCATCTTCAAGCACTTTGGTTTGAAGTATTTTGAATACTTTGAAGTATTGACTTCAAAGTCAATATTTTCAAGTATGGATATATGGAAAGTTATGTTTTATCAATAATTAAAACCAGTTGAACAATCTGATCATTATTTTTAGACACAAGCAGTTTAGACTTTATTAGTGTAAAGCTGGAGGTGTTGTGTTTCCATCTGTCTTCAAGTGTAGCACAGCTACTTTGATGTTCCTTTTACATTTGACATTGTTTTCAATTTACATATCTTGCAGACCATCCCAGAAAATCAGTCGGATGACTGACATATTCACATCTAAAGCAATAGCGTGGCTTTAATGTTTTAGCCCAAAGTGCGCTTTTATTTCCCTTCACGTTATTTTGGTTTACTGCACTGATGGTAGCACTTCTGAAGTCTAAGTAGAGGAGATAATTTTGCAATGTATTTCATTGTTTCTGATAAACTTAGAAGTCTTACAGAGGGTTAAATTGTCCCCATCTGCCATTAATTTTAAACTTATTTTTTCTTTTCAATTGTTAGATCACAGATCAGTTTGTCAGCTATACCACAACTGTCTGAGTTGTAAAAACAGTCATATAAAAAAGATGCAAATCACTCAGTCCTTGGGTTTTTCTGCTCTCCTGCAAAAATAACATCTCCCACAACATTTATTAAGGGCCAAAGTGCTTACTGCCTGTGAGACTTGCTAGTCTGTATAATGAAAGGATCATCTGTTATGGTAGGTAAGTTGTAAAATATTCCACATCATCAGTCCTAAGTAATGAAGCAAAAATCTTCCTTTTTTATATATTAAAAATAAGATTGCTGGCAGCTTACAAAGAATGTGTGAAGTGCAAGTATTTCTGCTCTGGTGGCTGCCACATTGGCAGTCAATCAGGTGGACATAAGAGTGTATCATGTCAATATAAGTAATGTCTTGCTGTAATGACACCCTGCCAGAAAGGTTGGAGATTTATTGGAGATTCTATTATTTAGTGAATCACCTGTGAGAATAAACTATTATTACTCCTATTCTTACTTTATAGTTCCCTTTAGTATCTCCATGTACACAGAGTATCTCTTTACTACTGCTTTGTTCACTTAGCATGAGAAACATGCAGTCATTTCTACTTCTGCAAAAACTTCCTACTTCTTTGCTTTACACAAAAACAAACAAACAAACAAAAAAAAACACAAAAAAACCCCACGAAAAACTTACCAGAGATAGCTGCTGCTAGTGTGTTGCACATGCTACATGTACACAATACCCAAATACCCGCCTCCACTTCAGAGCTAGCTACAGTAATGATTGTATTTTAGGGGTGATATCACTCCTGATCCAGGATTGACTCAGTAGGGGCAAAATATAGAAGAAAATTTGCCATAGGAAAGAATTCACAGAAAAAAACCTCTGCTTACACTGGATTGTTTCTTCTCTAGTGAAATAACAATGTCTTTTCCCTGTTTTCCACTACGAAGTACATATATGTTTCTACAGAGGCATAACTGTCCTGGCACTAAATCCTCAGGAGATGGTACTTGCTGAGAATCTTTGAGAATGTCTGTTGTGAACCAGTGGTGCTTTTCAGCTAATAAATAGTTAGCTATCTATCTATTTATCTAAGTTACTTTCAGAGTTTCTTCAGGCAATTGGTGTTTTCCACTCTGACCTTTTATCAAGAAAATGTAATACGACAGTTTGTCTCTGATACTCTATGTAACTGGAAGAGATTAAAGGAACTTTAAAAAGACATGTTTTGTTTGCTTATAATATTCTTTATTCAAGATGTGCAGCCAAATAGCTGTTATCAGCATTCTATGATTTTAAACAAGGATTATTTTTTTTTTTCTTTCAAACAAGATTTTAACTTTATTTTAGTTTAGTTTATTTTCTTTTCCAAAATTTTTTTCCTGGGTTGCAGGGAATCTGACCTATGAAGAAGCTGGAGCATCCATGCCAGACATGGTCCTCCCTCTCAGATAGAGAGAAAATGTAAATGTGCATAACATGAGGATCTGTGAATAACAGCAGGTCCTCTGAAAATGGGAACAGATTATCAGTTCTGTTATATGCATGGACTCTGGACTGCTATATTTAGGAATAGTAACTATACTAAACTGTAAGACCAGGTAGGAAGAGAAAAGGCTGAGAATTAGAGGCCATAGGAAGTTTTTTATGATTTGGTAAATCTTTGGAAAACAGATGTATAAGGCTAGGAAATAGTAGCCAGCTAGCCCAGGGTTTCTTCACAGTTCTGAATTTGGGCATTTTATAAAAGAGATCAGCTCTGGGGTTCTTGAAGAATCCTATCTATCAAAATGAGAGAGTGATACCTAAAAGCACAAGGAGAACTGAAAAATGAGGTGGTGAGATCCTGAGACCCTTGGAAGTGCTGAAATATGAAAACTCTTGGAGTCTGAGAAAGCAGAGCTTGAGAAGGAAGCCTAAAACTGTAAGACGTGTAAATCCAGAGGGTTAAGGTATTTCAACTGTTGAACACTTCTGAAAGTGAAGCACAACATAAAACTTGCGAAGGTGAGGTGGTGGTTTGACCTGAATCTAGACTGGGTATGACACGTGCACGAAATTGTCAGTGAATTTTACCTCAGTGTAGGAGGTTGATGCAGAAACCTGTTCAACATAAATTGCCATGAAATTGTAAAAGGAGTGCTTTCTGAATCCGAATCTGAATTTGGAGGTAGATAGTTGAACAGCAGTAGAAACAGGTGTTAGGGTTTGGCACTCCAATAAAATTTATCTGTATTTAAAGTCTAAGCAGGCCAATGACTCTGAATCCAGTTTCCTGAATGAGTATGATTAAATCAGCATTAGTTCAAGCCTGCCACATTTGTACAGTGCCTGGTAGAATAGATACTTAGCTTCTGAGAACATCCACTGCAATTAATAAAAATGAACATGCTAAATGTGTCATGGGTATTAATTGCCTTTTCCATATGTGAAAACCATCTGCTATTTCTGTTAGTCAATTGAAGTGCTTGAATTTAATTATATAGGTAAAATAAACTATGCAAAGACTAAAGGAAGCTGATATAGTAATTGTAATTTGACTACAAGTCTCTTAAATGTATTTGCTTTAGCTAAAATACACATAAAATGAATGTGTTTCTTGTATAAAAATAAATACTGTCATAATGACAGCAAAAAACTGAAGGTTGTGGTCCTCACTGTTCAATTTTTGACTGAATACAAAATGGAAGAAATTTCTCACTCAAATTGTCCCTCACCTGACATAAGATTGAGTATGGCACTGTTCCAAGCATTTGTCTTGTTATCCCTGTCAGTGTCTGGTTTTGATCTGACATTATGCGGCTTTCTTATTTTTTATTTTTTCCAACGTCATCAAGTATTGAAGGAACTTTTGCTAGTGACCTAACAATACCAGCTCAAGAGTCTTTCTTATGGCAATATTTGATAACTGTGGAAAACAAGAAAGTTAGAAGCTACCAAAATATTCTACAAAGGATGGATAATGAAACTACCTATGTCACAGTGAGAATGTTCAGAATCAATTGAGGCTGTTCATCCCTATATATTACATTTCTGCAATAAGGAACTGACTTAAACTCACAAGTGAAGTCCAGAAAGTCTCTTGAAGATGAAATATCTCCGTCCTAAGTTCCCAATGGTTAGGAGTAAATGTTATAACGATTATTGGAATTTAACAGAAGAATGACTATTTTGTAATTTTTCATACATGCAAACTGCTCTGATTTATAGGTAGAAATCATGGTTACTCAGTAGAGAGCAAGAGAAAACAGGTCAGAATTGCAGGCTCTTCGAGTATATTTATGATGTATTTCTCATTTTGATCAAGACTTGTCTTTTTGAAACAAAACTCTCAATTGTCCCCCTGCTTTGATTTACATTATGGATCTGTTTGGATTGCATGGATAGTTTTCTTTCTGGATGAAACCAGACTGGAAGACATGGTGCAGAACCACACTCACAGAGGCCACTAGTATGAATTCAGTTGACTGGACCACTCTACATCCTGTCTGACATTAATCCTCCTGCAACGCTCACAGTGTAGATATACTTACAGTAGAGGAAATATCCACTATTTTACTCTACAAATGTGATCCCAGTGGGTCTCATTGTTTGCTAATGGAGACAAAGCACTAGCTTCCATGAAGACAAGGCCAGAAATTCTTATTAGCTACTTCAAGGAACAGCTATAAAGAAAAAGATGTGGGTCTAGAGCTTATCTGTCCTGTGGGTATTGAATAGAAAGGTGGGATTACTGTTTAGGTGTTCAGACAGCCAGAATGCACCTGGGTTTACACAAATTCCACCAAGGCACATATAAATAGTTCTAAGAAGATAAATGCCTAAAAAGTCCCAACAGGGGAATTTTATATACCTTAAAGCAAGTTCCTCAAATATATCACCGAACTGGGGCCTGCAAAATGTGCCATGATTTTTTAAAATTTATTTCTATTTTCATAGTCCTCCCTCACTGAACATCTAAAGAATTTAGGATATCTTCTGTTCCTCCCCTTGAAGTCAGTGTGGTTCCACACCATCCATTCTGTTGGGAATAGTTACCTGCCACCACCTTGTCCACAGTGGATGGGTTTCTGATACATAGGAGAAAGGGCAGTTTAGAAGTCCATGCACTGAGATGCAGAAATTTGGTAATGTTGAGGTTTTGTATATATTAGTGCTGGGAAAAATGAAGCACTGAATTATCCTTTTATTTTTTTAATATCTTTACAATCAAGAAAAATGTTGCATTGTGATACATTTTACTGTAACAGGAAACATCAACTTGTCAGGAGGAGAAAATCTTGTTAATATAAAATGAGAAAAATTATGCTGTACCTAAATCAACTACCTACATAATACATTAACTTCTGTTATAAAAACTTGATAAACAGTAAAGGTAGAAATGTTTCCAGTTAAAAGCTTTATCAAAAGCCCTAGTGTTTGTTGTGGAACCAAAACCCCAAACCAATTGCATTAAACTTTTGTTAAAGAATAAGATTGAGTACAAATGCACAAATCACCTTGTTAGTCCAAGCTGAAGTTTTAACTACTAGAAGAAACCCCTTCGGGTCTGAATAAGTAATACATTTTCTGAAAGATAGTTTTTATTTTTAACATTTCAAAGCTACAGCAAAACAGAAAGAAAATCTCTTAACATATGAAGAAAGCTATTCCTAATTTAGGTGTACAAAAGTGTTTATTGGGATATCTTTTCGGTTTTATGTTCTGAACACAAATAGGGATACACAATCTACTTAATTTTGTAGACATACTGTTAATACACTAATAAATTGTAACTATGCATGCATGTGAAATAATTATGACCTTAGTTTGCTTTGAAGGGGATAGGTTTCCTTTCTTTCTTTCTTTCTTTCTTTCTTTCTCACTGGTGCACAAGGCAAATAAATGGGTTTAAAATGGGAGAAAATATGAAATCAAGTATCATTGTAAATTGGAATACAAACATCTTCAATTACGGCTGAGAAGCTGGTTTGCAGGGTTAAACCTCGGTTCCAGAGTCTGGTGCTCCTCTTGCATCATTAACAACCTTACTGTTAATTCCATGAGGAGGGCATATGTGTTTATTAGTATCATTTGTAGATGCTCTTAATCATAAATTGCAAATCCAAACACAACCTATAACTGAATTTTGTGCCTCAAACCCATGCCAGCTGCAAAAGTTAGATTGTGTGCTTTCATATGAATGTGCACTTATCCTAAGCATATGCATTCTTTCAACTTCAAATCACTTGTTTTATAGGCATTAATGCAATCGTTGAAATCTTCATACTTAGGTTCTGCACTGATAGAAATAATAGACTAATAACCCCTCTTAACATTAGTAATTTCTATGAGCTAATGATCCCTTTCCTTGGAGGAAATCATCTTTTACAAAGTTCTGTCACGGTCTTGAGTGATTACAACTTCATACGGCTGTTAAACACTAATGGATTTACCAATTGCTACACTATTTATTTTTTTTAAACTGCTTCTATAACCCCTCTGCCTTCCTCTCATCCTGGATATTCCTAACAAGCTGCTGGATGAAGGTGTGTAATTTTTAAAACATATCAGTAAATAGTGGAACAGCAACATTTTCTGTTTGCAATATAGCCCTTCAGGATGCTTCTGTCTCCAGTCAAGATAAGTCCCATTAGCCACAGCCTAATTATGGAATAATGGAACAGTGTTCAGTTCCTTTGGCAGTGGACTATTGGTTCGCCTCCTTTTCGTTTTGTTTGTTTTATTTTTCCCTTCTGAATTTGGTAAAGACTTTCTGCAAAGGAAAACTAACAGCCCCACTTATTTGTGCCAAGGATCTGATACTAAACCCTCAAAATTTAGACCCTTCAGGGATAATAACATCTACCATGTGTCAAAATGCATAGAATTTAAGATAGCTCCATGTCACTCCACTGCTCTCTTACTTAATGATGTAAATCTCGGACAAGATACTAGCCGTACTATTGAATTTACAGGGATTTTTCAGTAAAATGTTTTTTCTCTTTTTCTGCATGTACATATTTGTCTGTTTGTTGATTTATTTAAGTAGTTTCCATTCTTATAGTTGAGCTGTTAGGAGACTTGTAAATACAGAAAGAAAAAGAAGAGAAGAAGAAAACAAATAGCTAAGGAAGCTTCATGTTAGGGTCTTTGATCATTTGTTTTAAGACATAATAAGTACACAAATACAGGTAACTGAAACTTAAGCACAATGCAGAGACATTTGTTAGCGCTTCTGGTAAAGCGCGGTCAGAACATGTGTCTAAGTTGCCCTGTGCTGGCTCTTGACCCATCTTGGGAACTAAGTCTTCTAGGGTGGGCTTTATTTGGTGTTTTTCTATAGGATACAGGCCCCTTTTTTGGATCTATTGCTCAGCTTGGTTCCTCTTTGTCCTCACTAGCCTTTCTATGTTATGTATGTGCACTTTCCTGCTTTTTTTTTTCACCCTGGTGGGATTCCTTGGTAAGAGGTGTTCTCAAATATTGCTTATGCTTGCTATATTTGAACTGCTTAGCTTTATTGACATACTTTAAACCAGGCAATATAGACAATGAGCAATATGTGTGTAGAAGGATCATTTTATGGAAGAGTGCACTGCCTGTAATGTAGTGCTGGATGTCTTTAGCAATGTTTGTCACAAGTTTTCAGGCAAGTCTAAATGGACCTCCAGGATCTCAGGTGGTCTAAGGTTTTATGCCACAGGCCTAATATCAAACTTGTGTTTCCTATTTTGCTGGATTTCTTATTAAAAAAAAGGCAAAACAAAACAAAGCACACAAAAAAGCACATCAAAAAAAGCCATAAATCATAGAGTTCTTCAATGCTGCAAAGAAAACACAAACCTGTGGAAAAAAATGTGGAAAAATGTGGAAAAACATCCATAGTGGATAATGCATATTGATTAGAGTAAACCAAAAATAATATTGTTCTTATTTCCTCACCATTAGAAAAATGGAATTCTGAACAACCATAAAATCCAAGAGCTGAGCATAAACACTCCAGCATGATAGCTCACACCATTTTATGTGAGATATAAAACTGGTTTTTTGGAGCATTTGCATGCAGAGACAGTGAATCAGTTCTATTACACTAAAACATCACGGTTTTTATTCTTTTGCTGCATACACTACAGCATACATAACAAAAAAATGTATCTCCTTCCCATCTCACAAAATTTCTGAGCACAGGTACAAGCCAACATGTTAATTACAGACTTATAAAATTGGTATTATTCTTTTTTTTTCTGATATAGATTCTTCTTTAATTGCCATAAGTTGCCATAAATTGCTCATTAAACTTCAAGCAATGCAATGTAATGCCTTCTACCATTTATAGGCAATGCTCTCCAAAGTATAATTAGAGGGAGTATTATGACACAGAACAATGGAGACAATTATTTCTGAAGTTTATTAATGCTAATTAGCATATGGCATCTAAGACAGCTGCTGATGCTTCATTGCTAAATACTGAGGGACTAATTAGTGTTTGATGTTAATTAGCTTCTTCTGCATGTGCATTGTCCTTAGACACATATGCACTGTCACCACTGGTCTATTAAAAATCTGGCCTAAGCGTTCTTGCAGTGGCAAGATATGGCATTTAGGAGATTTTGCAGACTATACAACACAGCTCTCTACTGTGCCCTTAATAGCCACTATATGAGCTCTAACAAGCAAAACTCACAAATTCTCATTGCAGTACATAACAAAATGTATTTTAAAAGTAGATGAATAGTCTACAAATTGTTTAAAAATGACAGTTTATTGCATTTTTATTGATAGAAATAACAGCCTAAGATATTAAAAAATCTCATATCATGAACTGAGGAAGAGGAAAACAACAGAATTTCACGTTTACACAATGCTATCTGCTATTTCATCTCCATCATTCTCAGTATAAGTAATATGGGGTTTTTTTTCTTTCTTTTTTCTTTTCTTTATTCTTTTCTTTTTTCTTTTCTTTTTTCTTTTTTTTTTTTTTTTCCCTACAGAGATCCCTGTTCTCTGTACATTTTCAAACATGTCTGTCTTCCAAAACATTTTTGGAAGTTGGAATGCTATTTTAAAAAATAAAACAGTGAAGTTGTCTTATCTCTAGCTAGCAAGAAGGAAATAACCATATCTTCTTTCTTTGTTAACAGATTACTGTTGCCTTACACATGAGGTTATTATTTAAGATCAGATATTTTTTAGGGCATACTAGTGTTCCAGTGAGAATTCTCTATGTCAATCATAAACCACTCTTTTTCAGGAGTTAATAAGAATTGGCTTTAGTGTGGTCATATTCCTATATAATTAAAGAATACTCATTTCCTTAAACAGTAGGAAAGGGGCGTAAAAGCTAAGATCACAGAGGTGAAAAACAAGCCAAGAAAAGCAAAGTTTGATAGTTAAGGGGTTTTTTTGTGGATCAAGGTTGCCCTTTATTTCATTGTGACAGCAAGCACCTTGGTTGAAACCTGAAACAGAGAGGAGTGGTGATGAAGGACAGGAGCTAGGAAACTGAGCACCTACCACATAAGGTGCTAAAAAAGAAATCAAAAGAATAAGGAAAAAACAAAAAAAAAAAAAAAAGGAAAAAAAAATAATTATAACATAGGACCTCAGCAAAAATGTGAGGAAGATGTGAGGGGGATTCTTGGAGACGAGCACTGAAGAGTTTGAAAATTATGAACATTGAAGCTTGTTGTCATCCTCAACTTTATCTTGAGATAGGTCCACTTCCCCATCCACTTTCCAGCTCTAGCAAATACCTTTGATTTTTGAAATCAATTTAACACTACAGCTGCCTTGTCAGATATAAAACGAGACTTTTAATACCTTAACTTTGTAGGCAGAAGTTTCACAGCAGCAGCAAGCTCCTTGGTTATGCAAGGATAGTTAATAGTAGCTCATTACACAGAAAAGATCTCTTTCAAATAGGTTCGGTCTAAAGTGATACTTAAAAGTTTTCGGATAAAGAAGCCTGGTTAAGAAAGTATATATTAAATATTGATGAGGCCTGTGCTTTGTGTAAAATCCAAAGCCTGTGAGATTTGTTGAATCCACTGGATAAAAAAGGTAACATTTTAGGAGATTTCTGATCCATGACTGAAAAATCAGTTTTGCTATTTCTAATGAATAACTGTGTCTTTGATAAAAGATGAGGTTTTGACTGAAATTCAAAAGAAATAAAAATAGTGTCCAAGGGGAAGCCTAGCAAGGATGGATGAGCCTATTGAAATGACTGGAAAAGCAAAATATCAATAACAACAAAATGGGATCTCTTCCAAAAAGACTGGTGAAATTCACAGAATCACAGAATCTTCTAGGTTGGAAGGGACCTTCAAGATCATCTTGTCCAACCATCAACGTAACTGACAAAAATAAACACTCATAAAACAACAAAATGCAACACCATCACTAAACCATGTCTCTCAGCACCACGTCAACCTGTCTTTTGAACACTTCCAGGGATGGTGCCTCAACCACCTCCCTGGGCAGCCCATTCCAATGTCTGATAACCCTTTCAGTGAAAAAATTTTTCCTAGTATCCAGCCGGAACCTCCCCTGGCGCAACCTGAGGCCGTTTCCTCTAGTCCTGTCACCCGTGACTTGGGAGAAGAGACCGACTCCCGCCTCTCTACACCCTCTTTTCAGGTAGTTGTACAGAGCAATAAGGTCTCCCCTCAGCCTCCTTTTCTCCAGGCTGAACAACCCTAGTTCCCTCAGCCTCTCCTCATAAGACTTGTGCTCCAGACCCCTCACCAGCCTTGTTGCTCTTCTCTGGACCCGCTCCAGCACCTCGATGTCTTTTTTGTGGTGAGGGGCCCAAAACTGGACACAGTACTCGAGGTGGGGCCTCACCAGTGCCGAGTACAGGGGGACGATCACCTCTCGGTCCCTACTTGCCACACTGTTCTTGATACAGGCCAGGATGCTGTTGGCCTTCTTAGCCACCTGGGCACACTGCCGGCTCATGTTCAGCCGACAGTCGACCAACACCCCCAGGTCCTTTTCTGCTAGGCAGCTCTTCAGCCACTCTGCCCCAAGCCTGTAGCACTGCCTGGGGTTGTTGTGACCCAAGTGGAGGACTCGGCACTTCGCCTTGTTGAACCTCATCCCATCGGTCTCAGCCCATTGATCCAACCTGTCCAGATCCCTCTGGAAAGCCTTTCTACCCTCCAGCAGGTCGACACTGCCACCCAATTTAGTGTCGTCTGCAAACTTACTGAGGGTGCACTCAATCCCCTCATCCAGATCATTGATAAAGATGTTAAAGAGAACGGGTCCCAGTACTGAGCCCTGGGGGACACCACTCGTGACCGGACGCCAACTGGATTTAACTCCATTCACCACCACTGTCTGGTCCCGGCCCTCCAGCCAGTTTTTAACCCAGCGGAGGGTACTCCCATCCAAGCCATGGGCAGCCAGTTTCTCCAGGAGGATACTGTGGGAGACTGTATCAAAGGCTTTACTAAAGTCCAGGTAAACAACATCCACAGCCTTTCCCTCATCCACCAAGCGGGTCACTTTGTCATAGAAGGAGTTCAGGTTTGTCAAGCAGGACCTGCCCCTCGTGAAACCATGCTGGCTGGGCCTGATCACCTGGGCGTCCTTCATGCACTGCATTTTTCAATTCAAATTGAAAAATCTGGAAAAAAAAAAAAACAAACCCAGGGAATAAATAGAATGGAATGACTGTAACAAACAAAGATAATGTGAATGGGAAACATGCAAAAAATGCAATCGATCAGCTCTGCATCTAAACAGTACAGATAAAAAGGACTTAGCAGTACTTGGTTTTTCATGTATTCTCCTACTAATTCCTCCCAGGAAAAATAGACAATGTTGTAGTATAAGAGAAATAGTCTGTTAGTCCAAAGCAAAAGTAGTGTATTTGTTTTCAGTTGGACTCTGGTGTATACAATAATATGTTGCCATAAACAGTAATAACTAGTCTGAAAGCATTAAAGGGATAACATTTAGGGGGTTTTATGTGATAAGTACATCCCCACAGAAAAATTGTAACTGGGCAGATAAGTAGCAAACTGCAAAGGATAAAATTCGTAACAGTCCTAGGGAAAAAGAGCCCTGCTTATTAGGTAATCATATCGTACTTTAAGACTAACCAAAAGTTGGGCTCCCTATACAAGCAAAAGCCTAGACTAAAGCAGAAATATCCTCCATGAAGAGGAGAAGCTGCAGAGCTGCAATATCCATACTGTGCCCATTCAAGTCCTTAGGAAAGTTTTTCAGGGTTTGCCCTGAAAAAAGCCCGTGTAGGGAAGGATTTGGCTGGCTTCTTTTAACTGGTACCTGACACCAGTGACTTTCTATCTGCTGTGTGGCTGCTTGTGCCACCAGACCAGAGGGATGGGTGATCGCTCCCATTGCACGAGTCTCATTTTGCTGGGATCATCATAATTCGTAGAGGCAGCAAATAGGGAGAGGGAATTAGAGTGTACCTCTGTCATGAAGTGATAAGAGTATTCTGAAAGAGAGAGATACTGTTTTCTCTCCCTGCTCCAGTGAGTATGTTTACATATTTTTTATAAAACAAGAAAAAAAGCTTGTAACTTTCACGTTCATTGAAGAAAAATTGTCAACATATTCTCCGAGGATCCTGAAAGAGTCAGAAAACATAAGGCACATATAAAAAGCCAAATACTTCTCACTTGTCTTCCTAAATTTTCAAGTCAGTCTCCTAATTTCTGATGACCTCACAGATGTCTTTTAATATCTCTGGTTTCTTTCAGCCTAGAGAAAATATGGCTGAGGATGGACATGACAGAAATAACATGACAAAATCATGAAGTCAATGGAGGAGGTGCATAGGAATCAACTATTCAGTGTCCTTTTTGGCATAAAAGGTGGCAAGTGAATGAAGCTGGAGAGAGACAAGATTGGGTTCTTTATGCAAAGTGTAAATGAGTAAATTAGATGGTGTGGGTCATTCAAAGTAATACAAAGGAACAGCTTTCTACTGCTCTCCTCAGAATGATACCCCTGTTGTCATCTTGTTTTCTCAAGCCAAAGTGCTTGTGAACAAGGGATAACAAATAAAAAATCTCAAGCAACACTTTGTTTTGTGAGAATGCTTATTTTGTTTTATTGTTGAAACTTGATTTATAGTCAAACAAATATATTATTTTTTATTATAATTTTGTTATTGCTAGTGTTGAGAGTCAAGCCTCACAATAGTGTCAAGTATTTGAAAAATGATCTAGTATAATTGATCTCATTTTGAGCAAAACAAATAAACAAACCAGCAAACTCAAAATCCTCTCAAAACTATTACAGTCTTTGTTTTTGTGTATTTAAGTATTTGTTTACCCGTTGTCTTGTTCTCAGGTTTCAAACATTTCCCAGAAATTAAATCTAACATTCTAAAACTGCCCATAAACTGTTTAGTTTATTTTGATACTCTGTAGACAGCTTCACATGACAATCGGTGATGTTTTTTCATAATCTGGAGACTACAGTGAATAACCGGTAAACAACTGGGAAACTGCAGCTCAACAATTGATCTACATGGCATTTTTCATTCTTTAACTTTTAAAAATTATGCCCATCTCTTCTAAAATTATGCTGCATTTATGCCTATGTTGTGTGAAAGGTACTATCATACATAAATCTGCTACAGAATTTAAAAGGGAAATAAATAGTTATGTGCTACCAGATCTACTAAGGAATTTAAAAGATATTTTTAAGACTCTGAATATCTCATTATTATAGTCTAGCACATTTTTTCTGGCCATATTTCCCTAGAAAAGAGATATGAAAGCCAGGTTACCACTTGGTTTTTCTATCAGCACTGTCAAAAACTGTCCCACTGAATTATAAAATACTATGAAAATGTGGACTAAAGAAGGGCTGTCCTGGTGATGATTTAATGTAATTCAGTGGAAACAGCTGTTAAAATCACAGCCTATTCCTAAACTACCCTGACTGCAGCTAGAATCAATATTTCAGAGACTGGGGACCTGAGTGGGGAGAAATGGTCTGCTTGGAGTTAGATCCACAAATCATTCTTGTGTGAACCTAATTTTTGCTCCTGGATTTATTTTGCCAATAATCTCATAGCCATTCTGGATTTAGAAAGCTCTGTGTAACTCCAAAATGTCAAAGTAAGAAAATACTCAACTTTGACATCCTATTTTGCTTTGTTTATGTGAACTTGGGCCCATGTACACAGTTTGCAATCATTAGACCAAATCTAATGTATTGTTACATATGGTAATTGACATCTACCTATGCATGAAATTAGATTTTGCTGATACATTTCAGGCAAAAAGTGCTGAAGACTAATGATAGCACTTTTGTGGTATGCACCCTGGTGATGCCATCAACAAACTGGCAGAACTGTAAAGGGGAATACCCTGAGCTTCAGGATTACAGCTACTCTACTATAGTTGAAAGCAGAGGGAAGCTTCAAGGGAAAAAAAGAGTATTGGCAGCTGTGAACTAGTCCTGCAGAGTGCTTTATAGGCAGCTTCTCATATACCTTTGTAACTAGAAATACCTACATAATGGAAAAAGAAGCATAAACCAAGATCTTAGCGGTGTTAACATGTCCAAGAAAATACCATGTGTAAGTAAAGATCTTGTAAAACAAAGCATTTAAAATTCAAGATTAATTTCTAAAATGTGCATTTAACACCTGTATCTTGTGGTGCTTTTTTTTTTTTTAATGGGGAAGATGTTTTTTTGGTTCTATGTGTCTGGAAAAAGAATACTTTTATTGAAAACTAAGGCATGGCTTCAAAAGCCTGAGGGAAGAAAAAACAATTCTATTTTGTAGTAAATAATTCTTATTTTTCTATCTTAGTATTTGATTAAATTAATTGAGTTGTATATGTGGAGAACATGAGGTGACATCCATATGGTGACTGACAGTGGAAAATAGATAACAAAATATCAGGCACTTAGCCTGGTTCCATAACCATTAACTCACTTTCCCTAGGATTTACTTAGCAGTTTCACATTGACAGTTCTTAAAAAAAAATGAAAAAAAAATAAATTGTTGCAGTTTATGGGAAGAAAGGATTGTTAGAAAAATCCTATATATAAGAAGGTAAAGTGTTTTTCACAAACAATAAACATGTTTCTAAACTTTTTGCTGGTGTAGTCGTAGGTTTTATCCTATGTTTAATATGGTCATAGCCAAGGTGTAAATCAAGAGCAATGAGTTTGAAATATCTTTTGGATTTTTCCTTCATCCCATATGTGTCATCCTGTCCATCTGACTGAACCTTCTACTCTGTAAAATACTGAGAAATACTGGCAAATATTTCCAAAATAGAATGTTCTCTTACTCTGTCATTCAGCTCAATAACAAATTGCTACCTCTTCTTTTGTGTCTTCATCTTATTCCTTTTTCTCTGTCTTTTTCTCTACTACTTTTATCCCTAACAGTTGTCATCCTTGCCAATTTTCTCTGTCCTCTTTTATCTTCTAATGCTGACTTGTTCTTCCATCTAACGTAAGAAAACAGAGCTCAGGGAGGATTGCTTACAGCAGTTGTAGATTCTGCTAACTATAGCATAGCAGTCAGAAGGCCAGTGAAAGCCAAAACTGTGGGAAAGAAGATAGAAGCAAAAAGTTCAGGGAACAGTAAGTTAAAGTAAGCACTAAAGGGATGGCAATTTACAGGGGAAGAAGAATACTTTTTATATTAAGTCTCTAGCAAACAGTAGATAGGGTTCTTTTTTGCTGGTGAGACATCAGCAGGGAAGAAAAGGGGCTTAGAGAGTGTCTTGTCTCTTTCCTGCGCATTTAGTTACAGTTATAGGAGAATCCCTGATTCTCCTTAGGGGATCATAAAAATGGGACTAACAGAGAACGATATCAGTAGAGGCTGCATTATTACAATTTTTAGCAGCAACTTCACTGAAGTTCTCTGTGGCACAAATATAAGTTGTAAATGGAGACTGACAGGCTGGTATGCAGTATAATCATAACACTCAGGAACAGGAAACAGGAAAACAAATCTGATTTCAGGATTTTTTCCTTATCCAGTTTTCAGTCACACAGAAGGTCACTCTAAGTAAAGAACTAGAAAATGTATTATGTAAATTTTAACTTTTAAGTCATTACCACTCCTTTCTCATCCTGATATCAATGTTACTGGAGGGGAAAGAAGTATCTGGAATAGAATATTTAATAGAATATTAAATATAATATAATGCTAGAATAGTTTGTAGAGCATGGTACATCCCTGGAAAGCCCAATTCATGCTCATCCCAAAAGGCACTGTTGGACAACTGTTCTTAAACTAGCTTGACTTAAAAAGAGAGTCCGCATTAGTAAGATAAGCTGTGGAGCTAACCCATTTGTCATTCATATCATAGAAATACAAATATATACAAAATAACTTTGGTATTGCCTGGAGAACATTGCACTTTCTCTATAGATGTTATGCAGATGCATATATGCACAGTTGCAAATACAGTAGTTATAATCAACTTTAGTGAAGGTGGTCTGGTACAGGAGGTTTAGATAATCTGTAATTGTAGATATTTTTTAGCACGATGCAGTCTAGAGGGGGAGGGGAAAACATCCCCTGCTCTCAAATTCATCTTTATTCAATAATAAGGGACAGTGAAGAGGTGTTATCTGATAATATTTATTTATTTTATTCACAAAAGTAAATTATTACTGTGCTCTCCCAAAAGCTAGAGAAGGAAATATAGTTTGCTACTCAAGCTCTGAAAGGACTCATTTTTAATCATTATATTTTATAATAGAACAAAATTCCCCATTATAATAATATTTTTTTTCTTACAGCTTTACTCAGATTATGCCTTACAGCTGTAAATAATGAGTTTCAAATCAACTATCTCAACAACAAATCTAATTGCAGAAATACCTAAATTTGCCAAGAGTGGTAAATGGTAAAAATGGCTGCAAGTCAGCCTAAAAAGAAATGTATTTTTTGCATCAATAAAAAAAGAGAAAGGTTTTAAAGATACAGTGCTCAGCAGAATCAGCAACAACATAAAACACCTATGGAATGCACTAGCATTCAGCTCTTCAAAGATTTATATTTCCCAGGCAGCCAGTAGTCTGGATTGCTCTGCATATTAAAGGTTGGTTGTAATTTTGTCTTAAAGTCTTCCTTTTTAAAGTTTTTATTTGTTTGAGTTTTTATTGTTTATTTGTTTTGTTTTGTTTTATTTTTACCTTAGTTTGGAGTTACAAATAAGAAAATAATAAGGTAGGAGGCATGCATCCACCACAAACTTTTACTGAGCAAGACTTATTTATTGTACAGTGAGAGTAGAAAACTGTGAAAAGGAGGTTAATTGGCTACTAATCAGAAGTGCAAATGTATAATCAGGAAAAATAGTTCGTTGGGGAGAACATGAAATATTTTTTTCATCTTCCCAGCATGCACATTCCCATCTTGTTCCCATTTTCATTAACTCCATGCTGCATATATCTGAATTCTCTTCCCAAAAGACATTCTGTTGTCATGCGCTTTGATGACCAGTGTCTGGTGAGCTTAGTGTTCTTAGGCAGCCTCATTAGTGTAGTGTCTAATACAAAATTATCCATCTTCCCATTTTATAATTAACAGAATCAAGGGTAAAATCTTTTATTACATTGCTCAGAATTTCTTAGTCACAGAAAAAAACAGAATGGAGATATCTTCCTCTACCCCGGAGGAAATGGACCTGATTTGAGTTGTTTCGGGGCAACAGGAAAACAGTCTGGAACTGCCTATGTTTCAGTTTTAGGTTTGAAGGGTACCAACTATCCTGCCAAGGATACAGTATAGACATGTGATTTCTTCCTAAATTTCTTTCATTAATCTGAACTTCTTAAAATGAGAGAAAATAAAATTGTGATCATAGATGTATTTAGAACTTTGTATAAGTCAATTCAACAAGAAGGCAACAGTCATAATATTCCAAACTTAGGAATTTCGTATTTGAAAGAAGAAAAAGAGAATGATCAGATAATGCAGAATAAAAAGAATAATTATAATTTCACCATTTTTGAACATTTTATAGATGATAATATTAATGCATCATTGTTATAACAGTCTCTAAATTGCCTCGAAACAGTAAGTAAACATGGTAGTACTTAGATGAGCATAACACTTATAACACTTTTGGGGGGAAAAAGGACAAAGAATACAATAATCTACCAAATGAGTTAGCAAAATACCTTCATTACAAAATACAGCTATACTTTTCTCTCTCTTGAAAATTAAAATTATTTTTCCATGATATTACCAGAAGCAAAGTCAGATCTTTAGAGAATAAATACAAAGAATTAATTGGAAATGCCATTTGCTTTATCAAAACACTGAGAAGCCAATGAGAATGTATGAGGAGAGACTGAGAGAGCTGGGGTTATTCAGCCTGCAGAAGGGAAACCTCAGGATGATATGAGGTAACAAAGTCAGACATTTCTCAATATTGCTTGGTGGCAGAAAGAGTCAGTGGGCACAAATCAAAACAAAAAATTCCACCTGAATGCAAGAAAACACATTTTACCTCGAGGATGGTCAAACACTGCAACAGGATTCTCTCTGATTTTGCTTGGATACCTTTAAAAGACAAGTATCAACAGATGAAATAGGCTTTACTGCAATTCCAGACAATGTTAGAGAACAAAGAGGCAGAAGAAGGACTAATAACTGAAGAAAATTAACAGCCAATGAGGAGAGGTGTGCTGCTAACACCTAGACCTTGTGCTAACAAACAAAGAAGGATTATTTGAGAATGTAAAGGCTGGAGGTAGCTTTGGATGCAGTGACCACGAGAGGGTGAAGTTCAGGATCCCGGGTGGAAGAAGGACAAAAAGTAGAATTATAGCCCTGGACCTTAGACGAGCTAACTTTGGCCTCTTCAAAGACCTACTTGGTGGAATCCCGTGGGTTAGGCTCTAGAAGGTAGAGGGGTCCAAGAGAGCTGGTTAATATTCAAGCACCACTTCCACCAAGCTCAAGGTCCGTGTATCCTTATGAGTAAGAAATCAAGCAAAGGGGGAAGGAGACCTGCTCAGATTAGCAAGGAGCTTCTGGAAAGACTCAGAAGAAGGAAGTTTACAAAATGTGGAAAACGGGACTGGCCACTTGGGAGGAATATAAGAAGGCTGTCAGAGCATGCAGAAATGCAATGAGGAAGGATAAGGCCAACTTGGAACTAAATCTGGCAAGGAATGTCAAGGACAATAAAAAGGGCTTCTTCAACTATGTAAGTAACAAAAGAAAGACCAGGAAAAACATGGGCCCACTGCTCAATAAAGTGGGTGCCCTGGTGACTGAGGATGCAGAAGGCAGAGTTACTGAATGCCACCTGTGCTTCAGTCTTTACTGCTAAGGCTGGCCCTCAGGACCCCCAGACCTGGAGGTAGGAGGGAGAGCCTGGAGGAAAAAAGATTTTTCCTTGGTTGAGGAGGATTGGGTTAGAGATCATTTAGGCAAACTTGACACCCACAAATACATGGGCTCTCGTGGGATGCACCCAGGAGTGCTGAGGGAGCTGGCAGATATTTCAAAGCCACTCTCCATCACCTTTGAAAGGTTATGGAGAACTGGAGAGGTGCCTGAGAACTGGAGGAAAGCCAATGTCACTCCAGTCTTCAACTAGGGCAAGAAGGAGGACCCAGGAAACTACAGTCCAGTCAGGCTCACCTCCATCCCTGGAAAGGTGAAACAGCTCATTCTGGATGTCATCTCTAAGTACGTAGAGAAAAAGAAAGTTATTGAGAGTGAATCCATAGTCAACATGGATTCACAAAGGGGAAGTCATGCTTGACCAATCTGATAGCCTTTTATGATGGACTGACTGGCTGAGTGGATGAAGGGAAAGCAGTAGATGTTGTCTACCCTGACTTCAGCAAGGCTTTTGATGCTGTCTCCCATGACATCCTCATAGGTAAGCTTAGGAAGTGTGGGTTAGATGAGTGGACAGTGAGGTGGAGCCACTGGAGGGGAGCCTCTCTTCCTCCTCATTTAAACCATTGAATACAGTTGTTCACTGGCTGAAATAATTCAGAAGGAGCACTTTTGTGCTAGTTTATAAGCAAGCAGATTTTCTGACAAGTTCCATATGCAACACAAAAAAACGGTGCAACTTTTGTTGTTCTTTTTGTCATGACCTGTAGTTTGAGGAGAAATTGTATGTAACCGAAGTGGATGAAACACCACCGCATGGATACCACAACGGAGGGAAGTAAAATAGAGATTGATTGTGACTGAGACAGTCTATTAGGCACTAGGTGTGAAACTTTAAATGTTGTGCAAAAATCTGCAGTATTGCCTAAGGAAGCGGTTCTTTCCATAATGACTTTAAATGTTTCCTTATGTGTGCAGTTATTTGCAGCTCTAAACACAATGTTTGTTTGGGTGTGGGACAACTAAATTGCTATCGGGGGACTTTTACTTGAAATTCCAGTCAGTCCCTAACAAATAGAATACTTTCTAAAAATAATAGTAAAGTCCTGATGCTGTGGTCCTGAGATTCTGAGTGATTTCACAGTATAAACTAATTCACAGGAGAAGATATTACCTTCTAAGACTAGGAACCATTTTCTCTACGGATTTTCTTAATAACCATCCTGCCTTAAATTCAGGTAGATTATGGTGCATATAGAAAGTTGACAAAAGTTTTTAAACTGCATTCTGCAACTCGGACGGTGTGGCTAGAGCCCTTACCAGTGAAGATCAAGGTAAAAAAGTTGTTGAGTACCTGCGCCTTGTCCACATCCCAGGTGATCAGGTCTCACTTTTCCTTCCAGAGAGGGCCCACATTTTTCCTAGTCTTCCTTTAGTCACTGACATACATGTAGAAGATTTTCTTGTTGCCCTTGATGTCCCTGGCCAGATTTAACTCTATCTGGGCTTTAGCTTTCATAATCTGGTCCCTGGCTGCTTGGACAGTTTCTCTGTATTCCTCCCAGGCTGCCTGTCCTTGCTTCCACCCTCTGTAGGCACTCTTCCAAATTTCTCTGTGAGTAAACTGTTCAGATTTCTTTCTCACTTCGGTCTGTGTTTATGGTATTTTTGTCCTTGCCTATTTGAGAGATTTGTATATTTAGGTTAACACTAATATCAGTGAACTTGTTGCTGCCATATTATCTAAAAAATTGCATATCTCTCATTTATTGGATTTTGTACTGACATGTTGTAGCAATAAATATATATATGCACAATTTACAGGCATGGTGGTTGTCTTTATTGATTTATTTAAGATAACTTGTTTGAAAAACAAAAATTACTCACGGTCATTTATTCCACCTTTTCTTTTTTTTTTTTTCCTCTTATAGCATTTACTAAGGTGAAAATTACCAAGTCATATGCTTCATTGTTGAAATTTCTGTTTTTGATTTTTATCAAAAAATGGAGAAATTAAAATACCATTTTTTAATGTGATTTATGTGATCATAATGCTTTCTTTTGAACTAACAATCCTTACACAATGAGAGAGCAATCATCTTCTTGTTGAGGAAAACCAATGTCATCACAGTCTTCAAAAAGGGCAAGAAAGAGGACCTGGGAAACTAAAGGCCAGTCAGCCTCACCTCCATACCTGGAAAGATGATGGAACGGCTCATTCTGGGTGTCATCTCAAAGCATATGGAGGAAAAGAAAGCTACCAGAAGTAGTCAACATGGATTCACCAAGGGGAAATCATGTCTGACTAACCTGATAGCCTTCTACCATGGCATGACTGGATGGATAGATGAGGGGAGGGTGGTGGATGTTGTCTACCTTGACTTCAGCAAGGCTTTTGACACAGTCTCCCCCAGTATCCTCATAGGTAAGCTTAGGAAGTGTGGATCAGATGAATGGACAGTGAGGTGGATTGAAAACTGACTGAAAGACAGCTCAGAGGATCGTGATCAGTGGCACAGAATCTAGTAACAAGTGGAGGTCCATAACAAGTGGTGTTCCCGAGGGGTCAGTACTGGGTCCAGTCCTCTTCAATATATTCATCAATGACCTGGATGAAGGGATAGAATGTACCCTCAGCAAGTTTGCTGATGACACAAAACTGGGAGGGGTGGCTGACACACCAGAAGGCTGTGCCGCCCTACAGCGAGACCTGGACAGGCTGGAGAGTTGGGCAGAGAGACACCTGACGAAATTCAACAAGGGCAAGTGTATGGAGCTGCACCTGGGGAGGAATAACCCCATGCACCAGTACAGGTTGGGGGCTGACCTGCTGGAGAGCACCTCTGAGGAGAAAGACCTGGGAGTCCTGGTGGAGAATAGGATGACCAAGAGCCAGCAATGTGCCTTTGTGGCCAAGAAGGCCAATGGCATCCTGGGGTGCATCAGGAAGAGTGTGACCAGTGGGTCGAGGGAGTTTATCCTGCCCCTCTACTCTGCCCTGGTGAGGCCCCATGTGGAGTACTGTGTCCAGTTCTGGGCTCCCCAGTTCAAGACAGGGAAGGACAGGGAACTGCTGAAGAGGGTACAGCAAGGGACCACAAAGATGATTAGGGGCCTGGAGCATCTCTCTTATGAGGAAAGGCTGAGGGAATTGGGTCTTTTTAGTCTGGAGAAGAGAAGGCTGAGGGGCGATCTGATGAACACCTATAAATACTTAAAGGGTGGGTGTCAAGAGGATGGGGCCAGTCCTTTTTCAGTGGTGCCCAGTGACAGGACAAGAGAAAATGGGCACAAGCTTGAACATAGGAAGTTCCATCTAAACATGAGGAGGAACTTGTTTACTTTGAGGGTGGCAGAGCACTGGAATAGGCTGCCCAGAGAGGTGGTGGAGTCTCTGTCCCTGGAGACGTTCAAAACCTACCTAGACACCTTCCTGTGCAACCTGCTCTAGGTGGACCTGCTTTGGCAGGACTAAATCATCTCCAGAGGTCCTTTCCAACCCCATATCACTCTGTGATTCTGTGATCTTTTCAGATATGTATAATTTGTATTTTGACTTCTATTTTAAATATTAGAAGACTTATTATCTCACCCTCTTTTTTTTATCAAGTTTTCTTTTTTAATGACATAGATCAATAGGGTTTTGTTTCTATTTTAATGTTGGTTTTTCTTTTGCTGAGCTGTTACAGAGCAGACCACATGCAACTGCTATCCCTTCTTTACCTAATCTTTTTAAAGTCCTGTCTCTTGATGCTATGAAACTTCTAAGAATACAGATTCCTGACTCTCCTGTGCTTTTTCAAATGATTTCTCTCCCTAGGGGACAAATGTCTAGCTTTTCAACCACTCTGGTTATTTTAAATAAAAAATTCTAGATATTTCTACAGTGAACCCACAATAAAATCTTCTGTATTTTATATCCAGTTTCCTGGATTTGATCTTTGCTTTAATATCAACATTTAACGCCTTGGGATGCTTACCTGTGTCTTCTAATTTATTTGGTGAGCTTTCACCACTACCTTGGTAGCTTTAAGTCCCGTCCATTCTGCAATTATAGTTTTTCATGTGAGGCTAGTCCTGGGGGGGTTTCTTTCTGTATATGTATTAAAATATTATGTTCAGTTTTGCACCCTACAGTGTTTTCGGCTGCAACTAATATCACTTATTCTAGACCTTTAAGAGACCAATTGCATTCACATATTAAGGACACACACATCTTATTTCACAGCTGGTAATTGAGAGGACAAAACAGAATCTTCAGTTCAAGGATACAATAAAGAAGGGTATCTTAAAAAACTGCCCCAGGGATCTTGTTATGCAAATCAGACCATAGGTGATGTCTGTAGAAACTTCATTCTGGTCTGACTTTGATCATTAAAGACACATCTAAAGCACTGCCTAATCTAAATTAGAGAGTAAGAAAGGTTATCTAGAAGTTTAGAGAAAAATCTGAGCTGTTAAAATGAACTTGGGAGTATCTTCCAGCAGAGTGCATGTGTGATTAAATCTCTGCTGCAAAGCCTGAGTAAAAGCAGTAGCATTGCTACCCTCCCCTTTAACCCCCTGGGAAAGAGTACTTGGTGTGGAAGGAGAAAGATCAAAACACCCAGCAGAGGCTTTATAAGACTGGGGCAGGAACCTTAAAAGGAAAGATGAAACATGGAACTGAAAGGTGATGAGAGCATTGAGTATTAAACTAAACTAAGGCCAAAGATTTTTGTGGGAACATGTGACTCAGTAAGTGTCAAATCAAAATTTCTTCCCCTTCCCTCTCACCTAGGAAGATGTAAAGAAAGATAATGTAGGACAGATGAGAGAATTTTCTTCAGCAGTCTTTTTCTTTTTTTTTTTTTTTTTTTTTGTGAATCCTGTTATGCCAGATTGGAGAATAGGCAAACGGCAGTGATTTTGTGACCTTTCTTCTCCTTTCATATAGTCAACACTCTTGTTTGGTGTAAATTATATGTAACTTGAAAATAAACATGTATATATAACTGAAAAATAAATACGACATCACAGCTGTATGGCAATAGATGTAAGCAAATAGCCATGCTGTGAATGATTTTCAGTGTAGTAGTTATTAATTGACCACTCAAAAATATCCAGTTTCCACAGTTACTAAGCAGTGTTACGCAAGAAATTTCCTCCAAATATAATGGTGCAGTTCTATTCCTCATAACAATAATTTCCAAAACAATGAGAGCTTACCTTAAATGTCCCAACTGAACTATCAGTACCAACAGTTCATTTCAGACCACTCCTTCCCATCAGACTCTTTGACAGTGTAGACACATACAGCTTACGAAAGTGTCATGTGAAACTCATGAAAGAGAAGTTCCAGACCATCCAGCATCCCTTCACAGCCAGTATTCCCAGGAAGGACAGGACAAGTTCCCATATGCGGGGCTTTTGGGGTTTGAGGTTGGTCAGGGTTTTTTTTTGTGGTCATTTTTAGTACCTTAAGCATGGACAGTGATGTATATTTGTGACCAGTACCTAAAGGTGATGTGGCAAAACTGAAAATCCTGTATGAAGAATTACGCTCCAGGTTGATAAGATACTCCTTTTGCTACAACGAGAAATGAAGATCATCAGTGAATGACATTATTATTTGTTCAGTTCTGCTATGGCCAAACTACAAACACCAGCAATACAATTTTTCACTTTTATGAAAGACTAAGAATCTTTATAAGTTGTGCTTAAGTGTCTATATGGTACCAAAACATCATTGTTGATGTGGAGATAGGAATGAGCCCTCCTTGAGTTCTCTAGCCGTCTATTTTTCTCCTGTTTAGTGTGTGTATATGTTCTGTGTTGACTTAAGGTGCCAGAGGTTGTTATTTTCTATAAAGAAAATGGAAGAAATAGGTAAGGGGGGGGGGGAAGTAATGGGTGAGCATTTACATTCAGCATTTTATGGCTTATTAATTAAAAGAGAATTACAAAAGCAAGAGAAGATGTATTCATGAAGTGTTAATTTTGGTGTTAGAGCAGGAAATATGACAAATGAAGCCAGAAGTTTACTGTCCCTTTTGGAAGACATGATCAGCTGATTGTGTTTAAGAGTCTGCCAACACTAATAAGAGTCATTGATTTATTGTTGTTGTTGTTTTGAGAGTTTTGGTGAGTTTTGGGGGGTTTGTTTTTGGTTGCTTGGTTGTTTTTTATGGCATAGTGTTTGTTTTCAATGGGAGATAATTTTTTTGGACAGCATTCAACATGATAATTTTGTTGATGAAAAAGAGTTGGTTATACCAGACAATTTTTACCATGACACCACTTTTAAAATATTCAAGACTATGTTTTGGGCAAAGAATTCTCTTGCATTATAAAATATTTGTACCATCCTTGTTCATTTGGGAAATCTACCTATTTCACACTCTTGTACTTTGGCTTGGGAAAGAGTTCATTGCAAAATATTCTGCATCGTTAAATTAACATCTGTTCTTACAGTCAAATAGTTTGCTTGGGGCTGAAGTATCTCTGGTGGTCTATAAAAGCTATTCAAATACCCATTATAAAAGAAGACTATTCTGGCCATGATAAAAACCTGTAAGCACTTTCATCTTTCCTTTAAGAAGTTCATATGAATTGTCTTGAACATACTGACTGTATGGAATTTGCATCTTCAATTACTTAACAAAAAAAAAAAGGGGGGTGGGAGCCAATAAAAAAAGGAGGAATGCAATCTACTGCATCAGAAGCTTTCCATAATAGCTAAGCTCTCATACACTAAGGAGCATGTTCTGTTACTCTCTTAACATGCAAGCAGTTTCTGCTGATTCTAGCTCTGGGGATTCTGGTTGGTTTTCTTTTGGTCTTCATAATGCATATTTCTTTTTTAAACTTCCTCTACTGATGTGAGTCATTTTGATTGTCCCTGCAAGAACCACCTGGAACTGACCAAGCCCTCTAAAAAACAATTCCTGAGAGGGAACTGAAAAACTTAATAGCAGAGCTTTCTTTAATTTCTGTGGCACATGTAAGTTGTTTTATTATAATAAACTTGACTATACATTTTTCTGATTACCCTATACAGCTTTTTTTTTTCCTAGGAATCAGTGTGTTTTTCATATCTGAAACATGGTCAGTATTAGCAACATCATGGTTTAAGTGTATGCCACAACTTTGGAAAGCTCCCTCGATAAAATATGCTAAAACACTGAAAGACACTATTAGTACCAAACAAGTATGCCTTGTTTATGATATATCTACAGCAATGATTTGAAGGTCTAAGAGATAATACTCCTGATAAAGATGCATTGGAAAAAGCATACATCTTCCTCAAGAGAGGTAAAAATCAAAGTTTCTGAAACTAAAGAAAGCATGAACACTGCAACAACTTCAGATCTTTCAAATAAACAACAATGAATGTACATTTAACTCTGGAAAGTTCTACAGAAATCACAGAGGAAACTTTGTTAAGTTTGTTCTTCAAGCAGAGTTTTGCACTTAGTGAAATATAGAAAAAAAACTCCCTTGACAGGTGTCGTGGTTTGGGCCAGACTGGCCACTGAACTGAATTACAGATGGTCTCCCCCACCTCTCTCTCTAAAGAGAGGAGGGAGAGGGAGAAAGATACTTATGGGTTTAGAAGAAAACTAAACTACTTTAATGAAAACATTAATAAAATAATAAAAAAGAAAATAATGAAATATATACAAAAATGTATCAAACACCCAAGATGACGATCATGTCACCGGCAGGCACTGGGAACATCCCAGACTGGACTCATCAACAGATGGGAACTGGATTCCGGAGCTGGATTCAGGAATGCACATATCAAAGACAGATGAACAGACAGAGTCCTCCTTGGACACTGGCCATTGAAGAAAGAGACCTGAGCCTTTGATCCCTCAGCTTTTATATTGCGCATGAGGCAGATGGGATGTAATACCCTGCTGGTCAGTTTTGGGTCACCTGTCCTGTCTGCTCCTACACACAGGTGCAATCTCTCTATACTTTTCTGCTTCCGACCCTCCAATGGGGCAAATAATGAAGTTAGCTGACTTTGGTTCTTATGCCAATAAGTATAAGCAAGAACCTCTCTGTGTGCCATTCCTTGGCATAAATTACAACTAATCACATTTTATCACTCTGAGAACAGTGTCTCCACAATATGCTGATAATTTCAGAGAGTTTCAGAGACTTAGAAGACACTTAGCTAAAAAGTAAAATTACTGAACAGAAAATTGGTTCTGTTTTACCTCAAACCAGGACAACAAGTATGACACTAATTTAATTATAGTCAATGCCATCTGCTTTTATGCTATGTACAAAATATCTATGAGTACACCAAACAGGATCCCTTAAAAACCTTCCTAGAGTGATAATGTGGACTTCATTGTGAGTGAGACAGTTCAGTCCCTCTGGAGTTCATACTAACTAGTACTCTCTTCTCTTAGAGTCTCTCCAAAGAAAGGCTCATCAGAATACACATTACTGAATTTAGCAACACTGGCTCTGTATGTGGAAACTCTACTGAAATTTGAATCCATTCCCAAAAGCAGCACTAAAATTTGCTGATCTTGCCATTTGTTTTGTCAAGTACAAGTGACAACTAACCTTCAGTAGCCTCAGTTGCAAAAAGGAGTAAAGACCTTGCAAAATTCATGCGGGCTAAAGAATCACAACTTTTATGTGTATATATATATGTATAATATCAGTCAGTCAGTCTAATTAAGCTATTGGTAATCTGATAAATGAATTACGTTAGTTCAGTTATAATGATACTAATATTTATAGTCCAAATGATCCAAATACTGCCAGCACTCAATAAAAAATAAAATGAAACCTGATATTCACAATCTTTCTAATATTTACCATTTCCATGAATCTTAGGCTTATCTTTCCCATAAAACACGTGAAAAAAATTGACTGTTTTCAAATAATTTTTTACCCCCATTTTGGAAAAAAATCTTATAAATCATTTACCCTTTTTGAAGCACTGTCTTCACTAAAAGATAAACTTGTTTAGTGGTGGTTTTATTATTTTTCTTCATATTATTTCCTGATTGACTTTGGCTTACCATAAAGTTTTAAACACTCTGTATACAAATTACTAAATAAAACAACTCTCTCTTCTGAAATAAGGACAAAGATACATAAAGTGGTATCTCAGGATAATTGCTCAGATCCGGAATGAGACTACAAAAGTAATTCTTGGAATTCCTATAATGGAGGAAGGGCTGAAATGAAGATATAAGCTGTGCACAAACTCTTTACTGCTCTTAGGTCCTGCAGCATTTTTTTTTCTTTTGATTGTGGAAGTTTAAAAGGTAACCTGCAAGCTGCAGAAGAGCATTTTGACCATTTGGTAAATTCACTTTTGATCTCTCAGTCATGGTTGCAAACATCTAATTGTTTTACTGTTCAATTATCTTTCTCAGTCTTTCTTGCTCTATAAAAATATCATGTTGTTAGAATATTATTTGCCAGGCAAGAGCTCTCCAAGAAGATTTTATTTTAAGCATATTTCAGGAATAAGGAAAATTGTAACTTCATTTTCATATCCACAGAACAAATAGTCCTTTGAATACAGAAAACAGTATTTTAAGTTGGATAACAAGTTCTTATCATCATAATTTTGAAAATAAGGGGGCACAGGGATGATAGTATCCCTTTCCTACTACCTGGTAGAATTTGACTTTTTGTGAGATAGGATAGATATGTCATTCACTCTATATCCACATAGCATTAGGCCTACTTTTATCTTCTCCTTTTCTTTGCTGAAAGTGAAAGAGCTTGGAGAAAGTTAATAAAATTTACAATAAAAATATTATATCTGAATTTTTTCCAAGCATTTTCAGAAAATGGAAGAATGATGAAGGAAATAGTTGATTTAAATGTCTTCTAAGTGGGTTTCTAATTTGATTTTATTACAGTGTGCATCAGTTATTATTAACATTTACTGTGTAAAAATTATCATCAAACAGGGACTATAACTTTTCATATGAGGTGTACCTGGAACCAAAATACAAACCTGTGGAAGGGGAATATAAATAAAGGGGAGGGGGAAATGTTTATTTAACCAGCTAGCAGTTGCAAGGAAACTTTATTGTTCTCTTTATAGAAGCTCCCTGTTGTCAGTGTTGGCTTTATAACTCATTTCAAATGTCCATCTTGAAAGGTATGCTATTAGTAATACTGAAATGATTCTGGCTGATCCTTGCCTATATTCTTCACCTTACTGAACAGCTTCCTATCCAGCTCCCTTTGTTTCATGTGCAAAAGAGTCCTTCCCAAATAGCTGTTTACCTTGCATGCTCTGATCCCTCAAGACAGATGTTTAAATTTTAATTTTTATTTATGAGGAGGGAGATGGTAGTGCTTAAACTGTGGTTTGAGACTGTCTTCTTCATTCTGTGTGAAGCTTTTTGATTCTGTGTGAGGCTATTTGGTGAAAAAAAATAATATTAAATGTAGTGTGTCAGGTAGTATGAAAATCACCGTTATAGTTTGAGAATGAAATACCGTTCCATTCCAGTCTTCGTTTCCTCTATTAGCCATACCCTCAGTGCTACTCACACAACTAGTCTTTCCGAACAACAATGATGTTTCTTGCCCCTTTAATCAGTAACAGAATGTATTCATTGTCTTCAATTTTTCCATGCACTTACTTGCAATACTCCATAGCCTGCATTCTACAATTTGAACTGCAATTCAGTTCTCAAAAGCATTTAAACAAAGGATGACAGATCTCAAAATCATGGGAAAAATAGTGTTTTCATTATGCATGTTTATTATCATGGGTTGTTTGGCTATTTAAATGTAATGATGTTTCTTCTTCCTCAGTGGAAACCGCAACCTTTGCAGAGGAAAGCACAAGTCTTTTGGAGCACAAGTCTTATGAAGAGAGGCTGAGGGAGCTGGGGTTGTTCAGTCTGGGGAAGAGGAGACTGAGGGGAGACCTTATCGCTCTCTACAACTACCTGAAAGGAGGCTGTAGAGAGGCGGGGGTCGGTCTCTTCTCCCAAGTTACAGATGATAGGACAAGGGGTAATGGCCTCAAGTTACGCCAGGGGAAGTTCAGGTTAGATATTAGGAAATATTTCTTTACTGAAAGGGTTATCAGGCATTGGAATGGGCTGCCCAGGGAGGTGGTTGAGGCACCATCCCTGGAGGTATTCAAGAGAGGAGTTGACAAGGTGCTTGGGAATATGGATTAGTGTTGCGTGGTGTGGTGGGGTGTGTGTGGTTTTTTTTGTGGTGTTTTTTTTTTTTTTTTTTTTCCATTGGTTGGACTAGATGATCTTAAAAGGTCCCTTCCAACCTAGGTGATTCTGTGATTCTGAAAAATACAGCATTATAAATAGCAAAAATAAGCATTCCATTTTGTTAAAAATATCTGATTAAATGATTGTTTGTGAAAGTTCTTGATGCAGCTTTCAGGAAAATTTCCATAAAAACCCCAAATACCAAAACGTCTGTAAGTCACAAGCTATTAAGTTACTTAAATCTAGTAATAACACAACTATTTTCATATTATATTTTTCATATATATACTCATAAATATAAATTTCATATAGTTAAAGTATTTTCATATATTGAATAACATTAGAAAAACTTTATTTCTTTCTTTCCAAATAAGTCAGCTTTGTAGTGTTCATTTTAGCGTAGAAAATGTGGTCAAAATAACTAGTGGAACACATTATAAATAATGCTTTTCTCAAATTTTAGAGATTTAATAAATCTTACTTTTGCTATTGTTGCTAAGAAAAAGCAACTATTCAAAACTATCCTATAAGATATTCTGTTTAATGCATCACCAGCACACTAATATAATCCAGTAATAATAAAATAAAAAAATCCAGTCCAATAAAATAATTATAATACAGTCCAGTAATTCCTGATTGCAAGATTATTAGATAACAGTGTGGTTTGGTTTTTAGATCTTAGATTAAAACTGCAGGGCCAACAGTCATAGAAAGCACCCTTTGACTTACAAAGAAAATGCATTATGGCAGGCTTTGAGAGAAGGATAAATATGGAACCCCATGATGTCATCGTCACTGACACTTTTCAAAGTACAGCAGTGCTATACTCAGAAGTACATACTCGAAGAACAAGAGGATGCCTATCATTTTGCAGGTAGTCTAGGTAACTACAATATTAATTCTGTTCTCAGATACATATTACTCTTCTGGTAGGACATATTTATGTATTTTTTATTATTTTTTTGTTGAATTCAGCACATTTCTTTCAAGTGTCAGGAAATTAATGATAATAATGATAATAATTATAATAATTCTAGCAAATCTAAATGTAAAGCTAAATGCAAATAAATTACTATCAAATTAGTATATTGGGCTTTTTTTTTTTCCTATGTGTATCATATGTCAATTGTTTTTGACATGTTTCTGCATAAAAATGATCCATGAATTTCTCAAATTCTAATGATCTGAGTAATATTTTTGCTTTAGTGCCATATATACGACTACAGTGCTTGCATAGTGTTCTTTGAAGTGACATTTTGTTTCTGCCCCTAAACAAGGATTTATGTTAGTTAGATGCTTATGAGTAAGTGGTATCCACTTGCTTCATTATCTTAAAACCAATAACAGAAGTTTCCTTATTTTTACTAGAAGAAACACCACCCAAGTCTTGAAAAAAATGACATGTATAAAAAACAATGCAGAGAATAATTTTTGATAATCAACTTATTACTTCTTAAGTCCATTTGAGGATTTCTGAGCATTTCCTAAATTGTGTAGTAGGCATTTGCACAGAAAAAAATCCCTTTCAGTTGCTAATATTTGCTGCATAGAGGTACCTCAAACACTGCTGTTTTGAACTGTGCTTCCTTGGACACTGGCAGACAAACAGATGGCAGATGGGCAAGCATCTGCTTATTTTAGCTCTTCAGTTATGACACTGATTTGTCAGTTTTTTTGAAATACATTGGTTCAAGCCCAGTGTTTCAAGGGCCAATGAAAAGCCCTGATAATAAATGAATGAAGATATTCCATATTACCGTAACTTCCTTCTGCAAAGCTTTTATTTTTTTTTCTTCCCCCACCCCTTTGTCCTAGTTTCTATGACAGTCTATTTTAAGGCTATTCTGACCAATTGCACTATGTAGGGCATATTTTATCAAGACCTTCTAGCAAACAGCTCATAATTCTTAAAAAATATCTTTCAGAAAGGTATTCTAAACCAATTTTACATTTTATTCATTTTGAAGCCCTTGTCTTCAAACCAGAAAGACCTGAAACCTGAAACCAGAGAGAACTGTAACAAATTCTCGGGGTTTTTTAATTGCTATTATTTCAGAGGTAAAAGTAGACAAAAATCAGCATCTCCTGAATGCCAGTATTTATACAAACTTTTCAACAAATGACGTCAAACTGTTGTGGAATGAATGAAAACCAGCTTTTGTGCCTCGGCTTTATTCCAATGTCGGTCACTGGTACTGCTTGAAAAATATCATCACTGACTTCAAAACAATCAAAAGTTAAGCACCATCATTCTGGAATATTCTGCAGCTTAGTGGCTGGTCATTTTCTACAGACACGGAGACACTGATTTAAATATCTTCAGGTAGAGAAGGGAATTGGACATAGCTTTCTGTCTTTTCAGGTGGATGTTGTACTACAAGATATTCTACCCTAAAACACTGAGTGAGTTCATCTGATCCACTTAAAAAGACTCTGTTTCAGTGTCATGCATCTCTGCTAACCCATTTAGGGTATGTACAGTGGTGCGTACTTTTACTTTTTGTTGTGATCTTTGCATAGCAGGCAGACACTCGGTCGGTCGGCGAGGCAGCGGCAGCAGCACCGGCAGCACCGGCGACGAGGACTGAGGTGAGCACGCGGGGAGGGTTGGATCGCGCTGTACGGAGGGGTTTCTGAGCTCAGGGACCCCCCACTCACAGCCCGAGCCCCAGCCGGAACCCGGAAGTCCGCGTCAGCCAATCAGGCACAGAGGGGGCGCGGCCGCGGGGATTTAAACGCAGTCAGAGCAGACACTCGGTTGGTCGGCGAGGCGGCGGCAGCCGACCGGTCTGGCAGGCGGCGCGCGACACACAGGAAAAAAAAAAAAAAAAAAAAAAAAAAAGTAGTCACTTGGCAGAAGAGATTTTTTTGAGTCATGGTTGGAGCTCGGCCGAAGGCTGTTAAAAAAACTGTGGGTACCCAAACTGAGGCCCTACACAAACATGCAGGCACCCAGGCAATTGGCTGCAGTGAGTGCTGGAACCTTGCAACAGAGGGTGGCAGAGACACCATCTGTGTTAGGTGTGAGCAGATCAGCGATCTGCTTAACATGGTGACTGAACTAAGGGAAGAAGTCAATAGACTAAGATCCATAAGGGAATGCGAACAAGAACTAGATGTGTCGTATCAGGCACTGCAGACCCCTGTAGCAGAGGGAGGTGACCAAAGGAAGGAGGAGGAATGGATACAAGTGCCTGTTAGAAGAGGCAAGGGAAAACCCTCACAGCCCGCCTCTTCTCTCCATTTACCCCTGTACAACAAGTATGGGATACTGGAGGTTGAGAGTGAGGCAAATGAGAAGGTAGAAGAAGCACCATCTGGGGAGTCACCTAAAGCAAATCAGTCTCCCCCTCGCATCAGAACCTCTACGCTACAAAAAAAGAGGAAGGTTATTGTTATTGGTGACTCCCTTCTGAAGGGAACAGAGGGTCCCATATGTCGGCCGGATCCTTCCCACAGGGAAGTCTGCTGCCTCCCTGGGGCCCGGGTCAGAGATGTTACCAAAAGGCTGCCAAGTCTGGTACAGCCCTCTGACTACTATCCGTTAGTAGTTATTCAGGTGGGTAGCGATGAAGTCAACACTGGAAATTCAAAAACAATCAAAAAGGACTTTAAGAGACTGGGGAAACTGGTTGAGGGATCAGGGGCACAGATAATTTTCTCGTCAGTACCCTTTGTCGCAGGTAGGAATACCGAGAGGAATAAAAAAATATGCATGATTAACAAGTGGCTCAGAAACTGGTGCCACCAACAAAATTTTGGGTTTTTTAATCTTGGGGAACTTTATACGGCACCAGGTCTCCTAGCAACGGATGGAATACATCTTTCTCAGAGGGGGAAAAAGATACTGGCATGTGAGTTGGCAGGGCTTGTTGAAAGGGCTTTAAACTAGGCTCGAAGGGGGAAGGGGTTAAACACAAGTCCAGCAGAAATAAGCCTAAGGAGAGCCTTCAGCCTGCCATCTCACTTGAAGTGGGAGATGCTGTAAATACTGTAACAAAGGCACGGTCTTGCAGAGAGGGACCGAGATCCCCTGAGACAATAGGGGACAGAAGTGTATTTGGCACAAAACATGTTGGGAGATCAGTGGAGTGCCCCTCTAAGAAGGAGACACAGCCAGCAGACCGACTAAAGTGTCTCTACACCAACGCACGCGGCATGGGAAACAAACAGGAAGAGTTGGAAGCCATCCTGCTACAGGAAAGCTACGACATAGTAGCAATTACGGAAACTTGGTGGGACGAGTCCTATGACTGGAGTGTGGCCATTGATGGCTACAAACTATTCAGAAGGGACAGGAGAGGAAGAAGGGGTGGAGGTGTTGCCCTCTATGTAAAGAAGTGGCTAGAGTGTGAAGAGTTGTTGCTAAAGAATAGCCATGAGCAGGTAGAAAGCTTGTGGGTAGGAATTAGAGATCGGGACAACAAAGGGAACCTTGTGGTAGGAGTCTACTACAGGCCTCCTGACCAGGCAGAACCTGTCGACAATGCCTTCTTACTCCAGCTGGAAGAGGCATCACGATCACAGGCTCTCATCCTGCTGGGTGACTTTAACCACCCTGACATCTGTTGGAAAAGCAACACGGCTGGCTGCAGGCACTCCAGGAAGCTTCTAGAGTGCCTAGACGACAACTTCTTGAGACAAGAAATCACCAGCCCTACTCGAGGAGATGCATTGTTGGACTTGTTGTTCACAAATGCAAGCGAGGCCATCAGGGATATCAAAGCTGAAGGCAGTCTGGGCTGCAGTGATCATGCTCTAGTGCAGTTCACTCTCTTAAGAAGTTTGAAGCCCAAGAGGAACACCATCAGGACGCTAAATTTTAAGAAAGCGAACTTCCAACTCTTCAAGGAGTTAGTAAATAGGACCCCATGGGAAACTGCCCTTAGGGACAAGGGAGCAGAACAAAGCTGGCACATCTTTAAGGATGCTCTCCATAGAGCACAAAAGATCTCAATCCCAACATGTAGGAAATTGGGTAAGGAAGGCAAGAAACCACCATGGTTGAGCCGGGACCTGCTGGTCAAACTAAGGGGTAAGATGGGGCTACACAGGAAATGGAAGAAGGGACAGGCAACCTGGGAAGAGTATAGGGATGTTGCCCGGCTGTGTAGGAATGAGGTCAGGGAGGCCAAGGCACAGCTAGAATTGGACTTGGCAAGGGACATAAAGAAAAACAAGAAAGGCTTCTACAGGTACATTAACCAGAAAAGGAAGGTTAAAGAAAATGTACCCCCCCTAATGAGCAGCAATGGGGAACTTGTATCAATGGAGGAAGAGAAGGCAGAAGTTCTCAATAATTTTTTTGCCTCAGTCTTCACTGGCAACCCCTCTCCTCCTAGCTCTTGTATTGATGGCCCACAAGTTGAGGATCCAGGTGACAAAGTCCATCCCACTATAACTGAAGGCATGGTACGTGATCACCTAAGGAATCTAAAGATATACAAGTCCATGGGACCTGATGAAATCCATCCCAGAGTCCTGAAGGAACTGGCTGATGAAGTTGCAAAACCACTTTCCATGATATTCGAAAAGTCATGGCAGTCAGGTGAAGTCCCTGCAGACTGGAAGAGAGGAAACATCACACCCATTTTTAAAAAGGGAAGAAAGGAGGACCCTGGGAACTACCGACCTGTCAGCCTCACCTCTGTGCCTGGGAAGATCATGGAACAGATCCTTCTGGATGCCATGCTTGGGCACATGGAGGACAGGGGGATGATTCAGGACAGCCAACATGGCTTTACTAGGGGCAAGTCCTGCCTGACTAACCTAGTGGCCTTCTATGATAAAGTGACTAGGTCAGTAGACAAAGGGCGACCTATGGATGTAATCTATCTGGACTTCTGTAAGGCCTTTGACACAGTTCCTCACAACATTCTACTTGCCAAATTGGGGGGATACGGATTTGATGGGTGGACGGTTCGGTGGATAAGGAATTGGCTGAATGGTCGCACCCAGAGGGTGGTACTCAATGGCTTTAAGTCCAGATGGAGAGCAGTGACTAGTGGTGTCCCTCAAGGGTCCGTCCTGGGACCAGTACTGTTTTAACATTTTTATCAAAGACATAGACAGAGGGATTGAGAGCACCATCAGCAAGTTTGCAGATGACACCAAGCTGTGTGGTGGTGTCGATACACCGGGGGGACGGGATGTCATTCAGAGGGACCTGGACAGGCTGGAGAGGTGGGCCCAGATGAACCTCATGAGGTTCAACAAAAGCAAGTGCAGGATTCTGCACCTGGGAAGAAACAATCCTCAGTATAAATACAGACTGGGGGATGAGGTATTAGAAAGCAGCCCTGAGGAAAGGGACTTGGGGGTGCTGATGGACGAGAAGCTGGACATGAGCAGGCAATGTGCTCTCGCAGCCCAAAAGGCCAATCACATCCTGGGCTGCATCAAAAGAAGTGTTGCCAGAAGATCCAGAGAGGTGATTCTGCCACTTTACTCTGCTCTGGTGAGACCTCACCTGGAGTACTGTGTGCAGGTCTGGAGCCCTCAATATAGAAAGGACATGGACCTGATGGAGCGGGTCCAGAGGAGGGCCACCAAAATGATCAGGGGGCTGGAGCACCTCTCCTATGAGGACAGACTGAGGGAGCTGGGGTTGTTTAGCTTGGAGAAAAGGAGGCTCCGGGGAGACCTCATAGCGGCCTTCCAGTACCTGAGGGGAGCCTACAGGAAGGCTGGTGAGGGTCTGTTTACAAAGGCCTGCAGTGACAGGACGAGGGGCAACGGTTTTAAGCTGGAGAAGGGGAGATTTAGATTGAATATTAGGAAAAAATTCTTTACCATGAGGGTGGTGGAACACTGGAACAGGTTGCCCAGGGAGGTGGTTGAGGCCCCTTCCCTTGAGATATTCAAGGTGAAGCTCGACGAGGCCCTGGGCAACCTGGTCTAGTTGGGGGTGTCCCTGCTGACTGCGGGGAGGTCGGACTAGATGACCTTTGGAGGTCCCTTCCGGCCTGGACCAATCTATGAATCTATGAATATAAAGAAAACGAGAATGAACGTGAAAATTGGAGCCCATGAAGTAGAAAGAAGACAAAGGCGTGAGGACACCAAAATGAAAAAACTGTGGACTTACGTGTAGCAGCAGCAACAGTCTGAATCAAGATTTGATTTTTATTACCCACTTGAGCAATGGAAGTCGTTTCCACTTTGAAGAAAGTTGTATGTCCTAATCCCAAGCCAAAATATAACCCAAGAATTGTTTGAGACATTACTTCCCAGGAGATCCAAAGAAATGTAAAGCCAAAAGAAGGTCATCTAAGGAAGAGACAGAAAAAGCTTCAAAAAAGTAGAAATTACTGTCACACAATGACTCTTCTTTTGAGGAGTGCTGAACGGCCCATAAGTGTTTAAATTCATAGAATTATAGAATATCTCCAGTTGGAAGGGACCCATAAAGATCACCAAGTCCAACTCTCTCCTCTTGGCGGGACTACCTAAAACTAAATCACGTGACTGAGAGCATCATCCAGACACTCCTTTAACTTTGACAGGCTTGGTGCCGTGACCACTTCCCTGGGGAGCCTGTTCCAGTGACTAACCACCCCCTCAGTGAAGAAATTGTATGATCTCAATTCTGTCTAGTGGTGGTGGGCCCTAGAAAAGGAGTTCTTTGTCTCCTCTTGATGATCATATTAAACTTGCATACTAGATGTAGGCGATAGAGAGAATGAGGTTCAAGAATGATCTGAAACTTTAACACAGCAAATGGCGAGAGCATGAATCAGGGAGAGGCTCCAGCGGGAGATGAAGAAAATTTGAAAGGCAGCTTGTTTCCTTTTGGAGACACCCATCTAGGTCCTCTTGAAAATAAAGGAAGTCCCTTTGTTAAGCAGAAGCTGACAGTAATATGCACAGAAAAGCTCAGACTACATTGGCTGGAAACACCTCCACATCTAGACAGTTTCCTGGAAAAATAAAAACTATTTGAAAAAAAGTCTTAATGATGTTAGAAGAAAAATACTGTATCACAGGGAGAATAAAAATCTCTTGTTGGACCTATAATGCTTTTTTCTTGATCTTTATCTCATAGGATGCATTTCCCCCCAATTTAGCCAAAAGCCTATATTTAAGTGATCTTAAGTCCTTCATGATTACTAGGAAAGAAATCTCTGTTTCTTTTTCTCTGATCAGTAACTTGAGAGTAACAGGAAGTCTTAAGACTGTATCCTTTCATTCTTTTTGCCAGTGTTTCAGTATTTTTAAGGGTTCTTCACACACCATAAATCTCTTCTGTGAAGAGCACATTTATTGCATAGTGTTTCTTTCTGAGACTTTTAGTGGAAAGAAATTACCTGTAACTTAATATTGGTGAACTTTTTTTCTAAAAATAGGACCTGTGTTCATGGAGTATATGTGATTTGGGATACTTAAAAGTCATATGTATTTCTTTTGGTTTTTGGCTTCCCAGGTGCTATTAAAATTTCCCTTTTCAATGTGCAAGGAAAGCTTCATGACTGTAAGCCTCAGGGAACCAGAAGCGGTAGATCTAATAGGAGGATATGGCCCCTCAAGTTTAATATGTTTTAAGTGATTTGTGTTCTTATTTGTATTCAGTTTTTTGTCTTATTTTTATAGAAGTAGTGTCACAAAAACCTATGTTAAACGTCTTGAATATTTTACCTGGCCAACATAACTTTTTTGTTAAATAATTCCATGGCCTGTTTTCAGTTTAATTACTCTCAGGAAGTTATTTGATGTTAAGTTTAGAAGCATTTAAAATAATTTAATTGCACCATGGGGTGTCAAATGCTGCTCTAAATATGTACTACTCAGTTTAGGGCTAACCAATGATTCCAATGTACATCTGCATAGTTTTTAAAAGATATACTAAGCAATGCATTTTTCTCACTGCCCTGCGGAGAATATAATGATTGGTATGTCAGCTCTTCATCTGCTAGTGGAAGGATAAAATGGATTTTTGATACATGCAAGGTAGCCTTGTATTTTTTCTTGACCGATTATGTTTTTATAACACAACACATTGGATCAAACAGTCCAAATAATTCTTGAAATGTACATCCTCACATCTATGCATGCACATGCACTATGTGGATGCACAAGCAAGCTCAATTTCCAGAATCTGAGATTTATTTTTTTTTCTTTAAATTATCTGTAGTCCAATAGCCAAGGAACAACACATGGCAAACTACATGGCTTGCATGTCAAAAGGCAGAGCTGATTTAAGATCTTCCTTTGACCAGCTGTAGTCTTACTTGTTTCTCTGTTTGTTATGAATTTGCCTGTGGTTCTGGGCATGGTCTCTTTGTTTCTTTTTTTCTTGAAACAGGATACAAATATTTCAACTAGAAATTTTTTGTATATAACCACAGTAAGTTACTAAGTAACTCAGATGGTTAGCTATGATGCTACTTGGTAAGGCTGTAAAACCTAGACTAAGAATGTATGCAAGATATTTTAAAAAGAAGAAAATTGATTATTCTACTCAGAAGGTTTTACCTGAAACTATTAGAACTAAACTAGATCACTCCTAGCTACAACTGAATACATAAAGTTGGCAGAAAAAAAAAAAAAAAAAAAAGACAGTATAAACAGATGATAATGTAATATAAAATGCCTATAAACAGTTTTGAAAAACCTGAATCTGAATCTGTTCTATTGGTGGTCACAGGCCACACAGCTATGGAAGAAAAGAAATAAGCTTAAAATGTCAAACAATGAACAATTCTATAAAAAAGAGGTGCTGATAATATGTGCTGGTTTTTTTCTGCTTTGCTGGGATTAGTTTTATATGAAATTCACCACAAAAAGAAGCAAATCCCAGTAGTTTTAACTTCAGCAGACAGAAACGTGTCTCTATAGCTGAGGCAAAGTATTGCAAAGGAATTACATCTTGAAGCGTGGGCTTTTACCACACACACTCACAAGGCAAGAAAAAAGAAAACACAACTAAAACACCCCTCCCTCAAGCCTTGAAGATGATAGTCTTTTAGAAAGGATCACATTTTCTATGCTAAATTCTTTTTTTCTGAAGCATTTTTTCTTTTTTTTTTTTTCCCACTGAAGAGACATATTATTTATGTAAAATACATAATTGTATAATACCTTGCCATATTTATTAATATATATAGATATTGTACACCTAAACTTTCTTCTAATTTGATCACATGAACCGTTACGTTTGTCTTCAAGCAAAGCTATTTTAAAACACTGCCGAGAAATCTAGATGTCAGTCCAGACATTTTCTGATTTAGATCAATATATTTGTCGGTTAAAACATAGCAAGTATCTAGTCACCTTTCAGTTATCCAAGGACAGTTTTACTTTAACTGTTTTGAAATACCATTTAAAACGTAGTTTACCTTCCATTTGTGACTCTATTCTTAGTGTTTAAAGAAGACAGTGTATTGTATTTTCCCTATATCTTATATCCTACAATTGATCGTAAATTTAATAAGCTTTAAGAGTACTGGGTATGAATTATCTAATAGCTTAATGATATTAGTTTCCAATTTATTGTTGTCATGGTTTAACCCTTGCTGGCAACTAAGCTACCACACAGCTGCTTGCTCACTCTGCCTTAAGCAGGATGAGAGGAAGAGAACTGGAAGGGTAAAAGTGAGAAGACTCATGGATTGAGATAAGAACAATTTAATAACTGAAATAAAATAAAGTAATAATGATAATAATAAATTGTAATGAAAAGGAAAATAATGAAGACAGAGAAAGAAAACTCAAGAAAGACAAGTGATGCAAATGAAAACAATTGCTCGCCACCAAACGACTGATGCCCAGGCAGTCACCAAGCATTGGTCCCATTTCCAACCTTCCCCTAATTTTACTGCTGAGCAGGATGTCATCTGTTACGGAATGTTCCTTTGCGAGTTGGGGTCAACTGTCCTGGCTGTGACTCCTTCCAACTTTTCATGCAGCCCAAGCCTACTTACTGGTGAGGTGCTGTGAGGAGCAGAAAAGGCCTTGACTCTGTGTAAGCACTGATCAGCAGTAACTGAAACATCTCTGTGTTATCAACACTTTTTCCAGCACAAATCCAAAACGTAGCTCCATACTAGCTACTATGAAGAAAATTTGCTCTACCCCAGCTAAAACCAGCACAACTGTGAGATACTGTTTTTATTTATGGGAACACTGGAAGAAATCACACGTGATGGACTAAATTAAGTGTAAGAAAAGCCTAAGGAGAAAGGAGGTCCTGACTGGATATTCAAAATACTGCAGGAAGGAGAGTGCCTTTCAGGCATGTTATGTACTCTAGTACCTACCAGTTGACTGAGAAAGATTCATACATTTCTTTCCTCAATAGGGAGCACTTTCTCACTCTCTTTTCCCAAATAAATAGCAGACTCGTGCTTGTTTAAGATAAGAGAAAGCTAATTCTCCTGCAAAAAGAAAAGCCTTTACAAGAAGATTCAGGAAATTTGATATCTTCTCATTTCTGCAGCATGCTGTTAGTTTTCGATTTAGCTTTTCAGCACTAACACCTCGGATAAAATCAAGATTTCATCTAAAGGGTGAAAATAATTCTGCAGTGATATTTGCAAATAATTGCATTTACTGAAGATAATAAGATGATAAAAGAGCTACTGCATTCATACAACAGCTTGCAAACATTGACTTTTGGATGCTGATCCCCACAGCCAAAAACCTACCTTTGCTTTGGAACAGGTCTGTGCACGTCCACATTACTGACGTATCACAAAGCAAGGTGATCCTGAAGTGAGAAACGGAGGATAACACACCGGCACGAGGCAGCGGCTTGGAGAGGCAAGCAGGGCCAGCTCCGGCACCAGGACCGGCTCCAGAGGAGCTTCGCGCACTTGGTTCCTACTTCTCAGGTGCGCAGGGGACTTCCCGAAGCCGGGGGTCCTAGAAAGGGGAGGAGGGGCAGCAGGGTAGGCCCGTTAACGCGCCTGCGCGGGTGAGTGACGCAGCGGGGGAGGGTTGCCACGGCAACCGCGGGAGATTCAAACACGGAGAGAAACACAGCGGCACGAGGCAGCGGCTTGGAGAGGCTATAACCGCCGCACCAGCAGCGCGCGCCGGGTCGGGCGGGTAAAAAAAAAAAACACCCCCCCAAAAAAACCACCCAAAACCACAATAAAACACACACACAAAAAAAAAATAAAATCGGTAGCCCGAAGAGATCAGCCATGGTTACAACTCGACAGAAGGCTGTTAAAAAAACTGTGGGTACCCAAACAGAGGCCACACACAAACACACAGGCACCCAGGCAACTGGCTGCAGTGAGTGCTGGAACCTCGCAACAGAGGATGGCAGAGACAACACCTGTGTTAGGTGTGAGCAGATCAACGCTCTGCTTAACATGGTGGCTGAACTGAAGGAAGAGGTGAAAAGACTAAGGTCCATAAGGGAATGTGAAAGGGAGTTAGACCTGTGGTATCAGGCCCTGCAGACCCCCTTAGCAGAGGGAGATGACCCAAGGAACAGGGGGGAATGGATACAGGTGCCTTTTGGAAGAGGCAAGGGAAACCCTTCACAGCCCCCCTCACCTTACCATTTGCCCCTGCACAACAAGTATGGGGCACTGAAGGTTGAGGATGAGGAGGGTGAGAAGGTAGAAGAAACACCCTCTGGGGGATTGCCTATAGCAAATCAGTTCCCCCTTGCATCAGAACTAGTACCCTAAAAAAAAAGAGGAGGGTAATTGTTATTGGTGATTCCCTTCTGAAGGGAACAGAGGGCCCCATATGTTGGCCAGATCCCTACCACAGGGAAGTCTACTGCCTGCCTGGGTCAGAGATGTTACCAGAAGGTTGCCTAGTCTGGTGCACCCCTATGATTACTATCCCTTAGTAGTTATACAAGTGGGAAGCGACGAGGTTGACAAGAGAAGTTTAAAAGAAATCAAAAGGGACTTCAAGGCCCTTGGGAAACTGGTTGAGGGAACAGGGGCACAGGTAGTTTTTTTATCGATACCCTTAGTTGCAGGTTGGAATAGGAAGTCCGGCATGATTAACAAGTGGCTCAGAGGCTGGTGCCAGCAATAAAATTTTGGGTTTTTTGATTTTGGGGAACTTTATATGGCACCTGGTCTGCTAACTTCAGATGGAGTACATCTGTCTCAGAGGGGGAGAATGATCCTGGCACGTGAGTTGGCAGGGCTTGTCGAAAGGGCTTTAAACTAGGCTCAAAGGGGAGGAGGTTAAACACAGGTACACTAGAGATGAGCCTAAGGATAGCCTTCGGCCTGCCATTTCACTTGAGGCAGATAACAACCATAATATCAGAAGGGTCTGTGGCAAGTGGCAGGATGACACATCAGGGTTGGAAGGATGGTGTGAGAGCAAGGTCCTCCAACCTCCATACAGTAGCGAAGTCATAAGGAGAAGTAATAGGTTGGCAACTACAGAAGGGACTAAACATGGTCGGGTGGGAAACAGGGCTCGTCCTCCCCCAGAGAGTGGCAAGACAATCAGCCCAGCTGAAGTGCATCTACACAAACGCATGCAGCATGGGCAACAAACAGGAGGAGCTTGAGGCCATTATACAGCAGGAAAACTATGATATAGTTGCCGTCACAGCAACATGGTGGGATGAATCCTATGACTGGAGTGTGGCCGTCGATGGATACAAGCTGTTCAGAAGGGAGAGGAGAGGAAGAAAGGGTGGAGGTGTTGCCCTCTATGTAAAGAAGTGGCTAGAGTGTGAAGAGTTGCTGCTAAAGAATAGCCATGAACAGGTCGAAAGCTTATGGGAAGGAATTAGGGATCAGGACAACAAAGGGAGCCTTGTGGTAGGAGTCTACTACAGGCCTCCTGACCAGGCGGAGCCTGTCAATGATGCCTTCTTACTCCAGCTTGAGGAGGTATCACGATCACAGGCTCTCATCCTGCTGGGGGATTTCAACCACCCCGACATCTGTTGGATAAGCAACACGGCTGGCTGCAGGCACTCCAGGAAGCTCCTAGAATGCCTAGATGACAACTTCTTGAGACAAGAAATTAACAGCCCTACTTGAGGAGATGCATTGTTGGACCTGTTGGTCACAAATGCTAGCGAAATTATCAGGGATATCAAAGTTGAAGGCAGCCTGGGCTGCAGTGGTCATGCCCTAGTGCAGTTCACTGTCCTAAGAAATTTGAAGCCCACGAGAAGCACAGTTAGGACTCTAAATTTTAAGAAAGCAAACTCCCAACTCTTCAAGGATTTAGTAAATAGGACCACATGGGAAATGGCCCTCAAGGACAAGGGAGCAGAACAAAGCTGGCAGATCTTTAAGGACGCTCTCTATAGAGCACAAAAGATCTCAATCCCGACATGTAGAAAATTGGGCAAGGAGGGCAACAGACCACCATGGTTGAGCCATGACTTGCTGGTCAAACTAAAGGGCAAGATGGAGCTACACAGAAAATGGAAAAAGGGACAGACATCCTGGGAAGAGTATAGGGGCATTGCCTGGCTGTGTAGGGATGAGGTCAGGAAGGCCAAGGCACAGCTAGAACTGAATTTGGCAAGGGATGTAAAAAAAAACAAGAAAGGTTTCTACAGGTACATTAACCAGAAAAGGAGGGTCAAAGAAAATGTATCTCCCCTGATGAGCAACAGTGGGGAACTTGTATCAACGGATGAGGAGAAGGCGGAAGTTCTCAACAACTTTTTTGCCTCTGTCTTCACTGGCAACCCCTTTCCACCTAGCTCCCATGTTGAAGGCCCACAAGTTAGTGACCAAGGTGGCAAAGTCCCTCCCACTATAAGTGAAGACATAGTACGTGATCAACTGAGGAACCTGAAGATATACAAGTCCATGGGACCTGGTGAAATACACCCCAGAGTCCTGAAGGAACTTGCTGATGTAGTTGCCAAGCCACCTTCCATGATATTTGAAAAGTCATGGCGGTCAGGTGAAGTCCCTGTGGACTGGAAGAGAGGAAATATCACACCCATTTTCAAAAAGGGTAGAAAGGAAGACCCTGGGAACTACCGACCTGTCAGCCTCACCTCTGTGCCTGGGAAGATCATGGAACAGATCCTTCTGGATGCCATGCTTGGGCACATGGAGGACACGGAGATGATTCAAGATAGCCAGCATGGCTTTACTAGGGGCAGGTCCTGCCTGACTAACCTAGTGGCCTTCTATGATAGAGTGACTAGGTCAGTAGATAAGGGACGACCTATGGACGTGATCTATCTGGACTTCAGTAAGGCCTTTGACACAACCCCTCACAACATCCTGCTTGACAAATTGGAGGGTTACGGATTTGGTGGGTGGACGGTTCGGTGGATAAGGAATTGGCTGGATGGTCGCACCCAGAGGGTGGTACTCAATGGCTTTAAGTCCAGATGGAGAGCAGTGACTAGTGGTGTCCCTCAAGGGTCCGTCCTGGGACCAGTACTGTTTAACAATTTTATCAACGACATAGACAGAGGGATTGAGAGCACCATTAGCAAGTTTGCAGATGACACCAAGCTGTGTGGTGTTGTCGATACACCAGAGGGATGGGATGTCATCCAGAGGGACCTGGACAGGCTGGAGAGGTGGACCCAGATGAACCTCATGAGGTTCAACAAAAGCAAGTGCAGGGTCCTGCACCTGGGAAGAAACAATCCTCAGTATAAATACAGACTGGGGGATGAGGTATTAGAAAGCAGCCCTGAGGAAAGGGACTTGGGGGTGCTGATGGACGAGAAGCTGGATGTGAGCAGGCAATGTGCACTTGCAGCCCAGAAGGCCAATCACATCCTGGGCTGCATCAAAAGAAATGTTGCCAGCAGATCCAGAGAGGTGATTCTGCCACTTTACTCTGCTCTGGTGAGACCTCACCTGGAGTACTGTGTGCAGGTCTGGAGCCCTCAACATAGAAAGGACATGGACCTGATGGAGTGGGTCCAGAGGAGGTCCACTAAATGATCAGGGGGTTGGAGCACCTCTGCTATGAGGACAGACTGAGGGAGCTGGGGTTGTTCAGCTCGGGGAAGAGGAGGCTCTGGGGAGACCTAATAGTGGCCTTCCAGTACCTGAGGGGGGCCTACAGAAAGACTGGGGAGGGTCTGTTTACAAAGGCCTGCAGTGACAGGACGAGGGGCAATGGTTTTAAGTTGGAGAAGGGGAGATTTAGATTGGATATTAGGAAAAAGTTCTTTACTATGAGGGTGGTGGAGCACTGGAACAGGTTGCCCAGGGGGGTGGTTGAGGCCCCTTCCCTTGAGATATTTGAGGTGAAGTCGACGAGGCCCTGGGCAACCTCGTCTAATTGGAGGTGTCCCTGCTGACTGTGGGGAGGTCGGACTAGATGACCTTTGGAGGTCCCTTCCAGCCTGGACCAATCTATGAATCTATAAAAGTGCCTCGCTCAGCTCTGTATGAATAGGGCTACCATATATCCATATATCTGCCTTGATGTGTTCTTTTCTATCCAGGCCTCCTTTTGGGATGCATAGTCTACTACTACACATGTACCTAACTGTGGTGCAAGATATATATTTAAGTTTATATTTTCCAGATACACTTGTCATATTGTCCACATTTTGGTGCAGACTAGATTCAAAGTTTGTGATCATTAATGCTTATTTCTGTCCAGTAAATCTAAGAGGAAAAGACAAGAAGTCTGTATATGTTGTGGTACTGGGAGACTTCAGTAGTTACTCAACTGTTTACATTATAAGAATTCACACTTGAAGTACCAGGCAGGTGAGAAAATTGACAGAGGTTCATTTTTTTAAAGTTTTTTTGAGGTGCTTAAGCCCTTCTCATCCTGTCCAGAATCTGAAAGTTCAGGATTTCATACCGTGATTGAAAAATAGAAGAGAGGGATAGACATTATTCAGATTAGAAGAAAAAATTGAAGTATTAGTGAAAGTAGAGTGGCAGACATTTTTATAACACTTAGGCTGCTTATCACTCTGGCTAACATTTGCACACCAGGAAGAAGAGACTTGTTGTTCTTTCTGAAGTATGTCTTTCATAAAAGTAGGTGAGGAGTCTCCAGCAAATTGTCAGCATTCCTTCACAAGCAAATTAATATTCTCCTATTGCGTTAAACAGAGGGGAGGATATGAAGTTAATTACTGATCAGCAGGTAATCAGTAAAACATTGAAGTTTTTCTTTGCGAAATTATACATTGTAATGTCCTGTAAAGCAGAAAAAAATCATCCAGATTTTCAGTGAAAGGCTTAGAAATCTTCTGCTGAAGTAAGCTGCATGGATTTGCTAACTGTTCTTGTTTCAAAATGAAAGGTCACACAAGTAATAACAGAATCTTCATGGTTGGAAGGGACCTTTGAGATCATCGAGTCCAACCACAACAAAAAAAAAAAGAAAAAAAAACCAAACCAAACCAAAAAAATCACTCATAAACAAGAAAAAATTACCTACTAAATTTTTTAAAAAGTCTTGCTACTTATTCAAATTCCCTTCTGAAACAATCTTCAGATATTTAGAACTTTCTTTTTTAACAGATTCTGCCCTGTCAGAGGTTTTTTGGCCATGTTCTCATATCCCAGTTATTGGGAGATATGGAGATCCATGTGGGAAACTGGAGTCTGGGTATCCAGAGTCATTTATAGATTTGGAGTCATGGACTAGGCAAAAAAAAAAAAAAGGCGAACAAAAAGCCTGAGTCTATGCACTCTAACAGACTTATAGTAAAACAACAAAAAAAAAAGATGACACCACCTACAAAAAACTGAATGTGGTCTCTAATTCTGTACAGAACATTTTGCCACAAATTACCGCTTTTGGAAAAACAATGTTGTAAAATTCTTTGTTTCTTTGTACTGTAGAAGCATATGACAATGTGTGGACAACACTGTATAAAGTGGTAAAAAAAGATAAATTAAGAAAAAAAAAGCAGAAATGTCAGTAAGAGCATCAGTAATCAAAACAGTAAGCTTTACTGAGCCATAGCACATAATCAATAAACTAATTTTTCTCTTTCCCTTATTCCCTTTCTTAAAAAAAGAAGGACTTGGGGGTACTGGTGGATGAAAAGCTGGACATGAGATGGCAATGTGTGCTTGCAGCCCAGAAGTCCAACTGTGTCCTGGGCTGCATCAAAAGAAGGATGGCCAGTAGGTCAAGGGAGGTAATTCTGCCCCTCTACTTTGCTCTGGTGAGACCCCATCTGCAGTACTGTGTCCAGATCTGGAGCCCCCAACATAAGAATGACATGGACATGTTGGAGCACGTCCAAAGGAGGGCCACAAAAATGATCAGAGGGATGGAACACCTCTCCTATGAGGACAGGCTGAGAGAGTTGAAGTTGTTCATCCTGGAGAATAGAAGGCTCCAGGGAGACTTTATTACAGCCTTTCGATACTTAAAGGGGTCTTATAAGAAAGGTGGAGGTAGACTTTTTAGTAGGGCCTGTAGCAATAGGACAAGGGGCAAAGGTTTCAAACTAAAAGAGGGTAGATTCAGACTAGGTATAAGGAAAAAATTTTTTATGATGAGGATAGTGAAACTCTGAAACAGGTTGCCTAGAGAGGCAATAGATACCTCATCCCTAGATCAGGTTGGATAGGGCTCTGAGCAACCTGACTTAGTTGAAGATGTCCCTGCTCATTGCAGGGGCATTAGACTAGATGACCTTTAAAGGTCCCTTCCAACCCAAACTATTCTATGATTCTAGCTTTTTAAAGCATGAGCTACTGTTACAAGAAAATATGACAGAGAGAAATCCGGTAACATCCTTTTCTTTTCCAGAGAAAATGAATTACAAAATCATATAGCAACAACTATCTAAATGATCTAAGCAGCTATCTAAATGTTGGGGTTTTTTCCCCTGTCATGTCCCAGTGCTTTCAGATCTCTGTGTCCCATATGAATTCACAACTCTGAACACCGGGGTTTCAAGAGTCAAGTTGTGGTGAAAATATTTTTCTGAATTCTGCTCTTCTCGAATTTACGTGCGACTGACCTTCAAGTTTGCACTTGTTTTCACTAGAGTACAAAGAAGGGCATAGAGACTGGTTGGATCTGACCTGAATTTACCTGAATGAAGGTTTTGATATAGGGTGATGAGGAAAGTCCATGAACTGTAGGGAAAGTAGCAGCTCTACCTGTTCAAAGGGAATAAGTTTCTGGCTACCTTGGACATTATGCCTCATTTCAACACTGCCTATATCAAGAATGCCCTTGATTGTTAATCACTGGTGAGGAGTTTCATTTTTGTGGTTGGTGATATCCAAGTGAAAGTCTAGTGTTACTGGGTATCATTTATGCGAGTGAAAAAACTTTTGACATTTTGTTAAGCTGCATTTTCCATTTTCTGGGAGTTTTTAATTTCCTGATCTCAACCCTCTTGGAGGGTAAAACTAAATGATGGCTTAGGCTCACTTACATTGTCTTCTCCTGTCATTAGAGAGTTTAACATCCAAATTCAGTGCAGGAATTGCTTCCTAGCATATGTTCATACAGCATCTAATACAATGGGGTACTTCATTATTTTTAAAACCATTAGTGTTACCACAGAGCAAATAATTGTAGGTTTGCACTACCCCATAAAACCTAATACGAAAATGGAACTGGCAATGAAAGTTTGAAAAATACTAATGTAAATAACCTAACATAAGTTTTAAATAAGTACATTTATATGGGAATTAAAATCAAATCAATAGTAGTCATTCATTACCTACATAAAGCCTTCCTTTTGATGTCAAAAGGTCAGGAACTGATTGTGTATTGATTTTAATGCAATTTAGATACAGTCTTGTCAGTATATGATTTACCATAAATTTAATGATCTAGTGCAAGTGCACAAAACATCTGCCTGTAAATATTATCGTACTGTTAGAAATTTCTGAAATACTATATATTCTTTAAAAATAGCTTATTTTCATTCTTAGAAACATTTTACAAATTTTTCTTTATTTTTTTTTGCTACTTGACCTCTTATGAAAAACTTCTAGAATATTTCATATGTGTGATATCAAATAAACACTGTTACAAGAAAGCATTCTCCTAAAGATTTGTGGTATTTTAATGGAGTTTTTTATTTCTACTGAGAATTCCATTGTTGAACTTTAAAATTTTGTTGAAAACCTAATGTTGCAGTGGAATATGCTGTTACTCATGAGGGGTTTTTGTGTGTTTTTTATTTTTGTTAAACTAACATTGTTTATTCTTGGATTGTATTTGTGCTTTGAGAATCATTGTACTGCCCACAGTAGAAAACTGAATGTGCATAGGACCATTCTCTAGTGTGAGAATTTTTTTACAATGAGGATGGTGAGGCACTGGAACATGTTGTTGTTGAACTAGATGATCTTTGAATGTCCCTTTCAATCCAAACCATTCTATGATTCTATATGATTTATGATCCTGTGTACATGCCCAGGAGGAAATGCCCTGAAGCTCCTTCAGTTCTGTCAAAGCTCCCTGCAAATCTGACCAAGGGCACAGTGTCCACAAGTAGTATCCATGAATTCTCTCTGCTACTGCTTTGTAACCATATCAGATCGCATGCGTTAACTCCAAAAACCTTGCATTAGAGTTAAGCGTTATCACAAAATCTTCTGCCTTATGCTGCACCCAACAGATGAACTTCCACAAAAGTCACATGGTAATCCCCACTTCTGCAGAGTCAAGTTGCTTTTCAAAAGTGAGCTGAGAGGGAAATATTTTATTACTTCAACATGTACCTACGTTACATTAAGATTGAAGTAAATTGAATAACCTTTGTCTTTCCTTTATTCCCATCCCTTGCAATTAAATTTAAACTTGTTTACATTCTTGTAAATAAGAGTAAATTGGAAGTCCATAGGATTTAGGAAAAAAAAAAAAAAAAGGATGAAGATTTGAGTAATAATGAGTGTAGGTAAGTATATTGCAAAGCAACTGAGAGCTGCTTTGGACATATTTTTAAACAAACTTTAGAAGCAAGATGATGTAGAAGTACCATTTGCAGGTTTTATACATCATGATGTCTGAGCTTATTCTGGCTTCTAACCATGAATTCAATTTTCAAGATGTCTTGAAGGTAAACTTATAAGCAAATGCAGGAAGGAAAAAAATTCTAAAAGAAAACTCTCTTTTGAAACTACTTTGCAAGCAATTCACTTGAAGATCAAACAGTTAAACAAAGAGAACATAAAACTGATCATGATAGGGATGGCATCAAAGAAAATTATTGTAACAAAGTCCTGACTGAGGACTTTGAAGCCAACAAAAGTATTTATAGTGGGAATTCTGGAAAGCTGGGTGGTTAATGGACAGTTGCTGTAAATAAATACACCAACAGTACTAGTTTTGCCTGTATTCTAGAGAATAAATGATAGAACTTTTTCTGCTATCTTTTCAGAAAAAAAAAACAAAAAACCCCCAAACACACAAATAAAAAAAAATATCCCCAAAAACAAACTGGTGCAGAGAATTGTTCCTTCTCTCACATTTTCAAGCTTCTATTATTTTATTGTGATAATTGACTAGAACTTAAATTAACCAATTCCATATCTGTTCTCTCATAATGACAAAAATAAACTCCAAGAAACCACACAGAAGACAACGTTTCATATTTCTTTGCATTAAGAAATGTTCCCTCTTTCTCATAAAGTTGAAGACAGTTACAGCAAATATTCCAAAGGAACTTATGGAAAGTGCTAGCTTTCTCCTCTGCTTGAAATTACTTCAGATGTTCAAGATTCAATTTGGTACTTCTGCAATAAAGCAATCTGAGATGGCAAAGACTTAACAAAGTGGAAAAAGATTTGCTTGACAGTTTATTAATTACAGTGCAGACACACTTGGAAAAATACATAGCCTTTTTAAAAAACTGTGATTAATCAGTACAAATGGGCCTCACATCTCCAACATGTATATTATGTGATAAGAAAACTTAAGTATATTTGTTGATTATAATTAAAACATCATTTACCAACTGCAAACTGAACAGTAAAAATCTAGAATCTAACAATCAGAAGAACACATGTACTTTTCTATCAAAATATTTTTGGGAAGTCTTTGTAAAGTCCATGGTTTAAAAAACAAAAGGAAACACAAAAGCAAGAAATTATCAGTTTCAGCTGGCCACTAATTATCATAATCATCTCTTCCTTCCTCCTCCTTAATAATTGTGTCTGAATAGAAGAAAGAACTGGTGGAATGTCAGAAAAGGAAATAGGCCAGTAAGTCTAAGATTTGTTGATGGTTCAATATTTTCTGTCATACAATATCTGGAGAGACTTGCCAACTTAGAATGAACAAAGTGTATGTTGGGCTGAGACTTCTAACATAGGCGGCTAAATGTGAAAAAGAGAAGTAAAGGGTGTTTACTAGGTAACCTTATAGAATAAAAGTAGCTGTTTTAATTGTATCTTTTTTCCCTCTGATAGCTATTTATCTATGTATGTGTAAATTTCAACTGTTTTCTAGATTTTAGAAGACTTATTCCTTTCTTTTTTCTCCTTTGTTTTTCCTTTTTTTTTTCTTTTTCTTCCCCTGGCCAGCAGCGATCAACCTCTCATTTAAGATTCATTGCAAGGAAAAGTTTTTATAGACTATTCAGGCAGTTCATGGTATATATGCAATACTGACATTTTAGATAACATCCTACAGTCACATTTCTAAAAACATTGTCTTTTATTTCTCTATTAATGACTCATAATTATTTTAAAATTATATGTCTGGATCCACAGTGATATAATTATTTTCTGAATCTTAATACGGTGAATGACAAAGTGTAAGGCTCTTACATAATCTGAGGGAATTTTTTTTAGGATTTGTTTATTGATGGAGAATACTAAAGTAGCACTTTAAAACTACTTTAAAGTAGCATTAAGAAGAGAATTATTGGTCTTGAGTATGAGGAAAAGTATACACCATATATTCAAGTTTTCATTCCTTTAATTAAGCTAGGAAGATTATACTCTTTTATCAATAAATGATGGTAGCAAGAAATTCTACATAACAAATGTTAGTTTTCTGGTTTCATTTTAAATTGGTGTATGCTTGGACAATTTACTGTTCTAGTATAAGAACCTAAATAGAACAAAATAGGCCTGAGAAATTTTAAACTTTTTGAATTTAAATGTATGTGCTGTCAAATTTAATTAACAAAACCAAGGTCCTTATTACACAAGAATAAAGTATTATTTGTACTGCAAAAACAATGTCAATGAGTTACAGACAAAACTGGAAACATTGCTGAATAGAATACGGATAACTCTGTAGAAAAGTAAATAATTTCTCATTCTTTGAAAAAAGGTTTAACAATGCAAAACAGGGCAGTAAGAGCAGGGGAAAACCAGGGTAAAAAGCACAGGGAATAAGGATGATCCAACAAACTTAGTATTTTTAAACCAATTAAATTGAATGTTTAAACACAGCATGAAATACTGTAACTAAACTTTTAGGAGAAAGAATACCTGAATCTTCCCCATGTCCAAGCAGCTATAAATTTCTCATTGAGTCTAGTTTAGTTCAAGGACTGAAACTAATAGGAATTAAGAGGATGAGTGCAAAGTAAGCCAGCTTTCTGCCTTCTTTTGGTACCTTTCCCTAAAAATTAATGGGATTGAGACCTCATAAGACATGGGGGATAGCTAAAGGGGAGTGTAACAACAGCCAACTGTTAACTCCTCAGTCATTGCATGTTGTAAGAAACTGTGTGCTCATGAGAAATCTATCTGCACTGGTATTGACTTTTTTATTGACTTTTTTATTGCCTTTTTGTGGGCTGGAGACCTGGAATTAAAGCATCAAATACAAACTGGGCTACAGCACATTTTAAACAGTGACAGAGGAAGCTCACTTGCTCTTCAGCTGCAATATTTGTGAATGAGACATGGGGAAAAAAAATATAGATTATGTATGCATAAACAGCAATATTCCTGCTTTCCAAACCTGAGGGGTGAGGTTATAAGTTAAATTTTATTATTTTTATTAAATTAATCAAAGAAGAAGTAGAATTTAGTAAGGCTTAGGGAAGTTTTGTGAGTTAGCAGCTTTGGTAATTGATACGGATAGAAAGATATGTGGATGATTTACTACTGATTTAGGAGGTGACTGGATTGCTAATAAGGTATTAAACTTTGCAATGTGAGAAATTGATAACTTAGACTGGATTAATAAGGTTACTTTGACACCTACTTTTGATAAGACGCTTTATAAGGATAAGTCATTTTGACTTCAAAATATCTCATGTATTTGTGAGGCTATATTACTATGTTATCTTTAAATTCATTCTGATACTATGATGTAAATACAAATGGGGTTATGCTGAATCAGTAAAACATTGTTCTTGAGATTTTTTTTTCAACAAATATTAATGACATGTTAATGCCCAACATCTGTCATGCTTGTCATGCAGAAAACACAAACATGACAGAACTTATTTGTTCTATTGTTCATCATGACATTGAATTTTAACAGCAAAGATAGTTGACTTACATTTTTCTTTTGGATTATATAATTTTTATTTAACCATTTGTAGGGATGAACTAAAGAATTAATTAACAACTAGCTCTGTTCACTGAAAATTGAAGTGGAACCTAATTTCTCAGATCTGATTTTGTAATAACATTTTCACTAACAATAAATAACTCTATCCAAGTTAACAAGTTTTCACATATTTTTTTAGTTCCAGAAGCTTCCACTAGTTACTAGAGACAACACTGCCTTTTTCCTGAGAAATGTGCATTAGTCAGGCAGCAAAAGATATAGAGAGTGATTTACTTAACTGAAAAAAAGTGACAAAGTAATATTAACAACAAAACTTAGGCAGAATTCAAACTATTAACCTCTGCATTTAACTCCTTTTTTGCCCACCTTTGCTATCAGTAGCTTTTGTGGTTCTTCACTATTGCTACCTACTAAATTCAATATGTTCTTTCTGTCCCAACCCATTTTTAGCTTATTAAAGAATTCCATAACTTGATTTGTAACCCAGAGGAAAACTAACTTTCATTTTGGAGAATAGCGGGCTCAGTTCTATGAATCTGAAGCTAGGGTATATAGAGAAAGATATAAACCAAGAAAATGAGACATCAGACTTGTTTGTTCCTTAAAAAAAGAGACTAAAGAGTACAACAGCATGGCTAGGACTACTAAAACAGCAACAATATCAAAGGAAATATACTAACAGCTTTGTTTTCCTCCCGGTTCCATATTTTTTCTCCAGGTTATTTTTCCTTCCAGCAATTTCCTTCAGAAAGCTGGGCATGGGGAGCTGAATTAACCGATAAATTCTACAGAAAGTCCCTTCATGTTAGCCATGATTTTTAAGCATTTAAACTGAAGTGTAAGTGTGCTCCCCACCTTTCTTCTATTACATACATTTTCAGAACCTGATTAATATTTTTTTTTTACATCTTTTCTAGATCTAAATTCTTCCCTTTTTCTGTTGAAATGGAATTTTATATGCCCCATCATGGCAGAATACTGAAAGAATAGGCTGGTAGCACTCCTTGGGATGGGGTGTTCTTTTTGCTTTCTACACTTTAATTTTTGCAAAATCACCTGATAAATGAAGAGGTCTGAATTGACTGTGAATGCTACACCACTCCTGGGAGCAGGACTAGCTTCTCCCCCCACTTCATCTTCAAGCTGCAAGGACAATGGGAAACACAGTCTTTACTTGGAAAAAAAAAATAAAAAATGGAAAGAACTGTCACCTAGTGGGTAAATGGTGACAAAGAAGAAGGAAGAATTAGGTGAAAAGTAGATAAGTAATTTAATGTCCTTGAGATGTACATGGGATAGCAAGAAAGGCAACAGTGTGAAACGTGCAGCTTGGTTGATAAAAGAGAAAATGGCAACTCTCAATTACATATGGTACAGCAAAAAATACTAAAAAAATATAAGCAGTTCTGGCTTTCTCCAGCTGGTCTCTGTATTCTGCCATTTAAGCTTTAATGGTACTAAATAGTGGGATAAACTAAAATTCCATGCTTGTTTTGTGTTCTTTTCTTCATTTAACTGATTTTCTGTTTCACTCCTGACAATGTGATAGATAGTGTCTTAGACTTGCCGTATGCATCATGTTTCACACAACAGAGTATGTTAGCTCTTTTGAGTCAGTCTCCACTTGGAAGTTTGCCAGGGAGGTTGGAGTTTATTCTTTTGCCCCTCAGCTCATTCCAGTCTCTCCCTAGGTAAGAGAATATCTAACCATTTAGTTACTTAGTGAAAAGGTTATTTACATTCCATAGCCATATGAAGATCTTTGTTATATTAAGAATCATCTCCATGTATTTGTCTAGTAAACAACTCCTGGCTGTAAAGTGTAAAGCTACTGCCCCTACAGTTTGGGTGACTACATAATGTTTTTCCACACATAATGCTGTCTTCCACTGGGCCTTATGTAGCAGATGGAGTTGATTAAAGTCTCAAGGCTGAGACCAACCATGACAGATAGTAAGTCCTTTGAGGTGACAGTTAATTACTCTGAGATGACTAAAAGTCAGTTTCTTCCTCATAGTCACTCTGTAAGAGATTGTCTTTGTTTCATGTATACATGAAAGGTTCGTGGTAGTTGACTAGGCTGACCAAGACATGTTTTAATACATCACTTAATATTGTTAAAATGTTCATATTGTAATGTTCTTGCAGACGGATGTGACATTTTTATACAAAGGGGAAAAAAGGCACAAGATTATTTAGATAATGACATTATCAGGGGTGTCAGAAATAATTTTTGGGAGATAATGGTTTCATATGAGGATTTCAGAAACTTCCTAGATCAGCCATAGGATATGCAACTCAAAAAAAAAAAAAATTACTAACAAGTAACGAAATAAATGACTAAACAAGCACTAGCATGGTTAGGGCATTTTGCTGAGAGGATATAAAGAGGATTATCATAGAATCGTAAGTGGTTTTGGTTAGAAGGCACATTTAAGGATCATTTCATCCAATCCCTCTGCCATGTGCAGGGACATCTTTTGATAGACCAGGTTGCTCAAAGCCCTGTTCTTGAACGCTTTCAGTGACAGAGTATCCACAACTTAATAGGGCTGCCCTTCACAGGTCAGTCAGAAAAGTAACAATGTTTTTACTCTAGCCCAGCTGAGAAGATAAAGCGTAATTCTCTTTCTGGTCTACTAAAACATAAATATTGCATAATAAATTTTCTATGCAATATTTGAACTGTCTGTATCGTCCAGATGATGCTGTTGGTCTTCTCTTAAGCAAACAGTTGAACACTTTGTGATTCCTTTTTATAATCAGCCATAAAAATATTCAGTGTTAAAATCTATATTCTAGAAATTCCTATATAAAAAGGTAAGGTATTTATAAATCCAGGTGAAATTCTCTTATATCTGTCAGTGCTTTCCAGGCCTGTGTAAAACATCCTTCATACCACAGCTGGTACTTGCAGTGATTAAGAATCTTCTTAAGAATCTTCTGACCTGTGGTTAAAACAAGCTGGAAAAATATCTTTAGTTTGGCTACTCAACTTCATATTCAGAATGCCTTGAACTAATACTTATTAACAAAGAAGACTTCCCTTTACTTCAACAGTGCTATTGGTCATCCTAATTTATCTAATATATCTACTACTACACTGATGTTCAATTTAGGTAACTAAAGATAAAGTGCTTGGAAAGGAAAACTAAAGTTAGTCATCTGCTTACTCACTATGTATGGGTTAAGTGGAGAGAAAAAACAGCTTCAAGAAACAGATTGGCAGTGTAATCAAAGAAAGAAGAAAAGGCTAAAAAGAGTAGTCTAAGTCTTTCTAACTGTACAGGGCTATTCTAAATAACATAGATGGTACGAATATAGTGACTGACACTAATATAAATTGCAAAAGACCTAACCAGGTATTCTGTAGCAGTTTTAAACATTTAATCCTGCTATTCGGTTCCATTCATAAGGGATGAAACTTATCTCCAACAGCAGTAACAATGACTAAAATCTATTAAAACCATGTTTTGTAGAACTTCTGATAGAACACAAAATCTATCGACATATTCTCAGTGTACTTTGACTTAACTTTTTTTTTTTTTTTTAAATCTGAACTGATTATTGACTGTGATGTAGTATTTGAGTTGCTTTGCCATTTTGACAGAAGTGAAAACTCAATTGGAGCTGGACTAGATTAATTGTATCTAATGACAGCGTCAAAGGTATGTGACACTATAAGAAAATGTGTGCAATTGCTTGGAGCTTTGTCAAACATTATTTATATTTAAATTATCTGTTAGATGTTTGTCAGAGAAATCTTTTTATCATGCATAGTATTTCCTATTTATTGGTAGACTTCAGCCATATGTGAAAGAAAAACTGAGAAAAGATGCCTTTTATCAATATTATAAACTTCTGGAAACTTTCACTAGATAGCACTAACAACTATGTTTTTTGGGGCATGAAACTATCTTTTGTGACACATTTGGTTTGTTGACATCTATGGAAACATCTGACCATATGGTACCACTTTCTACCTTTTGAACGATTCCACTCTGCATGCTTCAGTGGGAGTTTCTTAGTCATTTATATTCCCTTAAGACTCTGTCAACACCTCATGTGCTCCAGCTCCTGACCAGAGCTGGATCCAGCTACCAGAAGAAATGTTTCTCTTTTGATACTAACCATTATTGAAAGAAAAAACTATCAGAGCCAAATTTAAGGAGTATAGGAGCTGGGGATGCTTGTTCTTGACTAATACAGGCCACAAACAATGAAATTAAGAACCAGTAATCACAGAATTTGAAAATTAAATGGGGTCTGATTAACTCGTGTCTGCATAGTGCAAGGAATTTGACAGAAATTTTGGAATTTTCTGGGCAAAAGAAGAGTAGATGAGGAAGTGTGTTTAGGCCTGTAAGACATGGGAAGAACTATTTACTGACTAGGCCAGATGTACAGGGAATGTGGAGCTGGACATTATGAAGGAACTGGAAATCATTTGTCAAGAAGCAGAAAGTGTATCCAACACTTTTTTTCCCCCTCTCTTTCTGCTTTTATGCTCTGGTGTCCTCTTGGTCATATTGGATGAGTGCATACTAGTTGCTCATTTCTCAAGTAAATTCACTAGTTCCCTCCCAGACACAAGAGGGATATCTTTGTCCTAGGTTCTACTCTGGACACTCTATGTCGCCATGATCCTGTGACGAGACTAGTGTTTCAACATAATTCCATCTTGCTCTGCACCCTAAAATACATCCACGTACCCTCAGGTTATGCCTGAGAATGTGAAACAAATACCTAGAACCATGCTAAAAGGGAACTGTGGCTGGCAACATCACAGCTGCATTGCTATTTCAGGTTCTCCAAATTGAAAATCCACAAATATTTTTAAAAACCAAGACCACAGGGGCAACACATAAGACAAAGAGTATCCTACTGTATCTGAGCAGCTGACTGCTAAGTACCATGAAAGCTCTAGTCAGCTCAAGTTATAAACTTGAACCAGTCTGCAATGACTGAACTGAACATTGTGTGCTGCACAGGCCTCAGATACATAGTATAGTATAAGGTTCAGCTGATGAACTGGATTATGGAGAAAGGGCAATGTCTGGATTTTGGCAAGGAAGAAGAGCAGGTGATCCAGAACCTAAAGGAGTTCTCTCCCAGAATACTAGGTTTCATTCTTCTGTTATCAGCAGGTGTGTACGCTGAACTTTATTTTTGTCACTTGTAAGTCCTTGAGGCCTGATTGGTTGCACCTATAAGTGCTGTGAGAACTGGTTGATACCACTGCATGGCCATTAACAACTATCTTTGAAACATTATAATGATGAAGAAAGGTTTCTGAACACTCAAAGAGAGCAAATGCCAGTGTTACCTTCAAGAAGGGCAAGAAAGATCTAGGGAACTACAGGCCAGTCAGTGTCACCTGTATTCCTGGGAAGGTGATGGAGAGTATCCTTCTGGAAACCATTACCAAAGATGTGCAGAAGAAGGTCATTAGGAGTAGTCAGCATGGATTTATGAAAGGAAAATTATATCTAGCCAACCTGATAGCCTTCTGTAATGAGGTGACTGCCTTAGTGGAAGAGGTGAAAGGAGTGGACGTAGTTTACCTCTATTTTAGTAAGATTTTTAATCCTGTCTCTCATAACATCCTTGTAGACAGGATGGTCAAATACTGAAGCAGGTTGCCTAGAGAGTTTGTGGAGGATCCATCTGTGGAGAAATTTGAAACACCACGGGGAATGGCACTGAGCAACTTGCTCTAGCTGACCCTAACAAGGTAGTGCTGCTTACCACATGATCTCAAGATGTCCTTCTAGCCTCAACAGTTCTGCAATTTTGTGATTCCTAAATCCGTCTTTGCACCCTACTTTGCACCAACTGTCATAGCAAGGCTTTCCAAGCTCAGGAACTGTTGGATTTGATATTTTTCTGCAACAGCCCAGCTTCTTGTATATGTGCTTTACTTTGTAATCCTGAATCCATTATCACCTATACATATTCAGTGCAAAGAATAGACATGCTCTAGATATGTACAAAGACTATATAATGAAACTGCTGTTTGCAGGAATTCTGCTTTGTTTGTTCAGAAAGTTGTAAACAGAACAAGGAAGGGTAGAGATGGAAGAGAGAAAGAACAGTCTTACCAATAGCCATTTAAATGGTGCTATGTGGAAATAGACTGTCCTTTATGACACCGAATCCTATGGTTCTGTGAAGGTCGTATTGATCAAACTTCTTACAGGTCATCAAACTAACCGCACTTCACTTTCTAAGAGTCTTAGGATTTGATTTGTCAAATATCTGGGCAGTAAAGAGCAAATGCAATCAGAGCTTTTTATCAAACAGATAAAATGCCATATAATGCCACATGATATAAAAATTCATGCCACAATAGGATCTCCAAATTAATAGGTGCATCTGACCTTCTCTGCTTTCCTATAAAAAGGAAAATAACTTTTCCTTTTCCAAAGGTGCTGTAAAAATCAAGTGATTTGTTTGTGCCACACTGTAACAACAGCAATAAATACTGTAGAAAAGTCTACAAACAAATTAGTTTTACCTTCAAGGCAGAGTTTGAATAATATTCAGCAAACAAGGTGTATGGCCACACACTGAATAATGAAGATAAAGATTTTGTGTAGGAACAGCACAGAGAATGAAAGGTACCCTGAATGAGGCAAGGATACCCAGAAAATTGTATCAAAGTACAAAATTGTTACACAATGTATATGTACAAAGGGGCTAAATTAGAACAAAACGAATATAATTTCTGGTAACTTCTGACTTTTGAGTACTTGCTTTTATACTGTAGCATTCTTAGTATAAATTTGTCAATGTTACATATGTAGAGTTCAAATGTTGCAGAATTTTGAACACTAGCTACTGCTCATGCCCAACATTAAAATTACAATATACCTGAAAATATACATTTGCTCCTTGGGCTGCAACACATACCACTGATTGCCTTAAGGCTAAGGTTTGTAATGAGGTGACCCCCAGCAGAGAGGTATTATCTCACTCACTCATGTTCTGGTTTTGAGAATGTAGATGGACATAATCATTACACACCTGTATGCTGACCCCACTGATCCCTTTTTGAGAGCTGTTGAGCACCAAAAGAAATTAAAATTGAAACTCAGCAGTACCGGATTGGATCCGCAGCAGTCTTTATCTACTTGCAAAATGGCAGTAGTTAGTCACCATTTCTTTGTTCACAGCCACACTGAGCTAATACCTGTTTAAACTCTGGCAGCAGAGTGACTTTTTCCAGTTGCTTACAGCCTTAACATTATATTGAAGAGAACCAGATCTAAGCAGTGTGCCAGAATGAAAAAGGCAGTTCAAATTGAAAAAAAAAAAAAAAACCCAAAACAAACAAACAAACAAAAAAAACCAAAAAAGGGAATCTGCAGTTACAGCCAATTATTTCAGCATGCTGTCACAGTGACAATTAAAATACAGCTCTCATGGGCTTGGTGTCAAAACTGGCAATGGCATCCTGGTTCTCATATACATTCTTTAATCTTTACAATATACCTCTTTCCCATTAGTGTTTAATTACAGCTTTTTAGTTTTCATTTGGGAAATATATTGTTAATTTATTTAACAATTCCTCTATTGAATCATACTTTTCATGAGTACATCCATGAGAGCATGAAAGAGGCTATACTGGATCAGAAAAAGATCTGTATACCAAGTTTTTTGTCTCCATCAAAAACACATGGCTAGGAAATATTATAAAAGCAAGCACACAGCGATCCAGCGGTAGAGGATTCTTGTGCTGGCCACCACTTCTGAGGTCCTCAAAGTCACAGAGGTCTGGGCACAGGGAAGGGGGAGAGGAAGGTGTGTTGTGTAATAGTCCATGAAATAATTTCCATCTATAAATTTCACTCATCTGGTGAGTTTAGCCTCAGAGATGAACCTGCTTGGGGTAGGAGTTTGGACTAAAGACCTCCCAAACTCCCTTTCAGCCTGAACAGTCCTATAAGCCAGTGAACCTGCAGCAAGAAATTTTATAGCTTCATAACACTCAGTGAAAGACATAAACTTCTTTTATTTTGAACCTACCACCTCCTAGCTTTACTAACTGTATTAGAGGAGAGAGTGAATAATCATTTGCAATTCAGTTTCTGTGCATTTCATTTATTTTATAGATATCTATCATTACCCATTCAGTCATTTATTTTTCAGGGTGCAGAATCTACTCTGTTTAATCATTGCTTATGTGAAACTTTCCTACAGGTGCAATTGTCCTTTTCCAATTTTACAACACACTTTTTTGAGATGGGATGGATCTGGGACAAATCTGCTTGTAGTATTCAAAACATCACTGCACCTTAGATTTATTAAGTGGCAGAATTGTTTCCTTTTTTTTTTTTTTAATCTTTCTAATAATTTTTAAAATTCTATTTCCTTTCTTGACAAATATGCATCTCTTCATGTTGAATTTAATTCACCCTTTAGTCACTCGATATTGTGATGGTCTTCTGCAGTTCTTCACAGCTAGCCCATGTCTTTACTACCCTGTAAATTTGGTATCCAATAGGAACATCACAGTTTCACTCTTTTTCTCTCACCCTGATAATTCTTCAATATATTACATCTAGCTGGTTCCACTACAATCCCTATGAGTCTCCTCTGATCATATCCATGTTATCTACAACCTGGCCATTCTTTTTTCTCTCTGTATCCGTTCTTTATAACTTCTTAACCCATGTGAATATCCCTTTTCTTATCCCATAGCAGTTTCTTTTTTAAAAAAAAAAGTCATGAGAGATTTTGTTGTGCACTTTTCTTAACCATATCAACAGAATCTTACCTGTCTGTGTGTTTTGATTTCTGTAGACGGTTATTTGGAGGGGAAAAACAAATAAACAAACAAACAAGAATATACTGCATTTTAAGGTTGGAAACAGTTTAGGTTGGATTTGTTATGTTTGGCTGACTAGAAAATAGTTGAAGAACACAATGGATGATTGCAAATGTCAGGTTTTTATATTTCTTCTAACTCAAGATTTCCTAAAGCTCATACCTGCACCACTAATGTGGGATTCCCTTTCTGAAATTTAGGACTACAACTGAACAAGTTTTATTACTCAAAACCTGTTAATAGAGGGAAATAACAATTATTTGTCAGGGTCAAAACTTCAGTGATTGTCTCTCTACAGGGATTGAACTGAAACTTGTAATTTGGAAAACTTAATAATGCAACTGTGTGTTGTTTGGTTACCTCAGGCTTAGGTGCAACCGATAACATTGTTTTACATTAAAACGGGGAGCAGATATTGGTAATGTGAACTTAAAGAACAGTATATCTATTATTTAATGAGTTCTATGAACCTTTAAGAGAGTCTTCCTTTTATTTTATTTCAACTTTCAAGCTGCCTTGTACTTAATCAGGGCAGTTAAAGCACTTGGGTTGTATCATTTAGTTACTTGTATTTCACCCTTCATATACTGTGTTTTTCCTCCAACGATATCACATGATTTGCATTTGTGTTGGGATCTTCTTGGTATTTGATCAAGTACTTCTTAAAATATGAAACTAGAAAAGTTGTTTAAAAATACTTTCTACTTAATTTACTGCTTTTTCAGGAATAAGTTAGAATAACATTTTTATACAGACACATTAGACATTTACAGTTGCTTGATTGTGACTTCTGAGTATATATTATAAAATTATAATTCATTGTTAGTGTTTATAAAGTTGTAGAAAGTGTGTTTAATACATGGAAATCAAAGCATACACAAGGAAGAATATTACAAATCGCATCTAAACACATATGTTTGGTTTATGTATCAAGATGCTGGCAGCAGGGGCCTACAGAGGCCCCTGTGAGGACCAGCCAGGGCTGCTCCAAACCAGACACAGCCGGTTCCAGCCATCTTCAACAGACTCACTGTAGGCCACAGTTGAGCTCCTCAGCCAAGATGGTGGCACCTCTGGAAAAGTGTATAAAAGAAAGGGTAAAAAACATTTAGTAGAAGCTATGAGAGAGAAGAGTGAGAAAAATATGAGAAAAACAGCCCTGCAAACACCAAATCCAGAGAAGCCATGTGTCAGAGTAGAGATTCTCCTGCAGTCCATGGTGAAGACTATGGTGAAATAGGTTGTCCCCTTGCAGCCCATGGAGGACCATGGTGGAGCAGATATCTGCACTGCAACCTGTGAAGGAACCCACACCACAGCAGGTGGACATACCCTGAAGGAAGCTGTAACCCACAGAGAGCCCATGCAAGAGCAGGCTCCTGGAAGAAACTGTGGCTGTAGAGAGCAGCCCACGGAAGAACAGGTTTTCTGGCAGAAGAAGCTGTGGCCCGTGTCTTGTGGAAGGGATCCACACTGGAGCAGCTCTTGAAGAACTGCAGCCCATGGGAAGTACCCAAGTAGTATCAGTTCATGAAGGACTGTATTCTGTGGGAAGGACCCCATGCTGGAGCAAGAGAACAGCATGAGGAAGAAGGAGTGGCAAAGAGAAGCTGTTGTGGACTGATGAGGACCCTCATTCCCCGTCCCTTTATGCTGCTCGGAGCATGGAGGAAGACATTGAGCCTGGGAAGAAAGCAGCAATGGGGGGAAAATTGTTTTAGTTTATGTCTTTGTTTGTCACCATCCAAATTAATTTCATTAAGGAATAAATTAAATTAATTTTCCCCAAGTCAAGTCCATTTTGCCTGTGATGGTACTTGGTAAGTGATCTCCCCATCTTTATATCGACCCGCAAACCTTTTAATCTTATTTTCTCCCCTTGTCCTGTTGAGGACAGGAGTGAGAGAGCAGCTGGGTGGGCATGTAGCAGCCAGTCAAGGTCAACCCACCACAACACAGTATACCCAGATAAATATATTTTAGGCAGTGAATATATTTGCACCCTAAAAAGTCTCTACTCAAGCTTGTAAAACTGTCATATAGTGTTCAAAGAAGGATGTCTTTGTTTCTGCTCATGATAATGATATTTACATTTGTATGTGACTAAGTTTTAATCTTTTAGAACTGGCAGTATGGTCACTGCTCAGCATACACTAATAACATGCAGTCTTGCCAGTGTGGGTTTTATTTCTTTTTGTTGTTTTTTGGAAGGATCTGAAATTAGTTTGTCTATGTATATCTTGTTTAGACTAATTAGAAGTCTCACCTAGCCCTATTTCAAGAATTGTTACCATACAACTTAAATTTGAAAGAACAAAGTGATATGATTATCAAAACAAACATATAAAAAGACCAAATGCAAAAAACTGCTGCTAGTCAATTTAAGTCACTTTCATTAAATGTCCAACAGATTTTCTTAGAAATTCCACAGACCTGGATACCAGTCCTACAGTGACCTTTATTTAAAACCTCATTGAAGTTATGGGATGCCATGAAGATGGAATTTGATTTTACTTTGCCTCCTTCCCAGAAAAAGAAAGCAGAGGAAGAAAAAAGTTGTAGAAAATGTAGCACATACAATGAGAAAAAAAGTCGTGTTCTCATTGCAAAGTCATGGCTCACTTGACTTCTCCGACTTTTTAAAGGAGGTAGTCTGTCTGAAACAAAAGAGGGAATGAAATTCTATTGAGACACGTTTAAGTAAGTCTATATCAAGAATATCAGGCCATAAAAAAATAATTAAAGATAAGATCATAGCACCTTTAATGCCTGGTTAATTTGCAGGCCTCACTCAGCTGTGGAGTAAATTCAGTTATATTCTAAAGTCATTTAACTGACTGACTGAAATGTACTGAAAAGAAATAGATAATCTGTTATTGCAGCTCAGCTAACCAACAATAACTCATTGACCATGATAGCTTCAGTCTGTTTACATGCTGAATCAGCAGCTTCCTGGTTAGCAAAGACATTCAGAAGATTCTAGTTGAAATATCTACTCCAATGTAAAGATGATGCCTTATAAATAAAAATATGAATTTATTTATTCTACCTTATTCATTCAATTGGTTTTTTGGGACTCTATCAGACAAACGATACTATATGTATGGACTACAAAAATTGATGCTGATGACTAAAATATGAGTTCATTATTATAGGATGAAGTTATCTTGTGGTAATAAAAAAAATTGATGAGTCAATAACAAAAATGGCAGCTGGAACCATAAATAAGATTGGAACTGAGCATTTCCAGTATACCCAAACAATATATCAACTATGATTACATTTCAAAGTGGTCAGTTTCACCTTCATTGCTCTCAGCTACTTCTTTCTATTTCTCATTTGTTTCCAAATTTGGAATCATACCTCAGGTGAGTTAATTATGACAAACTTAATTAGCACTAGTTCACAAATGCTTCTGACTGCACTTAGGCCTATTTTTGCAAACAGAACTGAGCCAGAGGGTTAATGGTAGCACATACTGAATCTGTCATTATATTGCTGAATGTTGATTATACTTGAGCTTGATAAAAGATACCAGTCACAAGGGATAAGCTATTGCAGATGGACATCATAAGACATTCTGTGAATAGTCTTGGAAGAAGTAAGTACTGTCTGGCTAGTTACATACAGTTCACTACCCTTACTCTGCCATACTTAGACTTATAAACCAGAGTGATTTGTGACTTCTCCATCAGGAAGATTCTGCCTTAAACCTAAGTCTTAAACATTAGTGAACTTCCATGTTTCTCACTCATGACAGGATAATTGCAGGAAAGGACACTTAAAATTGGTATGGTTATTATTCTGTTAGCATAGAACAGTAGAAGCATTACATTTAAAATGAAATACAGCTTTGCACAGAACAGCATGGCAATGTTACAGTCAGACAGGAGTAACTAACTCTAGTAGCTACCTGTAGGAAGTTATTGTGATAGCAGATTAAACAAAATATGAATACAGTGAATGGACTGAACCTATTCCAGGTGTAGCCAAGCATGAATAAAGAACACGTGCTGGTCAGCTGGTTGGCATTAACAGTGGGGGACACAGTTCTGCCTGGCTTTGTCAATAGACGACAGGACATGGGCAAATCTGGAATTGATTGCCTGTTTCTTTCCAGCAGAGTGGAATCAGACCATCCACTGGTATCTTAGATTAAAAATAATCTATCCTTCATGCAGCCTTTTGTCATCTCTTTGAGGAACTAAACTAAGAAAACTGTGTATTGCTGACTATCAGCTAAATATAAATCTAGTCTTATGTCTATAAGTGTTATTTGAACTTAGTACTTGGCCCTTTTACTTCTTGGGATCATGTAGTTTCTATTCATGGAGTCAATCATGTTTCCACCAGTTTTATGCATTGTGTATATATGTCTAGGAACAGTGCGTGCATGCATATTTTCAGGGAATCATATTCACAGTAATTGCATGAACACAATAAAAATTGAGGATGTTTAGCTTAATCAAGAGCAGGGTGAGATTCTAGTTTATGGACTCAGTCTAACATTTACTCTGTATGAACTACACGCTTACATTTAATCATTCATTTATTCATGAACAATCAGTAGATAAGACCCTTAGTCTGTGCTTCAATTAAAATAAAATAGTGACCATATAATGTGTGTCCTAGAAAACTGAAGACAAATTACTATTCTTCAGAAATAAACTTTGGAGGACGATGGAGATTGCAAAGTTGTACTATTGTGTTTAGAGGATGTACTTGTACTAGGCTTCTGAAAGTCTGCATATTTTCAGAAATGGATTTAATAGAATCTTTCATTGTTCCAATTTATTAGTGGGCTGACACTGCAAAATGGTATCTCCTCTATTATTTGTGCTCAACTTGGCCAGAATCCCATCATGCAATTACACAGGGAGAGAAAGCATTGCCTTTTCATTCCCTTCTGACGTTCTGCCTCCTTCAAGTATTAGCTTCGAATGTGTGTGGTTAAAGCAGTCTAGACAAGTATGCAAGTTGATAGACTGGGTGAATCTAAATTAGAAGAAGAAGATATAAAAATAATAGGATAAGGTCAGAGAAAGGGACAGAATGCTATAGTGTATAGAGATAGCTATATATAAGTCCTAAGGGACTATTAAGTTCTCTCTCATGATGGCTACAATGAGCTGCAGCAGCCAATCTCACAAAAATGCTTTCTACCTGCAGCACTGTTCCAGAAATTCAGTCTTTCTTTTAGATTTTGAAAGATGATATGCAGAGATAACAATTGCAGCAACAGAAATTGAAGTCAGATTAAAAAACATGAAACCATGATTTGCTCGATCTCTATCTCCAGCATATGTTCATAAACCAAGAAATAAAAAAATATATAAAAATTCCTTTTCCTGTGGAATTTACTGTTTTCATGAAGATCTATAAAGGATGTGATCATTCGAACTGCTTTATTATGTGGGAAATACGACCTTAATAAGGATTATTTATCAATGTCTGCCTTCTACTAAGATAGGAAGGGTCCAGTAGAATGTTTCAGGCTGTTATGAATGCATGGATTGTAGAGACTGCTCCTAGAGAAAGTTCTGTGCTATATGACACCCATCACACTTTTTTTTCTTGGTGTTTTTTTTTTTTTTTTCCCCTATATGTCCTATAACAAATGAACCCATTGTCATCCTGTTCAGATAAAGGACAGCAAAACAAAAGAAGGGTGGAAATTCCGATTTTAAGTGTTCTGTCACAGCAAAAGTCTGCAGCAGAGGGCATACCAAAGTACCTTACCTGGCCACACTAAAAGGGGTTGTATGCTACCTCTGAACAGACAAGTTCCAGCATTTGGGGCAGTGCTGAAATAGCTGGCAACAGACAAGGAATGCAGCACAATGAGAGAGGAAACCATGAATGCTCAGGATGGAGTTCCCAGCCAGCCACATCTCTGGATGATCTGGGAGCTGGTGTCCCAGCACAGAGCTGCAGTTTTTGTGAGAGGAGAGAGCCTGTCTGAGACCTGTCCAGAGCTCCCAAACTCCCAGGTGGCCTCAGGACAACTGGGACTTCATGAAGGACAGTAAGTATATTTTTAAAGGGAGAAAAGTTTAAGAAGGAAAAGAGAATCCAGTTATGAATCTTGCTGTGCACTGAATCACGCAGCCATCTGAGATATAATTGAGCCTTTTTCCCTACTCTGATGTCTTTGTGTATTGAATTTTTTACTGTAGAATATTTTCTTTGTAGCCACTCACAAATACAAGAGATGTTTCTGTGAACAAAACCTCTTCTATTTTTTAAAAACCTTGCTGCTCTCTTTCAGCATTAGACATTGTAATCCTTTTTTCTGCGTCACAGTGGGTTGATATGGAAATGGAATTAGGAACAGTCTTAGAGTGTAGACTTGAGCAGAAAAGTTAACCTTTGTTTCCCACGTAAATTGTTTTCTCGCCATACAATCTTAGGCAACTCATTTAACTTCATCATGCCCCCATTCACCAGAGATATATTGGCAATACTACATAGCTCAAATTAATTTGAAAGGGAGTTACATCACATCTCTCTCCTAATTTTCTAAATAAAATGGATATGTTTCTAAAACAAAACATAACTATCCCCCCCCAAAATATTACATTTTTCTGTCCGACATTTAGACTCTCCCCACAAATCACAGATCTAAGGTGACTTGAAACTGCTATTTTAAACTTTAGTCTTGTGCCTCTAGTCATGTGTTCACTACCTTATTTCTATTTGCTTTGTGTTGGCATTAAACAGTACATTTTTTGGAAGATAAGTCTGCTGTGTTGCCTAGCATTGTAAAAATACTAATCCTGGATTTTCACATACAATTACATATATTCATAAGCCTGGTTAGATTGCAAGTGAGTGGAGAGAGATTGTTCACTCTCCATTGCAATTTCTTGAAATTAATTTTCAAATGGCTATCTGAGGATATGTTTTATCTGTTTATCTCTTTCCAAGAAGCAGTAGTATTAAAGGTGTGCAGGATCTGTAGCAGGTAGATTATATTTGTGAAGATACATTACTGAGATCTTGAGTCGAAAACTTGGTAAAACTACAAAAGTTGCAAGTAATATTCTGTCTGTGAACACTTCTTAAGAGAAGAAAATTTCTATACAACTTTTCCTTGTAATTAAGTTTGGTTGGGTTTTTTTTGTTTTTTTGTTTTTTTTTTTTTAATCAATAAAAGCAGAATACTTTTCTCCAAATGGAATAATTTAGAGTCTTCCCTGAGATTATCCTGCTTCTTAAGGACTGGGAAACACATAGTATTTAAGCAGGATAAAATGACATGCACATATGGTTAAGTGAATTTATCTAGCCATAACAGTGTAGTCTTATTTTGTAAAAATAAATGTGCACATTTAAACCAGAATGATGTCTCTTTTAGTACAAGGGGAGTATTCCAAAAGGGGTTCTATTCCCGATTTAAGGCGGCTGCACAGGAGGCAGCCAATGTTCTGCAAACCTAATAATGGTATTGTAACCACTCACACAGCTCTGCTGGTGAGTGATCCAGAAGGCTTTAATACTTATGTTGATTGTGTTCATGCCTTTCATCTCCTTCTGTTAGTAAGTCACCATTTAAAACAAAATTCTCTCAAAATTATGCCTTTCACATCTGCACTATCTAATATCCAAGTTTTATTCTCAAACTTGCAAATTCTGTTTTGTCAACTGGGACAAAATAACTTTGGGGCTTCATACAGTAGGAAAAAAAAAGATATTTTCTCTAAATTTTCCCCAGATGATAGAGTAGGATAATGCAGTTTACAAGAGATAAAAGTAACAGGTAATCTTTCTGCTCTATGTATGTAACAGATCTTGTCATCACTGGATCTCCACTAATCTACATTTGCTGAAAATACAACCTCATTTTTTTATTATATTTATTATGCATTAACTATTTCTCTAGAAACTAGAGGGGAGAAATCCTCTTTCAGTTTTAATTGGAAAGTTTTTTAATCAGCAATCAACAGGGAGTCTGATTTTCAGTGATGGCCTTGACTTTCCATACGTTGCTATTGAAAAGCAGAATTTTCTTAGCTTTTTCTAGGGTTTTGTTTGTTTGTTTGTTTTATTTTGTTTCATTTTAATGTGGCTTATTTGGTTTTGGGGTTGTTGGTTGGGTTTGTTTTGGGAGTATGTGGGAACACTATTATCACATCTACTCTGAAAGACATTTAAATTAATACTGAAAACAATTATCTTCCAAATGATCTATTCAGAGTAATAATTATCTTTTTCTTGAGAAATGTAATTTGTGTTTAAATATAGTAGTAAAAGATTAGTTCAAAGAAAAGGAATCTGACTCTGAAAGTGAACAGTTTGGTGTCCTGCAAACTTCAGGATATACTGGTTTGGGGACCAGTAAGGTAAGTTGTTTGGGTATGAAGGAGAGAGATTAGCGCAATGATAAAAAGCACAGGGTAGAAGAGAAACACTTAGTATAGACAGTGTAAAAGAGTCCTGAAAATAATCAAAGGAAAACACTATCCAAAAGAAAAGCAGGTGGGATTACCTATTCCGAATTAATAACATTTGCAAGTTGATGCTGAATTGTTTCCCATTCCCTCACTACTCTGTTAATATCATACTACTTCTCTCTCAGCCAGTACCTGCCAGGACAGTTACATTTTTTCCCGTGAGTTTTTACAGGCTTAATTTATTCTGAATTATATTTAAGCATGGCAATTCCAAACTACACAAAGGATGTATAAACTAAAATCTGTTACTTTAAATTTTCTGTTTATACATTCATACTAGTGTGATAATTGTGCCATAATTATGCTTCACTACACAGTGAGTTTCAAAAGAAACCTTATAATTTTTATAAGCCTTAACAGAGAGAAAAATCTAGAAATCTATCTGGGGAAAAAATAATTTGTGAAATATAAAGGTAAAGATAGTGGAAAAGGCAGAGTTTGTTGTAGGTCATGTTTTTAGATGAATTTTATTTCAACTGTCTTATTTATGCTATTCTAAGATTGCTAAATCAAGATCTAATATATGAATGATCTATGAACACTTCACTTCCATGATTCTCATCTTGCTCAGCTCTCATTATTAACTTTCTGAGGAGAGGCGAGTAGATTCACTATTTGCTTTGGGAAGCCGTTTGTTTAACTGAACTATATTGTTAACTTTTTTGGGGTGCAAACAGGTAGCATTGATGAGATTGAAATGCAACCTCAAACACTTATAGAAAGGCACAGGATTTATTTAGTTAGATAAAACAAACTAGTTTTCAGAACAGGAGATTTCTTTGTGAAACAGTTTACAACTATGCTATTAACACTCCCCTTTATTCTCATTGCTTCGCATTGCTGTCAGTGGCCTTTTTTCCATTGATACTATTCACCTAATTCATGGAGCTACTGCAGAGCTTATGCTTAAGAGTTGCAAACATAAAGTACTGCGTAATGGTGCTTATATTTTATGTCTGTTATAAAACTTTAAACTCGCAAATGGATCCAATAAGCTCTACTGGACAGCTTTAGTGTATGTCCAATACGTTTTAATGCTATATTAAAAATCTCATGTCAGAGTTCTTCACTTATTTTTCTCTTACATTTTTCATCTGGGTTGAATTACAATAATATATTTTCATCATATTTTCACAGGATCCTGTCTACTTCAGAGCTGAGACCTAGATCTGTTATTCTTAAACCTTTTGATAACATTTTCTGAAAGTCTTCTAGCAAATATTTACAGCTATTACCTTTGAAACACATTTCACAGCTGCCAGCTGTCATGTATGATAAATAAATATTGCTTTGTTAAGCACTTACTTAAAAGCTCTAGACCTAGGGACCAATATACTTGGCTTTCATTAAAAGCAGCATTACTAGACTTCCTAGTTTAAAATGTCCTGCTTGTAGTTACTGTGGTGTCAGGGAAAGGATAACTGAAATTTCAAATGTGACCAAAAAAAAAGCATGAAATTATCATCATTGTAAACATTTCAATGATTACAGCTATATTGTTATTACTGAGGAGAAGAAATAAAAAGGAGGAGTGGAACAGAAGAATGACTTGGAAGTAAAAATCACAGTAGTTCAAATAAATCTTGACCATAAAACAATTTGCAACTTGGCCGGCTGTATGAGAAAATGGAATATTACTTGAATCAGAAGTTAAAACAAGCAATCACCATGTGTTCAGTTTTACTTTTTGTCTGTTTGTTTGTTTTGGGAAAGCCGAACCCCTCTGACTAAACATCAGAGACTAACCTTGACTATATTGACATATATAGAGAAAAATATATAATGTAGAAAATCTGATTAATTTCCTCTCCATTCTCCCATTCTCTGCTCTTCGTCTGACAAGTTTAAAAGCAGATATTTTTGGGGCCTGGATCCATTGCTCTGAATATAAGACTTTAATACAGTAAAATAGGAAACCTGAATAGTTGTATCTGGATAGGAATTTAATTTATTTTTCTTGTCAGCTCTTCCCCAGTGTGCATGGGAATCATTCCTACTTGAGTCAAATGAGAAAATACCATGAGGGCTGACAGTGTCTCTGAACAAAGCATTTTTGGTGATTGGACACACTGGAAAGTGGGGTGCATAGATATGCCACTAGACATTTGAAGAAAGACTTCTTTTTCATTATCGTTGGGTTTTAAGATACAGAATGATCACTTGGATTGTAAGATTTTCATCTCAAGATTTTCCATGTATGTGCGGTACTGGTTGTGACTGGGATTTTTACATAGTATTCCAGATCATACAGTTGTCACAATAAGTCGTTTGGACATAGCAGAATGAGAAATTTAAAACAATTAGGATTTTTTCTTCCAATTTTGGCTGCAGCCAATGATTCAAAAAAGGCAGATTCGATTGATGTCCAAATAATTATTAGTAAATGTATGCTCCAATTTAAAAAGCAGAGGTAACATCTAGATGTGTGTATCTTTCCCAAATGAGTCTAAGTCTTTAATATTATTTTTAAAAATCCTAATTAATAGTGTATAAATTTGTTATTTGCAAATAGACATTTTTATATAGGAAATGTTATAAAAAAAGTTGAAGTTAAAGATGCATGGTATAACATGAACATACACTACTGTAAAAATCTTTACCCAGACTGTAGTCAGAAAGTCTCAAAATAAACTAAAGAATTTTCTGACTATAACTGAATGGAAAATGATTTTTCTAAATCCATGACATTTCAAGATTAAACAGAAGAGAAAGACAGACATTACCCACTTGAGTGAAATAAAAGAAAGAAATTAAACTATAAAGAGTCTAGTGATAAGACCAAAGCGTGGAGCTGCTAATATCAAAGAAGGATATGAATTGTAATCAAAACATGCTGGGTTTACTGATGAAATTCCTTTGTGCTAATTTGGACCCTACCTGATTATTTAAAAACCCAACTGCCACTGCAATGTGAATTGCCATTTACCTGACTCCATTAGTTTCAGGACTACACACCATATGGAAAACAGAGATTTTAGAAGCTGGAAGGAATTAGAAAATTGCAGCTCAGCCTAGGGATTTGATAAATTCATAGAGGCTGCATAATGGCAAATTTAGGACAGAAAGAGTCAGCACATTTCCCAACAAAGAAAATATCTGTACAGGTCTAAAAACTTTTATTGGAGAAAAGAAAAGCAGAAGAAAAGAAAGCAGAATAGGAAAAAAAATCAATGTACTACTATTATTATTACTATTTATTATTATTATCATCAAAATAATTATCATTATGATTATGATTTATTTTAAAATTGAAAAATAACTAGTCTTTGATGCAAGATTTTTTACAATACAGGCTTTTTACACAGCAGTATCTCTGTTGGCACTATATTTAGTTTGCATAATTTGGATAATCACCCATGCTGAACTACTGCTGTGTGACTGAAACATCATCAGGATATGCACAGACACTTTGATTTGTCTGTTGACTAAAGATATGATCAAAAGCCTTCTGGAGTAAAGCTGTTTCTGTAATTATGTGATTGTCTTTCTATTTATTAAATATTTGAATGTAGCAAAATTGTATTCATGTAGTAGGTAAAATAAAAAGGAATCTGACATTTTAGAAACAATTTATATACATTTTGGAGCAAATTATTGTTGAATTGATCCTTTTTCTTTTTACCCCTGCATGAGATGCATGTTTTGCTTTGACTTTTTTCACTGTCAGACAGTTTTTAAGAAAATATAAATAGGTAATTCTCTTAGGTGGATTTTCCAAATCAAAGTATGTGATCAGAAAGCATTTGACTCTAAAGGAGTAGATTTCCTGTTTGTTACTCTTTCTTTCTAGTCAAACACCAGCAAGTCATTCAACCCTTATATGCATTTGGGAATTAACTGTGGATACTACAGATTTTGTCGCTGGGGAAAAATGACTTGCAAGATTAGCAGGACTGGAAAAATTAACATTTGTTGGCAAAATGAGCAGCTGTCTTGCTGAGTTCCAGGATGAGTAATCTGCTACTAAGCATTTTCCTCACAAGTAAGTTTCATTGTAATTAATATATCTTACTATTTAGCATTCTTTAAAGACTTAAGAACTTCAACTAGAATTTAAAAAACAAAACAAAACATAGGGATGTCTTTTTCACTATCTGAATCCTGTTTTGCAGTCTTTCATTGTAAAAATCAAATGTATCTTTTCACACTGCTTATTTAGCATGATTGATATTCTGCTTATTTTCAGGAATTTTATTCGCTCTTCACCGCATGAATACTGACAGCAAACGGGGTTACTTATTTTATATATGCTTCTCAAACTTCCAGTGTGAGAAAAGATGCTCTTCTCCTTCAGGCTAGCAAAATAATGAATGACATTCGAGTAAGACAAACATTTGTCTTTAGGTGAACTCTGGAGCCATATGTCAACCTCTGAATTCCCCCAGCAAGAAAAGTTATTCTTTCATCATCTTTCCATAGCCTCTGGTGAAGAGGGCATCTTGCTGCAAACAGGAAAAGCTGATATGCTGCAGAATTATTATCTATATTTTAAGTTAGAACAACTTGAAGACCAGCACCAAAGAACAAATCCACATGCCACTTTCAGTGGCTTATTAAAAATCAGCTAGTTTCTCCAAAATTTCAAGAAAAAAATTGTGGTCTATTTCTTGTTGTATCCATATATTTGGTATGCTTGTAATTGTGAGGGGAGAAAAGGATGATCAGTGACATTTATGTCTAAGAAAAAGAATTCTGTGCATCCATATATTGTGCCAGAAAATAATAGCTTGGACTGCAGATTGGACTTAAAATATTACTTTGAGGAAAGAGAACAAAGCTTCTACAAGATGTTTTGCTGTCAGCACCAGGCTTGATTGTCAGCCAATACAAGGACATCTGGTGTTATTTCTCACATTGTAGGCAATCATATCTAGTCTCCAGTCACCAGCCCAGACTGGGTCTCCCTTAGAGCCTGTCTCACTTGCCAGCTATGGAAAGATGGGTTCCACGTTGTAGAGCATTTGAAATGTCAGCAAAGGCCTCCCTCTGATCAGGCAACAGACCTGTGTCCATGGTAATGAATTTAGCACTTAGAAAAGTGTACTTATTGGACTGGTTTTAGTTTCCATTAACAAGGTATAAAGCCAGAGATCACATAAAGTAAATTGGTTATATGCTCTTAACAGCCTTAACAGCAAATTTGTAGGGATTTTTCTCCTAGACAGCAGATTACATACGGCAACTGATTTACTTTTCAGTGATGTTAAAGCTGTATACAAGCTTATCTATGCACGTAGTCCCCTACCTTGCTATGTTTTTGTATTTATATCACTTATTTCACCTTTTATTGACAGTGTTCTTATGATCTACTATCCAAAGCATTTCTTACTTGTATCATGGTATCTTTGCATTTTAATTGTAATAGAACATAGATTTCGATATTTTTATAGTGGCTGCTTTAAAACAAGCAAACAAACCCCACAAAAATCCCTTAAGTGACAACAAAAGCCCTAAGGTGTTCTTTGCAGAGCATTCAAGCATAACGATTCTTGGTTTTGATTGAGTGACTGAGTATTATTGAGATAAAAGGAGACGTACGTTGACAATAACAGTTCATGAAGTCGAAGTCAAAGGATATCAGAGTAGATAAACTGATAGAGTACCTTTATATTGCCACTGCTTGCATACTCTTCTTCGAAGTACCTTTCCCTCATCTATAGTATCACCAGTTTTACTTTCATTCCCCTTCTCAATTTCTTTTCAAGATTTCGGTAAATTCACTGACTCCTTTCTCATAGGAATGTTTACAGAAAACACTGTGCTATACTACATGAATGTGAAAACTTCATCATTTTCTCAGACATACTGACAAGATATTGATTCTATGTTGCATATTAAGGATATAGAAGAGTAGATGGGATATTGAAGAGCTCTATTGGGAAGATTCTGCTCAGTTGAGAGATTAGTACCATTACCTAAATAGACTAAAATATACAATAAATATTAAAGTAAACCAGGAAATTTTACAGCACAAAATGGAAAACTGGTTTCACAGCTGCTTGTAAATGATGCTGTTTCAGTGTAGAGATGAACACTTCCATTTTACAAGAGAAGGAACTGGCTGTGTCACCTCTAAGTGCTCAGACATACGCATTTTGAAATGCTGTTAGAAACTCAAAATATTCTGGCTTCCCTTATAAACACAAATGAAGATGGTGTTACAGCTGCACAACCATGTGGAAAGACAGGAAGGAAAAAAAAAAGGTAAAAGCAGCAAGAAGACACAATTTGAAAATAAGTTTAAAAATGTTCCAAAAGTTTTGGAGAATTAGACTTGTAATTAAGCCACTCTGTTCCCCTAAAAACTGAATATTAATATTTATTTAAACTCACTAATTTTCAAGATGATTGGTTGCCTTAGGAATATTGGGGCAGTTGTTCCAAAGTTTCCTCTTGTTTAAAGTGAAGTAGGTGAAATGGATCTGAAAAGAATTTTAAGAAATTTTGCAGGTTATCTCATTAAAAATTCTGATATTTTTAATAGTTAGTTGCCTATCTGTCTGAAGGATAAAAGAGTTCACTTAATCAACAGTGTAAAATTTCTAAAGCATTTATTCTGTTTTATGCTTAGTTTCTGTGGATGTAAAAATGAGTTCAACATAAGTCCAGGCACAATTATACTGAAAATAAGGTCTTTTTTCCAGAATCTCAACAAAACACAATTGGATACCTTTGGCAAATCTGGGGAACATTGTTTAAGTATTTGTCTTTAAATTGTATGTAAAATGTTATATTTTGTTTCATCCCCCCACTGCTGACATCAACTCTTCTTTTTTTTTTTTTTTCACCTCTTGACCAACCTTGTTACGTATGTAAAGAAGAATTCTTGCAGTACTCTGTTTTGACAGAGAAGAACAAACTATTAAAACCATAGTTGGTTTTCCATCTTTGTCTTTTATTCAGTGCGTATTAGAGGATAGCTTCTTTTGGGCTGTGCATGGCATTGCCCAAGATATTTATTTCTTTTCTGACCTGAGGCAGAATTTGTCATTTGCAGCTGTTTTTCATGGAAACTTACACTGCATAATTAACAGCTTTGCATCCCTTTAATCATCAAAGTGCTAAATTATTGGGAATTGCGTGCTTCAGCTTTGTCCTCTGTTTATTGGCATTTGCTAATCTTGGTGTGAAAACACAAAGATACATTCTCAAGAAATTATGAACATAACCTGGTGTAATAATAACGACCAAAAAAATTAACTCCTTGAAATTGTTCCAATGATTTCTTTTGTGAAGCTGAAAATATTCAAGTAATGTTTCCTAAGGCTAAGTTAACCATTTCTTTTCATGCTGAAGAAAGTGAGCCCCCTATAAGTGGAATACTAAAATATATTCAGACCAAAATGTGCATGTCAGATGGTAGGGCCCTGAGGCTGTCTAGCAACCTATGTAACTCTCTGGAAAAATTGACATCTGTTTCAAGTACCATTGCCGAAGCTAAAGAAAGTCAACCAAATCCCAAATGATTTTGAGAGCAACCAGATAGGTAACTGTTGCATTGTTTAAGCCTATTGCAAGAGTTTTGACATCAATATCAAATGACTAAAGTCCACCATAATACAGAAGAATCACAGGTATGCAGGTATTTTCACATTTTGTGGAGATTAATAGTGACTCCTCAAATTTTAAGTTTTAGGACATACTTTAACGTTAACAGTTAAGGTACATTATTCCATCTTTATTCTCAAAAAGATTAATTCAGACCTTATTTCATCTCTTTCTCTACTGTTCTTGAGTTATCAAGAACTTTTGCTAAGCTTTTTCTGAAGTAATAATATGGTCATTTTTCTCACGACTGGATAGTATGTTTTCAGGTTGAGTTTAAAAAAATTGACTTCCTTCATCTCAGTTATAAAGAAATTTACAACTTCTGTGATCCATTATACCTCTTTAAATATTTTAATATAAAACCAAACCTCCTTACTTTCTCATCTGTTGTAAGGAGAGAAAAAAGTACAAAATAATAGAGAATTGGACTCTGTGGTTTTCCTTTACTGCATGAAAAGTGAGAAATCCCTGAAGAAATTATTTTTATAGATGATAAGCAGTGGATATTGCCCTAATCAAAAGATAGCAAAGCAAATTCAGCTAATAAGAACATTACTTTGAAGTGGATCCTAAACAGCCAGTGACAGTAGCAAACATCAGTTTATTAAAACTTAAATACTTTTAAATCATTGCCAGGAAGAGAATAAATGAAGTTGATCAAAAAACCAAAAACCAAACCTTAGAAAAACTGATCATAAATCTCAAAGAATTCACAGAATCACAGAATCACAGAATCTTAATGGGTGGAATGGACTTTTGAGATCATTGAGTCCAACCACAAAAAAAAAAAAAAAAACCCAAACCCCACAAAAAAAAAAAAACCCACACAAAAACCCACAAAACACCACACACCACACCCACACAAACAGATACAAACCAACAATCTCGGGCACTAGAGCATGCCCTGAAGTGCCATGTCTACACGTTTCTTAAATACCTCCAGGGATGGCGACTCCACCACCTCCCTGGGCAGGCTGTTCCAGTGCCTCACCACTCTCTCAGTAAAGGAATTCTTCCTAATATCTAATCTAAACCTCCCCTGCCACAACTTCAGACCATTTCCTCTGGTCCTGTCATTATTCCCTTGGGAGAAGAGGCCAACACCCACTTCTCTACAACCTCCTTTCAAGCAGTTGTAGAGGGCAATGAGGTCCCCCCTCAGCCTCCTCTTCTCCAAACTAAACATGCCCAGTTCCCTCAGCCTCTCCTCATATGACTTGTTGTCTAGACCCCTCACCAGCTTGGTGGCTCTCCTCTGGACATGCTCCAGCACTTCAATGTCCTTCCTGTAGTGAGGGGCCCAGAACTGAACGCAGGACTCAAGGTGAGGCCTCACCACCGCCGAGTACAGAAGCACGATCACTTCCCTACTCTTGCTGGCCACGCTATTCCTGATACAGGCCAGGATGCCGTTGGCCTTCTTGGCCACCTGGGACACTGCTGGCTCATGTTCAGCCGACTGTCCACCAACACCCCCAGGTCCTTTTCTGCTGGGCAGCTCTCCAGCCACTCTTCCCCAAACCTGTAGCGTTGCCTGGGGTTGCTGTGACCAAAATGCAGGACCCAGCACTTGGCCTTATCAAACCTCATCCCATTGGCCTTGGCCCATTGATCCGACCTGTCCAGGTCCCTCTGTAGAGCCTGCCGACCCTCAAGCAGGCCAACACTCCCACCTAGTTTGGTGTCATCTGCAAACTTACTGAAGGTGCACTCAATCCCCTTATCCAGATCATCAATAAAGATACTAAACAAGACTGGCCCCAAAACTGAGCCCTGAGGGACACCACTGGTGACCAACCGCCAACTGGATTTCACCCCATTAATTACAACTCTCTGGGCATGACCATCCAGCCAGTTTTTACCCAGTGAAGAGTACACTTGTCTATGCCATGATTCGCCAGCTTCTCCAGGAGAACGCTGTGGGGGACGGTGTCAAAGGCCTTACCAAAGTCCAGGTAGACAACGTCCACAGCCTTCCCCACATCGAGAAGGCGGGTCACATGGTCATAGAAAGAGATCAAGTTGGTTAAGCAGGACCTCGCTTTCATAGACCCATGCTGGCTGGCCCTGATCCCTCGGCTGCCCTGCACTTGCCGTGAGAACTCACTCAAGATGATCCTCTCCATGATCTTTCCCGGTACCGAGGTCAGGCTGACAGGCCTATAGTTTCCCAGATCTTCCTTCCGGCCCTTCTTGTAGACAGGCATCACATTGGGCACCTTCCAGTCATCTGGTACCTCTCCTCTTGACCAGGATTGTTGATAGATAATGGAGAGAGGCTTGGTGAGCTCTCCTGCCAGCTCCCTGAGTACCCTTGGGTGAATCCCATCCGGCCCCATGGACTTATGTGTGTCCAGATGCATAAGAAAATCATTAACTACTTCCTCCTGGATTACAGGGCGGTTGTTCTGTTCTCCATCCTTATCTTCCAGCCCAGGAGGCTGAACACCCTGGGGGTAGCTGGTCCGACTATTGAAGACAGAGGCAGAGAAGGCATTAAGTATCTCAGCCTTCTCCTCGTCCTTGGTTGCAATGTTTCCCCCTGCATCCAGTAAGGGATGGAGATTGTCCCTGACTCTCTTTTTGTTGACGTATTTAGAAAAACTTTTTTAGTTGTCCCTTATATTAATGGCCAGGTTGAGTTCCAGCTGGGCTTTTGCCTTCCTAATTTTTTCTCTGTATAACCTAACAAGTTCTCTGTACTCTTCCTGAGTTGCTTGTCCCTTCTTCCAAAGGTGATAAACCTTCCTTTTTTCCCCTAAGTCCTATCAAAAGCTCTTTGTTCATCCAGGCCGGCCATTTTCCCTGCCCTTTAATTTTGCGCCTCATGGGGACAGCCTGCTCCTGGGCCTTTAGGATTTCCTTCTTGAAGAGTGTCCAGCCTTCCTGGACCCCTTTGCCCTGCAGGATTATCTCCCAAGGGACCCTCCCAACCAGGGTTCTGAACAGGCTAAAGTCTGCCCTCCAGAAGTCCAAGGTGGAGGTTTTGTTAACCCCCTTCCTTACGTCACTAAGAATTGAAAATTTGACCATTTCATGATCGCTAAGCAGCAGTCGGCCTCTGACCTCCACATCTCCCACTAGTCCTTCTTCGTTTGTGAAATCAAAGTCTAGCAAGGTGCCTCCCCTGGTAGGCTCTCCTAGCAGCTGAGAAACTTCTGAATTTTTGAAACCGTGTGAAAGGCTGTTTTACCATTACAAATTTCCACAGTAAATAAAGATTTTACTTGAAAATAGTTTCAGTTTTTGACAGAAAGAGAATAGAATATTTGAATTAGAGTAGCAGTAAGGCCTAACAGCAAGGTAATTGTGAGATGGTGTTGATTCCTATTGAATACTGACAGTAGAAACACTTCTGCGAATCCTACACATTCTCTCTTTATTTCCCCTAAAAAGATCTGAGTGTTATGGGAAGTGGTAGCCTTCAAAATCTGAGCAGGAGGGCCAGGGCAAAGAAGGTCAGGTTCCAAATGACTCTGACACGTTGTTTTGCAAGTCTTGAATTGCAATTCAGCACAGTCATTCTTCGAACAGTATTCAAGGGCTGTTTTCTTGTATGGAAACTCTCATGACAACTTCTTCATGTAGCATAGCCTGGGTACAAAACAACACGTTTGTGCTCTGTTTTTTGTCTCACTTTGCCGGTGGAAAATCTGTAGATAAGTTTGATGTCTTGGCATCTTAGCTAAGGCTGTCCCTCGCCCTCATTGCCTATGTTAGAGTTCTCAGAGGAGGAAGAAGCAGCTCAAATGTTTCTGCTTACGAAGTCTAGACATGGTTATTCCTTATGGAGTATATTTATACTGCTTGTACTAATTACAGTATATTTAATAGACATTTCACATGATATCCCTATTTTGGTTGAAGCATTACCTCTGTGTAATCTTACATGAGTCGATGAAATTATTTCTCTCCTGAAGGAGTTAAAGTTATTGCATTTCCTGTGCATCTGACTTTGGAGATAATGAACAATTCTTCCTCAGGTCAGATGATTTACTTTAGATTTTTCTATGTAGGTGAATCAACAATAAATGGAATCTCATAATTTCACTTATCCATCAGAATGTAATCAGTGCATTTCTGCTATTACTAAAGATTCTTTACTCTCCTTTTTTGTTTGTTTTTTTTTTTTTTCTGTTCTTCTGACGCCTACTTGATAGTAACACATCATAAAACACTAACAGAAATGAAAATGAAATTGAATGAGAGCTTAACAAAAAGGGATCCAAACTGAATACACAGGATCAGTATCACTACATCAAACTTGTGGTGATTCATCTCAAGTCTTATTCCTCACACTTGATAGGAATTTGCACACCCATATGTCTTTCCATTACTGTGGTTTGTTTAAAAAAATATTTCCAATATCTCACAGATTATTTTGCTGTACATCCACAACAGTTCCAGAAATGATGATAGATAAATTTATAGTATATTTACAATCAAATAAATTAATCTTTAGTAGGAATAAAAAGAGGGAACAATATAAGGTGTTCTTTAAAAAAGAACACCATAGTAGTAAGGTAGTGCACCCCACATTTAAAAAGAAATGTTTTATTTCACTTCAAAATGAAAACAGGAGTAGATTTTCTATAGATCCATTAAAAAAAAAATATATATATATGTCAGCTATCCATCTTAAAATTAAATTATTTTCAAATGAGATCATTATATGCAAAAAAGCTTCCCAAAGAAATTCAAATAAGCTTCTCAGAATCAAAGTATTTTTTCTGCAAAATTATTTCCCACTACAAGCTTCATTTGCCTTGAAAGTCTTTTGCTCATACTCAAATAAAATTTAGGCTGTGTAGAACAAGTTTCTGAACTACGTAAGATATCTTTGAGAGGTTTTAAAATAGGTTATTGAAGTTTCTGTAGCAATATTTAGCAATCTTGCATTTTTAGGAAAGAAATAATGAATTACCTAATTCATAACAAAGAATAAAGTTTGGTATATGTTAAGCACAATCAGTTACATTTTCCAAAACATGAAGTGGTAGCTGGGATTTTTTTTTATTTCCAGCAGGTCAGTTGCTAAAAACAGGCAAGTGAGATTAATGAAGCATCCTGTGGTAAAGAAAATGAGTGTCAAGGTTGCTATTGTTTTCTTCCATTTTATTAAAGGTACATGGCTACAGAGAATTGTTTGTTGGAGCTCATATAAGTATTGGTCTCCAGAAAAAACATAACAATATTCTACAGACTTTTTTTGCTGCAATTACATATCTCACTTCTGATTTAGCACAGCTCTGGAGAAAAAGCCCTTTCACTTTTGAGATGACCTCTTTCAGGCCATAGTCTGGTTTCTATTTGCAGCTCTGTCAGCATGCTGTGCAGTCCAGGCAAAAGGGAAAAGATTAAATATAAAGGCTTTCTGTAAACATTCTGAAAGTACATTCATTTTGCAAAACCATTCTTAATCTGTGTATGACATCTCTATATTGTTTCATTATTTGTATATATTCATTAAGTGGTTGTGCAAACTCATTTGAATGTATGAATTCTTTACATATTTTGGAGCATTTATGAATATTTTTTATTGCAATATAAGTTTTGTTCTAAGAATTCCACAAAAAGCACTATACACTTCTGCTTCTTTATTCTCAGTACCTCTGATTTCTACTTGAGTGCCGTGACTGGGCTTATTTCTTGTTTTTATTTTAGAAGTAAATTGATATCACTACCATTTTTTTCCCTCTTGCTATCTTTTTGTCCTACTTAGGAAAAAATTCTGGAATAGAAATTTCAGATATTTTAGAATTTACTTTCCATTCCTTCTTTAATTCTGCCAGTGTCCAGTAATGGAACACAGATCTCATCCTTCCTTCCTTACTCTTTGCTGAAACCATTTCTTCTGCATTTTCCTTATCTTATAATAACAAACTAACTGAGAGGTGGTCTGTTTGAGGCCAGCTAAAGGACAAGAGTCTAAGGACAGACCTCTAACAGTTGCTAACCTCTAAGGATAGCAACTGTTGTCACCTTCAAGGATATGTGACACAACTCATCATTTGTCATATCAACTATATCAACTATAACAATAAGAACAATAACCTTATTCAAAGTGTCAATTTCTCTGTTGCATTGTTGTCCCCCATGAGAATTTTTTTTGCTTTCCTTTAGATATTTAGATAACCTCTGCTGTAATGGGGTCCTAATGAAATCAACATTTTTTTCCAGGTGAACAATTGGGCCAAAAGCCTGATTTCTAAATTTAAAATCCATTTTTTCACTGACTTTGCAAGAAAACATTTTTTTTTTATATAAACCACAAGGAGTGCAGTAGAAAGCAAAATGATTACGTGGAGGTGAAACACATACATGAGAAAGAATGCAATGTTTTCTTTTAATTTTTGCTTTTTTATATTTCCAAGTTCATCTGCATGAATGTCAAAGCTCTAATCTTTTGTAGAATGGTTGAGCTGTGCTAAATTGTACAAGAGAAATTTGACCAATCATAAATTGATTACCCTTGACAAATGCCATTTCTTTTACTAGAAAGGAGGTGGTGAATATTTACATCATTTTCTAAGTCACTTTTTCCATCTCATCAAATGAATTGCATATCTACTGAAACAAGAAGAAGAAGAACATATGAGAGAGCTAAAATGTCGTTCACCTTCCATTTCATATCTGTTTCAACCCTTCATACTCATATATTGTTGTACAGGCTTTGTTATGGTGAGACAAATATTTCATTAACACTTTACTAATACTTCAGAGAAAATTATTTTATTAAAAACAGAAGTAAAACACTGCATGAGTTACCCCTCTAAAATTATTCTATTGTTTAGTTTTGAGATATATGCATATTCTTTTATTGTTTTTATTTTTACCTTTTGTTTTTTTTTTTTTATTTTTCTCCTTTTTAAAGGATTATTGTAGTTGCATCCGTTTTCTCACAGTATTCCTGAGGCAAATATAATGCTGCCTGAATGTTTATTTTAAGGCTATGTTGCAACAGATTATTTGAGTCTTTCTGGATGTCATTTTTCCATAGTCACCTCTGAATATACATCTGTAAAATAGATTTTTATGTGGTTCCCAAACACAAGTTCCCAAGTTTACTTTTTCCTTATATAAATAACATTTATGCATTTCTCTTATGTAACAACTGGTCTCATTCTCTGAAAAAAGAAATTGAAAAGAAAGTGCAAAGTTATTTTAAAAATGCAATCTGAATTATTTCTTCATGAAGTGAAATATCTATATAAAGTGCCCTGTATAATTCACTAAATAAGTTCACTGATTTTTAAATACTTCTCTTTCCATTTGAGACATAGCTGGGAAAAGTATGCAATTTGAGTATTTGGAAAAAAATTGCAATTTGAAAGCTATTATTTTTCCTTTGCTTTTCCTGATTCCCTCACTTTATGTAAGCTTGAGCTAATGGCATTAGAAAGTTATCAGTTTTCCAGTAGATACATCCTCTGTCAGCTTTAGAAATCTATGGAAATGCCTTTGATGGGATCCATAAAGATTCTAAAATGTAGAATGCTAAAGGATGAGAAAAAAACAACCTCAGTGAAAGAAGAGCATATGGAATATTAGGATATCCTCTGTTTTTTTGCACAGGCATGCCTGTTGCCATGGAGAAAAGGGAGTGAACTGTAAAAAAAAATATGAAGTCTTCTTAATTTCAAGAATGAGTACACTTGATATCAAGGAACCAAATCTCTTTGGGTTGCAGAAGGTAGAGCACTGTGGCTAACAAATTGAAACACCAGGAGTATATCACAGAATCACAGAATCACAGAATCTTAGTGGTTGGAAGGGACCTTTGAGATCATCGAGTCCAACCACATTAAAAAAAAAACAAAACAAAACACCACACAAACAAACAAAAAAACACAACACACAAAACCAAACAAACAACAAATCCCCCCCCCCCCAAAAAAAAAAAAAAAAAAAAAAAAGCACCCACCAACTAAACCCCACACCCAGAACCTCACACACAACACCCCAACACAAACCAACAATCCCGGGCAACTAGAGCATGCCCTGAAGAGCCACGTCTACACGTTTCTTAAATACCTCCAGGGATGGTGACTCCACCACCTCCCTGGGCAGGCTGTTCCAGTGCTTGACCACTCTTTCAGTAAAGTAATTCTTCCTAATATCTAATCTAAACCTCCCTTGCCGCAGCTTATGCAGGATCTTTCCACAGCAAAAGCGAAGTCAGTCAACACTTTAAACATGTATTTTATTAAAGACTTGCATAAGTGTTTTCATTTAAGAATGTGCTATCTTTTTCTCTCAGATATGTCACAGACTTCTATGAATAGCAAATTTGAGCTAAAGAGTTCTAATTTTTCCCAGCATTTGGCAATCAGAACTTAGCTGGTCTCTTAACACGCTAATGTGTTTTCAGGAAAACAAGATCAGGAATTCCATATCACAATCAGATTAAACTTCAGTGTGAATGAATTCATAAAACAACTGCTATTTGTAAAAATAAGAGCTGTCACATTTGGCTACTTCTTTCGATAGTATCTCAATAACTGTAGCTGGGCCGCTTTGCCTTTTATTTTTAAAAAAATCAAACTTTAATGAATTACATAGCTGTTATGCAGATTTGTAAACAGAAATTAGAGCTACAAAGCTGTTGGCACATAGGTGGCTCCATAGCAGAAACTTGTGCTAAGGCTCATGTGTGACTACCGGGCAGGAAGGTGTGTTTTGGAAAAGAGTGTAGAAAATACTCCAAGGTTTATAACTTTGCGCTCTGAATGCAGTTACATTAAAATATACTTCAAATAATAAAAATTAGATCTTATTTTAGCATTACAGATCTCTGAGCAGCTTTGAACAACCATCAATCTATTTTATTTGCTTTTCTTTGTATTTCAGGCAACACTTAGCTTCCAAGTAAGGAATTGTTAATAACTGGAAAAAAAAATTATCTGTGTTTCAGGGTACACTTCTAAACAAATACAAGAAATTGAGATATCAACAACAGCAAACAGAAAAGGCTTATTTTCAAGAGAATGTGCATTATTCACTTCTAGCAGTGAAAAGTTCAAAGTCAGAGAGTTTGTATTTCAGTATCCTCCATAGGCTACAAATTTTTGTTCAAAAGTTTTTGTTCTCATGTATTTTCCCTTTTTATCCTCATGCAGTGGGCAGTTTTAGAGGTGGAAGATTACAAAAAAATACTCCCTCCAAAACATCTCTGAACCTGTCTTTAAAAGAAGCTGTTTTCTCCAGGGTAAGATAATGAGATCAATTACGGTGATTTGATTTGACATGAAGCATTAGTTGAGATTTCCAAATGAGTTTAAAAGAGTTAGGAGCCCATTTATTTTGAAATTCCTTTCAGTTCTATATATTTATCAGTTGATTCCCCTTTCAAACTCAAACCAATATTTTTTTTTTCTTAGATGTGTATATTTTTATCTCAGAGCAACCATTATGATCATCTAGTTTGACTTCCTGCATAATATGGGCCATAAAATTTCATTCAGTAATTTCCTACCTCTCAGTGTATTTTCTGATGACCATTTAAACCTGTACATGCTACAGGCAGACCTAACAGCCTTATCAGATATTCTCATGCCTCTTTTAAGACTAAAAACAGTATGACATATAGATACATAAACACCAATTACTGAATGTATATAGACTGGATCCATCATACTGTAAGTTGCTTGTTAACTTGAATTTCTGTTGATCTTGTAGTTGCTCTCTTTCTTATTCATGGTTCTACTGTTGTCATAAAGAGGTGTTATCTTGTGCTGATTTTATTTACAGTTTAGCATGAGATCTGAAGATGGCATTTTCTGTAAATAATGGACCTCATTTTTTCAGGCGAGGATAACAGAAATATTTCTTTTTATTTCCTTTCATTCTTTTTTTTTTCACCCTGCTGCATGGGATGAAATAATATAAAAATAGCTATGAGCCATCTGTTCATTGCTTAACTATGAAGTTCTGTAAGTGTCTATATATGATAACCATGTTTCTCCAGAGTTAAGTAACTGCTACTTTATATAAATTTTTATAACTCTTGAAATAAAATATAAACCTCTGTAGAATACATATGAAATAAAAATAAAAATCAGCATCAGAAGAGCAAAGCTGTAACAACTGTGAGAATCTGCTATAAAAGCATGGATTGGAATCATGCTAGGAAAAAGAAAAACTTGACAGCCTGGACAGTGGAACAGGGTTAGAGTCATGTATTATGACAGGTAGAGAGAGTGGGAAGAGATTACTGAGAGAAGTTCTCATTGCTTCTGGTTGGAAATAATAGTATGCCAAGAGCATAATTTTAAAAAATTAAAATATGAAGAAGACTTTGAGATGCAATTTAGTGACTTTTATGCAAAATGCAATTAAAATTCAAGAATCATGGGCTATTTTCTTTTTTTGTCTCTCTTTTTCTAGTTTTTTGTTTGTTTGGTTGGTTTGGTTTGGTTTTTTTTTCGTCTGGAGAAAAGAGGGAGAGACTCTGTAAAAGGCTTTTGTATTGTCTTTGATATTATATATAAAACATCTCCCACTGGTAGGTAGAAAATGCTAGAGGACCTTTCTCCCTGCTCTCCTTTCCAGATAACAAGGAAGAGAAAACATTTTATTTTTGACGAATCTGTCTCCTTTGGGTTACATCGGCAGACAAAGAGCTCTTTCACCTAAAAAACCCTGAAACCAAAGTGTACCTGGTGTGTTGACAGTTGTCCTGACTGTATTTATGGATCTGTATTGTACTGCATCTTTTCAATTGAGGAATTATTTTGTAACAAACCAAGTCTTAGTAATTCTTACTCTTATTTTATTTTTCTCTTTTGCTAGTGCCAATGAGCACTAAACAAGTACTAAAATGTGATAAATATGCCTGGCTTAGTAAAACAATTTGTTTTTCACTGAATGGAAAAGTGATATTCACAGAAATCACAGATCAAATCAACAGGAAGCCAAGTGGCTTGGCGAAGGACAAGAGTAAAACTTTTGTAGCACAGCTGCGTTATACTATTTGAGGAAATAATGCATTTGTAATAAGAAAGCAGGTGCATAAAATAAAGTCCAAGTGATTAACCTCAAGTGGTCAGTGAAAATGAGGACACTGACAGCAAGCTGCTGAAGAAGAAGTTTGCTAAAGAAAGTTTGTTAAAGAGCATTGAAAACAATATTGTTAGTATAGAGGCTATTATTACAGCAATTAGATAACAGCCAGTGAAAGTTAAGCACATGCAAACAGCTGGAGAGGAAGTCTCTCTTCATTCTCTGCTATCCTTCTGCCATCTTCCTCATCTTTCTGCGCCATTTTTTCGGAGATAGCCTTTGCCCTGCAGTGTACAGGGGCTTAGAAGGATACCATGAATCTGGAGGAAGAACATGAACAGAAGGAGGATGTGAATGGAAAGAAAAGAGAACTTAGTTGAGCTTTTGGTGATTTTACTTTCAATCTTTTACTTTTCTATTCATAGACCTTGGACTACTGAAAAGGTCATCCAAGCTCACCTGAGTGGATACCTGAGATCTATAATTAGGCAGTTTATGGATCTTGGGAAGTTTGAAGAAGAAATTCAACTTTGAGACAGTCAGGGCTATCTGATTAAAGGCTTTTAATATCTATAAGGATCAGTGATGTGGACCCCCATAATGCAGACTACAGAATTCTAATGTGATTTCTGTTTTTTGATTTCTGGCTATCAATAGGTGATTTTTTTTCATATAACTTTTCTGGATCTTTTTCTTTTAAAAAATTTTTATTCTTAATATCAATTAAACATGTTATATTACCAATGCCAGAAAGCAGTATATATATGGACATCCATCCGGCCATTAAAAAAATGTATTCATTACTTGATAGATAGCTATATGGGAAAAGATTTTTTTTTTTCCCTGTGTTGTTGGTAGTATATATCAATTATCAAAGAAAAAATATGCTAGGCAATAGAAATGAGGATTCCCAAATTAGGAAGAGTTCCCAAGGGATTTGCAGAATTTCTATTAGTTGACCTATTTAAAACATGGTGAACGTTAGCTCCCAACCACTCTAGAGGGAAAGTGATCTTCATATAAAAAGGACTTTTTTTGTTCAACCTTCTAATACTGTAATAAAGGACAAAGATAACTGAAGTTAATGACACTATATAGTACTTAAATGCTTTTATCTCTTTAGAGAACTTACAAGGTAATATATAGAAAACATTTTTACTTTCAACAGTGCTTATTGATATTTTTATGTCCCAAATGCTTCTGATTTATTCTTTAATTAAAAATATTGCTTCACAAGAATGTGGGTAAAAATTGATTTTTAATCTAGCAGTTATATTGGCAGATGGTTATTTAGAGAAGGAATCTGTAAAATTCAATTCCTCAGGTAAAGGGCAAACCAGTTTGATTGTCATTTACTTATTCAGTAAAACAAAATTTAAAAAATTAATTAGAACTTTTGCAAGAATTTTTTCTCATTTTGTTATTGCACCTCCTTTGTTGGAAGAAGGTTTTGACAGCTGTCTGTTTAATCTTATCTATTACTATGTTTGTCTTCTTTAGTGGTCATTCTTTTAGTCTTTTTAAATGAAAGGGAGGGATTCTTGATGCTGCTGAAGCCAAAATTACTTTCATTCATTACAAAGTTCTAGAACTAGTCCTAGAACTAGTGCAGATTATAATTAGTAATAAAATAATGTTGGCCGTTAACTCCAACAGTTAACACAAAGTTCTTGAAATACTGAAGTCATTCTATGTCCTGTGCAACAGATACCTTACACTGCAGTTTTTTTTCTTCTATTCTTTACAAACAATGGTAAATTTAAATACTTTTGATAGACACTTCTATTGTGGAAAATGCTTGGTCTTGCCATAGCATACTATTGTTTTGTTCCAGAGTATCCCAAATTACTTTCTGAATCAATATATACTTTGCTTTCCTCCCACATTCAAGGAATCTTGACAGTATTTTAATGCATTAAAATCCCCTTTCAATGTGAGCACAGTCCCATTATTCTGGGAAATACTTATTTACTGGGATATTTATATTTTCTTTCTTTGTTGTAGATACAGTTACATGTAAAGCACCCATGCCTACTACAGAGGGATACATTTACTATTTGCAGTTATCTAGTTTTCTTTTAGAGTGCAATTGATACATATCCATTTGAAGGAAGGAAAATACACATTAGTAAAATGCTGCATTTATGATCTTATTCAGTTATCAGTAATTCAAGAACTGCTTGTGATGTTGTAGGTCACAGAGAAAGGTAAAAAATGGTGACTTTATATAGCAATGGAAGGAAAAAAAAACCCCAACAGTATTTTATTAAAATATTTATTGCATTAGAATGTTGATCTATTTAAACATGAAACAATCTGAGCTAAGGATTCTTTTTTTGTGTGTGTGTTTGTGAAAGAGGTCTATTTGTAAAAGTTTACTTCAAAATTTGTAATCTTTCTTTATTCTGTGTGACAATGGTGATTCTTGCAAGCATGGAATGAAAATAGAACATAAATACACTTTTTCCTAATGGTAATACTTTTGTTGTTGTTGTTGTTGCCCAAAGCAGAAAGCCAATTTAGTTTGTCACAAAGCCAAATAGATAATATTATCTTTGTTTATTTTATATCTATATAAAGAGCTATAATTCAGTATTGGTGGTAATCCTACCCCTAATTTTTAAGCATTCTTCACCACTTAACTTTCTGAAGTTGGGTTCTACCTTGTCCCCATACCCACAGACTTTGGAAAAGTTTAATCCAAGGTCCAGATGCAAGCTTTGAAACTTATCACCAAAAATCAATATATACACTGTTGTTGATGAACACTAAAGAAGCAATACGCCTATTGTTTCATTACTCACATAAAAGGAGGAATTTTACCATTGGGACCCATGATGCCTTTGAAGAATATCCTCATATCTTTAGGTTGTAATCTGGTTTTCTACCTCTGCCAAGTTTGAGTTGTATTGGTTATCATTTTACATGACTATGGACACTGTGCAGTAAACAAACAAACCAATCAACCAATACAATCTATGTTATTGACTCAGTGGGTCAAAACCTGGGAGAATCTATGGACTGAGAACTACAGGTGCAAACATGGTCTTTCCAGCAATGCTGTGCTTCTCTTCAAATTCTCCTACTAGGCCAGAGGTTATGTAGATAACTGAAATGTTTTTCAGTTACTACAGATAGGGATAAAGAGTAGTTTACCTTATCAATCTAGACATGACAAAATGGAGCTGTTACTACCATGTTGATGTTCAGAAAAAGTAAGATAAATTTGTTAGCCAGAGATCGAATGTGTTACTGACTTCTCTTTGAATATCTGTGGTGAGAGATGTAGTGTTGACTCTCAGTTACATTATTGAACACTTGAAAAGAGGGTAGGTAACCTCAGCACCAATTGAGCACTGCATGATAAGCAGCCTTCATTGTTTCTTTCTCCTACTTTGATGCTTCCATTGTTCAGTTTAACCACCTGTGCTCTGTAATCAATGATCTCTTCATTTAGACCATCCTCTGAGGAACATTTGTTTGAAATTATTTGATAGCTATGCAGGGCTTTGAGTCATTTGCTACTCTTGTTGCAGCACATGAGAACTCAAAATATTGCCAATGGTTGCTCACAAGGTTGAATAAATCTCAGTTTATCACTAGCTAGTTAAACAAGGGACATACTTAACAAGTTAAGACCATTATTACATAATTTATCAAATAACTAACAAACTGTCCTGATCATTGAAATAGACCTTACAATAGCAAAGCATATTGTTTCAGCACTTTTTGTGGAAAGTAACAGCCATAAAAATTAAAGACAGAAATTTACGATTCCTTTGTCAATCTCCTTATCCCACCTATTTCTTGCAATCACACAACACAGTGTGGCTATCCCATCTTTCCAAATAAATATTTCACAATCTATTATATAACATGAACTCTTCTAGGTAGGAAAAACTGGAAGATTCCTGAATTTCTTCTGTTGAGAAAGAGGAAGTTATATAATACTTCAGTATTATACAGATGATAACCCTTGTTGGGACCCCCGAGTCTGGTGATGCTGATGTACATAGCATCCTATATCTAACAGAAGGTCGCTTCTGATTTCTAGGTGGCATTCCTGAGCCGTCTCATTCAGTAAAAGCTCAAACAAATTAAGCTTCCAGATTCATTAGGATTGTCTGTTTATCCACTGGGAGTGTTTTAACAGGGATTTAGGTTTGATCAGGAAGATGTATATGACAATTTTTAGTAAAGCATAAGCTAGATAGATTCAGCAGTTTGCCAAGTTGTTATTCCCATTCTTAAAACATGGAATGCAACATGCTTTTTATATAAAGTTTCAGTGGCAAAATCTATAGCAGTGCCATTATCGTAATAGCTTAATCACATGTGGTAAATTTCAGTGCAATTAGACCAGTTTTGGCCTGACTTTGACAAGTATACTGAATTTTAAAATACTAAACCTTAAATATCTGTTAGCACTACTAATGATCTCCAGTGTGGTTGATTGACCCTGGCTGGCAGCTGAGCCCCCACCCAGCTGCTTGCTCATTCCCCCTCAGCAGGATGGAGGAGCGAATTGGAAGAGCAAAAGCTGAAAACTTGTGAATCTAGATAAAGACAGCATAATAAGTGAAATAAAGATGCACACATAAGGAAAATAAATAATTTATTCACTGCTTTCCATCAGCTGGCAATTCAAAATACCCACAGACTTCATAAAATTTTGAGCCAAGGTCCAGATGCCAGCTTTGAAACATATCATCAAAAATCAATATACACAGTGTTGTTGATGAACTTCTGAAGAATTAATACTTCCAGGAAAGCAGGTCCTCAGCATGCATGATGGTTACTTAGGAAGACAAACACCATAATCACAAATGTCTCTCCTTACTCAGACTTTCCCTGAGGTGTTATTGCTGATAATGGTGGTGTATCGTATGGAATATCCCTTTGGCCAGTTCATGCCTGCTGTGTCCCCTCCCAAGTTATTGCATACCCCCAGCCTACTTGCTGCAGGGCAGAGCGGGGAAAAAGAGAAAGCCTTGACACTGTGTAAGCACTGCTCAGCAGAAGCCAAAAGACTGGTGTGTTATCAACACTGTTTCAGCCACAAATCCAGAACACAGTGCCATATGGGCTGCTGTGAAGAAAATTAACTCCATCCCAACCAGACCCAGTACATCCACTTCTTTGGGGTTTTTTGTTTGTTTATTTAAAACATTTTTCTGGTAAAAGTCTACTTCGCAGAGGTAAACAGGATGCATACAACACAGTACAATGAGCAGATCTTTCAGACATACTTACATATTAAGCTAGTTCATAGACAACCAGATTATGCTCTTAGCAAAGGATCGGACAAAGTTGGTGCAACCCAATGATTAGCAGCAATATCAACTAGAAGTCAAGTAAGGAATCAATGTTCAGCTAAAAAGGTGAAGCAGAACTTCATTAAATAAAATTAGTGCAGAGTAGGCTAGTGTTTTAGTACATATCTGTCACTATTGCCTGCTATATTCTGGTAAATATTGTAGATTATATTGTGTGTATATATAGATAGTGAAATTCTAATTATCTATGGATGTATTTACTGAAATAAAAATTTACCATATGATTATTACTCTGCAATTCTAATCGGTATAACAGATCCAGCATGATAAAAGAACAAACATTCTTACATAAGAAAATAAATGTTAATCAGGAAAACAAAATGAAATTAGCTTACATTTTTTTAAAAATTTTTTTTATTCTTAACCAGGACTTATGTCAATACAAAAACTTTTAGGAAAACTAAAACTTCTTCAAACTTGTTTAATATTGAAGCCCTTCTGAAAATTGTTAATGTTGTTTCAAAGTATTCAGGAACATTAAGCATTACAGAATTGGGTTGCATGTCCTTGGGGAAGGAAATTAATGGACATAAAAGATTCTGTATCTTAATCTATATATTTATAATATGTACATAGTTCTTATCATTCCTTTAAGCATTAATGAATATTAAACAGCAGTGAAATTACAATTTGCAGAACCAGTCTTCTGGGACTTTTTTAAGTAGTCATGAATAAAGCCAGGGCCTTCTTTCTCTGTCAGGAGCTCTAAGCTGCACCTTCAACCAGTGATGTAACCAGTGATAGGTTATGATAGTGCAGCTGGGCACCAGCTCAGGGTCTGCCCTCCAAAGTCAGCACCTTAAGTCAGTTTTAAAACCTTGTTAGAGAATATGAAGATCATTTTAAAGTATCTGATTCCCTTGTCGTGAAAGAGTACTCGGACATACTAGTGCTTTGTCTGTAGTAGAACACAACAGGAGTAGCAGTTGCTCTGTACCCACGGGAGTAAAACTGTCAGCGGTTCTCACATATTGCTGTAATTTTCTCAGTGCTGCACTAGAGTGGCCACATCTGATGGGTAACTGATTTCTCCGGTCAGCTCCTTTCCAGTCACATGAAAATACATCCAATGTGAATTAAGTAGGCATGGCCGGGAGGCAGCACCTTTGCCCATGTGGCCTACATCAGATCCCAGAAAAGTGGGACTGGACACTTCTATAGCTAGTTTTCAGGGTGAAAACTGGCTGTGATGATGGTGGCATTGGGTGGAGGGAGGCGGCTCCTCCCTTGCCTCACCCACCCTCAATGCCTGCTTCCCAGACCCCTGAGAGCAGCAGGACCAGGAACAGCAGCACTCTGGCCAGTCCATCCCTCCCACGGCCCCGCTTCATTTTCACACTTCCTCAAAGTCTGTTAATCTTCAGGAGGGAAAAAAAAAACAAACACCAAAAACAAACAATAAAAACCCCCTATTTTGATAAGCTTTACATTTTATTACTTTTCTGTCTCATTTGGACTCTGCTGTTTCCCTTAGCCTACTACACAAAATGTGAAAGCCTTCCAAGTACTAAAAATTGCAGAAAACAGGCAGGTTTTTAGCAAGCTGTCTTCCCCCTTGGCTTGGATAAAGGACTGCTGGAAATTGGTGTAAGAGGTTACGGAGAATGCTGAACTGTGTTACATCACACAGGCATCATCAACCTTATGTTACCTTGACCACCTCTGGTAATTGAAACTGAGAAATGAATTTGATGCTCTCAGTATTTCTTCTAATGTATAGCAATCACCCCTATGCTTTGTACAAACAATGTCATTTCTGTGGTTTGTTTACACTTGCATTTTCTCTGCAGGCATTTCTAATTGCATTCACTTAATTTCTTCCCTGCTGGTTATCACTTTCGTTTCGGAAGTGCAGTTCACCAACACTGCAAATATATACTTCCCTATGCAAAGCTATGCTCTTCTGCTTATTAACGTTATTATCTGTCGTACCATACAAACCATTTGATCTTTAATTAATCCACGTGTTAACTGTTCAAACTAATGAAACTTAGCTTTACTATATTAGTAACCTGATCTATCCAGCCAGTCAGATTCCTTTAGAGAGGAGATGTTATCCCTAATAGCCTTCTTCCATGCATTGAAATATTGTTGACATTTTTGAAAGATGATATAGCAATTTATTATTTGATTTTGTACCCCCACTGAAATTTAATACAGATGTCCAGTGGCTGTGGATCTGCCAAAATATACAGGACTTTATCAAATCAATTACCTCAATAGCTCCAGAGTTTGAAGAAAATTTGAAAGTGTTTTAACTACCTCCTCCACTACTCTTCCTATTTTCTTTCAGAAATAAGGAATCTTCTTGCTCACTAATATGTCATTTAAACTCCTTTTTTAACCTCAATTTGACTCAAAATTTAGGCTAAATGATTTCTATCCATGAGTCCAGCATGAATCACATTATTAGTTTTAATGGTGTAGCATGATTACTGCTTCTGGAGATGTAGGGTCAAAAGAAAACACACATTTTTGTTTATAAAAGTGTAGTTTATTTGATTTATAGTTGCAGGGGGGAAAAAAAAAAAAGCAACTTGAAAAATTGTACTCTAGGACTCCAGTGAAGGAAGACAATAAACCCCGAATGGTTACTTGTAAATGTATTCATTCTTTCTTCTATCAATAATTATTTGAAGTATATTATATTGAAGACACTTGCAGCAAGTAATAAGTAATACACATTTCTCAAAACGTGCTGTTTCTTTATGGGAAATTTTACTCAGCAATGTTAATAGAACTTGATGTATCTAAGCGTGAGAAAGATGTGGCTTATCTGATTAATTAACTTTTCACATTAGAAAAAACAAATTATTTAACTAAATATAACTCAATTACCGTAGAAAAATCAGGGTCACAAAAGTGTGTTCTTATGGTCAGTATTCTCTGTCTCCTCTAAAATGCTAATTACATCCAAATGGTAGACAGTGAAAGGACTCACCACAGAGTTATGTCATTTGAAATAATAAACTATGCAGACTTATAAATAAATTTCCAGTTATTTATCCATCTAGTTATTTAGATCAATTTATGATCTAGATCTGTTTAAATATTTCTAGATCTATTTTTATCTATACATATTCTATATATCCTATCTATAGACAAATAGAGACAGATAAATAAATATAAATAGACATTTATATATAAATCAAAAGAATGCTACCTTATTATCAGATTCAAAACAGAGGACACAGGTGTGTTCATCAGCCATACTATTCCATCAATATTTATTGGCTCACAAGTTCAGAAATTCTGTTTTAAAAGAAAATTAAATCTTTTGAGGAGAGTCAACATATTTTGAAAAACTGTTCTGTGTTGCTGTATGGCATGCTCTGGTTTTGTAGAGAGGTGAGTTCTCAGATTTCCTGGCAACTATATGAAGTAAATATACTACGGAAATTTAGTTATTAAATGTATTTGAACTTAACATATACCACTTTCTGTCATTATACACGCATCTTCTGCTTTCTGTAAATGAAGCTTAGTTTTCTACTGCTGCAAATAGCTCTCATTTAGTGACTGACAAGACAAAACAACTACTGAAGGTAGAAAAAATGCAATAAGTGACATTGTCAGTGCCCCAAAGGTAAATGAATACTGCCTTTTCCATGGTTTGACCTTTAGGCTGATTATGGATATGGTTATCCTTGCCAGGAGCACACAAGATAGATTAAACCAAGCAACCTTTTTAATACTGATTAATCCTGATGGAAGTAGGTTTTAGTCCTAGGGAATGTAGCAAAAAGATTAGCCTTATCATCTGAGCAATTTTTAAAGTTATCTTTGATGTGAGCTAGGAGATGCTTGTGATTCGTCAGGTCACAATGTGAGAAATGCCACTTTGTGTTGATATTTAAAATTGGCTCTTGTTTTCATGTTTGTACATAATCCATGTGATGCAGGTTTTGAATTATACATCCAGAGCATTAAAAAAAAAAAAAAAAAAAAAGTTAGAAGACTAAGAAATATCTTTTCTTTTAACAAAACAAAACAAAACAAAACAAAAAATCAAAAAAGGGCTCTGGTTGGCAGACTTGCTTGTCTTTAATCAAAGTCCTGCCTTTAATTAAGCATGGATTGGAAGATGTCTAGCAGTTTCACAAAATGCAGGAAAAATTATTTCTGTGCCAAGCAGTCCTGAACAATGCAGTAAAAAGGCCTGCAACCCTCATCTTTCCTGTATCTGTGACTGAATGATGGAATTGCTGAGGTTAGGAAATGATTGAACTGGGAGAGATGCATTATCTCTTAAGCAGATGTAAACAAACAATTTGGGAGCCAGCCTACACAAAACTAAATCAGTTTCACACAATTGAATCATGTGTCTTGTGCATACCAATGTAACAATCTGTAGAGGGGCAAATGGCATAAACAGAACACAGCTAAGAGGAATAAGTCATGAGAGGACAGGGAGAGGCAGTGGGAGCTGCTGGTGAAGCAGCACAAAGTCTAAGGAAAGCCAGAAGAGACCAGTCATCAAAATAGCAAATAGCAGTAGCATAAGCACCTCAAGTAGTGTGTCAGCAGCAGCTGGGAGGTCGGGCCAGGGACAAGACAGATTTGAATGGCAAGGGACTGGTGCTGTCACATGGATGGACAAGAGCGTGCAATCACAAGTTGTCTGCCACCTAGGCTGAGCGAAGACAACACTGTGATGAAATGCAAGCCATATGGCCAAATTGTATTTTTATTTTGTCAGTAGTCACACACATATAGTTCTACTGACAGGTGCCATATGAACGTAATGAAGCGGGGTGTTGCTGGCCCCGCATACAACCCCTCGACATGATTAGTAGTGTTCTTTGGGATTACATACCCATACAGATTTACGTATTTTGTAGTAAATGCATTCTTGTTTCCTAGGTTCTTTCTCTATTTCCCCCTTCTCTGTAGAAATTATGTGGTAATTTTTTATTCCCACATAGCTGAATTTTGACTTGCTCTGTTCTCTTCTTTACTCCTCTACCCTTTTTCTTTCTGCCCTATCCTGTCTTGATATTTTCAGTTCTTCATCAGACAATTAACTCTTTCTCCTGCTCTGCTTTCACCTCTGATGCCTTCATAAGAAATATTAGTATCCTTTCCTTTTCATACACATTTGCTGTCTTGCTGTGGGTGTGTGAAAGGGATCAAACACACCAGTGAGTTTTCCTGTGCAAACTGGCCGGCTCAACCATCTTCCTTCAATCCACTAGATCTATAGTACTAAAAAACCTCTTCACCTTTTTGTCACCCTGGAATTGACACATGCATGTATCTAAGAAAGTAATCCTTTCAGACTTAGGAGAATGACTAAGCGGGGACTGCTCCAAACACTAAGAGTGATAAGTAAATAGAGAATCTCTTTACAGCTAAATATCATTACAGTATATGAATGAGCAAGAAGAAGGTAGATTCGGACTAAACAAAAGAGAAGGCAGATCTTTAAATCCCAGAAAAGGCAAAACCCTAGTGCTGGCTGTTTCTTTTTTCTCTGTGCTAGTTAGAAGTGGTGGACTCTGAGCTAGGAGAAGGAAGCTTACTATTTCTGGGACACTGGTTGAAAGCAAGCCAGGAAATAAACACCTAAATATACTGTGGCCCAATCAAGACCACCACTACAAATAACAATTCTGACAGAGATGGTGTACGATACTCAAGGAAAATAATTATAATTTGAATTCAACAGTATTTGTACTGAAAAACTGATTGTATGTCAAACATTCATTCAGAATACATAAACATGTCATGTATGTTCATTCAGAACATCTGGAATTTCACAGAATCACAGAATCTTCTTGGTTGGAACAGACCTTTGAGATCATCGAGTCCAACCACAAAACAAAACAAAACAAAACAAAACAAAACAAAACAAACAAAAACAAACAAAAAACCAACAACAACAAAAAAAAACCAAACAAAAACCAAACACAAAAACCAAAACCAAAACAAAAACCAAAACCACACAAAACAAACACTCACAACCACACACCACACCCACCCACAAACAGATACAAACCAACAATCTTGGGCACTAGAGCATGCCCTGGAGTGCCATGTCTACACGTTTCTTAAATACCTCCAGGGATGGCGACTCCACCACCTCCCTGGGCAGGCTGTTCCAGTGCCTCACCACTCTCTCAGTAAAGGAATTCTTCCTAATATCTAATCTAAACCTCCCCTGCCACAACTTCAGACCATTTCCTCTGGTCCTGTCATTATTCCCTTGGGAGAAGAGGCCAACACCCACTTCTCTACAACCTCCTTTCAAGCAGTTGTAGAGGGCAATGAGGTCCCCCCTCAGCCTCCTCTTCTCCAAACTAAACATGCCCAGTTCCCTCAGCCTCTCCTCATATGACTTGTTGTCTAGACCCCTCACCAGCTTGGTGGCTCTCCTCTGGACATGCTCCAGCACTTCAATGTCCTTCCTGTAGTGAGGGGCCCAGAACTGAACGCAGGACTCAAGGTGAGGCCTCACCACCGCCGAGTACAGAAGCACGATCACTTCCCTACTCTTGCTGGCCACGCTATTCCTGATACAGGCCAGGATGCCGTTGGCCTTCTTGGCCACCTGGGACACTGCTGGCTCATGTTCAGCCGACTGTCCACCAACACCCCCAGGTCCTTTTCTGCTGGGCAGCTCTCCAGCCACTCTTCCCCAAACCTGTAGCGTTGCCTGGGGTTGCTGTGACCAAAATGCAGGACCCAGCACTTGGCCTTATCAAACCTCATCCCATTGGCCTTGGCCCATTGATCCGACCTGTCCAGGTCCCTCTGTAGAGCCTGCCGACCCTCAAGCAGGCCAACACTCCCACCTAGTTTGGTGTCATCTGCAAACTTACTGAGGGTGCACTCAATCCCCTTATCCAGATCATCAATAAAGATACTAAACAAGACTGGCCCCAAAACTGAGCCCTGAGGGACACCACTGGTGACCAACCGCCAACTGGATTTCACCCCATTAATTACAACTCTCTGGGCATGACCATCCAGCCAGTTTTTACCCAGTGAAGAGTACACTTGTCTATGCCATGATTCGCCAGCTTCTCCAGGAGAACGCTGTGGGGGACGGTGTCAAAGGCCTTACCAAAGTCCAGGTAGACAACGTCCACAGCCTTCCCCACATCGAGAAGGCGGGTCACATGGTCATAGAAAGAGATCAAGTTGGTTAAGCAGGACCTCGCTTTCATAGACCCATGCTGGCTGGCCCTGATCCCTCGGCTGCCCTGCACTTGCCGTGAGAACTCACTCAAGATGATCCTCTCCATGATCTTTCCCGGTACCGAGGTCAGGCTGACAGGCCTATAGTTTCCCAGATCCTCCTTCCGGCCCTTCTTGTAGATGGGCGTCACATTGGGCACCCTCCAGTCATCTGGTACCTCTCCTCTTGACCAGGATTGTTGATAGATAATGGAGAGAGGCTTGGTGAGCTCTCCTGCCAGCTCCCTGAGTACCCTTGGGTGAATCCCATCCGGCCCCATGGACTTATGTGTGTCCAGATGCATAAGAAAATCATTAACTACTTCCTCCTGAATTTAAAGGACTAAATATTTGCATAGACTTAAGCCATGGCAAAAGCATGGCCAAGAAGTATTGACAAAGTAGATTGCTGAATAACAAATAAATACAGAGAAGCTGCAGTCTATTTTACAAATCATTCATGAGAGAAAAAAGTGGCAGCATTTTTCTGTTGTGAATTGTTTCCTAGAATCCAATTAGAGTGGCTTATGATGCTTGAAGATTATTTAAAAGGACAGTTAACAGTGCTCTAGAGTCTAGGCTTTTCATAAGCATAGTAGCTCTAAAACACCCTTTTGTGTCTATCGTTCAGAGCTTCCACTTCAAAATGTGGTCCTGTATGCAGCCACACTGTTTTCAACAGAGCTAGAGATTTTAGCAAAATGAATTATACTGACAGCGTACTTTCTTCCTGGTACTGTATGTATCAGCTGTTGCATGTAGTTTACATGTGACATAGGTTTCAGGGCGGGTTTCTAGATGTGTGCTTTTATGGGTAAGAACTAGTCTTCTGGTTATTAGGAACGACAACTTTTTTCCACAAGATACAGACAAAAGTGAATTAGGTTCATGTCATATGGCACCTAAGAAGATAAGGGGAAAATAAAGGAGAAGTTGAAACAATTTACAGGTCTGAGCAGCAAGGAGGAGCCTAATGAAAGCATGAGCTCTGTTATTCTTTTACTTTCTTTTGGATGGTGCCATTGACATGAATTAGGAATTTGGAGTAAAAGCATCTTTTCCTCATGCCTATTTCAATTATAAAATTTAGCAATACATCACTGCTCCCTGGTGCTCCATGGTGTTCTTTTCTGTAGCTCTAAAAGGTGCTCGAGTAATTGCAATTTTGTGGGAGAATCTGAAATGCTCCATGTTATGAGAATTGTTTCTTAAAATAGAGTTAGTTTTCTGGTTGTTTTTTTGTTTGGTTGTGGGTTTTTTTGATGTAGTGCTCACAGCTGACCCATCCTTGGGCATTCATCTGAGCATCTTGGCTACAGAGATGACTTTTTTTCCCCTTTGTTGCATTTCTGTCATTCTCAGCCCTGAAGTAAATAAAAAGATCAGGAAAAACACTAACAGAACTTCAACTTCAGCAAATAAGCAAAAGAATGACAAACGCGTTCTGACAACTAAGATCTTCCTCTTTTTAAGAACACAGTAGCTATACTTCAGGCATGAAGACTTGGCATGAAATTCAACATTTGGAAACCTGCTGAAGACAGGGTAGTTTTTTGTTTAAAAAATAATTTAAAAAAAGAAATTATTTACACTAATGTTTTAAGGGCTTACTTCATTCTTTTTGCCATCCTTATCATACCAAGGGAAAATAAAAGTATTGTTTTGTTAATTAGTTCCAGGTAAAAACCTAGTAACCGTACCTTATTTTTAAACACATGATGAAAAATTTTCTCCCTGATACCTACCAAACTGTTCATTTGAATCATATTATTAACAGAATGTGGACTATGGTGAATATGCAGTGTTAGGATGCTACAGTCAGAAGTGCTATCAGAGGACAAGTAAATGAAACATCTTTAAGGGTAAAGCTTTCAAAATGACGTCACTATTGCTAGGAGTTGAATTCTGGAAATAAAGAAATATTTTTTCAAGTACGTGTATAGTGGGAAGCTTGCATGCATTTGTTCACAAGCAGGTTGGTTTTGAAGACTCATTATATGAAGAATAATAAAACTGACATTTATCTTGATGTGTGTGTGATTGTACAGCTGACTTTAAACTTCATTTTATAATGGTGATAACATATAGGGGAGTCACTCATTCCTCCAAGAGCATTACTGATTAATTAAAAGTTTTTTCTGTAAAGTTTTTTCCACTGAACAAGAGTGGAATATAGGAAAAAGTAAGATAGCTCCATTCTACTGAGCTGCATGTTCCAGCTTTCTCAGCATTTCAGTATTCATGTTATGCATATAACAATCAGTTATTTGCATTAACACAACATTCATATTTAAAGAATAAAGATCATTGTCAGATATATGTTATGTATCTAGTTGGAAAATGTGAAGAAAATCAAGATCCAGCACACTCTCAGGTGGTCTATGAACAGGTTTTAGGAGCATAAGGGCAATTGCATATAGAGAGTTCTTTTAGCACCTAAAATTGTTGGGAAATGGAATAAGTGACCAAATTGTCTTCTCTAGGAATATTAATATGCTTCAAATTAGAGCAAAAAGTTGAAAGATTGCTAAACCCAATACCTTAGCAGTTCTACAGCTGTCCTCATGAGAAAGTTAGACAGAACATCTACGTACAAAAAAGAAAAAAAAAAAAAAAGATAAAATGGGCAATAATTACAATATTTTTTGAGGTCAGAGTCTTAAGCCAACTGGGCACTCTGAAAATGGTATCTGAATGAATATCCCACACATTAAGTATAAGAAGACACTTTTTTACATTATTTGCGTGTATTTTCTGCTGTTCTTTATTTCCTCACAGGAAGTGGTCAAAGGCTGAATGAATGTACAGCCTGTTTGCAACAGAAGTTACTAATTTGGTTCACAATGTAGAAATGGCTCTCATTTTATCCCTGCATTGTTTAGATGGCAAAACACTGAGAAAAAATTGCTGCTGAAAGGTAGCAGAACATTTGCGGATGACAGCGCTGCTGACCCGACTTTGAACCACAAATCTAAGGGAAAAGTTATAATGCCAGCAGCTACTTAGAGAATTTCTGTTTAGTTCTGTATGAATCACTGAATCTAAAAGCAGACACAGAAAGAACCTTTATGCTTCTTACTTATGAAAATAAATGTATCCCTTCTGTACAAAAAAATTCCATGATATTTTAACTGTTAGACAAACAAAACAGGTAAAATGGACAAGTATATGAATTGCATATCTATTTTCAATGTAATGTGAAAAATTAGCAAGTTTATCAAGCAAGTTTGATAACTATTGCAAAGTTTGGAGTACAGTTAAAGCTCATATTCATGTATGCCATGTTACTGACATTTTTTTACAGGGGGTGAGTTGAAGAAATATGTGAGTGTGTCTGTGTATGTGTGTAGAAGAATTTGTCTGAAAGTTTAGTAAACTGCAGTCTACCATGAGGAATTAGTAGGTAAGACATTTAAAGTGGAAAACAGTATTTTGAACTGAATAAAACTCATTTAACCACTTATTAAGATATATTTGTACATGTATTTAAAAAACAAACAAACAAACAGCATTTTGTATTATTTATAGTCATTTATTTGCATCACATAATTTCTTGTAGATTGGATTTTGTTAAAACCTCGAGAGACCTTAGAGCTGAAAAAGACAAATATGTGGTCCATGCTACAGACAGGTTACATTCTGACAAGTGTAGGTTGAGCAAAAATGAAAGCAGAAACTGTAGTTCAAATACTGTATGAAAATACATGCAAGTATTCTATATTATTATACATATTTATAGCTTCAAAACAATCTGTATGTTTTAATGACCGTTCTCTCCAGGTGCATTTTATCTTTACAGAACACTGCATAGTCTTTTAAAAACACCGTTTTATCAGATCACACTAAAAAAAAAAAATGAAAAGCCAGAGTTACTTCATAAGAAAAGGCTGGTAGTCAATTATATGAAGGTTATTATGCTTTTAGCCAATTAGGCTAATTTGTGTGAAATGTATCTGATTGGTTTTAGGAAAAATGAATGTCCCCAAGGAAGCTTAGTGACAGAAATTTTAGTACTAAAGGAGATTTGTAAAGCCGACAGGGAAAAAAGAAACAATCTAAAGAAAGCTTTCAAAAAAGTGAGGAAATAAAGATACAAATAGGAGGAGAATTATCAACCATACAAGCTAATTCTGGTGTGTTAACCATGGTTACTGGTTTGTCAATCCTTAATGCAAACTAACTGAGAAAACTAAATAAAAGAAATTTTTGTGACTGGCTGGGTGCTGATGGATAATACAAAAAGGGCAGTGATCAATGATATTTAAGAGGAAATTAGTAATTGTAGGGAGTAAATATAGGTTATTTAGTTTCTTGGACCACACCTGACCACAGTGGACTTTGACAAGGTTAGCGGCAGCTTCAGCTGCAGCTTCTATGTGGGAAGGTTGCTTTCAGAAACAGAATGAAATGGTTGTCAGCCTCATCGAGGCTCACCAGCCATGGGATATTGGCAGAGCTAGTGTGAATCTCAAAGTCATTCAGAAGGTTTTCATTGTATAGCCTAAAAGAAAGAAATTTCTGACTGATCATCTTCCCCGCTTACCTATCCACTAGGGAAAACAGCCAAACAATATTCCAACAGCAGGCAGACTGACTAGAAAAAAGTATAAACCAACACAAGTTCAAATATGTTATAATCCTCATTCCATCATCATCACCATCATCATCAATTATTATCATAAATTATTACAATGTTTGGGGTTTTATTTCATTTTCACATTTGTGGAGGCTGAAATAGTGAAATGAAGCAGAAAGATTGCTAGGTAACCAAAGCAAAGTAATGAAGAGACAGTATACAGAAGTAAATTTTTAAGTATTCCAGAGGCAATTGCTAAAAAAATTATTAAATAGGTTAAAAATGTGAATAGCACGGGGAATATTGTGATTTGAGGACTTCAGTCACTAAACTGAGAAAACACTGAATTGAATCTGAAGTGGAATTTCAGAAGCTGATGACAGTAATAATCTTTGTCTTTTATATCTGAATTCTGTCAAAATGTATTTTCCCTTTGCTGACCTGTCATAGTACAAGCTGATAAGTCTTTTTCAGTGCTATTATTCCATCTTTTCCTGAACCAGTAAAAGGAATGGCAGAAATGATCTGCAAAGAGGTACTTGGCTTCTCTTTTTTTGGTTCCTCATCTGATTTCCTTTATGTACTGTTTTCCCTTACTGGCTGACATCTGTTTTAATACCTAATTTTAAAGAAACCCTCCTTGAAAGATATTAGCAGAAAAATAGCTGTCACTGCTCTTGAGGTCATGAGACCACACAGCTTTAATATGGTGCCCAGGTTGTACAGTTTCCAGAAAGGGGAAGATAAGTAAAATTCATGAAAAATTTGCTTCAGAGTACCCATTTTGATGCTTATCATTCACCTCAGAGAGAATATTTTTGATTTGCCATCTCCTTGAAATTTCTTTGAACATGTCCATATACCTTCTTTACATAATAAAAAACAAAACAAAACAAAACAAAACAAACCCAGACAAACAAACTGAAAGGGTTTTTGAGAGGAGTGCAGAGGAAAACAAATAATTTTTACATTTGCATTACTTCATAATAATTTAAAAATAATTTAGTAACTTATACTTGTACCTACCTATCTGGTTTATTTTCTACCAGACTCCTTTGCTAATTTTGAAGTCCTAAAAGCCTAGCTGTTTGTGATCAAGTTACTTCATGCCTTGTGGACCACATATTTCTCTCACTTGTCTTATTCATACAGTCAGCAACACTTCCCCGATAAGAAAATCTTGGTGGAAGTAAGATGGATTTATATGGCATAGGTGTCTCAATACCTTGGAAAGATAAAATAGAGATTGAGAATCATATTCGTAGGAGTAAATTGGCATCTGCTGCTGCAGAGCTGGTAGGTATCTCCTCTTTTTTTCTGACACTTGACTAGACCTTGAAATAGAAAATAATGAGCACCTTTTCAGTTAAATGTTTGAAGCAGGATTTAAAGAGGAAGTGAGAACTATGAATATGAGGCTGACTAGAACAACCAAACTGAAAAGTAAAGAAACCCCTCAAACCCAAAACGGAGAAAAACAGAATATAGGAGGGATAATAATATTTCTATATAAACACTGTGCATACACTTTCTCTGCACTCTCTTACAGAAAAAAAAAAATAAAAAAATGGAATACTTTCCAGTGACAGAACAAAGAGGAGGTATTGACAGCGGAAGGATAAGAAAGAAAACCGTATTAGGAGAAACAAACATTCCCTGCTAGACTGGCACACACTGGTTGTAATGCATTTGGGCTCAGCAGAAGGTATTAGTGAAGACTGAAAGCTACTTGTGGTGGAAGATTAGACAAAGCAGTGCTCTACCACCTGAGTTCAATATGCTAACTAGCTAATCTTCATGACTGTCCTTTCAAAATGTATAAATGCATGGATCTTTCATATATTGATGAAGCTGGTTTTTTTTTGCCACCATGATACAGTGGATGCCACCAAAAGGACTTGGATGGGGTCCAAAATGCTCTTGTTCATGGTTCAGAGTTCTGTTCAGTGTTCTGAGTAAAGCTAATTACCTTACATATGCACTTTAAGCCTATGCAGAGAGAGCATTTAGTAGTTAGTAATTGTCAATATCATCCAATTAAGTATGCTTGCATAACTTTACTGAAGTAGCTCACTGGCAATGGATCAGTAAACCATGCTCTGTAGCTGTGTGTGAATACTGCACCCATTGCTGGTTCCTGTACGTGAAGGGCTTCAAGTGAACATCCCTTCTAATTTCCGAAATCCTGAGTGGTACCTTCTGTTATATGAAAATAAATATTGATTTTACTGTTATGAGACCAAGTGTGTGATGTTGTGTGATGTTGTGGCATTCCGCACATCACATTTGCTAAATTAGATTCTTAAAAGGAGCTAGTTTGTGAACAGGCCTGAACAGGCTACCTTTATTAATGACTATGAATTTACTGATTTAATTGCAGGGACTGTATTTTCCTGCTTTCTTAACATCAGAAATAGAAACATTTCTATTTAGAAATACTGACATCTTTAGACTCACTTTTTGCTCAATAATGTTGGTTTTTTCAGCATCAGTACTGCTAGTCATCAGGCTACCTACCTGATGTCCATTAGTCATCTGAAGTTTCATTTTTTTTTTATAAACAATCATAGTTCATTTCTATACATTAACTTGTCTTTAAATATGCTTAAGGACTGTAGGAAATGTAGCCTATTATACATAGCTATCTTTTTATTTTTTGTTCAGTTTGCTCAGTGTTCCCTGCTGTCTTTGGCAAAAGCTGTTAACTATTCCCAGAGCTGCACTGACATTGTCAATGATGCTAGCACAAAACACCAACAAGGAAGTAAAAATAACATGATTCTCTCTGGTTTTTAATTCAGTTGGAAATTGGGGAGATAGTAGCAGGGTGGGAAATCAATGAATGCCAAATGGAAGAAGACAGTATGGCTCAGGGGGGAAATATTTTGCAGTTTAATTGTAGGCATTAGGATTGCAGAGATTAAAACTGCTAGGTATTGAAGAACTGAAATCGGTGAGAGTTAAGGGCAATTAGCACCTCCCTGAGCTATTCAACACCTCTTAAAAACAGACCACAAAACAGGGCTGATGCTTTAGTCTGATCTGTCATGCTCCCGGAGAAGGCAGCTATACCAATACTGCATCATAAACCGAAGTAACTATACTGGAACTCTCAACACTTCCTAAAGCAACTACTTATCAACTATTTATTTTACAGAGGAGTACACTATTAACAACTTGCACTTCTCAGTAGTATATGCTGAATTTTTCTCTTGTTACTGTCTATGATATTTTCATTTCCAAAGTGCATCATGTTTCCTGTTTAATCCCTCTGGTGGTCAGTAATTTAGATTTACTTAAAATCTCCCTTTAACAGAGAGAAACCTAAAGATGGATGACAGACAATATACAAATTTAAAATGTTGTTTCGTATAAATATTTTGGGACACCATTTGGCTCACCCTTTTTCTGATCAAACAGTATACAATATTCACTACTCTTATAAATAAATTATTACTTTTCAAGTTGCTTAAAACTGAATTATGAAGTTTTAAATTACAAAAAAATTGATATCAATTCGGACAGTCCTGAGCTTACAGGTGGTCTGTCAGCCAAATCTGTGGTTCTACAGTCTCTGTAAATATTCTTCTTATGTTCCTTGTCATTAAATATAGTTTAAAGATGGAAAACCAGATGTTTTTTTAGGGAGGGGTTGTGGGTTTTTTTCCTAAGGACGACTTAAAAATCATCCCAACTTTTCAGAAGACTGTTTTGACCTCACAGGTAGATTTATCCTCCACACCAAATACCACAGACATTTAGATAAATAAATAAATAAATAAGTGTTCTGCTAAAGTTTTTACTAAAAAAGATATAAAGTATAAATTATGGATATGTACTGGCTCAAAAGAGTTCACCAGTGATGATTGTAGCTTTCCCTCCCAATTTTCTCCCAGGAATGCCTGAGGCACAACGCCTGCCTATTTTTCTAGGTCCCTACAGAAAACCCAAATATGTTTTTGCTCTGTTTGCAGTAAAGTGTTCAAGAATAATGAAACAGTAGATACTAACCTGACAAAACTGAGCACTGCAGGCCATCTAAAATAGTTCTGTTGGCGGACAGAGTAATGTTGTATCAGTAACATCTAAAGGAAAGAAAAAAAGACCCAACAACAAAAAATAATAAAAAAGAGAGATCTTCTATAGTTAGTTATACTGGAAAGACAAGGCCTTCTTTGCAACAGAAAGAACAACTATTTTTATTTATATTCCTTTCTTAAGTAAAAGAGATTATTTTAAGATATGAAAACAAAATTTCATACATAGATCCTGATTGTCATTGCAGTATAATGGGGACTAACAGACCTCTGGTAAATACAGTATTGAATATTTGTTGATAAATCTCTCAGTTTTTACAAAATCAAAGGAAATTGCTGCATTTGATTGTATTGAGGTTATTTCCATTTGCTCTAATACAGTCTTCCTGAGAGATTTTTGGCTGAATTTTAGAATGCAGAAATCCCAGCCAGGCTCTGCATACTTGCAAGTTTTGAAAAGCTGGACCCATTTTTAAAATTGAAGATTTGATATGATTCTTTCTGTGTATTGGATTCCTATCATCTTTCTTCTTTTGTCTATTTAGACTACATGATCTTTGGGTCTCCAAATGCCTCATAATATGTAGTAATTACTGAACCTTAAATGATAAGGATTCCTTTTTATTATTTAATTTTTTGGCCTTTTTTTCTTTCTGAATGCTGCATATCTTAAGAAATTAATATTAAATCACTACTAATTTTGAAACTTAGACATATCATGCTTGTTGGTTATTAAAGTTTCTTGAAGAATTGTCCTTTTCATATAATAAAATAGAGTATTCCAAACATTTTCTAAAACATAGATATTACACTAGTCAGTACAATTTTTAGAGTATAACAGTACACTTGCAAGAGTATTTTTGTTTTAACATAGAAGCATTTTGGAACATGGAACATTTTTGTTTCAGATGGTAGAGAAGCCAACAAGGAAAGGAGCCGTGCTGGACCTCATCCTTACCAACAAGGAGGGGCTGGTGGGGAATGTCAAACTCAAGGGTAGCCTTGGCTGCAGCAATCATAAAATGGTAGAATTCGAGATTCTTAGAGCAGCAAGGAGGGTGGGCAGCAAGCTCACTACCCTAGACTTCAGGAGAGCAGACTTTGGACTCGAGGGATCTGATTGGCAGGGTACCATGGGAAAAAGTACTGAAGAGGAGAGGGGCCCAAGCAAGCTAGTTAGTATTCAAGGATCACCTCCTCCAAGCTCAGGAGAGGTGCATCCCAAAAAAGAAGTCAGGCAATAAAACCAGGTGGCCTGCATGGGTAAACAAGAATCTCCTGGATAAGCTCAAAACCAAAATGGAGGCCTATAGAGGGTGGAAGCAAGGACGGGTAGACTGGGTGGAATATAGAGAAACTTTCTGAGTGGCCAGGAACCAAGGCAAGCTAAAGCCCAGACAGAATTAAATCTGGGCAGGGACATCAAGGATAATAAGAAAAAAATTCTACAGACATGTCAGGGATAAAGGCAAGACTTGGGAAGATGTGGGCCCTCTCCAGAAGGAAACAGGAGACCTGATCACCCAGGATATGGAAAAGGCTGAGTTACTGAATGACTTTTTCACCTCGGTCTTCACTGGCAAGGGCTCTAACCACACCACCCAAGTCACAAAGGACAAAAACAGGGGCTATGAGAATGAAGAACTGCCCACAGTAGGAGAAGATCAGGTTCGAGAGCATCTAAGGAAGGTGCATAAGTCCATGGGACCTGATGAAATCCATCCATGGATCCTGAGGGAGCTGGCGGACGAAGTTGCTAAGCCACTTTCCATCATATTTGAGAAATCGTGGCAATTGGGCGAAGTTCCCGCCAACTGGAAAAGGGGAAACATAACCCCAATATTCAAAAAGGGAAAAAAGGAAGACCCAGGGAACTACAGGCCAGTCAGTCTCACCTCTGTGCCCGGCAAGATCATGGAACAAGTCCTCCTGGAATCTCTGCTAAGGCACGTGGAAAATAAGGATGTGATTTGTGACAGCCAACATGGCTTCACCAAGGGCAAATCATGCCTGACAAATTTGGCGGCCTTTTACGATATTGCCACAGACTTGGTGGACAAGGACAGAGCAACAGACATCATCTACCTGGACTTATGCAAAGTGTTCAATACTGTCCTGCATGACATCCTGGTCTCAAAATTAGAAAGTCATGGATTTGACAGATGGAACTTCCTGAATGGCCACAATCAAAGGGTTGTGGTCAATGGTTCAATGTCCAAGTGGAGGCCAATGACGAGTGGAGTTCCTCAGGGGTCGGTACTGGGACCAGTGCTGTTCAACATCTTTGTTGGAGACATGGACAGTGGGACAGAGTGCACCCTCAGCAAGTTTGCCGACAACACCAGGCTCGGTGGCTTGGTCGACACGCTGGAGGGAAGGGATGCTATCCAGAGGGACGTGGACAGGCTTGAGAGATGGGCTCATGCAAATTGCATGAAGTTCAACCAGGCCAAATGCAGGGTCCTGCACCTGGGACGTGGCAATCCCAGGCACAAATACCGGTTGGGCAGAGAATGGCTGGAGAGCAGCCCTGAGCAGAAGGACTTGGGAGTGCTTGTGGATGAGAAGCTCAGCATGAGCCGGCAGTGCGCACTGGCAGCCCAGAAAGCCAACCGCATCCTGGGATGCATCAAGAGAAGTGTGGCCAGCAGGTCACGGGAGGTGATTCTACCCCTCTAGTCTGTGCTCGTGAGACCCCACTTGGAATACTGTGTCCAGCTTTGGAGTCCTCAGCACAGGAAGGACATGGACCTGTTGGAACGGGTCCAGCGGAGGGCCATGAAAATGATCAGAGGGATGGAGCACCTCCCCTATGAAGACAGGCTGAGAGAGCTGGGCTTGTTCAGCCTGGAGAAGAGAAGGCTCCGGGGAGACCTCATAGCAGCCTTCCAATATCTGAAGGGAGCCTACAGGAGAGCCGGAGAGGGACTCTTTGTCAGGAAGTGTAGTGACAGGACAAGGGGTAATGGGTTTAAATTGGAGGAGGGGAGATTTAGATTAGATGTTAGGAGGAAATTCTTTACTGTGAGGGTGGTGAAGCACTGGAAGAGGTTGCCCAGGGAAGTTGTGGATGCCCCATCCCTGGAAGGGTTTAAGGCCAGGCTAGATGGAGCTTTGAGCAACCTGCTCTAGTGGAGGTGTCCCTGCCCATGGCAGGGGGGTTGGAAATCGATGATCTTTAAGGTCCCTTCCAACTCTAACCATTCTATGATTCTATGATTTAGAAGAGAAATTGTGACTTCATGTGGTTTTTTTGCAGATAATAGTCCAGTTCTTATCTCATTAAGTTAAATGGGTTTTCATCATTAGTGTGATACTGTTGATTAATGTATGTTGTTGACTGTAACTCTGTTCACCACCTGTTTAGCAATTTCTGCAATACTGCTACCTAGACAGGTTTTTCACACACTGTGGCTGTGCAACCATTTACATCTAACTATGTGTAAAACTTTGCATTCTTCCTTACTAGACTATATCTTATTTTTCCACACCATTTCTCATATTTGCCCAGATTATTTAGATAAACATGTCTAACCTGTGATATATTTGCAATTCATCAGGATTTAGTTTCATTTTTGATATTAATTATTAGGGTCCTTATTCTTTCACTCCAGTTACCCAGTTGGACTAGACTTATAGGACCTTATTTGATATATTCTACTTCAAGAGAGTGCTACTCATAGAAAACACTCTTCCACTTAGTGTTCACCTAATAACAGTCTCCTTTTTCTATATTTCTTGTAAGACTCCCATGTAAGATCCACAAAAGCTTGCTGCAATGAAGATATGTGGTATCTAATACTTCCTTTCTATTGACAAAGTCTGTTACCCTATTATAGAAGGAAATTGGTTTGGTTTGATATGATCTATTATTGACAAATTCATGTTGGCTTTAACTCTTCTATTTATCTACTGGGTAGATAAATTTGCAAATTTATTTTAGACTGCGTGTTCTACTATTTCTCCAGACTGAAGTTAACTTAATAGGCCTATACTTTTCTGATCCCTTGTCTTTCTTATTTTTAAAGACAAATTGTCTTTGTGTTTTTCCAGTCCTGCAGAATTTCTTCAATACCTAAAGATGCTTGCCAACAGTTTTGAGATTTCATTAACAACGTATCTTAGTATAAATACTTCATCAGCTCCCACTAATTTAAAGGGGAAGTAACATATGTAAATATGATATCTCCATTCTCTGTTGCAAACTGCGTTCATATTCCTCTATTAAACATGTCAGTGACTTTTTTGATGAAGACTGAATTGGAAAAGGTATGAAAATGCTTCCCTTCCAAAAGTCATTTGTTGATACTTTTATACTTTGCTTTCTCCTCTGCCCAGCAGTAAGGCATTTCATTTCTTTGTCTTCCTCTAATAATGAGGTTTAGAATTATTGCTCTGTATATCTGTTTGCAAGTGTTAAAGGTGTCACTGGTTAGCAATAACCAATAGTCTTGGATTCACAAAGCAGTAGTGCATTTCATTATATGCTTCTAATATAAAAGTAACATTAGAAGAAAAAGAAATGTAAAGTGCCATTTGAAAATCAAGCTGACTTGTCAAGTGAATCCTTTATCTGTAGGTGCCAATGATACCAGAATACCTATACGACTTTTCAAAGAATGATTATGACAGTGACAAAGGGGAATGTCATATTCACCACCATGTAGATGCCTCTCAGAAAACCTGCAGATCACCTGTACCTGGATGTCTGTTGATATGCCAGTGTGTTTAATGCTATAGCAATGATCCACTTCACTGCACCTGTGGGCAAACATGTTCTTGAAAGTCATCCCCAGCTGCACCTTGGACCATGCTTATATATTCACTGTCTATACTGACAGGAAATCCTGTTCTAAAGGCAGCTTTGAAACATCCCTATGCAGAATGTAGTGGTACTCTTGTTGAGTGTGCATATGAAAACAAATACAGAATGTATCAAATTGATAATATAGATTTATTTTACTTTACAAAGAATTACAGACAGAGGAGAGCAGCAGAGATTGTGTGCAGCCTGGCATGAAACTGAAATTAAATGTTCTTGCTGCAGGAATCATTTGTCTAGTGCGAGGTGACCACCAACAACTGGTATCGCTGTTGCTAGGAGCTATCAAAAGAAATGTCACTCTTCACAGCAAGTGATGAAATTTGACATATGGCATCAAAGCATCATTAAAACTACACCTGCTGCAGAGGAGGTTGTGTCTTTCAGGAGACTTTCAAGCAGAAAAGGTTATTCTGAGAATGCAAAAGGGTATCCCTTATTTTCTTTATTTCTTAGTAGGTAATTAAGAAGCAGTAAAAATAGGAAAACTGGTCAGAAAAAGAGCATGAAGGAACATTCAGACTTCTTGTTTCTCAATGTTTTATAGAAAAAAAAGATAAGTAATTACCAACATTTCTTTATGAAGTCTGCAATAATAAATACAGTTGATGATAAATCATTAATTCACATAGCTGGAATGGTTCACTATCATTTCTCAAAGGTTCAGTACTGCATTCTCCAGCTATTGCATTAATGAAAGTTTTCCATGAGTTTTGATAGCATTTTAAAGTTTGAGCATTGCAGATTTGGTCACAAGCCTGAAATAGATTGATGTTCAGTTTTTCATACATACATTGGCCTATGTATAAGAAAATCACTGTTGATTTCAGTAGAAGCCAGCAGTTCACTTTCTGAGTAGTCACGGAATTTACACTTTAGAAGAACTCTGTTTCAAGGTAATGAGGATTTCTGTTGTAATTATATTTGTGATTTTATTCCTGAATTAGAATGGAATATTCATATCTTTTCTATTTCAGCTCATACAGCTCTCACTCTTGTTTCAGATAAATAAAAACCCAAACACATAAAGTCTTGTTTATTGCCTGTGCAGATTCCTTGGGAGTTATTGATAGAAAATATTATACATAAAGAAAGGATTCAAATAAAAATTTGAATCTAAAAATTTGAATTTGCTGTAGAAAGGATTTTTATAAATTTGTAATGTGCCCTTACTCAGAAAACTGAAAAACAAAAAAGTTAAAAAACAAAAAAGGAAAAGAAAAAAAAATTATTCTGTGTATTTAGTGGTGACAGAAAAAAAGATGAGAACTATTATTAATTATGTTGCTTCACTGAAATGGATATAATGATATTCACATTTTTACCTCCTTCTCTGTAGTTCTCCATGGATTAGCTGTCTAGGGAATTCCAACCTGTATTTTATTACTCCGTCTGCCACAAGCTCCTAGGTAACTGGCCAGATCATTGCCCCTGCATTTCATTTTACTAGTCTGAAGAATAGTGGTAGCGTTACTAAAAAAGTGCAAGGTATTACTCTTGGTGTTTCAGTTTCATTCCTTTAAGCTACTATATTTTGAACCTTTCCATAGTGAATGTTGCATATGTTGACTTCTGTTGTTACATACATGTTACAGTAACTGAGGGACAATTCATTAGATATCATTCTTATCCACACTCTCACAGGTTAATAATGTTAAAGCCAAGAAGAAGACAGTTGACTTGCACAATTCTGCTTTCTCACAAAGAAAACAGATTTTGTTTTTCCATGAATCTGTCTCAAATGCTGGATTTTAGATAGTGACATTAAAAAAAAGGGAAAGGGAGGCCTAGATCTTAGAACTGATTCAGAGTCAGAATTTGAAAAGTCAATCTTTGGCTAGAATAGACAAGGATTTCTACACCAGTCTTTCTACTATGCAGTCAAAATTTAATTTTGCACTACAGAGGTGCAGGAAAATGACCTTTCGTACTGTGTGCATCCTCTCACCAAAACTCTCCTTCTTATGATAAAAAAAGCCTCTTAATGTTAGGTTACATGTGGGATTGCTGTCTTATAACTCAAGTCTAATGAGCACTAACCTTAAAACAAAACAAAACAAAACAAAACAACAAGAAAGAAAAGATAAAGGACTATTAACATGTTCTGAAATGGCTACTTGCTTTCACAGTGTATGTAATATGCACACAGGAGTAGCTCTATCAGAGTTTCTTTGCCTTCATTTCCTAACATTTAAGATACTGTCTTAAACAATTCACCTAGTTCTTCAAAAGAAAAATGTTTTGTTCTGTTCTTCAGTAGACTAGAGAATAAGAAACAAGGTTTCTTTAATCTGAACAAGCTTATCAAAAAGCCAATATGATAGATATAAATCCAATGCGGACACAGATGACTTTGTTACAGTGGTAATAAAGGGAAGTTTTAACTTGATCTTTCTCTTTTATGGAGCTACAGAAAGTGATTTGTTAATCATACTCTTGGGCTAATTTGCAATGAAGCTACGAACTTAAAACAACATGTATTTCAATGACATGACTGGAATAAGAATTATATGGCTGACAAAAGACCACAAAAACTTCTTAAAATGGCTTGAGAGAATGTGCTGTCTACATTTAAATCCAGACATTAGGAGAGTAATATGTTAAAAGAATGCATAAAACTAAAGTTGTTGAATGTATTTTACGGTATTTCATTTGGACAACATTATTTCAAGGTCAGAATCAGCTACAGCCCAGTAAATCAATAATCTTGAGCAATTATGTTATGATTAATAAAGGCTTTGGGAACACTTACTACTTTTCCGTTTAACCTAATTAAGGACAGGCCAGGAAATAAGTGACCAAATTTAGAACTACACTGCTACTGATACCATGCAACTCAGGTAAAGGAAGAACATTTTCAACTCTGCTGCCCAGCAGTTCAAAGGGTTCCACAGCAGCAAGGTCTGTTTGTTTATGCATTGTCATTTTAGGGAGAATGACCCCGAATAACTGGGTTGTAATTATGTTTGGGTTTTTTGGGTTTTTTTCCAAATTTGGCATGACGAAAAAGGTAAAAGTATGCAGAACCACTCTAGACCTTGTCACCACTCTGCCTTGATTTTCCAGTACGTCACTGAAACTTGTATGGATTTACTAATGAATGTCCATTCACTGCTTTGAATATCAACTGCTTCTTTGAGATTAATATCTTTATAGATGAAACCTCATACACATGTTTTTAGAGATGTTCTTCCTGCATTCAAATGAACCCTAGCCTGAGTAAAAATTCTGAAAATTGTTTTCTCAGTGCGTAAGTACTATTATAATTGAGCCATATTTGTTTGTGGACTAACTCTATGATTATTTTTTTTCATGTGATATCTTAATTTGCACATTCTGTGACCTTCTTTTCAGTCCTTCTAAAATGGCACTAATGATGGGAGCTACTATTAGTGCTATGTATCATGGATTTTCCAGAATTCTGAGTCTGAATCCCTGAACTTTTTCTGTTTCTTTTTATAAACTCAGTTTTGTTCTTTCATTCTTAAATATTTCTGAGGGTCTTTCTTGAGATAGTGCAATGATTTAGAAGTACTTCCTAAATCCTAAGTCTAAATGTCATTAATATCCTGGCACGCCCCTATCTTACATTGGCATATAATAACTTTTTCTCCTTCACCCACCCTCTGTTCTGTGGGAAGAAAATAGAGGTGTCCAGACTGAAAAGAAACACTGAAGTCACAGACAAAGACATCCAGGCCACTTGGCAGGGTGGTAACTGATGTGCGTCTTAATGTAGTTTAGAAGACAGTTCACTCAGTATGGTAGGGGACATAGAAAATGTGAAACTGTGTTTCCTTTGTTTTTCTGTTTGTTGAAATAAATGCCTTAGTTTTATCCAGACTCTAAGTTTCAGTGAAATTTTGAGCTTTGCAATTATTTTCTTTTATGGGTTTTGTTTAGATGAATCTACTGGTAATGAAAAGATTCAGACTGATAATCCAAGAAAACTGTTCTACAAATATATCCCATTTAAGTTTTTTTTCTTTGCTTCACCAATATTCCTGACTATGAATTAGGAGTGAAATTTAAATAATAAACACAATATTTACATTTCCACTAAAGAAAGAAAAAATGACTGCGTTATTAAATTCAGCTTTTATTGAAAGTAACTACAAAGTGAAGAATCAATTTTAAACCTCAAAACCAGTCTAATTTTCTTACCAGTATGGGCTTAGATATTCACCTCATTTTTGGCTGGGAGGTTATTTAGATTGACACTATCATTTTCAAGCTGCTAGTTTCAATTGCATCTGGAAGTCATTTGCTGTTGTCCAGGAGGGATAAATGAAGGAAATGGTGTGTAAAATTCTGAAATGGGTAGTAACCTTTTTTTCCACACACATAGGTATTAATGTCTGGAATGGAAGTTCTTCAGTAACTTGTCTCCAGCAGTAAATTATGTACACTTCTCTGACATACAATAAATTGCATTTCTTACATTATGGCTATAATCAGGACACTGGTGTTGAGTTCTTTTCATCACAAGTTTTGTTTCTCAGTGGTTGATAAGCTGGTGGGTTTTCTTAAGCTTAGATTATATCCATCTGTGTTATAAAGCCTTTACCTACCTCTTTCCAGCAAATCTCTACAATAAAGTCACAGGAAAAAAACCATCCATCTGTAATGTAGACTTTTGCTATTATGGATACACTGATACATCCATCAAACTATCAACCAAAAATGTTTACGTTTGTTTATCACACAGAGCACCTAGTCTTTCATGACTAATCTGCACTAAAAGAAGGAAAGGAAAAGAGTAGTTAGCAAAGTAAAATATGTGTTGATAGATCTCAGTGTGTACAGTGTTTGGTGTCCTGAGTCTAGTTCTGAAATGGAAATAATGAAAAAGATTAGTTTTGTTTGTGCTGAAGACAAGTCCATTTTGTCTTGATGCAAAGAAAGAAGAAAGCTAGTATCTGAAGATTGTAGACTATATTTTCCATTGCATAATGTACCTACATTTTTCTTTGTGTTTCTCTAATATCTTTACAAGACCTGTTCTCATTGCCAATTCTGCATCTTGCTTGCTGTTTGCAGACTAGTTTCAGTTGTGTTTTCTGAATGATCTCGTGAAAAGTGCTCAGAGACTGATGGATAATGAGAGAACTAGCCATCTCATAAGGATTCTACATACAACAGGAGAAAACTTTAGCTTCTCTTGTCTGTGGTTTCCAAAGAGTAATTAATGGTCTAGAAACATACTCCCCTTTGTTCTTTGGTTACAGGTTCATACTAAAGATTATGTCTACTATGACTATAATGTTAGTATGGAATCTTCATAATAGTACTTGAATCTTCATTATTATATCTCATTACTGCCTCATTGCACTACCAACTACTTGGCAAAACAGTCTTTAAAAACATGCAACAGAAATATGGGTGCCTAACTATATGTATACTAGTGATGCATATGAAAATTAAAGGCACTAAAGCTCCAAGCTTGTACCATGTGAACTGCCAGTAATATTGTATTCCTGGATGACTTATACATAATGGTTTACTTACATTAATTTTATATATTTTTTTTAATTTCAGGAAATCTATCAACCCTTGTATCATTTTGCTTTTTAGAATGGTCCATATGTTTTTCACCTTGCACTTTACGGTAACCTCTTCAGATTCTTTAAAAAACCCCATTATTTGACAGCATTCCCACACTTACTCAACTAAAGCAACAAAATTCATTGCATGTCACTTTTACGACAGAATCCTAAAACATAGTATTTCATTAGGACATTAGTGCACGTTGCAAACATTAACCCTATCCTTTATTGCCATTTGTAGGAGATGGCCTAGAAGTGCACTTTCAAATTACTATGATACCAGAAAAATTGATTGATACATTCCAGTGAAAACTGCAGATTCTATCTTTCAGAATATTTAGCATGGTTCTTTCAAAAGCATAAAGAGATGTTTGCAACTTTATCTATTTTAAAACAGCTTCTCCATCTGACTACAACTTGATTTCATGTTTCAAATATGGCAGTAAATTTTAATATGTTAGTATGAAATGTAAGTGATGCCACAGCTGGCAACAAAAGATTCACAGAGTTTGGCTCTTTAATTTTCATCATGCTAAATAGCTTAGTGTTTTAAGTCAGCCTACTTTAGAAACAAGATATGATACTGTTTCAGCTGTAACATGAAACTTTTTCTGTTTTAACATCATCGTTCAAAGCTACATGCAGTAAGAATATAATGACAGTTACTACTAGCTTTGTGCTGAAGTCATGCTTCAACATTTCCCTAGCCTTTCTTATGAAAGATATTCCATCTGAAAATTTTCTAAGAAAGCAGAGAACCTGATATTTGAAGAAAATGAGTGAAGCTGTTTTCAAATTATAGACAATTAGTGAGTTTCTAGCAGTTGAAATCTCTCTGCATCATCAATAATCCCTTCTCTCATCCTCCATTTCCACACTTCACATTAAGAATATAGCTTTGAATTCCACCTGCATCCATTTTAACAGAATCACAGAATGACAGAATGATATAGGGTTGGAAGGGACCTCTGGAAGTCATTTAGTCCAACCCCTCTGCCAAAGCAGGTCCACCTAAAGCAGGTTGCACAGGAACATGTCCAGGTGGGTTTTGAATGTCTCCAGAGACAGAGACTCCACCATCTCTCTGGGCAGCCTGTTTTTTTGCCAGACTTTGAATTGTAATATAGAATGATAGAATCATAGAATCATACAATCATAGAATCATAGAATGGTTAGAGTTGGAAGGGACCTTAAAGATCATCGAGTTCCAACCCCCCTGCCATGGGCAGGGACACCTCCACTAGAGCAGGTTGCTCAAAGCTCCATCCAGCCTGGCCTTAAACCCTTCCAGGGATGGGGCATCCACAACTTCCCTGGGCAACCTCTTCCAGTGCTTCACCACCCTCACAGTAAAGAATTTCCTCCTAACATCTAATCTAAATCTCCCCTCCTCCAATTTAAACCCATTACCCCTTGTCCTGTCACTACAATTCCTGACAAAGAGTCCCTCTCCGGCTCTCCTGTAGGCTCCCTTCAGATATTGGAAGGCTGCTATGAGGTCTCCCCGGAGCCTTCTCTTCTCCAGGCTGAACAAGCCCAGCTCTCTCAGCCTGTCTTCATAGGGGAGGTGCTCCATCCCTCTGATCATTTTCATGGCCCTCCGCTGGACCCGTTCCAACAGGTCCATGTCCTTCCTGTGCTGAGGACTCCAAAGCTGGACACAGTATTCCAGGTGGGGTCTCACGAGCGCAGAGTAGAGGGGTAGAATCACCTCCCGTGACCTGCTGGCCACACTTCTCTTGATGCATCCCAGGATGCGGTTGGCTTTCTGGGCTGCCAGTGCGCACTGCCGGCTCATGCTGAGCTTCTCATCCACAAGCACTGTCGTGGTTTCGGCTGAATTTACCAAAATCGGACCGGCAGATGGCCCTTCCCCCTCCCCTTCCCCCCCCTAAAAGAGGAGAGAGGAGGAGAAAGAGATAAGGAGATTCAGAAGTTCAGAATGAGCTAAACTACTTTAATGAAGAATTAATATTAAAATAAAAATAAAGAAGAAAATAATGAAATAGATACAATATATACAAAACCGTATCAAGCTCCCAGGATGACAGTCACATCACCGGCAGGCACTGGGGAAGTCCCAGACTGGACTCAGTGATGAATGGGAACTGGATTCCAGCTCTGGAGTCAGGAACACACGGATCGGGATCAAAGGCAGATGAACAGACAGAGTCCTCTCTGGATGTCGGCCATCGCAGGAAGGGGGCTGACCCTTTGATCCCTCAGCCTTTATACTGAGCGTGGGGCAGATGGGATGGAATACCCTAGTTGGTCAGGTTTGGGTCACCTGTCCTGTCCACTCCTCCCCACCGATGTGACGCCTCTACGTTTTTTCCGTTTCCAACCCTCTAAGGGGGCAAATAACAAAATTGGCCGACCTTGGTTGTTATAGCAATAAGTATAAGCAAGGGCCTCCCTGCATATCGTTCCTTGGCATGGAGCACAAACATTGGGCTTATCATTCTGAGAATGAGCAGTTTTCTCCACAATATGCCATTAATTTCAGAGAGTTAGAGGAGGCCTAGCTAGGATGTAAAGTTACAGAACAGAAAATTGGTTCGGTTTTACTTCAAACCGGGACATTCCACCCCTTATTCCATACCATTTGCATCATGCTTAGATTACAACGACTATCATCTCTAAAATCTATACATACATACATATATAGATAGATAGATGTAAATCACTCAGTTATAATTTATCTCTATACACAAAAGCTTAAGTCCATTTCACAGCAGATCAGGTTCTCAGGGTAGGAAAGACAGTGTGAAATTCATTGTGGTTCGTGCCCATGGGTAACATGTCCATCTCAGAGAAGTTTTACTAGACGCCACTTGATCAATCCGGCTAGGTTTCATCCTGAAAAACACTTATAGAACACTGTTAGTATTATAAACAACTAACATCATACTCGGAATTAAGTATTCTCACCCAGGGTCAAATTCCCTTGAGGTACACATTGAACTTCTCCATTCTTCAGCATCACCCACCAAGTACATCCAGGTCCTTGAGCAAAAACAGTCCCATGAATGGGTTTGCCTTTGCCCGAGGCAGGAAAAACCCATACAGTTTTCCCTAGCATATTCCTTTCATGCACCACAGGGACTTTATCCCCTTCTACAATATGTAAAAGGTCTGATTGAGCAGGACCACCTCGATTGATGGATCCCCTGGTATTAACTAACCAAGTAGCGTGAGCTAAATGCTTGTCCCAATTTTTAAAGGATCCACCACCGATCGCTTTTAGGGTAGTTTTTAACAATCCATTGTATCGTTCAATTTTTCCAGAAGCTGGTGCATGATAGGGAATATGATATATCCACTCAATACCATGTTCTTTTGCCCAGCTACTTATAAGATTGTTTTTGAAATGAGTTCCATTGTCAGACTTAATTCTTTCTGGAGTACCATGTTGCCACAAGACTTGCTTTTCAAGGCCCAGGATGGTATTCTGGGCAGTGGCATGGGGCACGGCATAGGTTTCCAACCATCCGGTGCTTCCTTCCACCATTGTAAGCACGTAACGCTTACCCTGGCGGGTTTGAGGGAGTGTGATATAGTCGATTTGCCAAGCCTCCCCATACTTGTATTTCAACCACCGACCTCCATGCCACAAAGGTTTTAACCTTTTAGCTTGCTTGATTTCGGCGCATGTTTCACAATCGTGGATAACCTGTGCAATAGCGTCCATGGTTAAATCCACCCCTCGGTCACGAGCCCATTTGTACGTTGCATCTCTTCCTTGATGACCTGAAGTGTCATAGGCCCATCGAGCTAAGAACAATTCACCTTTATGTTCCCAGTCTAAATCTGTCTGGAAAATCTTAGCTGCTCGGTCCACTTGCTGATTGTTCTGATGTTCCTCAGTGGCTCGACTCATAGGTACGTGGGCATCTACATGGCGTACTTTCACAACTAGTTTCTCTAGCCGGTCAGCAATATCTTGCCATAATTCAGCAGCCCAAATGGGTTTACCTTTGCGCTGCCAGTTGCTCTGCTTCCATTGTTTTAACCATCCCCACAGAGCATTTGCCACCATCCATGAGTCAGTATAAAGATAGAGTATTGGCCACTTTTCTCGCTCAGCAATGTCTAGGGCCAGCTGGATAGCTTTTACCTCTGCAAATTGACTTGATTCACCTTCTCCTTCAGTAGCTTCTGCAACTCATTGTGTAGGACTCCATACAGCAGCTTTCCATCTTCGATGCTTTCCTACAATACGACAAGATCCATCAGTGAACAAAACATACTGTTTCTCATTATCTGAGAGTTCATTATATGGTGGGGCTTCCTCAGCACGTGTTACCACCTCCTCTGGTGGCATTGTGAAATCTCCGCCTTCAGGCCAGTTTGTGATCACTTCTACAATTCCTGGACGATTTGGATTTCCTATTCGAGCTCGCTGAGTGATTAAGGCAATCCACTTACTCCAGGTAGCATCGGTGGCATGATGAGTAGAAGGAACTTTACCTTTGAACCTCCAACCCAACACTGGCAATCGGGGCGCCAGGAGGAGCTGTACTTCAGTACCAATTACTTCTGAAGCAGCTCTAACTCCTTCATATGCTGCCAAGATTTCTTTCTCAGTCGGAGTATAGTTGGCCTCGGAGCCTTTATAGCCTCGACTCCAAAATCCCAGGGGTCGACCTCGAGTCTCCCCTGGTCCTTTCTGCCATAGGCTCCAGGTAGGGCCATTATCTCCAGCTGCAGTGTACAGCACATTTTTAATGTCCTGTCCTCTTCGGACTGGTCCAAGTGCTACTGCACGCACAATCTCTTGTTTAATTTGTTCAAAGGCTTGTCGTTGCTCAGGACCCCACACAAACTCATTTTTCTTTCGAGTCACTTCATAGAGAGGTTTCACAATCTGACTATAACCTGGAATATGCATTCTCCAGAATCCCACAACGCCTAAGAAGGCTTGTGTTTCCTTTTTGTTAGTAGGTGGGGACATAGCTGTTATTTTGTTAATCACCTCCATTGGAATCTGGCGACGACCATCTTGCCATTTAATTCCCAAGAATTGGATGTTTCGTGCAGGTCCCTTGACCTTACCTCTTTTCACAGCAAAACCTGCTTTCAGAAGAATCTCAATTACTTTCTTACCTTTCTTGAAAACTTCTTTTGCTGTATTACCCCACACAATGATGTCATCAATGCATTGCAGGTGTTCTGGAGCTCCACCCTTCTCCAGTGCAGTCTGGATCAGTCCATGGCAAATAGTAGGGCTGTGTCTCCACCCCTGGGGCAGTTGATTCCAGGTATACTGGACACCCCCCCAGGTGAAAGCAAACTGTGGCCTGCACTCTGCTGCTAAAGGAATAGAGAAAAAGGCATTAGCAATGTCAATTGTAGCATACCACTTGGCTGCCTTCGACTCTAGTTCGTATTGCAGTTCTAGCATGTCTGGCACAGCAGCACTCAGTGGGGGTGTGACTTCATTCAGGCCATGGTAGTCTACTGTTAGACGCCAGTCACCATCAGACTTGCGCACTGGCCATATCGGGCTGTTAAAGGGTGAGCGAGTCTTGCTGATCACTCCTTGAGTCTCCAGCCGATGAATCAGGTTCTGAATGGGAATCAAAGAATCTCGGTTAGTGCGATACTGTCGTCGATGCACCGTGGAAGTAGCAAGTGGTACCTGCTGTTCTTCAACCTTCAGCAATCCTACTACAGAAGGGTCATCTGAAAGGCCAGGTAAGGTAGACAGCTGTGTAATACCCTCAGTCTCTACAGCTGCTATACCAAAAGCCCACCGATACCCTTTCGGGTCTTTGAAATACCCTCTCTTGAGGTAGTCTATGCCAAGGATGCACGGAGCATCTGGGCCAGTCACAATAGGATGCTTCTCCCATTTATTCTTGTTCAAGCTCACTTCGGCCTCCAGTATAGTCAGTTCTTGAGATCCTCCTGTCACTCCTGCAATAGTGACTGATTCTGTCCCTTTATGATTCGATGGCATTAGGGTACACTGTGCACCAGTGTCCACCAGGGCTCTATACTTTCGTGGCTCTAATGTGCCAGGCCATCTAATCCACACAGTCCAATAAACTTGGTTATCCCTCTCCTCCTCCTGGCTGGAGGCAGGGCAACCCTAATGCTGAGGACAGCATCTCCAGTTGCAAGGTGAGTTCCTGTCTGGACAGGGGCAGTGCATATTCTGAACTGGAGCAGCCATATTCATGTAACCATCCTTTCTTCTGTTTGCTTTACCTTGCAACTCAAGCACTCGTGACTGTAGGGCTGAAGTAGGCTTTTTATCCCATCTCCTCATGTCCTCTCCATAATTGCAGAGGCAAAGCCACAGGAAACCTCGGAGTGAGTCCTGTTTCCCTTTGGTTGGTCTCATAGGAGGGCGTTTTTTCTTAACAGCTGCAACTCTGGTCTTAACTGCAGCTTGGGTCTGAGCAGGCACCTCAGTCTGAGCTGCAACTTGGATCTGAGCAGGAGCTTGAGCCTGAGCTGCAACTTGAGCCTGAGCTGGAGAAGAGTAAGATTCTCTCCCAATCTCAGCAAGGTTTTCAAGCAGTTTGTGAAAAATTGTCTCATTTTGCTCAACTATTGCCTTGGTCATTTTCTCTATTGTCTCATTCTGTGTCTTAGCTATGTTCTCCATTGTTTCAGTTTGTGTTTTATTTTGTTCAGCCACTTTCTTAGTCAGGTTTTCTATCGCTGCAACACTGATGGGACGATAGAGACTATCTTCATACTGTCGCACCCTATCAGCGACCTCATTTACAGTTGGTGTATCAGTATCAGATGCTCCTCAGACCATTGTTGACAAAGTGTGGGAATACACTGATGGTGCACTCTGCACAAACTTTTTCAACAAAGGTCGTTGACATGGCATTTCATCAGGATTTATAGTCACTTGCCAATCACCATAAATCACTTCTCGAATAGCCAGTTCTCTCAGGTATGTAATACCTTTCTCCATGCTGGTCCATTGCCTTGGACGGCATTGGATATCATCCTTAAAGTGATATCTGATCCTTACAGCTGACAACAGTCGCCTCCAGAGACTGAGTACGTCTGCCCTATTCCCAATCGCTTTATCAATACCTCCATCTTTGGCCAGATTTCCCAGCTGGCTGGCTTCTCTACCATCTAAGTCTATGGAATTAGCTCCACTGTCCCAGCATCGGAGCAACCAAGAGAGAAGTGGCTCCCCATCATGATGAGTAAAATCCTTCCTTAGATTTCGCAAATCCTTTAAGGACAAAGAGTTAATAATTATATCTACATCTGAGGCATCACCCTGTATCGAGGCTGGCTGAGAAGGACCCTCTCCCCTATCTACCTGAGAAGGAGCTGCCCAACTAGTTGGCTGTGTTGTAAGGGCGTGCTTTTCTTTATCCCCATCAGAAGGACCCTGTCCTGGGTCTTCATCAGAGGAGCCTTCTCCCTTGCTGTCTGGCTTGGGCACGTCTTTGTCGTAAGGGGCAGGGGACCGAGCCGACCTCTTTTTCTGCTTCCTCGTCACCGGAGCAACTTGTGCCGGTTCTGCTGGCGCTGGGGGAGCGGCAGTGCTCGGGTTGGGGGCTGGAGCGGTGACAGCGCTGGCTGTCGGGGCCGGAGCGGCCGGTGCAGCTGCGGGCGGGGGAGGGGCTGGCGACGGAGATGTGGGGGGTGCGGGCGGCGGAGCCACTTTTACCGCCGGCTGCGGAGTGACCGGGGCCGGGACGGGCCGGGGCGCGGCTTGTGCCGGGGCCGGAGCCGGAGCCGGTGGGTGGGCGACCGCTGCCGCTGGGGCCGGTGTCGGCGTGGCCGGGGGCGTGGCTTTCGCCGGAGCCGGAGCCTTGGCTTGTGCCGGTGGCTGTGGGGGAGCAGCCGATGCCGTTCGCACCGGTGTCGGCGTGGCCTTGGCCGGTGCCGCTGGCTTGGCTTGCGCCAGGGCCGGGGCTTGGGCTGGTTCTGTTTGTGTCTGCACTGAGACTCTCGCTGGGGCTGGGGCAGCAACTGTTTGCGTCCCTGCTGTGACTGTCACTGGGGCTGGGGGAGCAACTGTTTGTGTCCCTGCTACGATTGTCGCTGGGGCTGGGGGAGCAACTGTTTGTGTCTCCGTTGTTTGAGTAGCGAGGTTGCCTATCACACAATGCTCATTCTGATACTCCTCAAATCTAATAACATCTAACGCCTGCAGCACATTCAGTGTCATAAGTATCAAAATCAGGCCCACATGACAGAGACAATCATAACAATCATTCTCTGTCCAGCCCGTAGGTTTTCCACCCCTTAGTTCAATTGGTAACATTTTGAAATAATCATGAACAGGCAAAGTAAACTTTCCCCAGGTAAAATCAAAAGTGTAATTAGCGGCAGGATCTATTATATGATGCCCGAAACATGAAGATACCCTACCAATTGCAAATCTCAGATTATACACCTGAGCACCAGCCCACACCAACAAAGCACGCCTAGGCCACCGCATCCAAACACAGAACCAATATAAACCTATCTCAATACAACAAGTCAATATGTCCAACCAGTTAAGCACCGCTAGATCAAACAACTTCATACAGAAGTCTCTAAATATATCATATACCATATCCTGTAGGTACAACATGGTGAAAGCTATCGGTTCTCCCTGAGCAAACTGGAATTCAAACTATTCAGGCAATCTTAACAGACCACAGTCGCCCAGCCCCACGTTGGGCGCCAATAAATCTGTCGTGGTTTCGGCTGAATTTACCAAAACCGGACCGGCAGATGGCCTTTCCCCCTCCCCTTCCCCCCCCTAAAAGAGGAGAGAGGAGGAGAAAGAGATAAGGAGATTCAGAAGTTTAGAATGAGCTAAACTACTTTAATGAAGAATTAATATTAAAATAAAAATAAAGAAGAAAATAATGAAATAGATACAATATATACAAAACCGTATCAAGCTCCCAGGATGACAGTCACATCACCGGCAGGCACTGGGGAAGTCCCAGACTGGACTCAGTGATGAATGGGAACTGGATTCCAGCTCTGGAGTCAGGAACACACGGATCGGGATCAAAGGCAGATGAACAGACAGAGTCCTCTCTGGACGTCGGCCATCGCAGGAAGGGGGCTGACCCTTTGATCCCTCAGCCTTTATACTGAGCGTGGGGCAGATGGGATGGAATACCCTAGTTGGTCAGGTTTGGGTCACCTGTCCTGTCCACTCCTCCCCACCAATGTGACCCCTCTACGTTTTTTCCGTTTCCAACCCTCTAAGGGGGCAAATAACAAAATTGGCCGACCTTGGTTGTTATAGCAATAAGTATAAGCAAGGGCCTCCCTGCATATCGTTCCTTGGCATGGAGCACAAACATTGGGCTTATCATTCTGAGAACGAGCAGTTTTCTCCACAATATGCCGTTAATTTCAGAGAGTTAGAGGAGGCCTAGCTAGGATGTAAAGTTACAGAACAGAAAATTGGTTCGGTTTTACTTCAAACCGGGACAAGCACTCCCAAGTCCTTCTGCTCAGGGCTGCTCTCCAGCCATTCTCAGTCCAACCGGTATTTGTGCCTGGGATTGCCACGTCCCAGGTGCAGGACCCTGCACTTGGCCTGGTTGAACTTCATGCGATTTGCATGAGCCCATCTCTCAAGCCTGTCCATGTCCCTCTGGATAGCATCCCTTCCCTCCAGCGTGTCAACCAAGCCACTGAGCCTGGTGACGTCAGCAAACTTGCTGAGGGTGCACTCTGTCCCACTGTCCATGTCTCCAACAAAGATGTTGAACAGCACTGGTCCCAGTACCGACCCCTGAGGAACTCCACTCGTCACTGGCTGCCACTTGGACATTGAACCATTGACCACAACCCTTTGAGTGTGGCCATTCAGGAAGTTCCTTATCCACCGAGTGGTCCACCCATCGAACCTATGACTTTCCAATTTTGAGACCAGGATGTCATGTGGGACAGTGTCAAACGCTTTGCATAAGTCCAGGTAGATGACATCTGTTGCTCTGCCCTTGTCCACCAAGTCTGTGGCAATATCGTAAAAGGCTGCCAAATTGCCTTAGCAGAGATTCCAGGAGGATCTGCTCCATTATCTGGCCAGGCACAGAGATGAGGCTGACTGGCCTGTAGTTTCCTGGGTCTTCCTTTTTTCCCTTTCTGAATATTGGGGTTATGTTCCCCTTTTTCCAGTCAGCAGGAACTTCGCCAGATTGCCACGATTTCTCAAATATGATGGAAAGTGGCTTAGCAACTTCATCCGCCAGCTCCCTCAGGATCCATGGATGGATTTCATCAGGTGCCATGGACTTATGCACCTTCCTTAGATGCTCTCGAACCTGATCTTCTCCTACTGTGGGCAGTTCTTCATTCTCATAGCCCCTGTTTTTGCCTTGAAAAATATGTGCTATTACTGACCCACTGAACACTGCTTTGATTTCAAAATGTTTATTACTTTACATTTTTATTAGTGATTTCTTATGACTTGGGATGGTCATTATTTAATGCTATGAAATGTTAAAAGAAATGTGACAATGACATCTCGATAACCTATTACCATTACTTTAACCAGTGTAAGGTACACAGTGCATGATCTGCAGAGTTCCCCCAATGATTTCATGTTTTAGGAATCATGATTCAGATGGTGCGTATTTCTGCTTCTTTCAATCACCCCCCAGCACTGTGAACTGGGGGAGAGCTTGCAGTATTCTGAAAACAAGGAACACTTGCATTCTTTTTGCCTCCCCTACACATGGATTGAAAAAGAATCACTCTGTCAGGAGAGACCTGGAACAAGAGACTAAGACATGAGCTTTGAAGCCTCTAGGAGGTAATATCACAGAGGCTGAGCTCTGCCTGCTAGCCAGTTTTATTAAGTCTCCTGCTACCACACCAAGGACAACATTAGACATATTTATGAAACATCATCTCTGATGAATGGATAGCCGTGTAATCCTGGCACTGTTTTTTAGTGTTGAAGTTACTTATTTACTGAGTAAAACTATATTAGGACTATATTATTCTCTTTCTGAATATCCTGAGTTGGAAAATTGAGGTTTAAATAATTTCTGCTGAAAGAAGATTGAAAATCCCTCTGAATGCTGCAAGGATGCTCTAAAGCCTCCATGTTATGGGTGTGATATTCCTACCAAGTTGTAAAAAATTGTATAGGTAAAAGTGTTTGATGACTTTGCTCTCCAATTCATGGACATAATGGTAAAGAAAAAACTACAAGCTCTTTCACTGTAATTATTTCAATAATAATATGAAATTATAAACCCACCAACCTCTGTTCAACAGTTTGTGTAATCCTTTTTTGAAACTGCTGGAAAATAAGTCTGTGCAACTTTGAAGAAATTGCAACTGTACTTCCATCCTCAAGTGGAAAGCAAAGAAAAGCTTTCTGTGCGCTGTCATCTTCTGTGAAATTTATTACCCTCAGACAAAATTAGTCTAGGTTTCCTTTATTGATACATGACTATCAACTGTATATAACATTGTGTTCTTTAATTTTTCCCAACTGTATTCTTGAAACTGGAGGTCACTACACTGTCCCCAGCACTATCGTGTTTGGTGCTCCCCTTGTACATTTTCTTATGGGTTTGAAATGATAATTTCCTTTGTTTGAAGTCTAAACATCATAATTCATTGTAAAATAACAGTGAATACAAAATAGCAGTGAGTACTCCTAAAAACGTAGAATTACTATTGTAAACTTTTGCTGACTTTTGATATTTTATCATTGTCACTGTAAACGTTAATAGGACTGAATAATACCAGTATTCCTGGTAATAATGACAGCTGGATTTTGGCACGTATGTGATTATATTTGTTTTGTTGAAAGATCCAATATCTCCATGTATTATAGGAAGCACTCCTAGGCAAATGGCTCTTTTCGGCATCCTTGGGAGCTATTTAAGATTTGAAGCCTTAGTTAAATGACCATTTGTTTATGAGTGTGACTGTGCTTCAACATTTTTTCCCATCACTGTTAAATCACCAGTTATTTCAGTCTTTTAATAACCTAGAGAATGTGGTTTTTAAAATATTTGAAACAGCAATATGTATAACCTTGCTCTGCACACACTTTAGTGCCTTAGCGTAGTAATGCAGGAAAGCTTGGCAAGGTGGCTGCTGTTGAGAAAAAATGAGGAAAGAAAAGCTAGTCCTTGGACTACTTCTTTTGGTTTCTAATAGCAAGAAAAAGGAGGTGGCTTTCCATGGACAGAGGAATCAAAACTGAGTTGGGAAAAATTAAAGAATATTTCTCATATTTATTTTTTTTTAGAGATCCTTTGGCTTTAAGCCAGCACTCATCCTAGCTAAGACTGTTTTGTCATAGGTTGTCACCAAAGTATGTTTTAATTTTTATGCAAAGATCAGACAAGAGTTGATGTTCAATTTAGTTCTACACATTATGGATAAAAAATAAAATCTCATGAACTAGAGACATTTCTCTATGTACTGAAAAAACAAAATGGGAACAGAGAACTAATTCCTCTTACTTCAGAAGAGTTGATAATCCTGAATTAAACCAGTGTCTTAGTTGTGCTTCTCTCTATAGCATCATAAGGAATTTTCTAGCTATTAGATAAGACATTATCGTACACCACTTTTAAAAACAGTTTTGTACACATTCTAATGCATTCTAATTTTTCTGAATGTTAATTCCTGTAAAAGAACTTCTGAAGTATTGTCAAAATGAAGATGAAGATTAAGAGATCTAAAAAAACTCAAACCATGAAAACCATGCCAGACTCCTCAATATCAAAATAAAAACCTACAGCTGTTCATATTGCATTCATAGAAAACTACAAGATTCTTCTATAGGTCTAAAAACCAGTATGATTATACATACCACATTCATGGTGTTTATGTTTTTCTCTAAGGCACCACAAAGTGGCTTTCTGCCCAACATTTTTATCTGTCAAGCATTGCCATGCTTGAGTGAATGTTAACTTTGTCCAAGTAGTATTATGGTTACTTTGTCATCCTGATTTTATCTGAGAAATTAGCGTAAATTTTTTGCCGTTAGGAGATTTTTCTTTTTCTTTCTGAAAACTGGATTTCATTAAAGGAAAAATGCTATGGAGAAAACCACACTGATTTACCAATAAGTATACTACAGTAAACAAGACATAGTTTTAATTTTGTAAGTACTTTGGCTTTCATGTCTTACTGAAGGTTCTGAATGGGGAAAAGAAAATAAAAACACAAGAAAGAAGTTTCTTGTTTTGTTGGGTTTTTTTTCAGGTATAAGGTCTTCCTTATAGAATTGGCAAAAGAAAGATGTAGAATTGTACTGAAAGCCTCAATAGTGAGGTAAGCATAGAAAATAGTGGGCTGGTGGTGTCCCAATTGTCTGGGAAAAGCTTATAAAGATACTTCTAGATTAAAGTGGAAATTTCAGGTAATCTTGAATAATCTCTAGCTTTCCCTCCTTCAAAACTCATGTTGAAAAAAAATGGAAATATTGTATTTCTAGAGGTGAACAAGATGTAGTTGACAGCACAACTGAAGGCAGATTTTCTCATTCAAGGAATTTCAGCGACTGAGAGCACTTTACAACTGAGTCTTATTAATTGTGAAAAAAATCTTTCTAATTCAAAATTAATAGAATAAATTTAGAAGATTAAAAGAAAGTATATTGTACTGCAAGAAAGTATTATAATTAGGTGTTATAAAAAATCTCAGTTAGTGTTTCTTCATGTAGAGATGTAGAAACACAACAACCAAGCAGTAGGTGAAAAAGTAGTTCCAGTAGCTACTGTGAGTGGCTTCAGTTTCAAGGTGGGTGGACTTCTCTAATTTTGTCTACTTTATATAAAGCCAAAGTCAGAGATTTTTTAATAATGGAAATTTCTTTCCACTAAAGCCTGTCTGAAATATTATGACATCTTCCATGGGAAAAAAAAATTATATAAAATCAATGAAAATCTGAAATAGAATTTTTTTAGCTGTTGGTTGCTTGTCTGGAAGGTTTTCCTCAGTTTTGTTTTACCATGCAAAACCAAGTAAGCATCAGGGACATGAATGCTGAAGTGTTCAGCCGTTCACCACTCCTTCCACTGGTCCTGGTGCTGAGTAGTAAATGGAAGAGGTGAATGCCTCAGTTCGCTGTATTTCTTAGGATTTAGGGTTAGGGTGGAGCTAGGTACTGAAGGATCCAAGGGGCTAGTATGTGACTTCACCTCTAGCCCTTGCCTTCATATGTCTATATAGATACTGATCTCCAGAAAGCAAACATGAAATTATTTTTTCAACTTTTCAGCTGGAAAATTTAAGGTCTACAAAAGACCTGCTCTCTACTGGGAATAATTCCACCACTTCTTACGCAACTAGAGCTACTACTTCTTCCAGACTTAGTTTATCTGTCCACACAGGAAGTAAAATATAGTTATCCTTAATAAGAAATTCTCAACAAATAGGTCAACTCTGTGTTTCTCTGTCAGTCCAACCTCTGTATATTGTCGTGGAGTATTTTGCTTGTAAAAGCGAAAGTTCAGAAAGTTCTCTTAGGGCAACATATACAAGGCACCATATAAAGTGAAAATATTATTAAGAAGTCAGTGAGGTCAGAACTCCATTAGGTGAAACGAACTGAAATGAGATCTTTAAGGGAGACTGAATCTGAAGCAACAGCTTTGCCAAGCTGCAGCAAACATATTTATTTTTATCCAGTAGATTCAAAACATATAAACAAACTACAACTGAACTCAGAACTGAAGTTTATTTTTTTTTTTCCTCTTTACAAATGGAGTATGAGCTATTTCAAGGGAAAATAAAACCCAGCAAAGCTAGGAAGGATAATACAGTGTTGATATCTAGAGGCAGGAACTCATATCATATTGTTGATTAAAACACAGGACCATTTATAAATAAGTTTCAAAGTGAAGGTCAGAGATAGCCTAAGCAAAAAATGAATAGCTCGGATTAAAATGTTAATGTTCTATCTAAAATGCACAAACCAATGCAATCTTATTTAGTGACATTTCCAGAATTACAGTAAAGATGACAACATTAATAAGTTAGTTATACATTTTCATTAATCCGAAACAGAATCAAATCTTCAGGAAACAGGATTTGGAGATTCTGAACACTTGAACTTCTGCAGTATTGAGCAAGTTAGACAGGGCTTTTTAAAGGATATTTGTGACTCTTCTTTCAGGTGAATAGGCAAAGACAGGAAGAATCATCAAATATCGGTTGTAGTTTCCTGGCATCACTAAAAACTAAGGTTCTAACTATTGAGATTAAATTGTGGAAATGACTTCTGGGAATTTAAAATTCATACTATGACAGAAAAAAAGTATGCATAATATGCCATATATTTATAATAACTCATCTCAGATTTTGTGCTTGAACTTCTTTGAACATAAGAAGTTCCATCTAAACATGAGGAGGAACTTCTTCACTTTGGGGGTGGCAGAGCACTGGAATAGGCTGCCCAGAGAGGTGGTGGAGTCTCCGTCTCTGGAGACATTCAAAACCCACCTGGACATGTTCCTGTGCAGTCTGCTCTAGGTGAACCTGTTTTGGCAGGGGGGTTGGACTAGATGATCTCCAGAGGTCCCTCCCAACCCCATATCATTCTGTGATTCTGTTTTCTGAACACAAGAAGACAGTAGCTGTTGCATAGCATGTAGTTTTGTTTGCAAATGCGAACACCTATATCAATGATTGTGCCTGGACTTTTTCTTTACATTGTCTATGCATGGGCAATGCTGCAAGCATGGAACTAGAAATGAAATTGGTTTTGTCCTCCTAATATCCTTTATTGTGTGCTTGGTAGAATGTCTGTGTATGTTTTATATGACTAGAATATGTATAAGTAGTATTGACCATTAATGGCAAAGTGTGGCATACATTTGCTTTTCAACTGGCTCATCTCTTTTCAACCCATCTTTGAAGTATCTTCCTTTCTTTGGGACTGCAACTCAGCTCATAAGAATTACTATGTTAGTTATGGCCTCTACAATTCACTAGACGTTCTCTACAGTAATTGGACAGTAAAAAGGAGCTTTTGTGATTTGTCTGATTTGGGGAAGAATTTCCTGAGAAACCATGAGGTAAGGCTTAAAAGATACTTATGGCCTCAGACAGAAAATCTATCCAGTGTCAGTTTCTACAACTGTGTACCAGAAGATTTGCAGGTTTTAATAAGGTGGGGGTTTTTTGTTTGTTTGTTTGTTTTTAAACCTTCTAGTGTAAATCTGAAAACAAAGCCCGCAGAGCAAGACTGTGCAAAATGAAACATCAAGGATGGATGAGGGAGACTGCTGTAGGCAAAACAAAAGTCATGTTGGATGCCTTCCACCAAAGACTTTGATGAAGGTTCATTTCAAATGCCTATCAAACTGCATCTGTCCTGTTCTCTAGCACAGCTTTTTATAGTGGTCTTTTAGTATCTTTAATGTGTTGTTTATTTCTCGTGATTTTACCAAGTCACATCAACAAAATGTATGTGTTCCCCACTGCCACGGACCTGAGGCATTTCCTACCTGTCCCCACACACCCCTCAGGGCTCCCCCCAACCTGCCCACAGGCCAGGACTCCGTGTCAGCGCCCCAGGGCCATCAACCCCTACCCCAGTGACATTCAGCCAGGCTGGTCTCCAGCTCCTCACGGCACAGCCCTGCCCAACCATGGGCCCACCCTCAGGCCCCTACCCCGGCCTGGCCCATCACTGTCCTCAGGGAGATGCCGGTTCCTTGGGGCTGGGGCTATACCTAGTCCCCCCTGGCTCCCTGCTCCTGGTTGGGACAGTGAGACAGGCCCTGGCTGCCAAGCCCTGCCCTGACATACCCATTGGGACTTCCCGCTGCTCCTGGTGCCCCAGTCCCCAGGGAACCACCCAGCTCTTGCTGCTCACTGCCACACATCTCTTTTTCCCTTGGGAAAGATTTTGAAGTCACCCCTTGAAAAAAACACCAAACCACTGCTAAAGCCATTTTTGTGGCTCCGTGTAGAGTCAAAGGGTGTTTCCATGGCTTTATCTTTATGTTTGGTACCTTTCACAGAGTCCTAAACAGTTTTGCCAGGCAACTTCTGCTGTGTGGGGGATCTGTCCACTGCTATGCCATCTTTAAGGATAGGTGCTGCAATCTATTTCTGTATCCATCAGCATTAACCAATATATCATCTACTACTTATTTTATTTACTGTTTTCAAGAGACCCAAGATATCATTCTTTTCAAAGAAAACAAGCAACCATCTCTTAAGTAAACCAACAGAGGCCATCGCTTTCTATTATCCAAAACAAATACACTTTGAAAAAAGACACGGTGAAACAAAAAATACAGGAAATAAAAGCTGTAGGTTTCTAAACAAAGTAACTTGACTGAACAAACAAACCCGACTGAACAGATGCATAATACACAAACTGAAATTTAGATATTAAGTATGAGAAGGGCAGAAAAGAGTCTCTCAGCTTTCCTGTTCTCATCCTCTTTTATGTTAGTTTGAAGATTTGTGAAAGCAAAAGGAAAAAATGAAAGCTTCATTGTTCCGGAGATAATATTGGCATTGATTTTTCATTAAGATGCATCCTTTCTTGACAAGGTCATACTCCCTTCCTCTTCCTGGTGCTTCAAGATTTCTTCCTTCCTCTCCCTGCTATGTTTCTGATAACAATTAAGAGACATTATGAAATCTTTGGGTTTTTTTATTTTTCTCACATTTCCTGTAATCCCATTTTTCTCTGTTCATTGAACTGTTATGAGGGCTAAGTCAGAAAATATTTATATCTCAGTAAACATAAAGCTGGGCTTATGCATTCAGCAATGAATGATATTGCACATGTAGGGATTTTTTTCAAAATAAATTACTTTATTTCTAGATAAATGTTTCATATTTCATAATATAACAAAAAAAGCCTGAAACCTGTCTTATCCTGCTTTATGTCCTGTGGTCTAGTCCAGCACCTAGAACCTCTTTGGAAATTAAGAATGATTTCTGGTCCTTACACAAATCCTCGTCCACATTGCATGCAATTGCTGCATACAAGTCTAAAGGGGAAAAAAAAATAAATTAAAAATTGTGCTGTTACTATATTCCCATTTGATTTGTTATGAATTGATTTCTTGGAGTTCCTGTTGGCGTCTGTCTTGCTCAGAAGTTTATCAGTGGCAGTAACACTAACCTGTGAGCAGACACAGAAGGAAATTTTGATTTCTTCATATTTTCATTTTTCTCAGTCCTCTAATATATGTAACACGAAGAAAATGGAGCTTGTTTTCAGAGTCCAATACCTTTCTAGTTTGCATAAAGTTAAAAGGCCACCTCATCTTCTCTTATTTCTTCCCCGTTCTGCTGCAACAAGGACGCAATTTAGCCCAAAATACTGTTGATATTGAGTTTTGTGCTGAATGAGACTCTTAGGAGTGATTAGCATTCCAACAGGTCCACTACTTTATTGCTGTTACATTTAGCATACGATTACTGCTATTCTATGTGGGAATCATATACATTCAAGAATCCAATTCAGTGAGACCTCAACTTGAAGTGAGATATTATTAATTGCAAATTAATTAAGTTAGTTAAGGCCCTGCTGTGTAATACTGATGCCAAACTGAGCTGTCTGTTCTGGCACTTTTGAGAGAAAAAAATAAAGGGCTTGTAAAATGCAGAATTTTATAACAAATTCAGAGAGAGATTCTAAACAGGGAATGTTAGAATGAAGTTTTAAATTGATATTTTTGGATTATAATCTAGTTAGAATGCAGTTTTATATTTGCTCTAGATAAAAAGCTAATTCCAATGAAAGCATGTGCTGTTTAAAGCAGTGCTCTTAGTGTATATCTCAAAAAAAGGTTTGGTATATTTTTCCATAATTACTCATGGCTCTGGTTCACATGAAACCGTTCTTCAGCCTTGTGCAGGGTCACCAAGGTACTCCTATCTGTTAAGGGATTCTGGTAAAACTGAATTTGCAGATATTTTATAGCATTCATCAGAACTTTGTTAAAATAATATACTTAGATATTTTTGGTGTTTATAATTTTTTTAAAACCTCTTTGAAAAAGTCTGTCCTGGAAAACTTTTTGTGGGGGTGTGAGAAACTGGGGATATAGTTAAGCAAGCTACAAAAGATGAACATTCTCCTAATTATTAGAAACTTCCATTACAAAACAAATCCACCAGGCTCAGTGACCCATAAGCATATACAGTAGGGCACCATCTGAAATCTCTCTGTGTTTTCCATTAATTTGAAATCTGCTGGAATAGTCTATTAATTTAGGCAGGAACAGAATCAGATTCAAACCCATGGTTAGATTTCAATAGGAGACTAGAATCGGATATAAAATCTTTCCTTTCTTGTAAGGAAATATTCTGTGAGTCCATCTCATCACTGGAATCGGCTCTGACAATAAAGGAGGGAAATTAAATACGCATATAATTAATTTATTCAGATGAAATTAATTGCACACCCTTTAAAATATTTAGTAATATTTTTTTAGAGGTTTTTTTTTTTAATATTTCTTCTTTTGGAACAGGTTCCTTTTTAATAAATAGTTATTATTTCTAAACTACTTTTATAACAACCATCCTTGTAAAAGGAACATCAGTAGATACCTCTGAGCAATTCAAGCAAAATATACGGTACTATCGATCAGCAAATAATTGCCCCAGAGAAATTAGTAAAGGATTAGTCAGTACTTTTATTGGGTCCAGGATTTGACTTTTGTAATTTTTTTGGCATTAAAATCTGTAAGTATAAAAATAAAAACTATGGATTTTTGTCAGAGAAAAATAGATTCCAGTGGTTTTCTTGGAGGATATCTTTTCATTTCAGGAAATTAAATTCTATAAGTTTTATTTCTAACAATATATGAACATACATCCAACTACTGTTTTTTCTAAACACGTTATAAAATATTTGAAATATTAAATTTAAACTTTAACAAAGCTAAGACAGGAAGAAATGTATGCCTGATTTTAAAGGTGATACCTCAAAGGAAAAATGAGAACAAGTTTAATGACCATTTTGATATAATAATTTCTATTGATATGTAGAGGACTTGGAAAATTTTAGTCTGTCGTTGTTTTGGTTTTGTTTTTTTTAAACAAGTGTTTCTATTTATTTTTTTTTCTACTAGAAATGGATAATGCTGTATTTCATTCTTTCTGATTTCACTGGTATACTTCTAAGTCTCAGATGCATACTCATTGTTGTGCATTCTGGCAAATAAATTAACCAGATACGAACAAAGAATTTCAACATACTAAGAAAAAGAAACCTTTTGAATTTCTTTGTTTTCACTTTCTTGTCAGTTGTTAATGTCACAATTTTGTTACTTTTCCAGTTGCCCATTGATAAAAGCCATGTATTATTTAAAGAGAAAAAGAAAAAAAAAAAGAGAAAGAAAGAAAGAAAACAAAACAATAAAAGGATTGAAGTGGAAACAGGCAAAGAAATAGAACTTCCAAGCTTCTTTGTTTTTCATGCCATCAAGATACAATTCCACCCTTCATTTGTCTGTTTCTGTTTGAATCACCTTTAGATCACCGTATTCTTGTGGTACAGATTTGAAAGGTATTCCTTTTAGGAAAAAATCTACTTGTAGTCACACTACATATTGACTGCATTTCATTTCCATTATTCTGTATTACAAAGGACTTTTGGTTGAAAACCTGGTATCTTTGTTTCTGAAAAATTAATATGCTCTAGCTGTTTTCTCTCACCTGAAATAATAATCCTTCCTTTGTGACATCACTCCTCATTGTTGTGCTATGATTGATGCCACAATCTGAGATTCTGACTTCATGTGGGAATAAACAATAGGAACAGAAGGAATAATGGAGAACAAAAAGCCTTTGTATTTTCAGCATCTTAGAATATTGTCAATAAAAAAAATGTAGAAATGAGTTTTTGAGCAGAACCAGGAATAACCTTAAGAAATTACAGGAAATCCTTACATCCTTCTTTAATGTACATCTGCAATGTAAATCTGTAAAGTAATTCCATCACTGTTCAAGATGCCACTAGGTGATATCAATTTCATTAAATAATGCCCCAAATCTAATATTCTTTATGCTACTTCACCTGTTTAATATATGTTACTTTAGGCATCCCACATAAAATTCAGTGCAAAGGAACACAACTGGAGTGACTTGTGACATCCAGTACAATGTACAGAAAACTAATGCACATATAATACTCACTGTCTCCTCACAAGTAATTACTAAAAAGCGTTATCTTTTACTATTGTCAGGTTTGAGATCTTACCTCCACACTGCTGTTAGATCAATAGGACACAAAAAACAATGACTCGTTCAGGCACATACAGTAAGGTAGTGTGAGGGAAAGGGTGAGAAGAAATCACTCAGTTGTAGAAAATTATCCAGTAAAATAAGATAGACTGAAACTGGACCTTCACTAAACATGGGTGTCATTTTAAAAAGTTTGCTTTTTGTGCTTCAGTTTATGTGCTTTGATTATTTAAAGGAGATAACAATTCTGAAAACTCTATGCCTAAAGTATTAAAATGTATATATATGTATATTTATAATACCTCTCGATAATGTATGCATATTTATATTTTTAAATTAATAAATTATATATAAATATATGTAATAATAATAAATTTTATGTATAATTGTCTAAATATTTTATGAACATATTGACATACTGAATTCTTCTTTGTTGTTCATATAATTTTCTTTTAAAAATGATCTTCCTTCATGGTATGCTAGAACAGTTCAATTATGTTTAGTCCCTTAAGAATGGTAATCTTTCCACTGAATAGTCTTTAGTTCTTCAAGAACAAGTATGATTTGAAAAATACTCTTATATCTAACTCTAAATGCTCTAGAAGCTTAATAGAAGGAAAACTTGCATAGATAAAAAAATGTGGATCATGAGAACAGTAGGAGAAAAGTGAAAACTCTCAGAGAAAAAGAAAAGAGTTTCTATTTCCCTCTGGAAAGACTTGCTTAGACTCTACATAAGCATTGATTCATTTTAAAAACAAACAAACAAACAAACAAACAAACAAAAAAACCAAAAACCCAAAAAACCCACCACCACCAACAAAAAAAAAACAACACAAAAAACCACCAAAAAACCCAGAAAATCAAAATATGTGAGTATAACACATCTATGAAAGACAGAAATTCTTTGTTACCGTGAGTACAAGTATATCATAAAGACTCCTTTCTAAATAACATAGTACCCAAACCCTTACTGGTCACTGGTCAACAAACAATAAATATATCAATAGGGAGGGCAATCTTACTTATTTCACACACACATCTTATTTTGGGTTTTTTTGTAGGGTGGATGCATTTATCAGGAATCAGAAGCTGGGGCAGTAAAGATCAGAAGATCAGACATAATAAAGGACCAAAGACAATAAAGGACCAAAGACAATAAAGCAAAGCAGAAGGTCTTCCTAAAGCCATGTGATCATTGAACCAATGTGTTTTCACACGTAAACAGAAGTCTTACAAAGTTAGAGTCAATAAACATCTACTCCTTATAAAGTAAAAAAATCTGCTTCATCTGTTTCTTTTCTCTCTGTCAACTGTCCTGTAAGGTGAGAGGGGGGAGGAATCTTGATTGTTAGGAAGTAAATACTAAAGAAACAGGAGCATTGCAGATACTCACATCTCATTGAGACTCAGAATTACTTGGCCAGCAGTAAATACTGTGTGTCCTTCAAATACAGTAAGAAGGAATGAGATTGCATTAAAGGGAAAAAAAAAATCAAGTAATTATTTAATATACTCACATAATAAAAACCAAGCATGCAGTAGTTTTTCTCAAGCTGCTTTGCCTCCCCATGGGGAAAAAACACCCAAACGTTTACTCTTTTACTTCCATCTCCTACCTTTCTTACTGCTTGATATGGATTGTTTTTAAACAAGGAACAAGTCAGTACTAAAATTAAGCTGTATCCAAAATTAAGTTCACATGTATCTGCAAAAGCAGGTATTGTAATTTTTATATTTAAGAATACAGGAGCTCTTAACTCTGCTGTGTTTTGTTGATAATGTATGGATGCCCTTTGCTAAGACATCACCAATGATGGTGAAAATTTGCTCTATAATTTTCTTCTATGATCTTCTTTAGTTCTCCTATGGAGAACTAAAATCATAATAATATCATAGAATCATAGAACCATAGAATGGTTAGAGTTGGAAGGGACCTTAAAGATCATCGAGTTCCAACCCCCCTGCCACGGGCAGGGACACCTCCCACTAGAGCAGGTTGCTCAAAGCTCCATCTAGCCTGGCCTTAAACCCTTCCAGGGATGGGGCATCCACAACTTCCCTGGGCAACCTCTTCCAGTGCCTCACCACCCTCACAGTAAAGAATTTCCTCCTAACATCTAATCTAAATCTCCCCTCCTCCAATTTAAACCCATTACCCCTTGTCCTGTCACTACACTTCCTGACAAAGAGTCCCTCTCCGGCTCTCCTGTAGGCTCCCTTCAGATACTGGAAGGCTGCTATGAGGTCTCCCCGGAGCCTTCTCTTCTCCAGGCTGAACAAGCCCAGCTCTCTCAGCCTGTCTTCATAGGGGAGGTGCTCCATCCCTCTGATCATCTTCGTGGCCCTCCACTGGACCGTTCCAATAGGTCCATGTCCTTCCTGTGTTGAGGACTCCAAAGCTGGACACAGTATTCCAGGTGGGGTCTCACAAGCACAGAGTAGAGGGGTAGAATCACCTCCCGCGACCTGCTGGCCACACTTCTCTTGATGCAGCCCAGGATGCAGTTGGCTTTCTGGGCTGCCAGCATGCACATTGCCGGCTCATGTTGAGCTTCTCATCCATGAGCACTCCCAAGTCCTTCTGCTCAGGGCTGCTCTCCAGCCATTCTCCGTCCAACCGGTATTTGTGCCTGGGATTGCCACGTCCCAGGTGCAGGACCCTGCACTTGGCCTGGTTGAACTTCATGCGATTTGCATGAGCCCATCTCTCAAGCCTGTCCATGTCCCTCTGGATAGCATCCCTTCCCTCCAGCGTGTCGACCAAGCCACTGAGCTTGGTGTCGTCAGCAAACTTGCTGAGGGTGCACTCTGTCCCACTGTCCATGTCTCCAACAAAGATGTTGAACAGCACTGGTCCCAGTACCGACCCCTGAGGAACTCCACTCGTCACTGGCTGCCACTTGGACATTGAACCATTGACCACAACCCTTTGAATGTGGCCATTCAGGAAGTTCCTTATCCACCGAGTGGTCCATCCATCGAACCTATGACTTTCCAATTTTGAGACCAGGATGTCATGTGGGACAGTGTCAAACGCTTTGCATAAGTCCAGGTAGATGACATCTGTTGCTCTGCCCTTGTCCACCAAGTCTGTGGCAGTATTGTAAAAGGCCACCAAATTTGTCAGGCATGATTTGCCCTTGGTGAAGCCATGCTGGCTCTCTCCAATCACCTCTTTCACATATCTTTCAAATATATTTCCATGAAACTAGGGAGAAGAAAAATCTGAATTTCTCTGAAATTATTATTCTCTATTCTGCAAGCTATGTCTGAAAAAAAATAAAATCCTTTGCACCTGATGACATGTTAACAAGGAAGATATTTGTTATGCTGTTATACACATTTCGATATTTTAGTTCTATTATTGAAACAGTAATAGTTAAAATACTTCAGCTTTAAACTAAAGTTGGAAACAAATCATATTTCATCATGGGACAATAAAAAGCTCTTTGCTGTTTTATTTTAGCAGTCCAAGGCTGCTTGGGCTGTTCACTGCAACTTCTGGATAACTCAGCATGTCTGTAGTACTACAGAGCAGTAATAACAGTGGAAAGCGGTGGCACTAGTGCTGGTTGAAAATGAAGCAGATAATCTCAGCTGAACACCTCGAGGGGATTTCTGGAAATAGAACCTTGAAAGTGAAGAAAGGGCCAAACCAATTTTGGCCAAGTGGTTAAGCTTGTTTTAAACAGGTCATTACTATATTGTAAGCTAGTTAACTATGTCATAAGATATAATCAGCTTTGTGCTTACAGTAGGAGCATGTGATTTCTCTATATACTGACTTATAGGCTAAATTTCTGGTAGTGACGACCACCTCACTTTGTCCAAGTAATACTGAATACCCAGTATTCATAGCCTCTAATGAAAAAAACAACAAATATGAATCCGTCTTTTGTAAAAACTTGTAGTTAAAGTTCAATTGAATTTGTTAGGAAATTGTCATATGTGTATATTATAACTCAGACTTCTGGCCGCAAAGTGGAGCAGATAGGTCAGTTTTTTAGTGGATGACACTGAATGCATTCATTCCCATTGTTTATGCAAAAAGGAACTTTTGCAATGAGAAAGACATTTCTTAAACAGTGGATCAGTACAGCTTTTTTCCTCTTGCTCTTCCGGGGGCTATACAGCTGAAATTCCAGTCCTTTGAACGTCTCTCTGTTTTGCAGCAAAGGGAATTAAATCCTCTGTTATTACAGTAGAAAACTATACATGTGGAGAGCCCAGAAAAATATTCTTTAACTGAAAATAGGTGTTGAGAGGAGAGGAAATTTTTATTCTGTTTTCGTAAGGAATTTAACCTATCCTTTTCATGTAAGCATCTCCTAAATAAACTACCATCCATTAGTCACTTTTTCTAATTTTTGTTTCTATGGTGTTGGAGACATCATAACATGCCAGTTAAACAACGACTCCATCCACTTATGACTTCCCTGAAAAAATAATCTTAAAAGGAAACATACTGATTTCAAATTTTATTTGAAGCACTCTCCACCCTAAGAGGGGATTTATTCCTATTTACAAATTACCCTTTCAATGCTGACCTGGTATTTCATAAGAGATGCAACCTTGAGGAAACATTTAACATTCGAATTCCATGTTTTCTCCTTAATTACCTCCTGTGTAACCCCATCTCCTCCTGGTAACCATGTAAAAATATTCAAATATATAAGACTAATGTAAAACATAAAGTGCTACCCTCTTTGTAAACACTATGGTGTACAAAGAATGCTAGGTCAGCAATGTGATACGACTGTTGTCTACAGGATTGCTGGGAAAAACATATTCTTGCATAGTAAAAATGGTGACGAAGTTGCAGGAAGCTGTGCACAGCCACAGTGCTAAGTGTAAATGATAGGTCAGAGAAAAAGCAGTTCTGTTAACTCCTGGATCAAGTCTAAGTCCTCGGACTTTGGGCAGTGTCATGTATAATGCTCTCACAGATCAGCTGTTACATTTTCTTTTATTCTTACTGAAATAAGAAACTCAAATGAATCCTGAATTGCAGAGTGGTAAAATATATACTATTTACTCTAGAGAACTGGAATGATATAAGTTCCTGATTTCCTGGATGAACTTCTATTAGTCAGTTTTTGCAATGCATATAAATAATGCACCCAGAAGACCATCGTGGACTCCGATTTTTTTTATAACATGAAGTAATCAGCTTTTTAAAAAAACCTTAGTGTTGTAACTAATATATTAGAACTTCTCTGAAGAAATTATACAAATATATCCTTCAAATGATCAAATTGTTGATAATACTTTATCTAAAATGCAAATAATTCACCCATTACAAAAAGGGTCTTTTTTTTTCAATACGTTTTCTCCTACTGTCCCATTTCCTAGGTTAGTGTTTGCTCCCACTATGAACATATTACCAGATGTTCAGTCCAGTTGTATGATGGTTTTACTCTGAATTTTCACCATGAAGTAATATGGAACCTTCTGCTATTTGAATTTTTTGTGTGACACTGACTGTCCCATAGATTCTTTAATGTGCATTCAGATTCAGATTCAGTCATCTTCTGTAGGCCTGTAAATGGCTTAAAGGACTTTCAATGCCTGGTATGGGAGGAATCCTTACGTGCCTGGAGAAAGAAACTAATTTTGGAAACTCAAAAACTGTATGTATTAGTGGTGTCTAGTTGTTGCCCTTCGAATGTAATTGTTGGTCACTCCAGATTTGGCTTGCGTGTTCTCATTCAAAGAGAATTCTCTTTTCATACTCTGTTTTCTCCTTTTTCCTCTTATTAGTATTGCTTGGGATTGAGTGAAAATGGAGAATGGGTTATCTTAGAAAATTTATAGCACTACTGTTAAATCAGAGTTATTGGAGTAATTATGTGTGTATGTGTGTGTCTAAGCTTCTGGGAATCACAAACTGCTTCTTAAACATTGAGGAATTAAGTTCTCCCTTTATGTGTGTAACTGAGCATGATTACTCCTGTTATTTAGATCCTACCCAATCCTGTTCTGATCTTATTGCAACTTCAATGAAGGCACTGGGTTTGTTTCAGACATACTTATGGCACTAAGTTTACCTTCCATCACATGGGAGTTTCATTAAGGAGGAACAAAGTAAAATTGTACTCTGTTTTCCAACAGAATTAGAGAAATGTTACTGTTAAAGAAAGGATAATAAAATTGCTTGAGCATGAAGCACTCATTCAAGGCTCTTTATTCATGAAAGGGTAAATAATAAAAACTTTTATTCAAAATAAATCATTTAAATAGACAAAAGACAGACACACTACTAAATTAGCTAATTTAATGATTACACAGTAAGATACAAAAGGAAATTACTTGAAAGCTACAATCTAATTTTATTTTTTCTGTTTTATAGACTTCAAGTCATTGTAGGCATGTCATAGTTTTCATTTTTTCAGATACAGCTTGAAATAAAAAGCAAAGAGAAAACTCCACAAAACAGGAAATGTTAACAGTAGACCTAGGCAACTGTTCTGGTATATGCAACTCTCAGGATCTATACCAATGCAGTTAGGTAATACTGTAATGTCAACCAGGGTTGCAAACCGCATATTGTAACCTTTAGAACCTCTGAATTTTGCCAAAGAGTTTTTAGGCTTTTTGCGAAATGATTTGATGCATTTTGTTGGAATTCACTGGACTGTATTCTTGCCTACATCACCTAAATAACTCTGTGTTGTTGCTGCATTTTTTTCCTTGTGAAAGAATAACCTTTTTTTTTCTTTTTTTTTTTTTTTCTGTAATGTGCAATCTACTTAAAATGCAAGTAATACTCTAATTTACTCAGCTCATTTGCTAGTTGGCTGTGATTTCATATACCCAGTAGAACTTGGTATAAAACCAGGAAAACATGACTAGTTCCAATAATTTTTCGCTATTGCCATCACTGGGTTAGACAATTATGTTGGACTAAACTATAGAGCAATGTCATCAGAAAAGATAAACCACATGAAGCCAAAAGCTTGGTTTAGGTATGTCTGGATACATTTGCTACATTCAGTGATGAAGATTAGCTACTTTATTAAAGCTTGACTGAAAAGTGGGTACTATCAAATTTCACTACTTTCTAAAGGTCAGTGAATGAACTCTCTTTTATTCATACTCCTTTCTGTCTTCTATTTCTTTTTATCTTCTCTCTTCACTTCCTTTGTATTTTGTTTCAATGTCTTTTTCCTTTTCTCTTATTCTTCCCATTTAGATGTTTCTGTCTGCATATCTCTCCTTGTCTTTCATCCCAAAAAATCAATTATTTTTTAAAAAGTCTCTAAAAATATTTTTTTAAAACCTGAGATTGGCATAATTCATACCAACCATGTCTTCTCTTTCACTTCTTGAAAACTATTCTTTTTATCTGTCTGCTTGTCTCTTCAGATCCTAAAGTTTTTGGAATAGGGCCCATCTTTTACACAGTAAGAGATTACACAATGGTGCATTGATCCCAGCTGGAGTCTTTAGCCACTAAAGAAATACAAATAATTACAAAGCATCACCATATGCCTGATCCCCAGCAGCTGGGAGCTCTGTAACAAGAGCATGATGTTCCTTCTCTCCCACTTGCCACCTCTCCAGTCCTGCAGGCCAGTCTGCAGTAGGGCATAACATTTCTGGACTCTGCTCTTCTTCCTATGTCAGCAGTAGTTGTTAGGCAGTTTCCACAAGCTTTGAAGCACAGCTGGGGAAGGACTGCAGACCTACACATCCAGTGAGTCTGCAGGTTTCCCAAGCACAGTTCATCCGTGCATGATTATTAAATATAACTAGGAAAGTGATTTTTCTTTGTCAGCATTATCAGTCTCAGTCTATGAGACTTTGACAGTCACCCTGTCCAGTTGTGAAATGAAATGTATCATAGACAAGCTTAAATTCTTAGCTCTTTACCTGTAGTTGTTGAGTCTTTGATTACTGGTAAAGTATATACTATACATAACATTGGCTCTTGCCTTCAAAATTATAAAGATAGGTTTAATCTTTTATTTCTTAAGTTTCAGGAGTCTTAACCTGAAAAGCATTTTAAGACATCATTTGAGGTTAATTATTTGAGTGCTATCACTTTAAACCCTTCACATGAATGACCTGAAAATAAAGCCCAACTCATTAAACTATAGACAGCAAACCAAAAGAACTGTAACAAAGTCTTTGTCTGAAGAGCTAAACAGTAAGTCTTCTGTAATGGTAGCATCAGATATTGTCATATTAGTAGCATTCGTGGACTATAGCATTTATCTTCGGATGTGAAAGTACTAGAATAAAAACCAATACTATACTTAAAACAACACATCTTTCCAAGTGCATGTTTTATTTTCTGTGCTGTAGAAAATAAGTGTTTAGCATGTATATCTAATATGTTGGAGGCTTATCTCAATGCAAGCACAAAAGGAAAATAAATGCATAAGAGAAAATTATGATATAAAGATATATGTATTTATGTGGAGATTTTAGGTACAATGTTGCTAATAAAACTATTTAAATTATATCTCAAATATTTATCTATGGTAGCAATAAAACTGGATAGTTATTTATGAATGGAAATGTGATCCAAGATAATGTACGAACAAATTACATATTCATGAAGTATAATTTAACCTGATTAATATTATTTGACAGGCACAGCTTTTGAAAATTATCCTAGATCTAGCCTAGAACTACACAGTCCAAGATGTAAAAACTTAGCTTAGATTTGAACTTTCTTTTGTGAAATTTGTTTCCAGTCATTTATAAATGCAGTTTATACAATAAAAACTGTTTTTTACTGGGGGGGGGGAGGGGGGAGAAAAAGAAAAAAAATGCAGAAATAAGACCCTGAAATGAATATACAGGTGTATATTTCATTTGATATTGGATGACACCAGGTAGATTGTTCATTTCCCAGAAGCCCTTCAGATTTCATGAGGCAGCTATTCTTAGCAACAGAACCCCTGAGGTTTGAACTCAGGTACTAAAAATCAGTAGTCTTTTATAGAAATGTTACCCAAGAATCTTCAAAACCTCAGCAGCTTACCTGGCAAATAAATGTTACTCTCTTTCCCAACAGTTTTAGACTTTATCCACAAAATCATGCTTCCCCTTTTCCACAGTTATTTGTCACTTATTATTTACCCTTTTAAAGAGAGAATGACTTTCCTCATTTTAACTTTGTTATGTAATATAGTACGATGTTATATATTAAAATTATGTATTAAAATAAAATGCAACTTAGAAAAACAAATCTTAAGAAATATTCAAGAGAGATAATTTGAAGCCTTCGTAACCGAGGTCCTACAGGATGCTTATTATACAAATCCATTGTATTTGTTGGGAAGTCTGAAAGATTTTTATTTTTAGGTCTACGTAATTTGAAAATACTTTAAGTTTCAGTCTACCTAAATTCAGATATCTGAAAGTGGTGTGCCTAGCTAATGTTAGCTCTAGGCTTTCTTTGGAGAGATTAAGATGTAGGTCTCACCATGGAGTCATTCTATCCATCCCCTCAGGACTGTCTGTCCTTGAGACAGAAAAAGACTATCTAACACCACCGAGACACTAAAAGAGTGTGGTGCACCCTCATCCAGTTAATTCATTTTCTTCATTCAGCTTGTGCCATCTTTTGTACCCATTCTTCCTGCGAGCTGTTGCAATGAACTAATCCAGCAGAAAATGTATCTCAAAAAAGTTGACCAATAATTTTGTTCTGGATTTATTTGCAATAATTTTGAAACCTCTGCATTTCATAGTTATTGAGATGATTTATGTATGTATGTGTGTACATATATCTCCACATATCCATGCATTTACATATGATTAGTAAGAAGTTACTCAATAAACAAAAGGTAAACAATGACTCTATGTCTCTTCCTAGCAAATGCCTCAGAAGATTAACTGCAAGAAAGAAATACCTAAAGAATTCAGATGAACAAATAAAAATCTATAGATATTTTCCACCTCTCCATATAATTGTTAAAGATAATTTTAGAACTTACTATTTTACCAGTTTTCTAAAATTATCATTAGACAGTCAAGCATGATTCCTTTTAATGTACATTTTTTCTAATTTTTATTTTTTTTTTTTAAGATACTCTTTTGTTTTCCTGAAGGCAGAAACTAAGCTGAGTTCACTGTGATCTGTAGCATCAGGATAATTATGACATGAGTGATTCTTGTTAATAATTATGATTAGTTATTATTTCATATGAATGTGTTAAATGTTATATTTCATATAATATATCACTAATGTTATATTAATTATTATATAGTATAATATTACTACTAGATATGTTTCTATATTTATATATTGTTATTATTATTTTATAAATAATAACGTGATATTACATTATTATTTAGTATTGACTAAACTTAGGACAACAAGAATTCCAATACAAGATCAGTAAAGCACAAGACTGGAGAGAAAGCCTGGACAAAGGAAGACAGGTGTCTGAGGCAAATCTCATTGTGACTGGGAAGCTGAAGAATATCTACCCAATATGATCACATGAACATTGCCATATTGTCATGTTCAATATTTTAACCTTTTTGCATTTTTACTTCCCTTGCTGAATTCTCTGTTCTTTTTCAATTGCGCAACAGTTACATTAAAGGGCCTAACAATGAATGGTTTTTATATAAATATAGATGAATGCTTTTTATATAAATATAGGTATTATGATGTATATATGTTTTGGGGAAATAGCAACTTTTCATTAGATCAAACACATGAAAGTACTGACAGAAACCCATGTTCTGTTGTAAATAAGGTCTTGTGTTCTGTTTTAGCATTAAGTAACAAGCTCGATTGCAGACTTTGGGGTTGATATTTTGTTTCATATTTTGGGGGTCCTGCTCATGTATTTCATTTTTTTGGTCTCTGTAAGACTACAGTGGCAATTTATAACAGGGAGCAAAAATAGAAATTTTGCTGCTTATGAAACCTTGGCTGCTTATATGTGTATGACAGAAGTAGAAATATATGGAAAAATGTCAGAAAGATCTACTGTTGCTACCACAGAGCGAATCTTGACTAAAGATAAAATTGAAAACAAAAGATATGTGAAAGAGATCAAAGTGAAAGAGAACCCAGAAAGTACAGACAAACCAATCTTAGACGTTACCACAAAGAAGACAGTCAATTCCCTTGCATGACAGAGTGAAAATGAGAAAGGGGCATCATTGACACAGCAACGGTCCCTTCAAAGATATTAAAATAAGCCAGGAATGTTCTCTGGTGTCTCCAGTATGAACTGCCTTAAGAAAGAAATGAAAGGATATTCTTCCTCCCTCTGCAGGTAAGAACAGGCTCTGTTAATATATAATTTGGAGGTTTCTGCTAATTTTGTAATGCATTATACACATGGAGTCACTGTGAAGGTAAAGATGATGGTAAAAGTTAAAAGGGGAACTAAGGCACCCTTCACAAACATCTGCTGTGCCTCTGGATGTCTCTGTAAAGCAACCACCAAATAAAAGCTCTCCTTGACTCATTTTGTCCTACAACTATAGGACTTTGTAGTAAACCAGACCAAAACAAAACCAACAATCCAAAAAATGCAACCAACCAACCAACCAAGGCCACTTCAGAAAGACATCAAGGCTAACACTGAGATGCACAAGAGCACCATGTCTGTATCTAGGAAGAAACCCTATCTCCTACAGTAGCTGTCACCAAGACTTCCTCCAGCTGGTCCTAGCTGCAAAAGCTTGGGGTCCAGAGCTCTCAAGGTCAGTCTTACTCCTAGATGTGTACCTCATTGCTAGGTCATTCCTTCTTGTATCCTTTTGACTATAACTTTTGCTTTGATCCATTTAAGAGCAGTGTAGATTGCTTCTCTGGGATGTGCCACTACTAGTTTTATAGCCATTCTTCCTACATTACACTCTCCTTGTAGACACTTTTGCAGGTTTTAGCTCCTTCTGGATCCCTTTCTTGCTCAAGCAGTAAATACACATTCTTAAAATCTAAGGCTCCTAAGCTTTATACTCTCCTACATATTGTACCTCATATTATAACCATATTTCCTAAAAAAACAATTTTCAGTAAATTATCAGTATTGGTATGAAGCCCATCCATGAAATATCTGGATAAACTGATAACAGAGCACAAGCATTGGATCCATTCCATGGACCTTTCTCCAAAACTAGCTTTCTTAACTCCCTCTCTCCATCATTGCTACGATCAGTTTTAGGGCTATAGATGTAGTTTTGAAAATTCAGCTGTGTCTGTTTAATATATATAGTCCAAATGTCCAGAAGGGCAAAAGGACCTAAAGAGCTGGTACTATGGAATAGATACTAGCCCTAGACAGATAGTCAAAAAGACTGAAAGAAGATATTTCAAAACATACAGCAAATTTCTTAGGTGTTTCATAACCTCTCAGATATCTCTCTCTCTCTCACTCTCCATATGTACATAAAATATAGGTATAACCTTCAAGCCAAAAGTTCAAATTTATTTTATTTTTATAAATAATTCTCTTTACATAATCTTTGAAAGTACAGAATGACAACTGCAAAATGAATTTTTCTTGCCACCAGCTGTCCCGTCATTAGTGTGTGTACATCATCAAACCAACATGGTTCTTAAGATGTATTAACACAGTATATCATCAAAATTATATTGTTTAGAAGATGTATTTCTCAACTGTAAGACCAACTGGCAATAAAGAATACATTCAGATATTTATTTTTTTCTGGATATTTCAGTTATCTGAGGTATTTAAATATGCATTGGTAGTTGAAAATACCACTAAATCTCCACAAAAGTGCACTAATGTGTTTCAATACATGACTATTCATTTTTCAGTGTATTTTTGCCATTATTTTTTTTTTCCATTCTGCACTTCAAGAGTCTTAAGAGACATGTTGAATCAATTGGATCATATTCTTCCTCATATATGATAAATGTGGTTTGGAGTTAACAGTATCAAATATTAACTAAGTTCCCATTGCAAACCTTTGTTCAGCCAACTATTTGTGAAGTTTCTCATTGTACTGTGTTATTACAAGACATTACTTTCAGTAATAGTGACATCTGTCAAAGTGAATACATCACAAACTGCATTATTGATTACGGTTTAGTGAATAATTTGCAACAATGGATTTATTCAACAAATTTAGCCTATTGTCTGCATGTGGAATAGCTTCCAACAAAGAAATAAACAAGGAAAACAGAATATCCTTGAATATATATAGAAGCATTCAAATGATCTATTCTCAGGCTTTGCTTTTTATTTTGTTTTGTTTGAATGGTTCTCTGCAGCTTGCATGTTCATGGATCATTTGTTATGAGCATCTAAAACACTATCTTACTGGTTATTTGTTTCTAAACTGTCAGCTGTGTCACTGTTTTTGGTTGGTTTGTTGTTCTTTTTTTTTTTTTTTTCCCCTTGGATGAATGCAGAAAGAATTTTCTAAGACTGGTAAAGCTTTTGCAACTATTTGTCTAAAACACTGGCTTCGCAAATATTCACTTGCATCTTTGAAATTTACTTTCTGCTAATGCTCTTGCCAGTAAAACTCAGTCCCTCAAACATTCCTGCAGAAAGATCACCGAAGGGTTGCACGTATTGTCAAAGCAAATTCTATCAAATGTTGGTTGAAAATCTTGCACTGTATTTGCTCAGCTGTATTAAAAGAACAACTCATTCAAGTTGTTCCCAAGGCATCCCCTAAGAAAACCTAAGACTGGAGAAGTGATTTTATATTTGAAGATACAAAATTGTATACTTGTGATTTAACACATAGTTTTATAAAGACATGTTTCAAAGTTACTTTTTGTAGAGCCAATCCATGTCATAGATCTCTGATGTTATAGTTTAAAAATATTATTTGCTTAATAACCCTGAGAATAATTTAATGAGAGACAAAGCATTATCTAGAATATTCTGAAGCTCTGTTTTTTTGCAGTGGTGTCCCGGTTTGAAGTAAAACCGAACCAATTTTCCGTTCTGTAACTTTACATCCTAGCTAGGCCTCCTCTAACTCTCTGAAATTAACGGCATATTGTGGAGAAAACTGCTCGTTCTCAGAATGATAAGCCCAATGTTTGTGCTCCATGCCAAGGAATGGTATGCAGGGAGGCCCTTGCTTATACTTATTGCTATAACAACCAAGGTCAGCCAATTTCGTTATTTGCCCCCTTAGAGGGTTGGAAACAGAAAAAACGTAGAGGGGTCACATCGGTGGGGAGGAGTGGACAGGACAGGTGACCCAAACCTGACCAACTGGGGTATTCCATCCCATCTGCCCCATGCTCAGTATAAAGGCTGAGGGATCAAAGGGTCAACCCTTTTCCTGCGATGGCCGACGTCCAGAGAGGACTCTGTCTGTTCACCTGCCTTTGATCCCGATCCGTGTGTTCCTGACTCCAGAGCTGGAATCCAGTTCCCATTCGTCGCTGAGTCCAGTCTGGGACTTCCCCAGTGCCTGCCGGTGATGTGACTGTCACCCTGGGAGCTTGATATGGTTTTGTATATATTGTATCTATTTCATTATTTTCTTCTTTATTTTTATTTTAATTCTTCATTAAAGTAGTTTAGTTCATTCTAAACTTCTGAATCTCCTTTATCTCTTTCTCTTCCTCTCTCCAGGGGGGGAAGGGCCACCTGTCGGTCCGGTTTTGGTAAAGTCGGCCCAAACCACGACAGATTTATTGGCGCCCAACATGGGGCACGAACCCACGACCCTGGGATTAAGAGTCCCCTGCTCTACCGACTGAGCTAACCGGGACAAGTGGAAATGAAAGAATGCCTAACCTTTTCATATTTGTTGTTCAGTTTGCTAGTTGCCAGTCCATTCATCTTAGTGGTCTTGTATTGCCACACTGCACTTCTGCGTGTATCATTCTTTGGGTCAGGCACTGTGAATAAAATCTTGGCCCTACTAAAACAATGATGAGACTCCAGTGAAAGTACAATAACTTACAGCAAACACCTCATCCTGAATATTCATTGAGTGACTTTAAGATGAGTATTAGTGTGATGAAATTATGTAGAAACCAGTAGACTAGCAAACTCCATTGATTTTCACAAAGTGAAAATTTTAACTTATATGTACCAGAATTTTAATTCATAAGTATCATAGCCCATTTGACATCTAATGATGAGAGAAAAGACAGAAACCTTAGCATACAGTTAAGCTTGCATCAAAACTTCTGATTCAAGTCATATATGCTGTGCTAATTTTATTCTAAAATGGTAGGAAAACTAAAGTCCTCCCTTTGTAAAAAGCAATTTTTCTTTTATTGTTCCACTAGTCTAAAATGCGAAATATTCTGAGTTAGATACAGACAGTACATAAAAGTAAACACAGAAATGGAAATGCAGATTATTTTTATATTCCCAGAGTTTAAATTTTTTTTGTTGTTGAGAAAAATATTTAATGAAGATGAGATAAGAGAGTTCACGGAAGAGTTGCACCTCCCCAAAGCGGAATGGCTTAATTGTTTAGTTGTGTCAATGATTCTGAGGACAGTTTATTCCATTGATAAGAACATTTTACCATTTTCCATTTTTTTCTAACAGAAGAAAAAAAACCACAACAATTTACTTTATAAAATCTATACTTTTTTTAAAAGAGTGAAAACTTAAAAGTAGCATTTCTTTTTAACTTTTCAGTATAACTTCATAAGATGCAAATATTTGCCTGTGATAATGTGTAACTGGAGTATATGCTATAGAAATTTTTAGGGATTCCTACTTTAGCTACTTTGTGTCACATCTTTGACGTTATTCAAATGTTGATTTTCTTGAATGTTAATGAGAAGGAGAGATAGGTGACAATGTTGCTATTTTTGCCTTCTTAAGAATGTGAATGTAGTTAGTATTGAAGCAGTAAACCCACATTGTTTATCTGAAGTCTGAAAGATTCAGAGGACATGCTAACAAAGGCTGAATAGTGAAATATGACGGGAAAATTCTCAAGAATTTCATAAACTGCAGGAACTTAAAGAGTTGGATAAATATTTATAAAGCACAAAGTTGAAAACTGCAGTCACTGGAATTCAGCAGAAGTTTCCTGTCACTGTTTTTCATGATAAACCTTTATGTATTCAGAGTGTTTCTCACACCTGAGACCTAAACAATAAAAGATCTTTTCTTCCCACTACAAAGGGCTTTTTCTCACCACCTTTAAGGAAGAATTTCAGAATATCAATTTTGCCTTCAATATCTATCAACTTCTATAACTGTAATCCTTGGGAATGTACGTGTTTCTATTATTACACGGCAAAAATGTTTTCATGTTCAAGGTGGCATATAGAAAACATTAGAAAGGACTAATGATTTACTTAAAGTGAAAATCATGTTTGAAAATAATTCTGAGAAAAAATTTACTGATTCTGAATTTAATATTGTGGATCTACATGCACAAGCCTCAGTGATTTCTGGATTAAACTTTAACCTGCAAGAAAATGGACCTTTTTTTTTTAATTCCTAAAAATTCTGTCCGGGAACTGAATCCAGATTGAAGCCATTCTTTTTAATACTTACTGATGTAAGTATTCTATCGCAATATTGTACCTTAAAGAAACTGGTGTTTTTTACTTTCTTTGTGTTTCGCTGACCATTAAGTTCTGATTTCTGGTCAAAATTTTTTGTACATGGTACAAAAAATTAGTCTAGAAAACCAGGTAATTTTATTTTTGCTGCATTTATTCTGTGGGAATAAAGGTAATAAAAGAGGAAAAAATTCTTTCACTAACCTGAGTTGACATCTGGAACAGGTTAACAGATGGTTAATATTCAAGCATCACTTTCTTCAAACTCAAGACTGAAGCATCCCAACATGCAGGAAGCTAGGTAAAAGTGCGAGGAGGCCTGCATGGATGAACAAGGAGCTCTTGGCAAAGCTCAAATATTAAAATGACTCCTGCAGAAGCTGGAACAGTTAACATAAAGGTCAGGTTTTAAACCTGGGAGGAATACAGAGGCACCATCTGAACACCCAGGGACAAACCTAGAAAAGCCAAAGTCCAACTTCATTTGGGTTTGTCAGGGATGTCAAAGGCAAAAAGAAGGGCTTCTATGAATACAAATGTGACAAGATGAAGGCTAGGGAAAATGTGACCTGCTGCTGAACAGAGCAGGAGCCCTTATGACACAGGACATGGAAAAGCTGAGGTCCTGAGTGCCTTCTTTGCCTCAGATCTTACTAGCAATTCCTGACTTCAGGAATCCCAGGCCATGGAGACAAGGGAGAAGGTCTGAAGCAAGGAATAGTTGGCTGTTGGTGGAAGGGGATCAGGTTAGAGAACACTTTAAAAACTGGACATACTTAAGTCCATGGGTCCCAATGGGATACACCCACAAGTGCCAAGGGAACTGTTTGTTGTTATTGTGAGGTCATTCTCAGTTATCTTTGGATGATCATGATGACTGGGAGAGTTTCCTGGCCATTGGAAGAGAACAAATATCACTCCTATCTGCAAGAATGGCAAGGGGACTCATGGAGTTACAGGCCAGTAAACCTCACTTCAGTCACTGGGGTGATGATAGAGCAGCTAATCCTGGAAACCGTTTCCAGGCACATGAAGGACAGAAGGTAATCATAAGTAGTCAGCACGGCCTCTCCAAGGGTAAGTCATGCTTGACCCATCTGATAATCTTCTATAATGAAATGACTGGCCTGGTAGATAAGTGAAGACCAGTGGATATTGTTTACTTGGACTTCAGTAATGCTTTCAATACTGTCTTCCATAAGATCTTCATAGGGAAGTGGATGAGGTCCAGGTCACTTAGTTAAGGGACTGGAGCATCTCTCATATGAGGAAAAGGTGAGAGTTGGGACCCTAGAGAAGAGAATGCTCAGAGTGGGAATCTCATCAATGTGTACAAGTATCTGATAGGAGGGTATAAAGATGATGGAGCCAAGGGGTGGACCAGATGACCTCCAGAGGTCCCTTCCAATCTCAGTCATTCTGTGATTCTGTGATACCTCCGAGGGTCCAGACACTTTGTAGAGCACATCTGTAGCGCATGTCTGTTCACAACATTTCTCTTCACAACATATTGCTATTAAACATATTCATGCTCTGTAAAGTACCGATTAAGTCATTGGCGCTACTGAAGACGGCTCATGCCTTGACAACTTACGATCTGCAAGAAAATAAAAAGATACAAAGGCAAGACTCCCTTAAAGAGATCGAATGGTCCTGACAAAATGATTAAACTACTGCTTAAATATTTCTATTCATTCTGTCTTAGGGTTTTGAACTTGATAGGAAAAAAATCTGTATTATACCATTTCAGCACAATGTTACTAGCTGCTAGTTCTTCATCTGTAATAGAAATCTGCATATTACAGAAGAGAAGTGAAGACAAAGACATCTTTCCAAAATCTTCATGATCCCTTGGTAATATTAGGGCCATTACAGCCTCTGGCGAAATTTAGCACAGCCTCAAGGAGGCTCTAAAATCTGTTGGTTTGTAAACACCTCCGGAGGCCAGTATGCTAAAGTGCAGAACAGTCAAGTCATGCCTTTGGCACTTGACATGCAGGAAGGAAGATGAGAAGGATAAAATGAATCCAAAGATCAAACAGATAACACAAACACCAAATAAGAAATTCTTAATCTGTGTCAGAAGGGGGAGTACTAAGAGAAAGATAGCAGATCTGCCAGAGAACTAGTGGGAAAAAGGAAATAATTAAGGAAGAATACAATATAAATAAGAAGCTAAATTTGTTTGTTAGTCTTTATCACATACTGTGTTCAAGGAGTTGCTTCCTCTGGACTTCTTTTCTAATAATACAGAAGAAAGATTATCAAAGAATTAAAATAAAAGGTGTTGATACAAGTTGATAAATGTATCATCAAACCTTGGTAACATTTTGCTGTTTTGCTTGTTTTTTTTTCATTTAGTTTTTGCATAAGCTGAGGGAAGCGGTTGTCTGGCTGCTAAAAATATTCAATTTCATATTAAAATCAGCTAATATGCTAAAGGAATCAAGTAAGTGCTGTAACTCCATTTTAAAATGCTGTTAAGGATGATCCAGGCAGCTACAGGTCATTAAACCCTGCTTATACACATGGTGAAATTGTTTGAAATTATCTTTGTTAAAAGTTATATTATAAGAAAATATGGAAAGCCATTATACTGATATCTGTTGTTCTCTCCTTCACAAGAGAACAATCACGCTTAAATAAACTGTTACAATCCTTTGAATGCTAGTGTCCCGGTTTGAAGTAAAACCGAACCAATTTTCTGTTCTGTAACTTTACATCCTAGCTAGGCCTCCTCTAACTCTCTGAAATTAACGGCATATTGTGGAGAAAACTGCTCGTTCTCAGAATGATAAGCCCAATGTTTGTGCTCCATGCCAAGGAATGGTATGCAGGGAGGCCCTTGCTTATACTTATTACCATAAGAACCAAGGTCAGCTAATTTCATTATTTGCCCCCTTAGAGGGTTGGAAACAGAAAAAACGTAGAGGGGTCACATCGGTGGGGAGGAGTGGACAGGACAGGTGACCCAAACCTGACCAACTGGGGTATTCCATCCCATCTGCCCCATGCTCAGTATAAAGGCTGAGGGATCAAAGGGTCAACCCTTTTCCTGCGATGGCCGACGTCCAGAGAGGACTCTGTCTGTTCACCTGCCTTTGATCCCGATCCGTGTGTTCCTGACTCCAGAGCTGGAATCCAGTTCCCATTCGTCACTGAGTCCAGTCTGGGACTTCCCCAGTGCCTGCCGGTGATGTGACTGTCACCCTGGGAGCTTGATATGGTTTTGCGTATCTTGTATCTATTTCATTATTTTCTTCTTTATTTTTATTTTAATATTAATTCTTCATTAAAGTAGTTTAGTTCATTCTAAACTTCTGAATCTCCTTTATCTCTTTCTCCTCCTCTCTCCTCTTTTTTGGGGGGGGAGAAGGGGGGGGGGGGGGGGAGGGGCCATCTGTCGGTCCGGTTTTGGTAAATTCGGCCGAAACCTCGACAGCTAGTAAGCTGCTTTTCTAGGATTGACCTGGTTGAATAACGTTACTCTGATGCTTCTAGTTTGCACAGTCTAACAATCAGCCTTTTGTAAAGAGAAAAATAAAATAAAACAAAAGCAAAATTAAGAGACCTGAAAGAAAATAAAAGACAAAGAGGGAAAGTGGAAATGCTGTTTTATCAAGTAATTCTGCAGTTAGACATTTCAGAGAGGATATGGCAGACTAAGGCTGCAGGAAGGATTAGCGTATGCAATTTGCAAGTACTGTGAAAATGCCCTAACTACTAAAGCAGGAAAAGATTTTCTGTTAATCTATGTCTCAGCAAGCAGTTTTGCATTTTACACAAAGCTGAACTTTCACAGGAAGGTTTGAGGGAGGCTCACTTCACAAAATCTGATTCCTCTTGGAAGAAGCCTTCTTTGGCTTAAACTTTAGGCAGAGTGATGTGAAACTGAGTCATGTGGGAAATAATAAATATAGACATCAAAAATACAGGCACCTGATGGAAAAGTAATGCAGGTATCCCACAACACACTGGATAAAAGTGGCTATTACCACTGACATTATTACCTATGAAAATTCAGCGTTGTTCTCACCTCTCTAGGCCTCAGAATAGCCATCCAAAATTATATACGGATTGTGCTAGGAAGATAAAAATGTTACATTTGTCTAAAAATATCTTTTCCAGATCTACTTGTGAGATTGAGATACAGCCTCATGTGATTCCTGCTTGAAAAATATGAATTTATTCTCATGCTACAATAAAAGCAATGGAAGGTTAATTTCTACTGTTGTCCAATTAAACTTTTCTATTATTTTGACATCACTATTATTATATTTTTAATTTAAATTAATTTTTTTTATTAAATTATTTTTATAATGATAATTTTCTATTATTTTGACAACATTCAAACTGACAACAGTTTGTCATCTGCCTCCTTGTACTCAGAAGCCACAGATTTGATGGTACTCTGAAATCTGCCTCTGGCCAGAGCTTCTGTTTTCATAAAAGGAGGTGGCGACTGTCTTTATCCACTAGATTAAACTAGACACATTTACCATCTATTACTTAAAAGTTCTGTTTGGTTTTTTTTTTTTTTTTTTTAATTTTTGATCAATTATGCTACAGGTATTGCAAAAAAAAAAAAAAAAAGTTGTCAAGCAGAAAGCAGGAGGAAGAATTAACATTCACTATTGCTAATATCACATGAATGGCTCATCTCACCTGCATTAACAAAGGTAAAGACTAGAAGAAATATATTCCAGGGTGAGAGCTATCTTCAATGTGCCTATTTCTTCTAATCTATATTTACCTCACAATCTGGTAGTGATATTGGCTATTAAATTAGAATGTAATTCTCATTGACCGGACACTTTTGATAAATTTAAATAATATTTATTACATTATCATGCTTTTATTGTTGTCACTTAATCCAGAACTGCACTGCTAACCAGTATCAGTTCTATCAGAGTTCAAACATTCTGCTTAATAAAAATATCATGCTTTCAGCTTTCTTTTTAATCAGCAAAAACTGGTATCAACACTCATCCTGAAAGATTAAATACCACCAAACACACCATTTTTCTACCTGTTTCTACACATCAACTAATAGTTTTGGGACCTAAAGGTTAACTTTTTTTCAAGGGGTAGTTACCATCCCTCATTTTGATCTTCTTTTGTCCAACCAGTTCACCTTATCTAATGCAAATATCGATTTAGCACTATTGCTCAGTAACAAATTTAAAGTTTTGGGGCAAAATCTTCCGTACTTTTGACTGGGTCATTTATTTTTTGAAAAAGTATCTACAAAAGGTACAGCACACACAGTAGCTGAAAGGAAAGGAGAGAAATGAAAACTTTTAATGGGAATCCAAACCTTCTATTGAGAGGTTGGACAGGTCATCTCCCTTAACAAGACATATAGGAAGTATTCATTTCTTTTAAACTGACATTGGCAAGGACAAAATGTGAAATAGTTTTATTATAAGAAACAACTTGAACTCCCACAAAGGGAGTCATTAAAAACAAGACTGTGATACAAGGATAGTAGTTAAATACAGTGCAACTGTAATTATAATTCATAGCAGAAGTCCACTGACTACAGTCAGATATATGATGTCATTTCTTATAATTAAATTACAAGAGTCCTCTGGTAAATAATATGCTTATAGTGCCTTGCCCCATTGTGCCTGACTGCTCTAATGGTATGTACAAGAAAAAACTTGAAAAATTTTGAAAGAGGCTTTGGATCGTATAGCTTAAATAACATTTTTAATCCATCTAAAGGTTTCAGAAGCATTACTCAAAGTTTCTGTAATGGTTGGCAGCCTCACAAGTTGTGAGACATTTCTTAATCAATTTAACAGGTTTTTAGTGGAATCCCTTTAGAAGAGAACCGGAGAAGATCTAGGAATACTGTTGCTTTGTTCTAAAGGTTCTCAACCATTTCACAAAGTTGTAACTTTTCCAGCAATCCTGTATAAACATGCAAATATTCTGATGCAAATAGTGAGGTAAATTTGTACTTTAGTTTAGGGGATAATGCAGTTCTATATCCTGGCTTCATCAGATCCACGTGTCTCTTGGTTTTACAGTTCTATTGCCAAAGGCAGCAACTAGATTAACAAGAACCTATAAATATTCCTCCCAGATAATAATCAGGTGACTTTACATTTCCTATTCTTTAAAATTTCACTGAAGCGATTTCTTGTGCTGTTTCTTTCAAGCACTTGTCTTGAATCCTAGGTAGCACTGTTATCCAACAGAACTGTTTTTAGGAAAGAACTGTTCCTTTGGGCACTTCAATACATTCTACCTAGAGTCACTCAAATGTCACTCACAAATGACAAATGCTGACAAACATATGTGAATTCACAGACCACAGAGATCCTCAATTTTTATATTGCCATTTGTCTTTATAACATTCATATGGGTTTCCTTCTAACTTTTGGGAAAAATATGTTTTCAGTCAGCATGAGGGGACGATGGAATGAATATATGAAGCAGAGCTCATAGACTGGAATGCATAACAGGAGTTCAGATAGACAGAAAACTCTTCAAGGAGAAAAGTCCAGATTTTTTCTTTAAAACTCTCCCAAATGTTTATGGACTACTTCAAAGTCCAAATTTTAGCTAAAAAAAATAAGCCAATGACTGACATGGCAAACTCTGAAGTCACCATAGTCCATAAAATTGACCCACTATTTTAGTATTTCTCTGTTTTTTCCTATCAATGAAGATAAGATTTTGCCAGTAAATTACCTGGGGAGCTACCCTAAAACAACGTAGATATCAGATTAAAATACACTTATATTTATCACTCAGTTTTCTTTCCTTCCTTCATAGCAACTAATACCATGGAAATTCTTCAGAGAAAAGACTCAGGCAGGCAGTAGAGATTTCTAGGTTGAGAAGCCTTGTACTCATGTCAAAGTGAGCTTCAAAGGATCTGGAATATAAAACTTGCAGAATATCTCCAAAACCATAGTAAAACATTTTAAAACATTCATATTGCAGATGCACAAGTTAGCTGTTCAACTCATTTTTTGTGCTCAGTGCACTGAAAGCTGACCATGTGCCTACTATTACCTGCAACTCTAGTGTCTCCACCCATTAAAGAGTATAGTAAAACTAAAACGTGACAGAAAGGCAGGGGAATGATCAAAGCTAGAAGTACTTCTGAAGAAGGGGATATTAGATTAGGAATCCTTAGCTTAGAGAAAAAAGTACCCAAAGGGATATGTTCTTGATGTATAAAATTATAAAAGCCTTGAGTAAGGAGACTAGGGAGCAATTAGGCACTATTTTTGTAAAACAAGAACAAGGGGCACTAAATGAAATTATAACCCACAAAATTTTCAACAAACAAAGGGAAGTGCTTTTTCACACAGTTCATAATTAAATTGCAGAACTCATTGCCACAGGATGTTGTGGAGGCCAAAGATATAAATGGATTCAAAAAGTGATTAGAAATATGAAAGCAGGTGCATCAAAAAACAAAAAACCAACCAAACAAAAAATTCTGTATGACTCAGAAAATACTTCCACACTGCAGTGCCAGAAACTATCATACTGTATTTGCCATGTTCACATATTCTGCTTTTTCCCAGGCACCTGCATCTGACATCTGTCAAGTAGAGGGGGAAGAAGTAATCGCTTCTTCCTGAATGGGTAGGTTTTTCTGGACAGGTCTGCCTGGAAACACTTGGGTGGAGGAAACAGAAAGTGCTGGATGATCAGTGATGTAAAACATGCTTTCTTACCCCTCCGGAGGCCCACACCCAGGGATTCATCAGGCCTTTTTTCAGATGCAAGAATTTGCAATACAATGTCGGTCTCATGCAGTATGGCTGTTCTGCTGCAACTACAGGAGAAAAAGCTAAGTAGATACTACCTGCCCAGACTTTTTGGCCAATTTTCTTACCAGCACTGACTACACTCAGTCAATAGCAGCCACAATGTTGATATGACTGAACAGTACAAATCTTAATCATTATGTCTGAATGATCAGCAGCCTCTGAGGATAACCAAAAGTTTATCTAAACACACAGAACTTTTCTGAAAGTTTTTTTCAACATCAATAAAATGCAGGACTTAAACAAATATTTAATCACAAGTCAGTTCTTTGAAGCACTCTTATTTGAACAAAAACTCATTGTAGTTTGTTGGAGTCTTTCAGCCTCCTTTATCAGATTTTGAGTCAAACCAGTGGCACTGATGAGCGTTATCACAACTTAAACAATCACTGCATGATCAGTTAGAGTTGCATTTTTCATCTGAAAAAAATGTATTTCTTTTCAGATTAGCCCTCAGTACTAGCATACCTCCTCTCTGAGTTTATTTATGTATTTTAAGACGCATTATAAAATCTAGACTTTTTTTTTTTTTTAATGAAATGAGACAGACCCTTCTACACTTTACATTACCCAAGCATTTGACTTAACAAGCTGACATATCAACAAAACCTTAAATTGTTTCAGTGATTCCTTAAAATAGACTTGAGAACTTTTATCGTGAACTGTAGTCCTCACAGGCTTGAGTAGATGTGTGTGGAGGTCTCTCACATGAGTACTTTCTCCCAGCTAGCCCTTTGCCACTCCAAGTATCCTTTAAAACTCCTGACTCTTTCTATAGAAGTAATTGCATAATTGTCCTTGCAAGGTGTGGCAATGGGGCAAAGCCATCATACAATTGCTGGTTGAAGACAGGGCTACCACTGTAGCAGGCGCTTGTTAGTTTACACAAAATTTTCCTGATTTCAAAGCAGGTGACTTGTTTATCAAAGAATTTCCTAGCAATCTCATCCTCAAAATTATCTATTATTTGGCCTCTGTCTTTGTTACTGGGCTCTCAAACCAGCAAAGCAGATGTTGCACAAAACATCAGAGGAGACAATCATAATTTGCCTGTTATGTACATAAACTAAAACCCACAGATGAGAGTTTAATTTTAAACCAATTAATTTAATCTACTGAAATGCAAGGGAAAAATGTTATACAGCTATAGCAGCTGAGAAGTGACTGAAACAGGGTAGTTCAATTTTGGCTTGTAAGGTTAAGCTGTTATCAAAAATATCAGTTAAAGAAAAAGATCTGAAATTATTCAGAATTATGATTATTCCTGCAGGTTGATTTTGTGTGAACCTGTGTTACTGAGTAAGTACCATTACATAAATTTAACAATTGAAAGCAAACCCATGAATTAGACTACTCTTAAAGAATGCAGATCAGGTTCATCTCTCCTCAGCTGATAGCTTTCTGCAGATTCATTTGACATTTGCTCTCTTCCTCATAAGATATTTTTATCTGTGTTAAATAGGGATTTTTGAAATACAGTGAGCAGCTTCATGGGTAAGAGCTGGACTTTGACAAAGACAACCTTTGTAACCTGTACCTTACAATTTTTCCACTCTATTCCTGAGGAAGATTCAGGACAAGTAAGCTATGCAGAATAAACCTAAAGCGGATCCTACAGCATGAGGACTGGAAAAGTGCAAATATATACCTGCTTTGTCCAAATATTATTTTTATCTCAACTAGGGCTGCAAATCAGTGAACTTCTTGAACATTGCCAAGAAAAAAGATGAGGTTTTTTAAAAATATAGACTGTGTCTGTACTTTTATGTATATGAATTTATGTCTGTGAGTGAATAGTGTTGTTTGGTGGATTAGATGTGTATAAATACACACACAGAAGTGCAGATTCTCACAAATATAATTACAATATCCTGTGGAATCAAAACCACACATAAATTTCTTCAAAAAGCTTAAATTCCCACAAAGTTTCATAAGGGTGATTGCACTGAACATGACCCTAGTCCTAATTTCCACAGGCATGTATCTGCATGGTCTTTTTACCAAAGGGATATCTACTTGTATACTCCTAATCAAGAAGGCCTAAATTCTTCCTGATACTTCTAGACCAACACAAAACAAACAGTGTCAGGGTTGAGACATCAGCTTTCACATCATTCTGCCATCATCCACATTGTTAAAATATTAGCACAGTTCCTGGTGCAGTTTTGGCCACACCAACTAACTTTGTCACAGTACTTTCTGGGCTCTAGCTTTGGGTCAGGAACCATTCTCAATGTACAGTTTGGATAGGGCCATCCCCTTTTGAAGAACAGGAGAGCTTAGTTCTTCAAAAATATCTCACCTCCGGGCCAGAAAATAAAGTTTGGATACATCCTATTTGTTAATATAGACAAAGCATGTGGTTCCAGTGTATGTATCTGCACTTAACTAATAGTATGTCATGTGATTAATTTTAATTTCTTAAAGAAATTTTTGCAATAAAAATTCTGCAATATAAAAGGCAAAGAGTAAGAGCTAAAATATTAATGTAGAGAGATATGAATTTTTAATACTCTGTCATTTTGGATGTACACAGTGAACACACAATGAATTAAAATCTATACCAGGCAAAAAGAAAAAGAAGGGAATAAGGAAAAAAATCTGTAACATAATCATAAAAAATAAACAAAATCATGACTAACTAATGTGGCTGATGAAGAACCAGTTCTTTAAAGGATCAAGCCTTAGACATTAATTTGGGAGATTAACTTTTTGTCTTTGGTGGGGGTAAAACCACGACAGTCTTGTTCCCCTGTAAGAAAGTAAGGCTTCCAGCCTTCTCTTTCCACCCGCTCCACTACAGGATTTAAAGAGAAGAAAGCAATACATTGTTGTTTTAGGCATTTGGAGAACCATGTAACATACTTACACAGAGTTTTGCTTTGAGTCCTGCATGTCTTGTATTACAGCACAATCAAGAGTTCCTCTGAAGTAGTGATTATATTTGCTATTAAACAATCTGCAAACCTGGTTAGATTGAACAATTCATGACCTGAGAGAGAAACAAGTAATCAGTTAATGAGTACTTGTAATCAGCTAATGAGTAGACTACTAACTTTGCAGTTTATGTGATTGTTTGGGAATATTCTCAGTGTATTTAATTTACAGTTGAGAATACACACTCACAAAAAAACCCAAAACATTTTGAGAACAGACTACACTTTTTTGGTGTAGTTATTTCCTCTTGGGATTACATATATAGACCTTATAGTTTGCATCGCGTTGTTTGAAAAATAGAAGCAGCAAGCAGAGATAGTTGAAATAACATTACTCTGACCAGCAATGCCATTCTAAGATTTTGAGTATTCCATGCAGTAGAATTAGAAGTGGTGTCTGATTAGTCTCTAAAAGTTATATTGTGACCAGTGTCCATTCATCTTAGTCTTGATGTTGGAAATTTAATTGTTTCAGCTGTCTGACAGCAGAGAGGGGTCATCAATATAGCACTCCAAAATTGAGCAGAAAATTCCTAATCTATCAGAATTTGTCCCCACAGACAGACCAGAAGTTGTCTTCTCTGCTTTCTGCCTCTTGCAACTCAAGTGCATAGTCATCTTCCTTTCCCACTCCTCTTAAGACTCGCCCTCTCGTAAGCACAGAAATCCCATCTCTTGGACATTTCATATTAATGGTTACATACACCTGACTGGAATGTCTCAAAGTTCATGGCTTGGTCATCTGTAGAAACTAAATGTGTAAAGCATAATCCCTCCCTTTGACTGAACAGAACTTTTCTACAAATATCAAAGCAGCATTAGTGAGAGCAACTTCTTGATGAATTTCTTCACTGTAATATTAAGAAGAAGACACTGTGTTGACTTGAACTATTTAATGTCTCTTCTTTGAAAGTGTGCTTGGAAAACTGGTTCTCTAACCTTCAAGACCAAAACTGTCTATAAACCTGAAGTGTCTGACTTTTGGCAAGCTACCAGTGTAGCTATGAATGTGGTGAATGACAGCTATTTTTCACCAACAATGTGAATTTACAGTTATAAAACAGTGATTAACACAGAAATACTTACAGTACTCAGAGGGAGGTTTGGAACTAGACTACATGAACTATGCATCCTCATTGCAGCTAGATTTTGTGTCTCTGAGCTTGGTTAGGTATATTGACACCAACACAAAATTTTCTGCAGCAAAGGACAAAAACATGTTACATTATAGTAAAACAATATAAGTTACTTCTATTGAACATCAGCAATCTCACAAACTCTGGTTAATCTTGTCTTGCATTTTCATGCTTGTCATAAAGTTTACAGACTTGTAAAAGTGTTCTCACAAAGACAGGAGTTAATGCAACTTCACATTCAGAAAAGACTGAAAGTGGGGCTCCCAAAAAGAGTATACAGGACATGTGAATAATGAATTCCAGAACAATCAGATTTTACTTTAATATTTCCTTTTTTACATATGCTTGCTAGCTGCTTGGATATTGTGCCCCTGTTCTTGGTGGTTTTTTTTTTTAATGTATTTTTGTTACAATACTTTTATTATATATATTCTTAAAAAGGTACATGTGATGATATTTAAAAAGAATCCAAAAATTATTATGTTTTTGTTATTTCCACAAATAGCAAAATATGGACAACCAATTTAAGTGAATTATGCAGGAAACATGATGGATAGGATATTTCAGGTTGCCACAATTCTGTGGCCACCCTGAAAGGCAGATGACAGAACACTGTGACAAAACCCTCTATTTCTCTATTTAGAGTCTTTAGTTCAAGCATCACTAAAATATAATCTTTGTGTTCTCTATAATTACAACTAATTTTTCTCATTCTTTTGAGGAAACAAAAAATTTTATTTGACAAATAAGGAATCAGCATGTCTAAATAGAACACTATATTAATTTCCATGTCATAAAATTATATCCTAACCTGCAAGCAGGTGAAATAATATGAAGCTGGTGGACATAGAAAGGCTTTGCAGAGGGATCTGGACAGGCTGGATCGATGGGCTGAGGCTAATGGTATTAGGTTCAACAAGGCCAAGTGCTGGGTGCTGCACTTGCGTCACAACAACCCCATGCAGTGCTACAGGCTTGGGGAAGAGTGGCTGGAGAGCTGCCTGGCAGAAAAGAACCTGGAGATTTTGGTTGACTTCCAGCTGAGTATTAGCCAGCAGTGTGCCCAGCTGGCCAAGAAGCATCCTGGCCTGTATCAGGAAAAGTGTAGTGAGGAGGATTGAAGTGATCATTCCCCTGTACTTGGCACTGGTGAGGCCCCACCTCGAGTACTATGTCCAGTTCTGGGCCCCTCACTAAAAGAAAGACATTGAGATGCTGGAGTGTGTCCAGAGAAGGGCAATGAAGCTGGTAAGGGGTCTGGAGAACAAGTTTTATGAGGAGCAGTTGAGGGAGCTGGGATCGTTCAGTCTAGAGAAAAGGAGGCTAAGGGGAGACCTTATCACTCTCTACAACTACCTGAAAGGAGGATGTAGGGAGGCGGGGGTTGGTCTCTTCTCCCAAGTCACAGGTGATAGGACAAGAAAAAATGGCCTCAAGTTGTGCCAGGGAAGGTTCAGATTGGATATTAGGAAGAATTTTTACACTGAAAAGGTTATTAAGCTTTGAAATGGGCTGCCCAGGGAAGTGGTTGAGGCACCATCCCTGGAGCTATTCAAAAGACGGGTTGACATAGTGCTTAGTGACATGGTTTAGTGATTTTTTTTTATCAGAGTTAGGTTTATGGTTAGCCTAGATGATCTTAAAGGTCCCTTCCAATCTAGACAATTCTATGATTCTATGAACTAAAAGCTCAATAACGATCACAATACCTGTTATCATATCTCATCCATTTAGGAAAAACCTGCCCCAGTGCTTCTCTTTCTGACTGGAGAAAATATAAAAAGCAACCCTATGAGCCATATCTTAAATATCCCATGCACTCATCAACAAAGGCATTCTGATATGTGAGTAAACACAAAAACATGCACGAGACTCAGAAGGTCTTCCTGGGGACATGGAAAATAGTCAAAATCCTGGTTGCACTAAAAAAACATGAAATGGATTGTCATCTGAAACAAATACTACTGGCCCTGATTAGTTAATCAAAGCCATTTTGTTATATGACCCAATATAAATGCAGATTGTAATGATCCCTTTAAGGAAATGTGCTTACATTCCCTTTAAGGGAAAGTACATATATTGCCACAGAAAAATGTTAGCGAGAACATGTAGGATTATAAAATTCCACACAGAAATTATAGGGCTTTTAACATAGCACTACTTAGTTAAATGATAGGAGAAGCAGCATAGGAAAGACAAATGGTGGAGCTTGAGACAAGGATTTTTAATTAAAAGCTGAATAAACACAAATAAGGAATTGAAAATGTAGGCTGAAAAGAGTATTCGCTTTTATTTGGTCATCTCTATTACTCAATCATCATAATGTTCAATTTTTAGAGTTAATCTTCCAAAGAAGGAAGTATAAATGGGACACAACTATCATCATAAGTGTATATCATAAAACAAAAAATGACAAATAATAAACTAAGTTTCAAGTGGGAAAGATGCACATCTGCCTGTTTACACATTTAGACAAACATATATGTGTTATTTAAAAATTCAAGTTTACATTTTAGAGTACATTTTCATTACTTTCATTAGTAGGCCTTTTGAAGAGAACCTTTGCCATGCCTGGAGAAAGGAAAGAAGTTTCTCTTCCTCAGCCTAGACAACCACTGTATTATCCCAGCTTTTACCTATAAAATACTATAAAGAATACCTCTCTGCATTGTTCACTTGACAAATCACTTTATACAACTTGCCTGTTTCCCCAGGCTCCTGTTTTGCTGCTTGAAGGAAAGCACTGAACCTTCTAGCCAGTAGGTTAGCTAATATTTTTTTTTTAGGTTTGTTTTTTGGGTTTTTTTTTTGTTCATTTTGTTGTTTTTTTTTAGTTTTAATAAGGGTTTGAACTATGAACCACAAAATTAATGTGGACATTTAATAAACTCTTTCTTCCCTTCAAGTCCCCACCCTACCCCTTACCCAAAATCATCACTTGACAGGGAAACTTCAGTCAAATAACAGCTAGATGACTGAAGAAGATAAATAAGGAGTAGGATAATGGGCAGACTTTCTTTAACTGAAGTTGCTAAAAGGCTACTTTCTTTGCCTATTTATCAAGTTTAACAAGTATTTCCAGCAATAATTATTTTATGGGTGCTTTTATGATGGCTCAAACAAGCTGTCCAGCAAATAAATTGCAGAAGCATCACTAACTGCTTCAGTGTTTTGGCTGTCAGCATATGCTCTATCAGGCAAACAAGACAGATGATCTACTATGTACTGCCATCCTTGCATTTCCTATATTAGTGTCCCCTTTCACAGGTCACAAGCTCTACATAGTATTTCATAAAGACAGGATTAAGTATGCATTTGCCTCCATGCATCATCCAGCTGCGCTAGAAAAAAATATTGATGAATACGTCAAGTTATTTAAAGAAGTACTAAATGAAGATTCACCTGTTCAGGCTTGTGGTCTACTCAAGAATGGATATTCTTTTAGGAGAAAAGAAAGGATGGAATATGAAGAAGGAAGGACTTTATCTCAAAGCCTATTATGCCAACCATCCTCTTCTATCCAAAACATCATCATTTACCTTCTTGAGTTCTTCAAGCAACCTACATTGTCAGTATGTAGATGAATCATACAGTAATATAAACTACATACAGGCTATGTCTTTTCACAGCTGTGCATCTAACTTGTATTAGAGTTTACTGGGTATTTTGAACTTCAAAAGATAATTTCTATGAATTTCCCAAAAACTATTTGGGGAAAAACTCTTATTCTCTGTCTTCTTTCATAGCCAAAGGGAAAACCTTGTTCTACCAGTGTTGTGGGGTTGGGGGTGTTTTGTTGTTTTTTTTTCTCTCCAGATTTCCTAAGAGGGAAACATGAGTAAGATCTTTGAGAGGTAGTATTTTATGCACATCATGATCAGGCCCCAAAAACACTGTATGAAATTACACTAGAGATCACAAAGGTGAGGATAATAGGCTCAAAAATAATGTCTACATGTTTAAAAAAACCCAAGATATACCCAAGGGCCGAGATCTCAAGTCAGGAGGCATCATTATATAAACTTTGATTTTATTTTATAGTATTTTTTAAATAAGAGAAGAAAAATCATTTTCTAGTCCAATGTATGCACTTTCAAATAAATAATTTTAATCCTGTTTTTTGTTTCCCTTGAAGCTTTTTTGTTGTTTGTGTTTTAGTTTGGTTGCTTTTGAAGTCCAGCTAGGAATTCAGCTGGTTTTTGTAACTAATAATTGATTAAATGGTCTTAGAACTATGGCATAGTTATAGACTTCAATAAAAGAAACATTAAGCTGTCATAGCATTTAGTTTCTCTTAAGAATGAAGCTATGTTTTCTGACACTAAAATGCAGTAAAATTGTAGCTTGCAGATGGATAAGAAAAATGTTTTAAAATATAATTTTCAATCTGTTTCAGAATAAATGGTACAAAATGACGCATATGTAATAACTAGCAATTAATGTGATATTGACATATTTTAAGAAAGGTTTCCTCTTACACCTGGTTTTAAAGTTGCTTTCACATAATATTCCTGCAAAAAGACATTGTCGTATGAAACGTAATCTACTATAGTTCTTTAGTCTCTCTATCTTGATCATGTGAAAAAGTATATTTAAAATATACATGTGGGTAATACACAACATACATTTATAACATTCATAAAAGTAGTATAAATTTGTAAAAAGACAGATAGTCACACTGCTGTAGTGTTCTCTTGTACTTACCCTTCTTCAGATGTCTGTCCAACAGTGTTTGTGGAAGATTTTAGATTTAGATAGGTCTTTAAAGGCACACATAATATGTCCTAGAAGACAAGGAGTTCCCTAAAGAGAAAAATGTGGTTCAATCCATCTATCTGTTCATGTCCCTGAATTGTCAGTAGTTGTAAAGAGTTTTCAATATCTGTTGATTTGGAGTAAATTTATTTATTAAATAAGTCTGATGACTCATTTAATTATTAGTGCCTGCCCTCGTCTAATTTCATCCTAGATATACTTAAGCAAGATGACATCATAAAAATCATGTGTAATATAAACTAAGTGTTCATGAAAAGATTTTTCATCATATTGTCTACTATTTCTTAATCACTTGAGAGGAAAACAGCTGACGACCTGTAGAAAGATGTCTTGTGCCACACCAGGTGTCCCCTTGCCAGATACCAATCTGAAGAGATTAGTTTCCCAGAAGTCTTTGCCTAAACTGGAATTCATCCAGCCAAGTCATTAGCAGGAGAGCTTAAAATATGTAATATGAATCATTATTATTGAGCAAATCTTATAGTGAACTAGTCACAGACCCTGTCCTGTCAGTGATGTTGTTGCAGGAAGATTATAAACTGGAATGCTACAAGAGCTGTAAATGGTTGAAGATAAACCCAGATAAATGCTTTCCTATACTGTTTTAAAATATCCTTGTAAACACATAACACCTCTGATTGATAGCTAAATTCTGTTCTCATTAATTAGGATTTGGTAGGTTGGTGTAAGAATTATCCTCGGCAGCATAATACTGTATTCTGCAGGTTGGAGAAAAGAACTGGAATGTTCACATACAGCGTCTGTGAAAAGGGTGGCACATCATCAGGCCCTCTCTCTTTGTCTCATCAAGCAGACAATTATGTCTTTAGTTGATATACAAGACTGTTATAATTGACATTACATTTCAAATCACTGACAGGCATTTAACGAGTATATTCCTTCCCTTAGCCAAGAATTTTGTCTTCTTTAGTACTGTTTTGTAATCTGGCTAACAATGAATTCTACCATGTAAGGATTTTAGTGATGGTAAAATAATATTGAAAACCCAGAAAAGGAAGGAATGGGAAACAAACCTGCATATTCCGTACCTGTTGACTCAATTAATTTGTATTTGTGGTGTATATTCCTGAGGTTAAGAAACTTGCTTCTCAGTTGAATGGGAGCTAAGTCAGGTCATTAGTGAATTTCTCAGGTACTCAATGAATTGTTCAGGTCTACCTCCTCTGCCATTTATTTTGAAACAACATTACAAAAGCATTAGGTATAAAAACAGTAAGCCTGGAAACAACTCTGAGCTTGTGATGGCTTAGAGACCAGCTGCACTTTCAATATCTCTCCAAACATTTCTGTAAGCTCTTTCTTGACAAAAAAAAAAAAAAAAAAAAAAAAAAAAAAAGAGAGAGAGAGAAAGTTTTCTTCAAAGTTTGAAGTCACATTTTCAGAATCAAACATGGTGTCTCATGCTTTTAACTTTGGGTCACCATGTTCCTCTACCATCCTCGTCTGGTCTCAGGACGAGTGAATCCCCTGAGATTATACTTTACCATTCTGAGTTGACCATAGCCCCATTATTTGCAGCATGGCTGATCTCGTTCCTGGCTTGATCTCATTCTTCAGCTCCTGAGGAAATTTCTTGCCCTCTCTGAAGTACTTAGGTGATTAATAGGACAGGGAGTGGCAAGTAAAGGTTTAGAACTAGGTTTAAATTACATTATAGATTACATTTATAAGAGGTTTTTATTTTGTATTCATTGTTTCTATATTTAAACATTTATAATGTAGTGGCATGTAGAGACCAACCTTTACAAATGTATAGAATCCGCATTCCATTCCTCAAAGAGATTACAGTTTCAAAAAGCAGGTGTAACAGATACAACAAGCATATAGAGCAAGTGTATAGCTGTTCAGACATTGTGAAGTGGGAGGTGCACAGTTCTGAGCTAGTTGCAATTCTATCCCAACGTTATCTACGCATTCACTGTATTCCTGTTTAATTTTACTATATACAATTTATGTATACATCAGTGCATGCCTCTGAAGTGCCTGTATACTAATGCAGGCAGTATAGGGAATAAACATGATGAGTTAGAGATCTGTGTGCAGTTGCAGAGCTACAGTCTTGTTGGGGTCACAGAGACTTGGTGGGATGGCTCCCATGCCTGGGCTGTTGCAATGGAGGGATAGAGGCTTTTCAGGAAGTACAGGAAGGGAAAATGTGGAGACAGTGCAGACAGTGAGGTCAGTTGAAAACTGACTGAATAGCTGGGCCCAGAGGGTGGTGATCAGTGGCACGAAGTTTGTTGGAAGCCAGTCACTAGCCATGTACCCCAGGTATCAATAATGGGTCCAATCCTGTTCAACCTGTTCAAAAGGGCAGAGTGTACCCTCAGCAAGTGACACAAAACTGGGAGGAGCTGCTGGTAAGCCAGATGGTTGTGTTGCCATCCAGGGAGACCTCAACAGGCTGCTGAAATTGTCTGACAGGAACCTCATGAAGTTCAACAAGGGGAAGTGTAAAGTCCTGCACAAGGGGAAGAACAAGTCCATGTACCAATATATGCTCGGGGCTGACCAGCCGGAAAGCAGCTTTGCAGAAAAAGAGCTGTGGGCACTGGTGGACACAAACTGCAACATTAGCCAGCAATGTTCCCTTACTGTAAAAAAAAGCTAATGGTGTCCTGGGCTCCATTAGGAAAAGTATTGTCTGGAGGCAGAGCAATGTGGTCCTTCCACTCCACTCAGCACTCAAGAGATCATAACTGGAGTACTCTGTGGCTCCTCAGTACAAGAGAGACAGATATGCTTGAGAGAGTCCAATGAAGGGCCACAAAGACAATTAAGAGACTGGAACATTTCTCCTACGAAGAAACTTCAAGAGAGCTGAGAGAGTTTAGCCTTGAAAAGAGAAGGTTCGGGGTGAGGATCTTATCAATGTTCACAAATGCCTAAAGGGAGACTGCAAAGAGAATGGAGCCGGGCTCTTTTCAGTGGTAGCCAGTGATGAGACGCAAGGTAATGGACACAAACTGAAACACAGGAGGTTCCCTCTGAAAATCTGAAAACTGTGAGGACGACTGAGCACTGGCACACGTTGCCCAGGCAGGTTGTGGAGTCTCCATTATTTGAGATATTCAGAAATTGTCTGGACGTGGTCCTGAGCAAGCTACTCTAGATGACCCTGCTTGAGCAGGGGGAAGTTTGACCTCTAGAGGTCTCTTTTAATCTCAACCATTCTATGATTCTGTGATCCTACTTTATACCAAAGGAAAGTTTTGAGGAGGAATGGTGTTGTAGCAGCATTTTTAAAGAGTACTGAAAAGTCTGTATGCCTCTGGAAAAATGCCTAGTGCTAAAAGATTTGCTACTCATAGGCTGTGATTAACCTGCTCTACTTTATTATTAATGCTATGCCAAATGCAGAAACCAGGATGCATTTTCATCTTCTGATTCATCTCGTTAAATTGTATATAAAAGAAAATAAATTACATGCCGCTAAACAGACTTTTCAAGGACAAATATAATATATTAACACAGTGCCCAAGAAACAGAAAAATGAGTCTTAATAAAAAATGTCATTCATTACAAAAAAGTAATAGGTGGTTTTGCTTAGATGGTACTGACATTTTACCAGTGTGGAACCTTAAACAGTTCCCTATTAGACAAAATTACTTATGCTTTCTCTTGTGAAAGATCAGAGAAAAAAATAATAGCCTGTCACTCCAATAAAAACCATTAGTTTGTTGGGAAAATTCCAGGCCAAGGCTGCTTTACCTTTGCTGCAGCAGAAGCTTCATGCTGAGACTAGAGGTGTCTGATTGACCCATCATCCCTGCTGGAAGCCTATACTCCTCTGCTAGCCTTGACTTGTGTGACCTCAAAATAAGTGCTGATATTTTACAATTCATGACACAAAGAAAAGGAAAAATGAAAATGGAATATTTGATTAGGAATATAATTTTCAGTCACCACTGTATCCTGAATGCTTTGACTCCTGTTACTAGCAGTTTGAAAGCATATATGTATTATGCTGGAATCCTTCTTCCTGTTAAAATAGACTAATGATAACCTGCATTTAAGTCATTTTGTCCTCCTTAAATGACATGCAAAATGAAAAGAAAAAATATATCTAAGTGTCAAGTATGAGTACTTGTCCTCCATCAGCCAACTGAGAATTTAATTACAATATTGCAAAGATCTTTATCAGGTGTGCCATAGCTCCATTATCACTACTGGAATGTTAGTGGACTTAGTATCAGTTTGCTACAGCTGAATACCAGGTTGAATTTCAATAAGCATGTGTACAAAACACAGAAAATGATTGGACAAAGTGATGGAATTTTACTCTATTTTACAGTTAGGGAGATGTAAAACTGTTTAAAATCTGTAGTGAAATAAGCAAGTGGATTATGTGTAGCTTTTACTAATTCTCACAAACATAATATAAAAATGCTGTACTATACTCTCTTTTAAGAATTACTTTGTAAGGTCTACATGATGTTTGCTTAGTTTTTGGTACTGAGATATTTCTTTAGAAAGAGTAATGCTAAAGAAGTTACTTTTTCTGGCAAACAAGTGGGTTCTCGATGCTCAGCATATATGCAGACATTTGAAGCTACGTCTCTGATAATAGCTGCTTATAGCTGCTTCTGAGTGACCAGTAGTTGCCATTAGTATTCAGGTTCGATCTCTTCTCACTGCTTTGCCCCCACCAAAGTCAGTTAGTTTACCTGACTAATGGTGGCTCCCAGGAAATTTCTTTTCTGCTTAGGCCACTGTGTTACAAATATTTAATTTCCATCTCACCGTTCTGTGGAGCGTACCCATTGATTTTTTGAGGAACCTGTTTAGAAGATATGTTGGAACACTGAGACTGCCAGAGTGTTCCTGTAAAGGTAAAGATAGCACAGCTAAACAGCTTTAAGATAGCCATCCTGTAAGGATGGATGACTACGTACAGACTTAAAAAAACTTCCTTTATAGTCACACGCTGAATACTGGCCGCTTGCCTTGAAATCCTTCTGGACGCATACCAGAAGTTTTGTAAAACATGAGCCTACAAAAGCAGAAGTAAAAACATGCCTTTTCTGTATTCTGTTCTGGTGAGTTCCAAGTTTTCCTCTTTCTGTTCAGAGTTGTCCTGACAGCATTAGAGATTCAGAGCTCAGGATCCAGGTCACAAGTGACATTACAGTCTACCTCACAGTTGTGCACATGGAAAGATCTTGATTTGGCATGCCTTTTCCCTTTAGTACCCTAAACCCAGTTCAGGGATTATTGAAATTGATTTTTTTTTCCTGTATCATTTTTTTTTCCTGTTTTATTTTTTTTTCTTTCTTCCTTTTATCTTTACCTTTAATATTGACACCTGTATTGATGCTAAAGAGGAAGAATTCTTGGGTCTTTGTCAGAATGTGAAACAAATTGATAACCTACTTTGAGGTGGTGTACACTGAGAAAGTGTTTAAACTCCAGAGTGAAATTTTCTTCTATATAAAAATGTTGTTAATATTTATACAACTGCGTAACTCAGATCCATGTATGCCTGCATTAGTCTTTTGGAAACCAAAAATTATATAACTATATCTATATCTCAGTAATGGCTTTTTTGGTGCTAATAAATTTGAAGGTGGCCAATTTTCAACCCTATTGTGAAAGATACTTTCCCCGCTCTTCTTTCCATACACATTTTCATTTTGAAAGGGAAAAAAACCTGCTAAACATTTTCCTTCTTTTTTTTTCTTTCTTTTTTTTTTTTTTTTTGTTATAACTATTATTCTGAATAAACTATTATTCCAGAGGCTAAGTAGAAATGCTAGTTCTAAATGTAATTGTGCTAAGGGCTTTTAATACTACAGTAGAGTGAAATACTAGACTGGAGCAAGAACCAGAAACCAACATGCATTTTCCTGTATAGAGGCACTTCAGATGCATTCAATGAATTCAATCAAAGTTCAAGATTCTTTCATTATATAGATTACTTTACCCTAATGTACCGATCTCAAATTAGGTTTTTCTAGCTATAAGTGGCTGTCTGGACTTCAATCTATTTTAGCTTAAAAACCTTTTTTTTTTATCTCCTGGGAAATATATTTTAAAATTATTTATCCTTTCAACCTTCATTATTAACTGTACCTACAAAACAAACTCTTAATTACTAGTTATCTCTATCACTATAGTTAAAATTTGAGACCACATTCACGTATTTCTGAAGGCTTAATTATTGCTTAAAGAAGCTGATACTCATTTCAAGTCTGCTTCAGACACAGTTTTATATATCACTAAGTATCTTGATAAAAGATTTATTAATCACAGTTTTTAGCTAAATTATTCTGGAACAATAGGTCTAGCACATGTTAATAAAACACAAAATTTGTATTTGACTTTCTGTTTACCAGTCAGATCCTAAATTAAAGGATGTTGCCGTTGTTACCTCTCCTAACGCTATTAGACAACCCTTTGCTTATTTGTATGCTCTGTTTAAATTTATTCCTGCCATAAGGAATTCCTTGGTGTATCAGTTTCCAGAGGTCATTTAAGTTCAACTTATGTTCAGCTTTGCAAATTCCTTGTCCCTGGTGTCATACTCTTAACCTCCTGACATCTCAGAAGACATAAAACTTTAATATGCAATATAATGGTTATTCCTGGGGCCATGCCATATTTCTTGGTTAGGTTGAATAGGCAAAGCAATACCCAAGGCAGCAAACTACCAGGGGCAGCTGCTTTCTCTGGGAATACGCTAGACTAACTGATGCTGACAGGCAAGAGTGAATGGTTTGAAGCATCATCCAGTGACAGCTGCAGTAGCCCATCCTAGAGACATCAGTTATTATCATCTTGCCCAAAGGAGCAAGATGTCTTTTTTGAGCTCTCAGCTTACCTTGTGCTCTGCAGAGTATTCTTATTCCTTTGAATTTATGTCCTTTTCTGTAGGAGCAACAGCCTGGGTCTGGGACTCACTCCTTAGTGACTCTCCAAACTTCATTTCGCATTAATGTCCCATAAGCCTTGGGCTCTGTATGGTTGTCCCCAGGTTATGGCTAATAGATCATTTCATAACTATCTGTGCAAACTAACTCTCCATGTCTTTGGAAAATTATTAATGTAATTTTCTTTTTCTAAAAATAGCCGAGCTCATTTTTCTATCAGGGACTGAAAACTTAGTCTTCACTCTAAGTTTAACCATGCATCAACTATTCTTGATTCCATGCACATCTCTATGCCCACATGTTGCGGTATTCTGTGTCTACTACTACAGAAAGTAGTACACATAATGTTAAAAGAAAAAATATATATATTTTCCTCAGTTGGCTAGATATGTGTAAAAATCAGTTATTTTTAATTTCAGTGGTCTTTTAAATTATAGTATTTTGCTTTACTCCGTTCTTCTTTTTGGGTTTCTCTGCCTCCAGATCTCTTTTCTGAAAATACAGATTTGAGGATTAAGGGTTGACTGTCTGCAGTGACCATGTGTAACAGGGAGTGCCAAAACTGATGTGACAAAACTGTCTCTCCAAACCCCACTGTAGCATCTAAATATTTTATATACCCTGTGCAGGCAACACAAAGCAATGTAAAGTACTTTCACTTGATGGTTGTGAATTATGAAACAGCTCCCAGTTTTCCTGAAACCTTAGGTGAAATCTAAGAATGCTTGCCAAGATGTGCCTTGTAAATAGATCAGCTCTACCTATACGAGGAGAACAATTTGGACAGATGGCCATTTAGAATGCACTGTTTCACTAGGGAGGACAAAGACAGGAAAATGGAGAAAAGGAAAGACCATATTAGGGCAAATCTTATGACAAAATATGTAATTTTCCTTTCTTTAATGCACTATGAATTGAAAGTGCTAACTAATTGAAAGGGGAAAATAGACATTCATAGCTACAATATTAGAAAATATTATAATAATTAAGGTGACATTTGATGTATTCATAACAACAAGATGATAACTAGTCATTGTTGGATTCTTTGTAACAAAGCCAGCTCGTATGCAGGAATAAGTGCACTCCAGATGATACTATAAAATCTTTCAGTAGACTGGCAATCTAATTACAGCAACTGCCTGCTTACCCATACTGGGTGAGGTCTTACATGCTGTACTTATTTAAGAGCTAGCATATATAAAACTTATATTCCTTGAAAGACCTAAGCAAAAATGACTTCTCATTCTCTTACCACATATTCTTATGAATGCCGAGGCTGCCGTCAGATTTGAGAACTCCACTTCAAAAAGGACTTTTCCAAACCATGGAGTAATTGCACCTGAATTCTGAAATCATCCACATAACCAGAAGAGGAATGAAAACTATTGATTTGCAGTAGATATATCTAAAGGAAAGAACCCAAACTCCTGGATGCTTTTATCCAAGTTTCCTTATAAGGTGTGGTATCACGGAATCATGGAATTGTCAGGGTTGGAAGGGATCTCTAGAGATCATCTAGTCCAACTCCCCTGCTCAAGCAGGATTGCCCAGAGCACATTACTCAGGACTGCATCCAGGCGGGTCTTAAAAATCTCCAGAGAAGGGGACTCCACAACCTCCCTGGGCAGCCTATTCCAGTGCTCTGTCACCCTCTGTATGTATGGTAAAATTTGTTCCAGTCCTTCATATAAAATATACTATAAAAATTATTATTTGCTAAGTCATGTCCTATCAGGCTGACTTCCCATACAATTTTTAAGGAGGTTATTGTTTTTTTCTGCAGCATCTTTCCAGTGGGTATCTCACTTGAGAGGGAGTAATAATCGAGTTCAGAGCTGTCTTCTTTCCACTGAAATTTCACTAAGAGAATTTTTGCCTATATCTGCCTGGCTTGGTGCATTATTAGAACTCATGGTGCTCCATATTGTCACAGCATGTGTCTGTTTCCACAGCTTGCCCAAGGACCAGAACAGTTCCAGAAAGTGCTAGGACATTTGGACTCAAAAATTTGTCTTCCCAAGATGTTTGGCTGTACCTGAAATTGTCGCAGTGTTGCATTGTACTGATCAGACCATAGCATACCTGTCAGCTCCTTTTCTTTCATAAAATCAGAACCATTCATTCTTACTTACTCACTAATATTCTGGTTGCATCTCATGAATATCTGTTTACAAAATGCATGCAGGGTCTGAATTACTCCCTTTCAATCAAAGTGTGGTTCCCTGTAGCAGTGTTACATCACTGGAGTTATTTTTGAATCAGATTGTCAGAATCCTAGCTAGTCACATTTAAGATTATCTAAATATCTCAATTATGTTTCTGTCTACACTTGTGATCTTGCTTTCTATCATTTCCCTTTTCACTTCGCTATTAATGGCAGACAATAACTACTAACATACGTCAATAAATCCTATATACGCTCCCAGCTAGTAGAAAAGGTTTGTATCACTGTCTTTGTCTCTTCTGTTCTCTCTCAACTGTTTCTCTTTATCTGTGTTTAAAATTTTAAGCCTTTTGGCAACAGCATTTTCTTTACTACTATAATCATAGATAGCTGGAAATTTTTTAGTACCTAATGACATTCAAAATGATCATTATTTACCAAAGAGGGCTTTTTTCCACTCTCTTTTCTTTTTTCTACTTAAGCAAATGAAAATGTGAATAACAGCACCTTGTGCACAAAACACTGCAGTTCTCCACTTTTTCAGGACAAACTTCTTTTTTGTTCATCTCTGTTTATACTTTTAAGGTTATTTATTTCCATTGTGCAAAAAAAAAATTCTAATCCTAGCTACGTAGATAAATATTTCCATGAAACAGTATGAAATTAGAAATTAGAATGCAATTACATTTCATCTGTTACATTAATTACATCTCACAATTTTATATTTTTCATATATAGATATATTGGCATTACAGTCTCTTTCTCTAGTAATCAAGTCTGATAAGAAAAAGTTTTAGTTTACAGAGTTTCTTAGAATGTGTTCTTTAAATTTCTGTCACCCTTCCAATTTTTTATTGGTTTTATCATCTTTTTCTAATTTTAGTAGTTAAATGTTAAATTTAAAGTTGGTAATATTTAAAATTTCTTCCACTTGCCTTTGTTATTGGGTTTTCCTTTTGTGGAAACTGCTGGGTTTTCCTACTTTTTTGGTAGATTTTCAGTTTTTAATGGTATTTTAACATAATTTAGAAGTAAAGTCAACAAAAATTGTATTAAGATATCTATTTATTGATAATGGATATCCAATAACTATGTGACTTTTTTTATTATTTCATTTATCACTTGCAAGTATTCCCATTGCCATTAGACAGTATGACTCTAAGTAGGTACCTCCGATACCATAGCATTTTGTAGCTGTCATGGCTAACACCAGGAATGAACATGTGGTGACATACAACTTTATTGTAGGTGAGTCCCTAGGGTTGATAGTATAACCCAAGCTGATGTTATACTGCTGCCTCACATCGGCTTTTCTCAGTCCTGCTTTCACTGCTATTGTCATTGACAGCAGCGAGTTTAAAGCTGACCTATCTTAAAGCCATATTTTTGACTGCAATTATAGGTATGTCCTTCTTTTTCTTATGAAGTTGTACATCTACAGAACATTGTAAAGGTACTTTAGCTCCTTGTATTCCTATGCTGGCAGAGACACTCAAGGAAGAGTTAGTCAGTTTCACATATACATATGTCAAAATTTAACCAAGTTTTTCAATTTATCACTGTACATGCATGGTATAAAGATACCATGCAGAATGTATTGATCAAGAAAGCAAATTTCTTTGAACTCCGGATCTCCCCAGTATAATCCAGTTTTTACATTACATATTCAAATATTTCCTGAAATTTACTACATGTCATTTTTAGCAATTTTGGTTTTGATTCCCTATCTCATCTTTGTGTTGTCATAATGTCTGTCTTTGAGCTGTCCAGATAGAATTACAAAGGAACTGAGTAAATCATTATGATTTTGTAAATCATCTAAACTCATTACTACTGAAGCTTTGCAAGTTGTTCCCATTTTTTTTTTATACAAGAATTATATTTTCTAGTGGAACGAAGTTAGTATGAAAGATTTGAGTATATCTTATTGTTATCTGGAAAAAAATGACTTCTATACTGAAACATGAAAACTGCTGGTTTGTTTTACATTTTGCAAAGCTACATCAGTATAGAAATATAAAATTATTAAAACCCAAGTTTTCTCTTTAGCAATATGCTATGTTTATAGTATTGTACTAGCATGGAGTCATCCAGAAAGGTACAAGCACTTCCAACCCACTCAAATTTAGGCAATCACCTGAGCTAGAAATGTTGTCACTAGGAGACTAGACCTCTCCAGGGGACAGTACAATCTACCTAAGATTTGAACCATCCTTCTTAGAGCACCTCTCTCTCTGCCTTAATTATATAAAATAAGGAAAGAGGGAACCTCAAGTGATAGCACTCCTACTTTACTTACCTTTGGGCTATGTCAAAATTCAGAGGAATGAATGTATGTAAAAACTAAGCAGACAGCATGAGAAGATTTTTATTCCATATCCCAAATTTTTCTATCACGTGACTGATGAAGAATTTCTGACTTGCTGGTACAGAAGAAGATGGAGAAAGAGAACTCAATCTGCCATTTCTTCATCAACTGTAGTATTGGAAGCAGAGGCACAAGCCAAAATCTGTTCCTGTAGAGGGTGTGAATATACATAGCCTGGGCATTCCTTTCAAAATTTGAATAACAGAGTGATTTCATAATGTAGAGCCCATCTGGACCCGAGTCTAGGTTTTCTGCCAAATGAGCACCTTGGCAAGGGTATGACTTGTTAATTTTATGGTATCATATGTTTATTAAATATAGAGCATGTAGGATTGTGAATTTATGTCATGCTTTACAAATAGATAATAAAATAGTCACACACACACACTCTCCCCGCCCTCACCCCTCTTCTGTCATGAGATCATAAAGGGCAAAACAGGACATGGAATATTATTTCAGCAATGAAAGAAGTGAAGAGAGAATGAAGAAAGGAAAGGTGGAAAAAGATAGAACTTTATTTCCATGAACCCTGTTTGAAGGGAAAAAAACGTCAGCCCTGGCAGGGAAAAGAATCAGACTTTCTAAATTGCATCATGAGAGGAGGCATGAAAGTTAATTTGGGAGAAAAAATATCAGGTGCACAGAGAAGAGAACAGGGAAAGAGAATTTACCTAAAACATCTGTCTGTATATCTCCTGATTATTCAATATAATGAGATCTTTCTAGAACTCCTTCATTAGCTTCAATTTGGGTTATTGTAAATAACAATGACTCATTTAAGAAGTCGGTTTGCTAATAATTAATTTTTTTGCATATTTATAGGTGTTGAACAGCATATGATTGAAGAATATTAACACTAAGTTCTTTATTTCTTACCTCTTATTTCGTTATTAATCAAATAAAATATCTTCTATTTTCTCCATGACAGCTCAAATTTCATAATATGACTTGAAAAAGCGAAATAAGTTAACTGGAATGTGCTTTGTCACATACTCATTCACCCTGTCAAAGAACTCTGCTAAATTTATTAAATACAACTTCCTGTTACAAGAGCCAGAGTGACTTTTTTTTTTTTTTCTGGCATATATAGATGTAGGTATAACAAAATACGAAAAAGGCTTACACAGTCAGAAGTATAAGATAAGAAAACAGCTCTGGAAAAGGCATTTTGGATACCCAAAAAGGAAAGATGAGAGGCCTGAAAGGAGATGGCTGGACATCTGTCTCAAACAGTGCTATGAAAATCCCATTATCAGGGCCTGAATATTCAGTCTGTTTAAAGTTGGAAAAACAAAACGCTGCATCAGCCTCCTGTATAAGTTGTCAGAGAGAGATCTGGGTAGGCAAAGGTACATAAAATTTTTTCCTGCATTGATAAAAATTTCTCTCAGGTAGCTAAAGGGGTTTTTTTTGTGCAATAAAAGTCAGGGTGTGTTGATTGATTGTTTGTTTGTTTGTTTTATTTTTAACTTTAAAAAGTGTGGATGTACCATAAGAGGCTTTCTTAAAAATCTTTCCTTGCATGCACAACTAAGTCATACTAACCAGAAAAATCTGGAAACAGATATGCTTCAGAAATATGCTGTAGGGAAACAACAGCATATTCCATAGCAGCATTTTCTCTCTACTCTTCCAAGTAGGAAAGGATTTAGGAGAAATAAAAAATCTAGAAATTTTCATTTTAATTTTCATTAAATGAAACTGAAAAAATTAGGAGTACAAAGATAAAGAATGGTCACCGTATGACTGTACAGGAAAGTAATTTAAGACTACAAACATTGTACTTTGAATTAGAACATATCTGAAAAGCAAATTTTAAAATATCTAAGAATGGGTTAGCTTTTTTGTCACTTGCAATTAAATATACTTAAAAAGAAGTAATAATATGCATGGTGATCCTTTTTCCTCAATAAAACTGTACCATGTGTTTCATGCAAACCTGTATGATTGCTAATACCTTGTAGGAGTTCTTGTTTGCTTGTTTGTTTTTAAAATGTAAAATTCTTTGTGATTTCTCTGTTCATGTATACTTATTATAAGGGGACATATACCTCCTAATGAAGGTCAACTCAGTGCTGTAATATTCAAACAGATGCAGTCATATAAAAGCAACTCTTTAATCTGGGCATAACAAACGATAACAAGTATAACCACTCTGTTTCTTTATATTAAATCCACTTAAGATAAAATGGTACTTTATCTTTCACTATTTTTGTCCATTATCTTCAATATATGTCAGCATTGAACTGAAACATTTTTCTAGATAGTGTGTTCTGTAAGGTGTGATGGATAAGGAAAATCCAAGGTGTCCAGCATGTGTTAATATAAATCCTGCTAGTCCTTTTGTAAACATATGGATTGTCATGCCTGTGCGTTGTGTTTGCTTATAGGCAAGATCACCTGAATACATAGTGCCAAGTCAAAGGTTTTTCTGACTAGGACAGGTTTTATGTAACTTTAGAAGATTAACTGTTAAACTGCCACAAAATGTTTGGGGCAAAAAAAAATTAAAAAATTACTGTCTATAGGATGATGTAATTGAATGTGTACAGAATTTTTAAATAACCTAACAATGCAGAAGAGATAATTAAACTACTTTTTTACTGTTGTTGTTCTTGCAATAACAACAAAAAAGTCACTTTTGTGAATGTCACTGACTTAAAAGTCTTGAGAAAAATGACATTTTATTTTATTTTTTTTTCTCTTCACATTACTTAGCAGACCAGGTGTTTGAATACTGCTAGGTAGCTGATGGGGTGATTAGTTGAAAAATTTCAATATACATGTATTGATTAGTTTTTTTCCTATGCACTAATCCATAATTAAGCAAAGTTATTCCACACAAATTTAACAAGTTTAAGAAATATAATAAGTAATTTTTCAGCCAGATGTAAATATTTGACAGCATTATTAGATATGAATCCTTTTTCTTCTACTACACGTAACCTTTTTACATAGCTTATGTTGTTTACAGAAAAATAATGAACTGCTGAAGATTTAACAAATGTATTCCAGGGAATGTAATGATATTCCATGTGTAAAGTGAAGGGTGCCAGGTAGGCAGCTTATTAAAGCAGAAGTCCCAGAATGAAACCTTCTTCAGGAGATTTCACACATAAATAGGCACAAGGCAAATTTTTCAACATCGCACAATGAGCGCTCTTCCACTCTGAACTCTTCCTGTTGTTGAAAGAGTAACACTGTCTTAGTAGATATTAATTCCAGTGACCTATGAGGCAGGAGAAGATCCTGCATTTCTTTACCAACATCTGAAATGTCTAATCTCACTCCCACTGCATGTGTTGGGCATTGCCAAGGCTATATACATGTATTATGTTGCTATTGATTCTGTCACAAAAAACTTTATCCTAAATGGGTTTTCTAATGTTAAGTAATGAAAACTGGTAGTGTGACAAAGACAGTTTAGTTTGAGTGGGAGTTTGTCACTGAAACGAACTTGTTCAAATCATAGCATCTAAGATGAAGTCTATAAAATAAATAGACATAAAACATGAAGACAGACATAAACCAACTACATTTCAGAGAAGGAAAACCATCAACCATATCAGTCCCAATATGTAATTCTCTGTTTATTACATTCTGTATATTTTAAATTAATAATTATTTACTTAGCAACACTTGTTGCTCTCTGATACCTGTTGAAGTAATCTGACACCAGAGATGCCAACTGTTACAAAGATACTTCAGAGCAGAACTCTTTCAGCAATAATCTTTTCACTCTTCCACATAGAAAGCCAATAACATTATTTAAAATGGAAAGGATGAAAATTAGAAAGGAAAACTCACTGAGAAGAGATCTGAAAGAAATTGGATGGGCTGATCCTTCTTAAGGTACTAAGGGGTTAGTGTGTTGCATTCACACTATAATGATAAGATTAATAGAAATATCAATAGCTGCACAGTGAGAAGGATAAGATTAACTTCATCTGTCTAATTTTCTAAGCTTATTACTTGGACCCCCTCCACCATCAAAGGAAAGGGACAGACATCTCCAAAGGAATTCTTGCCATCTGATAAGGACAGGGTGACAACCCTTGCAGTGCCTCTGTCTCTCCAGTTACTGCAGGGGAAACCAGAATAATTTGTTTTTATTAGACATGCATTTTAATCCATTTATAGTTACTGTGGAAGTTATTTATTGCCTTGCCTATTTGATATCAAACTGAAGACATTCATGGGACATTTAGTCTAAATACGCTAGAATTTCAGGAAGTAATATCCACATATAGAGCATATTTGTACCAGTGAGAGATGGAAAAGACATTTCTTGTGTACTGGTTTTGAATGGGGCACATTCCTTTCCTCCATAGTAGCTAATATGGGGCTATGTTTTAGATTTATGAACAAAACAGTGTTGATAACACAGGGATGTTTTAGTTACTGTTGAGAAGTGCTTACACAGCATCAAGTTCTTTTCTGTTTCTTACACTGCCTTGCCAAAAAGTGGCTGGGGGTGCAGAAGACCTAGGAAGAAGACACAGCCGGGAAAGCTGACCCCAAATTTCTAAACAAATAATTCATACCATATAACATCATACTCAGTAATAAAAGCTGTGGGGAAGAAGGAAGAGGGGGGACATTTAGAGTGATGGCATTTGTCCTTCAAGCAACCGTTACACACAAGGGACCCCAGCCTTCCTGGAGATGGCTGAACACCTGCCAGCCAGTGGTAAGCAGTGAGTTCCTTATTTTGCTTCGCTTGTGCATGCAGCTTTTGTATTACCTATTAAACTGTCTTTATCTCAATGCACAAGTTCTCTCACTTTTACCCTTACGATTCTCTCCCCTATCTTGCTGCAGGGGGAGTGAATGAGCAGCTGTGTGAGACCGAGCTGCCTACTGCACTAAAACTATAACGTCTTGGAAAATAGAATCATAGAATGGTTAGAGTTGGAAGGGACCTTAAAGATCATCGAGTTCCAACCCCCCTGCCATGGGCAGGGACACCTCCCACTAGAGCAGGTTGCTCAAAGCCCCATCCAGCCTGGTCTTGAACACTTCCAGGGATGGGGCATCCACAACTTCCCTGGGCAACCTCTTCCAGTGCCTCACCACCCTCACAGTAAAGAATTTCCTCCTAACATCTAATCTAAATCTCCCCTCCTCCAATTTAAAACCATTACCCCTTGTCCTGTCACTGCATTTCCTGACAGAGTCCTTCTCCGGCTCTCCTGTAGGCGCCCTTCAGATATTGGAAGGCTGCTATGAGGTCTCCCCGGAGCCTTCTCTTCTCCAGGCTGAACAAGCCCAGCTCTCTCAGCCTGTCTTCATAGGGGAGGTGCTCCATCCCTCTGATCATCTTCGTGGCCCTCCACTGTACCTGTTCCAACAGGCCCATGCCCTTCCTGTGTTGAGGACTCCAAAGCTGGACACAGTATTCCAGGTGGGGTCTCACGAGCGCAGAGTAGAGAGGTAGAATCACCTCCCGCAACCTGCTGGCCACATTTCTCTTGATGCATCCCGGGATGCGGTTGGCTTTCTGGGCTGCCAGCATGCACATTGCCGGCTCATGTTGAGCTTCTCATCCACAAGTACTCCCAAGTCCTTCTGCTCAGGGCTGCTCTCCAGCCATTCTCCGTCCAACTGGTATTTGTGCCTGGGATTGCCACGTCCCAGGTGCAGGACCCTGCACTTGGCCTGGTTGAACTTCATGCAATTTGCATGAGCCCATCTCTCAAGCCTGTCTAGGTCCCTCTGGATGGCATCCCTTCCCTGCAGCGTGTTGACCAAGCCACCGAGCTTGGTGTTGTCGGCAAACTTGCTGAGGGTGCACTCTATCCCACTGTCCATGTCTCTGACAAATAAGTTAGGAATATCACAAAGAGGTCCAAAGTCTTTATGGCTTGTCTTCCAAACAACTGCAATTATTTGTAAAGCCAGTCTTTGTGTATGTATTAGACAACCATAATAAAGAGGTTTACTAGCAGCTGCTGATGGATAGATAGATAGACATGCAAGATATGGGGGGAAAACAATACAGTCATTGGCTGCTATATGGCAATCACCAGCTAATATTTGCCTACATGAAGAAAGTTTGTTTTACTGCTGTGTTAAGACCAAATCCAGATTGAAAAAGATGAATGATAATCATGGCATCATAGAATAAGTGGGAAGGGACATTAACAATCATCAAGTTCCAACACCATGCCTTTGGCAGGGACACCTCCCACTAGACTAGGTTGCCCAAAGCCCCATCCAACCTGGCTCTACATTCCAGTCAAATCTGATCTGTCCCTCAAACTGGGAAAAATTTACAAGTTGTTTGTGTAGTATTATCTCTCAAATGACATTTTGAATGATAAAGTTTGTTGGAGTTTCAAAGCTCTTTCGATTAGAGTAAAACTTAGTTTGATTTTGTTACCATCTTGTAAAAATAAATCCCAGTTTTAGTTTGTTAGTCTGTCTGGCTTAGTTTTGTGAGGTTCTGCAAGAACTTCAGTGTCCATGGCCTTAGCAGCTCTTGGTACTCTGGTTCAACCTGGAAATCAATACAAAGGGTGATGCTAAACTCTTAAAAGAACTGGAATTTTAGCCCACAAAACCTAAGTTAGGAGTCACCATTATCCATTGGATCTTAGGTGTATTCATTCTCTACTGAATAAAACCAGATTTTTATGGATGATCAAGAGGCGATCATAAGATTATAAAGCTTTCCAATAAATGGTGTCTTGAGGAATAGAGCTTTACTGTTTGTCCAGATCTGCAGTTATCTCCTTTGTACCTACAAGCATCATCATCCAATAACAGTTCTTAATCCTCTGCAAATAAACCTGTGCATATACTAACAAGATATACAATAGAGTACCAATTGGATCACTTTCTAGTTGTAATTAGGATTAGGAATAAAGTGATGCCATTTTGCTGATTGTACCCTCTGGAGTCTAAAAAAGGATTGTTGAGCAAAAAGGCTGGGATTAGGTTTGCCTTTTAGGAATGCCTTTTGAGTGAGTGGACAGCCATAGCTTTCTGGATATGTCTGAAGGGGTTGGAGCCACCACTGTAAACCCATCTGTTTATCACTGTCTGTCTGCCACTCCCAATAACCTTTCAACAGCCGTCATCAAGACCTACTTCATTTTAGTCAAAATGATCTTGAGTATCTTAAACCATTTTAAAAATGGAAAGTTTTGCTGATATGACTCCATTTAACTGCAAATGGTTACAGAACAGTCACAGAAGTTTTGAAGGCATACAGAGCTATAGAGGGAAAGGAAGGCCTTCTGTAGATAGGCAATTTCTGTCAGCCCAAAAGAGGTCCTTGTTCTTTGGTGCATTTGCGGGATTCATATATGCCTGCAGGTGTACCATTTTGCCAATGTCTATAAATTCTGAACATTGTTAGTAGATGCTCAGCAAACACAACTCAGGCAATGGTCATTTCTGTTGGCTTCTTCATCATTACCTTTTGATTATTGTTCCCTTTCCTTCCTACATCTCCAACCCCACTTGCAATGCATAAGAAAATCAAATACTTTTCTTAGGCTTCTACATGCAATTGATTTTTAAGTAGTGTTTCTATACATTCTGACAAAATGCAAAATAAAATATTTTTAAAGCTCCTCAAAGCAGAACAGCATATTAAAAATGTTTACTCAGTTCTTTGCTTAACTTAAAAAAAAAATTGCAGTGAGTGTTAGTTCTTTATGTTTAATATGTTTTTAATTCATTCAAGCAATCATGTTTACTGTATCATTTGGTAAAACAGAGATTTATGTTTACCTTCATCACCACAGAAAAGAGAGATCTATAAAGGTAATAAATCTTTAAGTGCTTCATAACCTTACATGGTCTTTATAGGTTGAAAGATAATCAATAATCATGACAGAAAAACTGCATACAATTCATCTTTCAAATCAACTTGCTTCTTTATGCCACAATGCCAGTGGATGAGAATGTAAATGCCATGATCAATTTTCCTTATGAAACTACCTGGACTTGAAAGGCTATTCATAAGAATTACTTTCCTAAGCACAATTAACACTGGATGAATCTCCCGTGTTCACTACACTTCACATGCTGTCAGATTGCACCACCCAATTACATAGTCCTTGCTCTTTAGTGTAAAGTACTTTTGACTGAAAATTTAGCTGCATTTATACATTTATTCTGACAGTGTTTTCTATTTCTAATTCATTAACGTGAGGGACTGCTAGTGAGGGTTTCTCTACCCAATGTAATCAATTATTGTTGAATAATTCAATAGGTTGAATTTTATTTTAAATAAGCAGATTTTAGTTTCTGAAATTACTATATCCCAATGTGTCAGGCTGTTCTTGCTGAATCAGTGTGCTTGAGCTCAGACAGCCTCCAAGACGTTTGTTGTCCCAGTGACATCCTTCACAGTATCACTTCAGGAAATGCAAAGAACCAAGCAGTCAGAAATTTAAATTTATCCATACAAGTATAATTTCAGACAGGACTCTCTGAATCAGAGTTTTTATTTTCATTAGTATTTTTTTACTGTCATTCATTCTGGCCTGTAAATACGAACCAAGTGTAATGGAAATAGTGTTGAAAATTACTTCTGCATTTTTTCTTTTTTCTTTTTTTCCCTTGAAATTACAGAGAACTATATTGGCAGCACTACATGAAAAGTCACTCTGTAGTTCTCACTTGGGAAGAAGAATTTGCTCTAGCTACTTAAAACTCTCATTGCCTGAAGGTATTGCAGTTTTTGGCCTAATACCGCTACTCCATCTAATGCAAAAATTCTGCCACCATGATTAGTTAGATGCTGAACAGCTAAGTTGTGACTTAATTTTAGCCAGAAAAATGGTCATTCCCATTTGGAATGGGCACACTTATTAATTGTGCCTGAACTAGTAAAAGGAAAACTGACACAGAAACCTGATTTACAAAATCAGAATTTGGTTCAGAATGAGACTGTCACATGCACAAATTACAGATTAATTATGTTCTGCCTATCATATTCTATATTGAACAGTTTAAAAGACAATGCAATTACTTTTAAAATATTTGTGTTCTCTTTTTTGTGTGCGTAAGAAGAGTGCGTAAGAGTGCATAATAGAGTGCGTAAGAAGACAAGCAGTTTGCCGTTCCAAGTTCTGAAGCACATAGCATTAAACTATTTAGGAATGTTGCCTTAAATCAAAAAATTGTTTAGTTTCATGTGCAATGAAATATATACTTAATACACTTCTTGGTTTTATCGTTTCTTACTCTAGAATTCATACTATATGTACAATAAATTACAGAGAGTGAAATATAGAAAAAACATAACCTTAACAGATGCAACTAATTTCAGTTATTAATTTAATACATATTTGTTCAGAGTTTAATAATGCATGCTGTGTACCTCAGAGACTGGATTGGTGCATGCAAATAGACGTAGTCATGGGATTGTATATTCTGGCATACACTATTTTATTATTGATTTATTATAGATTATTAGTGCATTTAGGGAGGGGGAAAAAAAGGAATTGCAACAACATATGAAAAACCTTTTGATAAACAGAAGTTTATTTGAGACTGTATTAAAATACCAATGTTTATATCAGCTGATCTCAATTCTAATAGACATCATTGTGTTTCAAATAAGTGACAGTAATAAAAAAGTAATTCTACCATGGACACAAAATTGAAGTTTTTTGAAACGTTATGATTTTTTCTTGTTTGAGATATACGTAGTACTCATATTTCCATCCAAAATGAAATTAAATGCAAGACTGTTCAAAAACTTGATATCTCTGGCTAGAGTGCATTAATCTAGATAGTAGTGAAGAGGAGGTATGTGTTAGTGAACAAGTGACAAAACAACTCGTACATCCTGGTCAACTTTCCTACAAAGACATGAGAGATGAGGGGTTTTGAAACAAGTTACAGTCTTTAATTAAGGTAGGCAGTCTGCACCCAGAAATGAAAATCCATGTGCATATTTGAAAATAAACCAAATTTTGTATATGATGCTAGACACAGCATCAATTGTTCTTCCTAACTGGGATACACAAAACATCCCAGCTTCATTATACCTCTCACGAGAAAAGGGGAAAACTATTATAAAATCCAAGGCTGGTATTTTCAGAGTCTGCATCTAGATATGTCTGTTGTTACATAATGTACTTCTCAGATTCTACTTCCACTTCCACTGAGCCAAACTGGTACCTATTCAAAATATATGACAGCAACTATTTTTTTTTTTTTTGAAACATAGGCATGGGTGCTGATGGGGGAGGGGAGGAAGAGGACTGGTCCACCTTGGGTCTTGTCATGGTGTGAAGCTGAGTCATCTGAGGTTTGGCCCTTATCCAGATGTAGTACCCTGGGAGTAAGTTGTGTAAAATAGCACAAATGCAACCAGATAACATAGTGAGAGATGGATTTCCAACTTTTGTTGGAGTTCAGCAGATCTGAGCATTAAGTCTTCTAGGATCCTTCAAAAATTGCAGTGCAAATACTGCTACTGCTTAGCTAGAACCCACACCAACATTTAAACAAAAGAGTTCTAGTTTTCCTTGTGTCTTGCAAATTTTCACTTTTACTATGACCTAGATTAGCACGGTACATTAGTTTTCACCTGATCTAGAAAACACATGGCTGGCCAGAAACCTATTTTTTAACCTTATATTTTCAAATGCTCTTCAGTTGTTTTGTTTTGTTTTGTTTTGTTTTGTTTTGTTTTGTTTTCGGTGGCTTTTCAGTTGCAGTTGTGAAGCAGGTTCAGGAAAACTTTCTTCAAAGAACACCAGAGCATTTAAAAAGCATTAAGCAAACTTCAAAGCAACCTAGAGAAGTCCATAGTAAATGTTAATGTTCTGGTTTGCAAATACAGAAGGAGAAGTACAAAGTTTGTGCTTAAGTCTCAAAAGATCTAGAAACAGAATCTGGAGCCTTTGATGCTCTCTCCTCTAAAGCAGAAGACAATTTCATTCTGCTTGTATATTTGGAATTTTGTTTGGTTGATTTTTGTGGGTTGTTGTCTGTTTTGGTTTTTTTCTCACTTTTGCAATTCTATGAAATTGCAGAAAAATCACATGAAATTGTAGAAAAATCACAAACTCAAGAGGAACAACAAAAAAGACACTCTTGAGATGTTTTCCAGTGTAAAAAAATAAAACAGATAATTTAAAATTTAATTTGAGATTTGGAATTTGTCTTGCCATTTGCCAGCAAAAGAGGATTATGTGAAAATAAAGAGATATGTATTAAAATGATTGTTCAAAATTACATGAAACAAACGTTTTTGTTCTGGTACCTATCAATGACAAATTATGAAATTAAATTAATATTTCAGAATCAATGAAATTTCTAAATGAGATTAAAAATTTTCATTTTGTACACAAATTTTAACAGAGGATTTTTGTTTGAACTCTGTTCCAAATTATTCTAAAACTCTAATTAAGAATTAGAATATCCAGATATTTGTAATAATACTTATAATATATTGTCTCGCTTCTGGACTATATTGAGTATTTTTATTGTAGGATAACTTGGGAAAAGTTGTTAAAAAGTGAGTTCAGAAGGAACTGAAATCAAATATCTAATCAGAGAGAAAACATTCTGATTAATTTGGCTTTTGCTTCAGTTGCACAAGCAGGGATAGGTTAATAACAGTACTGATGGCTAGTAGAACTTTTTCATTTTATATTGCTTTCTGTGGTACAGGCAATGTAGCAATTACTAAATCTTACAATAATCTGGTCCATTTAAGCATTAAAGACCAAAGCTGTAACATGAGTAAACTTCAGAGTTACATTAACCATCTGTCACAAATTAATGAATCAATGATGAACATATTACTACTCTACCGGGCTTTGATTTTCCTTCAATGGTGGCTGCAGTAACACTCATTTTAGGTCATCCGGTATGGCCAAGTCCTCTTCAATATCCAATAATTTCTACCTCTAGGCTCTATACTGTGGTATTGATACATGTCCTTTCTCAACAGTCTTAAGAGGTCATATATAGGGAGATCTTTTACTAAGCTTAATAAAATGTCAAGATTTAGTAATTATTTGAATGTGAAAAAAGATTTCATTATATAAAAATTGCTTTACAGGGTGAGATGTTGTGTGCATCTTATAATGCAAAGCTGGACTACACAATAGTTCAGGTTAATTAGCAAAGCAATGTATAAAAACAAATTCACAGTGTACCAGGATTTTAGTATGCTGAAATGAGAAGTCACATACAGAAGAAATTTATTAATCCTGCATAAAACTCAGTGGATTATTTAGTGACATGATTTGTGACATTTTACACCATTAAACACACCATAGCACGAAATCTGGTGCATACTCATGGAATGCTTAGAGTCATGCTTAACTCTGTGCAGATGTACAGCCCCACTGAGCTGAGTACAGAATGAAACTGTTTTTTAAATTTACTATCTAAACAGATAAATATCCAAAGGATCTGAAAATCTCTATGCTCCTCTCTGTGCCATTCAGAGCATAGAAAATATGAAATATTATTTGTCACATTATTATTGTTTATAATGAAATAGAAACAAAAGGCAGATGAACATAGTGTCTTCTTCCCTAGGAGTCTGGATTAGGTTGTTTTGAAATATTTTTTTTTTAAATTAAATGGAATGATTGACAAGAAAATTATTCATTTACTTGTACATGAGAGAACTTAAAGAATCATGTTACAACTTACTATAGCAGTATCAGTTGAAATACTTAGCATTTAGGTTTTGGGGGTCACTACTCATTCAAATAGTGGTCAGTCACTTTCCACTTCACCACATGAATTTGAATAGTATCATAGGTTGTACTGGAATGAGAGCTGGTTACTTGAACAGTTTTTTACATTGAAGTACTTTAAAATCATTATATATTTTTAAATCTTAATTCTTCAAGTTAAAAGTAGGAACTACTGCTATAAATCAACATAAAGAACTTCCCCATGGTGGTGAACTAGCCAAGTATTCTCTGATCACACTGAATAAAATATGAGGTAGTGGTGTAAAGTTTAATCGTCCTGTTTCCTCAATTTCCTTCTTTCCTTTCAGCAGCAGCCACTGGGGGAACAATTCACTTTTCTGCTTTGTGGAAAGCTCATGCTAAGGATTTTCTGAGCTCTTTTAATTACTGAGTTTAAGCTAGAGATGCCAAAGGACCCACTGTGCAACAATAAAGGATGATGACCTATGCATGGAATATTGAAAAGTGTTCATCTTGGTAGAACAAAGTAGAATAAACCAGAACAAATGGCAAGTGAAATTGAAAACGCAGAAGAAAGGAGGGTGAGCTGTATAGATTTGAAAAGCAATCTATAGCTGCAAATAAGAAATTATGCATTAAATCCATTTTTAGCTCTTTTGAGGAATCTAAAGTCACAAGGGTAGTTCCGAGTACTGTACATACTTAATAGATTATTGATTTTCAAAGAAAAGATGGTAAGACATTTTCCATATATAGCTGAGGTATCAGATTTATATATCTGGTATTTTACATTCTTTTTTTTTTTTTTCTTTTTTTTTTTTTTTTTTTTTTTTTGCTTAATCATCTGTTATTGTAATTTGGTTTAGTATTAAGGCAACAAATTAATGATTGCTTTTGGGAAACACTGTCTCACAGAGACATATTCTTCAAATGTCTAAATTAAACCCTGAGTAAAACTTTTGTAACCTTGCAAAAAGACATTGAAACAGTTGGAAAATTATTTGAGAATATGGGTGTTAATTCAGTACTTTTTTCTTTTTTGTTACCTCACCCTTCCTGCAAAACACGGAACCGAGGCTTCAGGTTGTCATCTGTGGTAGCAAGGCTAATCATGCAGGGAAAGAGTGGCTGTTAGAAATTTGTGAGTAATGCGATCACTAAACTATGACAATAGTCAATTTCAAATCCGTTTCTTGAGGTGGGAGGGAAATTAAGAAACCCTTAAATTGATATTATAGATACAGGGTTCTGGAAAGACGTAGTGCCAAAAGTCAGAAGGCGAATGGGGACTTTTTTGTTAATGTCGTGTACAAAGAATTCAAGATTTTTAGAAGGAGCTATTCTAATACTATTATGCAACAATATTAATGATATTTCTACCTATTGGAGATACAAGCATTCTGTGATTCTGTGAACCTGAAGCAAATGGAAGCTTAGAAGTAAATAGGCAAGATAACATGATAATTCCATTTAAGGCAAATTATTGGAAGGTTCATGCCCAAAATGTAGCTTATGCAACACTGATATTCCTCTAGACACTATGAGCTGATACTGTGATTTTATATTATGCAGCTTAGGTTCTACTACAAAATATGGCTAACTGCATAAATGACCTGAAGAAAAATCTGTTCAAGAATTCTAAATATGGAAGTGCCTAAGCAACAAATTTCTGAAGTTGAGGAGATTATTCTGGGAAAGAGTATTCTCCAGAATAATTTTATATTCACATTCCTGAATATCCATTATTGTCTGCTGACTAGCAACACTAAACTACTTTGTCAGGTTTACTGTTAAAAGAATACATTTTGTAAAGACAACTTGAAATCGCACTCACCTTTTTTGACTACCTTTTTTCTCTCAGTATGACTCAAAATGGATCATATCAAACACACAGAAACATATTTTATCTAATAACTTATATTACATTTTAGCATATCTTCCAAAAAAGCAACTAGTTTCATTTCAGAAGCCCAACATTTTATTCTGGTTTTACTGTGTTTAAATTGGTGGCTAGAGCAGTTTTCTGGTAAGAAGATGACCCAATATACCAAGTTCTTTTAATGAAGTTTTAGCACATGTGATTTTCTGCTTGAATGAAACAAGTCAGTCTTGGACTGCACTATTAAGCCCTTCCTAAAATTATTTCAGCATTTTTCATTTCATTTTGTCTGGATGTAGCTTCCAGAAACTGGATTTTATTATGATTTTCTCTGCAAGTAATGTCATTTAGTCCCTGTGATGTTAATGAAAAATTTCTTATTAATCTTGTTTAATAATCTTGTTTGATAAAAAGTTTGGTTGCAACATCTTAAATCTGCTGAGGCATGACCTTTTCCGCAGCCTCACTTTTTCTTCCTGCTTTTTTTTTTTTTTTTTTCCCCAAGATTGATTCAATTATGTATAAATATGTCACTGCAATTTTGGACAGACATTGTATTTTGTGTGCGAAATGAGTTATTTTCTATGCCCAATAAGTAACCTGGACAATACAGGCTCACTGCTATTGTATTAAACTAAGTTAAAAAATATTATCAGAAATAATTTTTCTTTTTCTTTTATGTGGGCTTTGTCCTTATGAAAATAAATAGCATTAAAATTATTCATTTTTAGAAAACATATAGATTTGCAGTTTTTGTCATCTAACACAGTACATCATATACCATTCATGTAAATATTGTGTGACAGTATTCTTTGGAGATTCAAAACAGTGATCAAAATATAAATTCAATCTAATAATTTGAAATGTCAAACGAGTTTTTCATTGTTAGTTCTTTTCATTGAATTCAAACCTCCTTCATACCTAAAATAAGGTGAAAGCATTAGCTTCCCTACTGACATAATTCTTTGTCATATCTCTGGAGAAACACTTCTGAGTAGTCTTGTGTTTACTTTGTTGAATAGGTATTCAGATTTGGTTTCAAGTAAGTGTTTTAAACAGAAAAGTGATAAAAACAGCATTCCATTTCAAATTAGTTCTCTTAATTTCTTCTACATGAGTTTTTCAGGTAGGTGATTCCCTGGACATTTAAAACATTCATTTTTATTTGTAATGCTTGTTACTTTATATGTTTAATTAAATGGAAATGTGAAACGCAAATGAATCATAATAATGTAAATCAATGGTATTCAACTTTCTCAGCCAGCAATCTACCCTCAGTCCTTATAATTTCCTGCAGATAACTGAATGTTCTTATCCTGATATTTATAAATTAGAACACTGCCTAAACTACTTAGCCCCCTTTGACTAGGTGTGAACCTCTTCCTGTGGCCTCATGTAATATATTTTCAGAGTTACTGCTTATGATGATGTTCTTTTCCATATCCTGGAAATAAAGTGTTGTAACAGGGATTTTGCACTGATTTTATTAATGTGTTAATAGTTTGATAGAAAGTTTAGGTAGAAATATATTTCACAGGGTGGTTTAAATCTAACTGTAATCCCTAATTTAGCTCCTCAATTGAAATTTACACTATTTTGGTGGATTTCACACTAAGTTAAATGTTTGCAGCCAACTGTTGCAAATCTTGTCTACACATGTCTCAAGTTCATAACTTGCTTGGATTACTTGAATCTGTTGAGGTTTAGCTTTGTCATTTTCTCAAGCATTAAATTTTTCACCACCTTAATATCTTTTTTACTCATTGGCAGTGCCCTATCATCTCACTTTAAATATTTTCCTGTGTTAATGACACAATGCAGAACTAAGCTCAAGCCTTTGATCCTGTTTTACATATGAAGCCTGGGTATCTTGTCCCAATATTCTGTAACATCTTATAGGGTAAGAAGATAATCCCAAAATATTTGTGCCTCAGCCACTGAACCCCTAATATGGAAGAAGGCTCTGAGGAGATGGACACAGAAGGTGTATGGGGCTTCATGAGGCTCAGGGAAGAATGTTGGCAGTGGCTGACCACAGCTGTCAGAAAGAAAGCTGAATTTATTACAACACAAAGGAGACTGAAGGTTAGCCCTTGGTCTGGATAAACAGCTAGCCAACTAGCTGTATCAGTTGATCAGCTGATCAACTGACTTTATCTGGTCAGTGAATTAACCTGTTATATCAGCTGATTGTAGCTGTCAGTCCCGGAGCTAATCAAAAGACTGAAAGTGACTTAACCAGAAGAGCAGGACATGAGTGTGTGTGCATACGTGACTCAGCTCAGCAGCATACAAAACCAGAACAAACCCCAAAAGAACACAGAAAAGTAGAGAAAAATGGAATTGGTCTGACTTCAACTCACATACTCCTCTGTGATGGTTGGAGAAGCCTAGTGTCATGATAATGGGCATATTACACAGATTGGTAATGAGCATCGTATTTGTATTGTGACTCCACTGTAAATTACAACTGCCATATTCTGCTAAGTGTAATTTGTACCTGAATTGTGATTTAAGTACACAGTTGTATCCCTCATTAACTCAAACTTCAGTATAGTATCAAATACATTCAAATAAAAAATTTGGTAACAACAATTAAACCTTCCACATGTAGAATATCCAAAAGAGTTTTGTCAGAATGTATTGGACTCTAACAATGCCCTAAAGGAAAATCCTTGTGCTCCCACATTAAAGTAAAGAATGAAAAGGAAGAAAATCTTTTGTTCATGTGGATTTTCAGAGACTGAGTTTCAGAAGGAAGTTTGCATTTTTAGTGCAGCCTTACCTATCTGATCTGAAATATGCAATTCTCCAAGTAACTTAATCCTTTACTCCCATTTAAGATTAATTTATCACTTACAGCTCAAAACATTCTAACTTGGAAACTATCAATTACTTTTCACTCATTGACAAAATGTCATAAATAAATGCGCAAATATGAACACAATTAAACTGGAGTAGTCAAGCATGAAAGAATCCACAGCCTGTTTATAATCTTACTACTAGAAGACTAAACCTACTTGGAAAAGCTATTGTCGGGTGGATTGTTTTAAACTTAACTGATGTTATACAGTAAAAATGCCTGTGCTATGTGTGGATATTAATTTTAACTGTCAAAGTGTGAGATGTAGTTACTGTACTTTTTGTTTATTATATAAGGGTAATGATTTTCTCCACAGTATTAAAATCAAAATCTTAATGTGGATATGGACATGAAAAGATAATCTTTCATATCCACATGGTAAATTTTCTTCTGCCATACTATGCTGTATTAGAACAAGAGGGAAAAAAAAGGTAATATTGAGACAGTCATAGATGACATATAAATTATGACTATAAACTAATCATAGAATCATAAAATCATAGAATGGTTTGGGTTGGAAGCAACATTAAAGGTCATCTAGTTCCAACCTTCCTGCCATGGGCAGGGACACCTCCCACCAAACCGGGTTGCTCAAAGCCTCATCCAGCTTGGTCTTGACCACTTGCAGGGATGGAGCAACCACAACTTCTGTGTAAAACCTATTCCAGTGTCTCTGCTGGGAGATGAGTGAACAATGTTCCAGTGTCTCAGCACCCTCATAGTAAGAATATCTTCCTAATATCTAATCTGAATCTACCTTCTTTTTGTTTAAAACCATTGCCCCTCATCCTATTGCTCCACTCCCTGATAAAGAGTCCCTCCCTGTTCCTCTTGTAGGGCCCCTTCAGGTACTGGAAAGCTGTTATAAGGTCTCCCTGGAGACTTCTCCAGACTGAACAACCCCAACTCCCTCAGCCTGTCTTCATAGGAGGGGTGCTCCAGCCCTCTGATCATGTGGCCTTCTTGTGGACCTGCTCCAACAGGTCCATGTCCTTCTTGTGCTGAGGACTCCAAAGCTAGACATGATACTCCAGGTGGGGTCTCAAGAGCGGAGTAGAGAGGCAGAATCACCTCCCTCAACCTGCTGGCCAGGCTTAATGTAGGGACACACTCCTATGGAATAGGACAACTCACCTGCATATTCACCCTCCCTCCAGGAGGGTGCCTTCTTCAGCATATCATTGGGCTCATGAGACTCCCCTTCACAAAATGCTGGAACTTCTAATGATGCTAAGGAAAAAAAAAACCTCAATTAAATAATTATTTCTTTTGTTTGGTTGGTTGTTTAAGGGAACTTTTCATACCCTGCCTGGGAATCACACATTATTTTAGTGTGCCAAAACAACCAGTCCCTGCCTCTGTAAGCAGATATTTCCTCGTTTTTCCAATAGAGCAGACTATTTCATACGTCCATATCAAACTCCATACTTCATAATATAAATGGAAGATAAGCCCAGTCTATTTTTTTACCAGCTTTCTTATTCAACATATTTGAACAATAAAGTAAGAGACATTTTCTTATGTATGTATGTATGTTTTAAAGGGAACATAATATACAGTTCATAATAAATTACAAATAATACAGATTACATCTATAACTGTCTTTGGGTTGTCACAGAGTTCAGAATTACATAAAAACTGTATTATTTTAACATAGGAATAAATAATTTTATTTACTTAGTTGGTGCAGTTTGTTGCTAAGCTCAGCATAGAGACTAAACCCACCTGTGAAACACTCTCAACCGAAGAGATATACAGGCCCCTGGACTGAAAAACAGCTACTCAACATTTAAATTAAAATTGACATGCCACTCACTACCCATAAACAAGGTAGAGACAAGCAAAAGACTTTGCATACCAGTCTGTAGATATTTCTAAAGAATGTGAATTCTGTTGATGCCAGAAGTTGAAATTTCGTCCTTAGAAACACTGAGAACAAATACCAATGTTTATTTGCTGGGAATTTTTTTGTTTGTTTTTTGTTTAACTGCAGTGGTACCTACAAGCTCCAGCGTCTCAACCTGGGTCCACTGAGCTTCACCTTCCATCTATACAAAACAGTAAAATTGCTCCTTCCCTAACAGAGAGACTGTTTTGAAGAGGTATATAATCATGTACCTATCTTTAAGTATAACATCCTCTCCCTTACCTGTTGAAATTTTCCTTTGTTCTGAGAAGGTGGATTTTTTTAATGGACAGAATGTCTAATTATCTTTCAACAGAATGGTCTGAAATGTTTGCGTTGTCAGTGATGCATGGTACTTACCTTTTATACAAAATAACTGTTCTCATACTCAGAACTGTTTTCTGTTTCTAATATGACATCACAGAACAAAAAAAAAAAATCTGTACTGTTTTCTAAACTGTTTGTTAGTGCTTGACTGTGAAAAGAATCAAGAAGCATTAAGGGTATCATTATATTTTAATGAAAACTAAAACATCTTTTCCAGAATTTGACTATTTGTTCTTTAGATCTTTCAGATCTCAAGGGGATACCAGCTAATTAAAATTGCAACTAGTTTTCATAAAAATATATTACATGGAATAATGTTCCAAAAGAACATTTCATATTCTTTATACATGTATAAAATACATAATACATCTGTAATTCTCTTTCTCACTGTTAACATTTAAGAGTGCAGATCAGCTCATGGATAAGACTACAATCTTTGTAGTGTTTTTGATAAGTTGTTCCATTAGATTCTCTAAAGTACAAGACTGTGAAATTAAATCATTTTACAATAAATATACTTCAAAAGACTCATTAAGGATTAGATCATAAACCTTTCACTCTCTTTGATATAAAGATATTTGAGTTGAGTCCCATTAAATCAAGTTATTGCTTTAGTAACACCGGATAATTACTATTATTATCATCACTTGTTTCAAATAACGACAATAACACTATATTTTTTTCTAAATAAAAATAAAGAAGAATGTTAGAATTATCAAAACAAATGTGACTTAGGAGAATTAAAAGTGTTTCTCATTAGCAGTCCCAGGACAAGGGCAATATATCCACAGCATTAAGGAATCTGGTTTGGCAGCAGGTCCTTTATTTCTAATGTTTTCTGATAAACATATCTCACTTAAAAAAAGATGACTGTTTATTTAATATCATAAGGATAAGGCTATAAGGCCTAGATTATGGAGACATTCTTATGTAATTTCTTTGAATGAATCAAAATGTAAGTTTTCTTACATTTAAACATAGAATGGCTCCAATGAAAAAAGCTATTGCTCTATATCATGTAACCTAGTAATAAGTTTTCTGAAAGCTCAGAGAACTCATTTTCTAGCCCTGTACCAAAACACAAAAGAAAAAGATACTACTAAGTAAAAGAATCTCCCAGCAACTTGTGTAGAGGACATAAGAATACCACTAGATCATAGAATCATAGAATGGTTAGAGTTGGAAGGGACCTTAAAGATCATCGAGTTCCAACCCCCCTGCCATGGGCAGGGACACCTCCCACTAGAGCAGGTTGCTCAAAGCCCCATCCAGCCTGGTCTTGAACACTTCCAGGGATGGGGCATCCACAACTTCCCTGGGCAACCTCTTCCAGTGCCTCACCACCCTCACAGTAGAGAATTTCCTCCTAACATCTAATGTAAATCTCCCCTCTTTCAGTTTAAAACCATTACCCCTTGTCCTGTCACTGCATTTCCTGACAAAGAGTCCCTCTCCAGCTCTCCTGTAGGCTCCCTTCAGAAGGGAAGAGGGAAGGCTGCTATGAGGTCTCCCCGGAGCCTTCTCTTCTCCAGGCTGAACAAGCCCAGCTCTCTCAGCCTGTCTTCATAGGGGAGGTGCTCCATCCCTCTGATCATCTTCGTGGCCCTCCGCTGGACCATTCCAACAGGTCCATGCCCTTCCTGTGTTGAGGACTCCAAAGCTGGACACAGTATTCCAGGTGGGGTCTCACGAGCGCAGAGTAGAGGGGTAGAATCACCTCCCGCGACCTACTGGCCACACTTCTCTTGATGCATCCCGGGATGCGGTTGGCTTTCTGGGCTGCCAGCATGCACATTGCCGGCTCATGTTGAGCTTCTCATCCACAAGTACTCCCAAGTCCTTCTGCTCAGGGCTGCTCTCCAGCCATTATCTCTAGCCAAGATCTCTTGGCCCTTTTTCTCAGCACTGTGAATGGCATTGGAATATCCCAAACCAACTAAGTCTCTGTATCTATCTTCTTACGAGGATAAAAGGAAAAACAATGGACCTTCTCTTTCCTAGAGATGTTAAGTGTATACAGCAGTAAGAAGATGCTTCTGCGTTTTTTCCTACAAGAATTTTTTCACAGTAAAACTGTAGAATTCTAGATGGGTGACAAAATGTTTTTATCTACTAACAGTGGTTAATTCAGACTGGCTTTGAAATGGAGGAAAAATCAATATAACAACCAGAATGGAACAAATAAGGCTATGGTGGGGAAAAAAAACACTTCTATATAATACTACAGTTCATATAATGTCACTTTCTAGAGGGAATAATTTAGTGCAAATCCTTAAAGCCATAACTGTTCTCCAAAACCAGAAGAAAGCATATTATCAAATGTGTATAATATATTTTAAATACTTTTAAATGAGTGAGTTGCTTCTTATTATAAAACAGTATGATTATTTTTATAAGCCCACACATCATGGTTTAGTCTTTTTTACTCAGTAGTGTCAGTCAAGATTCCTTGTTAAAATGTCAGTTTGAATAAACATGTTATTTATCTTTCCTTCTGAAATGTTGTGGGGTAGCTTTGCTGTGGGGTTTTTGTCTGTTGGTTGGTTTGGTTTGATTATGTTTGTCTCGTTTTTCTTAAGGGTCCCAGGGGGTATTTTTGGAGGGTCAGTTGCCTGCTGCATTGCACCCCTAAAACAATGTCTTTAAGTGTCAGGTAGGAAATATTTTTTACACACAATTCAAACACATTTTCAGGATCATTTTAAATTAATTATAAAATCAAAGAATAGTATTCTCACAGATCACATATACTGTATCCCTGTATTTGACAACTTGTTGGCTTTCCCTTGCAAATATTGGAAAACAATTATTGTTTGAAATTTATGTCAATTCCTGTGTGCCTTCCTTCTTGTCCTTTTCCACTGCTAGGCATATCCACCTATCAACAGGATCTGTGATTTTTAAGGGTTCATCTGTTCTTTTTTGCTTATTCTCAGCTTGAAGTTATAAACCTACCTTTGTAACATACTAAACATGTCCAAGGAAGCTACTATAATCACAGGACTTCAAATTGAAGATCTTCTCTTTAGGTGAGAAATAAGCAACAGAAGCAGATGAGCATAGATTTTGTTTACATGCAAATGTTCTTCATAATAATAAACAAAGGAAGAGAATTGCACAAAATGTAATGTATATGTTCTAAAGTAACTCTAAATTTAATGATTTTTGAAGTTTTTCATGTGTCATAGGTGGGTCTTTAAAATGCCTGTTGCCGACAATTAACTCTGTACGCAGGATCTCACTGAAAAGACCTCATAGACTATGTTACAGATTGAAAAGAATTTCATAAGAAGAATAAAAGAGGGTGAGCCAAATGGATTTAAATGCCAGAGAATAATTACAAGTACATATTAAAACTGGTGATATTCTGAAAAAACAATCATTCAACTAAAGTATTGAAAAAGAAGTCTCCTGCATTTCCAACGCCAAATTTTCATGGCTCAATCAGGCATCGAATTATTCTAGGTAATTCAGTGAAAGCTGAATACAGCAAAAGTTTTATCTAAATTCAGCCCCAGCCATATTCCAAGTGGAGAGAAACTGCACTGCCTTTCAGTCACACAACCCTCAAAGAGAGAGGTGGTCTCAGAAGAAGAGCTCTTACAGTGACATCCAGGGGATCTACAGCAGCGAAGGGCACACTCTCTACAGGTAGCACTTTTGAAAAACACCAAATTTTACAGCTGCCTTATCATGACAAAAGTCTCTGGAGAAAATAGGCAGCAGCAAAGCCTCTTGGTCATCTTCAGGGTGAACAACCCTTAAGGATGCAAGATGCAGAGCTGGTGCAAGTGGTGAAACTTATTCATCTTTAAACCAGCTTCCTTCAATTTGGAATAATCTGCCAAAATGACAATCAGCATATTTCTTAGTGAGAACAAATTAATCTTGTACAAATTTCAATCAGGATGACATAACCAACTCAGACACTGTAATATAATTTTTTAGAATTCTATTCTTATGAAAGTGGAGTGGTTGAGGAACTTGCTTTTAATATTTTCCCACACTCCTAAGTATCTGCACAGAATGTTAAAGTAGACCTTAGCCTTCCTTTTTTTTTATTTCAAATAAAGCAAAAATTTAAAACTTATAAATGCAAGTGCTTCTAGGGAAAATTAACTCAGCTTTGGAAAGAATGATATAGAAACTTCAATGCAGATTCACATTAAAAAAATGTCTTTGGAGTGTTCAAACAAAATTCCTAAAGGTTTTTGGTTTTTTTCATAAATACAAGTAAAGAAACAAAGAAAAGCTTATTTTCTATTCAGTAGCCTCCCCAAAATGTTGAGCAGTAGTGTTGGACCTTAAAAGTGTTTTTATGATAAGGCCTCAACACACAAATGCATTTCAGAATTACATTGCATTTGAAAAACATTGTATGACCCCTCCCATCACTGTCTCTGAAAAATGCCAATGACGTTTGCATGATAGCAAGTGAAATACCCTCTGAATTTTAACACAGCTCAAGTGAGCAAGCTACATGTTTATGAAGCATGTATCCATGGGGACAGGATGGTTACTACCCATTCCAATTTACCTCTAAGTCAGTTTTATACTTCATTATTTTACTGGAAGGTCACACAATGGATGACAGGTCCATCCTTTAAGGCTATGTCAGCAGAAGTCCCTCTGAAACTGGAGACTAAAGTAGATGAGCAAACCGGCACCACTTCTTTTCTGACCTACTAGTTTTCTGCATCCTTGGGACGTTGAACACTTCTGATTCAGCAGTGGCAATATTCCCATTGTATATCTATTCATTTTTTTCTGTGTAGATTTGTGATGCATAACATCACTCTACCACAGTGCTACTATGATCCTAAAAGTACATGATACTGAACATTACCATAGATTTGAAGCACTGACATTAGTCAAGTGTACAACTCTATATTGTCTAACCTTGCTTTGATGCCAGAACTGCCTCCATCCCTTCCCTGAGCTTCTTCCATAGCTTTTGTGATCCAGGAATAGGAGGAGCAGATAGAAAGGGACTGAACTCCGTCCTTTCCTTTCCTGAAGTGCTGCTTGTCTCTTATGCTACTAGGTGAGGATTGCCCATGCTGAGCTGCTGTGCATGTGACAAAATGGAACACCAGCACTTCCATGAACTGCAGATGTCAAACATGGGAAGGAACATCTCCTGCAGTGATGGAAGTCACCTGCATGGAGAGAAGTCACTTTCCCCAGGGCTTGTCTGTGACATGTCATGGTCAGTCAGTTAGAGCCATTGCTCAGATAATTTTGTTAAACCATTTCAAAGTGGGAAATAAGATTTTTGGTGAAATATTGGGGAGCATATAAATCATGTTCTGACTTGAATTATTTTCTGATTTAAAACAGAAAAGCTATTAAAACTACTAACACTAGGACTAGGTTTAAAAATAACAATAAATTATGCTGTGCTCTAGTTGCTATTAGCTCTCTGCAATACCATTCTTACTAACCTGAAAATGTGTGAGAGAAGTATTCTCACACCAATTACTGATATTCAAGGTGTTAACTCCCAACGCATGCATTGAGAATCTACACTGAACAGAATTAGGTTAATAATTATCACAGATCAGGATATCCAGGCATGAAACAATTTTACTACGGTTTCAAAAAAGCTAATGACTACCTCTGTGTAACTGAAGTTGTTCTTCCTTCTCTCATCCTTCTATTCTACCTTTTTTTTTTTATTTTTTAATTTCTACATACAATACTGATTTTTTAAAAATCTACTTATAGCTTTTAAAGCAAACTAGTTGTAAATGGAAGTCTACAGGCTTCAGTGAACTGGTATGGCCTGAAATATAATGTTATTTTCTGCATTACTACCCTGTTCACTATACATATTCTTAAATCTTATATCTAAGAGCTTGTCAGTAGTGCATTTACTGAAATAGCTGACATTTTTCATATTTTCAATGCATTCTTACTCTGAATCCCTCTCCAAAGGGAGAACGGTGCATTACACAAAAGTGTTTTGTTCTACTAGGAATTTCTACTAGGAATTTCTTTGCTGTTGTTTTGTTTTTAACTCACTTTTCAATGTACGTTTCAGAAAAGTAACCCTGAAATCAAATGCAGTGCTGTGATCAGGGCTGTGTCTCCAACTCATACTGCCACACCCAGGAAAGGTGTACTTTTGACAAAAATAATCTCTGTCTTTTGTTACTTGTTATGCGCTAGTTCTTTCCACTAAATAAACAATATTGGTTATATCACTTTCTATATCATTTGTAATAATTAACAACTCATAATCATATGAGGTTAAACACTCGCTGTGCAAAATCAGTGGGAGAATACTTAATGGAAGAACGTATAATGATAACAAAGTAAAATTTTGCAAAATAGAATTATTCTCTAAGAGTTCTCATTCTGAACTCGATGTTGCTGGTCTGCATAAAATCTAGGTTTTGCTATGTCCTGTTTGGCGTAAGTGTCAAAAGTATAAAAACCTAACAGTTAAAATTGATCTTTAATAGCAAAACAAATATACTATGTGTTTTTAAAAGGTTCCCTTTTTCCATTCTTGGAAATACCAAATTATTATGTGAAAAATTTTCCTCCTTCAGATAATAGTGGAAAGCATACCCTATAAGGAGTCATTTGGTTGGTATATTTGGAAGTTTTTCCATGTTTAGAATATACACAACTTCTGTAGAATATACATAACTTCTGGGAATTTATTAATTATACATAACCAGCCAATCATTTTTACTTTTTTTAATGACTCCAAATTGAATAGTGAAATGCTTAATATCAAATAATTGAAAACATGGATTGATTCAGCAAAGCAATTAAGTATGGTCTTAAATCTCTACAGTTTTGAAAGGGTTTAATGTTGATGCTGGATGTTAAGCAAATGCCAAATTCTTGGCTGAATTAACTCTATGTGTTTGAAATTCTTTCTGTCTTTTCCACATGTAAGTATTCATTTCTATCATTATTTTTCAATATTTGCTGTCTGCTACTTTTGATCAGCTGATATGTTTTCTTAGTCAGACAATTGTTACAGAATGATAAAAATGTACATTCTCATAAACACGTCCAGCTTTAGAGTCAAATGCTGCGTGTGTAATTTTGAAATCTGTTTTTTGAGCAAATTCTTAATTCCACTGTAAAAAAGAATGATATATATCAAATATAATTAATAACTTGTACTTTAATGTAAATAATAGTCTATATTTTTACCTCATTTTTTTCACTCTTGTCCTAATTTCAGTAGACTGTGTGAATGAGGTACTACCTTGAAGTATATGAATACTCCTATTGAAAATGGAAGTTTAAAATTAAGCATAGACATTAGTGTTAGCTGCCTGTTCTACTACAGCTTCAAAAAGTCCAGAACTGTTTCTGAAATTTCTTTTTAATCACCATAATATGCAGAAGCTTATTCACTGCAGTGCTACTGAGAGCCATGAAAGGTAATCTTCCATCCACTTGAATATACTTTGTTTCCCAGTAATAGCTCTTAGTCTTAAAGTTTATCACTGTCACATGTTTATCACTATCGTACTGCACAAATGGTCTCTGTGTCCTTTATGCAAATACCAAGCTTTACAAATGTTCATTACTTTCAGATACTGGAGAAAAAATAAACCTACAAAGCACAATCCTACATTATACTTTACTACATAATGCCATTACGACCTGGGAAAAACACATTGCTGATCTCTCTGGGTATGAATTAGTCTTCCTAACTTAGTTAAAGTACCTCCATATGATGCTGCCTGCTCATGAAGTGGAAAAAAAACATGAAGGAGGAAAGTACTTAAAAAAGAAATCTCACATTTTTTATCTCAGTAACTTCAGTGGGATTCTTCTTTCAGCCAATAAGACCAATACCTAGGTCAGTAGCCAGCGAGTTCAGAAGTACAAGTTCTGTTCACAACACTGCAATTAACCTGCCGAACAACATGAAAAAAATCCCATCAGCTCTCAGTTGTTTATTTTTAAATAAAGATGATGACATTTATATTTTTGTACAATGCTTTGATAAATGCAAAGCACTGTAAAAACCAACTGGTGTTAGATTGTTTGGGGGAACTATATATAACTATCTTAAACAGAACAAATGTGAGAAAATATAGGAATTATGGACTTTTTCATACATAATTGCTGACAATAGTGTGCATCTCATCCATCATACTAAGCTATGACTGCATTTGATTAACTTAATATGGTGTTAATGCAATATGGGAGACGTAACATTCATCATATTGTATTATAGCAGTAATAGAGTAGTATTGTATTAAACTGATGTAATAAACTTCTTAATAGAAGGCAATAAAGCTGTTATCAGAAAACTGTCATTAATACCTGGGACTTTTAAAGGCCATTTTTGTTGTGCTTGTAAATCTTTCACTCTCCAAGATGCAATAAGAAAGGTCCTCTGAGACTGCAGAATATGTCACATTATGAATGTGTTATTTTTGGCTTTTCAGTGGTGAAGCACATCTCATAGTACCTAATAAATCTATGCTATGCTAATAAATCTATGGGAGTTAAAAAGCATATTTTTCTGCTGAACAGTAGGCTCTAATACAATAGAGATATATAAAATGTCATGACAAGTTCTAAACATCTATTCCTTTCTCTATGGCATCAAGACCAATTCCTTTGGCTCTCTATTAGGAACAGCTGAGATTTTTTTTCTTTTTTAATTATTATTTAATGGATACAACATACTAGATTAATCAAAAATCTTTACGTGATCTATGACTTCATTCCAAAAAGAAGCAGCCTATATTAGAGTTTGTACATGCTTTGTTAAATGAATTTGGATTAAATAAATGAGGTTTATTTTTAGAGGACCAAAACCAGCTGATTGGTTTAATTATCGAAATACTCTGTAAAGGTGGAATTCCAAATCATTCCTCACTTGTCTTCAGAAAGACACAGGTTATATTCATCCTCTTCGGTTGTTTTTGTTGGGTTTTTTTCCTCATGCCAGTTGACAGATTTACAGTGCAACATAAGCTTGTGCAGTAAGATATTTTTGTCAAATCATATTGCTTTTGTTCAAAAACATAAATTTCTGGCATGAATATTTTAGCCTTATGTAATTTAGTCGCACATGGCAGTATGTAACATACAAATTTTAAATTAATTTTATAAAGAGTATGAATATTGGACTGGTATGTTAAGAACATGTAGAACAATATTCAACTATTTCAGTTTCATCTAATGCAATGTCACTTGAAAAATGCATGAAATTTGGTGTTCCAGATAGAACAACTGCCTCTGCGTGGTGTTGAATCAGGGCAGATTGAATGACAATTAAAAAAGGGAATATTTTTACAGTGCTGGCCAATTCCTATCTGCACCTCTGAGCCCAGGTTTTCTTTCCTCACAGTGATATACCATAATGTTGTGCTCGCGTTCCTAGCTGGGTTCATAGTGCTAGATATCACTGTTGAGCAAAATGATGGTATTTCATTTTCAGTTTGCTAAGAAGTTTCACAAAAATGAAAAGAGCCACTACCTATATTCTGTTCCCACTATCTTGGATTATTGTAACTATACGTAAAGCTGAAGTCCCAGGTTCCCTGTGGTATAGAGTCAATGTCCTCTACAGCTTAGCAGTTTTGCTGGCTCCAAATAAATTTGTTATATTTTAAGTCTCTCATTCCAATTTTCCAAGTGAATAATAATTACATAAAATCATATCAATTGTTACAGTGACAAAATTGTGATGGCCAAAAAAAAAAGCAAGTTTCAGAGTAAAAATAAAGATGTGGAAGTCTTCTCTGAGCTATTCCAAACCCTCCCCCTGCCCAAGTCCCCAAAACAAGCAAACAAACAAATAAACTAGCAAACAGACAAAAACTTTCCAAAGAAACCTGTCAAATCCAGAGATTAGGCAAATAAATAAAATTGCATTTCACGTCTTTAAGAAACTCTTTCTAACATTACATAATGGTCATATTCCATTTATTCTCAATCTTCCCCCTCCCAGAAATATATTTTAAAAAAATGTATCCCACCTGAATCACGTTTCTGGCATAAAAAACCCCACAAATTCTAGAGTTTCCATAAATCTGTCTAAGGGCTAAAGGCTAAACCTGTGATAGTTAGCTGTTAAGTACTGTAGAGAAAAAATGTATTTGCATTGTGACAGAGGATATTTTCTGAATATAGTTATCATAACAATAGAGAATTGGATAAATATGCAAAACAACAATATTCAGCAGAATCCTTTGTCTATTCTCTTCACTGGTTGCTAAAGCTCACCTAACTGGAATACCAAGTACATGTTCAGGCTTTCTTATTATGTGAGATGTGTTTAGGAAAGCAGTTTTGCATATTGATTCGGAAATGCCCTAGCTGCACGAAGCATAGACCAAATTCAATGAATGCAGTAGTACAACCTGCTTTCTGTGCTGTGAAAGTAACAGTATCAGTGTTTCCTCTCTTGCCTTTCTATGGAACAACTCTAGGAAAAAATCTGGAACGTTGTAAATAGTCCTTTTGTTATCTGTTGAATCTGTTGAATAAAACAATTTATAAGCATAGAAAGATATCTCAGTGTATTTAATCTAAGATCCTGATTGGAAGGTCTTCAAGATCAGAAGCATGATATGCATTTGCTTATGTGTGCACTCACACATACATTTCACATTTCCAGAATTATTGTACTGAAATCTTTCAGACTGAGGCCAAAGGGAAAAAAAAAAAAACACCACCAAACAAAACAAACCATCTCAGAATCTTTGGCCTTGGTTCACGAATGCATTTAAGTTCATATCTATTCATGAAGAGGACACAAGCATACACTTAACCTTAAAGAAGTATCTCAGTCCTTCCTAAATAGGTTTGGGATTTGAGTCAAGATTAAATGTTATCTAGAATTAGAGCCAAACATATCAATCTGCATATCCAGGCCAGCCTGAAATCTATGAACTACATATAAAGAAAGTGGAAAAGAAAGTAAATGTAAAAGCAAAAGAAAGTTATACACTTTGATGGAAATGGGATTCCAAGTATATATTGCTTTTTATTTACTACAGTTAAGAGCAAATTGGCAACGGAAAATCTACTGCCATCTCAACTTGTTTGATAGTGGTTGGTTGAGATAGGAGAAAATTTACATAAATAAATAAAAAAAAATAATAATTTCAAAACTTTTAAGCTTTGATTTACTTCTGATGATTGCACCATTCAGCTCTGGAAACTACTGAAGATGAGGGAGAATCTTAGGATATATTTTTTTTTCCTGATATTTAGAAATAACAGGTAACTTCATAGATAATGACATTTCATCAAACCAAAATGATTTTCTTTACAGACAATCTTTAAGCTAATTCAAATATTGCCTTCTCACCTGTATATCTTTTAGGTTGTTGATAAGAAAACTAGTGAAATACACCAAAGAGAAATGGCTTAATCCAAAAGTCCGTTTTGATGCACTGAAAATCAAGAGGTTCTCTAAGCAGCTCTATTCTTCTATACTCTTCACAATCATGATAAACTATTCTCAACATCTTATCTTTTCATACTCCTATTTATATGTTCTATATGTTCTCACTGTAAAATGGCGTAACACTACCATAATGTGATTTTCTTGTAAAAGCACAGGCTTCAACTGAAAATGATCCTTTTTGTGAAACAAGGTTGTATTCACTTAACTTTCTGATTCATTTCACAGTTCATGACTTGTAGCTTCTTTACATGAATGCATTGTGTCTAGTGATAAAGTAATTGTCACCAAGGTGCTTTTTTTCTTTTCTTGAATCTTAATTTCATTGTTTTAAACAGAGTCTCTCCTCTTCTACATAGCTTTCTGTAACAGCTGCAGAGGTATCTTTGCAATTAATCATCTTCTCTTATTTCATTCTGTTTGATAATACTGGGGCTCAAGCCAAATTCTGTGCTGTTAAGCAGAATAGGCTTCAATATATTTTTGATCAGTCCTACAACAATCCTAATATTTCAGGTATTACTGGCTCACAGACTTGTCATTGTTTTTAAAGGTACTCCATAGTTTATTTTATGTATCGGTATTTTTCTGTATCTGAGTAGCAGAATATATACAGAAGAGAATTTTGCAAACACCACTTCCTGCGTCTGACTCAGAATATCATTAATATGAGACAATATGTTTCAAAATATGAAAAAAAAAAAGCGTTGTTAATTTTTTAAAAAAGTTCTTGCACACAAGAATCACTAAATCCACACTTATGTTGCATAAACATGAAATAAACCAAATCAGTAAATAGTTCATCTTGCTATTAGATGCAAATCTCACATCTCCAGTTTAGTTTCTCTCATGTTTGAGCTTCTTAGATCTCTTTATTTGATTTTTCTCCCAGTCTACCAGCCCTGTTCTTCAGTTGTTCTTTTATGTTTTACTTTCACAGTTTGTTCTCTACCTTAAAAAATAGCCCTCTTAGAGACCTCGATTTGGGAATCTTTCCCAATTCAGGATCCAATCAAAAAGTAAATTGAAGTCAGCTGTAATAGTCTTTGGATGGACTCCAGGCAGATGGACATTTCTCCATAAAGTAAGGCATGCATTGAAAAAAATGCAGCTTTAACGAAAAATGCAGCTTTAAGGAAGGAAAATTGTACCCAAATTAGGGTTGAACTGGCAAAGAAGTTTTGTTTAAAAACATGGGGCTTATTTATCTATTTATTTCCTAATTTCTGGAAGGTCAAATTCTTTTTTCTTATTTTAGAAACAAAACACAATGACCTTTTCACCAAAACTGGATTTGCATTTTTAAGTTGAAACACATTTTAAAAAGGTAGAATAAAGAAGGTAAATGGAACTTTGAATATCAACAAAATGCTTTTCTTTAAACAAATTTGTTTGGGTGGTTTCCAGCTAAAATATGCTGGTTTTGCAGTTGCAATCCAGAATATGTTAGTGGCCCAATGAAAAGGGACATAAGCCAAGCTTTGTCTATTCTACAAATCTATTTTTGTTTGCCTCCTTGCTTTCCTTCACTGGCTATTTCTACTCCTTTCATTGCTCCCCTGTTATCCTGCCTTAGCAGTTCCTTTGAAATTCTTACTGGTTATAGTATATAATTTGTATGTGTTATAAATTATGTATGCTTGTTCTATTTTATTTTCTTAAAATGTTTACTAACAAAAGTCTGAATCTCTTTATATTCTTTAAGACACACATACCTATGAAAGACTATCTAGGAAAATATTCTTAATATATTTCTCTATGTATAATACTATTAACACATGTTGGAAAAATATTTTATTCATATAAACTCCCTAAATCCTGTCCTGTGTACAATTACACACGTTATTTCTGCTCAGTTCTACTCAGCTGAAACAGACCTTAAGCTTTAGTCGAAATATTTCTCCCCAGTTTTTTTGTTAAAGAGTCTTAAAACTCTTCACATAGCTTTCTCAAACAAAATGGATTAAAGTAGGTTGATTTTTTTCTGCCCTTTTTCAATATTTTACCCGTGAAATCAATGAACTGGTCTTCTAGTTGTTGTGGTCTGAGATCGTGCAGGTTGCCAACAGTTTTGAGGGACTGTCCTAGCAGCGGGGTTCTTTTTTGTGCTTCTTTTTGTGCCCATGTTGAGATTTTTATCTGTAAGCTCTATATTACCTACTGTGACCCCACATAAAAGACATTCCCTAATCATTAAATACACTGATTTTCACACGAATGAGGCACAAGCTATACAGCACCAAACAGAATCTGACAAACGCGGTTACCATAAACGACATTTGAGCAATGAAATACTCAAATAGGTGACTATTTCGTGTTCCATTACTACATCCATCTGGGTAATTTGTAAGTATCTATTTAGGAGTCTGTATGATGAGCATATACACGTAGATTTCTGTGGGAGCATATATTGAAGATAAGGATGCTGCTGCCAATAATACTCTATGCAGTTCTATCTGTTGAAGCTGTGTATCCTAGCAGGTAGAACAGACTTCTGAAGTTTATGACGGTTGATATAAGTGGGACTCTAGTCTTCTATTATGGAAATTCCTCATTGTACTGTTTTGTGTTCCCTCCTAAACTTTCTTCTACGAAACATCATTCCATAGAAATATTATGTCACTTACTATATATATATGTACTTGGTCCTTTCAATCCACGTGCTTCCCATCTCAGTCTAGACCAAGTGCAAGGAAGGTTGAAGTGGAGAAAAAGCAGTTGCATTAAGTCTCACCGCTTCTCTCTGCATGTATATACATATTGTACAAGTATGTACTGGTTTTGGATGGGATAGAGTTAATTTTCTTCATTGCAGCCCATATGGTGCTGTTTTGGATCTGTGACCAAAACAGTGTTGATAACACAGGGATGATTTCATTACTGCTGAGCTGCACTTAAACAACGTCAGGGCCTTTTTTGTTTCTCTTGCTGCTCTACCAGCGAGCAGGCTGGGGGTACACAAGAAGTAGGGAGGGGACACAGCTGGGACAGCTGACCCCAACTGATCAAACAGTTATCCCATATCATATGACATCATGCTCAGCAATAAAACCTGTGGGGAAGAAGGAGAAAGGGGGAATGTTCAGAGTTATGGCATTTGTCTTCCCAAGTATCTGTTGGGCATGTTGAAACCCTGCTTTCCTGGAAATGGCTAAACATGTGCCTATTGATAAATTCCTTATTTTGCTTTGTTTGTGCTTTTGCTTTGCCTATTAAACTGTCTTTATCTAAAGCCACAACTTTTCTCATTTTTGCACTTCCAATTCTCTTCCCCATTCTGCTGTGGGGGGGAGTGAGTGAGTGACTGTGTGGGGCTGAGCTGCCTACCAGGGTTAACCCATGACAAAGTTATACCTACACATTAGCTGTCTTTTCAACAGTTAGTGTAATGATGCTAAAAGAGATAGTGATCCTGTATCGCTTTTTCTTGTTTTTTCAGACAGTATTAACATTATGCCCTTCTTCCAGCATTCTTCATCGGTTCACCAATCCTTTCTTGTCACTGCAGAGAAATGCAGCAAACATAGAATCACAGAATCATAGAATTGTCTAGGTTGGAAGGGACCTTTAAGGTCGTCTAGTTTAACCATCAACCTAACTCTGATAAAAAAACCCCATTACTAAACCACGTCACTAAGCACTATGTCAACCTGTCTTTTGAATACCTCCAGGGGTGGTTCCTCAACCACTTCCCTGGGAAACTTAATAACCCTTTCAATGCAAAATTTTTTCCTAATATCCAATCTGAACCTCCCCTGGCGCAACTTGAGGCCATTTCCTCTTGTCCTATCGCCTGTGACTTGGGAGAAGAGACCAACCCCTGCCCTCTCTACGACTTCCTTTCAGGTAGTTGTAGAGAGCGATAAGGTCTCCCCTCAGCCTCCTTTTCTCTAGACTGAACAATCCCAGCTCCCTCAACTGCTCCTCATAAAACTTGTTCTCCGGACCCCTCACCACCTTCATTGCCCTTCTCTGGACCTGTTGTAGCACCTCAATGTATTTTTGGGGGCAAGGGGCCCAGAACTGGACATAGTACTCGAGGTGGGGCCTCACCAGTGCCGAGTACAGGGGGACGATCACCTTCCGAGTCCTACTCACGATGCTGTTCCTGATACAGGCCAGGATGCTGTTGGCCTTCTTGACCACCTGGGCACACTGCTGGCTCATGTTCAGCCGACAGTCGACCAACACCCCCAGGTCCTTTTCTGCCAGGCAGCTCTCTACTTACTAACAATGGCAGTAGGCCAGGAGGCTCTCCAGCCACAACATGGCAGTAGGCTTCACTCAGCCAAGTTCAGTTAATGAAGTTGAAGAACATACCGACTTTTGCAGAAAGAACACCCAAAAGATTGTCTGTTGCCGGTTTGTTCTTTTGTTGGTTGCTTTCTTTTAGGATATTGGACTTTACACTTGAATGTTTTTCTTGACCAGTGAGAACAAGGCTATACTGAGTGATGTTGTTTCAACAAAACACATGTAAACATTTGAAATTTGTTTGAAGTGACAAGTAATGATGGTAGTATATCACAGAAAAATGGAATCTATAAGTAATGCATGTAGAAGGTATAAGTAATGCACCATGACTCCCCCCTCAACTACATCTATCTATTTGTCCATCCTCTATCTATGTATCTACGTATCTATGTATCTATGTATCTATCTATCCATCCATCCATCCATCCAAGACATGTTTATTATACCAGATCATACCAGATCAGAGGGTCCCATATGTCGGCCGGATCCTTCCCACAGGGAAGTCTGCTGCCTCCCTGGGGCCCGGGTCAGAGATGTTACCAAAAGGCTGCCAAGTCTGGTACAGCCCTCTGACTACTATCCGTTAGTAGTTATTCAGGTGGGTAGCGATGAAGTCAACACTGGAAATTCAAAAACAATCAAAAAGGACTTTAAGAGACTGGGGAAACTGGTTGAGGGATCAGGGGCACAGATAATTTTCTCGTCAGTACCCTTTGTCGCAGGTAGGAATACCGAGAGGAATAAAAAAATATGCATGATTAACAAGTGGCTCAGAAACTGGTGCCACCAACAAAATTTTGGGTTTTTTAATCTTGGGGAACTTTATACGGCACCAGGTCTCCTAGCAACGGATGGAATACATCTTTCTCAGAGGAGGAAAAAGATACTGGCATGTGAGTTGGCAGGGCTTGTTGAAAGGGCTTTAAACTAGGCTCGAAGGGGGAAGGGGTTAAACACAAGTCCAGCAGAAATAAGCCTAAGGAGAGCCTTCAGCCTGCCATCTCACTTGAAGTGGGAGATGCTGTAAATACTGTAACAAAGGCATTGTCTTGCAGAGAGGGACCGAGATCCCCTGAGACAATAGGGGACAGAAGTGTATTTGGCACAAAACATGTTGGGAGATCAGTGGAGTGCCCCTCTAAGAAGGAGACACAGCCAGCAGACCGACTAAAGTGTCTCTACACCAACGCACGCAGCATGGGAAACAAACAGGAAGAGTTGGAAGCCATCCTGCTACAGGAAAGCTACGACATAGTAGCAATTACGGAAACTTGGTGGGACGAGTCCTACGACTGGAGTGTGGCCATTGATGGCTACAAACTATTCAGAAGGGACAGGAGAGGAAGAAGGGGTGGAGGTGTTGCCCTCTATGTGAAGAAATGGCTAGAGTGTGAAGAGTTGTTGCTAAAGAATAGCCATGAGCAGGTAGAAAGCTTGTGGGTAGGAATTAGAGATCGGGACAACAAAGGGAACCTTGTGGTAGGAGTCTACTACAGGCCTCCTGACCAGGCAGAACCTGTCGACAATGCCTTCTTACTCCAGCTGGAAGAGGCATCACGATCACAGGCTCTCATCCTGCTGGGTGACTTTAACCACCCTGACATCTGTTGGAAAAGCAACACGGCTGGCTGCAGGCACTCCAGGAAGCTTCTAGAGTGCCTAGACGACAACTTCTTGAGACAAGAAATCACCAGCCCTACTCGAGGAGATGCATTGTTGGACTTGTTGTTCACAAATGCAAGCGAGGCCATCAGGGATATCAAAGTTGAAGGCAGTCTGGGCTGCAGTGATCATGCTCTAGTGCAGTTCACTCTCTTAAGAAGTTTGAAGCCCAAGAGGAACACCGTCAGGACGCTAAATTTTAAGAAAGCGAACTTCCAACTCTTCAAGGAGTTAGTAAATAGGACCCCATGGGAAACTGCCCTTAGGGACAAGGGAGCAGAACAAAGCTGGCAGATCTTTAAGGATGCTCTCCATAGAGCACAAAAGATCTCAATCCCAACATGTAGGAAATTGGGTAAGGAAGGCAAGAAACCACCATGGTTGAGCCGGGACCTGCTGGTCAAACTAAGGGGTAAGATGGGGCTACACAGGAAATGGAAGAAGGGACAGGCAACCTGGGAAGAGTATAGGGATGTTGCCCGGCTGTGTAGGAATGAGGTCAGGGAGGCCAAGGCACAGCTAGAATTGGACTTGGCAAGGGACATAAAGAAAAACAAGAAAGGCTTCTACAGGTACATTAACCAGAAAAGGAAGGTTAAAGAAAATGTACCCCCCCTAATGAGTAGCAATGGGGAACTTGTATCAATGGAGGAAGAGAAGGCAGAAGTTCTCAATAATTTTTTTGCCTCAGTCTTCACTGGCAACCCCTCTCCTCCTAGCTCTTGTATTGATGGCCCACAAGTTGAGGATCCAGGTGACAAAGTCCATCCCACTATAACTGAAGGCATGGTACGTGATCACCTAAGGAATCTAAAGATATACAAGTCCATGGGACCTGATGAAATCCATCCCAGAGTCCTGAAGGAACTGGCTGATGAAGTTGCAAAACCACTTTCCATGATATTCGAAAAGTCATGGCAGTCAGGTGAAGTCCCTGCAGACTGGAAGAAAGGAAACATCACACCCATTTTTAAAAAGGGAAGAAAGGAGGACCCTGGGAACTACCGACCTGTCAGCCTCACCTCTGTGCCTGGGAAGATCATGGAACAGATCCTTCTGGATGCCATGCTTGGGCACATGGAGGACAGGGGGATGATTCAGGACAGCCAACATGGCTTTACTAGGGGCAAGTCCTGCCTGACTAACCTAGTGGCCTTCTATGATGAAGTGACTAGGTCAGTAGACAAAGGGCGACCTATGGATGTAATCTATCTGGACTTCTGTAAGGCCTTTGACACAGTTCCTCACAACATTCTACTTGCCAAATTGGGGGGATACGGATTTGATGGGTGGACGGTTCGGTGGATAAGGAATTGGCTGAATGGTCGCACCCAGAGGGTGGTACTCAATGGCTTTAAGTCCAGATGGAGAGCAGTGACTAGTGGTGTCCCTCAAGGGTCCGTCCTGGGACCAGTACTGTTTAACATTTTTATCAAAGACATAGACAGAGGGATTGAGAGCACCATCAGCAAGTTTGCAGATGACACCAAGCTGTGTGGTGTTGTCGATACACCGGGGGGGCAGGATGTCATTCAGAGGGACCTGGACAGGCTGGAGAGGTGGGCCCAGATGAACCTCATGAGGTTCAACAAAAGCAAGTGCAGGATTCTGCACCTGGGAAGAAACAATCCTCAGTATAAATACAGACTGGGGGATGAGGTATTAGAAAGCAGCCCTGAGGAAAGGGACTTGGGGGTGCTGATTGACGAGAAGCTGGACATGAGCAGGCAACGTGCTCTCGCAGCCCAAAAGGCCAATCACATCCTGGGCTGCATCAAAAGAAGTGTTGCCAGCAGATCCAGAGAGGTGATTCTGCCACTTTACTCTGCTCTGGTGAGACCTCACCTGGAGTACTGTGTGCAGGTCTGGAGCCCTCAATATAGAAAGGACATGGACCTGATGGAGCGGGTCCAGAGGAGGGCCACCAAAATGATCAGGGGGCTGGAGCACCTCTCCTATGAGGACAGACTGAGGGAGCTGGGGTTGTTTAGCTTGGAGAAAAGGAGGCTCCGGGGAGACCTCATAGCGGCCTTCCAGTACCTGAGGGGAGCCTACAGGAAGGCTGGTGAGGGTCTGTTTACAAAGGCCTGCAGTGACAGGACGAGGGGCAATGGTTTTAAGCTGGAGAAGGGGAGATTTAGATTGGATATTAGGAAAAAATTCTTTACCATGAGGGTGGTGGAACACTGGAACAGGTTGCCCAGGGAGGTGGTTGAGGCCCCTTCCCTTGAGATATTCAAGGTGAAGCTCGACGAGGCCCTGGGCAACCTGGTCTAGTTGGGGGTGTCCCTGCTGACTGCGGGGAGGTCGGACTAGATGACCTTTGGAGGTGCCTTCCGGCCTGGACCAATCTATGAATCTATGAATCTATGAATGTGTCTACTATTTTGATTTTTCTTTCTGTCAGTAGACACAGGTCAACAAATAATTGCTATTAATAATTTGTGTATATAAGTTTTTGAAGAAGTCTTGTCCAAATAAAACAAAATGGTTTCTTTCCTTTTTGTAAGGTTTTAATTTGTTGTTGTTGTTGTTGTTGTTAAGGATTTGTCTTGTTGCTTATCCAGACTTTAGGCACCCTTTGGGGATACGTGGCCTTTTCAGTTGCATGATATATTTCACAGTTCAGAGCCCCCATAACAGATAGTGGTTTCTAAGCCAACAGAATTTTTGCTTATGAAATAGCACTTTTTTCCAGTGTTTATGTCTGGGAATACATAGCCAAGGCAATATAGAAATTTTACTAATATACTAGTGTAATATCAAGTATTTCTTATGGTTTGAACATTTCTGTAATTTCATGCCATCCTATATAAAAGAAAAACTCCATGAACTTCACTCTGATGATATCTTTACAGACAGATGATGGGAAATAGATTTTTTAAAGTGTCTGATAAAAATTTATGTACAACTAAATTATAACTATTTCTATAACAGCCCACCAGGGTCCAAACTGAAGTCCTGGACTGGAGGTTTTCCACTGACCTCTGGGAAGAAATTTATCATCTTTAAGTTACTTCTTTCAGCTCCATTTTATGCAAAAGTCATGAAGCCCTGGGTTCTGCTGCCCTCTGAATCACTCTGAGGCAAGGAGGCAAGTGGTCCCTGGATCTCTTCTAGTTAAATGCAATGTAAATTAAGTACAATACATTGCAATATATTATAATTTCTATTAGCAGAGCACAGCATTTCAGTCGCTATTCCATGCTTCAGCTAATTTGAAGTGCCACTGATAATGCTTTTGATGAAGTAGGATGAAGTAATAGTTAGTACAAAACTTGGCAGCATAGCTTAATTATACTTTACAAAACATTTAACACATCCTTTGTGAGACTCTGCTTTGTGACCGATGTATTCCCCCAAACTAGCAATATGAGGTGGTACATAAGCGTTCATTGGAAAAAAGAATAATCTTAAACTGGTCTGAAAATACACAGAAGTGAAATTGTTACAGAATAGTCTCTATCCAGGCCAGTGTCATAACAAAAATTTAAATGCACAATTAATAGCTTCATTTTCATTAACATCCTGCTTGTGAGACCTTAAGATTCTTGATTTCATGTTGTTGTTTTTTTTTTGTATTTAGTTAAGTGATCAAGTGAATGACTTTTAATTTTGTGCAGCTGCAGTAGAGTACATAGCCAAGACCCCTGAATAGTTAATGCTACCTTTTATCCTTTATCATTTTCTTTTATGAGCTAAGGGATTGTTCATTCAAATTCCTCTAAACCTCATAATATCTTGGCCATTATTACAAATCCTAGCTTTTCAGGTAGCATCTAATTTCTCATGAATCTCATGGGTATCGAAGGAATCTTGTTAAATGAAAATGGAGGCATCACTTTTTTCCTACGATTTAATTTGTAATTCAGTATTTTAACTACCAAAATATAGAGATGATAAGCTGCAGATTCAGTCTGCATATTCTAGGTATAGGCTTTTTATTTTTGCAGATCTGTGCTGTATACTAATGTCCATAAAAAAGAAGCAACAGGCAGCATGATATTACTTATTTAATAAATCTTTCTCCCTGGCAAAGATACTCATAAAATAATAATAATAAAACACAGTCGCTAGTGTTACAAACAACGTTCCTTATTATTTCCTTGTGCTCACAATACAGAATGTTAAGTAATATTTTTTTTTTAATAATTTTAACTTAGCAATACCACTTCATGCATTTTTCCCCACTAACCCCATTAACTGATCTCCTGACATTATCCAAAAGGAATACCGCACTAGAACTACTGCAGACACAACTCTTCATGGCTACAGAGCCATGCATAGGAATTCTCCCTAATATCGCAATGAAAGTCTTTCTTTCATATTTGTTTTGTGCTACAGAAAATTAATGGAGATGCTATGAAATTAAGCGGTAGATGTATTTAATAGTAGCTTTATTTTTTTGTGTGTTTGTATAGGGATAAATTTTCTGAAGATTATTAAGGAGAGAAGCATGACGCAATGGTTAGTGCGTTAGCATAGGCCTCAAAGCACCCATATTTAATTTTCAGTTTTGAAACCAGCTCCCTGTGCCTCCGTTGTCTCTACTTAATGTTAATGACTGTAAGACTTTCAGATTTTGTCTACAGTCTTGGGAATTGAATCCCATGCCATTCCTTGTGTAAAAGCCTTGGCCATCCATGACTGCATTTCTAAACCTGAAACACTATCAAAGGCATCCAGTTGAACGGCCAGGTAAAAGTAAAGGACTGCAGCATTTAATTTAATATAATGGTGCTACCACAGTGGCTCAGTCCTCAGGCATTACTGTTTGATGAAAGGGTAAAGTGGAAGCATGGGAAGGAGGTGCAGAGGGAACTAGTACCAGTGATTGGGCCATCATCCTCATGATGAGGAAACCATCATGATCTGGAAGAAAATAGAAAGCACCTAGGTGTCGGGAACAAGGTGCTTCTACCCACATGACTAATTTTTCTGCTTGCCTGCAAATCCCTCCTACTCCTTCTAGCCATTTTCCAATCTCACAGGTCGTTACTAGTGATCAGGCTGAAATCTCCAAATGCATCACTGGCCAGGCATTTAAATGGATAGCAAGCCAACATGACAATATCATATGCTGTCCATAGCACATACATAACAGTGATGGAGAACTGATGGCAGGGACAGGGTAAGTTAAATGCACAAGGGAATCACAGCATTATATAGGACTGGAGCAAAACAGAGGTTCCTATACGCCTGCAGTGAGAAAGGAGTGCTCCCAGCTCCCATATGAGACACCTTCTCTGAACTTCTTTCCATTTTCAGCTAAGAGGTATATTCTACAAAAGTCCTTGAGAAAAAATCCCGTACAGCAGCATATATATGGCCTCATAAACAGGATAGGGTAAGGTAAGGTAAGGGTAAGGTAAGGTAAGGTAACCAGCTATCTTTGCATATCCTTAGATAGTGTCAGTGTGGGAAAGAAAAGGTGTTTTTTCTAGTTTATACATGAAAATAAAGGGGCAGTATAATAACATTTTTTCAGGTTATAAGCAAAAGCATTACATTAACTGTATGATAAGAGTATAAATAACTTATTGTTTAACATTTCTCTAGGTTCAGTGACTTAATTGTATGGCTTCTTTTTTATAAAACATCTGTTAATGAAATTATTTCAATTTGATGAGATAAGTCAATGTATTATTCACTTGAAGAACTAAGGAATGTCTTGTCTTACATCTGGCAAAAGAGAAGACAGCACAGGCTGGTTTACAAGAAGAGTTTGCAGAAACTTGCCTTGTAGAGGGCAAAACCAAAAGCAGACCAAACCAACCAACCAACCAACCAACCAAAAACTCAACAGAAAACATGTTGACACATCAGGAGAAGTAAAAGACAGAAGAGAAGAGAATACCTTAAGCTAAAATGTTGGCATAAGAACAAATGAGCACAAGCTAGCCATAAATAATTTAGGCTGGACTTCAGATGAAAATTTGCATCCACTTGAATGGTGAGATTTCTGGAGCGGACTTCAGCAGAAACAGTGGGAACTACACAGTATAACAATTTAAAATTAAGCTTAGAATAAATTATAGGGCCACTTACTTCACCACGGGGTGGAACTTGAAGAACTAGCATGTCTGTTTATGTTACTGTAAAGCATGACCTCGAGAAGCATACTTACATAATGCAATGAGCCTATCAGATGGGATGGCATTTTAATAGTGAGGTTTTTTGCAGGTAATACTAACTCTTGGCTTACTGTATTTTCTTTTATTGGCCAGGAAGTTCTAAAATTTCACTTTTTTTTTTTCAGCTTCAGGTTTTATTTTAGTCAGTCACTCTTAGTAATAAACAAATTAATAAATTTAAAGTTTTTATCAACCATTGTATTTTCTTTCATTGAAAAAATTTTGGAAGAGAAAGATAGCATGAGGATTTTCTCCATGAATTATCTGGAAAGCAAGCTGCTCTCGAGACTCATCCATATATGAAATCACTACAGACACAGGAGAATTCACTACATATTTGAAGAACCTTCCCTAAATAATAAATTATGTAACTTACCAAAAGAATAAGAACACAAAACAAAAAATAAAGAAATTTATTTTAAGATATTTTAATTTAATTTATTTTAAGATATTATTGAGCCATTTCAGAAAATAAATTCTCCAAAGAATTCTACTTCAGTCCATACAAGCTACACATATGTCAGTATGAATCAATTGTCACTGAATAACCAGAACTGTATAAAATATTGCCAGTGAGAATTTCTTAATTACAACTAGTTTATCTCACAATCCCTGTAATGTTATGTCTGATTGCCACAGTGTATAATAACCATCCCATGAAAGGCTAATAATATTCAGGATTTTCCCTTTCTTTCTCATTTACACTTGAAAGTCTGTAAATCAGAACAGTTGAGGAAAGTGATTTTAGTCTCTAACAACATAACCTCATGCTATAACTTAACCATAGACCATAAATTACGTTCCAGTTCATAATATAAAATAATCCAGTCACCATCTTTATTTTTACTCAGCAAGCTTCTACTACTTCTATTCATCACTTTGAATATTAAATACACAAAACCTCCATTCTTGATAATTTCATCAAAAAGCATTCCTCCTACCCTATTTTTCTTTCAGCAGAGCAAAGCTTTTTTTTTCCCTAGAACCACTTTTTCATCTTCTTTGTACGTTTTTATGTCTAGATTTGTATGATCTTTATTTTTGTTAATATATTTTTCTTCTGTAAAATAATTTATTTTGTGAAAGAAAGTCATTTTTGGACATGTTGCTTCAACTATCCATTTGATTGTATGTTTTCTTGATCACCTCTTCAAAATTCTTCTTAAAGCTTTGCACACCTTAGCTACTCAGGTTTTTATACAATTAGAAAATAGAAAAGACAGGATCTGCAACTTCGAAAATGTATGATTTCTACCTCTTCTGATTTAATGTACTTATTAAAAATCCTTACCATTACACTTGCAATTTCCTCTGACAGCTGTCTCCCTATTTAGAAATGGAGATTATCCTTCCTTTCTCCACCTCTGCTGTCATCAGCTCCTGACCTGAACACACTAATGTCCTTGAGTTTTCCTTTTAAGTTAGGTGTAATGACTCGATTTCTACAGACTATTTTGAATCATATCAACGCAGTTTTCAATTTTGCAGCCGACTTTTGTGCCTACAGGTAAAGCGAAGAATATATAGTCGCACAAATTGTAGCATGTGGATATCTATTTATGTAAGTTGCAGGATTAATTGTCTGTCAGTACAAATCTGCATCTAAATTGATCCTTATAAAAATATGTATCCTAATGATACCTGTGCAAGAGTAAAGAAATAAAACAATTATTTTATAAGAATTATCTTTTTCCCCACATATCTAGTGTTTCATTGACATAACAGACAGGTGGTGAGTCATTCAGATGAGGCAGAAACCCCCAACAGGTTCATCTGTCAGAACTGTCAGTTATTCTCTGATATAACTTCAGGAGCAAAGGTTCATATGAAATAATCCTACATAAAGCTAGGACACTTGGATTGCACTAAAGTCTTTTGATTAGTGCTCTGGAATTTGTTTCCTGTTACAGTAATAGAGATATCCCACCTGACTAGAAAGGATCTTCTAGACACTAAAAAATACCGTTAAATGTTTTAGAGCAATCCAGTACTAAAGAAATTCTCTACTACAGTGAAAAGTACAGAAAAGAAGATTTAGCTTTTGCAGAGAATAAAAAACTTCTTTCTGCTGATGTTTCTGAACTACCTGTCAAAAATCAAATAATATGTCAATAAGGAGGAACCTTAAGCAGAACAGAAATTAAGCCAAGTTTTCCCATCCTCAGAAATTCCTGCATCTCAGTTTAAATGAGAAGTAGGAGTTTATAACGATGGTAATGTCTACAAAGGAAATAGCTGGCTTCTTAAGGGATATATTGCTCAGTGGTTGCTGATTGTACAAGGATTTATTTCACAGTTCTTTTATATGTGGTTTTATATGCCACTGGTCCTTTTTAAAAAAAAAAAAAAAAAAAAAGGAAAAAAAAGAAAATAAATAGAGAGGGAAAAAGAAGTAAAAAATACGTGCAGATTTTAAAATTAGTCTTTATAAACTAAGACTTAACTGTAATATTACCTATCCAGGAAGCTGAGTTTTGCCCCACAGAAGAGGTCACCAACCCAGAAAATGAAAGGGAGTAAAAAGATGCTGGTGTGTTCACAACTGGGTGATAATTTGCCTCATGTACACATTTCACCTATTTTAAACCCTCTATATCCATGAATACCAATTATTTTGGCAGCATGTTTTCTCAAAACACTTAACAAATGTAAGTAAAATTCAGACTTAGTCATGGTCCATGCACACAAATGCTCAGTGCACTATACAAGAAAAAATCAGATTTTAAGCCTAAAGTCAAACTTTATATAACTTCTACCTGAGAATTTCCTTTAAGAGTTTACTTTCGGTCACTCCACCAAGCTCTTGAGTACTGATGTGCACTCTCAAGCTAAATGACAAAAAGCCATCTACTAGATATGCTTAACTTTCAAGATGAACTTTAAAGACTCATCACAACCATGCCAGTGTTCTTCCACAGCACTTTCTCTTAGCCAGTCCTCATGTCTACTTCTGAACACTGGTTCACAGTAGCTTCAAGGGGCATGTGCTTGCTTATATTGCACGATTGCAATTGCTTTAAGGCTAGAAAAAACAAAAATGTCAGATTCTTCAGATTAAGGTAGGTTGGTTTGTTTTGGTTTGGTTTTTTTTGTAAAAAAATATCTTTCATTTAAAAGACATACGGCCATAAAGAACGGTCATCAACAGGTTGGAGATCTTATTGCCCTATGAGGTAGTGAAAAATATGATATCTGGTATATAAACCTGTCACTGCACATGGCTGGAGGGATCCAGTTTTCTAGTGGGTTTCACAGCTGTCTTCTAAATAACACAATAAAGTTACTGACAAATGGATCTGCTTCCTTAAATGCTTGGCATATAAACCAAAGTTTCACAGTCAGGCACAGAGTACCTAATTTGAGACAACTGCAGTCTGATTAGCAAAATTACCAAAGAGGCTTCAGGGTGCAACAGAAGTCAATACAAGAACAGCTGTGAACATATAAGGTACAAACACTATAAAATGCTGGATAATCTGATAAAATAAAGCACCTCTAATCTTATTTAGAACAGTAAATATGCCCGCCTATACAATGAAAACCCTCAGTGAGGTGCCCTCCCTCTGAAGAACATAATATAATTAGACATTTTAAGATCTATTACTGTACATTTAACCAAACGTATGCATGAAAGTATGAAGAAATATACAAAAAGGTCAAGGGTTTCAGTGAGTAGGGCACTAGATTTGAACTCCTAAGGCACAGTGCTATTCCCAAGTGTTTTTGTTACTCTTCAACTCAAAAAGTATCCAGGTTGCAAGCTCTTTGTAGACTGCATTATTTCACTTATATCTGCTGTTCTACAAATAACAAATTGGCAAATAAATAATATTAATTACTGTATAAAACCCAGAAGAGACCAGAAGATGTTAAGATGTTAATACTAGTGGGTATTTGAGGTAAGATGAGCAAAAAGAAAACTTCACAAAAGTGGGGAGCCTTACTAAAAGAAGTATTTCTTTTCCCATCAGAAAAATGAAAAATACAGACTAAAACATTAGATTTCATACAGGAACTTAATGGGCTGTTGACCGTCACAACTGAATGCTCCTACATGTTGGAATCCTAGTGATAGCAGTAGAAATTGGCTAGTTGTTGGAATCAATCTTTTTTTTTCCTCCCACAGTGAAGAAGAAGTTGGAAGCATCCTACAAGAGAGGAAGAAGGTTCAAGAGCTATATACACTACCTGCATGCCAGCTGTCTCAGTAGGTGGTGCCAGGTGGTGTTCAGCAAACAAGTCAACTAACATGTCAACACTATGTCAATGAAGGCTGTGTGGCACTCTCCTTTGCCTTTAGAGGCCACTCCTGAACTAGCTCAGATACTGCTTTTCTGCTCTTCTGTCACACAATTTACATAGATGATCACATGACATATGAACAGAAACTTTTTGAAAGCCTGGGACAGAATTTGAGTGATATCATTTTTCTTCAGCAGCAACGTAACTTAAATTTTAAGTGAAATATTTTGCTATTTATAAAGTTAGAGGGTTTTTTTTTTTTCCATAAATTTTATCCTATTTTTTTTCTTGAGTGTATCTAATAATTTGAGGACTGGGTTACGCAAAAGTTGTAATACCTCAATACACTTTGCCTGCCTATTCTTAGTGTTTCAAATTAAGCAGATGCAGGAAAATATTTACTTAATATACTCCAGGCGCATGATTCTAGAAATATACTTATGAGCTAATGAACATTCATGATACATTTCTACTCACAATATTTCTTTTTTTATGCTTCTTAATATTATTAGACAGTAAAAACGATCCTTAAAATTATGCTTCATATATAACAAATAAATAAAATGAGTGTCTTGTAATGGTAGTGTAGTTTTTATAGTTACAATAACTGCTTTATTCATTTGTAACTCTGCTATTCATAACTTATGTAGCCACTGTAACTTAAGAGAATACAGTTTCATCTATAGTTATCAGTCTTTTCTGGTGTTTTGCTGTTTCTCATTTTATGAGATACTACTGTAGTTATGCTGTGGCTGAATTTCAGAAGACATTTTTTTTTCTAAGATTCCATTTAAGCTCTTTTATTTTTTTTTTGGACATGAAGTTAGTCTATCATATGGGGAATGTTTATGAAAACCCCAATAATATTTAGTGAGAAGCCTTTGAGATGTCTTTTTTGCTTGTGATTTTAACTTCATAAAATGTTACACTTTCCACCTGTCTTCATTACTCATCCAAATGTCTATTGATTATTCTAGTGTGTACATGAAAAAATAAATTTAAAATTTAAAATTATTATAGGTTGAGAAATACTTCCTTAGAGACAAATATAGCTTTTTGGATCACTTTTAGTACTATCCGTTATCACAATTATCCCCCTGTGGTGATGACACCACAGAAAGAGTGAGACACCTACTACCATGTGCTAGCTTTGTGCATTAACTACATTTTTGCAGCTGAAAGGTTCTGATCTCCATATTTTTTGGCATACGAGGACATGATATATAATTGTCTTTTACATATATCTTGGGCAATTTGATTCACAGAGGTTAATTCTCGCATACACTGGAATCATATTACTGTGCTTTAGCAATATGAAAGGACATTAGAGTGAAAATACTTGATATTCACTTTCTATTTAAGACCCTTTACACTCCAAGATCATTGACAATGCTGGAAGCATAAATGAAGAAATCCAGTTCTACAACCACAGTTCTAAAATAAACCCATCATATTCTGTTGTAGTTATTCCTTTTCAACAAATGTAGAGTGAAAGCAAGAAAGTAAGTTCCACAGAAATGTGAAGGCTAATTTAATGAGATACTTTCTATTTGAATAAAGAAAGAAAAACAAAACCAAAAAACCTCTTCTGTTTTAGTTAGTAAGGTGCAAAAGAAAAAACAATGAGAAAAAAAAGACAGATTTTTGTTTACCTTTAAAAATCTGATAAATTTGACAGGTAAGCATGACATCCTCAGAAATGTGAATCATCTGCAGTTACCATAAAATGATAAGAGCTGAGGGAGATAACTTTATGCCTTGGGATATAAATGATAACAACTGAATGACAGGAGGAAACATCCTTTCTGGCTACAATTCTGACAAAGTAGGTGCGATGTGGTTATCATTATAAGCCATGTTATCAGCTGCTGAACATCTTTAAGGACACCATTCCATAAACCTGCTATTTAGAAAACTTTAATGATTTGGTGAAACCCTTTTTTTCTTGCACAGCTTTCACTATCTAGGTTATAACTTTTGATCAGCGAGACACTAGAATATTGAATGTCCTGGACACTGATCTTTTACATGCATTGAAGGGGAATATATCTGCTCTGTCCTAACAGGAGAAACAACTCATGAGGAATAAGTGCTACCCAAAACAAATGTACTGTTCTGGTCTTCTTAGCCTGGTATTATGAGAGAGGTAGTCACTGGATTGGAGAGTAACCTCAGTAGACCTCAGATCTTTGTCCAGACCTCAGATCCTGTTCATCTTGTGTGATATTCAATGAACTGTCCCTAAAGATCTATTAAAAAATATGTGTAAAACTTTGGGCTTGTTATTTTTTTCTCTTTTCACGTGACCTTTTGACTTAGAAGAGGGTGTTGTGTAGTGTAGTTACTGCATAACCACTGTCTCATTTTTATCAGGGAGCAAGAGGCAGGGGGCTACTCCACAAGGGAAGCCAGCTTGTGGCCATGGCCAGGGCAGGGCATTGCCCCACCAAACAGGGGCAACCCCACAGAACGTGAGCAGAGCCAGGGTGGGGATAGTGCCAGGGGCTGGGGACCATCACACAAGGTGCGATTGGGTCAGTCTGGGATGTTCAGGCAGCAAGTCAGGACTGCTGAAGACAGGGCTGCCTACAACACATCTAAAGCTCTATTTAAGCCCTGTGAGAGGCTGGTCAGGGCAAGGAAGTTTTTTTAGAGCCCTCAGGGTCCTGACAATTGGCTTTGTGGTCAAATAAATCAAATATGATAGGTCATACACAAGTATGTCTGGTGATTTACCCTTAAGCAGCATTGACACAATTCCACTTTTTTGGCTGAGGTAAAGACAGTTTTAAACTGTATTACTGTGACATATAATTTAATAAAATTTGTGGAAAGGGACCCCAAATAGGTGTTTCTGTGGTTTTGTATTAGCTTAGTACTGCCCTGGACAGGCAGTGTCATGAAACCGTAAGATTTCTATAGATAACATGTATATACACATGCACTTCATAGACACATATGATAACACACAAAAAACTACATTGACATTACAAAAAATATTTCTAAGGACTTTTTCTTCCATGATACAATCTGGTGGGTTAGGTACATACTGTTTCGGCCTGATGCAACAGTAGGGAATGCAAAATAGGTTTTGCTCTCCTTTCACAAAAGCTGATAATTACTCATTGTTTAGTTCAGTGATACCAGAATTTCTGCACCAACAAAAAGCACTTTCTTTGTTAACTTTCCAGTCAAAGTAACTACAAATGTTTCGGTGGAACAGTACAGAGAACTGTAGCGTATGAAGGCGCAGACCCCGGTCGGTGGTGCAACCAGAATCGTTTATTACAACAAACACGCAGCTTATATAGTACCAAATAACTCCTTTCCCAGACAACGCGCCCCTGCAACCCCCAACTGCCAGACAGGTGGAATTCCCCTCAATCAGTAGGGTCATTAGGCGCTGTTGGTGGGTCGTCCCCTGCCAGTGTTTCTGCTGCTTCTATTCCTTTCTCTGGCCTTGCTTCTTCCACAATCCTGTTCACCCACACAGAACATTGGATGGCTTTTTGATCTATTGCAGGTTGAAAGACAGTAGTCTAGGAGGTGTACCTCAGTTAAAACTGTTTAATTTTTTTTGATAACTAAACTCTATAGACAAGATTTTGTTGTTAGTTTCATAATTGATACATTCTCTCATGCATTTTGGCTGAGTGATTTCTCACTGTGCTTCATTTACAACCATGTAGCCTCTGGAGTTTGCAGAAATCAGATGTTCATGTTTCTGTTTCATCATGTGTTGCCTGTAATTAACTTTTATTGTCAAAATCTGTCAGACTCATGACCATCTTCTTGAACCAAAAATTATATCTGACACCTCTAAACCAAAATTAATCCTTAAAGCGATTTGTATTATTCTGGCATAGGGTCAAATTCCTAACAGGTTTAAATCAGCATAAAGCTGTTGACTTCGGTGAAGGGATAACAATTTACATCAGTCAAGAATCAAACCCAGACAGGCTGACAGCACCATTTTGAAAAGATGAGCTCTGATGAGGTTTTATTTTGCAACATACTTGTTACATACATTCTGAAATTAAAATGTAAATACAGTTTCTTTACTACTGCTAATACATTTTTTTCACTGACTAACTTTGAATATCTTAGAAAAAAACCAGCCTTTCAATTCAGTTGTTTAGTTTAATTTGGAAGTCTGTAGATTTGAGTCTTTTAGCTCCAGAAATTACCTCTTCCTTATCTGTAGCCACCATGCTTGTAGTTGTACATGTGCCTGGCTCAGTTCCGATTTCACTAATCAGAAAAGCAGTTGTTACACTTGAAAAGCCTAACTGTCCTGAATGAAGGGCTATTCACTGGGGATCTCTGTGATGGAGAAAGAAAACTTCTCTAGACTGATGTACAACTGTGATCGTGTCTACCAGTTGTTTTTTGCTACTGTGACATTAAAATACCTCTTCTACATCCTAGAGAAAAGGAACAGTAACTTTCTCTGTTTATACTCTGGTATCTGGTACACAAGGGAGACTAGTAACAAAGTGACCTTTCACTTTTTGCTTTCCATATTAGGGTGGGGTTTTTTTTTTTCAGAGAAAGAGGTTTGCACCATCTGGCAAAAGTGATTGCTACCCATTTTGACAGTACCAGCAATTGTTGATAAAATAATGTACTTACTATGATCAACCAGTTTTATTTTCCTTAAATTATTAGGTGGTAAAAAGAATATTTTTTTTTTTTTTAAAAAAAGGTGCATAAAAATATCCTTTTTTTAATAAAAAATTAGTTTTATTTCCAAGGATTTAGGACAATGGTGTTCCTTGGTAATATCTCTTTATCTAAATTGGATAATCAACAATTTTAGGGTAGTTACTGTTTTAGACACTTTCCAAGAGCTTTATGGAAATCTGAGGTTGAACTCTCCCCTGCACTACCTGATGTAATGAAACAAGTATTTAACCATTGATTATGGAGAAGAAAAAAAACATTAGAAAGAGTCAAATGCAAAACATACCACGTATAGATAAGATGTAGAAGCAAGGGCATGTTTCAAAATGTTGCTTAATTCAGAAGTTCCCTCTGCAACCTTTTATATAAACCTGTATGCTGAGGGAGTGCTCTTGATTTGGGATTTCTGCTTATTTGTTACTCCTTGACAGGTACTTTAAGGTTTGAGGCTCTTAAAGAGAGAGAGAGAAAACACCTTACCTCTGATGGAAAAGCAAACGCTTAAGGTCAGCATGGTATGCAACACTAAGAAGAGTTTTGTAAAGAGCATTTATTAAGGTTTACTTCATCAGGGAATGAATAGCAATGCTATGAAGCAAACTCTTCAAATAATTACTGTCCTTCAGCTGCACCAAAATGATATATTTTTAATATAATATTCAAGAAATATGTTTGGTTTTGTTTTTTTTTTTTCCTGGGGAGTATGATAATGTCCTCCCAAAACTAGGATTAAGGGATAGATTTTTCACAAAACGTTAAATTGGTTTAAATAATACAATCCTTGCTTAGCAAAAGACAGCAACTTAAATTTTTCTATTAATTGACTTTTTTGTATCCTAGATTAGAATCCTGGTTGGGGAACAAGACGTTACAGACAGTAGTCCAAGCTCTTCTTTCTAGCAAGGTCATTATTATAAATCAAACAGAGAGCTCTTCAAAGTGCATGGAATTAATTACAGAACTTTTTTTTTTTTTTACTTTTTTTGGTTTTTTTTCATCCAAACATCTCTGTATAGTAGGCAGTGACAGACATTGAATTCTTGTTTATCATAGGAATAAATCTATTAATTAGGCACTTCACTGAGGCACTGATATTTCAAATTACATAGCATTTCTATAGGATAGACAATGATCATTTAACTAGAAAAAGATATCAATTGAAAAGTATCCTTTAAGATTGCTGGTTCGTTGTTTTTTTTTCTGATTGATTTGTGTTTAAAGAGATTAATTCTTCAGGTTGTGCTGATTTCTTTCCACACTCAAACATGGCTCACCAGCCGCCAGTAAGTAAAGATCCAGAAAAAAAAAAAAAAAAAAAAAGTTATTTCTGAGTAAATAAGCATTGAAAACATATCTTCTTTCATACAACATCATCATTTAGTATGTATATTTCTAGAGAGACTGGTTTCCCACGGCAACTATTCCATTCAGAAACCTTCTCCATTTTTCTGCTTCTACATTTTCTATGTCTACTTCTACACATTTTTCCAGCTATATCACTGAAGGGTTAACTTATTCTGTTCCCTCTCCTTCCTCTGTATTTATCTCACTGAAGCAGCTGTGATAGTTGCAGTCACCCTACAAGTGAAATGGCAGACAGACTCCTCTGAGATTGCATTTCCACTCTGTAAGCATCTGCTAGGGGAACACAAAGGCACAGTGCACTCTATATATCTTTTCCCAGAGTCTCAGAATATTTTCTGTATGATAGCCCTTTTTCCAGCTGGCTTGAGGGCTGAAAGTCCCAAGGCAGCTCCAATAACCATGCTTGTGGGCTGATAGACCTATTCATTGGACTATTAGCAGAAGCATTACTTTCTTTAACCAAATGCTAGAAATTATAATACATCTGACTGAGGACACATCCGATAGTGATTTGTGAAATATTTCATTTTGAATATATTAATCTAAACTGCATCTGATGAAATAAGGAGGAAGGAGAACTAAAATCATCTTTACTTAAGAAAATATAAATATTTAACTCTAAATGTTGTCCTGCTTCTAGACAAAAAGTGATTCAAAACACACACACATGTGGAAAACTGCATCTCACAAGAACTGACAAAGACTTTGGTCTGTCAGTTTTACTTTAAAAGAGAGAATAATTGTGCATAATAGTGCTAAATAAGTTGTCTTCATTCTGGAAGGATAACTACTCAATTTCTGTGTCTGAAGCAGAATATCAACTATGGGCTCCAGGGGGGTGTTGTCTGCTTCTTTTCATCTTCAGCAGATGAATCTTGCCTATGGTGCTTGATTCATGACTCAAGGGAATATAAAATGCTACTATAAAATAAAAGATATCTACAATGAAAATACAGTTATAGATTATTGCATGGAACTGTGATGCTCTTCAGAGGGCTTTACAGAATAGAATCTTCAAATTCTATCTTTTTTTCTGCAATGAAAAGCAAACTCATAAGAAGACTTTTAGTTGACTTATAAAAGAATCAATCATATTTGGAAAGTTTGTGTATGGGTTGTTTTGTCTTTTGTTCCTTTATGCTTCTGAGAGACAGATCCTCAGATGGTTTTGAATACTTTAGCTAGAATTGGAAAGATATAAGGCAGGATTAAAAGACCAGAAAAATTTGATCAGATTTCAAACTCAGATCTAATTTGCTGTCCCAATGGGGCTAGCAAAAGATGCTTCAGAGGAAGACTAAAGAACCCTGTAGTACACAGCATGAGATAACCTGTCCCTGCCTTTAGTCTCATCTCAGTGTTAAGTAGGAGATTAACTAGGGGACAGGAGATTTAAGTAAGAACATATAGCAATCCTCGCCAATTAATGCTATCAGTATTACCATTAACTCTCTAGACAGGTCCCATTCTTACAATTTTTACTAGTTTCTAGTTTCCAGTTTCTTTGCTTTCCTCACTTTCTCTTGCAATAAATACTGCATTTTTTTTTGAAAAGTATGTTGTATTAATTTCCTAATTTTTTGCTTTTCAGGTCCATCATGTGGTCCCATTGCTCTTATGTCCTTACAAATCTGTCTACCTTTCACACCTTTAGATATTTTCGAATAATTTTCCTTCTTATGCACCAATTTCCTTTGTTAAGTCACTCTAATAATTTGTCTCCATTTTCATAATAGTGTTTTGTCAATTTCCAGCTAATCTCTATTACTTACCTCTGGTGTGGCAATGATTTTCTTAATACAGGACCATTGGTCCTAAACCCCATATTACAGGTGAAATCTCATTATAATTTCATTTAGTGTTACTGCAGTCATTTCCCTATTATTGACTACTGTATTTCACATGCTCATTTCTGCACAGCAAGCACAGACCTTCATTGAGGGGGTTGTGGTGGTGGTATTTTTCAGTCAGGCCCTGCTTTTTTATTTGGAACACATGAGTAGTTTAATATGCAATACCTCAAATTTATAAATATGAGGTCGACTTTGCTTTGTATGTTTTGATTTTATTTCAAGGTTTGAAGGAAGATATGAAAGACCATCACTATGGTCTTGGTTAACTCCAGCAGCTCTGCTTCAGAGAGCTTTACAACACAGTAATATCTCTGTCCCTCAAGAGGGGCTGAGAACAATGTCTTGTAGGTCTTCTGTCCAGGCAGTCACTCCCAACAACAGGAAACATCCAAAGAGTTTGTAGTAAGCCCTAAAGCAAGCCTTTTTTTTTTTTTTTCTTTAATAACTTTTCTTTAGCAACAGAAAGAGACTGTTGCCAGCTGATAACATAGCTTTGAATACTAAAGACTTGCACTTGGTAAAATTTATATTACTGTTGCAAGATTTGGCAAAGTCATCCCTACTGATAAAGTTAGACATGATGAGAGAATAATTTGCTCATAGAGTAAGAATACAAGACCTCCAAAATCCTCTTGCTGTGAGGTTGTCTCTATGAAAGAGATGATTAGGTAATATTGTGACCGATCCTCAGAAAGATCCAGGATTCTCAACTCCCTTAAAAATGTCTGTTTTCAAACATCATTTCTCTTTTTTCCCCCCAGAGTCTGACCAAAATTTAATTGTTTTCCTTAGTATTGGTAAGGTCACGAGATATACCACTAAAGCGTTACACTTTAGGGTGATCAGGCCACCTCAGTAGCAAGACAGGAGTGGCAGCATCTTAAAACCAGCAAGACAGGTTGGTTGATTACTATCTCAAACCTCCTCACCCCAGCCATTGCAGTTCCTCATCATGTCTAGCAGCTTGATAAAGCAGCAGCAGCTACAGTGCCTCCTTCACCTGTGCAGTGCCAGAATACCAGATACCATTTAGGTCAATGCACAACATGACGTGCTGAAACAACCGTTCCAGGGGTGAATGAAATTGGGGAGAAGGAATTGGGAGGGGTGAATGACATTTCCTTTCACTCATATATGAGATTTCTGGAAAGAGGGAGAGGGGAGATATAAGAAGACGAGAAATTTGCAACTGAATCTAAAAAAAAAAAAAACAAACCCAAAACCCTAGAACTCCCTGGCAGAGGTTTATTTTTTAAACAAAATTGACTGAGAATACAGTAATGGCATTAATTATCAACATTAATGCCACTTACTCTTCTTGGAATATACTGAATAACGAGAGTGAGATCAATTCTTTTTCCTAAAGTGGTGCCTCCAAGTCAGGACTGATAAAAAGAAGTCTAATTAAAGACAAGTGAATGATGATTTTTAATCCCCCTTTCATATGAACATAAGCCAGTTTTTCAAGCCTAGTCAATCAGACTGAAACATAACACTGGTTGCCATTATGACAGCAGAACATCTATATGATAACTATTGACATTTTGAAACCTTTTAGATTTTTATCGAGAAAATCATGAAGTTAATCTAGGGAAAATAAACCACCTATTTTCCCAAAGTGTTATTCAGAGGTGCATTTATTTAGACAGACATTATTATAGTGTCTGTCCTTATGTCAAAACTTAGCAAGGCAAGAGGAAGACCCTATAAAAACCCCATGTAGCCACAGTTACTGTCAGACTGTCATTGAGCAAATAAACTATGTTATTTAAACTATCTAATCCTGCAGGTCAGACACAGTCTATGGGTTTGGAAGCTTAGCAAATATTCATTTTGCCAGTTAGTAGCACTGATGGAGTTCAGTCACATATTCTTACAAAAAAGACTACCATATGTTCTTTGATCTGCACAAAACCAAGGCAATTGCAAAACTACTTCAAAAGCCCCATTTCTGTTTTAAGCAATTAATACCATGTGTAAATTATTGGTATCGGTTGGAGCTCAAGAATTGCTACATGTGTATTTCAGGCCCAGCTGAAAGTCCACTCAAAACTCATAAACTTTTTTATAGTTATAAACTTACACAAAAGATGCAAGCCCAAATATTTATGGCTTTAGCATCAATATTGCAGATTAAAAAGACTTTTAATAATGACTATGAAATTACAGTTTTCTACCACCATAACATTTTATAAATGCTAAGAAAGTTATCTCCTTTCCCCCACAGCTTTGAAGAATAGTTGACATGGTGATTCATAAACTATCAGAAAGTTTAAATGCTCTTTGAATTAAAAAATACTCAAGAACCACTGATCTATACAAGGCAATTATTAAAAACTTTACTTTCTTTCCCTTAGCAGAAATAAAATTTCATAATAGATATCGTTTTCAATATAATTTACAGAGAAAAAGATATTGCCTCAGTCAGTGATAGAAGATCAGGTAGGACTGGCTGCATCCTGCAGGTCAACATGTGCCTTGACTTTTATGATTAAAGGACTTTCCCTAAAAAATGAGGGCTACTAGGGAGAGATTGAATCCAACTGGGAAAAAAAAAAAAAAAGGAGAGAGCACCTTTTTTAGCAGGTTTGCTAAGCCGATGTTAAGGGTTTTACTCCAAGTTACTGGAAAGTGGAGAATAAAGATTCAGAGAAGCCGAGGAATAGAAAGCAAGGAGGAACTGCCTGGAGGGCAACATGGTGGAGAAGGCTCTCACACTCGCTCTGGGAAAGTGGCACAACTAGGGGCCCATCTCTAATGCTTGCACACAAACAAAACTCAAAAGCCCCATCCAGCCTGGTCTTGAACACTTCCAGGGATGAGGCATACACAACTTCTCTGTAAACCCTGTTCCAGTATCTCACCACCTTGAGAGTAAAGAATGTCTTCCTAACATGTAATCTAAATCTCCCATCTTTCAGTTTAAAGCCATTACCCTTTGTCCTATCACTACATGCCCTTGTAAAAAGTCCCTCTCCAGCTTTCTTGTAGGTCCCCTTCAAATACTGGAAGGCTACTATAAGGTCTCCATGGAGCCTTCTCTTCTCCGGGCTCAACAACCCCAACTCTCTCAGCCTGTCTTCATAGGAGAAGTGCTGCAGGCCTCTGATCATCTTCATGGCCCTCCTCTGGACTTGCTCCAACAGGTCCATGCCCTTCTTATGTTGGGGTTCCCAGAGATGAATGCAGGTAGGGTCTCACAAGAGCAGATTAGAGTGGGAGAATTACCTCCCTTGACCTGCTGGCCATGTTTCTTCTGATGCAGCTGAGGATATGGTTGAGAGCACGTTGCCAGCTCATATTGAGCTTCTCATCCACCAATACGTGCAAGTCCTTCTTCTCAGGCCCGCTCTCAATCCATTCTGGCTAAGCAGAAGTTTGGTAGGAAAGGACAAGGGGATCCTGGTAGACAGCAAATAAAATACAAGCCAGCTGCTTGCCTTTGCAGCAGTGAGGGTTAACTAATTACTACTAACTTACTAGTTGGTAGCAGTAGGGCTGCATTAGTAAAAGTCCACCCAGCAGGCTGAGAGGAGTTAATCACCTCTATTTGGCACTTATTAGACCACATCCAGAGCCTGAGCTGCTACTCTCGCAACCCAGTATAAGAGAGAGATACTGGAGAGATCTCAGTGCTTGGCCACCAAGATATTCAGAGCTGGAGAAAATGCCATGGAAGGAGGGGGTGAGGGAGCTGCATTTGTTGCGTTTTGGAGAAGGGCAGGTTGAGGAGGAACTTAGTGCTCTCTTCAACTGGATAATGGGCAGCTACAGAGAAGACAGAGACATTATTCCCAAGCTACACAGTGAAAGGATGAGAGGCAACGGCTACCTTGTGCAGCAATGGAAATTCCAACCTGCCATAAGGAAAAAATTCTTCACCCATGAGGGTCGTCAAACATTTAACAGGTGCCCAGAACAGCTCTGAAGCCTCCGTCATTTGGGATATTCAAAACTCAGCTGGACAAGGCCCTTTAGTTAGCCCTGTGTTTTGACCACTTGACACCCCAAAATCTCTTCCAGTCTAAATTATTCTACGGACCTATATAACAATAACAGCTAAACAGAAGTTACAATTGGGGGGGGGGGGGGGGAGGAGTGAAGGCAGGAGCAAGAAGCCACTGCTTGTAAGTGGCATAATGTAAAGAAATGACAAGAAATCTTATTCATTTTTTCTTCCTATAGGATTAAAACTATCTGTAAACAAACTTCCTGTCACTGGATTTTATTTAACTCACTGCTTTATCATTTATTAACTCACTGCTTACAGTTCTTAACTAGTCAGCAACTCTTCAGATTTAATTAGTTCCCTTGTTCTCCTCATGAAATCAAATTACTGTCTTCATAAATTAGGGTTTTTTTAATTTTCTAAACAATATTTTCCTTTATTCTGAAATTTTAATACATGGGAAGTTCCCATTCTAACAGGTCCTTTCCATAGCCAAAGGGGAAGCCTTATAATTAGATATCTATTGTAGGTTTGGATGAAATGCTCTCAGGGAATGGTGTTCACTAATTGTTACAGAGGGATTGTGAATGACCAGCTAATAAATATCAGATTTCTACACAAATACAATTAAATGAAGTGATTGTCATGTTCACTTATGTCTTAGTTAAGTAGTTGTAATCTTATGGGCCTAAAACAGTGCAAAACCAAGCTAAGAATATGGCCATGCGTTGTGTAGAGCCCTTCAATGGAGTATTTCAGTCAGACTATGAACCAACTGGCAAGTACTATATCACATTAAGCATTTGCTTGTGTTTGCAGGTTTGGTTTTTTACTTCTGTATCGCTAAGAGCTTGTTATAGTGTGGAGACAACAGACCTGGTGTGGAGAGGCCTCCGCTTGAATCCTGAAGTCTGCCAGAGAGACCTATGTAGCGTCAGTGACAGCTGCCTTATGTGACCAGTGTGGGAGCCCTTCCCCGGTCACCAGCTGGGTGGTGCGTGGGTGCTGCTACCCACGGTCTCTGGTGGCTGGAAAGCTGGTGACTATGCAGTGAAGTGTCAATTAACATGTGAAGGCGCCGACGTGTAAGTGTGTGTGTTGTTATTGTGAGTGTTAGGCTAGATACTGCTTGCATGCAACTAAAGCGCATTACTACTAATAAGATTAGAAATTATAGCTGTAGTACTGTTTTTATGTGGAAGAGAGATAGTAGAACTAATATTCCTCGTGCTGGTCCTTGTCTGATTCAAAGGCCACTTTCTGTGTAAATTGATCTTTTGGTCTCAGAGCTTTAATTGCCCTGCGACAAGCAGGTATCAAGGGCAGGGAGCTTATCAGATAGCTTAATGAGTCCAGGTTGCGCTGTGCAGCTTGAGTCTCCAAAGCAGTATAAATGTTTTGGTTTGGCACAAGACCGGAGTGAGGACAAACAGTTTCAGACAGCTCCTGGTACTGAGGTCTTTTAACCTGTTCCAGGCCTACTAGCTGGTGCAATTACTGACAAATTGGGAGTCTACATGATCACTTCACTAACCTGCAGTGCAGACACACTTCTACAATATAAAAAAAACCCCAACAATCCCACATACCTAAACCTTATTTATTTTTTTTAGGAGCATTTACCTCCTCAAAATAGGCACATTTACATCAAATTATATATAATTGTTTTCCTCCCTTGTTTTAGAATTTCCTATTCCTAATAAATTTTGTTCAGCAAGACAGGCTGCTGTCAAACTCTAACTCCATGACCACAGTGAACAGCAAATTCCACTGTGTAAAGCTAAAATGAACGACTTCATGTAGATGATGTAGATGAAGGCATTGTAGGGATTTCTCCAGGGCAAATCTGAAGGATTTAATAATGACTGGTTGGCGTGATTCATTGTTGTGATTACACATTTATTGCTTTTGTCCAGATTGCTCTTAGTTTTCTTTGTTTATGCAAATGAGTCCTCTTATTTGTACATGGGATTTTATTTCACTGGTTCAGTACACCACTAGCCACTATGAAAGCCAGGTCCACATGAAGCACTTGGTGAGGAAAGTTATATAAACAGTAAGTCTATTCACACATTTGGTGAATAATAGATATATATCAAAACCCAATGCGCTGACATGCTGTGATTATGGGCATAGTGCAAAACGCATATATAGAGTAATAGAGCAAGAAAATATGAAAAAAAATCATACTTAAAATATTTGCGTATGTCTGACAAAGAACAGGATGTAATGGCATCTTCCCCTTTAGAAATACAGGTATTTTCATATATGAGTTTGTAAACTCGTGGCAACCCTGTACTGTATACTGTATACTGACAGTATTTGCTGTTGGTACATTCAGGTTTTATATGTCTGTGGGGACAGGGAAGGAAAGATATTTCTTGCTGCATGAGTGCAGAATATGTCTATTGCATCTGACCCAATTTGTTAGTTAAAACAGATATTTTGTGTGCGGTGTTCTCTAAACTCACCAGGGACAGCAATGTAAAAAAGGTGTACACACAAAGAAGGAGGGGGAGGTATTTATCATAATACAAGATAGCATTTCAAAGAGTAATAATAATAATAATAAATATATTAGAAATACTGTCTGGATATCAGCAAAAATGTCCTGTCATAGAATATTCACCAACAGCGAGTTCTGGAAACCACATTGCCTGGCAAATTTTAACAACAGATAAGAGAAGAACAGGCATCTTGGTAAATATACTACTGCAGGAAAAAGTTGTTTACAGGAAGAAATCATTAGGTCCTTTCCATCACTGAATTTCACTTTCTTAAACATGAAGATCTATCAGGATGTTTTCTGCAAATCATGGAAACAATAGGTTACAAGAAATTAACATTTTTCAGACGTACTTTTGACATATGCTTTCCAAGTTGGTGAAAGAAACGGTGGGAGATGGACTGAAACTTGACAGATGTAACTGTCAAGATCTAACCAAAAACCACAAAAGAATACATCAATGGCTGTGAAACACACACCTCAGAGCAGCTTCAGCCAGTCTGCGCTGATAACAGAGCAGGTACCCCTTGATAATGACACTATACTTAATTTATTGAGCATTTACCACATGTAATAGGTTACCACCATCACCTGCAATAGTGGAATCAAAACATGTAGGCTGACACAGACAAATTTGTATCCCCCCCTTTATAAATAGCAGCCAAAAGAGCTATGAACAGCTGTCAACATGAATCTTATTCATCTGTCCAACAGCTAGCACTTTTCATGCCACTGAATATCTAAATGGGCAGGTTCTGCTCCTATGAAGCATTTAAAGAATTTAAAGAGGTTGTCATTCTGACACTTTAAATCAGAACATACCTGTTATTTATACTCCGTGCATTAGTGCTTGTGTATGTGTGTGTATTTAGCCCTATACAAAGATAAACACAGGCATACTTTTTCCCTCACTCAGCTTTCCCTGAGATTCTTTTTAACTGAATAGATTACTGACTGCTCCCTGGTTGACTTTGTGGGCCAGTTTCATTCTACAGAAAAAAAAATGTGACTAACAGGAAAACACAGCAAAATTGAGATTTAAGGAATAAAATTTTATGGAAATGCCTTTGCAAGTACCTGCCTCAGTACTAAAGTGGAAAGAGGTGGAAAAAAGGTGATGCAACCTTATTTTAGTCATTCACATATTAAAGAAACAGACAGCAGGAAGACCAAGGTCTCCAGTTATGTTTATGAAGGGACCAATTCTGTTTTCACTTGAATCAATATGAATAGAAGTAAAAGGATAGAAAAACATGAGGACTCATTTCAAATGTGGAAAATCGTATATTTACTTTTTGAAGTTTATTTATTTATTTTCTATCAAACAATTAATATATTCAGGAGCCCCAGAATATCCAATACCTGATAATTAGTTAAGGATATTGCATTTGCAATAGACCGTGAAGATTTCAACAAATGGATTGTCACAATCTCTTTTATGCAGTGCAAGGAAGTCAGCATGCAACTCCTTCCTCTTCCTTTCTCCCAGCTGATTGGTCTGACAGTGAGGATAGGATCGGGGTTGCACTTAAACAACTTTGAACAACTTTGTGCTTCCTCCTTCTGATCCCATATGTCTTGGGTATCAGGCTATAGAGGGACTTACGTTCAAAGGGAAGTGTAGCAAAAACTGTTCTTTCTTCTCTGAGGAGAATCTGAGTGTAGCACCCCCCTTTTTGGGGCAGTTCTCTAATGTTCATACACTATAGTCCATCTGCAATACTCAGGTGGATCACTAAAGAAATTAAGATATACTTTTTTAAGTAAAGGTGCAAAGTCTTCAACTCAGTTTATTATTAAACGTGTTTGAACTGGACTCTGTTCATTCAAGCATGTGCAGATGTGTGTGCACAGACAACCTCACTTGAGCAAACAACTAAAGCAGGGTTGTGACACTAAGATTTGGATAACACCTTCAAATGCACTGTGGTGTAGGCAAGGAGAATCTTTTTGCCTGTGTGCAGTCAAGATGTATAAAGTGAAGGTTAGGGGTGCAAGGGAAGTTATTTTAATTTCAAAGAGTGGTTGAGAGGTTTTCAGGGTATGAAAAAATAGCTGGAAATTGTGCTTTTCTGTTTCTGCAGAAGAATTGTGTATCTAATTACTGAGACTCTTATAAAACTGAATTTAAGTATACATTGTAGAAAAAAAAGGGTAGAGTTTCAAAGAGGGAGGGTAAGAGGAAATCAATAAAGCAATGGTATGTTCTTCAGGCAAGAGTTTTTGCTAGTGCTGTGACAAAAAAAGAAAACCAAACAGGCTTTGGTGTGAATGCTCAGAATCCTTTTAATGAGGCTACAGGAGTGTTCCCTTCCAAACTGTACCATGCTGGTGCTGTGTAACCTTGTCAACACAACAGAGATCCAAACAAATGTAACCTTGAAAAAAAGGGTGACTGTGAAACATAGGTTCTATGCAAGGTTAATCAAACCAATTTTTAAAACATAATCCATTATAAATACTTAGAGACAGGCAAGTGTTATGGATGGGTTATTTGATTCACATGAAGCATGTATTGTTACTGGAATTGTTGGATAACTGTCACAAAAATTAAATCAAAATATTTGCCTGCCACCATAGACAGAAAGCAATATTCTTACACACAATATTGTCAGTGCAGCTACCTTTGTGTGCCTGTATGTACATGGCTAAATGATTTTATGCTTTTTCTTGCTTTGAAAAATAAAATATAGGGTGTTCTTTCGTATTGTAGAAATACTTAATTACCAGGCATGGAACTATTAGTTTTTCAGTAAATTTAACTGAAGTTTTTCTCCATAGTGGTGCTAACATTTTAAAAGGAATTTTAAGATAAGCTGCAGTCAACCCTGGTTCATCTGGTTATAGAGCTCCACTGACAGTGTGTCAGGGATACTAGACTCTAAGCAGCTGCGTGTCACAGGAACCCTGTGTAGATGAAGGATGCAAGAACAATCTTGTCCCCTCTGATAACATGATGATTAAATGCCTCAAGCCTTTACTTGCAGAATGTTTTTCCCAGGATGTTGTAAAGAGAACAGGATTCACTTACAGTTGCTATTGTAGCGTAAAAATTAAGGTCAGGTTCAAAGGAGTACTTAAATCTTTTTAGAGGGTGATTAGTCATCCTTTGAATGTAGTGCATCTATCATTTGCTTAAAGGTAGACATGCCTTGAATGCCTTGATAAGATGGGAAATTAATTAAAATTAATTCAAAGATTATTAGTAAAATAAATTGAACAGAATTATTTACAAAAGCATTGGTGGTAGTAACGGAGGATGGGTCAACTCTGTCCTGGTCCATGAAATGAGACTCAGGCAGCAAACCCTGTGCTGTGAGTAGGGATAAGATATGGATGTACACACTGTTAGCTGTGAGAGTTAACTCACCACTTACTCCCGCAATATTTCATCTCCTTTTCTGTACAGGTCTCCATATGGAGGACTGAGTCTTTGAATACAGAGAAGCTCCACAAACTCTCTGCTGCTCTTGACAGCAGATAGATCAGCCAACAACGTATCATGCATGAAATCCAGGAGCAGAAAAGAGGCCTTGTTGCTTGTTACTTGTTACTGTATGCATATTTTCAGCATAGAGTCGAAACTGTAGGGGGGCATATATAGGATACAGGTGTCAAACCAGTGGGACCAATGCTCAGGGCACAAAAGTTGACAGTTTTGAAGAGAAGTGGAATAATCTGGAAGTGGGTGTGATAAAGCAACCAGATGATGGCATACAAAGACACAAGATGTCTCCACTGGAAGCGAGAAGCGATACTAGCTTTCGGTAGGGATGCTGGACCAGCAATATGTGAAGGGATTTTCAGATAGGATAAAAATGTGAGTGTGATGTAAATTAGAAAAGAATATCAGAAAGCCCAAAGAAATTGTAAAATGCTGCTGTTACTATTTCAGATGACTACAAATGCAAATATTTTATATCTGCACTTCCTTTAGTTACTGAAAATTATTTTAAGTCTGAAGAGAACACACAAGAGTTTAAAATTTTCATGGAAAATATGAAATCCATTTTCTACTAACTTCACAGTTATCTTCTGCCTGATGGATTTCTCACTGTTACTGCACACATTGACAAGTGAGAATGCTGTCATTTTCAAAAACGCTGATGTGAGCCCTCCTGCTTAGCCTGCAACCTGTGTGTGAAGTTGCTTTTTCTGCATCTTTCAAATCGATTTCTTGCCTACCACAGTAGTGGAAAAGACAGCATGTATGAAATATACATTACAGTAAAGACAGTGTTTAGCATTCCTACAGAAATATACTCAATTTCCATGTTTTTCTCAGTCTATAGTTGAGTGAAATAATGGACTGACTTCTTGTTAGAAGGAGAAAGCTCTCAGCCCCAGAATGGCAATTAAACCACTTAGCAAGTTGGTATTCAGGGCATTCAGCAGGTATGTGGGAGTCCTCAGTTTAGTTTGTTTGTTCTGCAGCTGTCTGAATAAGACAGCAGAGTATACTAAACATATACCCTTCACTTCCCAGATGCAGTCCTAAAGTATTCTGTGCACCATTAAAACTAGTGTCAAAAAGTGGCATATCTCCAATAAGGATCATTAAGAGAGACTTTTAAAACTCTTGGAGACTAAGGACTGGCCTGAACTGAGCAGAGAAGTGACCTGCACATTCAGCCTGTCTCACTAACAAGTCACTCCGTAGTCCAAAACGTACTTCATAAAAAAATGTATTTAATTAAAATGTTCCTAAGTCAACCCAACATTTAGTACAGACCAAAGCTCTGTTTCAGCTATGTTTTTAAAAACCTACTAACAATTATGTTATATTTCTGAGATGATTGCAGAGGTCTGGAGAGATATTTTAAACACAATATTGTGTTTATCTTTTTTTATTTATTTGTTTATCTGTTTATTGTGTTTATCCACTATGAGCTGCACAAGTTGGTATCAGAATAGGTCTCAGTACAGTAAATTTTGGAGAAAAAATGTGTACTGCTGTACTACAGTCAGACTAACCTCTGATTTCTTCAATTTGTTAAGAAAATAGCTATATTCAGGTAAAAATCTTTTTGAGTGTATTCTTCAACACTAAACAAGCCATAAAGGAAGTGAAAAATAACATTTACAAAAAATATTTTTGTGTAAGCTGACTTCTGCTGTAATAATAATTTACTAATGTTTTTATGATTTTCTGTTTCTAAATTGTGGTGAACTTAAATGGTACTCTGTTCTAAGGTTATGCATATACTTTACATTTACACTGGAACTTTACTGTATTAGATCCAAGGGATGCCATTTGAAATTTGGAAGATAACTTTCTCAAAGCTCAGGGTTTTATTTTGGAATATCTATTCAATCAAAGCTAGTATCAAAAATGACAAGGCACATCAGAACACATTTATGTGATGCACAAATGTGCATATTTTTATTTGGCAAAGTGAGATTAAATTATTGTATTTGTTTTTCTTTCAGCACAATTCAACAGATGTTTCTGAATTCACTTCTAAAGAACACTAATAAGTGAAATATAGGAAATGGCTGGTACTGCATGTAGACCAAAAGTCATGTTCATCTAATTTCTGATTCAATTTCACTGAATTTAAAACTATGTTAAGTTCAGCCTCACTGTTGTTATTCAAAAAGTTCCAGCATTCAGGATGATTTTGTGCAGTTTGCACCTTGTGTCTCAGGACAGTTAGAAAGCAGTAACCCCTATAGATGTGTGCTGTATTTCCAGTTTAGATTCTCTTTTGCTTTGGATTTCTCCCTCTGTTTTAGGTCACAAGCCTGAAATGTAGTAAACACTGCTTGTGAAACTGTCAGCAGTCTTGGTAGCCTTCTATTTCTAAAGTTGTGGAGAGTTTAAGAGGTTTACACTTTAACATTAACTGTGATTTACCAATGTCATATTTTAATTTTCATCTCCTTTTTCCATACCACTCAAGAGACACAGTTTGCCATATCCCCTATATCCCAGGTGAAGAACAAAAGCTGACCAAGCTCTCCATGGCAAAGATCCCAGTGTGGCCTCTGCTGTGCTGTCGCATGGAAAAGAGTTGGGGCTGGAGCTGCCCTGCCACTGTTTCTCCCCTTGTGTGTAAATCTGACGCTTTCCTGGGGTGTCAGAAGAAACCAAAAAAGGGCACGGGACTGGTTTCATGTTCCTATCTTTCCCATTTTTTTGGACGTCTTCTGTGTCTTAAAGTCTCATATGGGTTTCCTGTGAGTAACAATTCCAGCCAGGCATGTCTGTGCGCTCCCATAGATGTTTTATGTCCTTCTGGCTGTTGATTAGTAGCCCTCCTGCCATAGGATAAAAGTCATCAGAAAGACACTGGCGCATGTACAACGTCTCATTGCCAGCAAGTGTTACACAGAGGTGAAAAAATATCATTCCCAAAATGATATAAATTAATTAAGGCAAAAATTTCTGCTTATGAATACTAATAGACATGATAATAAGGACCAGTGTGCATTTAGGTTGCTTTGTCAATATGTAAGTTCTAATTTACATTTTTAACTTTTTAAGTAAACTGTAATTTACATTGCTAGGTTTTTAATAAGATTTTGCCTACTCCTGAAATACACTGCTGACAAATCAATCCACAAAATTTGTATGTCTGTGACTGCTTACAAGGGACCAAATACATAAGTGAAATTCTACTTGAGTACTGCAAAAGCAAAGTGGATTAAACACTTCATATCTGGTTCTTATAAGCAGTTACTCCTCTGCTTGTCAGTATCAAGGGGTAGAAACCTGCAATGGAATCTGTGTTTGATTTTGGATGAGAGGTGATTGGTGAGCTCTATGAGCAATGTCAAATTGACACAATGAGCAGTGTCAAAATCGAAAAAAAAAAGAAAAAATAAATATAGTTGAAACATTGTCCCATTTGTCTGACAGCCTCCCTTCCTTTGAATGTATATTGAATGTATATTCATGGGATAGAAACTTAAAATGAACAAGAAGAGATCTTAGCTATATTCAGCATTCAGTGAAAATCTCTGCAGAAAAGTGGTTGAGTTGTCATTTTAATAAACGCCTAATCCTTGATTTATCTGGATAATTTTCATATTAATTATTCCATAGACACTTCATATCTGCTCTATCTGTTACTCCTCCTGTGCATGCAGGAACGATGGTTAAAAGCATAAGTGGCAATGAGAAGAGAATCTGAACAAACGTCTCCCATGATCGTGAGACTCAGATGTTACAGAATTCCAGCGATTCTATTGATAGTCAGTATGTGGGTATCACTAAAATTATTTCTAATGAGTATCTTCTCCAAAATTCCCTAACCAGAAACTAGATAATACTTACCCTCTATGAGATATTTATATTCTAGACACAAAAATTAAACTTTTTTGTATCCCTGTAGCACATTTATAAGAGTGACATATTTTTACAAATATCTTCTACCTTTGTGCATTGCATTTGTTAAAACAGAAAGAGACATCAGTGGGAAAAACAATGTATTGACAACAAGAATTTCAAACTTAAAATATTTTTAAAAATCAAATATCATTTACACAAATTGTCAACACTTTTTTATAACCACCTTTGAAAACAACATTTCTTGGCTACTAAACTTTTAATTATTTTTTTTAATTTTTTTCTTTCTGCTTGTGATGACAGAATACAATTAATAGGCTTTCTGACAGCAAACACTGCGTGCCAAAATAGTGACTTCTTTTTTCTTGAAGGACAATTTAGTCTTCAAATGAGAAGACAATCAGATTCCAACTTTTGCCAATGCAAAGCAGCTTACATTCGGAGCAGAAAGAACATGCAGCTATGACTTATACTGCTTAAAGTAGCAGAGCAAGTAGAAATTGACCTTTAAATTAAACTATTAAAAGCTAATAACAATGGTACATTTTCCAGCTGTTATCTCTGCAAGGCTCATTTCTAAAGGGTTCTTCTGCTTTTCATTTAAATTAATTTGTGTCCTTGGTCATATCCTGTAAACTTCCATACAGAGTAAAAGCTCCAAATGTATTTACAATTACTTTTGAAAAAGTCACAAGTGTTTTTAACAACTCTAAGCATTTATTCAATATTAAATGCTAGTAGAAATATCAGGGGTTATAGACTGTACTACTTTAGATAGTTAATCCTTTACTGAAAAGCACATATACATAAAATGAGCAATTATGTCAGATGATGTAAAAGAAAAAATATTTTAAATAGTTATGGTTGTATGGATTGTTTTTTATTTGGCTCTATGTGTGTAGTATCAATAATACGAACACACAGGTTAATACAGTTTGGTCTGAAAACATTTTCTCGTACAAAATGGGATCTTTTCATAAAAGTTTTGAAAAATTTGGCTGGCATTTATAAGCTTAGCTTGAATTTTTATTTTAAGACATTTATGCTACTTACTGATTTCTTGGTGGTAAAACAGTTGACGCTGATACCATATCAATTTGATTTTAGCTATTTTTTTCATCATCTTTCACTGAAATAGTTTTATTATAGCAAACAGAAGGAACATTTTGATGTTAAACAATTTAGCTAGTGCTAACTTGGAACCAGTATTAATTATTTTTATTTTGTTTTCATTTATTTTATTTTATTTTGCATTAAAGTTAGACACTGAATGAGAATAATGAAATAGCTCTAAATGCAGACATGACATAATTTTTAAGAATAAAGTTCAAAATTCTAGAATTCAGAAATGGAAACATTTTTCCACAAAAAAATCTCTTTTATAGAAGAAACATTATCACTTTTTTTCTTAATTGTGGTGAAATAAAAACACAAATTATCACATTTCCTTCTTAGAATGTAAAGAAAAGGTATGTCTGGTAAGACTAAAAATGAACGAGTCCACAACAAATATGGTTCCATAATGCCAAGATTTAGCTGATGATATGGAAAACACCATAAAATTAATTTTACTCAGCTTTACCATAGTTGGAAGCACCAAGGGAAAGCATTCCTATTCATACAGGAGTTGTAGTTCATGTAAAATATTATACATAAAAAAGAAGAAAATTGACATATATTAGTATGTTCTACTGTGAGCACTTCTATAAACAATTCTATAAATAAGCAGATTTCTCCAGGGTGCAATTGTACTATTAAAAAAGAGGAGAAAAAGAAGTTAAACACAGGAAACATAGCCATAGAAGTTAAGAAATGGGACATTTCTGACTTTCTTTGCTATTACATCAACTTGTTACATTCTTTTGAAAACCTGACTAATAGTTTGGGTGCATGGGTTAGCTTTGTTTCACAAAGTGCTACTTTTGTTTTACCATTTTGTCTACTAATTGTGTAATGATGAACAGAAGGAGGAGCTTTTTTTATATATTTCCATTTACGCTAAAGATGACCAAAAACTGTCTGCCTTTTTCTGTAACTGTGGTTTGTGTGTTGAAAATGAGTATGACAACATACAAAATGGTTTTGATAAAAGCATAATATTATCAAAGTATAGAGGATGATCAAAAGCGAAGATCAAAACAAAAAGGAAATTAAGATAGCAATGCAATTTTATATGAACATTTGACTAGGAATTTTTCCAACTTAGTCTAAGCTTCACTTTATCTCAGAACTAGTTCCCAAATGTTTTGAGTGGCCAATATAGTCTTATTAGTTATGAGTAAAATTCAAACAGTTCAGAATTTGGAAGCTTCTGTAAGCTAACTAAATAACTTGAGACAGGGACATGCAGGTGGTTTTCTCCTGAGTATAGACTATTTTTTAAGGCTGCCAGAATGCCCGGTTCCTGCCAAAATAATGGACAGATTGCTCTCTTTATTTTTCATGGAACTAAGAGAATGTGCTAGATGCAATGGAGTGCTAAAAGAGTGTTACTCAAAACACTGAAACAGAAAAATGATGTCAGGTGTTAGTATTTCTGTTTTAAAGAATTATTTTCATAGGGGGAAAATATTTTGGGGACAAAAAGACTAGGAAAGCAGAAAAGTAAAGCCCACTCTTAAGATTTTCACTTTTTACATGTGTGGGATAATTGCTGGAGGGGGCTTAGAAAATAGTTATATTCACATTTTAAAAAACTTTTTTAAAACAAAAAGAGGTACAATGTTGAAGAAACTTCCAGGGTGGCATGCAGCTGATATGCAAGGAATGTATTCCACCATAGTTCCCTAGGCCATACAATCTGCAGTCTTATAGTCAGCAGATTCTAAAGTGGAAAAACCCAGCATGGAGAGTGGGGCGGTGTGAAGATACTATAGCAAAAGTCTGTGCATCAGCACAGGGAATGGGAACTTATGGTACTACGAATACTGATAAGCTGCATAGTTGTTACCCTGAGCCAACATTTTCTTACTTTTTGTAAAAATCCTGTCCTTAGGTTGAACTTTGCTCATTATAATGTCATTATAATACCAAAATACACCTCTAAACGAAAAGCTACCCACCTCCAAGGTGCGACCACCCTTCACCGAGTCTGAGCTCTGAATTTTTGTTAGTCTATACCTTTAAACACAAAGTGAGGATATTTTACACCAATCATAACAAAAGTATGTATGACTAAAGTCACTCAAGCTCCACCTGAAAGGTAAAAAGTAGTATAAAGACGGCTTAAGAATGGAGCAATATTAGGGAAGATACCACCATAGACAAGTCAGGATGACACCATCACAGACTCTCGCTGACTTCTGAGACCAGTACACAGGCTGAACCTCTCTTCCCTCTCATAGGGTTGCCTATTGGGTGAGATCCATACACTCGGCTATACCGACTGCTTCGCAGGGAAATTTAGAAATCTCTGTGTAGCTAGTTGTTGTATGCTGCTATATTACTTGAGTTGTTTTATGCTGCTATATTACTTGCATGTGCTTTGCAGACAGTGTATTATCACTGACAATCCAAAAGAACCTGCAATTCTGTTGCTGCGATAAACTGCATTACTCATTAACCTGGCTGTGAGAGTTCTCATTGAACATGAACAAACTCCTTAAACATGGCCAGGGTTGGGACCAGTGCTGTTCAACGTCTTTGTTGGCGACATGGACAGTAGGATTGAGTGCACCCTCAGCAAGTTTGTGGACAACACAAAGTTGTGTTGTGCGGTCAACATACTGGAGGGAAGGGATGCCATCCAGAGGGACCTGGACAGGCTTGAGAGGTCAGGCCATGCAAACCTCATGAAGTTCAACAAGGCCAAATGCAAGGTCCTGTACGTGGGTCAGGGCAATCCCAAGCACAAATACAGGCTGGGCAGGGAATTGATTGAGCGCAGCCCTGAGGAGGACTCGCGAGTGTTGGTGGATGGGAAGTTCAACATGAGCTGGCAATGTGCGCTTGCAGCCCAAAAAGCCAACTGCATCCTGGGCTGCATCAAAAGAAGCGTGACCAGCAGGTTGAGGGAGGTGATTTTACCCTTCTACCCTGCTTTCATGAAACCCTCCCATACTGCATTCATCTCTGAGGACCGCAGCACAAGGACATGGACCTGTTGGAGCAAGTCCAGAGGAGGGCCATGAAGATGATCAGAGGCCTGCAGCACTTCTCCTATGAAGACAGGCTGAGAGAGTTGGGGTTGTTGAGCCCGGAGAAGAGAAGGCTCCATGGAGACCTTATAGTAGCCTTCCAGTATTTGAAGGGGACCTACAAGAAAGCTGGAGAGGGACTTTTTACAAGGGCATGTAGTGATAGGACAAAGGGTAATGGCTTTAAACTGAAAGATGGGAGATTTAGATTACATGTTAGGAAGACATTTTTTAGTATAAAGGTGGTAAGACACTGGAACAGGTTGCCCAGGGAAGCTGTGGATGCCCCATCCCTGGAAATGTTCAAGGCCAGGTTGGATGGGACTTTGAGCAACCTTGTCTAGTGGGAGGTGTCCCTGCCTATGGCAAGGGCCTTAGAAATCAAAGATCTTTAAAGTCCCTTCCAACCCAAACCATTCAATGATTCTATGATATCTGTACAGTAAAATATTTGGGTGCAGTTTAGAAATGAACTTGAGTTATTTCCTTTAAACTGAAATAGGTCTCCCAACGACAGGGGAAGTTGACTGAAGCTTCACTTCTGATATTATTCCTCTGACTCTGTAACCATGTAAAGTCTATCATTGAAGAACAATGACAGCTGTGAAAATCCAGAGCAAAACTCATCTCCAGTTTGTTTCCTCCTATTTTTTGACATTCTATTTTACCCTCCAAAAAAAAAGGTGACATCTGTGTTAGAGAGTGTTTTGTCTTTTTTTATCCTTTATGTTTGTCTGTGCATGTCTTAAAAATAGTTTTCCTTGGGGTAAATGCAGAAATCCTTTCTCTCAAAATAAGAGACCAAATTGAGAAAATAATTTATTTAAGGGGGGGTGTGGTTTCTTTCTGGTCGCAGGCTGGGGTGAAGTCTTAATCTCTGCCTAATTCTATGGTGATCCTTAAGTGCTTGTGGCATGACAATTTTTTATGCTGCAACTAAAAAACTAAAACAATATGCATTATCAACATTATTGTCAGACTAAATCCAAAACACAGCAGCTACTAGGAAGAAAATTAACTCTATCTCAACTGAAACCAAGACAATGCTATGCAGCTTTAAATACCCCTGCTCTTTGGTGGCCAGATGCTTCTTTTATCATGTGTAACATTCCTCATGGTAAGAATTTGTTGGGGTGAATATCCCAAGAGGCGAGTAGCTGGTTGGTTCAGTTCAGGTTGTCATGTGGTTATGTATTTGCCATAGGACCACCCATTAAAAGCCCTGATTTAGAAAGTGCTACCTGAGTATATAAGGATAAAAATAGATTGCCATAAAATAAATGTTCTTTCATTTTTCTTATAAAATGACACTGCTTTTCTCTTTATTGTGTCTGTATAATTAATCTTTGCTTGCTATTTCTGTATGAATTTTGGATCAATCCAGTTTGGAAAGGTTTCCAAACCAGGGAATTTCTGTGGGCTTCCCTTCTCTTTAATAAGAACACTTACTCCTTGACTATTTTAAGCCTTATTCATGCAAATGTTGAGTGTAAGATATACAAATGACCTTAGTGGAGTTGATGGAAACAAAAAAGCCTCTCTTTTATTAAAACTGAGCAGGGCTTCCCCAGCTTCAATAACCTCTCCATCTACACTGTTATCAAAATTTTAGTTATTTCTGACTGTAATATTTTTGATCATGTATGTTGATGATGATCACTCTAAGCACAAATCCTGTACCAACCCACTGATATAATATAATTATATGAACTGTTTTGTTTCCACATAAATCCAAATTCATCAAGTATATTCATCATTTTGTTACAATACAGTCACTTTTATATGGTTAAAAGTTTCCTCAAGAAGTGGAAAATTTACTGATTTTTTTTAAAGTTTAAGATGTAGATAACTTATTTTTAAAGATTAAGCAATCTCACGTAGATTCTTAAATAGCAGCTTGCTTTTCACTGGGCATAAATGAGTTGACTTCCACTCAAATAGGCTGCTTCCAATAGAAAGCCAAGAAATGTTATTCTAAGTACACTGGTGAGTTTGTTGCATTCTACTAACAGTGAAAGTAATGGTAAAAAACATCCACCTGACAAATGGTATTTATTCTGATGTAACAGGTTTTTGCCACATATTATTGTTTGTGGCGTAAACATTTATCACAGATATATTTCTTTCTCTGTACCTATCCATGAGTGTGCCCTCTGCCTAGCGCAAATTCATAATAGATAATAATCACCTGAAAGTTTCAACAAGCTGACAAAACCTGCCAGTTTACCACAGTATTGACATGTATCATCTGCCATATTCAGATGAACAACAAACATGATCTGTGGGAATTGCAACAAGAAATGGTATTGTCTCATCCCTCTTCTCCTGGTCCTCTTGAGTGCGGTTCCAGTGGAAAGCAGAGACATGATCCTTGAGTTCTCCTTGGTGGGCAATGCAAGATGGGGTCTTTAAGACCATTTTTTGTACTCACATGAGGTCTGTGGCTGCCTTTCCTTCAGTAGCCATACCACTCCCTTACTTCACATACTGCTTTCTCTGCTCTCACATGCGGCAGCTCTGTCCCACTAGTCACAGGGAAGGCCAGAAGACCACAGGAAAACTCCGGTCCCTTGCTGTCAACACTGCTAGTGTCTCCATGCCAGCTAGTCTCCACACTGCTGCTCTGCAGAGATTACTTTCATAGTAATATACATATGCTACGGACAATGTACATCACTTTTGAAACAGGAACAGGAAAGGAAACAGGCACAAGAGATCACTTTCAAAGAGACAGTGGGGCTGATCTGGTCCACATGGACAAAAGTTGCCCCAACACACATCAAAACACAAAGTTTGGGATTCGGGATACTAGAGCAGTGTTGGAGCTCAAAAATACGACTCTGGTGCTGCACATTTTTGGGATGTCAGTACAGCATGATAGCAGCGCTCTGGTGCTGCCATCTTGCTAGCAAATAGTGGCAAAGAGTTAAAGCTGCTCTATTCAAACCAAATAGTAAATAAATTTACTTTGGCATTCCTAGCCAATGTTTTGATTTTCTTCTCACTTTTTATTTATGCATCGTTACTAAAAGACTGCATGGGGTGTTTAAAATTTAAAACATACTATGCTAATCTTTCAAAAAGATTTCATTAACTTGCATTCTGTAAATTAATAATTTCATACAGTTAAAAATACTGCAATGAAATAGCCTTTCAGCACATGATGTAGTGTCTTGCAGAGTATCAGCAGTAGGAAATGTATCCTTAATGGCACGTACATTAAATTGATAGGATTACAGTATTTGCTTTGAAAATTTAGTCTCTATGTCTGTCAGCCTTTCAACAAGAACAATATAATTTCTACAGAGGATTGTTCTTTACCTTGGTTTAGAAAGACAAGAATAATTCAGATTTAGATTTCCAGAAGTATTTCAGTGAGGCTCGGTTTCTATTTCATTTAGGGGCTGTAGCATCAGTTGGTAAGTATCTATTCTGTGTGCCATTATAAATCTACTTTCTCCTAACATTTTACCATACATTTAATTGCCATTTCATTTAAAGCAATTTCTTACAGAAAAGGGCTATAAAATTTAACAGGCAATGATAACTTGCTTAGTTTCAGTTAACCAAGACATGAAATCTGAATTTAATTCCTGTTATATAATTAATTGTCCCTGAAACTAGAGAAAGAAAGGCAAGACACAAGGAACATGATTTTAAGGTTGTATGACTTCATTGTATGTAACACCTGAAAAATATCAGACAGTAAGACAGTCAGTGTAGATCATTCCTCCTTTATAGCTTTATCCAATGCAGGTCTCTTTTACCAGATAGCCGCCTTCATCCTCCATCTTACTAGACACAAAAGCTGTAGCTGAGCACCTATTTCTCTCATATGTGTAAGGTAGAAAGGTACAGGAATAGGTTATAGCTTTTTGCTAAGTACTATCCATTTCTCCCAATTTTGGAAAATACTTTCTCTGGCTCCTAAGAGTAATGTTTTATGTTATCTTAAAATCATTTGCTTATATGCCTCATAATTGAGTTATTGGTCATTGTACTTCCACACTCACTTCCAAGACATATAAGGAAGTCAAGAGATTTTAGCTTGGCTAAGCAGGAATGTCATGACTCAGCTCCAATGCAAAAAGCAGTCTATAGGTGGTGGAAGCAGGTTACAAAAGAGGAATTTAAAAGCGTTGCCTGGGTCATGTAGGGATCGTGCCAGGAAAGTCAAAGTTCACCTAGAATTGAGACTTGCAAGGGACACTGAGGGCAACAGGAACAATAAGAGATTACTGGACAGTTTTCAACCCATGCAAGACCCCCATGGTTGACTCCGAGAAGGATGACCAATGTCCTTACAAGGTTTCTCTCTATCATCTTTGAAAGGTTGTGGAGATTGGAGAGGACACTGACAACTGGAGAAAGGCAAATGTTGCACCTATCTTCAAAAAGGGACAACAGGATGATCCAGGAAACAGGAGGCTAATTAGTCACATTTTAGTCCCTGGGAAAATCATGTAGCGATTGTGTGTGTGCAAGTGATTGGGATATCCTTCAAATATCTTTCTTGTCTGAAGCTGTTTTTAATAAAAAATTGTAATAACAACCCCAATTTATTTTGCTCCCACATAAATAACTGATAGCATTCCCGTAACTGTGATTTGCACACTAAGGAGGAGACCCAAAGTAAAATTACCTAGTCATTTTACATATAAATCTGAAAGATACTTTTGTTTTCTTGTGCCACAAGTATATTACTAGTCACCAGCTTCATTAAAGAGCATCAGATGGATTCACACCCTTGGAGTTCCTTTGCTCTTAAAATAATCATAGAAAATTTTCAAGAAATTTTTCACTTCAAATATTTCTAATAAAAGTTGTTCAAAACAACCAGATTACTCAGTTACACAGGTATAGGTGGATGAAAATTATGATGGATTTCTCTGCTTTCTTGAAATGAATAAAACATTATTTTGTTTTCCTTTCAACTTACCCTGAATTTAGAGCATAACGATTAGGAAAAATAAAGTCTGAAATTTTGATTTAATCAATTCAGTTTTTTTCAATTAAAGTTTTTGGCTTGTGTGTTTGTTTTTATTTACTGTGTAAAAAAATGAATTTCAACCAACAGTGTTATTTTTTTTATATGAAGTTTTGATTCTGTCGATGTTCTAATTTTGGGGAAAACTTCGAACAATTTTGTTTTAAATGTATCTCACAGTTTAAGTTTAATCCTCTCTAACTTTTCTTTTCATGAGCTACAGCATTTTTTCTCATCAGATTAAACAAAAAGATCAAGATGTTTTTCTAAACAGTTGAAACAAAATAAAACAAGAAGTCCTTACTTTTAAAAAAGTTGAAAAATATGAAAAATACAAGTAACAAAGACTTTTCCTGTTTGTCAATATTCTTGAAGAGTTTAGTCTGTTCATTGGCTTTACACTTGATCGATGTATCAAAACTAAACATTGTTAATGTGCTATGACAGTTAATTCCAGATGATTTTTCCTCCACTGCTCTTACAAAAGTTACTGGCTTCTGCCCTGATGTTCAGACACATGAGAAAGTATATCAGTGGATAACAGAATAGACAATGTTGCGTGAAGACAGTCCTATAGCTATGATCCTTGCAGCTCAGAAATGATACTATTTTGTCTATTCTCTCTGTATTCCTGCTTGCTTCATTAATGACAGTGAACAGTTCCTACATTCTCTGCAAAACAGTTTTCACATGGACAGAACAATAGAGTTTTAACAACCCATAAATAACTGCAGAGATTAAACTAAGCTGCAAGTAATACAAGCCCATTAAACAAGTCCATAGCACCAATACAATAAAATTCTGTGTAACAGTTATAGGTCAGGGAATGACAGTCATGAGAATAATTTTAAAACCATAAGAGTTGCTGTAATAAGTTTTTTGGATGGGGGAAAATCATCTGGTGTTTTATAAGACAGTAACAGCATTTTAACACAGATTTACAAGTGCTTGACGTGTCCTGCATATTTTCCAAATTAATTGAATTCATAGTGTCAGATTATAGCTATGATTTTAATATAAAACTGTTATAAGAACAGACGCAGAGCTAAGAAATTATTAAGCACATGAGCAAGGTATTGACTGGACAGTTTTACACTATGTTGGATGTTTAACAATGGGCTGAGTCCTCGAGAGTTAAGATATCTGTAATTCATCAGCGACAAAACCAGATGGGAAGGTAGGTACCAGCTGCCTTCTGATCAGAGAGTAAAAACTGCTTCGGTAGGACTGCTGCGGTAAGCAACTTGCTCTTCAGATTTGAGAACTGTGACAAAGAAAAGCTCTCCAAGCGTGAGAGCTCACTGCTATTAACCTGGTAGGCCTGGAACGACAAGCAATTCAAGTTAACCACCTGTAAAAAATGTCAAGTTGCTCCAGTCAGGGGAGGCAAATCAATTGGAATGATAATACAGAGATCATGTTTTGAAAGATGTTACGTTTTCATTGCATGACTATGACTATGTGAGTCAAGTGGAAAAGAAAATAAGTGAAGGCTGAGTAGATGAGAGAAGCATGGAGTAAATCTCTAAAGAGCCCATCTAAATTATCACCTTCCCCCAGCCACCAAAAAGGGTTACAGATGAGTGAAAACATACAAAATGGAAATGTCTGACATTTTTCTGTGTATAAGTTTTTTCATTAGCTGATAGTATGGGCATTTGACGAAGTGTAAAGAGCGGGAGAGGAATAACCCTTGGAATTAGTGGAATTTTAGTGCTGTTATCTAATTGCTTTTCTGTAATTTTCAACCAAAAATAAGTTTAAGACAAGTAGATTGCAGGAAATTTTCCTCTGTTTTGTTCCCCCTTCTGCTCTCCCCCATGGCCCCTAAACGACATGGAGCACCTTTCAGACTGCCCATATCACTCAAGAGAATACATCTTTCCTCTTAAGAGAGTCAATCTACACAACTCATGTAGATGAAGAAAAAAAATGGTTTTTACAGAAAGAAATATTTTTATTTCATTTCTTGTGGAAACTGTAGGCTCTGTGTGAAAGGACTGCCTTATAGAAGAACATCACTCAGAAAGAATAAAGTCTCTGTTATTGGATTCCTCTATGATATATGGCAACTCATGTAAAATGTTTTCACAGGTGGCCACTATTTAATTTGAGTTTCCTGTGGTATGACTTACAGAAATGCAGTGTACTGTTATCTTTGATGCTGGTCACTGAAAACTCTGCTCTGAACACTGAGTAGTGTGTAATGTTACTATGGGCCTTTTGTATTCAAAATCATTAGATACATTTAACAATTAAAGCTTTAAACTCTTTTTAATTCTTCTGCTATAGAAAATGGGGATAATAATTCTTCACCTTACATGGGTATTCTGGAGATAAGTTTAGGAGAGGAATAAGAACACTGAAGTTGAGGTACATGAGAAATAGACATTAAAAAAGAAACAACAAAACAAAAACCACAAAAAAACCCTAAACCCACAATTATTTTGTATTTTGTGGTGATTTATATGAAGCCAAGTAGGTAATACATTGGAAAGACATGAAAAGAATAAAGGTAAATACTGAAAAATATTTATTATGTGAATATATAATAACAAAAACATTAAATTTAATAATATATTAAAATATAATAAAATAATAAATATAGTCTGGAATATGTTATGAAATTGGACCATTAAAAATGTATCACTATTGTGAAAATGTATGCAGCTATATGAAATTATGTTGTATTTTCTCTAATTTTTGAATTCTTAACTGTTAGCATTCTAACAATTTTAATTTTTGTGTTCTATTTTTTGTAAATCTGTATTACAAGGTATCTAAAGATATGTGGCAATGTACTGCACAAAAAATTTGAGGCTATTGTTTTAGAAGGTGGGATATTGTTTCAAGAAATTCATAATGGATGTTCTTCATTATTTGTATACCTTTTCACAAAACTGCAATCAAAAATAGAGTTCATTTATAAAATAAAAATGCAAAGATAAGCCTTAAATCATTACAAGCACTCAGCTTATTTTTACATACCTGGTTATTCAGTTATCCAAGGGACAGTTTAATGCTCATTCAGGAATAATTTATTCAGTTAGACATAAATTAATAAGCAGTGAGTTAAAATTGTTGTACAGACTGTTAATAGTCATTTGACGGAGAGGAATAAAGCAATGAAGCAAACCAAAGTGATAATCTGTGACAAGTCAAGTCCCTTAAAATGACAAAAAAGATAAAGTGGTTTGGACAAAGCACTGGAAATACCAAGTCCATCATCGGTATTACAACTGTGTAATTACCACGTGTAGTTGCTACAAAAAGGCAGAAGTAGTCTCTATAAACAGATTCTAAATTTAGCAGAGTTGTCACTCCTAAGTACATGTATAAGAGGTTTATCACAGAATAACAGAATGACTGAGGTTGGAAGGGACATCTGAAGGTCATCTGGTCCAACACGTCTGCTCAAGCGGGGCCACCTACAACCAGTTGCCCATGTCCATTTCCAGATGGCTTTTGAGTATCTCCAAGGTGGGAGATCCCACAACCTCCAAGGCAACCTGTTCCAGTTCTCAGTCACCCTGACAGTAAAAAAATCCTAATAGATTAAACCCCTTGTGTTTCAGTTTGTGCCTATTGGTTCTTGTTTTATCACTGGACATCACTGAAAATATCCTGGCTCTACCCACCTTTCAGGTCTTTGTGCACATTGTTACAATCCCCCTGAGCCTTCTCTTCTGCAGGCTGAACAGTCCCAGCTCCCTCAACATTTCCTCATATAAGTGATGCTCCAGGCCTTTAATCATCTTTACAGCTCTTTGCTGGATGAAGCACTCCCAGTGCAGCCTTACGAGTGCTGGGAAGAGCAGAAGGATCATCTCCCTCAACCTGCTGGCAACACTTCTAATACACCTCAGGGTACTATTTACCTTCCTTGTCACAAGGATACATTTCTGGCTCATATGCAACTTCGTATCCACCAGGATCCCCAAGTCCTTTTCTGCAAAGTTGCTTTCCAGCTGGGCAGACCATCAGATGGTTTGCAACATTTATCAACGTACTTCAATAAAGAAGACCATTCAACCCAAAAGGAGTGACTTAATAAATAATGAAAATGACTACAGGTATAAACTTTAACACGTCCAAGGAGAAAAGACCCCACTTCCTGAATGGCAGCATAAACCAAATTGTAAATAAAAGCACCTGCATGAAGACAGAAATGCCATCACAAAATAGATTATGCCTAATTTCTTATCTCCAAAACTTGGAGAAAGTTTATACTAAATATAAACTAGAATTACACCCTCTAGGTTTGCATTTCCCTCAGTTTTCAACTTAGTCATTACGACCTTGAAAATGTCTCATTAGAATGAATGTGGGTTATTTTCACCCAAAAAGTTGTTTTCTGCCATTCAGAGAAAATTCAGGAGAAAATGGAACATACCATTTTTATTTCTTTGGAAATATAAAGCCAAACTTAAAGTTCTGTGTGTGTATATTAAAGCTGGAAAGCCAGTGTGGTTCAAGCACCAAATTCTGATTATCCTAGTTATCTATCTTCAGCCCTTAAATTCTGCTTATCCTACCCCACCGTTTCTCTACTCTCTTTGTTCTGAATCTACTTTGTATAAACATTGATGAACATAACACCTCACAAAAGTTCATCTTTTACAGTTACATTACTTAAGACTTTTTCTACTGAAATGCCTCATTCAGCACAGCTTAGAACTGTTTGTTTGCTGGTTCATACTGCGTCGTCTTCACAGATCGCAGTCACCCTAGGTCAGTTACCATTCCCTGGAACAGTCTGAACTCAGTACCTAGGTAGTACTAATATTCTAAGACTTGGAAATAACTGCTCTAAAGAAAGGGATAGCCAGGTGAAGTTTAATTACTGAGATATGAACTAAGACAACAGACTGTGTGACTGATTCTTCTAATTGTAATTCTGGCCTTATCTCTGTAAGTGCTGCATCCAGTTGAATGCTGCACCCAGTTCTGGAGTCCCCAGCACAACAAAGACATGGACCTGTTAGAGCGGGTCCAGAGGAGGGTCATGAAAATGATGAAGGGTGGAACATCTCTCCTACGAAGACAAGCTGAGAGAGTTAGATTTGTTCAGCCTTGAGAAGAGGAGGCTCCAGGGAGACCGTATAGAAGCCTTTCAGTCCCTAAAGAGGGCCTACAAGAAAGCTGGAGTGGAACTTGTTACAAGGGCAAGTAGTGATGGGACAAAGGGTAATGGCTTTACACTGAAAGAGGGGAGATTTAGATTACATATTAGGAAGATATTCTTTACTACGAAGGTGCTGAGATACTGGAACAGTTTGCCCAGAGAAGTTGTGGATGCCCCATCCCTGGAAGTGTTCAAGGCCAGGGTGGACAGGGCTTTGAGCAACCTTGTCTAGTGGGAGGTGTCCCTGCCCATGGCAGGAGGGTTGGACTAGACAATCTTTGAAAGTCCCTCCCAACCCAAACTGTTCTGTGTTTCTAGGATTCTCTGATTCTATGAAAACCTGTGAAGCTACGAAAACTGTGATAAGTAGACAGATCTACAATTTGTGAATATGGTATATTTAGAAGTGAACGTCCCACCCCATGCCCCAGAAGTGTTATACTGAAAGTTAATGTAAACAATACTCCCAAACATAAAACCAGAAACAAGCAGTGTAGATATGTAAGAAATTAATCTATTTTATCTATTTTTATATATACACCTCTGTGTGTATATATATGTATGAAATTTTGAGCAAAACTGTAAAAGCTCAACAGTATAGCTTGTATCATAGTGATGATCTGGCACAGATTTCTATATGAACATGAAGAAATCAGAGAAATTAAATGGTAAAAGAATTGAAGTGAAATAAGAATAAGAGAATGGACCATACTGACAACAAGTAGTTATTCTTATTTGAATGAAGAGGATGTTCTAAACTGAAAAAAAGGCTAAAGTAACTTTATGAGTCTATGAAACCTTAAAAAATATTTATAGGTTCAAGCTATACTAAGGAACATAAAGATCAAATATCAGGAAGAGGCACTTTATGACTGTTAGGACACTTAAGTAAACAAATGTGAACAAGCTGCCATGGGAGGATATGAAATCGTCTTTGTAGGCTATAATAAAAGCTAAATGGCATCCACATGTCCCAAATATTGTTGGGAAATGCAACATGATTTTGTCCTAGATAAAAGATGAGACAGTGACCACGCAAAAATTTTTAATACAAAATTATTTCATGTGCTCTACATGACTCTTCCTCACCTTCAAAAGAGGCAACCACACAAATGAGTCACTTCATTTCCAACTTGACTCACACTTTAAATGGGGCAACTTTTCCAGAAGCTTTCATTATTACTACTCCATAATTTTCAGTACATATTTTGTGACTTATATCAGAGAAGCTGGCAAATCAAGATGCAAAATGTAGTCCGTTTTCATGAAATCAGGTTGACCATGGTTTTACACTAGAAACTAAGAAGTAAAAAAACAAACAATTCAAATATGTCATCATTTTTAGATAGGTACTTCTGCTGTATGCATTTAAAAATATTTTTAAATTAAAAGAACTAAAACCTTTATTCATATATTATTTTTAAAAATTAGCTATAATACAGCATAAAACCAGAATTGTTTTCCAACATTGATGCTTTTTTGTGTCACTATACTGTAAGAATACTTAAAACAATTGACCAGTCACCTTCCCTTGTGCATTATAGACAGCTTTATATTAGCTTTAATTTCAGAACTTCTGCATTATTAAATATAGTGAGTAATATTTGCAAATCAATTTCTTTGAAGTCTTTAATTTCTTTTTTTCCCTTCCCCTGTTATCGTGAAATCTCATAAATTCTGTGTAAGTCAGGTTTTCTAAAAAATGTTGCTTACATTTAAACAGTATTATCCATTCCTCTACAGAAACAGAAAGGTAGAGAGTGTATAGAAAATTGTTTTCTTTGTGTTTTTTTATTTGTTTTGGTTTTGTTTTGCCTGTTCTTTTCAAATTTTATCATTTCTTGATAGGTATAGCTCCTTAGTGGTAGATGGGATTTTTAGAGCACCCACATTTGATATTCCCTTCCTCTCAAATAAGATGAATGCTTAGACAGACAATGCAATCTGTGCAATCTGATTCATAGTGCCTTAGTTTTGTTGACTTTCCTTAACTTCCAAGGAACACAATGACCTTGTCAGTTTCTTCCACTGAAAATAAGAACAAAAGTAAAGTGGTTAGTCTTAACAGTGTACCCAGGCATTGAAAAATGCTTAATATTAAGATTTACCATCATTACTTTAAATGGAATCCCACTTTGAGAATTTATGTTCAAATTTATCTTAACATGAAACATATCACTGTGAGTTTTCTTCTCAGAAACATCATTGCTTGCAATTCTTCTTATACTATAGAAAGAACAAGGGTTTTGTGGATTGAGAAAAGACATTTGTTTGCATGCAGTTTTTTTACTCAATGGCATTTGACTATCTATTCTTTATTTTTCTCTTTTCTGAGGTTTCCAGTCTAAATCTATTCACCTCTACCCACAGAGGAAAAACTGATGTCTTCCCAGAACAAAACAGCTTTGCTAATCTTTCTCTGTTTTTCTGCCTTGTACTGAAATATGTCTTTCTTTCCCTATTCTCAAGTACATCACACTTCCTTTATTGATCAAACTAATTTCTGAAACCATGCAAAAATTATAAGATAAATTAAATAAGAAACAACGTGCAAAGAACTGTATTAACACAAATGAAACAGAGAAACTGGAGAAAGGAGATAAAAGAAAAAAAAAAACAACAATAACATATGAGAGCAATGGAAGTCACACAGAAAGTAAGAATGAAGATGCATTAAGGAACAGAGAAGTTGGAAATATGGCAGTTGGAAAAGGTCATGAGGGCTATAGGCAATTTAAACACCCTTAACATTCTTAATGGAGTGCAGCACGCTGAGGTGTTGGAGTTGCAACCTGAGAGAAACAACTGTTGTCTAATTTGATCCTTCCAGGTAATTATTCAAAAGTTATTAGTTGTCGTCCCTGGGGAGCTTGTAAACCTGTCCAATAAAATGTAAGTGAAACATAAAACACATACTTCACAGTTACCCTTTTTATCTTGGAAGCTATTTTTTTCCTTGTTACATCCTTTGTCATTTCACAATCTTGGTCTTTCAACAGAATGTTTAGTATGAGAAAGTTTTAGGAACAAGGAAGGAGGATTTGGGTTATTGCTTTATTAATTATCAAAATTAAAAAATTAGTGAAGCTTCATTATATACTAGAACAAAAGTTCAATGATAACACATATTCCACATTAGTATTTGAAGAACAATAATGCAGTTACCCAAATCATAATATAAGAACAGTTATAAAAACAATAAGGATTGTGGAATTAATTCTGGAAACCTCAAAATTTACGGTGACTTATTACACACATTCAACAGGGTGGACTCAGCAAGTGTTGTTCACTGGTCCACAGGACTTCCCATAAAGTCTGCTTATTACTTTGTATCAACAGACTTCCAGCTTCAGCTGAAGATAGTCTATGATCTCAGAAATGACAGCCCAAGGTTTGTACAGGGAGCCCTCACGAACCTGCTGGCAGTGCTCATCCAGTCAGTTGGTAAGTAACTTTGTTACTTACTGTACAATGTGTATGGCAATGCCTTGGATGACATTCTTCATCTGCCTTAGTGGTCACAGGAAAGTCCTTTTGCTTTGTCTCCCATGCAATGATCCTCTGGTTGCTGTTTTGGATTTGTTTATTTTTCTTTTTGGTAAAGGTGGATATCAAGCAGCATTTAACTAGCCTCTGGACTTTTCCCTTTTACACATCCAGGTCTTTGTACCTGTATATCCTTTTCAGATCTTAGATTACAGAATCCTTTGAAAGTCCTATGTACTTATATACGCCTATTTCTGGGCAGAAACCAGAAACAAACATATTCATATGTGGCTGTCCTTTAGGTAAAAAATACATAGTATTTGACAATTGTTTGCAGGGAAATTGCTTCTGTATAACTTAGTGGACCTTGAAGACAACAAAAAGCTGTACAGAAATTGCAGATGTACTTTCATTTTTTAGTGCAGCCTATATGTTCCTTGATGAAGAAAGAATGCCAGTGTACTGAAATTGAATAACTAACATTAGGGAGTTACAGACAAAAGAGAAGTGAAGTTAAAATTCTCAATGTTGGGATTAATCTTCTTCAGAAAAATATTTCAGTCGTGTTACATAGAAGAAGGAAAAAAAGGACCTCTTTCCCCTTTTTAAATTTTTACTCATATTTTCAACTGAATTACCTCTTAGGAGCTGCAGTTGACTACTGTAGAAATCTGTGTAGGTGTAGAAAAGGACCCAAGTCAATGAGTGTGAAGAAGTCCAGACGAAAAGAGAACAATACAAATAGAAATTTAAGAAAACCATTCTCCGTTTTACACCATTTCACTCAATTTTCAAGATCTAAGGAGATCAGTACTGGGACCTTTCTTGCTGACAGTTAAATAACTAGGCTGCTTCTGCAGCCATTCAGCAACAGTACTGAAAGTGTTCGATACAAACACTTGACTGAATAGACTGTACAGTTAAATGATTTATCAAAACTGGATTTTCATTAAAAAAATAAATTGCATAAAATTTATTATCACTTGTGTGCACCAATATCTGTAGAATGCTACTATTCAACATTCAAAGTCTTTTCTGTCCTGAAAATGTATCCTTCCGAAAATATTCTTGTATTATGAATTTTTTGAAGTGTATGTGGTATGAGCCATATTATAAAGGTATTTTGGTGCTTAAAGATCCATGTGATTTCTACAGCTGGGTAACACTTCCTTTGATGACTTTTTTTTTCTTTAGAATCAGAATCAGAATCAGAATCGTAGTGGTTGGAAGGGACCTCAGAGATCATCGAGTCCAACCAACAGTTAAAAAAAAAAAAAAAAAAAAAACCACCACAAACAAAACCACCACCCACCACCTGAACACACAACAACAACAACCAAACCAAAAACCATCACCCACCCACACAGCACCCCACCACAAACCAGTAATCTTGGACACTAGAGCATGCCCTGAAGAACCATGTCTACACGTTTCTTAAATACCTCCAGGGATGGTGACTCCACCACCTCCCTGGGCAGCCCATTCCAATGCCTGATAACCCTTTCAGTAAAGAAATGTTTCCTAATATCCAACCTGAACTTCCCCTGGCGCAACTTGAAGCCATTACCCCTTGTCCTATCATCTGTGACTTGGGAGAAGAGACCGACCCCCGTCTCTCTACAGCCTCCTTTCAGGTACTTGTACAGAACAATAAGGTCTCCCCTCAGTCTCCTCTTCCCCAGACTGAACAACCCCAGCTCCCTCAGCCTCTCCTCGTAAGACTTGTGCTCCAGACCCCTCACCAGCTTCGTTGCCCTTCTCTGGACCCGCTCCAGCACCTCAATGTCCCTCTTGTGGTAGGGGGCCCAAAACTGGACACAGTACTCGAGGTGGGGTCTCACCAGTGCCGAGTACAGGGGGACGATCACCTCTCGGTCCCTACTTGCCACACTGTTCTTGATACAGGCCAGGATGCTGTTGGCCTTCTTAGCCACCTGGGCACACTGCCGGCTCATGTTCAGCCGACAGTCGACCAACACCCCCAGGTCCTTTTCTGCCAGGCAGCTCTCCAGCCACTCTGCCCCCAGCCTATAGCGCTGCCTGGGGTTGTTGTGACCGAAGTGCAGGACCTGGCACTTGGCCTTGTTAAACCTCATCCCGTTGGTCTCGGCCCATCGATCCAGCCTGTCGAGATCTTTCTGCAGAGCCTCTCTACCCTCCAGCAGATCAACACTGCCACCCAGCTTGGTGTCGTCTGCGAACTTACTGAGGGTGCACTCGATCCCCTCGTCCAGATCATTGATAAAGATGTTGAAGAGAATTGGCCCCAGTACCGAGCCCTGCGGGACACCACTCGTGACTGGACACCAGCTGGATTTAACTCCATTCACCACCACTCTCTGGGTCCGGCCCTCCAGCCAGTTTTTAACCCAGCAGAGGGTATTCCCTTCCAAGCCATGGGCAGCCAGTTTCTCCAGGAGGATACTGTGGGAGACTGTATCAAAGGCTTTGCTGAAGTCCAGATAAACAACGTCCACTGCCTTTCCTTCATCCAGCAAGCGGGTCACTTTGTCATAGAAGGAGATCAGGTTTGTCAAGCAGGACCTGCCCCTCGTGAACCCGTGCTGGCTGGGCCAGATCGCATGGGTGTCCCTCATGTGTTGCATGATGGCACCCAGGATGATCTGCTCCATGATCTTCCCAGGCACCGAGGTCAGACTGACAGGCCTGTAGTTCTCTGGATCATCCTTCCGGCCCTTCTTGTGGATGGGCATCACATTTGCCAGACGCCAGTCGGCCGGGACCTCCCCAGTTTGCCAGGACTGCTGGTAAATGATGGAGAGTGGCTCCGCAAGCACTTCTGCCAGTTCCCTCAGTACCCTCGGGTGGATCTCATCTGGTCCCATAGACTTGTTTGCATCTAGGTGTTGGAGCAGGTCCCTCACCACCTCCCTTTGAATTGCAGGGGCTTCACTCTGCTCCCCGCCCCTGCCTGCTAGTTCAGGGGTCTGGATATTTAGGGAACCCCCTATCCTACTACTAAAGACAGAGGCAAAGAAGGCATTTAGGACTTCAGCCTTCTCCTCATCTTTGGTTACTATGTTACCTCCCTTATCCAGTAGAGGATGGAGGTTCTCCCGAGATCTCTTCTTGCTATTGATATATTTATAGAAATTCTTTTTATTGTTTTTAACATCCAAAGCCAGGTTGAGTTCTAGTAGGGCTTTGGCCTTCCTAATCTTTTCCCTACATAACTTTGCTATACCTTTGTAATCTTCCTGCGTGGCCTGCCCCTTTTTCCAAATGTCATAAATTGTCCTTTTTTCTCTAAGCTGTGACCCTATCTCTTTGCTCAGCCAGGCCGGCCTTTTCCCCCGACGGCTCGCTTTACAGCGCGTAGGGATGGCCCGCGCCTGGGCTTTTAAGACTTCCTCCTTGAAAAACACCCAGCCTTTAATGGAGGACAAGGATGTTGCAATCTCTAATTTTAGTTAAATTCAGTAAAACTTTCTTGTCTGTTGTGGTTTTGGCCAGATTGACCAATCAGAATGACAGATGACCTCTCCCTCCCCCCTCTGAAATAAAGAGAGGAGAGGAAGAGATACAGAGATTTATGAGTTTAGGAAAAAACTAAACTACTTCAATGAAAAAATAAATAATGAAATAATAATAAGAAAATTTAAATAAAAGGAAAAAAAAAACCAACTGTACAGTATATACAAAACCATATCAAGCTCCCAGGATGATGATCATGTCACCAGCAGGCACAGGGAGAAGTCCCAGACTGGACTCAGCAACGGACAGGAACTAGATTCCAGATGTGGAGTCAGGAGCGCATGGATTGGGATCAAAGGCAGATGAACAGACAGGGTTCTCCTTGGATGTTGGCCATTGAAGAAAGAGAGTTGACCCTTTTATCCCTCAGCTTTTATACTGAGTGTGATGCAGATGGGATGGAATACCCCTGTTGGTCAGTTTTGGGTCACCTGTCCTGTCCTCTTCTCCCTACAGGTGTGATCCTTCTACGCTTTTTCCGCTTCTGATCCTCCAATGGGGCAAATAATGAAGCTACCTGACCTTGGTTGTTATAGCAATAAGTATAAGCAAGGGCCTCTCTGCGTACCATTTCTTGGTATAATTAGGTCTTACCACTGTGAAAGTGAACAGTTTCTGAACAATATGCTGTTAATTTCAAAGTTTAGTTAGTTAGAAGAGGCCCAGCTAAAAAGTAAACTTATATAACAGAAAATTGGTTCTGTTTTACCTCAAATCAGGACATTGTCCCTCATCTCCAAGAAAACCAACCCAAAATCAATTTTCAGGTTTTATGGTAATGTTTTTTAGAAGAAAATTTTGTTTAGGAGTTTTTTAAAATACTAATTTCAAATGTAAAAAAAAAAAAAAATGAAATCTTTAGATTACTTCTATCAAAGTGGCTCAAAACCTCTAAATCTGAAACAGGTTATTTTATTTTGCTTTGAATAACAAGATTTTGACCGATCTAAAAAACTTTTTTTTGACAAAAATTAATAATTATCTATGTTCATATCCATGGTAGATGTATCGATACACAATATCATAAGCTTATTAATTATACAACCGTTTTCCATCAACTCTCCCCATTTAACCACTGTGCATCTTAAAAGTTAATAGCTTTTTATTTTATTAGGTAACATTAAAATGAATTCTGAAGAACCCAAGGAGCTAATACAAATGAGATCAGCAGATTTTACATGTCTAATCTGTTTAGGTGTACATCTGAACAACAGATCAGAGGACTATCTTTTTTTCAGGTACATAAACCTATTTTAAATCTGATGCATAAATCAGAACACAGTACAAACCAATGTTTTCAGAAACAGTTAATGAGCAGAAGAATAATATTATGACTTGATATGCTCTATTAATGTTGACTTGAAATAATAAAAGGATGGAAAAATAAAATGTCAAATTGCAGGGGGATAATGAGAGGACAAACAAGGAGATCTAAGCTCCTTAAACAAAAGATTTGAGTAATACTATGAGAGATACTTTTCAACTGAGAAGCATGACAGTAAAACACTCTGATTGTCTCATTTCTTTTAACACATGAGAAACACTAATAGATAAACAGAAAATAAACTTTAAGATCTCCCCATCTGTTTTAAGCTCTCCCCTTTTTAAAAGCCTAATATCAGTTTTGATCTCTTGACACAGTATGAATAGAAGCTATAAAGATCATAGCTATTTGTGTCATTTATTTTAGCAGTAACAAAAAGAGTTGGATATAAAGAACATAGATATGAAGAACAGATGGATTACTCAGGGGTACTAAATTAACATGCATATTATGATTGTCAATGGCAAAGTATTCCAGCCTGGAAAAGTAAATATTCTTATTTTGATTTTTCTCAGCCTGAAATAAGCACTGAAGCTGCCAATTTAAAGGTTAAGTTTGTGTTTTTCACCTTTAAAAATTCTCCTTTTCAGTAGTTCAAACCCCCACAAGATACATATGCCTCCAACTCAAACTTGCCATGAAAGGTCAAAACATTCTTAACTTCTTGTTTAAACAAACAAACAAAAAAAAGTGGTTTTAGTTCGCAAAACAAAGCTACACAAATTTGTAGAGGCAAGGGCTTTATGAATAAAATAATAAATTATAATAAATTATAAAATCTATAATAAATTTTTGCTTCTTTCCAATTTTCAGGGGGTAATACTTCCCAAATAAAAGGTGAGCCTGCTCTTAGACATTTCTCTTTCCTCTGAGCAAGATCCGTTTAAGTACATATTGAATTAATAAAATTATATTAGTTATTAGCTGTGTCCAAATGTTTTTGGTGAAATCTGAAACAATGTAGAATTTATGTGACTTCACTATAAGGTTGTTTGGATTTACTAAAGGAGCTGTAGTTCAGCAGAGCAAAACAAAATTCTGCCTGTATCTGTCGATTTATTATTTTAGCATTGGAGTCTTACAATTTCCTTGTGAATCAAGTACACTGAAGTGCCAGTGACTTTGATGGAATTTCCTTTAAGTTTCAGAATAATTTTTTAACCATTGTCTCCATCAACACTGAAAACAAAGCATTAATAAGCTTTGTAGCCTGAGGTCTGATAAATCAGATTATCAGACCATAACGGCCATTATGTCCTTGGCGATGTAATGGAGATGTAACTTCATTTAAGTTCCCTGACAGTAGCATGTTCCAGTAGAACCTGGTTGAAGAATTTCAGTTTCATTTTCATAAAAGAAAAGCAGGATTTTTACTTATGATTGAACCATTTTCTTCAGATCATAAAAGATAAGCAAAGAAGAGAAGTGCACAGAGATATATGGGCTTTGTTCTGCTGAGATCTTCTGTTAGTGAAGTTTTGACTTTGAAAAAAATCAAGGGCAATCCTTTTGTCTTCTGCATAGCTAGCTCCTCAAAACTATCACCATTCAGATGGATAAATGGCCTGGATAAATGATACTGCATATCTCCAGAAGATTTTTTTTTTCTCTCCAGGACAACATTGCTGTCAAAAATTCTGTATAGTCTCTGTTCATTTCCTCTGGAACTTGGTCTCCATATAATAATTTTACATGCTTATTTTCAACACCTGCCTAATTAATGGTGTTGAACAGTCCTTTAATAAGGGGAACTATGAAGGAGGACTTTCAATACAATGCCCGGATGAGAATATTTTAATAATTTTTTCATTATTTTATGTGTCTTTATATGAAGATGATCAGAGGGATGGAACACCTCCCCTATGAAGATATACTGAGACATGTGGGGTTGTTCAGCCTAGGGAAGAGAAGGCTCCAGAGAGACCTTACAGCAGTTTTCTAGTACCTAAAGGGGGCCTACAGATGAGGAAGTACTCTATCAGGGAGTGTAGTGACAGGACAAGGGGTAATGGTTTTAAACTGAGGGTAGATTTAGATTAGATATTTGGAAGAAATTCTTTACTGTGAGGGTGGTGAGACACTGGAACAGGTTGCCCAGAGAAGTTGTGAATGCCCCATCCCTGGAAGTGTTCAAGGCCAGGTTGGATGGGGTTTGAGCAACCTTGTCTAGTGGGAGGTATTCCTGTGTGTGGCAGGGGGGTTGGAACTAGATGATCTTTAAGGTCCCTTCCAACCCAACAGATTCTATGATTCTATGTTTTTCAGATGGAGACGTCAATTGGCTGCTTCAAGGAAACATATTTTCTTTGGCATCTTTCCATAATACTGACCATCCTCCCCAAAACTACCTTGAGAATATTAAAATTTCCAGTGGAAAAAAGAAGCATCTTTGAAAATGATGAGTTAGGATGGATGGATGGATGGATGGATAGATAGATAGATAGACAGATAGATAGACAGACAGATAACTCACCTGGACATATTTTCAATTAATGTGATTTGACTATGTCCTTGTGAAAACCTGATCCATTTAAAATAAAAGTATGTCTAAAATACGTCTTGATATTCTTATTCCTCTTTAAGTAACAGCAGTGTGAAAATAAAGTGCTAAAGCTGACTGCTATGTGAAATGGGTGACATTTTTAAAGTCTGTGTTCAAGATGTCATATTTTTAGAAATCAGTAGTAATTACACTTATTCAGCTAAATTGCTGAATGTGAGAAAAATCACTATTTTTTTAACAATGGTATTGAAAAGCTGGGGGTTTTTTTAATGTTGTTCTAAGATTACTATTCCAAATTGACTTGGGTCTGCAAATTTTCCATAGCTCTGAGAATTAGTCACATACAGGATAACAGGCTTTTGGGAGCCAGAATTAATTTCAACGTTCTGAAATTCTAAGGCTGACTTTAATAACTACTATTAGTGACATTTGTACCAAAGAATGAAGAGAAAAATCACTGGGTCATTATAAGCTGTTATATATGAAACTAATCTAGATCTTTGTTTGAAAGTTGCTTTATTGAAGGCAGATTTTGTTAGAAAAAATATATTTTACTTATCTTCACCTGTAGACTTTATGGCTTTTCTCACCAAAGTCTATGGTTTTAATTCTAATTTAAATAGTAATAAAGAGGCCTAAGGCATTATCATCAATATTTTTGTAGCCTTGTTACTGAAACTGACTAGCTGCAAGGGTTGTAGTTTTTTTTTCTTTCCTTTTTTTTTCTTCTTTTTATTTCTTGAATACAAAACTGGACATGACTGTTTGCAAGATAAAGGGACTAACTGGTTAGACATGTCAATATGAGCTCAAATTAAATTGAGACCTTGAAATACATGCATGTTAAATTGTCAGATGTTGCAAAATATTCCATGCCATTTTCAATAAATAAACAAGTTTGTGTGTAGAATATAAGAAGTGAGTTCAATCTTGCTTTCTACAAAATCAGTGCAAACAGGAGTAAAAGTCATCATACTGCAGCAAAGAAGGGTTAGTGGCTTATTTACTCTTCAACAATATGGTTTATCCAAATTAAGTAGGAATATCACTGGCATAAGCACCTGTTGCCACCATATCATAAATTACTCATCTGGAAACATTTTAATGTGGAAAACAATGCAAAATCAAACAAAACAAGAATCAAAATATAAGAAAATTGAAAGTAGGGAAGTAATATAGGAGAATGAAAATCTCTTTAAGTTAATGAAACTAAAGAAGAAAAAAACAAGACTGTTTACTGTTACAAGTTCTTACACTGCACTCGTAATTGAGATGAATATCATCTCCAAGAGTCTACTTCTGTGCAATATAAAATAATGAAAACCTGAGGCAGTTTTCTACTTAATTTGTGACTATGCACATTTCCTCTTACAGGAACAAGAAATATGTTAAAGTATGAACTAACAGCTTAACCTTACTTTTGTCAGGGTTTGTCTGTAACCTGACTAGAGAGTAAGAATTGATATATTACTTTTTTTTTCATTTAAAATAGCTCATATTCAGAGGCATTGAAAAACCATCTCAAAAGATACTACAAGAACTTTGTGTTTGCATGGCAAGGGTTTGTTAGTGGGGGAGCTATAGGGGTGTCTTCTGTGAGAAGCTGCTAGAAGCTTTCCCTGTGTCCAATAGAGCCAATGCCAGCCAGCTCCAGGATGGACCCACTGCTGGCCAATCAGTGACGGTGGTAGCACCTTGATAACCTCTTCAAGGCAATAAAACTTTTACACAACATCAGCCAAAAGAGAGGAGTGAGAATATGTGAGAGAAACAACTATGTAGACACCAAGGTCAGTAAAGAAAGAAGGCGAGGAGGTGCTCCAGGTGCTGGAGCAGAGATTCCCCTGCAGCCTGCAGTGAAGATCATGGTTAGGTAGGCTGTTCAGTTGCAGCCTCTGGAGCAGATATCCACTCCACAGCCTTTGGAGGACACCGAACTGGGGCAGGTGGATGTGACGAAAGGAGGCTGTGACCCTGTGGAGATCCTGCACTGGAGCAGGCTCCTGGAAGGACCTGGGATTCCAAGGAGAGGAGCCCATGATGGGGCAAGTCTTCCAGCGGGACTTGTGGTCCTGTGGGGGACCCATGCCAGTGCAGTCCATTACTGAAGGACTGCACCCCCTGCTGGAGCAGTTTGCAAAGAACTGCAGCCCATGGGAAAGACCCACGTTGCATTAGTTCATGAAGGAATGTCTCTTGGTGGTGGGACACCATGCTGGAGCAGGAAAAGAGAGGAAGAAGTGGCAGTGACAACATGTGATGAACTGACCGCAATCCCAATTCCCCATCCCCCTGTACTGCATGGGGGCAGGAGTTAGAGAAAATTGGGAGTGAAGTTTAGGCCAAGAAGCAGGAGGTGGGGGGAAGATGTTTTAAGATTTGCTTTTATTTGTCATTATCTTACTCTGACTTTTGATTGGCAATATACTAAAGTAATTTCCCTGAGTCAAGTCTATTTTGCCCATGACAGCAATTGGTGAATAATCTCACTCTGTCCTTATCTTGACCCATGAGCCTTTCATCATAATTTCTCTCCCCTCTCTTATTAAGGAGGTGGAGTGATAGAGCAGCTTGGTGAGCACTGGCATCCAGCCAAGATCAACCCACCACAGAGTTTCAAATCTTTCGATAAGGAGACAAAACATGTGCTGAACCTCTGACATCTGATTTTGAAAACGTTTAAAGACAAGATACGTGAATGTCTTACCATTCTTTTACATAAATACAGAAGGGTATGTTCTACCTACTTATTGCATTACCTATATTGCACATATTTGCAATTGCCGTTTTTGTGAGAATTGCTTTATTAGTGTAGAAATGCAGGATTTGTGTGAAAATAATGAGCAGGCAATAAAATATTGGTTCTTAAGGGATAAAAATCGTCAACTGCAATCTAGAGACAGAGAGAGTCACAGAGTAATAGACACATCAACTCTCCATACAAGATCCCCCTACCTACTTTAGTCTTGACATTCCAAAACCCATTGTCTGAATTAAAACACCCACCAGAAAAAAATCTACCAAAGGTACATGTGCTGACACATTATGATAATGGAAGTCACTAAATGCATTTTCAGATTCATTTTTACAAAGAATTTGAAACCACAATAAGAAGATGAGGACACACAGGATACTAATAGAACATTTTTACTGTCTCCTACTAAGGTGACTGCATCTTTTTAAAAATCTCTTGGTGTTGTAATTTTGTTTTTTAAAAAAATCTATATTTGAACAAAAAGGAATCAAGGCATTGCTGTTGCGGAAAATACAGAGTTTCATATCTTTTTCCTTCTTTTAAGAAAGAATATTTAGCTCCTGATGGAAAAGTTGGCATTAGTGAAGTCCAAAGAGGGAAAACATTGGACGTTAGATCACATCCTCCACCCAGATGTACAATAAAGATGGCTGTTAACTCTATGTGTGTTTATGTGTTTGTGTGTATATATGGATGTTTTATCTGCCTCACTGAACAGGACAAGCATTGTAGGTGTTGCAAAAGCTGTTTCATTGAAATGTTATTCGCCATTTGTCCAATATTTTTATTGCATGATACACCTATGCATACACTGACATGGTTAGCCTGGAGACAAAGAGGCTGAGGGGAGACCTTATCGCTCTCTACAACTACCTGAAAGAAGGTTGTAGAGAGGTGGGGGATGGTCTCTACCTCCAAAGAACAAGTGATAGGACAAGAGTAAGTAGCCTCAAGTAGCACCAGTGGATGTTTATGTTGAATATTAGGAAAAGTTTCTACACCAAAAAGGTTATCAAACATTGGAACAGACTGTCCAGGGAAGTGGTAGAATTGCCATCCCTGGAGGTATTTTTAAAGACTGGTAGAAATAGTACTTGCGGACATGATTGAGTAGTGGTTTTGTCAGTGTTATGTTGGCTGGATTCACTGATCTGAAAGGTCCCTTCCAGCCTAGACAATTCTACGATTCTATGATTCTATGATATACAAAGCTTAGGCAACTGGGATAATTATGGCAATGTTCTACAGACAAAAGATGTCAGCCTCCAGAACTATTTAAACTTGCACTGAAGTTAAAAATAATTTTGATGTCTTTGTTGCTGTTTTTTGTTGGTTTTTTTTTTTTTTCTCAAAAGAGAGAAGCTCAGAAAATGTGATACAGGTGGATATCCTTCCCTGCACACCAGCATCAGGGACAATAAGGATGCTGAACACCTGGACTGAGATACTTTACCAGAGCTGTAATCTGTACAGCTCTTACATGTGTTATGCATGTGCCTTGACTGTGCTATAATCCTTTACTTTCAGGAACAGAAGGCTCCTGAATAATGAAAAAGAAAAATAATTTAAAAGAAAAAAGGAAAAGGGAAAAAAAAAAAAGGAAAATGAAAAGGAAGAGATAAAAATAGAAATAAAAATAAAATAGAAAAAAAAGAAAAAAGAAAAAAGAAAAGAGAAAAAAGAAAAGAAAGAAAAAAAAGAAAAAGAAAATGAGAGAGTCAACTTTGGTTTCATAAAAAATCTTCTACATGAAATGCAATAGAAAGCATTTCATAAAATCAGGGAGCAATTCTGCTCCCCGTGAATAAAATTATTCAATGGTAACACCTCAATGACTATGTACATAAGCCATGAAACAGCTAATACCCAACCATGGATACTAAAATGTGCTTTCTTTGTACATGAAAGACTTGGATATGAGAGTGGTCACCTGTCAGCCTTTTATTATCACAGAACAGGTCATTCTATCAGGCCAAGTATTTGTACAAGGAAAAAAAAAAGAAAAAGAAAAAAAAGGAAGAAAAAAAAGAGCCATGTTGTGGTGGTTTTTCTTCTCTGAAGGCAAATAACTCAACTGTTGCTTTCCCATTTCTATCATCCTACCTCCATCTCTGTCTTACATAAAATCTGCGATTCATTGTGCCCCCTTCTCTTCCTAAACCATCTTCTAACTTGTATTGTATCTATCCTTGCCATGGATTTCCTTTCTCCACGTGTTTCAACACCTTGTCTCTTCTCTTTCAGATTTGTCTAAGAGGTCTTCTGTAACTTAGTATACTCTTCAGAGAAGCTAACTGTAATTAACAAGCACAAAAGTCTTTCGGCTAAATTGCCACAGGTTACCTGGATTCAGGGACTAGCTCTATCTCCTTTTGAACACTAACAAATCAAAACAAGCTTTAGTCTTGATTTTGTCAGGAATTAGTGACAGAGCCAATCAAAAGCGTGGTCTGCCTTTCTCAAATAACTCTGTAAGCCCCTCAGGACAAAGTTAGTTCTTGCACTTACGCTCTAGACAGTGCAGCTACTATCAGATAAACAAGTATATATCTATGGTTGGTAACAGTCATATCAGAAACATCACCTATGTTTTCATCAACAACAAACCCATAAGGTTTTATTTCCAGTTAGGCTAAATGATATGCAGTCACACCAGTGTGAGAGCTTTATATATGAGATAGAGGTTAAATGAGACTTATGCCAGCACCAAGTGTCTCTAAATGGCTTAGGAAGGAAGGGTCTCAGGATGGCTGAAAGGTGTACATGTATATGGGATAGTTATTTTTGCTTATGAATGCCAACAGGATTTAATAGAATTAAAGTGGCTTATAAATACTTTAAAATATAGCATCTCAGAAGCAGTAGTAGGCATCTCTATATACTCTTAAATATAGGAATGGAGAGGGTAAGAAGTGGACTGTTACATTAAATACGTGAGCGATGAAAGCAGAAAACGATTATGTTTAAATTGAGTGTCAGAGCAGCTAAACTACAATCTCTGCATATTTTCAGTTTGCTTCTGAACAAAAGTAAAAGCAAAAGAATTCATAGCAAACAAAAAATATCCACAAGTTCTAAAAAAGTCACATGAAATTCTGATGGTGCTGCAACTCTTGTTTTAATGTAGCTGCAGTTTCCACCATGGTTAGAAAACAGTATGGATAATATGGAAAGCAGAACTTTAGTACACGCATGTGTGTGAAGAAAGATATTTTATTTTTTTTTACATTCTAAATGTCTTGAAAAATCAAAATACCATTTTTATGACTCGTCCATTTAAAAATTGAAGTCATGCTATATTTATGTGAAGTGCTTTGTATTTTTCTCTGGCATGCAAGAGATAATTGAGCAATATATGCCATTCAACTAAATTTGGAGGGTTGTTTTTTTTCTATTTAGTTTTTCTATTTCCAGCAACCAAAAGCCCCATCAATTTTCAGCCGTCACTGATGGCTCCTGAGGCTTGGTCACACCAGCTGGTTGGGAACTTTCTCATTGTCATATGAGTAAATAAACATTAGATGTTATGTTCATACTGTGAATGTCTCTTAAACTCTGTTTTTTTCTATAAGTTTAGCAGATCCACTGGATATTTTGTGTTTTCACTCTATAAAGCACAATGTGTGGCACACAGACTGCTACCAGCTTTATTTCTGCCAGACCTATGTATGGGTCTCTGTTTAGCCATTAACAAAAGATTTACAATTTTGAGTTTCATACCAGTGAAAAAAATTAATTTCTTGGAGAATCTATAGTGACACATTATTGATTCTTCATTAACCTCTTTTTTTTTCTGTAGCCCAAAAAGTCTTATGTATCTTAATATGATACTTGATCCAGCATTCAAGGTTGGAGCCTAAAGTTCTTCTGTATTTAGATGTCTATATCTCTGTCACTGATGCTCAGAGATATAAAAACATACATTACACAAGCTGCAGACACTGATGAGCTCATAAAAATCATGTTTGAAAGAGGCACATTCTAGAGCTTGTGTATGTATCTTCCCTCCTCACATATACCCCACTAGTATTCTAAGTTTTTCAGGATTTTTGAAATACTTTTTTTTTGAAAGACACCAAAGGCTTCTCCATACCTGCATTCTTATTCTTCTGTGCTTTCATACAAGTTGTCACTTATTCATTTTTATGTTATTCAGATGAGAATGAGGAGGAGGGGAGTGAGAGAAAAAGAAAAGTGCTCATACTGGTCTGTGTTTACTGTGAAGAAGACAGGCCAAAGGATAGCATCTTGTACTTCATTGTTTTGTGGTGGACATACTGTATAGAAGCAACTGTTCTATGGTTTTAGATGAGCCCCCAAGAAAGCCCCATCATCACACAGTGTGGATCCATACTGCTAGAGGCTTGCTTACTGTGCCCAAAGCATGTGCTGTGTTAGGCAACTGGAGCTTAAGACTGTTGAGCTCCTTGAACTTTGCAAGGCTTTGAGCTTTACAAAGAACTAACCATTGTACCTGGAATAGATCACACTGCTACAAATGCATTTTTTACTGCTGAACTTTAAGGAAACAGAGCCTGACCTTTGAATATTGTTCACTAATTGTCTTGACTCACCATATTACTGCAGTATCAGTCTTAAATTAGTACAAACACACCTTTGTGATAGTCATGGATTTAAGTTACTTTAATGCAGGTATGTCTTTAGAAGACATTACAATCCAAGTCAAGGATATTTTCCTGTTATTCAGCCAGTTTTAATTTCTTTCATTCATTCCAGTGAAATATGTATTTTACTGTGTACATAAAATGCTTTCAGGTTTCCAATCTATTGTTTGGTTTTTGTTGACTTGTTATTCAAAGAAAAGGCAACTGAGACTGGGAGATGTTAAATAAATGATGAAAAATGCTTAAGCAAAGCAGAGAAATCAAGTTTTGGTTGAGAAGTTATTGTGAACAGCAAACACTATTTTTCCTGGAATGGTACTATGAGGAATACCAACAGCCAGGTTTCAGTCTAGTTGGTGAATAAGTCATTTATTTCTTTAGAGATTATCATTCCTCCTACAGTTGTTTGTCCTTTCTACAGTCTTTGTACCTAATACTCTCATATCTCACATAGTTCCCTGATGTAGTCAAATCTCAGCAGAATGATTCTTTGCTTTTTCTTTGCTTCAGAAATGTTTCTTCTACAAGATGTATTTCCCTTACCTCATTACTCTTTTCTGCTTAGACTAGGATTTGTCTCTTGCCAATTCTTTGATATTTCCTTTGTCATATTACATTTTCAGAATAACTTTACACTCTTGCCATCCATGACCACTTTTTTTAATTTTACACTATGGTTCCTCATAGCATTGCACTGAGTGGTTTTTAAGAGGTCCAAATAGGACAATATTCAGAAGCATGCAAAGACCAGTTGTAGGTCAAAAATGTTTTCAGTACTGCTTATTACTTCACCTATTAGTACGTTTTCACTTTTGGAGGAAGTGTAATTAATACTCTTAATTTTAATTACTTTTTCATCATGGGTCAGTTATCACTTATTTTGATTAATCACCCTGTGGAATACTTAAACCCCCAAACCAGCACAACTAACACTCACCAGTGGAGTCATAATGACAGAAAAATTGATTCTGTAGTTGGCGTATTTCATCAACCAAGCATGCTGTTGCTCAGTCTGCTCTGGCAGTAGCTTTGCACCATTGTGTCCAAATCTAATGTAATGCCAATAAAAGTATGTTTCTAAGTACATGCAGTTGTGCTAAAGAAGCAGTACTGTCCTTTTCCTCATGTTGACTATTTCACATTCTGGTAGAAGACTGCCAAATAAAAATTACTAAGTAGTACTGTGTTTTGTGTTTGATGTAAAGGGAAACTTAAATCAATAGACTATTTTCATAATATAATTCATTATTTCTCTGTATTTGTATCTAAATCCAAATGGAATCTGAATAAATTCTCAAATATTATAGTTTCCTGAATACAAAATGTGACTTTTATGTGCATTATGCAGCTTCACGTAGCCTCTTCCAACTGACAAAATTCCAAATGGTAATTTGCCAAGCATGGCTATTTGAGGACTAAGATAGAAATTAGAGTCAGAGAAGCATAAATTCTTTTCTTTTTGTGGGCTCATCCTCTCTGTCTCCCAAGAAAACTGGAGATAAGTACATCATAATTAGAGATAACGTTGGTCTATTTGTAGCAACAACTGGCCTGGTGTACAGGCTGTTTGAAGTATGTGTCTATGTTCAGCTACAAATATTGAGAGAAGGATATAACAGAAACTGAATTAAATTGCTCTCAAGAGCATTTCAGTAGGGAGTCTACTCTTGAACATTCCTCTGGTGACATAATTCATGAGAAACAGTTGTGAAGCCTGACACTACCCTAGCAATGCCAACTGTAGGGCAGTCTAGGGATGTATAGGCAGAATAGAGCTGAAAAGCTGGAGTAACTACAGCAAGACAATTGAAGTGTTCAGTGTCTCATCAGCACTGAAGTCCTCTACTGTACTGTGATATTGAAGAATAGCTCACAGAAAGTCTTTCAGTAGAATTCAGCTTTATTCATTATTTGGTTTTTGCAACTACAAAAAAATCAAAGTAATCCCAACATGGTTTTGCTTTTGTCTCCATACTTGTGTTTCCTGTGAAGGATATTTGTGCTGATAAACTGCTAGGGAAGATAGCATTGAGGTACAATGGAAAAGATGTAGACAACTTCAGTGTATTTGTGCATCAGCAGTTACTACTTGACAGAGGTTGTTTTCATCACTGTTAGAAAAGTCATCTATTAATTGGATTTATAAAAGTACATTAAAAAATACATTAATCCTGGAGATTAGTCTTGAACTCCTGTTGCTTGTGTTCAAGCAGAAAGGATTTAAATACGGTTAATATTCAGTTAACACCTGACTATTATTCTAGTTGAAAAGCTTGTTCTCAAATAGCAGGAGACATTTTACCTATGTTTGACAATTTCAGCTTCTTTTCTACTTGCTGATGGTTAGAAATGATTTTGAACATTTCTTCTCAGTTGTAAGACTACTTTGTTATTGCTTAAAATCAGGCTAGAAGACCACATGGCAAAAATATTTCTGAGAATTTCTAATCTTCGCTACTGTGTTTGTTTCTTTTTAGTGTCTCTCCATTTCTGGTAATTCGAAAGAAATTTAACTTTCCAACAATGCACTAAGATTCCTGTGTTAACTTAGGCACAAGTAAAATAGCAATCAGTAAATATCTTCTAAATTTTAAAACTACACTTTAATCGTAATCCATATTGATAACAACATGCAGATGAAAATTTAAGCTCCTTTATATTTTTCAGTCTCTCTATACGCAGCTCAGGGATGAAACTGCAGGAATATAGTAAAATGGCAAATGAATACAAAAAAGCAATAGTATTGACACAAAATAATTTCCATACTTCCACCAGATTACCTCATCATTTATTCTTAAAAAAATAAATCAGAGTATTTTCTGTTATATATTTAATTGGACTGATTGAAGAAATTCAGAAACCAAGTACAGTGTACTTCAATAAATATTGCTTTCTTTTATCTCACCTATTTTATTGCATGTGGGTGGCTTGATGATTGAATAAGAAAAGCCTTTCTTGTTTTCAGAACTTTGTAAACATCAAACGTCAGATGTTGAATTGGTAAGATGGACACCAGGTTGAAGCTAAGCATTGGTCCTCTCCTTGTAGAGAGGAACTCTGAATTTTCACCAACTGCATTGACAATATGACAACCACCTTCTTCAGTGAAGAAGAACAGGGTAATGTTTTTTTCACAGCTCTGCACAGCTGTAATTTGTAACCTAGTAGAGGTCTTATGTATTTATTTGTATTTAAACATGTGACAGGTTGCTGTAAAGCCAACTAGCCTATTCCCATGCCCAAAGACTTGGGTGGTTTGGTTTCCAAAGCCTGACCTTTAAAACCTTTGAAGCCAATGAAAAGTCTGTATTACTAGCTTTTCTTGGGGAACTTTTATTTTACCCCTTGAGGCAAATTAAATACATTTGTGCTCAAATATAAAGATATTTAATGAAAAACACTTTGGATAGACTCTTACTGCCATAAGTGATTCCACAAGGAGTCTGTAAAGATGTAGCACAAACCAATTCCCTATACATGCTTGCATCCACACCAATTATACAAGCGTAGACATTGGGCACCCCAGAGATCATTCTGCTTACTAAAACTAGCCCCTGACAACTTGATCTCCATGTTACTTACAAGACAATGCTGCAGCTGTTTCTTATCTCATCAGCAAGGAAAGCTTCCATCCCTGACCTGGAGTCCTTCTGTCTCCATTTCATGGCGTAAAGATGCTTCTAGACCGTTTCACCTGTTCTGCAGTTGGGCCTTCTTGCCCTCTATGCCAGATCATTCCTCAGCCACAAATTACCATTACAATTTTAATTTCCCCTTAGCTTTCAATAGTCTTTACAAGAGATCGGCCACTAACTAGGAATATTTGTTATTCATAGACTTTGCATAAAGTGCCTCCAAGATCTAATGATGCTCGGAATAAAACAATAAAAGCTAGGGCCCAAATGCTGCTTTATGACTTTTAGAAGGGTCAAGCTAGGCAGTACCCAAAAGAAATGCCTATAAAGACTAGGAACATCACAATTATGCTCTCAGCATCTGGAAGACCCAGCTCCTGGATATTTTCTTTGACAAACTGCTCCTGAATGTGCTATAATTTGTGACAGACATTGTTCCCTTCTTATTCCGGATTTTCTGGCACATAAAACACTGTCATCCCATTTCTGGATTGTAACAAGATGATCAGTTCTCTCTCAGCCCACCTCACAGCACCATGCAGCACTATATTTCTGTCTCTGTGTTAGTCCACCACTTCTGACTACTCCCCAGCCAACACTGGAAGATGTAAGCTAAACCTAGCTCACTGATTTGGCAGGTCCACATCTCTCTTTGTTTCAGTCACATTTCTTCTTTGGAGCAAATATGTCAAATGTTTATATTCAGCTATGCTATGATGACCAGTATGCTCCAAACCCAAGAAAACAGCTCAATATTTCACAGTAGTCAACTCTATATTTTATTGTAATCTTAATTAACACTTACATGCATCCTCACATGCAACAGGCAGATTGAATAAAGGAAAAAAATCATTTTTCTTTATAACATGAAAGTAAAATCATGTAATATGTTCTCTTATTTGGCTCAGCTGAAGATGAACAATTTAATGTTGAAGGGTCATTGGTAATTCTGGATACTTTCTGATTTCTGTATACTGAATTTGCAACTTGCACATATAATACTGGAATAAAGAATGATCTATGTTATATATCCATGTAAATAAACTAAGAACAATGATTTAAGAATCCATAAAGCATAAGTCTTATCTACTACTGAAAACCTTCTACAACCTCAGTGTTATTTTTCAGAGACAAACCCACTTCACAAGTGATTATAAATCGTGCAGTGATGTTTATATTTTCTCTTATTAATGCAAACTTTCAATGTTATGATTAATATTTCTTAAAAATAATTACTTTATAACAAAAGTGTTGGCCTGTTATTAGTGTAATTAAAACAGAAATCTGACAATATTGGTATCGTAAAGACTATAAAAGCTTATTGTGTGTGGATGCTGACACTGAAGAAGGTCTTGAAAGGAAATAATTAGAGAAAAAAAGAAAGGAATCATAATTCTGTAAAAATTTGTAGGCTAGATTAAAAAGAAAAATCAATGATGATTGTGATTTTGCTCCCTCCAAATCCTACTATAAGACTTATTAAAAAATAATAATTTATTACACAAAACCTAAAGCTTCAGCCAATCGATGCTGATTAGATTTACAGTTTAACTGCAGTTTTTATAGTTTTCATCTAAGCATTTTCTCCTACATTATGTTTCTGGACAGATCTATACTATAGGAATTGCTTTAATCTCATTTACTGACAGGCTGACTACTACCATGCAATGCAATTTAGTTCTCACAAAACCTAGTATTACTTCTCTCACTCATTTTTAGAAAAACTCACTTGGTTTCAAGTGAATGACATTGTACAGTAATTCCCCACTGCAGGCCTCAAATTGTGAATTTTCTGATCAATTCCTATCTACAGGGATGATCATTTCCATCCTACCAGATCTTTTATGCTCCAGTGAACAGTAAAGTTATAAAATGCATGGTAACAATTGACCTCTGCATGTATCTTTGCTGAAACTTCCAGGAAATGTGTTTGTGAAGACTACCACCCTACCCAGAAAAAACAGCCCACTGCTAAACAGGGATGGAAAAGCATTTCCCATTCTAGTACAGTATGTTTTACTCTGGTGGCATTATCTGGCAAAAGGGCAAGTGATACATACAGTTTATTGACATCTCACATCACTTACACCTGAGGGTCACAAAATGCTGAAAGACAGGAATTAGCTGCAATTTATAACCAGCTAAATCTTGCTGAAATGGTCTAGTGCTTCTTGCTGAACTGCAAACAGATCTTAGCTAGACATCAAAATTCTGCTATGCCTGGCCTTGCAGTTGAGACCAAAAAAATCTTTGTTCACTTTACAGACTTTTTTCCCACCAAGATTGCATTTAAAAAAATTAAAAATATAAAAATATCCCATCAGCATCCAGAGTAATCTTATTGGAAGGCTCTGAAATTGTGACGTACTTTTTAAAATGTCTATTAAATTGTATCTCAGAATTCTGTAAGCAACATGGGACTTGAGTTTATTGTAACGATCTGTCAAATCATGCCCTAATAAAGAACAAAAAAATAATGAAATAAAAAAAAGTACTAGTGACTGAAAGACCGGGTCTGAAAAGATATTTGTTAAGAAATTAAGTTACTTAATATTCACCAAGTTTATGCACAAGCAGTTAATATATTGATTGTTTAATTAAGATTAGCAAAATTTTCTAGTAGCAACCAAGCAATCCAGTCATTCTCGACTGCTTCTAAGCCAACCCATGCCAAAACAGAGCTCTTGAACTAAGTGGTACATGCCTTGATGTGTGTATTTAATTACTCCTAGCTAGAATAATTAGCTTATTTCTTCCTGTTTAATTTTAACTTCAAATTATTAAAATGGAAGTCACATGGTCACTAAATGGCGGGGAGGCCAATAACTCCAGCACACCTCTCATTGCTGTTCCACCATGCTCTCAGTGTCGCGATTGCAGACTGTAATCCTGGTCCTTGATACAACTGCAATGTAACGGCAACCCAACCTTTCACAACAGCTCTCTCCTATCCTTGTCACCACAAGCTGCATGCCCCTTAAGAGCTCTGCATGTGCTGAAGCCATGCTGCCATATAAATATGGGTCTCTGACTATGGTGGTGAATCCAGCACCTGACCTCGCCTCTCCTCCTGCATATGATTTTAGCCACACAGAAGTAAATACTGTATAGCAACATACAAATTTTCCAAGGAGAGGATCAAAATCCAATGATGACGACTAAATTGCTCTTTATATGCTACAGGGACCCCCTACAGAGTGGAGGAAACAATTAAATTGATCAGAACCTTTTTATTATTGAAAAGAGTAGGTTAAAGATCTAATGTATTTTCAATATTACATATAAACTTGAAAGATAGTTTCTCCTCCATTCTTTTGGGAGCTTATGTAGAATAAATTGTTTTAACAAAATCTATGATTACCAGTGACTCTGCAACCCACCGCCTTAGGATTTGAATTGCATGATTGTTTCCTGCTTGGAAATTTTTCTGCTGCTTTTATTAATTCACTGGTGATTTTCCCAGTCCATATGAAATATGAGGAGACAGGCATAATAACAGTGATAAAATTGGTTATAAAAGTGAGCAAATAAGTAGAAACATTGTTTGAAAGGCAAGTGATAATTTGAGAATCCTCTTTTATTGTTTATCTGTCTCCCAGTCTTAAGCTCCTTAAGGGAACACTAGGCTAAATCAATGTTGATTTCTTTATATTCTTATTTTTGCCTCAGTATTGCTGTCAGGAAAAAATAGGAAAGGTTATCAAACAAGCAGCTCTTTATAATACCTTCTCCTGTGAAAGTCAGAACCCACATTTTCATAAATAAACCACTACCTTGTTTGCTTGGTTTTCCCCCCCCAACCAAGCATTCCCAATCTTTCGAATTATCCAAGATCTGCAATTTTCTTTTAGGGTATTTACAGGCTTCTGCTGTGGAGAACACTGGTATTGTAGCAAATGGGACAACTGCCCACCTCATATTCTGTTGGCCAGGAACAGTGGGAGAAAGAAAGAAAGAAAGATAAGAAGGAATGGTGGGATCATAGCAACCAAAATGTGATCTAAGGACAGTGACAGTAAAGTTATCTATCTACCAGAAAAGTGAAAAGCCTAACTGCAGACAGGGAGCGTAAACAAATCTATGATGCTTGACCCCTGCCCACAAAAATTTGATTCCACAGGCCTTGAAAAGACATTATAATGATTATTGGTGCAATGTTTTTTATGCATACATAATATTTTTGTTGCAAATTACTTACAGTCCCATGCAACATTTGTCATCTCAGTCCTTACTGGTTTTGTATGGATCAAAAGTTCACTGAGGTCAATGGGAGTCTTTGAAAAAATAAAATTGGAAGGTGATAGCTGCATCACAATGCATATACATATATATACATTTACAGGTGTTTGTGAATATTAAATATCAAATAAACTAAAATATGATTAAACAATTCTATGTAAGATATGGTTTATAAAAATATTTGCTAAGAATGTCATCTATTCAGAAAGATGTCACTTTTTTGGATTTGCGCCCATGGTTTGTTCGATCACTCCAATTAAAGTATCTAAAAACTTCCTAACTTACTGATGCAAACTGTCAGGGTAGGATATCACTTCAAATTTAGGAATCAATCATGCTGATGTAATATGTGTCTATGCATGAGAGGTGTGGATCAAATCCTGTGTGTGTAATACTGCTAAACACAGATGATTTAGGAGGTTGAAACTAATCTGACTGGAATGATCCCGCATCATAAGGCAATTAGCAGCAAAATCCAGAGCTCAAGGTTTTAATTTTTCTTCCAAAAAATGTACAAATAAGAGTTTACTTCTAGTAAATGATGTCAAACTTTTACAAAGAAAACTGAAGTTCAAAGACAGCAAGTGGAAATTGCACCATTTTGTACAGATATTGCCAAAAAACTTCAGACTACTCTGGAAGCACCAACGATAAGAGCAAGAAAATGGTTTGTTATCCATGATTCTTTCACCACTGGGATTTTAGTAGACTTGCCAGCAAAGTAAGATCTGCCACAGAGACACTTTGTGTTGTTAGTTCTGCACAGAGAACAGGAAGAACAAAATTGCACTCCATGTCAAGAAAAACAACTTGCATTTTGAATGGGTGGGGCCTAGTTAAAATATTTTATTCCATATTTCCAAACAAAATTCTCAAAGTATTTTCACCTGAATCTGGACCATCTCAAAGCTGAAGTTTCTCTGCTCATTCAGACCAATACTTTATGAGTTCCCCCTGGAAGACACAATCATGCTGCCTTTCCATGAAAATCGTTATAAGAAGCATGAAGCCACAGGAGCTCGGTAAGTATGCAAGGTTCATGGACTTGGGAAGCGAGAAGCAGATGTAGACCCTACTGAACTCCTATCTGTTAAATATTCAGCAGTAAAGGAAACTGGAATGGAGAGGAAGGGAACAACTTGCTCAGAGGTACAAAGAGAATATGTAAGATTGTGAGTAAAACCAAATGTCTTGGGTTTTAGTTTTGTTTTAACTGCAAAATCCCCCCCTCTTTTTTTTTTCTTTCCTTTAATGCCTCTACAGTATTCCAGCTGTTATGTTATTTAGGTTTTGATGTCCTTTATAATGTCAGTCACAGAAATAAAAGTGCAATCTTTTTTTCATTGATTATGTAACAGCAACCAATCAGAAATTAGATATAAGTGGTTTCAGCTGATCCCTAAATAGTTTAAAACTCAAAAATGCTATTTATCTCAACAGACTTATGCTGATTAAGGGCTGCTGAAGACCTAGTCAGAATATTATTTGGATATAGACAATATACTTTCAATTAAAACACCAGTTGTAGTTATCAAATTCAGTTACTGTAGGTGACTGGAAAATAAGCACCTGCATCAGAAAAAAAAGATTTTTTCTCTCTTATTAAGAAAGAAAATCCAATTACTTCTTTCCCTACACCATTTTTCTATCCTTTCCTTTCCTCCCCCCAAAAAAAGAGAAAATCACAAGTAGGGTGGATTTGAGATTTGAATTTTGTTTGATTGTTTGTTTGCTTTAAGTCTTTAAGCAATTTTTTCTGCACTCAGTAGCTGTACTGCTTGTGGCTTATTCCCTTGTCCTTGTGCCATTCCTGGCTTTGGCTGGGGGTAGAGTGGAGGAAGAGCAAACCTGTCTGGTCAGCTAGAGCTTCTGCCTAGACATCTGCTGAATGCTGTCTTGGGATTGTATTTCTTACTATCCCAAAGCAGAGCCATCTGGTCCTCACGTAACAAAACCTGTGAGATGTCTGTAATTTCTAAAGGCATCAAAAGTATGAAAATAAGCTATCATACCTCTCATTCCTATGAACGGTTAATTTTGTAACATTGTCTCTCCCCACAGCGTATAGTACAAAACTAAAGCACAGAAACCTTTAAAAGTCATTAATATAACAATAGAGATGTATTTACAGTGGCATGACAGCTAGATGGCTACATCAGACACCAACCTTTTTGGTACTGAATAATTTACACAGATTTTAAAATGGTATGTCACAAATTAAGGAAAAAATTTATTTTTATGACATTTCATCCACTGGATGCTGTAGAACTTCATAAGACGAGGTGTGACTGAATCATTGTGCACTGACCACCAATCTGAACGTCGAGAATGAATTTTAAAAAAATATGATGTTTGATCAGACCCATTTCGGAACATTTCTTTTTTTAACTATTTTGGGGAAGTTTGGTAGGGGAATGAGAGACATTAAGTTTGGTAAATGATGTCTTCAAGATATTGAATTTTCTTTATAACCATATTGGTCATTTACTATAATTTTATAGTAATGTTAATAGTTTAATGATCATTTTAATAGTTATTTTTCAATTTGGACTCTGCTAGATATGTTTATCCCTTTAGATTAACTACTAATTATTTCACTGATAGAATTCCAGTTGTACTGTCTATGGACACACCATATAAATTAAACTACTCATTGCTTTTGAAAAAAATCCACCGTAAGTTATTAATGTGTTCATTTCAGAGTTGTTGTTTACTTCCCTTCATTATAAATGATTTATGTGATTCATTAGATTGTGGTAATTATCATTTTAGACTCATAACTTTGTTATTTATGCAAGCTTTGCTCATGTTGATGAAGTGCACTGCTATTTACAAGTTAGGTTTGATAAGTAGTAAATGTAGGATAATGAAACCAGTCAAATTATCTTTAAAGGACAATAAAATGTATTGTACTTTATTCCTAGATAGACCCTAGCTTTATATTAGAAAAAAATTGCATTGTCTCTTAAGAGGAAAGAGAAGCTCTTGCATGCATTACTGTATTATGTCTAGAAGCAGTAAAATATTCCTAAAAAAATGTGAACAGCTGTGCTAACACTGCATTGTCATTAGTATAAAGAGATCGCCCAGTTTAGCATATCAGTACAGAAAGATATCACATGGTGCATTACTGAAATAACCAATGACCCAATCAGCTCTTCACATTTTCCCCAACTCATTCAGCCCCTTTTCCCACCCCTGCCTTCTGCTTGGCTGTGTAGCTCCAGCCAAGGCCACCAGTCCACCTCTGAGTCTACAGTCCAAACCAATTAGCCTATTCTTTTTAGCTGACCTCCCTCCTCAATTTCCAAAGATTTCAGCATGCCAATCTGAAACCGCCATTTATGTACATCTGTGGCTCTGCCACCTCTTTTGAATGACAAAGTTCAAGAATTTTTTTCTCATCACACTATCTAACTCTGTCTTGTATTCCCTTATCAGGAGTTATGGTTTGAGTTTTCTCCACTGTCCTTCCTCTACTTATTCCAAAGTACTGATTATTAGTTTTATACAAAGATGCACACAAAACATTATTCCATGCCTGTTTGAATTTGTTAATGACTAAATTCAAATATGAGACAAAAAAAAATACCAGCCAGGAAACACATTTTCTATTCTTCTATATGGTCAGAAAGGACTTATATAGTCTCAAAACGAAACAGAAAATGTAGCTGAGATTTGGAATCAGTAAAGTGGAACATTTTCTTCCTTCATAAGCATAAGTTTTGTAGCTAAGACAGTTTTAGGGGAGGAAAAAATTCCTCTTAGAAACTACCTTAAGATACCAGAGGGAGACTTTGATGAGAAGATTATCAAGTAGAAACATTATTTCTACTGGGATTTCAGAATTATTTGTTTATTTATTTTAAAAAGCTTCAAACTAAAATAAAATAACAACCACAATGGCTTCATGGTAAGAAAAGGGATATTTTTATAGCCTAGCAAGTTGTGGTGGAGATATTTTTTAAATTAATGTGAGTCAAACTAATCAGTAGGGAAGTTAAATTCTTATAAAGGCAATTTGGCAAAGAGTTTACAGCTCTGGCAGCAGGGGAAAGAAAAAGCAATTTTTTGTCTTCCAGTTAATTGTCTTGAGTTGCAATCTGAGTGCAGCTGACATTTATTGTTTTGCACACTGGAAATGTGCAATATTTATCATTATTGTTTAGATTTAAACCTGGAGCTGACACCAAGTATACTACCTGAGAGACCATGGAAGCAGATAACATCATAAAACATTCAAAGAAGGTATTCATGTTGGAACACGTTAGATGTAATTATGAAAAGATTTTTTAAGATGTCAGGGTAAGACAAGCTCAAATGCAGCAGATTTAGGGCTTTGTACTGTGCAGATATGCTCTTGTGTCTTACTCCTTAAATTGTCCCCTAATTCTGTCTTGCCTTTGTAGAGGGCTGAGATCTTAGAGCTAAGATGTGCAGTACAGCTCCCACAGTTTCACAAGTCACTCTGTGTTGAGCAAATAACAGCATTTCCCATTTACCCCACAGGTCACTCAGCTTCATTGGAAGTGAATGAGACCTAAGGAAAATCAAACTACCTTGCAACCTTGGTGGATCAATGAGGGTGGTTGTAACCTGCTTGTGTATATAAGTCTTAATACATGTATCAGGATTACTTTGTCTCACAGCATACATGGGTACAGCAAAATGTGGGGCTATGAGGACATCTCTGGGGCTATATGAAGCCCCACACACAGCAGGACAAGCCTTGTCCAAAGTGTCAAATGGCTACCACTTATCTGAAGAGCTTTTATTTGGCACAGTATTCCTGTGGTTTTCCTACCACTGCCCTGGCTGTGTGCAAAATAGGTGATTGCATGGCTGACAGAGTTTGTGGCACAAATATTAGCAGCAATTAACAAATGGTTCAGAGAACTTCAGCAGATACTACCCCCTTCTACAGGTCTAAACAGAATGAAGCAGCACTGTTCCCTGTTTGTGATGCAGGGTTGCTTTTATTTTGTACTGAACAAGGGAGGCCAAGTTGCAGTAGGAGAGTGATAATACAGTCTGATTATTGGATCAATGTACCCTGGAAATTAAATAGTTACGTTTCTCTTTCTGGTTTTGGTATGTTTTGAATAGTGGAGAGGTAAGCAACAGTTACAGCAGGGGACGTTTCACAGACTGGTTTATTTGGATTCTATTTCTCTTCTCAAGAAAGGTCAGTATATATCCCCCAAATCTCTGTATAGGTAACAAAATTAATTTATGCTACAAAGAACTATCAACAGGTTTCATTTCCCACAACTGTGTAATCGAAGTATGGAACCACTGTGTACTGGGTCTGGCTAGGATGAAGTTAATTTTCTTCTTCATAGCAGTCTGCACAGTGCTGTCTTTTAGACTGGTGACCAAAACAGTATTGATAAGGTACCAATGTCTTAGCTAGTGCTGAACAGTGCTTATACAGCATCACAATCTTTTGTGTTACTCACTCTGCCCCACCAATGAGTAGGCTAAGAGTGGGCAAGAGCCTGGGAGGGGACACAGCTGGGACAGCTGGCCCCATATGACCAAAGGGATATCCCATACCATATAACATCATGCTCAGCAATAAAAACTGGGAAAAGAAGGGAGAATGGGGATGTTTGTCATTATGGCATCTGTCTCCTCAAGTCAGAACAACGAAGCCCTGCTTTTCTGGAAATGACTAAACATCTGCCTGATGATGAGGTTATGAATTAACTCATTTTGCTCTGCTTGCACATGCAGATTTTCCTCTTTTGTTAAACTGTCTTAATTTTGAGCCATCGGTATTTTCTTGCTTTTACTTTTCTGATTCCCTCTGCTGGTAGGAGTGGGTGAGTGACCAGGTGGTGTTTAGCTGTCTACTGGGGTTAACCCACAACACCTATGAATGTCAGTGTATGCATAACTACATGTATATTGATTGACTGAATACTAACTACTTTGATGGATCACTTCCTAAGTCTTCATTGGTGACTTTGGGGGAAAAAAAAAGAACAACAACGACAGCAAGACTTGTAAAGTATGATATGCATAAAACAGATCTGAAACCAATCTTTCTCAGGCAAACAAGCCACAAATTGCTTGGTTGAAAGAAGCAAAAAATGAGACGTCAAAATTCCTTTTCATGTTTTATCAGTAATTTCAGAACATAAGGTTATATGCCAGGGATGTTTTTATTTGATTAACTGGGTTGCATTTGGCTATTATAAATTTATTTCTAATTAAACATACTATAACCCTATTGGGAAAGTTGAGCTGTAATCACAAATGAAAGTCACTGAAATAAAGTTCAGACTTTCACTCTTGATGAGGTAATACCAAAGTTTTCTGTTGTTTGCATATTTTTACCATTGACCTCCTTGAAAATTACAGCAGAAACACTAGGAAATTCTATTCCTAATGACACAAATAGGAGAAGTTAAACAATTTCTACTTAAGGAAGACATATTTTAAATTCAGTAGGAGTTATGTTAAAAACTTTTGGTTTGGCATTTTCTGCTGCTCTTATCCAAGGAGACCTTGGGAATCTTGTTAGAAATAAACAGGAATTGACAAGCATTGCAAATGAGATCACTCACATTTTGGGGGGAGAGCAGGGTGAAAGCTAATACATCTACAAGGTACTTTCTTCATTTAATTGTCAAATGAAATTTTAGCTTGAATTTTGAGGTAAGTTCAAAGTTCAGGATGGTACGTCTTAGAAAAGGCATAAAGTATGAAAAATATGTGTTCTTATTAAATCATGCTGCTCCATAGTTTTATATGAGACACTGGGATGTGATATTTTCTTTTTTTTGCTGTGAACAGTCATGTTTGTGTACATGCATGTGCATCAAATGTGAATTTCTCATTCTACCATAACTTTACCAGTTTTTTGCTTACAGAGATTATTTGAACAAATAAAATAAGGAAGATCTGACCCATGTTAGTAGCAAAAGAAATACCTTTTATTGCATATTTCTATATTAAAAGGTTTTGTTCAGTTTTTCACAATATTTAACCTTTTAAACATCAATCATTTAAAACTGTGAGAGATTTATTCTTCAAGAAAATTCCATGTATTTCAACAGAAATAATTCAATCATATTAAGAACAAAGAAATGAAACGAAAAGGATGTGATGTCTGCCATATTTACCAAATATTAGTATAGGATTTTTTAATAGTTTTAGTATGCTTATGCAATGAAATAGACTAAAAAATAAAAGTCTTTTTTGTTATATTAAAAAACCCCACCTGAACTTACCTGAAGTTTGAATTTCAGTTACCACAAGCACAACAGAGATTCACTAGATTTTGGAAATAATGTCTTCAAGGATCTCTAAAATCAGAGCATATTTTACTCTCCACACTTAAATGGGGACTGGGAAAAATCGGGCACCAATAAAGACCTTAAGTCATACTAAAATAACACAGAGCTGGAGAAGACATAATTCAGAGAAGATAGACCTCTGCCTGCATTGGTCATTTTCCAGTGAAAATATGGATGTAATAAAAGACAAATTGATAGTGGTAAGGAGTTGGCACAGTGACCAGAAGTATGCTGAGACTGTAGAAAGAGTTAGAGGATGACAGTAGTGTTTATTCCATGACAGGGGCGGAAAGCCTGAGCAGCAGGAAATGGATATGAGAGGAAAGCAGTGGTATGTACAGGTAGACACACATTTTTGCAGACAGGTGCAACTGAGTCCTGCTTAAGCTCCAAGAAGATGTGAAATCAATCTGCCTACTTTGAAGCACCTGGAAGCCATTTATCTGTATGGCACCATGCCTGACTCAGCAGAAGTACAAGCTCAGATTTATCAGTGTGCACTTTTAAATTTTTACACTTCTGTGTGGCTGACCATTGACCTGGAATACAGGCAGAATTGACCTGACTTCCTGGAAAATAGTTTTGTAAATGTAGTCCACAAAATTAATTCTGAAAGATACCTTGTCATTTGCCTCTCATTCACAAAATTAGGACATATATTTGTATAGTTTGAAAGGGCTGCAGAAAGTATTGCTGTCCCCTGAAAGTTTGTCACTGCCCCATGACTGAACCCTGCATATGTCTACTTCTGTGCACAAGTAACTGAAACTACAATTAAAGCAGATAAAAGCTATTCTGATTGACTTCACACTGTTATGAATTCAAATCATATCATACAATTGGTATATACAAATCAGCTGCAGACACACAAACCCTGACAGATAGAAGGAACTATGGGAACATCAGCTTCTACAGTTTTATCCACAAAAATGCAATTATTTATACCATCAGATCATGTAGGTGAGGCCTTAAATGTATCAACACTGCTGAAAAATCATATGATCCTAAGTTTGGTTTTGTTTTTGTTTGGATTTTTTTCCAAAATCTGCAAAAGAAAGAATTATTTCTGTCAAACAACTTTATTCATACTCTAAAGTCAAGAACTTGAGTGAAAAAAGTAAAACCCTGAATAGACTTTAATCATACAGTAACAGGCAAAAGAGGATGAAGGAGATGCACATATTAAAAATGTCTTAAAGATGATATTAGAGTAGTAAAGAGAAGTTTTAGCAATTTCAAGTTCAAGTAACGTTATTTTTTTCTAGAGGAACCGAGTTTCGCTAAGTGCGCAAAGCAGGAAGATTATTGTATATCAAGGTCTATAACTTCTTGTAGAATCTCCAACTAATTTTTTTCAAAGGCCAGAAGATATGCACCTAAGAAAAGATGAGGATTTTTCATAGTTAAAGCCACTAAATTCTGTTGTGGTGAACTGGGGTCTACGTAAATTACAGAGTTTGTGGATGATGCCATAGATTTTTAATGAGTTTTTTCCTGCTTTGAGTGATGCACTAGATACCAGGGACAATCTATATTCCTTATATCCTGATAGAAAATCTATTGACAAATGAAAACTGCTATCCTGTTGCTCTCCATTCTTGCACTTTCATATGTGTAAAAAGGGGAAAATTCTCATCCTGCATAAACAAGCTCTGAATGAAAGTTAGTAACTATGATGCACTATTATGGTAACAATATGCTATGATAAAACCAAATCAAATCAAATAAAGTCTGTAAAGATAAAGACTAGGACTACCTCTTAAGCAAGGAGAGAAAAATGTGATAATGAATATTCTATGATGAGATTCTGTGATTAGATCATATTCTATGTTTATATGAGTATGTTCCCTATTAACTGATGCATTAAGTGAAGAAAATCTCAGAAATTAAATATAACCAGAGGCTATACAAGAATACTTTTGTAACCTTTTTTTTTTTTTTTTTTTATGAGAACTCCTACAGATAAGCTGCTTTGAAATACTCATGGGGGCTAGCAAGAGAAAAGATGCAAAATGCGGATAATTCATAGTGCATCTATGTGCATATGATAGTAGAGACATTTCAGACACCTTCAGAAAGCTCTGAAATACCGCTAGTGATCAGAAATTAAGCATGGAATATTTCAGACCTGCTGAGAAATATTGGTAAAGTTAACTGCATATCAAAGAATGGTCAGGTAACAGCTTGCTTTTCGTGGAGCACTGAGGCCTTAACTATGACCTAAAATGCAGTAGATTATCTGTGCCTCCTTGGAAATTCCAATTGCTTATACAAATTGAGATGTTGATGGCTAATTTCTGGTCATGCATTATTTTATGAAGCTTGAAGGATTTCACCCTGTGTATGACATTTAACAGAGTTTTACTCTCTCATTTGGTTTACTCTTCTTTGGAAGAGTAAACTCCTTATTGGAAGTGACGCTTGAACTGACCCTCAATCTCCGTTCTGAAATTTTACTCTTCTCATTTAATATGCATCTCACATGACCCTATAACTTAAAAGATTTTCACTCTGATGACAAAGTTATTAGGATAATCAGGAATTTTGCTTTGACATGGGAAGTTGAGTAGGTTGCTCTTCTGTTTATTAATTGTGTGGATTCATTCTGTAAGATTTCCATTCCTTTACCAAAATGAGTTCTTTACATGCTTCCCATTCTGAAAGTTCAAATAACCTCAATAATCCAGGTAACTATTTCAAGTGAAATGATTGTTTGGCACCTATACAACAACCCTACTTGTATGTATTTTATTGCTTTTACTTTTTTGCTCTCTTTAGCTGTAGCAGTCTCCTGATTGATTTTATGACCTGCAGTCATACAGTATAAAATTGGTGAGCTGAATTTAGTCTTTGACCTTGTGATCTATCTTTCTGTACATTGTAGAACTGTTAGCTGCATGAAAACCAAGAGAGCTTGTTTGTTTCTTTGTTTAATAACTTCAGTTGTAAAAACATTGAGTAAATATTTTCTAGGTCACTTTTTTTCAGGCAAATTTTTCTCTTGGTTCTACTCAAACGTAACAAACAAAACAGAACCCAAAGAAAAACCAAAGAAAAGAGATCTCAAATTCCTGCATCCTGTAACAGTCAATGAGGGTGAACAGTGTTTCAAATTCTCTCATGGAGGTATGCAAGGCCCTGAATGGGGCTTCAATTTGCATCAAGAAATCACAAGATTTAAAAAAAGCTGGAAGCATCAAATTAGAGATCGGAGTCAGAAAACCAGTCTCATGTTCTGTTGCTCATTAAATCCCTTTGAAAAGTACTCAAGGGAGTGAGATGTTTCAAGAATACATTCTAATATTAGAGTTTATCCTTTAATATTGACAAACTCATCTTAAATTAAGGTCCATCATTCAGTGAGAGTTTATACCCCCCACATGGATAAAATAAATGTCTCTTAATCATTTTTTTAATACTTCATGTCAAAAGCAAAGTTTTTCATAACTGTTGTGTCTCATAGTGGTAATTGTGATAATTCTGGGATCTCAACAGTTCAGGATAGACACAAGTTTATGGGCAAATATCTGTGGTATTTATTTTGTGTTCAGTTACTTCTGTTTACTTCTTTTTGATTTACCACAGTTTTCAGTGCTACTCTTTTCCTCCATCACCAAAACAACAGAATTTTAAAAGTATCCACCTTCAAAAACAAACATACAAGGAACAACTAGGTGTTAGTCTCCCCCATACTACAGCCAGCTTAGTATACTTGAATTCAGTCCCATTGAACTGGCCTGTTTAGCAAATGAATTTTGAAAAACAAATCTAACTATAAGAAATTACCATTTTATCTACATCTACAAGGACAGACACACACATAGAGTCCATGCTTCGAAGGACCAGTTTCTTATGACCTTTTTTGGCAACTGTGTGAAATGACTGAGTTTTTTTCCTGAGCTTTGCTTCATGCTCAAATGATCTCTTCATTTTTTCCTTCTTAATCAGTTGTGTGACTTTTACCTTGTTGTAAAAATAAAAGACCCTGGGTAAACTGCATGACAAGCTCTAGCCCTTTCTTGATAACCCAGTATGAAGCCAGAAATGCAACTGCTTATTATATTGGGTTTTTTGCAGTTTTTGCACTGTTTGAGTTTCTGAGTCAAATAGACAGTCAAAAATAATTTTTTAAACTTGGAGAGCAATCCAGACTGCCTAAGTCTCACTAATTGAGGTAACATTTATAAATTAATTGTTCTGAAGATCAGTCTAAAGGAGTATATCCTGATATACTGTATCTAGAAGACTTAGGTAATAGCAACAAGTCTGCATCCAAAAGCTAGCACACCTCTAGAACTTAAGCAGTCTACATTAGGCAAAAGAAACAAACAAACCGACAAATAAACCTTCTTAAGAAGTGTGTCTCCTAAATAGATGGACAGTTTTATCTTTAAAAACAAAACAAAAAAAAACAAAACAAAACAAAAAACCAAAACAAACAACAAAACAAAAAAAATGCCAACAAAACCCCACTTGGTATTATTTTTTCAAAAAAGTACAAACCTGAATATCATTCCCTAGCTCAGTAGGGTTTTGATCCCATAAAATTTGACATTTCTGAACCATGAAATTCTCATTGAAATGGGAAAACATAGATTGTTTTTTAATGTTATATTTCAAACATATCACCTTAAAAATTCCTCAGTAGACACTGGGTAGAATGTGAAGATAAAAAGGGTTATTTTCATAGAAACTCCTTTAAAAGTACTCATATTCAATTTTGACCCCAACCTTAAGTAGTCCTGAATATAACTCATGTTATAAATTCTCATAATCAAAATGGCATCATACTTTATGAACAACTGAGGAAAGGTGAAAAGGCAGGAAACCGTGTCTAACTCAGTGACTGAAGAAGTGTAACATAGAACGTATGGTGATACATATATCCACTTTACCCTTGTACTTAAAAAACATTGAGAGACAGTCACATTTCCTGTGGACATGAAATGCTGAACCTCAAACAGCTGGGCCTCTGCAGAATTGGTGAACTCTCTATCAAGATGAATATCCCAGTTAGCGGTCAGTTCAGTCGTTTCTATGGTTACAGATTAATTCAGTGGTTAGAAAGGCGACCTTCAGCATATATTTCGCTTGAACCAAAAACAGGCACAGTTATGTTTGTAAACGTGGATTGTCTATCAAGTACCAAGTTTTCAAAATCTATGATTTCTTAAGTCATGCTATCTCAACTATCTCATTGAAAAAAACATGATAATTTTTCAACTAATGTATCTGTTTAAGAAAAAAGTTCATGTAAAAGCAAACATCCTGACCCCTGCAGTTCAGGGAATTATTCTTAAACCAATTCTAAAAGCCTGAAGAAAACAAAGATAATGGCAGGATTGTAGCTTCTACATGATATATAACTATATAATGTGTGTTATTTGATTAAATCTCAAAGGGATTAGAATTTCAGTAGCATTCTTTATTAAAGTGTATTTCTGGGTAAAATCATGCTCATTTAAAACTTTTCTTTATGCATGACATTAAAGAAATGAAAGGTCTAACTCCTTGTAAATATGCTTACTGAAACATGGCTTGAAAAACAGAGATTTATACCATCCCTCCCAAAAACTTTAAATTAAATCCTCAAATGATTTATATGAATACAGTATTGACTATGGTGACTATGCTACAGAAATGCTGAAAAAGAATCATTACTTAATAGCTAGTGAAAAGAAAACACAAATTATCTTAGTGCTAACGATACTTTTTCCCTCACCTAAACCATAGAACCATATGTTGTCTAGCAGTACTAAACATGCAAAGGTGTCTCCTATTATGATACGCTGCAGGAATAATGTTCATGTCGTTCTGGATATGCATTAGTAGGAATAGATAATAGACTTAACAACATCAAAATATATAATTCATTCTTAATGCAGCCTAGAGAGAAAAATCTTCACACAGAGAGTATTTCTGATCATTACCAGTTCTGTAAAGTGCTGGTGCTACATCTACTGGATGGGAGGTGTTGATGCTCTACCTGTAGATTCTGAGGAAATACTGAAAAAATTAATTCAGAAAAGAGCAGAACTAACAGTGAAAATGGTATTCTAAGCAAATATACCTATATATATAAAGGAAGCACTGAATCAAGTAGAGATAATGCCACTTTTTGATTTTATTAAATATGTATTAGTTATCTGTTTATCTTTAATACCAAATTTATGTGGAAAATATCTGCAGATTTTCCTGTAAAGTGTCCTGTAGAGCCCAAGGTGCTAGACAACAGGAAGCAGTCTAGGAAACTTGAGTCCTCTTCTTTAGGGCATCTTGGTAAGTCTGGATTAGTACAACAGAAACTCCTTTCACTCACACGGTTGTAAAATAATAGAGGGATGGGAGAGACTATAAAACAGGGAATTATTGGGTACCCATTGTTTAAAAAAATGTATTTATAAAAAAGTTTGATTAAGATATCACAATATCTTATATATAAAGTAATAGATTACATAAAAGGACATGTATGAACAATTATATATTTTAAATGTATACTGTATCCAAGTTTAATACAAAATGTGATACATGATAGAGATATGATACTTTTTGCAGCCTTATAAAAGCTGTCTGCTATGAGCTGAACTGATCTTCATATTGTGTAAGACAGATGAAAAGGAAGAAAGGTGTGACTTGAAAAGGCACTTAGGAGTTTCAGTATGATTGCTAGAGTGCATTAAGGTAATACGTTGGAGCCAGAGAAGGATTGTGTAAGTGTGAAGTAAATAGGTTGTCTCTTATCTCATATAGAAGTGACAGTGATTAATAGTTACCATAAAGAAACAGAATTATTCACTGCATCTTTCCCATGTAACTTCCTGTGACAAATATATATGTCTTCATGAGCTTTCTTAGAGAGTAAGATCCAGTTTGCCCAAACCTTGCCTGTACTTATTTGCCTAACACTCTCCACATCCCAGATGTTTAATCCAGTCTGTTAATTTTTCAGGTTTTCCTGGCTGTGTACTCAAATTTAGTAGAAGAAGTGATACAAGAAGAAATACAATGCATTTCACGACTGTATCAAAGTGCTTGACATGATTTGAGTTGATCTTAGAATTGTGTTGTGCTGATGAAGGGGGAAGGATACAGAAAAAGAGAGAGAGAGAGATGTGAAATGAAAAAGAATTTAGCAGCTATGGCATGATTGCTAGACTGCATTCCTGAAATGTTTTAGAATCATAGAATTTTCTATGTTGGAAGGACCTGTAAGATCATCTAGTCCCACCATCAACCTAACTGATACAAAACCCATCACTAAACCATGTCACTAAACACTATGTCAACCCATCTTTTAAATACCTCCAGAGACGGTGCCTCAACCACTTCCCTTTAGATAAAGTAGTCCTGTATTCCTGCCTATATAGCTGCTTATCCTAGAGAAGGAGGTGTGAAATGTGGCAACATGGCCAATGCATGCTTCTGAAATGTGTTTTACATTGTAGCACAGCTGGAGACAGAGGAGCTAACATTTCTTCCATCCTTAATAAAAAAGAGAGACACACGTCTTAAGCAAGGTTGAATAAACTCCCTACTAGACTTCTGTGGCTTTTGCTTGTCTCTATGGAGAAGAAAGAGAATGCAAGTAGCCAGGTTACTAAATTTCAGTAAGGCAAAACCTGAATTACATATCAGTGTTAGGCAATCAGGATTTCGTCAGTAACTTGTTGCAACATAAATCTCATGTGGATGTATTTTTATGATTGTGGATGTATTTTTATGATAAGCTCTTTTTTTTTTTTTTTTTTTCTTACTGCAGCAAACACAGGGGCTGTAATATATACTCAAGTAACACAAAGTATTCAAAAATTTAGAAAGACTGTAGCTGTTCAACCTAACCAGTTCAGAAAAATCCCTAGGAAATCCCTTGGTGAGAAGTCATTGTAACAGAAACTGGTCTTCCAAAAGCCAGACTTCAAAACAGTCAGGCCATGGCTCAAGTCTTTAAAAATGAATGAGAAATCTGTGCTACTCTCTCACAAAGATGATTACCCATTTATTCTACTCTAGTCAGAATAGATCTCAGATGAAAACAATAATGTAATGTATAAGTTTTCACAGGCAGAGACCTCAGTGAGCAGAACTTGTGGTGCAGAAGGAAATAATAATATTGATTAATTGCTCCAGTGAGTATTGGTAGTTTGATTGGAAGTAAAGGCCATGAAAAATGTGCTTTCAATGAGAGTGATTTGCAAAATGCAGTTAAGCAATTAGAAGAAATCTGTAATTGAACGTACTTGCACCTAGACTAATGAAGTACAAAAAAAGGAGAAAGGAAAAAACTCTAAAAATACTTTCTCTATTCTCATTTGTAAGTAGCTAAAACACACTCAGAGGTATAGAATAAAATCATAGAATCATGGAATGGTTTAGATTGGAAGGGACCTTAAAGATCATCTAGTTCCAACCCTCCTGCCATGGGGACACCTCCCACTAGACCACGTTTCTCAAAGCCCTGTCCAGCCTTGGCTGGAACACTTCCAGGGATGAGGCATACACAACTTCCCTGGGCAACCTGTTCCACTGTCTCACCACCCTCACAGTAAAGAATTTATCTAAATCAACTGTCTTCCAGTTTGAAGTACCCCTCATCCTACCACTACATGCCATTGTAAAAAGTCCCTCTCCAGCTTTCTTGTAGGCCCTCTTCAGATACTGGAAAGCTGCTATAAGGTCTCCTTGGTGCCTTTTCTCAACCTGTCTTCATAGGAGATGTGCTGCAGGCCTCTGGTCATCTTTGTGGCCCTCCTCTGGACGTACTCCAGCAGGTCCATGTCCTTCTTATGTTGGAGGCCCCAGAGCTAGACGCAGAGCTGCAGCTGGGGTCTCACAAGAGTGGAGTAGAGGGGGAAAATCACCTCCCTCGACCTGCTGGTCATGATTCTGATGCAGTCCAGGATGTGGTTGGTTTTCTGGGCTATGAGCACACATTGCCAGCTCATGTTGAGCTTCTCATCAACTAACACCTGCGAGTCCTTCTCCTCAGCACTGCTCTCAATCCATTCCTTGCCCACTCTGTATTTGTGCATGGGATTGCCCCAACCCATGTGCAAGACCTTGCACTTGGCCTTGTTGAATTTGATGAGGTTCTCACAGGCCCACTTCTAAAGTCTGTCAAGGTCCTTCTGGATGGCACCCCTTCCACCAGCATGTCGACCGCACCACACAGGTTGGTGTCATTGGCAAACTTACTGAGGCTGCGCTCAATGCTAACATCTATGTCACCAACAAAGATGTTAAATAGTACCAGTCCCGGTACCAACCCCTGAGGAACACCACTCGTCACTGTTTGCCACTTGGACATTGAGTCATTGACCGTAACCCTTCGAGTGTGGCCATCAAGCCAATTCCTTTTCCACTGAGTAGTCCATCAGTCATACGCAAACAGGATCGGAGGTTTTTTTAAATATTTCTTATCTTCTGTGTGTCAGGAATATTGCAAGTGAAAAACTAAGTATCTTATTGCAAGCATTGTTAGCTTCTGGAAAAAAAAATAGGGTAAGTTATGACTTACCAAATGGTACCTGAGCAAACTCTAAATTGACAGTTGAAGTAATTTCATTACAGGGTTAATGGTAACACCTTTTGTACTCTAGCCTTTCTTTTTCCATCTCCAAAATAGATGTCAGTGTTTGGAGGAAAATATTAATTGATTAAGAAAATACACTTCAATTTATGGAATTACAAATTGTATTAGCATATTTTGTCTTTCTTTTGGCCTATAATATATACAGCTGGAGGGCACGATTTAGTAATCTCCATCTAACATTTGGAATAGCTAGGCTCACAAATACTGGTACCTTCAGGTTCCAGCAATATTGAATCAACACTTCTTATCAGAGCAGATACAATGAAAAATGAACCACTTACAAACCATATGATACCTATGTTCTTCTTGACACAGGTTTTAGATGTATTCTCTTGTAAGTAATTTTTCCGAAAAGAGTGCAATATGGTTGTGAGCAATTGTTATAACATGGGCTGAAGAAGGATTACACTGTATAACACTCAAGTTTCAATCTCCTCTTCCACCTTGCTTGTAAAGATTTCAAGCTATTATACATTGAAGTCCAGAGAAAAACTTGTATTGACTTAATAAGAGCACAGGACTGAAAGTACATCGTGTGTCACTGAGTCTAAGGAAAGGATGACAACTTACTTGCCTCTGCTTTAAAAAAAAAAAAAAAAAACAAAACAACCACAAAACTAAACCAAACAAACAAAACAATCCAAACTTTTGCTATTGTGCCCCTGTTTAAGATGAGGCAGTGGATTTCTTTAAATTTAGTCTGACCATCTGTGACAGATTTTGCATTCTCTGTTTAGTAACAGTATGACATCCAGGCAGGATCCACAGCAACATACACTCTTCTGAAGTTCTTAGGGTTATTTATAAACACAAAGGCTTGATATACCTTGTAGCTGGAGGCACTGTTATTCCTTCATAGGTCAATAGAACAGAATAGTAAGACATGGGATGTCCAGATTCAGTGCCTCTGCCAAAGAAATCTAAGATTGTCTTTTCACTTTGCATGGTGAAACCTTATTAATCCTTGAAGGATAAATTATTCCTGGTTTACTCCTCCCAGATAAATAGGAGGAACAAGAATGAACATGATTTCATAGTTAATTTTGAGCTTTCTGCTTTTTGTGGCTGAATAGGATCCCTGTTCATTTCCAAAGTTTCAACCAATGTTTATTTGATTTAAAATGTCATTTATGGGAAGGTGACAATCACTTTGTCCCACTAAAGGCAAATATTTCTTGCCATCACATTTTGTACACTACTACAGCTGAGAGTTTACTTTACGGAAAGGCTACGTTACTAAGACATGTAGTCAATGTGTGAAGCTTGATGATAATGAGGGAAAGATGGGTAACAGGATACTCTGTGAAACTGAATTGATTCTGGACATGTCTTCAATCAGAGCTTTAGGAGCCTGAATAACTTTGATGTAGGTGATTTAGGACTAAGGTTCCAAATCAAATTCCAGAGTCTCCGTATTTCATGTTAGAGGTTTGATGGACTACTTTGTACAATGTGCTACATCTTGCAGTCTCTCTGGCAGTAACATCAAGTTAAAGGCCATCGCCCATCTTTGTGTTATCACTGTAAGAACTGTTGGAACTGATCATTCTATTAATTTCTTACAGGAACTCCCAAAGTTCTTTAGTTTAGCTTGGCTTTGTTTATTATTGACTCTAATTCTTATCTGAGTTTATGGATAATGAATTTATTAGTGATACATTCATTTTAAATTATCTTTCTAAAGAGATAAGCATGACAGTGAATTCAATTTGGTGGTGAACAGCTAACCAATCCATAAAACAGACAAGTCTATTTTATAGATTGCAAGGATAGGCCAGAAGTACTGAGGAGCCCTTTTGAACACTTGTAATTGACCCTTTCTGAATTGTGCCATCTGTTCTTTTTTAGGTGAATGATTGATTAACTAAGCAATATATGATTAGTGGCTTGCCTTGCTACTGTACTGTACAAGTTGTTCTGGAGTGTGCTCTCAACAGGCACCATCTGTGTGCCTAACGAATCAAGCAGGGCGACATTCTCCTCTGTGACATCCGTAACCCCTAGGGTTTCTGTCAGGTTACTGACTTCTTTGGTCTATGAGACTGTGGTTGAACAAATCTGAGCAAAAGGTTTTTTCTTCTGTCTGATTTCATATTATTATTGTGTCCTTCCTTACTCCCTTCTTCTTTCTCTCCCTCCTTCTCTCCCTCTCTCCCTTTCTCCTTTTTGCTCTCCTTCTCACTCTCCTTCTCTCCCTCTGGGCAAACCAATACATTTTTCTTTAACCTTGTTCATTAAGATTCTGAACTCCGTTCCTTTTTATTATTATCATTTATTTTTTGTTTTAATCATGATACCATTACTCAGAAGCAGATACCCCAACAGGGATTTCACTTGATGCTTGAAGTTTGAAGAAAAATTGAGATTATAATGGAAGATATTAGCAAACTGATGATAACTTCAGAATCATAGTATGGTTGAGGAAGGACCTCCAGAGGAAGGGACCTCTGGAATTCATCTTGCCCATCCCTCCTGCTCAGAGTCACCTAAAGCCAGTTGCCCAGCATTGTATCCAGGTGGTTTTTGAATATCTTCACGGATAGAGACTCCATGAATTCCCTGGGCAACCTGTGCCAGTGCTCAGTCACCCTCACAGTAAAGCGGTGTTTCCTCATGTTCAGAGGCACCCTCCTGTGTTTCAGTTAGTGCTAGTCTTGTGTCTTATCCTGTTACTGGGCACCACTGAAAAGAACCTGGCTATGTCCTGTTCACATCCTCCCTTTCAGGTATTTACAAACTTTCATGACATTCTCCCCCTGAGCCTTCTCTTCTCCAGGCTAAGCAAACCCAGCTCTCTCAGCCTTTCCTCATGGGAGAGATGACCTTAATGATATTTGTGGTCCTTTGTTGAACTCCCTCCAGTATGTCCATGCCTCTCTTGCACAGAGGAGCCCAGAACTGGATACAGGCACTTCCAGTGTGGCATCACAGGTGCTGAATAAAGAATCCTAGAAAACATCACATGCACACAAACAATTCTAGAGCTATGATTTTAAAATGTGCAACATTATTCTCACTGATGTATTCCTTCTCTTGGAGAAAAGCAGGGTTATAGACTTGTTCATAAAACATGGATTCTCATGTTGGTTAAGCAAAGCATGATCAAATGCTTAACAGATATAAACAATAAAGTGAAATTTCTAGATTAGATTTGTTAGTGATTCACAAAAGAGCTTCTCATTAAGGCTTTGCTATTTAGTTATTAGATATGTGTAAACTAATACCATCATAATTAATTCTTAAAATTTGCTATTACCAGTAATGAAATCTTCATGATATTATCCCAGTCAGTATTGTTGTTAAAAGTTTATAAAGCTGAAGTTACTATTTTGTAAGAGAAAAAAAAAATCTGTTCAAGAGGTGTAGGGATTTTTTTTTCTGTAACTAGGCTTCGTTTTTAAATATAATTTGAGAAAAAATAAAACGTTTCAAATTCATTAGAATGTAAGCTTCCACTCTTCCCTTTCTCTCATTACTTTTTTGCAGTATAATCAAATGTCTGTTCTTAATGTAAGGCCTATTGACTGGTCAAAGCTTAAACATGTCTGTTACTGAGAGAAGACTGGAATATATTTAATTAGGTGTACTTGTGTTGAGACAGAAAGAAAATTATATTACTGGGTCAGATAGTTCCCAAATGTTGTTTCATTACAGCTATAAAACATTATACTTTTTATGCTGGCAATGGACCAGTTAAAATGTGGTCAGTAAAAAGCTATGAGCTAGAAAAGTAACTCTAAAAATAACATCTTGTTAGTGCACGTATCTGCTTCCTGTGTAGGTTCTGCTTCAGGGTTTTACTGCTGTCAATACTGCTGACAAAAAGCTGTAAAACCACAAGCTGTGCTCTATTCTGCCTTGTGCATCATCAACAAAATTGACAGTTAACACTGATTTTAAAATCTGTATTGCTGATGGGTAAAAATGTATATCAACGAATATTCAATTGCAAGACAGCCTGCAGTCCTGTGCTGAAAGCAAAAGGGATGGGAAGAAAACAAAAAAGACAATCAGAGAATGGAAACCACTGCTGGATAATGTCTTGAAAATAAAATTAATCTTTTTCCACTATGACTTTTTTAAAGATCTTCTCTGTCTCGTAGCTTACAGTTCTGACATCCTATAAGCCAGACTGATTAACATAATAAGTTGGGGAAACAATGACCCTGCTTTTCCCTTAGCCATGTTTCTTCTCTTAGCACATTGACACAGCACAAACCACTGACACTTCTCAAAGCAGAGCAGTATGGCACTAAGTTTAAATACTAATTCCCCCAAAAGGCATCTGCTAGTTCATGTACTTTCTTTGCAACAATTTCAAGATGCCTGTCAGAGGTAGGCAGCTTGTATTGTCTCAGAAGCAATTTCATGGATAAATGTCAGAAGGTGGGAACGAAACTGAGCTCATGTAGTACAAATATTTATGTCATTTGTTCATTGTCCTTCAGGGTTAGTTCTTAATCAGACTTTGGTGAGGCCACACCTACAGTGCAGTGTCCAATTCTAGACTCTGCAGTACAAAAGGGTCATGGACATACTCTAGCAAGTCCAGTGAAGGGCCATAAAGATGATGAGGATGTCGGAGCATCTCTCATATGAGGAAAGGCTGAGAGAGCTGGGACTGTTCAGCCTGGAGAAGTGAATGTTCAGGGGGCACATGGATAAGACAAGGAAACCAGACGCTTCTCAGTGATATCCAGTACAAATCAAAGCACATATATGTCCATCTAGATTTACGGAAATACTTTTTTATGTTGGTTCAACACTGGAGAAAGGTTACCCAGAGAGGTAACCTTGTGGAGTCTCTGGCCTTGGAGATATTCAAAACCTGACTGAATATGACCCTTTTCAACCTGCTGTAGCTGACCCTGCTTGAACACAGAAAGCTGAACAAGGTGATCTCCAGATGCACCTTCAAACATCAGGTGTTCTGTGATTGTGCTGCTTAGCAGTTTGATTTTCCAGATAGTATGTGACTATTGATGAAATGTTCTTATCTAAGAGGTGTTTAAATGCTGAAGCACTCAGAAATCTTGAAATACAAACCACTGAAAAAAAAAAAGGTATGTAGAGCACTGTATCATAGAATCATACAATAGCGTGAGTTGGAATGGACCTACAAGTGACATTGAGTCCAGCTCCTGACTCCACACAGGACAACCTTAAAGTTAAACCATATATCTAAAAGCATTGTCCAAACAATTCTTGAGCACTGACAGGCTTAGGGCCCTGACCCTGGGGAGATCGTTCCAGTGATTGAACACCCTCTCAGTGAAAAATTCTTTCCTAATATCCAATCTGAACTTCCCCTGATGCAGCTTCAGGCCATCCCCTCATATCCTATTACTGGACACCAGAGAGAAGAGATCAGCACCTCCCTCTCCTTTCCCTGTCATAAGGAAGTTGTAGACAGCAGTGAGGTCACCTCTCAGTCTTCCCTTCTCTAATCTGAACAAACCTAGTATCCTCAGCTGCTTGTCATAATTCATGTTTTCTCATCTTTTCACCATCTGTGTTGCCCTCCTTGGACACATTCTAATATTTTTGTATCCTTCTTATATTGTGGAGCTCAACACTGAACCTAGAACTTAAGGTGAGGCAGCACCAATGCCGAGGTATAGTGGGACAATCACTGCTTTCAACTGGTTAGATATACTGTGATTAATGCACCTTAGGGTGCCATCAGCCAGATGTTACCCCAATTCTTTGAGCCCAAACCTTCAGCCAATTGTTTATCATATTGTGATGGACAATAGGCTGGACGTTTTTTCCATAAGGATACTGTGAAAGATAGTATTAAAAGTTTTGATAAAATCCAAAATACCATATGCACTGCCTTCCCTTCATTCACTAGGCAGGTAACCTTGTCGTAAAAGGATACCAAGTTAGTAGGGCATGGTTTTTCCTTCATGAACCCATGTTGGCTTTAACCAATCACTGCATTGTCTTTCAAGTGTTTTTCAATAACTCTCAGAATAATCTTCTCCGTAATTTTACCAAGCACCAAAGTGAAATTATCAGGCCTATAATTAGTAGGGTCTTCTTTCCTGCCCTTCTTGAAAATTGGAATAACATTTGCCATTTTCCAGCTGACTAGGACCTCTGTAGATTCCTGAGACTGTTGACAAATAACTAAGGTAGGTCTTGCAACAACATCGGTGAACTCTTTCACTACCCTGGGATGGATCCCATTGGGCCCCGCAGATTTATGTGCATTCAGCAAATACTGTACCAATTCAAAGTCAACCAGGAGCTTATATTTGACGCGCGGAAACAAACCTTACAACTCGCAGAGAGTTATAAAGCAGGTATGTTTATTGCAGCGCTGGGTGCAAGGGGGATTTCTCCACCAAACTTGCACACCGGTTTGTGAAGCAAGCATCCATTTATGGTGAAAAGCATACATATTCATTAAGGTGGGCAGGTTATTATAATTAAAGGCGTTACTATTCTAATTATTTCTAAGAACTCATTATCAAAAATCTCCTCCCCTGTCCTGACCAGATGGACACCTTTCCCAGACAGTTAGGTTCCTCCTCAGCACCTCCTTAGCATGCAGCTGCTCCCGCTATCTTATACACAAGGTCATTTCTTTATCTTGGAATGCTGGGGCTCCGAGCTTTTGTTCTTTCCCAGGCTGTATTACATCCGCACTAACAACCTGTACCGCACTAACAACCTGTAACCGTTCGTTTTCTGAATCAAGTCCCCCCTTTTCTTTCAACTTTGTGAATTCTTTTACAATCACCTATAACACATTCTCTCTCTCCATCTGATTTCTAAAATACTTCCCAGATTCCACTCGTTCACGGAGCTGATGCTTCTTCCATTGAATGTATTCGTCTTTGGCCCCCCTGGTACAACACATAAGACATCTAATTAATGCACACACTAAAGTTCCTAACATAAGTATTGCTACTAGAAGGATAAACAGTCGCTTAAGCCAAGCAAAGTTAGGTAACCACGAGGTTAACTTTTCCCAAAGATCAGAAAACCCGAATGTGGTGTCATCTTGCGCAGTCAAATGCAAAATCTGAGTTTTAGCTATGAGATTTTGTAAGTCTTTCTCTACTCTCCCATTCTGGTTTACACATGAACAACAGCTTTGATTAATCACTGCACATAAGCCTCCTTCTTTCCAGGTTAATAAGTCTAATGCCATTCTGTTTTGTCCCACCATATTTGCTAATGACTGGACTTCTTGTTGAAGTGCTTGTATAGCATCGATTGTAGATTTCTCAAGCACTTCTATAGTGGCCGATATGTTCACAATTGCCTTTTCCAATTCACTGATGCCCAGGAACGGTATAAACCATCTTACAAAGCTGTGGAACCTTGTTCCCCTCGTCACTAGAGGGTTTTCCACTCCCCGAATTCTCCTCCAAGGTGTTCTCAGCATTCCTGAGGGGATTTCAGACTGATTAAACACCGTATCCTGGCTAGTTAGATAGCCTATCGTGCAAGTTCCCTTCCATCCTCCGGGCAGCTGTTTTCTACTATATCCATCTCCACACAACCACCAATACCCTTTAGGTAACTTACAGGGTCCAATAGTTGCCGTCAAATTCGCACCTAAAAATTTCCCCGCCTGGTACCATCCATACTCCCAGGAATATCCTTCTCCTTCGGAAATACCACTACTTTTATATGCAACTAGTTGTGTTTTGTCGCAAAAGTCAATATATGTTACCCTTATCCCTGTTAGATCCCAACTTCCCACATCAACAGTTGTCTTATTAATCCAGTACTTGCTCCATCCCCAAGTTGTTGTCTTATTCACCGGCCCACTGTGTCTATGTTCCCCGTGTTCCCATGCACAATTGTTATTGCTAATTAATACCACAAACTCTTCTTTCAACAGTTGTAGATCAAATCTGGGTCCTAAGGGGTAAATATTATCATCGTACTCACAATACCCATTCGACTCATCTCCCCCTTTTGCCCAAAATTTAGGTCAGGTTCCGTTGGCATTGTTCTAATTGCTTGCTGCCACCCCATATAGAGGTAATTTCATTTCTCCTTTAGGTAGGGTAGTACATACCCAACAATCTGACAGATTAGTAGCATTTACCAATGTTTCTAGACTTCGTGTATATGTATTCACATCCCATGTCCCTCCCCCCGAAATACAAAGTCCCGGCATGTTGACGATTATCAATGTTACTAATGTCCATCTTTTCGTTGGAGGCGAAGCTTCAGGGGTTCGGTCTGTGTTGATGTCCATTGGGGTTCTGGAGCCCTCTTGACGCGAGTCCAAAGGATCCAAGCGGCTTGTTCCTTGATCTTTATGGCCGTGTGAGTGGTCAGCAGTACCTAGAAGGGACCTTCCCACTTTGGCTTCAGTGGTGAATCTGTAAAAGACTTAACATATACATAGTCCCCAGGTTCGATCTCGTGTACTGGTCCATCCAGTCCACGAGCTCTTGTTCCCAGAACCAGTTTTTCTACCTCTCGGAGCTGTTTGTGTAAATTTATCAGGTAATCTGTTAGTATTTCATTCCCCAGCTCTGTGGATATTCCGTCTTGTACACTATATGGTCTCCCATACAGTATTTCAAAGGGGCTCAAACCTTCTTTGGTTCTGGGTTTTGTTCTTATCCTGAGAAGGGCTAATGGTAGCCCTAACAACCTGTAACACTAACAACCTGTACCGCACTAACAACCTGTAACCGTTCGTTTTCTGAATCATATTCTCCCAGTCATGGTCTTCCAACCCAGGGATCCAGCAGTCCCAGGGCCCATCATTGCTGTTAAAGACAGAAGTGAAGAAAGCATTACATGTCTCTGCTTTATCTTCATCCATATATGTGAGGTGATCAAGTAACAGACCAATGTTTCTTTATCCCTCCTTTTGCTGTCAACATACTTAAACCCTCCACCACGACACTGGCCAGCTTCAGCTCCAACTGAGCCTTGGCTGTACAAACTCTCTCCCCAGCATGGTGAACAGCAACACGGTAGTTCTCCTGTGTAGCCTGACCTTGCTTCCACAGTCCATACACTTTCTTTTTCTGTCTGAGTTCCAGAGAGATCCCTGTTCATCCAAGCCAGCCTTCTGCCCTTCTTGCTTGACTTCTAACACATTGGAATCGCATACTCCTGCACTCTTAAAAGTGACCGGCATTTGTGGACCCCATTACACTCAAAAATTAGATTCCCAGGGACCCTTACTAACTAGTTCCTTGAGCAGCCTAAAGTCTGCTCTCCCAATATCCAGGGTAGTAGCTCTACAGCTTTAATCTATTAATTTTATTTTAGTCTTGCTAAGATAGTACTTATCAAAGTCTAAAGGGATTCAACCCATTGATTCTAAAAAATACTGGAACAAGTTCAGGATGAACAAATTTGTCAATGTAATATAGATATATTATTCCATCCTAGGACAGTGAATATAAAGACATCAGCATACTTTTTCTTTAATGTTTTCATAAACGCTGCCTTGCTTGTCACTACCACAGGTGTTCATACATTAAGCCAACTGGGGATTGATGGAGTATTTCATAATTACATCTGCAAAATTAGTTTATAGTGTTAGGAAGTTAGGCTGTCAAGTACTAATTTAAACAACAAAAATTAAATGATACAGTAAGTCATTAAAATTTCTTACTGTTGTAGTCATGATTTATTCAACTATAGCTTCCAATCTACCATCAACACAGCATAAAACCTTGAAATGGAAAAAAGCAATAGAAATTATTCAGTAACTATGATCAAGAAAATAACTATTTCAATTTCTTATATAAATTCAAGAACTAAGTCATTTTTAACTTAATCTTGAAGTCAACAAAATGAGTAAAGAGCATGTAAACTAAACTTGAGCAGTTAGCCAAAATTAAAGACTGACTTAAGTTTGTTCTGTCTATAGAATTAATGATTCAAGTTTAGCCAAAATTTAGATAATCTATATTTTATTTGTATATTGCTATCAGTACAGAGGCAAGATTAACAGGCAACAAGTGTGTTCCACTTACAAGAGAAGTTGCAAAGTGGAAGCAGTATGGTATAGTACAAAACCTTACAAGATAGTTGGAGAATAATATGTTCTGATGTAGGAAACTGGCACCACAAGAAACTTACAGATGTTCCATGTTATAATTATTATTTGTACAAGTTTTTATACAATAAAGTGAGACTAACAGTAAAAGCCACAATCTGAATGTTATGATTAATTGTGAAAAAATCACATGGTGCCAAGTTAAGAGCAAGATGTCCCATATCTTCAATGGACTGTGGACAAAAGCCTAATCAAGTCGGGCACACCACTGTCAGCTATTTTATTCCTAGATGATAGAGATGTTAAAAACTGTTATTTTCCTGCATTTGTCAGACAGCACACAAAGAATTAGTAAACCAGAAGAGATCCATTTCCTGTAATTTACTGAGTAGATCTATCTGTTCTAATGAACTTGAAGTCTGACTCTTCAATTTTATGGGTTTTGGTCACTATGTCTAATATTTGAGAAGTATTTGAACCATCAAAAATTGTTGAGGATTAATTGTGAAACATATCACTATTTTACTTTAAAAAAATGACTTCCTTATCTTCAATCAAGAAGAAATAAACATCATTTTTAGTAGATGTGGATTGGACAAGGTATCATCATTACAATGAATGTAAAAGTCTCTTCTTATCTTAAAGGATTATTTCACTGCTTCTTATTACATACAGTATATGACTACAGAAATCGCCACTAAGGTCAGCAGGGTTCAAAAAGTATGTAGAGTTTTCTGTGATGCTAGTAAGTGTGGCATAAGCTCTTATTTCTGAATCCCACTTTCTTCTCCTCTTACCTTTGGTTTCAGACACTCCTTTTAAATGGTATTTCTTGGAGCTCATCATGAAAAACATCCACAGAGCTAAACATGAAAAAGGATAGTATGTTTTTAAAACTTTAAAAGACATCCCAGATCTTGTCGCTATACTTTCCAAAGGAAACCAACCGCCTACCATGCTTTTACTTAATTGTTCCTATTTCCACAGATTTACTATGTTTTCCAAATTGAGACTCCCACAGCACCTGGAAAATTGGATCCCCAAATACAACCACACTTTGATTCTGTTGATTTATATAAGTTTCTGGTTTTAACAGAAGATAATTCAGACTATGAAGACTCTACATCTTTGCACTGTGTCTGGTCTGTTAAGGTGATCTTTGACAAGCTGCAGCAGAGTACATGCCTTAATTTTCCCATTTGAAGAAGGGAAAGAATGTTGCTTGCACACAAGTGTTACAGGATTCGTTTTCCATGTGAATAAAACCAATAAGGTACCTAGATGGTGTTAATTTTTTCCATGTGAATAAGACCAATAAGGTACCTAGATGGTGTTAATTTTAGCACATTTTAAGGAGTTCATTAACATGTTCTGGCAGACACTATCTGAATTAACTATTGGGTAATTCTTAGAAGAGATTTATTTAGATAGAAGGGAGTTTAATAATAGGTAAACTGTTACATCTTTGCATGCTGCAAAGCAGTGTGAATATTTCACTTTCCATGTACAGTGCAAGAAAATTCTTTCAACTCCTCTATAAGTGCTTTAGGTCAAATACCCCAATTAGGATATTTGAGTAAGATAACAATATCTAAGGAACAAATATGAACTCTGACAGCATCTGTTAAGCAAATTGATTGTATCTGTGGTGATAACAAAATGATAGAGAAAAATCATCTCTTTATCATAACACTGGTTATAGTATCAGTCACTAAGAACCAGGAAAGGAGCAGATGTAGAGTGGTTATCTTTCAAAAGATGGGAGGGGAGGAGAATGGCAAGGAATTATCAAGCAGTTACTCTTAGTATGTAAAGAGACAGAGAATGAGAACCAAACATCAAATATTCATTTCAAAATGTAGAGGGAACAGTAAGGAAGATTTAAAATCAAAACAAAATGGGAAAAAAAACCCAAAAACCCAACAACCAAAAAATCTAACAAAATCCAATTTATTCCTTTCATAGAGTAACCAGAGTAGTGTTATAAGACAACAGGCAGCAGAAGTGAAAATGCCATATAAAGATTTCACACCATTCTTTCACAGAAACATTAAAAACAAACCACTATTCACATTCAGTCACTAAAAAATAGATGTATAATAGGTTAAAATATTTCTATAGAAGTAGCTGCAATAATTTATATTCCAAGAGGGCCTTCAACTAAATCTTTTGACACACTTTTGTTAACAACATGAATGACGAACTGAAGGTAGCACTTAGACCATTCACAGACGGTAAACAGATAGGTAGAGTTGCAAACACTCTTCAGGACAGGATGAAAATCATTTTGATAGAGTGAAGAAAGGTCTGAGATCAACAAGATAATATCCAATAAAAACAAGTGCAAAGTATTACACTTTAGAAGTGAACAAATATAAAATTAGGAATATCTAGCAGACCTCGAAGGAAATGGATGTCATGGTCTAGAGCAGACTGCAGGCTTGATAGGAGTCAACAGCTTGATGTTCTGCAAATGAGACGAATATTCTTCTGGCCTGTGTTAGTAAGACTGTTAGATGAAAACCACAGGATATTAGATGAAAACCACAGTTCTGCTAACTGTGATTATAGTTAAAGAAAGATTTAATAAACTTGGGTTTCAGGAGAAAGAAAACACTAGTTTTAAAACATCTCAAATGGAATATTGTTTGGGCAAGGGGGTTTATCTAGAACAAAAGAGAGTGGGATAGAAGGGTGATAGTGCGATATGTTAAAAGGGTTGTTATAAAAGTGCCATTGTTACATTATTTTACTGAGTTCACCAAGGTCAGAAATATAGTAATCAGTAGTCTTCGTTAAAGCAAAACTTAAACTCAAAATTGAGAAAAGCTTTCTAACAATGAGAATGGGATACATTGCAGCAGCATGTCTGAGGAGATGTAATCTCTCTAGATTTCAAAAGCTAGGGATAGCGAAGGTGTATATATAGCCTCCACCTTTATCAAAGGGATAGAATACCTGAGGTATATTTCAAGTTCTGTTTTGTTAAATACTTCCTTATTACTATTAACAACATTAAAGAAAGAATACATGTTTATTCACATGTATGATTTCCTAGAATCAAAATACATACCCTTATGTTAAATATGCACAAGGTTGTGAATTAATAGTATATTATTTTGGGCATAAAGTGAGTTATACAACCCACACACATGCAGAAACAGATGTTCAAGCAAAAGGTTACAAAAGAACTGCTGCGTCTTTTCAGCAAGATACTGTTTTATACAGTTTGATACAATAACCAGTTGGAACAGTATTGTTATAATAAAATAGAGATTGTAATGGTTTTAATGTAGGTTTAAATTTATGTTTCCCTTTCCCCAGTTTTAAAGTACTGGATTTTGTTACTCAAGAAGTTTTCTTAAGGAACCAGTATTAAATAGATCATCAATACTTTTAAATTTATTTAATATTCATTGTCATTTGCTTTTATGTGCAATAAGGCACAGAGATGAAAAATTCATGATAACTTACCATACCAGAAAATTGGATTTCCAATTGAGACAAATTATATGCAAATAAGTGATCGAAATTCAAACAAAAAGAGCAATTATGAATTTAGTAAGATTAAAAAAAAAAAGGAGAAAGAGAAGGGGGGGGAAAAGAGATAATAAATAGGATTGTGGTTTGATAGACGGTTAAAACTGATTAGTCCTTGAAGTGTAAAGCCTCTCACAGAAACAACATTATTAGTTCTACCTTTTAATATTAATGTCAGGTTGTAATATCTACAACCATGACTTTTAGAAACAAGTTAATTTGCAAGCAACATTGACTGTGATTATAACTAGTAACTGCTATTACAAGCCAAAGGCATAATTTGATACTAGGAATGTTAATCATTGCTAGTACTGTGAGGAGAAGGGGGAAATCCTAGGTGATGCATAATTAAAGAACAACCATGCAGATTAATATAGAGCGTGTCAGGTAAAACAAGTTCTCTAAGTTCCACAGAATAGCTGTGTATCTCCCTGTTCTCTAGTATTTCTCTTTTATAGTAAGAAGCTTTAGAAGAAGACAGAGCAAATGCTTTCAGAGCCATGAGCTAGTTTCCCCATTCATAGACTTTTCAGAAAGCCAATGGTTGGTCCTTAGTATCCACACAACCCTAGAAGCCGTAATAAAATCATATCACAGGTCTACAGGAATTGTAAGTATGAAGCTTTTCTCATACTTCTTCTTTCATGCAAACTTTGCTGTTGGGTAGAACCTGTACAAAAGGAAGCATTCCAGCAGAAGGAAAGGTCAGTACCAGAGTATTTTTAGAACAATACTTCCACGAGTTCCCAGAAGTGGGAATATAGAAAGGAATATTGGATCACCCATATATGCATTTACTGTGAATGTTCTGGTTTTTTTGAAAATATAGATTCTAGTGAACAGTCAAATTGGAAATGCTGCCCTTTGGGCATAACACAAAGTATGCATATGACCAAAAGGATGTCTGGAAACCTATTGATGGAAGGCTATATCATTTACCTATAAACTTCCATTAAAGTGAGAAAGTCCTCTAGAGAAAAATAGAATCATCTAGTAATGCTGTCTGATATACAAATAATTCACACTGTACATTTAAATTTATTGCAAGAGAAACTCATTTTTTAAAAAGTCAAATGGTCCTTTGAGTTTATACAGAAAATTAAAATGAAGCTTGTAGTGTTGGTGGGGATAGTTTATTTGATTCAATGCCTACAATTCTAATACATTTTTAGGACAATGCAGAGTAATGTGTAATAATACTTTTCACATTTTTTTTAAGACGTATGCAAACTCACCTGCATCAGGATATTTAGTCAGTTAAATAAGCTACAGTTGATACCTTAAATAAAGTAAATATTATTTAATATTCTCGGTGAGTCACAAAGTAGATAGGAACTGTTGATGTTTTTATAGGAAAGTACTAAGAAAAGGATTCATGAACTAAGGAAACTAATTCTGTGCTCATAGTTCCAATTACTTTAAGATGATAAAATTTTCATAATGTTAAAATTATTTTATGAGTTAGTCATACAAATCAGAAAAAAAAAAAAATTATAAAGGTGTTCAAATAGAACACCTTTGGTTCTGAAAGATTACAGAGAACAAGAGGTAAGTGATGTTCACTCTGAGTAAGGACCTGATGCAGAAGTTACAGGAGTCCTCATAATGTTAGAAGAAATGTAAGTTGTCTAAAATTCTGCAGATGTTCACAGAAGACTTTTGTAGCAGTTTTAGTGTATGCCCTTTAAGTATAATATGATATGCTGGCAACCAACTTTCCACCTTAAAGTTTAATCTTTTCTTAAAAAAAAATTAAATTATTCAAGGCGTATAAGGTATTGCAACTGCTTTTGGTAAGTTTTGAATCTATTTTATTCTGTCAGCATTTCTGAACAGAACAAGTTTATTGTTGTAAAGTATATTTCATACAGCTGTATAGCGCTTCACATGTGATTATTTCTATTTATAAAAGAGTTTGATTTAATTGGTAAAATAATGCTTTACATTCAACTAGACTTTTCTTCTGTTTGATCCAGAGTAATACAAAGCAATAAAGCTGACAGTTGTTCATCTGCAATATGTTAGAAATTCTACAAAAAGCTTACTATCAGAGAATACAAAAGATTCACAAGAGATGAAAACAAAGGTATCAGTGGTTTGCATAGAAATTTGGACTTTTTAAAAAAAAAAAAAATATTACTTTTTTTTTTTTTTTTTAGAACTTCTGTCTTAAAACAACGTTTGGTACTTCATTACAGACTATCACTATATATTGAAATCTAAATTTAAATTTGAATTTAAATTAATTTGATAATTAATATTCAGTATTACTGATTGCACACTTTATTAGTGTTTTGGAATAAAAAAATTCTTAGGGAATTATAGATATTTCTTGTGAAAATACCACTACAAGGCAGTAATACAGTATTGTAGTGTAAAGAGGAACTAAGAGAACTTAAACAGAATAGAATTGGTGTCATTCAAAAGAATATACTGAAATACTATTTTATCTAAGGATCAAGTAGAAGAACTACTAGAAAGTCTACTATGAATAAAATTTCAGATAAGCACTGAGACAAATTCTGGTAGGAAATGTGGCATCAGTTTTGAAGGAAGAGCATGGCAAACTTTGGTTACATGCTTTAATATATTCTCTTACATGTAACCGAAATAATAAAAACATAGGAACTGAACCTGAATGCACTGTGCCAGGCAATGAAGTGCAATGAAACTGTTAGGTCTGAGTGTTCGGAATAGTACCCAGGTCCTTGCTTGTTTTCCTTCTAGGCATTTGGAAAATAAATAAATAAATTGCCATTTGTTGCCAATGATGAGATCTGCTGAAAGAAAACAGTGTTTCATTACCTCCCATAAACTCTTTCATTAGCTGCTGTTATCACAGTTTAAGTAGTGACCTAGCCAAAGGTCAAGATGGGTCATCAAACTGAAATACCCTGTGGAAAAACAGACAGAAAAACAAGACTCATTAATAAACAGCTAGTTTCTCATAAAGCACAAACTTAATGACAGGTTCATGGTTTTATCAAAACTAGTTTATTTTATAGATAGGCATATATAGAGAGATAAAGATATAACTATAAAAAAGCCTAGAATGAGTGAGGTCAAGTATCAAGATAACACTACACTGGATGAGCTACCATTTTTTTTCCCCATTTCCAGGGCTTCTCGATGTGAACTGCTTTAAGGTGGCTTGGATAATCACCATTTTCTGAAGACCCGGCCCTATTAAGATAAGGGAGATTAAGAGTCCCAAATGAAAATGAAAGGTAAAAAACCTAAAGGTACTAAGAAGGACCAGTTTCGCCAACCAGTTATTTAAACTTTTCAATTAATTCCTGAAGATTTTCCTGAAAGCAAGAGTCTGGAGTAGTCAATAACATATTATTTTTACAGTAATAAAAGATGTCAAAGTAATGTTGGTAGGACTAAGAAAAATAATAGGATTATAAAAACTGTAGCTTCTGGGGTTTTTGTGGTGGTTTTTTGCTTTTTATTCCCAAGCCATATTAACTGGTTTTGAACTCTGAACTTCTTCCAAAATACATGAAAGTCCCTGCATGTGTCACTATGGTTATTGCCACTTTTGGGCTGATCTGACAAGGAGTTTCCTGTTCTGAGTACAAAAAAATTGTGCCAGAATATTTGGTTAGAAAATAGTCATTAGAGATAAGTACATGCAATAACTTTTATGTTTAATCTAAGATGATCAGGGTAAAATACCTATGCAAATTTTAGAAGAAAATTTGTAATCCATAAAATTCATTAACAAATGCAGCCAGGTAACATAAAAATTTTTATAAAAAAAATCTGAGCAAAAGACCCCACATTGTAGACTATTAAAACAATTAGAAAATGTATGCTTATTATCAGCACAATTTATTTTCTTTGGGTAAGTACAGTCAATATAGGAAATTTTACAAACAACATTTCATTTCATAAATAGAGTATGGCATTAGAAATTGCAGCTTTCAATTTTTTATTTTTTCTTTTTTACAGAAAGCTTGATATTACTTCAGATACCTTCTGGTTTATCAATAGAAAGTGACATACATTTAATGTAATACAACAAATGTAAATTTTATAAGGATTTTTTTCCCTCTTTTGTAATCCATATTTGTGTTATTTTGTATTCACATAAATATTAAACAGGTGTGGGTTGTTGTTGGTTTGTTGTTTCTTTTAAATATAATGCAAAGGAAGAGAAATTAGTTTAATGTGAGAGCATTTACATTTATTTTGGTCATCTTAAATTGTAATTTTTTAATATTTTACAGAAATGCCTTAAGACTCCCCCAATGGTATGTCTGTCTGTGAAGAAAACAGGAAACAAGTCTTCAAAACATAAGGACTAAAACCGAAACAATTTTGGATTTATAACATCCAAATCACCATACTGACCTAGAGTATTTTTCTTGAGATAGCATGTAGGAAGAAAATCCCACTTCCCTCAGCAGCTGTTACCAAACAACACACTGTCAGTTTTATTATTAGAGAAAGGCAGCAAAAAGCCACCTCCTATTTTACCACATTGTGGTGGTTCAGAAAGAAAGATTTGGAAACAACTATTTGACCCAAAGACAAATTTGAAAATAAGTGATTTATTGAGTTTCACTGCTATGTTATGGAAACTGAACTTTGAAAACAAAACTTGTCATTTGGAAACCTCCTTAATCTTCTGGATTCCTTCTTAACATTTCCCTAGAGGTCTTTAAATCTTTTGAAAAATACCATCCCCCACATACAATCCGATTTTGAAGCAAAGCATTATAAAGCATATGTTATGTTTTAAAAGTTAAACAGATAGGCAGCCCATTGGGACACTAACAGTCATCATCTTCTGTACACCTAGAACAGCTGTGGATACACTGTAAGTCCGACTGACTAATAAATGTGCTGTAACTGGTCCTAATGCACTGCCTGGGGAAGAAACTGTGCACTAGTGAAAGCCCCAGAATCTGAGAGCATCCTCCTTCCCTAGAATAACTGTAAGTTAATGATAGCAGTGTGGCATTGACCCCCAACAAGATCACATCAAAAGAGAAAAGCAAAAGAAAAATCTCATTTAAAACATATGAATTCATTAAACAAAAAAAAGGAAAAACTTCACTTCGGTGTCTCCACAAGTTAATGTCATGTGAGCTCAAGAATCTGAAAGGTTCTTATAAAAAAAAGGTATAAAAGGGCAGTTAAGGGAATTAAAACCTTACATGCATCATGGAGACTTCTTAGGGAAGCAGTATTAGAAGCACAGAACAAATCTATACTACTCATAAAAGTCCTGAGAAAAGAAGCAAGCACGGTTAAAAGGCAGGGGCAAGGGGAGTTATTTGAAAGCAGTCTTCAAAAACCTGGGATCACATCGAAATGAAGAAAATAGAAGAAAAGTAGTATCTGGAAAGTTAAAAAACTCCATAAAGCTGAGTGAAAGAAGAGTTTGAAGTACAACTAGAAAAATATATAAAAATTAATAAATCTTTCTTCAAACACATCAGGAGCAAGAAGTCTGAGACACTTCAAATCCCACAGATTATCTGGGTATAAATGGAGCCTTCAGGAAAATTAAAGTCACAGCATAAAGTTGAATAGACACTTTGTGGCTGTGTTCACTGCGGAAGAACATGTAAAGAATTTCTCACCAGAGCACCCCACCCACCCTTTTCTTTAATCAGGGAAGGATTTCAGAAAATATGTTTCAACTTCAAGCTCCCCAGGAGAAGTTACAGACAAAATAGACAGTAATGAGAGGCCAGGAGCAGATAATTTTCATCCAAGGTCTTAGACATCTGATGGCAAAACAGATGAACCAGAAGATGTGATGCACAGTCCCTCTCTCAAAACCTATGAGGTACCTGAGAAGTAGAAAGGAGGTTCAGGAAGTTATTTAGCCACAAATGCTTGAAGGCTGGCAGGATACTATTCCTGTTTTCCCATTATGCCAATAAAGAGCCTCAAATCTGCAAACCCAGATTGTTAATATTCTTCGAGAGCAACTCTAAGAAGCAGCCTTAGCCACATGTTTGTTCCAATATAATCTTGAGGGTCTTGCTTCTAAAATGAGAGCTGAGCCTATGCAGCTAGGAAAGGTTGTGAAGTCTCCACCCTTGGAGACATTCAAAAGTTGTCTGGACATGGTCCTGGGTAGGTGGCCCTGTTTGAGCAGGGAGGTTGGACCAGATAACCTTGAGAGGTTGCCTGCAGCTTCAGCCATCCTGTAATTCGGTGATTGTTAGTATAAAGTGTAGCAGTATTTATTTTTCATTTTGCACTGCTCTATGTGGTAACAGCATAGGTAGCAGCAGGAAATAAACACATCTGAGTTTTTAATAAATTAGTGGTAGCTGAATTTACTTGACTCAGCCAGTCTGTTGATTTCACCTGTGATGCTGTTTTGTGTTTCTTCTGCTCCTAACTTATCACTACTTACAAATACATTGCATTGCAATACTCTTTCACATGCTTATAAGCCTATGCTATAGTGTCAGAACCCTCCTTTCCTCTCCCCTACACTGCTACTGATAGAAATGAAACTTGGTATAAACCACACGCACAAGGTTCAGTGTAAGTACCATATATAATAATAGAAATTTTCTTTGAGAATATTTTTAGCCTGGTTCATTTATGTGTCAAACTTTGTGCTGCAAAGAGATTCCAGTCAGAATTACATTGGTAATTGTGTTAGAAATTGTAATGTGTCATGCTTCATGATTACTCTTCATTTTCATCATTAGAAAGAAACAGATAACCATAATGAAGTCTTTATTCAGTTAGAGTGTAGGCCAGTGTCAGAGCTACACAGAGAGAAAGGAAGGACAAGATCTTATTACAAGTCCCACTGTGATTGGAATATGCCTCCAAATCTGGATTGTGAGTGGGTCGATATTAATCCCTCTGACCTGTATCTGGCATAAATAACAAGAGTTGCAAGCACTAACAGCAGAGCAGAGTGTAGCATTGCACACTAAACTCCCTTTGCTGGGATCCCTCTCCAGGAATAATAAATAGCTTAAAAACAGAAAAGGGCTTTATTCACTAAGTGAAGAGTTCCAGTGTTAGTGTGGCAAAGCAGGTCAAATCTCCATTGTGGAAATGTATAACAAGGAATTCAAAAGAAATGTCCTGATCAGATAAACTCAGAGCAAAGGCTTGGGGTAAAAAGATAGGCCTCCTTGCTGCAATACACAGCTCTTTATTATTTAAGTCTCTTCTGAGCATTCTCCACTTCTCTGATTCCCCAATGAATGCAACAGTGAGAGCATCAGATGAAAGTAATTTCCATGACAGAGACAGCTTGTATCTAAAAATATTTTGCTTCTTGAGTATGATTAAGTGACAGAATGAACAAAAGGATGACTTGAAAATTGTTTATCAGTATTTCTCTAACAGAGACAGCTTGTATTTATAAATATTTAGCATCTTAGTTGAAACATAAACATGAATGAAAAACAAGTTAAGTTGGACATGTAGTATCTAGCAATAAACTACTATCATAATCAATTATATGACTGAAATACTTTGTGTTTTCAAAGAACATTAGCTAAATGAGTTTTTAGAAGTGATTTGCTGAATTTGTTAATGGAAAGTGTTTAGTTTGTCATTTTCTTCTGGACAAATGTAACAACAGCTTTTTTTTTCTACTATTATTCCCTCATATCTTGAAATGCTTTAGTTCCTTTCAAAATGCAAACATATGCATAAAAGAAATACTAAGAAATTTAACTGGGAATTTACAGGATTAATGTAAAATAAACTGGTGACAAGTTTTCTAGGACTGTCAGCTGTTTCCTCCAGTTGCAGAAATCCGTACAATCCTTGCAGCCATTTCGTCCATTCAAACTTTAATGTACACCTACGTAGGCTGCCATCCCAATGAGGAAAATTGGTCATGCTGCCAGTCACGATGGTTCCAGTAAGAATCATAGAATTGTCGAGGTTGGAAGGGACCTTTAAGATCATCGAGTCCAACCATCAACCTAACTCTGATAAAAACCGTCACTAAACCATGTCTCTAAGCACTATGTCAACCCATCTTTTAAATCCCTCCAGGGATGGTGCCTCCACCACTTCCCTGGGCAGCCCATTCCAATGCTTCATAACCCTTTCAGTGTCAAAATTGTTCCTAATATCCAATCTGAACCTCCCCTGGTGCAACTTGAGGCCATTTCCTCTTGTCCCATCACCTGTTCCTTGGGAGAAGAGACCGACCCCCCCCGGCTACACTCTCCTTTCAGGGAGTTGTAGAGAGCGAGAAGGTCTCCCCTCAGTCTCCTTTTCTCCAGGCTGATGGATGGCAGCTGGGAGTTGAACACCATGAGAAACAGAATTTAGGGTGGCAGTAGGAGAATTTCGTAAGAACTATTCCCATAAAGGACAAAATTCTTGGAAGAGACTAGACTGACAGGGTTGGACCTCAGGTGAGGGACTTATAGTGGAAGACAAGGTGAATGTCTACAGATCAATGAGGATAATGAAGGGGGGTGTTTCTTCTTCACCTACAGAACTGGACTGCATTCAACAAATCAAAAAAATAATCAAAGAAGAGAAGACTTCACATTTCATATTTGAAATCAAAAGCTTTGCAAGCTTCAAAAGATTAAATATTTGCTGACAGTATTTTGGGCAACAATAGTGAAAATAAAAACAGAGTATCTTTTTTGTAATAATAAAGGTAATTAGGGATAATTTTTTTTTCTGTGGTTGGTACATCGCCTTGCAACTGGTGATGCAGGGCTTCTTGCATGTGTTACCAGACAGAGGGCAGATACCAGGTTAGGTGCTGCCCTGCCACGACTTACCAGAATGGTTTTTACAAATAAAGTTTAGGGAACTGACCAAGATTCTGTCTCCATTATAGTAAAGTTGTGTAGTTACTACTGCCTTCGCTGTTTCTTCTTCGCTGTAAGAAGATACTTGCCTGACAAGAAAGCAGCAGGTTCTAAAAGTGAGGCTTCTGAAGGGCAAGTTTCATACAGGTAAAGTTCTAGATTTGTATACAAACAGAAAATTGATGAACACCAGATGTTTGGGAATTGTGGCTGACATTCTGTGACTGATCTTACAAAGAGTGGTCTTTTCTAGTTTTATATAAATCATCCAATGATCAGAGCAGCAGCAAAATTCTACAAATGCACCTAAAATGTTCAGTTGTGCTCTGCATGATGAGTGGATGGAGAGGTGACACAAATCACTAAGTGAGCTCACATGGCACACCCCATGCAGACCATGAGCTAAGACCCAGATGCACTACAAATACTGGGCAGAGTTTTTTGTCACTAGACCTATGAATACTGCTTTCAAACCCACACTGACTCCTCACCTTGATTATTTGGTTGGCTTTTACAGACTTCAGAACAATTCACAGACATTATGAGGATGTTACTTGGATATCAAACCATTTGAGACACAGACTTTCATAAACTGTGACTGAGATACTTATAGGTGTTGCCACAGCTAGTCCATCATGTCCATGGACTTTGGAATAGTATATGAAGGGCTCCATGTGTAGTGACACACAGACACAGCTTCAAATTAGAATTTACAGAACTAGATTAGGTGCCTAAATTCCCTCACAAGATGGATGAAGAGACTTAAATGCCCACCATTAAAATTTAGTTTCCTGATTGGATAAATTATAGCAGATGGGATTTTTATGCCTTGTCTGCACCTAGAGTACTTGCTGAAGCTGAAGGCAAAATGTTTGCATGAGTGTGCAAAGCAGAGTACAAAACATCCTCCTCCTAGAATAAAAACCTGCCTCTTTTCCTCTGAGCACAGATGGCTGCTCTTTTTCAGTGCAATTCAAAGAATCTCTTTTGTGTGAAATCACTCAGCTCAACTGGAAGGAAAGAAGAATCCATCGCCCCTGCACAGCCCAGAGCCAGGTATGCAGAGTACTCTTGGAAATGAGTGTTGGGCTGGAAATGGGTAGTAGGGGGAGTGAATTCATACAGAAATGATACACAAGTTCTCGGGTGAATGAAACACCTCTTCCTTTTCTCCTCTGAATTTCAGTGAAGGCTTCGTTTTAAAATAGAACAAAAAGAGAAGAAAACATAAGGCTTGCTCAAAACATTTGTAAAAGTAGCAGAAAACTGGATTCAACTCTCACCTTTTCTTCCATCACAGGATATACCATGCCTAAATCAATAGGGAAAATACTAATTTGAAGAGAAAAGGTAGTCCCAAATCTCCTGTTGTGTTCTCTCAGACTTGGAGAGAGCCTTACTCTTTTAAACCATTGACTATTTAAAACATTGATTATTTAAATATTAGTTGATCCTAAAAGAGAGCAAATCCTGATAGTACAGCCTACAACTGGAAATCAGTGCTCCTAGGATTCAAAGCCTATGTCAATAAATACTTATTATATAATAGCAATAGGCCTGAAGTCTATTTAATCCATCTGTGAAGCACACAGATTCACAAATACTCCTTTCCTAACACATTTCAAACAGAATGGAACAGATTCCAGGGAGGGACTAAGGAAGATTTACCTAGTTGACATTTGGACCATTCACTTGGAACACAGGAGATACATATTCTATCCTATGACGTTCTATTTGCTTAGAACAGACTAAAATATTTGAGTAAGCCAACTATATACCCAACCCCTTTTTCTGTTTACTCCCAAGGCTTTTGCTGGGGCTGATCTAGTAGCTAAGCTCTGAGACCATGATCAAGCAGTGCAAACAAGAGTTATCCAGAGAAGTCTGATGAGACCAATGCCTAGCTGCACAGGACTTACAGAATTTAAGAATTTCTTGTGTTCAAGAAGAGTTCTTCAGGCAGCATGAAAAAAAAATCAGTGATAAAAATCCATAGATTTGAAACAACTTCAGATGGGAGCTGAATCCAGGAAGTAAACATCTAAAGATTAGGGCAAAGTAGTTATCGTGATACATCACAACCCCCATATCATTCTGTGGATCTAGTCTTGCATCCCAAGCAAAAACTTTTAATGAAGCCCACTATGTCTTTCACACAATTCATTTTGAAGTAATATAGTTCTGAAACTTTCTGGAATTCTTACACAACTACCTCCTTTACCAACACTCTGTTTTGTATTATTTTGTATTATTAATATTACTCAAGAGTTGAAATGGAATAGCAATGACATCTCCATTGCCATATACAGAGCGAGTTGAGGAGGATCTTGCTGACTGTGAATGACATCGACATTTTAAAAATCACGTAATAGTTCATATTGTGGCCAAATTCTTTTCCCATTTGAAACAAGCCTTGGGTATTTGTAAGAATTTGGTGAAGAATCCAGAAATTCTTTTCTTCAATAATCACAAAATGTGATTAACATGAACTTAAAAAGTAATTCAAAGTCAACATATGTATTGCATTGTAATGTACAATGGAATTTAGCCTAACTACTTAACTGATATTGTAGAACTATGTAGAGTAGGTAAATACTGGTTTAGGATTTTTTTTTCCCTTCTATGCTTATTGACTGCAGAAATTCTGACCTTACCCTTTCTATGCCTCTGTGCTCCTCACTATTTTAAGCATGTACTTTAAAACTGCATTTCTAAAAAGTACAAGTACACAGACAGTGCTGAAGACCAAAATATAAGAGAAAATGTAGACTGCAAACTCAACAGTTAGTGATAATTATAAAACCAATGATTATTGTCAAATTCTCTCTCTAAGGTCAGCAGTTCCATGCTGAAACATTTGGCCCAGCAATTCCTTCTTTCCTAACACTCTGACATACAAAGGTATGTACATAACTTACTCTTTCACCGCAGTCCTGGATATACCAGCTGAAAATGTATAAAACAGGAGGATAAACACACAGAAGTTGTGATCACAAACAAAAATCTTGGAAATGTTATGATCTGCATTGACAAAAGCCAGGTGTATCCCAAACCAAGGTTGTCACAATAAAGGTAGTAGGCATTCTTCCTTTCTCTTGACATTCTGTTTTCTCTTTCCTTGTAATACTTTCTCAGAGAAATAGTTGAAGACTCAGTATTCCCTGCCACATTACTACCATACCTACGCAAATGATCTTCTACCTCAACAGTCAAGATTTGGTCTGGCAGAAAAAATGGACTGAATCACAGTGAGAACTGAAATTAAGAACTTTCTGGTATGTAGGTAAAAATGGACCTACATGACAGATACAATAGCTAGCACCAGAGTGATTAAAGTCTAGCAAGTGGTTTTTAATTATGTTTCTAAGCTGATCTATTACCACTGCATTAAGGGAATTTGCTTTCCATTTGCAAATGTGTTTCAACAGAATCTGGTCTAGAACATTCATCAGAATATATCCTAAAAATATACATAAATGTCTCTCTAAAAGTAAAATGTGATAGGGTTTATGTATCTCTTTTCCATTTTATATTTTGTCAGTTGATACAAACTGATGCAGCACCACCCAATTCCCGTGGGAATACACTGACTTTGATCATTAAAACTGTATTAGTATTTTTTGTTTTATTTCTTTCCCCTCCCAATAAATAACATTAGAAGATCACTTATTATTACAGGTGATTACAACTGTGTAAAAAAATGTGTGCAAGAAAAGGAAAAGAGAGGGAGATTTATGAATATTTTTTGTCTATAATACCTGCAGACCTCTTAGACCATTCATCTTTGATCTTTCTTGCATTGTATATTTGTCTCACAATGCAGCTTTACTTAGTATTATCTACTTCATCAGTCACTTTGCTATGTTAAAACTCTGAATATAAAAGTTTTACATCCTTTTGAAAGAGAATAATTGTGACTTTAAACAACAAAGGGGTTACTGCAGAGCCAGCCTGAGTATAATCTTTTTTTCTGTTGGCCAAGAACATTCTCATTTATTAAATACCTGGAAATAGCATTGTTCTCTCATTTAAACGTAACAAAAACACTTTTCTTTTTTTTTTTTCAATTGAAGAAAACTAAAATTAAGGTCAAGATCCAATCTATTCATTCCAGACTACAATAAGTAAGTGCTGCATTTTTTTTCTTCATGAGCATAGGTCACAAGATTTTCATCTTTCCCTTTATTCTGTCACAATTCTCTTCTGTAATTCCAGGGGCTACCTGCCCTTCACACAGCTCATTACACAGCCACTGGGTTCTTGCCAGCCATTAGCAGCCCAAGAAAGGCTGTCACGGAAGACTGCTTTGGAAGTAGTGGGCATGGATGCTTTGGCTGTCTCTACTGCCTTTCATCTAAAGATCTTAGAATGCTTTGGGAACATAAAAAAAAAAAAAAAAAGCCCTTGAAATTTCCCAAAATTGTGTAAGAGAGAAAATGCTCCTCTGCCTTTGAAAATGTGGCAAAGAACTGTTTAATAGTCATTGTCCTGAAGACAGTCATATACATGCATAGTCCCAGTGAAATAATTCATTTCAGCTGGACTACTAATACGTGTAAAATTACACATTGACTGGTCTGAAAAAGCTGCCACTGCCAGTCTTGTGGTACTTGCCCAGTCTCTGGATAACATGGAAATGTGCAAAAAAGGAGCTCAATGAAAACAAAACACGCAAAAAACCTCAAACAAAACAAAAAAATCCGAAGAAAAATCCAACCCAAACCAAACAAAATCCCCCAAACCACACAAAAAGTCCCTACCTCCAAATGAACAAAAAAATCCCCTAAAAATAAAAATCTCTATCAGACCAGCATAGCTTTGTGAGCTATTACATTTCTCTCCAGTACTGTAACTACAGCTATGAATACCTAAAATGTACCACAACTGGTAATATATTGCAGAAAAGATTAATTTATTTAACAGGATTTAATTAAACAAAACACAATTAAAGCTGAAATTGCTGATTCAGAGAGCCTAAAATGTTTAATTTAATATACTTTGAGATCACTGAACTGCTGACAGTCCTGGCCAGGACTTGGTGCAGAGTAGGTCTTGACAGCACCAGGTTTCTGCCTCTCAGGGAAACACCTCAACTAGTCACCTTCAGAGCAACCAGTCATCTGTTTACCCCTGAGTGCCCAGAAGTCCTTTGCCTGACAAGTCCAGTCTGGAGCCAAAGCTGAGCCAGACTGTCCCAGCACTTCTCAAAGCCACAGCCCCAGAAGTTGGGGCACAAAGCTCCAAAGAAGGTAACACCAAATTTCTAACACCATAAACTCTGACTGGAGTCTGGACTGCAATAACTTCTGACTTTGAAGACTTATCAGCAAGTCTGTGTCCACACTACTTTTTAAGCCAGACAAGCACAGTGACAGTGCTGCTGTCTGTCTGTCCCACTCCATTGCTGGCATGCTGCCTGGTGTGGTTTTGCACAAAAGCAACACATGACCACTGGAATAGTACATACCACAGACTGCTCCCAGCACACATGGGGATGAAACCCTATGATGATATGTATGTGTATACGTGTACATATGCCTGACAGCAAGGGAGTTTTGTATGTACTAGTATAGCATTAATAGTTCCAAACAGATTAATACAGATCTGGACCAAGTGCCACATATTTTGAAAGGTCCAGATCACATCGTGTGGCCCCAGGACTGAAGAACAGACCTTGCTCCTGCTTTATTCAAAAGTACAGGTGCAGCCTCAAAGGCAATTCTGCAGTACAGAAGCATCTATCACAGCACAGCTATCTATGCTCTCCTGGAACTGTTAAAATTCATAATCCATAAAGATTTCACTGATGGCATCTACTGACTGTTGTGAAACAGATACAGAATCCAATGTCATCAACAGATATTTTGTATGGAAGATATTTTGTTCAGAAAAACATCAGTCAGCCCCAGGATGACATTCACTGGGAAGGGGAGCTGCAGGCTGGTCCTGAGTGGGCCTGTGCCTATGAGAAAAGTACTCCCAGAAATTTCTCATAAAAGGAATTTGCTGTTCTGAAAGTTGTTTGTTCTGTTTGTTCTATTGTTTCGAAAACTGTTCTGAATTTGTTCTGAAGAAACACACTGGACATCAGGCTAGGCAAACATACAAACGGTACCTACCACGATTCCAGATGGGAGTAGTGTTTTTCCCCTACAAAACTTCTAAGACAAACCATTTAAAACAGATGAAAGGAGAGGACAAAACCTGCAGTGGGAGATGTGAGTCACAGAGAGGAAACATTTGCATTTAAAAGAAGCAGGTAGTGTAGTCTTTCAAAATTATGGGCTAAAACAGGCGGAGCCCAGGCAGTCCTGAGTTTCAGTGATGATCGTGAGTTTGGTGACGGGGTAATACAAAAACTGAGTCATCATCTCTGCAAGGTTATCTAGGTACTCAGAAACTACATTTAGACTGAAGCACAGCAAAGCAGCCAAGAAATCATTTTAAGAGTAGTGCTAGCACAATTTAAATTTTAGTTTCTCCAGCAAGCTTTCTGTTCCAATTCATCCAGCTAGTACCTATGTTCGGTATCTTCGGTTTTCCAAAGTTTAATGTTTGCTTTATTCAGTTGTTTAGCCTGATCAAGATGACTAAATCAGCATGAAACTAGCAAACAGAAGACCTACTGGGACTGTCAAGATCTCAGGTTAAAGCAAAACAAGGCTCCCAAGCAGCTCAGTAAGTTTTGCCTTCTGAGACGGGCTTAGAGGAATCCAGTAGCAGGGAAGGAGCCTTGCCAAGCTGCAAAAGGTCAGCAAGGAAATTAAAATAATTGCTTTCTAGCAAAACCCCCTCATTCCCCAAAGAAGAGATTTTATTTCCCATTTTCAAATCAATAATAATTTTCCCCAAGAAACAAGAGTTTCCTGAAAATTTCAGCTCAGTGAAACTCTGACAGCTGCTGGATTTCGTTTGGTTAAAACCCAAATCAATTTTCTACTAAAAAAAAAATCCTGGCAAATCAGGATTTCCACTTTTAGTTAGCTGAAACTGAAACAACAGCACAGAACCACAGAGATGTAGAAACTTGGAAACATCATTGTATTGCAACAATTTCTGGATATCTGAATAACACTGTGTAACTAAGACCTCTTCAGACAACATTTTCCATATATCTACATGATTGTATTTATTCCACACTTGTTCTAATGTGAATAACATTACTTTGTTTATCCAATCAATTTTATGATGGTGCAAGAGACTGCATCATGTAATCACGATATACCTCTGCAATAACTTTGCTCACGATGTTTTTGCTTTTCTCGTTTCCCTAAATTACTTTTCCCCTAGTCATTGATAAATAAAAGTATAATTAAGCCTTGCTTAAAAGTTAATTTTCATGTAAGGAAAAGGGCATGAACCTCTCATTATTATCAATGCAGAAAGTTCATTAAGCCCAATGTTAAAAATATTGGAAAGTTTCTGCTCTTGAGAACAGAAAAAAAAAAAAAAAAAAAAAACCAAACTCCCAGAAAACTCACACCAAGATATCTACAAGAGCTGGAGTGCTGCGATTAACTCTATTTGTTTCAATAAATGAAGATTATACAGTGACCTTTACTTCAGCTGCCTTGGTTTCTCCATTTTTAATCATTATGCAAGATTTGGTAGGATTTGTTGCTGACACTCTATTCCTCAGGGGGCAATTAGCAGAGAAATGAATTCACTAGAAAGTCAGCAGATCTTTTCACTTTATTACCTAAAATGACAGGAAAGAGCCCAGCTTTGTTGGACTGTCATAATACTCATCTATGGCTGGATCTGACAGAATCCAGACAATCCAATACACTACACAATTACATAAATCTGTCTGAATTAAACATCGGAGATCAGGAATCCTAATGATATAAAATGTATTCTGCAGTGCTTCAATTAAAAGTTTCACTGCAAAATAAAGTAACAACTTCTCTGTTTTCATTCTGAAGGACTAATAGTGAATTCTCTTCACCTTTCCTGAAACTTAGCATCTTTTTCTTTACTTGAAGTACTACTGAGAGTTTGCACACAGGGATATGTTAAGGGGTTTTGTGGTTTTAAGCTTTACATTTAATTTCTGCCATCTTATCTATTGCAGGTAAACACATTCACCTTGACATCTATTGTGAAGATCTCTTACTGACACTTGCCTTATATACAGTGTTAGCTTTGTATATGCCGTTTTGCACCTTGTTAGAAGTGTAACTCTAAATTCCTAGTGCATGCATGCCTAATAGTGCTTTTACAATATACAGTCATCATTTCAGTTCCATTAATATTACTCTATTTCTGTCTCTCTCTATTACTTAATATGTACTGGGTGTCTTCTACAGGCTAAGGGGTGGTTAAAGTTAACAAAAATTCAGGTTTTTTAGTACCTCCAAAGAAAAGAAAAACAGTATCAGTGATATGCTATTGAGTAGAAAAAGTCAAGAAAGAAATCTGCTATAAAACTTATTCCTCTCAGGGCTTTAAACACTTTCCTGTACTTGAGATTCACAATCTCCAGAATTCTTTGGGAAGAAGATAACTAAGCCTTCCTTACAGGATGACCCACTCCTGTGAAGAATCAAATGTGTCTCTGGGATTCTGCTAGAACTATGAATATTAGAAGAATATTTGATCATGAAGAAGAGACACATTGCACAGGGTTACCCAAAGAGTTAAAAAAATTGGTGTGGTGTCCAAAAAACAACCCACAGGGAAATAAAAGTATTTGCGTAATTTAGTACACACTGCCATGGAGAAGTGTACAAATCCAGTCCCCAGAAAAACTTGAGAGTACTTATTCACTGCAGTGATTCAGACATATTTATAATTTGCAGTAGAAGAGGTGAAAAGGAAAATAAATCTGCAACCTTTCCAGTTTCCTCTCAAAACGGGAAGGGGAAGGCTTGGGAGTTAGAGTTTCTTAGGTATTTTTGAGCAAACAATTTGTGGTGAAAACCTGACATAACTATGAAGCCACGTGGAAATAGATTAACCAGAATATAACAGAAGAATTCTAAAGATAAACAAAAGAGTTCTAAAAAAATGCATGTAAAGGTAAAAAGAAAGGATTAAAACATAATGAAGGTTACGTAAACATAAGTCAATATAGTTGTAAGAAAGAGAAAATAATTTTAAAAAATAAAAAATTGTGTGCACTCGTAAGAAAACATTTGCACTCTTTCTCAGTTTAAAATGCGTACAGACCGAGAAAACATGAAAAGTCTGCCTTTTAGAATGGTCTGTTTTTTTATTTTTTTTTAATGTAAGATTTCTTTTTGTTTCTGTTGCTGACAAAAAATAAAAAATCTGAGAGGATGCAAATTTGCTTTTAGTTTTTCTTCTAGATACCTGGTAGCTTTCTGTAGTACTAAATAACTGGCATACTGGAACTGAAACCGAAATATATTGAAACAATTAAGTTTTTAATTGAAGTAGGACTTCATGAAACAGTTTTGTTAAATTACTTTTTTTTCTTTAAAAACCGTTTATTACTATCAGAATAAGTAATCATGCTTTTTGATGATTTATTTCATTACTTCTATTTCATTGCTTACATTTCTTTTAATGAAGCTGTGTGTGCAAGGGATTAAGTGATGCAGTGTAACTATTAATGCTGAGTCTGAACTAAGGGAATAATAATTTTTTTAAAAAAAATTGGAAACAGTGAAATGCTCATCTACATCTACATTTCTTACCAACTCTGTGTATTTACCCCTAGAGAGATGTGAGACTTTTGTTTCTACTACAAATCAGATTTTACCTGTGAGAGCATATATTTGCTTCAGCCATAACAGAATCACAGAATCACAGAATCTTCTTGGTTGGAAGGGACCTTTGAGATCATCGAGTACAACCACAAAAAAACCCCCAAAACTCCCAAAAAACCAAACCAAAACAAAAAAATACACCACACACCACACCCACCCACAAACAGACACAAACCAACAATCTCGGGCACTAGAGCATGCCCTGAAGTGCCATGTCTACATGTTTCTTAAATACCTCCAGGGATGGTGACTCCACCACCTCCCTGGGCAGGTTGTTCCAGTGCCTGACCACTCTCTCAGTAAAGTAATTCTTCCTAATATCAGATCTAGTCCTCCCCTGCCACAACTTTACACCATTTGCTCTGGTCCTGTCATTATTCCCTTGGGAGAAGAGGCCAACACCCACCTCTCTACAACCTCCTTTCAGGTAGTTGTAGAGGGCAATGAGGTCTCCCCTCAGCCTCCTCTTCTCCAAACTAAACATGCCCAGACATAACATAACTTATAACATAACATAACATATCATAACATAACATAACATGAAAGTTAACATAAATATTTTCAAATGCTTAGTGGGTATTGCTGTTGTAAAACAATATCCTGTACTTGAAATTGCAATATAAGTTAAAAAGCACTTCCACATAATGAGATACTGTGCACAGTAGTTGCAAAGACAATATAGGTTTTCATAGCCCCTATCTATACAAATCAAGAAAAATCTTTAAATGCTCTTTGAGATTTAGTCCTGTATTTCAGCTGAAGACAAAGGAGAGCCTCATAAAATAAATGATAATTGGATTGGTAAATCTGATCTGACACACTCCTCAACATGCATCTCATACTTGCACACATTACCTGAACACTGTGAAGACTTTTAACACCCATCTAGTATGCATTCTAATGTAACTAAAGAGCAATCTTTGTTCTGCAAAATGAACAGTTTTAATACTAATGCTAGCATACACAGGAATATTCACTAGTGAGGACCCAGGATTTTTCCATTCAATAATCAAACCGGAAGAATAACATATGACTGCCAAATATTGTAGCATATCATGTTCCTAATTAAACAGTTGCAAATTCAGAACAGTCACAAACATCTCAGTCTTACCATAATACAAGTAAAATAGATGCTATTGCTAGGGAGTTTTCAGTCATGTAGTGAGTAATTTGTGTTCTGACCAATGCCACCTTAACCTCAGATATGCCGTATGTTGTAATATAAATTGGTAAACATACAAAACTTTTAAACGTAGCTGCAATGATGTCAGACAACCTATGTCTCTATGGCGAAATGTGTGGAAATCTAACGCTGACTCCTAATGCCATTGTTCTTACTGGAACACATCAGCTGTAAAGTCCAATTTAAGAAAGGTGCATACTGATTCTTATTTATAGTAGCAGATCTTTTGTTGGTTTTTGTTTGTTTTGGGGTTTTTTTTGGGGGTTGGTTTTTTTTTAGAAAACTTGAATGAGCTAATTTAAGTAACAACTTATGCATTTTTACATAGCTAAGGACGAAAAGTGCATTTGTAAAGGTAAGTATCCAAACTATTCAGGAGCATCATAAAACTCCCTCTTTTTAAATTTGTTAGCAGAATTCTCAGGGAGAAATAAGACAACTCTGGTAAAGGTACTCACTGCACTGTGTTATCAAGAAATACATTACCTTGACAATCAAAATTATATAAAAATGTAACATCTGGAGACCCGATTTTCTCCCCATTGGTCCTGTTTGGCCGCACTGATGAAAGATCAGTGCTATCACCTAGAGATCAGAGTAGGACAGAAGGCAGTTTAAGCGCAGAATTGCCTTGGTGCACAGAAGTATTAAAGGAGGGAAAAGAAAAGACTATTGCTATTAAATCTGAGCATGAACATTTTTTGGAAGAATGACTCATCATTTGCTTCCCTGTATCATATAATTGGGATCCCAGTACAGTTAAGTACAGGTCTTTACTATGTAATCAGCAATTAGTTACTGTTTTCCCTACACAGTTTCAAAGCCCCAAGATGCATTCTTCTTCTACTGCCCACTGCTGTCAAAATTCATGTCTGATTTGTTTATTGTTTTAATTATACATTAAAATGGTAATCATGCTTTCTATCCTCAGCATGGGTGCATCTAGTTGAGTAAAAAGTCTATTACTCTATTCATCAGAAGAAATCAGCCAAATACTAGCACTTTATTTCAATAACGCCACTAATTTCTTCCGTAGTCTACCAGGCCAAGTCCAGTTCAGAGAAAAGTAAATTATACATAATGAAAACAATAACCAATTTTTTTTCAATAATGACAGAAAAGAGTTGGTGATCAAGAATTAACTCAATGGATTAATCAAGGTCTTAATGTAAAACAGTAATATGCAAAGTGAATGTATAATGTATTAAGAGAAGAAACAGTCTTCAAAATACTCTGTCTAAACATCAAACTGCAAAGCTTTCCATCAACCTGCCATTTTGAGGTAATCTACATTTATAACTAATTAAAGTTCTGCAATGATCAATTTAATTTAAAACCCACATTTTTTATTTCCAGACTAATTCATCATTTTGGTGATAACAATTGTATTGGTTTGTGGGTTTTTTTGGTAAATCACAATAAATTAAAACAGATTTTGCTAGGCACAGTTCTAATAAGGATGTAAATCTATTATTACAAAGAAGCTTTAGATCAGCAAAGATACTGCAGTGTGAAGAGTAATCACTTGAAAAAATACCGTGTACTGTTTTTTTAAAGGACACAGTTCCTATCCTACAATTTACATGAATCATTCAAATCTAATTTGACTGATAACAACAACATTTTCCACATATATATTTTAGTAAATGTTTCACACTGGACCTTGTTAAATAATACATTAAGTTTATAATCCATTGAGAGAGTGCTAATTTATGGTAAGTTTACATTGAAATACATTAAATACTTTGCATATGAAATTAGAAAGCAGGTGTCCTGTGATGCAGATGCAATTGCATAATTTAAAGCATATCTGCATTTAAATAATGACACAATTTTTTTCTTATTTTACTGCATAATAATTTGTTTCATATCAAATGTCAGTAACACAACATTAGACATACAAACTATTATGTCCAGACAGATGTGTGCAAGAGTAGGGGAGGACTGATTTTTTCCTATATATGCAACATTATTCTCCCTTTTAAAAATATGGTGACTTAAATGTTTTTAAGGGAAATTAGAATGTTTGTTAAGGTAATATATGCTGATCATTAGTTTGAAGACTCATTTACAATATTAAAGAAATTGTTCTTTACATATGGTTTGAAGATGTTGGAAGTCATTATCTTGAAAAATAAATAAATAGTATTATAAAATCACAAAACAGCTGGAGAAATAAACTGAATGTTCTAGCTATTAAAGATGGGTAAATAGTAATGCATATATGTGATCAAATTAATCTCTGTCTACATTGTTTTGATATTTTTTCTTGAAATATCACTGTTTTATTGAATGCAGACATTACCTAAATCTGTTCAGAGGTCTGTGATTACTTCTGATCTACAGCTTAGCCATGGCAATCTGTTGCAATTATATGACAGCTGAAATTCAGAAGTCAGTAGAGTCTGAAAAGGACAAACAGGCACATAGTTCTTTGATAAGAGGAATCTATTGCTTAGAATCCACTGTTTTGTCTCAACATTTTCGGTTTTACTCTAGTTTAAGTATTTATTTCATGTTGTTGGAATTGCCATTTTGTAGGAAATTCCAGATTCTAAAACACTCTGGCATATGCCTGTGAAATTACTTTGCCGCCTTCTTCCTGTTGATCTTTTTGCTATTTTGTTTTTCTGAATCCCTTCCAAAATTTCAGCAAACTGAGGATATGACCCAGCAATCAGAACTGTTCCAATTTCTTTTCTGTACTAGAAGGAAAGGATGGCTTTGTAGTACCTAACTTGTTACTGAAAAAAAAAGACAGGAACTAGCCATTATTAACATTATTGTTCATCTCAAGATTTTAAAATGTTTATTAAAATGTAATTTAAAAATAATTTTGATCTGAAGTGTTTGATCCACCCATCATCAATCCCACCCATTTTCTTTTCCAAATACCTGTTCCCTCTGTTTCTCTGCAGATACAGGTCATCTCTGGTTCCCCAAATTTTCCTGTCTATGACACAACTTCATTTTGGTGACCTCTTTTGTTCCCACCTTGTCCAGACATCCAAATGCGCAAGAGAAAAGAGGGTAGGGGTGTCACAGTGCAGGTATCAAAGAAAAGAGTAGGACCTCCTGATGCAGCAATCTCTCTTGCCCTGCCTGCAGCCCAAATTCAGTCCAGGGGAAGGACCCCTGCTAACCCCAGACAGAACTTTAATTTCTGAAAACACAGCCCCATACTAATTTTCTTTATGACTGCTGCCTGGATGATCCATTTGCTCTCTTTCTCTTTTCTTGTCAACACTAACCAGGGCTTGTCTAACTCCCTATTCCCTCTCCTCACACTGATTAAATAAAATCCACCAACACTGCCATTACCCCCTTTATCTTCTCATTCACACAACTATGACTTTTCTTTCAGCGCACTCTCTCTTTCATGCCAGATATTTTTAGTGTGCAGGTTCAAGTTATATATCATTACTGTGGTTAAATTAAATCAGGAATGAAGCTGTTAATAATGAAATGAATCTTTCTGTGTTGCATGTATCCTTCAGCTAAGCATATTTACTTGGAATCAGCACAGTGGGAAAGACTAGGGAAAACTATAGCAAGGCATCTATAGTATGCAATCGATCTCAGTAATTGTCTTACATGGCTGTGAATTATGCTCCAAATTATTTTCCTTGAGCAGAAAAGCATCGTAACTTATTTTTCACTGATGTCTGAAATTTCTGAGGAAGTACGGTATGTCTGGAAAACTTTCACTCTAAAATAAATAAATGGTTCCCCTTTTTTATTTTTTCCTTTTTTTTTTTTCTTTTCCTTTCTTTTTTCCTTTTCTTTTTTTTTTTTTTTTTTTTTTTTCTTATGCTCTTTCTTTTTTTTATTGTTTTTTTCCTGGCTTGTGGCAGCCAGCATCCTGGACAGGGAACTGCCCAGTGCCAACCTTTCTGTGGGCTAGAGGCATCTCACCTAACTGTAAGCATTCACAGTCTAAATATGTACTTCTAAGCTGCTCACTTATATCTCTCTATAGTCAGTGCAGCAAATCAGGCATTTCCATAACACAGTTTGTTACATTTAGTTATTCTTAGGAAAAATGAATTATGCTCTATGGGGACCTGTCTCTTTCCACTGACTATAGAGTTTCAGCTGACATAAACATCTATCCTCAGTCCACTCCTGCTCCATATTTGGATATGTAGCCAGTGAGACATATACAGTATACAGGAAAAAGAAAAAACACAGGGAAAAACGAAACTCAAACCATTCCACTCAGCTATCCTCCTCAAAGAGATAATTTTAACTGCTAGGGATTACACTTACTTTTTTTTTCCCCTCCTATGAATAGGTCCTTTTATTTGGTGATCTGCACTGGGGTCAAGATACCACAGGCACCAAGCAGCTAGAGCGCTCTTTTTGGAGAGGATGCACTGCCCTAACCACAGAGGTGACTTTTTTGAGAGAACTCTCAAGAAACTCTTGCTAAAGGAAAAAGAAATTCCAGATTTGCTGGACTGAAGAGAAATCATGAGAAGAAACTCATTACAAATGAAAAATCCTGGATTCTCATCCCTGATTAAAATACTATTTGCATATTAGATATAGTTTATCATTGTTTAATGAGAAGGAACATTAAGTTAAAAAATAACAATCTGTGCCTATTGCCCTCAAATAACTATTGTCAGCATCTGAAAGGGATAAAACAATTTGCATTTAAAAGCTTAATTTCCATATTTTTTTAATTGTATCTTCTGAATTAGATAAACTGCATCTTCTATAGCACTTCACACACAGATTAGAAGTGAAACATTCATCTCACTGACAGAAAGCAAAATATGTAGAGAGGAAAAAGTGGCCTGGTACTCCACGCCGCAAAAAAGACTATGTGTATGAAGAAACAAATTATTTCTCTATTCTTTTTGGCTTATAGCTTTCAACAGAAAGAAACCTTTACTTTTCAAAGAGCAAGAAAATATCAAAACTAAAATCAATGTTTCCTCAGTTACCTTATATGTTACAGCCTCTCCCTACCTAAGCATACTGCAATCCGAAATCCCACTTTTACTCTGAACAGATTGGGTGTAGCAGCAGAACTCAACCATCCCTCATAACTTTAGTCCCAAAGGCATTCCTGCTTGTCCCAAGCAACCACTCATGGTCATCTTCAAAAAAATATGGACTGCTTCACAGGAACCGAGAGACCCCTTCTGACACAATGGACTGCGCAAGTCAGTCATCCAAGGCAGATCAGATTTGAAATCATTAATGCCCAATGAAAGAGAGTTAGAGGGAACTGAAAGAAACTGAGATTTGTAGACACTGTAAAACCTTTTAGCTTAGAACTTAATCATACTACTGTTTCACCACAATAGCTCTTAAAGTCTATGCTTCTGCCCCATGGGTGCTCACTGCAATATGAGAAAACCATCAACGCCTATGCTCACTGACTTTTTGAGTACATACATGGTGAAGAGATAGCTGCATTTGTTTGAAATTTGGCCTCCTCACACTGCAATCTATTACCGAGTGATTAAAATTTGCTCACATTGAGAAATTAACCCATTTGGAAAACTATTTTAGCTCAATGGAATTCTTTTTTTTTTTCCACTTTAAACAGATTAAAATGAACTGAAACTACAACAGTCTACATACCAGATTTGTTTGTATAGTTTGTTGTTGATCAGTTCCTCATTGAAGGTCCAGTATATGTATCAGAATGAATAAAGTCTTTTTTATCCTATTGATCAGCTGACATTTTAGCTTTCTAATGAATTACAGCTCTAATGTCTAGCTCTGGTAGTTCATAAAATCTTAGATCTTAAAATTGCAACATGCAAATTTATCTGAAAGTACTCTTACAAATACTATGCATACTCAAATTGGTACATATCGATTTGCTCCATAAATTCATAAAAATCAGTGTTTTTAAAATATTTACAGTTAAGTTAGTATAGTATTTTTATTTAAATATAAAAAGCTCTGATACGTAGCTCTGGAGCAGAAAGAAAATAAATGTAATCAGTGATTTACAGATTACCCTATAAAATGTACTCATAAGGAAGAAATCAGGACAGGAATATTTTACTAATGGTAGTATTAAAATATATGTGATATTTTTCTTCAAATGTATAAGAGAATTTCTAATACAGTTGCTGAAGCAAGTACCCTGAAACACTGACAAAGAAATATATGAATACGCACACAGACTAAGCTAATTGAAACTTAAAAGACCTGTAATAGAAAAAGTAGCTTATTAGGGTCATTACAATAGCTTGACTTCATTGGAGGGGTTAGAAATAAGTAATAAGAAACAACTCAGAGAAAGAAATGTAAGAGAATTGTGCAAAGAGAATTGTGAAAAGGGATGTGGAAAAGGAAAATCAGGCCAAAGAAAAATTGTATATTCAAAACGAGTAAGAGTGAAAAATATTTCATGGAGCAAGTAATAATCAACTATATATTTAGTTGCTGTATAAAGATAGCATCTTCTTTTTTGGTTTCTCTGCAGGTCTACCAATATAATTAACGTTTCACTAAGCCCAGTGGATTAGCCTACTGTATGCACTGCAATTGCAAATAAAATTTAGTATTCACCTCTGTACTGGGTCTAGCTGGGGCAGAGATTATTTTCTTCATAACATCCCAATATGGTGCTATGTTTTCGATTTGCGACCAAAATTGTGTTGTACCAGTGTTTTGTCTATTGCTAAACAGTGCTGACAAAGCATCATGGTTTTCTTTTTTTTCCCACTCTACCCTTGAAGCGAGCACATTGAGGATGTATAAGATGGGAGGGAACACAATCAGGACAGCTTATCCAAACTGACCACAGAGGTATTCCATGCCATATAATATCATGCTCAACAATAAACTTGAGGGATGGAGGTGATTTGGGAAGGTAGCCATTGCTTAGAGTCTGGCTGGGCACCTATTCTCTTGTGGGAGATCGTAAGGGATTGACTTTGCATCACTTGTTTTTTCTTTTTTCTTCTTCCTTTTTCTTTTGCTTATTAAACTATCCTTGACTCATCAGTTTTCTTGGTTTTCATCCTCGTATTCTCTCTTCCAATCCTGCTGAGAGGCGGGGCACACTTAATACCAGTCTGTGCGGTGTTTTGTTGCCAACCAAGGTTAACCCACAACATCCTCTACGTGCCTGCTGTCTTCCTTGCCATTCAGCCATCACCAACATCATCAGGAGTCCAGAATAACTTGACCGAAGTAATTTTTACCAGCTTACTTTAGAAAAGTACTTGCAATGTAATTTATCCACTTAGGTTGACAAAATCAGGTCCATTGAGTTAGTAGTAATGAAGGCCCATCTATGATGGGCTAAATCTACATTTCATCAGTAGAGTGACATGAAATGTCCATCTTGCTCATTTAGCAGAAGAGACTATAGAAAAGAGAAAAAATGAGGCAAAGTTACTCCTGGAATACCCTCCAGATACACTTAACTGAATGCTACCTACTATTCTTACTACATCTTACAATTCTATTGAGATATCTGATGCACAAGAATATCCATGGAGTGTGAGAAAAGTAAAGGAATGGGATTAGGTAGAAGAAGCTTACAAGGCATCTTGCAATAGATCATCTTACTTACTAGGTAGAATGGTGGTTAGGTGAAAACCGTACTTTAATAGTTTAAAGGTCTGTAAAAACAGTTACCTGCTTCAAGTCTGGCAAAACAGGAACTATGAAACTACAAAGTTAAGTGTAATATTAAATACAAGGAATAACAAGGCAAATGCATAAACATCTGAGAAAAAGGCAACTGTGCCAGGCTTTAATTGCTCTTATACAACAGCAGCCACATGCAGCTGCTGTAACATGAAAACAGAGAATTTGTATCCTTATTGTTTGAAAAACCTCCTCCTCCGAGCAGAGGCAGATGTACTGCTTGTGTGGAAAAAGCACACTTCAGTTGGATAATGCCACCTGCACAGGCTGTACTAAGCACGTGCTAAAGATGGCTCTAGCACTATGTTACTACATATAGTCTTACAGACACTGAGAGATGTGTCTCATCACCTTTGTAGGCAATGCTGTCTCATGAGCTCTCTAAATTACATAAATAAAACAAAATATGTTCCTTTTTCTACCATTGAAACTAATGATCCTTTGATGGATAATGGTTCATTAATTTTCACATATGGAAAATATCCTGAGAGACATTGTGCTCCTGTAATTCCTTTCACTTTATTGAGATGGCCTGTTTCTGCTACCATTCACGTTGGAGTTTATAAACACTGACTCTGTGTTCTATCCTTATAGCATAAGAATATTCTTATCACATAAACAGAGTGATCATGCAAAAGACTTTCATTTAGCTTTATTCTTCTTAATAATAACTATGAATCAGTTCCTTTGAAACTTTGCCAGCTCTAGAGATGTGCCCTGGTCTCCAGACCAATTATTTGCTATCTGCTTCTTTTTGAAAGTAGCAGGAAAAACTGCTTGTTTGTGAGGAACCAGTATTCATTAGCCACAAACAGGAAGAAAAACAAGATATTAAAATCTGTTTCTTATAGGTAGCGGCCATCCTTTTGCATTTATATATCTTTAAAGGGAGATTGCCTTCTTTGACAACTGCCTGACTTAACTTAGAAGGTGATTAATTATGTTGTGCAGTGTCACATTAAATTACATTAATAAACCAAGACTTTACATGATATCAAGTCAGAATAGAACTTCTAGTACTTTTTCAATATTTTGGATGTAAATGAAGCTAATACGTTTGTTAATTCATTAATCCTTCCTCACACATATATACTATACATTTTCCCTCATCCAAAAAATCTTCCTAAATTTCACAGCCAAAGCTCAGTTCATTTCTTAGGATTGTTTTATTCATTTTTAGCAATTCTGAAGAAAAAAAAAAAAAAAGTAAAAAAAAAAACCACACCATTATTTATACTTGTTTAACAATATGTTCTCCACAAATTTGTCTGTGAAACTGTTTATATGAGAGAAATAAATGTCTGTCACTTTAGAGATAATATGGACAGAAGCTGATGGAATAAGCAATAGTTGTTAAAAAAAATTGCTCTCCTCACAGTGGCCTACAAATAGTACATAGAAAGCAGATGGGCCTGAAGAGAGCAAGAGGTAGCAGAATTGCCATTATTCATACCTGTGACATAGACTGTTTCTTTCAAGAAGAAATTTTGTGAAATACTGTACCTGATAAAAACGTGTTGCTTTCTGTATAAACTGAACTCTTCATTTCTCTCATGATGATTATAGACCTACTGACTTAAATGGTCTCTTGCAAAACATATTGCAGATCCCTGTGGCACTTTCTTTTTACACGTTTTTCCTTCTCACCAACATAATGTGATGATTTGGCTCAAGGTGAAAAACACTGGTGGGGAGTAGGTTCAATACATCAGCCAAGAATGAACAGTATTCTGGACAGAGAATCAATTTACCTTGGTTTTGGTTTTGTCGTCCTCCCTCCCCAATCATGACTCTGCCACTGATTCATTATATTAGCTTGAATAATGAATAGTCATTATATTAGCTTGAAAAAATGCTTTTTCTCTTTAATATCCCATGTCTAAAACAGAGACAGTATCACTTCAAAAAGTGTAGTTTAGTTCAGAGATGAAAAAGTTATGTTAACTTAATAAAACTAGAAATAAAATATGAAAAAGACACTCATCAAGTTCCCACCAATGGTATAAAACATGTACATTACTGTTTTTGATATTTTTTGTTGGTATGCAAGTCATAACAAAAAATATTTTTAAAAATATATAATTTATAAATATAGGCAGGCTGAATAATGTCTAGATGGTGTGCATTTGCTTTATATAGCCCTCAACTCAGGAGATCCTTTGTGTTGCTATTCCTGTTAAAGTATTAGGGACATTGTGATTCAGCTGCTATCATCCTTTTTCCTTAGTCTGAGTCAAACATTTTCTGAGGCCATAAATTGCTATAACAAGTTAATGTTATAAGCCATACTGAAATACTCTTTTCTAGTGTCAAGGTGTTCAATAAGGAAACTAAAAGGCTTAAAATTTTAAAATCAATTGACATCCTAAAGGAGCCCAATAGCAATTTTAAAAGAAATTTTAAGTTGAAGCACAAACAGGGAATTGCAGGGACAAAGACCGAGCTTTTTAATTTCAACACTGTCCCACCCGAAGATATATATTTAGTCCTAATTAATTTTTCTCTGAGAAGCTACATCTTGCTTATATAACTGTGAAGTGTACCCACAACAGGGTGACAAAACTGCAGATCCTATTCCATTCAAACAGTCACAGTAAGGAGCACACAGCTTGTCAGAGAGTCTACCTGACATCAATTTAAGAAGTTGACACAAAGACTAAAGGGCCTGTGGCAATTGCTTTCTGTCCCATGACCAACCATGCACCACTTTCCTTAACACCGGCAGGCTGAAAAACTACATTAGAGATGCTCTGCCTTGCAGAAAGCAAGGATGAGAAATGTTCAATGGTGCAACATACTATGGCTATGTAGGCAGTATTTTGCCTTATACTAGCATTTTTTTCTTTCATTAAAACAACTTGCAGCATAACAAGACTAGTGAGCTGCAACTGTGCATGCTGTTTTGCCAGAATACACACAGCATTTCAGCGAGCAATACAACATAGGGGGAGAGAGCAAGGCCAGAGAGAGTTATTTGCTAGAAAGAGAGGCACTAGTTAATATCTGCATTACAACAACAAAGATGAATGTAAAGATCATCAGTGAGATCAATAAGACCAAAGCAGTCCATTCTTCTGACTTTAACTGTACACAATTAAACCTAATCCAAATGGTTTCAGAGCACCTAATTGCATATTCTTTTCTCTCACATTGTCATAGCATGAGAACAAATGGCAATTAATATTTAAAAAAATAACCTGAGATAGTGAAATATAGGTGAAATCACGGACTATCATAAATGTTGTTATTTTAATAATTATTTATGAATTACTTATATTTTCTAAGAGGAGGAAGGCCACCTAAAACCAGTGTCATGGCTTCCTGAACACAGGGCATATTCCACACAGTTTAATCTACAAACTAAGCCGTCTTACCTGCAACATTTGAATACTCATCTAGAAATTACTTTCTTGATAATAATGACAATATGACACCAGAATGGTAGGCAGTCATCTTTTGATTGTTACAGAAAACTTTCAACTTAATTAAAAAGATCCTCTGCTCGGCACAGGGAGAAAACTTCAAGTGGTGCTATTTTGACACTGAGACAACTAGCTCAGATTATTTTAGATGAGCATTTCTATTTTCATTCTTCATTTATTTTATTAGAGAAGAGGAAATCCTTACAGCTACAGTAAGGTTAAATAAATGCTGCCAATAAAAAGCATTGTATGATTAAAGCTATCGAGAGCAAATTGAATAAAACTAACAGAATAAACTTTTTGAATATATATTTGCTTACATTCTCTGTCAACTCATTTGAAGTCTTTGATGAGTTGCTTTCTATTCAGGAAGTACTGCTTGTAAACTTTTCTATCCTTCAGACAGTACCAACAAAACAATTGAAAATATTTTTAATTGGAACACAGTTATGATTGTTTTCCTTGTGCTAAAAGTATTGACAAAGTATGAAAATATAATATTGACCTTTTTGGAATCTGAGCCATTTTCTGACTGATGAGTTATTAATTTCTCAGACATATGGGTAAGTTCCTATCTTGCTCAGGCTTAGATGCAATTTTCAGGCATTTTCTCTGTCTTGAAGAAAGATTTGAGAGTGTCAGATTTAAAACACAAACATCTCATCATTATGCAGATGACTAGTGTAACCATTTTACATTACACCACAAATTTTTATTCCACTAATACTGATTTTGTCTTAATTGTCCTGAGATATCATTTGAAGAGGATATGGTACCATGAACACGACAGCATTTTCTGTCAGTCAGATGTTCCAGAAGTGATATCACCTGTAACCTTTTCAGAGCAGATACTTTGCGCTACAGAGAGCACAACAAATAGAATAGCTGTCCCTTCTTCAGTCTAAAGTTTTCAGATTAACTTTCAGGTTAAAGTTTTCAAATCTATTATAGTCTGAACAGTAAGGATATAACGCTCGGGGCTGAGTGTTTCAGCAGGACACAGGGCATGAGAACTATTATAAATGAGGGTCAAAAGAGAAATGTAAAAAACCCAAACATCTCCACCAAAGAAAAAGGGGAAAAAAAAAACACTGCAAGATGCTAAGTGTGAGCATCTCCAGACTAGACCTGAATTAGCCTGGCCAAAGACAGAGTAGTGTCATAGAGGTGTCATAACTGAAAGATGAGAACAAAGCTAAAGGGTATGCATCCCAGAAGAGAGAGATATAAAATAAAACATGAGGAATTAAACATAATGGAAAAATTCCAGTAAAAAGGCAATGCTGTAATGCATGTACTAACATACTCCGAACCATCAAGAGGCTGAAGAAAATATTTCTGGTCTCCTGAGTTTGGAAAATATGATGCGGTAGTTAAAAAAATAAAAAAATGTGAATAATTTTTTACAAACTTTATGTGAATTGCAAACTTTGACCAACTTTAACATCACCTGGATTCTGAATTCTCCAGCAGCAATACTTTTTGAGCAGCCACAAAAATAGGGAAATTTGTCTTAAGGGATCATCCTTAGCACAGTATATTTCCATTATTATATGATCACAGAATCACAGAATGATATGGGCTTGGAAGGAACCTCTGGAGATCGTCTAGTCCAACCACACTGCCACAGCAGGTCCTCCTACAGCAGGTCGCACAGGAACTTGTCCAGGCGGGTTTTGAACATTTCCAGAGAAGGAGACTCCACCACCTCTCTGGGCAGCCTGTTCCAATGCTCTGCCACCCTCAAAGTAAACAAGTTCCTCCTCATGTTTAGATGGAACTTCTTATGTACAAGTTTGTGCCCATTTCCTCTTGTCCTGACACTGGCCCCATCCTCTTGACACCCACCCTTTAAGTATTTATAGGTGTTGATCAGATCCTCCCTCAGCCTTCTCTTCTCCAGACTAAAAAGATCCAATTCCCTCAGCCTTTCCTCATAAGAGAGATGTTCCAGACCCCTAATCATTTTTGTAGCCCTCTGCTGTACCCTCTGCAGCAGTTCCCTGTCCTTCTTGAACTGGGGAGCCCAGAACTGGACACAGTGCTCCACATGGGGCCTCACCAGGGCAGAGTAGAGGGGCAGGATAACCTCCCTCGACCCACTGGTGACACTCTTCCTGATGCACCCCAGGATGCCATTGGCCTTCTTGGCCACAGGGGCACATTGCTGGCTCATGGTCATCCTGTTGTCCACTAGGACTCCCAGGTCTTTTTTCTCAGAGGTGCTCTTCAGCAGGTCAGCCCCCAGCCTGTACTGGTGCATGGGGTTATTCCTCCCCAGGTGCAGCACCCACACTTGGCCTTGTTGAATTTCATCAGGTTCCTCTCTGCCCAACTCTCCAGCCTGTCCAGGTCTCGCTGTATGGTGGCACAGCCTTCTGGTGTGTCAGCCACCCCTCCCAGTTTTGTGTCATCAGCAAACTTGCTGAGGGTACATTCCATCCCTTCATCCAGATCATTGATGAATATATTGAAGAGGACTGGGCCCAGTACTGACCCCTGGGGAACACTGCTTGTTACGGACCTCCAACTAGATTCTGTGCCACTGATCACGACTCTTTGAGCTCTGTCTTTCAGTCAGTTTTCAATCCACCTCACTGTCCATTCATCTAATCCACACTTCCTAAGCTTACCTATGAGGATGTTGTGGGAGACTGTGTAAAAAGCCTTGCTGAAGTCAAGGTAGACACCATCCACCACCCTCCCCTCATCTATCCATCCAGTCATGCCATTGTAGAAGGCTATCAGGTTAGTCAGACATGATTTCCCCTTGGTGAATCTGTGTTGACTACTTCTGATAGCTTTCTTTTCCTCCAGATGCTTTGATGATGTGGCACCTTACATTAGCAAGAGAATGTACAGCCTCAAGGTCTCTCCCAGTCCTAGGCAGAGTTGGGCAAGTGAAGAATTTCTCAGCTCACTAGAAATTCCAGTCATATCAAATATATTTGTACATGCATACACAGGGAGTGAAAAGAAAAAACCTACTAGGAAAAAAGGAAAACAGAGAAGAATTTAAAAACAAAACAAAACAAAACAAACCCAAAAAAACCCAAACCAAAAAACAACAAAAACTGCAAGCAATTGAATGTAGAAGGTTCTAATTAGTGTCACACACATACGTTAATTTTAGGATCTGAAGAAGTTCAAGATATTTTTTTTTTTTTGCTGAACAAAAATGTTATTTTCAGTAGAAAACTCAATACATAGAAATTATAAAAATTAAAAATGTTATTTTCAGAATTGTTTTCTGAAATTAATTAATAATATTTTTTTCTTGAAAAAAACATTTCAGTGTCTCCAAATTGGTATTTTCCTCACAGTAAAAAATCTATTAGGAAAGATATTAGGAATTCTTAGAGCGTTGTGTTTGGAGAAGTTCAGGCTGAAATTAGAACAAGATCCAGGTTAAAAAATACACAAAGAAAATGGATAATATGCTTTTGTGAGATTCCAAAATAAACATGATAAATATGGAGACTTTTTTCCAATAACCCAGAGTACAGGACTAACAAACAGTTAAGCACAGGGAGTCCACCTGGTGTATTGCAGGTACAGCTACAGAACTGTATCATCATAGGAAGTACTTATATCTTACATGATCAAAGCCTAAGTAAAAAAAGAAACAGAACAGTACTGAAGTAAACACTTCCCATCAGAAATAAAAGGATGTATCCAAACGCACAAAACCGGAACAAAATAACCCAAGGGAAGGTAGAAACAAAGATTGTCTCTTGGAGGAGAAGGGAAACTTTTTGAGCATTAGGAAGAGTACAGATCCTAGCGTCATACCTCAGCTGCACTCTCATTTCGTTTAGGTCTTCCTAAACCTACAACAGGTCGAAATGGAGAACAGTTTGTGAGCTGTTTACTTAAACCAGCATGGGTGTAGACAGGCGAGCAGGGCAAAACACACTAGTACAAGTAAGGCATGAAGTCTGGGCTTAAGTGAAATAATGAAAATCCAATAAGGACTGAAAAGAAGATAAAGCGGGCTGAGGTCCAAAAGCCCTTAAAGACCCCTCTTTCAACACCCCTTAATGGCTTAACAAGGATCAAGGTCATGCAAATACAAGAGAAGAGAATGAGGACACCAAAAAATTATAGCTTCCACATATTTTTCCTTCAGAGAGAACAGGATGGGTAGGAGAAGCAGCTGCAAGTAGTCTGCATATGAAGACTTCCTCATAGTGTTGCAAGTGATTTGGCTGCAGCAGGACATTTTCCTTTTCTCTCTGTCTATTTTTCATTTCATAGGCTATTGGATAGTGCAAGTTATGCAACTTTCCTAAAATGAAGCAACAATAAATTAAGTTCTTAAAAGTAAAAACATTTTTTTCCTAGGTGAACCAGTTTTCCTCTGCCATCAGGAAGATGAAAGAGATAAAATCCAAAATACTTCTTCAGGTAGAAAATTAAATGGACTATAATCAATTTTCTTGTCCTAGTCTCATAAAAGCTAAAGCTTATTGAGACTAAGAAATCTAAAATTTAACCCAAGAATATTCTCTCTGAACAGTAAGAAAGCATATCAAATTTGGATTTCCTATCTCATAGAACTTGTGGCTTAAACAAACTTTCCCTTCTCCAAAATCTAAATACAGCCTCGCATACTCCTGAGCAAAGAAAGGAGAAATTTTTTTCAAATTGTCAACTCCAGTATATTCTTACTGTGTTGTAAAGGAATAGGAAACAGGTTCATCCTGTAGTGCTGGCTGGTCTGTTCCAGCATCTGTTTTCTATTAAAATGTTATCTACAGTAAGCAGGAGTCTGACCATACTCTTCCTCTGGCAGATGTATCTGGAACTGTTTAGGTTCTAAACTGCTTTTCACTTGCTGCCAGACCCAGTAAAACTGGGTTTAGTAACTTCCTAGATCTGTTAGACAATGAGATCTCAACTGATAATGAATATGGTCAGTTAAACCAAAATGAATCAATCAAACAAACAAAACCCAAAAAAAGCCCCACAAATAAAAGCCATAGATCAAATCCTATTCACGTATCTCATTTAAGACCACAACAGAACAATTTCATGAAAAAGGTTTGTTTTGTTGACTTATAATAGTGATCTGGACAGAATTCATTAAAAAATATCCTCTGATTTCCTGTTGTGAATATCTGCCTTTATTTATAGTTCCTTGGACAGTTTAAACCAGAACATCCGATTTTTTCCACTGATTCAGAACCTGAGTTGAAAATAAAAAAAAAAAAAAAGAAGAAAAAGAAGAAAAAGAAATCAATATTCTTCTATAGTGTGAAATTCAATATACCAATCCAAAAGAAGGATCCACAGTGGGAAAACAAGTGGTTTCTTGTATCTACCACGTGGTGATCCTGCATAGCAGGTGATAAACTGCACAGCATTTCCAACAAATATAGCTGAAAGCCTTGTAACTGGAGAAAGAGGCAGTTCACTGATGTGTCTTGATGTGTGGATGCCGGGAATATTTTGCATAAATATTATGAGAAACTGATTTCTATATTTACAGGAAATGCATAAACACAGGCTCATTACAAACAAAATTGCCTGGATAAATGAATCATGATGAATCAAGGTGGCATGCTGAAAATTATTATAAAGTTCATAGGACCATAGAAAACACTTGTAAAGTTTAAAAATGAGAACTAAAAGCCTTTCTATGCTCATGTGAAACTTAAAGATGCCTATTACTCACTATGCAACAATTTATTTATATTAGCAGTGAAAATGAGAGGTTCTACAATGTCTCTAGATTCAATTCAGAAAACATCTTGCATTTGTCTACTTGATGCAAACAAAAAGGATCAACAGCATCAAATATTTTGATGATACATTTATTTCAAGTTCACCTTCCTTACTGAGGGCTTGACAGAGTTTGAGGGTACATTAGCAGGGAGGAGGGAAATAAACAAAGGTGTTTAAGCTGCAAAGTCTGCTCTTGTCTTCCTTCTCCAGCATCTGTAGTTATGTTTTATTGCAGCTGTCTTTGTAAGACAAGAAGTTGTCAGGGGAAGTACATAATGGGTTGGAATCTAAACAGGGGTCAGTAGAGTTTCTTAAAGATGTAAAGAACAGGAGGTGTTGGTGTGTTTTTTCTTTTTTTTTTTTTTCTTTTCTTCTTCTTTTTTTTTTTTTAACTAGAAAGATTTCCACTGAAACTCACATTATAAATAGTATATTTTGGTAGCTCATAATTTTATGCCATTACATGCATACAGCAGAGTATGAATGTATTGGAGTCTTACTCTAGTGACTTGGACACAAGGCAAGTCCTAAGCTATAAGTATTAAAAAAAAAAAAAAAAAAAAAAAAAAAAAAAAAAAGAAAGAAAAAAACATGGTAAATTCATTCGTTCATTCATGAGAGACAGAGAGACAAAGCAGAATGTTTTGTGGCTTTCTCAGGCATTAGAATGTTACAAAGAGTATCTAAAAGTGATGTGTAACACACATTTCTGTTAAATTAAGTGGAAGAAACATGACCATACAAAAGAAGATATATTTTGCTTTCCCGAGTGACTATGTTTAGTAGATTTCTACTTGCACGATCCTAAGGACGTGGTAGATTATTACAGAGTCTTATGGCCTGCAGGTTTTGACCTGGGTTTCAATAAATGCTTAAGGAATAAATGTCCATTGAAATTATCATCATCTTTATAGCCAGATTAAATTGATTAACTCAGTAAAAAGAGTCATGATAACTACTTTGAGCATTCTAGCACGAAAGAAGACTTTTAGCTATTCATGTTGGGAGCAAGTGTTTGCATTGACTAAGAGGTAAATTCTACAAGAGGTTTTCTATTTCTATTACATTCCATTCATTGCTATGAAAACTCATCAATAAGAGCTCTTTGGAACAGGTTTGATATGCAAAGTAAAAAAAATATTGAGGATAATACAAAAAAAAGTTTCACATTCACCTGAAATTTATCAAAACTTCACTTAATTTTAAACTACTCTACCCTCTGAAGACATCAGAAGAGACCTAACTGAAAAAACCAGGCAGAACATACAGGCAGCTGCAGTAGTATAAATAGCACACAAAGACCTATATAAGGATTTTTTTTTCTTTTTAAAATCTGCTAGATTTTCTTAAAAAAGTAAAGATCAAGGAAAGTAGATTTTCAGCACAGAAAACTATTGCATTTTACTTCTATAGTTTTGAGACTATTGCACTCAGGCAGCGAATTTTAAAAACACTTCATCTGGAGTATTTGTAATATCCTCAGAGAGACCAAGTAGGAGAAATGCATTGTTTATATCCAATACTGTTACAAATTAAATATACTTACTAGTTGTTCTGCATCTCAGAGGATGCACCATTGGAATTCAGACTGTAATGGGTCCCTGAAGAAAGGCAGTCACAAATGCCGGATTACCTCAGCTTAAGGAAGGAAGGAATATTTTCCCTCAAATATATTTACTGTTACATTCAAGTTTTGTTTCTGCTCATACCCCACCGGATCAGGTTTACCTCCTCCAATATTCATCCAATAAGCACTACTTATTGGATGTAGTAAGCTACATATTATTGGTAGTAGTACTTATTGGTAGTAGTAAGCACTACTACCATGTCTAACACACCTTAATAATTTTAACACTAGCTTTCAAGGCCCAGTCTACAGTCAGGTCAAGAAGTACAAAATCAGTGAGGGTTAAAAAAAACACACCAAACCAACAAAAAAAGTGCATAATTTTAGAGTTGAATGTCAAAGCACCAGAGCAGTACTTAATAGCACTGATTCCCCTGAATGGGAGATGTTTGACTAAAAGGCCTAGCTGCTCTTGCAGCTAGGAACTAAGATGCTTTTCACAGTGAGCAATTCCAACTAAAGAGCAAAGGGAAGGAGAAGACAAACAGTTACCACAATAAACTCCTCTGGCCTCTAAAAATCAAATGCAAGATGTCCTCCTTCTCTAGGCTCACAATTTGTTGGAGAGTCACTCTAAAACAAAATCCTCCAGGTAAAAATAGAAGCATGAAGAATGTATGCTGTTGTCTTTTGTTTCATTTTAAAGAGACCTGCATTACAGGTTCCTTTAAACTGTTCAGTTATTTATAGTTCAATAGCAAGCAGAAGTTCAGTGACGCATTTGCTAGCTCTTATGTGAACAACCGATAATTTCCAAGCACAGAACACGAATTTTATGGAAACATACAATAACTTCATGGTAGGAAACTGTATTGGGTTTGTGTGGCAAGGTTTTGGTATTGTGGGGGGACTACAGGAGTGGCTTCTGTGAGAAGCTGTTAGAAGTTTTCCCCATGTCTGATAGAGCCAATGCCGGCTGGCTCCAAGATAGACCCGCCACTGGCCAAGTCCGAGCCCATCAGCGACTGTGGTAGTGCCTCTGGGATAATGTATTTAAGAAGGGGCAGAAGTTCCTGTGCAAGAACAACTGCAGACAGAGAGAGGAGTGAAAATATGTGAAACAGCTCTGCAGACACCAAGGTCAGTGAAGAAGGAGGGGAAGGAGGTGCTCCAGGTGTTGGAGCAGACATTCCCTTGCAGCCCATGGTGAAGACCATGGTAAGGCAGGCTGTCCCCCTGCAGCCCATGGAGATTAGCAATGTAGCAGATATCCATCTGCAGCCCACGCAGGTTAACGGCGCAGTGACGCAGATACCCACCTGCAGCCCATGGAGGACCCCACGTTGGAGCAGGTGGATGCCCGAAGAAGGCTGAGGCCCCATGGGAAGACTGCGCTGGAGCAGGCTCCTGGCAGGACGTGTGGACGTGAAGAGAGGGGCCCATGCTGGAGCAGGTTTGTTGGCAGGACTTGTGACCTCATGGGGGACCCTAGCTGGAGCAATCTGTTCCTGAAGGACTGCACCCCATGGGAGTGATGCACACTGGAGCAGTTCGTGAAGAACTGTAGCCCATCAGGAGGACCACATTGGAGAAGTTCATGGAGAACTGTGTCCCGTGGGAGAGACCCCACACTGGAGAAGGGGAAGAGTGTGAGGAGTCCTGCTGAGAAGGAAGGAGTGGCAGGGACAACATGTGATGAACTGACTACAACCTCCATTCCCCATCCCCCTGCACTGCTTGGTGGGAGGAGGTAGAGAAAATTGTGAGTGAAGTTAAGCCTGGGAAAAAGGCGGGGTGGGGGGAAGGTGTTTTAAGACTTAGTTTTATTTCTCATTATTCTACTCTGATTTGATTGGTAATAAATTAAATTAATTTCCCCAAGTCAAATCTGTTTTGCCCATGATGGTAATTGCTGAGTGCTCTCTCCCTATCCTTATCTCAATCCATGAGCTTTTTGTTATATTTTCTCTCCTCTGTCCGGCTGAGGAGGGGGAGTGATAGAGTTTCTTTGGTGGGTACCTGGCATCCATCCAGGGTCAGCCTCCAATAGAAACATACAGTCTTATAGTGCAGAAAGAAAAGAGAGCAGAATATAACATTTCAACAGCCTTCCTAGTAGAATTTTTGCAATGCGTAACAGCAGGTTGAAGTCAGGATGATGGTCTCAAAGGTTTGAGCAACAGGAAAACATGGGTTTGGTTACCTGAAACTTCAAACATCGACAGAACGGGTGTAATATCCTTTCTTCCAGTACAAGCTAGTATTGAAACAAGACAGTTAATTAGATAGAGTTTGTAATTTCTTTCAGTTGTCATTATGTAACTCAGAGTATAATGATGTAACGTTTCATAAGGGCTGTTTGATAAATGTCTTTATGACTGCAATGAACATTTCTAATGCTGTAAGGATATAGCATTTAAAAAACAGAACAAAACAAAGCAAACCACCGTGAAGATCATGAAGACACAGACATAAACAATAGCAACCATGCTGCAAAGACTTTAATGATCATTCTCTAATCTTATATCACTACTATATGTTTCATTATGTTATGACACATTTTATCTGTGCTATCACAGAAGGTTGCAAGGTAGGTAAGGGCTTTTAAAGAGAAAAATATTAGCCCTTCATTCACAGCAAGTCTGTGGTTTCTACAGGGTCTTGATAGATTTCTCCTACAACAATCTAAAAATAAATTAAATATCTTTATTTACCCAAAGATACTAGGTAACAATAACCTTAAACACTCTCCTCATCCTTTTTTCCTCTGGGTTATTTATTTATTCATTCATTCATTTATTTTAAATGCTCTAGGCAGGGTCAGACTTTAAGATTACTCTTAGGCATTATTTGCAAGGTAGAGGGTAAAAACATAAATATTGTCTGCTCTTAATGTCTACTGTTGAAAGGCTCCAAAATGTAGTTCTACTGTGTAAAAGAATTTCTGTCTATACACAAAGCTGCAAAACTAATAGTAATGGGTGTTTTGAATGAGTTTCAGTAGTTTAAGATAAATATCACTGGCTAAACTCTGCTTCAGCAAACATGACCATTTTCGTTTCATGACAAAAACTAACAGAGCCTGTGATGGAGGCAAACATGATGAAAAGAAAGATTGAGAGGTTCTACACGTGATGAGAGAGTGGGTGGTTAAAAATAAGTAAATATTCACTACAAACCTATTATCAAATGGGCTTTGAAAGAAAGCAAGCTTTGATGCTACGCAGACAACCTTAATGTTTATAAATATATGTATTAAATGTCTGCTTTGATTCTACTACATATCAAGGTTTGCTCTAAAATATTTATAAAATTTTAATTTGAGTAATGATAATTGGGTTTAAAATTTATTAAGACAGCATTACTTTTAATCTATCGTACTGGCCATATTTCTTTTATTTATTTTTTTTTCAATCAGAGTTTTCAAAAGCAGTCATTGGACTGCAAAAGCAGAATTTGCTACTTTGGGGATTTGTGTGTTCAGCTGAATGGTGCTTCTTGACCACACCCTCTAAGGCTCTTGTGTCTGCATTTGAAGCCTTTTTTGCATAATAGAATTTAACTTGAATTCCCAGTTTGAATTTTCCCATATTTTTTAAACACCTACAGTGGTTTGCCAAGGCAGGTTACTTTACCCACAAACCCTTCATACATTTTTATGACTCAGCAAACTCCCTTACTTTGTAATTAATTTTGGGATTAATTTGAAGTTCTTTGCAGTTCCTTTTTTCATGATCATTTCTACTACTCAGTATGCTTCTAGTTAATGTTTCCGACAACACCAATAAAAAGAAGAAAAATCGTAATTAAAAATCCTCATTTCATAAAAAACAAGACATGAAAACAAATTCAGAAATGCTAAAGCAATATTGAACAACAAACTAATAAGTTTAGGAAACTGTTCAGTAGAGTCATCTTAGTCTTTTGGTTCCATTTGTTTCATGTTTTTTGGGAAAATTTTATCCACAGATATATATATGCTGAAGTTCTGCTAACTGTCTAGAGTATTTGATACCAAGAGAACGAGGCCAAAATTGGTCATATATAGTGGAATTTATTTCAATAGAGGATTTGGGGGTATTCCCTGGCAGAATAATAAGGGACAGAAGGAAAAAAGGTGTTCTTCCTGATGGGAGCTGGGGGAAGATGGATGACACATAATTTGTTAGAAAGCCAAGCTTCATTAGTGTCACTGTTGATTTGTATTTAAGCACTAAGAACAAAAGCCATAATATCGTGAACCTTTTAAATTCTAATAAATTTGACAAGAATTGTGAAATTAAGAGTGGGAAAGAGTGGGAAATTAATGGGAATAGGTTTAGAATAGGAATGATGCCATCTAGTCAAATGGGAACCCTGTTGCCACTGACCACCCCAACAGCCAAATGTCAGTGCCTTTCCCTGTTCAGGGGGTCCAGTTGCTCTCCCTCACATTAGAGATCAGTATTGTAGGGACTAACCACCATCAGAGTAATACTCTGCCACTCATATTTGAGATCCTAATCTAAAAGTGATTTAATCCAGAACTGATTTAGAGAATTAGAAGTACTTTTAAAGTGTGCCACAGCACGAGCCTGTGGTAAGTTTGGCATTTTTGGTGACAGAGAGAGGTGTTATAGTGTGCTTTCACAGGTCTTGTTTACTCTCCATTTTGGAATAAACCTTGACTTTGTCACTCATCATGTACTGAAATTCTTGGGGTTTGTAGGAATTGAAAAGGTGGGAAAGGTGGTATTAAAATTTTAGAAAAAGAGGTAAATCAAAGGACTATTTTGAACTAGTCAGGTTTTTAAACTCAGTTATTTTTAATCAAGCAAAGAGGAGGCTGGTACTTTGCCTGAGTCACTAGAGCTTTGCAACTGCTTCTTGAATTACCAGACAGAGCAGTCTGGAAGTCCCACTGACTCGGAAAATCACAAGACTAATCAGAAAAAAAAAAAAAAAAAAAAGAAAAAAAAAACCACAAATTTTTCAGATTTGCATCTGAAATACAGCTGAGTTTCCTGTGCAAATTCTGGGAAATGGTAGCGACTGAAAGGGGACACTGCTCCCAGGGCTCTAATATTTCTGCATATCCAATGCTTCTTGGGCATTCTAAGAATGAAATATTTGTATTTAGAAAGCTCTTTTGCAAAGCCTTTGCTTGTTCTTTGTGTTAATTGATAGCTACTTTCTAAACATAAGGAAGTGCACAGAGAGGAAACTGCAGTGTACTGGTTTTGGCTGACATAGAACCAGTTTTATTCATAGTAGTTTGTATGGGATATGTTTTGAATTTGTGACAAAAACTGTTGGTGACACAAGGATGTTTTAGTTCCTACACAGCCAAGGCCTTTTCTGCTTCTCACACCGCTGTGCCAGAGAGTAGGCTGGGAGTGGACAAGAAGTTGGGAAGGGACACAACTGGGACAGCTGACCCAAACTGTCCAAAGTGATATCCCATATGATATGACGCCATGCTCAGCGATAAAAGAGAGGGGCAGGTGGTGGTAGTTGGTCGGTGCTGCCGCTGTTCAAGGAATGCCTGCGTGGTGCTTAGCTGCCTATTGGGGTTAAACCATTACAGCTGGAAATGGTATGCGCTCATAACACCACCTACATGGTGTCATCATAGAATCATAGAATCGCCTAGGTTGGAAGGGACCTTTCCGATCATCTAGTCCAACCGTCAACCTAACACTGACAAAAACCATCACTAAACCATATCTTTAGGCACTATGTCTACCAGTCTTTTAAATACCGCCAGGGATGACAACTCAACCACTTCCCCGGACAGCCTGTTCCTATGTTACTGCTTAATAACCCTTTCAGTGTAAAATTTTTTTTCCTAATATCCAATCTAAACCTCCCCTGGTGCAACTTGAAGATGTTTCCTGTTGTCTTATTGCCTGTTACTTGGGAGAAGAGACTGACCCCCACCTCTTTACAACCTCCTTTCGCCAGAAGAAATCTGTATCTGGGAATTTTCTTGACAGTTAATTAATCATTCAGTGTTTCAGTGCTGGATGTTTGTGGCCTTCAATAAATAAATAAATAAATAGTAATTAATCTGCAAGGAATAAGGAGCAAGCTATGGCAGTAACAGAACTAGACTGTTTTAAATTTCTGTTAGAGGCAAAGTTTTGTTGTGTCACATTTAGTTAATTCAAGTACCATCAAATTTGATCTCAGAGTGCAATTCCCTTTACCTGGGTTTGAGTGAGTCTCAGATCCTTGGAAATGTTTTCTGACATAAAATTTAAAATTGTCATTATTTCTTATAAAGTCTCTAAACACCTCTTCAGGTCTTTTAAAGTCAGCCAGTGCACCTGTGCATAATATACAGTTGTTGATTCCTACACCCTCAACCCTTGAGACCTCAGTGGAAGAAGAGCAGAGGCAGCTCCAAAGACCTGTGGGGTCTTGTGAGAATCAGAAATTCTGCACACAACACATCTAAGAGGAAGCAAAAAACATCTGTAAAAGGGATCTGCCTACCACCATAAAATTTACATCTCATAGTTCTATAAGGGTTAGGTCAATATCCCTTATAAAGGAGATAGTATTCCTGCTGTAAACACCAAAGCACATCTCCACCGTGAAAGATTTGTCACTGCATTTTGTCCAAAAAAAAAAAAAAAAAAGAAGAAACCTTCTCTTCTAAAGACTCTTGTATATTAAATTTGCAAAACTTCGGCTAGTTCTCCAAGCAGCTTTAAGTGAATGTTGTCTTCTTTCTTGAGCAAAGTGTTTAAGCAGATGTTGGTCTTCAAATCAATCTTGTGAACAGATAAGAAATCCTCGTAGAATAAAGTAGATACATTAATGAAGAAAGACCTTGCAGTAGGACAAATTTCACTCGTGCACATTTGTTTCAAAGAAGTAATTACTTTAGAAATGTTACAAAAACCCTGTAACTACTAAAGCTGTGTCTAACTTCAATTATAATTAGACCTCTAGCAAATAAAGCAAACTCACAAATAGGTGTCCTAGTCTTGGTTTACCTGTCTCTGTCAGTCCTAATCTCTGATAATTGGTTGCTTAGGCTCTTAGTTGTTAGCTATTAAAAAGCAGTTATACTGAGGAAGGTTTCTTACTCAGGAAAGGAATGGCAGGAAAAAAAGAACAAAAATATCACTTCTAATGCTTTATTACAGAGATACTCTTAAGAAAGATAAACCTTAAACGTGAATCTAGAGGCAACCACCACAATACATTTACATTTCTTGCTGGTTAGGTTCTACACATGATTCAGTAAAATATAGATACATGTCAAATAGGAGACGCAGACATTTTGATCACAAGTGAATTATAAGTACAAATGATTAAGGAAAAGGTGAAAAATCATTTTCTGCTTTCCCTGAACTTATTTGAACCTTGACAGGGAAAATATACTGACTCATAAATCTATGAAAAAAGATCTTAATATAAGTACATTATAAATTTCTGGTGAAGTGGTGAAGGCAGAATTGTGACTATCTAGCATACTAGGTATTATGAAATTTTAATTTTCTAACTAGATGTCTGCTTTTCTCCTTATGCCATAGAAGTTTGTTTACCACAGGCCATTTTCTCAGGTGCATAATTATTTTGACTTTAAATATAGTAGCAGTCATTCATTATGTGGCATAGAAGCTGTTTAGAGATGTGACAGCTGTGGCATCATATTACATTTTTCTAAATCCCTTAAGTCTGCTGTTATACAACAGGGTACTTTACCTTTACTGCAAATATAAATTATCTTCAAACTGAAGTATCTGTCTACAAATCTGAAAAATTCTGCATGCAAGTACAGTGTGTGTAAGGCATGAGAATCTAATGGCCACTAACACATCTCAAAAATTTCAGTCAGGAGAAAAAACACTGAAAAAAAAAATCCCAAAACCAAGGGCATAAAGGAGGTTTTACTTAGATCCAGCAAGTTCCACAAAACATGACAAAAATCACTTGCTCATACAGTTGAAAAGTACAGCATTTAGCATGCTGTATTGCTGCAGAATAAATCCTATGGATCGCTGTTAAAAGTTGAGAAAAAATACACAAATACTGTACAAATTTTACGCTGCTGAGCATCTATATCAAGTATTTCATCAACAATGTAAATGTTACACACAGCCTCCCTCTTGTTGTGTTAAAGGTACACATAAAGTTCTGATTTTCTTTTCTTTTAAATTTTATTCATAGAAAAATAATTTTCTTCACAGCAGAAAATGGCTATTTAAAGCTTTCTTTTTCCTGTATTAGTTGCAGGGGCATCAAATATAATAGTAGTGCACTTTGTAGCAAATGAAACTGCTTTGCTTTGTTTCAAGAAGGACTTCTATTCAAAAAGAGGACAAAGTAAATAGGGTATCAAGCATTTGCTAAGGAGCATCCATGACTACAGGAAATTAATCCCTCTTTAAAAAAAGATTTCCAAACTGTATGAATGTCCCAAATTACAAAACTGTTTATCTAATTTTAATAAAGAAGTGATTAAGCTCTCTACAACAGCTGTAAAATGGACATATAAGATACAAAATTACAGTCTTGAAATCTTAGGGCAAAGGTATAATAAGCAGAAGAATCTTTAGGAAAATATTGACACTTTGCTGGCATCTCCTTGGAAAAGTGTAGGTGTTGAGTACTTTTTAAATAAATTCCTTAGTTTCAAGTGCTCTAGATTACTTCATCAGGATAGAGAACAACCTCCTCCATGCTCGCTTCTTTGCTTTTAGTGGCACTTATGGTAAAGGAAACAGGTATTTAAAAGAAAAATTTTGTTTAATAGGCTGTATGGTTGCTCCTATCTTTATTTAGATTTTAACTAGCTTGCTAACCTAAAGGCATAGATTCAATACTCCTAGCAGGGGTGGGCTAACAGACTGCAGAATTACAAATTAGGTTTTCTACTACACAAAAAATATTCTCAAATTATCCTCTTTGTGCAGGGGTTCTGTGACTATCAAAAAATATTACAAGTATGATGCGCTTGAACTGACCATTAAAGATACAGAAGAGACACTTCATAAGACTGATAAGGAGCAAATAACGCATTGTCGTAGAACCATTACTTAAAAAAAAAAAAAAAAAGAAGAAAGAAACCCCAACACCTGAAAGGAGTCATAAGTGCTCACTCTGTTGTTTTGCCCAGGGGTAGAATCATCCATCATTTTTAACCTATGTTTGTTACAGACCATATTACAATGAGGCCTCTGATTGCATCAGTATGGGCTTTCTGACACTCATGCAAAGGACCAGGTTTACAGAAGAATAAAGTAGGTGCCTTTTTTCTGCAAAAGCCATTTTCCAGGAAAGCCATTTCACAAAGTGAAGGTCTCATCATTTGTGAGCAACAAATGCCTATTTCTAAAATCGGCAGAACTGTTTAATCTAATTCTTCTACTATTTTATTGCAAAGCTGGGAAGTTAAACAGAGAGGCATCAAAAATTTCCCAAGAAAACAGGCCAAAGATACTGCTGTAGTACACAATTGCATCATACAAATTAGAAGCATATACTCAGGTGTTTTTGAAAGGCTTATTCTGGAGACTGGAGCACAGTCAACCAAATCAGAAACATCCAAAGTTTAAAGCATAGATGGCTGTAACCTGAACAATAAAAAGAGTCAAAGCTGTGTACTGAGGGCATATTCTTTGCAGAAACTCATAGATCAGACATATAAACCACACATTTATGAATAGCACAAGGGTATGTACTTGTAACAATCAATTATATTTTCAGATATTGTGTAGGGATAGGTAGAATATTCATATATTAGAAATTTTTTCTGTTTTCTTATTAATAATCCTTCTCAATCTGTGCGCCACTTCCCATATAATTTCAAGTTTCCTTTTTTCCTATATTACTCCTAAAACTAAGTCCAAATGAAACTTCATTTCACTAGCTCTTCTATATTTCTTGTTTGCAAGCATTTATACTTTTTAATGGATCATTGCGTAATCTGAAAACATTCTTCCCTAACGTAGTTCTTCATAGCATGTCTGACAGTGGATTTCTTTAGTTTCTCTAGAAAGCATGAATCCTTTGAGCACCAAATGGAAAACTTACTTAAAAGCTTTAAGAGTTTACTAATTTAAATTTTCCTCTGAGGCAAGATATTCTGCTGGTTTTAATAAGTGCAGTTCTAGACACAGGACAAATCTATCTGTATTTTTCTTCTGTCATTATTTTTTTGCAGTAGGACTTTAAAATCATTTTGAAGATATTTAAACTAAAGAAATCAAGTTTTTAAAAGCATTTTTGTAGACATCAGCATGTACATTTAAGGCCAGAAGAGATCATTTAATCTGTAACGCAAAAAAAAGCAAGAAGCCACTCTTCCTTGGTGCTCAGTAACACTTGCTTTGCAATAGATACATTTATTTTCTTATTTTCGTTGTAAACCTAATTTCCTCAAGCACATATGCAGAAGTAGATATAAATTAATAAATAAAATCCCCTGGCACATCAATCATCAGGTCATCAAACTACTTTTTTTCATGGAGGGGGCAATAAACTCCAAAGGTTTGGCTTTTCCATGGAAAAACCAAAAATTCCCAAATTCTGACAGTACTATCAGCTTACATATCTCATTAGATTTTTGGGTTTAATATAAAGCTGAAAAGGCAAGCAATGTCAGGACATGTCTACAGAAGAAATGTTTACCAGTGAACCAGTATTAAGTTGTCAGTGAAGCTAAACTGATACCTAATAGCTTTGTTTAGGCATTGTTATTCTTGTAGAAGAGTGACTTTTGTATGTCATGTAAACCTTTTGAAAACAGACTAAACTGGAAAAAAAGTATTTCAAAAAGATAACATTGCAGTCCAACAAGATATGCAATATTTTTTCCCCCTTCTTTCCCCCAAATCCACTTCCCAGTCCTAGGGTGACCGGCATGATCTTTACTTAAGTTTCAAACACTACTATATTAAAAGCATACTTGAGTTTTTAATAAAATTTCTTAACACATAGCTAGCTAAAAAGATGCATGTGAATTTAGCTGACCCTATGCCATGAAGCAGAGACACGAATGCTCCAGTTAAACATAAGCGGAATAAAAGTAGCAATATCCCATACAGGACACTTAAAAGTAGATTATTTTTTTTATTTTTTTTTGACAAATGGATTAAAAATTAATTGAATGCAAAATGTTCTCAGGGTCACAGAATCACATTTGAAATTTGTATGAAGATGTTTAGAAAGAACATTTTCAAATATATTTTTTAAAGACTTTCCTGAACAGCTTCCCCTCCATTCCAGGAGGATTACTGACATCAAGCCACAGTAATTAATGTATTTGCTTCAGCCAGCCAGCCTCTTGTAAAAAACATTTATATCCAGAAAGCTCTGGGTGAATAGAGCATTAACTTCAAAAAAATGCTTGAGCTGTTGGCAAAATCAGACTTATCTGTTCAAGACCTCAAATTTTTCTGTGTACTTAAAGCTTTTTAAAGTCTTACTTAACTGTCATTCACCTAATGTTGTTACCTAATTAGCAGTTAGGAATTTAAGTCTGAACCAGAAGCATTGTGAAAACAAAGGGCCTATTCAATGAGAAGTGTTTTCTGAATTTTGGATTTCACAGTTCATCGTAGTCACCTATGAAATGGTCCTCTATTTTAATGTTTCAGGAGTAAGTTCTTCCTAAAACAAAGAATTGTAGAGGAAAAGCTCAATGATGGGAGAAAGAGAGGCACATGCAATTAGAATGAGTAAGAAAAGCAAACCACTTCGCTTTTAAAATTGCCTAGTGTTTGGGTTTCTATTTTTTCAGTCTCTTGATCAGAGTTTTATAAAGCAGATATTCAAGTGGTACAGTGCTATTTAATTGCATGTCTAATAGAAACTTTAAATAGGCAGTAGGAAATTTCATTTTAATTACCTTTATTTATTGAACTTTCATGCCCAGAGTCATAACAATATAAGTGTTTTCTCCTCCTGTGTTCATTAGCAGTTTCTCTATAAGATGGTAAAGAAATTCAAAATAGGCTATTCAACACTGAGGGATAAGAGAAGTAGACAATAACCATAAAGCCATTTGTACAAGGCATAAAATTTCCTCAAGAGCTGGCCAAAAACTGATGAGTGACATCACATGGAAATCAAAGAGAACTATCACTTCCAGCAGAAAGTTCAAAAGGCATATTTTTGACCTTACTTTCCCTAGAATAGATGTATAGTATTATGCACACCTCTTAGATAAGAGAAAATTAAGAGTATGAACAGAGCACATTTCAATGCAAAATTTCAGGAGCTTCCTGAGAGACAGAGAAAACAGTATGAAAAAGCTGTTGGCCATATCACCTTATGCACCATAAGACAGTGCTTGAATGACATGGTAAAAAGTGTATTTTAAGCACTCTTTGCAACTGAGGAAGAGGACTTAGAGTGGGGATCGGTGATCCCTATTCCTCATCTACCACTCTTCATAATGCTACCATAAGAGAATGTTACCATCTCTATCCTTCACTTTTTTTTTTTTTATTAATTTAATAACTATACCATTTATCCTCACAGGAACATTGTGATGTTTATTTACTTCATATTTGTAAATGGGAGTTGAAAATATACTTTTTAGAACAGACTTGGAAAAAATTAAAAACATACAATCATAGAACGGTTTAGGTTGGAAGGGACCTTAAAGAACACCTGGTTCCAATCTCTCTGGGCAGGGACACCTCCCACTAGGCCAGGTTGCTCAAAGCACCCCATTCGACCTGGACTTGAACACTTCCAGGGATGGGTTATCCACAACTTCGCTGGGCAACATGTTCCAGTGTCTCACCACCCCCACAGTAAAGAATGTCTTCCTAATATCTAATCTAAATCTACCCTCTTTCAGTTTAAAACCACTAGCCCTTGTCTTATCACTGCACTCCCTGATAAAGAGTCCCTCTCCACCTTTCCTGTAGGCCACCTTTAAGTACTGTAAGGCTGCTATAAGGTCTCCTAAGAGCTTTCTCTTCTCCAGGCTGAACAACCCCAACTCTCTCAGCCTGTCCTCATAGGAGAGGTCAGGTTTGAAACATCTGGTTTCAAAGTCAACAACCCATATATTGATGGACTATACAGGAAAAGCCTTCATTTATTTATAATTGAGAAACTTAAACTTTCTTTATCTATAAACCCCAACATTAAATTCTACCAAAAGATAGCACAAAATAGTGGGTTAATCCACAGTAATTCAGATTTTTAAAATTGTGCATTTAGGCAAATAAGATTAAGATCTTAACATGGGACTATGAATTCCCTGAGATAGAAAACTGTTCTAAGGATATAGTGGAGTTTAAAAGGTAAAGGAAATGTGGAAACAATGGAGGTTTTTATTAGTCATTAAGAAAGGAGGCCCCTGACAGCTGATCTTAATGCAATGGGAAAGGTCAAGTGATTAGAAATTCTGGGGGAAATCTCATCAGACTTTCTGATAGCAGGCTAGTAAATTTAACTGTGTGGTACCAACTACCACAGCAATCCTTTAGGACCTATCAAGAGTAGTGAAGTCTTTTTTAATGCTTTATTTCTAACTGTTCATTGTCCCTGAGGCCACATCATCTTTCCCCAGCATCGATGACACAAATGAGATTGTTAGTTCTAGACCTCCTGCCTGGAGCAGATAACAGTTGCAGGGTTCCCTATACCAATATAACACATGCATCTCATCAGCACAGATCAGGTGACCCAACTATATGTTACGCTACACTTTTTCTAGCTCCCTCTTTTATCACAAGCAGACGGGAGATGGGAGTAAAGAAGAAAAAAAAAAATCACTACTAAAGGTGTGCATTTTAGATATGAAAAACTCGATTGCATCTTGTTAGCACAGTGTAAAATATTTGTTCTTGTGGTACTGTGACAGGATTTGAATGGCTCTGCAATTTGCTCTGTAGCACTTTCCATAATAAGCAAATGAAACAAACATTGTCCAGGTATTCGTTGTTCCTCAGAAAATCGAGTGAAAAACTGAAGTCATACTTTCCTCAACTGAAACAAAAGAACCAGAGAGTACAAATATAACCTCATTAAATAAGACAGCAAATCTAAGTGGCATACAAGGCTATTAAACACACTAGATTGGTACATAATAAGAAGAAACATATTTTACATCTGTTGAACAGTTCAGAGCTTTTAACAAGTAATAGGCATACTATGCTGGAAAATAGTTGCTATTCTCCGTCAGTATATCATTGTCAATGGCTGCGCTGTCTCGAAAGAAGCACTTATCTCATACACTTTATTGCTTGATAGCTTGCTGATTGCTTTTACAAAGCAATAAATTGATGGCCTGATTCAGCACTGACATTAGGCTATGCTCATTTTCTGTGATTGATGTTTTGAATTAGAACTCTTACACTATCTTCTGTTTGGAAATATGAAATTCCAAACAGGCAAACCTGATGTCACAAATAAAATGACACAATGGATGTCAGATGAGTTAGATTTATATATTTAAATATCTAACTGGCTTTCCTCTTTATTAAAGTTTTCATAATTTATTGTTGAAGGCGTTGTCTTTCAATAAAAAGGAATCCAGCCAAATAAAGAGAGAAGAAAAAAAAATTTAAAGATCAGAGTAGAATTTCCATGCTATAAATTGCTGCAGTAATAGAAATGCATATAAAGGTGAACAACAAGAACATATTAATTATTTAGCTCTCAATTAAATAAATTGAATTATTTAAACATTTTCCTGCAAGTTTTAAGGTAAAAAGGAATTTCATTATTTTTCACTTGCTAAAAAATTCATCTATCAACCATAGTAGCCTTTTTATTATACATCATTTTGAAATGATACTTAAAGTGGTAAGGCAAAATAAAAAAAAGCTGAAAGAAGGAAGGGTGACTGCTAACTGTCTTTCATCATCTCTTCATGATAAATAACTTAAATAAGAAGCAGTGTTTAAAATTAATCTTAAAGATGGGACTAAAATTCTCCAAGAAACTAAGCTATCTGATTTTACATTTAATGTACTACCCTGCCTCCTAGGGCTTGTCAGCTTAAAAAATACAAACAAAAAAACCCAACAAACAAAAAACAAAGGAAAAAATGCAAACAAACAAATATAACCCCTAACCTACTGACCATCACAGCTGTTTGGAAGCAGTTCTACCCTCTAGATACTAAACTTTAGAAAAAGAGCTGTCATGTGGAGAGCAATTCCCAAATAGCATATGCATCACTCAACTCCCTTTGTGACAGATGCAACTCCTTGACACCATGCATAACATGCATCCCTGACTGCAATGCAACCCAACAGCTGAAACAGGAGGAAGATGAAAACTCTACTTTGTCAAAGCTGATGGTATTTTTATGTGTGCATTGAGTTTGCTGGATAAATATATATAAATTAACAGCTTTAGCCTTGGTGGATTCCTTGAATCTGTCTGTGGCTTGAGCAAGTTTATAACATCTCGGTTTCCACATCTGTAAATTGTGGATGATATTATTTACTAACCATCTTGATGCTGAAGCTGTTGACATTCATTTGCTGCCTTTTATATGGGCCTTTTAAATTATACAGGCAACATTTAAGTGATAAATATTTATAACAAAAGGCAAAGCATGATGGGCATCTGCTCACAGACTGATGTTCTTATCACTGAAAGGGCTGTGAAATACAGCAGCTTTCACTTTTTGGGTACGACATAATTCTTAGGCCATTCTTTTCAACAGATTTCATGCCAAAAACACAGCTGGTAAGAACTACAAATGAGCTGTACTTTTCTGCAATAACACATTTATTTTTTATCCTTTTTTTTTTTTATTGCCCACCCCTCTTCCCCCTTCCAGTTTGTAAATCTTAATACAAATAGAAGAAAACATTGCCATTTTGACTTTGTGAAACTTCAGTTGCACATCAAAGCAATTCATGAGCGTATCAACCTATTCTGGTATAGCTCAAGTACTCGTTAGTGTTGTTATGTCCTATCCTCTAGGGGTTTCAAAATACATATATATTTTCAAATTATTGCCAGTGTTCTTTACCCAACCAGACAAAAGCAGCATCGCAAAGTTCTCTCTAATTATACTATTTTTTTGTTCTTGTTTTTTAATTTCTTTCCATCTAAACTTTGAAAATATTTATACAAAGACTTCAAATACTTACTTTCATGACTTTTTGCTATCCCTCTCCGGGGGGGGAAAAATATACCCCGTGTTTTCTCATAAGGTCTATTAGGTCTCTTTTGATATAATCACATCAAAACACAGCAGAAGAGACCCATATTTATCATCGCTCTCAGGGTGCAGCCAGCCTGCACGACAGGGAGGTGTGCCACACCCCACAGCCCCTATGCCCCAAACACCCAGCGAAAACACCTGTGGCAGCCCCATGGCTCATGATTGTCCCCTCAGTAGCAACCAGGATGGAAGAGCAGAGCAGGTGTTCCCTCCTTGTCCTCACATTAAAGTGCTTTTATAGACCTGGGGCCAATTATTCCTTTCTTCCTTCCTCATTTCTTTCCACTATTCTGGCACAGTCTTTTATATTTGTGTGTGCAAAGTCTCTGGAGCAATGGATCATGTTCCGGGTGCCTTTTATATCAGCTCAAGTGGACAATTTCACAGAGTCACGGAATCACAGGATGGTAGGGGTTGAAAGGGACCTGTGGAGATCATCTAGTCCAACTCCCCTGCCAAAGCAGGTTCACCTAGAACTGCTTGCACAGGATCCCATGCAGGGGGGGTTTGAATATCTCCTGAGAAGGATACTCCACAGCCTCTCCGGGCAGCCTGTTCCAGTGCTCTGTCACCCTCCAAGTAAAGAAGTTTTTCCTTATGTTCAGACAGGATTTCCTGTGTTCTAGTTTATGCCCATTGTCCCTTTTCCTGTCACTGGGCACCACTGAAAGAGTCTGGCCCCATCCTCTTGAGATCCGCCCTTTACATATTTATAAGCACTGATACGATCCCCTCTCAGTCTTCTCTTCTCCAGGCTAAACAGACCCAGGTCTCTCAGCCTTTCCTCATAAGAGAGGTTCTCCAGTTCCTTGATCATCATTTCATGTCAGGTGAGTTCCAGTCTTCAGCACCAGCATTAAGAAATCCATACTGACACCCTTCGCAGAGAAGTCACCCCTAGGACAACTGACAGACAGACTCTGCGCTTAAATCTAGAAGTGGTTTGCACATTTTAAATTTTCCTGGAAGAAGCTACAAAAATTGCTTTGTGGCTTGGGACTGCAGAGAAAAAGTCAACAGGTTGCAGCATTTTTGACTAATTTGTAGAAAAAATAAAACCTGTGTCTAAACTCTGCATGGATCTTAACATATACCAGAAGTTACAGGATAAATTTGGTTTGGGGATTAATTGTGAGAACATCTAAGATCAAAGGTTAATGAATAACATAGACTGTTTCAAATGGAAAATTAACCATTTGGAGTAATCAATTAATCAAAATTGGTTCCTGATATCTAACAGTGGCATTGAGGTTTCCTTGCAAGAATCAAATGAACCTTCTAGGACAGAATAAAAAAAAAAAAAAAAAAAAAAAAGAAACTATATAATAAAAAAGAAAAGCACAAAACACCACCTCACTTGCCCAAGAAAATGAAGAGTTGGTTGAGTTAAAAGACATATGAATGAGAAATGTAGTAGAAGCATTCAGTAATCATGATTACATATGAATTTTTGTTTATTATTTTTTAATGACTATCTTAAGCTAAGCAAGATGACTACGATATCTTCACATTCACAGGAAAAACACACGTACTTTAGACAAATATAATAACAACATCAAAAAAACTTTTTGGAAAGCCCTGTTTAGTCTTCTGGGTAACATATATCCCCACAAAGCAGTGGTAAACAGAACAATGTTGGCAAAACTAAACAGGATGGGATATTTTCTGATAACACTTCTAGGACATGTTGAAGGAAGAAAGACTGGATCATTTACATGACAGACAAAATCTTAAAGAGACCAGGGCAAAAAATATTTAATACACGCACATGTGCATACACAGACACAAAACGCTGAAGGAGAATAGCTGGTTGAAGATAAGGCTTTTCTGTTAGTAATTAAAACCCCTTACCTGCACCTTAGAACTGGCTAAACTGACAGGTTTCGTCATTTGACCCTATCTGCTGACTACTTTAACTTTGTGGATCACAGGTAAAGACATATTAACCTAAAATCCCTGCAAATGAAGTAGCACTGCATGAAAAGCTTATAAATGAGACAAGGACTGTGTCCTGTTTTCAGCAGGACGCACACGGTAAAAGCAGTCTAAGTCTATCATTGAGAATTGGAAAATTAGACCTCCAATTGGCATGCTGCAACAGGAGAAGGAGAATTTCATTACATTTCCATTCTTCTTACCAGCATGGGCATTACTAACCAGGAAATTATAATCAACATGTAGTCTGTTAATTCTTCGGTTATAATATTTTCCTAAGCCACAAAGGACAGTAGAGTAATTATTGCCTCAGAGCAACAAAACACAATGCCAGTATGTCAAATACGGTTTGATTTTGAATTAGAAGAACTAAGGTCTATATTGAAAGCTAGTATGTGACTTTGCACATATTTACTTTGTGCATGGAAATATCAACTGTAATTTGACATGAAATACATATACATAAAAATAAAGCTTTCAGAAGCTGTTAAAGGACTTTTTGTTGTTACACGTTTTGGTAACTCATTTAAAACATATCCCTTCTCTTCCTTAAATGTAGCTTAAAAAAGTGTTTACTCACTAAGAAATGAAGGCTGTTTCACCTAAGTAAATTAGAATATTTCACAAATGGGCACGTCTTACATGCAACTGCACAATGAGTATAATTTTATTGAAAAAATACTCATCTATTTTAGTACTTAAACTTTTTTTTGTTTAATACTCTTCCCCATGAGTTGAGCAGAGAGATATAGTACAACATCATAGTGAAGTCTAGATAACAAGGTTCTAAAAACCTTTTACATCTTTAACATGGCAAATTATAGAGTGAACACAGAAATGAAAAATGAATAGATTTGCATTAATGACAGGCAGGACTACCTGGTGCCTGCCAGGATTTCCTTGTGACTATCCTAAAAATACCCACAAAAAGTCCAAACAAACGAAAAGCCTGCACACAGTATAAATCAAAATTCATCAGTGAAAACTACTTAAGTTGTGGAAAGTAACATTTTACCTATGAGCCTCTAAACCCCAGTTGTGTTTAAGACAACAATAATGATGTACTTTCATGTTTGTCAGGAAAACTCTGAAATGAAGTAAAAGTTTTTCCCAAAAAAATGTTTCCTTCATCTTATGAAGAAGCTCTTGGTAAGTAAAATTCATGATAGAATAAACTTGTCTTTATTTATCAGTAAAGTTTATCATTTAAAGCAATATACATTTGTAAGATCCAAAGCCCTACTTCAGACACAGCTCTTGATGATGGATGTGTCCCCTGTTCCAACTCTATATCCTGTTTTTCACTAAGTGTAATAGTTCTGACTCCACAGATTTAAATGTTCTCAACTGATTAGATTAGTTAAATGCCAACTCTCACTTTGGGATCTTGAGGCTGCAGTAGTTGCTATTAAGCTATTGATTGGAAAGTTGGACTAAAATATCAAGGTTCACAAGCACTGGGAGTCCCTTCTATTCCCCCACCCCCTTATTTTAAACCTTGAGAAATGTAAGGTATGGAGATTTTCCTACACCAGAAATTCCAACCGTTACTGATACACAAAAAGATAAATCAATTTAATAAGTAAGCTAGGTGAGAGGTCTCATCTAATTAAGAAGAACTGTATATTTAACCCTGCTGCAAGTGGAGAATGCGGAACATGAAAAAAAATTTCTTAAAGATTTGAGTACAATTAACTTAATGGATATGTTTTTGAAAGCTGTGGTTTTGGACTCAATTAAACAGGGAAAGTAAATCAAATAGAATGTCTGGGTTAATTGATATATTGAAATAGACATCAGTATTATCTCTTTGTTTTTAACATTCTAACACTATTCTTAAACTTTGTTCTTCTGTGACGTGCCATCAAAAAATTGATCTTTCTACTAACAAACATGAATTTTACCCCTCACCCCACCTGCTCATTGGGTAAAGTGACAGATTTTCTATTCTCTTCAGGCTCTTACACCAATGACAGCATCTGAGCCCTTTCCAGAATAAAACATTTTTCTCCTCATTTAATTTCTGATCAAATGTGGATTCTTAATATTCTTCACACACACTGAGAAGAAAGAAAATATGAATTTTAAGGTTCTCAGTGGCATTTTTTGTTTTATTTTAATGAGCTATCAAGCTATATGTCCCTTTTACAGGAAAGGAAGTTGAAAAATTCTTCACATTTAGACTTGAAATGAGTGATTCAAATGATTCCCTGAAAACAAAACCTCAACAGACAAAACAACTAATTATGCTACATAGGAAAGGCAAGGATCCCAAGAAGTTTGAAATGCAATGTTTTCTGAAGTACTGTGACCACAGATGACCCTCACAGCCATAATATAGGGAATTTAGTTAAGCTTAAGCTGTGTATCTTTGGGAAAAGATTGTTTACCTCAAATATCTGAAAGTGGCCGATGATAGCACTTCTCAGTAGGACATGTAAGAATGGCTAATGTCAGATACAAACTTTTATACATTATTGTGCCATCATTTCTTAAGTCTGACCTGGGGAGACATCTAGGGGTGAGAGGTTTATTCTGTACTTGGTGTCCCTGCTGAGATTGCCAGCTGGGGAGTTAGCAGCTCTGGACAGCCTGATACCTACTCTCCCTGCCCCTCTCCTCCTTCTCCCCACCCCCCCCCCCACCCCCCCCCCCCCAAAGCCTCAGAACTACACATATCTTTCAGTAAAGATTTTATTAACAATCCATCATGCTTGTTCTCTAATCAACAATTCATTATTACAAAAGGAAATATTACAGGTTCAATGAAATTACATATAGAACTGTGGTGTAATTATTTTTCATTTGTGATTGCAGTTTATTTGGAAAGTTTGAAAATTTCCCATTTTTACATTTTCCATTTTTGTGGATTTTTGAGTGAATTCCAATTTCACATTCCAGGACTCCCAACACATTGCGCACTCTCAGGTATTCGATCTCTATTTCCAGAATCAGTGGACTAAAGACAGCTCAAACTATGTAAGTTTTCCAATATCTGAGATCATGTTATGTTAGTCTGTGTCCAAAAAGAAATTCAAGTAATAAATTAGCCTTAGTTGATTTATTTCATTCATTCTGCATTTAAATTTGAAAGGCTGAGGAGGTAACTGAATTGTAAAGCTTCATGTTGATATGTTTATGTTCTGGTTGTTTTTAAATTGGTGGGGTATCCCATTATTTTTTAAATCCACATAGAACAACACTCCCCAGTAGCTTCCCCATGTTGTGCTCTTCCAATAGAGAGCAAATGGATATTTGCTCTCTATTATTTTATATCTAAAAAATAGATATGAGGGGGGAGGGGGGGATAACTGGGCCTGTTAGGACTAAACTCAAGGGAAACACGCCAGGGCTTGAGGGATGGTGGACTAGCAAGGACTCTTACTCTACCAATTCATTTCAGAGAAGTGATAGACACCTAGAAATTATGGAAACACCTGAGAGGGGCCTGGTAGGAAATGGGGCCCACACTCACAAAAAGATGTTGAAACCATTAGGTCATCTGAAGTGAATCTATACCAATGCACGCAGTATGAACAACAAACAGGGGGAGCTTGAAGCCATGATGCACCAGGAAAACTATGACATAGTGGCTATCACAGAAATGTGGTGGGATGCCTCACATGACTGGAGTGCCACAATCGAAGGCTGCAAGCTCTTCAGGAGGGATAGACAGGAAAGGAGAGGTGGCGGAGTGGCTGTGTATGTTAGTGAATGCTATGAGAGCTCAGAAATTAAGTATAGTGATAACAGGGTCGAGAGTGCTTGGATTAGGATAAGGGCAAATAAAGGTGATATCGCTGTGGGAGTCTGCTATAGACCTCCCAACCAAAGCAGTGAGGTGGATGAAGTCTTCTTTAAGCAACTGGGAGAAATATCGCAGTCGTTTGCCATTGTTCTTGTGGGGGACTTTAACCTCCCTGATATCTGCTGGGAATACAACACGGCAGAAAGGGAACAATCCAGGAGGTTCCTGGAATGTGTGGAGGATAACTTCCTCATGCAGCTGGTAAGTGAGCTGCCCAGCGAAAGTGCCCTCCTAGACCTGCTCCTTGTGAACAGGGAAGAACTTGTGGGGGAAGTAAAGGTTGGAGGCTGTCTAGGGCACAGTGATCATGAGATGATTGAGTTCTCTATCCTTGGAGAAGAGGGGTTACTAAAGAGGAGGGGTTACAAGGAGAGGGGTTACTAAAACTGCCACCTTAGACTTCCGGAGGGCAAACTTTGACTTGTTCAGAAGACTGCTAGACAAAATCCCTTGGGAGGATGCCCTTAAGAATATGGGAGTCCAGGAAGGATGGACATACTTCAAGAAAGAAGTCTTAAAGGCACAGGAGCAGGCTGTCCCCGTGTGCCGAAAAACAAGTAGGCGGGGTAGGAGGCCAGCCTGGCTGAATAGGGATCTCTTGCTGGATCTCAAAAACAAAAAGAGAGTCTACGAGCTTTGGAAGAGGGGGCAAGTCTCTCATGAACACTATAAAGATGTAGCAAAGCTGTGCAGGGAGAAAATACGGAGAGCCAAAGCGCAGCTAGAGCTCAACCTAGCTGCAGCTGTTAAGGATAATAAAAAATGTTTCTATAAATTCATTAACAACAAAAGGAGGATTAGGGAAAATCTCCCTCCTTTATTGGATGCAGAAGGAAACATAGTCACAAAGGATGAGAAAAAGGCTGAGGTGCTCAACGCCTACTTCGCGCCAGTCTTTAGCAGTGGAACTAGCTGTTCCCTGGACATCCAGCCTCATGAGCTAGGAGACGGAGGGGAAGCGGAATGAGGGCATCACAATTAAAGAGGAAGAGATCAGTGACCTGCTACACCATTTGGATGCACACAAGTCTATGGGACCAGATGGGCTACACCCAAGAGTGCTGAAAGAGTTGGCAGATGTGCTCGCCAAACCGCTTTCCATCATTTACAGGAAGTCATGGCTAACTGGGGAGGTCCCAATGGACTGGAGGGTGGCAAATGTAACACCCATCTACAAGAAAGTCAAAAAGGAGGATCCAGGTAACTATAGACCTGTCAGTCTAACCTCGATACCAGGGAAGGTCATGGAGCAGGTCATCTTGAGTGCCATCAAAACCCACATAATGGGCAACCAGGGGATCAGGCCTAGTCAGCATGGGTTTATAGAAGGCAGGTCCTGCCAGACGAACCTGATCTCCTTCTATGACAAGATAAGCAGATTATTGGACAAGGGAAAGGCTGTTGATATTGTATACCTGGACTTTCGAAAAGCATTTGATACTGTCCCCCATACAATTCTCATGGAAAAACTGGCTTCACACAGCCTGGATGAGCATACGATCCGCTGGGTAAAGCAATGGCTGACTGGAAGGTCCCAAAGAGTGGTGCTCAATGGATTTAAATCCAGCTGGCAGCCAGTCACGAGTGGTGTGCCTCAGGGCTCAGTGTTAGGACCATTTCTGTTTAATCTCTTTATTGATGATCTCGACAAGGACATAGGGTATATCATCAGCAAGTTCACAGATGACACCAAGTTAAGCAGGAGTGTTGATTCCCAGGAGGATAGGGAAGCTCTACAGAGAGACCTAGATAGATTGGATCATTGGGCCAACATCAATGGTATGAGTTTCAACAAGGGCAAGTGCCAGGTTCCGCACTTGGGCCACAATAACCCCAAGCAGCGCTACAGGCTTGGGGAAGTGTGGCTGGAAAGCTGCCTGGAAGAAAGAGACCTGGGGGTTCTAATTGACAAGCAGCTGAATATGAGCCGGCAGTGTGCCCAGGTGGCCAAGAAAGCCAACGGCATCCTGGCTTGTATAGCGTGACCAGCATAAGTAGGGAGGTGATTGTGCCCCTGTACTCAGCACTGGTGAGGCCACACCTCGAGTATTGTGTCCAGTTTTGGGCACCTCAATACAAGAGAGATATGGAGGTGCTGGAGCGAGTGCAGAAGAGGGCAACGAAGCTGGTGAAGGGCCTGGAAAACAAATCCTATGAAGAGCGGTTGAAGGAGCTGGGACTGTTTAGTATGAGGAAGAGGAGGCTGAGGGGAGACCTCATCACTCTCTACAACTACTTGAAAGGACACTGTAGAGAGGTTGGTGCTGGTCTCTTCGCACAGGTAACTAATGACAGAACGAGAGGGAATGGCTTCAAGCTCCAGCAGGGTAGGTTTAGACAGAACATTAGGAAAGAATTTTTCACAGAAAGAGTGGTCAGGCATTGGAATAGGCTGCCCAGGGAGGTGGTTGAGTCACCATCCCTGGATGTGTTTAAGAGCCGTTTAGATGTGGTGTTGGGGGATATGATATAGGGAAGAACTTTGTAGTGTAGGGTAGATGGTTGGACTCGATGATCCCAAGGGTCTCTTCCAACCTGGACGATTCTATGATTCTATGAAATGCAGAGCCTCCAGGTCAACAGGGCGGGTGGAGCAGGGAGTGGGCCCAGGCTGTCTTACACTCTGCTTTTCCCCATATAACCAAAGATTTTGATAATGAATGATGTGCCTAATGCATAGGCCAAAGTCATCTTTTCATATTCTGTCTTCTCTTTACAGCAAGGAGACAGTGGGAAAAGTAAACAGTTGTATAAATTGAGAAAGGCCAACTCTGATCATGGGTCAGGGATCTGTTGCTCCTTAGGGGGACATATATATCAGTCTGTACACAATGAAGCCATCACCACACTTTGTCTCACACTGAATGAAAACTTTGAAAATCCAGAGGAGATATAATTAAAAATCAGCATGTGTATTCGTCTTTATATATATAAGATATAAAACATACTATGTTTATGGCATACCATCATTTTAAACCTTCTGCTGTTCTGCATTCAGACTTAAGTGGTTTAGGATTAGCTTCAAATACTGCAAAATCAGGCAGTTGCTAGGAAAACTGTAATTCTTTTTTCTGCTTTGCTTATATCATGGTGTTAAAAAAGAAAACAAAAAAAAAAGGCTTCCGTTACTGTCCTCACATAGTGTGGGTAAGGAAAGGCAGAGAAATGTAAGGCAGCAACCTCTCCCTTCTCCACAGGCAATAGATAAAGCCTGCTCTGCAGGGTCCTCCCAGAAGTTTTTGATCCTAGTCTTGTCCCTTTTCCCTACCTTTCTCACTCTTTTCTGTGACAGGAATGAGCCAGCCCTAGCCCTCATTCTTGGCACAGAAAAAATGTAATGCTGACTATGCTTCTGAGATGCTTTGGGTCAGGCCCACTGAACTACCCCTGATTTGAGAACATAAAAAAAAACAGCCCCCCCATCCCGCAAACAAAAAAAAAATTTTATTCCCACACCAGTGAAGGCACATAAATGAAAGACCACTTTTTTTTCTGTATTCCTCCATTTCAATTATATCTCCTTCTGCAGACTGTACACAGTGGTCAGGAGCCCATTATGACTAATAAGCAATCAATGACCAGGCAGCTCTTGCCCCAAGAAATAGTAACCAACATACTCATTGTGTAGACTAATGTAAAGGTCTGTAACAGGTTCTGCCAGTGGGTGTGAGTCTACAAGATCCCCAGTCATTTTGCCATTCAATGGCAAAATCAATCACCAAGTGAATGATTTCACCAGCAAAGGTGTTCCTCTAAGACGACAGACCGTATCAATACTGGACTTTCTGAAATTTCAGATTTCTTGGGGATTAAAGAAATAGAAAACAACAAACATGCTTATGGCTGAAATGGGTATGTTAGCAATAAGACCCAGGTGGACTTTCTCTCCCCAAATAACTTCATCGTATATGACATAAAATATTGATTCTTATTCTACTTATTTTCTCCAGCCTCATGTGCCATTCTAGGCAGCTCACTTTGCCTTTTAATATCTCCTTTCTCCCATCCTCACCTTTAGATTCTGCATGCATCAGTGGTTTTTGATTCATTTACATGGCACCAAAAGTATCGACTACTCTCTCCGTGTGTGGAAGATATGATACAAGCGATATGAGTACAGTCTTGTGAAGTCATGCAGGCTACAAAGCCAAGCCCTCAAAAGTCAAGAAAAAACTGCTACCAATACAGTAGTCCAATCCCTTTAGTTTATGTCTTATAAACACATTCTGGTAAAATACATGACCACACAATACCTTTTCCAGAAGAGCCAACCTCTGCCAAAACATGGAATGACTAGCTCATAGTTATTTTTTCTCTTGAATAAAAAAGGTCTGTAAAGTTTGCAGAATGAATACTTAACAAATATACTCTACATATGCTAAATTGGCACTGCTTGATGTGAAACATCCACGCCAGGCCATTTGTAGCTACAGAAGTTTCTCTGTGCACCTGCATCCAGTCCTGCTTACAAGAAGTTTGGTGCTGCTAGTGTTGGCCGATAAGAGTCAAGATGAAGTAACAAACTCCATGAAACCTTCTCTGACAATAAGTATGCATGATGGGCTGTATTAAAAAGTGCTCATTTGCAGCAAGGAAAGCTATCTGCTCACTCTTTTGTTCTAGAGCAGTGGAAGCTGCAGAACTGCATGAAGGAATGATGGAGCTTTCCCTGGTTGCTCCTGAGCATGATCAGCTGGGGGAAACCTTCTGGACTACAGGAGAGGGAGCCTACTGACAAAAGGAGATGTAAAGTCTCCCTAAAATAGTGGGATGCAAAAACTTAACCAACTGCATGGCACAGAAAAAAAAAAAAAGAAAAAGAAAAAAAGAAAGAATATGATTGGAAATTGCTAGATTGAGATCAGAGGAGATCAGATGTGAGGAAAGATCTCACCTTAGAAGAATACAAGAAGTAGGAGTTGGGGAATATTTTTTTTTGTCACACTTTTTAATGTCTTACCCAGCAAATCTGATTTCTCCGTTTCAAGCGTTTCCTTACTCTTTGTGCTGTAATAAGACACAGCTTTAGTAACTGGAAAGCCAATAGTGGGTTTTGGCACTCCTACTTTAGGGAAAAGTTGCAGATGGCTCCACTTCAAGGACCTGGCCAAATTGGGCCAAATTGGAATCATGTCACTACTTGTTAGTAAAAAAGTCAATGTCTCAGTGTGTGATGGCTGTGTTGAAAGTGCTGCTCAGAAATGAGGGGCATTATCTCTCCATGTTACTTGTACAGCTTGTGTATCACTACCTGAGCAGTTCACCATCTTTAACATAGAATTTGCAATTTCCTGAAGTGAGGTAGAGAACGGCTATGATCTACTTCCTACTTCTACAACTAAGAAAATGAGAAATCCGAATCATGCACAGTACACAAAACAGCTGATTATACCACATATCAGGTTGCTTCTGCAAAGCCTGGATTTTCTCTTAAGTACAGCTCAACAAATATTGAGAGGAATTTAGCTTTGTTGTTTTATGTTAACTAATTAAGACAAGGGGAAGGGGAAGGAAGTTATTAGTGATATCGAAATAAACTAACGTGGCTGGAGAATGGATGTAGCTTCCTAAAATTATTCCTGGCATATATACTAACATAGGTGATATGGCTATGCATTGGCAGTAGGTACCACTGTGCTCTCCTTCCTTTCTAAAAATGTAACACCCTGCCTACTCAAGTGTGCATCATCTTCCTATTACATAGCTCATTTCTATGTCTGCAGTTTGTTAACAGGTTTGCTAGATTTCTGCTGAATATCTTTGATTAGAAACAGTTGTCCTGTATTTCACCCTTCAAAGAGAATTGTAAAGTTCCAGACAAGCACTATGGACAACCACCTATTCGGAAAGTCCAAGACATTTTTTCTTTTGATACAAATCCAGTGTTAAATGTTTCCTTGGACAGTCATATTCGACTAGTATTATTAATTGTGCTTTCAAACTAAACACATATTCCGGCATTAGAAGGGCTGAGCAAGTTTTACCACAGAGGTAGTCTGACTTTTCAGTAAATTAAAAAGTCATTTCCATGATTCAAAATTATGAGCACGTCTGAGCAGAAGAGACGATAAAAATTTCTAACTGTATTCCTCTCTCCCCACATCCTTCTCATAACTTGAAAGCATGACATCGGTCTTGAGTTCAGTTATAGTCAGAATATGAATAGATTTAGAGTGTTGGTTTATATTAGTTAATATTTAGAAACCCATACAGTTTATTAGGTCACACTGCAGCAAAGGACATAGAATAATAACATTGAATGAAACCAGGACCTACTATGTGAGGGCCTTAAATCAATTTATTATTTAATAATGCCTCATGCTTGAAATTCTTTTCAGGACTTTGTATTTTTTTTCATTTCACAGAAAACGTTATGCAAGCTCCCAAAGCAAGATAGAAGATGCTATGAGAGCTGGGTTCCAGTCATGGGTTGCCAACAGCGAAAGTCACTACAAAGATTAATGAAAACAAGACATGTTATCCTAGAAGATGCTGCAGTCATTCAAATTCTCTTTAGGGACTGAAGATCTCAATATGGTTCCATGGTAATTGCAGGCAAATGTCAATTTGGCATGTTTAACTGCAGTTAAACATTGTCAGGGAAAAAACCCCAGAGCTCTGTATTAGGCTTTGGCAGAATATTCCTTACAGCTAATTGTCATACATTTCAGGAATCTAATTTTACATTGAGGTGGCAGAGAGATTGCTTGTTTTTTGAGAGTTTCCTCAAATTTTTAGAATTTGTGCTTAACAGATTTTACCTAGGCAGGGAAATCAGTTGACTTGATTTGCTTGTCAGATACACGGTTCTTTAACTACTTCAAGTGGTAGGAAAGCTCCAATTAATCCTTTGACATCAGGAAGGGTAGCCCAATTGAGACATATACATACACATTGCTTTAACGTGTTTCTCGTACCAAGAAATTCTTGTAGCCATCAGAGGTCGACACAAAAAGAACAGAATGGCAATGTCATTCTTCAGCATTAACAGGCTTTGTGGAGATGTCAATCTTTGAGCCTCGCCAATGGTTCATAAACAAAATCTGTATATTTACAATACAGAAGTATGCGATTTCACAAAGATTTCAAGGTAAGATTGAGCTCACAAATTTTTATGTCTTGGATTTCTTTTTGAAAATGCCCCTTTGAAAGGAAGTTTGTCTATATTCACATGTTCACATACAGTACAGGAAGCAGTATCTTTTATTTTCAAATTTAATTAAATAAAAACCTCAGTTATTCTTTTTAATTTTCTGAAAGTGACGCAATTTCTGGTTTGGCTGCACCACAGACAGCAGGAACCCTAGAAGCAGGATCAATGTCTGCTGCTAATGCTGGCCTTTGAGGACTGGCTTCTGATGCTATTGCATGTGTTGACTGACACGTCTTATATCAGGCTGCTCCAAAGGCTAATGACAAGGAATAAAAAAAAAGCATGCTGAGCACACAGTGATGATAATGACCTTATTGTTCTTCAGTTTTGGGATCTCTGTTTGGGTGATTTGGACACAACTCTAGAAAGCAAGCTAGAAAACTATAGATTTTAGAGCTTGGACCTTCACTCTGAGAATGAAGACATCAGCAACTACACAAGAAGTGAAGTGAAGCAAAAAGATACCTCTCTCACTGTTCTTCTAAATAACAGCTTGAAAACGAACCAAGCAACTAAAAGAGAGACATTTTCTAGCCTCCTAAGGTATCTAACAGGGAAATATAAGCTCAGGTTAGATTCAAAGATGAAACAGCCTGATCCCACACTCCCTGTATCCTAAGCTTGTCCCCCAATATCCTACCAGTAACTCAGGAGTAGTCATGGTCTTTTCTACTTTGACTACACTGAAACGTTAAGGTATGTTGAGAAACTTCATGTAAAGCAATCGTTTGGGACATGCAAGATAACACCTCCTGAGATAAATGGGCTTGTTCCAATTTCTCAGTTTTGATATCAGTCTGCAGGTGTGAGAAGGGATCACTTCACTAGCATTGAGAAAAAGGCTGTGTTCTCCTTTACTCCTGAAAAATAAAACTAATTGTAAAGAGATGATACAATTTGCCTCAGACAATTGTGAGGACATAAGGTGGATCTAGTTAAAGCCTCACTGGTGGGAATTCTTGACATGATTAAAAAAATACTAGCATTGTGAAAACAGACAGGCTTAACTTGACCATGAACTACTGAAAACATATCAACTACAGAAAGGCATAAGACACATTTAATCATAGCTTCTAAAATATACCTGTTTAATAACAGCCTTTTCTTTTTAAAATAAACAGCTGTATCTTTACCATTATTTATGGTAGAACACAAATTCTGTGATCAGAATTTTGCCATATATGCTCTGAATGATCAAATTTAAAACAATTCATTAAGTGTACATTAGAGCAACTTAAGAGATGGATAGTAAAAAATTGCAAAGTTTGCAAGGAGAGGAATAAAAATAGTATTTCCAGTGCCCTAGCCACCAATCTTCAGGTATTTGATGAAAGCAAAAAATTTATTGTCTGATTTTCATCCATACCTTCAGATGATTTTCTATATTGGCTACATCTGCTGAAATCACAGAGACAAAGATAGACAAAAATTTTGAAAATTACAAGAGGACTAATATAGTAATTTTATTATTTATAATTATGTGACATAATGAACTACTGTAAATGATGCACATTTGAACACAGTACAGAAATATCTTTGACATTGAAATCAACTGAAATAAACTCAACAGGGCTGTTCAGAGCAAATGTTGTGTTACAGATACATTATTTACAGCTGTCATCATCTCCATGGAATCTACTTGATTTCCTTTTAATATGCCAGCCTTTCTAAACAACTTTATGAGACTGCTTCTTTGAACATTTTATGTATATATACATATATATATTTAATAAATATTTTATAAATATATATTTCAAAAAACGACATAAATAGGAATTAAGACTTCTTGGTGCCCCAGTCTTTAGATATTAGTTTACCCTATGACTAGAGAGCTAAAGTAGCCCTGGATTATTTCTTAATGAATAGAGTTCTTTTTAAGAAATACAGTTGCAATCTAAAGCAGCAGAAACTAAAGCTCTTTTTTTCCACTTTGGAAAATAACGGACCCTAAACCATGTCTCTTCCAGGTAATTTAGCACAGTACCAGTTGTATTAATATTTCCATTTTATTTGTCTAAATTAACTATGCATTGAAATAATTCATGGTGCCATTGTACCAGTTCTTGCTAAACAATAATTACTGAAACTGACAAAAAATAGTTGATTTGTAGGTGGGCTTAGTGTTTAAATGGATCTTGTTAATGGAAAAGACTCTTGATTCATGAGTGTAGTTTAATGCAAAGCAATTTTATGCCATGGTAAATTACCATCAAAACATAAAAAAGAAATGAAGCCACGTTGTGCCCAAAATTAATCAAAACTGTCCTGAAAGCTTCTTGATTTGCAATCTAAAATACAAATTGACAGAAATAAAAACTTAATATAAAACACAGAACTAAGGCATCTGAATATTTGGCAGGTAAGTACTGATAGAATGTATTTTACGGGGAATTAAAGCTGAAGATAAAAACAAAGGGTATTTAAATATTTTATAAGAGCTCTTGAGTGGTGATGTTGCCCTCTACAGACACCAAATTTACCCTTGATTTCTTCTCAGTAATTGTACCACTACTTAAAAAACAGTTTGCAGTTAACAGAAATGCTCATCAGCTTATACCATTAGCGGTCCCAATGTACTTGCCTCCTGCAGAACTGGAAATCCTCACGTCAGTGTGCAGTCACTTCTCTGCTCCTATTCATAGCAGACATTTCAATCACAGCTGGAAGGTCCATTTTTTGAAGTAATATGCAGTATCATTACCTCTTATGTCTTACTTAGACAATAAGAAACAATAATCTTAATGAAACCTGTGGAAATATTGACATGTAATATGTTAAAATGTCTGTTTAAATTTTCACAGAATTTATTCTGTAAAGAAAGTCAATATTGCACTGTAATATTCCTGATATTTTTTTTTTTTTGCTTGTTTCACTCCCGTATCATTTTATGGATTATCTTAGAACTCTAATTTTCAGAAAACTGCCCTATACCCAGGGATGCTCAGGGTTAGGTTCACTGCTGTGAGCACTTCCACAGCTAGTGAAAGAAAAGCCAGTAAGAAACCCTCAAGCTCTGTCAAAACGTAGGCATCAGGAGTTGGGGACTCCAGATCAGGCCCAGGTCTGAAACTCCTTTCCACATCTCCTGAATGTCTTGGTTTCCAAAGAAAGGAACCCCAAGAGAAAGAGCAAGGAAAGAGCTGAGGAGTATTTTGGCAAGCTCCTAGCCTGGCTAACCAGGGAGATCCTGGCTCCTGAGGGTGCTGTGGTGCCTATCTGAGGGCAGCATTGGGACAAGGAGAGCCTCATATGAGGCCAGAGCTCTACCACCCAAACCAGGCTGGTTAAACCAGGAACCTCCAGCTGCATCATGAGCTCTGACAGTTCGCAGGCTCTCCAACTCTGCTGACTGGAGACAAGGCAACTCAAGGAGCTTCCCCAAGTTGGGGCAGTTGGCTGATCCCTTTGGTTTTGGGAAAATCCAACAGGTACAATTTCCAGAATATTTTACTACAAGTTTTCTTTTGATGCAAAAAAATTTATTTCTTTTCTAATAAATAAATCTATATTCCATTCTAAACTAGAATGACAATTATTTTTCAAATATGAATGTTTTCTTTGAAACAGAAAGTCAGCTTTATTCAGTTCTAGTCAGAACTGAAGCCATGCCAATCAAACTATAGTTTGCATGAACGAAAATCAGGGTTTTCCCACCTTAGTGAGCAATTTTTAATCTCTTATCTATCTTTTTTTTCCAGCACAGTCCACTTCTGCAAGGGTAATTATTGACTTTTGTGGATAGCTCAGATACAACCATGATCAATATGATAGCAAAGACTATAAGAAACTTAATTCATCCTGATATCAAAACAGAATTTACAGGAAATAAAGCACTTGGCTGTATTTTGAACAATGATAATAAAATTCTTACAGTTTCCTACCAAGTGGGTATCAGGCAAATTTTGTGCAATCAATTAGGAAGGACTCCTGTCAGGGAGAAAAATAATTATTATATGATCATACAGTAAGTCAAAGTAGTAATTCAAGCAGAATCCAAAGTACAGTTCTATGCATCACTCGAGTCTCTTTCATCACTTGGTTGCCACTTTGCAAACTTAGTATGTTTCTTTTCATATAGCTAAATCATGAAAGAGTATTTTAGTTGGGGCCCATCTCTACATCACTCCAATCAGCCTAAGACTTGAAACCCCCATTTTAAATATTGGTAATCTTTATTCCCACTGAGAAAAAGTTCAGATCCAGACTTAAAGTCTATAATTGAAATCTGTTTTTTTACTTCTACCTCGTGTAGAAACAGAGAAATAGCTTTTGTCCTTTCTTCACAGGAAAATTTAAGTAGGAAATCCTGATTTAATGTAGTACCCAGCTAATATGTACTGTACTAAGGAAGATTTTGCAATGCATTTTGCATTCTGTAAACAGGCAGAGACTGAGTGTAATGGAGTTCAAAGTGTCACATGAAGTCACATCCAAAGTGTAAAAGAGCAGTCCATTTTAGAATTAATATATTATTGGTCTTGTTTCTGTTTCCAGAAAAGACATACTCAGTTTTTCTGCTGATTTATTAACAAAGTGAAAATGGCATCTTTCCATTTAGTGATCAGTCATTTAGTGATGGCTCATGAGCAAATGTAAAAACTGTCTGTAACCTGGGGAGAGAAGGAAGACCTCTAGGCCATGATCCTAATTGATTTTTACTATAGGCTCTTTCACCTTCTGCTACAAAATTGGCTTTCAAGTACCTACTGGTACATCTAGGAAATTAAACTGCTTCACTGAAAAGGAAATTTCATCTTCAGATTCTTTACTTGTGATCATTTATGGTATAAACAATCACATTAGAAGTCACACATGACATCAAAGGACCCACCACCTTTGAAGATAGCACACTAAAACCAGTAAATACTTTTAACAAATCACTTTAATTTCAAACTACTGTACAAATGCTTCTAACAAATGAGCACAGCTTCATGTGTGTGTGCAGAGTCTTCTGGCTAGCTTAAAGCAAACTGTATACTTGACCTTTACTTCAAAGTAAAGTTAAAGGGCTGCATAGAGATGCTGCTCCCAGAAGATTTAAGCGAGGTACTAGAAGCAGTCTTCCAGTGGTTAGTTTAATTCAATGTATAGCCTCCATTCTTTTAGTGTGAAAACTTGAAACATTAACTTTATGGATTAAAAATATGCAAGTTAGAGTGCTTCATCCTGACAAAGTATTGGCTTTTACAGCGTACTTGGAGTAACAGGGACCACCTGGCGGGATGCAACTGCTACAGCCCAGAGCTCCCCTCTGCAGCGGCTTATGGAGAGTCTGGGACCTGTGGCTGCCACCCTGCCAGGCTGTGCTGTGACAAGCTCTTGGTGGGCAGTGACTAGTTTAAAACTAACTTGCATTTATTTATATATTGAGGATTTTCAGGCTTACACCTATATATTTATATGTAGGAACACTTCCAGTGTTGCTGTCTGGATGCTTTAGCTGGATATCACTTGATATGCCTGTCAGAAACTGTCAGCTGGGGCTACTGGAAGTCCAGGCAATAAAGGCAACATATCTCTGTAAGGACAGATTCAGGAGAAAGAAAAAGTATTACTCCATACTGACTCTTCATTGGTTGCCTTTTGTATTAGAAATTATGGGATATGGTAAGAAAAACTAAATCCTTAGACAAGATAGATATATATTTCCCACAGAACTACATGGTATGATCAGTATTTAAAAGGTTAATATTTAAAGATTAAAAGGGTTAGAGAGCCACAGTTAATAGAACCAATTGAGCAAAACACACTTAGCAGTTTATACTTATGTTAAATTTTGCTACATTTACTGGTCAGCAATTTAACTGGTTTTGGTGTTGTATAAAAGAAAGAAATAAAAAGCAGATAGCTCAATAGTGGAACACCTCAACGTCTGCATATTATGCTCAAACCACTAAGAAATAAAAGAGGGATTCTTCTATTTCCATCCAATATTTACAACAACTGTAATTTGTCCTCGTACCATACATATGGGCATACACACACAATTAGGTAGAAGAGAATTTGATACATTATTGGTTCTAAAAGTCAACGTATTCCTGTAATGACTGGTAAAAAAAAAGTGGTGTTGGAAAACCCTCATTGTCTCCCTCTGTTGTAGAATGCCACATCAACAGATATTTAGTGAAGGGAGTTAAATCAGCAGCAACAGCTTTTCTGAAAAAGCATCTGGGATGGCAGGTAGCCATGAAAATGCCTGCTTTGCAAGTGAAATGTGGCATTCATGCACAGTGATAGTCAGTGTTCACTTTCCTCTCATTTTTCCATTAAAAAAAATGAATGCTGTAACTACTCAGTCAGAGAACAGAATCTTAAGTATTCAGCCATGTCAATCACATACCACAAATATATGAAATACAGCAAAAAGGTGAACACTTTGCAAACAGACACTTGAGCATACAAATTATTCAGTGGATGCTTAACTATGATGCTTACAGAAACCATTTCACAAAAGATTCATGTGCATGGAAATGAAGTCTAAATGAATCAAAATTTTCACTGTTGCAGAACAATGCAATTTAAGGGCTCCAACACCTTGCCAAAGAAAATTCACCTTTCCAAATTCAGTCTGTACTAAAAGACAGCTTACAAAAGAAAGACTATAGACGATTGAAGACAATAGGTCAGACTGCTGGATAAAATGGGCCAAATTTTATTTCCAGTGTGATCCTATCTGAGTTACACCTGAGATTAATTTACTCTGTTGTCTGTGTGGGACAGCACTAGAATGAATACATCAACCTTTTAAACCTGGAGTGTCACTTTCATACCATATTCACTCCCTAGTACTCTGTCTCTTGCTTAAATCAAGAGTGATGGGTTAAGTTTACTAGTGGTTATTTTAAGTAACAGACACTTGACAAAGAATTTGTTGCACAGGAATAATTTACTTTCTTAATAGCAAAATTTTGAGAACAGCAGCAGCTTTGCTTGCATATATCTGGACCTGTGCATATAAGCACTGCTATGTCTCCTGAAACAACATAGAACTTAAAGATCAATAATGTGATGGTACCTTGGTAGGTCTCTCATCTGCTTACACCAACACAGAGTTATACAAAAGGTTAAAACAGAGGATGCTTAAAACAGAGGATAGTTAAAACACATGGTCAAAGATCAAAATAAGTTATGGATTCTTTCCTTTTGCATCAGTTGGATTCAGAATTTACCTGCTGAGGTCCATGGGCTGTCTTGCGAAACGGTACATGCTGTTTTGAGATGAGATTAAAAGCTATTCTTCCACAATATGTTAGTATTACCCACAATGTTGATATTAAGCAAGTAAGACAGTTCCACCCTTTGTTGAATACTGTCTCTCATGAGACACTGCACTGCTATCTACTAAAATGTGACTAAGCTAAAAAAATAAATAAAAGTTGTATATTACCATACATTTATGTTTTTCTCTAGTACAAAAGATGTTAGCATATGGATTCCATGATGGTCATGAGCAATAGGCACTATCAAAAGGTTAAAAACTTCAATAATATTTGCCAAATTAAGGCATGATTGTCTCTCTCTTACCTGTTCAACTGGAACAGATACAGTCTAGATCTGTAGAGAAATGTTATTACTTTTTTTTTTAATTAAAAACTTTAGCAAACATTTTGCCTCACTAAGGTCTAGAGGATGTCTCAAGAGAACTTTAAGATTGTTTTATGAGTATTTCAAGGCGAAAAAAAAGGCTGGTTTTTTTCCAAGCTATATATTAGTTTTTCCTTGGTCTGGTAAAAATAAAATTAGTGTTGAATATACAACCACGTTACTCTCAGAAGTGTCACAAAGTGTTACTGACATGCTCTATGCAAATTAACATCTATAATATAGAAAAATATAGAAAAAAATATGTTTAGACTCTACTAAGAGTCTAAAAAAGGGGGTTTTGGTGAGTAGCAAGGGAGTTTTAGCATGTGCTTATGCAAGTAAAGCAAGTAGAGCAAGTGTGCTTATGCTTTAAAGGAAAGTACAAGTGAAGCCACTCCAGAGAATTTCTTGTTTCTTGATGCATAAAAATTACTGTTATGCCATCACTCCCCATTTAATCCTCTCCCTAATGTTTAGTAGTTATAGTCATCATGTCAAGTTTAAAGTGTTGATTACAAGCATTACCGTATAAGAAATTACAGGGGTTTTAATACATATTCCAAAATGAAGAGACAAAATCCATGGCTCTATTAGTAAGGAAGTTATTATTATTATTAAGCCAAAACATAGCAGATTCGTTGGCTTCAATAAAAAAATATTGCGAATGAGCAAAGTTTAAGAAAGAAATGAGGAAAAATGTCTCCAAGGAGACCACTGTGAACATGTTCTTCAGTAGACATTAAGACCAAAGGAGTTCAAAAGGCACCTACTTCACACAGCGGTTGAGTTTCAGCCAGTATTGCTCCATGTAAATTTCCTTCCACAAAAAACAGGTTTCAGCTGCATCTTGTGAATGCTTCTTAAAAGTGCACACTTAAAGATCTACTTATTTCAGCCAAAAATTACAATTACATCCAATAACAGCATAACAAATTTTAAATTCAAGTAAGCAGCTTAATAAACAATGTTCACTTCAAATGTTTCAAGGTCACAAAGAGCTCCAATTTGACAATGCTTCTGTAAGAGGACTGCACTGATGTACTCCACAGCACTGTCTGTGGGCTCTGTGGTTTGGAAATCATGATTATTGTGCCTCTCAACAGGTGTATTTACAACAAACCCTTCAAGTTTTTCCACACTTTACCTTAAAATCTGTGATGCTGTCTCCAAATGCAGGAGGGATGCAACCTTCTTCAAGAATTCCTGTGTCATGGATACCTATAAATCTGTAGGTTTTGTTATATTTGCCACAGGCCAGAATGTTGTTTGTCAGCCAAGTCAGTACCAAGAACCCCACAGAGCCACTGTATCTCAGAATAGCCTTTCATACTATTAATGGCTTCCATTTTTTGTTCACTGAGTCATAGTTTTGCTTGGCAATTATAAGAGCTAATTGTTTGCTTGAAGTCCTCTTTCCAAATAAACAGATCAGATTGATTACTACTATATCTTTTACATATCTTCTACTTTTTTGTCAGTTCAGCATAGCGAATAAGAACATTTTATATTATGTCAGAAACCTCGATCTGCACAACCTCAATAATAATGCACTGTCTCAATATCCCATTAACAATTTTGTTTTATGAGCTGTCAATCAGCCAACTTTTAATCCACTGATTGTGTGCCAGGTTGATTTGGAATCAATCAGCTTCCTTAAACAAAAAACATTGTAGCATAAGGTCAATTGTTCATATAAATCTAAGACTAATACATCAATATTACTTTTTTCAAGCAAAATAACCACCTGAAAAAACAGTATCAAGGTAGTTTGGCAGACTATATTTTTCATAAATCCTTAATGGTTGGCATTCTTAACACCAACCTCCTTAGTATCTAATTAAGCATTCAATATTATTTTCTTTTGTATTGCTATGAAAGAATTGAAGTACCTAGATTATGGAGATTATCTTTAGGAAATACTGGTTACCACCTTACTGCATATTATTTGAGCCTGCATAATAGAACATATCTATCTTAAGTATTGACTACTAAACACCCTTCAGAGGTAATTTTAAAGTTTGAATTGTTTCCTCATCATATGACTACATAGCCTTCTTTTTATCCAAATGAAGAGAAAATTATTTTTTAGAAACTTCTGTCTTTTGACATGGTTATTAGACATTTCATAATTTTTATATAATAATGGACAATACTGTTTTTTAAGGCTCCTTTCATCCCATTAAATAAAGCTAACAAAAACTCATATGCATGCTAAAAATGTTAATAGAAAATGGAAAGTTTACTTTAGATATTTGTGATGGTATGCTCTGCCTCCCCAGGCACCAACCTGATCTTTATCTCCTGTTACCCAGCCCAAGTGAGAACCAGCCATAGTAGCTGGTGGGTGCATACAGTCATGATGACTGCATCCTGCTCAACAAAATAGCCAAGGGCTAACTTGAGCAATACTGGTACCATGGTCAATATGCAAATATGACTATAGGTCAATCATCTTACCCCCATAAATAGTGAACAGCTCAAGAGCCCTTTAAGCTCCCCTGCACGGCAGTGGGCTGCACGACAGGATCTCCCCTTGAGAAGGGTTACCTCTCAAGGTTACTTCTGGAGATTCCGAGATTCCTTGCCACCACAGATCCTTGGTAAGTGACTAATAGCATGCTAAACATCGAAATCTTAGCTAAGTGATAGAAAGGATTGGTTGTGCATATATAATCCTTTATACATAAACTTTTGACCAAGTCTGGGACTAGGATTGGATCCATCTGCACCCAGACTCCTCTCTGAGAAGGAGTTTAGAAAGCAAGGGGGCACTTTCTGAACCTCATGACTCAAAGGAAGGGTCTCCCTGACAGTTCTATCTGACCCTGTCCTCTATGCAGTAAATAACCAAGTATGCCTTACCATCTCAAATCTTGTAAAAACAGTCGCATTTGCTATTAAACATTGTTAAATCCCTGTTTTATATCAAAAAATGTATCGCCGATTTTCTCTATGAGTGAAGTGCATCACTCCATCCATGACAACATTCATGTGAAAGCTCAACTGTGTTGATTATTGAAAGTTACTAAATTTCTACTGGTGATAATCTGACTCAAATCTCATGCATCTACTGCCTCTCTATCAGTAACTCTGTAAGTAATTCCAGTAAAATTAAATAGGATTCACTTGTCCTCTGACCCCAAAAAACAATTAAGATGTTAAACAAATAATCCTTCCCTAGATTTTAATTGAAATACATTATGTTCTTCACATAAATGCAAAAAAGGTTAATTTACTGAAACATTAGTAGCATAGTTTTTATTTCTGCAACTCTTGGAGACCAATCTTAACCAGATATTTCATAGTATGGAAAAAATTTTGAACAAGCAGATGTCCAAATAGCTTAGTTAACTTGTGTGAAGAAAGACAGAGAGGTGTGCATGTATTGTGTTATTTCGGTGTTATTTCGGAACTCAGTAATAGATCACTGAAAAATAGATGCCAAAGCTATTTTTATTTTTCATCCACCTTCTCCAGCCCTGAAATGTGCTTAGATTGCAAGCCTCTTGGGGCACGAATCATATTTTCAATCTTGTGTATGTTCAGTATTGTCGTGCATAGGAGGTACGATTATTAGTAACGCCCAATATTCTGAACATTCAAGTAAATTAATTTAGCAATAACCACTAGTTTACTCTGCTAGGTTTTTTAAGATGGGAGATATCAGTAAGGTTTCTTAAAATTATGTTTCAAGTTCAATTCCTACTTTTTAAAATATGAAAAAAATTCATGGTCTTTATTATTATTATGCTATTAATACTGTATTAATTTCTAAAAATATAAAGATCAGACTTAGCTACCCTTATTTACAGTAATATTTCCAAAGAGTTTTATGAGATAGTATGGAGCACTACCCTTGTGTCTTGTATCAGTCAGGCAAGATTTATAGACCTAATCACCAGAATCATCTTTCTTCTATTTCATATTGCAAACGTTCCTGTGCTTAGATTTTCAACTTTTGAAGGAGTACTCACATACAGCATCCTTTGGGGCACTTTTAAAGACCAGTCTAGTATGATTCACTTATTGGCATGAAAACAACAGTTTAATTCCTTTGAATCCTTTAATTTACCATCTAATTCTATAGTCCAAATAGATGCTGTTGCTGAGCAACCACGTACCTTAAGAAGCAGAAAGATATTGCAAGATATAGTTTCCTGCAAATCTTCTTTTATTGAAATAACATAAGATGTTTATTACAAGCCTTATTTTTAATAGTTAATGGGTTTTGTGGACACTGGGCGTAATGCCTGCTATAAAACTAAGCCTAGATTTGCATACACAATAGTATAATAAAAACTGGACCTGCTAGCCCACAGTGATTTTCTAGGGATAATAATTTCAGCATTAACAATTTTAACTGCACAGAAAAAATTACACAGTACCAAACAATGCCTCCAAAGTATTCATAGAGCAGGTGTAATGAGGTCCATTTACAGGAAAAATGTCAATGGTTCCTTTTTTTTTTTCCTCACAAAAAAATCTGTGCTTTACTACACAAGTGATTGCACTTTTGTAGAATAAAATTACTTTTAAAAATTAAACTGGAAAGAACAATGAAGAGAGGAATATTTGGAAAATTAAAAAAAAAGGATGGGATGGAAAGTCTTTGGTATATGGGGTAACAATGCCATCTAGATAACTATTGTTTCTACGTATTGATACAGGTGAAGTTAATGATGAGAAGCCAAGTGACAAGATTAAGAAAAGCAACCATTATGACAAGCTTAAAAGAAAGACGTTCACCCTCAGCAAAGTTTGCTTCAAATTGTTACTGCTCAAGCTAGTGAGTATCATGTCAATTACTTAAACAAATAAAAAAAAAACCAACAAGGTCTCTGCAATTTTGTCTACAACCTGAAGTAAACCCACGACGTCCTTGGCCTAGTCTCATAATTCATAAGAGAACAGACTAGTTATGGCTACCTTCTTCCACGCTGCTGTTCCGCAAATAAGTGAATGTATGCACTATAGAGGAGTATAAGTGTTTCAAAATATATAAAAAAACCAACAAACAAACAACTTCCTCCCCCCACACCAAAAAAAAAAAAAAAATCCAAAAAACCACCAAACCACCAAAAGATCTTCCATAGTATTCAGTATCTAATTTTTGCACTGTAAAAATCTTCTCCTTCTGGCCTGTCGCAGATTGAGAAATACCAGATCGCTTAGAGCAATAAATTTTGCCAGCATGGCAAGCCTCAGGAACCAATCTCTCTTCATTTTTCAGATGATACAGACACAGCAAGAATAACAAAGAGTAATAATAATGTGCAGAACTGATAGATTAATGTAATCATTTCCTGACTTTTCTCTCAAAATTAAACAACACTTTTCATACATCAACAGCAAAGTGATAAATTTAAGAAAAGAATGATGTATAACACTTAGTGCATCAGTAAATACCCTTAAAATATCTATTTCTCAAAGTAGTTATTTTTATAAAAAGCCTACTATCTAGTCTTTTTCACAGAAAGCACTGCTATTTCAAAGCCATTTGGCATGCTTTTATTATGTAAATTAAATGAGGTTGATAATTGTCATCAACATGTAATGCCAGTTTACAACATCCATATTGCCTTATATGGTATTAAAATACAATGCCTTTTCCAGTCTTGTGTATTGCCCCAAGAAGCATGCTGACCATTCATTAAATTACAGACTGAAATCTTTGGGGAGAGACATAGCTTTATTAAGGACAAGATTTAGTGAAAGAGTGTAATTTACATATCAAACTCATCGTCATTATACCACATAATCTAAAGCTCCTGTAAGACTTCTTGATGGTTCCACAATTAAAAGCCTGTTAGTCACATCATTCCCATCCTGGTTTTAATCATAACTCACATGGTGTGGTACAAGCTACCTTAGACATTTTACAAGGTTGGAGAGTACAAAGCTCGGGGGGAGAAAGAAGAAGAAGAGAGGTTGACTCTTCCTGTCAGGAAACAATCCCCACTATAAGCAGCATACCACTGATCGTGCTGTGTTGGACAGACAGAAGCATTAGGAAACAGAAATAATACACACCCACACATCCACTCTGGTGAGACTGCACCTGAAGTACTGTGTCCAGCTCTGGAGCCCTCAGCACAAGAAAGACATGAACATGCTGGAGAGGGTCCAGAGGAGGGCCATAAAAAAAGATCAGAGGAATGGAGCACCTCTGCTATGAGGACAGGCTGAGAGTTGGTGTTATTCAGCCTAGCGAAGGGAAGGCTCCAGGGAGACCTTACTGTGGCTTTTCAGTACTTAAAGGGGCCCTACAGGAAAGACAAGGAAAAAGATTTAGAAAGGCCTGTTGTGAAAGGACAAGGGGTAACAGTTTCAAAAATAAAAGTGGAAAGATTTATACTAGATAGAAGGAAGAATTTTTTTACAGTAAGGGTGGTGAAACACTGGCACAGGTTGCCCAGAGAAATGGTAGATGCACCATCCCTGGAAACATTCAAGGTCAGATTGGTTGCTCAGAGCAACCAGATCTAGTTGAAGATGTCTCTGCTCATTGAGGGAGGTTGGACTAGATGACCTTTAAAGGTCCCTTCCAATGGAAACTATTCTATGATTCTGCGATCTCTCCTCACTAAAATGGCAGTTTAATAGTATCTTGTGTTTTCAAGTTTTTGCAGCTACTGACTTAGATGTGCAGGAGCTATGATGTGTAGATGTTTGTGCTTTGTTCACACACCGGTAACGATCCCCACTACGAAGTCAGTTTACCACATCAAACAAAGCCAGAAAAGGAGTACTAGGCAGACACAGAGAAACGCATGCCAGAGAAAAATTTTCGTTAAGGCACGGTATGCTTCTGGCATGGTCTGGGTTTGTATGGATTATGTTACCTTAGACAGCCTTTGTATATTGCCATATGTGGTCCTTGCTATAGGGAACAATTCTCATCCCAAATCATATCAGACGTGTGAAAGAATACCATTAACATCAGCTCTGTATTTCTGCCTCTGGATTGCTTCAATGAAGTCAATTACTTTAGACCTAACCTATAATCAGATGGCAGGATTTGTCCTTTGAAAGAGAAGTTATCAGGAGGAAGCGCACACCCCTTAGAGCATACTGAGATTACAGGATATGTTAGATAAGAGGGTAAGCATGAGTCATTTCTTCTCTTCTTATCCCTTAATTTTGACACTGTACTAAATCCTGCTGGCAATCCCTCTGCAACATTTTCCAAATCCACTCCTTCTGCTCTCTTCCCAAAGAAAAGAGAAACTTTTGACCTTGACCTTTATTTCTGAAAGTCTGCCTTCCAAATATAAAACTGCTTAACTTTACCTAGTGTGTCACTTTGTCCATGTGGCTAGCCTGAAGGTATCATTAAATGTCTTTTCTATAATTTAGCAACACCAGACTGAGGAGGTTTCATTTTCAAAGTTGGATTATTATATTCTCTTCCTTGGAGAAAATCCAGGCCCACCTTACACTAACAACAAAACAACTAGATGAATGGGTCTCTCACAGGAAAAAAAAAAAATATATATATATATATACACACATGTGTATCTACATATATGAAATCATTTAGAGCAGCATAAGCACTTTTCCACAATAAATATATTGTTATCACTCTCAGTCAAGTGTGGGTGGAACATTCAGCAGCTGGTGGTGTGGCTTCAGGTAATGCAAATTGGATTTTGAGTTGTCTCCAATCACAGCTGTAACCTATTCCTTCCCCTTCATCCCACCAGGTCCCTCTGCATTGTAGTCATCCCAAACCATCTTGTAGTGCCAGCAAATGCCCCACTCCCCCACTGTCAGGACAAAAATTCTTTCCCTGTCTGCCTCCCTCCAGCTACAGCATTTTCCCACCTTATTTTTCTTATATCAGCCAGGTTGTGACTTCTCAATGGGATCCCGTGGCAAAGAGTCTCACAGAATTTCACAAAAACTTTGACACTGTTTTGCTTGTTTTAAACTTAACGCTTCAGAGCAAACTATTGGCTGCCAATAGTTCACTTGCTCTGAGAAGCAGTGTCTGTTACTTTTCCAAGTTTGCTGTGGCAGTCATGCTTTTAAAGATGTTCACCACCTTTTTGCAGAATAAAGAGTCCTGAGCTTTGTAACCTCTGCTTTTAAGAAAGCCAGTTCCTGTTCTGTGATATGAATTGCTCTTTTCCCTACTTTCCTCTATGTGCTATATCCTTTTGTGAAAGGTGACAAACAGGTGGAACACCATAGATATGCTGGCATAAAAATTACTTTTTGTTCTCAGTATCTTCTCCTGAAGATCTAGCACTAGCTTTGTCTTTTTGACTTATCAAACTGAGTAAATGTTTTCAGATGACTTTTCTGGTCACTTCAAGATCTCTTTCCGGAGGAAAAGAGCCTCTTTAGGGTCTGTATTTATGTGTGAAGAGTTGGTATTATTTCCCACCCTCATGTACATTGCTTTGAATTTCCTTTGTTTGACAGGTAAACAGATGATTCAGGAGTCTGAACGCTGTCTGCAAGGTTTTGCAGTCAGTTTTAGTACTTTCCTGTTATTAGTCAACATCACAGAATTTAGCAATTTTGCTCACTTACCTAATTTTCATGTCTATGAATCTGTTCAATAGTACAAATTCCTGTATATGTCTTGATATGCCCTTGTTAAATACATATGACAAACTTATTGTTAAAGATTATGCGACTCATTCAGCTTGCATTTGAAGTTGAGAATAGATACATTCAGATTAGAAATGAGTTGGAATTTAAAGTAAAAAGTCAATTAACCAAAATTGCAGGAAATATCACTAACAATTTTAAAATTAAGAGTGGAAAGTGATTGATTTAGATATTTTTGTTAAGTGTAATATTCTGTTTCAGACAATGATAAATTCTAGAGTCTGCATTATTCCAAAAGTCAGACCATATGTCTTTGGCCTAAAGCCTGTGATTCTATGTCTAGAAACTTTTGTGACATTTGTTAAAGCATTGTTAAGTCCCAAGCCTGCAGATAGCCATTGTAAAAACTACATGGAAAAACATTGGTTAATGGCTTATTTCAGCATATGGTAACAAAACTGCAACTAATAGTGGAAATGCATCACAGATTCCTGCAAGAATAACGTTGAAACATGTAAAACATTCTGGTGATTCTTCTCCTGCAGAGGTCTACATTTCCTCAACAAGAGGTAGCAAGCAGGTGGATGCTTATGTGCCCTATGACTAGGCAGTTACTGAAGGGGAAAAAGACCCTCCTCCAGGCAGAGGCAGCAGGCACTTGTGCAGCCACCAACCCCTCTTTTCAACCCAGTGTTGAGCCTACCTCTGCCGCTGTGACAGAAACACGCAGGCTTGGTGGAAGCAACTTGTACACCTGAAGCTCCTGCTTCAGGCAGGATACAGGATCAAACCTTTGCTGCTTTTGAACTGCATGTTCTCCACCCTTCCTTACTTTTGATGAGCTGTGTTAGCCATTATTTTCATATACTTTCCCTTCACAGCCAACCTCAAATCTAAATAAAAAATTTGATTAATGCTGATTTAAATTGTTGTTCCACAAGGTAATATAAACTTAAATTTCCTTTCCTTTTCTTCTTTTAAAAATTTGAAAACATAAAATGCCAGATAACTGAAAAGGGATTAGGAAGAGGTATCTCATTGCAAGTAAGACTCAAGATCCTCTGTAGTTCAAAGAATTTATAAAATAGCCCAAACAAAAAAGAATCTGATGTTTCTGTATTTTCAGGGGGAAAAAAAGGAATTTAGGTATAAGATTAAAAGATTTTTTTTCCTCCTAAGAAGCTTCTAATTTTGTCTTGTGTTTCTGCCCTTGAATATGTATATTTCAATAAAATAATTTAACTCTACTTCATACTGGCATATAATTTATTTAATACTTAGATCTGGACCTTTTAAAAAGCCTAAAATAAAAAGGTAAACAAAATCAGCTAATAAACTGGTAAGAAATACGTGAAAGACACACACACACGTACAATCCCTCTGCCAAAAAAAATCTGCTATAGAAAGAGCGTTCTCCTGAAGGCACTATCCCCTTTTCTTATCTGGTATCCTGTCCTTCCTTTTCACTCACTCACTATCAGAGTCTATATTTATTATCTGTTGCTATCTAACTTAGATTACAAGCTCCTTAGGGCAAGGACCTCGTCTTCTTACATGTCCGTAATGTGCCATGAACACCTCCAGCACTAAACAAATAACAAGCTCTGCAGACTCAATTTAGTATCCATTTCAATTTGTGGTGAAGGCTCACCATGTTTTCAGAGTATAAGGTTCATTTCTTTCTCTTAATGGCTGATGGTGGACAAGCATAAATATAAATCCATATTTTTCTGGCTTCTGCTAGAGCAAACTTGCTCATTACTGTTCCTGCTAACAGTGACCCTAGTCCAATCTAGTCAAATCCAAGTCTTGACAGTTAATGTTTTCTTGCAGTCAAAATTCACTGCACAGAGTTCTTTAGATAGCCCTCTTGGTTCTTTATGGTCTGTTACTAGCACAGTTTTAAGTTTGAATAGCCAGAAGTTCTCCTTACAGCAGAACTCTGATAGTCCATAAAGAATCTATAAACAACTGTTCAAATGAGAAAATAAAAACTGTCATTTTTAGTCACTTTTTTCTAGCAGTCATTTACGTACTGATAGTTAAGCAGCAACTTTCCTGCTTCCAGGAAAAATCTTAAAATAAGTTAAATATCTATTTTCCCTTAATTGGAAAACTGCCATTATATGAGACATTTCTACTGTTCTAATTAACATATTTCTCTGTTACTATTTCTCCAAAAACAGAATATCAAGCATGCTGAGCTACCACGATAGCGTCAAGCAAAATAAATGACTATCATAACCTCTTACTAGAATACCCCAAACCTTTTGACGTTTGGGGCTGTGACAGGTTGGTGGCAGAGAGGTAATAAGGAAGACCAGTTTCCCCAGCTAAAATGGGCTGTGTCACATGGTAGTCAATGTAATGTGGCAGCCCTTTCAAGCTCCTTGCAAAAGAGGCTGCACTGTCTTCGTTGTCACAATGGTGCACATCGGATGCTTTTGCCCACAAGATCCAGGCTTACATCAGTTACTGCCATAGCCCACAGATGAGGGCAGGAGGATATGAGGGGATGAAGACTTAGTTAACAACCTCTGTTCCGGTCTGCTCTCAGTTCTGCATGCTGAGTCAAATGTTGCAATCTTTCCTCAAACAGTATTCACAGTGAATACACCAGGATTTCTGAGTTGTCAAAATAATGAATCCAATATTTATCATCTTTGACCCCTCTTTCAAACCTGAAGAAGTAAACTTTTAGAAGGCATGAGAAAGAAGTTAGCCCATGGCCTGTTACTGACTGTTGTTACTATTTCCTAGATAATCTTTTAACCAAGGCTGGGGGTGTTTGGGCACATACCCCTCCACACACTGACCCGGCAGAAGCTCTAAGTAAGCAGAACATAAATGCTTCAAGCATGTGTTGGAAAATCCTTGCCTGTTAAGAATGCAGCCTTGTTCCTTCACACAGGTGAGCTGTCATTGCAATTTGCCTCTAACAATTTCCACAAGTGCCATCATTACACAACACCAGGTTTTTTTGCTGACAGCTGAGGTGAGGCTACCAGTATTAAGAAATGTCACAAAGAGCCGTAACAACAACTGGGTAACATGGTGTTAATGAACTCTATAACAAAATATTTTTTTCTCCTATATGCTTACGGATTTTGAAAGGTAGGATTATAGCAAAAAACTCCAGCATGCAATCAGTAAAGTGAAAAGCATACACATGCTACACAGAGCGGCAGGCTTTAATGAACACACTAGTGTCTGTCCTGCTGAGGGATAGGGAAGTAGAAGCCTGTTTTAAACCCAGGTATCTCCTGAGGAAAGAGTACTCAATAACTTAATAAGCTGCAGCAATTTATTATTTTGGAAACTACTTCATAAGATGACAAGATTAAATTATTCAGTCAAAGTTGCCAAGTTAGCTTGTGTCATGTATGCACTGATCGTATAAAAGCACTCTATGACCTTTTTATCACATTGCTTGCCACTTGATGCATGAGAGCTGTTGTCACCAGCACATTTTTTTTTCCTTTTGCTTTAAGAACACTAATTAATACATTACTGCAATGAATCAACAGCATTCAACATATAAAAGTTGGTTGAAAAATTTAGTGAACAGACTGGTACAGATTTGGTAATGACACCCTATTGCTTTGCTTAGTCATTATGGGGTAACATACAGCAACAACTATATGGGACTCAGTGAATAGTCAATTGAGTTCACCATCCTTTTTTCTGAACACATTTCAAAGAGAAAATATTGCTTCCAGATGCTCAGGAATCCTAACATACCTCTTAGTGCTAAGATAGTAGGCAAAGACTACATGCAGTTTACAGAGATGGAAATGTATCTTGGCAGGCTCCCACCAGTACTGTGGATAATCCTTGTGAAAGCTAATACAATCTATTAACTTGCCAAGCACTGATCATATGGCTTCATTCCTGTTCTATGCCACTGAGTAACTTGGATCTGCATCAGCATCTTTCACTGCTCTCCTATCCCAGCAGCATGGTTTCTACAGAGCATACTGGTAACATCTGCTGTGTGTTCAGATATGAGAACATGATGCTATTATTCTTATGCTGTAAGTCATAATGGGTCCAAACTAGGCAAGGGTCCCTTCTATTTCAGCCTTCTTCAATAACTAATTACACATTTACCTATGCAAAAGTTTTTGTGAGCAGCTTACCGTTGAGCATGAACTGCCTGTACTCAAATAGATGTTCTTAAAATCACAGAATCACAGAATCTTCTTGGTTGGAAGGGACCTTTGAGATCAAAGAGTCCAACCACAAAAAAAAACCACCAAAACAAACACACACAAAAACAAACACCAAAACCAAAACAAAAACCACACAAAACAAACGCCCACAACCACACACCACACCCACCCACAAACAGACACAAACCAACGATCTCGGGCACTAGAGCATGCCCTGAAGTGCCACGTCTACACGTTTCTTAAATACCTCCAGGGATGGCGACTCCACCACCTCCCTGGGCAGGCTGTTCCAGTGCCTGACCACTCTCTCAGTAAAGTAATTCTTCCTAATATCTAATCTAAACCTCCCCTGACGCAACTTCAGACCATTTCCTCTGGTCCTGTCATTATTCCCTTGGGAGAAGAGGCCAACACCCACCTCTCTACAACCTCCTTTCAGGTAGTTGTAGAGGGCAATGAGGTCCCCCCTCAGCCTCCTCTTCTCCAAACTAAACATGCCCAGTTCCCTCAGCCTCTCCTCATAGGACTTGTTCTCTAGACCCCTCACCAGCTTGGTGGCTCTCCTCTGGACATGCTCCAGCACTTCAGTGTCCTTCCTGTAGTGAGGGGCCCAGAACTGAACACAGGACTCAAGGTGAGGCCTCACCAGCACCAAGTACAGAGGCATGATCCTACTCCTGCTGGCCACGCTATTCCTGATACAGTCCAGGATGCCGTTGGCCTTCTTGGCCACCTGGGCACACTGCTGGCTCATGTTCAGCCGGCTGTCCACCAACACCCCCAGGTCCTTTTCTGCCGGGCAGCTTTCCAGCCACTCTTCCCCAGGCCTGTAGCGTTGCCTGGGGTTGTTGTGAACAAAATGCAGGACCCAGCACTTGGTCTTATTAAACCTCATCCCATTGGCCTTGGCCCATTGATCCAACCTGTCCAGGTCCCTCTGTAGAGCCTGCCGACCCTCAAGCAGATCAACACTCCCACCTAGTTTGGTGTCATCTGCAAACTTACTGAGGGTGCACTCAATCCCCTTATCCAGATCATCAATAAAGATATTAAACAAGACTGGCCCCAAAACTGAGCCCTGAGGGACACCACTGGTGACCGGCCACCAACTGGATTTCATCCCATTAATTACAACTCTCTGGGCATGGCCATCCAGCCAGTTTTTCACCCAGTGAAGAGTACACTTGTCTATGCCATGATTTGCCAGCTTCTCCAGGAGAACGCTGTGGGGGACGGTGTCAAAGGCCTTACCAAAGTCCAGTTAGACAATGTCCACAGCCTTCCCCACATCGAGAAGGCGGGTCACATGGTCATAGAAAGAGATCAAGTTGGTTAAGCAGGACCTCCCTTTCATAGACCCATGCTGGCTGGCCCTGATCCCTCGGCTGCCCTGCACTTGCCGTGAGAGCTCACTCAAGATGATCCTTTCCATGATCTTTCCCGGTACCGACGTCAGGCTGACAGGCCTATAGTTTCCCGGATCCTCCTTCTGGCCCTTCTTGTAGATGGGTGTCACATTGGGCACCTTCCAGTCATCTGGTACCTCTCCTGTTGACCAGGATTGTTGATAGATAATGGAGAGAGTCTTGGTGAGCTCTCCCGCCAGCTCCCTGAGTACCCTTGGGTGAATCCCATCTGGACCCATGGACTTATGCGTGTCCAGGTGCATAAGCAAATCATTAACTACTTCCTCCTGGATTACAGGGCGGTTGTTCTGTTCTCCATCTTTATCTTCCAGCCCAGGAGGCTGAACACCCCGGGGGTAGCCGGTCCGACTATTGAAGACAGAGGCAAAGAAGGCATTAAGTATCTCAGCCTTCTCCTCGTCCTTGGTTGCAATGTTTACCCCCGCATCCAGTAAGGGATGGAGATTCTCCCTGACTCTTTTCGTTGACGTAGTTATAAAAACTTTTTTAGTTGTCCCTTATATTAATGGCCAGGTTGAGTTCCAGCTGGGCTTTTGCCTTCCTAATTTTTTCTCTGTATAACCTAACAAGATCTCTGTACTCTTCCTGAGTTGTTTGTCCCCTTCTTCCAAAGGTGGTAAACCCTCCTTTTTTCCCTAAGTCCCATCAAAAGCTTTTTGTTCATCCAGGCCGGCTATTTTCCCTGCCCTTTAATTTTGCACCTCATGGGGACAGCCTGCTCCTGGGCCTTTAGGATTTCCTTCTTGAAGAGCGTCCAGCCTTCCTGGACCCCTTTGCCCCACGGGATTATCTCCCAAGGGACCCTCCCAACCAGGGTTCTGAACAGGCTAAAGTCCGCCCTCCGGAAGTCCAAGGTGAAGGTTTTGCTAACCCCCTTCCTTACCTCATTAGAACTGAAAACTTGACCATTTCATGATCGCTAAGACCAAGACGGCCTCCAACCTCCACATCTCCCACTAGTCCTTCTTTGTTTGTGAAAAGTAGGTCTAGCGAGGTGCCTCCCCTGGTAGGCTCTCCTACCAGTTGTGTCAGGAAGTTATCTTCCATACACTCAAGGAACCTCCTAGACTGCCTGCTCTCTGCTGTGTTATATTTCCAGCAGATACCCGGTAGGTTGAAGTCCCCAACCAGAACAAGGGCTGGCGATTGAGAGACTTCAGCCAGCCTCTTACAGAATACTTCATCAACCTGCTCATCCCGGTTGGATGGTCTATAGCAGGCTCCCAGCACAAAATCCCCCTTGTTAGCCTTCCCCTTCATCCTTACCCATAAACACTCATCTTCGTTGTCACTGGAATCCAGCTCTAAACAGTCAAAACACTCCCGAATGTACAGAGCCACACCCCTGCCTCTCCTTCCTTGCCTATTCCTTCTGAAGAGCTTATAGCCACTCATCGCAGTATTCCGGTTGTGACCGTCATCCCACCATGTTTCCGTGATGGCAACTACGTCATAGCTGTCCTGCTGCACAAGGGCTTCCAGCTCATCCTGTTTGTTGCCCATGCTACGTGCATAGATGCACTTGAGGTGGGCTCCCGATTTCACCTCCATCCTTGGCCCTTTACCCCCGGGCTCATTATCAGTGGGCCTGGTTTTATCCCCTTCCCCCTCCACCTCTAGTTTAAAGCTCTGTCCATGAGCTTTGTTAACTCCTGGCCTAGTACCCTCTTCCTCTTTCGGGATTGGGTTTTCACATTGTTCGCAATTAGAAATTTCTAAACGTCTATCCCTTTTCTCAAATGAAATGACAGAGTGAGAGTCCTCACTAACCCAGCATTCTTCAAGCCTCGACATGCTTCCCTTGGGTTTAATCCTGACAGGCCCAGTTAGCTCCCCTTCCCCCCTCATATCTAGTTTAAAGCCCTACCAATGAGCCCTGCTAACTCCTGCCCCAAAAATTCTTTTCCCCCTCTGGGACAGGTGCATCCCACCTGCCCCCAGCAGGCCAGGTGTCTCGTATAGCTGCCTATGCTCAAAAACCCCGCCAATAACACCAGCCCCAGAACCACGAGTGGACCAGTTGCCTCTTCCTGTTGATTTCCTCATTCATGGTTGCCACTGAAGGGATAGAGGAGAACACAACCTGCGTTCCTGATCCCTTAAGCAGCCGTCCCAAGGCTTTAAAATCTCTTTTAATTGATTTTGGCCTCCTTCTACCCACTTCATCACTACCCACCAGAAATACTAACAGGGGGTAATAATCAGAATGGCTTACCAGGGCAGGAAGTTTTTCCAACATGTCCCTAACCCGTGCCCCAGGGAGGCAGCAGACTTCCCTGTGAAGTGGGTCAGGGCGGCATATTGGTCCCTCTGCCCCCCTCAGTAGAGAGTCACCCACAACAATGACCCGTCTGCTTTTCCTTTTGGAGCTAGTAGTGATGCTGGGTCTACAGTGACTTGTTCTTTCTGACTTCTCCAGCCTGGGTGCACTATCCTCCTCTCAACAGCCAGTTCCTCCTGCAGGACTCCATACCTGTTCTGCAAGGGTAACTGGGGAGGTGGGAGGGGCCGGGAGGGGGCTCACCTGCTTCCCCAAGCAGGGACCTGTTTCCATTCCCCCTCTTCTCTGAGATATCCTCCTGTTGCTTGGTGACAAGAGGGGAGGGAGTTCTCTGATTTATGTGAGGCCTCAACCTGTTCCCTTACTCTCAGGGAGCGGGCCCACCAGTGAATCTCTCCCTCACACTCCCTGATACTCCTCAGCTTCTCCACTTCATCCTTCAGCTCGGCCACCAGGCTGAGCAGATCATTCACCTGTTCACATCTGATACAGGTGTGGTCTCCCCTACCCTCCATCACAAGAGTCAGGCCCCGGCACTCTCTGCAGCCAGAGGCCTGAACACCCACATGTTTGCGTGGGGCCTCTGTCTGGGTGCCCACAGCTTTTCTAACAGTCTTTGACCAGGTAGCAACCATGGCTGGATCTCTACAAGCAACTGACACCTTGCGACTCGAAGGTCAGTTGGGATGAGCCCCCTAGTCCTCTGGCCACTTAGAGGGATTGAACTCACCTCGTACACTGGCAGAGGCTCACCGCCCTGCCGTACAGACTGCAGCCGGCTGAGGCACCCGCCGGGTTACACAGACAAGCACCGGGTGCTCGCTCTGTGCCCTGTGGCCAGGGACTAGTCCCTGCCCTCCCTGAGGCTTCTTATACCCTGGAGGCTTGGTGAACCAGGGGTGGTGGTGGCTCCGCCCAGGCTCCCTCAGCAGCACCTCCCACCAGCTGTCAGCCCCAGCACAAGCAGGGGGCTTGTCCCGGCTTCAAAAAGCCCCCAAAAGAGCTTCTCGTCAGCCTGTTTTGCTGCAAATGGAAAGTGTCATATAGGATGTATATTTACAATTCCATATAATTAGCTGAAATATTTAAGGAGTTGAAACAGAGCAACCTGCTTTTAAGAAGAAAAAGAATAATCTGCTTTCAAATGAGGTTTTGTTCTAATATCAAAATTACTAGATATGCAAAAAGAATTATGAAATAATGAAATGCTCAAGGCAGAAATGAAATTTCTTTCCTAAAATAAAAGTTCTTTGAACGTAAAGTTATTATATAATCACATTTTTATAAATGAAAGATCAAGCTGTAGCCACTAATTTTTCTGATACTTATCCCTTATTTACTATGCTGCATGAAAAAATTATTTATACCCACACATGCACACATACATATATATTCAAACATTATAATTTTACTGTGCTGGATGACTGGCAGAAAATATAATAAAATTTTAGCCTGATCTATATTTATTTCCAAAGCACTGGACGATCTCAGTCAGCGCAATTTCCCTATGCCTTCCTTTGTCTTCTTCCAAAATCAAAAATACCTTCCCATTCAGCCAAGAAGGTGCAGATGTACAACCATCTCTACACTGCTAGAAGCATTTATTTTTTGTCCTTTAATAAATATAAGTACAATGGCATATTGAAAGATTAAGCCTGGAATGAGAGTTATGGATTTCTTAGTCCTTATCTTAAAATCAAAGTCTACATCTCCAATTCTTTATTATCCCCACGCTGTTGTAAAATGGAAATTTTGTCTCTTTTTCTTGATTTTAGTTTATTGTGCCATATTTATACTGCACTAACCACAGGCTTCAGAGCTTCTGCTTGTTGTTTACATGGACCAGAATGCAATTTTCATATCCCACAGAACCATTTTTCCTTCAAGCGTAATTTGACTTTTCAGGTGCAGGCTTCTTTTCTCTGAAGGAATGGAAACTTGTCTCAGTTGTAGACAGGATATTGCACAGGAAACTCCCAGTAGTACCACTTTTCCTCTCTAGTCCTTAGCCAGTGCATCTTGCTTGTTCGTTCAGTATTCAAATGATCATGAGAGCCATTTTGGCAAAAATATTAAGAATTTTTTTAAATCTTCACTGGATTAGATTTCTTTTTCTGCCTTAATCTATAGTAAAGAACGTGGTTTCCTCCTAGCATCATACCAAGGGAACTTTTTGGTCTAACAATGAAATGCCCTTTACCTCTTCTTTTCCTGTGGCTTATTATAATTGATGATTTTTCTTCTTTTGAACTATTTCTTAATCCCATAATGAAATACTGGGGGTGTTTTGTGGCTTTTGATGCCTGGACTAAATGGAGAAATGTGTTTTATGGGTCTTTGTGTACTAAACACCTAACCCATAGATGCTTCTGACTGTGGAACTAGTCTCAAGAAGTCAGTGCTACTTTCCAGTCCCACATGCTGGCAAAGAGTTTAGTTTCACAGCTGCACATACACAGGTGTAGTTTTATTCAGGAGAAAAAAAAAAAAAAAGAGAAGAAAAAAAAGGAAAAAAAGATATACTAATAGGTCTTCATGGGGAACAAAAATGAATATCAGTTTAAATCCTTAAAAAGTCTATAAATGTTGATCCTCTTTCCTTGAAATACTTTGATCTGACATGGCACATACAAGAGGTGAAAGTGATTTCACTTGCAAGTGTTTTTAGATCACAACAGGTGATTTATCACAGTAAAGAAACGAAAGAACATCTGAAGTATTCAGTCTATCCCTTCAGTTGAACTGGATAGAATATTAAGAGGAGCTTCTCCCTATCTGAGAGACAACAATTTGGCATAAAGCAATGATAAAACTGACACAAGCCAAACTTTACTATCTCAGTGCCAAACAACTACATTACTCAGAATTTGATAATACAGATGGTTCTAACCAAAATCAAAGCAGCCCAAACATTTGAGACTATTCATATCCAGACTGCTTATCTTGAGTCTTAAGAGTAGTTGAATTTATTCTTAAGGGACTATGACTAGCCACAGAAGCTGCATTTTCAGCTAATACATAATATATGCTACAGGAATCCAGAAAGCTATTCTGAGTATAAGAAAATCCAACAAGCACCCAACTTCCCACGCAAATAGAAAAGAGCAAAGAGAGAGGATGTATGAATAATTAAAAAGAAAATGCTTGTGGGGTAAGCAGCTATGTTATTTTTTATAATAAAGCTGAAAATTCTAATCATATTAAAATGATTTAAATATGTATAAAACATCTCCATTGAATTACCACTTTATCTCTAACTACTTCTGCTTCCTTTTTTCAGCCAAAATTGCTCCAACACATTAAATTATGGCTTTCTACATTACTTTTTAAGAAAGAAATCAATAAAATGATAGCTAAAAAGGTCAACTATCCATACAGCTATATAAAGCACTACTTTATTTCAGTGATTACCTAAGATACGACATAGAAAATTTGGCTCATAAATGTTTTGGTGCATTATTTACATGGAGACAGGTTTCTTCTCTAACAAACTCAAGCATTGGTAATTAAGTGCAGGGAGAAACACAGAAGCCTAGAGGATTTAAGGCACTAAAAAGTGTTGAACAAAGAGTGCATATTAATAACACAGACTTTAAACAAAAACAGAATCAAACCCTTTTACTTTAGAGCCCCTGCAGTGGTATAGCTTCCTAATGAGTGCTTTGATGTGTTGATTCTTAACCCTACAATACAAAGCTCCATTGTAAGGATTCACAGTGATAACTAAAAGATTGTGATAGGAAAAAAAGAAATTCTGCATGTGTAGGGTTTTTCATAGCCAGTATGCTGCCTTGGAGAAACTTCAAAGGAAAATCCAGCTCATCTTTTTGTGTGGTTAAACACCTGTGTTGTTCGTTGATGGCTACAGACCAAATGGGAAAATACAGAATCACAGAATTGTAGATTTTGGAAGGGACCTTCAGAGATCATCTAGTCCACCCCCCACACACCAAAGCAGGTTCGTCTAGAGCTGCTTGCATAGGATCCTGTGCAGGGGGGGGTTGAATATTTCCAGGGAAGGTGATTCCACAGCCTCTCTGGGCAGCCTGTTCCGGTGCTCTGTCACCCTCAAAGTTTTTCTGCATGTTCAGATGGAACTTCTTGTGTTCCAGCTTGTGTCCATTGCCCCTTGTCCTGTCACCAGGCACCATTGAGAAGAGCATGACTCCATTCTCTTGACACCCACCCTTTAGATATTGATAAGCATTGATGAGATCCCTCTCAGTCTCCTCCTCTCCAGGCTAAACAAACCTGGGTCTCTCAGCCTTTTCTCATAAGAGAGGTGCTCCATTCCCTTGATTATCTTTGTAGCCCTCTGCTAGACTCTTTCCAGCAGTTCCCTGTCCTTCTTGAACTGGGGGGCCCAGAACCGGACACAGTACTCCAGATGGGGCCTCACCAGGGCAGAGTAGAGGGGGTGGATGATCTCCCTCAACCTGCTGGCCACGCTCTCTTTAATGCACCCTGGAGACCATTTGCCTTCTTGGCCACAAGGGCATGTTGCTGCCTCATGGTCAACTTGTTGTCCACTAGGACTCCAAGGTGTCTCTCTACAGAGCTGCTTTCCAGCAGGTCAGGTCCTAACCTGTACTGGTGCATGAGATTATTCCTCCCTAGGTGCAGGACCCTACACTTGCCCTTTTGACTTTCATCAGGTTCCTCACCACCCAACTTTCTAGCCTGTCCAGGTCTTCTTGAATGGTGACACAGCCTTCTGGTGTGTCAGCCACTCCTCCCAGTTTTGTGTCATCAGCAAACTTGCTGAGGGTACACTCTGTCCCCTCATCCAGGTTGTTGATGAATACGTTGAACAGTAGTGGACCCAGTACTGACCCCTGGGGAGCACAGCTAGTTACAGGCCTCCAACTAGACTCTGCACCACTGATCACAACCCTATGAGCTCTGCCACTCAGCCAGTTCTCAGTCTACCTCACTGTCTACTCATCTAACCCACACTTCCTAAGTTTACGTATGAGGATGTTTTGGGAGACAGTGTCAAAAGCCTTGCTGAAATCAAGGTAGACAACATCCACAGCTCTCCCCTCAGCTACCCAGCCAGTCAGTCCATCATAGAAGGCTATCAGATTGGTCAAGCATGATTTCCCCTTGGTGAATCCATGCTGACCATTCCCGATGAACCCTTTTTTTTATTCCACATGCTTAGACATGACATCCAGGATGAGCTGGATCCAAGGTTCCATCACCTTTCCAGGGATGGAGGTGAGGCTTACTGGCCTGCAGTTTCCTGGATCCTCCTACTTGCCATATTTGAAGACTGGCGTGACACTAGCTTTCCTCCAGTCCTCAGGGACTTCTCCTGTTCTCCATGACCTTTCAAAGATGATGGAGAGTGGCTTTGCAATAACATCTGCTAGTTGCCTCAGCACTCATGGGTGCATCTCATCATGGCCCATGGATTTCTGGATGTTGAATTTGCTTAAATGATCTCTAACCTGATCCTCCTCGGTGGAGGGAGAGTCTTCCTTACTCCAGGCTCTCTCTCCTACCTCCAGGGTCTGGGGTTCTTGGGGGCTGGTCTTAGCAGGAAAGGCTGAAGCAAAGAAGGCATTTAGTAGCTCTGCCTTCTCTGCATCCTCCATCACCAGGGCATCCACCTCATTCAGCAGTGGACCCACATTTCCCCTAGTCTTCCTCTTATAGCTGATGTACTTGAAGAAGCCCTTCTTATTGTCCTTGACATCCCTTGCCATGTTGAATACCTGGCACATTTGCCTGTCACCTTGAGTTAATTTGCAGGAAATAAATATAATCCTCATGGATCTGTAGCCATGACAGAGAATTTTGTAAGTATCATCAGGTGAAAATATAAATTCACAAATTTACTTAAAGACAGAGTGAATAGTTGCAATTCCAAAATAAGTTATTACCCTTTTTCCCCAAATTGTAATACATGCTTACAAACATCCAGCTCTGCATTGACCAGTGAAAAGACAGTTTTCCCAACAGCGCCAGCATATCACATGGGAAATATGACATGCACTGGTGAAAATGTTTGTATTTTACTGAATTTTTGGTGCTCTCTGTTAGAGTCTATCTGGCTTTTCTTTACCTACAGATTAATAAGACTATAAAATTGATACTTATGAGGGGTAAGCAATTTCTTATTCAAAGACTTAAGACAGAACCATTATCATAGTGTGGGATTTGTCTATGTACTCAGTGTAATATAAATTTACAACAGAGTGTCGATTACAATATAACTGGGAAAGAGAATTTAAACAGAAATTTAACAAAATACAAAGGATTAATTATGGATTTGGTCCTTCGATTAGTTCAATAGTTTATTGCAGTACAGGGTGCCTTAGAATTCATTTGCACAGCAGCAGAGAACCATTTCTTCATGCATTAATCCAGAGGAGTTTTCTTGAAAAGCTCTATAAGCACAGATTACAGACCACAGATCAGGTCATTTTTGACCTTTTAAATAAATTCTAAAACTAGTATGCTTTAAAATTCTCAGACTACATGAAGCCAAATTAACATGGAGACAAAGAAAACCCCTGAGAAACTGCTTTGCCTTACTAGTTAGAGTTCTGGGAAGTCAAATGTTATAAAATGAAGGTAATCTTGTAAAATGAAGCAAGAGGAGCATTATTAGAGTACAAAGGTAAAAAAAAAAAAAAACCACCAAAAAAACCCCCAACTCTGAAATCAAACTATTGAGCTAGAAATCTGTCACTTTTAATTTTGTAATAGTTGATAGAAACTGCTTAGTGTAGTTTACAGCAGGTGAGAATTACTCTTGAGAATGAATTGTGCATTTCTCACCATCCTCCCCCACCCCCACCATTCCTGTGAAGTGATAATTACTGTTTCAGAATAAAATGGAGAACAAAAAAAAAAAACAACCTTCAGAACAATAATTATGCTACAGGAAGAAGCACTCAGAGAAGTAAGGAGAAAAAATACTAGACTAGGAATAAGAATAACAGACTGCATTTCCCAGATTTAAAACCAGTCATCTATATATGAGACTGTAGCACATTAGGTCACTTCTGTGTCTGTTTCTTTTCATAGTTTTAGACACCTATTTGAGGATACAGGCCAAGGAACAACTTTTGCAATACACAAATGTAGCTAGAAAATAAGAAAGAAAAATAAAAGATATCTCTCCATTGAGTAAAAAAGGAGAAACATCAAAAATCTCCAGAATGCTGATCATATTAGCACTGTAAAGAATATAGAAAGATCCTAGAAAGAATTTATGTACTACCCTGTTTTGATTTTCAAATTACAAGGACCAAATATGGTATCCAGATTTAGTTTCTGTCACTCCAGACAGCCTCATCCTGGATGACAGGGACTCAGTCTAGCAATCAAATGGAAGACCAGCTCCACCTATGACAAAAGAATTCTCTCCTGTGTTGTACGCTGTCTGCTGCTCATTATTTACTTTGTGTTTTAAATAAGAAGGTTTGTGGGGGTGCTGTTTTGTTTTAGTTTGGTTTGGTTTTATGATATTAAGTAAGAAGTACAACCTCAGTGGAGATAAGAAGATAAGGAGGGGGGTTTGCTGGCAAATTTTGCCTGGATCTTGACTAAGATCTGGACATACGATGCTTCTTATAGACCTGCAGAGTATCCCCTTTATAGAGATAACTATTGCTTTCACCATTCTCCTGTCGTCTATAGATGCTAACCTTGGCTTTCCAGCATTGGGAAGCAACTGTAACATGCTGGCACATTTCCCAGGCATGAGTGGTGCATGAAGTGCTCGGGAGCAGAGGTCAATGCAGTGCATCTGCTCCCTGGTGCCAGACCTCATCTTCCATAGTAGGAGTAAGTGAAGAGCCCTGAATTAGAAACCAGAGAGACTGAGAGACAAATGCTGCCAAAGGAGACAATTTCACAAATTTGTCTTATTCATTCTATCCCACATCCTTTCTGTGCTGGTTTATTTTGAAAAACTTGATCCTAAGTGGCTGCAACCATCAAGTGACTTCTCAGCTTCAGAGTGGGGAAAAACTCTGTATCAGCAGTTCAGGACCTGCTCAAAAACTGATGTTAAGACCAGAGTGGCACCAGCACGCATCAGTGCTAGCATCAGTGTCATGGGGCTGTGAGGAATGGTGACCTAAAATTTGACATTAAAGTGGAGACGTATCAAAAATCTGCACAATGATAGTTTTCATATCCTTGGAACGGTAACATCCTCAATCTCACTCTTTCAACACAAGAAATGGAGACGATCATTTGAACCATATTTCTGGTCATAACCAAAATACTATAGAGAAGATATAATAAGAAAGAAACGATTAAAGATTGTTTGTGGCTTGCAAAGGACAATATAGGTTGAGCTTTCTTGCCCTAGCATCAGAAATCCATTAAGGAGTGGTGAGAATGAAGAACAAACTGAAGAAAATGAAATTGCAGTTGTTTCTTTTTATTTACTTATTTACTGGTGTTAGTTATGACATATGACTCAATTCACACTCCTTGCAAAATATCGTCTCACCTGCATGTTTACAGGTGCTAAATACCAAAAGCTTTTAACTGAGAAATTGCCTAGCTGACTTTAAGCCAGTCTCCAAGCAGGAAGTTGCAGCTAGCTTGTCCTTTGTCAGGGTTGTCCTTTTCTATTATTTATAGCTTTAACAAACTACTTGTAAAATGATTGGTTATTCTCTAAACAATGACTAAACACAGGGGAAAGTACTATATAGGGCCAACACCTTGCTGAAGAATTCAAGAATTTTTAATCAAATTCTGTCTCCAGATGGAGCAGTAGAGCCACCTTTTTGTCATAGGCCACCTAGCTTCCTATTTTACAAGATTTTGAAGATAGCTTTGCCTATAGATTTGTCATGCCTATGTTTTTTATTCACATTTTTTAAAGATAAATATTGTTTCAGTCTCAAAATTTGAAGTCAATTCTGTTACCTATGAGCAGGACTTCATATCATGCAGATAGAATATATTAACATCTTTCGTAAGAACAGGCAATCTTTTCTCTGATATGGTTGGTTCTCAAGCCCCTACACAATGTAGGAAGATTTACTGAGCACGTCTCTCATTAATGAGATACACTAATTAGTGACTTGGACTTGTGAGAAGTAGAAAAGGAGCTGGAGGAAGGAAAAAAAAAGTGTTATGTTCTGAAGACTTCTTTCTTTTCAAATCTGGTTTCATGTTTCATCTTTCTTTGCAATAACATAAAGAGTTTCTTAACTTGGCAGTACTTGGGATAATTAACACTAATTACTACACTGATTAGTATCATCTAGATAGTAAGATAACTGGCAAAGTCAAAATAGCTAGATACAGAATTTTTCAAATACTATTGGATAGACTCCTTATGGATTTCATGTTGCTCACCTCCAGCTTGGCCATGAATTGTTTTCTACTCTCAGAATCACTGAAGTATGCAACTAAAAGTCTACTGTTGTTACAATAATGAGAAAGATATTCTCATGAGATTAAACTCTAATTAAAGGAGTGTCTTTCTGCCTTGAGAACTGTGCAGTTGTTCGCTGGTACTATGTCAGATGGCTGATAGCATCATACATACATAAATATGGACATGTTTTATGTCTGTTGTCCACTGTCAGAATCCAGTCAGATTTTTGGGACATATACAAAAAAAGATATCTCTTGCACGCAAACCCAGGATTTCAAATGGCTCATCTGAGCAGCTTTGTTATGACTGCTCTATGCAATGAAATATCTTTCTTCTTAGCTTTTCAAAGTTTTCAAGGGAAAAGAGCATTTCACATAAAAATTAACTTTTTGCTTAACGAAGGAATTTCTCTTTCCTTTCCCCTCACATCACATTAGGGTTCCATCAAGATTTGGTACATTGTGTTAAAATATTTCCTAGTATCCTAATGTACTTACTATGATATTTCAGTTTTACTGCTCACAGTAGTTTCTTGAATGTTGAATTTCTAATTATACAATTCCTTCAGCTATAGAGTTGAAAGACTTACTGTATTTCTGTTGACTTCCTAGAATTTCACACATGCACAAATCAATAGGCTATCTGAAGATATATTTGTTTCTTTCTCTAGTGATCACAAATTACTGAAAATTAACAGTGGTAGCCAAACGTCCTCAGTCAGCAGTGACAGAAGAGTCAACTGAGAAGTAATACTTGCAAAAGTGTCATTGCTATGAAAATACATCGTTATAATGTTGTTTGGCATGCAGTATTTGAACATACTCTTTTAACAGAAATTAAAGGGATCCTCCAGAGATTTGAAGTACATGTATCCAGAAAGGTATAGTATTATGGTAGATTTGACCACACAAAACTCATTCCTTGAAGTACGTTACAGTAGCTTTGAACACATAAAGCTTATTCTTTGAAGTATAAACAGTAGTAGCAATAACATTCAGTATACAGCTGTCAAGCTAAGGTTTGTTACAGTTATTAAGTTTTTCAGCTCCATGAAGTCCAAGGAAAATATAGTGTATCAATAATAAATCAATTATTTGACAAAATACAGGGCTTACACTCCTGGGTTCCTATTAACTCATTATAAGGCTTTGTACATCGTGAATTAAGATATTGTATTCTTCCATTGGAATAGCATGATTTTTACATTGGACATCTAAAAACAGAGAAAGGATTAAAAATTACAGCATTGTTTTCCAGAGTATGAGTATCTTTACAGCATAGTTTAATTAAATAATTCATTATACCTTACCAGCTCAGGCTTGAGACTGGCATTTATCCTCTGACACAATTATTTTGGCAAGTCACTACCTTTCCTGACTTTTCCAACTGTAAATGGAATTGTCTCATCAGCTGCACAAAGCACCAGGATTTACTTGCACATTCAAATGTTAATTAAATGCCCAAATCAATAATTCTATGTTATTCTTGATTTCATGGCACGTTCATAATTTAGTTATAGGTTGATGGTCAGGTGTTTTGCATTTTTACTTTTAAATGAAGTTGGTTAAAGCATGGAAGGAGTAAAATAGGAGCATCTGCTTTACAACATTTCCAATTCTACGCTCAAACTGTAAATAAAAAAAAAAAAAAAAGATAGAAATTCAAGAATCTTTTCCATCTACCTGCACTTAGGTAAGGTCTGGATGGTATGTGTTTCTTGATAAATAAAAATTGTAAATAAATTTAGTAAGAACTAGAATATCAAAAGTGAAAGTATCAAAGCATTATTAAAAATTATTAAAATAATAGAAACATATTGATGAAACTATTATCTTATTTTAGGAATTGGAAGTTTGTGTAACAATTAAAAGGTATTTCAACTCCATAGTATATATTCTATGACATTAATTCTTTTTTTTTTTTTTTTTTGTTTCCCATGTGCTGGACATATTTTTTTGGGGAAGAAAGGAATTCTAATAGGAGTAGAGAAAAAAGCAAAATCCTCCTCCCTTTCACTATAGGGAATCTCATGCTAATGGAATATCAAAGTTGAGATCCATCTATTGGACCCGAGGAAATAATTTTCTTATAAAGATATGCCAGAAGTAAACATATCTCCAGAGACAGTGAGAGGGAACAGTAATCAGCATGGCAATTCTGAAAGATCGTGTTAAAGCAGGAAAAAAACATACACAACAGAGATGCTTTTGGATTGTCAATTACTCCCCAGCACTAGCTCATCTATCTGTCTGCTGTTAACTTGGCTGCGATTACCTGAATCCATGACTTTTCATCTATACTGAGGTCCTTGAATCATCCCACGCCTCCTGCTCTACTGAGGGAAAAACCCGATGCACAGATTTGCTCCACTTCACAACTGCAAGCTGAAAAAGGCCACATCAGATTTTCCTAGCCCTCACAGGCCCTCCTTTCTCAGCTTCCTTTGCCCTGACCTAGTCAATCAGGGACAAATCTGTATGCCTGCAAGCCAGCTGGGGGCATGTTTTAAGATTTGCTTCTAAGATGTCTAAAATTCAGATTATTTCCTTTCTATCAAAGGAAGCTAAAGGGATCTACTCATTGCAGAAAATGAGCTCTCAGTGCTATCCTGGAAGGATCCAGTGCTAACAGTAAGTTAGTTTAGTTAAACAAAATCATTTTAAGTTAGTTTCAAATATTTTTTAAGTGAGTGGTCAGCTCAGGGAGTCTTGTTTACCAATGAATAATTTCTTTCTGACACTGTTTAAAATAAAAAAAAAAAAATTGTTGTGGTGAAAAAAGGTCTATAAATAACATGGATTTAAAGTGCATGCACCTTTGATTATACCATCTCCCCTGACATCCCAAGAGTTTGGGTATGCTTAGAGAAAGAGAAGGGAGGTACTTACCTTATAGGACTGTGCCTTACATCTGACTCAAACTGTTAATTTCTCAGCCTTCTTTTGATTACCAGCATGCATAGTTCATGATATCTGGTACCTTCATGTCCTGAGGGCCACAAAACCCCTTGAGTCAGACACAAAAATGAACATGGATATTCTTCTTCATGAATTATGCATAGACTACATACCCTTACTCACCTGTAAAAAAAAAATATAAATCATGAAAGGCGGGTGACTGAAAGTATGTATTTTCACAAAAAGAGCATTTAGTTTATTATATTTCGGTTTGGAGTGCTCATTGTTTTCATAGACTCCCTCTCACTGCCAGTTTGCCTTTGTTGTATTACTGCTTTCTTCTTTTCAAACATTTTCCTATCATCCCACTAAGTCAAGAAGATGAAGCTAGTTTCTTTGAACTAATATTAGTACAGTCCTGGGGAACTGGCTGACAGGAGATACTCTGACAGAAACAGTCTCTGGAATCCACAATATGCCAGAACTTGCTCTCTGTTGTGCACCTTATATGGTCACCATGGGAACGGGAAAGCAAGAACACCTGCCATCCTCTAAAACCATTCTAAAAAAGTTGTTTTAGTATTTCATAACTTACCTCTGGAGGCCAAGACCAGAGTAAAACTATTTCATCAAACATCCCAGATGATCTGTGAGCACAGAAAAAAAAAAAAAAAAAATTCTCATTTATGCAACAAGAGCTAACAGATTGTAGTCCTGCATTTTCCTTAGTCAGCAAAACTACTTGCAGTAGTCTTTACAAAAGTAACCAACTTTGGTCCAGAATAATTAAACAGGATTCCCAAAGTATACATATAAAACATTAAAATTGTGTGATATAACTTTTAGAAAAATGTGAAATAGTAGAACCATTGTGATTGCTCTGAAAATCACAAAGAAGGGGGATAAAATCCCAGTGCAATTGAAATCAATTGCGCATAAATGTTTTGTGCACCCAGAGAGGGAGCAGTCACATGCAATACCTCTTTGTCCTGTGTGTCTTATTCAAAGTTTTAAGTCACTGACTATCTAGGTTCTAGATATCCTAAGATTTTCCAGGTATTACATGCAACGTGGGTGAACCAACACAAGCTTTCACAACGGTGGCTTAGAGTTTATAGCAGAAAACCAATAAAAGCAGCATATATATTATTTTTCATATAAGTGAATTGAGCAGTAAACTTAATGATAAAACAGTAAAAAACAAAATACCAAACTATCTTTGGGAGCAGACAGACTCTTCCCAACATAGAATTATACTATGAGTTCTTGGCGTGCATTTCACTTTTAAAAAGCAGGAAAGCAAAATTTTTAAAATGCAAATGAAGCAGCAAAAATTAGCTTTATTTACCATTGCATTATATGAAGAATATGAAGGTGCAATCTGTGCTATTGGTAAGATGCTGTAGATCAAAAAGAAAAAGAACCAGCAAGGATTTACAAAACTGTAATACGGACTTCTTTTCCTTATAGCTTTGTACAACTTTTCTTCAAACACACGTTTAGTGCTGCACATCTAAAAGTAATCAAAAGCAGAATGCACATATTGCATGAAAGGAAAATAGAAAATAGTTCTAGGGGCATAGTTGCATTTTTAAAGATACGGAAACAGTTACAGTTGGGAGAGGGTTTTGGGGTTAAGTTGGTGTTAAATATATAAGGGAATTAGATTAAATTTTAAAATTATTTACCTAAAATAAAATCTAATTAAAATCTTTACCTGTGAAGCTTTAAATTAATCTCTATACAAATTTTAGAATATCGAAGCAGGTCTACTTTTGGGAAGATTAGTATGTATCTATTACCACAAAATATGTAAGATTAAAAAAAAAAAAAAAACCCAAACAAAAAACAAAAACCACACAAGGAAATATGTCCAGATAGGTGTTTCTATGAAGCTACAATAATGAAAAGGTAAAGTAGGCAGTCATTTGGTATGTTGCAGCTAAAGAGATATATCATCAGAAATATGGGGAAAATTTGTGATCTCAAACTCAAACCACCATTATTTACGCTGTAGATTTTCTGTCTAGTTAGCCCTTTGTAAGATGATAATCACTATCTATTTTCAGAAGTAGGGGTTTTAAGTGATGATGTGGTACCTCTTTGGAATCAGTTTAAAGAATATAGGTTCTTCCAAAGATGATTTTAAATGTTTGAATGAGCAGCAATAAAAAGTTTTCTCTCTTACATTTATTGTACTATAACATCCAAATTGTTAAGAACTCATTTAGCAAAACACGTAAATGCATGATGGAGAAGCTGGGACACCATTTCTTGTTTGTATAATCTGATATCAGAAAGGAGAGGAGTGGAAAGGTACACCCCCTCACCTCACTTTGAAATCTGCAGCAGCCGTAACATAACTGGGAAAAAAATCTTCAGCAGCAGACAGAACAAAACAATCTTCTTCCTTGTAGCACTGTATCCTCAGTATCCCACTCTTCTTTTATCTTAATATAGTAAATGTGGCAACAGCTATCAGGCTTAATTATGCTATTATGCAAATCACATTTGTTCTTTAGTTACAACTTTGTAGCTGGGTATCATGGTTGGACTAGTTAGCACACCCAGTGAGTGCACTTCAGTCATTAAGTCCTTGGGTGATCTGGGATCTGCACTTATGAAATAAGGGACAGGTTTGAGACAACTGGAAACAGGGTGATTGATTGAACCTTCAGTATCAAGTATTTGACTGATTGTTACAGGATCCCTCCAGATGGGAATTTTCTAAAGTTCTGGAAATTCCCCAAGGCAGCTCCTGGTCTGTCTCATCTGATTTGTATGCTTAAACATGTTGACTGACATCCTGGATGAAGTGTCCAAAGTGTCTCCTGGGTGGTTCCTGCCGCAGAAATGGTCACACTATGCATAAATAAGATATTTGTAAGTAGTCAAGGGAAACTGTTTCTTTAGAAATGGTAGCGGGGGTCAGTTCTTGAATGTGGTTAAGATAATCACAAGGAATTGCACATATTGCTGAGGTGGTCACATAGGACCGTGGGCAGCTGGAATAAAAGAACTGTACAAAAGAGGAGTATGGGGAGTCTCACTTGATTCAGCTAAAGATGCTACTGCTCCAAGGTCTCTTACAATGGAGACAACTGTCACTACTGAACAGCAACAGACTGTCCTGATTCCCCATGAAACTGTCACGTCATTCCAAGATCTCAATAAATTATCATTATATCTATGTATATTTATCTCTATTTTAAAAACTCTGTTGTGACACTCCATACAACATAAGAATACAGTTAATTACTTTAGCTGAACAACAGATTTGCATCTATATGTCAAATACTGATCTTCATGATTACCAGAAGCCTTCTTAGCAAATCCGTTAGAACATCTACATGGCACCTTTCGCAAGACTAGGTCATCATTCTCATGTTTTCCTTCTAAAATGTGTATTTATTGCAAAGAAAAAGGAGGAAAAGCTGCACACAAAACAAGATGATTAAAGTTTAATATCCAAGAGAAATCTTTTGTCTATATTGTGCAAGAGACAAGTGACAAAAATCTAATTACAATAATCCATTCTAGTTTTACATGGAAAAAAATCATGTCATAAATACAACCTTACCTCATTGAAAAGCTGCACACCATTATACTTTGCCACCTTTGGCAATCACAGTTTAACTGTGATTTTTTTGGCACAGTCTTAAAATGACAGGAATTAAAATATTTTACAGAGCTTGTGAATAAAGCGTTGATATTTTTCTGTTCTTGATATGATGGTTCTTAGAGTAATTTTTGTACTCACCACAAAAATACAACATTACAGAAAAAATATATGTTGAATAAGATTTTTTTAAGCTTCACATGATGGATCGATCTTCGAGATTAAAAACAGATACTAAATGCAAACAAAACGTTTTCATTCTTTCCTGAGAATACGAAGAGTGGTATAAATCTATCATACTAACTAAAATCTTTACTAACAGAAGGTAGGTAAAAGAACAAAAGACTGAAAACAAGGATATATCATCATATTGCCTAGTAGGAGAATGGGGAGAAAAAAGAAAAAAAAAAAAACACCACAAAAACCAAACACAAACACACCCAAAACCCCCCAAAACTCAACAATCAAAAATTTGGAGAGCAGAATAAATGTCAAAGAGCAGAAATGGGAAAATTACATGTTAGCACAAAGATAATCAAAGCTAGTGGAAGTAAAAAAAATGGGGAAATAGAAAAAATGTTTAAAGAATGTAGAGAGAATAAATAAAAAAAGAAATTAAAAGTGATTCCCAGAATCACAGACAATTCAGGTTGGAAGGGATCTCAAGGAAGTCATCAAGGTCAGCCTCCTGCTCATAGCAGAGCCATTTCTGAGGTCAGACCTGGTTGCTCAGACCTTGAAAACCTCCAAGGACAGAGACTGCACAGTCTCTCTAGTCAACCTGTCTCACTGCTGGGCAGTCCTCGTGGGAAAGAGTTGTTCCTCATATGCAATCCAAACCTCTCATATTTCAACTTTTTCAAGTTGCCTCTTATCCTCTCATTGCACACAGCTGTGAAGAGCCTCGCTCCTTCCCCTTGATAACCTCTCCACAGGTACTGGGGAGGTGCTGTTAGGTGCCCCCTCCTCCAGGCTGAAACAACACCTGTCCCTCAGCCTCTCCCTATGGGGGAGATGATATTGCAGATATAATCTAATGAGTGATCAGCAGAGGGAGATAATCACTGCCTGTATCGGCTGGCCATGCTCCATTTCAAGCCAAAGATTTTGGTGACCTTTGCTGACTGAGGTTCAGCTCAGTGTTTACCAAACCCTAGGACCTTTCCTGCAGGGCTGCTCCCAGTCTCTCTGTCCCCAGCCTGTACCATTACAGGTGCTCCTGTGACCCAGGGTCAACACTTGGCATTTGTCCTTGCTCAATTTCACAAGGCTCATTCCTCTAGCCTATACAGGTCCCTCTGGATGGGATCCTATCCTGGAGCACATCAAGTTGGCATATCAAGTTATCTCCCCAGTTTGTCATCATCTGCACATTTGATGAGTGTGTGCTCCATTACGTGCTCCAAGTCAGGTGTTAAATGATAAAAGCATTAATAAGGACAGGTCTCAGTACAGACCCCTGCAGTCCTCCCCTTCTGTGGACCTATAGATAAAGCATGACTCATTAATCATGACCCTTTGGGGTTGATCATCCAACTAGCTTTTTACCAGTTGTCCACCCCTCCAGACCACAATGTCCTAACTTGGATACAAGAATATTTAGAAGACAGTCGGGTTTGTCAGGTACGATTCATCCTTGGTAAACACATGCTGACTGTTCTCAGTCTCTTCCACACGCCCAGAAATGTGTTTCAAAAGGACTCATTCAATGATTTTCCCAGGGTCCAAACTGAATCTGTCTAGACTGCATTTCCCTGCCTTGTCTCTTTTTAAAGATGAGTAAATCAGTTGCCTGTTTTCAGGCATTGCAGACCACTCCTGGTCTCCACAACCTTCCAAACATGACGACCTTGGAAGGATACGTAGACATCCTTGGAAGGATATGTAGCTCTCACCTCTAAGCTGGATGCAGCAAGAACTAGACAACCAATTTTTAAGATCCAAAGGGTGTCATCCAGACTTGATGGTACTCAGTTCTGCCAAGAGCTATGCTTTCCAAAAGCAGCAAGCGAGGGGCCATTCTTCCTGCAGGTGAACAGTTCTACTGACCATCTGTAGTTTTAGTTTCTATTTTAGTTTCTATTCTGCTATGGGAATAAGTTCTTTCATTCAGAATAAAATCTCCAAGCGAACTTCAATGGGAAAAATATTCGGGCTTCAGCAAAAAATACAGTGCAGACACATCAGTCAAAATTTTGTTACACAGATCTGGACTAGCCTTTGAAATAAAGAGCAAGAAGAATCTGCCAAGAGAAAAAATGGGTACTTGAGTCTTAGCTTGGCACCACATCAAGATGTTTTAAATGGGGCTAAAGGACAAGTTTCTCCCTAAGGAACAAAATCAACGTGAGAAGAGACAAATCATTTGTTACTTCAGTCATCCCAGAAGCTCAAAGTGACAATGAACAAATGATGACAAATTGAAAGACTGATGTCAACACTTGAGTTATTGCTTACAGGTTTAGTGTTACACATTATTGGCTGAATAAAGCACCAGTATTTTGAGACTTGCTGGTCAGTGTCTATAAATAACCTGTGATACAGGGACATGGATTGGTGGTCTGCAAAAGAAAGTACTGTACCAAACAATACATCACAGACAAACACAGAACAAAACAGTGTTGGCTTTGCAGAATTGGGAAGGAAGAGCAAAAAATGAAACCAAATGTTTTTAAAAACCCCACAGTGATTACCTCAGGAATATTCTAGAGGTAACAATGATCTGAAGAATGCACACTGGTTAATTAAAAAGTTTGCCTATTTATTTCTTTTGCAAATTCAAAGCTAACTAGTGTGTCTACAGAATTAGCAATACTACTTAGCTTGGTCATGATAATTATGAGAATATCTACTCAAGAAATCTTAAAGCTTCTTAATGCTGTACATGAAATAGTAGTATCACTTTCAAGCTGACACTGCATCAGTGATTTCCAAGAAGGTGGAAAATTCTAGCTACAGTTTTTAGGACTATTCATTGTTCTTTAACTTAAAATTGTTAATATAAGGAATTACATTTACTGGGATAATGTCATCCATGGCATTGAATTAGACATATTCTACAAGAAATTAACTTAACATTAGTTGTTTCATAAAGAATGTCAAGCAATAATGGCAAGGAAATTTTAAAGATGAAGTAAAATTAAAAATAGGAGACAGGCACAGAAGAAAGTGGGGAAAAGAGTGAAGAGATTTGAAAGAAGGGTACAAGATCAAGGAGACAGAAAAAAATATTATTCCTGAATAGACTCTGTGGTTCAAGTTTTGCAGAGAAAGAGAAGAGAAAAATAGGTAGGAATTGTTTAAGGTGTCTTAGTTCCAGGTCAAAACAAAGAAATAACCTAACCTGACAAAGAAAGTTGATCATATAAAAATGACAGTCTACTCAAGGCAACAAAACCAGCTCCATTATTCTTTTAAGACTTTTGTTCTTAAACAGAAAAGTTATACATATATATACACACACCTTTGAGCTGATAGTTTATCTTTCATTAAATTAGTTATATCCAGAGAATGTAAAAGACTTCAGTCAGATTATTATTTATTACGTACTGAATTTCAGTGCAGATGTGACAGTTGGATTCAGCTTTTAACCCTAATTGTGCAGGTACTAAATCACCTATCAGCTGAGTATCATAGTTTCTATTACAGTTAGACAAAAGAAAACATTTAAAGATAACATCAGCAAGAAACATTACCATGCTGTCACCACCAAGAGAAGTAATGAATAGTTACAAAATGTAGAAACTTCTATGACATGTTAGTGATTACAGTAGTAATACAATTTCTCTAGCCTGAGACCCAATGTCCAGTATTAATATGATTTATCCCGTATATTTCTGTAGTGCTTCAGTTTGTTAAGATCACACTCATTAACAGATTTCAAAGCTAAAGAATTATAATTTAAGAAGTACAATTCTTGCTCTAAAATGCTCTGCTACTATTTAAAAGTAAAAATGTAATTTCTAATAAATATAGTGCAGGCTCTTTCTTAAAAATATATCTCAAAAGCTTTTGCTTTCTGCCAACCAGATGTTGCTGGTGCAATTGCCTAACCAATTCAAAGTTCTTCGGAAAACCAAAACACTAAACTATTTACCTAAAGGTCAGAGTACAACAGGGAAGAGGGGTGGGGAAATCATACTTCTGCTTCAGTTTAAAGCACTAGGATACAAAAGGAAAGATAAGATAGGCTTTTTTGCCTTTGCCACCCCCTTTTTTCTCTCCAAGGTGGTTGAAGTTCAATGGTTAAATACAATAGGCTTCTGGTCACCTCTGGATTTGCAAAGGTTTTTCACTTGTACAGGCACAATTCCAAGATAACACATTTTTTAATGCTGGAAAGGGACACCTAATGTCATGTCAGCGGTATCAAGGAAAGAGCTTAACATTATAAGCCAAGCAGTTGGTTGAAAGTGTCACTGTTCAAATAAATTAATTAAGAATATTCTAAGATCTCAGTTTATATTCTTTTCATTCTTGAAAATCTGTTTGAATAAGTCCAGTATAATTTTAAATTATTACAAAACAGTAAATACAAAGAAAAAATAATTCAGCATTGAACTAGTTGAAAATGGATATACAATTGTACAACAAACCTTACCAAGTGAAGACAATTTTGGAAAGAAAAAAAAAGGTAAATTGTAATTTATTATTTTGAAAATAAATTTTAAAATGGAAATTTGAAAATGGCAAGAGCCAATACTCAACTCATGAAAATTTTGGAAATAAATGTGCATCAAATAAAACCTTCTTCTTTTCTAAGGCAGAGGGGTGTCTTGCTTGGAATATTTTGTTAATATTCTGCTTTCAAATTATTTGCAGGTAAATTTCAGTTCTACATATTTGGTTTTAGAAGTCTGAATAATTTTGAATACCTTTTTCTTGCTGTGAACAACTAAAGGCAACTTTAGGTGAGAATTACTTCTAATTCTATATTCAATCTGTGCAATTAATCATTGGCCAAATGACTGTACAAAGTGAAAAGGAACTACAAATTTCTATGATGCTCTGTTATTCTGTTTGAATGCATGCTTTTGAATATTCATTTGACAACAGAACATTCACAAGTAACCTAGAAAAAGAACCATACATTTTCTATAAAACTAGACATAAATGCTAGGCATTTTAAAAAAAAGAAAAGTTGAAATAAAAAATTGGGTGACTAGATCCTAACGAATTCAAGTGCAGGCAGGTATCCAGATATCTTTCAATATATGGGCTTAATATCACTTACTCAAAGCCACAAAGGAAGTTCATGGCAAAGCAGGAAATTAAGCTGGGGCCCAGTGTAGCATCACAGCTCTTTTTATATAATCATATACTCTGTATATGAAGAGACCCTTATTCACAGGAAACTGCAGGCACCACATCTGATAAGCAAATCTGCTATTTCAGGCCAAATTCCTTGGCTTCAGCACATACAAACCCCTACATTGCAAGTTGTGGAAGCCAGGAAGTCACTTGCATGCTTCTTGTTTCTTCTTTTATGCCATTGCTCCAGTTTGGCACTAATTCATTCTTATAGTTCATCAAAATATTTTTATAATCACTCACACCACAGTATTGGTCTGCTGCTGTGAAGGCCCTTGGTGCATCATACTTCTGTACACTTCTGTATCTGGGCTGCATCGACAATACTAATTGCCCACTAACATTTCAGTGAAGACTGATATTCATGCTGAGTAGAGCTGGCTGCCAGGCAAATTGTTAATCAAAGGTCATTAACCCTAGTGAATGGGGTTCTGAGTCAGCTACAACTCTGAGGTAAATCTGTCTAGACCTTTTCCTAACTGCATTCCTGAAAGAACACTGCAATGTTTCTAAACTTTAAAAAAAAAAAAAAAAAAAAAAAAAAAAAAAGGTAAAATAAAAGCAAAAAAACCCTGGAAAAACTGAAGAAAAAAACCCCAACAAACCAAACAAATCAAAAAAGTTTAAGTTAGCAAGTCTGCCAGAATAGAAATAGATAAGGTTTATACCTGTTCCCCCTGCCCATTGGGTCCTTGCAGGCAGATCCTTGCTTCCAGGCTTGGTTTTCCATACCCATGTTACTTTCTGAGCTGAACTGAACTGTTCTGTATCCCCTGTTGTCCCTCAGACAGCTCTTTATATCAGCTCTTAGGCTGACTGCTTCTTCCTTCACGCTGCCGTTTGTCGGTACCTCAGGTTGAGCTGTGAGTTCACAGCACCATGCTGTGAACTTCCTCCTTGCCACATCTCAAAGTTTCTTCAGCCTGCTCAGCTGCTCACCAGAGAAGGACAATTCTTCTCCCTTCACCAAAAGATCCATCTCACCCGGTCATTCCTCCCTTTAAAAGAATAATGAATAAACTTAAAAAGAAAGGAAGAAGAAAATAAACTCCCAAACAGTGTCACCCAGAACAAATGTAATTTAGAGATTTTAGTATCATCCATTCATTCTTAACAGGAAAAGTATATAACTTGCCAGCAGGAATGAAAAACAGCGTTGAAATTCCTACTGTTACATGAGTGGCAAGTACCAGAATTAGTTTGGCAGTAGGAGTGAGTATTTAGCCTGGCATAGTAGTTTTAGGCAATTTACTTCCATTATCAAGTTGCTTCTATATACTCTACAATATCTGGATTGCTCTGAAGGATGACTCCACACTTCAAAAAGCAACTTTTTTTTCTGATTCAATTATGAATGATTTGACTCACTATTTTGGTAAGTAGCATCTCCTTCTTCCTGGAATCTAAAAATAGAGCTTCTTTATATTTTAAATTGCCCTTTTCCTGTAGGCAAAACAACGAAAAACAACTTCATTAGAAGTAGCATGGGTTGGTTTTTTTATCAATAGCTTTTCACTGACTCAGCTTTTATTCTTCAGACCATAGCGAACATTCAAGTAGTATGTGCTGTACTATTAGCTCCACTCCAAACTGCAGTTATTGAAACAGTAGCTTACATTGAAGCAGAGTTAAACAGCTTACTTGCCCAAATGATGTATTTTCTTTCTTATCACAATTCATAGCTGAGAGGTGGAAAAAAGACCTTTATTTAGACACACAGAATTTGATGCTTTCCTGTTTGGAAAAGTTTGTTGTTCCTTCAGGTATACAGTATTTCACCACATTTCTTCTGCCTAATAGATCATAAATTATAGAATTGTTTAGGTTTGAAAAGATCTTGAAGATCATGAAGTCCAACTGTTAACCTAGCACTGCCAAGTCCACCACTAAATCATGTCCCTAAGCACCAAATCTATACACCTTTTAAATACCTCCAGGAATGGCGACTCAACCACTTCCCTGCTCAGCCTTTTCCAACACTTCACAACCCTTTCAGCGAAGAAATTTTGCCTAATATCCAACCTAAACCTCACCTGGTGCAACTTCAGGCCATTTCCTCTTGTCCTATTGCTTGACACTTGGGAAAAGAGGCCAACATCCACCTCACTATAACCTCCTTTCAGGTAGTTGTAGAGTGGGATAAAGTCTCCCTGAGTCTCCTTTTCTCCAGGCTAAACAACCTGGCATTCTCTGCAGCCCAAGACCTGGATGGATACATGTTATGTAGGAGCTCTGTCTGGGTTGCCAGATCCATTCTGCTGCATGCAGAGGACATGGCTTTCTGCTAGGTGGATACTGCAGCTATGCTCCGAGAGGATGACGACAACCAATTGAACTCACCTCCTGAGCTGGTAGGGTGACTATGCCTTTCCTGTGCACCCTTCTGCATGAATTGTTGTGTGAACTGCCGCACCAGGCCCTAGCTGATGCCCCACATCCTGTTTGCCCGCTCTGGTTACCACACTCCTGATCGCTCTTGCTCCCCGAGCTGCTTTTTGTACGCGTGGGGATGGTCACCGTTGCTCTGGAAAGGGCCAGGCCCAGTAAGCATCTTCTGCAAGAAGTAAGCATCTTCTGATACTCATTTCCACCACCCTGATGTTTCCCTGACTCAGGAAAATCCCTTGTGTGCGAAGATCTGCTGCTCTGCTGCAGGTCAGTCTGGCTCCAGAGCGGCTTCCCTTGGATACTGACTGATCCTCCATTCAAGGCCTCAAAACTGTTCTCCCATATATCTTTAAATATGAAGTCTTTTTAGTCAGGAATACATAAGAATACAGCACTGAAGTAAGAGCAGAAACTGATTCAATAGGGACAATGATATCAGAGTTGTTCGTGTAATGCTAAGAGAACAGCTGTTTTTACTCTTAATTTCAATACCATGTTTATTTAAGCTCCTTATATACATTGACTTGTAATACTCTGAATAAAATATGATAATCCTTACAATGCTGTCTAGAGAATGGCTGGGCTCTATCTATTATATCTCACTAATACTATTCGTCTTAACATGTGTTCATCTTTTAAGAATCTGAGCAATTTAATTAGTCTACAGAGCTTAAACTACTTTTCCAGACCATAGTCAGCAGTGCCTGACTCCACAAGTATTGCTGTTGTCCAGTAATCATTTCACTGGACATTTCATTTAGTCAGCATTTCTAAAGATTTCCTTCAAAAAATCTTGAATGAAGAGGTGCATATTTTGTGACTTTCTTTGCCTATATGTGTTTATTTGCTTTCTTTCCATCGCCTCCATGTACACGACTATTTTAGGTACTTCCTAAAATAGCATGGATTGATGTATGTCCCCTTTCCTTCACCATTCCCATAAGTCAGCCTCACTTGGCACCCCAAGACATCCTTCTGTCGTACGCTCCTAACAGTCACGTACACAGTTACTTTGCAACTACTCCCTGTGGAGCTTGATAATTGGCTCCTTAGACCAGGGTTCTTCCTTATGCCCACCAAGTATGAGGATACAGGAATTTAAGAAGTTGCCTGATTTTATTTTCTAACTCTCAGGGAGTAATAAAACTCTTTAGAAAAAAAGACAATTACAAATAAAAAAAAAAAAGAGAAGTACACTTAATTGTACTGCAAGTGAGATTCTGTCTCACTGTCTGTGGAGGTCTTTACCTGACCTCCTGGGAAGTATTTTCAGGCAGATATTCTGATCATTGCTCAATCACGCCATGAGTATACTGTCACTTTATAATGGAAATATTTCAGAGTTCAGGCACTATTCTTAAGCTTGGAAATGCTCAATTTTATTTTATTCATAACCAAAATTTTCAAGGTGGCACAGATTGTTCTTAATACTGAGGCCTTCTAGCTTTGGGTCTTCAACAAAAACGACCATAGCCCTCTAGGTTTTATGTTGAGGTCATTAAGGAAAATATTTCAAAATATCAATTTAGAGGCATTTTATTTGTGGTGATACTAAGGAATGATTTTCTTACTTCATTATCTCCTTTGGGTGTAGCCAACAGTTATCTACCCTTTAGTCAGGTTTTTGTCCAATTCACATTTCTAGTACCAAATTCTTTCATGAAATTGAGATAAAGGAGGTTTGCTGCAATCATTTTCTAAAAAAAATTCCATGATTTTCCTAACTGAATTATCTGTGTTCTCACTTTGAACCCTGTTTTGTGGATCCATCATATTTTGGATCCTGTTTTTTTTCTGGAACAATTCTGATTTAATATTTAAACTTTTTTCTTCAGAAAACTTTTTTCCTCTCCATTTGAACCTGTAATTATCAATTTGTTATATGATAATTTACTAAGATCTTGTGCTTCGACGCTATCCTATGTGACCCATCATAAATAAATAAATAAATAAATAATGATGAGGAGAGCTGGCAATAGAAAAACTTTGGGAGGATGTGTATTAAAGAAGTATAAATAAGTTACAGAAGGGAGGAAGAGAGAGGAGTGAATAGTTTGCTGACATTCAACTAAACTTTAATCATTCTCTTTCCAAAGAGGTAATTGCTATTTACAGAAGTTCTAGGTCATGATCCCCTCTTGCACCCAACTTAGAAGAAGTACCTGAACAATACAGCACACCATGAGACCTGGGCTGTGAATGAGCACATCTTCAGGCTTCCTAAAGTGCACCGCATCATTAAAAATAAATCAAAGCCTGTAAAAGTTGACATATTGTAGCTGTTTTCCTCACCCCACCTGCTTTAATTTGACACATTTTCAGAGGAAAGACGGTATTCATTTCATATCTAAACCTGTCAAATCCTTTTCCTTCACTTAATACCAGAGAAGTCAAGTTTCTTAGCATGGCTTATTGAAAAGCTGTAGAGACCAGACAACTCATTGTATGCATTACCTCAGTGGGGAAAAAATAAAGGATATAAGTAAGTTAGCATTAAAAATCTCTAATAAGAGTGGGGAGTAAACAAAAAAAAAAACCCCACTGTTTGAAGCATTAAATTAAATGTTAAATAAAAAATAAAAAGTAATTGATAGTGTTCCAAATAGACATCTAACACTATTCATGTTAGCAGAGGAATGATTTGGGAGGTTGTTTATTTGTTTGGGATTTTTTTCTTTTTTCCACAGGTAGAGTGCAGACTACTTACTTCTGAACCTGTATTCCTTCACTACTGTTATGCATCATTAATAAAAATTCATATTTTCTCTAGGTAGAATCATGAGACTTTTTTAAAACTTGCAGTGCCACAAAATTACGAATATCTAACAATAACTCATTACTTCATTCTGGTTTCCAGTAAACATTTCTGTAATAGGTAAAGAAGATTTAAGAAGCATGGGGACATGGTTCTACCATCTGAGGGAAAAAAGAGTAAATACCTTTGACAGGTAACTCAAGCCTTCTGAACGTCAGTATAGCAACAAAGTACCAGTTATTTAGGGGCGGGATGCCCCTCAGACTTTGATCAGCAGTTCCAGCATGAACCTAGTTGACAAAATTTGTGACATAAAACCAAAATTAAACTCTTTTTTTGTGAGAGTAAGTATTAGCTTTGAAAAACGTTTAGTTGAAAAGTGCCTAAGTAGGCTTCAAAACCACCTCTGTTTTCATGTGCCAACAGCAGCTTTTCAACAGCTTATGACAATGCTACCTTTAGATACATTTCAAGAACATTAGAAGAATTATTTATTCCCAATTTAAGCTTTTTTTTTCAAAGCAATTTAAAAAAAGAAACAATCTGAAGGAAGACAGAAAATGAGTAACGAAAATCTGCCTCCAGAGATTTTTGATTTTTTTTTTTTTTTAAGTAAAAACCTAAATAATCAGATTAATGTTTATATGGAAAAATGCTGGGCAATATTAAATTTACGTGGAACCGTCTGCTGAACCCGTAACACTATTGTGTCTGGGAAAGAAATCTTGAAGAAAAACTTGTGCAATAAATTAGGTTTTATACTAATCTAGCATCTGTGAAATGTGTTATTACTGTGTGATTTTGACTTTGGTGAAGGTTCAGTCTCAAGCAGAGACAAGTTTCCCATGTTAGTTGATATTTTCATTGTTTTAATAAATTAAGTTATCACTGAGTAAAAATTGCAGAGAGGTATGCAGCTACTTAGATAGCAAGGGCAAAATCTCATGGAGCGATGCGAAACCCATCTGGTCTGCTCAGTGTGCATTCATTGTAGAAAATAGTGAACTGGAGCTATATATATCCATGGATATCACTGTGTAGGAAAGCTACAGGTGTCTAAGCATGCTGTAAATCTCCATTACTACACCCAAAATCTTCAAATCTACATGTTATGAATGAGTTGATTGCCATGATTACATTTGATCTGCAACCACAGCTTTTACAATAAGGAGGGCTGATTCATGAAAGACTCCATGGCCATATAAGACAGTTTAATAACATGAAATAAGCTCAACTAGAAGAGAGGGAGAAGGTGTCTAGCTCTGTTAAGAGACAGACACAGCTGGCTTCTTCCTTTGACATCTAGTAGACTTGATGGCATCAACCAGAACTGCCAGGGTTGAGCGACTTACATATCAAGAAACTGACTCTAATCAGTTTAGGAAGAACAGAAGAAGCAGACATAGGACGTGCAGAGTTGTAACACATATTGAACTGCAAATTTGCTTTATAGGAAGGTACTAGAATTGAGGCCACAGAATATGCAATTATATCAGACTCTGGAGGCCGCAGTACAGTTTTATTACATACAGTAGAAACATCCTGGACACAATAGATATGGTTAGAACTAAGATCTGCCTGTTTTTAAAACTCATGCCAGCAAAGCTCTAAGTAGCACTTTATTATCTTCTAGCAAAACACTGATATACTGTGTGGACTCCATCCAGTAGTAGACAGCAATAAATATGTATGCTAGGTAGAAGATTAAGATATTCTGGCTTTCCCTAAACCTATCACCTGAAATTGCCTGTGAGAAAATTAAAGACTTGACAGAAAAAAACGCAATTAAGCATACTCAGGTGTATTTGCATGTGCTCTGAATGAGCAACAGGATACAGAGATAGTGCCAATCACTTTAGGTAAAATTATGGAATGGACAACAGAATAATAACATACTCATTAAAAATACATTCAGTCTAGGTCTCAATGTTTTGAAAAGCAAAGTAAAACACCACCACCAATACCACTCTTTTCTGAATTTTAAAACTAAAATAAGGGTAAAGAAAGAAGCATTTAGAGGGAAAGTTGTTTTTTTTAAGATAACACAACTGATTATGTGAACTTTACATGAAATACTCAACACCTGACAAGAATTTTTAAAATAAATTATGAACTTAATACAAAAGATGAAGAAATTGTATCCACTCCTACTCAGGAAAGACAATTTTGTCATAACTAGTACTAATTTCAGGTTATTTTAACAGATAATTTAGCCAAATTATCTTCTATGACTGTAAGTGTAATAGTCCAATTAAAGTTAACAGAAAGGTTAACAACTTATGTACATTTTTTATTACTTTTATATTAATTTGATCCAAAAGCAGTCATTCTATATTATTTTTTACATTATGCACACTCAACCACACTGCTTGCTTAAAAAGTCAAGTGTCGTTCCTAAACTCACTGAATTAATATAATGGCAAAGCAACGAGAAATACCTAGTTAAATATTTCAGTCACCTTTAACGTCACAGAGTTAAAGCAATATATTTTGGGTTTAAAATATGCTAATGTAGCTGATAATTCAACTCATTGTACACCTGCAATTTAAGTTTCTCTGTGCAAAACGTAGCAGTTTCTTGAAAACAAGATGAATTATTCAGAGTTCGTAATGAACTCAAAACCACAAATCATGTTTCAGTGCTTTCAAACTCTCAGTACGATGTCTAAGAAGCTTGCTGTAGGTGTTAATTAATGGCTGCATTAATTGTTAATTAGCAAGAGTTAAAATGGTAGCAGAAATGAATACTGAATGCATTCAGAGGCTGCTTGGGTATCCACTTTACAAGAGCGACGGGCATATCTAGACAACTCGATTTTCCAGTTAGTCTTTCATGCAGACTCAGAGTACAGCCATGGCCACTGGTCTTATTTGGCCAGGTCTGGTCAGGTTCTCCCTTACTCTTCTGCTAGGAATAGAGAAGTGTCAGGCAATCCATTTCAATACTCCAGTTCCTGTGACCAGATCACTTAAGATTTCATTATAGGAAGCACAGGTATTGCACTGGGTTGGGAATATGTAAGGGAAGTCATTCATCCATTCATGTTGTCAAAGTTTTCCTGGGTTTCCTCCTCCATGGGCCTGAGTCAGTATGGGTGAGGTAACAGGATCAGGACTCAGGAAGGCAATTTCTCTAAATTAAGATAGATTTTCAGATTTTTTTAATTGCCTGAGCACAGAGTCCAGGCCACATAGTGATTCAAAGAATGAATGGTTAAAGGTCGTTAGTGTAGATTTAGTACAGCTTGTCAAAAAAACAGAGCTCGGAGCCCAGGAGCCCAGCATTCCAAGATAAGGAATTGGCCTTGTGTATAAGATAGCGGGAACAGCCTGCATGCTAAGGAGGAACCCAATTGTCTGGGTAAAGTGTCCATCTGGTCGGGACCAGTTTCACGGTTTGGGGTCCAGCCAGCCCAGCATTCTAAGCCAAAGGTAAAAGTACACGGTGAAGAAGACTATGAGCCTTCCTCCAGAAGACCCCGGCCCACGACCACTGGGCGACAGTACGCATGCGGCAAGGGGAGGAGACTTATGATAATGAGTTCCTAGAAATAATTAGAATAGTAACACCTTTTCTTAGAATTAATTATAATAACCCAGCCCACATTAATGAATATGTATGCTTTTTATCATAAATAGATGCTTGTTTTATGAGCCAGTGTGCAAGTTAGGAGGAGAAATCCCCCTTGCACCCGGCGCCGCAATAAACATACCTGCTTTATAACTCTCTGCGAGTTGTAGGGTTTGTTTCCGCGCGTCAATAGTGAAACAAACAACACTTTATTATTAAAATGCCTCTGTGTACACTGAACAATTCTAAAGCCAAAAACTTCAGTTAGAAAAAAAAAACAATTTAGTGATGGCATGATGTCTTTATTAATTGTAAATATATAGTTGCATATCACCCAAACAAAATGTACAATTGAGAGACAAGGATACCTGAAGAATCGTTACATACAAAATATGCATTTATGATGTCTTAAAAAGCAATGGCAGATTATGAACACAAGGAAGTTCAATAACAAACTTGGTGTTTAGTCAAATAGTAAAACTGCATACTTCCAGTAACAAGAGTAGCATGCATTTCACAGTAATTTAATCCTCCAAAATTCTAAGGATCAACACATTTTACTTTAGAAATAATCACCAACCTTTACTTATATTTCAGACTTTGAGATTCTAAAGTGAATCATAAATATTTCATGCAAGTATTGTTCTATGGTACCCATCTGGAAGAAGAGTATTTTCTCCTTCATTGATTAAAACTTTATTGACCTTACTGTCTGTCAGGTTCTGCTAAGGGGATTTTTGCCAAGCAAATTTTTAATATTGTGCTTGCCAAAATGCATCAACAGATTCTGTAAAGGGTAGTCGTAAAGCCATGGGGAACATTTAATATTACAGCTAAGACCATGGCATTTACATTTTAACTTTTCCTTACTTTCAGATTTTCTGCAGTTACAATGGGAAAATGAAATGCAGACAACACAAACACCCTTGCATAAAACAATGAAATGCCATAAGCTTGATAATTAAGGGATGTCATAGCCTTACTGACAATATTTCCAAAGTGAATTTCCTTACTTAATAACTAAAAGTTTATGACTTCCTATGAAATATCTCTTTTTTTTTTTCTTTTTTTTTTTTTTTCCTGATAGACAAAGAATAATTTTTGGAAAGATTATTCAGAAAAAGGTCTTTGTATAATCTAGCCTTTCAGCTCTGTGAGAGCTTCTAAGGAGCCTAAGGACCTTTCCGTGGTAGGAAGCACAAAGAATTGACCACTAGGTTGCTCTGCAGGCAAGAGAGAGCAGAGGTTCATACCTGGCAAGAGCCCCTTCTCTCTGTTAGTCCTAAAAATCCCTCTAAAGAAAGGCCAGCAAAGATAGTTGCAGGTGGAGGTAAGGTGGAATACAGCAGGACACAGAAGACCTTGTTCTAGAGAAAAAAAGAAAAAGGATTTTAAGGACCTTTGTCCTTAAGACTAAACATGAAAAATGGTTTTCAGAAACTGTTATTGAATAGTATAGGTGGTGTATATGTGAATAAGATTGATAAAATAAGTATCTATGAAAAGTCTTCTTTCTTTCTAGCAGAAAGCACTCCACAATGTTGTCCTCTGTCTTGGGCCAGCTCAACAGATGTTTGACCTCTGTCACTCTTCTGCCAGTATTCTTCAGTCAAAATAGGACAAAACTATGAATTATATCAGATGTTTTTCACTGCTTGCTGTAAATTGTTGGGAGTCTTTGCCTGATTTTCATAAACTCCCTCAAACAATCTCATACCATAAACTGAGCTTTACAGTGGCTCAACTTTAGTGGACTTCAAATTAATACACATATAACTATTTGTATCATGATAAAACATTTTTTTCTGCATTGCACCTTGTCAGCATCCCTCGTGATCCTGTTATTCTAATTCAAACACATACACTGTTATCCCACATTAGGACTTTAGCTGTCCAGGTTGTTTTTTTTTGGTTTTGTTTTGGTTTGTTGTGGGTTTTTTTGTTTGGTTGGTTTTTTTGTTTTGTTTTGTTTTGTTTTTTGTAATTAACTGCCTAAAAGCACTGACGCTGGTAAAAGGATCTGTGTTTACTCAGTATGCTACAAAATTGCAGAGTTCATATGTAACGTGCAGACAGGCAGGAATGCAAGGAAACAGTGACACAATACTGGCAACGTGAAGTACAATAGCAGCCTAAGCACCACTGTTACTCCATTCATTTTTAAGATTTTTTTGTTTCATTGGTTTTTTGGGGGTTTTGGGGATTTTGGTGACAGGGTCTATTTAAAGGATACTACTGGAAGAGATAACACACTATAGTAGTCATAGTTTTAAGAGATTTCCTGCCATGTGCAAGCTTGAAATACAAGATTTTAGTATCCAGGACTCAGCATTGATTCACAGAATCACCCAGATTGGAAGGATGTCAGGAGATCTCTAGTCCAATGCTCTGCTAAAAGCAGGATCAGCTCTGAATTTAGACCGGGTTGCTCAGGGTTAGGTATCAAGTATGTCCAAAGACAGAGATCACACAACCTCTCTCGATAACACGTTTTAATGCTTGACAGTCCTAACAGTGATTTTCTTCCCACCTCCCAATATCCAGTTGGAACATCTACAAATCGATAGGCTCTGACAATATCCACCTGAGGGTGTTAGAAGAGCTGGCTGAGATTGTTGCAAGGCTGTTCTCCATGATCTTTGAGAAGTCATGGAGATTGGGGGAGATCCCAGAAGACTGTCAGAAGGATAATGTCACCCCCATCTACAAGAAGGGCTTAAAGGAAGATCCAGGAAATTATAAGCCCATCAGTCTTACTTTCTTACTTCAATCCCTGTGAAAGTTACAGAACAAATCCTCCTGGGGGGTTTCACAAGTCAAATGAAGCCCATGATTGGGAAAAGCCAGCATGGATTCACCAAGAGCAAATCATGCTTGACAAACCTGATTGCCTTCTACACCAAAATAACCTGTTTGGTTGACGAGGGGTGAGCAGTGGACATGGTCTACCTGGATTTCTCCAGGGTTTTTGACATAGTCCCTCACAGTCTCCTCCTAGAGAAACTGATGCTTTATGGTCTAGACATGTGGTCTGTGTGGTGGATGGGGAACTGGCTGACAAGCCACACCCAGAGGGTGGTGGTAAATAGCTCCTTTCCACACTGGCAACCCATCAAAAGTGGGGTCCCCCAGGGATCGATATTGGGCCCAATGCTGTTTAGTAACTTCATAAGTGATCTGAATGATGGGATCAAGTGTACGCTGATGAAGTTAGCTAATAACACCAAACTGAGTGGGGAAGTGGACACTTCAGAAGAGAGAGCCACCCTGCAGGAAGACCTTGATAGGCTGGAAGAATGGGCTAACAAGAACCTTATGAAGTTCAACAAGGACAAGTGTGAGGTCTTGCACCTGGGAAAACATAATCCAGGAGTGCAGCACAGACTGGGATCTACCTGGCTGGAGAGTAGCTCTGTGGACCTGGGAGTCCTGGTGGACAGCAAGGTCAATATGAGTGAACAGTGTGCTGCTGTGGCAAAGAAAGCCAACAGCTTTCTTTGTTGATGCTGGGTTGCATCAACAACGGCATCACCAGCAGAGGTAAAGAAGTTATTACCCGACTCTACTCAGTGCTTGTCAGGCCACACATGAAATTCCGTGTTCAGTTTTGGTCCATGTTATACAAAACAGATGTGGACAGGCTGCAGAGGGCCCAGACAAGGGCCACCAAGATGATCAAAGGACTGGGAAGCCTTCCATATGAGAAAAGGCTGAGAACTAGGTTTTTTCAGCCTTGAGAAAAGAAGTCTTAGGGGAGACTTTATCACCATGTTCCAGTATTTAAAGGGTGGATACAAAGAAGGTGGAGACTCTCATTTTACAAGGAGTCACATGGAAAAGAGGAAAGGTGATGGGTACAAGTTACTCTTGGGGAGTTTCCAATTGGATACAAAAGGACATTTTTTAACAGTGAGATCAGCCATTGGAATAATCCCGGGGAAGTGGTGGATTCTCCAACATTGGAAACTTTTAAGATTCAGTTGGAAAGGGTGCTGGGCCATCTTGGCTGGACTGTGCTTTTGCCAGGAAACGTTGGACCAGACGACCCTTGAGGTCGCCTTCCAATCTAGTATTCTATGATTCCATGATCTCCTGTTTAATTTTTGACCAATTGTCTCTCTCCTGCTGTGTACCTCAATAAAGAGACAAACTCTGGTTTCCCAGTAATCACCTCTTGCATACTGGGAGACTACCGTTAGGTATCTCCAAGGCCATCTCATCTCCAGGCTGAACATGCTGAAAATTCCTGTTCCCATCGCCTAGAGTGCTCTTGGTCATCTTTCCTGTCAGGGTTCGTGACTGGCTCATGTTCAGCTTTTTGTTCTCCAGGACCTCAATCAGAGCTCTTCCCCACCCAGTCAGCCAGTCCCCTTCCGTATTACTGTAGGGAGTTCCTTCCCAAGTGCAAGACTTCACATTAGTCCTTGTTTATTTTCATGAAGTTCCTGTTGATCCATTACACTAGCCAGCCTAGAGCCCTCTGAACAGCATCTCTGTCCTTGAGTAATCCCCAGTTTTCCATCACTCAAAAACTTGACAGAGGTGCATTATGTCTCCTCTTCCACACCACTGATAAAGATATTAAATAGGATAGGCCTCAGGAGAGACCCTTTGAGGAGCTCCACTTCTAAGTGTACTTCAGGTACAACATGACCATTAACTACTACATTGTTGCATCCAATGGTGCAGTCAGTTTTTCACCTCTCTGGTAGTCCACCCATCTAGAGCATAACACTGCAACATCCCAACACAGAGACAACCTAGACCACGTTGAAAACCTTGCTAAAGTCAAGGTAGATAGCAACTGCTGCTCTCCCTTTATCCACAAATCTAGTCATTTCATCGTACAAGGCAGTCAGGTTTGTCCGGTGTAACTTGCCCTTGATAAATCCTTTCTTGCTGTTGCCATTCACCCTCTTCAGTGGCCAAAAATGGTTTTAAAGGGGACTCACCTTGTGAGCTTACTGGCAGCTCAATAGAAGCTGACTGGTCTGTCATGACCACTGAAACTGGGATGAAGAGTTGGCAAATGAATCAGAAGGATCTCAGTAGGCTGGACAAATAGGCTGACAGAAACCTTATGAAGCTCACCAAAACCAAATACGAAGTCCTGTACCTTCAATGGAATAGGCAGAATAGAGAAGGAGCAAGTATCTTCTTAGAGGTGTATAGATGAATTAAAAAGAAGAATAGCTGCAAGCAACCTGATCTAACTTTGAAATTAGCCTTGCAATGAGAAGCAAATTGGACCCAATCTCCAGAAATCTGTTTCACCCTTAATGATTTCATGGTTCTATGACAGATAAATAAGAGCAACTGGAAATTGGCTGAAACAAATCAAGACAGGAGAAAATAATTTTTTTTCCCTGGTAGCATTATGAATGACACATGCAAGGTAAGAGCTGAGGGAAGAGTGTTTCACGCTGAAATATCAATAAGTGTGATAATTAAACCCCTCTCATAAGAAAGGACATAATGAAGAATGAATATATTAAGTACGAAGACATGTAACTTTATCCAGTTGGTCAGTGCACGTAATAGGAAAATCTTTTGCGCATATTTCTATAGGTTAGTTATGATAGAATCTACTTTCTCATAAGAGATGAAGCAGCAGAACACTGTCAAGCCTGACAGCAATTTGACTTTGATTCCCCTCTGGCACAAGTATATCTTGAAGCAGAAGAAACAAGATCAATATAGGTTGCATGTTCCTACCATTCAGCTAATGCCACAGCAAGCACTACCTCTCCACTTATTTCCACATTTCTCGCACTCACAGTGTGTGCTTGTGTTACATAGATACTTGGTCCAGATAAGAGTGTTTTTTCTGGGTTCAGGTTGCAAGATGATACCAAAAAAAAAACCAAAACCCAACAACAACAACAACAAAAAAAAAAACCCAAAGAAAAAAAAAACAACCAACCCCTGGACTATTAATCTGACATCATTATCTGAGACCTTCAGAGTAAAAAGCCCTTTATCTGAATGTATAAGTTAACAATTCAAAGTTGTAAGAACTTTTACTCAACTCATTTCTATTCCCTCCTATTCTGAAGCGTGCATAATTCTATTAAAATGTTAATAAACACAGGTAGAAATTATAATCTTGCTTTATGATATAGATTTTACTCCTGATTGTTATATGAAAGCATATATAAAAAAGTATGAAGTATGAAACTGTAATGATGAAAGACCTAGATTTCTCACTTAAACCATTTCTAAAAAGTCTGGTTCAATTTCTTGCAAGGGGATCCTTATCTACTCAATGTAACACTGGAACAATTTACACCTGTCCTGCATCTCCTTAATCTCTATTCCCTATGAATTTATGCAAACATCACAGAGACACACCTGCACCAGGGGCAAAGGGGAAACCTTCTGGACAATTGAATAAGGTGCTATTGGAAAAAGGGAAACTATAGAATCTCCTAGGGAAAACATATTTTTACTTACTATTTATTCTGTAGCAAATTATAAATAAAACACTTGCAGAAAAATGATAGGGAACCTTCTCAAGCATAAGAATGGACTTTTTCTCCATCTTTTTAAACATAACTGCACAGAAAAGAAAATTCTGTCTAAAGACAAAATATTAAAAAAAAAAAAAAAGTGGCTTCTGCTCTTTTAGAGTTCTTTTAGATTAGTTCTTTTAGATTACATTGCAACAATAGATCTAATCCTACTAAAGAATGTTTTTATTTCTGTTACTCCTAATAACATATTGTTTAAGAGTTAGGAGACAGGGATATAAACTCAGCTGATGAAAAAGACTTTCATTTATATTTCATTTTGAAGAGATGGAGTCCCATCTGCCTAGTGTGTTGTATTTGAAATTTATGTATTTAACAGTATAACAAATTTTTCTTGGCAGAGTGAGGGTGACAGAGCACTGGAACAGGTTGCCCAGGGAGGTCGTGGAGTCCCCTTCTCTGGAGATTTTCAAGACCAGCCTGGATGCAGTCCTGAGTAATGTGCTCTAGGCAATCCTGCTTTAGCAGGGGAGTTGGACTAGATGATCTCTAGAAGGTCCCTTCCAACTCCAACAATTCCATGATTCCATGAGTTCACGAAATATATTCATTAACTTCCATTTCATTTAAAAGATTTAAGCTTAGATATGGCTGAACTTTTTAAGTGTTAAAATATTGAAAATTGACAAAATGCATCTGGAGAACAAAATTCAACATCTGATATACCTTAATAGAAAGTCTCAAATACCATAGCCTTATTCTTTGCTGATTCTGCAACACAAATCTTAATTTCAACATTTTGAAGTTAATACATTCTGCTGCAGTATGGTTGATTTGCTGTCATTTTAAAATGGGCTCTGTAAGCCTTATGAGAAAGTTCAGGAATAATTCTGAAATTTTATGTTTTAATTTTAATTGTATTTGTTACATTTACACTTGTAATCCCTAGTAGAGAAGGATGTATCTTAATAATAAATATAGTTTTTGAGTATTCTGTGATACTTTGTTGGTTTGCATATGTACCACTAAAAGGAAAAGAGTTAATGACGCTATGGAAGTGTCTAATTTTCTTTCAAAATCTTTTACAGAAACATCCACCAACAGGGTGTTTGTGCACATTGACCAAGGGTACTTGAAAGAAAAGAGTTGAAGACTGCTTTTATTGGGGGATGGGGGTGGAGACAGGATAAATTGTATCTTTCAACAACTTCCTACATCTTTCTATGCCTCTGGCTGTGTTTACATAGAATGCTTAAATCACTTTAACTCCAGAAAAAATATCTTAATATGCTTTACCACCCCACAGTCACTTGAGCCAAGACTTTCTAAGGCCATTGGGAACTCTGTCAGTCCATCAACTCCCAATTGTGAAGATTTCCTAGCCATGCTGTTTCAGTCCCCAAAGAATCATGTATGAAACTATTTCACTATTGATGTGGGTGGGCTTACTGTGTGACACTCCAGGTTGAAAACTCCAGTATGAAAACTGAGAACATAGTTAAAAGCTGTGAGATAAAAGCTGTGCATGTAGACAGAGCTCCTTCATATTCCCAAGAGCACTTTCTGTTTCACACAGAAATAGCATGAAGGATGGGATTAAGGTACTTAAAACACATACATCTAGCACAACTTCAGGGGACTAAAGACAACAGGTATGACATGGGGTGTGTTGTCATATACCTGAGTCTGGGAGGGACAGCTGGAGGCCATCCAGAATGCAAGAGGACATCTAAGGTGACTCTACAGTTACATATGCAAATAACTTCTCAGTTGTCATGGAAGAGTTTGAAAAGAAATTTAGGACCCTTCAGTTTTTAAGGACATATCTAGATAAAAGCTTTTGTTTAAGATAAAACTGATACTGGAATGTGAAATGCCCTTCAGCAAAGATTGCACAGATTCAGTGACTCTTAAGTCTTCCTGAAAACTTACTTACTTCTCTCAGTTGATCCAGCCCTTTGCTTCATTCCTGGAGGCCAGTTTCTTCATCTTTGGACTCACAGTGGTGAACTTTCTGTCTTCTTTCTTCTTTGAAACTGTCGTCTAGTCCTAAACTGAAAAGAAATTCATTCCTTCTTCCCGGTTCTAGCACGTGATATGACAGCTACTAAGAATAAACAAGGACAGCAAAATCACCACTAACTGTGGGTTCCTGAGCTTAGAAAGAAATGTCTGAATATCTCTGGTGAGAACTTTGCCACTTGCTTATATTTTTCATAGCACCACTGTACATACGGTTTCACTGAACTGTTCCAATAAAATGTATTAGTTTATCCTTATAACAAGAATTTTTTCTTTACATTTAGTATTTACGCAACCACTACCAAGTCATCCTACATATCTGTATGACATTTCTTTGTCTTGGTAAGAGAGAAAAAGAGAAAAAAAGAGAGAAAAAGAAACAGAAAAAAAAAGAGAGAGAAGAAAGAGAGAGAGAAAGAGAGAGAGAGAAAGAGAAAGAGAGAGAGAGAAAGAGAGAGAGAGAAAGAAGAAAGAAAGAGAAAGAGAAAGAGAAAGAGAAAGAGAAAAGAGAGAAAAGAGAGAAAAGAGAGAAAAGAGAGAAAAGAGAGAAAGAGAGAGAAAAGAGAGAAAAATAGAGAGAAAAAAGAAAAAAGAGAGAAAAAAGGGGAAAAGGGAAAAAGGGAAAAAGAGGAGGGAAAAAGAGGAGGGAAAAAGAGGAGGGAAAAAGAGAGAGGCTGGAGCAGTGTTAACAGGAAAAGTTTTACACATGAAAGCATACCTATGATTTTTACTGCAGATTCACAACCCATTGTAGTCTTAGGACATCATAAAAGTATTTTACCCTTTTTGCACTCAGTGGTTAGTTTCTATGAAAAGACTGGGTTACTTCAGGCTGAATTCTGCTCTGAAAACAGATTTAATCAGTGGTTACACTGGCCTGTGTTGTGAGATACAGATTTGGGTGATTAAACTTTAACATGAGTACAGCTGTACTGGGTCAGACAAAGGTCCACCTACCAAGGTATCCTGTCTCTGAGAGCACATAACTCAGGGAGAAAAAAAAAAAAAGAAAAAAAAAAAAAGTCAGACATCCTGTGACATTTTACCCCCTACATTTTTACCTTTTGTGTTTATCAGCACTTAATGAATATTTCTTTCAAATATTTCAGTAATTGATTTTTAACTCATCTAAACTTTCATCATATGTATTATTCCATGGCAATAATTTCACAATTTAGTAACACCTGCTGTGAATATATATATATATTTCTTAGTTTCTGACTTAAATCTGCTCAAAATTTCATTTCGCTCTGCCTTGTTTCTGTATCATGAGAAAGAATGAATAACCATTCTCCTCTTCACTCACTACCATGGTGCTCATTATCCATTTCTTATTCAGTCCAGAGCATTCAAATCTGTTTCACTTTTTCTTATGCGGAAACCATTTCACGCTATTTATCATACTTGTTGCCCTTTTCTGTCCCTTTTCCATTTCTAATATTTTATTATTATAAACAGAACTGCAAATAGTATTCAAGGTGTGAGGACAACATGGATTTATACAGCAGCATAATGATATTTTCTGCTTTCCTCCCAATTCTTTTCTCAATTCTCAAAACTCCATTTACCTTTCTGACCACACTAAACATTGAGCTGATGTTTTCAGGGCGTGATTATATAATGACTCCAAGATCTCTTTCCTGAATAGTAATAACTAATTTAAAGATCTTCACTGTGTATGTAGAGATGGATTGTTTTTCCAACCAGCATTACTTTGCATTTGTCAAAAGTGAATCTCACTTGCCCTTTTATCACCAGTCAGTCAGTTTCACAAAATACACTCTGTGTTCTTCATCCAGATTGCTTACTTAATATTCTGAATAAATTTAGCATTATCAGCAAACCTTGTCACCTCGCTCCCCACTTCCCTTTCCAGATCAATTGTAAACAGTATGCCCCAGCACAAACCCCTATGGAAATCTACCAGTGACTTCCAGCTGTTGTGAAAATGGTCTGAAAATGGTCCTCTTGATCCAGTTAGCTATTGGTGAAGGGATGTTCCCTTCTATCAAGTAGAAGCTGGACTTATTTTCTTGTGCTTGCATGTCTTGGAAATTACAGGAAGTTGTTTCACTCCCTGATGGTGCCTGTTCCTCTCCAGTCACCCCACAACAGCCATTCCAGTTGGCTTCTAGGATCCAAAATGAATAAACCAGGTTGCTCCTTCTGAAAAATATATTCGGCTTGGAAATCAGAAAGGTCTGCTTTGAACTCTATATCCTGCAGACGACATGGATTTGTGCCACGTCTGATTTCAATCAAGAGCCTCCCCAGCAGTGTAGTGAATGTTGGTTCTCACATTCCCTTAACTACTCTCCTGTATGTGCAAGCCTATCACTGGTGAAAGCCTGCCATTTGGGCAGCCTGCACTCCACTCTCTTCAAGTCAGAAGAATGTGAGGACAGAAATGGACTTTATCTGGGTCATAGTAGAAGACAGCTCTGGTTTCCCTGCATAAGTACCTCAAAGACCAAAAGGATCTTCCACGAACAATTCAAGAAAACAGATATCAACTTGGTGCTAACAGCTACCAATGTAGGGCTGAGCAGAGTTTGGCATGTTAGTATCTGGATACACAGAGGTGTGCAATGCAAACCAGTATGCCAGTGTTGCTTGTCAGAAATACCTGGTCTGTTCTGAGCTCCACTATACAAGCAAGCATCTGTTTTTTCAAAACATTCAGGTTCTCAGCTTATGGAAAACAAGAGTCAAGGCTCACCAGAACCATGAGGTAAGCATGTAAGGAAGGGACTCAGCTCTGGAGACATCGTTTGCATCTGTTCTTCCACTGTCTAGTGGTGTCAGATGTACCATCCTGTGGAACTGCCTCTCCAGCATAGGAGAGGAAGTTTAGATTGTGGAAGTGTCTTCATTTATTGCATTTGTTTGGTGTTAGCAAAAGATGAAGAGGCAAAAACATAGCCTGCCTGAGCTTAGGAGATACACAGAGCAGTCAGTATTTGGCATACAGATAAGCACTAGAAGAGTTATAGTAGTATATTAAAACATATATTACAATTTGTTCAGCAGTACAAAAACAGCAACCTTTCCTCCAATACCTTTATTAGCTATGTGACACCTATTCCTTCAGTGATTTCACTTCCAGATCCAAGGTGATAAGTAAAGGTGATCAAGCACAATAAATGATGGTGTACCTCTTAGTCCCATTTCCAATTATTCTTGGTTCAATTTCACTGACATAAGGTAAAGGCCTGGAAGATGTAGCAGCTCATCATCAATGTCAGTGCTGAGAAGAGAATGAAGATAATCTCATTCCCAGTCGGTGCTATAACACTGTACTGAAGTCAATCACTGATTACTGTGGCCAATTTTTTCTCCTGTATGCACCCTGTTCTACATCTCACTGACTATTGTTTTCAGCTAGGTGTCCCTGGTTTTCCTCTAGACTCTTCTTAACTTTCATTTCATGCTTCAGGCTATTTGCATAGGAAATTGAACATGTCCTTTGGCAGTAGAAAGATACTAAAACCAGGGCTGGGGGGGAGCGGAATTAATCTCGTTCAGTTATCAAAATATCACGTGAAACCTTCTTTAAACCTACCCCTTTAATGGTTTCATTTCCTCATTTAGGAAAAAAAGTAAGCCAAAGCACAAGTACCTTTCAAAAGGTAGCCTGTACTAAGAACTGAGATGACGTGCTTACTCAGGTGACAAGAGATAATTCATGAGATATCAGGAGGGCAGGGTGGAATTCAAGTTTCTAATTGGGGTTTCCTGCATGCAGAACACAATGAATTTAAGTGACCCTTAGAGCAGGTAATCCATTTCAGAAATACTACAGTACTGATCTCCTCACAACTTCAACCTATATTCAGAAGTACCAGCTGCTGCCACTCCCTTTCTATGTGTTTTAGACACATCTCAGTTTCCAATGCTGCTCTTTCAATGCTGCCTTTTGTATATTGCTTTGAATACTGATTTTTATTTTTTTTTTAAATTTAAAGGAGCTGTGTTAGAGTGGCAAGCATGAGAAGATATCCCAAATAAACTGGTGGTGCTGAAGACTATGATAGGTTATCAACACTATCTAATAAATCCATGTAAGTATCTTCGGTTTCTGCACTAAGGCTGTCAGTTCATTATACTTTCAGTTTATATTACCATTGATCAAAATCTTCTGTTTACAAGTTATATCTTCACCTCACGCACATATGCCCCCACTCGTATAACCCCACAGTTAGCAACATGAAGAAACATCTGTAAGTAGAACAGAGCATTTCAAGCTCCCTTCTCTCCCCAAAAGGCAGTTATATAAAAGCAGGAATTCCATTAGCACATCTGCATGAGGCAGCGTTTACACCTAGGTAGTGTCATATAGCGCACAGGAGAAAAGCACAACACAAGTGTTAAAAATACATAACCTTTACTTTTCCCCCACAATCAATGCATGGCTCAGTTTGAGATTTAAAACTTTGGAAACCAAAAATTTTAGCAAACTGAGCATTTTATCATCAGTACTCTTTTGATATGTACATAGTTATCTCTGAACAAAATATAGTGGTAGGTTCTACATCTGAAAAAAAAAAAATAGTTTCAGGCAAGTGAAAGTAAGCAAACGATAAACTGCATTATTAAAGTCCTAAGTATCTTGCATTCAAATGAACAATCATATATTAGGGACTAGTAACTAGCTCACCTGCAAAAATCCTGGTCAGATGAGGACAGCCCCATTAAGCTACTTGCTGCTGGCCTCAAACACTTTGACATTGATTCAGATTATCAGAAACAGAAGTCCCTGCTAGTCTGGGAAGCTAAGGAAGCCAGAGAAGCAACAGGAGCTGCATATACAGCAACTGGGCTCTATCAGAAGGAGGGGGAAATAGGCATAAAACCAGCTCTGTATGACTCAAGCTATTTTTTCAGCTTTGCAGGGAAATCTCTGTAGAAAACAAGCAGTGAAACAATCCTGTATTTATTTATTTATTTTTACCAGGAGGAATGCAGTGAGGACATAAGGTAGATATGCAGAAGGTTTTCTCTCTTTTATCAAACACCTCATTTAAATTCTAAAGCACAGCAGACCTTCATTAAAATTCAATTGTTGCCAGGAGTTTCAGTGACAGAACCGTGACAGCTACAGATAGGAACACTCTTAGTGAGGTGGTCCAAACTACACTGAAGATTCTTGCTCTCAGAAACACAGAGTTTGATCAGATTTTTTTTATTATTATTATTTTTCTTCCCCCCATTGCTCTGAAAGTAGAATTGTGATTAGACGGGACAGCCTTTCAACCTAGGACTCCCTACATATTCAGATCACTCGGGAACAAAAGCCATAATAAGCACAAAAAGATCCACAGGACTACTCAAATAGCAGGAAAGACACAGACAATAGCATCATGGGCACATAGCTGGTAAACAAAGAGGTGAGAAGGACTAGGAAAAGAAAGAATACAGAAGTACTAAGCCCTGACAGAGTCCTTCCATCTTATTTCTCTTACTCCATAGACTTTATCTGTCTCTTTGTCTGTCTGGTTTCTATCTCTGTTCCCCTGGGAGTCAGATTCCTGCTACCAATTAGGCTCATTAGGATATCCTGCAAGCCTCTGCCATTGCCCAATTAAACTAGTTGCCTGATTGCAGACAGAAATGCAGGTGACTCTTCCTGTCTGAAGTCTCGGCAACAGTTGCAAAATGATCCCACTGTATATAGCAGAGAGTATTAACTGCTTAGGTGCTAGGCATGGCACTGGCTCAGAAAATAGTTTTCTTTTGAGAAGTAATTGCTTAATGTATATATAGCTACTCTTAACTGGAGTTATTTCTTCTTACCTTTAGTCCCACCTTGAAAAGTAAATCATAAGTTCTTTATACCACCAACATCTATTATGCAAACAAAATAATAAATAAATAAATAAATAAGGAATGAAAGCAGTCATAACTGCTGTCTTCCATTGCAATGCAAGTGACCGCACCAGACCTTGATTTTGAGCACAGCTAATAATCTGTACTTTATTCTAATCACATTTTATATTAACTGATGAAAGTCAAACTTCATCCAAAATATACTTTAGAATAAAATAAATAAAAATCATCCCAAATAACAAGCCTACTGCAACTAAAGTAAAAATCAAGACTGAGAAAATGTGCATTAAAATTGGTATAGCACTTTCTGAAAAAAAAAAAACCAAAAAAAAAAAAACACCAAACCAAACCATCAAAAGCACTACAAAGTGCATTTAAATGGACATATATTTTGTCATCCTTGGCATAATAAAAGTATACCAAAACTGCTGGAGATTATCATTAAATTTCATGATGAAAATTTCAACACCAGAGGTTTCCAATAAAGCTGGAGTTTTTGAATGGAAAAGATTTGAAAAGGCATACTATGAATGACAGCTTTGAGAATCCCTGTTCTGAAACATTTTGCACCTTTGTCATTTTTTCCCTGTTCAGTGCAAAATTCATAATGTCAAAGAGAACGAACATATAAGACATTATTAGACAAAATGACTGTGCTTAAACTGCAGAAATAGATGTGGTTTGAATTCTAATTTCTTCCACTGCTCAAACAGAATTTTTCTTACTATGTGGAAGTGGAAAAGCTTAAGTTAATTTTAAGTAAATAAAACTCATCAGCCCTACAATATTCATGTTTAGACCTGCTTCTAGGCTTTAATGAAACTTATTTTTATTGCTTTCATTCTGTCATTTCACGAAGATCAAATCTGTTGGAGAATAAGAAAACAATTGAAAATTTAACTAAAACCTGGATAAAATGTTTCTAATTCAGAATTGCATAGCAACAGCTATTTCATATGCAGTCAAACTCTGATCCAGCTTTTACTAAAGTCTTGAAAGGTGAGATCCTTAAAGAATATTTAAAGGAATTTCCACATCTTACTTTGTTAGGTATTACCAGTGCCAACTTAATGTTTTATTTGTTTCACTTGTTGGGAATTTCATCAAAATTCTAGAACAACTGTATAACACATCAGTGTGGCTGACTTCAAACTGACATATCCAGCTTTTCCCATAAAAAAAAACAATGTAAAATGTTACTCCAGATTTGGAGCTATCTTTGTCAAAATGCAAAAGTTATGATATCAGATTCTAAAAAGATGTTCTGATTGCTGTCTCCCATGTCACAAACTACTGGACAAAGAAAGAGCTACACGTCATCATATTTGGAATTATGTAAGGATTTTGATAGGGTCCCCCGCAATATTCTTGCCACTCTTTCTTGGAGAGAAATGGATTTGATGGATGGACAATTTGATGGATAAGGAATTGGCTGGGTGGCTGCGTCCAAAAAGTTACAATCAACAGCTCAGTGTCCAAATGGAAACCAGAGACAAGTAGTGTCCCTTGAGGGTCTATACTGGGATCATTACTTTTTAATGTTTTCATGTTACATAGGCAGTGAGATCGAGTGCACCCTCAGCAAGTTTGTGGACGACACCAAGCTTAGTGTGGACAGTTGATAATGTTAGAGGGAAGGGATGCTATCCAGAAGGACCTTGACAGGCTTGAGGAGTGAGCCCATGTGAACCTCAAGAAGTTCAACAAGGCCAAGAGCAGGGTCCTGCACCTGGGTTGGGGCAATCCCCAATATCAATACAGACTGGGGGATGAATGACTTGAGAGCTGCCCTGAGGAAAAGGACTTAGGGATACTGATGGACAAAAAATTGGACATGAGCCGACAATTTGCGCTTGCAGCCCAGAAGGCAAATCATATCCTGGGCTGCATCAAAAGAAGTGTGGCCAGAAGGTCAATGGAGGTGATTGTGCTCTCCACTTTTATGAGACCCCACCTAGAGTACTGCATCCAGCTCTGGGGTTCCCAGTACAAGAAAGACATGGACCTATTAAAGTGGATCCAGAGGAGGGCCACAAAAGTGGTCAGAGGGCTGGAACACCTCTCCTATGAAGAAAGGCTGAGACAGTTGGGATTGTTCAGCCTGGAGCAGAGAAGACTCCAGAGAGACCTTATTGCAGCCTTTTACTATATAAAGGGAGCTTATATGAAAGGTGAAGAGAGAGACTTTTTACCAAGGTCTGTAGTAATAGGACAAGAGGTAATGATTTTAAAGTGAAAGAGAGTTGATTTAGATTAGATGTAATGAAGAAATATTTTACTATGAGGGTAGTTAGAAGCTGGAAAAAGTTTCTTAGAGAAGCTGTGTATGGCTCAGCATTGAAAATGTTCAGTCAGGTCGGATGGTGCTTTGAGCAATCTGAACTAGTGAAAGATGCCCCTGCCTATGGCAGGGGGGTTGGACTAGATGATCTTTAAAGGTGCCTTCTAACTCAAACCATTCTGTGATTCTATGATTTTAGGATTTGGTCACACTCTTTTCCATCATCCAAGAGATAATAGACAAGTTTCCCTTTTCCCAAAAGCATCAAGCCAGTACACTAGATATCTATCAGCAAAGTCTCCCTTGACATTTTACTTACTCAAGCTGCTTAAGAGACATGAAGGATTTGTGAGGTCAAAATGAAATAGAAAATAATATTATCATTCTTCAACTCAGAAAATTTATCTTGAAGTATCAAAAGTATGAGTTCTGGTTTTTGCTTTTTTAACTGTTCATGCATTTTATACTTGTAATTGAACTTAAAAAAAACCCCAAGCCTCAAACAGAAAACACACATTTCTCATAAATACAGAAAACTAAAACTATCCAAAGATTCACATTCTTTATTTCTACTTTCTTTATGCCTCTTGTTAAATTTGTTTTGCTTTCTACAAAATACAAAAGACGAAATACAGAGGATGGTCAATGCTGCAATCAGTAAGGTCTTCAGCTTTCTAGATAAGTGTTATAACCAATGTGTAAGTAAAAATGGGAACTGACAGTACAGTTGGATGACTTCTCCTCTGCCTGTATTTGGAAAGAAAAAAGTGATCCCTGCATAATTGCCATGAAGTTCTAAACTCAGGAAAGAACCTCAGTGTCTGCATTCAGGTGGTTGAAGGCTCCTGCCCATAGCCCAGACTTGGATGACAAAGTTCTGAAGCAGAGTAGGAAATAATACTTAATATTTCCCATTGCCTAAATTGCAGAATTTCAGTGACCTTTTTGAGATGCCTAATACTCCCCGCATCCTGTGGAAAAGACTTAAAGGCGTCTAACGCTGGGTTTTAAATTCCAACTGGAGACCAGGTGTTTAAAAATTAGGATCTGTGGCACCTTACATGAAGGTAACAGTCTTTCACTAGATTTAACCTTAAGTGTGGAAAAAATCTTCAGGTAAAACCACAAAATACAAAGTTTTTCTCAGCCTTTTCTTGGTACAGCCAGGAAAAATATTGTTTTCATCCTACTTGCTTTTTTTATTAAGCTATGTATCATTAATATAATTCAATTCCTATAATAGAGGGAAGAGTAGGGAAGAAGTAGAAAATATCCATATATTATATCATAATTATTTCACAATGTGCCTGGAAATTTCTATATGGCTTCTCTTCTGTGATAAACAGTGAAGTCAAGCCTGAGTCCTCTGAGGACAAGAAAAAATGAAAATAGGGGACATAAAGAAATTGTTCCGATGATCGTGTTTGGGTTTTGTTGCTGGTTGTTTTCCTGTCAGAGGTCTTCAAAATTATTTAGTTTTTAAGGATATCCTTTTAACATCTACCCTTTACTTTGTTGGCATTTTTTTATTCCCCAATGTTCAGTTAGAAGTGTTCTTTATCTCCTGTACACATATCCTAGGAATAGGGCTTCACCAAAAACACTTAAGCATCTCCGTCAACACATTGATGAGAAGAAACCGTGATATATTGCTGAGGAGTAAGTATTAATGCTATAAGAATATAGCAAATCTTTATCAAGTCAACAAATCTATAATATAATAATGTTGCTTGTAATGGGGTAACACAATATTAACTGAAGCAAATATGCCATTCCATCATGGTCTTTAAGTCTGTCTGCATTGGTAGTAGTACTATTGTCATGTTACGTTTTAAATTATTTTATTTCTGTTCTTTACACTGTGTTATTACAAGGATGTATGTTATATGTAGCTGTGAAGCAGCACCGAAATGCCTATTGCCAGAGGCTGGCTGGAGTGACTGAAACAAAATAATGTGCTTTAGATGATCTGAGGCGAAAAGTATAATAAAGGTATGCAGTCTGATTTTGGCAGACTTTTTTGGCCTAACACTCCTCAAAAGTATGTCACTTTTAGCCATCTGTCCACATAAACATATGGAAACTTTATATTACACCTCCAGGCTTGGCACTTTTTATGTAATTTGACACACCAAGGATAATGCCTGTTGAAAATAAGCCTATACATAAATGACAAGGCCTGTGGGCATAAGTCCATATTACAAAACACTGCTTAAGACCTCAATTAGTGTTGAATAAACAGCTATAATAGAAATTCAAATTAGAACAAACAAGTTCTGTTCATATTAGTCTAAAGCAACCTGATCACTTGGACTTTTGGCACTACTCTCAGTTTCTGTTAACTGTTTCGGCCAGGCCTCCAGCTCCAGCATGAGCACAAGAGAACTGTGCAGCCTTCCTGGTAGCTTCTTCTGTTGTCATCCACTCTGGCAAAGATGGCACACAGTATCAGTGTGACAGTGGTTGATGCCAGTCACCTGGCCATTTGATATACTGTATAGATAACCCCACATTCTTGGGGATTTGACAACTGTCAAAATGTCAGGAGCTTTGAGGACTTTCCTGATGCTGCTTACAATACGTCAGAGGAAGCAGATGTTAGCACTTTCCTATGTCCTGACTTTTGTCTACTGATGGCTTGATGTCAGGTTGCTTCTGCCTGAAATATTTCAGTATGTTCTCATTATCTTCTCACAAATAGAGGGCCTGATTCTGAAAACTGAGTGCCTTCAATTTCTCAAGTTCAAGTTTCAGTCAAGTTCAGAAAATACTAAACTTCTTTAGGATACCTGGGTCCAGCTAACCAGGGGAATTCTCTATCTATAACAACATGCATTGACAGATACCATAAATTTGATTAGAAGATCCTTGCCTGACAGCATTGTTCAGCAAATATGCTGACGACATACAGAAGATTTTACAGACGTATTTATTCAAAATACAGGATCCAGTAAACAAATAAAATAGACTATTTATCTGTGCTCAAGTTTATGCAAAAGGCATACGTAATGTGTTGTGTGCTTGGAAATGAAATAGATGTCTATACTGTGTTTTCAAGAGCAATTTACAAACAGTAGAGAGTATAAATTAGTATGAAAAGTCTGATTGTGCTTGTCCTGAACAAGACTTCTTTCTACAGCTAGAGATACTGTATTAACTAGTAGTTACAGCAGTAAAAAGTTATTTGATTAAAAAGTCAAATGCAGAAGCAAACAGAGCCCAGCCTTTTAGCCCTCCTCACTGAGTTTCACGTTATACCCACCATTAAAACACTGAATGAATTTATCAAAATTCTTCTGCTGAAACAGCAAATATAGCAGTACTAACACCCTCTGTGGGCAAGGAGGTTCTTTAAAAGCCTTTTATTACAATGAATGTAATATTGTGACTCTGCATTTGACCAAATTACTAGAAATTCTATTGTAAAACAATAGAAGAAATGAGGGTTTACCTTTATTATGTGGTAGGAAATCTACCTATGTTTTGCTCCATGACTGCTTATCTTTCACATTTTAATGACATAGTTTAAAAGCCTACCTACCTGCTCTTCTAATATTCAGCTAATAGCTTTCATTAAAAAAAAAAACTAAATTATTTTGCTCTTACACAATGTCTGAACAACGTAAAACGTATCACCTCTTTCAAATAAGAAGGTTCAACTGAACTATAGAGGAATTTTAAGGTTTCTACTACAATATAAAAAGCAATAAAACAAAAAAATCTTGTTAATGTTTAACTATAGCTCTAAAACATAATTTCCTAAACTGCGTCTGGTAGGCCTTAGCTATTTTCAGAACCACAGACTGAATTATCTAAAATAAGGCACACTAACCCACCTACCTTTGGCTCATTAAAAATACATCTAATTCAAATCTTCCAAGCAAAAAGCAATAAATGTTGTTTTTTTCCAGCTTTTTTGTTATTGCTATTAGTTAATTTCACCCACAGGATATCTATAAATGAAGTATTTTTTAATACTGCTATAGGATTTCTTTTGTATTTTCCAACCTAGCAGCCTGAATCTGACCTTCTTACTCATGAGAGTACCTAAGTCCACTACTTCACCAGTGAGCTGTTTGGGAATACCATTGCTTCAAGAGTAAATAATGTTTAATGTTCAACATCTGCAACAGTGTCAGAAAATGGGATCAAGAAGAAAAATTTTAAAAATATAACATCACTATCATGTAAGGATGTTTAATTTTCTCTTGAAAATTTATGTTGGAAGGGACCTTTGAGATCATAAAGTCCAACCAACAAAAAAAAAAACCCAACACCAAAACCAAAACAAAACACCCACCTACCCACACCCATACACCACACCCACACCCACCCACAAACAGACAATCTCGGGCACTAGAGCATGCCCTGAAGTGCCATGTCTACACGTTTCTTAAACACCTCCAGGGATGGCGACTCCACCACCTCCCTGGGCAGGCTGTTCCAGTGCCTGACCACTCTCTCAGTAAAGTAATTCTTCCTAATATCTAATCTAAACCTCCCCTGACGCAACTTCAGACCATTTCCTCTGGTCCTGTCATTATTCCCTTGGGAGAAGAGGCCAACACCCACCTCTCTACAACCTCCTTTCAGGTAGTTGTAGAGGGCAATGAGGTCCCCCCTCAGCCTCCTCTTCTCCAAACTAAACATGCCCAGTTCCCTCAGCCTCTCCTCATAGGACTTGTTCTCTAGACCCCTCACCAGCTTGGTGGCTCTCCTCTGGACACGCTCCAGCACTTCAATGTCCTTCCTGTAGTGAGGGGCCCAGAACTGAACACAGGACTCAAGGTGAGGCCTCACCAGCACCAAGTACAGAGGCACCATCACTTCCCTACTCCTGCTGGCCACGCTATTCCTGATACAGGCCAGGATGCCGTTGGCCTTCTTGGCCACCTGGGCACACTGCTGGCTCATGTTCAGCCGGCTGTCCACCAACACCCCCAGGTCCTTTTCTGCTGGGCAGCTTTCCATCCACTCTTCCCCAGGCCTGTAGCGTTGCCTGGGGTTGTTGTGAACAAAATGCAGGACCCGGCACTTGGTCTTATTAAACCTCATCCCATTGGCCTTGGCCCATTGATCCAACCTGTCCAGGTCCCTCTGTAGAGCCTGCCGACCCTCAAGCAGATCAACACTCCCACCTAGTTTGGTGTCATCTGCAAACTTACTGAGGGTGCACTCAATCCCCTTATCCAGATCATCAATAAAGATATTAAACAAGACTGGCCCCAAAACTGAGCCCTGAGGGACACCACTGGTGACCGGCCACCAACTGGATTTCATCCCATTAATTACAACTCTCTGGGCATGGCCATCCAGCCAGTTTTTCACCCAGTGAAGAGTACACTTGTCTATGCCATGATTTGCCAGCTTCTCCAGGAGAACGCTGTGGGGGACGGTGTCAAAGGCCTTACCAAAGTCCAGGTAGACAACGTCCACAGCCTTCCCCACATCGAGAAGGCGGGTCACATGGTCATAGAAAGAGATCAAGTTGGTTAAGCAGGACCTCCCTTTCATAGACCCATGCTGGCTGGCCCTGATCCCTCGGCTGCCCTGCACTTGCCGTGAGAGCTCACTCAAGATGATCCTTTCCATGATCTTTCCCGGTACCGACGTCAGGCTGACAGGCCTATAGTTTCCCGGATCCTCTTTCTGGCCCTTCTCGTAGATGGGCGTCACATTGGGCATCTTGTGCCTCTCCTGTTGACCAGGATTGTTGATAGATAATGGAGAGAGTCTTGGTGAGCTCTCCCGCCAGCTCCCTGAGTACCCTTGGGTGAATCCCATCTGGACCCATGGACTTATGCGTGTCCAGGTGCATAAGCAAATCATTAACTACTTCCTCCTGGATTACAGGGCGGTTGTTCTGTTCTCCATCTTTATCTTCCAGCCCAGGAGGCTGAACACCCCGGGGGTAGCCGGTCCGACTATTGAAGACAGAGGCAAAGAAGGCATTAAGTATCTCAGCCTTCTCCTCGTCCTTGGTTGCAATGTTTACCCCCGCATCCAGTAAGGGATGGAGATTCTCCCTGACTCTTTTCGTTGACGTAGTTATAAAAACTTTTTTAGTTGTCCCTTATATTAATGGCCAGGTTGAGTTCCAGCTGGGCTTTTGCCTTCCTAATTTTTTCTCTGTATAACCTAACAAGTTCTCTGTACTCTTCCTGAGTTGCTTGTCCCCTTCTTCCAAAGGTGGTAAACCCTCCTTTTTTCCCTAAGTCCCATCAAAAGCTCTTTGTTCAACCAGGCCGGCCATTTTCCCTGCCCTTTAATTTTGCACCTCATAGGGACAGCCTGCTCCTGGGCCTTTAGGATTTCCTTCTTGAAGAGCGTCCAGCCTTCCTGGACCCCTTTGCCCCACGGGATTATCTCCCAAGGGACCCTCCCAACCAGGGTTCTGAACAGGCTAAAGTCCGCCCTCCGGAAGTCCAAGGTGGAGGTTTTGCTAACCCCCTTCCTTACCTCATTAGAACTGAAAACTTGACCATTTCATGATCGCTAAGACCAAGACGGCCTCCAACCTCCACATCTCCCACTAGTCCTTCTTTGTTTGTGAAAAGTAGGTCTAGCGAGGTGCCTCCCCTGGTAGGCTCTCCTACCAGTTGTGTCAGGAAGTTATCTTCCATACACTCAAGGAACCTCCTAGACTGCCTGCTCTCTGCTGTGTTATATTTCCAGCAGATACCCGGTAGGTTGAAGTCCCCAACCAGAACAAGGGCTGGCGATTGAGAGACTTCAGCCAGCCTCTTATAGAATACTTCATCAACCTGCTCATCCTGGTTGGGTGGTCTATAGCAGGCTCCCAGCACAAAATCCCCCTTGTTAGCCTTCCCCTTCATCCTTACCCATAAACACTCATCTTCATCGTCACTGGAATCCAGCTCTAAACAGTCAAAACACTCCTGAATGTACAGAGCCACACCCCTGCCTCTCCTTCCTTGCCTATTCCTTCTGAAGAGCTTATAGCCACTCATCGCAGTATTCCAGTCATGACCGTCATCCCACCACATTTCTGTGATGGCGACTATGTCATAGCTGTCCTGCTGCACAAGGGCTTCCAGCTCATCCTGTTTGTTGCCCATGCTACATGCATTAGCGTAGATGCACTTGAGGTGGGCTCCCGATTTCACCTCCATCCTTGGCCCTTTATTACAGGCAGAACTGTCTGGATTAAATAGTTGAACACATGAACTGCCCTACTGTTTCCATTTTATAAGATTCAGCCAGAGCAAGGCATGCTGGAGTATGGTTCACTGTCAATGTGAGTTTTTTCTGACATGCCAGGGGTAGGACATGGTGAGAAAACAAAGAATATGAGAAGGTATGATTCTTCTGTAAGATAAATGCACGTAGCAGGTCTTCTCCCTTATACTCTGTTTTTGTGAGAAAAGGCGAGTCCATCGCTAAGATTTCAGAGTGTCAGAGCACACTTAGAAGCAAAGATCCACACTGGTGGTCTGAAAGAATAGTGCCTGTAGCATTTAGTTTGCTACATAGAATGAAGATGCAAAATTTTCCAGTTTCTTCTTTGTTTTCTTTAATTACTCTGTGAATTGAGACACATAGATGCATTTAGTCTACCAGTGTTTACCTTTACTTTCTCTTTCTGCTTCTATTAACTGTTTTTAAAAGAATTTAGGTGGCATCTTTTCTAAGAAAGACTTCATCATCCATGTTTTGATTTAAAGGCAGATTGTGTTATCTGGAAGTTTGGGGAAACTTTTTAGTTAAAATGATAATGAATAATTCTAAATAATATTTTACTCCATCCTGTTACTTTGGGGTTTTCTTCACGGTCAATTTACCGGAGAGTTCATTGTGTGGAACATAGTAGAACCAAACTATCCATTTTCATTCTGTCTTATTACCCTGCTTGTCCAAAACAGTAGAAAAGATGGCTCCCATGACTTTTTTTTCTGCCTGGAGAAGAAAACTAAGAAAACATGGAACTCTTCTTAGAGCAAGATATATTTTGTAATTTTGCTGAACCAGGGACACAGATTACAATTTTGGAGACGAGAAGAACTGCTTGTCCTTCTGGTGGTGAGATTTTTTTTTTCTCACCTGCAACAGAATTTTTCTGGTAGACAGAAAAATGACAATGAGCAAGCAGTGTGCTCTTGTGGCCAGGAAGGCCAATGGAATCCTGGGCTGCATAGGGAAGAGTGTGGCTAGTAGGTCGAGGGAAGTCATTCTCCCCCTCTACTCTGCACTGGTGAGGCCACAACTGGAATACTGCATCCAGTTCTGGGCTCCCCAATTCAAGAGGGATAGGGAACTACTGGAAAGAGTCCAGCGAAGGGCAACGAGGATGATTCAAGGATTGGAGCATCTCCCTTATGAAGAAAGGCTGAGAGAGCTGGGACTCTTTAGCCTGGAGAAGAGAAGGCTGAGGGGAGACCTTATCAATGCTTATAAGTATCTGAAGGGTGGGTTGAAGGAGGAGGGAGCCAGACTCTTTTCAGTGGTTCCCAGTGACAGGACGAGGGGCAACGGGCACAAGCTGGAACATAGGAGGTTCCACTCAAATATGAGAAGAAACTTCTTTACGGTGAGGGTGACAAAGCCCTGGAACAGGCTGCCCAGGGAGGTTGTGGAGTCCCCTTCTTTGGAGATTTTCAAGACCCGCCTGGATGCAGTCCTGAGTAACATGCTCTGACATGCTCTGGGCAATCCTGCTTCAGCAGGGGAGTTGGACTAGATGATCTTTATGGTCCCTTCCAACTCTAAAAAATTCAGTGAAATTCAGTGAAAACAGGTAAGGGGGATGCAAAGACCAGTGTTCAAGAGGATAATGCCCTGTGCATCCTGTTGTGCACCACACCTTGAACAGCACAAGATGTTGGCAACCTGGACACAGTCTATGTAGCTGAGAAGCTTAGGAACACTCGAGGATAGTTACTTGCCAGCTAAATCACTCTTATCCCAAAGGATGTTGAAGTTAGTACAGTGGCATGTAAAATAGATTTCTGACGTGGCAAATCATTGTAGACAAAATCAAACCAAACAATATAGGAATAAGATCCTGTAGAAAATTCAGTAATAAAGTTACTGATTTTCTCTAGTATTGATCTCTTCCTGTGGTCTTCTCTGTAGACTTAATTCATTGGAAATATGTAATACATGGAATATTTTTTGGTGATTGGGCACTGACTAGGAAATTACTTTTGAAAATGACTTAGCTATTAATGAAGTGCAGGTGAGAATAGAGCTGTGCAAATAAGTTTCCCTGCAGCCTTTATCTCCAGTATAATCATCAGAAGGGAAAGGTGATAAAATATGTTGGCACAGATCATCGCTAATATTTACACTAGGGGCTGGATTTGCAAAACCACTTCTACCTAAAGGTCTGGAAGGCGTGGAAAATGAGAACAGCATTGTTGTTGTTATTATTATTACTATTATTATTATTATTATTATTATTATTATTATCAGTGGCTACTAACAAAATACGAACAACAAAGAGAAAGGAGGGCATCAAGCAACCCTTAAAAATTAATATAGAAGGTGAAATTCCTTAGTGGACTAAAAAGGAAAAAAAAAAAAAAAAGTTGTTTAAATTAGTGAGGCTACACTTGTAGGCCAAGTATTAATATCTCTTTTGTTGGAGTGAAAGACCTCTGCCTGAAATTGCACTGTTGCTGATTTTGACAATTAGTCCCTAAAAATGCCACCAGTACCACATGTGGATCCACAGCATGTGGATCGAGACTTCCGGTTTTACAAACATGTCCAGGAGGAGAACTGTCAGGCTGTATGTTGGTTTAAAGAGTTTGCTGTTGTTTCTACAAAGGCTGGTCTAGCATGCCGTAAGTAGAGCTGGTACAAAAATCCTGATGAATATGCAATTTCAGACTGTTTTTGCACTGAAACATTAGCTCCTTGTCCCTTTTATAGTTGTCTCCATTACTAATGGAATACATTTAGTAGTCTGCCTCTCTTTGGTCAGATACATCTACCTTGTACCTGTGTAACCAGAATAGATATAAAGCCCACAGTCCATGAAAGGGAGGCCACTCACAAGCTCTCCCTGCTTAGCATAGTTGGTACCAGCTATTATAGGAGAAAAGTAAAAGGGAACATGAAGCTATTGAAAGGTCAGAATTAAGGTGGAAAAAATTCAGGTGAAAATATGAGTTTTCAATCAAAAGATCTTTTTTGAAGAATTATGTAGACTTGGGTTAGCATATTGCATTAATCTGTACATGGAGAATTGTTTCAGAAAAAATGCATATATGTGCCGATCTATTTCTTGGTTTTAATGAAACACTTTAAAGGCTTTCCATTTGGAATATTTTAAAAGAAAATTGTTCCAACTGCATTGAAGGAAGTGCAGAAAACAACTCATAAATGAAATATTTAATTCTACACCCAAATATTTTTCTTCCATTTCTTTCAGTTCATCCACCATATTAAGAAACCAAATATTTACACAGAACTATTCAGGTCACTTCAGACTTTGCCTAAGACTCCTAGAAATATCAAAATATAGAAACGGACTTTTTAATGTGTGAATGTTCAAACTACTCCTCTCCTGTGAATTTTTTCAGATGTTTACCCTATTTGTGAAGTCTAGATTTGGAGCACATAAAGTCAGCCAGGATAATTTACTTAACTGGGAAGCAGCCCTGCTCCTCCTCAGGATGGAAGTGCTCCAGTAGAGTGACTGAAGACAAAAGCAGGGCTGTTAGGAAAAAAATGTCACCAGGATAGGACCACTCCTATAAAAAGCAGCTGATCCAGCTCACTGCCACTTCCAAACTGCATCTGAGGAGCCCTTGGGACAGACAGCAGGCTGCCTGTGTTTTCCCAATTGTCACAGCTGACTTCTGCCGATGAGGACTCTTAGATAAAGATAGAGATTTAATTACGTTAATATATTCTTCCCAAATGCACTTTACACTCATTTCACTGTTGCAAGTACAGACATCAGTACATGCAGGCAAACATGTCTGCTCGCAGGACTGGAAAGGAGCAGCAAACTACTTCTGCAAGACTGATATGATTGCTGTTACAAGAAATTTGGATATTTTAGCTTATCCACAGCAGGAGTCTTCAAAAATGTAAGTATGACTTATATCCCTTTTAGTAGTGCAAATAGCATCTGTTAAGGAACAGATTCCTGTGCAAAAAGTTATAGAGAAATGTGTGGGCAAAACACCTCTCCAATTTGTCCATGTAATGTAAGTATCCAGAAATAGGTCACTAATGAGTATATTCACAGAAAGCAAGACTTGTTTACAGTGGTGGACTGAGCTAGCCAAATAAATTATTTGATGCAGGGCTCTTTGACTGGTTTCACTACAAGCTCTCCCCCACAGGCTTGTGTACCCTTTCTCCAAAGGAAGCGAGCTGCACACTGTTAACGAGGCTCATCAGCATTCCTGCCAACATAGCTGCCTCCAGCCTCACCAATCCTTATTAACGGAGCTCTAGGGCAGGTTGGCACCTCAGCTCAATCATGCGTGGGGTCACTTCTCCATGCCACAGCACCATAATAAAGTCCCAAATCGGAACAACATCTTTTAAGCGTAGTCTACAGCCTTTATTTAAATTCCTTTTAATGTAGATTCACTGCTCATAAAAGTGAAGGAATGACTGTTCTGGCAGCCTCTGGGCATCACTTGGGAAGATGAAGTGCAGGCTTATCTGCATAACTGCAAGTTCACTATCTCTGGCTGTGGCCTTGTAACCTCAGCTCCAGTCTCTTCATCAGAATTAGCCCAGCAATTCCAAATCCTGCAAATGTTTTATGGTCACAGGCAAATGTCCATTAGGGTCCAAACTGAGTTTTCCACTTGTGACCTAATTACAGTTTAGATTTACCGTGTGTCCTGTGAGCAAATCACTTGAGGTGATTTGCACTGCCTGGTGAGTCATAACACTGCCAGTGGGAAGAACTGGAGAGAGATGAGGATGTTATGATGACTTAACACCTGAGAAGTACAAGAAGGCTTCAGTCAAACTCCTGATCCATCAATCACTGTTGGAGTCCGAAGGCCTCGAGAGAGCACCCAAGTGTACTGATGACTCAGTACTTTAACAGCGTGGTCTCTTCCCCACCAAATGCTGAGTCAGTTTTGCACAAAATAAATGTCTCCCCTCTTTACCTATCACTTCAGCTTCCTCCCACTTGCTCATTTCATAACAATTAGGAATAAGACTGGGGGCATATAACCATCAGCAGCAACTGATGAGGGACAAAAAAATGAAAAAGATGACAGGCAAGACAGAGAGAGAGAGAGGGAGGGAGAACCAATAAATGTATGAGAAGGCAATGTATTTCTCAGCCATGCTTAATTTCTGTACAACACTCATTTAGCCACTGACTTGCCACTATCACACACAGCCCTAGTGCTATCTCATCATTTATTATTATGAAGTAGCAACACTAAAATTGGGAAGGAGGAAGTAAAGCACCTGAGATCTATTTAGCGTTACACTGGACTTTAAAAAATGTATGATATAAAAGCTGTATCCACATGAGAGAATTTGCCAATTTAGGCGCATTTGAAAGAACCCACATGAAGACATGGTTGCAGCAGCTCCTGCCAGTTTTTCTAACTTACAAGGCAGGAGTGTCCCACTTGTCAGGCTGAGAACAAGGCTGGCAGTAGGAAGAACTAATGGGAAGTCTAATGAAGGACAGAAGTTGTCACAAAAATAAAAATCTGCCTAGGTAGACCCAAAAAATAAGGATGCCTAAAATCAGCTAATGGAGCATATTACTCCTTTAACAGTGAAAATAGCTGAAAGCCAAAAAACTGAGCAATGCCAAAGGGATCCTGATGGTGACAACGGAGTCACAACACAATAAGCCTATCGTCGCATTTCTTGTATGGATCAATGCACTGGAGAAACACTGACCAACATAGAAGTTATTGTTAATTACCTAATACCAATTGCAAATAAGAACAATTAATATATTTAATTTAGATTCTGTGTAATTTTTTATGTTAATTAAGACATAACTACCTATATTAATTATATGTAGGCATTACATAAAATTATAAACTAATGGTGAAATAATAACATTTAGAAAAAATTAAAACCACCAATGAACAGGTTAAGTCATTAAGTAACAAACAAAAGAAGGATCTTACGGAGAAAACAGAGGGGTAACAATTAGCCTAGAAAGGTATGGCCAATGCCACACTCAAACATTCAGGGCCCTTGAGACTTCAGAGGACCCACATTAGCCTCACATGAGATAGTGCTTGGAGGTTCAAAGTTTATGCAGCAGATGAGTCTGGCCATGGCGACGCCCTCAGCAAGCTGTGGAGATGCACCCTTAGGGTCTGGGAGGCCCCATGTCTTGTTCCTGCTTTCCACAAAAGTAGGTGCCTTCTATGCTAGTGATTAAATCATGACTTCTGTCCTGTATAATCAGTCTCATCATACTGAAGAAGATTCAGTTGTAGTTTAATGGAAAAAGCTTTCAAGTGATAGATAGCAAGGAACGAAAAACAAGGGCAAGAAGGGTGAAGTACTGTCATTTAATCAACATGTAAATGCTGGCTTCCAGCATTCTTTAATGCCACCTTGGCTTTTTTTTTTTTTTTCAATCAGGCCTCCTCATTATTCCAGTACTACCTAGAACATGCGCCTTTATCTGTGCCTATTAGGCCAACATCTAAACTGTCTCTATCTCAAGTACATTGGTAATATACCTGAAGGTGTGCATATAATCACATCTTTCACAGGCTTTGCCCCTGGCCAGTGCATCAGACTACTTAGCAGTTCTCAATTTTTCATCCCAAACCACCATTTTAACTTGTCTTGAAAATGTAGATGAAGCTAAAAAATAATGTGCACATTCTTTTGTAAAAAACATTCTGAGGCAAGAAAGAGGGGCTAAATTCTACTGTTCAAGGAGCAATACTGTAACAAATGTAGGTGACTAAAAAGAAAAAAGAGTGAACAAGAGAAATTAAATAGCCCGATGTCACAAATAACAAAATGGTTTCCTCAGTAGTCCTTGCATTATTATTATTGCTACTAGTTGTAGCAGTAGAAAATTTCATTACTTTTATGCTTGCACTCTGACCCAAAAAACTATTAAATTACAAAATACTGCAGCTTTTTATATTGAAAACTCATGCACGCATTATGACATTGTCAGGGAAGGCTGGAGATTTTGACAACCAAGCTGGATGTTCTGCCTATGATCCAAGAATGCACTTTAAGTATTCAGATGCGCAATCAGTACTACCCAAACAAATGTTGAAAATATTTTCAGAAAAACAAATGGAATCCATGCTAGAATGGAAATAAATGTCTCCACATAGCTTTGGAAGTGTTTTGACCATTTGAAATAAGTATATTCTGGGGCTGAAAAACTTTCCCTTCTCAGTTTCATGATTCTTTTCATGCATATTCCTAGAGCTGAAGGCATTTGCACATACAGTATCTCTCCTAGCTATGTTTCTTGGACTGCATTCTGGAGACAGGAAAGCAGTAGATCGCTGAGCAGAGCCTTTCAGTCTACGACCACTTTGCAGAAGAGTCTTCTCTCCCCCCCCACTGGTGGTGGGAGCTCCATCTGCCACAATGTCTGCTCTGACCATTCTGTGGTCTCAGCAGGCCATCAAAAAATTGTTTTTATTGTCACTGGATTTCTCCTGGGCTTATGAATATGACTTTAAATTTTTTGTGTCATTTGAATTAATTACAGAGAATGGCGAAGTTTGATAATGAAGTCCTGGAACAAAAGTGGTGAGAAAATACTATTAAAATAAAGAAATTACTAGCACAGTGCAAAGCAATAATAATGAAAGCCTGGGCTACTCGTGATTTTATATTACATGGTTCTTTGCTGGGATAAATCTACTCAAACAGTTAAACTGTATCTCTAACTTAAGCTGGTATTACCATAGCATTTGTCACTGCTGAAATTCAAAACACCCAGAAAATTTAGATTTGTTCTCTTTACAACATTTTAGTTAGGATAACATGGTATTAATTGCTCTATGACGGTACAATAAGATCTCATATAGAACTAATTTATGGCTGCTTTTACTCTCCTTTATTTACTTCGGAAATTTAGGTCCAAACTTTTAAACTATTTCTTGCTATTTATTGCTCAGGTTTTTTTCTTGGTTAAGCAATGTCAATTTACCAGCTTGTCAGAGTGAGTCATTGGCTTAGCAAGATTAGAAGACAGAATCCTCCTTATTTCTCATTCATTGCCCTACTCTGCAAATTGCAAGGCCTCTTTCTTTGCTGTTCAGGTAATATCTAGGCTGTGGTCTGTGCTATACGATATAAATAGCCCAGTGGTCAAAGCGAAGACTGGAAGTCAATAAACTGGTGGATAGTTTAGAGTTCTCCTTCTGAAGACATTCGACTTATCCAGATGCTCAAGATCTAAATTTAGTGTTGTGCTGTATGAGAAGCAGTAATAGAGAATTACAAGTGCACAGACAAACAATTCCACCAAAAGCTCAGAAGTATTAGTGAGTTCATGAATGTATCTACAAGCACACTAAGAAGACGGTGGTCTGTTGTTGTAACTATGTGATTCAGTCAGAACATTGAGTAACAAGAATATTTTTCTTCATTTTTGTGCAAGAGCAAAATGACTATGACATTACCTCTCTTCCCGAAATGCTGGGTTTGCACTGGCCCAATGCTTGATCACGTTCACTGTTCTCTTCCAACCTCTTCTTACCACCCTTCTGCTCTCTACAGTGAAAGCAAAGTGTCTAGTTTTCATTTTAAAAGCTGCCATTTTCTGATGAGGTCATATGAAACTATGTATTCTTTCCTGAAAAGAGCTTTAGCATCTTGCATTAGACAGTACTGTAAAACTAGGAAGAGTGTGTGTGTGTGCATGCCTGCGTGTGTGTGTGTGTGAGGGCGTGTCCATATATATATCTCTATTCATAGTGTATGTACATATGAATTGAAACATTCTTTAGAAAGTGGTGATTTTGTCTTGTGGACTTTGGAAAACATGTTTTGCATCCTGTTGGACTTCATTTGCCATCCTAAATTTCACTTCAATTTTGTATTTTAGACGCCAAAAAGTTTCACGTCTATGACCATTCACACCAAACTTAAAGCAAACCAACCAGAGGGAACCAGAACCTTCTATGCCATTCTAGCATGGAATAATGAAAGAAACATCAATGCACAGAGAGGCCAGAAAGAAGAAATAAATTTGTAATACCTCTGTTCTTCCTGTCTTTCCATCTTTCATCCACAAGATATTGTCCTCCTAACTTACTCTTTTTCTGTCATAAGAAACCCTGACCATTTTCTGATCTTTCTTCTCTGATTGCAGTGATATTCATTCTCTTATTCCCCTTGTGCACTCAGAGCCCTTTGAGAAATGTTGACTAATTTACTTTTCTGACATTCCAGTTCTTTGATCCTCCTGACCAATAAATAACAATTCAAAACTTGTAACAGAAGAAGAGTGAGAAGCAGAGAGACAACATATTTTTTTACTTTTATTTTTAGTTCTGAAGATACGGCTGGGGTATGGAGGGCAACCACTGTTGCTGTTCAATAGCTGTTATTGACTATAAGTTCCTTCATAAGTAATGTGTGTGTATATATATATGTAAGCAAAGTTTGTGGAGGATGGATGTTTCTTGAAACCACTACTCTTTTTTTTTTTTTTATATTCTGTTAAACCATGTTACTTGGAAACCTTAAAAAGATGCTGACTGTATGAACTTGTCACCCTAGGAAGCTGGATGAAAGCCAGGATGACAAGAAAGAGAATGACAACAGTTATATTCGGACAGGTGGATGGATGACAATAACACAACTAGCAAGCATCCTTCTTTTGTAAAATGGCACAAACAGTAATTTGGCTTAATATCAGGATGGTATAACCCTGTCTATGCAGAAGTAGTTCTAGAGGCAGACTGAAACTCTTTCTCTTGTTGGTGTTTTACAGATAAATTAATGATTTAGGATATATTGATGACAGGTATTTTAGTATTTTAGACTGCACTGCAAAGAAACTAAATATTAAGTATACCTTCTGTCATGTTGAAAAAGTTACTGGAATATTAATGAGCGTTTCAACAAGGTTGTTTAAGAAGAGTTTAGAAATAAGAATTCTAGTAAGCTAACAGTTGTCTTCCAATGTACATCAAGATTAAAGGGAGATATTTTATGCCTTGAAAAAAGTAACTCTTTTACAAATGTTCATACTTCTTTCCAGTTCTTGAATTTAAATATATTTTTCTCATGCAAACTCTTCAGAGAAACAGTTGTTAAAAATGACAGCTAAGAACTTATTAAAAGTCACAAGAAAGGTTTTATTTGAAACGTTAACCAGTAAGCAGATGACAAAAAAAATTGTTTGGGTTTTTGTTGTGGGTTTGATTTTTTTTTTAAATTTGGAACTTAATAAAGCTATTTAAAAGATTGTTCTAAGGATTGACATGCACACTGGATGTAGAAGGAGGTGTTGGAGGGACTGTTTCCCACAACACAGGCCAATTCATGTATGTGATTTGGGGCAGTCATTTGCCTGCCTGAAAGTGTAAATTTGAGGTCACTATGACACACAAAGATCAGAGTAGATTAGAATAGGAATTCAACCCTTAAACAAAACACATAGTAATAAACAAGTCCTCGAGTCATAACCAACCCTTGTGCTTGAACAGGGTCACCTAGAGCCAGTTGTCCAGGACTACATCCAGATGGCTTTTCAGTATTTCTAAGGTGGAAGGCTCTGCAACCCTCAGAGTAAAAAAGTGTTTCCCGATGTTCAGTTGGAGCCCCTGTATTTCAGTGTGTGCCCATTGTCTCTGGTCCTGTCACTAGGCACCACTGAAAAGGGCCCAGTTTTGTCTTCTTTACACCCTCTCTTCAGATAGCTATATACATTGAGGAGATCCCCCTTGAGCCCTCTCTTCTCCAGCCAAAACAGTCCCAGCTCTCTCAGCTTTTCCTCATAGGAGAGTTTCTCCAGTCCCTTCATCATCCTTGTGACCTTTAGTTGGTGTCTGTACAGTATATCCATGTGTCTCCTGTAATGAGGAGCCCAGAACTGGACACAGCACTTCACATGTGGCCTCACCAGTGCTGAGTAGAGGGGAAGGATCATCTCCCTGGAAACATTCCTCCTAATGTAGCCCAGGATACCATTACGATTCTTTGCCACCAGTACACATTGATAGCTCATGTTCAACTTGATGTTCCACCATGCTCCCCAGGTCCTTTCCTGCAAAGCTGCTTTCCAGCTGGGTGGCCTCCAGCATACATTGGTTCCTGGGATTGTACCTTCCCAGGTAAAGGACTTTGCACTTTCCCTTGTTGAACTACGTAAGGTTCCTATCAGCCTATTTCTCCAGCCTGTTGACGCCCCTCTGGATGGCAGTATGACCCTCTGGTGTACCAGCCACTCCTCCCAGTTTTGTGTCACCACCACGAGTGGTTCATACGAACAATGAACTTTCAAAGCCAAAGTTCACAAATACATGGACTACAGAGGGCAGTCTAGGGCCTGATGGGGTTGGACTAAGACTTCTGAACAGTAGAATTCCTCAAAAGACTGTTCACACAACTTTTTTAACCAGAGAAGAGCAGAGAGAAGACATAGAGAATCCTATGTTATACCCCAGGTATGTGCCTGATAATTGTTCGCCTTGTTAAAAAAGAACACATAATAATTGTCCTCAAACATTTGCTAATGTTAAAAAACAAAAACCAGTTAAAGTTGGTTCCTATACTTTTTTCATGAGACCTTATACTCTGAATTAATAATATCAAGCAGATACAGAAAAAAACAATGGTAGAATTGTGCTTTTAAAAATCACGTATATCTAAAACTAAAATATTTGTCTAATATTTTTATGCCAACAGTATAGGAAGAAATAAAACTCAAGGAAAGCAAACAATCAGACAAAATGCATATGAAAAAAACAGATAAAAAGAAAATGAACTCCCTTTTATTTTAATATCAGTTAAAATAGGTATTTTCCTGGTAATACGTTGAAATTAAAAAAAAAAAAAAATTAAAAGCTTAATTTAGAGAGGGGTTTTTTTGGGAAAAAAAATATAAAAATGAGTCATCTTGGCACTCCCTTTTGAAGATTTTGTTTTGTCTGATAAATAAATATAGCAGGATTCCTTATCTAATGATTTCATGTAATCAATGTTTTATGCAGTGGTTAATTATATATTGTAAAATACGTGTGTGTTCATACTGCAGCAAAGTTTGAACTTTGTGCGCAGTTTATATGCAAGTATGAGCAAAATAAGAAGAAAACAAGTCACAAATTATTAGAGTTACTAGCATTAAAAAAAAATAAAGGTTTTAATACTAATTGTATCTTTATTTTAGCTTAAGCATTATAAATAGGACAAGCGCACTGACTGAGAAAGTTTAGTAGGCTAAAGAGCAAATAGTGATGCAGGCATTTTTTATAGACACTAAGTAATTTTAGGAAAAGGGGAAAACAGAAAACTCAAATGAAATTCCAGCTAATTAGAAGTACATGGGCTTTTGACACTGACTTCAGTGCAGTGAATAAGGATTTTACATTTTCTGTGCTTTGAAAAAAACATGAACAGACCACTATTAAAAGAAACAGATAAATTAATATTACAACCAATCATCCTTAATCTCAGTAATAAGGACTTGTCTAAATTACTTTGTTTTTTTAAGCTATTAAAAATATAGATTACTTAGCCTTAATTGGCAGCTCATAGAGATAATTCCAAATTGCTTTATCTTATGTTTTTTTCCGTGAAATAACATGATACTGAAGGTCATGCAATACTTTCATTGGGTAAGTATTGCTGCAGTACTTGGCAATATTTCCTTGCCTTGCAAAGTCAACTAATTCCAAACTGCTAAATATTGTATAAGTATTTTTGCATTTGAGATGAATAAGATATTGAAACCAAACACAAGTATGGTTGTTAATTACAAAGCATTTAATTCCTGCATGTTTTCCTTTCATTTCTGTAGCTAAGACAATGTCTTAAAAAGAGAACAGAAACATACTTGATTAATTTGTTTACAGTCAAGCGGTGAAGCATACACTAGTAGTTACACTTTGACTAGGTACACCATAAAGGACACAGAGCAATCAGACTGATATATTAATTGCTTATGAGTGGCTCAGATGAATAAAAATATTTTTGGTACATGTGCATATTATCTTTATACATATATTTGCATGTATATTTAAATATATTTATTTATTTTTCATTATATGTTTATAAATATATTTATAAACATATATTTAAGTAGATATATATGAGAAAAAATAGGTGGAAAATATTCTCTGCCTTCTCTTCACATAGACACTGGTTTATACTACTTTTGTTTGTGTTTTTTTGTTTGGTGTGGGTTTTTATTTTTGTCTTGAGACTCTAATATGTTTTACGGAAAAGTAAGTCTTCAGCTACTACTTGTGATTGTCAAAGACTTGCAAGGATGGCAAGACATCAAGCTACAGCTTGGAAAAATAAGAAAAGCTTTGCGTAGGCAAGCCATGAGTATAAAAGGATCCCTGTCTTAAGTCAGGAAAAGCACCACAGAATCTATTCCTAAAATGAAGAAGAGTGTGAAATGTTTCCAAAGTAAAACAAGAATCAAAAAAAGGATGAAATAACAAGACAAAGAGAAACGAGTCAGGAGTACAACTATGTGACAGACTCAAAGGCATCTCTGGACTTGTCAGCATCACTGCCCAGTGAGCTTATGCAGAAACTTGCCTCTGGCTTTTTCAGATGCCACAGCTGGAAGAATATCTTCCAGTTTTTGACTTTAAGGTCCTTCAACTGCCATCTAAAAGAGCACTGAGAAGCAATGGAATAAACTGAATAGTGTTCCTACAGAGATTTGTTAAAGTAGAACATCTGTTAGAAAAAAAATTCTGACATATGAAAAACAGACATTGCCTCAATGCTAATATATTTATTGGAAACACAGGGTGTTCTTGACATAGTACTCAATTCAGCCAGCAATTACACAAAGTTTACTTTTACACATTTGCAAATAATTAGCCATAACCTCAAATGTTTGCACATCAGAGACCCACAAAACTTTGAAATTATAAAATCACCTATAAAGTACAGTATATAATTCCATAATGGATCACAAACCCTGTATCTTCTACTGTGAAGGGCAAGGATAGGAAAAATACTGTGCCACCTGGAAGATTTCCCATAACTTCTGAATTTCAGTTATGTCTTACTAATTTTCTATGCATATTTGTTACAATACCCTTGCTATAATCTTGATGATGCCCTTGTTTGTACCTTTAGAGGAATGCCACCTGAGGTCTACTTTGAATAAAACATTCAGTGGTTCAATGGATTTACCAAGTCTGTATAAAAACAATGGAATAACTGAGACTGAAGAAAGGATTCAAATAAATCACCTATCAGGCAGTTATATACCAGTGAGCAGTAGGTGCTTTTGTTGACTTAGAGTTGACCAGAAACAGCACAGTAGATGAAACGTGAAGTATACAAAGACTCTTTCTGTTTGAGCTCCCTCTCTTAGGAAGCTGTAAAGAACAATGATGTTGCCCCTCAGCCTCCTTTTTTCCAAACTAGACAAACCCAGAGTCCTTAGCCACTCTCATAGGACATGCCTTCCACCCTTTTCACCAGCTTTGTTGCCCTCCATTTTCCTTTGGAAAATTTTGAGGGAATTTCTGAAGGAAAAGAAATTGGTTTTAAATGTACAAACTTTTTGGTGCTTGTTGGGGTTTTCTGCTTTTTGGGTTTTTGTTGGGTTTTTTTGTTTGATTGGTTGGTTGGTTTGGTTTTTTTTTCCCTAATTGGAAAAGAAATAACCTTTATGAACAATTTGTCCAAAGCTTAACTGTTTTAGAGGTTTGCCGCCTACGTCTGTAAAAAGATGTATCAAGAGTATTCTGTGAAATATCTCCCAGCTGACCCAGATTGCTTCTCTTTCCATGCCCTCAGCCTATCCTTCTGGTGTCACTGGAAAGACCTGTTGATTCTGGCTGGATTGCCTACAGTTTGAGATGGGCTACCAAGATGTTACCCAATGTCCAAGCAGCATTCTCTAGTAAACGTGCTCTGTGACTTTTCCTAAGGACTCTATACATTATTTCTTCACTATATGAAATAGGAATTATATAGTAATAAAGTTTCCACTGCTTATTAATGTAGATCAGAGATGCAACTACTGTATCAGGAAAGTTTATTAAGGGCATTATGATCATTCATTATGTTCTGCCTTTATACAAACGCCTACACTCAAAATGAGAGCTAGAAACTTTCAGCCTATTAAATTAGTAAACATTGAACAGAATTTTTTTTTTTTTCATTACTTACACTAACTCTCTAAAATAGGAGGAAGCTCCTATCATGGGATACATGTTACTGTTATGCGCTTAAACTTCTTTTTCACAAACAGTAAAAAACCTCAATAGGAAGCTTCCTAAAATGTTGCTTTCTAGTGTTTTTGGAATTAGTTATTATTAAGATATTTTCAGAGGCATAAAGACTCAAAATAAAACAGTATGAAACACAATACAAAGTTTGTATTTAGTTTTACTGCACTTTCAGGAAGGGAAAGGTCTGTTCAAGTTGGTGTTTCTTCTCTAAGTAAGAATTAAATGGATACTAAGAAAGTACTTTACAATAAATGTCAAAAGATCATAGTCCACTGAGTCTAATGAAGGAACACATAATTCACAGTGATCAAGAATCTACTGATTTTATGTGTGTTTTTTGTTAAATCTCTGTTTCAACTTTTGGTAATTGGATGGCATTACTAATTTTTAATCACTTGGATTGTGGAAAAGGTCAGGTTTTACAGCCTTCTCAGAGTAAAAAAGAATCTTCTAATGTAGAAAATTTTGTATTTTCACTCAATTTCAAGCTGTACAGCACAATCTAAGATTGCACAAAAAGTAGAATGGTAAATTTGTCATTCAGAGGTCAAACCTTAGTGAGAATCTCCACAACCACAGTCACTAACTTTCACACGGTTTTGCCATGCAATTCAGTTCACATAATTTTCCCCAAACCAAATCTAAATTAAATTTTCTACCCAGGCAGTTTACTCAATGTTTTGCTGCAAACTATGTCTGTGCAGTAATAGTAAAAGTAAAACTTGGTCTAATATTAAATCTTTTTTTTTTTACTGTTTTTAAGGGCTGGCTCTGCTGCTGGTATTATAGTAAGAACACTAGAAAAACTGCTGTGGGTCAGACTAGAGGTCCATTTAGCCCAGTTCATCATCTCTGAAAGTCCCCAAAAGCCAATGTCTTGAAGAAAAAGAAACATGAGGCAGATGATATATAAGCAGAAGTATTTTTACTCCATTTAAAAAAAAAAATTTGTGTCAGTTTAAATAATTCACTGGAAAGAATCTCAGTTTGAAAGGAAGAAGCCAGAAGGAAGAAAAAGTACCACAAACTCCTCCTCATGCCAACCTACTTCTAAAGGACCTGTGAACTACCTAGTTCAATCTCTCACTAGGAAAAAGGGCAGATGAAGTGATTCAAGGGGCCTGTTGGCTACCTTCAGCCATCAGCATTCAAGGACAAGGCAGCAGAAGAAAGGACAGCTGCAAATAAGACTTGCATAGCAGCCAGCAAAGGGGGATGATCAGAATCCATCTAGCTCAGTCCCATTTCTCCTGCATTAGCAGTTTTTCATTAATAAATTGCTGCAAAAGAGTGTGGATCCAGGAAAAGACAGACAAGTTACAGAATATGCAGTGTCCAATCACCCTTCAGTAAGTAATTTCATTAGCAGGTACCATGAAGAAAGGATAGGAATCCAGGCCCTGGCTGTCTGAATAACATCTAGATTTAGAGACCGTTTCCTTAATAAATATGACTACATGATATACTGGAGAGCTAAACATTGTGTTTCACAGTTTCAGTCATTATGTCCCAAATTATGGCCTTTGTTGTAACTGTGTTGCTCTAGTGATATCTGAGGTATAAGCTGGCCTTGTTTATTCAGTGGTAACTCCAATTTAATTGTTTTCTAAGGGTAGAGATCATTGCCTAGTTTGAAATAAGAGTCCAACAGCCCTTTAATATCCTCCAGAGCAGGTGCAAGGAGAAGGAAAATGCTTTTTCCACCCCCCTGTAATTTCTTACCTGAATAATAGAGGATTCAGGTTAACAGCTGATTACAACAATGTTAACAGCTGGTACTATGTGTGCATAGCTTTGTAACATTATAATTACAGTTTCAAGGCTGAGAGATGACTGCGTGATAATGCATCTGGAGTTCAGGAAACAACATTTTCACATGACAGTGTGTGTGTTTCCAGGTTAAGTTTCATTTGAAGTACATCTATAACATGATAAATACATCTTCATACTTACTAAGAAGCCAAATTAGATCAAAAAGTCAGTTTATAGTCAAAGGACAACCATTAAAGGGGACTGCTGAAAAACTATAGGAATAAAGTTGTCAATAACAGCATGAGCTAATCAATTTAATACAGAATTAACACATGTAAGTAAGGTTGGTTTGATAAAAAAGAACAAATCCTCCTTACATTCTCCATTGGTTCTGCAACTGTTGGACAACTTAGCATCATGAGATACCTGTATAAGTCGTCCTCACTGTTACGTAAAGAAGGTGATGGTAACAGCAAGAGTTTAATTCAGACGTTAGGCAGAGAAATAATTCTTGTTTATAAAACCTCAGTCCTATTTGACTTATTTCTAGTGGATAGGACACTTTTTTACAGAAGAGAAAAATTTCTAATAGGCTTCAGCTATGAAAAGAAGTTCCCTACATTATTCATAGATAGATTCATAGATTCATAGATTGGTCCAGGCCGGAAGGGACCTCCAAAGGTCATCTAGTCCAACCTCCCCACAGTCAGCAGGGACACCCCCAACTAGACCAGGTTGCCCAGGGCCTCGTCGAGCTTCACCTTGAATATCTCAAGGGAAGGGGCCTCAACCACCTCCCTGGGCAACCTGTTCCAGTGTTCCACCACCCTCATGGTAAAGAACTTTTTCCTAATATCCAATCTAAATCTCCCCTTCTCCAACTTAAAACCATTGTCCCTCGTCCTGTCGCTGCAGGCCTTTGTAAACAGACCCTCCCCAGCCTTCCTGTAGGCCTCCCTCAGGTACTGGAAGGCCGCTATGAGGTCTCCCCGGAGCCTCCTTTTCTCCAAGCTAAACAACCCCAGCTCCCTCAGTCTGTCCTCATAGGAGAGGTGCTCCAGCCCCCTGATCATTTTGGTGGCCCTCCTCTGGACCCGCTTCATCAGGTCCATGTCCTTTCTATATTGAGGGCTCCAGACCTGCACACAGTACTCCAGGTGAGGTCTCACCAGAGCAGAGTAAAATGGCAGAAGCACCTCTCTGGATCTTCTGGCAACACTTCTTTTGATGCAGCCCAGGATGTGACTGGCCTTTTGGGCTGCGAGAGCACATTGCCTGCTCATGTCCAGCTTCTCGTCCATCAGCACCCCCAAGTCCCTTTCCTCAGGGCTGCTTTCTAATACCTCATCCCCCAGTCTGTATTTATACTGAGGATTGTTTCTTCCCAGGTGCAGAATCCTGCACTTGCTTTTGTTGAACCTCATGAGGTTCATCTGGGCCCACCTCTCCAGCCTGTCCAGGTCCCTCTGGATGACATCCCATCCCTCTGGTGTATCGACAACACCACACAGCTTGGTGTCATCTGCAAACTTGCTGATGGTGCTCTCAATCCCTCTGTCTATGTCTTTGATAAAAATGTTAAACAGTACTGGTCCCAGCACGGACCCTTGAGGGACACCACTAGTCACTGCTCTCCATCTGGAGTTAAAGCCATTGAGTACCACCCTCTGGGTGCGACCATTCAGCCAATTCCTTATCCACCGAACCGTCCACCCATCAAATCCGTATCCCTCCAATTTGGCAAGTAGAATGTTGTGAGGAACTGTGTCAAAGGCCTTACAGAAGTCCAGATAGATCACATCCATAGGTCGCCCCTTGTCTACTGACCTAGTCACTTTATCATAGAAGGCCACTAGGTTAGTCAGGCAGGACTTGCCCCTAGTAAAGCCATGTTGGCTGTCCTGAATCATCCCCCTGTCCTCCATGTGCCCAAGCATGGCGTCCAGAAGGATCTGCTCCATGATCTTCCCAGGCACAGAGGTGAGACTGACAGGTCGGTAGTTCCCAGGGTCCTCCTTTCTACCCTTTTTAAAAATGGGTGTGATGTTTCCTTTCTTCCAGTCTGCAGGGACTTCACCTGACTGCCATGACTTTTCGAATATCATGGAAAGTGGCTTTGCAACTTCATCAGCCAGTTCCTTCAGAACTCTGGGATGGATTTCATCAGGTCCCATGGACTTGTATATCTATATATTCCAGTTACTTAAGAAGGCAAAGTAAAAGATAGATACATGTTCAAGAATAAAATGCATTAAATAAAAAGTTAATTCAAGTCTGCAATGTCCTTTGTATTTGGCCATTCAGTATTTCCCTTTATCAAAGCAATTTTTGTATCTTTTTTAGAACAGAACACCTAGATGCACACACAGTGTCAGATGCCATACATCTTTAGCTACTTGGTATTAAGACAGAATTAGCAGTAAGGTTCATATACTGTATAAAGTTAATATCCCCACAGACATTTTAACACAGCTGGTGTATCTGTGATTCAATTGAAAGATATAATGATTGAAAGATAATAGTGTAAAATTAGTCTGCCTTGACACAAAACTGATAGAAATTTAAAATTCAGTTTATTGCACATATGTCTCTCTCTCTACATTGCAGCACTTTTAAAAACCAAGCAAATAATGATACAGTGATGCAGCTGTTTTCAACAGACACCTTGAAACAGCAAAACAGGAGCTGGAAGACAGGGTTGGGGAGTAGAATAAAGACCTCATAATCCAAGGGGAAATGGTTAGTGACCTGCTGCATCACTTAGACACACACAAATCTATGGGGCTAGATGGGATCCACCCAAGAGTACTGAAGGAGCTTGCAGCAGTGCTCATCAAGCCACTTTCCATCATTTATGGCTAACTGGGGAGGTCCCAGTTGACTGGAAATTAGCAAATGTGACGCCCATCTACAAGAAGGGTCAGAAGGATGGGAACTGTAGGCCTGTCAGTCTGGCCTCGGTGCCAGGAAAGGTGTGGCACGTATAGGACAACCAGGTGATCAGGCCCAGACAGCACAGGTTTATGAAATAGGTTTATGGGTCCTGCTTGAACCTGGTCTCCTTCTGTGACAAGATGACCTACTTAGTGGATGAGGGAAAGGCTGTAGATGTTGTCTACCTAGACTTTAGGAAAGCTTTTGACACAGTTTCCCACAGCATTCTCCTGGCAAAACTGGCTGCTCATGGCTTGGATGGGCATACTCTGCAGTGGGTAAAAAACTGGCTGGATGGCAGGGCCCAAAAAGTGGGGGTGAAGGGAGTTAAATCCAGTTGTTGGCCCATCACAAGTGGTGTTGCCCAGGTCTCAGTATTGTGGCCAGTTCTGTTTAATATCTTCATCAACAACCTGGATGAGGGGATTGAGTGCACCCTCAGTAAGATTGCAGATGACACCAAGTTGGGCAGGAGTGTTGATCTGCTTGAGTGTTGGAAGGCTCTACAGAGGGCTCTGGACAGGCTGGATCGATGAGCCGAGGCCAATGGGATGAGGTTCAACCAGGCCAAATGCCGGGTCTGGCACGTGGTCACAACAACCCCGTGCAACGCTGCAGGCTTGGGGAAGAGGGACTGGAAAGCTGCCTGGTGGAAAAGTACCTGAGGGTGCTGGTTGACAGCCAGCTGAATATGAGCCAGTAGTGTGCCCAGGTGTCCAAAAAGGCCAATAGCATCCTGGTTTGTGTCAGAAATAGTGTGGCCAGCAGGACTAGGGAAGTGATCATCCCCCTGTACTTGGCACTGGTGAGGCCCCACCTTGAATACTGTGTTCACTTTTGTGCTCTTCACTAGAGGAAAGACATTGAGATGCTGGAGTGTGTCCAAAGAAGGGCAATGAAGATGGTGAGGGGTCTAGAGCACAAGTCTTATGAAGAGCAGCTGAGGGAACTGGGGTTGATTAGCCAGGAGAAAATGAGGCTCAGGGGAGACCTTATCCTTCTCTACAACTACCTGTAGCAAGGTGGGTGTCAGCCTCTTCTCCAACAAGGTGGGTGTCAGCCTCTTCTCCTAAGTAACAAGCAATAGGAAAAGAGGAAACAGCCTCAAGTTGCTCCAAGGGAGGTTTAGATTGGATATTAGGAAACATTTCCTTACTGAAAGAGTTGTCAAGCACTGGAACACGCTCCCCAGGGAAGTGGTTGAGTCACCATCCCTGGAGGTATTTAAAAGACATGTAGATTTGGCACGTAGGGACACGGTTTAGTGGTAACTTGGCAGTGCCAGGTTACCAGTTGAACTTGATGACCTTAAAGGTCTTTTCCACCCTAAACGATTCTATGATTCTATGAATTCAAATTACATTCTTTAGTACCACAGAATAAACTAATATAAGCCAAAGTACTCTTTGGACTGCAGCATCATATTTAACTTCATATGCTACTAAACAGTGAAACATATATTAGGTGCTAAATAAAACACAACCATGTCATTTAAGCACCCTGATTTTTAGTTCTCTTTCTTGTTTCATATTTCACAGGTACTAGGAAAGCTCTTAACTGAGACATTGTTGTAGCATATGTGGCCTTTTTGTAGCAAAACTGGGAAATTTTATTTCTTAGATCTTTATAGAGGTCTAATAAACTGCCATAATGCAAAGTCTACAGACTACCATAGTGTGAAAAGAGATTTATCTAAGTATTTTATTAACTTGCATCTGTTCAACAGTGTCGTATCTAGGATCCTATTTTATGAATATATCGATACAATGTTAAATTAAAGCAATTTCACAGTTTTATGTAATGTGAACAAATTCAAAATAACCATTGGAAATTGTCCAGGTTTCATAATATTGCACGCTAACAGACTTTAAAACTGGCTCTTACATTCAGTAGGCATGATAAACTCCTCAGCTGTCTTTTGCTAAAAGAATATCAAGTGTATGGTTAGAGATTATTTCCATCCCCTTTCTACCACTCCCAAAAAACTTAATGATGAAGAGAGCTCTGAAGGTCATTTAGTCGCAGATCTAGATCAAAGCAGTAACTTCAATAATGGATTAAGTCAGTCATGATTTTGCCTTATAAATCCCTGAAACCTCCAAGAACAGATAGCTTGGAATCCACCATGACCTTCAGGCCTCTTCAGCAGGGTGGGCACCAGACCGTGTGAACGTACAGGGCTGCTTGTTCTGCCTCAAGTACAAAACTTTGTACTTGTTGATCTTCATGTAGTTTATGTCAACTAAATTCTCAGGTTTCTCCAGGGGTAAAAGCTCTACCATTCAATATGGAAACACCTTGTCTCCACGAATTTAGCATCATCAATACTAAATGCAATCAATAATGCAGTGTTTTTAATACTTTAACTCTGCACTACTTATTCATTGAGAACTACCACAGAAAACAAAACTTTTATAGATTACTAAGTGAAAATACAGATTTAAGTGTCAGGAATCCAGTCCTATTAACAAAACACTAATATAGAACAGCTGAGAAGTTATCCTGTAATTTTTTTAATACACTATTTTGTATAAATAATATTAATTTACACTCTGTACAAAAATAATGTTATAAATTTTGTCTTCATTTTGCTATATAAAACCCAAAGATATTGCCTTTTGTAGGAACTGACACCAAGATTAGTATTTCTGATATTAATTTCTGTGATTTCTTTGGTAAAGAAAGAAATAAAAATTGGATACTTAAATATGTTGCATTTGTGTGTGTCACTGTGTGCCAACATTGATTAATAATGTTGTCTTGCTTTAATAATATGTACTATATAGACATAATTTTTTCTCTGTGAGTAATCCATTCTCTTCTATACGAAAAAAATCACAGTAGGTGCATGAAGAAATGCACACATATTTTAGCTTCAGAAGAAACTAAGATTTTTTCAAAGTCTTTCTGCTGAAAGTCATAAAGAAGATTTTGTCAGATACAATATTCAGATGTCTTGACCAATTCTATTTATTTCAGGATACTTAGGCATGGGTATCTGTGTGGAAACAAGAACTATCTAACTAAATCTCATTATCAATTTAAATTAAAACATTTGTATAAATCCTTCCCCATACATATACATACTTTCTATCACTAGAAAAATAAAAGTACAATTTATGTAAAAGTAAAAAAAGACTGTCACTAGTGATGTTGATTAAAACTACCTGAACTTTTCTTATGAAATCCCAACAAATATGCAGTACATTTTCTTCTCTTCTCATGCTTCATTTTTGTTTCTATGAAATTGATTTTTACTGCACATATTGCATGTACTGCATATATTTTATATATTCCACAAATATTTATTGAAAGAAAGTGACTGAAACAGGAAAGTTTTAATCTTTATTCTAGAAGTTCTTTCACAGCCAGTGACTCAATAAAGCTTAACTAGCAAAAATTCATAAACCAACAGAGATCAGTTTGTCTGTACTAATAAGATAACCCCATTCAAAATTTATAAGTACACATAATATTTTAACAAACATATCTACATAAAATGGTGACAAGGTTTACATAAAGAGGCTGATCTTCCAGGTAATTCGTTTGTTGCAAGGTACTTGGTCTGCTGAGATGTGTTTACCTCTTAATTGTTGAGGCATGGCTACCGCTTAGAACCCAGTCTTCATCTCCAGTCTTGTAATTTTCTTCTACTTGAGTAACATGGTTCTCATTTGTGGAGGACACTGTGAGAATCCACTTCATCAGCTCAGCAGCCTGCCCACATGGAGCAGATTTCAGAACTGGGTCCCTTCCTGTCAGTTTTTGCTACTAAAATGTTTTTCAGTTGCTTACCTAGAATGATATAGTTATCTCAGTTGTACGAGATACAATTATTAGTAATACTAGTAATAGTATGCTATATATATAGTCTGTATACATATATATAGTATAAAATGTTTTCTCTTACCACTGGATTAAACAGATTTCCTGTCAGAAGTCTCACTAAAAAAGAGAATATATAAGACATCTAACTTTTAAGCATGGAGACTATGTTGGGAGAGGAGCTGTCACTGTATACACAACATCCTTAGAGGCTGATTTAAAATCAAAATAATGTCACCATGTTTCTCATTAGTCATATGGAAAAGTAGGGGTGTAAGGAAAAGTGATCACACTGTCACAAAGCAAGGGAGGACCCAGGTTGTTACCCTTAACGTGATGTCCAAGGAGAAGAAAGCAGCTTTACTGCCCAACAGACACAGAGGCAACCCTGGAGAAATGGCCAAAAACCCCAGATGCCTCCACTGAAAATAAAACCAAACCAACCAAAAAAAAGGCTTAACACGGCAAAAGCAGCCTAGTGCCTCAGTTTCTCTGGGAATGGAATACTAGCATTTCACAATGATTATGTTAATCTTTGAAAAGCTTAGCATTGTAATGATGAATGCAATTAATACTTATAGGAGCATTTGTGTTGATATATTGATTTCTTCAGGCCTTCAGGTATTTTACAATATTTTTTAAAATCAGAAAAGTGTACCTGTTTTGCACGTTTTGCTAAAATGTGCTCCTAAACCAAGAGGCCACGAATTTGATATACAGCCTAGATCTATGATACAGAACTCAAAGACAAGAAGTGTTTAACTGAGATACTGGTTCATCTTACAAAATACATGCTTCTTGCCAAAACTCTTCATGGTGCCTTTAACTGTTTCAAATTTTACAGAGAAGGAAAAAATACTCAGGCTGTTCCTTTCTTTAGCTCATTTCACTACTTAGTAAGTCTCAGTAAGACACATTTCAAAGTAATAGAAGCATATAAAATTAAAAAATCCAGTGCAGGTAAAGGTCCATTCTATTGACAAATGATGAAACTCTTCTCAAAGCTATCACAAAGCTTGATGTGTCCTCCCCCACCCCTCAGCTTATATATTTTTTTCCCATATTTGTCTGTCATTTCTTTCTCTTAAGATTCTAGGGAACTTTCTGGGCTTAGACTTTAATATTAGTAATCTTATTAATCTTTTAAACTTTCACAAGCCTTAAGTGCGAACACAACATATGGCTGTGCAACAGAGCACCTCTGGAGATTTTATACTCCTCGAACAGCACATAAAATCTTATGTTGTGTTCATTCTTATTCATTGCTTGTCTGTCCATATTTTAACCCTGAAAGTATCAAGGTATCAGTCTAATTCATTATGTTTTATTTGGTACCATCTGCACCTGATGGACTGAATTCATGGAAAATTAAAACCTCCTTTCACAAGGGCAGTGCATAGGTGTTATCACAGTAACAGATCTATTCCTGCAATGAACAGCAAGATATGTGACTGCTTTATTGTCCAAGGCAGTCACAACTTTGCCAGGCCAATAAGCTGCAATTGGTATATAACATCAGGATTGTGTTATTGTCAGGATTGTGGTTCCTGATACCTAGGACAAAAAAAAAAAAGCAATTATAGTCAGAGATATTTTAGAGTCTAATGACCCACTTTTGCAATTTATTAAACAAGGGAGGACCCTTGTTTATATTTGGTGATTAAAGAATGAGGCTACTGACTGCAGAATCCCATTTAAAAATTATATCAAGAACATTAAGGATGCATAGTTAAGCATGCATGTCATTAAAAGCTAGTGCTTTATCAATTTTTAATAATAAATGGAAACTGTATAGATGTATATTGCATACAAAAGACATTAAAAGAACATTAAGGTTGCAAAATCAAACATTCAAAAGTTAGGGAATGACAGACTTAATTAGCCCTCTTGTGCATAGGCATTATGATAGTTTTTTTCAACAACACGTAGGAAGTCTGTATCAGAGCCAGGAACGACTACAAAAATCTAGTTTTCCTTGGTTTCCACTTAAAGGCTGAGCTATAAATGGCTATCTTTTCTTTTCCTACAGTGTCCTTATTCATACCCTCTTCTTCACAATATCTTTGGTCCTGCAGAAAAAGTGGCTATGATCAAGTATAGATAAAGACATTCTTTCCTAGAAGAGAGCTACTGTAGCAGCTGGTAAAAAGATAAGCTAGGAACGATAACATGGAAGAATAATACAGAATAAGGCATAGCTATATCCCTGTGTCAGCTTGTGCCTTCATGAGAATCATGTTCTTGCCCCAAATCTTATTGGGCCTGTGGAAATCTTTGTGACTGACCAGTGTTTCTGTAATCCTGAAGAAATACAATAAATATTTCTCAAAAGCACATTGACAGACTACATCCATTCTTGGGAAAGGCCATTAGTCCTTATTAATTAAAACAAATAAATACATTTTGAATTTAGGCCTGTTAATGAAATACGAGGTATTTTTCTTCAAAAAGGTTGATGCTGTCCTTATTCTGTTATGAATTTTCAATCATCTGCATCAAAAGGGGTGATTTCAAACACAAATGAAGGTAATTATATAAGGAGGGAGTCTGAGATGATCATTCATTGTCACAGGAGGAAATATTACTTAGAATCATAACAACAATTATGATTATTTGTATCAGTCCTTTACACAAGTCTTTTTTGCTTCCTGTTCAGCCACAAACTAAGAAAAAACCATAAAGGGTATACACAGATATCACACACTTGCTTATTCTGCTGTATGCTTGGTAAGCATTATTGTTGCTGAGAAAAACTGAGTCATGCTTTTTATAGAGCTACTCTCATGCTTGATTTGATAACCAAGATCTTGGGTTCTTGACCATACTAAGTATGCTTTTCCTCTTTATGTGGGGCATGACCAAGAAACTACAAACCTTTGCTGTGCATGGATTTTTTTAAGAAGCTAGCAATTAAAACAATTGCAGGGTACATTTTTGCTTTTTATTTATGCTAAGCACATTGACATCCACCGTACACACCTAGAGTCCTAAGGAGTCCAGTATTGCTCAACACCATGGAAGAACCATCAAAAGATGTAACTCCAAATTCATATACTAAAACTAGTTTCAAGTAAAACAATTTTAAGGCATCACAAATGAGTGTATTAAAGTAATCACTCTTCCAGGAGAATCAATATCAAGTCTAAATTCTTTATTTTATTCACTGCATTGTGCAGAGGAATTAACATAAGCTTTGAAACATGGCCTAAATAGAAATTAAATTAAAATGCTCAAATACCTAATGGACATTTTTATTGATTTCTTTCTTTTGTTGGCATACATTATTATGAAATTACCCATGTATGGTTTCATTTGCTTTGTATTTCCACTTTTACATCACAAACTTCATCAAAGATCAAAAGAATGGATAAAACAACAAAAAGCTTGTACCTCTTTTCATAAATAACTGTCACTGGGTATCTAAATAAAGTCACTTTTCATCTCATTTGCAGTCATTTCAGCCTTTAGTAGATGTGTGCTTTGAACAAATTTATTGGCCTTATGAATAAAGATTAGCACTCTTCTGTTCAACTCTGTTGGAGAGAACATTATTCTACAGTAAATGCACATGAAATTCAACAGTGAGGATATTTAAAATAAAATTGACCAGCTTCATCGGCTACATTTTCAAAGCATCACATGGGAGGGATTCACACAAATACTGTTAATAAAAAGCTTTACAAATGTGCGCCTTTATCTCTTTTTTTAAACTAAAGATAATTTCTAACTTCTATAAGTGAGGAAATATAAAAGATGGAAAGAAAATTAAGTAAAAGCAACAAAACAGAGCTTTTAAAGTTAAAAATACTCAAGCGTGTCCTGTTAGGCTACCAATTTGTAAACTTGCTAGCTAAGGGCTAAATATTAGTACAAGGGGGGAGGCACTCAGAAGTCAGAAGATTGGCAACAATTTTGGCTACAATTCTTAGCTAGTTGTAATAATAGGTTTATAGGGAAATAAGTAAAGGAAGAATAACGAAACAGCAGGAGGTTAAATGTTAGATATTGTTATACAACATCTAATTGCAGCAAGTTCAGCTGTTGCTAACAATTTTTCTGCCAGTTCTCCTTGTGATTTAAGCATTATTTCCGTTATTCCTGGATGAAAAGCAGATAGTGAAGTAAAACCTATGTAAAACTCAATAACATTAAATGAAAATGGAAGCAAAGTATACATACCTAAAGTTACAGGATATTTTTCCCAAAACCCACACTTTTTTTTAAACCCCAAGGACTTTTGTCTTTATCAATATCCCTTGGCTTCTCAGATCAATAGCAGGTGAAAAAAATCTTCCATCAATAGCAGCCTGGAAATTTTGCTGGATGCTGAATTGGCCAGAAAAAAAAAAACAAAACCACAAACCCAAACATTTATGATTTGAAGGCTGTATTAGACTTGTAAATAAGGTTGAGACTCCTGAAAAAAGCCAACAGTTGTTTCAAAGTGGAAGTGCCCATAAATTATAGAAGGGGAAAACATAGGGGAAAATGATCTGTTTTCTGGACAATATCATCTCTCTATATTAATGCTAAATTATAGTAAAGGACTGGGGCTTTATCATCAAAGACCAGGATCCTATAGGCTATTGCTTTCTGTAACACTTTTTTTTCAGGAATAATTTATACTGCCAGCCCCGAAGAACAGAAACATTGCAGGAAAAACCAACAAACCAAAGCCAAAGAAACCCCCACAAGCTTGATTTCTTCATATCTCGTTATAATAAGGAATTTTAATAATGTCAAAATCAAATGTATTTCCCCCCCAAGACTTTTAAATAAATAATAGCCGTGGTAGTAATAGTAATAATATAAAAAATTATTGTCATATGGCTCTCACTCCTGATCAGGGGAATAAATGAGAGAACCATGCATGATCACTTACTATGCTCAGAGGGCCTATAGTCATTTATGATGTTTTTAAATTGTATTGTTCATGAGGAGAATGAGAGTAACTGATATTAGTTTTTTAATTAATGCCCATATTACCTGCTGGCTATTATTTTGTTCGACTTTCTGAAGTCAAATCAAAAAGACCTCTAGCACAATTAAATTGTGCTTAACAATAACATACCATCTAGGAAAATATTCTATGTCCACAGAAGAACAATCAACTTGCTTGCTTGATAATCACCAAGATCACTAAAAGGTTGCTTATTTTTGACAGTGAGGGGAGGGACGAAGGCGACCTTGGGAAGGGGTGTGACTCTTTATAGCTACTGCCTGACACAAAAATGCCACAGCAGAGCAACCAATTTCACCAAGGGACATGGATGCAAAGCAGCCAAAATGCCTGGACCGTTAGTTGCTATAGCTGTGTATCATATTAAAAGCTGTCTGAGATACTATGAAGAATCAAGATCAAATGATGCAGAACTGCTGTGGGTTAGCTTACCTCGTTTCTATCTGTAAATGACCCCAAGTCAAGCTAAACAGTTCCTAGTACCAAAGCCACCTTATGTCTACAGAAATTATAGGTAGCTTCTACTCTGCACTGCACTAAGAAGTATAGATATATCTGGTAACAGAGACTGAAGAAAAGTATTTTATCTCCTTCAGACCACAACTCAGTTTGCTTAAAAGAGCCAAATGTAGCATATTGTTCCAGGAAAAGACAAGGTTTAGGGAAAGTGAGGTGAAAAAACTTAACTGTTTTAACCTTTCTCTCTGCTTAGTATCTAACTGAGGCAAATGAATGTTGTTTTGTTTTGGAAAAAAAAAAAAAAAAAAAAAGCTGTTCTGACTTGCATTGTTTTCTAGACACAGACTTAATAGAAGTTTTTTACAAGGAATTACAAATCAAGAAGATGCCAGCACTGCTATGTGCCCATGACCACCTCATATGCACCTGCCAATCCTATATTCATCATGTGTTATCTTTCAACTGTCTAGCTCAGGTTATTTATATCCACACTTTATTTATATATATTATTGTGTGACACGAAGGCTTCTCTTCCCTCCTGACTTTCTCAGATAGCCCTTTTACTAAGGATCTGCTTATCTGATCAGAGCAAAGATCTGTTGAAGCTGGGTCCTCTGACTGATTCAAGTGTATATTTACAGGAGCAGTCATTCAAATAGATGTTCAAATGTCCTTTTAGATATTTTTGTGGTTGTTGTGGATAACTATGGCAGAATCATGGAAGATACGATGAATTCTTGCCCTGTCCCTCTTATACACTAGGCCTTGAACAAGACAACTGCCTTCATGTAATAGAGAACTTTTAACTACCTGTTGCTGTCTTCAGAAATGTGCCTGATATAATAACTGGTATCTATAATATAAGCTTTCTGGGATGTGCTGAGACTGTTACTGGAACACGGGTGCCCCTTAGAAGAGGCAGCGAGCATGCCTACACAAGGGATGCCATCATTTGTTTTTACTGGGCTTAGTGGATGAGAAAGACAAGGTGAGGAAATTAGCAAACAGTGGGTGTGAGAAGCAGTCTCAAAATGACACAACCCCAGCAAACAGCCAGCCAACAAAAAGAAACAGTCAACTGGCTGAGCAATCAACCAGTTTTCCATTTGGGAATTATACATGACTGACCACTCACCTCTCTAACTAGAAAGTTTGCAGTGTCTTTGACTACTACTGAAAGTGGGCTGGGAACTGCATACAGTTCCTAACTCATACACTGCAGAAGTAACAGCTGGGATGTGACCCCACTGCTGGAGAGATCCCTGAATCCAAGAATGTAAGATCACTAAGAAATGCTACATACGTTTTCATATGTTACACATCACATCTGTTTTAAAATATTGATTGTTCTGTACACTCAAAGTACCTGAGCTACCTGAAGTTTCTTATTTTATTTTATTTTATTTTATTTTATTTTATTTTATTTTATTTTTTATTTGTTTAGTTTTAGCTATGGCAAGGTGCATTTTATTGCCAGGTTAGTTTTATGGATTGTGTTACACGAGACGTGATTTATTTGCTCAAGTGAGTATCTATTGAAATGCAAATATCCTTTCTTGCTCACCTGAGACCATGGCATACCACTTCATTTTACTGTGTCAATTTCTTGCTGTTGTCTTATGATTGTAAAATATTTTTGGTATGGCTATGATTTCTCATTTCCTTAAAATAGAGTGGACAGTAAAAATAGACAAACAAAACAAAGCTTTAGTAATCTCATAAATATAAATAGTGAGAAACCACCAAGAGGAAGAAAACGAGCTTTTTATGTTATCTAACAATCTGGTAGGTCTAATCTGGAAAAATATACAACAATGAAACCAAAGTTTAAAATAAAATCAGAGGAAAATTTATTGATCTGTCCTTATTTTGCCTCATGTTTGTTGCATAGCGACTGAGAGGGAATTGTTTGCCACAATTGTCAGAGCTCTGGAAAACTCAAAGTGCTTGTGAATATGCCGGTAAAGTGCTGGAGGAAAAGAGGTGGCTACCTCTTTTCTTCTATAGAATCATAAACATAAAATGGTGTGGGTTGGAAGGCACCTTTAAAGATCATCTAGTGCAATCCCCCTGCTATTGGCCTGATGGATAATCTGGAAAAGGAGTCAGAAGAGTTTTACAGGAAAGCCATAAGCAGCTGACCTGACAAGGCCCATCCTTGAAAGGAAGTAACCACTGCTATAGGGTCATCAATGGAGCTTGCTGGGATTTTGGCACTGCAGATGGCCAGAGAAGATCAATGCCCTGATCTGGGTGGGCATTGCAGGAATTCCTTCTGGCCTTTTCTTGCTTTCCAAATCTTCTTGCCATCTGTGTTTCTCTTCTATTTTTTTTCAACCTCCAACAGCTTCCTGAATTCAGCAGGCATTTTTTGCATCTCATCCTGTGTTCTGCATGGTCTTGAGCTCCAAGGAAGACTGATCATCAGAGGCCTGCAAAAGTAAGAGTTTATTTGGTATTCTTTTAAGAAATGTAAGTAATTAATTTCTTCTTCTGCAGTATGAAACTGTCGGAGTGGGAGACGGACCCGGAGTAACGATGAGTCTCAATATGAGTATGGTCGTTCTCCCTTTATTCAAGTTCACACAGAGTATATAAAGACAGACAAGCAGAGCACGCGCTAGCAACAATTATACGATTGGCTTACAGTCTCTGTTCACGTGCCTAGAGCGCTCACACAATTAGTGCAGACCTCTTGTCCACGCGCAGCAGATGTTTCTCTATCTCCCAGAGGCAGTACCGCTTATCACTTACTTATCATGTAGCTACTTCTTCATACTTCTGTTTCTCAAGGACAGTTCACAGCCTCCTCCGGGCTCTCATCCCTATCAAAGACTGGGTTGCTCATTGTAATCAAGTCATGCCCTTTTTCACTCAGCCATTCCTCCACATGAAACCTTTACAATTTTTGAGATACTAACATTTCTAATTTGCCAGATTGGCTGGTTGGAAATAATAGGTGGAAATAAGAACAAGACCCATGAACACACTGTGAGTATATTTTTAATCCCTCATTTCTCCTTTTAAATAAATAGGAAAATGGCTAATCTATAGCACAATCGTAATGCTGAGGAGTTGTACTTCCCATCCTCTTTAGTAGCATGTGTTTCTACTGAGCTATAAATGCTGTAACTAAAAAGTTATATCTATAAAAATAAAAGCTATAACTGAAGAGGTTTTTTTTTTGTGTGTCTTTTATTTGGGATGTGTGATATACTTGCACTACCATTGCCCAAACTTGTCCATAAGAACAAGTGACTTCAAAGTAGCATTGTAATTTCTACTGCAGACAGAAATTGGATATTATTACTCAGGTACAATTCTCTGAATGTTGAAAATACATACTTGGGTTGACAGGAAGGAGGCTAGTCCACTATTTGGGACCAGCTGTCTGCTGCATATCTTCAAAAAATACATTGTTAACTGAAGAATAAGGAATTAAATCCAGGTTAAGGTAACTTAAGTTACAGTCAAAAATAGATGCTGAAGGATAACAAAACATTATCATTTGAGTAATAGCTGCAATTGGGACCTTAATTCAAAAATTTGCTGTATGATACAGTAAGACAGTTGCTTGGAATGGTAAACAACAAATACCAGGATCTCCAAGGAAGATTTCTTTCATTTGGGGAAGGAGTATTATTTTCTGTATGAACAGTAGGATAGTGCAGAGAACACAAAGTCAGACATGCTTTACAGTGTAGCCAGTCTTAAGAACTGCTGAACATGAGAACCTGCAGAGAGATGAAGCACCTGGTGGCTACTCTTGAGAAATACAACAAAAGATCTTAGTTGCACCACCACTCCTCCTAGGGCTGCCAAGGTAGAGAATTGACCCCTTCTTTTGTACTGTTCATATCCCATAACAATCACTTCTGCTTTATCCCACACTGATAAGCTATACAGTTTAGAAACCATCTAGGATTCACCCAAAATACCACATACTTTGCCACTATGTCAAAAAGTAACAGAAGACAGTAATATTCACTCATAGTGAGTTCTGACATGGAAAATTAAGTGGCATATTACTAGTACCATGACAAAAAATTTTATGGGCTGCGATATGAACATGGATCAGAAGGTTTAATCTGGCTAAACCAATTGCATTCAACAATGAGAAATTTGGATGTGAACAATACCCTACCAGGTTATTTTATAGAGTTGTTAGTTATAATGAAGACCAAGAACATTCAAAAAGAGAAACTGGAGTGCATGACACTCCATGGATGGGAGATTTTTTTCCAAAGACAGTATTCCTGTTTCTGAAAGGCCAAGAAACTAGCTAAAATAAAATAAAATAAAATAAAATAAAATAAAATAAAACAAAACAAAAACAACCTAACAAAGCAAATGAACTTTAAGTACAATTCCTGCAAATCTATGTTGTTCTAGTCATCTGTGACTGCCACTCTTAATTCCCTTTAGTGGTGCTTGTCAAACTGTATTTCTGGATCATAGTCTTGAAAACAATTTCTGTGAATTATTCAGGTGCTTAGTTTACTGTAATTAAAAGTAGGATTTATGTTATGATTCTCAGCCCAATCTTAGGCTAGATTAAGTTTGTCCTCTACTGTCCCTGTATGGTCATTAAGGGTAAACATTTCCAGAGAACAATTCAGCATATTCTACAGAAACATATTTGAGTCATTCTCTGATAGTGCTCATTTCTCTCCATTCTTCTTGAATGAGGGAGACTAAGTAGCTGCTTTACAGTAGGTACCTAGTTTAGAACCAAATGGTAATAATCTCAGACTAACAAACTGTAATATTTACAAAATGTTGAGTCATTGTTTTAAATTTATCATTTAAACATACATATTTTAACAGTGTTTTTACCATAGTTATTTTAGGTAGTATTAAAAACCATTGAAGTAGAAAATAATCATAGCTAGAACTGCATAAATTAAAGTCTCAGCTGTTCACATGACATGAGAAAGGATTTAAAACAAAGCCTTTATTTATTATATTTACTAAGAGCATTTGTCAAGCACAGGTAAAAAACTGATCAGAATATGCCTTCAGAACCTGAAAAGAAGTTAAAATACCAAAGACTAAAACCCTACATTTTCTTAAACGTTATGTCTACTCATATACTACTACCATTGCACATACACACAGCCACTCTCTCTACAGCTTGTATTTGCATCTATTTTAAAAGGTCACTTAGAGAAAACTAAATTCACTAAGATTTTCATAAAGGTTGAAAGTCATTAATTACTAGATTTGAGTCCCAGAAACCACATAAGAACTGAAACAACACACAAAAAGCATAAAAAAAAACCAAACAAAAAATAATCCAGAGTATTTCACACGAAATTTCTGTGCAAAACTGAAGCAAAATGATGTGGTTTCTTCATCTACTGGAAGTCACTAACTTCAAAAACATTGTGCTCAATAAAAGGTCTAAGCTGCAGTCCTTGTAAGTCTCCAGACTCTGACTACGTATCAAAATGGAATTACCAGGGAACACTCACGGAGCTGGCCTCTAACACTATGAATTTTAACGAGTCATTACTTTAGACTGCATTCTGGATTCTTCAAGATACTGGTGTTAATACTTACACCCTTCAAACCCACAACCATGGTTAAACTTCTGTTCTGACAGAAAAGACATGAGAATATTTTCTCCCATATTTAGAACTAATATTGTTTGCATCATGACATGAGGATTTTCCTTCAATCCAGGCAGAATTTTAATTTCTGTGGATTGAGCTTCCATCAGCATGTTATTTTCATTACCTGATTTTTGCTAAGTGGTAAGAAAATGGAGGCAGTGAACAGTTCAAATGCAATGACAAGTACATCTCCATATTCTGATGTGCACACTGCTCTCTTTAGTATCTTCTCTTGTGTGAAAGTATGAAAAATTATTGATTAAAGCTTGGTAGAATTACCCATAAGAATGAGACCATGTCATTAACTGGACTGGAGATGAAACCTTGACCAGTGTGCGTTTTACTTTTTCTTTTTTTCTGATCCAAAACCAAACATAGGTTTCAAAGCAGAAAATATCATAGCCCATCTGCTTATTGTGCTTGATCTTGCAGGGGCTTCTAAAGGGATTGCTCAGACACCTGAAGCAAAATAAAATCTATGTAGGAAACGAAGAATAGAAGAGGAAATGAGGCAAAATTATCAATGCCAATTAAGGTTATCAGCAGGTGAAAAAATAAAAAAAAAAAAAATACAGTCCCAGGCAGAAATTAGGTAATCAAAATTATCCATGTATAATAAACTTTTATAGAAAACAAAAAGTATTCTTGAAATCATATGAGATTAATAGCAGAACTTCTCATTAAACAGACAGAAGCTTAAACCAGCTAGCCAACCATTTTACCGAATACTTAGCAATTGTTTTTGGAAAAAAGAAGAAGACAATCATTCAAAAAAAGGATTCTTTTCAATTAATATCCAAGAACATCCTATGAAAGTTGAGGTTGTACCCTAATGGGTGTCCAGAGAGGTATTTGATACAACACCGTAAACCTTCCTAGAGAATGTAAGGTAAGGATAGATGTGTCCTCATTGAGCAGAAACATGAACAACAAGAAATGAAAAATGACAAAGAATTCAGCAAGCCATCACAGCAGGCAGCAGTAAGTCTGATCTCATGTCAAACCTCAGCTGATGATCCCTAGGACGTGCATGAATGACACAGATAAAGTTTTTGAAAGATGACTGCCCAATTAAAAAGTAGCTTCAACACTTAAGGTTTGCTTGGCACCACAGTGGATAGCTTTTTGGCATTCAGCTCCTGAAACAGAAAATCAAAACCCAGAAAAAAATAAAGAAAAGGTGATGCAATACCTTTGCAGTGAAAGAAAGAAGCTCCTACCCTGTCTCTTCCATCGCCAGAGCTTGTGCACAGGGAAGTTACGTCCACTTCTTTATGGATGTCTGAGACAGACTTCATGCTGGCACTTCTGAGTGCTTATTGAACCCAACCCCAGGGTCTTCTCCTGGTGACAAGGGTCAAAGTACAAGTGGTTACACTGTCTTGAAGTATAGCCCTGTACCGTGAGCCTCTTGTGCTCCTGGTGCTGCATACTCATAGAGATGTGGTGATAAACTCAGGTGAACTGCCCTGCCTCTCAGAGGAAAGCAATAGGCACATAAGTCTGTCAACAAGTCCTAAGGCTTTGGGGGTTTTATTTTATGGATCTGGGTCTGGAAAATTTAATGCAATATTTTTTTGCTTGCTTGCCTTAGGAGATTACATACAAATACAGACAAACAAGGTGTTTTGGAGTAGGCTAGGTTAAAAACTTGCAGCCTATCTCTGTTCCACAGTAACTGCTGTCACTGTGTGGGAAAAGCTGCTGGTTTTCCTCTTTTGGAGAGCTATTCAGCAGTGAGAGATGAGATGAGGTGAAGAAAAAGGGGGAAAAAAGAGGGAAGAAAAGGGGGAAGAAAGGAAAGAGGCCAGCAGGAAAAGTGCAAATCTGTGTCTGTAAGGAAACAATTCCTTTTGAACACACAGAAATATATGAAAAGCAGCAGTGCTGAAAATGTCTTGAGGTAAGAGTAAACAGCAAGTCAGTTATAATATTTCAAACACTATACCAGCAGGAAGGAAAACAAAAATAATAACTTTGATATGATATTAGGTGCCAACAGAGGTGCATCCATCATAGATCAGACATATATTAAGACCTACCTAAATGGCAGAGTTGTGGTTTAGCACCATAATGCTGAGCTCTGGGCGTCTCAGAGTTTACAAAATGCAGGGAATTCAGAAAAGAAAAATCCAAACTAAGATGCTGAACAAACTGGCCTTTGAGGAAGGGTCCAAAGAAAGATATAAATTTTATATATCCTGCCTAGTATATGTCAATGAGGGAAATCCTTGAAAAGTGTGAGTATAAAGCAGAGCGAAAAAAGACTTAAAGTGATCTAAGGGGGTATAAATACAATAAAAGGAGGATTACAGGACAACAAGTAATTTCCTAACCTTGAAACATATTCAGCTATAGACCAATCTCCTAAAGCAGTGGAAGAAAACTCATCACTCCAGTTGCTTCACCCTACATTCTCTTGTTGCAGTATGATAGAAAATTACTATTCCAGAAGTAAAATGAATCCTATTGTTCAGCAAAAAAACATATATGGTATGTACAGGACACCTAAACCAAACCTTTAAAAATGGTCTGGAAAAAATACTAAAAAATACATAGCAGGGAATAATATTTTATTGGCAAAGAGAATGATAAGGTGATTACCACACTATGTTCATAATACAGAAATTCATACATAATAGTGTCTTTCACTGAAACAAACTAAGATAGTATGGACATAGATATATGACTTCCAAAAACTGAGCAGCAAAACTAATTGGGACAGAAAAGATTTTTTTTTAAATCTTACTTTAAGACCTACAGTGTCAAGCGAGGAATTTCAAGTCACCATAGTGACAACAACAAATATCTATATATCACACTGAAAAACTATTTACGCTCTTCAGGGGCAAGGTGAGGGGAAGAACCCTGGAAAATATCTATTTATCCTTTTAAACCAATCCAGGTAAGGGACTTCTTGCCCTCCTAAGAGATAATGTAGTACAACCCAAGCAGTCGGAACACAAGGAGATGAAGAGAGGGTAAACCACTGTGGAGAAACTAAGAGCAGTTGCAGTCAGTCACGCTCTGCCCCATACATGGCATGCGTGCGAACACAGTCTAATATAATAAATCTGCTTGATGAAAGTGATGAGACAGAACAAACAAAAATACAATTTTTGAAAAGGCAGCTTCCTTTAGCAGCAGCAGCAGCTTGTTTTCTCTCTCTCAAAGAAAATCTCTGCCCTCGACCTTTTTCGAATTTTTTTTTTTTTTTTTTTTTTTTTTGGTATTTATCTGATATTTGCATCCAGTAAAGTTGCAAACTGAAATGAAACCTGTTCCACACTAGCCCACATGACTACAGAGACTTGGTGAACTGTTTTCTCATTTAACAACAATGGGCCGCACTAGCCAATACCCCATGGTCCTCTGGCCATGAGGGCCCCTGAGGCAAGAACTGCTTCTGGTTTTGAGTGTGGAGGGACTGCAGTGGATTATTGACTCAATCTAAGGACAAAAGATACGTTAACAGAACTGAGTTCATGAAAGGAACTTGAAATTAATTGAGATTATACCACCTTGATCCTCCCCCCCCTCCCAAAAAAAAGAAAAAACGGTGATAACAGTCTGTGGGTGAACAGGATTGTGGAAGAAGCAAGGCCAGAGGAAGGAATAGAAGAAGCAGGAACACTGGCAGGGGACGACCCATAAACAGCGCCTAACGACCCTACTGATTGAGGGGAATTCCGCCTGTCTGGCAGTTGGGGGTTGCAGGGGCGTGTTGGTTGGGAAAGAAGACACTTAGTACTATATAAACTGCGTGTTTGTTGTAATAAACGATTCTGGTTGCACCTCCAACCGGGGTCCGTGCCTTCATACGCTACAACAGGCTTTCTTGGATTTAATGGATACATAACTAACTGCTGCTAAAGAATTTGAATACCGTGAAACAGGCTTGAATAGAACAGGCTGAAAAATTTCTTCTGTGTAAAAAAATACTTTGTGCAACATGACCCAAACAGTGTGATATGTTAAAGCACATGGCTGCATAGAAACAGAAAGAACATACCAGGACAGAAAATAACATAAAGTAAATTTTTAACAGAAAGCTTATGGTTCACGATGTTTCCAAGGCTAAGATGAAACTTTGGCAAGCGTCCTAGTTTTACTACTACATTGGCCTTGTGGCAAGTACAGAATAAGAGATTCTGTTTAAGAAATTTCTAAGGTATTTACAAGTAAAATTAGTCCTATATGTTATTTCTTCTTTTAGTACCTTCTTTCTTCGTCCTTTGTGAAGTTACTTACATCTGAGCAAAGACATTGGAGAATGAGGCCCAGAAACTGTACTGTACAGGGAGATAAAGGGTTATGATCAGCAAATCAATCAAACAAACCAGCCTGGTGCCAAAAGGAAGCAGTACAGAAAAATAATTGGTGTATATCTGCTTCACAACCCCCAGTGTAATTTGGGGCAAATGTAATGTAATTTGAAATAAAAAGTCTTTTCTTTGCAAAGAATGACAAACTAGGGATTACATGAACTTAGCTATTCCATATTTAATGTGAGCATACATAGATATAAATAAAGTGCATTTACACATATAAAATTCGAAAGCAGTATAGCTCCTTTAAAAATTTGTGCTTATCCCCTTCACTCACTGCTATGTTTTAATCGGATTGACCCACAGCATATGATCAGACAGATTCCATCAGGAAACATTTAAGATCTTATCCATTTCATCTAGAACCTAAACTAAGTTCTTCCAATCGCTTTAACTTAATTACTAACAGATGAAAGATGACTTGTCTAATACAATTCCTGTCAAAACCTTTCTAAATCAGGCATCTAATATGAGCTCTGAGGAAACAACCATGACATCCTAAATGCTGACTTTAAAAAAACTTACTTAATTTGACCTTTTTTTTATGTTCTTATATTTCTCCTAATAGTTCAGTGTTTTTCAATATTTAAACATTTTTTTATGGCCAACTTTTTATATTAAATTCATTAAGTTAGGATTAAAAATTTTTAGCAATGCTATGTAATATCTTTGCTTCAGTTTGATGTTACAGGTCCTGGACTTGGACCCATCTGCACAGTCACTGATTAATATTCTTGTTCATTTTGACTCTGATTCTTGAAGTAATCTTAGTACTGAATTTAATCTAAATTCCTTTTTAATAAATAAATAAATACTATTTAATAACCAGATTGAAACAGGTAACCTAACAAGAGGAAATTTGATTTCTAATACAGGTATGGAAGATGGCAGTAGAAAATCCACTAGTAACCGTCTTTCACATGCTTACACATTAACACAGACTTCAAATTAGAGAAAAAAAGGTTTTCAAAAAAATCAAGTAGTAACTGTGCCTATATCATCGACAGACTCTACAACAGTCCACTTAGGGATCCATTCCTCAGCTCACTTCCAGCACTATTCGTTGTATATGCAAACATAAAGGTGTGATACAACAGTGAGTACAACTAGAAGATGTTTCTATTTCATACAGCTAAAGCTAGGAGTTATGACTCTCTTTTTTTTTTTTTTTAAAGGCTAGAACTCAGATAATCCAAAACAAGCATATAGATTTGGAATGCAAGAAAAACCTACACCAGGCAACAACGAGAGTGAAGAATTCTCTGTACAGTCAGAAGTCATATATCTGAAGTATTATATGTGATTGTGCTGCAAAAAATACAAACCGGTTCCTACTGCAAAGTCCGTAAGTGTAATCTTTCTACGCTTTACAGAAGTTACAATTATCTACACTTTACAAAATTTAAAATTAGGTATTTCTCTGACATTAGTGCAAAATTTAAGTTCATGTGCACATACAATGAAAAAACCAAACCTTTCATGTCTCTGCTCTTGCCCCAATGACACTTTATGATTGATTTCAATTTGAGATTCCTATACCTAAGAACAAAATCTGAAAAAATATAGAAATGTTATCTCCACTGCTTTGTGATATGACAAAAAAAAAGCATACTTAAATACTTCTCTGAATAGAAATGCTTTCTAATTTGTAAGACCAATAAATGTAACCCAGAAAGAAAATGTACAGAAGCAAGCAAACTGGTTCTCAGTTGTCACCTTTACCTATCCATAAGTTAGACAGGTGCTTCCATTTGCAGGAAAGTTCATTCTTTATTGCTTTCAGTTCTGGGTGTGTCTGTGTATGTGTACATATATATACATACACATATTTATATGTTTGGATATCATAGCTGGTTTTGACTGGTTTGGGGTTTTTTTTGATTTTTTTTTTTTTGGACTGCGTATCGTAGCTGGTTTTGTGTCACACAAACTTACTCTGGATCAAATAATTTTTATTAATATAAAAGAACAATATAGTAATTTATTTTAATTTCCTGACATTCAAAGAAATTAATCTAATCTACTTTAAAGACACCTACCTGGATGAATTAAATTTCAATTGGATTTTGATTAGAAGGAGATGACTAGAGGGGCTGCCACTAAAGGAGAACTAAATAGCCAGCAATACTGCCCTAGAGAACTGTGAACAAACCACAAACCGGAGGGCAGCACTGCTCCATGGCATTTTCAGTGCCTTTGTGATTGCAGCATATTTTACCATATACACTTTGAAGAATTATGTCTTTGATGCTTTTGTCCTCCTGCAAGAGAATTCTCCAATATTTCCTACCTTAAAATTTCCTGAAATCCTTGCAAGTGTTGTCAGAGTGTATGTTTAGAGTTGCTCTATGTAATGACTAAGAGATAGTTCCCAATAAGTTAAAAATAAATATGATAAATAAAAGTTCCTGAAAATAACACATAGCTCAAATAGAAGGTTACAAAAGTGCAAGAAATTAATTTTAGGTAGCAAAACATATATACCTTCCCCACAGAAGAATGTGAATATGAGACACAGTTCTGACCTGGACATAAATGTGACAAATAAACTGCTGCTGAACCATAAATCTAATCATACTTTCATATGAACGTGCCTATATGCGAACAGGAAAAAGAAAATCAAGGTTTGTGAGAAAGCATATATAAAAAGCTCACATTACAATTGAGCAAAGTACAAAGAGCTAGGTACTTCAGAGATGTTTCAGATAAGCATCCAAAAAAAAAAAAAAACCCCATTATAGAACGCTTACACTGAATTCTAAATCATATTTGCAGCAGTAGTTAATTGGACATCTTACTTCCTAGGCTGTATAGCAGTTCCTGAGTTATTTCCAAATTGCAGCACATACAGCTATGCTTAAATTCCACTGCTTTGAATTTATCTTTTTCAAGTTCTGTTATAGAAATGTGGCTGACCTGTCAGCTCCTGCCTGCTTGATGTTACTAAGCTTTAATTCTGAAGAACCATTAAAATTCTGCTTGCTCTACAGTCCCTCACCTCACTGCCACAGGCTCACAGAGAATGATTGTGGAGGGAAACTCTGTCTGAACAGCTAAAATCCAGGAACAACCCAGCTGGAGTCCAAGTCTCCATTTATATTTTCCTACAGTGAGAGTAGAAAATGGTGTATACACATGAAAATAAATACAGTTGAAACTAATGCTATGAAATAACATAATAGCATTTTGTACTTACGTGATACCTAATCATCAAAGCATTTTATATACAGAATTTAGTCTTCAAATTACTTCTTCTAAAGGTATCATCTTCCAAATTTTCCATACAGATAGAACCATGCTGGAGGTTAAGCAATGAATTTTCAAAGAACTAAGTTTACATTAGACAGCACTTTTAAAAACGAAATGTTTATATAGTAACAATGGTTAGGTGTAAAGGAAATACAGAGTACATACCAAATACACAAACTGAAAACATGAACAGAAACTACATTTACTTCTCTAGAAGATGAAAAAACCAACCCATCTGCCTCAGTGTTGAACCACCAGAAGACAGAAAATGGAAAAAGTAAGGATTACTCCAGTTACCTCAGGCTAAAAGATCTGGACATCAGTGAAATGCCTAATGACTCTCTAAGGAATGCTAGTTGGAACACACTGGAAATACATTTAACTAAGAGACCTGCCTGGGCCTTTATATTTAGATGGGCTTTCCTCACACATCAGCAGTGTCAGCAGAGAAATTAGCATTTAGGAAACCGTCAGCCCTTTATTCAAGAGCATCTATCAATAAGCACATAATTGTCTTTGTGTCAATTCGGCCTAAAGGAAAAAAGGAAGTTCTAATTTATAAAATGACTTGTTAATCAATTCTTTACCAGAGAAGAGAATTGTAACCATCTGAAAACTGAACACTCAATTTGAACTGTTTGCAATCTTCAACTTCTGGACACTGCTGTTTATGAACTTTGGAAGGGGAGGTTAAAAATATTCTTCTAAATCCTTAGAATTTAGAAGCACAAATTAACCCACATATATATGCCTTCTTGGCCTTCCACGAGCCCCAGTGCTTCCAGAGCACGCTGCAGAAGTCCTGATGCCTGTGCTCACAGGTGCTCAGCAAAGGAATAATTTATTGGAACAACAACAAGAAAAACAGAACTTTACTTGTGACAAGTAAACAGAAGACCTCGGCAAGGAAAACTTATTTTATTTATTGGAAAATTCAAAAAATTCTAATTTCTACCCCAAGTAAGAAAAAAAAAAAAAAAACCACCCACTGACAAAATCTTAAAAATGGTTAAAAAATTACATTTTCCCATCCCCTGGCCTTTGTAAGTCTCAGAGTTTTATATGAAAAATTTTTCGTTGTGAGTTATTGATCTGATGTTCACTGCAAATCAGAGACCTTTTGCAGCCTTTTAAAACTTAAGTTTACAAAGAGGCACACAAATTTGGACAGTTTATTTACATTTCTATTTTCCTCTCACAGGAATAGTTATATAGTTATATATACAGTTATAAATACAGTTATAAATAGTCAAACAAGGAAAGCTGCATTAGTTGCTCTAGGTAACTTTTTTTTTTTAATCAACATTTCAAGAAGGCAGAGTGCTGTAACTCAGAGAGTTCAAATGATAACACTAAAGGCTTGCAATGGTAAAATGTTACTTTTAACATTATTTCCACATCTAATCAGAATGCTTCCTCCTTTCCAAACATTTTCCTCTTTATTACCATTTTCGAATGAGGAGGATACTCTGTCTTTTCCATATTGCTTGTAAAAGCAATGTGTTCAGTCAGGACTGAAGTTAAAATTCCTTCACAAGGGAGAGGGAGGTGAATGTTATTCTACTGTATGCATTAATTCACTTTTCCAGAATATTTTGAAGGGTGACCTTGAGATAGGTCAATGACAGTGTTTGTTCAGGAGACCAAGTTACTTACCAAGATCCCCTGTTTTGATTTATATATTTCAGAACCATAGTTATTCACGTATAATGACATGATATATTTAATGCTATCATCTACACAATGTTTTTACACATGTAGGATGCTATATAAAACAGGTCATAGCCTACTGTTTCAAAATAATGTATGAATACGATCTATGGGAAAGTACACAACATTAAAAAGCTGTAGTAGGTACATTTACTACCTATGTGGTTAGAGCACATTAAGTCTTGCTGTGCATTATTCACAATTTTCTTGCTTTACCTCTGATCATGGTCTAAGTTCACGTGACCTCAAATGATTTATTTGTAGGAACTTTAACGACAACTGCTTACTCTCACATGTTCATTAATATCAGAAGCACAAGTGGCTACATGAAATTGAAAATGTAAAATGGACAACTGTAATTTCTAGGTGAATTTGGTGCAATAAATTAACATGCAAGGAATTTGCAGTAAGCTGCTTTTATGAAAAAATCAATAAACACTTGTAATAAAAATGGTAATAAACATGATAGTTCAGTAAATAATGAAAAAAGTGGATTATATATTATATTGGACTAATTAAGAAAAGCTTTATAGGAATAAATATTCTCATCAAAATTAAATTCCTTTTTGAAAGTCATGAAAATAATTTCAATTTTCTTACTGAACTCAGCAAACTAGTGTAAAATCATTGAACTGTAGTTGTTCCACAGACATTATAAGGTTCTTTTAAATGGGATTTTCATTTGTTTAAGTTGTAAGCTACGATGTCTAAAAAAAAAAATTCCTCACCTAAAATCCTTTATGGGTACAAATATTCTATATTGTGCTTGGTAGATATATCAAAAAAGAAATATCACAGATTTTTAAAAAATATATTTCTAGATTAAAGGAGCTTTTCTCTATCAGAGAGAAATTTGTTGCCTGGATCAGTACCCAGCTATGACTTAAGATATACATTCAGCCTGGAGAAAGCATATAAAAGAGTGAGAGATTTCCCATTTTATTGGATAGGGTTGGAATTACATCTCTGCTTTCCCTTAAATATGCACTTAAATTGTTTTGCTGAATCAAGGTGGAAACAGCTACCCAGAAAGTGTCTTACCTGCTCCCAATTAGTTTAATAACAACTGTCAAGAACTCAAAGTATTCCGAGAAAACATTTACCCTGTCACCCTTCTATTTCATGTTTAGCTGTTAGTGACAAAATATATTCCTGGACATTCACAGTTTCAAATGATTTTCTTTTAATTAGCCTTTCTCAAAACCATCTGTGACCAATAGAAATAACAATAGTTTCAACTTCTTTTCATCATGCAGCCTGAACTTTATGTATCTTGTCCAGAAGACTGAATGTGTATGGCACAGCTTGTCCTAATTCCTCCCAAAACCATTAAGTCTCTTCTGACATGTAAGAAAACTAAAGGGCTAAAATAGACCACCTGTAAGATGCAGATGTCTTTGAAGATATGGAACTTTTACTCAAATGGAAGTTCAGATTGTGGCTTCTTACTTTCATGAGTGCTAAAACTTCTCAGATTTATGTTCTCTCAGTTTAAGTTTTAATTTAATTTTATCAGGTGGCTTTTATTTTTATGCTGGAGCAAGGACCATCTTAATTCTTGCCTGGATGGGCTAACTAAAAGAGGTAAAGGAGAACACGTTGTTTTACATGAAGAAGTAAAACCACATCCCAAACCTTGTTTCGATTGCCTTATTATACACAGTTCACATTCTCCCAAATTCCTTAGCTATTTTTTGCACCAGTTACGCTCTAGCTATACATTTAATCCTCTATTTAATACAGCTGCAGGCAGTGAGGTGTGGGCTTTATACCTTGATAAAGTTTACAACTAATCATGGGCTAGTTTTACCTCTGACATGTGGCTGCTTTGCCACATAGCACCTGAGTGTAAATCACTGCAGCTGTTAGTTTACCAGTCAAACCAGAGGAAGCAGGAACTGGGAGCATGCAATTGGCTTTAAAGTCTCTCACAGCACTACTTTTTGCTGCTATAAAAGGAACAGTCAGGCATAACTAGAAAATCTAGCTGTAAGTCTGACCTTCAAGTATGTTTCTTGCTGCTGTGAAGAGTATTAGCCATTTGGGAAACTCTAGTTGCCTTAAGAGGAGGACAGGCCTGTGCAGAGCAACCACAGGGACAGAGAAATGGATACCTCAATTTCATGCTAGGTATGTGCATCATGCCCTTACAACAAAACCTGGGTTTTGACCAAGAGAAAGAACTGCTCAATTAAATGTAATTAAATCTTGGTTGGAAATGTCAAGTATTGCTAACTTGAGCCTCTTAGGTGGTTTAGCCAAAAGAAAACAAACCCCACAATAATAACACAAACCCCTTATATTTGATTTTTATGAAAAAAGCATTTTCTGCTGCAGAAAATATTCAAGGAGTTGTACAGACAATAAAGGAGAATGTATTTCAGTGCAGTCTAGTCTGCAAGGAATATAAATTAGGTTTCTATAGCTTGGAGTCTCAAAATCGCATATTCAAAATCTGTAACATTTTTAATTTTGCCCATAGTATTATTGTCTAATTGTCTACAGTGTCCCCCCAAATTAATACCAAAATGTCATTATAGTCCTTTGTAATCAACTTTCTTTTCATTTTGATTAGCTTCATTCTGGGCCCAATCCATGGCCATTTAGTTTAATGAGAGTTGGAATGGGCTCATAATTTGCCAGCTGTAATTTTCTAAGTACTGTTTTTTTCCAAAATATTCTGTTGTTCTTCTCATAGGGATATATATGCTTTTAATCAACACCATGTTTTCTCTAAATCATGTACTAAGTGCTATTATATATCAACAATTAGGAATCCACATGGCTTAAAATACTGTAGTTATTTCCACAGTCTTGTTTAAAAATAGAAAGAAAAGCATCCCTCTTCACAGAGATACATTTTTGCATAGGATAGTTAGTACAGTAATGAGGTATTTTTTTAAAAAGACAGCAAACATAATTTTTAATTGCTTCCTGGTAAAACATTGAAAACGCACACATTCAAGAGTCACTAGCCATTCTAGGACTGTAAAGTCTATACATTCAGTTCAAAAAAAATTTTTAAATATCTTTCTACTTTTCCCATGTATCATTTTAAAATCACATTCACCTTAATGCTCTAAATATAGCTATATTTAAATGAAGTTCGTAACCATGTTACTTAGGCTGTTAATATACAAGTGCCTCTTCTATTATTACATAATCTCCATTAATCAGTACATTTCATACTGTATTACTCAATCTGTAGAATGAATTGGGAGGATTATGACTAGAAAATAGTGTGGGAGTTTATTTCAACATTTTTTCTTCCCTTACATAGCAGCTTCCTAATATAACTGGAGTTTAGGTTCTGTTATTAAAACTTAATCACATCACCTGGTAAGATCTTTTTCATTTTTCCCCCCAGAATCCTTCAATCTTTCAATGTTTTATATGTGGCCAAGGTAACCTGCTCTTCTTTATAGAAGTGATTTGCTATCTTTTGCAGTCTTGCAAGTATTGAATTGTTCACATGAATCTTCACCTTCTTTATTCATTTCATTTAGTAGATTCACAGATTCTCTTTTACATAATTCTCTCAGTCAGTATACTAAATTATCTTCCCACATATTTTTAAGTTTTGGCTTAGTTTTAAGCTCTCCAGTGTGCTGAAATAATCTTTATTTACACAGCTGTAAGAGATGTAAACAAAACATATTGGAAATCTCCTAATATTTTGGCAGTAAGACACTTGACATAAGACTTGGAACATACATTTCTTATATGGTCTGAAAACACACTCTATGCTACTCTCACCATGACAGAGTTGATTACATTTTATAGCCTAAATAAAGGCCTTATTCAATTTATTGGGTTTCCATGACAAGGTTTTGGCGGTGGAGGTGCTGTAACAGTTGCCTCTGTGAGAAGATACCAGAATCTGCCCCTGTGTTCAACAGAGCCAGTTCCAAGAGAGTCCTGCTGCTGACTAAAGCAGAGTTCACCAGCGCAGTGGGTTTTAAGATACTTAGGAAGGGGTAAAAAATGCTGCACAACAGTAGCTGGGAGAGAGGAATGAGAATATGTGAGAGGAACAACTCTGTAGACACCAAGATCAGTGAAGAAGTAGGAGAAGGAGGTGCTCCAGGAGCTGGACCAAAGATTCCTCTGCAGCCCTTGGAGACCATGGTGATACAGGTTGTCCCCCTGCAGCCCATGGAGGTTAACGGTGGAGCAGATATCTACCTGCAGCCTGTGGGGGACCCCCTGTCAGAGCAGGTGGATGTGCCATGAAGAAGGCTGTGAACACGTGGGAAGCCCATGCTGGAGCTAGCTCCTGGCAGGAACTGTAGTCTGTGGAGAGGAGGCCATGCTGGAGCAGGTTTTCCAGCAAGACCTGTGACCCTGTGGGTCCCCCATGCTGGCACAGTCTGTTCCTGAAGGACTGCACACCATGGAAGGGACCCGTGCTGGAGCAGTTCATTAAGAACTGCAGCCTGTGAGAAGGGTCCATGTTGGAGAAGTTCATGAATTACTGTCTCCTGTGAGTGGGACCCCACTCTGGAGTAGGAGAAGAGTCTGAGGAGCAGCAGCAATGTGTAATGAACTGACTGCAACCCCATTCCCCATCCCCCTGCACTGCTCACGGGGAGGTGGTAGAAGAGTTGGGAATAAAGCTCAGCCTAGGAAGAAGGGAGAGATGGGTGGAAGGTGGTTTTAGATTTTTTTTCTTATTTCTCATCATCCTACTCTGTTTGGCAACAAATTAAATCTATTTCCCAGAGACAATTCTGGTTTGCCCATGGCAAACAGTTAGACTTGATGATCTTAAAGGTCTCTTCCAAACAAAATGTTGCCATGGTTCTATGATTCTAGATACAGTTTTCAGCTGATTCATCCTCTGCAGAAATTCTTCTATTCCTCTTGCTCCTTTTTTAGCAGCACAGTCACATGGGTTTGGGTAGAGGAAAGGAAATTGGATTCCCTGAAGTACAACTAGTCTGAGGAATATTCCTCTTTGCTGTTGAAACATACACAGCATTTACTTTGTAAGTGCTTTGTTTACTTGTTGCTTTTAATTTTATTTTAATGATTTGCATTAATTAGTAAAGTAAGGAAGAAACTAGTTTGTTGAGAACTTTCTTCCCAGACTTTTCAAGGGTTTGGAAAGGTTTGTGCCCTACAGTTCTGTCTAGATTAGCAACCTGGCAGAAGCAACCATAACCATAATATAATGCATATCTCAGTTCAGAACATCCTCTGCTCATGTCCTCAAAGTTTAGTTTTAGTTTAGTACTAAAATAGGAAAACATAGACTCATTTCTGTAAATTGGAATATTTTCCTAATTTGATTTTGGTAGTATGTAGGAGATTAGTAAATAGGGATAAATTGGGTCATAAATTGAGATATTTAGCATCCAGATCTCAATGCAATATTCTTTTTCATTTATTCCAGCTGAGGAGAATGAAATACTTTCCCAGTTTTTGTCCTGATGAATTATTGAGTACAAAGACAGACACACATCAACTGTTTCTTCCTTACGTAAACCAATTGCTTCTCTTTATTAGTTCAGTTTTGCTTTTAGGTAAGATATTAACTTTCCTTGACTATTAAGCCATCGTATATAGAATTAGGGAAGCTATCTGGCTCATCATAACACTGTGATTGTTAGGCATGGCTGTTACCCACATATGCTTAAAAATCTGAGTTTTTTCACAGTAATCTGACTTAATTTGAACTTCTGAAGGAAAAAATAAATGAAAGGGAAAGGAGAGGAGAGGGAAGGGCTCAAAAAAGTTTGACAGGTTTAAAGTGATTTACTATGATGGGTCAAATCACGTGAAAGGTATATACAGCTCCTCTCTAAAACTGCATCTTCAACTTTTTTTTCTCCTTTAATTAACAAAATATTCTTTTATATGGATGATTTTGGTAGCAAAAAGAAAGTTATTTTAAATAATAGTATTGGTTCACCTATTATGTGCTACATGTCACTTTTTTTAAAGTAGATCTGAGTTCTAATTTCTACCCGAATTACATGGAGTACACCTTTCTTTTATAACACTTTTTCCAGAGTACTTTACTGCAAGATACTATTCTTTCTTTTATCTGTGTATACTGTGAGCATTTCAGAAATTACCATAGTCTTATTCTGACTTTGATTCTATTTGATTTAAACACTTGAAGGAAATGCTTAAGTTCAGAGCTTGGTCACTTTAGGATTCCTCTCTAGTCAAAGAGAAGGAAATACCTCCACATTTCAAGGCTAAATCTATATGCCACGTTCCTCCCAAAATGAGATCTTGTTTTAATCTTAAGAATTCCAGACTATTATTTGAAACTACTGTAATATAAGTTAATATATATTTGGCATTTATTGCTGATAATACAACACTTCTTTATCAAGTAAAAGTTATGGTAAAATATGCTTTTCTGTCATAAAGGAATACAAATGGATTTCTTGAAAATATTTCTGTAACCCAATATACTGGAAAGAATGAAAGAAAGAAGGAAAATAAAAGTATTTTCAAAGAACAAGCTAATTGAAAAGAAAAAAGTGATTATTATTACAGTGGGAACCTCTTCAGGATACTCCAAAATATTATGCTCAGTGCTGCTCATACCATTTAATGTTGAAATTATTATATTTAAGTCAACTTCAAACATCTCCTCTCTTAAAAGGAAATGAGTCATTAACAATGCCAACAGATTTCTACTGTCATATTCAACTAAATTAGGGTGCTAAGAAGACAACATACATGTTTATGAGAATGGATATTTATTCATAGACGGATGCTATTAACTCCTGATAGAAAGAAAGAACACTTACACAATTTTTATGAGGTATTGAATAATGACTTAAATTTAAGATAGTGAAAATAGGCAGATAAACCTATATAAGAAACATACAAAACACCCTTTCTTTCCAAATTCATTATACAGAAGCCATTTGTATCACCTCCTATTTATTACAACTTCCTTCCTTACCTGACAGCTGAGAGAAATAAAGTAATGCACTGAAATTCAGAAGACACTGCCAGATAGCAGGGTATAACTGCTGTCATTGTGGATATAGACTATAGGTGCTAACATATTGATTTTGTTTATTTTCCTTTTATTTTTCCATTCAACACAGTTCAAAGACTTTCCAAAACACTATGGTGAGACCATATCCTTCAATGTGCATGAAATATTTGTTGCTGATGCCTCTCCTACAGCTGGAATTTTTCATCACACTGTAAAAGCTCCATCCTCTAAACCTGTCTTTGTATAAATAACCCCATCCTTCCATGCACTTCCTCAAAACATATAGATATCTTACTCCAGAAAGTGACTAAAGAATAGGTGCAATCGATTAGTAAAATTCAGCAGCCTAAATCATAGAATTACTGCAATACAAGTTTGAAGATCTTGAAAGGTCCACATCCATGTTCAAAAGCAGGATCTGTAATATCTGTATTGTTCCTTCCAAAATTTTGTCTGCTCTGCCATGGCTGCATCCCTTAGTGAAGGCACAGTAACCTTCCCACCACCGTATTCCAGAATTTCACTATTCTTGTAACATTATGGACACAGAAAATGGACAAGTTCTCTTCTATTTGCAGCAACCCTTTAGATACCTTCCTGTATCTTTAGGTGCCTGAATACTTAGTCCTACCTCATCCTTTCCCCTAGGGATTCCCCCTCTTTAACCTAAGATTCTGACTGCTTCTTAACAGGATTTGATTTTTCATCTGTTTATTTTTTTCAGTGTTCCACTCTGGGCTAACTCAAGTTAGACCAAACCTCGCTCAAAGTGCAGTGACAAAAACTGGATACAATACTGCTCTGAAGTCTTAGGGGAATGGAGGTGTGGATTACCACACCTACCTTGTAGAGTCGCTTCTGTTTTGCAACTATATGATTGATTGCATTCATCATGATCCTTTAATCCTTTCTACAAAACTTACCAGTTGCTCATAAGTCTGCATTTGTGTGCTTCATTATTTCTGTTGACCTTATTGGATTTCATCCAACTATTTCAGATTAATTCCTCTGATTTAAGGAGGAACCATTTTGAATACCTGTTCTGTCTTCCCAGCATCCTTACAATCCATCCTACAAATTTAATAAACAAGTTTTCCACTCCATCATCCTGGCTGATGAAACACTGAGCAGAACTGAAGGTAGGACAGTTCCCTCTGATATCCTGTCCAGGACTTCCTTACTTTTCAGCTGTGAATTACCGATAAATATGAATATCAGAATCGTGCTCCTCAAACACATAGGAAGTAGTTTCTTCTTACTTATTTAGAAGAATACTGTGGAAGATAATATTGTTAGACTTAATATCAAGATGGTATGACTTCTAATGCTTCCCTTATTGACCAAGTCTGTTACCTCTTGCAGAAAAAGCTTTGAATTGTTTGATGTCATTTGTTGATATGTCAGATACTACTCATGTCACAATACTACTCATCTTCTTCTTGTCTTCTAAGTGTTTCATATCTTTTTTGTTGAGATTCTGTTCTGCAGTTATTCTCTCAATAACCCTTCTAAACTATAGAAAATTATTTACAACCAAATGAGAACTCACACATTTTACCAGAGCACTTGTATTCACTTTTTCCAAATAAATTCTTGGAGCAGCTTTCTTCTTTCCAAGTTTTTTTTCATTTTTTATTTTCTATTTCAACTTCTACATTCAACTAGTACATTTTAAATGTCCATATATCTACGGTTCCCCACATCGTCATTTGCACACTTGACTCAATGTCTGGGATTTTTATATATTTCAAAGACTTGAATTTTTCTCTTTTCATCTCCAAAACTTTAAGTATCTTTGTTGTCACTTTCTTCCTAGGAATAGCTGATCCACACAAAAATAATTGTAGCAATAATAATACCTATTTAACAAAAAAAGAAATAATTAATGGTTGGTGTTTTCTTACCATAGAGTTATTTGAGTGATACCCAAATTCTTATAAAATAAATTTTCTTTTGTTCCCTATTCTATAGAGGAACACAATATCAGTTAATACTGGTGAAAATAACATGAAGTCTTGTTTCACCCATTTTTACAATGCCAGGTTATTGAATTATAACTTTTCAGAGATTTGTAGAAAGTCAGAAAGCACACCCTTAAAAGTATGGGTTAGTCAAGGCTACCACTGCTGTTGCTGCAAAAAGCAGATGAGAGAAGAAAATGCCTGTACTATCTTTCACTAAACAAAGGAGAATGTTACTAAGGAAGATACACCATTATTCATTATAGGAATATGCGTTCCAGCATCAGTTAAGGAAGCATTGTTATGTGGAAATAAAATAACCCACTACTTTTTCTATGTCACAGTTTTACCTCTCCTCACACCCTTACCCATGAGTTCTGCTTTGCCTCTGCCCTGGCTCCACAGCTGATATTCAGTAATTTGGGTGCTGGATGCCTCTTGGCCACCAGAACTGTGCCACAGAAACAACATTGTCCTCCACATGTGTGCACTGGCAGAGTCATGATGCACAGTCTAGCTAATGTCATTAGCATGGGTATGTACAGTGTGTAGGTACAGAAAAAAAACCACAAGAAACAATGAAGCATATCTTCTAGTCATGGATGTGTAATCATTATTATCTTGAGACTTCAGTGAGACTCATTAGCGATTTACTACACTGGAAGTACACTGCTTTTTAATTAATAACAGTGGGATACTGAATATAAAGCTATTTGCGTCCTATTACAGACAACATGTAGTAAAATGGCAAGAAAGACAAACTGTCTGCAGAATGATTTTACTTCTACACAGGATCAGGAAATAATGAAGACTATTAGAGTCAAGCAGGACAAACCAGCTACAGTTGCAAGTAGTTCAGTATCTAATACACACATGTCCTTCCTAAAGCTTACATTAGTTTATTTGCAAATTGAATGCTGCTTATTCTAAACTCTGGAGCTGACAACACATTTTACGTACAATTTGGAAGGCTGAAGGGAGAGGAGTCCTGATGCTCTTTCATAATGTAAGTGACATAAACTGGACATGCTATAGTAATATTCACGTTCTAAGGAGATGACTCATGGGCAACTTACGCATAGTCTTTACCCTAAATGAGTTTTCATCTATTCCAAAGAGTTAGCAAACTTGCCTCTGTCACTCTGATGTTATCAGCCGAATAAATTACTATTCTATCATGGTGAATAAATGGAAATACATATCTGCATTAAAAAAAAAAAAAATAAATAAACCCAGGTAGTACAAAAAGAGTAAAAGAGTATTGCTTTATAAGTACTACATATAAGAGCTTCACAAGAATGTTTCAAATAACTGTCACAGCCATAAGCAATATTAAAATATTATACTTTAAATAGAGGACATATATGTTCACAGAGGCAAAAATTCTCCTTCATTTCCACAACACTATTTCTGCAAGGTTTTTTTTTTCTTTATTTTCTTTGGAATACTTTGAATCACACATCCTAGCTCTCCAAAATGTCATGTTTTATCTCTGAGTTTTCCTAATGATCACATCGTTGTCTGGGGATTTGGTTCCTTGTTAGCCTTTAGTCCTAAACAGCCCTGCTGAGCTCTGTTGCTTTCTAATTATTTTAAGCATATCAATTAAAGCTTCTCCTTGGTGTTTACATCAGAGACTTCTGTGCAAGAATGGCAGAAACCCTCACAGAAAATCTTCAGCTCAGTTCGAAGACTGGTGACAAAGGTCATTAAAGAAATGACTGAAAGAGAAGGGTTTCTTTCTATACAGTGTTGAAAAGGAGAGAAAACATAACAAGAAAACTACTCCAAAGCTTCACTTTAACGGTGCTAGTTGTAGCCCTTAAAAAAACCTGATTACAAGGAATCTATTCAAAGATGTTTCTTTTAAATGGAAATAAAATAACAAAAAGAAAGGGTTCCCCACACACACCCTCCCAGCCCCACCCCCCTCACCCCCCCCACCCCCCCCCAAAAAAAAAAAAGAGAGATTTACCCCTAATTCAACCAGATGTCTGCTGGACATACCATAGAGGGGAAACAGTCTAGGAGGTTACTGGAGTGTGTGGAAGATAACATCCTAACACAGCTGGTGAGTGAGCCAACCAGGAAGGTGCCCTGACAGACCCGTTTGTTGTGAACAGAGAAGGACTTGTGCGTGATATGAGGGTTGGAGACCAACTTGGGTATAGTGATCCCAAAATGATAGAGCTTTTGATTCTGGAAGAGAAGTGGGGGGGAGGGCAGCAGAACTGCTACCTTGGGCTTCTGGAGGGCAGTCTGAGAGTTTGGCCTGTTTAGGAGACTGGTTGATAGAGTCCCTCAGGAGACAGTTCCAAAGCTCAAAGAACATCAAGGCTGGAGATTCTGCAAGAAGGAAATATTAAAGGCACAGGAGCAGGCCATGCCCATGTGCCAAAAGACGAGCTGGTAGGGAAGAAGACTGGCCTCAATGAATGGAGAGCTTGGGCTAGAACTCAGGGGGACTATAAGGACATCGTGAGGTTATATAGGGAGAAAATTAGAAGAGCCAAAGCCTAACTAGAAATTCATCTGGCTACTGATGTAAAAGGCAATAAAAAATGTTTCTGTAAATACTTTATCAACAAAAGGAGGACTAAGAAGAATCTCCATCCTTTACTGGATGTGGGGGGAAACATACCGACAAAGGATGAGGAAAAGGCTGAGGTACTTAATGTATTCTTTGCCTCAGTCTTTAGTAGTTAGACCAGTTGTTCTCAGATCACCCAGCCCCCTGAGCACGAAGACAGGGACAAGGAGCAGAGTGAAGTCCTCATAATCCAAGAGGAAATGGTTAGCAACCTGCTACACCACTTAGACATACACAAGTCTATGGACCTGGAAGGTACCCAGTCAAGGGTACTGAGGGAGCTGGCAGCAGTGCTCACCAAGCCACTTTCCATTATTTATCAGCAGTCTGGCTAGCTTGGGAGGCCTCAGTTGACTTGAGGCTAGCAAATGTGACGCTCATCTACAAGATGGGTAGGAAGGAGGATTGGGGAACTACAGGCCTGTATTTTCTGGCCTAAGTGCCAGTGAAGGTCATGAAGCAGATCATCTTGAGTGCTGTCGCGTGGCATCTACAGGATCAGGCTCAGACAGCATGGCTTTGTGAAATGGGTTTATGGGTCCTGCTTGACTAACCTGATCTCTTTCTGTGACAAGATGACCTGCTTAGTGGATGAAGGAAAGGCTGTAGATGTCTACCTAGACTTTAGGAAAGCTTTTGACACCATTTCCCACAGCATTCTCCTGGCAAAACTGGCTGCTCATGGCTTGGATGGGCTTACTCTTTGCTGGCTAAATAACTGGCTGGCTGGCCGAGCAGAAAGAGTTGTGGTGAAGAGAGTTAAACCGGTTGGTGGCCGGTCACAAGTGGTGTTCCCCAGGGCTTAGTATTGAGGCCAGTTCTGTTTAATACCTTTATCAATGACCTGGACGAGGGGATCGAGTGCACCCTCAGTAAGATTGTAGATGACACCAACTTGGGTGGGAGTACGTATCTGCTTGAGTGTTGGAAGGCTCTACAGAGGGCTCTGGACAGGCTGGATCGATGGCCGAGGCCAATGGGATGAGATTCAACAAGGCCAAGTGCCGGGTCCGGCACTTGGTCACAGCAACCCCATGCAGCACTACAGGCTTGGGGCTGGAAAGCTGCCTGGTGGAAAAGTACCTGGGGGTGCTGGTTGACAGCCAGCTGAATATGAGGCAGCAGTGTGCCCAGATGGCCAAGAAGGCCAACAGCATCCAGGCTTATAACAGAAATGGAGTGGCCAACAGGACTAGGGAAGTGATCATCCCCCTGTTCTTGGCACTGGTGTGGCCACATTTCTAATGCTGTGTTCAGTTTTGGGCCCCTCACTAAAAGAAAAATATTGAGTTATTGGAGCATGTCCAGAGAAAGGCAATGGAGCTGGTGAGGGGTCTAGAGCAAAAGTCTTATGAGGAACAGCTGAGGGAACTGGGGTTGTTTCACCTGGAGAAAATGAGGCTCAGGGGAGACCTTATTGCTCTCTAGAAAGGAGGTTGTAGTGAGGTGGGTGTTGGTCTCTTTTCCCAAGTATCAAGCAATAGGACAAGAGAAGATGGCCTGAAGTTGCTCCAAGGGAGGTTTAGATCGTGTATTAGGAAAAATTTCTTCACTGAAAGGGTTGTAAAGTGTTAGAAAAGGCTGAGAAGGGGAGTGGTTGAGTCACATCCTTGGAAGTATTTAAAAGATGTGTAGATCTGGTACTTAGGGACATGGTTTAGTGGTGGACTTGGCAGCACTAGGTTAACAGTTGGACTTGACGATCTTAAAGGTCTTTTCCAACCTAAATGATTCTATGATTGTAATTAGAGTCACTGGGTTTGGCCAGGAGGTGTCACATCTGAGTAATGAAATATCATATGAAAAATCAAACAACAGTCCTCCTTGGAGTATTTCTGTAATGTGCTTGATTTCCCAATTGGAATGAAGCATGTAGAGGTGTGCTACCATAAAAAGAGTTAGGACAACTAATTTATTTCATTCTGCTTTAACTTTATTGCAAATTTTAATTGAATGTTTTAGAATTTGAGATCCAATCTAAGGTTCAAGCTAATTATATCTGTATTGTGCACAAAGATAGGGCTGGATAAAATATCTTTACCTTGTACTGCCTCTCTTATTTATTTTCCCATGCAACAATTGCAGGCGATTCCCTTGTCCTCTCATGGGACTGCTTTGCATATAACTGTTTTTGCATTCACAGCCCTGAATCCTCTTCAGTGGTAAGCAGGAGGTATTATGACAGACTATGCATGGTAGGTCAGAACAAAGGTCTATTGTGCCCAGAATCTCATCTCCCTTACTGGTCAGGACTGCATTTTTGCAGGGATGTATAGGTAAAGAAAAAGCATATTTAGGCACTTCTCTCAATAAAGACTCCTTTTGGAAATACAAGGTTTTAGACTTGTACCCACATTGTTGTATTTAATAGCCCTTAATGGAGCTTCTTCCATTCGTTCAGCTAATTGCTTTTTGAACTGATTTATGCTTTGGCATCCAAAACATCCTGCAGCAATGAGTTACATAATTTAATTATATATTATATGAAAGGCAATTTACACTTCTGCCTGATGATTTACTTGGGTGCTTGCTGGCTTTCATGTTATGTATAGTGAATAACAGCTCCTAAATCACTTTCTCCCTGCCATTCACAACTTTGTATATTTCAATTATACCATCCTTAGTTATCCCTTTTCCAAATTTGAAAAACCTTGCTTATAAAATCTCTCCTTGTATGGAAGCCATTTTCTACGGTTCATTATCAAAGTAACCCTTGCCAGTACCATTTTTAATTCTGATGATCACAGCTCAGTAGAACAGTGAGTTTTACTTTTTTGTAATTTTATAGTGGAACAACACACAGTAAACAATGTGCAACACGGGGAACTTCACAACACTCTGATTGCCTTTTTTGTTAACACCAGTTTTTTTATTTCCTCTTTTGGACAGTAGTGATTTCAGAAAGGTATCTTCCCTGCAATCTCATGGCAGCTTAGTCTTTCTACCAACCTTGATGAGGGAATTTTTCAACAGATTTTTGCAAATGCATGCATACGGTACCAACCATATCAAATTTGTCTATGTGCTCAAGTGATTTCTTCATATAACGAATGTGACGTATGACTCCCCTTTACAAAAGTCACATTAACTATTTCCTGTTGTATTACGTTTAGCCATATATTTATTAATGTGACCATTTTCTAGCATTTCAAAAGATACACATATCCTTGACTATATGTCTATAATCTTTTCTACTGTTGTTACAACATGAAACTAAAGGATGAGTCCAATGTATCAATGAGTTGTACATTTACTTTGGAGCCTAGATTTTAGAGAGTAATTTTACAATTTCTTCTTACTTTTTTGCTCAGTTTCTAGCGCTAGTGGATGCTGAAGCTCTGTTTAGAATTTATTTGTTCTAGAAATTAGACATTTTCCTGTTATGAGAACCTTACTTTTTCTTCAAACACAAAAATATCTGCTAAGTTACTATTGACATGACTTTTAGACGAGCAGATTGAACAACTATAACAATGCATAGGATAGCTTATTCAAATAGAAGGGTGCTGTTTTCATTAATCTACAGATGTAAGAAAATAAAACATTACCAATTATACTCAGTTCATACTTCAGGTTTGTTCTTTCTGTGAAAACTTCAAACTCACAGAAAGTGTGAAGCTGAAGTATTAATTTGTCGTGTTACAAGTCTTCACCTTTAAAGAGTAGTCTTTATTTCCTGTATCCATTATTTTATCTAGTTTTGCCATGAGATGGTGGTGTGTTATTTTTGCTTAGCTACACTTACTCACCTGCACATATAACAGTGTTTAGCTGTTTACTATCTGTATATAGTCTTTCATCTAGCACTTTGTAATTATGTTCTGGAAAGATGATGCTGTCTAGGTGAAATTTATCCAAAAAGCATAGTCAAAATTTACTAGTGAGATTAAAAAGCTAATAAAGTTATAAAATGTAGATCATCCATATACTTGGCAATTATGCTGTCAGTCTATGATTAGATTTCTATATAAAGAAGCTATAAGAAAAACTGTAAGAATGTTGCATAGCAAACACTACAGACATTAAAGAAAGCAATAAACACTAGACAAGTATTTGAAAATTAGAAAGTAATGTTACAATAAAGGTCTGAATACTACAACTATTAATATTGTTATAAAACAATGTGATTAACACCAGTACTTTTAGTGAAAAACAGAAATTACTTAGAAAAATTATTTTACTGCTTGACAAAGCTATAGTTCTTTACTACTTAACTTTTCAGTCTGAAAAACTTTTCGAATTAAAGAAAATTATTTGTATTGTCAGAGACAGATTTCATTCTTCCATTAACTGACATTTTAAATGTTACTCAAATATTTAACATATATCTTGGTCTAACAACTGTTCATTAGCCGAAGTTCACTAACATGCTTCATTACATCCTAAAATGTATCACAACAGTAACTTAATCCTTTTCTCAACTTCAGCTGTTGAATTCCACACCCTGGTATCCCTTTCATGCTTTAATTCATTGGTAGATTATTCAAATTGCAAATTATCTCCTTTAGCTCCAGGATCTCCCCTCTTGACCTTCCTTAAGCTTCAATTCACATGTCAATAAAAAAGAAATTTCATCATTTGCCTACTCAATTTTATCAGCAGAATTTTCCTTTGATCTCTCTTTTATGTGGCATTTAATGCCTCTATGTTTCATACAACACCATCTAACTGTTCATTTTATGTGAGTATCTGACCACTTTAATGCTAATATTTTTCTTGTCCATCCTCCTTCCGTCCCTTTTTTTCTAATCTTGTAGGTCACCATCTCATAGGTCTTAACATTACACAATAATTTAAACAGGAGTTGTTTGTTTCACTCACTATTAAAACTTTGATGAATCAGAGGAAAATTTTAAAGATTGAAGCTTTACCTGTCCTTTTGAGGAAAAAAATGTTACAAATTTTAATTTTTACTCCTTTTCTTCTCAGTAAATCATAATTTAAGTTTAAGTTTATAAATATATATACAAGTTTATAAATGTTAAGTTTATAAATACTTAATTTTTTTAATGAAGTAAAAATATAAAGGAAATGTGTATAAATAAACCCTATCCCCAGGACTGAACCTTCATAATCCGTGAATCACTGAAGCCCAGAAACACAGAATATAATAACAAACTGATGTTTATACTTTGGCACAGGCACACCAGAAGGGTCAGGAATAAAGCTCAAGTCATTCTGAGTTCATAACCTTTTTTTTCTTCAGTATACTTCTTTTATTTCTCTGTACATAGTTATTTTGGTATTTCTTAGAATACATCTGTTCATATATAGGAACTCGGCTCTGGATTCACATTTTTCCATTTCACTCCAGACACTAAATCTGTAACAAAAGCAGCAGCTGTCACAAGAAACGAAAACACTGAGCTCCTGAGATGAACCCAGAGACATCCCGTGTATTAGACAGCAGCACTCATACAATTAATGATATACACTGGTTCAAACGGGAAAACGCTGGAGGAAAGGTGGTCCTGTCTCTTGTATGATGTGTGGCTTCTCTAAGAGCCTGCACACCGGTAGATTTGGGAACTGTGAACTGAAGCAAACATGGCCACCATATGAAATTTGTGGCAAACGCTCTTCTGTTAATGAGGGCAAGAGCAGTGAGATGAGGAGCATCTGCTGGAGGATATGGCACACCATGCACACCAAATAGGTAAGTGGACAGGACTTGCTGGAAGATGGGGGATAGCAGCCTGGAAAAGTTAAGTGGAAAGAATTAGCAGGGGGCAGGTTGGCGGGTTTGTTATTGGGAAGTTTGCAGGCACACACTTAGGCACAAACTTTAGTAGGCAGATGTGGCAGCTCTGTCACAGTCAGAATAGTAACTGGAGGTGGTGGTAGAGGCTGCTCCATAGTGTTTACCTCCTCTGAAAGCCTCTATGTGTATCCACCTTGATGTTAAGGTCTCAGCACAGCAGAGTTGAGTACCACCATGATAAAAGTTAGAAGCACCACTAGGGGGCATTAAAAACACCATAAATAAATTATGGTTAATACCAACAGCAGCGCTTGAAAAGACATAGATGAGAAAAGCTGCAAAGAATGACCTAAAGGATAGCCAGAAAACATACGGGTCCTATACAGTGTGTGTTCACAGAACTATAACTGAACTGAAGGTGCTGAAGGTCTGGAGCTAACGATGCCAGCCAGCTTCCACAGAAAATACAAGAGTTAATACTAAATTTTATGTCAGTGCTCAGATGATTAGCTAATTTACATATTTCAGCCTGTAGGCCATCTACTTAATGACTAGTGAATGTTATAAAAAGAAAACAAAAGTTATGCTGCATACTGCACCTAAAGATCAAATGGTGATCTTTAACTTCATTGAGGGCAATAGAAGCAGCAGTGGGTAGCAAATGCTTTAGTCTTGTCAGTAGAGGCAAGGAAGATGTTGAGAGGTCTGTGTAGGTTGAGCAGAAGGGCAAAACAAAGGGTGCCTGCAAGCATCCCAAAAGCAGAGTTCTCATTTCTATTGTAAAAGTTAGACATTTTTCCTTCATATTGGCTGAGCTGTGCAGCAGAACAAAAGACACAAAAGAAGAGGCACCATGTAGGTAACAAGGTCTGTCAAGTATTGTCACTTAAAGAAGCGTATGTTAAGTTTTTCTGCAGGCTTTCCCCAGCACTGGAGGATTTGCTTCACTGCATTCTCTGATTTATCTTAGGAAAGACATCCAAAAAGACCTGGGAAAGGCTGCCAGTTGTGAAGTCACAAGATTTCTTTTTGAATACTCGAAGTCCCAAATGGTTACATAAACTGAACCTTCCTACCACAGTTTGGTCTGCTTACAGGGATCGTATAAAAGATTTATTTACTGTTTAGAGATATTCTTTAAGGGAGCAATGTCCCTCTAGATTATTTTGCTTCTATTCTGCAAAGGTCTGCATGCAAACATGTTACAAGGGGTAAAGCCAAAAAGGGCTGAGACCTTTAGGCCAGTAGTTCGAGCAGGACCACAAATACTTCACACAGAAGTGCAGCGATACAAGAAAATGAAAGACAGCCACAGCTGAGAAAAAAACACAGTATTTCTTATAATGGGAGAGGCAAACTGCATTAATAACATTGTAATATTTATCAGCTAATTTTTACAAGAAGAGATTTAAAGCTGAGGGGAAATTGCTTACAAGATTTGATGATTTTTTTGCTGCATTCTTGTAAATAAATTATATCACCTACCACAAGCTATGTGGTCACATGCATTTTGCTAACATTTCAGTCTACAGATACTCACAGGTTTCGTACTTACTTCAGTAGACAGCACAGCTGATTTTACCTGTTCCTGACCCTTTTGAAGTATGGGGTTCAAATGTAGCACCCAGCAGACCACTGTGACAGAGAAGAGCTCTCAGCTTGTGAGCAACCTGCCTGAGAGAGAAATGCAGATCCTTTTCTTCTCCTTACATTACCCAGAGTTTTGTTATAAGTTCCAAATCTAGCTTCTTGCTATTCAAAATTCAAAATGTTATAGGAGGTTCATTTTTTTCCATTTGAAGTGTATGGTACCGGCGGAGAGACCACATTCTCTGAATGTAATGAAGTGACAATCACCTACACAGTTTAATTTGTTAAGTTCTTTTTGGAAAATAGAGATTTCTGTAATATACACCTAAATATATTATCATAAGTTTCCTTTGTATCATTCAAGTGGTGTTTTTTTATAAATGTAAAAATAAAATATTTTACATAAGATTAGCACATAGTAGAATCAATATAGTACATTATATGTAATTTGGTAATTTATGAAGTCCCTTACAGTGAAATTATTTTTCATTTTAAACTCTGTCATGACAGTAACAATGTATTTAACATTTCTGCAACTCTATTTACCCTAGGAAAAAAATATTAATTTTCCTAATTATTCCTATTTTCTTTTCCTAATGAACATAAAGAATATTAAATATTTAAAGAAATTGATAGAAGTATGACTTAAAATGGACATTAGCCCACAATCTAATTTAAAGACATGAGACTTGTAGACATCCTTTGAATCTCTTAGTACAAAATATTTTTCACACAAATATTCCTTATCTAGCTTTTTATCAGGTCTTCAAACCTCCAGCAATCCTTATGGTTTTCTATAAAGTCAATTTTTTTTAAGAGTAAGGGGGCTAGTCTGGCATTATTAATTAGCTTTGTACAAATTAAAAGAAGTCACATTTGGAAACTGCTGTCCACCACTGAGTTGACAACTCTGCCCATTTTTTTCTCTCTTGGTGTGCTTTTAGATGAGTTGCCATTCATGCACTTTCTCTTTCAACAAATGCATAAGGTCACAAAATTCAGCAAATACAAGACCAGATGTATCTAATTCCTAAGACAATATCAAAAACATCTGCAACGTTTAGGGTGCTGTGACCAATATAAATACTGTTCATTCACTAAAATACTACTGAAGACACAAAATACATCAACCTACCTTAAAAACCCCTAAAGAACTTAATAACACCCAGCTATATAATACTCTCCTAATATATCCCCTCACCCCATAAAAAAAAAAAAAAGCTTTTAAAGCATAGAAAATACTTCAAGATCCTTTGAAATGTATAAGATGAAGGCAATCATCCTGACATTATCCTCAGTATTGTTGTATACATTCACAAAATGAAACAAATCTGGTAAGATTGAAATTCTTCTGGAGATTAGAAAAAAAAGTAGTAACCTTTTATTAATAAAACTGCCAGATCAAGTGGCAACAACTCTGATATATTTTATTTTTTTTTACTTTGGAGTATTGTGTACCATATGAGCTGAGCAATTAGCTAGAATCTGGAGAGTATTTCTTCCCTGTTAGTTTGTAGATTCAGTGATGTTTCCCAAAAGTGAAGGTTTATAGTATCAGTTACAAAAAGTGATAGATTGCCACAGTACAAAAAGAATCATTGTAGTATATTTTTAATATCATTTATATATATGCACATATGATCCAAATGCAGATTTTTTCTTGTCTTAAAGGTAATCAAGTATTCAGTTGACTACTCCAGTTGCACAGCAGTCAACAACTATTGGAAATGTTGATGTACCCTTGGAGGCAGCAAGCCACAGAAAGGAATATACCATCTTAAGGGAACTTTCAATTGTTTCTTCAAAAGAAACAAAAATATTTGGGGTAATGTCAATAGTTGTGGGGTTTTTTTCAGCTGAAGATCCATATATTTAATGATTATTCGGTCTTAGGAAACAACACTGCCTTGACCTAGCAGTAAGACAATATCTTTGAAGTACCGTGGCTAGCACTCTGCAGGACATTTTTTTTTCAATGGCTCTCTGTTATTTTTGAAATTTTCCCAGATATTAGCAACAACAGCAGTTTCACAAAGTTCTTCATGCTGAGAAGCTATACTAGAATTATTTCAAATAATACTGTTATTATGCAGACCTAAAATTGCAAACATTTTTTAAGCTATTAAAAACTACCTCTCCATGTACAATAGTAAGTTTGATTCCAATTAATGCTATCTTTACCATTCCAGGCAAAATTGCATTTCCATTCATCTTGTCAATTGTAAAGTCTTTTCTTCTAGTGCACTGCCTCCCTTCCTTGATGAAACGTTTCTACAACTGCCAGAGTCATGATCCACTTTCCAACCATTTCTAACATTACACTAGTATTCATTGGTAGATTTACCCTTGGACGATGATCATTCTGCTCATTCTGTGTTGCTTTGTATTAGACCAATAAAACCTAGATATTGTGCCTCATGCAGCTAGAATATAACCCCTGAAAAACACATGGAAGAGAGTTCTCATCAGAAACGAAAGTAACGACTGCATAGGATTATTCAAGTTAATTTTCAACTATTCTGGAAATATATTTAAAATGTAGTATTTTGCATTTCAGTGGTTGCTGAAGCAGTTTGTACATTGAGTTTGTAAAGAAATTTAAGATGGTTTTATTTAAAATATTCTTTAGTCATGAAGCAATTATCACTAAAGGTAGCTCTATATCCAACAGTCAGAATCCTTTGGGGGAATGAGAAAGTACTTTCCAGTCCATCTGTGTCAGCTTCACCAGTTTCTTGTCTTCAGGTAGAATAAGGTAGTATCAGAAGGAAGTGAGACCTCAGATCTAATGAACATATTTTCTGTCACAGTTTTGCCCTGAAACTCTTATCCGCATCTTCTGTAAGCTGCAAGGAAACTTTTTTCTCTTTTCCTTATTGTCTCCAGGCTCTGTGACCTTGAAAACACACCAGTACCACTGCAAAGTCTGTTAATGGTTGGAGTTCTCCATATGTAAGCAACCAAGTCTTAAGAGAAATCTCCATAGAAAGTGGTAAGATCTGTGGCTTGTCCCTGTTATAGTACTAAATGGACCCAAAACCCATATGTAACAAGCAGGTAGTTGTTATTCAGATAGGAATTGACTCTGACATATGTTTTCTTCCTTGGCTGACATTTCCTTACAAAATTTACAAACACAAGTAAAAAAGGATCGTGGATAATATCCCAAAAGTTGGCACAAATCATATAGTATTGGTCAATTTTGCTTTTCTTTTTGAATGTTGAAGTTAATTATTTTAAAATGCTAATGTGTATGTTGGCTTAGTTGCTTAGATATAAAGGTGAGATTTCATCTAAAAGCTGAATTTGTTTCTTTTTTCCCTTGCTCATTAGGCAGTGCAAGGATAAACGACAGTCATGTAAAACAGGAGATGAGCAGTCACTTTGAAATGTCTAACAGTAGCTAGCTGGAAGCCTCCAGTATGGCAATTTCTGGATTTATGCATAAAATACTGGAGTTCAGTGGGGTTTATTTTTAAAGATAAAGAAGAGGAACACTGGGCTTTATTATCCTCTTGCCAGTAGTCGTCTATTATCTGAAAATCAAGCTCAGAATGAATTCAATCAGGCAAGCAAATTTTATGACTTTTCCCACTGAAGTTGTCTGCTTTCCATATGAGCATGGGAGAAAGGTCATAGTGCAAATTCTCTGAATCACTTATCCTCTGTGTCCCAGTGCCAGTGAAATTTTTGGGGTAACATGCTTAGATGAAACCTCCTTTACGCAAAGTTGTGTTTTCTAACCTTTTTAGCTGAGGGATTATCCTGACATATGACCAATACCTTCAGGGGCCATAAGCAGGAATTCTGTCTGCTTTTCTGCAGAAATGAGAAGTGGCACAATCCTTCCTGTCATACTCTCCCATTTTCTCCCTAAATCTAAAAAAACTGTTCAAGTAGCACATTCGAAATATAGGCACTTGACGTATCTGAATACTGCGTAAAGATCAAATAAAATACATGTCTGGAAAAAAAGCTGGTACTGAAATTGCACAGAAGCCTCATCCTTTGTCAGCTTTCTTTAAAAACTACTTCAACTGAAGAAGGACCATGATTTTTCAAGACATTTTCATCTGGAAGCTTGTTCCTAAGAAAGCACGGTTCTCCAAACAGAAGGAAGAAAAAAAACTAGAATGCTTTTTCCTTGTCTGTTTTGTAGTCAAAAAAACCCACACCAAAACAAACATCTCAGCCATAGACTATGCAAAAAATAGACTGTTGACAGTTTTTTCACAGAATGGCATCTGAGCCAGAGATATAATGGTAGCTAGGAAGTAGTAGATTTTGTTGTTACTAGCTTGATAACTCTTACATAAAGAAAACTTAACCTTGTTAATGTTAGTATCATTTCACATCTGCAACATCCTTAGCCCAAACTCAGATCAATTACCTCAAAATTATGAATGAGACTCTGTACACTTGCACTTTTCTAAAAATGGTACTTAAAGGAAAAAAAGACAACTAATTTCCCCCAGTAAATCTGCCACTCTATTGTTGGAGTTCTTTGAGTTCTTTTCTATAAGTTCAACTTCAGAAATCTGCAGGGTGCAGTAATTACACCAAGACACGAAAAAGTCCCGCATAGCAATACATTTCAGTCTAAAACCACACCTCCAGAATACTGATGAAGAGGAAAAGTAAGAACAAGAAAACAAATATGCCAATATTACATACTGCTGCAGTCCCCTTGGTGGGCTATATGATACTACTTCATGAATAAAGATGGAGTAAACTACATTTGTAGCATAATAAGAAAAGGTAATTAGTGCCATCTATTCACCACAGTTAGAATTTGTCTAGAACAATTTGATTACTTTTATCACATTTTAAACTTTGAGTAAGATTTTCAGCTCTGTAATCCAGTTAGTGGTGAAGTGTGGAGAATATAAGTCAGCTTCCCAATATGATTGATGAGTATGTGCTGTGCAGGAGAGGAGCTGGAAAAAAATACAGAACTCATAATATAGGCACCGTCTGCTAGCTTTAAAGCAAATCTCTTATAAATCAGTTTGAATCCTTCAGCCAGACTAAAATATAAGCTTAGTATCTTCTCTGAACAAACAGGAAATGGAAAACTATTCATAGGAAAGAGGAGCCCTTTTTTTTTGGTTTGAACTTAACGCTGTGATCTTTCTGATATGCATTTATTATTTATATTTGGTTAACTCCCACATCTTGCTGAGAATTCAGCTCTAGTCATGCTGAGTGTTACACAAACACAGAGGTAATTACAGCGACAGACTATTTCAAATTCAAATATAAATTTATTGACAAAAGGTTGAGTGATACACCCTGAGACAATGACAAGCATAGGGATGTAAACACCCAGACCCAGATCTTCATTGCCGCTGACATCAAAGCAGCCTTGGTAAAGTGAGGCAGAGAGTTTGTACCAGGGGCATATAATATCTGTCTGTGCTAACCAAAACTCCCAGTGCTACTCCTAGTCTAAGAGACTCTGTATAAGGTTAGAGGCTCATTCGTTACCCTTTCTCCTGAGAGCTAGAAGCCAATTCCATCCAGTTCCACAGCTTGATCCCAAGTAATAATGGCAAAAACAAGCAAGCAGACAAGCCCCTCAGTCTCTTTGAAGGAGGTGTGTTATTTAACTATCTCTCCACTGCACACTTGTAACCCACAGAAATGCCAGGAAATTACTTGTCCCCATTGGTATATTATGATCCAGGCCCTGTGAAGAGGGGAATGTCATCTTGAATTGTGCTTATCATGCTTTCAAACTTCTCTTTTTTGTTTCCTGCAAAATTAAGGTTATTTAAGAACTTTATTATGATGATGATGGTAATGTGAGAGCTTTTTATTGTCTTATTCTAAGAAAAAAGATTTTTCTGTTGATGGAAATGTGGAAGCTTTTCCTATATTATGAGATAACTAGTTATATTGCATCCTGTTATGAATAATCACACTGTTTTCTGATATGATTTTTTTTTATAAACATTCATGTGGTGTGTAGTTTTGCTCTGATGATACAGCTTTATGTGCCAGAATACAAATTATATTTCTTTATAAAATATTTAAAATGCTGGAGGATTACTCTTTTTATATTTAATATCCACCCACGGTGTTTTGCGGACTTCTTTATGACAAGATTTATCTTCATTTTTGTAAATATTGAGGAATATGAGGACTTATATTTTTCCTGTCATTTTCCCTGGTGTTCTGCAATTTTTCTTTCAAAAAGATAAACCTATAAAAACAAATGGCAGTAAGGGCAGGGAATTGTCTAGGGTTGCAATCTAGGAAGTGAAATGAGATGATTTAAATAAAATCCTTATTTGGATCAAAACATTGCCTTAACAATACTCTAAACCTGCAGTTTCAGGTTTACATGTCTCTAGCTGCAGGGAACCTTATTTCCATGACAGATACTTTGGTCCATCCTATCATCTGTAGCACTGGGTGTTTAATGCACATTCATACAGTGGTTTGATTCCCTTGGAACACTTATATATATATTCTTTGAAGAGATAGTTAAATAAGTACTATATTTATTAGTGTTATTTTCCATTTAAGGATTTTGATGTAATTTTCAAAACATAAAAAAATTACTACTCCTGTGAATAGATGACAATTATTTCCTTTTTGAAATAGAAATACTGAAGCCCTGAATAATTTAACTGACAGGCCTAAAATTCCAGAGGAAATATGAAATTCTCCTAGTAATAAAGTGAAAACTCAGAACTCCTTTAACCTAAATACCTTAGCTTTTCATGACATTTGAACATTTCACAATACTTAATGATTTTATCACATAGTTCCTCTGCAAGGTCAGCAGTGCCATTATCTCTGATTTATAGATTAAAAAATAACATACATGATTAGATGAAATAAAGGCACCTGAGCTAAAAATTTGTTCTTCAAGACTGTTGCACTTTTGCCTCTCATCTCTGGAGGTGTCTGATACACTCATTTACTTTGGCCCTGATCTTGATTTCTTTCCTTTATTAAAAAATAATTATTTTCAACAGGAGAGGATGCAAAGACAGTTGTCTGATAGCACTTTCTGGAGAGAGGAACAGAGTAGCAGGAAAGCTATTCAGCAAAAGAAGGAATTCTCTCTTTCTGTCTTGAAACATATTTCACAATAGAAGATTCTGGGTGTGGACTCCATGTGGGGGATAATAGCATCAAACTGTTTAAGGAGGGCATTTGTCTATGGTCAGACTACCTATAGATACATTTTTTCCTGCAGCTGAGTATACTGGTTTTGTGCAATTCCCCCTTGAGAGTTTTGGAAAAGATACAAGGAGACGGACGGCCAAAAGTTAGGTGTACAACTTCAGGATAAAATTACCGAAGTACTTTTATAAGTAAAGAGAAATATCCAAAACTGAATTATTGCTGTGGCAGGAAACTTAATCAACACTTATAAACTGGTTGGTTGAAACACAAACCAGTTCCCCCTTTTTTTTTTTTTTTCCTGAATAACAGTACTTGCCACTGAGTACAGATAGAAACTACTACTGACTCTCTGTGTGACCCCAGACAGGTCATATTAAACAAGAGTCTTTCTTCTTTCAAGTAATTAGATTTTCCACTTAACTCTAATATTAATATGAAAAAAAATGAACAGCCTTTAGTGCTGAATTAATGTTTCAAATACTCCTGAGCATTAAGGCATTGCTCCAATAGTTTTTAGGTATAGTTACTGCAAAAGATGAGAAAATGTCAATTAGCATAATGTAAGTCAACAGAGCATGTAGTATGGCAGGGAAAAGATTATAAATGTGAGTAATAATGTGAAGTTGTCTCCAGATGGAAGAAACCCCAGAAGGCAGCATTACCCCATTCCTTGTCAGAGCAGGCCATAGGACTGCAGAGGGAGCCAGCACCATAACAGATCATGGGGCAACATGTTGTGTCCATGCTGACCAGAGCAGTTGACTGCAGCAGGATTAACTAGGTAAACCAAGCAAGATTTGTGCGTTACAGCTCTCGTATCATTTTGTGCGAGAAGTGATGATATTTCTCCTTGCATCTTCACTGAGTGCAGTCTGGAAAAGCTGTATCCTGTTGGTCTCTCCACAAACTTCAAATAACAATGACCATGACAGACTGTATGGAGTACAGAAATAAACATTTTCTGAGAGGTGGAAACACTTCTTACAGTCAGAAACTTCAAAATGTCAATCTTTCAATCTTCTCACTCTTTTCTTTTAACAATAAAAAATGTACAAATTATTTGCTGTTGAGTGTATAAATGCCTTTGCAGGCAGAAATTAAAATATTTTTAGCAGATAAGGAGGCATTACATAGCAGAATGCAATGTAGTGGGCAAGCAGTATGATGCATTACTGGGCACTTGCCCAGATTAGTTAGGTCTGTGGAGAAGAAAAGAGGCTTGGGCACATTCCCTCAATACCATAGCTATGTGGCACTGGTGTGTAATCACACATCGCTGAGTTCTGTGGATGTACCCTAGTGCAGAGCAGCACAAACAGGTAACAGTTTGAGCTGAAAATTACAGGATAGAAAATACAGTATATCTGCTGAAGAGCACTACTATTACTTGTTTTGGGAAGCAGCTGTTTCACTAAGATATATGTCTCATTCTTCCTTCTGATAAGCAGATGTAAGTAAAATACATTCTATCAAATCTACTTGAACAAGTTACCAAGCAAAAGTGGTAGACATCAGATTTCCTAAACTTTTCGAATGCAGACTAGCGTCTTTATCAAAGACACCATTAGTCAGACATACATTCTCAGGAGTAGCTATAATGCAACTGGACAGCTTATTTTAAACCAGAAATCGAGATAGGTAGATTACTAAAGTGCTTCACTTAAAACATATGACTCTCTGAAGTTACTTTGAGAACCATGAGAACCCCAGGCTGTATTACAAACTTGATAGCTAGAAAAACAGCCCTTGCACCTCATTCTGCTCAACAAACCTGAGCAATGTGAATTTGTTGTCACTGCTGCCCCTATTACAGGTGCATTAACATTATTTTATGTACAAGGCTCTTCCCCACACCTTGTTTAGACAACATATAGGAATAAGGAAAATGCTTTTAGCTACTGGAAGTCAGATTGGAAAGGAAGTGTTACAGTAGCTATTGAGAAATAGAGTGGTCATATTTTTGGTAAGAATATATTTCAGAAATATAGAAGCAATAATGAGAAAAAGTGGGGACACATCAGTGCAGGAAAAGAAAGGCATGATAGAGGGTAAGGCTGTCTACCATGAACACAGAGAAAAAGGAAAGCAACCAATATGAGAGTGAGAAAACATTTTTCCTCATTTTCTGGAAGCAGTGACATAATTTTTAGGATATATCTGAAGGATGGGAAGGGATATGAGCTTAGAAAAATCCAGAACAAAAGCAGAAGAAAAGGCTTGTTAAAGTTGAGAAGTACAATGAAGGATTATTAGAATTCTTCCTTTTCTTACTGAGATTTTCATCTGAATATTGTGTAAAGTGTCATCCAGAATTGCATGTAGACTATCATATTTGGGTTTTTAATCAGAAAGGTTGGTATTATGTTTCTACTTCCTATATCAATTTCTATCATCACTAATACCTTTTCTCTGATAAGAAACAGTGCTTCTGGTCATTAATCCTCAGAAATGCTTACTTCCTTCAGAAATGAATATTATTAATCTTAGTCCATTGTTTCAGATCTTCATGTCCCTGTCATCACCGCATACAGGAAATGTGTACTATGTAGCAAAAGGTGCAAGCTTTAATTAACATTCTTTCATCAGCCCCACTGGGTTTAATATGTTAGGTTAATTAATAATAAATTATTACTATTAATAAAAATAGAGAAGTGCTATAACTCATTCTGGGTTGCACAAACCCACTTTTTCTAGGAAGTTGCACCTAAACCACAATGCTTTAGGCTGGAACAAACAATATCATTGCAGATCAAAAGACTTAAACTTGCCCTTGGGATTTACATAGACTACTCATTTAGTGAAGAATGAGGTCATATGTGTGATTGCATATTCATTGGCACAATAGAAAAATCCTTGCATGCCACATGTTCTTTCTTATTCTTTTACAGACTCACAGAACTGCTGAGGCTGGAAGGGACCTCTGGAGGTCTTCTGGTCCAACTCCACTGCTCAAGGGCAAAAAACCCTGACATTGTGATCAATATGACTAGTCACAGATGTCTCAAGCTATATAGAAGGTGTTACAGACAAAAGAGAGAAATTAAGACTCTTCTCTAAAAATCAAATAGACCATTACCAAAACAGTCTGGAGACATGAGGAGTATTAGTATCTAAATGGAACAAAGGCCATAAATAAAACAGGCCTTCACTTTTACTCATTTCCTTCATATTTATTTTTTGCATATACTTTTGTGGAATTGTGGAATAGGGGTCATAAATGATGCAACACATAATGTTTGAATAAGGAAAAGCTGTGTTCTTCTATGCTATTTAAAAGCCAAACAAAACAACAACAAACCCTACAGTGCACTCAACTATATTCATAGATTAAACTATAATACCAGAATTACATTTTTCTTTTCTTATTTTTTTTTTTTCCTGTGAACAGTCGTGTTTAAACTATTATTCAGCATAGATAAATCAGCTCAATGGGACTTTCTAGTACTAGGTCTCTCTTGGTAGCTATTTTATCTCATTTCTATCAGCATTAATGTTGCATATCTGGGAGAAAAAAAATAAAGGTAAAATAACCTCTGTTTTTAAAAATTGGTGATGATGACACATACATATCTCTGGATTCATAAGAAATCAAATGCAAACTTGAAAGTTTTGTAGATTCCCTAAATATATTCTGTTAGTCCAATAAGAAAATGCCTGTTCTTATTTTGTTTCATACTCTCAGAAGTATGCAAATAAAAACTACATTTGTTTTGATCTGGACACATGTTGCATGACTGTGAAAGCTGTGAACGTGAAACACGATTAGCAATCCTGGTAATTAATATTTAGATTTCATGGCAGCAATTCTCAGTAACATTTCTAGAATACTTTCAATTGAGTCTGCTGCAGTGCAGATTCTTTCTAGGAAAGTAAGTACTCCTGGCTTTCTGGGGCTTCATGTAACAATCTTTGGGGGTGGGGTTACTTTCCTTCTTTGTTTTATTTTGTATTTATGACAAACACTGGATTCACCCATCTTCAGCAATACAACTTTTTTCTTTATAGTTTTTGGTTTGGTTTGAGTTGAGGTTTTTTGGTGCTATCCCAGCATTGTACTTTAATAGTAAGGAAACAACTCTAGTGACATGTAAGTCTCTAGTCTGTATTGAGAATACATAAAAAATCAGTAACTGGGATGTTAACACTCCCTGACTGAGGTATAAAGAAATTCCCACCGTCTCACTTTCCACAGATCTCTAAAACTAGTGTGCCATATACCCATATCAGCATACTGTTTCTGGTAACAGATGCCATATTTAAATAAATAGATAAATAAATATGCAAGAACAGATACACACCAAAAGCTGCAGCAATTTAAGGCCATCTCATTTTGGTACTGAGTACTTCAACTGATCATTTCATTTCAAAAGTATTTCTCTATTTCCCCATTTGTTCATTCAAAAGAATTCAGTTAAGCAAATACTGGACTCAAGTAACGGCTTGTCTATTTAAATGAAAAATCTTAAAGTATTATCATGAAAATAGCAACACTACAACCTTTATCAAACCTTTAGATTTAAAATCAAATTTTTTAGATGAATGCTCCTGATGATCTCTAAGAAAATCAAACAATAGATACCATTCCTTTCATTTAGTTGAAAGTGGCCTGAAAATTTCTTTAAATTAACCAATACAGAATGAATTTATCTTAAGCTTGCACAAAAAAAGTACAATAAATGGATAATTTTTTTATCCAGCACATTTAATTACATATTTTTTTCATTTTTTCAGGTATGAGCAGTCCGTGTCATATGTTTGTGGAAAACATAGTTCTCTGTTGTATTGACAAGGACAAATTCCTGCCTTTATTTCTTTGCTTCTCAAAAAACATAGGGATATATTTCTAATGTGATAATAAATATTTAATAAGATGAATCTGCTGGAATTGCAAATTAAAATTAGAAAAATGTGACCAAAACTTTCTCCTCTATGCCATTCCCACATCCTAGGTACCAGCTATCTCCAGTAAAGACTGGAGTTGTGTAATACAATATAGACATCTTTAATTATACAAGGAAATTAAATAAAAATAAATCCTCAAAGGAAAACTCCAGTGTAATCCAAGAGATAAACTAATTACAAAGGAAAGTAAGTTATTAAAAGTGAAGTATTTTGATAATAAAGAATAATTAAGAAGCAAGCAGATAAAAACAGCTCTCGTCTCTTTGAGGAAGCAGAATTTTATTCATGGAAACAATAGAATAATCCTGTCTGTATACTTGTGTAAAAGAGAAGGCTGAAAATAGGTAACTAAATATAGGAATTAAACAGTTTCAGTTTATTGAAATTTCATTTTAATCTTTATTTGTTTTCTTTCTTTTAATTACAAAAAGTGTGAAGATTTTGCATGCAAAAATATTTGCTAATTTCCCTCCACCACTGCCTAACAGATGACTCTTGCACAATTTTTTCTGCACTTAGTGGAGAAACAGATGGTCATTTGAAGTCAGAGGAACCGAGTTAATTTTCACACCTGCTTCATAAGAGTTCATCCTTCCTCATACTGCCATATAGCATATAAATTTAATTCCAAAAAAAACCACTGTGTCCTAGAAGAGTGCTGGCTGGGGAAAGGGGGAAAAAATCCAAATTCAGTTTTCTTTTCTTTCCAGAAGTTGAACTCTTTTCATATGGTGGGTTTCTGTCAACCAGATCCCATCCTTATCTTAGATGGAATCAGTTTGACTTTGGGCCAGATTAGTACATTTATCACTGCAAATAATTAATTTACCTTACAGTACTGCTCAAAGTTACAAGTCCAATGTTGCATCTTTAGAACGCATTTTCTAGAATCTGTATATTTCTTTAGGTTTCTGTAACTAGTAAGGTTATTTGTCAGAAATCTGTTAATGATTTTTTTTTTACAATATAAAGCTAACAGTTTCCTTTCAGGTCTACTTTGTAGCTACAGTGAAGGCCCCACACCTCTTGTTGGTTTGAATTAAGCATGTAGCAATCACTCCAAATTTCAATTTTCTAACTTATGAGATTCTCCAGTCTGATGTTACTGAAACATGGGATTTAGTATTTCCTCACGAATTATTTGTGCACACATACAGTTAGATCAAGCACTAGAGCACAGATCCTCTACGACATGAACATGAGAGTCATCAGTATACCTTTTACTAACCTGAAGGACTTATGTAAATGATGTGACCCATAGTATTATACCAATGCAACTGTAGTAGCAGCATTTCCTGTTGCTGTTTTCAAATGGTTATTAATAGAACAATTGGACAGCTGCACAACTTCTAGGTCTATAAAACAACAGGAAAGGAAACAAAAATACCTTCCAGGCTTTGCACTCTTTTAGCAACATATACTAACTGCAACTCACATTTTTACAGTTTTAATAAAATAATTGACACCTCTGGCTATTAGATTTTCTCCAAAATACTGATTTGCAATACCTTGGCTTTGAAAGCCTGATAGACACACTTTTTATTAAAAGATTCAGGGACAGAGACCAAAAAAACGAGGAAACCTGTGGCTATTTTTGCATTTTATGATATTCTGGATAACAAAATCATGCTTTTATATAATTCCTGTGCTGTCAAATGCCCTGTTCTCATCACTGATTTGCTGCAAGACTCTGGGAAGAGTGTTATACCCTACTATGTTTTAATTTATCCATGTGTTGACATTAATGATTTTTTAACATGGACTTCACTTTGTACATCCTATTCTGGAAGCTGTCGTGGCTAGCACTAGGTTTACAGTTAGAAAGTGACTGTTCCTTTGCTGTAATGGCTACAAATATGCTAGAAATCACTTTCCATCTTGAATTCCCACACAGGAAATAAAGCTTCTAGATATAGACTACAATAGATACTGGAACCAAAATCTTTTTTTCCTAGATAACTCTTTCCTTCCTAACAACTGCATAATGCCCTGCTAATCTGTCTCACGTCTGTTTGCATGAGGATGCTCTTTACTAGACTTTTATGACATAAGTGCATAAAACCAGCAGCATCTGGGTAGCATAATGCGTATTTCATATGAATTTTGAGCTGTTTGAGAAATTAACATTTATAAAGATCATCAGATGAAGTGTTCCATGTGAAAACTGAAATGTTAAAACATTGCTGATTTTGAACTTTCATCAAATGAATAGATGTGAGCAGAATTAAAAAAAAAAAAAAAGCTATTTGATTTACAAAACTTTGATCTTAATACTGTTTTACAGGTTAAGCACACTTAAAAAGTATGCACCAGAAAACCTTCCTCAAAGTGTAAAAAGGGGGAAAATATGAATACAGTTTGAAAAACAAAGGGTGATTTCTTTGCATTCCCTGAGGTATTTCTACTTCAGGAAAGAACATTTAAAAACATTTGAGTCTGGTCAAAAAAACCAAAACAAACAAACAAACAAAAAATAAATAAAACAAACAAACAAAAAAACCAAAACCAAAGCAAAATCTCAATAGAAGCAAACATTGTAAGAAAAAAGCTTGCAGAAATCAATGAAGAGTCACTTAACCCAAATTCAACTCAGAAAACCTGAAAATGTCAGTTTCTGGTCAAGCATCATAGTGCTTCCAAGCCAAAATCTTCTCTGTTGTTCTGGTGTCTAACTGCACTGACAGTGATCAGGCTTCAAGCTTCTCAATCTTTTTTGTTGTAAATAACAACCAAATAAACTAAATAATTTATAAAGTGCTCAATACCTGAACATCTGATCTCTTCACTTTTTCAAGCTAAACAAAAGAGAAAAAACTCATAATCTTGAAAATTTCCCTTTTCCTGTGGGGATAGTAGTTTCTTGTTGTTTTTTGTTGGTTTTTTTTCCACCTTCTGTAGACCTGTATTTGTCGGAAATCTTTCTTTTTTTTTTCTTTTAGGTATGTATCTTCTCTTCTTCAGTCTGATGAGACCCCTTTACTATTACCATGCAGATGCCCTGAGCCATGTTTTCCCTCCCCAGAAGCAATCTTGTGTCAGTCCCTACCACAGTCTTAGAAAATTTGGGCATTATATTCCCAAGCTATACAATTATTCAGATTAGTTCTTGTGTTCTGTGGAAAACTCATAATTCTCTACTTATTGTAAGAAACTTTTCCCAGGAAGTCAGTTACATTTACAGAATATATCCATCTTTGACTCAAACTGGGGTCCATGGTTTGCAACAATGGAATATTTTTTTCAGAAATGCTATCCATATATGAAAAATGTTGTTATCTACAATGCCATAACATAACAAAAGGAGCTAAGCACTGTCTCCAACCCCTCCATAATGTATAATGATCCTCTCTGCCTAGGGTTTCTCCACTTGAATGGCAGAACTTCAACACTTAAGGGCTCCCAGTCTGCAGAGACTGCATAAGACTGGGGCACCAGCGGGAAACATGAGCTGGGGAAGGCAGGAGGCTCTGCTGACAACTGCGCAATAATGAAACTATACCTTCTGCTTTCCTGCTGGTATAAGGCATTTATATTCAAAGAAGTAATACATAGTAGTAAAGATGCCAAAAAACTATAAATGGTTATGGCAATTTAAAAAAAAAAAAAAGTCATAATTAAATTATCTCACAGTCTAGAGATTCGTACAATGAAATTTTTGGTGGGAACATGTCATTGCAACCTCAACACATAATTTCAGAGTTTCAAAGTACTGTTGTACTCTGCTCAGCTATTTCAAAATTCTCCACACTGAAAATGCCACAATAAAACCAGTGAAGTCTTGACAGATCAAATTAAGGTAAATGTATAATCCATGTTACAAAGGGAAACATAAGGATCCATTTCTTTCTTATTATAGTTACTGTATGTTTTCAGTACCAGAATATATATACAACAGGAAAGGTCTTTAAAGGATCAGGAGTTCATCTGACCATCTGAACATTTTGAGTAATTGCTTTCTGAAAACAGGTGGAACAATTGTTTGTATATAAGCAAACAAACAAAATCCCACCCTACACTGCTTACCTACTTGAAGCCAAGTACCAGAGCTAAGATGGCTGACCAGAAAGCAGGGTAATGTGAGGGCAGTTGTGCGTTACAGGCCGTAAGCCTGATGTAGAGTTCTTACTCTCAAGCAGCTACTTTCAGACACATGCAGTATATGGCAATTCTGGTCATCTGGATCTAGGATCTAATTAAAAAAGGGAACTTTGTATGCTAAAAAATGTGAACAAATAAGTGTTTTCCTACCACAAAAGGTCTTAGTTGCACATAAAAGAAAGTTTATATTGGATTTTTGATGTGGCACCTCCTTTAGAACATTTCAGGCCACAAAAACAAAAGGATGCTAGTGAGGTATTTAATTACACTTACTTAGGAAATTGTTTAAAACACAAGAACAGTAGTCGGTATAAAGTAGATTACAGCCATATGTCTGGAGATTCTCCTTTTAATCCTGACATTCGTTGCAAGAGCAATCAGAATAACCTTGCTAAATAAAACTGGCTCTCAGGTGTCATTACAGACATAATCTTACTCAATTAATTTCTTGTCTTCAGTTTTCTTCTGTGCTGTTTTCAGAAAATTAAATCTATGATTTGAAAAAAAATCCCAACCTTTTATGGTTGTCTTAATATGAAGGAGGTATAATTTTCAAGACTTACAGAAGTATATGCCATAGTGTAATTCTTGGAGGAGAAAAAGGGCAGAGGTTATTATCATGTGTCATTCATTTAAGAATTTATAATTACACTGCAAAGAATTCTTTTAAATTATTATTTTTATGACACAGGTTGCCATGAAAGATACTCATTCAGCAGCAAAGATCCAGGCCAGATATGGCACCTGTAAAGAAAAAGCTTCAATTACATGCTAAGCAAAATAAATTAATTCCACCTATTGTCATTTCAAGGCTGTATTTAGATCTAAAAGACAATTAATATTTTAAACAAATAGTCTTTGTACTCTTCAATGTCTTTCTGAACTAACATTTTTCATTAAGTTATTTATCTCTAGGTAAATATTCTAATAAACACTTGATTTGTACTATAATAAAACAGAAGGATTTTAATCAGAAAGGAACGATAAAACCTGGAAGTATAAATGACAACAAAGTTTACTGTGGTACCTATGTTACTGTCTGTTCTGGTGCTTTTATTTAAAGGAAATACAGATCACATATTAAGTCAATGGAGAGAAAAAAATAAGTGTACCGCTTAATAGCTGTATTAAGAAAAGATCAAAGTGCAAAGGTGGAGACCTCTGCGTGAAGTTACATAAAGCCTTCGCTGAGGTGGATTTGTAGGTATAAAGCATAAATCAAATACTGTAAAATGATATCTTCCAGTCCAACATTTGCCTGTTGCTTGGAGGCAATAAAAAAATTCCAGGAAGAAGGAACTGAGTTGGGATATTTTGTTTACATTATAAACATGAAGCTCAAGAAGTAACACTCAAAGCTATGCTAAATGTGCTCTGGAAGCCATTCACCATTCCTAAACTCTGTGATTTGTCAACAATATTCCCAGTTAGCCTATGATGCAACCAAAAAGTGATAAAACTAAGACTATGAACTCCTATAATGAAATAGAAGGAAATAAAAGAAGAAATTATACAGAAGCAGTACATTAAAATATTCTTATGGATCACCTCTTTTTAGTACTCCTAATAAAAGTTTTCAGCCAGTAGAAGATTTTGATCACCACAAAAAATCATAGTGACACTTAGGAAATTATTTCCACATCATCTGGAAAGCTCTTGGTTTAATCACTGTGCTCTGTCTTTTACTTTGGTCACCATTCCTAATCTTCATGCTTTCAAGGACCCTTATCTCACAGTAAGCCTCCTCTATTAAAATAGACTGCAAGATTTTGGCAACATTTGTGTTAGACTAATTCTTTTTCCATGTTTACCACTTGTAAAAACCCCAATTGTTCACAAATGTAAGAAAGAAAACATTTCCAGGGATATCAAGAAACAGTGAAGTTCAACACTGGGCTTGTATCTGGCTTCAAGCCTTCTTTTCACAGCAGCTGGATCAGAAACTATGTAGTCATAGTCAAATCTCCAAGTCTGAATGGTTGCCATACTGCCAAACTAACCCATTTCCTATAATGTCTGCCTATGCGTGGTGAGGTGAGGACTGTGCCTTGGTTCATCCATTCCCATTCAGGTAGTTTGACCTTTGAATATTTTATTTTATTTTAAAGCAGGCTAAAAATGAGGCAAGGAATCTATGAGCTCATCTCCATTTCCATTGAGTGATTGTGCTCGAAACCAAAAACTCTGTCTTATATATTGATAGTGTTCAGAGCAATAAAATAGATATATATTTTAGCTGCAGATCTTGCACAGGAAAACTATATTAATTTTTAAAGCTAGCACATGTTCTGTCTGTAGTTGAATAGAGGAATTTGAAAATGGTGTTATGGTGTGCATGTTTAATTCATCATTACACCAAGCATTTTGGCTAATTTTTTGTTGCTCCAATCGTGAGTTCTAAACATTGAAAGAAAAGTTGGGCTATTGTTATTATTACTTTTACAATGTGTGTCAGCAGAACATACTTTCATTAGTTTAAATTAAGATATGACTATTGCAAAATAAGTACAGGTGACTTGCAGTGTTGAGAGAAAAAACTACAAAACTTGAAAGCGTCCCTGACACCATGCCAAACATTTTTCAGTATTTTTACTGGGAATATAATTTGTTTTAAATCTTAGGTTTACTTCAGTGTTAAGTCTTGCTTTATTTCCATCATTAACAGGTCTCATCTCAAGAACATGACTTTATTAAACACGTCATGTAATACAAATGAAGATGGAAAGCGTTTTTATATTAAACAGATTACTAGTAAATCTCTATGCCAGTAAATAATTAAAAAAAAAAATCAATGAATTAGAAGGTGAGGTGATTTTAGTGTAACTGAAAATTTCTCAGAGATAACAATGCTAGCACTAAAATTAACTTTGGAACAGGTTAAAATTATAATATTATTACAATTGCATGGAGAATTTTGCATTCCCTTCTACTTTGAAAAAACCTAACAGCTTAACTTCAGATATTTTGAATACAAAATAAAACATTGTGGAGTTTTTTGTTGAAGTTTTTGTTTGACTATTGATGTTTTATTTCCTAAAATATGAAACTGAGAAAAATAAGAGAACAAAAAAGAGAATTTAGGGGTCTTGTACATTTTTTTCTAAGCACAGTAAAGTTCATAGAGCTAGATCCTGGCTGGCGGTGGGAGAGAAGGTGTTCAGTTTTGATTTGGTTTGGTTTGGTTTGTATTTTTTTACCTATTGCTGAAAATAGAGCTGTTACTGGGAATCTTAAAGACTTTAACAGCTCTTGGGAATCACATCTTTTCTCAAACAAGGAAAGAAATATATTGTACATATCTAATACTATACACAACAATTACTGCCCAAGAGTCTAATCCAAAATTTATTTACTCTTCAAAAGGAGTTTAGCTTTTATACAAATTTGTTTCAAAGTTGTTTGCAAGTTATTTCATCTCGAAAATTGCTTAACAAACATTATGGTCAGAACTTTTGTGATAACTGACATACGGTTGGATGGACATTCATGCTGAATTTTGTGTGCATGTGCCTCACAGAAAAGTGTTAAAGAGAACATTTCACCGCTTTTCAAGCAGACTTTCATAGTACTCTATTTGCTTCTATTACGCTCCTAAAAGGCAGCTGGGTAAAGGCCATGACTCCACCTTTTTGTCCACAGACCATTAAGAGGGAGTAATAGGCAAAGACATAGAATACCATTTGTTCCTAGCGTTTCACAGTCATGGTTCTGTCCCGGCTAACCAGTCCTGCAGAACTTGGGAACAGTGAACCTCATACAGCAAAGGTCCCTGAGAACTAGCAGCAGGAGGAAGACCATCAAAAACATGTAAAGACTTGCTTAAAATGCTTCCAGTCAGCAAGATAGGCTTCTAAAATTTTCACTGACCTTTCAAAGGTTTGGTCCTCATTTGTTTACTGTATTTTAAACTAACATATAAAAAAAAAATAAATAATCCTCTAAGTACATTTTTTTCCATAGCATTACTTCCCTTGTCTCACTGTTGGCCAATTCTTGCACATAGCAAAAATAGTTAAATATATAAACTCAGAGCTCAGAGTAGTGTATTTGTTTAACTGCTTCATTCTTTATTGTGTTTATTTCAATGGCTTCCATGAATTATTCAATATGTTTTAGGGTAACCTAGAGAAAATGTTTTAAGACGCTTATTTCTCAGACATTCTTTTAAGTGAGTTAGATGGCAACAAAGTTTTAGAAACTATATCTATAAATATGGAATTATTCTTTTTTTAAAACCAACTCATTCAAAAGTAAGCAATACTGTATTAATACGAAAAGAAAATCAGAACTCTTGACCAAAACTCTTTCTTTTTTTAATTGTCTCAGCAGAATTCACTTCATTCAAGGATTATTTTCATGTCTAAAACCAATTTCTACTGAGAGACTGAGGGAGCTCTGATGATGGGTACAATACAGCACAATTGCTTCTATTTATGCCAAGCATTATATTGGCCAAAGAAAATCTATAACAGTAAACAACCCATCTGAAAATGCATTGCAATTCACCTTGGCATGCACCTGATATTTTTATCCCTTTTGTCCAGGAAAAGAAAGAGAGATCCATGAATTTCATCCAACAACAGTAGCAGTTATCTTCAAAACATAATTGAATGTGTTGTACAAATAAAAGTAAAAACATTTTAACACACTTCTTAGGCATTTGCAATTATACAGGTTTTTTGCAATTATTACAGGCATTTGCAAATATACACTTTGTCACTTATAATATTTTGCTTATTAATTTTATGTCTCTGAAATCTTGTCAATCTAAAGCATTAGAAGCAAAGATTAGAAGCAATTAACTCTGCTGATAAAAGTGATCATACATTTCATTTTAGAACTTGTTTCCTAAAAGTAATTTTGGCATTGATTTAAGGAAGACTTAACATCAGAAAGAGTTGTCTTCATGCAAGACATTAGTGAAATTTCAGTTTATAATTAATTCCATTATGACCTAGGCTATTTAAACCCCAGAAAGGTCTTGAGTTTAATTCAGGTTTGGTTTATCAAGCTTTCTTTGCTTATCTCTTACTTTATCTTAAGAGTGTCTCTGGCAAATTACCAAACAGGGTTTTGACATAGTGATTAACATTTGTCTTCAAATAGATAATAGCACTGTGGTAAACACAAAGGCATGAAGATGTCTTCATTCTCCCTTTGTATTTATTTATTTATTTATGAAGAATACTATGGGTTGAATAGGCATTACTAGCTCCTAAAGCTGCTTCCCATAAGCTGTTAATGAAGACTCATTTTCATATGTCAAAGTACAGGAAAAATCATATTCAATGAAAAACAAATGGGTAAGCATTCACTGATGGCCCAGATCAAAGTGCTGAACTGCTTCCAGTCCACCGTCGGCTAAACTCAGAAAGAGCCTGGGCTTGATGTAACGTTGGGAAAAGAGAAATTTTTGCCAGGGAAACTTTTGCAAGGACAAATTAAATCCTTTGGCAGAGACATGGACAAAATCTTGAACTCGTGACTTGATTCTTAGAAATGCAAAGGTCTTTGCATGAAATTGATCTATGTTTATGAACTTCTTTGAGGGAGCTGTTTTATTCAGATTTTTTTGCTTGTTTGGTTAAGAAGGTTAATAGATAGTTCTTTACCACTGATGTTTATCTCAGTTCTTTACTTTTTATAGTATTTCATAAATTCTTCCAAAGTAGCCTGTTTCTAGATATTGTGGCATACTTGATCTCACCTCCATTAGAATATGAAATGTTCTGTGTGAATGTGTAAAACTGTAACATATCAACATAGCCATAACAGAAAAAAAATATCCCTGATTAAAGTTTTGATTAAACACAGAGTTCTTCATAAACCTTATGCAAATAACTTCACAGTTGATTATCATATCCTTAGGCCTAAGTTTTAAATAGTTTGTCCCGGTTTGAAGTAAAGCCAAACCAATTTTCTGTTCTGTAACTTTACATCCTAGCTAGGCCTCCTCTAACTCTCTGAAATTAACAGCATATTGTGGAGAAAACTGCTCGTTCTCAGAATGATAAGACCAATGTTTGTGCTCCATGCCAAGGAATGGTATGCAGGGAGGCTCTTGCTTATACTTATTGCTATAACAACCAAGGTCAGCCAATTTCGTTATTTGCCCCCTTAGCGGGTCGGAAACGGAAAAAACGTAGAGGGGTCACATCAGTGGGGAGGAGTGGACAGGACAGGTGACCCAAACCTGACCAACTGGGGTATTCCATCCCATCTGCCCCACGCTCAGTATAAAGGCTGAGGGATCAAAGGGTCAGCCCCTTCCTGCAATGGCCGACGTCCAGAGAGGACTCTGTCTGTTCATCTGCCTTTGATCCCGATCCGTGTGTTCCTGACTCCAGAGCTGGAATCCAGTTCCCATTCGTCGCTGAGTCCAGTCTGGGACTTCCCCAGTGCCTGCCGGTGACGTGACTGTCATCCTGGGAGCTTGATATGGTTTTGCATATCTTGTATCTATTTCATTATTTTCTTCTTTATTTTTATTTTAATATTAATTCTTCATTAAAGTAGTTTAGTTCATTCTAAACTTCTGAATCTCCTTATCTCTTTCTCCTCCTCTCTCTCTCTTTTTTGGGGGGGAGGCGGGAGAGTGGAGGGGAAGAGCCCTCTGTCGGTCTGGTTTCGGTAAATTCGGCTGAAACCATGACATAGTTGAACATAGGAATTTGTATTTTATTGTTTAGCAACAGTTACCAGGTAATCATGATAAATATTAACATAATCACTACTATTTACGATGTTTACTTATGCCTAAGCCTAAGCCTACCGATGCTTATACCTAAGCCTACATTCAATAGACATCACTGCGTTAAAACTACTATCATCTGAATTTTTATTATATACACACGCCAGACAAATAATTTAACTGCATTGAAACTTCAGCAATAAAACACCCTCTGCTCTAAGATTTTTTAGAGCCAAATGTAATAGGCTAGACTCTGCAGTAATCGGCTAAGTTTTTCTGCTGTCACTGTAGTGCATGAAGTCTTTACACATTAAGGTCACAGTTCTTAAACAAGATTTGCAAGTTGCAAATGTCTAGTTATGAATTCATGAGCTGGAAATGTGCAGTCATAAAATTTACCAGTCCCACAGCTCAACTTTACAACATGTGAATCTGAGATTTATGAAGTTGTATGGTAGTCTTGAGCAGATGATGTCAGCTGCCAACTTCACGTTATGTTGGACCTTTTCTTTTAAATCCATAGATGTTCTGTTGAGTTACTTCAAGAAGATATGTAATTTGGGGAAGGATGTCAGGACAGAAGGACACTAGAGGGTTTTCAAAGGCAGCAAATGTAAGCTCAGATGTACCTTTTATTATCATGACAAAAACACAACCAAACAGTTTGAAGTTGAGTTTCATTTGTCTCCAATACATAGCCTCAAAAAATCCTACTCCTGGTAAGACTGTTGACTTTACTAACCAGTGGATCTAATGGCTCATATAGCTTCCTAGTTGACGAAATGCTAAAAATGAAAGGGACTTTGTTTCTTTCAGTGTAATACTCCCTCAAGCCAGTCAGCCTATCAGATTATAACACACCATATGTACTGATTGATAAAAGTGCACTTTCAGTCTTACTTTCTTTTTGCTGCAACTAAAATCACTAAGTCTTTATTGTCAAATGTTTAAATCACCCTTTTTTATACTGAACCCCTGATATTGCAGTATTGTTCCATTTAATGCCTGAAGAGGAGACTTTCCAAGACTACACAAGATAGAGTTCTTCAGAAAAATGAAAACTACAGACTTCCCTCTTGGAAAAGCTGAAAAGGACAATACAGGGCAAAAAAGCCAATTTTGGTTTTGTTTTGTTTTCAAAGTAACTGGCCATGCAATTGTAGAACTAGCTTAACAGCTTTGGACCTCATTGTGGTCTCTAGTTTTGTGCCTGCAGTTTTATATTTTTATTTTAAAATTACCTTCTAGGTATTTAACACTAAACCATAAAAAGTTAACATTCTATATACTGTGATGTCCACCCTGTAAAACATTTACATTTCTTAACTTATGCTCAATACTGTAATGCAAAGTAGGAGGCGTATTTGGAGCAATCTTTAAATATTTTTTTCGTTTCACATATTTCTGTCACTAAATACAGATACTGTGTACAAAAAGACACTTTGTATGACTGTATGAAGTCAGTATAACTGACAGTGTTTTTCTAGAACTCCATTCGGAGAGGTAACATGATAAGAGATGTTTTTCCTGACATTAGGCAATAAAAGTGTTTGATAGATTCTTATTTTATATTCACAAGAGTGAAAATATTTTTGAAGTTATAATACATGAAATACCTATCAAAGCATTTTCCTTACATCAAAATATTTATACCTTCCCTTCAAATATGCATCAATTCTTGTCAGTGTTTCAAGAATACTTAGTCATTGCTACCACTACAGTGCTCCTCATTGCTACTCAAAGTACTCATCAATTGTGGGTTTTCATACTGCTTGTTCTTAAAGTAGCTAAATAAATCACTTGCTTTTTTAGTGTTTCTAGATTGCTAATAACACTGGGCAAAATACATCCATTTCACAGTGACTCCTACAGATACTTTCTGCAGTTTCAGTTTATATGAATTTGCCTCAGTCTATAGCTTTATGCTGTCATTTGAGCCTCAGAACTTAAAGCAGTAACCATTTGACAAAATAATTTTTTTCCTTTTTCACACCAAAACTGCAAGTTGATTAACAGATCTTTTTTTACTTCTTACTGGGGAACAGCTGCAGTTTACTTTCTCCTTCCCTTCTCCCACCCACTTAATTATTTCCCTTTTTATTAACACTGGTTTATATAATAAAGGTTTATATAGTAAAATGTTGCAACATTTTGCAACCATGCACAAAAATGTGCATGGTTTTCAAATCGGGGTCATGTATTTCAAGAGTTCTAAGGATTTTAGTATGGAAAATTTTACAAACAAGACCTGATACTGGTCTGATACAAGGCAGAAGGCAGTTCTCAGGGCACCCAGAATATAGTGTGTCCTTGTCATGTAGCTCTTTAAGCCCCTTTAAAGTCATTAGTTTAGCTTTCCACAGTGTCACTGCTCAAAAATGATATGAACTATATTAACCACAACTGTGATCTTTGTAAACTCTTAAATCTCTGTTCTTGTTGAACTGAATTGTCAGAGGTGGGATTCAGAAAAAAAAAGTGGCTTTCCCAGACTTCCTGCTTTCCCTTTTACCATAAATACCAGGTGACAATAAACAGTATTTAAATTTCTAGCTTGATATCATTCCTTATATAGAGAAGGCATAAATATGCAATTCAACTAAAACCTACCAGATAAGAAAAACAGGATACCATTTATTAGAGATCAAATATACAAAACAACAAACAAGAATGTGAGACAATGAGCTGAAAAGCATGCTCATAAAACAGACTGGATTCTGGATTTCTTTTTTGAACGACAAAAGAACCAAAAGTATATGTTTACATATTCAGGAAAAAAAGTCAAATACTTTGGAAAACAGCCTAAGTCATATTTTGATATAAAGAAACTCTGGGTTTTTTGGGGTTTTTTTTTGATGAAGTAATGTTATGCCTTCAAAAATTCTCCTGTTATTCTGGATTTCAAGTACGTTTTCTCCTCTTTTTGGCCTATCTTCCAAATAAGCACGCTTCTTCAGTATAACTAAATCTTGGATTGTGAGTTACAAAGTTTTCTCTGCATCAGCTCCCCTCTGAAACTTTGGGGTGTTCTTTTGGGTTGTTGATTTTTGATTATTTCTTTTTCAAATATCCTGTTATTGTATCTTTCTCTGAATAGGATCCCACTGGTCAGTGGCAGACATAAAAAAACCAACCAAATCCTTGATTTCTTTGTGACTTGCTTCTCCCTCCCTTCTCATCTCACATTTTCCACTTCTATTATTTCACAGACACAATCTATTGATCTACTCTTATTTTATAAACCATCCAGCTGCCCCTGAAGCCTCATTGCATCCCCTGAATTCCTTTGTACCATCTCTCATCTGCTTCAGTATTATTTTCCTTTGCTTTTCAATCTGATAACCCTTTCTGTCCTGAAAGTGCAAGCATGTCTTTGTCCCTTTTACCATCCCCTCCTCAAATCTTTAACTCTTCTTAGTACTCGAAATTTTCCTTTTCTTTTAAGTTTTGACAGGCATGCTCTTCCCAGCCACCACCCAAAATTTTCCTCCTGAGCCAGCCAAGACCCTCTTCTGTTCAGTTTTCAATCTTTGCTTTTTGCACAGGGAACTATTTCTATCTAACATCTGGCACAGGGAAAAACTGCTCAGTGTACGTGGTTTATAACAGATCAGGATTGAAGTGATTTATTACTGTTATGTAATTAACCAGCAATCACTATTTTAACAGTTGAACAACAATAAGAAGACATTTACAAAGTATCTTACAATGTTTAAACTCTGTAGACATTTATTAGCACCCTTTCATGAGTAATCCAAAAAAGGTCTAGCCATGGACACAGACATACACGCGCACACACACACTTGCTCAAATGCCTATGCAAGTGCCTCTCATCTGCTCTGCCATGTGGGTTACAGATGTGCACCCCTTGCCTGCTGACCCTGCTGCAGTAAGTGTGGGTGCCGCAACTCTACCTGATGACTATCTTCTCCAGTGACACCACTTTGGGGACAAAGACTTTCCCAGACACGGCGTGTCCTTACTTTCTATCCACATCTCATTCTCTATACTGAGACTTTTTTTTTTTTTTAAATCAGCCTGTGACATTAGCCTTACTCATCACTTATTCCAAATCCCTGCATGCTTTGTCATGTGTTTTTTCCTGTGGTTTAAGAGAAACTTCCTATAAACATCAAGAGTGACTCACCATCATTTTTTTCTATCTCCACTTAGTCGACTGTTTTACTATGACACCTGAGAAAAAGCTAACATAGCTTTTGATGTGCTGAAATCACTCATGCCAATCTATACGTTCTTACTATCTCCTTTCACTCCTCTTGTTAATATCCTGTCTGCTGCCTTTGATGTTATATTTGTAAGCTTTATGGGAGAAAAAAAAGGTTTTGCTGTGTTCATACAGTGTCAAACCGGTATTATTTTGGTCTATATTTTGAGTCATACCATAATATAAATTGCAATATTTCATAAAAAACACCATTCATTGAATGAGTGTTTGTTCGGGGAGTGCTCCACTATATAAGGGAATTGAGTGCTTCCACAGAGCATCCTTCAGAAAAGAATATGACCATTATGAAAGTTGCACAAAGGATTCGAACATGAATAGAACACTAAGCAATTATCACGGAACTCGTGTCCTTACTCATAGAAATACGAATCTCAGGTACAAATAACATGAATCTCTCAGTTCTTTCAATCAAATTTATGGGGAATAGTAACAGATGTTATTTCATTAAAAAAAATCTAAAATGTATTAAAGCATCTCTCTGATATAGCAGAAGAGCATTAAAGGCTCATGTTTTCTGTGATGTTTTGCATATCCTAAATTTAGCTTTTCTTCATTAATCACTCTTCAGTATTTGAATCCAGGAGTATTTAAAATAGAACAAAAAAACCAGTGTAGAAACAGGTGAAGTGTCAAAGAGCACTATTAGCTGCAAAATAGCACATTTTTCTTTTGGGAAACAACATTTTGTTTTTAGAAGGGAATGTTGTTACCTTGGTTCCTGAAATACCAACCAACGAACCACGTGATAAAACCCTGTCAAACAGAATGGCAGCCACTGCACTCGTATATCCACCACCAGTTTGAAGAAGGGTCCCTACATGACGCTGTATGTAAAATTGTAAAAGAGAGACCTACAATCTCATAACACCAGCATACTGTCTTTCATCCCTTGAGTCTCCACTTGCCTCAGTGTCTACAATCCCTTCTTACTTCTCTATACACATGGCATATACCACTTGAAGCTCTTAGGGATAGATCCAACTGCACAGTTGCCATGAAATTGGAACCACAGACATAAGAGAAGAGCTATAATCCCCTCAGCACTTTCAAGTACTACTTAAAGCTCTAGAATGGACCTCCATAATTTTTTGTTTATGGTGAAGGTTTAGTTTCAGAAAAAAAAATTGGAAAATAAGAACTGTTCACAGATTTTCCACTGCAATTTTAATTGAAAATATTTCCCTTGTTTTTCTTCTAAAAAGTATACAAAGTCTAACGATTTGAAAACACTGAGATGCTGGGTGAGGGCTGTTTACTGAGCTTCCTCTGATACCTGCTGGATTATTTGGGACAGTCATGGCAGGGATGGTTCTACACATACTGCATACATAAGGTGATACCTCAAATCACACGATGAAGTCCAGGTCAAGGACTCCTTGTTATATTATTATAAACTACCCTTAGGAGTAAGCTTCTGTCATAGAAAACCAACACAGAAGCTCTTGTTGCAGTAGTCCTTAAACACAGAGATACAATGAGGAAGACTTACTTTCACAGAATCACGGAATCACAGAATCACAGAATATTTTTGGTTGGATGGGACCTTTGAAATCATCGAGTCCAACCAACAAAACAAAACAAAACAAAACAAAAACAAACAAACAAACCAAACAAACAAACAAAAAAAAACCACCACACCCAAAAAATCCCAGAACACCAACACCAAAACCAAACCAAACCAAACCAAATTCCCACAACCACACCACACCCCACCCACATACAGACACAAGAGTGTCTTCTTCTTCCCTAAGAAGAGTTATCTCACATCTAGAAATGAAGTAAAAAGTGATCAAAACTGTAGTAATTGTTTTGTATGAGAGAGGGGAAGGGCAGAAATGCAAGTGTGCCTATTTTACAACAAATACAATTCACTTCCATAAATTGCCAAAACATGCGTTTAAGAGAGACCAATAAAGGAGCTTCACATTCATGTGGAGAAGCTAAGCAGTTGCTCTAGAGGAGCCTTAGCCCTTCCATTTCCAAGCTGAAGCTCAGGGCCATAGAGCACATCTCTCCAGCACAGTGGTGCATGAAAGAGCCATTACAATCAAGCTCCTCATGGAACCAGAAAGCAGTGGTGCCTAACTTCATTCACGCTGACCGACAGGGCTTTGTTGATTTAATTGCTTTGCTTAAAGGCCTCAGCTACCATCAACACGCCTTGTAGATCCTTTTAGATCCAAAGCTGGCTTCTGAGAGGTGAACTTCACTACTGCATCCTCCACAGAAGCAAGATCACACTTGGATATAAATGTTAATTTATGGAATACCCTCATACCAAACCATAGTTTTCTACAGACAAACATAAGATATGAAAAGCTGGTGGTTTATTTCTCTTTTTACAAAGATATATAGATCAGATCCGCCTGCATGTCTCACCGAAGTGTCAGTCAGGCATTAAAAAACCAAATCAACATTCAGAACAATGATGTTTCAACAGAAAAGAAAATCTGTCTTTCTTTCACTAAGCTGAATAATATTAACTATTCAATGTATACAGTACAGTTCCAAATAGGGACTAGATATTGTAGAAGTTTGTTCTGTCAAGGTTACTCAAAACCTATTAGCCTCTTATCTTGTAGACTTCTTCTCTGATACTATTATATGCAAGTTTATTTCCCTGAACCAAAAACTTTAAAAGAACAATATGCTAGAAACACTTTCGTTTCACTTTGGTTTTGTGTAAAAACTAACTGACTGCCACTACTGGTGCACTGACCTGTGAGCAATCAGAATTTCACTCTGATTTTGAAAGCAACTGGGAGACTAAAAAGCCTTTTACATGTTGTTATCTGTTGTTCATACACATTTGTTATTCCTGAACACAAAACAAAATTCCAAAATCCTCTATAACCCTTCCAGATGCTGAGACCTATGTGTACTTCACAGCACTACCATATGGATTAGATCACAACATTCAAATTTAGCCTCTAGATTTTGGCCTCTGTTGTAGAGCATCAAAAAAGCTGCTGTCAGCAACAATCACTTTACCAGCATACATTTCCAAAATTATTTTTAGATATGTGGGAATTTGGTCCTTGTAGCTATGAAATTTGTATTCACAGTCTGGGAACATTGCTTTCTAATGATAATGTCCTACTTAATTTCCCATGTAAAAAAAAAAAAAAAAAAAGAAAAAAAAATCAGTTCATTTCCTAACCCATTAGGTGAGACTGTGTTTCTTGTGTCCAGGCATAAAAGGCACAGGTTTTTACCATCATTAACTAAGAGTTAAATAACCTTGAGATTTTCACAGACTCTATGCAATGCAGACTGACAATGTAATTAAAATGTTGTGATGTGTGATTTGCATAGACTGCACTGAGAGCTGTAACCAGATTAACTACATGACTTGCACACACTGCCTACAATGAATTATACTACTCTTAATAATTACAAGAATTAAGCTTTAACACAGACTGTCTACAAAATATATTGTCTCTGACCAGATTAATTACTAGAGTGAATAGATTTGCACCAACTATACCCATGAAGTGAAAGACCCTTGCAATATGAAATACAAGAAAAGTGAACATACTGTACACAGTACAACGCAGTCACAGCTCAGTCTCAGTGAGATGATCTGGCACACTCTACCCTATTTTAACCTTGTGTAAAGTGGCAAAATCTCCTTTGTTTGGGCCCCCTACCACAGGAAAGACATTGAGGTGCTGGAGCAGGTCCAGAGAAGGGCAACGAAGCTGGTGAGGGGTCTGGAGCACAAGTCTTACGAGGAGAGGCTGAGGGAGCTGGGGTTGTTCAGTCTGGGGAAGAGGAGACTGAGGGGAGACCTTATCGCTCTCTACAACTACCTGAAAGGAGGCTGTAGAGAGGCAGGGGTCGGTCTCTTCTCCCAAGTTACAGATGATAGGACAAGAGGCAATGGCCTCAAGTTACGCCAGGGGAAGTTCAGGTTAGATATTAGGAAATATTTCTTTACTGAAAGGGTTGTCAGGCATTGGAATGGGCTGCCCAGGGAGGTGGTTGAGGCACCATCCCTGGAGGTATTCAAGAGAGGAGTTGACATGGTGCTTGGGAATATGGATTAGTGTTGGGTGGTGTGGTGGTGTGTGTGGTTTGTTTGTGGGTGTTGTGTGTTTTTTGTTTTTTGTTTTTTGTTTTTTTTTTTGTGGGTTTTTTTTTTTGTTTTTTTTTTTTCATCGGTTGGACTAGATGATCTTAAAAGGTCCCTTCCAACCTAGGTGATTCTGTGATTCTGTAATGGCTGTGTCATACTGCTTAAATATGATTTGTACAGGCTAAACACGTGGTATGCCTCATCTGCCAAAACCCTGTTTTGCTTGGTTCTGAGACCCCCATTCGTCAATGTGGGGGTCTCAGAAAAGACCAAGGGTCAATCACTGTGTAACACAGGTGAGGTTAATCTGCTCTGGACAGGATTAGCCCTTACCAGAGTGTATGCTAGCTTCCACCCCCATTATCCTGGAATCCAGGTATGGTGCAGATGTAAAGCAGGGTTGAGATTGTGAGGTACTCCTTGGAGCACAATAGGTACTAGACAATTTCAACCCTAGCTGAAATGACCTTTAGGTTTCAAACCAAAGTACAAGAGTGAGCTAAGACATCAATAGTTTTGCTTTTGCCTCAGGGATGCATGATGAGTAGATACTTAATTTCATCCCTGTGCTAATTCCACACATGGAAGTTTTTCAAAAGCAGATATACATCCAACAAGAGCTCTGCCTGCCACCTTAAGTAAAGAGAATGTTACAAAATGACACTCAAATGGAAAGAACTTTCTGAAAATTAAAGATGAAAAATGAAGTGACATGCCCTGAATTAGTGAAGATCCTAGAGTATCACAGCAGTTTCATAAGAAAACCAGGGAACCTGATTACAAATCCTACAAACTTGAAAGCAGACCAGGTTTCCTCACACGTCTGTAGCAAGCGCTCATGCAAGGTCAGGACTCAGATGTTCCAGCACCCCTCTACCACCTCTTCACCATGGTAATCTATTCAAACACGGCGGGTAGAGGCTTTCTAGTCTCACATAATTTTTATGTTACTATTATTTGTTTTAAAAGACAATTTTATTTAAGTATTTCTCCTGTGAGGAAATTATACATGCACATACAAAATGGAAAATAGAATAAGTGAATTGAATATGGTAAAAATAGCATTCAGTTTTCTTTTCTTCTAACATTAAGAGTCTGATGAAAGGTGGGAGGCTGATAGGCTGGGAGAGAAGGAAATATAGTGCTGATGCTGGATATGTTCATTCTGTTATCTATGAAAAAAAAAAAAATAAAGAAGTCTGGGCCTTGGCAACAACAACAACAAAAAAAAAAGAGCAGAAAATAGAACAGGCTTCCAGATATGGAAGCTGTGTGAAACTCATTTAGCCTGTCTCTGTCACCAACCCCACACCATGGTGTAATAAAAAGCCTAAAACATGGGTATAAATCACAGAAAGGAAAACTGTCAACTGTGATATTGTTAAGATAAGCATAAGCCAAGGCAAAACTGAATTATGCCTAGACACTTAGACTAGAGCTTTTCCATGCGTCAAAGAACAGTCTAGATTAGAAAAAGGATGCTTTCAGAATGAGAAGAGAAAAAAAGTCAAATTAGATTCAGGAGGATTTCTGAGCTGCGTAAAAATTGAGGTTACATACAAAGTATTTTCTTTGGTTTACAATTTTATATCACTGTAACACTTGAGGAGCCTACAATTTACATACATACTCATTCCATGGAGTTATCACATTTCTTCCTAAAGGCAGAAAATTTGAGCTTTGTCTGCTTCTTCAGTAACTATTAGTTGCTAGTGTTTTGCTTCTTTATTTATTTTTTAGCCTTTACTTTCCTTCTGTTTCTTTCTTCTTTTTCTGGAATACTCATACCACTAGCCTTGCAGGTTTTTTATCACAATTAGGTTTCTCACTTGTCTCTACTGATCAGCTTTTTATTCTTGCCACAAGAAACTAAAAAACAGTCATAGAACCAGAACTGTAAAGAGGATATATTATGGGAGTCACTCTTCCCTAGTAAGAGTTCATCTGACCCACTCTGACTATGTTTCAGGCAAAATTGATAGGTGGGAAGACTGAAGAACAAGGGTATACTCAAAGTAAACTTTACTACATCATCAATATTTAGAAACAGGAAAGACTACGGGCCCCAACTACTCCAATAATCTAATTTCCGAAAGGGAATAAACTTCTGGCCACAGGGTCTTATTGTGCCTAATGTGATATCAGTTTTGTTCCTAATATCTTCATAAATTCCTAAGTTGATTAATGTGTCCCAATTTCTTATCTATTAAGTGAAGATACTAGCATTCATGTTACTTCATACATGTTTTGAAAGGCTAAATTTAAGAAACTGTGGGCTTTTTGAGTATTGTGATGACAAATAAACATAATAAACAATTTTCTAGTAGGAATTCCACCTTCTGCAAGAAGAATCAAAACCACGAAGAAACATGAAAAGAAACCGAATAAAATCATAACTATATAATGAACAATAGTGGAACCTCAAATTCTAGTTATGTTTTCACTTTTTCTAATGGGTATTTATTCCCACCATTTCACTCATCTCAGAAAATTTGGTTAGTTTCCTTTTTCGTTGGAGTTTCCTTGGAATCAAACAGTCCAAGCGAGAAGGACCAGAACGTAAGACCTATCATAACTGAAGTGGAAGTAATCTTCAGGACTTAGTAGGATTCAGCTCGAAACCTAAAATTAAGTGAATGTGAGCTGAATCTAGAAACCTGAGAAATCAAGGGAATAATGAGAAAGGATAATAACCCATCCAGAATTCAAGCCAGAATCTAGGTGGTACAGAGTTTGCAGACATACTCTAAGGTGGCCAGACAAGAACACTGCCTGAATCCAGACTCATGCTAGCAAATCTGTACCAGGTAAGTCTAGTCCAGTAATCACAACAGACTGGAAAAGAGTTAAAGAATTGAGACAGGAGCAGGAATCAGAAAAAACTGAAATGAAGAAATATGGTAGTGGGCTGGAGCTTTATCAAATACTTTAACAAAGTTTTTACAGATATATGTATACATTTGTTTGGTGGCTGCTAACAACCTTGAGATAAGCTCTGAGAGCAGGTTCTCTGTGTGCACATTGTCCTTAGCTACCCTAGCTACAGTAGGCAGCATAGATATAAAAATCTGTGGAAGAATGAGAGAAGCAAAATTCTGAGACAAAATACCACACTGTAGTAAAAGCTTTGTCTTAGAGGGCATGTAATATCTGCACAAAAATCAGTTTTTCCTCACAAATCAAAAGAAAACCAGGAGGCATAGTGACGGCTTGACAGCTGACATCTCTTGTCATGAGTTGTACACAAGTGATCTTGTCTACAGCAACTGGATTTGCATGACTTAGTGTTTGTGGATGTGGGAGTATGTGTGGATAAAATCAACTTTCCTAGAGATTTTGTATAATAAAATAACCTTCCTCTTCCATAAGAGCTCACATTGACTTTTCTTATACTAATTTCCTGCACACAAACACATATTTTCATAGATTCATAGATTCATAGATTGGTCCAGGCCGGAAGGGACCTCCAAAGGTCATCTAGTCCGACCTCCCCACAGTCAGCAGGGACACCCCCAACTAGACCAGGTTGCCCAGGGCCTCGTCGAGCTTCACCTTGAATATCTCAAGGGAAGGGGCCTCAACCACCTCCCTGGGCAACCTGTTCCAGTGTTCCACCACCCTCATGGTAAAGAATTTTTTCCTAATATCCAATCTAAATCTCCCCTTCTCCAGCTTAAAACCATTGCCCCTCATCCTGTCGCTGCAGGCCTTTGTAAACAGACCCTCCCCAGCCTTCCTGTAGGCCCCCCTCAGGTACTGGAAGGCCACTATGAGGTCTCCCCGGAGCCTCCTTTTCTCCAAGCTAAACAACCCCAGCTCCCTCAGTCTGTCCTCATAGGAAAGGTGCTCCAGCCCCCTGATCATTTTGGTGGCCCTCCTCTGGACCCGCTCCATCAGGTCCATGTCCTTTCTATATTGAGGGCTCCAGACCTGCACACAGTACTCCAGGTGAGGTCTCACCAGAGCAGAGTAAAGTGGCAGAAGCACCTCTCTGGATCTTCTGGCAACACTTCTTTTGATGCAGCCCAGGATGTGATTGGCCTTTTGGGCTGCGAGAGCACATTGCCTGCTCATGTCCAGCTTCTCGTCCATCAGCACCCCCAAGTCCCTTTCCTCAGGGCTGCTTTCTAATACCTCATCCCCCAGTCTGTATTTATACTGAGGATTGTTTCTTCCCAGGTGCAGAATCCTGCACTTGCTTTTGTTGAACCTTATGAGGTTCATCTGGGCCCACCTCTCCAGCCTGTCCAGGTCCCTCTGAATGACATCCCGTCCCTCCGGTATATCGACACCACCACACAGCTTGGTGTCATCTGCAAACTTGCTGATGGTGCTCTCAATCCCTCTGTCTATGTCTTTGATAAAAATGTTAAACAGTACTGGTCCCAGCACGGACCCTTGAGGGACACCACTAGTCACTGCTCTCCATCTGGACTTAAAGACATTGAGTACCACCCTTTGGGTGCGACCATTCAGCCAATTCCTTATCCACCGAACCGTCCACCCATCAAATCCGTATCCCTCCAATTTGGCAAGTAGAATGTTGTGAGGAACTGTGTCAAAGGCCTTACAGAAGTCCAGATAGATTACATCCATAGGTCGCCCCTTGTCTACTGACCTAGTCACTTTATCATAGAAGGCCACTAGGTTAGTCAGGCAGGACTTGCCCCTAGTAAAGCCATGTTGGCTGTCCTGAATCATCCCCCTGTCCTCCATGTGCCCAAGCATGGCATCCAGAAGGATCTGTTCCATGATCTTCCCAGGCACAGAGGTGAGGCTGACAGGTCGGTAGTTCCCAGGGTCCTCCTTTCTTCCCTTTTTAAAAATGAGTGTGATGTTTCCTTTCTTCCAGTCTGCAGGGACTTCACCTGACTGCCATGACTTTTTGAATATCATGGAAAGTGGTTTTGCAACTTCATCAGCCAGTTCCTTCAGGACTCTGGGATGGATTTCATCAGGTCCCATGGACTTGTATGTCTTTAGATTCCTTAGGTGATCACGTACCATGCCTTCAGTTATAGTGGGATGGACTTTGTCACCTGGATCCTCAACTTGTGGGCCATCAATACAAGAGCTAGGAGGAGAGGGGTTGCCAGTGAAGACTGAGGCAAAAAAATTATTGAGAACTTCTGCCTTCTCTTCCTCCATTGATACAAGTTCCCCATTGCTGCTCATTAGGGGGGGTACATTTTCTTTAACCTTCCTTTTCTGGTTAATGTACCTGTAGAAGCCTTTCTTGTTTTTCTTTATGTCCCTTGCCAAGTCCAATTCTAGCTGTGCCTTGGCCTCCCTGACCTCATTCCTACACAGCCGGGCAACATCCCTATACTCTTCCCAGGTTGCCTGTCCCTTCTTCCATTTCCTGTGTAGCCCCATCTTACCCCTTAGTTTGACCAGCAGGTCCCGGCTCAACCATGGTGGTTTCTTGCCTTCCTTACCCAATTTCCTACATGTTGGGATTGAGATCTTTTGTGCTCTATGGAGAGCATCCTTAAAGATCTGCCAGCTTTGTTCTGCTCCCTTGTCCCTAAGGGCAGTTTCCCATGGGGTCCTATTTACTAACTCCTTGAAGAGTTGGAAGTTCGCTTTCTTAAAATTTAGCGTCCTGACGGTGTTCCTCTTGGGCTTCAAACTTCTTAAGAGAGTGAACTGCACTAGAGCATGATCACTGCAGCCCAGACTGCCTTCAACTTTGATATCCCTGATGGCCTCGCTTGCATTTGTGAACAACAAGTCCAACAATGCATCTCCTCGAGTAGGGCTGGTGATTTCTTGTCTCAAGAAGTTGTCGTCTAGGCACTCTAGAAGCTTCCTGGAGTGCCTGCAGCCAGCCGTGTTGCTTTTCCAACAGATGTCAGGGTGGTTAAAGTCACCCAGCAGGATGAGAGCCTGTGATCGTGATGCCTCTTCCAGCTGGAGTAAGAAGGCATCGTCGACAGGCTCTGCCTGGTCAGGAGGCCTGTAGTAGACTCCTACCACAAGGTTCCCTTTGTTGTCCCGATCTCTAATTCCTACCCACAAGCTTTCTACCTGCTCATGGCTATTCTTTAGCAACAACTCTTCACACTCTAGCCATTTCTTCACATAGAGGGCAACACCTCCACCCCTTCTTCCTCTCCTGTCCCTTCTGAATAGTTTGTAGCCATCAATGGCCACACTCCAGTCGTAGGACTCGTCCCACCAAGTTTCCGTAATTGCTACTATGTCGTAGCTTTCCTGTAGCAGGATGGCTTCCAACTCTTCCTGTTTGTTTCCCATGCTGCGTGCGTTGGTGTAGAGACACTTTAGTCGGTCTGCTGGCTGTGTCTCCTTCTTAGAGGGGCACTCCACTGATCTCCCAACATGTTTTGTGCCAAATACACTTCTGTCCCCTATTGTCTCAGGGGATCTCGGTCCCTCTCTGCAAGACCATGCCTTTGTTATTTCTGGAAATAAGGTTTAAACTTAGATATACAACTATTATTTTGCTAGTTCTAAGAATGATGCCTAATTCCCGGAGAGTAGAAGTGCACAATGTGATTTATGTCCTGTCGATAGCTGAAAGTTAAGGCAGTGACCACTTAATAATGATTTGATTATAAACAAGTGAAAGGATAGAAATCGTTTGGAGAAATGATTTGGCAAAGGATTTTGACACATGATTTTGAATAGCCAAATGTGACATAAAACATCTATGGATGATCTGAGTGTTGTAAAAGAAAAAAACACAAGTCATTGTGAATTGCTGAGAAATATTGGTAGTGATTTACTACAGTGACAGATATTTCTTATGATTTTGTTTGGCAAACTTTTTTCCTAATGATGCTCTATCTTTGTAAGTAGAAAAGATATCCCATCGAAAGGGCTCAAGCTAAATAAATGGGATAAAAATGAGATTTCGAGTGCCCAAGAACCACAATTGCCAAAAGCTGGTATTGACAATGTAGATGTGAGGATTTAAAAAAAAAAAAAAATCAGAGGCAATCATAACTACTAAGAAGTACTTCCTGTGTCTATTGCTTAATATCTGCCTGGGTATGACTGCTAGCATTAGAGGACAGCAAAGTTGTAGTGACTGGAAGACCATTGTATGAGGTTGCTTCATTAAGGGGAGCTGCAGTGGTGCCCCGGACTTGAGGGCAAGCATACGCTTCCCATCCTTAAGCCAACTAAACCCAGCCCATCTCAGCAGATGCTCTGCAAGATGAACCTCACAGATTTTCAGTGTCTTCTCATTCACTTGGAACTAAATATAAATGAATAGACTATTTACCTACTACTAATAATAGCGAGAGTGAGATTGTCTTCAGTTACAACCGTTTCCACAGATTTCCCACCCACCGCCTTGATGACTAAGGGAAAGATATCTGAACCTTTTTGTGGTAGAGCAGGACTACATTTTCGCATTGCAGAACTATTAAAGCAGGTTGCAAGAATTATTTCTAAGTGTTGAAACAAAAGAGATAACGAATAAAAGAGAAACTAAATCTGCACTGGTAGGCAATAGTCATTAATCTGTATGATGTAACAGAAATAAATGTAAAAAAAAAAAAAAAAAAACCACAAACAAAAAAAAACCCCAAACAAACAAACTCTTAGGTTAAATTAAACAGGGAAAAACAGACTAGCGTGATCAGTGCCATAGAACTGACTATAAAACTTTTTTTAAAAGATACTATATCTAATCTCACACAGAATCTTTACTTTTTCTTTTTGAAAAGTTTTATAAAAAGGCAAAGCTGTTTGGTTAGAGAAGATCAAATCACCTGAATGACTGATAACACTAAATCCATTCTGTGCAAAGAAATATAAACATTACTTAGTGTCAGTAGAGGGAACAAAAGAATAAGTATATTGAAACACAATGTAAGAAGCGTGAAAGGGAAAAATAAGTAAACTATGTTTATGGGCAAATATTTTTATGCTGCTAAATTTGAAATAAATTAATCCTAATATATATGTGTGTGAGAGCAGTTCCTGAGTCTAATATAGTAATACGTTTATTTTGGAGGAGTCTGTGCTGAGAAGGTTTTATTGGATACATGGTCTGAATGGTACCTGGTTCAAATATCACACAAGAAAGAAAAGAATTTTCTAATAAAATTGATCTGTAGGGAAGGCAGATCACTGGGTTTAAACAGCAGGTCAAAACAGGTTGTTCTGTCTTGGCTCCCAATTATTTTTATTCCTATCTCCTCCTCTTAATGTTCTATCCTCTTTAAGAGACTAGAAGTATACGAATCTTAAAAACAGCTTTGGAAATAAAATATTTTATAGTCTTAAAAGTTGCAACACATAATTTTCAATAGAGATTTTCCAGGTTAAAAAGTATGTGGACATTCTCCCTCCTCTACTCTGCAAATGTACACACACATATTCTACACCTGAGAAAGGGGGAGCCTAAATGTGCCCTCCACTTCCAAGCTAGCAAAGAGATGATCTACTTTTTGGAAGGAGATAAATTTTTGGTTTTCTGCAGTGTAGAATATGCTTCATGACCTTTTATATGACAACCTTAAATTACCCTTATTGAAGGTCAGTAAAGGCAGGTTCTGTCAACCAAGATTTGGAACAAAATCTGAAAGACATGACAACAAAGTATGAAATGTAGGTTTCAATTTAATAGTTCCTTCAGAATCTTCATCAGTATTTAATATTTATGCAGTAGATGTCTTGATAAATATTTAGGCAGTATTGTTCCATTATCTGTACACCTATAAAAAAACCCAGGGTCCTAAGCTTTCACAAAAAATTTTTTTCTTAAAATGTATAGATGTATTTTCTATGTACATAGATGTATAGAAAGATAATTTTCTTAAGATGTATAGAAAGATAATTGCCCTGAAAAAGCATTATTTTTCACAACCCACCTTTAGTGTTGGGTAGCAGGTATTCACACCTGCCAGAATACTTGTAACAGATGGCCAAACGCCACAGTCATTAATTTTCACATTAGAGACATCCAGGTGGTAAAATTGTGGATAATCTGCTGAATTCTTTTCCAAAGATCATTTATTCAGTGAAGGCAGAAGTTTATTTCTATTTTAAATTTTTTAACCTGGTATAACAGATTAATGATATATCATGTTGCATTACATTGCTTTCCATGTAATCTACTATATTACAGTGTGTCCAGATAGCTAATAACTTTCATAGCGTACCATAAGGCAATTTAAACACAGCACCAAAACTAATGCACAGAATTAGTGCCCACTTCTTTCCCCCCTATTCCATCCAAGAGTGAGATACCTTCCAACCTGGGGGAGTGTGCAAGAGCAATAAGCAGCAGTTATTATCCTTCTACCCACATTCAGGTGTATCTGCAGCTTGTCCCACATCTCTCATCTGGAGAGGTGATGATTCATTGGTGCTTGTTTATTTTCAGCAATGGCTGCTGTGATTTTCTAGTGCAAAGGGATTATAGATTGTGTCTGATCTGTAGAGCCACCCATTTCACAGAAGCACCAAGTTTAGTAAATTTCTCAGAGGCTTTCTCTTTGTTTCAACATGTATGAATTTGCACTGTTCAGTCTCTTTCTGAGTTTCTACCTTCAAAAAAATCTAAAACTTAGATTATGACATAGAAAAAACTGCCTCTGCTAATGATGCACAATAGAGTCTAGCTTATATCTGGTATAAAAGTCTCAGTTCCTTAAGTGCTCAATGGTTTCACATTTTGGATATTGTACATGGTTCTGGGTCAAACTACAAATCTATCAGGATTGAATATTAATCAAGCTGACCTCAATTTTAAATATGTTACCAGTTCTGACTGCTTTTAAAACCACTTACAAATATAATAAATAAAACGACCAACTAAAGGTAAAGTTATAGACCAGCTTCTCCAACAGAAACAAATAAAATTGCATTTTTTCTTTTATGTAACATCTTTTTTCTTGTGTGTGATAAATGGATGGAAGCTGTCCATATGTACTGTGAGACTGCTGTACTCAGAAGCCACACTCCTCTCTACACAAGCAAAGAAATCATTTCGGTCTTGAGCCTAATGAAATAATAATCACTGGGACAACAGGTATAATTGCTGCCAGCTATTACTATGCTACCCCATTGGAGTGTATGACTCAATTTTGATTGTTCTTTTTCCTGCTTGGCAGATGGCAAATTGTCTTAATTGCCCATTTACACTCCAAAATCTCTTTAGCCTCAACCAGTTGCCTTCTTGAAGGCCATCAAGCAGAAAACATGTTCATCCAGCTATGCATGGTTATAAATTTACCACTCAAAGCAATATTTATTCTATTACTACAGTAACAATAATAGCTGTATATATTAATATAGGCAATCTTCTGAGAACCCATATCCTACTATATACCATGGTAACAGCAAAAGAAAAACCAGCTTCTCAAGTCTACACTGCTTTCCTCCATCGAACACGTTTCTGCTTTTTGAACAAAATATAAGCTTTCCTTATTTCCTTACCCCCCGCCCCCAACATCAGTAACTATGAATGCATTTCACTTTCCCTTATTATGTGAGGAGCATAGGAAGTTCACCACTGAGAGTTACCATTTCTTCCTCAGACACTGCATTAACTTTGCAGTTCCTGAAAAGGAAATGTCATGTTTCACTACTCAAAGATTAGTGAGTTATGTGTTTTCTGTGGAAGTATTTCCTAATGCAGAGGATGTTTTCATAAACCACCCCCCAAACTCTTATTTGTTTTTCTCCAGCTTTTAATTTGAGGTGTAATACTGCACAAAGACCAATTTAGTTGACACCTAATCATTACTTTAATGTTCTGAGACTCACAAGCCTACTATGGCACAAACGGAAATTCAATCAAGAAAGTAACTGATTGGCACTGGTCAAAAAGTCTACATTTTCACAAACACAGGTACTTTTCTCACAGGGGAGGTGACAGCATAACCTGCATGCAAAGCATCATCAACAACAAAAACACACAAAACCCCAAACAACTACAGACAATGGCTCCTACTTAGAATTCAGAGTTTCAAGGCGCTACAGGTGACTCTCTGACACAAACATGATTTGAACTTTAAGACTACTATTGATTAGAGAATGTCCAATGAAAATTTAATTCATAGGTGTTCAAAAGTTTTTCAGAGATGCAACATGTTTTTTTTTCAATGAAGACTTTTTCAAATTCAGAGGCATTCAGTATTCCATCTAATCTGCAGAAGATATTTCCAAGTTCATCTGTTGACCTGCTACTAAATTATATAGAGGTGTTTCCTTACACAAATCAGAGAACAAGATTCATTAATCCTGTAAAATCACATGAACCTTTAAAGACTGGATTATTTTGAAGTCATACGCTTCACATTCTGTGTATTTACCAAATCTATTTTAGGATTCAAGAACACTATCACTAACTCGATTTCTCTCATCACATTTAGCTTTTCTATCTGTATGATTACAAGTAATTCCCAAAATGCTGCAGTAAACCCTTAACAATGATAAAGGAGAAGCAACTAAGTTTTCTTGGTTACAAAAAACCCAAACCCAAGCCAAACAAAAACCAAAACCAGCAACAACAACAACAACAAAAACCCACCGAAACCCAGAAGCAAGAAACTTTTGTCATGATCTGTCAGATTTTCTCTAGCACCAGCATTTTGAACAGGTTTCTGTATGCTGCTGTTCATTGTTGTCTGACACTGATGAGTAAAGTCTATGATGTTCTCCACATGACTCCTCCTGGTGTTTCCTAAAAACTGTGCTCCCAGGCGAATATACTCCTGAACAAAGAAATTGTCTTTCCACCACCTCTTTCACTGATGCATCAAAAAGAGATGGGGAAAGAAAGAGAGAAATAAGAGATTTAAGACAAAACAGACAAAAAAAATAGCATGACCCTACCATAAGTCGTTGTCATTTTCCACTTGAAACAAGGAAGGTTAAAACAGCTACGAATGCAGAAATTTGTAATTTTTAAAACTTATTTTAGGTCACTTAGCATTTTCAAACTATTCTGAAAAGCAACAAATTAGATCTGTTTTAATGGATTAATTAATTTAACTGAAATTTAGTTGTAATAATGAATTTACAACATTAAAAAAAAAGAATTTTTACATTGCCCTTCTCCAGAGTATGCTATCGTAGTTTGTTACTCAGTCAGATTATCCTGTAAACCTTACCTACAGAATCAAGAGCTTCTTCCCCTAGTACAGCATGCACACAATATCAACAAAGCTAGTCTGCTTTTCCAGACAATCTCAATTGCTTATCAACAAGTTTACATGTAATTCATATTTTCTCCATCTGCTCTCAGGTACAGACTTTATGTTGTACAATTTGGCCTTTATAATTTGATATTTCTTACTTTAAGAAGGGTAACATGGACAGTGTACCAAACTCTTGTTATGTTGTTCTTCCATTTCTTTCTCTCTTTCCCTTCCCCTCAGCATAAAATATCAAATAACATCCAATAAAGGGTATGAAATCTGGTTTAGGCCCGCCAGCACAAAAGTGACCTCTAGACTCTACTACCCACACACAAATTTTAATGACCTGTAACAGAAAGAGAAGCAGGAAGAAAAATTCAGGCATGGTGACTGAAATAATTTCTAGTGAAGCTCACAGACCCTGATTCAGTTGAGGATTAAAAAAAACAAGTCAACTAATCAAACAAAAAACTTGTCATGGTATATATATTCCATCTTTTTCTTTGGCAGAGAAAAAAGAACAAAGCAGATGTGTTATACCAGTCTTCAGTATCCAGGATACTTCCACTCACTCACAGTCCCTTGCTTCAGGGCACTTTTTCCCCTCTGCGTTTCATAAGAGATCTGGAAAGCGATAGCAGTCTCACAGCCTGCAAATACTGCATCATATGAGAAAAAAAGTCTGTATAGCCCATTCACAAATGCAAACACTGCCTCTACCCCTAGCCCCTTCATGGTGCCAGTGCTCCCATTTCACCTCCTATCCAGTCACATTGCTTGCTCTGACACAAACAACAGTTTGGGCAGGAGGAACCTACCTTTTAAGGAAGCAATCTTTTAAAGTGCTAATCAGTGCTTTATAATTCTTTTTTTGAAATGCAATTTAATTCAAAAGCCAGCACATTAGCTACCAGCTCAATGTTTTGGAAGGTGTTTTTGTTTTATTGTGCCTAACATGTTTCTAGGTTTCCTAATACACAGACAATATATGTAAAAATATTCAACATACCGTGGCTGGAACTCTGCCCAAACAGTTGCAAAATAATTACATCATTTAACATCATTATAAGGACTAGCACACTAACATTGTAGCATACCCTAACCTCTTTTTTCTGATGCTCTGAAATCTGAGCTACTTCTTAAAGTATGTGGCCATAGCTCTCATTTGGATTAAGATTCAAGACTACGCAATTCAGCAGCAGAGGAGCAGGGAGATGATGTGGCTCCAGTGTCAGGTGAGTGAGTACAGTGCTCTTCACCTGGAGTTCAACAGCACAGCATAACACAGCTGTGTGCAACTGAAAGCTGTCACTGCCATAAGATGTGCAGGGGATGATGTTCTCAGACTAGGTCCTAGTGGACAGATATGTATATCATTTAAAATAATAAAGCCCTCACAACAGCCACTAATTGGCTCCTTTCTCAGCAATTTCAGCAGTGAGGCTGCAGACCTCAGAGCTGCTGAGATTAAACTGTTTTCTAATCCCTAGAAGTGCTCAATCCAGATCAGGAAATAAAGTGAATGGTTCGGTGAAAGGGAACTTGCACTGGTGTTGCCCATGCTGTCTATCTTCTTGGGATAATTAAGGCCTTCGTTTTCCTAGGCTGTCAGTCACATCTTTCATCAGCACTAACATTCACTTGATCTTTGTATTTTATTTTTTTAAAAGGAAAGAAGGACCAGAAAGAAAAAAGGGGAAAAAAAGAAGCCTTGCAGAGTGAAATGAAGCACTTCAGTAGTCATCTTATTTACATCTGAAAACTGATTGAAGTCCAAACTGTCAGTGACTTGACAAAAAAAAATGTAAGTTTCTGCTGCTTTTCTGATTCCCGAGTACATGAAGAAGGAATAGCACAGTAAGACTTTACTTTCACCTTTAAATACTTCTTCACTGAGTCATTTTTCCAAAGCCAATTTGGACACAGTTTCAAAATTAGTAGTATGAGACACAGAATAGTTATGGTTATTTCTTTTATTACCTGAAATTATGTAATTAAAATGAAAAGACTCTTCTCTGAATGAAGTAATTCCTTTCCCAGTAGTGATATTTCTTCATGTTTCTGAGATGGTAAAAGAGAGGTATAATTAATCCACTGTCCTTTTATCAAGACCAATAAACAGAGAGCAATAAAATGTAATCTGATTGTGCCATTATCTCAAATGAATATTTTATCAGCTGTTAGCAACTAAATCATAAATTATTTTTCAACAGCTTTTTAATAAGATGAAAGATAATCAGGGCCTGCAATGAAGTGCCGTAATGCCCAATTTGAATAATCACTCTGTTTTCTGTGAAAAAATGAGACCTTTGTGTGCTACTTTGGAAATGCACAAAATTTTTAAGACCTCCAAGAATTAAAAATAAGGTGATCTGCTCAGAAACACACTCAAAAATTTCTTAAATGTTGCACCCCAAATTTCACCTACATCTTCACAATGTAAGAAGGAGTCATCCCACTGATTGCAGATTGAGCCCATATTAACATTAATCTGCAATCAGATGTTCATCTCAGTGGTCACTTTTAGTAATGAGCTTCATACAAGCAGTGAAGGTTAATCACAAACTCGGTGGTTATAAATTTGCATTAGCATGGAGTTCTAGTTAAGCACAAATGCTGCCAGACCTTCTTAGTGCTAGAACAACAGGTTATATCCCTTTGGTATCCTATTGTTGGTTCATTTTCTCCACTACACATTAAGCCTGAAGGTGCATATTTTTTATTACTGTATCTGGCACACTAGGCATACTGAATTAATAGCAAAATAATAATACCACTATTAAAACCATCAATATCAACACAGGATACTACAGAACTGATGCATTTTATTTTCCAGTCTTTCTAGGATTTTTCAATTAGTTTTCTATTTTTAAGAGGCAAAGGACTTTAAAAAGAGGTTCCTAATCTTTCTTGAAAGAAATCAACAGTTGCTTAATCACTCTATAACTGGTACTATAAACATGAGATGAATTTTAGTGTCAAATAGAAATGTATATTTTCCGCTTGTGAAGCAGTGTGTATTCAGTGTTATAAAATCTAATCCTCATCTGGGATAAACCAGCATAATTTTTTTCACTTCCTCTAGGCCAGTTCATTTCTGCCATAAGTAGATAAATGCTGTTTTAGTTAGCTGATCAAGCTCACATCAGATTTTCAGCCTGCTTTTTCCATTCACCTGACTGACTGGTTATTGACACATATCTGATGCCAGGCCAGTGCCACTCCCTTCAGTAAGACTACTGCTTGCAAGTGCTGGGCTTAGAAATCACATTTACAAATGCTGAGCCTATGAACTTCTATAATAAATTAATAGTGTAAGGAACAATAGCAGGTTAGGCATAAATGGCTTTTGCAAATGATTAAGCTTCAAAATAAACAGAAATACTTGATAATTGTAACAACCATTTACAACTACGCTTTCAAACACTGCAAGCATTACTCTTACTGAGAGACAAGGTTATTAATTTTTAGCACTTGCACAGTGCTTTTCATGTTTGAAGCACTCTACAAGAATGAAATAATCAGTCCTTTAACCCACTGCTTAAAGTGTCAGAACTGGAGTTTGGTGATCACAGATATTTCAACCTTCCCTGAAACTAATAGCAAATGATATTACCTAAATGCAACATCTCGTTCCAAGTAAATGCAAGAGAAGAAATTAAAACAAAAGAAAAACAGTTCTGTCAAAAAAGCATTTGAAAGAAACTCTTACACTTCCCATACCTCGTTATGACTTCTAGCTTTAGTCCTTTCTGAGTGGTACAATTTTTGTTAAATCAGTTCCAACCAAACTTGAGTGATTTTTTTTGCACAGTAGTCATACTACTCCATATAAGAGGAGCATGCAAAGGGGGAGTACTTACTTAATACTCTCTATTCCACTGTCCTAGAAATAAATAAAGGCAGAGAGAAATAATTTCAACTAATATAAACTTGGAGGCTAGTACCAGCTAACACTTAAAAAAATTCCTAAGTATCACTTTTTCCTCAGGACCACTTAGCATCCTATTATGCTCTCATCACTAATGAGCATTTTGCTTAATAGTACTGATACATCTGGTTTGATAAACAGCTATCAATCACCCATATTTTCTAAAACAGCTCTTCAGATGTAAAGTGTATTTCTACTTGATTTTCCATTTTCCTTGAAATGACATAAAACTTCCAGTGCTTTATATTCACCATACATTATTTTCCTATATCTGCTGCAATACACAATTTTAGCTGATCCATGGTATCATGACATGAAAATGAGATCAACCATGAGAATTCTTACAATGTTCTTGAACTGTACATTTTGTTCATCTTTTGCAGAGTAGGAAATCACCTAGGAGTTATTTAAAATATTACGGGTTTATTTTCTCTCTGTGTGTTTGCATAAATTTCTAGTTTTCAACCACTTGAATATTGGAACATTGAGGAATTATTCAATGTGATACTCATTGTATCAAATGATGCAATCTAATCTAATGTTTTGTTCCATTTCTTGACTTTATACAACTGTGTAGAACTTTGTTAGTTCTCATATAATCAGAGGTGAGAGGCTCCTGTCCACATAAATGTGATGATCTCAAGTGAGACAAACATTTCATAAGCAAGCATTTAGTTGCCATTGGAAAGGAGGACTCTTTAGGAGAGATAGAACCACTCTCTCCAACTGTGCTCATCTATGCATGTTTACCTCTTACATTACCTTCTGTAATACACATTCAAAATGAAGCAAATGCCTGCTTAGCAAAAGTATGAAGCAAGACCACTAAATATTACAAGATACTCTAGCTTCCATCTTGTTACACTCATATATATGTTCGTAATTATAATGTTACAAGAACCCATGCAGCGATATTTGGTAAATGACTATGCTGTAACAGGTTTTTTTCCTACCTGTCATAACTCGGTTGCTCCCTTTTAAAGAACCCAAAAAACCCAAGAAATACATACAATATAGACAATAAACTACTAATTGATTCATCTTACAGTTCACACTATGAAACTTTTGACAGGTCATTCAGAGATTGTAGTAATAAACTTTCTGTAGAACCAATTTAGAACAGGAAGAAACAAGCTGCCAAATGTACAATACACATCATTTACATTTAATCCACAGCCACAATTTCACTTTCATTTCTTTTCTGACACTTCAGGGTGCCAGCATAGAGTAAAACTATGAGATATTAAGAGAAATTGATTATTATATGGCATTTGGACCAGAAATAATTCACTTTTTCTATTAAGAGCTTCATGCATTCAGGAATTCTACAAGGTTATATAAAGGCAGATTCCAAACAGTGTGTTTCTTATAACAAGTTGCTGGAGGACAGAGCAAGAAAATCCCTATATAGAATATAAATGCTTAGTGAATCAGCCTCACTGAGGATATTTTAAAGAAATATCAGTGACATGCTTGATTGTTCTCTTATAAAATCTTGTATCAAGGTAAAGATATACATACCGCTTCAAAATTCTTCACAAGTCTTTTCTGTCCCTTCCCTAGGTCCCCCTATAAATAATAGATTTCCACTACATCTTTTAAATATATCTTTGAATATATATCTTTTAAATATATCTTTTAAATATAGCTTTGAAAGTGCACAGGGAAGAAGATAACAGCTGTGTCGTTTCACGACAGCTAATTGCTGTCCAGCTAATTTTCTGCTGAGTATATGCAGATTATTTGACTACAAACGTTTGGTTTGTAGTCAAACTATAGTATTGTCACAGCTAGTGAGTCAGCTGGAGAACATTAACATTGAGATGACAATGAGCTTCTAACATGTCTGAATCATTGTTTTAGCAAATCTGTCTTCTGCAAAATTACATGATTGAGATGCTAATGTGAGGATAAAAAGAGGGACAAAAGGATACAAAATTTGATTTAGAGGTACTAACAGATTAATACTCCACAAAAAAACCATCAGATTACCTGATTAAATGTTGACTTTAACTGATTCAACACAAATAGGACTTATACTCTGTTGGCTAAAAAAGTATTTTCTCAAACATGCGGCATTGAACCAGCAGACTGTAATGTCTTCTTTAAAAGCCTTTTAAGGTTTATGTAGCTTTGGAGCGATTACACAGAAGTTCTGCCAACATGGCTACTCTCTATGCACATTATATTCTAATGCCAAAAAAACCCACAGTGGATTTCACCAGAAGGAAATAAACACCATGTGTTTAACAGTATCATGTTTCGACAGCTAAATCTTGTTTTCTTTTTTTTTTTCAATTAATATTGTTAGTATGTGAATTCTAAAAACTGAATGTAAACTGAATGGGAAAAGAAAAGGAAGTAACACCTCTCTGGTAAATTATGATCTCAATTTAACATCCTCCCCTTCCTCTTCAAGAATTATAAACCCCTCAAAAATAAAAGTTCAGAACTGAAATTTGCAAACCATTTTTCAAACAACTCTTATTAACCAGAATACATACTCTGGTGTGCATGATTTCCATTATTATCTTGATAACATAGCAAAAATAGCTGTCATTTGTCTGTTTTGATTGCTAAAAATGTTGAACATCATTCAAGGATCACACCCAGTAACTGCTTAATTGTGTACAGAAACGGCTTATTTGTTCCCTCAGTGAGTGAACCTGAAACATGCCACAGCCAGAAGCTGAGCACACCTTTCAATGTTTTGCTGGATGAAATCAAGCCACAAGTGCTTAGGCTCATCCTGGTTCATACAGCAAAAAGACCAAGATGTCGCCAGTCATAGTATAGCAAGTATATGGATGGATAGGAAGTAGAGTGCAATAAAAGCTCTTTAGTGTGACAGAGAGCAGAACGCACTTCTGCATTCAGATGTTCTATCAAGACAAATTCTGAAGGGAGTAAGGCAGAATTTTCTAGCATTAAGGTCAGTTAAGCACCAGAAGAAAAAAAAAAAAAAAAACACAAACAAAAACTTTTAGGTGACAAATATTCAATTTTTTAAGTATTTACTTTGCAAATGTCTATAGAAGGCATCTATTAGCTGGAATTAACTGGAATTAATGAAAGCTGATTCATAATATTCTTTCACCTGTGTTACACAGGTTTCAAACCTGCACAACTGAATAATTATTTTATGTTTGGAAAAATCTGTAAATCCATTAGCACATGTGTGGTCGTAAAAAAGGAAAGACAAGGCCTCCTTGGAATTAAAATTGGCAAGGGATGTCAAAGCTAACAAGAAGGGTTTTTTCAACTATATTGGAGGCAAAAGGACAACTAGAGAAAATGTGGACCCACTGTTGAATGAGACGGGTGCCACAGTGACAGAGGATGCAGAGAAGGCGGAGTTGCTAAATGCTTTCTTTGCTTCAGTCTTTACTGCTCAGGCCAGCCCTCAGGAGCCACAGACTTTGGAAGAATCAGAGAAAGACTGGACAAAAGAAGCTTTTCCTTTGGTGCAGGAAGACCAAGTTAAGGAGCAGTTAAGTGAACTGGATACCCACAAGTCCATGGGTCCTGATGGGACGCACCCATGAGTGCTGAGGAAGCTGGCAGAAGTCATTGCTGAGCTGCTCTCCATCATCTTTGAAAGGTCCTGGAGAACAGGCAAGGTGCCTGAGGACTGGAGGAAAGCCAATGTCATCCCAGTCTTCAAAAAGGGCAAGAAGGAGGACCTGGGAAACTACAGGCCAGTCAGCTTCACCTCCATCCCTGGAAAGATGATGGAACGAATCATTCTGGGCGTCATCTCAAAGCATATGGAGGAAAAGAAAGGTATCAGAAGTAGTCAACATGGATTCACCAAGGGGAAATCATGTCTGACTAACCTGATAGCCTTCTACCATGGCATGACTGGATGGATAGATGAGGGGAGGGTGGTGGATGTTGTCTACTGACTTCAGCAAGGCTTTTGACACAGTCTCCCACAGCATCCTCATAGGTAAGCTTAGGAATTGTGGATTAGATGAATGGACAGTGAGGTGGATTGAAAACTGTCTGAAAGACAGAGCTCAGACGGTTGTTATTAGGGGCACAGAATTCAGTTGGAGGTCTGTAACAAGTGGAGTCCCCCAGGGGTCAGTACTGGGTCCAGTCCTCTTCAATATATTCATCAATGACCTGGACGAGGGGATGGAGTGTACCCTCAGCAAGTTTGCCGACGATACAAGGCTGGGAAGGGTCGTTGACACGCAGGAGAGCTGTGCTGCCATACAGCGAGACCTGGACAGGCTGGAGAGTTGGGCAGAGAGGAACCTGTTGTACTTCAATAAAGGCAAGTGTAGGGTGCTGCACCTGGGGAGAAATAACCTCATGCACCAGTACAGGTTGGGGGCTGACTTGCTGAAGATCACCCCTGAGAAGAAAGACCTAAGAGTCCTGGTGGACAATACGATGACCATGAGCCAACAATGTGCCCTTGTGGGCAAGAAGGCCAATGACATCCTGGGGTGCATCAGGAAGAGTGTGACCAGCAGGTCAAGGGAGGTTATCCTGCCCCTCTACTCTGCCCTGGTGAGGTCCCATCTGGAGTACTGTGTCCAGTTCTGGGCTCCCCAGTTCAAGAAGGACAGGGAACTGCTAGAGAAGGTACAGCAGAGGGCTACAATGATTAGGGGCCTGGAGCATCTCCCTTGTGAAGAAAGGCTGAGGGACTTGGGTCCTTTTACTCTAGAGAAGAGAAGGCTGAGGGAGGATCTGATCAACGCCTATAAATACTTAAAGGGTGGGTGTCAAGAGGACGGGGCTGGTCTTTTTTCAGTGGTGCCCAGTGACAGGACAAGAGAAAATGGGCACAAACTTGAATATAAGAACTTCCACCTAAACATGAAGAGGAACTTCTTTACTTTGAGGGTGGCAGAGCGCTGGAATAGGCTGCCCGGGGGGTGGTGGAGTCTCCTTCTCTGGAGACATTCAAAACCCACCTGGACGCATTCCTGTGCAACCTGCTCTAGGTGGACCTGCTTTGGCAGGGTGGTTGGACTAGATGATCTCCACAGGTCCCTTCCAACCCCATGTGATTCTGTCATTCTGTGATTCTGTGAAATGATAAGAAAATCCAAAATAGTTTTCTTGAAAAGCCAAAAGCAGGAAAAAAAACCCAACCCTACATAATTTATTTTGCAAGTGGCTGATTGTAGAATATGTGCCTAAAAGAAAAAAATCTTCTCTGCCCAGAGTTTAGAACACAGTTTAATTACATAAGGGACAAATCAGTCTAACAGAAGTTCTCTGTTGAAAAGGAAGAGTATAGAGTGCAAGAAAAACAGCTTTTACCTGAGACATAACTGCTAAGAGAATGTAAAAACCTGAAAAATGAATGGGAGGCCAGGATAAACAAACAAGTTTGCTCCTCTTAATCATAGTGGTAGATAAACCTTTCTGGAGCATCTTTTACTTTTTACAAATAACATTAAATAACTGTTCCAAGTTTTTATCTCAAAACCTCCTCACTGAATGGTCAGTATCTCCATACATAGAAAATATTTCTCAGGAAATGTTGAAAAACAGCTTATTTCTCTTTCCCTGGTTGAAGGCAGACATTTATTATGAGAAAACCCAGGATAAATTTTTATCTTGAAGGGTCTTTTATTGTTCATTTGTTTTCTATTGCTGTAGACTCTTAAAAATTCTTGGAGGGACACAATACAGGCTATCCCAGAAAATACTGCAGAATCAGCCTGAAAATACTAGAAACTCAAAATTCTTAGAAGAAAAAAGTAAGTCTTTATGTATAAAGAAAAGAAGTATCAAGAAATATATTATGCAGGCTTTTTTACTAACTTACTTTCCCTTTTTTGTCCAAGGCCTGTCTTACGCAAAATATTTACATTCATTTATGTTGCAGTTTTCTTTGGGAGACTATGGCCATTCTAACAAAATACTTGAAGCAATTAGTGGAAAAGGTATTATAACAGAGGTAGTTTTCTCTCAGTGTGCTAGAAATTTGAGCAGTTCTCAGTCTGACCACAAGAACGAAAAAGGATACCATCTTTGAAGTCAAATTCAATGTCTTTATTAGACTACAAAAAATATTTAAATACATTTTTAACAGCTAGTGTGTGTGCACATGTACCATAATATTCTGTTAGCTTCCTTGAAATTATTTAACACTCTCTGGGATCACTGCAGTGTCTGAAAATACAGCGCTCATTCACAAGCTGCAGGGCACAGTTATTGGTCATAGTTCATGGTTCCCTACATAGTCTACAAATGCAATTCTGTCCTCATTTTCACAACAATATTAGATCCATTTTTCAAGGAGTTGGCTCCTTTCCCAGATTTCTTTCTCAGATCTGATGACATGGAAAATAGGGATTGGAAGCTAGATAATCCCTCCTTTCCAATGCTATAAATCCCATTAATGAAACTTCTTTGAAGAAATTAACTATTCACTGATCCGAGTTTAAACCAAGTAGAATAGGTGATAGCAGTGACATTACTGCTCTATGCAATAAAACAGCAGTACTTGCAGGTGTTTCACAAAAAAACCCAAGCTGAGCTGCATTTTTAGAACTACCAACTCAGTAAATCTGCTGACCTCAAACTACTAACAAAGACATGGTATATTTTGTCATAAAATTACTGTTTCAAAGAATCTTTACAATAAATTATAAACCCTAGCACAATTCTCAGTTTGAAACATCACTGAAGTAGGGGAATCTGCACTAATTTCAGAACACCAGCAATATTTCACTCACTTGAGTTTAGTTACATTTAGAACATTGCATTTCCCGATTCATTAGAGATTAATTCAGTAGAAAAAATTAAACTTCTGTCCTGATTTGTTGCAAATTCACCTACAAGCTTCAAAATTTGGTTTTGTAAAGAAGATTGTTTAATATGTAATTGCAACATACCACCTCAAATTAAGTTATTGTGGGGATCTGGTGGTTTTGGTCTATTTTTCCTTCCTGGGACTTAGTGACACAAGATATTTTAAAATTCAGGGGAAACTGATAAACAAACAACACCACCCCCAATCTCAGGCAGAATAAAGGTGTAATGTATAGTAGACAAAAAAAAAAAAAAGTTTGGAAGTGGAAGCAATTGCTACTCCAGCTTCTGTTCTGAAATATTTATATTGTCAGTTCTATGCACCAATAAATTCCGTAAAGCTTTAGCAGTACCTGAAGCCATAAATGAAATCGTTTTGAAAGGATTACTTTAAGTGAAAATTTGCAAAGACAAATCACCCAAGGTACAATGAATGAAAGCCAAACACAAATTAAGTTTACTTACCATCATACGAACAGTGCTTGCAGGAGAACTATATATAGTAACACTTGGATAAAGGGTGTATCTTCATTTTTTAATGGATGCTTTCTTCTTAACAGGTGCCACATCCAAACAAAATCATACATACAGTTAGTTCCTACTGGCCTACTTACACTGCCTACTCCAAATGGTGATTTTTTTTAAGAGTTTATAGTCACACTTCCAGAAATCTCTGATTTTCTGAATTCTTCATTTTGCTTTGGCCTTCATACCATACTAGAATAGATTACTGCTTTCTCTTTCCTAACCTAGTGTCATTGGACAATAAGAATTACAGGTAGTTGACATGCTAGAGAGTTGCTATCATTATTTATCACTTCCTTTGGGCATACCTCTTTCTCCATTGCACTTATTCAGAAGATGACTACCAGAATGAGAATGTGATCAACACAGTTCCTCATTCAGAACACAAAGTCAGCCACTTTCAGAAGAAAGTGAGCATATCTACTCAATACCTTCAAAACTTTACCAATATTTTTGAGGTTCTGATCCATATCTCCACCTGTATGTATCTCTCCCATTTTATCTGCTGTTCTTTAACCCTTATTTCTATCAACAGAGAACTTGTTTTACTGTGCAGCCAAGAATTACTAAACCCTGATATTCAGAAGTTGACCTATGTGTTATTCTTCATGCCACTGCACCCAAAAACTTACAGTGTAAACCAACAGTTGTTGGGTGGATGTCTATACATAGGGCCGTTGAAAGGAATGTAATGATTAATCAGTTCTAGGGGGGTGTATTTCCCTGTGGTAGAATCACTCTATATTTTTATATTCATTTTAGAGGAAGGCTAGAAGAACGAATCAACCATTTCATTCAGCTTAAGCCATATGTCTCAAGCTGGGTGGTACAAGTAGTTCCTTCACATCTAGGGAGAAGAAGAATCAGAATTTGTTACGACATTCTGTGGGTTTTCACAAACCATAGTATTAATAATTCAGTATATAAAGTTTCTGGTACTTCTTTCAGGTTGGTGATACTCTTCCCTGTGAACTTTTTATGGTTCTCTCTTATTGCTATCTTATCAACGTTTAACGTGGAAAGAAAACTAAAAGTTCTTCAAAAACATCACTGATTTTATTAGCAGCTCATTAGCTGCTCATATTAATAACCAATAAAATGGAGTTCAGCTTCAGCTAGATCAAATTTAAACAAAATGTGCTTTTCTCAAAAAAAAAAAAGGTTTGCATTCATGCATTATTTTTAAGCATGTTTTCACTAGGAAAATGGAGACATAGCAAAGAGAAGGAAACTTTGAAATGGGGTGAGATTCTTTCTTAACATTACATCCGAAATGTTTGATTGTGGCTCTTACATGGAGTTAGATCTAATAGGCTAAACTCACCACCTAGGAAATTGCCTAGTCTGGATAGACTGTAACTTCCATTTACAATCTAATGAAGCTGTGTCATTTTGCAGTGGGAATGCAGTTCTTTGAAGGTTAATAATTCTCCAGTGGTCTCATAGAATTTTCCCCTGTGGAAAGACACAGTCTTTTAAAATTTGTATAAATGCTCAGAATAGGCTCCTGGAGCACTTCAATGCAATGAACATTGGGAAATGCTTTCAGGAACACATTTCAGGAACAAAGACAACACTAAAACATAGCAAGAATTGGCAGTAGGAGAATTCAAAATTTACCTACAATAACTCAGTCTCTGATGATAATGATGCTAAATAGTTATTCATTTGCTATATTATGGTTACAAGACCACTGGTCTGATGTGTGAAACCAGCATTCAGAATCACATTTTGCTCAGCTTCCTCAACTGACATACAAAAGCTGTTCCCAATGTAGGAAAGAAGACTTCTACCAGATTTCCCAGTTCAGACAGACAATGAGCTATGTTTTTCCCAAACTGAAGATTGCGGTTTTCAAGAGAGTGGGAATTGACACACAATCTCGTTCACCGTTCCAAGCGCAGAAAAAAAAACCTCAGAAGCTGCTGTTGAATTAAATTATCTCTCTCAACTGATACATAGCACCTTCATGGCTTCTACTTAAGCATATCCCCTTAAGAACACTTAAAGCTCCTTGAATAACCTTGCATTGAAGTCACTCACCCATGCTTCATCAGTGGTGGAGAAGAGATATCAGAGATATCCAATAGTTGGTGGAGTATGTTTATAAGGTCACCCATATTTTCATCATCTACAGTACAAGCTTATGACAAAATATTTTATACAAGGGCTACACATAAAAAGAACTCAGTGTTAGCTCCCACACATAGTTCCAAATAGAAGGTATTAGTCATATAGTCTTAGGTGAAAAAACTTTAGTATCTCAAAGTCTTAGCAATAGAGGTATTAGAGGAAAGACACCTCAGTATTCCCATGAACTCTGGAAACTTCTCCATGTAGCCAGAGTTCAACGGGTTTTCCAGCAGAATACAAGACCTATTTACTTACTCAAAAACCTTTTGATTCCTATAACCAATCTTTTTAAATTAAAACTTATTTACTCTATAACAGCGAAATAAGAGTAAATTTGAATCTCTATATAAATAAATATAAAATAGAAAAAAGGTACTTAAGATAATATGCAGAGCAATTCATTTTGATTACTCCAAATAACGTCTTAATGACATATCTTATTTAGTTAACTGGAACATATGGTATTTTCTGAGCTAAAGATTTTTCAGATAGGAATCAGCATTTCCAGCATATATTTTCTAACATTGTTTGAGCTTCAGGCTACTTTTCTGGAACAGTTCCATTGCCAAATAAAAAAATACCATAGTCAATACACTACATTGTTGTGATTGTTAAATAAATCTAAAGATTTATTTTCTATATAAATTTAAATTTATATATTTAATAATTAATATATTTATATAAAGATATATATTTAAATCTAAAGATTAGAAGATTTTTAGAACTCAGTAATTATAGGGAATTTTAGAACATATTCAGTTAAGAAAAAATATAGGCAAGGTCTAAATCCTGAAGTTGGTTACAAAACCCCTTTTACTTTAACAGGAGAATATCTGCATGTTGTTCCTCAGTATGGCCACTCATCTCTTGGTCAGCTTTCAAATCTGAAAAAAAAAAAAATCAACAGAAAGCACAAATAGCAATTTCATCTGACAGATTTTTTAAGGGGCCATAGATGCCTATACAAGACTTTGCTTATGCATATTCATTTACTCTACATGAAACTTTTCTTCCACTCTCTCTCCATTGATTTTCAGAAAGGCTTTGTTAATTTTAGCTCCAGAACAAAGTTCTCACTTCACAAAATACTCAGATAATAGTGTTACCAATAACCTGCATTTTTCCCAGTATTTTTCCATTGAAGAGGTCTCTACAATGAACGAAAGGCATTTATGGTCACCTTGTTTATTCAACTTACTTCAATTCTATGAAAACCCAGGCAATATTCTCACTAATTGGAGATTTTCTCAGTATAAGTTTGCTCAGCATTGAATTTTTTGCTATAATTCACACTAAAATTGTGTGAAAACAGAGAAAATATCAACAAGTTATTGTACTAGCCAAAGAGGCTGCTTGGATGAAACAGTACACCTTGCATTATGAGCCATCCCTTCCTCTGGGCCTATTAGTTTTCTAGACTGTTGACCACTCCACATCCTCATTTGTTGATATAAGCCATATACCTGAGGTCTTCCCAAGCATAACATAGATTTCGTTGTATTCCAGAAGCCAAATCCCCCAAATAGACAATTTTGTTGGTTTCATTTCTCACCAATTCTGATGGAGTTCTTCTGGAGGGAGATAATTTAAAGAGAGATAATTTCAGATTTCTTCAAACCATATGAACCATCAAAAATTACTTAGTAAGTTCCCTTACATAGATCAAGATGGCTAAAAGATCTGGTCTTGGATTCTACTTACATTAAAATTTCTGTTCAGGAGCAGGAATGTAAGAACTTCACTTGGCAGTATCCATTATCTCCAGCGGAAAACAAAACCTACCAGATCTTGCTCATAAATACAAAGAAGATAAAGTGATATTCACAAATTTGTATTTCTTCATCTTTCTTTCTCAAACTCTTCTGACTTCACAAATCCTGTATACTTTAATCTGTTCAAATCTATGTGGGGAATTATAAAATGCTCAGACAACTATTATAAGATCTGTTTTATCATTTTCTTTAGTCAGAAAGAGAGAGAGAGACATTCCTCAAAAGTATAAAACACGGTTTCTTAACCTTAGAAGGTGTCATATTCAAATTGGAGCCTGTCAGGCATATAGTCTTGGAAGGGAAAGAACCCTGCGTATGTAGTCTACATGTACCAGCTCATGAACACCTACTCAAGAAAGTATCACGAGGAGAAAGCAGAAAAGGGAAATTCTGTTAAAGCTGAAAAAAGAAAGCTATTCTGGTTCTAGCCTTTCACCCTCCTTGGTAGTTTGTATGCATAAGAGATAGCAAACAGTAAAATATACCTGAAAGAACATCAAGAAATCCCAACTGAGTTGTCAAACTCCTAGAAAACAGATGTATATACATGGTTGATTTATTACGAGAGCTCCACATTTCTGAAAATACTATATATTTACAGAATACACCACAAACCATTATGAGACATTTTCATTCTATAGACCACAAAGTGTTATTTGCTCAAGATGAGGCAAGGCCTGCATGAAACCAAAATAAAATAAATAAATAGATAGATATAGAATATATCAACTAGAGTTGCTTGTGAAGAAAATTTAACCAAAGATACCTTCTGCTGAAACCAATCCAAATGAAACATTAAATCCAGCAAAATGAAAATGCTGTATTTTGTTTCAGAACTAAGTATCCTTCTTGGAAATTCAATACAACATTTAATCTTTTGCCATTTGAGAAGGAAAAGAACTTCTCTCGGTTCTCATAAATTGAAAGAAAATTCTTTTCCTTATAAATATTTAGATTCCAACTGGGGATTCCAAATTCGGGAAATTTGATATAAAATAAGACTTTTTTTTTATGTTTTCATAGTGCTGGAGATCTTGCAAGGGAGTCTTGAGAAAAGTTTTAGGTACCAACACAGCATCTGACCAGAAAGCCATCAGTTCACTTCCTTTTTCTCCCCAGTCTCTAAAATCCTCTAGGTAATAGGCTCATCTGCAATGCAAGTCCTACAATAATTAGCATCCCATGCACAGAATGTAAAATCAACTTTTTGCATTAGAACCATCTGTACTCATCTGGCAAACATCCACAAGCCAAACAACTAATCAGCAAACTACTTGCCAAACCTGCCTGGTACAAGGAGTCCAAGGGCCTGGGAACTCAACCATCTCTTTCCTGTTTTCCTCCCCCTGAAGCAGAAGTAATGTCTCAGATGCATCATGACAGTCTTCATACAGGCACCTGATCTCACATTTGGGCTCTTCCATATTAAGGCATGGATAGATTGAGAGGGTCAGTTTCCAAATTGAGGGGAGTTTTTGTATAGAACATGCATGTGCACTTACATTTACCCTCAAAAATAGAAGTTTTATGTGGCATTTCTCTGCCCATGAATTTTCAGCACATAAAAACTTCTGGAATATTTGTTGCAGCACTGTAATTGACTAAGAATGGTGTAATCAGTTTTCCTTTCCTTACATTCAAAAATATGAGATAAATAAACCCAGATAAACTTATATAACATTTATAGACTGACATTAAAAAAACCAGTTGTCAGAAGAGCAATAACTACTGAAAATAGGTCAAGCTATTCAAAGGACTGATATCAGAAGGAATCAGCAAAATTTTGCCTTTTTTCTGCCTGTGCTCAAAGCTAAGACTATTTGTTTTCCAGCTTAAAATTCCTGCTTAAAGTCTTCAAAATAATTCAAGTGCTAGGAAATATATTTACTTAAAGAAACAAAAGGGAAAACCCACAGCAGTCAAGTTCAGTTGAACTGTGAAATATGACAGTATTAAAGTTTGAAGACATTTGTCTTTAAACTGTATTTCTCTTCCAAATAACATGTAGCCTAACCTGCCAAAATTAAAGGTTTGTCAGATGTTGGTTCACTTGCTGTAATACAAGAAAAGGTCAGAAAGCAAACTGAAAAAAGAGTCTAGACAGCCTTAACCTCAAGGCTGTACTTTATTCCAAGAGACAGGGTTATCAGTCATATTATTTCCTATAAAAATAAAAAGAATGAAGAAACAGAAGAAATCATATGACAACATTCAAGGATATGACAAGAGGCTACTATTCTGATTTTGTAAGCAGTTTTAAATCATTTGAAGTAAAATATCATTCACCTTGAACACTCAGATAGTATTTTCAGTTTCTACAATAGCGTATGATTGTTTAACTCATGGTGAATTTCTGAATTATTTAAACACACAGAGATAAGATAGGGCAAAATAACAAACAAACACTTAAAACTGATTATACAAAAACCCAAACAGACAAAAATTCTGAGTCCCCACTTGAAGTAAGTAATTTACTTGTTGTCATTGATCCACATGTGATTCATTGGATCAAGCCAATCATTGCTTTATCCATATTCAGGGTAATTCCATAAAGTTATACAGATATTTTCCACTGTGATGATGAAACAAAAACAGCAATCATTTAAATTCGGCAAGTCCTCTTCATAAAAGAATGAGTAAATGATATTGCTGGTAACACTATTGTATTACTAGCAGTGAAAATTTGGAAGAACATTTAGATTAATAAAAACCTGGGAAAGAATAAACAAAAAAAAATGTTTATTGCATAACAAGATTGGAAGAAGGGCATTCATTGTTATAAAACATTGTGATAATAAATTCTTGGCCAGGTTCTTGGTCAGTTAAACTAGATTATTTCAAACATCCTCAGAAAATAAGGAAAATTCTGCCATGGAGGTAACTGCACACAGCATGTCATTGCTAACTGTTGACGTGAGAGCCGAGACAAGACTGCCATAGCATACCTTAGGATCTACACAAACAGGAACGGCTGGAGAAAAAAATAATGGGCATACATACATACAAAATTACTGAGTACTATCTTTCCCCGCAACACACACCCTTCTTTTTGCTTACCAAAGTCACTTGCAAAAACTATTTAATTGCAACTTTGGTCATTGATGAGTAAGAGTATTTTTATTCTAAAAGTGACTATAAAATAGCTTTACCTTTACCATAAAAAAACTGAAATCCCTAGAAAGACACAGCTTGATGTTTTCCAGTAATTCTCTTTTAGGAAAAAGACCTCTGTTATTCCTATACTCTAAGCTTCACAAACTTACCGTGAACAATAATGAAGTGCCCCAATATCCCTGAGGCAATTACTTTTCTTTGTATTCAAGGGTCCCATATTAACTCTCACTTTTCAAAATCTAATACTGAAAGAAATAGACCCTCAGATTTTTTGCTACTACATGTAAAATAAACTAATCAAACAAACAAAACCCCATCTACTTCCTCAATTTTCATCATTTACATTGAGATTAAAAATATGTATATATCTATTTATTGCAGTGTTTAAATTTTATGAAACATAGCCATACTTCTCTTCTACTTCTATTGCTAATGTAGAAACTGAACACGAAGGCCACCAGAAGCATCCTGTTTATTTAAATTCCAATCTGGTGCTCTCTTCACAAGTCTATCCATATTCTCTCTCCTTTTCATTCAATTCTGCATATACAAAATTGAGATATTCAGTAGAATTGAAACACTTGTCTATTAGAACATGTTCTTTTAACAATCATAGAGCAATATTTACCCTCTCCTTTCCTCAAAAATATATTTTTTTTTTTATTTTTTTTTTAATTTTAAGTATATTGGCAAACTTGTATTCTGCTCTGGAAAGCTGTTCCAGAACATTTTAATTCAGTTCTTCTCATTACCATCCTATCTCCCTAATGCCATTTAACTTATTTGCCGCACATCACTGTTCTGTGGCAAGGAAGAAAAATGGGCCAAGGAGGGAATACATGACCTGTTCATGATGCCACAAAAGTCATTAAGCAAATTGAATCAAGGTTTTCTCATACCAGCTCCCAATCTCTTAAAAGTGTTATTTTGCTGAATAAGTCAAGTTCACTGTTTCACATCATGCAGATACTCTTGAACTGAAGAAACCACTCGTATTCCATGTCATATTACGGTAAAGAAAGATATTCTTTTTTTTCAAAGGAAAAAAAAATATTTAAAACCTTCTATGCAATTTATGTTTCTTGTTAAGATTTTGAATTACCAGTTGTGAAACTACCCAGAGTAAACACTTCAGGAAATGGCAAAACATCCATTTGCACACTTTCACTTTTTAGTGATTCCTACTTCCTATAAATGTTATCTGTTTCCAGCTCTCTTCTACACAACCAAATGTGTGAGGCTTTTCAGTTGGTAACAAAAGATGTCCTTGCATGCCACCTGACACTAGCTTTTAGCTAATTAAATAATTCCTCTATGAATGCTACATAAAAATCAATTATTTAATGGGAAAAAATGCTGAGAGCTAACTGAATTTTTTGAGACAAAGTATGGCCTACAGGGAGGAGAGCCGCAGCGGTGCAAGTCTTATAGCAACAGAGGATGAGCCAGCCATAAATCCTCCTGCAGGTCTAAGGAAGCACGTTCTGCAGCAGAAGGTTGCCGTTGGGTAGATTAATGCAATGTATATTCTGCCCTGAAGCTGCCAGTTCCTCCTCAGTTCAGGGTATTTCCCTTGGGGAAATCAGAACTATCTGGAACATCATCTCCAATCCAATCCCCCCGGCTCCCCGTCTCCACACACATTGTAGCTCCTGCCAGGGACTCTCAACATGAGGGGAAAAAAAAAAAAAAAGAAAAAGAAAACAAGAACCAACCCTCACAGCAAACTCACAAATGGACCAGCCACAGCCCACTACAAAAATACTTCCTGGAACCACGAATGCACCCACACAAATGATACCTGTAGGAGAATATTTTGAATGTTATTTTGCCTTACTTGGTTTTTTATAGGCTTAATAACCCCATAATAAAATTTACGGGCTTAATTTTATATGGAATTGAGAAACAGGACGTGACAACCGAGGAAAGCTTATGGTTGATTTGTCTGGTTATCACCAGAGACTAACCCATTAATTTCCTACTGGCCAGGATCTGCAAAAATATTTTGCACTGTGCATTACAACTTAAGGGTTTAACATAACTTAATACAGTTATTATAGGAATGTCCTCATACCAATTAGAAACAATGCATGAGAAAGTCCAAGAGATAAATATAATTTCAGGCTCCATATTCATAAATACACACTAAACTCTGTGCTTTTACTGAGTGCCCTTTGAGAAAGGTTTCTTTTTCTCCTTCTCTACAATGACAAAAAAAGTGAGGCGAAAAGACATACAGCTGCCTTTCCTGTATTTAATCTGGGTTACTGTTGCTTTGCATATGTTCTTTCTGTTGTTTCAAGATAATGTTGGCAGAGTAGCATACCTCAACACTGTTTTTATCACAGTGTGAAAAACACCAGATGTACAAAATTAAAGTTCAAGTTAATCAAAATATTGCTTGACAAAGCAAATAATTGAATTGCACTTTCAATGCACTGTGGTAGACAATAATTAACATGCAGCATCTTCAACATTTGGATACAACTTCCAATTTCCGTTTTAACATCATAGAATGCTGTCTACACATTTTTTAATGGTACCCCTGATAATAATATATTCTGGTTTTAATCATATTCCACGTTGCAGGAAATGAAGCTTGCAATTTTCCCAGGTGCTTACCAAATTACTACTGCAAGCTAATTCTCATTCCCCAAGTTAAGAGTTTCAACACTGTGCACATTAACATCCTGCTTATGTTCTTCCTCTACAACAGAAGGTAAGTTAATATGTGCTTCAATTATATCCAGTTTGTGCGTTTATAGCACCCTGTGGGCAGCACTAAGAAGGCTGTAAATGTACTTATCCTGCTTCTTTAATGTTCTACTGTATTACAGGGGAGAGAGGGAAAGAGAGAGAGAGAGAACTGTATCATTTTATCAAGAGAATCAATAAGGAACTCAACTTCACTGTATTGATTCAAGAGGGCTGCTAAGGTACAGCTCTCTTTACTTGCTACAAAAAAGCTTGCTTGAGCTTGTCTTTTATATAAATTTCCCTCTTCTTCACATATGCGCATGAGCACACACATTATTAAGTCTGTATTTGTCAGCTTTAATAAAATGCACATGAAGTGCGTTTTCATGTATTGTAGACACTTTATCTTAAATTAAAATGGAAGATATATTGCACAACTGCCTCTTCTAACTGCATCTATTGACATAATTTAACAATGTCTTAAAAGAAGGCATTCTGGTTTTTCCTAGCTTGTTTATTTTATTGCAGGTCAGCCTGAGGTTTCATAAAATAAGTCCACACTTGCACTCATACATTTTGATTTTTTTTCTTTCTGTTTCCAATGCAACATTCATCTACTAGTGGTCGACTGAGTGCATACTCATATTTTGTATTTTAAGATTTTATTGTATTTGTAATTGTAACCACTTTCTTTCTTGTTCTTTATGGAAATTTTCCAGAAGCCTTGACAGGGAGGGGAGCCAAACCAAACCAACCAAAAAAAAGATAAAAAACCAGACTGTTTCTTTAAAAAAACAAAACAAAAACAAAAACAAATCAGTTTTAAAAGTGCTATAGCATTTTGGGAAGGAATGCAAACCTCTCCTGCATTATGGGACATGACAGTTGTATTTTCTGTAGCTAGGGAAAGAAATTTTTACACTGAAAATTTTTGAAAAATATTTCCTCTCAATTTTCATTTAAATAGTCCTTACTATTTAAAATTTCAAAGTGGAAAAATTGATCTCCTGATTGTTAATATTTAGATTTCACTGCACAAATGTTAGTTTTAGACAACTTGATACTTCTCTTTATCCTTCCAATCTTAGTTTACCACATCATAAAAACAAGCAAAGAACAAAACCGAAAACTGTGGTTCAGCAAAAGCGTAATCCACATTTGTGTCAGATTATACTGGGAGAAGTTTATACCAGTAGAATTTTTTCAAGAAAGGGTCTGATTTGAGAGGTGATCTTACTGGGGTACAGATTATATACATGACAACATTAACAGTTCCTTCTCTAGTATGTTTTCTCCACTTGCAAGAATTACATATGCATAAGGTGTCTCTTTTCACTTATCATTGTTAAATAGGCAAGTGATCCTCGCAAGAATCATATCAAGACTATTTTCAATCTTCGTGCCTTGAAAAGTGTCCTCTTTGCATGAAGTTTGTGTGTGACATCAAATTTGACCAAAAGGACATGGAATTGCTTTTTTGTGCTCACTTCTCCTTCAGAAGTCCTCAGGCTTGGCATCTAAACGTCTACAAAAATTCTAACATGCATTTTTATTGCATCACCACATGAATTCATTAAAAATCATTTTTAAACAAGTTTTGGTTTTAACCTTCGAAATTCTTTCTAAAGTTTATCATATTGATTTTCGTCTCCATGACTACAGACATTCTGAAGCACTGTTGAAGCAAACATTATGTAAACATGTCTTGGACTTTCTGATACAGCAGCCTGGTTATATGTGCCTTAAGTCAACCAGAGGCAAAAAACCAGTTTGTCCCACAAGGCTAGGACAAAGTTAGAGACAAAAAACCTCAAGATTTTTCTCTGCCATAGACCCAAGCAGCTCTGATTAGCTAGCTTCTGCTCTTCCTTGTTGACAATTTCCAGCTCATCTTTACAGGAGATACTGTAAATAACCGTACAAAAATGTATGAATAGGTGGAGATCAAAAAATATATTCTTTTTCCCCCCTTCTGATTCATGCTGTTAGCTCTAGGTGTCTTCTAAAGATGTCAACAGTCAATGGTTCTTAAAACCAGATAAGCTCAAAAAACAGAGTGCTTGTTCCTACATATGCTACTCGAGTCTCATTTTCCCATGTCCTTACTGAATGGTAACACAGAAGGTTTTGTAAAGGTTTCAGTTAAAATAAAATCAATTAAATGAAACTAAATCAGTTAAAGTCAATGAATCTGAAACACCAGTACTTGTAAAAATCCCCCTTACCTAAATCAAATTCCAAACTCCAATGGACGTAACAGGTCCATATTGAATACAAAAAGATTCAGTAGCCCATAGTTTAGCAAGCAGGCAGAGCAGAAGAACAAAATATGCCTGAGTACTACAATGGGTAAAAAGACATTTAATAAAATAACAAATATGTTAATTTCTATTATTTTTTACTTGATCAGGAGTTCCAAAGTAATTTTTAGGTATTAAGAAAGACGCATGAGAAATACATCATTTGGTTTTCACTCTTCAATTATTTTTTTTTGTACATTTATCATTTATGCATTCAAGGAATAGGATTTATATCATGGGATTCATTGCTACAAAAGAAAAAGTTCAAAATAAACAATATGGAGGGAAAATAAGAGTAGTATTCTCACATCCTAAGCTCAATTTCTTACTACTTTTACAAACTAAATTTAAGGTAGCCTTCTCATTGAATTTTCTGGGGCTATACTTATAGAAACAATGGAGAAAGGTAAGCAGCCTGAATCACTACTCAGACGATGAAACATAAGTCCTTATTTAGACTAACCCTCAAACGACTCTTTTTCTCTATTAATTCTCTACAGAGAAACTAGCTGTACTATTCTTTTCAAACAAGTTCCAGTTTGTAAATCACCACATAAACTTTCATATAAAACAGCCTTTCTTTTAAAAGGGAGGGAAAGACAAAAAGAAGAAGGGGGAAAAAAAGCATTGTAGTTATTCTGATGCTGCCTTCTTTGGGGAAGCTTTACTAGTACCAACCATCAGTCCGGATGATGCAGCCACAGTAAATAGATCACAACAGAAAAGTTGTCAGCCTATGTCCACTACATCTGCCTCCATACCCCATTTTGACATTCTCAAAACAAACTGGCCCAAGAGACTCCAAACTGTGGGGACCAAAGTGTGACATTAAAAGGGGTTAATTTTGTTCCTGTTTCATGGCCCTGCCAATGGCCTCCACTGAAACAGTTCTGTTTTGGAGCCCTGCCAAGAGCTCTCTCTAAGACTGTTTAAGGATTGCCTGTTTCAGAGCATTGCCAAAGGCTTTTCACTGAAACAGCAGTGCAAAGCTGAAAAGATAAATGGCTTCCTCTTTCAGAGCCCTGCTAAGGGCTTTTCACTGAAACGGTTCAACATTTGCCCATTTCAGAGCCCTGCAAAGGACCTTCACTGAGACAGTTTTGCAAAGCTGAAAAGATAACTGATTTATTGAAGTGACAGATATAACAGATTCAGAATTGCCGTTCATAAATGCACTAGCTGCACTAGTGCCAATGTCTTGTAATAATGCTAGCAAGAGAAAATAAATGAATAAACACTATCCCAGGTGTTCTTCACCAAGAGATGAAGGTGGGATGCTTACCAGGAAGATATCGAAGATATCGATATATGTCTTGGTAGAGGAACAGGAGCAGAGCCCGTTTGCTATCTCTTCTAGGTTTCAAGTTTCTTCTTCCTCAGAGAGGTCTGTCTGAGGTACTCTCCTCAATATGCCTTATATCCTAACCTTATCTGTTTCTCTCCATGGGGTGACGTTTTAGCATAATCTGGGTTCAAAGTCAAGTGCTATAGTCATACATGTTCTTTTAGCTCATTATCATACATAGGGCTGTCAACTTTAGCATCCATTTCACAGATAATTAAGCAAAAGTTCTCACTGTAGGCACTGCAACTTTCAAGTTTCTGTACCGAAGCTGTTTATCTTCTTATTCCTGCAATTTTAAGCCAAAACAGGCCTGTCCTGCCACCAGAAGACTCACACCTTTGGCTGCTTTTTACATCAATCTCTCAGCTCTTCTCTCCAGACGGTTTGAACAGGAGATAAGTGGACACCAGTGTTTTTAACCTTTTATCTACCAAATTCCCACACAAAGACATTCGGTACAGGTCTTAGTAAATCCCACTAGTTCAGGAGAATCTGCAGTTTGGATAATCAGCTGACAGAGTGCTTACATTCACCAGGCTCTGAAATCATAAATATGAAAATTATTTTAAAAAATAATAAAATCTTTGTTTTTTAATGAAATAGGAAAATGTGTTCAATGTTGCTGGCAACTTATCACCAAGAGTTGCAGAAAGTAAGGGTCAGTTCTTTAACAGTTCAGTAACAGAGCAGGAGAAAGAAAATAAAATTATTTGTAAAAGACTGTTTCACTACCTCCTCTAAGATATTGTATTTCAATGTTCACTAACAGGATTAAGAAATTCTCATCATCAATCTGTTGTGCATACTCTGCAGTTGCTCTTTGAACAGGTCAGCTGTTGACACCAATGGCAACATAACACTTTGAAGACATAGAGAAAACACATCACATTATGCACTCTGCACAAGATACCCAGGAATTCTTCTTGAACATAAACATGCACTCCATCAGTCCTATGGTCATCCAGAATATGTTAGCTTAAAAAATATGATCTACTTATCAAAGGTGGTTCTTTACAGTAGCGTTTATATATGCTGTTCTGAATTCTCTTAGAATGTTTTCTAAGAAGATTAAACTATTATTATATGCAATTTTTTCTTTGCTGTAATACAGTGGTGATAAGCACAAGAGCTGTTACCTAGGTTATGATAAACAGATATGTACCAGTGGAATACATGTGTACAACTACCATAATGAATCTAATTTTGTGTGTGTGTATAAATACATACATATACATATACACACATACACATAGAAGTGTTTATATGTATAGATAGACTCAGATACCATTATTGATATATACTGGTTTATACAACAATATCCCAGCATATCCGTACAAGCAGTACGTTTTCAACTTGAGAACTTTATTCATTCCTGTCTCCAAAACCACTTTTTTTTTTTTCTGATTTGTCTTTTTACTACTTATGGAAACAAAAGCAAGGCAGATGAGGCTAACATTTTTAGATAGTTATCTTATGTTTGTGTTTATCATAAAAAGGAATACACTCTGCACACACCCCTTCACTGTATAATCACTACATTGATGGGTCCCTGAGCCTGCCAAACCATAACATTTCATTTTTTTCTCATAAGAAAGAACACCAGAAGGCTAAGTGAACTCAAAGATTTTTTCTTTTTTTTTCTCTTTTTTTTTTTTCTCTTTTTCTTTTTTTCTTTTTTCTTTTTTTATTAAGAGAAAACTCAGAATGAGACTTGTCTTCTTGCAAGCTTATGTCTTTCCTTTGAGTCTGCTCAATCCAGGAGTTGTGCATTTTTTTCTTTGGTTGCTGCAAATTCCACAGTCACTTCTGGGTGTCTAAAAAATAGGTTTTGCAGTCTGTCACCCTGAAGGATGGATTACATGACTCTTACCTGACCACTCTCTCTTGTACTGCAGCCTTCCAGCTCACCCATGACACCCCAGTTCCCTGTTCTGCAACATGCTGTGACGACTTTCCCTTGTGAGAGAGCTCTCAGGAAAGAAACAATTTCCCTGTCCCTTCTTGTAGCTCAACCTAAGTCGGCCTGGTAGGACCCAGCCAACAGGCCCCCTTTCTGCTGGTACTGAAAGGAGCATAACACAATGACATACAACACAGAATAATGAAGTACCATCCATCGCAGAGAGCAGTTTGTCAAAAATTACTAAGTAACTTCTGTATTTCTAACTTAACAAGTGAAGAGCAATGTCCACAGTATTTATATGCTGAAGAGAATATTTTAATGCTCCCTTGCAAAAGGGACATTTGGCACAAAGTAACAGGTTTATCACTGACAGGTAGTTAGGTATTCATAAGCAAAAGAATCTTTTGGAATATCTGGTCTTTAGCAAAACTTCACATCATTAAAGCACTGCTTCGAGTTTGATTTCACTGTCCTTGTTCAATCCCTGTTTTCACTAACATGGGGATGTTTTTCTTTTTTTCCTATTTTTTTTTTTCTGGATTTTTATAAACAGAGTTAATAAAAGGGGCGGCTCAGTATTCAATGTTTATTTCTCATTTTTAAGACATTCCGGTAGATTTCAATCAGCCCCTGTCAGAAGTGAAGTCAGTGACGTAAGCACATTATTTCTTAGCAGACTGACAGACGTTGACAGCAGCCAGATTCTCTGTGGTCAAGGGAACACTGAATGCTGCATGTGGGAGCAGTCAAAACATTTTATGGACTGGGGTAGAGGTGGTTAACACATTAATCACAGCAAAGAGTAGTGGTGTCTCCCTTCTCCTCTGAAAATCACAGAATCACAGAATCACAGAATCTTCTTGGTTGGAAAGGACCTTTGCAATCATCGAGTCCAACCACATTAAAAAAAAAAAAAACAAAAAACACAAACAAACAAAAAACCACAACACACAAAACCAAACAAACAACAACCCCCCCCCCAAAAAAAAAAAAAAAAAAAAAAAGAAAAGCACCCACCAACTAAACCCCACACCCACAACCTCACACACAACACCCCACCACAAACCACAATCCCGGGCACTAGAGCATGCCCTGAAGAGCCACGTCTACACGTTTCTTAAATACCTCCAGGGATGGTGACTCCACCACCTCCCTGGGCAGGCTGTTCCAGTGCCTGACCACTCTCTCAGTAAAGTAATTCTTCCTAATATCTAATCTAAACCTCCCTTGCCGCAGCTTCATACCATTTCCTCTGGTCCTGTCGTTATTCCCTTGGGAGAAGAGGCCAACCCCCGCCTCTCTACAGTTTCCTTTCAGGTAGTTGTAGAGGGCAATGAGGTCTCCCCTCAGCCTCCTCTTCTCCAAACTAAACATGCCCAGTTCCCTCAGCCTCTCCTCATAGGACTTGTTCTCCAGACCCCTCACCAGCTTGGTGGCTCTCCTCTGGACACGCTCCAGCACTTCAATGTCCTTCCTGTAGTGAGGGGCCCAAAACTGAACACAGTACTCGAGGTGAGGCCTCACCAGTGCCGAGTACAGAGGCACGATGACTTCCCTGCTCCTGCTGGCCACGCTATTCCTGATACAAGCCAGGATGCCGTTGGCCTTCTTGGCCACCTGGGCACACTGTTAAAATGATTAGCCAAAATGTTTTTTAACAAGCTGGCTCTCGATTTCACGTCTTTTGAAAGACCAAGGAGATCTTTCATATCTCCTTAACTGCTACCACTGTGTCTGGTGTCACAAGATTTTCATCTTGGACACATACTTCAGCCTTAGCCTTAACCAAATACTGCCTCTCGGTTTTCCATATTTTGACTGAAAAAAAGGATGGAGAGGAGAGAAGGGAAACATGTTTTGCAGAATCCATGTCTGTTCCATAATTTACCCTGTTTTTCCATTACACCGCTTTTACATTTCAGCTTGAGAAAAACTGATCTACAACACAGAGGAAGCACTGGTAGAACTTTCACAATAATATTAAATAAATAGTTAACTTTTTTGCAGCTGTGTCAACCCAAATCTTAAAAATTGTATTTTCTGTTTTCCCTATAACAGTTACGCCATGCAATGACATGAAGAGGGCAGAAGATTTTTTATGCCAATGTGGGTATAATTTTGATGAATAACTGGAAGACTTATTTTACCAGAATGTCAGTTGAACTTTTAAGAACTGCTAGAATAATCTTCCCTTCTCTGTCTTTTCCTTTGTACTACAGATATTCAAGATAAGGAAAAATGATACATTTTAATGCTTTATGAAGTACTTCGAAGGAAACAGAAAAAGTAAAATAAAGATGATTTTAAAATAGCCTGTTAAATTTATACTTCTAGAGTATTTTTTTTAAAATGAAGATCATTAGCACTTTGTTAGGTTCATAATTTTTCCTTGTTACATTAGTATTATTAAGTATAACATCATTTTTCACTGGAATATATGGTACAATGCCAAATCGTAAGCCAAGCCAAATGGAACACACAGGGAGAGAGAAAGGGAGACATACTAACAGAGGTATTTCTTAATAATGGAAACCTAGCAAAAGAGGCATCAAATTTGTCAGCAGAACTGCAGATATGACTCTATCAATAATCCATGGCACTTTTGTATTTCCCAGCTGAGGCTATTATACAGCTTTGGATGACAGCCTGCTTCAACTTCATCATACAATCCACTGGGACAGAAACTCATAACTGGCTTTCAACATAGATCCTTCATATAAAGGGTAATAACTGCAGCCAGTCAGTGTAGTAAGATTATCAGAGAGTGCAGCAATGAGCTGCAAAATGTGGGAAAGGCAGCCTGACAGAAACCTGACAAAATAACCTCAGCAGGATAACTCTTTTAAACATCAAGGGGAGAAAAAAGGTATCAGAAAGATCCCCCACAGAACCTTCCTCAGCGCTGTTCAGCTGATGCTTTTTAATTAAACTTATCTTGGCCTATCTTCAGACATTAGAGAAAATTAATAATTAATGAGAAACTTGAGCTACTTCAAGAAAGCAATAAAGACACTACAGAAGGTTTTATCTGTACTGATGAACATTATTGATATTCTTGCAAGTCCATTGATTTCCAATAGAAGATTTCAATAGGACTGTCACTGTGATATCACATTATTATCTAATAATGTATCTATGTGATGTACATAAAAGAAACTTAATTGAGTCTATTAAATGATCAAGGGCAAAAGTTTCAAAAGCTTCTACATGGCTTATTTAAGATCCACTATCCTATTTTCAGAGGTTCAACATAAACATTAGTCAGAGCCAGATAACTTCATCTCCAGTTCCTGAACTCCTTCAAAATTTACACAAAACTTTATTCTGCATTTGTTTTGATATAGGCTGGCTTTCACATCCAAGTGGAGACTTATAGGCCTGAGCTTGTGCAAACTGCTATACATGATCAGAGCTATTTAATGGTAAAGTTTTGATTGTAGATATAGAGGTAGATAAATTCTGCTGGCATCTGGTCCGAAGTGGTGCTCCCTGGGGCTCAGCATTGGGGTCAGTTCTGTTTAATATCTTTATCAGTGATCTGGAAGAGGGTATAGAGTGCACCCTCAGTAAGATTGCAGATGACACCAAGTTGGGTGGGAGTGTTTACGTGCTAGAGGGTAAGAAGGCTCTACGTAGAGGTCTGGACAGGCTGAATTGATGGGGCAAGGCCCATGGTATGAGGTCCAACAAGGCTGAGTGCCGGATCCTGCACTTGGGTCACAACAATGCCATGCAGCCCTACAGGTGTGGGGAAGAGTAGCTGGAAAGCTGCCTGGCAGAAAAGGACCTGGGAGTGATGGTCAACAGCTGGCTGAATATTTGCCAGCAGTGTGCCCAGGTTGAGAACTGCTAAGAAGGCAAACAGCATCCTGGCTTGTATCAGGAACAGTGTGGCCAGCAGGACTAGGGAAGTGGTTGTGCCCCTGTACTCGGCACTGGAGAGGCCCCTCCTGGAATGTTGCGTTCAGTTTGGAGCCCCTCACTACAGATGAGGTGCTGGAGTGCTCACATTGAGGTGCTGGAGTGTGTCCAGAGAAGGGCAACGAAGCTCTTGAGAGGTCTGGAGCACGTGTCTTATGATGAGTGGCTGAGGGAACTGGCGTTGTTTAGCCTGGAGAAAAGGAGGCTGAGGGGAGACCTTATTACTCTCTGCAACTAGCTGAAAGGAGGTATAAAGATTTATGTAAAAGTTCACTTGATACCCATTTTTGCCCAGGAAAAAAATATAACCTAAAACTCATTTAATTTTTTGTCTGATCTGATTGACATGGGAAAGAAACCAATGACCATAATGAAGGTCTTGTTCAGAACCTTGCTTGTAATTGCTAGAATTCCAAATTATTTGAAATAATAATTCACAAGTATATAATTAAATTTTAATTATTTCCTTTCAGTAATATTAGTCTTCCCCGTAAAATACTATGATTTTGCTTTTTTTTTAAATTTTATCTGTTTTGTTTTCAGAAATCACAATTCTATTTCAAATATTTTCACAAGAAAAATGTTTTTTAAAGAGCCCAGGAAATAACTGTGTTTCCTCTTAATACCTTTTCAATTCCTCCCAATACAGTTCTATGAAACTAACCTCATTTTAATGGTGTTTGAGGGGGAAATGTAATGCAAATATCTTGGGATTGGGAGTATTCCTTCTTTTCTTCTTCTTTTTCTTCTTTTTCATGCTTAGCTGTTAACAGTGTTGAATAATTGAATAGCTAGCATGGTTTTGTTACATTTGGAAATATATTTTTTGTGATATATTGTATTTTTTAAAAACATATAGGTAAATGCAGTAATTTAACTATGGCAAAAAAAAATAACCCAAACAAAACAATATAGCAATAATTAGATATTAATAATGTAGGTTTTAAGAGGAAGGAGTCAGTAAAATTTCATCACAAGGCTTTAGGATTAAATGCCATTCTGCTGCTGTAGGATATACACGAGGGATTTCTATTCCCTGTTAAGTCCTTCTCATACCATTTTGCAAGGGAGCAAGAGAGAACTCACCTAATGCTGTTGTGTCACCAGGTAACCATGATAGATCCTTAGTCTAGCCAGTCTAAATTTTTCCTGGCTTTTCTTTAATGGTTGTCTGAGGAAAAACATTAGTTTTGAGAATACAGGGAAGAAATATTACTTTTGCTGGGAATTTGCTATTTTCCATTGTGAAAAATCAACCAAGATGTGTTATCTAGAGTCATTTTGACACATATAAGAGAATTTCCTCTTTTTAAATGGAACAAGCATGCTTTATTTCATAGTATTTCAATACAACATTAAACTTCTCTTTCTATTTTTTTTTCTGCTTTCTTATAGGTCCTGATTTCCTATCATCTATTTCCTTGAAAGGGCCTTATAACTATTTCTGCCAGTATGGGGAGATTCTGTGACCTAGTGTACCATGTAAGCTGTAGTTTAATATGAAAGTCTGTGGACAGTGGGACATCAGGATTCTATGCCTTCAGCTCTCCTACAGGTGAAAAAGCAGTTTACAAAAAAAAAAAAGGGGGGTGGTGGTGGTGATGTTGATTAAAATTTTGAAATTAAGGGTAGGATCTACCTCAACAACTTTAGCTGACTACAATGCATGCTATTCCAGAGCAAAACAGCCCAGACTTCTATAGACAACAGATAGGAGTAGACATTTCTAGAGAACAATTGAACTCATTGATTTTGGATATATGATTTAGGCGTGCTCACTAGAAGTGTCCATTTCTTTCCCATGACTATAAAGAGAGTTACTAGTGACTACTGAAGTCTTGAGGATCAGCTGAATTCTGCTGAAAGGTTTTTATGTTTTGATAGAAAGCAAGTATAAATTTCTCCAGCAGGATACTCAGTTTCCAGTGTTTGCCCCATCCTGCTACAAAGAATGGAAATGTGAAAATAGCCTGCAACACAAAATATCTTTATTTCACTTGTCACTACTTACTAATAACAAAGGAACCTCAGACTTCTCTATCTAGTATCTGAAGTATAAGGTACTATTAAAGACCATAATGAGACTTCTGGATAGAAAAATCACTAAAAGTGCATAACAGCTACTAAAGGAGTACATAAGTACTGTGTTAAATAGCTAGGTATTCTTACTGTAGCCTACTGCAATACATTAACCCTTCATGCTTCAAGAAACAGACAACGAGCACAAGGTAGGCATAATTCATGTGAAACCTTCAGCGATAGAAAACCATGTAAGATAACTTTTCGGCCCACTACAGCAGTGAAGAAATAGTCCCATTTTGTCTAACAAATCCTCCTGAGCCTCTTTTCTTCCTGCTATGACCTTTTTCTAACTGTTCTCTTCATGCTTTACAAAAAAACCCCACATTCACATTTAAGAATGCTCTTTTGTTTCTGAATCAATCCCTCGTACGCTAACAGCTTGTGGAATTATTTTGATGCAGTTTTGTGTCAGATCACAAAAATCTTATTCCAATTTTATGGCGATGTTACAAAAATAAAATTATTTTTGGGGGTTCAAATGTATCAAATAAACAATCTTAGCATATTCAAGCAGAGTATAATGCATTTTTCAAAAAAAGTTTAACTCACCTCTGTTGCCATACCTGAAAATACATCATGACTTACAGAAAGACTGAATAAAATTATACAGTAGTGGATTCTTAGAAAGGCTTCTGTTAAATATTACACAACTGTGTTAGCCCTCAGCCTCCACTGAGGCATTAGTTCCATTCCATGGACACTTTAAAATTCAGTTCTGTTCTGAGACAAGGCTGGAAACCAGACTTATTAAAATTCTCCATGAGAGGAAAACCCTGGAATCATTGCACTGAGGTAGATCCATGGTTTTGCTGAAGCCAGATTCTCCAGAATTCCAGAGTTTCTGCTCCTGGCAACAACCTTCTCTCTGACTATTGCAAGGTAATGAATACTTGGAAGCATGATATAAACCAGCTTGATTTAGGACAGGAAGAACTTGGCATTTTTCCAAGCTGATAAGGTGGAAGTAAACTGGATTTACCTTGTTTCCAGAGGAATTTTAGTCGAATACATTTGTTTCCTTTTTTTTTTTTTTTTATTTTTTATTTCTGACAAATCAGAGAAATTAAGCTCTCAAAGGATCCTCTCTACCATGACTTCTGTCATTTACCTGGTACGTTTCATTATCTTTTAAATATAGCTTTACATGCTTTAAGGAAAAAGTATCTATATGAGACATGAGACTTTAAAACCAGCACAAATTCATTCATAAGGCAATTAATCATAGAATCATAGAAACGTGGGCTGCAAGAGACATCATTTAGTCCAATTTCCCACTCAAAGCAGGACTATCATCAACACAGGATCAATACTAAAAATATCACTCTTCATTTAAATCCTTCCTCAGTATTAGACATGTGAACCATATAAATCATGAAATCTTAATAAGGCAACTATCATGGATTTCCAGCTTTCCATGCATCATACATCAGCAGTTCTTGAACCACTGTTTTTCTGGTAATATCCTCTCAGAGACAATATATAAGGGCCATCATCAATAACAAATATTAATTCCTTTCTAAAAATGAAAAAATTACAGAACTTAATATTAAAAAATATATGAAAGATCGTTTAATGTATGTCCATATGCAACAGAAACTTACTTATTAAAATAATAAAAGGTATGTTAAAGATTTTCTTGTGCTGTGTTTATGTTTATTGTAAAGGTGTTCTGTATTTCAGAAGGTGCAGTGGTTGCCATGGAAACTAATTTTTAGTCTATTGCAGAGTAAATAATTCTATAAATCTCACTTCATATCCAGTCCACAGGTATGATTTCCCTTTTTTATTGGTATGGGTGAGGAGAAGGAGATAATTTTTTTCGTCCCTAGGCATTTTTTCCTATGTACTAGCTTTTCAGTTTGTCTAGCAGTGTCTTCTAGAGAAGCAGAAGTAATTAAGAACAGAAGAGAGGAATCTGGATCTTGCAAGAGTCCTCATCTGAATTACTGAATGCTTCATGAATTCATAGAAAATCATTTATTTCTCAGAACCTCATTGCTTCCATAGCTAGAATACAAATAAAGGACTCGCTAAATGTACTTCTCAATAGGGTGAGAAGCTGAGCTAATTATTTTTGTAAAATGATTTAAAATACTGCAACTAAAGGTGCTGTATAAGCTCAAAGTACTACTGTTGTTCTGAGTATTACTACCATTTATTACTGTGCTGGGATCAGTGAAGTTCATTTCTATAGAAAAGGAAGTAATCAAAGTGAATTTCACACTTCCTGGAATCTGCACATCACATATCACACATCAGTATTTTAATGTTTTAATAGAAAGAGACTTAGCTTTCAGCCGGTATGCAATTTTGTATTAAGTAAAAATGCACATGGATGTTTATTCAACACCCCAAGGTGCTTGCTTTAGGAACGTTGTAGAGGCAATTGCAGTAAGAACTCCATCTTTACTGTGTTACATCTTTATATTTTATTGCCTTATTATCTGTGCAACACTGTATGTATGATCTATGTATTTAATAGGAAAACTATGTTTCTTTTGTGCACTTTTTTTCTTCCCAGAACCTAGACTTCACAATATCCTTTGCAGTTTATATTCTGCAACATCTATGAAGAGTTGGAAAGTAGAAATCCCTATTCTATCAAAAGGACTGAAGCACACTGGAGCTAATAGATTCACCTAAAACTGTGAAGGAAACCTGTGCCAAGGCCAGAAGAGGAATCACAGCTCCACTGTTTAGTTAGTTTTCATAGCAGGGCCAAATCACAATGCAAATGGAGAGGGAAGCTGATGAATAGTCTCAGCTTTGAGTCTTGAATGTAGCCACTTCCAGCAACGTTATTTGTAGCATTCACCACTGAGCCCATTCAAGACTTTTTGCAATAAAGGCACGTTTGAACTGTACTCTGAGGAAATGGGCTACTGTTGCTGTAAGGAAGTGAGGAGTGGAAGTGAAGGAGATCCTGATACCTGAAAAAGAAGGAGGAGGGGAGCCAGATGGGGAAGTCCCTGGAGAGTTGATCCTGCTTCACCTGCCAGGATACAGAGCAGGAAACACTGAGTGGTGCTGCTGAAAATGGATCCTTCACCAGTCCCAGCAGCATCTGTCTGCTTGATAGTCTGCTGCCTTTTCCTAGTGCTCTGACATAACAAAAACAGGCAGCAGGGCCAAGGCCATTTTGCTGTCCCCAGGCTTCTGCTGCCTTGGAGAGCTATCTACCTCGGCTATGATGAGACACAGGCCAAGTTTAAAAACAGCAAAGCTGCAGCCAGGGTAATTTTATGCAGTCATATCAACATTGCTGTATGAAACATCTTTATGATAAATTTGACGCAAAGAAAAATTATCAAGTATCTTTGAATATCAGGAAGGCCTCCATAAGGCCACCATGTGGAAGCCTCACCTACAAAACAAAAATAGCTAGTGGATACAAAACTATTTTTTCAAAAGAGTGCTCTGTCCCAGCTCAAATGAGCATAACAATGCCTCTATCTTATTAGTGACGGAGAAAAGTATCTTCAAGTTTAGATTGCATGGGGACTTCTTTATCTTGACTGCTGTTGCAGAGTTAAGATCTGTCTTTTCTGTTCCCATTTACTTCCTACTCAGGCAAAATTGCTTTTAATGTCAGTGGGAGGTGCAAGTGCTCAGACGTTATGCAGATTGTCCATGCACTTGAGTATCATAAGTGGTTTAACTACTTCACTTTTTGGCAGTCATGTTCCAAACAAAATCAAGGCTAAAACGTCATTTTTGTGATATCTTCAGTGCCTGCCTTGAATCACATAGCTCAGTTCAGTGTTTCCAAGCAATATAATCTTCCTTATACAGGATTTATGGACTTATTCGGGAATAATGAGGGAAAGGAAGATTACCACAATCATGTTTTCTGACTTGCTATATATTTATCCATACACTAATTCTGTAGAAAGCACATTTCTTTTTCTGATGCCAGTAAAGTATTCCTCATGTACTTAATCTGAAAACTTGGGCATTCTGGGGATGTCTTATTTGTTTAGCCCTGAGGTTCTGAATGTTTTGGGTAAATAGCAAAGAAATCCAAACACAGCATTTGGTTTCAAGGAAATAAAAGAAGGAAAATGTTCACACAAGGAGCCTTTATAACTAAGTAATTTCTATTCTTGCCAGTCTTCAGACTGACATCGACATTTCAGAGCTTGCCAAACATATACACCCCTTGAGCAAACGAACTATCACACAACTGCAAAGCTGCTGCAGCTGACCTCCATCAATAATCTGCACATTCTTAAGGTGCCTCCTGTTTCTGGCTGCTTGTTGTCCTACTTTATCCTCTGCACTTTTCAAGAATTGAAGTGTTTAGTATTAACTGTGTATAAAGAATGCACATTTGTGAAGAAAGTGTTGGACTGAATCATTCGGCTTACAAAGGTTTCCATAACTTGATACAGAATAATTTATACTAAATCACTCAAAACTATATGTGAAGGGTATATTAAGACTCTCTAACTCCCTTCTTAAATACAAGTCAGATCTAAAAGCATCCAAAATCATGAGATTCAGGGAAAGATTTCTTTCACATCCATTTTAAGATCACAGAGGTCAATAGAAATACTGTTTAATTTGGCATATCTTCTCAGACATAACTTCAATTACTCAAAAATTCATGCAAAAAAAAGTCAAAATGGGTGAATTTCTTGACATATATAATGAAGCATAAAGTATAAAATGAAAAGCAAAATTGCAACCAGATGGAGAAAACACTTTTATACCTATCTCTGTAAACTAGCAAAATTTGATTGTGGCATGCTCTCAAGCATCTGATATCCTGAAAAATTCTGTATAGCGCATATCAATTTTGCACAAAATAGTCTACTGAGAAGGGGGGAGAGATGAATGCTCTTTTTCTGATCTTTCCCACTGTTTAAAATACAGTATTGTATTCAGTTTGCTGAACTAAAAGGTCCAGTGTCATTTAATATTGTATCTCCACTGATTTGGGGTTGGGTTTTTTTGCTTTGTTTGTTGGGTTTTGTGGTTTTTTGGTTGGTTTGTTGTTGTTGTTTGTTTGGGGTTTTTTGATTCAACACTTAATATTGGAAAGCAACTCAATTAATTGTGGTAAAATGTTCCACTCACCTTTCATACATTTCCTTTACCAACAGTTAAAAAATTGTTCATTAAAGAGTTAAACAATAAGAATCTAGTTCATATTAACAACAGAAAACACAATAGAACTTGATCTCTAGTCTTTACTGTAGGCTGCAGTTTTGTGGGAAAATAAACAAAAGGCAAGAAGGCTATGGCTGAAGAAGGGAAGCATTTAGTGAGATAGGCAATATTTAGAGCATTGAGAGATTTGTTTCCACTGCACTTGAAATGACACGCTTTGTATACTGTTTTTGTGGACTTCCCTGAAAAGTCCATAAAACAATATAGTTTAAATTACGGATCATTATTGCTTAATTTTGCACATAGATAACCTAAATGTCTAAAGCATGTTTGTACTGGTTTTTGCTCAAGAAAATCTGATCAATTACATTGATCTTGAGGACACAATATGTCAGTGCTAAACTACAATCTCCTTCTTAATGCACACTTACAATGCACATTAAATAAATCCAGAACACAATACCTCGCATAGCTTCGTTGCCCAAATTAATCAAACAGCCCAACTTCTCTAATTGACATTAGCATACTATCTGTTCTTAGAGTAGGGTAGTACTCATTTTGAGCTGACTCACACACTGCAGACAGAGCTCAGGCTTAATGCTGATCCCACTAAAAACTCCTCCAAGAGGAGGGAAGTCATGCCAATCAGCCACAGATTCAAAAGCTCCACTTTAGCTACAATTTCAAGAGTATATACAGACAAATTACAAATAAAATGTGGAAAAAAAGGTCAAGATACACCATCCATCAAACACAATATCCATTATGTCCATGTGTTAACATACACAACTAAGATATACAAGACTGGGGTCTTCTTTGCAGTTACAAAGGTCTTTAAAACAGGATAGATCTAATACAAAGTTATTTTCTTCCAGCAGTGAATCAAGCACAGAGTCAGTGACTTTGTGTCCAAATGTTCAGTGCTCTGCAACATATTTCTGTAAAATCCAATATTGAAATTACAGCTGATTCTTTAAGAAATTACTAGTTGCCTCCAGCAAACTGTTTTCCTTCTTCTGTGTGATCTCCTTTTATTCATTCCCCTTTAGGCATGTGAAGCCAGAGCACTCCTCCATCTACCAAGTCCCATGCAGTCTTCGAAATTCGGCCATCATTTTGTATAGACACCAGCTTCCTTGGACATTTAGGGCATAGTTTTGCCTGCTTCCAGTGTTTCAATGTTCCTATATTTTAATGTGTCACCAGAAAAACCCCACAGATTTTACTACGTCATTTAGGTTGGGGGATGAGGGTAGTAAGTCTGTTGGCTACGTCATGATTCCTATGTTAATTTGCTTTGGTTTATTTAATCTTATTTTAATTCTATTTTATTTTTAATTGTGTATTGTGCCTAACTCAAAAATAAATTTGTACTCCTGTCCAGACTCAGACTTGGACATCTCCTCCCAGGGTCCTGTTCACAGTCCCACACTGTCTAGTCTCATACCCTACTTTCATACCATGAGCTGACTGTTGCTAGTTTGGCAGCAAACTGCCATTTTCAATGTATTTTGGCTGATGGGGGGTGGGGGGGAATAATAAAAAGTATTTTTCTGAGGAAATAGCAGCAATACAGTAGTTTGTATAGAATCCAGAACGGGTTTGCTCCTAAACACCAGAGACACAAGATCCCACATAAATGTTCTTCTCTGTGTGAAGCAAGAGAAAACAACAGAGAGGTGATTTTGTAAAACTGTTATATAAGTCATGGTACTTAAACTCTAAGAGTAAACTATCAGCATTAGTATAAAGAGAAACAAAGTGTTTAGCACTATTCAAAACTGAGGGTGCAATTTTTTTTCCTACTCATAGCCACTTTTCTTTCACTTTGAGGTCTGCATCACAGAGCAGGATATCTTGCTTTGTTAAAGTTTGCTTTTATCATTTTACTAAAACATTTGGTTTCCAGTCAAAATGATAAGTGCATTACCAAATAGCCTGGTCAACATTCATTGCACTGTGCATCAATCTGTATCCGAAACACCAGCTGGGTTTGTGGTTTTTTTTTTAAACCCTCAGCAAGAGGAAGATCTAGAAGAAAGCCTTATGGGAAATATTATTATTTTTGTTTGCACTCTGTCTGCAATTCATTCCTGAGACACATCCTAGACATAGGAAAAGAAACAGCATCTCAGAGAAAGATGGAATACACAAAACTACAAAGACTTCTCTAGGGATGTTGTTCCTCTGGTCTACTGGTTTATAGACTTGTGTACAGGACTGTCATTCTCCTAACTGAATTGATAGATTTTCCTTTTATGCTTGAACACTGAACAGGGACAAAGAGTCAAGGCAATACGTATCTTTATTCCTCCAAACATTCTGTTCTCTCTCAACAAAAACATTTGAGAAGGAGAGTTCACCAAACACCCAGACATAATTGTGCCAAATCAGACTCACCTGGGAATTCATCTATTTATCACACACCACTTTTGTCACATTTATTTTAAATGCCAAAATTACACACAATATGGTACCACTGCGGTTTGCATCATTACTTTTTTTTAAATCCACTACTAATGCACTCTTCCTCAAGCTGGCATAAGGGAGCCAACTTACGTCTAAATGTTGATGTTATTCCTCCATAACGGTGATAGTAGCAATTCCCCATTCTATATACCTTCCTGTTCATGAATACCTTGTTGTATACCCTTCCTTTTTCCTCCCCACTGTCCCACATTTACTAAAGCTTCAGTGATTCTAGTTACTGATTTAGCCACCTAAGGTAAAAAGCCCTAGTGCCCAGATGAAAGTGCAGTAACTAAATTCTTCTTTCTGGAAAAGCTACATAAACAACTTATGAGAAAGTAACCCAGGTTTGCACGTAATTCTACTTTATCTGCCTATTTATCTACTTCCAGAACTCCAGCTGTGATGCTTCTATATAGATATTGGTAAAAAGTTTCAATCAAATGACTGTCTGAAACATCAGGTATTTTTCATGACCTCTCTTCTGTTTGGTCTGTATTTCCCTCATATGTGTGTCACTCACTAGGTCTCCAAAACACATGGTCAGGTTTACTTAGTTTATGGTGTAAAACACATTCCACCCCAGAAAGACTCTGACAGATTCTTGAGAGAATGTCCATGAATTTATATTCTCACCTCAGTACTACGGTTCAATTTCTTTTACCTGTATTAGTTGCTACCGTACATGCTTATCTCATCTCAGTAGCTACAATATTCATAGGACACAATACTGAACTGAACTGCAAATACAACAAGATTTAAAAGTGCTTGGAGAGTTTTTCCTGGATTCTTATTAGTCTGACTGGCAATTGTTAGGCGAATGACTAAGCCAATATTTTCTGTGTTTTCTGTTTCTTCCAACTGAAGATCTTACATTCTCATTCAATTGTCTTATCTTAGAACTGCGTGACTGCTCTGAATAAAAGTCAGTTTTCTATGTTTGCGAATTTCTTGCAACAGATTATTAAATTATACTTTAAGTTTCATTAACATGAGCCAAAGGAGTCCTGAGCTCAGTAGAATGGGTGCATTTGTTCAAGTCTGTGCTGGTTTTGGCTGAGGTAGAGTTAATTATCTTTATAGTAGTTGCTATGGGGCTGTTTTGGATTTGTGCTGACAACACAGGAATGTTTTAGTCACTGTTGAGCAGTGCTTACACAGAGTCAAGGCCTTTTCTGCTCCTTATACCACCCCACTAGCAAGTAGTTTGGGGGTACACAAGAAGTTGGGAGAGGACACAACTAGGACAGCTGACCCCAATGGACCAAAAGTATATTCCATGTCATATGATGTTGTGCTCAGCATACAAAGCTGGGGGAAGAAGGAGAAAGGAGAAGCACATTCAGAGTGATGCTGTTTGCCTTCCCGAATAACCATTACGCATGACCGGAAATGGCTGAACATTTGCCTGCCAATGGGAAGTAGTGAATAAATTCCTTATTTTCCTTTGCTTCTGCATATAGCTTTTGCCTTACCTATTAAACTGTCTTTATTTAAACCCATGAGTTTTCTTACTTTTGCTCTTCCAATTCTCTCCCCCATCCCACTGTGGGGGGTTGTGTGGTTCTTAGCTGCATGCTGGGGTTAAACCTCAACAAAGTCCTACTAATTTATGGCTCCCATCTAAAATCCCTGAATAAGCTGAATTGTTTATAGCTAAACAACATGTTTTGACCTGACAATAGGCCCCAACTTGAAAGCAACTGTAAAAGTTATATTCTGAGCCCTGTCTCATTTTAACCACACTGTACTTTCTTTCTGAGAGACAATATAATCAGTCATCAGCTTCTTGGTGCATCTGATGCTGTGTTAGGTTAGGATAACCATGTCCGTAGCGTGTCTTTGCCTAACAGTTTCCTCAGTAATGTAGAGACACCTTGAGATTATTGGAATTTTTGGAAGACTTTTACCAGACAATTCAGAGATTTCAATAGCTTAGTTAATACCTACAAACATTGATATTATCTGGCTTTTGCCTTGGGAAGCAGTTGACAACCTTTAGACTAAGGAGCATGAGGCACACTAGTAAGTGCACCAAATGGATACACATCAGACTTGTAAAAATAAGGCCAACAGACAGCTGAAACTGTGGCTGTGATCTACAGCAGCATCTACCGTGCCAGGTCCACAACTGTTGTCATCAGCAAAGACACTGCTTCCCTAATGACATGATATCATGTCTCTATGTTTGTAATGGCAGTTTTGGCTTCAGGTTGAATCTCAGCTGACATTCTCAATTCTCCCTGTGTAGAACTGATGTCCAGAAATTGCACGGTTCTTGTGTTCCTTATCTAGTCAAACCTACAAACCCCTTCCTTCTCATCTTATATTGATAGCATTTGTACTTTTACCAAATAATATCACAAGAGACTCTAAACTCTGTTTTGTGCTTCAAATAACATAACAAAAGAGCATGTCTAGCTTTTCAGTGGTTATTCACTGTAGTAAGTAAGTCACAGTCACATAAGAAAGATGACTTCTAATCCACTGACATAGATGTAATTTCCACGTTCCTCAAAACTTCTAGTGATCTACCTCATCCAACTTTACAGATGACCCAATGTCTCAGCTTCAGTTCCAGAAGTCTGCTAGTTTGTAGCAATTGCAGGATTCTTCTTAAATTAGAATTGTTAGAAAGTTTACCAATATTACACAATAAATTATAACTTTTTAAAAGCTATACATGCTTCTAGTCAGACAGTTCAGTGGTAGGTAGGAAACACTACCCAAAAGAGCTTACTTCATGGGTTGACTTCTGTTGGTTTTGTTTGTATATACATTTCCCCTTTTGTGATCTGTTCATCTACCCATAATCAAATAATAATTTAGATTGTAAAAGACAACTGGAGCTTATCTAGACCAACCACCTAACCATCTAGTCAAATCAAGACTAACTTAATATCTAGATCACGTTGCTCACAATCTTCTCTAGTTGGTCTTTAAAAATATTCAAGGACAAGGAACTCGCAGCCTCTCTGGGAGATCACTGAGCTCACCACCCAAATTAGAAATTCATTCCAAGAAATAAATTTACCAAGACTATTGAGTGGTTATGCTCCATTTAATTTTCTCAGTCAAAACTCTGTGATGATCCTGGATATATTTCCATAAAGGAATAAATAAAGTTTTGCCATAGGTTAACAAAGGGCAGATTTGGGTGGAGGAAGAAATGTTCACACATCACTGAAAATGAGCTCAATTCAAAGATATTAAAAGGTATTAAATACACCATAACATATCCTCTACCATAGCAGATAACCCAACCCACACAGGTGAAATGACAACTGGGAAAGAAATATATTAGTGAAATAAGGTATCACTTACCTCTGCCTGTAAAGCTAGGTTACGCTATAGGGCACAACTGCTTTTAGTCATTCTTGAAAAGTATGTGAAAGTATGAGACTGGAAAGAGAAAAGGACCATGAAACATACAGTGAAGCAGACAAAAACCACAGGAAATTTATAGGTGGCTACATAAATGTTTAGAGCCATTTAAAAGACCTTTTATGTAATCATGTTAGGTTAAGAAAATAATATTACAGTCAACCTGCTTTCTTCCACATCTTGTGTTGGGACTGAATCTGTCAACAAGACCGTGCAACCTTTCCCTCTCATCCAGATATGTTCATTAAGCCAGTAACTATTAAAGCAATACCCACAGCTGTAGAATCAAAATTATATTTCTTTATCTACAAAAATTAGTGGCAGATAATACCACTCAATGTTATACTTACCGATATAATTTGAAGTGTAGAAGATGAAGCATGTTCCCTCTTTATATTATTTTTCACTTTTTGCATCAGAATCACTCACTAGTGGACACTGATACAGTGATTCTCATAATATTATAGTGCAAATAAAAACCATCTCTTGATTCAGTAGCTGACAGTATACAATTACATTTCTGCCTATAAGTAACTTCTGCTTACAATGAAGTTTTAAGAGAAGTAAATGATTTCACTACTACAAGAAAAAAATAATCTAATTTTCCCTTCTAATTTCCTGACAATATTAGAGGAAAGTATTTATAATGCAGCAATATAGTTCTGCAGAATTAGAAGGAGAAAAGAGCTGTTGCAGCTGAACTTTAAGATCATACATCCAGCAAAAGCCTCTGCTTGAAAACTGAAAGTGGCATAAATGAGGTAACAGATAAGGGTAGAATGAGTTGCAAATTGTTTTTGTAAATCTCTACGTATAACCTGAGCAGGTATGCCACTTCATTCATCAGGTAAAGTTATCTAATACCTTGTTTTCTAAATGGTCTATAAACCAGGTGTTTGACCACGGTATATAAAAAAAATAGAAAGCAGATGATGATTACTGCAAAATAGTAGCAATTTGAACAGTATGGATTATTTAGTTTGTCTTAAGTCATCTGCAAAGGAAACTCATCTTTATGATACATTTGTCTTGTAATGTGTTTTTTTTTTTTTTTATAAACAGGCATCTTTACTCCTGGGAGTTAACTGGCTTGCTGTGTTTATGATGTGCTACCATGAAGGCAAAACAAGAGATGTGTAGAAATTTTTAACTATGAGTATCTTACAAAATAATTAACAGGGAAATATTATTTATAAAGCTTTGCTAGAAATCATAATTGTGAGTTCAGTTGCATAACCTTCATAGACACCTTGTGCAATATACTAAGCTGGGCGTTTTAATGTTTTTAATTCCCCCTATCCTATCCAATTTGTGAATTCTGTTCATCCCAACATCCTGGAAAAAACACTGACCATTTTCACTTTATAAAAGCATCTAAAAAGGATGCCAGAAAAGGTGTAGATGCATTTTAATATCCTCATATGAAGGAGAATACTTCGAAATGATTTTACTAGTTAAGAATTAATAAAGCTACACCACGTTCAAAGGACAATGCTATTATCTGCATTACTTGCTGATTGAGCTAGAAATCCTGCTGCATGTTTATTTTATTAAAAAGTTAAAAGTATAGAAAAAAAAGTGGTCCAAGGGAATTCACTTTTAAGAACCTGAAATTACAATGACAAAGAAAAATGAAAAATATTTGAAATAACTTGAATTAGGGAAGTAAAATGTGATTGATTTATTACAAGAGGAAATAGCGTGCATAAACCTAGGCAATGAAAGTGTTTATGTACTTATGGTGTACACATGAGAAATACTTCTGTTATGTAAATTAGGGTTTTATTGGAATTTAGAAAAGGCTGATGTTATTTACTTGACTCTTACAACAAAATAGGAATGGAATCAGTTCTATGGTTTTTGTAAGATTTAAATTATTTTATTTTATTGTTCTCTTTAAAGGAGGAAAAGCTTTTTAGAAAGGAAAAAGTATATTTTATTTATAACACTGTAGTAGATTGAGGCAGAAAATGCATTTGAAAGAACTATGGAACAGTTTAAACAATATTTCAGAATTAAAAGAAAATTTATTTTTGACCCTTAATGATATTAATAAAGGTTGTGATACTACAAAAAACTTGTTTGTGTAGCCATGTGTGCTATATCTATCAATGAGGAATAAGCCATATAAAGAAGCAACTGCAAACAGCCTTACAGTAAATGCAAGACATTTGATTTATCAAGTACTTCATTTGATCTGTCATTCATAGAGAGTGACAAATAAAGAAATCTTTTTCAGGTGGTGTTTTCTGATTTGTTTCTCTTTCGTGTACCTTTAGTGCTTCTAGATTATTTCATTATTCCCCCCACTCCATTTCTGAAAATTGTAAGCAGAAGGAAATAATTTCTGCCCCAAATGGTCAGGCTGGGCAACAGGTATTATTCCATTCCCTGGGAAGTCAGCTTCTCTGGTAAGGCTCTGATTACTAAGCAATGCTGGTCAGAGTTTACCTGGCACAACAGGGTGTCCACTAGAGGAGATGTCTTTAAAGAAGGTCTAAAAGCAGAAAGGTTTCAAAAAACTTGTTCCGCATCCTGCCAGCATGCCAGCTAGGTTCAAGAGGATCCAAGGCAGGAGAGCCCATTGCAGTCCAGCCCAGGAAAAAAGGGCTTTGGAGCTACAAACCCTCACAGACCCCAACAACTCAAGCTCCCACCTCCCCTCAAAGGTGGCTTGTCCACAGAACTGTGACATCTTCCCATTCTCCAAAGGGAGAAGAAAGATAACATCAAACCTTGACAAATTCAGTGGTGGATTTAAAGTTAATGTTGACATCATCCAGTGGGTTATTCAGATTTTAATTTCTTATTCTGGAAGATTCTATTAAGTGCTTACTGTACGCTGAAGTGTGTCTGAAAGTCAGTCAAACTAAAAAAAAAAACTACCCATTGATTCTGACAGCCCTTTCCAAAACTCCAAGATGTTACTGCAATATTTCCTTGGAAAGAGTTATTCTAAAAGCCAGAAGTTTGAGAGAACTTTAATGTGTTAACAGTGAACAAAGGAAGGAGCTCTGAAAGGATAAGGAGCAAATGGTGATCGGTTCTTTTTCAGTTAGATTAAACACATTCCTTACTCTTGAGGAGTCAAAGCTCAAAATAATGAAGCTTGTGATGACCCTAAGAAAAAGGAAGCTTTCAAGGCACCAAAATCATAATGTAATCAACACATACTTCTATTTGTAGATTATTCACAACACTGTATAATGGATTTACTTAATCTACACATAATGAATGTTTCCTGGTACTGTGTTTAGCACCTTTTCTCTCATCAACATGTCAGGGATTTATGCAGGGAACATTTAATAATGATAAAAGTGGTTCTTTGCATAAAATTTTCATGCTACAAAGAGAGACCTCTGATATGACCCTCCTCGTCTCCCCCTTCTCCAGTATTTTGTATTCTCTTTTATCTCTTTTCTATTTCTCTCTGTGATCAGCACTTTATCTATCTGTCAGATCCCAGTTAGAAGCTGCAGAAAAAGTTTTTTTTCTGAGTAGCAGACTGAAAATGATCAAGACCTTCCTTGATGAAGCACACATTTAGATGCTGGAATCTAGCAAACATTATCCTTGTCAGGTTTGCTTGTCAAATATTATCCTTGTCAAATGCATGGTCTCTCACAGAATTAATCCTCTATAACTCTCAAAAGAATTTAGTCCATAAAATTTGAGCTGATTTCTCTTTTATTTAAAGGTAGAGGGAAAACATAGAAGAGATTCTCTACTGCTAGCTAAGATATTTTAGCAATCATATCTTCCCCCAATATTTGTCTCCTACTCCATCAGTTTTAGAAGAAAAGGATTCCTAGATTGCTGATTTAATCTATTTCGTTGAGAGAAATGTGTGTGTTCGGGGGCGGGGGGGGCAGTACTGGGCCTAGCTGAGACAGAGTTAACTTTCCTCATAGCAGCTTGTATGGTGCTGCTTTAGATTTATGACCAAAACAATACTGATAACACACATGTTCTAGCTATTGCTGCACAATGTTTGCACAGCACCGAGGCCTTCTCTGTTTCAGACTGCCCACTCACAGTGAACAGGCTGGGGGCTGCACAATAGGTTGTGAGGGGACACAAGCAGGCAGATGACCCAAACTAACCAGAGATATTCTATGCCATATAATGTCATACTTAGAAATAAAAGGGAAAACAAGGGGGTTTAGGGAGGTTAGCCATCTTTTGCTTGGGAACTGGCTGGGCATAGGTCTACCCGTGGGAGGTGGTGAGTGATTGCTTTTGAATCACTTGTTTTCTTTTCTTTCTCTCTTCTTCCACTTATACTTCACTTATTGATTTTTATTTTTTTTTCAATCTCAACCCCTGGTTTTTTTGCTTTTACTCTTCCTTTGCTCTTCCCCTGTCCCACTGAGGATGTTGGGGAGGAGTGGCCAAGCATCTGTGTGGTGCTTAGCTGCCTACCCGGGCTAACTCACAACAGAGGGGACAGGGAAAAGAAGTCTGTCAGAGATCTGGTTCCCTCCATTTAAGGGTAAAGAAAAGGAATGTATTGAAATGTTTTATTAAATGAAACAGGTAACAACTACTTCAGCAATCCAACCATGACTGACAGTTCCTATTTCAGCCCAGCCTGCAAAGGCACTCGTCTTTGCCTTGTTGAAATGTGGTTATCTGCCAGAAGCACATTAAGGAACAACATTGACCCCGTGGTCACGTACTTTGTTCTTTTCTCTTCTATCTACAGAAAATAACATAGTATGCAATGCAAACTAATGAAAATTAAGCATTTTAGTTGCTTAAATTCTGTTCGTTTTGTGTTCTGAAAATGAGACAGTAGCATAAGTGACAGCTCCATGGGAATTTATGCTGTATCCCAAAGTCATTTTCAGAACCAACAAGAATTTAAAGAGAACAGAACTTAAAATGGCAAATGTGATTAGTACTTTTATTAATTTAATAAGGTGAATTTGGAGATGATATGCAGTCTTCCTGAGCTACGTTCTATGGACTTGTCAATACAATTCCTGCCATTCAAAATATCTTACTTTACACATGCAAAATTCATTTCTGTGAGCAATCACCACCATGCACTTGACTTTGGCTCTTCTGATGAGCTCTCCTTCTAGCATCCTTATCTCACACATTTATAATGGAGATGGGAGTTTCCACAAAAACTTCTCTCTCCTTTGTACTATCAACAATCAAACAAAAAACTCTTTGAGGAACTGTATTCAGCAGATTCTTTACAGCTGGAAGCCTCTATTTATAGAGGTTTTTTTTTAAACAGCTATTACTCGGTTTCAACACTGTATTTATATAAGTGATGGCGACTCATCAAGAAGCTGAAAATAGTAGACAAGTTGGATTGTATCTCTTTTCAACAATGCTCAGTTCCTGGTACACAGCACCTAACCACATGATTATTATTTTGTTTTCAAGAAGATCTTAAAGCATGTTTATTTTGAAGTGTTTACTAGTAACAAAGAAATTTTTTCCCCTCATATTCCTGTCCCAGTGTATTAATTAATATATGGATATTAATTTGGATATATCAATAATATAGGGATGTTAATTTGGTTAACATATGGCTATCAATATAGATATTAATATTTCTAGAGAAAGTTAAGCTACAAAAAGCTGAGGAAATAAATCAGTGCCTTGACATTGTGGTCAGCACTTCCAGGATTAATATTCATTTGTAACAGATAGTTTTGAAAAAGCTTCAGGGAAAAAAAAAAAAAGAGGTAATCCAAAAACCCACCTTGCTCACTCTTAAGGAGCAGCTTGTAGGTCTCTCACTCTTAAGGAGAAGCTTGTAGGTCTCTTAAGACAGTGATGATATGGCCATTGCATGCGATAAAAGCACTATATATGTATTTGACACAACATAAATAAAAGATCACCTAACGGAGTTGCTTTTGAATATAATCAACTATTTATATGCCCCATCATCCCCTCCATATCAGAAATATGCCTAGTAACATGATATCTGACTTAGTCTGGTGGGAAAATTTGATAGACATGTTTTCTAGAGCATAACCCAAGTAAATAAACATCAGCAAAACCAGTAACATTTCTACTACTCCCTGTTTTATTAATTTACCTCAGTTCCCCAGTGAAAAATCAAGATGAGTGAAGATTTCTGCAACAATTTTATGAGAAAAACCCTTTGGAGTATTTGCAGGAGGTTCTTCAAGTACTGCCATAAGACAGTCAGTCAATAACACCCAGATATCTTCTGACAGCTTAGTCTTCATTGTACTCTGCGCTTCTCTGTGAAACCAAGAAACTAGTACCATGTTTTCTTCTAGGAAAATGAACAGGATTTGTTTAAACAAATTAAATACTAATGACTAGTCATTTTTCTTTTACATGTATTCATTCACTTGACTACTTCTCATCCTCAATGTGTTTCCATACTGAGGATGAGTTTTTTATATCCTGTTTAGGAGACCCAGAAAAACATTCACAACCCAGAGAACTGCTGTAGTCATCTTAACCTTGACTTCCTATGGCTACTCAAACATGCTGCTCTTGTGCCTGTGGCTACACAGTTCTGACTTAGCTCGTCAGTACCTCAGTATCCCTCTCACCACTGAACACCCTGTTTTAGAGTAAAATCCTGTGCACTCACTCATCCACACAGACAATGTCTGGTTTTGCAAATAGTCCAGTGTATTGGGAAGTGGGTCTGCAGAGGAAAACAGATGACACTGCAGAACTAAACTGTAGATATGTTTGTTTTAGAATATACATGATTAGCTCTATTCTGAGCCAATGGGCTGAATACCCTTTAGCAGTTGGAGGGCGTTAGGCGTGCTTCAGAAATGTATATGCCAGATTATTTCATACAGAAGGAACATAGTTTTAAGGAAGTGCAGACCATTCCCTAAAGCAAACCAAATCATGGTTGTTTGGAAATTAGCTTCAAAATTTCAGTCCTCATATAAGCACTAATGAAAATGTACTGGTAGTATAAAGGTTAATTCACACTTCAGCTCCACTTCAGGGTGAATTGAATAGACCTCTGGCTAAAAGCGAGCCTTAAAATGAATCATAAGAGGAAAGTTTCCAGGACTCTGTTGTTCTAATTGTTCCAGGAAAAGGAGGTCTTTTCCAGGGAAGGAAAAAACCAAAACCAACCAAAACCAAACACCCACCTCCCCTCCCCCCCCCCCCCCCAAAAAAAAAAAACCCACAACCCTCTCCTGCAAATAAAAACAAAAACCAAAACAAACACACAAGCAAAGCAAACACCCACACCTTTAACCAAGGTTAATTTATGCTTTTATAGCCTTGATAAGGATGGGAGCAAAGAATGAAAAGTTGCACTGAGTATCTGTGTCACAGAGAATAACGAGCTATTTAAAATATTGAGATAGCAAGGTAGAGTTTGATTATGCCCTGTGTTCTCCATGTCTTTACCCATTAGTGATTGATTCATTTTCCATTTTTTTGCTATTTGGAAAGGTGGAAGAGGAGAATGAAACACTGATATGTTGCTATTACATTTGCTAAAGTGTTTGTTCACTCATTGCCACCGTTTCTGCTCCTATTTCTGACATAAGGAAAGGATCACACAACCTCATTGTTAATAATGACTGAAAGAAGGACAGAATCTCAGTGTTAACATTCTAGGAACAAAGCAGACGGTGCAATCTCTTCACTTTGAAAAAATCCAGAAACAAAAAAAAAAAAAAAAAAAAAGAGGAAAAAAAACAGAGCCATTTAAAATCATAAATATTGTTAACATATATTTATAATATATATCAACATAAGTAAACACTGTTAATATATAATCATAACACTGAGTATTAGCTCACTTATATGAGTAATTTCATAAATTCAGGAGAAGAATTACTTACTGAAATCAAGTTTTGCATATAAGAAAGCATTTAAAGAGTCTGGATTCCACAGAAGACCTAGGGCTATTATTTCTTCACCCCTTAACTCCTTTCTTATTTTACTTCCTCTTCAAATTGTATTTCATTCTTTCAGATGTGTCAGGACTCTATCTTGTTTAAATTATCTAATTCTCACATTGTTTTATCATATGGATTCAGACAGAGGGCCAACAATTACATATACGGGAAGTTATCTAGGTCTGAAGAGGAGTAGTCTCCAAAAGAAACTTTTATACTTACACTATACAAAGCAAATTCAGTTAATGAAGATATCAGTAGAAAAAAGTTTTCATTAAAACAGGTCAGATGCCAATTATCAGGTCTCATACAAATCCAAAACTCTGAAATTTTGATGGAGCATGTTGCCTTCAATGTCACTAAAAAAAGGTACAATTATTGCACTTATACACAGCCTCTCATTTTTGTTTTGTTGCAGTTTTATTAATATACAGAGACTTTTTTCTGAATAGTCCTACTTACCAGTTCTGGTCTATATGATAGGTATTTCATTGCAAAATTAGCTAGAATCCTCTTTCAGTGAAGCGTCTCAATTGATCTTTCTGAACATCCTTTGACTTGAGATTCCTATCGAAGGAACTACCTGCCCTTCATCTCCAAGAGATAATTCAATAAGAGAAAAGAATTGAAATATATTACTTCTCCTTGCTCATCTGAACAGTACAGAGACATCAGTATGCAAATAGGATTAGCCTCCTAAATAATGGAATTTGAAGACATAGTTTGATCACAATTCACACTGTTCATTTTTATCTGCGACCTGAGAGGGAAAGCAACTTTCTTTATTAGAGAGGAAAAAAGAAGGAAAAAAAATAAAATTAAGAGTACAAAGGAGCTTTGTCCCTTTTGTTTGATTTTTAAGAAATCCAAATAACCGCAAGTAGCAGAGTGGTTCTATGCTGGCTTTGTCCTTCTGCTCCTGGCTGGGAAACCAACAGTGAGCCACCATGCTGATAAAAACAGAGCTATACCATTTAAGTATAAAGAGTGAGAGAATCCTTGAGTTTGTCTTATTTATATTTCACAAAAGTGTTTACCAAAACATTCTCTGAATGTATTACTTCCAATCAAGTTTTGCTTCCTAATATCAAATGCTTTGCTGAGTAGGCAATTTCAGACAGTAGGCAGAACTTGATGGTGTGTCGTGTGCATTTACAGAATAATGGATTAGTCACTTACCAATGACCAGCCTCATTCAAGTTCATTTGATGCTTTGTTAAAAGCAAATCTCCCAGGTAAGTGGAAGCTGCAACTGCCAGAGCTGAAAATCCTGAAAGCATTACACATCAAGTGTTACCACAGCACTCCCTGCCAAAAACATTCTTAAACGGTGCAGTATTTGTGTTCATTCACATGTTAGAAGCTAAAGACCAAGCACAGCTAATTCTTATTCCTAAGAGAACATTACCTCATCAATTATTTCTAGGAGACTTTCATTTCAGTTACATTTTGTGTCCATCAAGATTCTTAAATTAAAAACATCCAAATAATCTGTGGACACAGCCAAACTGAAACTAGATACTCATGAATATATTACTTAATAGTCATCCCTCTCCAACAACCACTTTCCTTTTGTTATGCAGCTTATGTATCTGTACTATAATCTATTGGATAGCAACACATTCAGGAATACACTGGTGGATCATTAGAGAATATTAAACACAAGAGTAACCAACCTCAGTAAATGAACTGGCCCAGATTTTTCTTGCATAGCTCAATTTGGGTAAGCACTAAAGTAGTTCAAGGAGAAAGAAGCTGTAGTTTCCACAAAACTTCAGTATATTAAATTGTTTAAGATGATTGAATATACAAGAAAATTGTCAAAAAGGAGAAAATTAGGTGCTGTATGAGACACACTTTTTAATTTCTAAGTGTGGTGAAACGTGGTAACCCTGAAAATTTGTCTTCAAGAGCATTAAGGTCACAGGTCAGAATATGCAAGTAAGCCATCAGAAAAGAGTTTCACAGATTGTAACTCATTATAAGAAGTGTAGCAGCAAATTTTACATACTCTTGCTCAAATGAGTGTTACTGGTTTCCTCTGGTTGCTGGAAGAAGTGGGTAAACATGTATCATGAGGTCCCACAAAGGGAAATGCAAAGTCCTACATCTGGAATAGAATAACCCCAAGCAGCAGTACAAGCTCTGAGATAGGCAAAAAAGGATCTGGGTATCCTGGTCATCATCACAACCTTGGGCAAAGGGCAACAGCACACTGGGTTGGATCAACAAAACCATAATCTGATTGAGTAGTGCTTGTTGCATTCAAGAAGACTTTCACAGGAGACTTCTTCTAAGCAGCTCTCAGATATCACATGCTTCCCTGTATTTCCTTTTCACAGTATTTGTCAGAGTAAGATGAGGAGCTAGTGGTATGTTCTTGCAGAAGGGGGGCTGTGCCTTTCTCCTGGAGTCTTTCATCCAGCACTTAGTTCTGTGATATGGCATCATTTCAATTGCAGGACAGCAAAGTATCACACTTGTACTTGCGAAGATGGAAGAGAAAAATGCTTCCTTCTAGAGAGCTCAGAGTAGATTGCCCTTATAGACTTGCATTCAGGTTTTGTTTGTTTTTTAAATGACTGTAATGATTCTCATCAGTCATCATATAATGCAACATCAGGGGACAAAGGATATTAATTTTCAGTGTCAGAAAAATGAATGAATTACAGACAGCTGTGAGGTTTGTAAGGAGAAAGGGGCTGACTCACAAAGTATCTATTTATGGAAACTAGCATGCACTGATCCAACAGTCAGACTGAAGTTGTGTAGGTGATGCAGAAAAAAAGTTAACCTGTGGGGCAAGTTGGCCAGGTAAAAATGGGTGGAGTGGTGCAACAGGGTCATATTCAGTGCCCTCTGTGCTCAGACAGAAGAAAGCCAACCTCAGAATTAAAGGTTTGCAGCCCGTCAATAGTTAAGAACCCACCAGGGGCTAAGGGGAAAGAGGATCCTTCCATTTCAAAATCCTCACTCTTCTGTGGTTAAGAGCTGTATAACTAGTATGTGCTTGAGAAAGCTAGTATGGATACAACTATAGAAGTTGTTTCCTTCTTTTCAGTCTTCTTATTTCTGTTTCTGTTGTTCTTTTGCCCACACCAGTTGGTGTATGGTGAGTGTAACAAACAGATGCTTGAACAGCTTCATTAAATGCTCTCACCAAAGCACATAAAATGTCACAGCTCTATTGCAGAGACCAACATGAGTCCATGATATTCTGACACCTCACTGGATCACTGAATTTAACTCTTCTCATGTCAGAGTGGATACTTAGCAAGGGATTGTTCCCTTCCAGATTTTGTAAACTCTTTGGAAGAGCTAAATGTCAAAAGGTCTTACGGTCACATTAGGCTCTCATTTCCACCTGTACATGCCCTTTTGACACAGCTCAGTAAAAATTTAAAGGAATCTGTAAAAACAGAGAAAATGTTTGGATCCTGAAACCCTGTAGGCTCAAATTTAAGGCTAACCTTTAAATGAACAAATAAATAACATTTTAACACAAAGACTAAAAAAAATCTCAACAGGATTAGAAGCACATATTTCCAGGCTAGAATCTTTTTGTCATGCTTCTATAACCATCACCACTTTGAATGATACATCTAGAAACAAACAGTACGTTTAGTATACAGCTTTCAGTTCTTCAGAGGTTTTCATACTACCTAGCTCAGCGTACATGATACAAGCATTTACATAAGGAGAGCAGAATATAGCTCTCTGCAGTTTAATATTTGTCCTCATAACCCTCTCTAAATTTAGTTCAGCTTCTCAACAAAAGAGTCTGGAAAGTCACACATTGGAGTGTGCAACCAATATTTTGTATTTATAGAATCATGTAACATACACTCATTAAACTTGCTACAAATCCGTAAAAAACCCCATCCCTTCTTAGAAGATTTACATACATAAGAGTAGGTTTTTCATCAAGATTTCAAAATCAGACCACTGCATTGACAGATACTTATGTATCCAAATCGTGAACCAAAGTCTACATCTGACAATTAAAATAAACAGTGTCTCCCAGTTTATTCTTGTAACCGAATATAGCATCTGACTTCATTCAGCATTTCTCGCAGGCTTTGTATGATGTCTAACAAAAATATTTCCATGGCATCAATGACAAAACACTTGATTCCTCCAGGCAGAATTACATATTGGAAACTCACAAGTGCCCATAATCTAAATTGATTCCAACAATGCAGTTAGAATACTGTAGAAAAACACAGTGCACCATCTTCTGAGCATTTTTTAAATTATACATAATTACACATGGCTAGTCTTTTAAGGAATGCATTATTAATTTGTTGGGTAATTTGGTTAGCTAATCATTGGTAATAAAGACTTGCAATAATCTCATATACATATATAATCATGTTAAGCTCATTAGAACAATAGTTTTAAAGATCATTTTATGGGCAGTAGAGTAAAAATGGTGATTAAGGACAGCAATAGGATTAGCTTGATAGCAACAGATCTGTACTAAGAGAAAACTTTCACAGGACATAGCACTAAGTCTGTCAACGAGCTTGTGCTATTGTTTCAGGGGGCTTATCAACAGTGTACTTCACTAATGTCTCAACCAGCAGAACTGTCACCTCTTCAGGAGGCTGGGATTGCAAGATTTAATACATATTTTGTATATGGAGAGGATCCTTGACCTCATAGTTCATTCTTGGAACTGCACCAAATTCAGACAGGAATGTTCACCTAGGATGTTCAGGGAGATAGATTAACACCTAAAAAAGCTGTGCAGTGCCAGCTTTTTGAAACAAAAATCAGCTAAAAACATGCTACTACTGTGTATACAAATATACCATTTTAAGCAAGTAGTGTAAATTTCACAAAGTGAAGTCTTTATCTAAAAAACAAACCTCTCCAAAAATAGTTTTGTATCAATTTATCTACACATGACCAGTTAACTTCGAGACTAGTTCAACATAAGCCAGGAGTAGGCCAAAACAATGGCAAGGGCATGGTCAAACTGGTAAGAGAGGTGATGTAAGGAACTGTGAAGATGAAGGAAGGAAACAGATGCAGCCAGTCACTGTCAATTTTCACTCAGGCACCAGCAATATCCTAAATTTCTCTGACCCAGCCATGTAAGAGCAGCACTGGATTACCTAGATGAAAATGGAAAGGAGTTAAACTGGTAAGTTTTTGGTATGAGGACAAGTCCTAAAAAAATCCAACATAGTATGTGTGTAGAAAGAAGAAAATTACAAGTTAGAAATGCAACAGATCCTTTTTTATTTTAGGAGAAGCTATCCCGCCAGAGCTATTCAGCCTGTTTTTTAACCCATAACTCCCAGGTAACTCACCCCCCCCATCTCTTGTAACTAACTTACTTTTGGAGGCAAAGAGGGGAGAGAATAATCAAACCCAGCACAGAAAGTTGACACAGTTCTGTCAAGAGCAGCCAAAAACCTGTCCACCGCCTCAGATGTGCAGTCACAATCCAGACTTTCTACTGATTTTACTGGCTGCCAGATCACACCCTGTAAGAAGGAACAAAGGATTGATTCCCCTTCCTACCATCAAACAAAAGCACAGAAATCTGCCTTTAACTGAATTATTAAGTAGGCTTGATGTTTGGAGATTTTTTGGGGATTTTGTTGTTGGTTTTCTTTTTTAAACACAGATTTTAAATGTAGTTATTCTCAAATGTATTTGGAAATATTCACTTGCAAGTTCTTGTGATTATATTTGAATCCAGCTTTGAACATCTAATGTGAAAGTAATAGAGAAAAATATGCCAAAACTTAGCACATGAAAAGGAAATCTCAGTAGGATTAGGGAAATAATCAGTTTGTTAATATACATACAAACCCACGGTAGGTTCCTAGTCAAGTTGAAATTTAAAGCTATATTAATTTTTTTCTCCTTTTCAGACAGTTATGTTTTCATATTTCTCTAGAGGTTAAGTTTTCATTTCCTTGTCCCATTCAGCACAAAGTCTGGAGAATCCAATTGTATTAAATATATGTATAAAGACTGCTTCTTCCATAAATCTAAATTCTAAATCCAGCAGTGGTTGATTAGAGAAAGACTCCAGCTTTCAGTGTGGGCTTTTATTTATTTATTTATTTTAATATTAAAGGCAAAAATACAGTTGCATTGGGTTTTTTTTCTAATATTTCATGAACCTACCAGACTTGAAGAAACATGTATTGTGCAATATCAGCATTATGGGAAATTGAAGAGAATATTCTATTAGATCGAGGCAAGGAGAAGAAGGAATACAACAACTTTTCCTGAAATTTATAAAAATGACAGACCCTGTATGTGCTTTAGGTTTATACACTGCAAGGTCCTTATAACAGAATTATGTCAGGTTATAGAAAGCCCAAATAGGGGTTTGTTGTTTATTTTCTTTTAAAACTGTTTTGCAGATATGGTACTTGGTCTGCCATGCATTAGTAGAGAAATAATTAATTTTCTGATGCATGTCACTTTATTCTTGACACAAATTCATAGACTTCTGGTTTCAGTACATAAGTACATTCTATAGAAGAAAACGTTTTTAGTTTAATGCCTAATAAAAACTCAGTCATTAAATGAACTTTAGAAAAATTTTAGACACAAAAATTTTACTTCTGTTGCAGGAGAAAGTGAAGACTAGAGTCAACACATATTGATCTGCCACTGTTTGAAAGAATGCCAGGAGGGGAGGGGGCAGAAGGTGTTTTAGAAATTTTACTGGAATATGGGTTTATTTGGTTGTAGATAGTTGAAGTAGATAGAAGCTAAATATGAACAATATAGGATTTAAGCAACTGCATATGTACCGTTTTCTAGCCCTGAGAAAACCATCCTTGTAATGTACAAATGTCCTGATTTTATACTCTCTCTTGCACTAGATTCAGAAGAGTTCACCAAGTCATGGAAGATGAAATTTTACATGCCATCTTGATGGTGATTCTTGTAAACCAGCTGTGAAGTAGGATTGAAATGGGGCACTACTATGAAATACTGTAAGCATCACTTAAAGGAAATGTGTGCACAGTATTTAAATGATAATTGGTCTTTTCCCTCCTCCTTCTTTTATACAAGAAGAGTTCCAGGAACAGATGCATTCTAGCAAATCATTGCAGCAAAGTACACTGAATTAGGCAGAGCTTCTCAAAGACGACAGAAGATTGTTTGCCTTTATCACATTGTATCTTCTTCAATATAACATTTCACACGTCTGTCTCTTCAGCTTTTTTGTCTGTTTGTTTCTTAGCTTGGGTTTTGTTTGGTTTTTTTTAAAGAACCTCTAGCAACCTTCTGCTAGCATCAAAGTTGCAACAGGTCTTCCATGCAGTTTCAGTAAGGGTTATTTTTGTTAGGGTTTATTTTGTTTGTTTTGGTGGGGTTTTGTGGATGAAGGTTTTTCATTTTTTTCTTTTGTTTTGTCTTGGGGTTTTTTGTTTGATTACTTTTGGGGTTTTTGAAGGGGAGGGAGTTGTAGGGTGGTGTGGTGTTTCGGTTGTGGGTTTTTTTGGTTGGTTAGTTTTGTGGTTTTGGGGGGCTTTTTTGGTTTGTTTGTTTTGGGTTATTTTTTTATGCAAAATTGTCCTCTGAAGCTTCAGGCCCAAACAGAAACTTATGAAGATTACTGACCTTTTGCTTCAGTTTCTCAAGCACCAACAGTGTTAAGACAGCAGCCTGCTGTGAGCTTTAACAAGCCAAGAACTAGCAGCAACCTCAGGCTCTGATTTAGCAGGTTTTTTTATGTGAAAGTATTTTGCCTCTGCTTTATCAAAGCTCTGGTCTTTCACTAAGATTTTACACAACAGAACAGGCTTATTTAGTTTCCATTTTTTTCTTTGTTGCTTGTCTATTCTCTATGCAAATATACTTAATTTCTCTAAATTGATTTTGCAGCACAGTAGTAAATTCCATAGGTCTTTCCAAATTAAGTGGTAGTTCAGTTTTTCCCATCACCTAAGCCCGATTCCCTCCCCCTAATAAAATGAAATCAGGAAGAAAGCATCTCAACACTTACTCTTAATTCTTTTTCTGAAAGAAAGCAATGAAGTCTCCCACATAGGATCCAGGTTGACTATGTTAGCACAAAAGCATGATGCTTCTGCACAAAACTGGGCTTATCCATACTCCCCCAGTTTGTTTCCAGTGGTGATTTATGCTTACACCAGCATACACCCACAACTACCAGCTGTCCCTTGAGACCTCCAAAGGAACAAGAAAGTAAAGAGATGATGGCTTGTTTTGGCCTAAACCGTGAAAAGGCAGTACCTGATTCTTTAGACATGGTGGTCTACAGATATGAGGACCAGACTGTACCCTACACACAGCACGTGAGAACAACATAACAGACCTCTTGCAAGGTCTGAGTCATTTACATCATTCCAGAAATATGAATATTAAAGTATTCCTGAATTGGGAGTGCTGACAAGCAGAAACACTGCCTGGAGTTGAGACTGATCTTTTTGAAGGTTGGCAAGAGAAATCTGGTGTCTTTTATGCCAGTGCCAAAAGATCTAGCTTCTCATCTGACATAATCTGCCATACCTTCTGGAAGTACAGAATAGTGTTCCTCAGGATACCGAGAGCTGTCTGAAATATTTATAATTCCTTAAGAGTAACAGTTGCACAGAAGATTGATACTCCTTTTGTTACTAGGATTAACCTTATCTAATCTAGAATCACAAAATGGTTGAGATTGGAAGAGGCTTCTCAAAATTGTCTAGTCCAACCTCCCAGCTCAAAGAAGTGTACACTGCAACCAGTTGCTCAGACCATGTCCAGTCAAGTTTTGAGCATCTCCACAGGTGGAGACTCTATAGCCACTCTGGAAAACTTGTTCCAATGTTTGACCATCCTCATAATAATAATCTATCCTGTATTTCAGCTAGTGTCCACTGCCTTTTGCTGTGTCACCAAGAAGTGTTTGGTTCCATAATCCTTACTTTCTTTCTACTCCCACACCCCCATCATGTATTTAGATACACATTGTACCTCCATCTCTTTCCAGGCTGAATAATCCCAGCTCTAACCTCTCATCCTGTGTCTGATGCTCCAAGTATCATATTTGTGGTTCTTTATTGGACCCATTCCAGTATGTCCCTGTCGCTGATACTACATGCAGTACTGGACACGGCAGTCCAGATGTGGTCTCACCAGTCTAAGCAGAGAGGATCACCTCCCACAGCCTACTGAAAATGCTTTTCCAAATACAGTTTAGGATGCTGTTGGCCTCTTTTGCTGAAAAGGCACATTATGCTCTAACAGTCAATCTGTTGTCCACATGACCACTAGGTCCATTTCTGCAAAACTGCTTTCCAGGCACTTGACCACCAGCTTATCCTAGTGCATGAGATGTTCCTCTCCTGGAGCAGTATTTTGCATTTCCCTTGGGTGAACTTCATGAGATTCCCATTTGCCCATGTCTCCAGCCTGTTGAAGTCCCTCTGAATAAGAGCACAACCAGCTGGTCTATCAATCAGTCCTCCCAGTTTTGTATCATCTACTCAATACTCATATAGGGCAAAGTGGAAGACATTAGCAATGAGGAAAAAGAGGTAGTGTAACATTTGAGAACCTACTTCTTTGAATTTTTAAGTAATGAGACTTTCACTGAATAGAAACTTGTGATTGGAAATGTCAGCTTTACCTGCTTTCTTTACCTTGTAACAGAAGGACTTTCAAAACATCTGCAAGAGTAGAACAAAATTAGCAACTTTATTCAGGAAAGTAAGCACTGCATGTGTGTACATATTGAGAAAAGCTGAATGAATTCTATTTGCCTTTGATCCACAGCATCCGCATGATTGAACAGCAGTACCTACACATTTTAATCAATTTCAGTCAAGTAGCTAGTCACAAAAGATAAGATCTAAAGTACGCATCTGTGCAAAGTCCATCTGATGGAACAATCTTCCTACATTAGCACCGAAATAGCTGCAAACACAAGGTGTTTGAAGTGTGATTCTGGCTTTGCATTTCTGACCATTGTGTTCTTCCCCAACCCAAAAATGCAGTTTGCTGCCTTTCCATCAAATCAGAAATTCACTTGTTGAACTAAATTAACGGTTATGAGTTCACTAGACTAATCATCAGAGAAAATGTTCATTCAATGGTGTCCCACCCACGGAAAAGGTCTGATTGCACAAACTCTACTAAAAGTAATTACTCTGTTTCATTCAAAAACAATAGCAAGATTGCTGCTAAGCATTCTATTGTCTGAGAAATCATTTGGAAACAATCAAGGGAAAAGAAAAAACAAGAACAGAAAAACTGTGGAAGGAACAGTGACATTTATTAAGCATATCGCAGCCACCAACAAGAAACAGTTTTTCTGATAGCATAAAAGTTTTACTCCATGTGATCATACAAGACCATTACAGAACAACACAGAAGTTATTGGCAAATAAAAACTGAGTAGTCTGAGAAGACGCCATGCTTCTGAAATGAGCTTCTCTTCAGGGGAAAAAATAAATAAATAGGAGTATAATGAGGAATGGTGTCACTTTATTTAACAACAGAAATGGAAATAGTACATATTTCCGTATTTCAAAAAATATTTTATGAAAAAAAAAAATCAAAACCATGCTTTTATTTAGGTCTAATCAAATTAAGGAATTCTTTTTCCATTCAAGAAAAAAAAAGTGAAACAAGGAAGATTTAGGTTTTCATATGGAATGCCCAATTTGACCTGAAATGCTTCAATATTTAATGAAGTAAAGTTAAAAGTTTACCTTATGGGGCAAAGGTGGTGGAGAAAAAATCTTACCAAAATAAGTTGCTAAAGCCTGGAATCAGAAGAGTTTACTTAATTCCAATGGGAAGCTTTAATAATAATCCTGCTCATATCCCCAACATTTTTTCAAAGTTAAATAAATGCTTTGCATGAACAATTAGCTCTGCTTTGAACCCGTCCCCTGAAATATGCAAGCATCTGATTGTTACATACTTTTAGCTAAGTACTTTTCTTTCTGATTTCTCAGAAAAAAATCCTGGTTATATGGTTCATAACCTTTTTGTAAATTGAGCACAGAGTGACAAATATGTCAAAGTGTATTACTTATTGCAGGCAATAACTGCAAAATTCAGCAACTAATGGTTGCTAGATAGTATGTTAAAGAAGAGGAAGCTCCTAACAGACTTCAGCAAACACTGGTATCTTATGGGAATGGGGCTATGTGCATATTTGCCAAGACATTAACCTGCATACATATTTACTCTTTCTGCATGTCTGAATACTATAAATGCTCCCAAAAAACATTATAAACACTCACCAAAATAACCAAAGAAGATTTCAGGGATACTTTTCTTTCTTATGTCTGACAGGATATCTGACAAGTTTAAATTCATTAAGTGAAATTAAAGTTTTATGCTGTCAAAACCTGCAGACTGTTTATTATTACTTTACCTATAAGTTTATGGCTTGTTTAGAATGTTAAAAAATCCAAACCAAAACCAAAAAAAAAAACAAAAAACAAACCACACCCCAAAAAAACACAGCCTTTGCTAGAATCTTAATAAATGTGACCACCAATATCAAACTCACCTTGAATCTCATAGGACGAAAATGAGGTATGATCTGATCATTTGAATATAGTTCAATACTGATGATGTACTACAGACAGATTCACCTTGATATTCTTTACAATTATAAAAGCATTTTCAAAAACATTAGCTCATGTTACCTTAAACAGTGTATGTCTTAAAATGCATTTTATATTCATATCGTACTGTTTGGAATACCAGAGATTTGGTTCTGCATTTTATTTTTTTCCACTTGGACATTGACTCTTAGTGTCCCGGTTTGAAGTAAAGCCAAACCAATTTTCTGTTCTGTAACTTTACATCCTAGCTAGGCCTCCTCTAACTCTCTGAAATTAACGGCATATTGTGGAGAAAACTGCTCGTTCTCAGAATGATAAGACCAATGTTTGTGCTCCATGCCAAGGAATGGTATGCAGGGAGGCCCTTGCTTATACTTATTGCCATAACAACCAAGGTCAGCCAATTTCGTTATTTGCCCCCTTAGAGGGTCGGAAACGGAAAAAACGTAGAGGGGTCACATCGGTGGGGAGGAGTGGACAGGACAGGTGACCCAAACCTGACCAACTGGGGTATTCCATCCCATCTGCCCCATGCTCAGTATAAAGGCTGAGGGATCAAAGGGTCAGCCCCCTTCCTGCGATGGCTGATGTCCAGAGAGGACTCTGTTCATCTGCCTTTGATCCCGATCCGTGTGTTCCTGACTCCAGAGCTGGAATCCAGTTCCCATTCATCACTGAGTCCAGTCTGGGACTTCCCCAGTGCCTGCCGGTGATGTGACTGTCATCCTGGGAGCTTGATACGGTTTTGTAGATATTGTATCTATTTCATTATTTTCTTCTTTATTTTTATTTTAATATTAATTCTTCATTAAAGTAGTTTAGTTCATTCTAAACTTCTGAATCTCCTTATCTCTTTCTCCTCCTCTCTCCTCTTTTAGGGGGGGGAAGGGCCATCTGCCGGTCCGGTTTTGGTAAATTCAGCCGAAACCATGACACTTAGAAGTACACGTTTATGTGTGCATGCATGCCTGCGGCAAACAATTCCAGAAACCCCCAGTCTTACCAGCTATTATGTCAGGCAGACTCTTTGTCTACTTCTCTCTGCACCTTTCCTCTTTTCTTCCTTTCCTAAAATGAATCAACTTTTTTGATAACTTTGAAGGGTGTTTGTTTAATTCCAGAGTATAATGAAGAGAGCAAGATATCACTATTGATTGAAGTTTATTAGCATTCAGTATTTTCAACCCCACAAGTCCTTATCCAATAATAATATTCTAAGATTATTATTAATATTGCCATATTAAGAACACAGCTGAGAGAAAACTTTGGATGATGGGGGGATCTGATTGACACCTATAAATACTTAAAGGGTGGGTGTCAAGAGGAAGGGGCCCGTCTTTTTTCAGTGGTGCCCAGTGACAGGACAAGAGGAAATGGGCACAAACTTGAACATAAGAAGTTCCAGCTAAACATGAAGAGGAACTTCTTCACTTTGAGGGTAGCAGAGCACTGGAGCAAGCTGCCCAGAGAAGTGGCAGAGTCTCCATCTCTGGAGATGTTCAAAACCTGCCTGGACAAGTTCTTGTACAACCTGCTCTAGGAGGACCTACTTTGGCAGTGGGGTTGGACTAGATGATCTCCACAGGTCCCTTCCAACCCCATATCATTCTATGATTCTGTGATTTGTATAGTTGGCTTGCTATACATAGTCATTCAGTGAGATTGACTATGTACCTTACTTCATAACAGACCAAAGGGCTTAAATTCATTCTCCCATGTTTTACATAATGATAATAATATTACTTAAAGTTTAAATAGTAGCTTTTCACATTTGAGGATGTCCACTGGGTCAACTATAATTTTAAGTTAACTATCATCATATTCTCAGCTTTGTCCTGAACTATAGCATCAACTTGAGGAAGCAATTTAGACTTAGTTAGCTTCAGTTCACTGCAAAATGGCAATATTAATGCCAACCTCTTATGACCATTTTAAGATTGTATAGTTCATACACAACACAGGAAGGCCTTTTAATGAATGTCATTATAAAAATAAAAAGTACTATTCAGATATTCACTTGAATCACCACTGAAGAATAATTTTCTAAAAAAGCCTTTAGTGTTCACTAGGTAATAATCTTGATTACACCAAGATTCAATCATGACCACACAATAATATTGCCCTGTAAATAGCTGAGCTTTTTCTGAGTTCTGTCTCAAAGAAACATTCCCCCAACATGACCAGAAACATAAATAGAGGAAGGAATGAAGAAGGAGGAAGGGGGGGGGAAGAAGGAGGAAGGGGGGGGGAAGAAGGAGGAAAGGGGGGGGGAGAAGGAGGAAGGGGGGGGGAGAAGGAGGAGGGGGGGGAAGGAGGAAGGGGGGGGAAGGAGGAAGGGGGGGGGAAAGAGGAAGGGGGGGGAAGGAGGAAGGGGGGGGGAAGGAGGAAGGGGGGAGAAGGAGGAAGGGGGGGAAGGAGGAAGGGGGGGGGAAGGAGGAAGAAGGGGGGGGAAGGAGGAAGAAGGGGGGGGAAGGAGGAAGAAGGGGGGGAAGGAGGAAGAAGGGGGGGGAAGAGGAAGAGGGGGGGGAAGGAGGAAGAAGGGGGGGGAAGGAGGAAGAAGGGGGGGGAAGGAGGAAGAAGGGGGGGGAAGGAGGAAGAAGGGGGGGAAGGAGGAAGAAGGGGGGGAAGGAGGAAGAAGGGGGGAAGGAGAAAGAAGGGGGGGAAGGAGGAAGAAGGGGGGGAAGGAGGAAGAAGGGGGGGAAGGAGGAAGAAGGGGGGAAGGAGGAAGAAGGGGGGGAAGGAGGAAGAAGGGGGGAAGGAGGAAGAAGGGGGGAAGGAGGAAGAAGGGGGGGAAGGAGGAAGAAGGGGGGGAAGGAGGAAGAAGGAGGGAAGGAGGAAGAAGGGGGGGAAGGAGGAAGAAGGGGGGAAGGAGGAAGAAGGGGGGGAAGGAGGAAGAAGGGGGGGAAGGAGGAAGAAGGGGGGAAGGAAGGAAGAAGAAGGGGGGGAAGGAAGAAGAAGGGGGGGGAAGGAAGAAGAAGGGGGGGGAAGGAAGAAGAAGGGGGGGAAGGAAGAAGAAGGGGGGGGAAGGAAGAAGGGCTTGTTTATTTGGGGGAACAAAATCTTCAAACATCTTTTTCCTCCAAAAAGTTTCAACAAGCCTAGGAACTACTTTTTCCATTTTCATGTATTTCATTTATGCTTAAAAATAAAACCACACCTCAATTAGAAATGTCCAGGTAAGACAAAGGCCTGCATACAAGTGATTTTCCACAGGCAAAGTCCATTAGAAGTGCCTTCCACATGGAGGTCAGAGACAGCAAAAACAAAGACGTGGTTTGACATAACAAGAAACAATTTAGTAGGTGGTCAAGTTACTCCTTTGAGATTGTCTAAGAGGAAAGACCATTCTCTCAAATACTGAAGTTTTAATTTGGACTTTTGAAGCAATCTATTATTTGTTTCTCCTATTTGTAATAGCCTTAAGTCCAAGCCTGGTACATCCTTTATTTTGGGTTGAAGAATCTGGTTTCGTACCAACCAATTCGTACGAATGTTTGACACTCACAGCTTTGTGACAGTGCAAAGATAAAGCCTTTCATCTTTGAAGTCTATGCCCTTTCACAAAGCTATACAGACAGCATAGGAAGGAAAGGGGACCAAAAAAAGAAAAGAAAAAAACCAAACAAAATGAAAACGTGGAAAAGAGAAAGAAAAGACGGAAAAGGAAACAAAAAGCAATAAATGGATTAGTTGGAATAATAACAGACTGAGGAAGGAAGGTTCAAATACATTACAGTTGTTAAGATGACAGAAAAACATTCCTGTGATCATTGTGGGACCCTGTCAGTCAGACAGCAGAGATGTTTGTTACACTGGCAATAGCAAATGTTCAAGCAGAACCTTCAGCACAACAAAATCCATGCAGGTGCTCCATTTAAAACAAACCGTAATACACAAAGGCTTGAGAAAGTCTGCAGACATGAACAACTAGATTTGTGAATAATGTATACAGGAGTTTCTTTCAAGCAATATATTACAATGAAAATATATCACTGATTAATTCTGGAACTACATTTTGAAAATTAATATCATGTCTGTTAGAGCTCCAAGGTTTTTCTAAATATCCTGTTGAGTTTACAACAGGTTTTTGCTTTATTTTTTTAAAGTGTTGAGGTAATAAAACAGATCAGTTTTAAAAAGTGAAATGTATAGGTAGCATAAATTGTTTTGCCTTTTCTTTTTGCAAGCCTTGTGAAATTTCATAGCCAGAAATTCAAATTGGTCATCCACTGGATCCAGAAAACAAAATAGTCTCCTTCTATGTCTAGAAGAAAGTTTTCACAGACCAGTATTTCAATACTTTTGGTTACTTCCACAGCTGCAATCTGAGCAATGTAATACTGGATGTGAAATTTACACATGCAAACTGATTTAGCGTCTTCTAACCAATACAGGGTAAGCAAGATTGAAGGGAATAAACCCTTTGTACCTGAAATTCTCACCACTTCTATCAACCATGCTTTAAAAAAGAAGAAATAATCTAATCAATAAAGAAAAAGTGACATATATATATATATACACACACACATATATATAATCAAAGGCAAGTAAAGCGAATTACACTAAGCTTTTGACAGAGACATCAAATGGAAAAGAAGACAGCATGTCTCAAATAGAAACAACAGCCCAGCTGGGATATGTTTTACCTTGTTTTGGAAACATTTTCTGTTAATCAGTACACCTAAGCCATCTGTATAATGAAAAGTTGATAGTATATAAATGCAGATAGATTGGAGAGATCAGTAAAAATAAGTAAGAACTAGAACATCTATAGCATTTTGCCCGTTTTTGAAAAGTTGATGGTGAAATTGCTTTTGATCAAACTGTAAATGTAAACTCCCCTAGAGCTTCCTGGAGAAGGTAGAAGAAAATGTTTAGGATTCAATCCATTACCCTGTGTTCATAAATATCTATTGCAAAATTAGAATGTTAACTGTTAAAAAACATTAATCAGCAGAAAGCTAATACCTTCTTTTCATTATTATTTCTCAATTTAATTGTAAACTAAAAGTCTTATTAGGTATACCCAGCAGTAAACTGATAATACCAACTAAATGCTCAACAGATGTCTCTAACTGGAAACATAAAATTTTAATAGTCAGTTTCTTCAGTATTTAAAGACTATATTGTTATCAACATATTTTTCATAAAGGAAGTCATGCACTTCTGTCAGTTATATTTATTACACTAAGGAACATTTTAATACAATAATGCAGATGTCTTCATTCCATAAACTCCAATGGTACTTAAAGCTAGGATTTTATTACTTGTGCCTAGGGCCAAACACAGCTATAAACCTGCTGCATTCTAATTCAAATACTGCTGGTGGAGTTTGCATTTTTGTTCCATAAATTACAATACAATGTAATCAAATACATGCAGAAATGGTAGTCATGGAAACAACATTTTCGATTCGCAAAATTTTAAGATAAATGAAAAAAACCAACCCCAAACCGCTGGTTTATGGACAATTATTTTTACTCTAGACTAATGTATTTCCCTTCAAAAAGTATATATGTTAATATATACTCCAGCATTATAGGATATTAAATACCCTTGGATATGAAGTGGCACTCAGAGCTACTCACACTATTTTCCATTATACCACCTTTTCTGTTCTAACAACGTGCACCATCAGTTGCATCAGCTTTATGTTTCAAACAGACTAACACTGACCAAGTGTTTCATGCAGTAGTGTTATATCAAGACATTAAATGCATCACAATTGATGTCTATCATGTTACTGCTTTGTTTAAAATGAGAGCACACCTAGCACTTGGAAAGCCTCACTAATATAAAGTATCACAAGAACAGGAAACTCTCCAGTACATTATGATACTTGAAGTGATAAAACTTTTTAAAATCATAAACAGAGGAATTCCCAGAGTATTACATTAAAGCACACAGAGTTTTTACTTCTAACAAGACTTTATATTTTTCTTGAGGGTTCAGTTTAAGATGTGTAGTATTTGGTAACATAAGTGAAAAAATTATAGCTTGCTTTACTAACTCTGTATTTCTAGAACTATTTTAGCAGTCATTTTTAAGTCATTTGAACATACTTTTGAAAAATCTTATTATTTAATATTTATCTTGTTAAAGCACCAGGGGGTCACAAATACATTGGACATTCCTGAATTTGGTGCCATACAGATAAATAATAAATAGCAGTATGAGAGACATCAGGTTTTTTTAAGTGTGACATATATATATTTGTGACATATATCACTTGACTGGAGTTATATAGTGTTATCCTGCCTTTTTATGCTTGTAATAGAGATATCAGTTGTTCTTCATGTAAGCCATTAAGAATCCCAGACTGCTTTATAAACCCTGCTACTCGTGTTTGCAGCTTCCAAAAGAATAGAAACAGGAAGTGGGAGTGGAGGTGGTATGGACCCCTCTTACCAGTCTTTTGTTACCTGAAGTGGCTAGGAATGGACAAAAAGAATGCAGAGGACAAGTCCTCTTCAGAGTCCTTTCTGAAACTAAGTTTTAATGTAGAAAAAGGCAAGCCAGATGTCAAAAGGGGTATAAATCAATGTTTATTCCTAAAGGCAGAAGTAGGTACCTTTGTGCTCTCAAAACAAGTGAGCACATACTGATTTCTAGTACCTAGTTTTTTTCCAAACCAGGAAGTAGCCTTCATTCACGTGTTCCAACTTTGTGCTCCTGGAACTCTAAAATGCAGGTTGCAATAGAAACAACTGCTATTATTAAAAACAGCATATAACACAAGATAATCCATTTCCAAACACTAAACAACTCATTCATCAGTCAAAAGGGAATTTTAGAATCAGCATAATAAGAGCAAAAAGCATATAACAGGGTATGTTGCCACCTGTCAGGTAGAAGTCGTGCCAGCACTCTAAAGAAAACGTGCAGCAATTCCATGCACACAAAAAAAATATGTTTAAAGTTGCAGAACAAAAGAAGACAATTCCCAAGAAATACATGCATGCATATATGCAAAACTTCCCTTCTCCAGTTCTCCTAAGTAGGTTCAATGAAGTTCATAAAGCACAGCACGGTCAGAGTAAGCAACAACACGGTTTTCTTTAAAGCATATAAGAAGGCATAGCATCTTGAATTCAGAATGGATGCTCTTACGTAAGGAATTTGGTGCAGAGGAGCCACAACACATAGCTAACCATGCCTGTGAAGAAAACACTTCCCTCATCACAAAATTACACTATGCCTTAACTGCTCCTCTGGAAGCACTCTAGTAGGTCATGGTAAAAGACAACGCTGAAGTAATGCATTCTGAATTTCTGCAGTAGCCTACACTAACCACTACAATAGAGAAGAAGATAAGATCCTTAACGTATGACCTCAGCTGAGCCAAAGAATGTGCTGCTGGTCATTTGATACTACATGAGAAGTGCCAGCCTATTCTTCACTGCTCCTGTGCCAAGACGTGGATGCAAAAATAACATGCAGCTGCAAAAAACACAATTCCAGGAGAATAAAGGAAAAAAGAAGTTGTGAGAAATGGAAATAATACTTGCATGCAGTTATGGATGTTTCCTATGCCACCTCCAGATATACAAGCCTGCCTTTCTTCCTCATGGTTTCCAACTTACAGAAGAGTCACACATTCCCTCCCACCTGCTTTCTCTGAATGGTATAGCATCTATACTACTCATCCCAAACTCCTCCTCACAAAAGATTTAGGCTGCATCTAAACATAAGAGGAAGAGCATTCCACAGCGTTCTCTTGAGTCCTGATCCCTGCTCTCAGCCAGATCAAGTACTTCTCTGGAGCGCAAGTCTCTTCTAGCTCATATGCCCAGGTTTCTTTCTGAGAGAAGCCAAAGCACAGGGATGCAAGGAGCAATCCATGCCTAGTTTTCACTTCTTCATAGAACTGAAATGCAGCTAATACTACTAACCCCAGAGTTGAGGAGCTCAATCATCAATCCCATAATTCATCTAATAAATAAATAAATAGCTCAACTTCACCTTCATGTCTAAATTCTCCTTCAGACATACAATATATCTTGAATGAAGAACATTACGCAGCAGCACGTTAGGGATGTTCTAACAATATATTATAAGATAGAAAGGGAAAGATTCATCTTTCTGTGATCTACTCTTCTCTTGGCAAGGCTACCAAGTTTACCTGGATTTTGATGCTATGGTGGAACAGTTTCTCATGTTAGTAATGGTGACAAGACTGTTAGTAGACCATTTTGATTTTGTTGTCTACTATGAATCTCTCTTACGTCACCCTATCACTCACCATCATCAGTTTGAGGACCCCAGGGATTACTTTCAGAACTGGAGGTAGTTAGGCTGTGGCTTAAATTCCTATTTCATTTTTCTTAGCTAGAAGTGCATCCAACTCCATACATTTTTCTGGTATATGCATTTTTTCCATCATTATACCAAGACATTTCTTAGAGTAGGGTAACAATTGTTTTTATGTAATATGCTTTAATACAGAATGACATTTTTATGAATGTGAATGCAGCTTTAAACAGACCAAGTTGTAATTCAGGAAGATAAGCCTATGTCCTAAAGGAGAAAAAATAGCTTAAAGAATTAACACTGGCTTATTAGCATATGAAAATAGTTCTAAATAAGGCACCATTCCAATAACCTTGAAAATATCAGAAGTATTGTTTTGTTTAAAAATCCTAAATACAAAAGCTAGGAAGAATAACTTGTCCATTCATTTTTAAAATTATTTTAAAATAATTTTTGATTACCTGCAAACAATTAAAGAACATTTAGGAAAACTAAAGTGGGAAAAAAATGTAGTAAGTCACATAAGACTTCAATTATCCAAATAGTAATTAATGAATAAAATAAGTACTTGCATAATAATCCATCATTACAAAAATCATGATTCTTACCTTCACCTGCCCCTAACTGCAGTATGCAAAATAACATGGTAGAAAAGCCAAACTATAGTATAATTCTCATAACACTTTTCTAAGACAGCTTCTATTCAAGTCTTTTTTTATTTTTAAATATATCATTCTTTCTTCTACTGACTATCAGAGAGTCATTTATTCAGACTTATAACCTTTTGTCTGACTTTTCCATTGGACCTTCATCCCAGCTTATTTAACTGTTCACAGCTGTAGTCTAGCTAGCTGAATACAGCATTAACTCATTAGTGACCAGTAGCACAGGGCAGGCTCCTGTCTGTTATCAGAAATGCATATTATCATCTCTGCTAGTGTGTTGTTATATTTAATAACAAATGCTGGTGTTTTGATAACAAAACCTGGGATTTTGTATTCCTATGACTATGCTATGCATGCCTTTCAGATATGATGACTGTGGTACCTACAGTTTATCGATCAAGTGAAGAAAATGCAGCTGCTGACAACACCTTTTTGCCATATGACCTTTTTGATTTGACAGTAGCACATTTTGATGATCTACTGAACTGCAGCCAACAAGCAGTAAAATACCACTACAACCAAATGTAAGGATGTAGTGAAATGTAACAAAGACAGAAATTGGTGCATATTCCCAAATATTTTTATTGTGAATGCTTTCGTGACTTCACACTACAATGTTAACTAATGCATAGTATATAAAAGCAGTCATACTAAAATTATAACTATACTGCTTTTTGACAACAGGCGTTAAGTAACTTAAGTTCTTATCATTTGTTGCACTAGGATATGCACTATCTCTGTGTGCACTATCTTCTAGTGATCCTTAGGTCTTCCTGTTAAGAAAGGACTATGCATTTCATAGCTGACACATATTTACACTAGCAACATTTACACTAGCATCCTGGCATGGAATAAAGTGAGCACCAATCTCATCACAGAAATCCAAACTGGTGTATTAACAGTTACCTCTTCCTATATGTGCCCTGTTGTTTTCATATACAGTTGAAATATTGTGTAACTCATGCAGGCTCCACAGAGAGATGATAGAGGTTTGATTTAGTGTTCAGAACTGGGTATTTAGGAGCCAAAGGGAGAAGTATTTGTGTCTTAATTCTGCTTTTTAGTTTGGTCCAAAGGCCTGCAAAACCAGAGGATCTGTAACAAGCCAAATAAAAAGCAAAGCTTTTTTGAGAACTGTTACTGCTAGCGTTGAAGAACGTTACCTTTCTGAACTATTTTATGCAGCATACCTCATCTTTATGATACAGACTGTATAAGTTTTACTGAAGTCAAGCAATCAGAAAGCACAATGTCCTCTTTCGCTATGTTAGCTTTCAGTTTTGGAACTTCCAAGGGTCCTTCCCATTTTTATTGCAAGATTTCAGCATAGGATCTCCTTGTGACACTGCATGGTCCAAAACTTGCCTGCCATAGCTTAGGAGGGAGTGAACCACATTTCTCTTCTGGGATATGTTCTCAGGCACAGTTTAATTTCCAGATGCAAACAAGCACAAAGTAAAGAACAAAGCAAAACTAGTTCCCTGACCAGAATATGATCCACAGACCTTTTTCTTTACATCTGTCTACCCCAAAATGTCTTCCAAGATACAACAAAGGAAACAGTTTCTTTCTTGAAATTTACTTCTAAAGAGGCTTTGTAGAACTCATTTGATCCACACCAGCTGACTACCACATATGAGCAAGGGTGATTGACCCTCAGCTTCCTGCGCCTCAAGGCACAATCCTTCCTGCTACAGTTTGCTTTATAAAATTATCAGTGTGGGTTACTGCTACCAGATTCTAAACAACACAAATATTTAACTTAATCAAATCTGAGGAGGCCTATTATGTTTTAAACTTCAGATCTTTTGATTTTACTAAATTATGTCAGTAAAATTCACCCATTTGTTCCTTTTGTTAAATGTTATCACCCATAAAATGGAGAACCAACCTTTGTGTTTTCTTCCCTTTCCCACAATAAGCAGTCTGTACTTTTTTCCACTGTTTTCTATTATTTTAAAATGTCACCAGAAAATAAATGTCTCTCCTACCAATATTCCACATATTATTCTAAACATAAGAGAAACCATTTCCACCATTACCATCAATCAGCATATCAGGCATAAGAATTAGGTTTGATGAAACAGATTAAATTTTCATCGAGGTATATTCAGTTTTATGTTGTTTTGTGGTTTGTGGGTTTTTTTCCTAAAAAGTTGTTTAGCTGCAAGAAATAAAAATAATTTTAAAACCCCAAGCCCTCCATGACTGTTGTAGATAACACTTTAAAATGGACCCTTCTACACAGATGTTTCGGCAATGAAAACATGGGGATTATGCAACCTATTTCCCCATCCTTAAGTTGTACTGTACTAGCTAGATAAGAGGCATCAGCAGCCTGCAGAGCTATTAGCTCCACATCACCTGTATGGATTTACTTCAGAAAATGGCACAGGGTAAAATATTTTCAGTTGAGATTTCAGCTCCCAGTCTACCCACCAGTCACAACCACACCCACTCCCCAGCTCAGCAAGCAGTATTGTTCTATGATACAGCTTATGGTCTTAAAATGATGCAGCTCCTTTAGGCAAGGGATATATCATAGATTTTGGTTAAAGTTGTTCTGGCATTTGATTTATAAAACTACACTGACTAGCTTGAGAGTGGTTGAAAGTAAAAACATCCTAAGAGAATAAAACGTTGCCCTTTTAAATATATGAAACCAAACACCAGGAAGGAAAGATCTTTCACTGAATTTCACTGAATATTTAGAGTTGGAAGGGACCATAAAGATCATCTAGTCCAACTCCCCTGCTAAAGCAGGATTGCCCAGAGCATATTACTCAGGACTGCATCCAGGCGGGTCTTGAAAATCTCCAAAGAAGGGGACTCCACAACCTCCCTGGGCAGCCTGTTCCAGGGCTCTGTCACCCTCACCGTAAAGAAGTTTCTTCTCATATTTGAGTGGAACCTCCTATGTTCCAGCTTGTGCCCGTTGCCCCTCATCCTCTCACTGGCAACCACTGAAAAGAGTCTGGCTCCCTCCACCTTCAATCCACCCTTCAGATACTTATAAGCATTGATAAGGTCTCCCCTCAGCCTTCTCTTCTCCAGGCTAAAGAGTCCCAGCTCTCTCAGCCTTTCTTCATAAGGGAGATGCTCCAATCCTTGAATCATCCTCGTTACCCTTCGCTGGACTCTTTCCAGTAGTTCCCTATCCCTCTTGAATTGGGGAACCCAGAACTGGATGCAGTACTCCAGTTGTGGCCTCACCAGTGCAGAGTAGAGGGGGAGAATGACTTCCCTCGACCTACTAGCCACACTCTTCCCTATGCAGCCCAGGATTCCATTGGCCTTCCTGGCCACAAGAGCACACTGCTTGCTCATTGTCATTTTGCTGTCTACCAGGAACCCCAGATCTTTCTCTTCGGAGCTTGGCTCCAGCAGGTCCACACCTAACCTGTATTGGTGCCTAACATTCTTCTTCCCCAGGTGCAGGACCCTACACTTTTCCCTGTTGAACCTCATGAGGTTCTTCCTTGCCCAGCTCTCCAGCCTGTCCAGGTCTCACTGGATGGCAGCATGGCCCTCCGGGGTGTCAGCCACCCCTCCCAGTTTGGTATCATCAGCTAACTTGCTGAGGATACACTCAGTCCCCTCATCCAGGTCGCTGATGAGTATGTTGAACAGGACTGGACCAAGTATTGACCCCTGGGGGACACCACTGGTTACAGGCCTCCAGCTTGAACCTGCTCCATTAATCATTACTCTTTGGGTCCTGTCACACAGCCAGTTCTCAATCCACCTCACTGTCCCCTCATCCAGCTCACACTTCCTTAGTTTCCCAATGAGGATGTTATGGGAGACTGTGTCAAAAGCCTTGCTGAAGTCAAGGTAGATGACATCTGCTGCCCTCCCCTCATCCAACCAACCAGTTATAGCATCGTAGAAAGCTATCAGATTGGTCAAACATGATTTACCCTTGGTAAACCCATGTTGCCCACTTCCAATAACCCCCCGCTCTTCAACTTGTTTGGAGATGACATCTAGAATGAGTCTCTCCATTACCTTCCCAGGGATGGAGGTGAGACTAACTGGTCTGTAGTTCCCAGGGTCCTCCTTCTTGCCCTTTTTGAAGACTGGAGTGATGTTGGCCTTCCTCCAGTCTTCAGGAACCTCTCCTGTTCTCCATGACCTTTCAAAGATGATAGAGTGGCCCAGCGATAACATCTGCCAGCTCTCTCAGCACTCGTGGGTGCATCCCATCAGGGCCCATGGACTTATGAATGTCCAGTTTGGCCAAGTGGTCCCGAACCTGGTCCTCCTCTACTGGAGGAAAAACCTCCTCTCTCCATACCCTCCCCCTTGCCTCCAAGGCCAGAGATTCATGAGGGACAGCCTTAGCAGTGAAGACTGAAGAAAAGAAGGCATTCAGCAACTCTGCTTTCTCCATGTCTTCCACCACTAGGGTGCCCATCTCATTCATCAGTGGGCCCACATTATCCCTAATCTTCCTTTTACTGTTTATATACCGAAAAAAAAAAAACCCTTTTTGTTGTTCTTAACTGTAGTGGCCAAGATGAGCTCAGCTTGAGCCTTGGCCCTTCTAATTTTCCCCCTGCATATCTGCACCACTTCCTGGTATTTCTCCTTGCCTGCCAGGCCCCTTTTCCAAAGATCATAAACCTTCTTTTTGTTCCTGAGCTCCATCCAAAGCTCTCTATTTAGCCAGGCTGGTCTTCTTCCCTTCCTGCTTGTTTTTTGGGATTTGGGTATGGCTCTTTCCTGGGCTTTTAAAAGTGCCTCCTTGAAGTACGACCAGCCTTCCTGGGCACCTTTGCCCTTCAGGACTGTCTCCCAAGGGACACTTTCAACCATGCTCCCGAAGAGGCCAAAGTCAGCCCTTCAGAAGTCCAACGTGGCAGTTTTGCTGGCCCCCCTCCTTGCTTCAGCAAGAATTGAAAATTGAATCATTTCATGATCAGTCTGTCCAAGACGACCTCCAACGTTTACATCCCCCACAAGACCTTCTGAGTTAACTATCAGCAGGTCCAGTAGGGCACTTTCCCTAGTCGGTTCTCTCACCAGCTCCATTAGGAAGTTGTCCTCCATGCACTCTAAGAATCTCCAGGACTGTTGCCTCTCTGCTGTTATATTTCCAGCAGATATCTGGGAAGTTGAAGTCCCCCATGAGTACAAGAGGGGGTAATCATGAGGCCTCTGCCAGCTGCTTATAGAATATTTCATCTGCCTTTATATCCTGGTTTGGGGGTCTATAACAAATTCCCACCACGATGTCTGCCTTATTGGTCTTCCCCTTAATTCTTATCCATAGACACTCAACGCTGTCATCGTGCATATTGCTAAGTTCGAGGCATACAATACTGCTCTTAACATAAAGGGCCACCCCACCACCTCTCTTTCCTTGCCTGTACCTTCTGAAAAGTTGGTAACCATCAATCACAGCACTCCAGTTATGCAAGTCCTCCCACCACGTTTCTGTGATGGCAACTAGATCATTGTTTTCTTGCTGTACGATGGCCTCCAGCTCCTCCTGTTTGTTACCCATGCTGCGTGCACTCATGTAGATACACTTCAGCTGGGCTAATCGTCCCACTATTTTTCTGGGAGGGCAAGCACTAATTCCCACCTGTTCATGTGCAGACATTCCTGCAGTTACCATCTTATCACTACTCATGTCTTCACTGCCACATGTGTCTTTCTCTCCCTCATCAACTGCCGCAACAGGCTGCAAGGCCTTGCTGGCACCTTTACCTACTAGCACTGGCATGGTACTCCCGGGCACCACTTTAGTAACCCTGGTTCCAACCCCGTCCCCCTTCAAATCTAGTTTAAAGCTCTCTCAACGAGCCCTGCTAATTCTTGTCCCAATATCCTTTTTCCCCTTTGGGTTAGGCTTCCCCCACCTGCTGCCAGTATGCCTGGTGAGCTGTAGATCTGCCCATGATCAAAGAATTCAATGTCCTGCTGTTTACACCAGTCTTTCAGCCATGAGTTGATCGTTTGATTCTTCCTATTTATCCCCCCATCCATCCCTGTGACTGGTGGGATAGAAGAGAACACCACTTGTGCTCCTGATCCCTTGACCAGTCGTCCCAGCATTCTGAAGTCCCTTTTCATTGCCTTTAGGCTTCTGGTGGCTACCTCATCATTGCCCACTTGAAATATCAGTAGTGGGTAATAATCTGAGGGCTGAACCAGGGAATGAATTTCCCTCTGCATATCCTTAATCCTGGCCCCAGGGAGGCAGGTGACTTCCCTGTGGGACAGGTCTGGTCTACAGATTGGGCCCTCTGTTCCACTCAGAAGGGAGTCACCTATTACAAGCACCTTTCTTTTTTTCTTAGTTGATGAGGTCCTGAGGCATGGGGGTGGGTGACTAGTCCTGGGCGCCTCACTGGGTAGATCGTCCTCTTCGTTCTCATTTACCTCATCCCCAAAATCCAGAACTCCAAACCTATTATGCAGATGTAACTGGGAAAGTGAGGGAGGCTGTTGGGGGTTCCGCTTGCCTCTCCGAGGAAGGACCAGCCTCCATTCCCCCCTTTCTATTAAGTCCCCTCTCTCTGCCTGGTGACAGGGTGGGAGGGGATCACCTACTTTTATTAAAGCCTCTTCTTGCTGCCTTTGCCTCAGGGTACGGCTCCACCAGTCTATTTCACTTTCGCATTCTCTAATGCTTCTTAACCTTTCCACCTCTTCTCTCAGTTCCACCACCTGCCTGAGCAGGTCGTTTATCTGCTCACATCGCACACAATGGGTGTCTCTGGGTCCCTGTGGTACCACAGCCAGGCTCAGGCACTCGGTGCAGCCGGGGCCCTGTACGGCCGCGTCCTGGCGCGGGAGCTCGGTCTGAGTTCCCACATTCTTCTTCACAGGGGCTTTGGGGCGTTTCGTTGCCATTTCCTCTCCCGAGCCTGAACGGACCGTTCGCCCTCAGACTCTCCCTCTTTGTCCTGTGCACGAGCCCCACACGCTCTGCGCGCTAATGTACCCGCCCTTACGCTCACGTGCGCCCGGCACGCGCTCTGCCCCTGCTGCGGCTGTAGCCGCTTTTAAATTTGCCGCGGCTCGCCCGGCCCGCCCCCAGTCACGTCAGCCTCTCGGCTCCCTCGCGAGATTCCCGACTCCTTTCGGGTCTCTCCGCATTCCCTCGGCTTCTCCGTCTCCGGGAAGCCCCTTCTCCGTCTCGATCTAAATCAAATTTAAAGCCGCAGCACTCACCGCTGCCGCTGTCGCTCTCCGCGTGGTCTTAGATTTTTCATTATTGTTATTTAGGAATGTAACTGAGATCAAAATAGGCACAAGTATTCATTGTGTGAATAAGAATATAGGAAAGAAGTAAAGTTTAAAAGAAAAGTTAATCCCAAAGAAAAAAGGGCCGTACAAAAAGGAAAAAAAAAAAAAAACATTTTGAAACCATTCTCATTTCCCTCCAGACCATGCTCAATTCAAAGATTTTTCATTTTGTCCCCTTTTCACAAAATCAAAGAATCACAGAATTGTAGGGGTTGGAAGGGACTTTCAGAGATCATCTAGTCCAACCCCTCCACCAAAGCAGGTTCACCTAGAGCAGGCAGGTCAGGACTGCATCCAGGCGGGTTTTGAATATCTCCAGAGAAGGAGACTCCACAACCTCTCTAGGCAGCCTGTTCCAGTGCTCTGTCAACCTCAAAGTAAAGTTTTGCCTCATGTTAAGACGGAATTTCCTGTGTTCCAGCTTGTGTCCATTGGCCCTTGTCCTGTCACCACTGAAAAGAGTCTGGCCCCATCCTCTTGACACCTGTCCTTTAGATATTTATAAGCATTAATGAGATCCCCTCTCAGTCTTCTCTTCTCCAAACTAAACAGACCCAGGTCTCTCAGCTTTTCCTCATAAGAGAGATGCTCTTGTCAGGGTAAAGAAAGGGAATAAAACTGTTTGAAGATTTTCTACACAACCTACATTAATTCTGTACATATTTAGGAAATTCTGTACATATTTAGGATGTTCTTTCATCATCTTAATTATTCTTCTGTCCTTCTCAGTACAGTTCAAGAGTATATTTTTACATTATTTTCTTTGTTTTCTCAACACAGCATTACTGAAGTTCCTTTACCTCAAGAATGGGTTAGAAGTCCTTAGTAATGGAGGTAGGAAAAACAAAGAACCTATGTTTTAGAGAAACACTGCTATGTCTTAAACTTACATTGTGATGTCTTCCTAAAAGCTTAATTCCCAGATTGCAAAATCTTCCACAGAATTTTGTGGCCAAGGGATGAATATGGTTGGAAAAATGAAAAGATTTCAAACCAAGAACAAAAAAATAATGCCAAAACTATCTGCTTGACAAACACGTTCTGACTAAGTATCCTTTGTTTGCCTTGTTGTCTTTTATTTTTCCTGTTTTTTTCCAGTTCATAAGTTCTTCAGCTTGGGATTTTGTCTTCATACATGTCTATAAGACACCTACAACACAGTGATATATAAAAAACATATATTGAATTACAATTAATAACCACCATCTCCTATAAAAATCCAGGGGTTATTCTGCTGCTAAATTGATGTTGACAAAATGGATGAGCATACGATCCGCTGGGTCAAGCAATGGCTGACTGGAAGGTCCCAAAGAGTGGTGCTCAATGGATTTAAATCCAGCTGGCGGCCGGTCACAAGTGGTGTGCCTCAGGGCTCAGTGTTAGGACCATTTCTGTTTAATCTCTTTATTGATGATCTCAACAAGAACATAGGGTATATCATCAGCAAGTTCGCAGATGACACCAAGTTAAGCAGGAGTGTTGATTCCCAGGTGGATAGGGAAGCTCTACAGAGAGACCTAGATAGATTGGATCATTGGGCCAACATCAATGGTATGAGTTTCAACAAGGGCAAGTGCCAGGTTCTGCACTTGGGCCACAACAACCCCATGCATTGCTACAGGCTTGGGGAAGTGTGGCTGGAAAGCTGCCTGGAAGAAAGAGACCTGGGGGTTCTAATTGACAAGCGGCTGAATATGAGCCGGCAGTGTGCCCAGGTGGCCAAGAAAGCCAACGGCATCCTGGCTTGTATTAGAAATAGCGTGACCAGCAGAAGTAGGGAGGTGATTGTGCCCCTGTACTCAGCACTGGTGAGGCCACACCTCGAGTATTGTGTCCAGTTTTGGGCACCTCAATACAAGAGAGATATCGAGGTGCTGGAGCGAGTGCAGAGGAGGGCAACGAAGCTGGTGAAGGGCCTGGAGAACAAATCATATGAAGAGCGGTTGAAGGAGCTGGGACTGTTTAGTATGAGGAAGAGGAGGCTGAGGGGAGACCTCATCACTCTCTACAACTACTTGAAGGGACACTGTAGAGAGGTTGGTGCTGGTCTCTTCGCACAGGTAATTAATGACAGAACGAGAGGGAATGGCTTCAAGCTCCAGCGGGGTAGGTTTAGACTGAACATTAGGAAAGAATTTTTCACAGAAAGAGTGGTCGGGCATTGGAAGAGGCTGCCCAGGGAGGTGGTTGAGTCACCATCCCTGGATGTGTTTAAGAGACGTTTAGATGTGGTGTTGGGGGATGATATAGGGGAGAACTTTGTAGAGTAGGGTAGGTGGTTGGACTCGATGATCCCAAGGGTCTCTTCCAACCTGGATGATTCTATGATTCTATAAAATCATCAGAGGAAAGGAGGCTGATAGGAGACCTTATCGCTCTCTACAACTACCTGAAAGGAGGTTGTAGAGAGGTGGGGATTGGTCTCTTCTCCCAAGTCGCAGGTGATAGGACAAGAAAAAATGGCCTCACATCGCGCCAGGGGAGGTTCAGATTGGATATTAGGAAAAATTTTTACACTGAAAGGATTATTCAGCTTTGGAATGGGCTCCCCAGGGAGGTGGTTGAGGCACCATCCCTGGAAGTATTTAAAAGACGGGTTGATATAGTGCTTAGGGATATGATTTAGTAATATGGGTGTGTTTTGGGGTTTTTTGGGTGGTTTTTTTTGTTTGTTTGTTTTGGGTTTTTTCCCAGAATTAGGTTGATGGTTGGACTAGATGATCTTAAAGGTCCCTTCCAACCTAGACAATTCTGATTCTATGATTCTGTGATCATTAACATGCACAGACTCATTCTCTCTGGCTTCAGGGGGCCCTTGAGAACAGAGTTAGGTAGGATAACTCTGGCCAATGGCTTCTGAGGAAGTGGAGTTCCCATTAGGACAAGATGCTTAAGCAGTGCTGCAGAGAAACTGTAACTCTACAATGATATTTATGCCTCAAAAGATCTCAGGTCATCCATGAGTTAAGAGGGACATACTCTTGCCAGAAGGCAAATCTTATCCCCTCACCTAACTCACAGTAAAAATTCAAGAGCTTAAAAAGGATCAGGTTTTGCTTCTTGCTGAGTACTACTCTGCTGGAGCAGTAGGCAGCTGACCTATGTAACAGCAGATCTGAAATCACTGCTTATATTCAAGAGAACAAGAATTTATTCCAGCCAATGGAAACTATTTTAGCTACTAGTTTCATTTTACAGAGAGGATTTAGAAGGCTATTTTTTTTCTTTCGAGATAATTCTAATATCTCTCAGGTTCAAAGTGACATCTCCTGTCTTAGAAAAAGTTAGCATATTCTTTGCAAGAATTCTGTCTTCCATTGCTTTGTGGTTTGTACAATTCTTTTCAGAATGTGAGTATAAAGTGGGTAGTAAATTATCTTGTTCTCATTATTTTAGTACATCTTCCAATATGCTGAAATCAAGCTCCTTACACTGGTTTAGGTATGAGATTACATTGTTCAGGCATTGTTTTCAGAGAGATGAATGACAAATCTTGCATATAGTGAACGTAGTCAAAGAATGTAGTCAAAGGTAACAGTACAATTTTCTTGTTCTCTTACTGTTTCTACTGTTCCAGAAAAGTGATTTTCTATTTCTCCATCTTCTATTTATAAAGACTAAGTAGCCACACCTACTCATGTTTTTGTGAAATTCGGTTTCTGACTGAATTTCAGCTAAACAAGTGTCTCAGCTAAAACAAAACAGATTCTGAGCTAGTGTAAGCCAATCCAACTGCTCTGCACAGACTGCAACACCCTGACTTGGTTTCATAAAAATGGCTACTGAGTCCTTGCTGTGGAGTCTGATAAATCTCTGGACTCGCAGAATTAGCAGGCTCCAGAGTGCTATAGATCTGTCATATGCTGTGCTTATTGATTCTGGGAAGCGAACTCCTGAGACCCTGGGTGTAAGAAAGGCATCTCTGTAGTACACCCAGGAGTCTGGAGCATCTTAGAGGGTCCCAGGTCTTCAAGTCCCTCTGGAACAGAATAGGAGTTTGCCAATTTATGTTCAAAGTTTTCAAAACATAGATTTAATTTACTTCCCAATGTTATTTTTCTAAACCTCATTGTCTTTGAACATATTTTCCTTTCCTTTGGAAATGTTTTAACTCCAAGTAGAACTTTATTCAGATTTTCTACTTTTCTAATAAAGATAATTTCTGGAAAACAAGACACTATAAATGTCAAAACTATTTTAGTATTTTTAATTATAAAATATTTTCAGTTTTCTGACAAAAGAATTCACAAGTTATCCAACCTTTACTCATCCAGAGAAGTGAATTCCACTTTCTGAATGTTGAAAAATGCTAGCAGTTTTTTAGTTTGGGTTTTTTTGATTTTTCTTATGGGGAGGGGGGTCTCTTGTTATGACTTATAATATTTTTCCCCATTGGATGGGATCAATTCAGGTGTCCCATAGATACACTACTATTAATGAAAAATATCAAATTCCACTGTGTTTAAAGAGAAAGTGCTGGTTTTGTAGGTGCTGTCTCCACAGCCCCTCCGAGATACTATCCTGGCTTGAGGTAAAACAGAACCAATTTTCTATTTTGTAATTTTACTTTTTAGCTGGGCCTCTTCTAACTAACTAAACTCTGAAATTAACAGCATATTGTTCAGAAACTGTTCACCCTCAGAGTGATAAGACCTGATTATACCAAGGAATGATATGCAGAGAGGCTCTTGCTTATACTTATTGCTATAACAACCAAGGTCAGATAATTTTGTTATTTGCCCCGTTGGAGGGTCAAAAAAGGAAAAGCATAGAGGGGTCACATCTGTGGGGAGAAGCGGACAGGACTGGTGGCCCAAAACTGACCAACAGGGTATTCCATCCCATCTGCATCATGTTCAGTATAAAAGCTGAGGGATCAAAGGGTCAGCCCCCTTCCTGCGATGGCCGACATCCAGAGAGGACTCTGTCTGTTCATCTGCCTTTGATCCCGATCCGTGTGTTCCTGACTCCAGATCTGTAATCCAGCTCCTGTCCGTCATTGACTGCAGTCTGGGACTTTTCCTGTGTCTGTTGGTGATGCAATTGTCATCCTGGGAGCTTGATATGGTTTTTTTATATACTGTATATATATATATTAATTATTATTATTTATTATTTCATTATCTATTAATATTTTCATTAAAGTAGTTTAGTTCGTTTTCTAAACTCATAAATCTCTTTATCTCTTCCTCTCCTCTCTTTGGAGAGTGGTGGTGGTGAGGGGCCATCTGTCATTCTAATTGGCCAATCCAGCCAAAACCATGACAGGTGCTATGTCAATACAGGTGTCATCAGTATCAAGATAACTGAGAATTCCTAACTGCTCATAGATTTAATATTATTACCTTAAGTGTGTGATCTGGAATACATTACTCAGCATTGCTTTTGGTGTAGTTGTGAGATTTCTCTCTAGCCTGCTTTTCCAACAGATAAACAATGATATGCTGCCTCCATGCATTTTAATTGCCATAATAAAACATGCTTTTTTTGTCCACACAGGTACAGGACAACTCTAACTCAAGAGAAACCTTCATTCTCCCTCAAAGCTCTAACGATATGGGAAATTATGGCTGTTTATTCTGTACTCCTGAGCACTTTTCTATGTGAACTACCTGATGTGTGCCATCAAGATGAACAGTCTTTAAAGAGATTCCTGTCAAACCCCCTTTTGAGAAACGATCTTGTTTGTAAAAAACTTCATGTTGTGACACATATCTCTATTTTAGACCTTATCAGGAACTAGAGCTTCCTAACGTGTATATTATATCCTGGTAGAAAAATGTTCTTCATCATGATTTAAGGAATGGATTTTGAAGACCCCGGTAATGGAGTCCTTTATGGTCCCATAAGGAGAGAAGTTCTTCATAATGTAAAGATATCACAGTGATTCTGATAAAGTTTAATGAATATAAAATTAAAACACTTCCACACAGAGGCTGTGTATACAAACCCTATAGCATCTCTTCTCACAACACCACTTTCAAGAGAGCAACTGAAGTGGATTATGTCATATGTAGTGGAGGAACTATTACTTTTGGAGCTTTATAGTTACATGTTTTCCACAGCTTTATCTTGTTCATGCATATTTCTGGAGCAAACTGACTGCGCTTGTGGTATTTGATCTATTTTTCTACATTTTCTGAACCAGTAGAAATAAATCTCCCCACACTTCCAGTATTCCAAGCAAACTAGAGTCCCAATTTAAAGATGAGAATGCCCTGAAATGCCTTTTTACACCTAAATCCCAACAGACAGGAATTTGCATATTAGTGAAGCAACAGTTTTAATCCCAGCAGTGCCATCTACTGAAGAGATGATTATAATATGTTTTTCTGGAAGATACACTTTAATACATAGACAAATTACTATCTCAGTAACTGGATTACTGGATAAATGGAGTTCCTAACCTGATAAAAGCATAAGCTATGTTATACAGCCTGGCAAGATGATCAAATGACCTTAAATATATATAAATCCAATTATAAGAATGATGACATTTCAGCAATAGTGAACAGACAAATACCAACTCGCTGTGCCTAGGCCTGCCTTGCTCCAATTGAAAGCAAATAAATCCCAGATGAACTAAATGAGAACAGAATCAATTACTGTTTCAAGTGAGTAAGACTGGATATTAATCAATTAATTGCTTAGAAAAGCACCCAAAATTAATAAATCAGTGTTCCAGACTCCAGAAGGTCAATATAAATTGTAAAGGAGAAATACTCCACTGAAAAAAAAAAATCAGTTTCCCCTAAAGAAGAAAATAATAATTTAGGAGTGCAAAAAGCTTGATCACCTATGGACAACCTCATCCCTGGGGTATCTGCTAGTTCCTCACAGGATTAATCCATTTTAATGACCAGATAACTCACTATATACACCTTGTTTCCTTGCTGAATCAACTCATGCATGAAGCACTTCTTTATACACTGTTGATGAACAGATTAGGCCACGAGCTATTGATTGCATTTATCTATTGGGTTTACTGCACCAGACAGCTTAATGATACCTGACATTTCCAAAATTTCTTCTCGAGGAAGCAAGCTACAATTTCTGGTGATAAAGTATGGCAGGCCAAGTGCTGGTGACAGAGGTGGGAAGGTGGCTTCTTGCTTATTTAGCATGGGTTGAAAACCCATTTTATACAAACAACAAATGAGATATTTGGCATTTTTCCTTAGCCCAACAGTGTGTGTGTGTCAGGGCACCGAGGGGGCTGGTGAGTCCCCACAAGGTATCAGTGCAGGGCCTGTCCCACCACTCCAGCCAGGAGCAGGCAGCCTGGGGGCAGCAGGACGCCAGCCCCATGGTGGGGCCAGGACATGGGCCTGCAGGAGAACCTGGTTTGACAGATCCCATTACAGGGCAGGGGAGGGCTGTGGGGAGCTGGAACTGGAGACGGGCCCTTCTGGGGCATCACATAATCTGGGGCTGACAACCCTGGGAGGCTAAAGTGGTTGCGGGCCTCGGGCAGGGTCGGGGGGACCCCTGAGGTTGGGCAGGGACAGGCAGGGCTGTGGATGACCTCAGGGCCATGGCAATGTGTTAGGATGATTCCTAGTAAGCACATTCTTCCTTTGGAAGTGTTTATATTCACTGTATTTATCTGATCACCTAATTCGCAGACTACAACTGAGAAAGAGTTACATTAAACATGCGTCATGTTTAGTTTGGAGAAGAGGAGGCTGAGGGGGGACCTCATTGCCCTTTACAGCTACCTGAAAGGAGGTTGTAGAGAGGTGGGTGTTGGCCTCTTCTCCCAACTGAATAATGACAGGACCAGAGGAAATGGTCTGAAGTTGTGGCAGGGGAGGTTTAGATTAGATATTAGGAAGAATTCCTTTACTGAGAGAGTGGTCAGGCACTGGAACAGCCTGCCCAGGGAGGTGGTGGAGTTGCCATCCCTGGAGGTATTTAAGAAACGTGTAGACATGGTACTTCAGGGCATGCTCTAGTGCCTGAGATTGTTTGTTTGTGTCCATTTGTGGGTGGGTGTGGTGTGGGGTTTTGGGTGTTTTGTGTGGTTTTTGTTTTTGTTTTGTTTTTGGTGTTTGGTTGGGTTTTTTGGGGGTTTTTTGTGGTGTTTTTTTTTTTTCTGTGGTTGGACTCGATGATCGCAAAGGTCCTTTCCAACCAAGAAGATTGTGTGATTCTGTAAGAAAAGCTATGAAAGGGTATTCAAAGATATGTCCTTTTACCTCCCCCCACCTCAAATCAAAAACTGAAATATTGCAACTAAATCTACAGCAGATTTTAAAAAGCTCAGCAAAAGTATAAACTCAAAACAGTCATCATTTATTTCCCCTTTGTTTTCAGTCAGTTTTTGGGAGCCAGAAGGACTGCAGCTAGCCAAACTGTTAGCTGCATGTGGCCAGATCTGGACAAACTGCAGCACAGAACGACCATCTTTCTGGAAGAGCAATGCTCCCCTAAGGAACATGCCGACCACACTGGAGGGAAGCAAGGGGAAAGAGGCAGGCTAGCTGGCCAAAAAATGAGTCTGATGACATCTTTCAACAGGTCAGGAAAAGAAACCCATTTTTAGGAAGCAATGCACCCTTCACTTCCCACCAGCATTGTTAGGAGGGAATTATTCATTAGGGCTATATTTTCAACAGTTGGTAGGACTGGTGAGTGATTTGCAGAGAGTGAGAGGAACTAATATAAATGGAAAGGTTGTTAACAAAAACAAGAGGGTACAAAAGCTCTTGAAATAAACAGAAACAAGAAAAGAAAAATAAGGAAGTGCTCGGGAATTCTGTCCAGTCCATATATTTTTGAGACTAGTACACAGAACCTTAAATCTTTCACCTTTTTTTGTGAATTGATTTTTTTATTCTGAGTTGGAAACCATCTGTAAAAGCTATGTCCCTTTTGCCATGTTCCTCCACTGTCATCATCACTGTATTTAACATCTTGATGATGCTCTTGTCAGGTATTTTTTGTATTGTATGATTTCACAGCTTCTTTCACTCTCTTTCCCTATACCTACTCATTGTAGTATGACCAGATGCATTTCAGGCCCTGAAGCCCCATTTATCTGTTCCCTTATCCACTCTGTATTTTTTTTCTCTTTCTTTTTGTTTTATTACAACTTTTGCCCCAAGCCTCTCAATCTGTAAATTCTTTTCCACTACTGGAAAAAATTTCTAGTCTCTGACTCTTACTCCAGTATTTCAAGACCTGTCCCATGTTTTACACCTAATTTCTCTTCCCCCATGCCCTATCTATCATTACACTAAACAATTTTAAGTCCTATTAACAACATTTTCCAAACAGGATCCCTGCTTTCACTCAATTCTCTTCTCTTACCTTCCGTGTTCTTCAATTTGTCATTTCATTTCTTGTCTCTTCTGGCATATGCTTATTCCTGTTTCTTCATATTTGCCTGACTTTCAGGTGCTAGAAAGATACACAATGGTAAAAATATCAGTGAAGAAAGTACATCATTGTTTCTATTGTCAGATTAGCTGGTGCTGAAGCATTGAGATACTGTCCAAATGTCAGAGTATAATCATAAATTTTCCTCTCCTCTCACCAAGCCTCAAAGAATTAGTACTGGGGATGCCAGCTCAGTATCCTTATCTCTTCACCTATCACCTGTTTCTAAGAAGATTTGTAGTGCATCCTGGATCCAGGATCATGTAGAAATATTGCAGAGGCTCAGCCAGCCTCTAGATTATAACCCCTTGCTGCTCCCCCATGTGAGCAACAATGGCCAGGGGAAACCAGAGTATATCAAGAGGGGGTGATCCTGAAGAGCTGGAGAGGTTAGATGATGTCTCCCCAATCTTTCCAGTAAAAGTGAAAGACTCAGTAGAAGCAAAAGTATACTGTGTGTCATTACCTCCCAGTGTGGCTGGTATCCCATGCAGGGTTTTCACATCTGTGACCACAGGACCCTCTCTCACAGGTCACAGGACCTCTGGGTCTCTCCCACAGGACCCAGTCTCTCTTTGACCCATCTGACAAAGTGAGGCAAAAGAGTTTTTGCAAATAGGCTTGCCAACTCAGTGACAAAACCTTTAAACAAGATTTTTCAAGGGATGAAGACCAAAAACCTGGGAGAAGTGGAACAATAGGAGGCAAGGAGTCTGGTTGACAACAAAATAAAGAAGGTTCTCACACATTCCCTAAGAAAACAGCGCAACTAGGGATCTGTCTCAAGTGCCTGGGTGTGAACTCCTCCAGCATGAGGAAAAAAAAAAAAGATAATTAGAAGTTGTGAGCAGTTTCAGGGTAGCAGAAGCATGGGGGGAGAGTTCACATGATTGGAGTGCTGTAATGGGTGGATACAAGTTCTTTAGGAAGCACAGGTGGGGAATGGGAGGAAAAGATATTCTGCTCTATGCAGGAGAGCAGCTTGAATGCATGAAGTTTTGTCATGAAATGGTCCACAAGCCAGTTGAGAGTGTATAGGTCAGAACAAAAGGGAGGTTAATGAAGAAGGTGTTGTGATGGGTTTCTGCTACAAACCTCCTCATCAAAAGGCAAAATAAGAGGGAGCCTTCTTTAGATGACTGAAAGAAGCCTTGCAATCAGGAAGAAGATTAAAAATATTGATTGGGCATGGAATTAGGAAAGCTAAAACTCTGCTGCAACTGAAATTGGCAAGAAATGTGAAAGGCAAAAATAAAGACCTCTGTAAGTATATTGATACAAAGACTAGGGGATCTTGTGATGAGGATATGGAAGTGATTGCAGTGTTCAAAGCTTTGTTTGACAAGGTCTTTACTGATCAGGCATGCCCCTCAGCTTTCCAGGTCTTTGTGCCTAGTGGCAGAAGAGTCTGAGAGACTGAGGTACTGCCTGTGGTAGGGAATGATTAGTTAAGGATCAATTGAGCAAACAAATTGATTATACAACAGTTCATGAGACCACATTCATGAGATACATCTGGTGTCAATGAGGGAGCTTGGCCAAATCATCTTTCAGAAGCTGGGTGACCAGGAGTGGTCCATAGTGACTAGAGAAAGTGCCACATCACTCTTCAAGAACAGTGAGAAAGAGCACCTGTGACATCAGAGGCTGGTCAGCTTCACTTCAGTCTCCTGGAAGATTATGGAGAAAATCTGCATATGGAAAAGGGAAAATCATGCCTAACCAGCCTGATTGCACTCTCTGATGACTGGCTTGGTGGACAGGGGATGCTATTTACCTTGACTTTGTCGTGGCTTTTGACGTGGTCTCCTATTGTATCTTTGTAGCCAAGCTAAAGAAACATGGACTGGATGCGCAGAACTACAATACAAATGGAAAACTGGTTGAATGAGTAGCAGTTTGAAATCCATTTGCCAGATGGTTACTAGAGGCTTTCCTCACAGGTAAGTGCTGGGACTGCTACCATTCAATATCTTCCTTAGCTACCTGGATGACAGGGCAAAATGTACACTCAGCAAGTCTGTGGATGAAACTGAAGAAGAAATTGATACGCTAAACAACCGAGCTGCTGTTCAGTGGGACTTTGACAGACTGGGCTGACAGAAACTCATGAAATCTTAAACCTGAGATCAAATATCCACATGCAGCAGTATTGTCTGGGGCTGACTGGACAGAAATAAGTTTTGCAGAAAAGAAAAAGAAAAAAAAGAGATCCTGAGGCAATAAGTTGAATATCAGTCAGCACTGCTGCCTTGCAGCAATAAAAGTTTATTGCATAGTTGGATGTATTAGCAAGAGTGTATCCAGCAGATCAAGATCCTCTATATTTGGCAATTGTGACCACACCTGGAGTATCTTGCCCAGTTTTTGTTTACCAGGACAGGAAAGGCAGTGACACTGGAGAGTAAGTCCAGTAGAGGAACATCAAGATGGTAAGTTGCCCAAAAGTCTATGGAGATTTTTTTAATAGAACATTAAATCTATATTATTGAACAGTTATATATAGCTGGGAACTACTTTTCCAGTCCAGATTCATTCACCACATATACTGTTTACAAGAAGGCGTACACTGATGTGCAATCTTTGCTTCAGCACCAGCGTACTCTTGAGATACTGAGTCTGTACTTTGCTGTGCCAATTAAACGTTGCCTGAAGTTGTCTTTCACTGCACCTGGCTGCCTTGGGTATGGATAGAGTACAGCTGTGCAGCCAATATCCAACAGATAACCTGAGTCTGTCTTTTTCTAAACATGATGTAGATACTTTAAGCCTTATTTACAGTAAATCTGACAATTGGTAGTGTGGTAAGAAAGCCCACTGCTCACGGGTTTAACATGCTAAAGTACACGTGCAAATCAACTTTTAATCATTTAGTTCAGACATAACCTATGAAGCTCTGAAAAATATTAGTGCACAGGTAAGAAACATATGACACACAAACCCCTTAGAGAGGATCTGGGCATGGAGGCAAATAAACAAGGCTTTTTTTACTCCCATTACAAATTAGATCATGTTATATAGTGCATGCGGGTTCCATTTTTGTTTTCAGGAGGTAAGATACTTCTTGATTGAGGGGAAGAGAAAAATACAAAAATGCTTATCTCACTTTTTATAGCATGTCCACTGGTCTAAAATATATTAGATGCACTCTGATCTCTGAGTCTCATAGCTCTGTAAAGGTAATTTTGTAAAGTTTGCTTAGGAATAGCTTAGATATTTGTTACATAGTGCATCATCCCATGCTTGAGTGGAATACACTGTGTAATATACCTGTATTGAGCCACTGTCCTTATAAACAGTTAAGTACAATCGCTAATCACATGTGCATGCTTAATCCTACCTAAATTGCATATACATTTTCATGTAATTGTGTTAATTGCATCAAAGTTAGAACTCTGGGAAAGTGGTTTACATACCCATGTTTGTCACTTATAGCCACAGCTCACCTATGTCCATGTGTAAGTGTACCCATATGCTTTTGAGGTTGGTATGTATGCAAAGAATAGTTAGCGACCTTTCTGTTTGTTAAGAAGGTTTCTTCCCTTTCCCTCTGATTCCTGCAGACTGTTCTCTCTTTCTCACAAGGAGTTCGTGTTAAAAGATCATTCAGATACTTGAAAATCTGGTTTCTTACTTTTGTCCAATTCCCTAGCACCTGTACAAGAGGGTCTGTGTTTTTTAAACAGGCTGTAAAAGAAAAAGGGGAGATTCCTAGTATCCCTGTTCATACAAATATTTTAAATGGATTTAAGAAAACAGAGAGGTGTCCAGTCACTTGGTTATGCAAATCACGCTCTCTGAAAGAAAAGACTGAATGGGATCAAAATATTTACCAGAAATCACTGATTTGTATACAGACCAATTTTCTGTATTTTTTAAAATTTATTTAGATTTCTATTTTTTTCTTAACTAAACTGGGTTCTCCTATCTGACAGGCGAGGAATGAGATAACTTGTGAGCTGCCAACTAAAGCTGTTATCATTTTGCATAAACAAGGTTTTAGACAGTTATGAATTAGAAAAGCATTCTTTTAAAAAAATACTCTTTAAAAACTCAACATTAGGAGCCTTTTGAATATGAATGAAAGTGTAAGACAGGTCAGGGGAAGAGAAATGAAAGTGTCTTAGAGAGGTAAATGCAGTCGTTAATCTCCTTTTCTCTACTGGATAGTTTTAGTACAGTCCAAAGAAACAATAGAAACCAATGCAAAGAAGAAGAAAAATGGAAACTTTCCCTACACAGGTGAAGCAATTAGGGAAGCCCAGTTTTACTAGACAGTCAGGATTAGGGGACAGTTGTATCTCAAGAGATTATAATATCTAATGAGAACACATAGCTGTCCAAAAGTTAGGATAGGGAAAAAGCCAGCTGTTATAGAGTCTAGCTATATACATTTAAACTCCATCCTAAAACACTCTCGATCATACTGTTACGAACAGGGCTGAGAAAATTCTGCTGTTGGTAACAATAAATAATTTAAGAGAACTTGAAAGATTCTTTTTTAAATATTTTCTTACATATTTTCTCTGGCACAAAAACCTGTAGGAGAAACATAAGTTCTGTTCTAGGTTATTTCTCCTAGTGAATAAGTACAAAGTTGGGATACCCTTTATCCACTGTAGTCACTGTATTCTCAGTTCTGATATTTGACAGTATAATGCATCTCTACACGGAAAACAGTTACACAACCAAAATTGAGTCAGCATATAAGGATTATTTCTGCTAAACAATTAGTGTAGGGACATATTTTCTCTTTCATTTATAATATGTATCACAGGTTTACCATCCAGTGTCAACAGAAGGACAAACTGAACCTCCTGTCTGTGATATCTCTCTGTCTGATGTTATGAAGCAATTCCCACACAGCACTATAGGTTCACTCATCACAAAAGCTTTCAGCAGTGTGGGGTACTGAAAGGATTTTATTAATAACTCTATGCTTCACTTTTACCCTAGTATTACCTAAACTCCAGCATCTCTCAGCACTGAAATGTATACTGCCATTTGCTATTACTCTGCCTACTTTTGGAAGTAAGCAAAGATAAACAGGTTTAGGCTTAGAATTACAATAAATATAACAACATTTAATTTGTTAGGGTAATGATTTGGGGAAAGGAAAACTAAACTATATACAAAAAGTCAGCTCTCTGTCCATCCATTCCTAGCTAAAAATGGATGTTTCTCATGCATGTGTACATATATATACCTGTATGGACTTGTGTGTATATTCACATATAGAGAAATAAAAGCATTTCAAAGAAGTAGTTTCGATTAATTGAAATATATCAGATGTAATGAGAATGATTGATAGATAATAACTACTAATTGAACTTGTGCTTCTGTTAAGTCATTATATCCATACTCTTCACCAAAGTCTTTTAATACAGCTGATCTCACAAAATAATTTATATACTTTTTTTCAGATTCCCACAGTAAAAATACTACTTCATTATTACAATGGAAGTAGTATCAGTCAGTAACATTAGTTTAAAAACTTAACTTTAATATTTCCTGAGTTTTGGAGCATTTGTCAATACAACCTGAATCTCTGCTGATGCAAAAAAGTTTATTTTTTTAAATGCAGAATTCATAATAGTACTCATTATTCGCTTCTCCATGTTTTGCTAGGCTGTTGTTTATATTATCTGTTGGACGTGATCTGCAGAGACCCAGCAATTTAGGCACCTTAATTTTGCTGATTAATAGCAGAGGGATTCACAAAATACTTTAATGTATATTACATAGGAAGAAATGGGGTATGTTAGATATATTCAGTATGTGAAGTGTATTTTCATTATTACACTAAAATAGTATAACATACAGCTAGTGGTTTTTGGATTTTATTATTAAAGACTAATAAGAAAAAAGATCATGAATATGTTGGATGAGACCATAAACATTACTGTTTTGAGAATGAATTTAAAACACGCATTCAAATTATATTTCTAGGATTTTTATTACATTATCAGAATTATGATTAGCGTTGAAATGCATTTAAACTGAAGAATAATTATTGTGTTAACTAAGGGTTTGCACTGATTATTGTCACTGATTTTTAAAGTAAATGTAATAGTAGGTCATGACCAAAACCAAAATCCTACAATTCAGGCTAAATACTACTGATGTTTTTCATAAGCTCCTCTATAGAGGAAGGGATTTTACTGAAGTAAGTAAAACAAGCAGGACTAGCCTCTTCGTTGAAACAATATATTTATTTTACTATGGAGCACTTCAACTTTGCTTATACTTGATTATATAAGCAGCTGATGAAAAGGTTTGCCTATCATCTGCCCAGCCACCTAGTCTGTGTCTAAACTACAGTCACGATGGAAATCAATAATTCTCAGGAATTTATAACCTATTAACGTGATCTAGTTAACAGGTTGCCAGGAATCATAAAGTCCTGGTTTGAGCATTCTGACTGACAAAGTCAAATAAAAGAATCTTTTCCATTAAGAAAATTGGTATTTTAATGAATCTATTATTTACCACCATGATTAAAAATGCACGTGACTCATCTCATCAAACATGATCCTGGAACAACTGCTCAAGATAGTGTGTGGTTCCAAATCAGAAGCTATGCATTGCCTCAAAGACATTTCTTGGCCTTTCAACAATAAATAAAAACAGGTGAATCAATTGTTTTTCTTTGGTTATGCATAAGTGTTTAATGGACCTCAGCTGACAAGTCATTACCCATGAAAATTATGAAGTCTATTAATGACACTGATTTTTGAGTGCTTGTTAACACTAGAAAGTTATTCTGGATTGAAGCAGACTATTAATTATAACAGCTATTTTTAAACATTACCTGTGACCCTGCCTGTTCCACAAATGAATGTCACATTACAAGGACATGAAGCCACTCTCAGCTACTCCTGAATAACTCCATCAGTAAACAAGCCCTTTTAGCCTATCTTCTACTTTGACAGATTGTCCAAGATACAAATTTGGTCAATAAAAACAAAATGTTCTTTTCAAAAGTTAAAAAAGTCACAGCCGACAAACACAATGTAACTTCTAAAAAACTCCCTGGTTTCATGTCTCTGTCTCTCTCCTCCTCCCACCCAAAATAAACAGATCCAGCTTGCAAGATATTGACCAGTAAAGAGAGACACTGCACATCCATCACGCCCTCTGCCTCAGCGGGAGATAAGAGCACACAGGTTTTTGCAAGACCGTGCTCAAACGATGGATATAAAACTCAAAAATCTAGATGCAGGCAACAAAGTACATGATAAGTACTTACCATTCCTAGTACAGGTCCTGGTTTCTACCCTGCCAAAAGTATGCTGAAGAAACACTAAAACAGTGGTTCCCCAAAACACCCAGGTGAAGCTTGTTCCCTGGAACGGAAACAGTCAACCAGACAGTGTGTTGACAGGAATACCTTACGATTACGTTACACAAAAGCTTATTAGAAATTTTGAAAGTTGTTGGAAGAAATATTGTGTTATTACTCCCACAGGAACCAGAGCCGTTATCCTGCCAGTGGCCTGCTTCACTACCATATGTGTTTTACACTTACTAACTTTCATGGTGCTCCTCAACATTAAATTTACACCAGCTCTGAATGCTACCAAATCAATTCATTTACATAAACCTAGTCTTAATGTGCTGGGAGGCTCCTTTAAGTGGTCTCACATAATATTTCTTGTTACATTCTACAATGCTGCTGTTGTACATTTTCCACCTCTAACATAAAATATATCGATATCTACACCTTATGTGTATATCAAAATGTCTACTGTTCCCAATGAAAAGTAGATTGCACCTCCTGTAACTCAGATACAAAATTAAATGAAAGGGGAAAGGGAATAAATATTGCAAAGAACATGGGGAAAAAAAAAAAAAGCACCATAATTGTAATTAGTGTACAATAAGAATTTACTGCCCATTTTCCATTTAACTGCTTATATAACAGTCCTAACTGTATAGCTTAGCATGAAGAACACCCAAGAAGAAGAGGGAGAAAGGCAGAGACCTTCTTTAAATTCAGAAGAAGATTAGTTAGCATATACACATATTTAGCTTTGTAAAATAAGCATGGTCAAAATTACTGACCTTGAATACATTAAGTGGGAGATTCAGATTCTGCAGGTTCAGTGGCTTAAGAAACTTCCAAGAATATGTCAAAGAAAAACCTTGTAATTGGCCCTATTTGGCTTAGTAGAGAGCCAGAACTAAGTTGTCATTGACTTATTCAAGTCAGATGAACTGAGATAAATGGGACAACAGAAAGTGATTATGGTACGCAGAATTTCAAAATAAGACTGAGGAAACATAAAGAAACAGGAAACTAGGGACTCTGAACCCACCTTCCTGTCTGTTTCCGTGAGTGAGATGATCAAGTTTTAAACAAAAACCTTAGATTTAAAAGTAGTTTTAAAATATCTACCATTAAGACAACTGTTTTCATAACTATTTCTGTATTTTAATAGAAAAAGGTTGCGCTGACTCAGGTTTTATTTCATGTATTTAAACATAGCCCTGCGATATTTTGCAACCAGAAACATTGCAGTCATGCCAATGCACAAAGGGGAACGAGAAAATGCAACCAATTAAAAAGAACAAACCTGAAGCCCATTCATTCAGTAACCACCAAACCAGAAAGCAAACAAACAGCATCAGTAGTGAAAATACACAAAAATATTAAATATTAATTTGGCTTATATTTTAGTTATCTGAGGTATCATAAGCTCATAAGCAACACAGATAAGTCTTTTTTTTTTTTAAGAATATATGACTTTAATTGACTTTGTCCCGTTAATGATAAATATACAATGAAAATGACATGTCCACCATAATTTTGAAGTACAACATAGCTACCACCAATTTGCTGCAAATGCCTTTGCATTATATTTGTTTGTGACAGAGGAGTAAATTTGACAAAAATAAATTCTTATACATGTCCACCCTTGTGAGATTAACAGCAAAATTAAATATTTCAAATTAAATAAGATAAAAATCATATAAAACCATCTAAACATTCCTCCTGGATCTCCTCAAGCAAGATTTTCCTTAGCATACTGTCTAATACACCAACCTTTATAAAAAAAAGTGAAGAAACAAGATCTGTTTATTGTGAATGAGGCAAAAGGATGCATTTGACGTTGGCCTGATATTTTACCTCTTGTCGATTAGGGTAATAACTTTTCCTAAGCACCAATATCGATGTCAGTCCACCCCGAGAACTCTGAGGCCATTTTCATTGGGAAGAGTACACATGGTTAGTAAATGACCAGCAGCCGTGCAACTTCTGGTGCATTTGCTGATCCTCTGAGGCCCCTCTCCCAAAGGCTGTCAAAAATGCTAGTGGCAACTCCTCTGATACTTGCCATGGACAGGTCAAGTGGAAACAGTTTTACTCAATTTGGAAGAGGAAGAGATTGCTCTGCCATCTCTTTGTGCTCCCACAATGTGTACTCAAGCATTAGTGGACAAATACATCAAATAAATATCAGATAAAAGCACCCAAAATACGCTCGGTAATGCAAAGAAAGGATATATTTTAGGGTATGATCAGAGAAGATAGTCAAAGCCTCCATTGTTGCTTCTAGAAATGTCAGGACAATTCAGAAATGTCAGTTCCTTTACCGGTTTCCAGATTGTAATTGAAGGATCATGTAGCTCTCTCTCTCTTTCTCTCTCCTTCTCTCTCTCTAAATAGGTCTATAAAGATCAGCTGGAAAGTGCAGACAGAATTGTTCACTGGTTAGCTTTACTTAGAGCTACAGGGTATATATGTGCTTTGTTTTGTCTTATTGATAAATCTAGCTTACATTTTTAGCACACACAAACAAAAATCAGGAAAAAGAAAAATTTGATGAAAAACACGAACAACACAAAACAAATAAGGTTCCAATCGTGCAAATTTTGCGTCACTGGATAAAGCACTTCTTGACACAGTAATGTCCAGAATCCCCCTCCCCCAGAAAAATACAGGACTGAGACTGAAGCCATTCTTTTTTTTTTTTCTTTTTCTTTTTTTTTTTTTCTTTTTTTTTTTTTTCTTTTTGTTTTTGTTTTTCCTTAAGGCTATACAACACAAAGAAATAAACCATGGAAAGAACACCTCATTGGGCTGAACACTTCATTCTTCTGGCTCTGGAGCAAGCCTTAAACAAACCAATTGTGTGGTCCAAGTTATTTGTCTCATTGGGACAACAAGAAGAGAAAGAAAAAGAGGAAAAAAATGAAAGAGAGGAAAAAAATAAAAAAGAAAGTCAATGATCCCAACAATAAAATCCGAAATTGACTTTACAATCACAGGTACAAATTGCTCAGGTCGATAATTTCATTTCTCTTAAAGATCACTGTCGTCTAAAACTAATTAGAGGCGCAGGTTCCCGAGGAATTGTCAATATTCAAAGCAAATATTGGAGTTTAGAAGGTTATCATTCTTCTACCGAGACAGTCTGACGGGGTGACTGGAAATACTGTCATGTGCAGCCAAGTTCAGGGTGTCATTAATGATTGAATCCTTGCTCCGGCTCATGGATCTGTCTCCTATTTGGCCTTTTATAGTGGAAAGACTAAGAAGCCGGAAAAGGTTGAATATTTCCACCCTCCCATGAGGTTACCCCTTTCCAGTTTGAGATGCACTTTGTCTTCTCTTTCCATGTGGAGCAAGACCCCATTGCTGGCTGCTTCTCTGGTGACGTCCTGATCCCCTGCAAAAGCTGAAATCACTGGGTATCCGTTTTGCATTAAACTTACCTAAAAAGTGCAAAGAGAGAGAATCTGAGTTTTCTCAATATTCTCAATGGCTTTTTTTTTTCCCTGTGCATATCACTAAACTTTTGTGCAGGTTAGAAACAGGGTTGAATTTAGCTACGGCAGCACATGATTTCTGTCATGCATACAGACCCCTTTAACTAAAATAACCTACAGTCTCATTCTTCACTTGCTGGTTTTGTAAATGCACCTTAGTGCATTTACTAGACCTTAGTGCAGCCTAGAAATGAGCATTAAAAAAAAAAAAAAAAAAAAGGAAAAGGAAAGACATCATCTTCTTTAGATCACAACCCACCTGGATGGTTTGTCTGTTATAGACCTTGACCACGTGGAAACTGAAACTATATATCCCTTTCCTTGGTGCTACAAATATACTGGAAGCAAGATCAAAATGGTTGCCAATATTAACTAATACCTGGAAAGTAAACAAACAAACAAAAAAAACAACAAAAAAAAAAAAACAAAATAAAAAAAGGAGAGAAAGAGAGAAATCAGACTCCACCTTAGAAAGGCACCAGTGAAAATATGACATGAGCTCCATGACCAATATTAAATCCTACTTGAAATGGCATTTGCAGCACAATTAAAAGTGCACTGCAGGGGAAAGGAGCTAGAGTTACAGAGGTATTTAAAAAGCATCACAGTTCATAAAACAATTTAGCTATGCAAAAATGATCTCCAAAGTCTGTTAGATGAAGTGCAAATGTCCACACTGCACTGTCAATACAGCAAAGGTGGCAGAAGCCAGCCGGGGAGGGGGGGAAAGGGAAGGGGTCGGAGGGAAGGAAAGGAGGAAGGGGAAAGAAGTGAGGAAAAAAACCCCGAAACTCATCAATTCGTAGTGCAAATGTATGCTTTTTAGCTACCATTACTGAAATCAGAACTGCCCTCAAGTTTAATAGGGTATAGAACTAAAATCATACTGCAGGGAGGGGTGAAGGAGGAGAAAGGATGCTCAGCAACAGCAACATCTGCCAGTTCATGCCCCTCTGTCCCTCTGGAGGACTGTGCTGCCTGGCCTGCACCCTTCTCAGGCGGCTGGGGTGGGTGTGCTCCTCCTCCCCGACAACAGTCTTAATTTGTCATATATTTCAAGGTCTTTTGAAACAAAGGAAAAAGAGAAAGAGCTGAGCCCTCCGGCAGATGTGCAAAGCTTCCTCACTTGGAAGCGGCCGCCGCATCATGCCCCCGCAGAGGCTGGCAGTGAGGAGCCCACCGATTTAATGGGAATCCTGCCCCGGATCATCAGCTCGCTCCCTTTCCAGGCTCCAGCGACGAGCAGACTGATTTGGTTCCAAAGGCACGGGGGACGAGGAGAGAAAAACCCGCGGGCCTGTGGCGATACGGTACCGCGAGTGAGTGAGCCCAAGCCAGCTGCTCAGCCATGGCCGTCCCTGGGGCGCCCCGGCCATGCTCAGCTCCACCAGCTACAACCTCTGTTTTAATGAAGAAAAATACAAAGGAGGAGGAAACAAAACGAAGAACAAAGCAAAAAAAAAAAAATCCTCCCAAATAGCTGAACCCTATTGTTTCCAAGAAAAAAAAGAAAAAAAGAATCCATTCTTGTGGTAGCACTGAGGAAGGAATGCCTTCAAACTCCTGAGAAGTGGGCATTACAGGGTAAGACATCTAAAATGAGCTATAGATGAAGCAAGCGCTTTTTTTTTCTTTTTTTTCTTTCTCCTCTACTGATCGGACTTTATGAGATTTTGTATGTGAGGAATAGCTGTGCAAACTCATTAGGAGGGACAGGTAGACAGATGAATGACAGGCGGACAGACAGATGTTAAAAAACAAAACAAAACAAAAAACAACAGAGAAAAGAGTTTGCATGTGCTAATTTTGGCTGACTCTGCAACACTACTTCAGGAGTCAGAGGGGGTAGAAAAAAAAGTAAATTTTATCGCAAACATCAAGCGGAAGGACGGAGTACGGGCTCCGGGAGGCAAGCAGTGAGGCAGGGAAGGGGCAGGACGACGAGGCCGGGCTGGCTGCTGCTCTACACCGCTCCGTTATAACCCACTGGGGACATCGTTCGCTTCGCTTGATAACGCGGGAAACACTTTCTTCCTCAGCCCTCCCTCCCCCTGCGAGGTGCTGTAACATCGCCAAATGCGCTCCGAACAGGCAGATCCGGCGACTCCCCATCAGTAAATCTCTGTCCTCCTCTTGCCCTGAACGTGAGCATTTCCGACGAAGCATCGAAGGGGAGATGCGCACCCTTCCCCCTGGGTGGTCCCTAACTGCCCGGGGTAATCCTCGCCTGCGAGGAGCCCCCGCAAGCGTCCGAGGCACAAATTTACACTTTAAAGGCCCCTCCCTATTAGCGATGGGGCCGGACAAGAAGTCAGCCTCCCCCACTTACAACCTCACCACCACCCCAGGAAAGCTCCTCAGCCACCTCAAAGAACTTCCCAAACACTTTCTGGGGACTTGAGCTGTAAGATTGCTTTTGAGCGGGTGGGTCAGGATTAAAAAACGGAAAGGAGAGCTAGAACGAAAATAAACGTGTAGTCACGGGGGGCTAGGAGCGGGGATGGCCGCGCAGGGAGGCGAAGGGATGGCCGGCGCGGGGTGGGAGGGGGGGCAGCAGCGAAGGCAAAGCAGGCGGCAGCTGACCTGGTCGAAGTAGATGGTCATGGTGCGGTTGCTCATCTCGGAGGGCTCGTGGTTGGTGCTGCGAGTGGCCGAGAAGGCCACTTTAGCGCTGCCCGAGCGCACCGAGATCCCCAGGGAGGAGGTGATGGCTCCGTCGGCCGAGGGGCTGGAGTCGCACACCACCAGGCACTTCCCCTCCAGGACGATGGGCTCCGTGTCGTTCTGCGCCCGCACCGGGCACCCGGCGGGCAGCAGCAGCAGCAGCAGCGGCAGCGCCGCCGCCAGGCAGCAGCAGCAGCCGCCCGCCGGCTCCGGCAGCGCCCCCCGCCGCCGCCGCCCCATGCCCAGCGCCGGACCGCTGGCGCTCCGGCTCGCCGCCGCCGTGTGGGCTCCCCGCGCCGCCGCCGCGGGCGGGCGGGCGGCCGCGGGGAGGCGGAGGGGGCTGCGCGCCTGCTGCCGCCGCGGCGCCCTGCGGCCAGCGCTCTGCGGGACGGCGGCTGAGCAGCGGCGGCTGGGGCCGCGCCTTCCTCCCCTTCTCCTCCTCCTCCGCCTCCTCCTTCTCCTCCTCCTCCGCGCGGGGCGAAGGAGCCTCCTCAGAGGGCGGGCGGCGCGTAGTAGCCTGGCAAGGGCAAAGGCGGCGGTGAAGCAGAGAAATGGGCAGGCAGAAGCCGGGCACCCCGCCGCTCGGCGGCACCCCGCTGGCGCAGTCCCCCCTCTCCGCCCCGGGCGTCCCAGCCGGCACAACAGGTCTGGAAGAGACCTCGCTGCCCGGCGTCTCCTCGCCTCTTCTCTTCTTCCCGTCGCCGGGCAGCGGGGGGTCCCGCAGTCCCAGACGTAGTTTGAGGCGGGAGAAGGGGGCACCGCGGCAGCTTTCGTCCCTGAACCCACGCTGAGGCACCCTGTGTGCGCCTTGGACGGTCCCTTTCCCGCCCCACAGCCGCCGGGAGCTCCAAAACCCGGCTAGTTCCCACGGTCCCACTTTTTACTACATCTGCGAGCCGGGTGTACGTCGGTCTAATAACGCCCCGGACACTCCGAAAGGAGATTTTATTACTATTGTTGTTGTTAATGCCCCCAGCCCACCCCCCTCGCAGGAGCTGCCTCGCTATCCCTAGGGTTCGCGGGGAGCCAGGGCACCCCGGAGCCCGCGCCCCCGCCGCGGCGCTGCCCCGCCCGGTCTCTGGGAGATGCCGCCGCCGCCCTCCTCCTCGCCCGGGGGCTTCTGCGCTCCGGCACCGGCTTATACTTCCCAATGTTTTGTCCTCCGGGCCAGGCTACCTCCGCTGTCACGGATCCCGGCGGCTCCCTAAACTCTCGGGAAGGAAGCGGTCGGCTCAGACATCCCCCGGCTCCCACCCCGTCATGCACACATATCGCAGGAGGCAAAACCTCACCCAGTGTCTCCCTGGGAAGTTACATCTCAGTTTTCCCCGCTCACCAGAACAACCTGAGATCTCGCTTCTGGGAGATCCCCCCTACAGTTCCCCCGAGGCATTTCTCCCCCTGCCCTAACCCCTTATCTTGTTATTGTTATCATTTAAAATCGTATTTTGCAAAAGGAACAGCCGGCGGGGAGGGGAACGGCCTTTTTACCTGGGAGGTCCATGACAGGAGAGGAGGGCTGGCTAGGTAGCTCGTCCGTGAACTTGTATTGCTTAGAGAAAATGAGCCGAGATTGCGCTGGCAGAAAGAAAAGGAAACAGGAGTCGCCTCTTTCTCTCCCGCCCATTGCCAATAATCCCCCCCCCCGCCAGCCGCTATCACCACCACCCCACTTCCTCCCTCCTCCCCTCTTCTCAGACACACACGCACACACACACTCGCACCCGGGAGGCGGGATTCAGAGGTCGGGAGCGGAGCTGAGCTTGGCCCCGGCACCCCTTCGCACCGCAGCCCCTGCCCCGGCCAGGCACCCCTCGCCCTGGGCCCGCACCCCGACACATCGCGGGCAGCCGCGGCAGGGAGCGGGTCTCCTACCGGAACGGCCTCTTCGGGGCGTCCCGTCGCAGGGTGTCACCGGCGGCAGGGAAAAGCCTTACCCCATCTCGTCCCCCCTTATTTCCATTTAAACCCGTCGGGCTGAGTCCCCCCTGTACAAACATACCACCGGCACCTTAGCGCTTACGGGCCACTGATGCAGCCGAACCGCGCAGCACCATGAACTGGAGGCTCTTTGGAATGCATAGATTTTAATAATTATAATAATAATAATAATATTAATCTCTAAAAAGGACACGTTGTTTGGGGCACTTCAGGCCGTAAGGCCGTGCGGCGCACACCGAAAATTCCCGTGCCTGCCTCCCGGCATCCCGGCGCTCGGTGGCAGCTCCCCCGTGAGTAAACCGTTTCTTCCCCGGGGCGGCTCCGCTCCCAGACCTGCACCCAATCCCCGGGATGCTCCTGGCCCGGGGATGCTCCCAGACCCGCCGCCGGACGGGGACCCGCTCCCAGACCCGCTGCCCGACCTGCACCCTCTCCCCGACCCGCGCCCGGCCGCGCCCGCGGCTCCGCGCCAAGAGCGGGCCTGGGGCGCCACCTGGCGGCGGCGCGGGGCGCAGCGCCCTCGGCGGGCCGGGTCGAGCCGGGCCGCAGAGTTGCCGGGGGCTGGGAGGGAGGGAGGGAAGGAAAGAAGGAGGGAGGGTCGCACCCCGGTAAAGGCGGGAGGGAAAATCCCAAAGGGATTAGGCCGAGGAATTGAGTGGCCGCCCCCTCTCGCTGCCTGCAGGGCCCGGGCGCGCTGCGCTCGCTGGTCTCTCCTGCCTTACGGAGCCGTAATGATGATGTATGTCACAGTCAAGGTTATCATCAGATATTACCGGCTGCAAATGTTTCTTGCATCTCAGCTCGTGTGGCTGCTGCTGAGAGGTTAGCAGCAATGCGAGGGAGGGTGAGGCAAAGCTTTGGCAATGAAGTTTTGTGGAAAGACATTGCGTTTCAATGCATTTCTCTCCATTGCAAATCGGTTTTCGGGTTGCATATGGCATTTTCCTAGAGATTCTGATACTCAGACTTCAGCCTCTGAAAGGAACATGTCAGAAAACTGCATATAAATCTTAATGGTAGCTCCTGGTATGGAGAAAAAATTGCAGGTGTATCTCAATGGGAAAATTATGATCTCATCTATGAATGAGCACTCCTCTGTTTCAATCTTCTGCTTTAAGCACAAGTAAGGAACCCCCGCGGGTGTCTGCCTGATGATTTGCACTGAGAAATTAATCATGCCCTGAATTTGCAGCTAAGCAGTGTGCAGGGAATTCTTAACCTATAGCTCCTTGTTTGAAATGAGAATTTTATACTAAGGTGAAATACTTGTGTTTAATGGTCTTTTTCCTGAGTTCAAGCATGGAGGGATGCGAGTAGAAAGCTGAAAAGTGTCATGCAAAAACTACCAGAAATCAGAGCAGGAACCAGTCTGCGGCTGCCAGGCAGCACCTATTCTGCAAGACAGTGAAATTCCTCCAGAAGATATCAACACTCAATCTTGCAGGGATCTGGTACACTGGGCAGCTGCTATTATTTCTCTTTAGATCAGACTACTCATTGATTATGACTCTGTTGTATAAACAAGGAATGAAAGCAGAGCCAAAAGATTTGTTCCTTGTTTTATATGACCTACAATATTAGGCCTGGTGGTGAAGGAATGATGGCACATCATCACTTCTGCCTGCTACTTTCAAGAAAGGTGAGCATAAGAACTAAGGAGAACTGAAAAGCCCTTAAATCCAATGTGCATCCACAGAAAAACAGATGAAATCCCACCTCTCTTTTAACACAGGGAATGAACCCCACACATACAGAAACTCCCTTCTCCTTAGATAACTAACTAGCAAAAGAATCAGTACAAATCAGTACAGCTGGAATGGAAAGGGGGAATAACAAAATAAGAATATTTATTTCTAATAAAATATCTGATTATATGACCCTTACAGTATTTATTAGAAAACAGTTCCATGCATTACTTCTTATTAAATACTGTTCTTAATGGGATAAACCTGCAGCCTTCATGGACTTAAGCAGCTGGAGGAATTATTTCTATGTCTTTCATTTCTTTTGTGAGTGGCAAGGTTGAAAATACAGATTTTTAAATTATCAGCATAGAGAAATGTGGTTCAGTCAGTTGTGGAGTGACTTTGGAAAGCGTAGCGTCTAAAGTAAATAAGCAGATTAGGTATTTGCAGTCCTCTTTTTTGAGCTCAAAGAGTTGGTTGTAGCTGGAAAAGAATGTTGTGTAATCAAGCTCATGCCATTTTTCATCACTTTGCCAAGACTGTTAGGAATAGAAACATTTCTACCAGGGAAATGTTGAACTTGATGGTGTGGGAGTTTTACAAGAAATGAAACCTCTCATTTCTTTGGAGCCTTCCCTAAGCTGGCACTCACCTTGAACTCATTTAAACCAACAGTTTCAAGGGGAAAAGCTTTTTGTCTCATCTACTAAATCAAGTTATCAACAGAAAGGTATTTTGATCAGCAGTTCCCAAGTGTTTCCCATACATTATTTACATTAACACCTAACAAAACAGGACACTTCTTTCCAAAAGAAAATACTTACATATCTATTCCTGAAATTATTTCACAGGTATTTACATGTATTATCTGAATGTTACCTATACAAATCTAGAGAAAGAAGAAATGTTCATTTGATGTGAAGCATACTTTTGTCTACCCCTAATATTAAGACAAGTTTGTGACAGGGACACAAATACACTTCTATGGTCAGCCAAGGTGCAGAAGACTGAGTCCTCATTTATTAAACAGGATACCATTTAAATCACTAAACATAGTCTTCATGGATTACGTGGCCTTTAAAAACCAATTTTACTGTAAATTGTAAACAAATGGGATTTAATAAATCTGATCCTTTTTTATTTACAAGCATATCTTTGAAATTTATTCTGCTGGTAGAGGAAATGTAGTCTTCTGTACCTATCCAGTGATGACCTCCATATTAACCACAAGTTGTGGTTAAATCAACCGCAGTATATCCATTCTCTTTGTGAGCAGCCCATGTTAAACTCGACCATCAGTGTGACTAAAAGAATGCTTTGTAAATATAAATCAATAGTTCATTCTTCAACTTATTGGAGCACCAGGGCAGATTACCTTATAGCTACAAGCTATGGCAAAGAATATACAACTCTCTGTTGACAACACGCACAATATTCTGAAGTATATAAGACACAGAAAAAAATTACTGAATAAATTAGATTTAGATAACAGAGGTACTTAAACTTTTTTCTAGCTCCTGAATCTTACTGCTTCCCACATCAACCGAGGCAGATACATTTTCTCCTGCAAATGAAGATTCATTGTGAGTGTTTCTGAAGTGTCAGCTCTCCATTGCAAAGGGCCTCCCCTCACAGGAAGGTCAGGACTACAGATGGAAGATTTTGAATGATCCACCTTCCTATGGAATATCATCTCTGATATAGTATCAGAAATATTTGCCTGAGATTTTACACATTGAAAAAAAAGTGTAATTTCTCAAGAACAGTTTATTTGTTCTTGTAAAAATATCAGTACAACCAAGACAGAAGTCTGTTTTGGAACTTAAAACTTTATTTTATTTTTCTTCCATAAAATATCTTTAATTTCTAATGATTTATTAAATAAATAGTGAAAGCATGATATAACAAAACAGAATAAGACATTATAACAATTTTTTATTGAAAGAATATAATTTATTATAGAGCTCTGATTTCATACCATTTGATATAAGAACGGATTTCTGAATGTCGTTTCTTAATATTCATAAGTTACTTGGATAATACTACTTCTCTTTCAGATGTGCAAACTTAGTGAACCATTGTCAAAGCTTGTCTTCAACAAAATTTTTTGTGACGATTATTTTATCAAAATATTGTTAAATACAGTCTTGTACACCCCATAGAGATGAAATAGACATGAAATTCTGCATAACTGGAGTGGTATCAGTTACGTATGGTTGTACAGTGATATTTAAATGCTCTCTTCTAAGACAAGTTTGTAATGCCACTACCTTACATACTGTACCAGAAATATTTGACAAACAGCTTCTGCAGTGAAATGGCTAGCACTTAGCAACATGCCACCGTATTCTGTTTAATCCCTCTCATTTCATGGAATTTCAGCTCCAGGAGGAGAGGCGATTAATAATTTTTAAGATGAAAGTTATTTTGTAGTGATTTTTTTCTAATATCATGTTCTGACTCTACCCCCAGCCTCCGTGACCAACACATTTTCAGGTCATTCAGGTTTGCTTTGGAGAATTTACAGATGAAGATGTCACATCATTATAAAAAAATTGTTGCAGAGAGTTCGTTTTTTCTAAACATATGCTAATCAGAAATGTTCAGACAATGTGCCTGCAGTCACCTATGTGGTCTGTGCGCTCAACACTTATGTCCAATTTCCAAGGTTTGGTGCACCCTCAGAACAAACTCTGCTCTACAATGATGCTGAGCAGCTTTGCTATTCTCTCAATTCCTTCTTCATAGAATAATAGCTTTTAACTAGACAAATGATGGCAGCAACCCAGTGTGCCTCCCAAAGACTGAACATTTTTTGTGTGAAAAGAAAAGACACTAGGGAGTTGTTTACTGCAACACCAGCCAGGCATGGGGCTTGGCCAGTACAAATACTTATTTCTTTTATATTTAACACTCATCACTGTTTGTGTACCTGAGTTTTGAGTATGCAATTCCCACTCATACAAACTTGCAACTTGATCATTTAAGTAAGGAAAGCATATTTTTAAAATGTAACTCCTAGCTAACAGAATTAAAGACTTCATTTATTCTCTTGCATCTGCAAAAATGTATGTGTACACCTAATATCCTTCCTCTGAGCCTCCCAACTGAATTCAGAGACTGAAGACTTTAAATGCAATTTCTAATCAAAAAGTTGCTATAAACATAGCACGTCTGCAAGTTTTATTTCAGGATATCCCTTCAGAATCATAGACAATATATACAAAGTTCTTTGAAGTTTATATATGTTAGGTATTATAGATAGTATATATATATCATTTATAATATCTTATAGATATTTCATATCATAATATATAGATATATATTATATAAATGTTACATACTATAGGTGTATATTAGGTATGTATAGATACTATGTGTTAGTTCCATATAAGAGTTGAGAACTAGTGTTTTTAAAATATATTTTTGCATTGGCTTGCTTTCTACAGGTGAGATGTTTCCATACAATGTCACACATGTGAAATTTAAAGCTGAGACACAGACTGTTTGTTTTTGGAAGCGACAATCTTGAAACGGGACTTTGAAATACAACAAAGAGATGCCACAGCCTTCAATTGCATTACCTAGCTTCTCAAGTTCATTCAGCTAGATTTCAAAGCAGGCCTTCCAGTTCTAATTGGAAAACAGTTATATCGGATTGCTTGTTTTCACTGATGCATGATAATTTGTATTACCAAAGAAGACTCTGACATTTCTGAAAACAATCCACAGAAATAAAAATATATGGCATAGAGAGAAGATCACATTATTAGTTCTTTCATTTAGTTAGTTCCAAGTTTAGCATTTCAGAATACGAAATCAGGTTTGAAAAGCCATGCTGGAGAAGACTGTCTCTTTAATGACATACACAGAAGGAAATCTATAACTCTTTTGTTCATGCATTTCTTTGCCTCAATTTTTGTTACTTCATTTTTTGATTCTGCTTGAAGGAGTCATTTTTTTTTTTTTTTGAGAAAGCAACTGCTCTGTAAACAGGACCCTATACATTGTCTCAAGTTGCACACTCACAAAATAGGAACATAAAAAACACTACTTGCTTTGGAAATCTTATCCACTATACAGAACTGTAACCATTTTGGTGGGGAGCAAAACCAGCTAGGTTCAGCCTTTCTTAAATTAATTTTTCTTCTGAAATAAGTAAATCTGTAATGTAACCAAGAGACTATTTATAGCTTTAGAGAATTAAAACAGATTTATTTGGTCACCTTTACATGCTCATTCCACCTCAGCACACAGCTGCTGAGAACTCTGATGATATTTGAGAGCCCCAAAAGATTTGAGTTTCCTTCACTGGGTAATGAAAAAGATCTCTGGCTGTTAATGACTGTCATGTGTATTTCTTTCAGCTTTTATTTGTGTCATGTTTTTTCACTTTTCCTTCACCAGTGTCCACTATTTTCACCAATAATTAAATTAATGTATCACTGAGATTTTTTTGTCAAACGTTTTTAAGAGAATGCTGCTGCTCTGGCTGCAGAACTTCCATTTATTTGAAATGGGGATGACTGGAATTCCCCATCAAAAGAACACATCATCTGATCCCAACCTACGAAAATGGTATTTCATCTAAGGTGAGCATAGAGAAAATCCAAAGTAGCCGGTGGCTGTTGAAACGTTGTCTAGGATGCAGGAAGATTTACATCCATCCAAGATCCTTGATGTGAATTATGGACACCTCGCTTCAGTCACAGCTCTGTGCTGCTGTAGGTTTCAGCTCCACCACTTATGTCAAAATTTCATACCCCTTTACCTTTCACAGGTCTGTGAAGACTTCTGTTCTTACTTCGTTAGAAATAGTTCTGAATAGCAATCTTTGTCTTCTTTGAAAGCACCAGGAAACATATAGCCAGTCCAGATTCAGTCATTGTGCATCAGTAGAGCATTACGTTGTTCTCTTCCGGAATCTAAAGCTTTTATCAAAAAAAGGTTTTAGCTGTTATGATTGCAGAGATAGCCTCTCAAACCATGGCGATAGATGCAATGGCAGCTCTGCTACTTTTAAACAATTGCATTATGAGGTATGACCTGTCCCATTCATCTTAGCAGCTGCTAAATTGGATGTCCCTGAAAACACTTGTGACATGCCACTTCTTTCAGTCCTCATCAAAGCAGGCAGGAAAGGAGATAGAACATTACCTGTTGAACACTTCCACAATCCACTGTGAATGAAAGCTCATTTGGACTGGATAAAGACACGTGGGAACAGCAGTATTCATCTCACCTTACAGTAAAGATCCGAGATTCTCAAAGGAATAGAGAGGGGAAGCCACTGAGGACAAGCTAGCACATTTGGTGTTAAAGGGGTGGAGACCCAAGACCAGGGGCCTGAGGAGTATATGTCACTGTGTCTGGAATAGTTATCAGCTTTACTTTTAACAGCTTCATTGGAAGAAGAATTGAAAATTAATTTTCTGTCCTGAACTGAACCTTTGGCATATATTACTGTTTAGCCATTCCCTGTTCTCCTAGGAAGTACTGCTACAGGTGAGAGACATGTTTTTGTAAAGTAACTCATTGATCTGTTTTAAAGGATCTTTTTATGTGTTTGTACCACACCTCTGGGAAACCACATAAACCTCTGATTACATCCTTTTATTTAGGCAAAACTCCCAGAGCAATAGACCCAGGTAATCTTTCCCTATAAAGGGGCTCACGTGGCCTAATCTGCACCTGTCCCAAACAGTGAACACCCAATGTATTCTTTTGCGTGTGACTGCATATTAAAAATGTGGCATCTGAAGGCATAGGCAAAAAGAAGTGGCACAGAAGCAATCATTCCCATCACCTTGTACTTTTTCTTCCAGGGAATTGTCAAAACACTCAGTACAAGAAAACAACTGTAAAATTTCAAACTTTTACATTAGGGACTTTGAGGCAGACTTAACATTTCCAATTCTAATATTGAGGCCTTCACAAGGGATTTCACATCTGAAGCTTTTTCAATACATTGGACTGAATGACACTAAATTCAATGATTTTAAATTAAAGAAAAAAAATGAGCCAGAGCTCTGATGCATTTTTGTCAACTGCAAGAACAATATGTGTTTTTAAAATAAAACAAATTTCACATTGGAAATCATTCCTTTAAGTAGCAATTGCTCTCTCTATATTAAATACATTATATAATGTATAGATATTAGGGAAGTTAATGTATAGATAGCCTGAACTGAAAGTCTCAGGCCTACAAAGATTTAGCCTGTGTTTTACTTCAGGCACATGAAGAGTCTCACTGTACTTTGCTCTTTATGTACATAAACCTTTATAGGCCTGGAATCACAACACGGGGGAAAAATACTAAAAGCATTTATTAGCATTGCTTTTCATGACATTGTGCTTGCGATGCTCTTGAATCAGTATCATTATTACTATATTATGCTTTGTCATTGTGATGACAAAAAGGATTTCAGTGTAGCTCTGTAGAGATTGTTGTGCCACGAACATATCTTTCAGATGTCAGCTCTGTTCTGTAAAAAGGCAGAAACCGATTCTGGAGATAGGTGCAAAGCAGCTGGCATCTCTGTAACTGTCACTTTTCAAGACTAAACAAAATTCTTTGATATTTTTTACAGCTCTGCTTAAATGTTACATGTGCCAATGGCAGATGTGTTTAAGCTACTTACATACTTTTATCTGTGTAGAACTTTCCACCAAAGTAAGGCAAAACAAAATGGCTATTTCTGTTAAGGGGAGGCATGACTGAGAACACAGTAACACAATCATGCTTGAGGTCATCAGCTTTAAGAGAAGACAGAGACTCAGGTCATGTGTACTGAGATGTCAGCCCTGAGCAAAGCACTGAGCATGTGTAAGCTCCTTCCAGTGTCCTGTGGCATGGGGGCTACAACAAGCCCTTACTCTCCCAAAATTATGATGTTCAGCTTCCTTACAGCTACTGCCAAGCAAGCATTATATAAAAAAATTTCCAGGTATGGTGATAGTGGGTAGGGTTGTCCATGGAAGAGCACCAATAGCAATGTGTCTAAGGCAGTGTCTATCTATGCACTATGTGTACATGCAGTATAGGTTTTTATTTTTTTCTTTTAGTGGCTTTCCTAAGGATTTGATGATATTTTATGGTTTACAATACACAGGACTTAATGAACATGGAATTTAAGACTACATCAACGCTGTACTTTCAGACCAGGTCTAAGCCCGTGCTTGTATCAAAATCTTCTTCCCATCCACCCTGTCCAGTTGCTAGTATTTAGGATCTTGGCTGCGACCAGGTATTTAGGCCTAGAAACACACTAGCCAGAGCAAAGCCAGCTGGCTGTGCTGGGCACTGGAGAACAGTACTGCCAAACTGGTGAGTCACAGCTGGGAGGCAGGGATTTCACCTTTTAAGGTCAATCTCAAGAAAGCAAGAACTCAATAAACTACATACCCCAAAAAGAAATATGTAAATAATTGATTCCTATCATCCAAAACTGTCTGAAAGCAGACTGCAAAATCAGAGCAACCAAAAATATCTCTGTCAGTCTTTTTAAGGAAATAATTTTTGATCTGTCAAAAATTATGAACTCACTGCATATAGTCGCAGTCTAGTTGATGGCTTTCTGCTTACACCATATGGTTGTTCATTACTGGCATTTGAGTATAGTGTAACTTACTTAAGAACAAGCAGTAAATGCTACAAATAACATGTAAACATTACTTCCCAGTGATATTTGGGTTGAAGAATGACCTCCTATTGCATCCCCATTGCTTTTATTCCCAAATCTGGGCTAGACATTCTATGAAAATTCAACCAAACCAATATTGATTTTCAAATCTGGAAAAGTTTTGTCTATTTTTCTCCATTTTACACTGTTTTCACCTAAAACACAGTTGCCACCAGTTATATCTCCTCTCCAATCGCTTAGGAAGCCTTAGGATAGTATTCTATTGTTTCTCACCGGGAAAAAAAAAAAAACACCAAAAAACCAAAGTAAATTATGTTGTTATGGTGTCATTGTATAAAAGTAAGCAGAGAAATTCACTATTGAATTCCAATTAGTCTTGAAGTCTAAACAAAGTCTTTTTGACACATCATGACACCTTTATTCCATATTTTCTCAGCAATCAACATAAAATGTAAACTGGATAACTGCAGTGCCAGTATTCAAGAACAAGGAGAATATGGCTGCCTGAAAAGGAACAACAGACTTCTATGAAAAGGCATGCAAAGATGTAAAGAATATGGCCTAAGTTCAAATTCAGTTAATCAGTTCATCACATGCTGAACATTAATCAAGAAATTCTCACTGGACTGAAAAAAAAGCTAAAATGTCAAATGAGTGGAGCTGGACTGCCCAGGCTTGACTTCTTCAAACACTCTCTTACATGCTTTGGAGCTCCTTTGGCTCCTTGGGCTATAGTTTACATTCATTTACCCATCCAATAGCTGGCACACCTACAAGCCTTAAACCACAAACACGAGGACTGAATCCTCATACTCTGCAAGTCATGCCATATGGGATACACCTCCCTTCCTATAATCGCATGCATGTGCACGTGCGCACACACACACACTGTTCTTGAGTAAATTTAACATGTTCTCCAATCTCTTTTTTCTGTGTTACCCTACAAATGCAATCAGATTAGTGGGAAAAATATGTATCACTGGGGCTTATCCTTGGTGTTTGCAGCAGCAGACACATTTTGAGCACCACTTGCATATCACTATTGCAGTTTGTGAATAATTGCTGGAAGTTCACTAGGTTTCAGGATTTATACATTTTTAATAGTAAAAAGGCCATCTAGAACACTGGGAAATAAAGAATACCTTAAAAACCACTGGAAGGTTTCTTGATATTTTTTTTTTATTGATTCATCTGTTTTATTCTTTAATTTTTACTCTTTCTCATCCCATTTGTAACACACTATATATCTAAGGAAAGAGGATAGTTGATATGTATGTCTTACAAGCAGCCTGTGACACGGGATAAAAACCATCTTCGTGGCTCTCTGAATCTGGATATAGCTAATGGTCCACACAGGCAACAGATAAGACCCTTTTTTTGGAGCTCCATGCACCCATGCAGAAAAAAAGTCATTAGACAGATTTGCAACCTCTGGAAACTTCATCAAGAACCCCAGTGGTATATTACAGAGGCTTAACTGTCTCATCATTGGGATAAAATCCCATAGTATCATACTAATATTTATATTCTAGTTGTCAGATAACAAAGATCAAGTTCTGTGCAGAAAAACAAAGCAATAAGCTTTTAATGCAAATTTTTGTAGGTGTTAATATTTACTTCAGATCCTCCACAATGCAAAATTTCTTTCAATTTTTTTTCAGTATGTTTTAATTGGACAAACCATTAAAAGCTGCTTCTTTCAGATTTTCAAGTAATTAGATACCAGAATAGATTGAATGCAGAAAGGCAGAGGCTCTATCAAAAAGAAAACAAACAGAAAACCAAAACGAATTATGGAATTGTCAGAGTTGGAAGGGACCTCTAGAGATCATCTAGTCCAACTCCCCTGCTAAAGCAGGATTGCCCAGAGCATATTACTCAGGACTGCATCAAGGCGGGTCTTGAAAATCTCCAGAGAAGGGGACTCCACGACCTCCCTGGGCAGCCTGTTCCAGTGCTCTGTCACCCTCACTGTAAAGAAGTTTCTCCTCATATTTAAATGGAACTTCCTATGTTCCAGCTTGTGCCTGTTGCCCCTCATCCTATCACTGGAAACCACTAAAAGAGTCCAGCTCCATCATCCTTCAACCCACCCTTTACGTACTTGTAAACATAGATAAGGTCTCCCCTCAGCCTTCTCTTCTCCAGGCTGAAGAGCCCCAGCTCTTCGAGCCTTTCCTCATAAGGGAGATGCTCCAATCCCTTAATCATCTTAGTTGCCCTACGTTGGACTCTCTCCAGTAGTTCCCCGTCTCTCTTGAACTGGGGAGCCCAGAACTGGAACACAGTATTCCAGTTGTGGCCTCACCAGTGCAGAGTAGAAGGGCAGAATGACCTCCCTCGACCTACTGGCCACACTCTTCCCTATGCAGCCCAGGATCCCATTGGCCCTCTTGGCAACAATTAGGTTTGGATCATGCACAAGTCTAGAAATAGAGAAAGAGGCTTCTGAAAGCTGGTTATATACTGAATCATCACTCATTCACTAGTTCATATTTTTTGTGTTGTCAGAAAGGACATTGACTCATGAGGGTACAGACAATAAAGAGGTAACTATTTATACAAATATTAAACACACCTTTTATACAGTCACATGAAATTTTCACATGGAATGAAACCCTGAGTTTCAGAATTTTTTAGAGGATTTTATCTCATGATAATGAGGTTTCCAAAGAAGACACACGTGGCTTCTAGGCCAATGCCTATTAAACTTACCTTTCTCTTTTAGAAAATTGATCAAATTCATTGGAGTCAGAAGCAGACTTCACTCCATATAAGCCATTTTAGCCCTGAATCATGATGAAATCTCTCTCTATTCCTCTTTTGGAGCTGGACAGCTTTGTATACATGATGAAATAATCACTGTAACATATAGAAAAGTTAATTTGATAATTCATACCTAAATTCAAGCCCTACTCAAATTATTAAAAGCATTCCTTACTGTAATAGTCAAAATATGAAACACTCCAGGGGTTTAGAGCCAAAGCATCTTTTCTTTCTAATCCTTAGATATTTTTACATATCTAATCATGAATTTTACCTCCAAGAATCATGAAGCGTGTCCAAACATTAAAGCTCGTCAGACTGCAAACACTGATTTGTAATATATAAAGCCTGCACTGGTCCACTGTGGTTTTCTCTAGGATTTCTTTTACAAGTAATAAGTTACAAATGACACAGACTTTTTCTTGCTTCAGAGCACATATCCTTAGTATTCCCACTCTCCCAAGACATAATACATATTTCAGAGAAATGGGCAAATGGATCTGTCAAACAACTGATTGTGACGTTTCAACCATTTCTGAGGGTTATCTTCAAACCCATAGGTACCTAGTGTAGAAAGGCATCATTCTCACTTCTTGGTGTCCAGTTGGATTGCCTTAGGTAGCATTCAGGCTGGAGTCAGTCATCTTAAAATATCCTTCTCCATCTTTTTCCTATGTAAAGTAGATACCTTTTCTCTCTGCAGAAGTCATTTTCCTAAAAATACAGGTCAGATGAAGCAGGAAAGACCCCTTCTTCATAGGGATTGGCAATTTACAATAGGGGATTATTACAAAGCAATTACTACTCAAATGCATTTCTGCAGATAAAATGAGTTAAAGATAAAAGAAGATTGTCCCTTAAAATTAGATACCTTATACGAATAACCACAATGCAGAGAACTTCATTTTTCATTCCATTATATAAATTGTGTGTGCACACAAGTCAAGACAAAGTAGCTAGAATACCCGGGGTTCTCAACAACTCAAAGTAAATAAAGAGAAAGAAAAATGAACAGTTATTCATTAAGCAATTAAGGTGTGGAAAGTGCAATTGATGGTGTTGAAAGTAAATAGACTCAGATAACAAGCTATTTAGTTACAGATATACATATACATATATAACTACAGCAATTCTTGCAAAGAATTTGTAAGTTTCAAATTTTTATTTTCCCCGGTCAGATCTAGGGTTTTCTGGTCTCCTAGTGAATATTTATTAATTTAAAGAATTTTCAATTATTTTGGTCTAAACTAAAATTACATTTCTGTCCCAAATACTAAATGAATGTTTAAATACTCCCTTCCCCATAACTGCTGATTACCTAAAAAAACACTTTGGTAGTCAAACAAATAGTTTGATTATTGAGGTTGAGGCAAGACTCTTGGAAGACTATGGGTTGGAGGTTAATTTGGCTTTTCTTCTCATTACTGGCATCAGATGTTTTGCTAAACTTTACTATCTCTAATATAGGCAACATGGAAGCAACTCACTGTTCAGTCTCCCATTTGGAGCTTTAATACCTTACATTTACTTCAGAACTCATAAATAGCAAACCCAACTTGGTCTTTGGGATAAAAGTGTCTCAAGTAGTATGACTAAGTTCAGTCTGGGTCCTCTCTGTGGTTTGATTGTGTATTTCTATTTTCCCCTGGACAGTGTACTTATTAAAATCGAAGCCTGGAATTCTTACTTAGGCACAAATACACTTAGCATCTACTTAAAACTTTAATAAAATATGTAGAGGCCTTTTCTTTTCTTTCTCAGCCCCTTAGGACCAGTGAGTAACGAGTTGACATTTGCTGATATCTAGTGAACAGAGTTTATTGAAAGAACTAATGAAGAGCTGCTTATTAAAAATATTAGTAACATGCAATGTGACTGACAGCCATTAACAATTTAATTTAGAAAGAAGACTAGACAGTATATTACGTCTTCTGTATAGAAATGGATAAAAATGCTGTTAAAAATTAAAAAATTATTTAGGTTTCAAGTGCAGCTTAAGCAAATTCCTTACCATAATTAAAAAGATAGAAGAATTCTTTCCAGAGACAGACAGGAAGATACACAGACTCCTTTGATGATAATTCAGCTTTAAAACATTCTCCTTCAGAATTGTGCAAGTAATAAAGCTGATTCTCAGAACTAGAAACTTTTTTTCTATGGGATATAATAACATCTGGACTTCCCTGAAATAAAATTTCATATCCCATTAAGTTACAGTGATATTAAAAGACCTTCAGAAGGTGGAAAAAAAAAAAACAACAAAACAAAAACAAAAAACCCCGAACAATCTAGAACACAAACTAGAAAAGCGTTCTGAGATTCCATGTTCTCAAGAGTGGAAACAATGAAATGCCTGTTACATATTTATTAAGAGTGTCTTCACCAGATACAAAAACAACCTGTGCATACACTGAGTCAATGAAAGAATGATTGCAAGTGTGTTCAGGCAAACTCTAAACCGCAGTGCCATGCAGCTTCAGTGAGACTCCAAAGAGTGCACAGTATCTGGGGGGTTCACGTTGTAATTTTGTGGCTGGCTACTTTGGTCTGGCTTTTGAAACATGCACTACATGATGTTCCCCAAGGGAGAATCTTGGGGATTAGCTCATGCTGAGACCTACAAGAGACTGGGGCTGTTAACTTGGGTATGTGTATGAGAAAAGATTGCAAAAAAATTGTTTGCAATAGAAACTGTGCCCATCCTGGTGTGGACAACAACCTTTCAGTTGTTCTTCAGTATTCTTTCCGTTTCTGTAGCCCTTCTGTGTCAGACCTTTAATTTTGTTTCTACACACTTTTTTTTTTTCTGCCCCAAGCAAGTACATAACACCATATGGCTTCAAGGCTACTATGTCAGTATCTTGCAAAGATACTACAAAAGAAATGTCATGACAATAGTTTTGTCATTCTCTAAATGAAGTGCTTAAATCCTGTTGTTATTGAAAAGATGGCAACCCCTCATCTTACACTGTTTTTACTGTTTAAATTTCAGATTCTAGAGAGGTGACGCTTCCTTGAGAATAGAGAGAGACAGTTGCATTTATCTGAATTTGAGATTTCTAATTTCCACTAACTTAATTTCCTTTGGCTTTGAAATGCATTGAGTTATTGAAATAGTGTATAAGAAGTTAATGTAAAATCCTTGTGGGTGGTTGATCCTGGCTGGATGCCAGGTGTCCACTAAAGCCGCTCTGTCAATCCCTATCCCAGTTCAACAGGGGAGAAAAAATATTACAAAAGGCTCGTGGGTCGAGATAAGGACAGGGAGAGATCACTCACCGATTACCATCACAGGCGAACAAGACTCAACTTGGGGAAATTAATTTAATTTACTACCAATCAAAATCAGAGTAGGGTAATGAGAAATAAAATCAAATCTTAAAAAACCTTTCCCCCACCCCTCTCTTCTTCTTGGGCTCAACTTCACTCCCGATTTTCTCTACCTCCTCCCTGCCAGCAGCACAGGGTGATGGGAAATGGGGGTTGTGGTCAGTTCATCACATCTCTGCCACTCCTTCCTCCTCAGCAGGAGGACTCCTTACAATCTTCCCCTGCTTCATTGTGGGGCACCTCCCATGGGAGATAGTCCTCCATGAACTTCTCCAATGTGGGTCCTTCTTATGGGCTGCAGTTCATTGGCTACCCCAGCGTGGGTCCCTTCCATGGGGTGTAGTCCTTCAGGAACAGATTGCTCCAGCATGGCTTCCTCCACAGGGTCACAAGTACTGCCAGCAAACCTGCTCCAGCATTGGATCCTCTCTCCATGGGTCTACACATCCTGCCAGGAAGACTGCTTCAGCGTGGGCTTCCCACAAGGTCACAGCCTCCTTCAGGCATCCACCTGCTCCAGCATGGTGTCCTCCATGGGCTGTAGGTGAATATCTGCTGCACTGTGGACCTCCATTGGCTGCAGGATGGCCTGCCTCACCATGGTCTTCACCACAGGCTGCAAGGGAATCTCTGGTCCAGTGCCTGGAGCACCTCCTCCCCTCCTTCTTCACTGAGCTTGGTGTCTGCAGAGTTGTTTCTCTCACACATTCTTACTCCTCTCTGTGGCTGCAATTGCTGTTGCACAGTAAGTTTTTCCTCATCTTAAACACATTATCCCATATGTGCCACCACCATCGCTGACGGGCTCAGCCTTGGCCAGCGGCAGGTCTGTCTTGAAGCCAGCTGGCATTGGCTCTATCAGACAAAGGGGAAGCTTCTAGCAGGTTTTCACAGAAGCCACCCCTGTAACCCCCCACTACCAAAACCTTGTCATGCAAACCCAATACAATCTTACAAAATGAAATGCACTTACCCTACAATGAAAACTCTTGACCTATTGATGACATAATAGTTCTGGAAATAACACATTTTGTCTTGAAATTTGTGGATGTAGGGCTTCTCCATGACAATTTTGAAGATGTTGCCATTGTCCAAACTCTCTAAAAGAAGGATATATAGACATTCTGACTGAGATGACTGTTATTTTTCACTTGTGGCTTTAACTTTTTTCCCCTCAGATTTGCTTTTCTTTCATTTATAATTCAATTATCACAGTTAATATTTGTAATTACTGTGTGTGTTTCTTAATTTGGGTGTTATTGTAGCATGGCAAAGATATATGCAAGACTAGAAATCTCAAGAGGCATTAAGAGAGACAATGATGAGAATTGGCCTACTATTTCTTGTGCTCCAGATTTGTTCATGTTAGTAATTTCTGGAATAAATTTACTTAGTATTCAGTGATTTAAAACTCCCCTTACTTTTGTAGGAATGAATCTTTTGAAGCTAACTGAAGTGTAGTTTGTACACTAAGGAAGACATTTTGAGGGACAAAATTTCATTAAATTCCAGATCAGTACAAATTCAGGGACAGCAGGTCTAGGTTAACAAATATATTTGACTTTTCTGAGGATAATAGAGCAAAGTGACAAAGCGGTGTAGTTGACATTATTTTGTTTAGACTTTTAAAGCACATTTTACATGGCATGACAGATAAAAGCCATTTTGAAAATAAAGTCTCTTGGGGTTATGGGAGGAATAACAAAGTGAATTGGAATGTGACTAGAGGAAAGAAGCAAAGATCTATGATTTATGTGATAAGCCTGGGCTAAACGGAGTCATTTGTGCAGTCCATTAGACCATGCTTGTTATTTTTTTTGTGTAACTCCTGAATCTTTTATCTAGCAGTAAACTATATAATTTTAAATTATATTAATTTGGTTTTAATTCCCACAGACAGTATGTAATTATACATTAGTAACTTAATTCTAGAGCCTAGTGAGTTAGGGTAATCAAATTTAGCGTAAGATAATTAGGTGTTGATTGTCAATTTATTTCATCTTCTTTACAAATACTTATTTTAATACATTTCTATAATAGTGATGGAGAAAAAAAATCTTAATATCATATGTTTTTACTGCTCGTCTTTATCTGCTTATGTTAAAAATAAATTCAAAATTGTGTTAATAATTGTGTAATGAAAAATGGTAATTCCTTGCCTGTTGCTAGCCGCTGGTTAAAGTTAAAGCGTTGAATTAAGCTGTACTGTTATGTTTGCTTGTCCTTATATTAGTGTTGAACTAGAGACCAATCTGTGTTTTACAGCTCTAGACAAAAGTGTACCTTTCTGTAAATGAGAGGGTAGCTGGAACAGAAGCTGCATAGAAGTCTCTTTTCTTTCATGGAATCATATTTCAGCAGAGCTCTTACATTGAATTTTAACTATACACATGGTCTAGCTAAGCATATTCCTAATTTTGCTATTTTGGCCTACTGTTTCAAAACTGCCTTCTTTTGAAGGAAGACTATGACTAACTCTTTAATTGAATCTGAAAATTTAGAGCACCAAGCATTTCAGCACCAAGCCAATACACCATGGGAAGGCACAGAGGGTAGAAGAAAGAAAAGGAGGTTATATTAAAACTTGGTTCTTTGTACAAACAATGCATGTTCAACTATGTAAATAATAACAGTTACAAAGGGAAATGGAATCAAAGATTCAAGCCATCTGTTTTCTTCCTCATACATGCTGTAATAAACATGGAATTTCAAATATATTTTGCAGCTATGATTAGGAAATATGGGTAATTATTCAGGAGAAAGTTTGTTATTAATAAATAAAAAAGTTTGTATGTTAAATGACTGTGGAAGTTAGATTTACAGTTTTTACTGAGAAGCAAGTGCTTAGGATGGATAGTCCAAGGACACTCTGAGTAAACACCATAAAGCACTTTAACTCAACATCATTTTTTGGCTTTTTCATTACTAAGTCTGGATGACTTGGCACAGTTCTACAACAGGAACTTCAGATTTTGGATCTATTAACAGCACATAAATTATTTATTAACTTACGGTATATCAGGAGTAATTTGGCAGTTGGCAGGCACCTGTGAACCATAGATTAACATAACACCACTGTCGTGTCCAATACCTTCAAAGCAATCTATTTCAGACCTGAATGTTTTAACAGACACTCTTATTTTATTTTTTTTACTAAGGACACTAAAGACACTTAAGCTGCTTTGCTTACTTGCTATTGCTCTGTTTATAGGCATAACACTGTGTTTTATATTGACTGAAAGGAGAGACTGAACATGTTGCCAATTGTTTCTGAAAGCAACATCACATACGGCTACTTAGCAGTGGAAGGGATTTTCACTGTATGTGAAAATCAGCAACATGGAGACATTCTGGAACAATTTTGTGATCTTTTTACAATGGAGGAAAAAGTGGCAATGATAGCAAGACACACAGTTGTGATATTGACACACAGATGTCGATAGCAACAGCCCATTTCTTCAGAATGATCTCATCAGGGAGACCAGTCTCGTTGAAGAAGAGTGGCTTGCTTCCTGAAGGGCTTGTGCCAGGCAAAATTTAGCAGGTAAACAATTGACATTGTGCTAAAAAAAGACTTCCCAATTCTCCCATTGCTTAAACTCTGCACTTCTACTCCATATCATGCAACTGTGAAATCAATAGCATGTTGTTGACTTCTCTAGTTGCTGCCGCTTCTCCTCTGTAGAACAATTTGAAGCACTGATAACCTTTGAGGTTTCTGTTGCTTTCTGAAGTACCTTGAATTTTCTAAGCTACCTGACATTTCAGTATCACTGATACTCTTCCCCCTGAAATTTTATCTTATCACACTAGATCAAGAGCTTAGAAAAAACCCAACAAACCTTGGGAATTTTCCTGTTCAGATGTGTTCCAATGAAAAAGAAAGGCTTCAGCAAAAGGGGATTTACCCCGAAATAGGAGCAAATTCCCCTTAAATTTCCAAATAGGCCCTGTCCCTGCTTAGGGTCCGAAGTTAAGCCAAGTGAGAGGAACAGATGAGGGTATCAACAAGGAGGCAGTTTTCTTTAGGTGAACTAAAAGTTTTAATATGTTGAGTTAAAAATGCTCCGTAGTGTGTTTTCAGTTGCTTAAAATGCATACATTTTTTCCATGAAAGCATTAAAAGGACTAATCCCCTATGAACACCAAGTTCTGAGTGAGAATTGAATCTCTTGAATTACCACTGAATTTAGAAGGGAATATTACAATGTATCACTGAAATTGTTCACACAGAGTTTTCTCAATTAAAAATAAAGTTGTAATTAAATTATAATATTTGAAATGAAAATGTCAGCTACAGTCAAATATAATATGGAAATGCCAAAATTATTTTAATACAAATTTACATTTAAAAACCAAACACAACAATTTTAATTTGGTATAAAGTTGTACCTTTAAAAAACCAAAAAAATTCCTAAACCCCATCAACTAACAAAATTCCAAAATTGAAGTGGTACAGCATGCTGAGGTTCTGAGTAAAATTGACTAAAAAAATTCACAAACAATTGTGTTTTTCTAATAGATTTTTTTAACCATCTGAACGATTGTTGACTAATCCTTTTGTTTCTTTTTGTAAATTTTTATTGACAGAGTTGAACTCATCTCACAACAAGATTTTAGTTCTTATTCAGAAGAGCATTTTCCACAGGACTGAACATGAGAACGCAGTCAGTTCTGTTCAAATCAACACCGTTGTAACTTATTACATCATGAAGCTGCCAAAGTACCAAATAAAACACTAATCTGAAACTTTCTCTTAGTTCTATGAATGAATAAAATTCACATCCATTTTCTATTGATTCAGTTGGATATAGAAAGATCAGAAACTTAAATAAAAAGGAAACAAGATTATGTAATATTTCTTTAAAAATAAGTAAAAGCATTAATCTGATTAATTTTTCACTGTGACTGATAAACGTATGCCACCATTATGTCAATGTTCGCCGATGTATATTCTATTACTCCAACATGTCCTAATTGTACTTATGTCATGGCAACATACCTGATTTCTCTGCTCACCTGTAGTTTAGAGGAAGTTTATTTCTTCCAAACTAAAATAACTGCTGTTGGAAGTAGGTATTGAAAGGGTAATGGAGCCAGCTCACTGAGTAAATTTTGTGCATATGTTAAGTTACAAAGGCATTTAACTTTTCAAACAAGTAATAAATAGTTATTAAAATAGTAATTAAATATTACATTTCTTATCATCAGTACTTTAAAAGGTAAACCAAATAAATACATAATTAAACCTTAAAAAAATAAAAAGGTAAAAACAGCCCTGCCAATATTGGTATACAATAAATGAGGGATAGCTAAATTGTATGGGGTAAAACCTGAGAGCTTGTCAGAATAGAAGATAGGTTAGGTTAATTAACCATACAGTGATGGCCACTCCTAGCAGATTGTGGACACCAATTATGTATTATGATTGACCATATAATATGCATTTTCTTCTTAATCTACAAAGGGAAATAGCAGGTAGCTGGTCATCAGAGACACACACAACCGATTCCAGAAGCACTTATTAACATGCAATGCTTGTTAAGAAATCCAATGACTTTGATAACATTTGTGTTATTTCAGACATTGAAGTGCTGGAGCGTGTCCAGAAGAGAGCCACCAAGCTGGTGAGGGGTCTAGAGAACAAGTCATATGAGGAGAGGCTGAGGGAACTGGCCATGTTTAGTTTGGAGAAAAGGAGGCTGAGGGGAGACCTCATTGCCCTCTACAACTACCTGAAAGGAGGTTGTAGAGAGGTGGGTGTTGGCCTCTTCTCCCAAGGGAATAATGACAGGACCAGAAGAAATGGTATGAAGTTGCAGCAGGGGAGGTTTAGATTAGATATTAGGAAGAATTACTTTACTGAGAGAGTGGTCAGGCACTGGAACAGCCTGCCCAGGGTGGTGGTGGAGTTGCCATCCCTGGAGGTATTTAACAAAACGTGTAGACATGGCACTTCAGATCATGCTCTAGTGCCCAAGATTGTTGGTTTGTGTCTGTTTGTGGGGTTTTTTTTTTGTTTGTGTTTTTTTTTTGTTTTGTTTTGTTTTCGTTTGGTTTGGTTTTTTTTTTGTGGTTGGATTCGATGATTTCAAAGGTCCCTTCCAACCATGAAGATTCTGTGATTCTGTGATACTAGTCCCATTCATCCACTGACCACAAATGGTTTCTGTCACCCATCTCAACACATGAAAATCTTGATATTTGTGGAATAACCAAAGTGATCTTTCTAAGTCAAATAAGTCTTTTGATCATTTTCAGAGCAGGACAATTAGACCAAAAAATGTCATGCTAAAGGGTAAATGGTGAGAGCCAGCAAATCTGAGTTCACTTACACCCTAAGTACAGCTGCAGGTTTAGGTTAATATGCTGGAGAAATAACAAGGAACTAATTTTATGAAATGAAGCAAGGTAATTTGAAACCTAATAACTTTTAGAGTCCTCTCTCACCCTTTCTAAAAATGCCGCTAATATATAAAAATATAATAATATTTCTGGTCATGGAGAACTCGTTCTCTTTCTTCCAATCTTTTTTTCCTGTCTTTCATGGTATATAGGCTGGCTAGTTTTAAAACATATAATGTTTGCCATTATAGAGACTATGCAGACACACCACCACTCCAGGGTATGAAAGAGTTCATAAATGTTTGAAAAGGGATTCCTGCCTCATGGGTTTTTAGAACATATCACTGCACTACAAGAAAAATGCCATCCTCTTCTTATGTCCCTAGAGTACATGACTGCTAAGAAGCCATATATCAGATGCAGATGCACAACTGTAGTTTGGTGAATCTGTATTTCTAGCCCTACGTGCATGAAAAACCTGTGTTGGTTTTTAGGGTGGTTTTCGGGGGTTTTTGGTGGGTTTTGTTTTGTTGGGTTTTTTTAATCTCAAAGTATGCCCATCCTGCAGGTGTATTATGGATTGACATTTCTAAAGTAAACCCCTTGGAGATTCACAAAGCAGGCAGCTGGGAAGCTGGCACACAAATGAAAGAATAAAGGTACTTTTGCATATTTTGCTGAAGAAAATGATGGTACTTAAAAGCCCACTGTCAATTTTTAAGTCATACTTGTTTGTTTAGGGGTGTAGGATGTTTGGGTTTTTTCCTTGTATCCTACTATTATTATAAACAGTGTCTCAGATTATGGTAATACAAAGAGATGAGAAGGAGGACAAAGCCATCTTTCCATTGATAGAAATGCATGTACTTAGGTAGGCATGATATAGAGTTCTTTTCAACACTTTACACTCATCTGATCTGATTTATTTGCTTTCCACATACAACAGAAGACTCAAAAGCTACAATAACGCTTGTAAAACAAACATGTTGGTAAAGGAAGCCAGAATGAGAATCTCAGAGCCTGATGTCCCTTAAATTCTTATCTGCATAAATGTATACATGTTGTTATCCAAACACACACATTATATTTATCACTGGCTGGAGATATGTTTCATATATTTAAAAAACCAAAACCAAACAACAAACCAACAAAAAACCCCCACCAAAACACCAGACTAAAGGGAATACCTCTGGGCAGGGACAGACCAGAAATTGCTGGGTAAGGAGGAGGCCAAAAGAATCCCTGGGCAGAAAACAGTAAGAAAATTTTCAGGGAGGACGACCTGAGCTTGGCAAGACAAGAACTGACTGTTTTGCAGAAATCAGGAACAGAGACAGAATGGGTGAGACAGGAGAAAACATCTCATGGTATAGAGCAAAAGAAGTTAAGGAAAATAATGTACATGAACATATAAATGAAGAAAACCACTGAACTATCCAGAAATGAATCAGGCAATGGCTAACAGTAGTAGAGCTCCATATTGGATAACTTACCTTGCAGCTAGACTGCATCCAAAAACTGAGTCACCTTTGGGTATCCAAACTACCTTGTGCACATACTCTTTGAAGGAAGATTCTTTACATCATTCCTGTAAAGGAGAGAACAAAATATCAACAGGTAATTTTTAATAAAAAAATATTGCTACTTAGTAAAGCTGAATTATTACTTTGCTCCTCAGTGATAGATTACCTTCAGCTTTTGTAAACAGAGGTAGCCTTTTGCCATTTTAATATTGCACTCTAAAGCAGAAAGGTAGAAAACTTGATATCTAACTTAACTCAGCTGAATATTCAGATAACATGCTAAGTATGTACTGCTAATGGCAGAATGGATACGATTTTCAAATCCTGGTACAAAGTGTGGACATCTGTCTTACACTGTCTGATCTGCAGATACAACACCTCTGAATCATCCACCACATTTTTCTTGTCTAAACAGACAAGGGTTTAATCTTGCCATGTGGTTGAAATCTGTACCAGCAGGAGGTTTGGTTGAAGAAAGCTGCTACGCTTAGTATTAAATTCCTTGTTGCTGTCTTTTAGATGGCCAAGAGACAGAATCCCTATTTGTCTAGTAAGATTAGAGTGAATGGCTAATCTTGAATGTGGAGATTCAAGGGGTAAATAATTTCAAAGAAGCGTAAAAGGTAGCTAACATTCTCCAATTCATCAACAGAATGCCAGTCTAATTAAAATATTAAAACTAGTGATATTTGAAGGATGAAGGGAGAATGAAAGTTTTTCAATCCTGAAAAACATTCCAGTAGAGGAGTGGACACAAGGGTTATGTCCTTCACCAAGGGCAAATTATGCCTGACAAATTTGGTGGCCTCTTATGATATTGCCTCAGCCTTGGTAGACAAGGGCAGAGCAACAGACGTCATCTACCTGGACTTATGCAAAGCATTTGACACTGTCCCGCACGACACCCTGGTCTCAAAATTGGAAAGTCATGGATTTGACGGATGGCCCACTTGGTGGATAAGGAACTGGCTGGATGGCCACACTCAAGGGTTATGGTCAATGGCTCAATATCCAAGTGGCGGCCAGTGATGAGTGGTGTTCCACAGGGGTTGGTACTGGGACCAGTGCTGTTTAACATCTTTGTTGGAGACATTGACAGTGGGATAGAGTGCACCCTCAGCCAGTTTGCCAATGACACTAAGCTGTGCGGCGCAGTTGACGTGCTGGAGGGAAGGGATGCCATCCAGAGGGACCTGGACAAGCTAGAGAGGTGGGCCCATGCAAACCTCATGAAGTTCAACCAAGCCACATGCCGCATTCTGCACCTGGGACATGGCAATCCCAAGCACAAATACAGGTTGGGCGGAGAAAGGCTGGAGAGCAGCCTTGAGGAGAAGGACTTGGGAATGCTTGTGGATGAGAAGCTCAACGTGAGCTAGCACTGCATGCTGGCAGCCCAGAAAGCCAACCGCATCCTGGGCTGCATCAAAAGAAGTGCAGCCAGCAGGTCGCGGGAGGTGATTCTGCCCCTCTACTCTGCTCTCGTGAGACCCTACCTGGAATACTGTGTCCAGCTTTGGAGACCTCAACACAGAAAGAACATGGACCTGTTGGAATGGGTCCAGCGGAGGGCCACGAAGATGATCAGAGGGATGGAGCACCTCCCCTATGAAGACAGGCTGAGAGAGCTGGGGTTGTTCAGCCTGGAAAGGAGAAGGCTCCAGTGAGGCCTTATAGCAGCCTTCCGGTATCTGAAGGGAGCCTACAGGAGAGCTGGAGAGGGACTCTTTGTCAGGAAGTGTAGCAATAGGATGAGGGGTAATGGTTTTAAATTGAAAGAAGGCAGATTTAGATTAGGTAGTAGAAAGAAATTCTTTACTGTGAGGGTGGTGAGACACTGGAAGAGGTTGCCCAGGGAAGTTGTGGATGCCCCATCCCTGGAAGTGTTTAAGGCCAGGCTGGATGGGGCTTTGAGCAACGTGGTCCAGTGGGAGGTGTCCCTGCCCACGGCACGGGGGTTGGAACTTGATGATCTTTAATGTCCCTTCCAACTCTAACCATTCTATGAATCTATGATTCTATGTCTATGACGACAAGTAGCTCAGTAACAATGAATCTACCAAGGGAAATGGATGGTACTAAGGATCCAGTGTCCACACTACCTGTTGTTCATGAGGGGTTTACTTTAGACTTATTTTAGCTTGGTTCGGCAGCCTGATTTCCCAGTAGTTGTTGGATGGCATTCAATGTGTTCCTAGAGAACATCTTCCAGAACAGCTTCATCTGAAAGAAATCTGGCTCATGCACTCACAAAGCTGCTCCACTCTGAGAACCAAAGAAGTTAGAAAAGCACAGCTTTCAAAACAATCAAGCACAGCTAGCTTTTCAAGCTAAAATGTTAATGTAGATACACCCAGCAGAAGTGAGAGACTCAAACTGGCACTGCAGTATCACTTTGAGGAAAAACATGTGATTTTTCTTTCTAGCACATTTACACTCTTATTATCTTTCTATGGCTGAAAATGAAGAGAACTCTGCTTCCTCTGAAAGACCCAGAAAGGATAAGGATAATGACATTCAAGAAAATGTTCTCTTATCATCTTCATTCATAGACTCCAAATAGGGCATTTAGCTTGAGCCAGACCAAGGGATGTATTGATTTGACAACCACTATTTATGATAACAAACACTGCTTTCTCTTACAGGGAGCTGACATCTGCTTTTCTCTGATGGAAACAAAATTATAAAGAGACAAAAAGGAAGTCATTCATGACTCATTGCATTTTCTTGACAGCAAATGTTTTTCCAGATATCAGAAGGCAGATACTCACCACATACATTTTAATATGTTTAAATTATCATGTCCCACTCCTAAAATCTGTGTGTTTATTGTGTTATCCCCTGAAAGATACCAGGGCCCACATCTATAAATAGCTGCCTGGTTTTGTATACAAAGTGAATATCCTAGAGCAGAACATGTAAACCTTAAACCAAAACTTTGGAAAGTCATGTTTGCTCCCTATAAACCTAAATAATAATCCCTTCTCTGCAGTTTAATTTTTCTTTTTATTGTATGTATTTCAATAATTATCAGTATCTGTACTATATTAACATCAACATCAACATCAAAGCTATAGTTTATCTCATAAGCTGCTCTTTAAAATATGCATATTTAAGGTATGTTTATATATATATTTAATGGTCAAGCGGCCATATCTAATCCAGCATAATAGTCCAGGAGGCTATGGTTAGTCTTCTCACTTAGTTTTAACTTTTTGTTACATAAGAAATAAACCTAAAGGAACTTTTACTAAAATATTTGTATTGTTTGAACTTTACTTTTTGTTAATGTCTTTCTAGAATTCAGTTTGTGGTCCAACAACTCCATATGAAAGGGCCACAAGGGTCAGATTTGATTTGGTTTTGTTGATTCAAGAATGAAATTAGTTTGAGGGACATGAAGTTGTGAGACAACAAGAAGTTGTACTATTTTCTAGAAATTCATTCTTGTGCACAAAAACCTACATGCATATTGTACCATACTTATCTCTATACTTTCCATAAACAAAAGTCTGTCTGGACAAGAGCAATTCCTTCTTTCTTGATAGGCCTAACCGTAGCTTTTAAATCCAGAGTGGCCCAAAATAGTGGTCTCCAAAAGTAGACTGTTCCTAAACATAACACAACTACTACATTTAAGAATGCATTATTTCTTCAGGGATCTGCACAAATGGTTTTATGGTAATCAAGAAATCTGTTTTAGCCTGGTACCTCAAATCTATTTAACTGAAACACATGCATGGCACTACAACATGATGAATTCTCTGTATATATGCACAGACACATACAGACATTTACATTTACACATTCACACATTCATTTATATATGTGCAAGCTGTAATATATGTATAAATGGAAGAACTTTATAAATACATATGAAAATACATAAATAATTGCTGAAACCTTTTCTTGCTTCTCATTTTTTAGATTTCATTAATGGTATGATAGGAAATGCATTAGTGTTTAATTACTTCCAGATGTTCAACAACAATTCTTTATACTTTTTAAAACAAAATCTATTGCAGATTGAATACTCTTTTTTGGAGTTTAGAGTTTAATACTTTTTAAGAGCTTAATACTTCTCAAAATGTCACTGCTTATGGTTTTTAGTTTAATAATGGAAAAGATTTTACCAAGAAGTACCATTCTGTATTCATTACAGTATTTCTGCATGTATTTCCATTTCTACTCTTCATAAATATCAGCAAGTAATATCAAAGGAAAATTATGGTATGAAACCAGGAAATAGTTTATGCTTCAAGAAACATGTGGAAATTGTCCTATGGCCACCTGTGCCCTATTTCCCTGTGCAAAACTTCTGCTCTGTTAGACTAAAACAAGCAAAACAGAGATAACATGCCTGAAAGCACTGTTTTTACCCCGTGAAAGTGCAAGGAGTTGAGATCAGGATTTTTCTTAAACGTTTTGAAATGACGTATCATTTGCGTAACAAATATTTCTGCTTAAATATTGTTCTGAAAAACATTTTGTAGCGACATTGAGAAAGTTCTTTAATATTTTACCTCTGGGTATGATATTCTGACTCCACCAAAATCAAATCTTCACATTTGTCAAGGTTGCAGATGAACTATTCTTTTTCAAAGGTTTATATCAGAAGATAAATACTCATTTTTACATATATACTAAGGATTTATCTGTAACATGCTCCTGTGATAGTTAAAAATACTAGAACATGTTCTGGACCAAATATAAATCTCATCGTAACTGAATGACTACTCTTTGTATTGCAAAAGAAAAAGAAAAAAAGATGACAATATAGAACCAATAATACCTTGCCTATGGAAACACATCTTCCTAAAAATATTCACAATCTATGTATAACGTTCCAAAAAAAAAAAAAAAAAAGAGAAAAAAAAAAATTAGCAATGATATCCTGCTTCAAAACATTCAGTAAAAACGTGGAATGGATAACCAGAAAAATCTTTCTCCAACACCCAATTTCTGTTCTGCAATAACCTTACAGTTTAGCTCCACTCTGTATGCCAATCAGCATGTAAAGTCTGATGCAATTATTTTTCCTGTAAATGAAAAATTCACCTGAGAACTTTTCACCCACACTTCATTTTTATGTCAGAATGCACTCATTTCTGAATGAAAGGAGGAACTGCTATACAAGTAAAGAGAGGAAAAGTCAAGGTTGCCTTTTACTGCTAATAGTTCTAACTGGAGAAGCCACGTGATGCTGAAGAGCAAGAGTGCAAGACATGCATGTGCATAGAAGTCGTTGAGATGCAATAATTATACCAATCCTTACAGTCCAACTAAGGGATTCCTACACAATACAATTACTGCAGAATATGAATCAGATGTTCAAGTACAACCAGAGCACCATTAATCACATAAAAAAAGGAAAAGGCATAGTTATGCACCAGTGATTTTAAAATATGCTCAATAAATTATTTTTATTAAAATACACTATACACTAGATAATTACCTTATTTGGAATGTGGAGCTATATGCCAGGAAGACTAAGGAAGACTGGCCTTTTTGGCAAGGAACTGTATAGCTAAAATTCCTTCAGTTCACCTATTTGTTTTTTTATTTTTAAACTATATATAAGTATGACAGTAAAAAGTAAGAAAACTGTCAGATTAATCTAACTTTTCCTTATTTTATGGTAGTTTTGAAAACATTCTGTCTACACAGAGATTTTTTTGTATCTTAAAATAAGAAAGAAACATCTTAATATTTCTTTGGTGGCCTTTTTTGTATCACTGAATTCTGAAAGCCTGTGGTATTTTATGAATAACTTTAAAAAAATACAAATCAACCCCAGAAAACAACAAACAGAACAAACTTCCTATTGAAAAACAGAGATATATTTCTAGTATATTGTCAGGAGGTTGTTGATGACTTTACACAATCATTGTTTCATTTTTGAGCATTTACAGACCTTGAAAGAATGTGCTAGTGTTATGTTTAGAATAAGCACTAATTTATGGTTTAAAATGAATTTAACACAATAAGAAAGCACATCCACAGTGAGATTTCCATTTTGTAATATAATTTTGGTGCAACAGTAAGTCAACTGCCTGTCTGAGGGGCTCTTATTATTTTCACATCTTCCAGTGAGAATGTCAACTTTTCCTTAAGGAAATCATGCAGTTAGAAAATGTCAAGTCTTCTAGTTTAATCTAAATTATTGTAATTTCTTTTCCATCCAATCTCAAAATAAGTTATGCTTTCTAGCCTGACAGTTGTGTTAAGAATGTCACCTAACCTTTTTGCCTAAAAAAGAAAAAAAAAACAAAGAAACAAAACAAAACCACAAAAAACCACCAAAAGCCCAACAAATAAAACAAATAAACAAAAACCCAAAGCAAATAAAAAACCCAAAACCCAATCAGAGAACAAAACTCCCAAGCAAACAAAAAACACTTTTAGGGAGTATGTGGTGCAAGACAGATCACTACTCAGAATGCAGGAAAGTCGGAGCAAGGGCCAGCTCAAACTAACGGTTTTTTTGGGAATGGGTTGGGAAAGCAAGAGTGGCATGTCAGCTGGATTGTGCTCAAAACAAAAACGTCTAGAGAAACTATGAGAAGAGGAACTATAGCATGGTGACCACAAGGAAGGTGAAGAACTTCTTTTAATAGAGCTGGATGGAAAAGGAAATCTAAACTATGAGCCCAGAAATTGCCTTCTGGTATTTGTCCCTGCTGGGTTCAAAGAAATAGTATATTCTCTCTGTTTCTTCTGTCTAAATTAACAGATCTGTACTTGTAAAATACCCAGATTAATATCTTCTAGCAAAAGGCTATCTTCATGAATTTGAATATTAGGTAAGTAGTCACACAGAAAGGAAAAATATGTTTTAACATATAATCACAAAATAATTTAGGTTGGAGTGACCTCTGGAGGTTATCTGGTTCAACTTTCTTCTCACAGCAGGGACAAATTATATCAGGCAGCTAATCAGCTGTATTGTACTGTATCACAGTAAAAATATTTTCCTAGTATGTAGTTGGAATTTTACATGTTACAGATTGTTTGTTGCCTTTCATACTTTTTAGGATTGAACAAAGCCATTTCTCAGACTCTTCTTGCACTTCATGTGCTGCAGCCTCTTGATCATCTTGGTGTGTCTCTGCTGGATCCATTCCAGTATTTCCACGTGTCTTCTTATGCAGAGCCCCAAACTGGACGCAGTTCTCCAGATACAGTCTCATAAGCATTGGATAGAGGAGAATAATTTCTTCTAGCCTGCCATTTACGTTCTTGCTAATACAGTCCAGAATGCATCTTGAAAAGACATCACTACAAGGACACACTGCTGACTCATGTTTAACTTGTGGACCACCAGAATGCCGAAGATCTTTTCTGCAGAGCTGCCCTATGCCCCAGCCTGTATGGTGGTATGGGGTTATTCCTTCCCAGATGTAGGATTTTTCATCTCCTTTTGCTGAACTTCTTGAGATTCTTGTCAGTCAGTGGACTGTTGAGATTCCTCTGAATAGCAGCTCTGTATTCCAAAGTGTTGACCACTCACCCAAGTTTGGCCCAGTAGCAAACTCAGAAATGCCTCTAGTAACCACCTTCCACATGGACTTTGTAGCTCTGATCACAACTCTTTCAATCCAGAGCTCCAGACAGTTTTCTGTCAAGCTTCTTATCCATCTATTCCATCCGTATCTCATCAATTTGCCTGTAAGTATACTATGGGAGGACATGTCAAAAACCTCATGGAAATCAAGGTCAACAACATCCAGTGCTCTTCTCTTGTATAGTGCCAGTAATCTCATCACCGAGGGCAATCATGTTGCCCAGGCAAAATTTGCCTTTGGTGAATTTGTGCTGGGCCTTCCCAGTCACCCTTGTCCTTCCTCAGCCTGGTACAGCTTCAGCAACCAAATACTGCATGTGACCAGGAACTAGTTCTAAATGGTTTCTTTTGAGCAATATGGTATCGTCTTAGACCGGAACTGTTTTTTTTCTGTTTTTTTTTTTTTTCTTTTTCCACCCCTTTTTTTAAAATACAAAGTATGAACATTATTTGGAGTAAAATACTCACCATCTTGTTAGAGCTTTGTGTTATCAATAATGGACATAATGTGAAAAAGTTCAGCTCAAACTTTTCTCTGTCCTTAACTGCTCTTAGCAGTGCTATCTTAGGAATGATTCTTTTTCCTATGAAAGCCATTATTTCTGAGACCCATTTAGCATTTTCTATCTCCAACAAAAGGAAGATGTTCCAGGCAAACCTTACTAGCTTGCACTTTAAATCAAACAGCAAGGTAGGACATATTATTATGAACTTGCATTGAGCCTGAAGGGTCCTGAAAAGTGCAATTCAGGTTTTCCTTTTTCCTTCCAATTAAATTAACAGACTGAGGGAGTTTTCTGTCTATCTGACAATAGCGCATATTTCATCTGACAATGTTTTGTTTGAGAAAACCACAGTGAAATCCCAGATTGGAATTTTGATTTCTTCTCTTCGTAATGGACTCTGGCTGCTACCCTGCCATATAATTAAGTAAGCTGTCAATATATATTGCAGCCACTAGAGAAGGATACTCTGTCAGTACCTTTCCCAGATGAAAGGCACATTAGAACCATTTCCACATCTGACTGAAGAAGGTGGAAACTGGCAAGTAGAAAGCTATCTCAGTTATCACTCTCCTGCATGACTATTGACAATTAAAGCTCTTCATTTTTTTCTAAATCTGCTTGAGACTTTTGGTACTTCCTCAGCGGGATAAATGTGAAGAGAATTAAATTAATTGCTAGATAAAATTCATTTTGAAAAGTATGAATGGCCTGACAACTATAATGGGAAGGGAAAAACTTTTTGCATACGGTTTGAGCAAGGATTTGGTTTTAGAATTTTTTTACTTTGGAGAAAGGTCAGAAGGACAGATAAAGCGAAACATGCCATTAAGAATGACACTACATCTTTTACAGCCCTTAGCTCAATGTTATGGGTTTCTATATTGAATTGGCTACCTTAATAGCAATTAAAAAGGACAACATTACTGATTAAACAAAACAAATAAACAAATAAACAAGGAGAAAAATGGTATAGACAAACTAAGAAAGATGAAGGTGGGTGCCTGATTCCTTACAAAAAAATATCATTGCTAGTGGACACTGTGCAAGCAAAATTATAGTTGTAGATATTCTGAAAAAGACAAAGCATAAACAAGGTAGCAAGCAAAGGTCAAGAACCACAGCAGGCTCAACTGACAAAACGAATTAACACATCATTGCCTGTCTTGATGCTTTAATGTTTGGAATCATAGAACACCAGGTTGGATGGGACCTCAAGGATCATCTTGTCCAACCTTTCTTGGCAAAAGCGCAGTCTAGACAAGATGGCCCAGCACCCTGTCCAGCCGAATCTTAAAAGTGTCAGATGTGGGGGATTCTACCACTTCCAAGGGGGAGATTATTTCAATGGCTGATTGTTCTCATTTTGAAAAATTGTCCTCATGTCAAATTGGAATCTCCCTGAGAGTAACTTGTACCCATTACCCCTCATCTTTTCCATGTGGCTTCTTGTAAAAAGGGAGTCTCCACCTTCTTTGTATCCACCCTTTAAATACTGGAACATGGTGATAAAGTCTCCCCTAAGACTTCTTTTCTCAAGGCTGAACAAACCCAGTTCTCTCAGCCTTTCCTCATATGGCAGGCTTCCCAGTCCTTTGATCATCTTGGTGGCCCTTGTCTGGACCCCCTCCAGCCCGTCTACATCTTTTTTGTATAGTAGGAACCAAAACTGAACACGGTATTCCAGGTGTGGCCTGATAAGTGCTGAGTAGAGTCGGGTAATGACTTCTTTACCTCTGCTGGTGATGCCCTTGTAATGCAACCCACCATCCTGTTGGCTTTTGTTGCAACAGCAGCACACTGTTCACTCATATTGAGCTTGTTGACCACCAGGACTCCCAGGTCCACAGAGCTGCTCCGCAGCCAGATAGATCCCAGTCTGTGCTGCACTCCTGAATTATGTTTTCCCAGGTGTAAGACCTTACACTTGTCCTTGTTGAACTTCATAAGGTTCTTGTTAGCCCACTCTTCCAGCCTATTGAGGTCTTCCTGCAGGGTGGCTCTCTCTTCCGAAGTGTCCACTTCCCCACTCAGTTTGGTGTTATTAGCTAACTTCATCAGGGTACACTTGATCCCATGATCCAGATCACTTATGAAGCTATTAAACAGCATTGGGCCCAATAGCATTGGGCCCTGCGGAACCCCACATTTGACGGGTTGCCAGTGTGGAAAGAAGCTATTTACCACCACCCTCTGGGTGTGGCCTGTCAGCCAGTTCCCCACCCACCACACAGACCACTTGTCTAGACCATAATGCATCAATTTTTCTAGGAGGAGACTGTGAGGGACTACGTCAAAAGCCCTGGAGAAATCCAGGTAGACAATGTTCACCACTCACCCCTCATCAACCAAACAGGTTATTTTGGTGTAGAAGGCAATCAGGTTTGTCAAGCACAATTTGCTGTTGGTGAATCCATGTTGGCTTTTCCCAATCATGGGCTTCATTTGACTTGTGATAGCCCCCACAAGGATTCGTTCCATAACTTTCCCAGGCACGGAAGCAAGACTCATGGGCCTAAAGCACTGGAGTCTTTTAACTCAGGCTGTACGGAAAAAGAAAGAAAAAAAGAAGTCTGCAATTTAGCAGTGTTGATGATACAACCAATTTCTATTATTAAAAAAAAAAATTAAAAAAAAAAGTTACTAGTACAAACAACAAATACTTGGGTCTAAGAGATGGTGCGTTAACCCCTTTCTAGCCTAGAACTGACTCAAGAATCTACCACTGTAGTGTAAATGCTTTTAGACAATGTAACATAAATGAAACAAAACGTCTGGTGTCATTACTGCCATTAATAAGAAAAGAAGAAATCAGATTTGTAAGTTCCAATACTCATGAAAGGGCAATATTGTCTTTCCTGGAATATTAACAGAGTCCATACAGACCAAAATATGTAGAATGAGTGCAGTTAAAAATGGAAATATTTCCTTTGCTTCTCTAATAAGTATCAGAGGTATCAAAGATCTCTCCTTTATAGTTCTTAAAAATAAGACAGTGAAAGTCTTCCCCTTGGTAGGCATTCTAAGACATTGATATATAATATATCTAGTCACTGCAAGATTAAAAAGCCTTTCAAATAGCGTATAATTTAGCAAGACCAAAGGAAATTAGAAATAGATTTTTACCTTATGAATCTAAAGAAATCAGTAAGATTCTTCAAGTGAATCCTTCTACAGGAACTTTATTGATTACCAGAAAGGCTTTGGCTGCCCCATATGAAGAATCAGGGTAGTAATGCTTGAAGTGCATTTTTCAAGCTCATGTAAGCATATTATTATGAAATTTGCTTGAGAAGACACAAAATAAAAATAAACAACCCTTCCCCCCATGCACACAAACCCCAGATAAAGTTCTGACTGGCAAGAGATATTTAGATATTTAAAATATGAAAAATAAATTTACTTTAAGTGTAGTTTTACTACTTGCATAGTCTCCCCAGATTCATATTTAGCAATTTGAGCATCTCAGCTCATGGACAGAAAAATCATCATAAAGTCCAGTGTCAGGCAGTAAAAGGGAAAGGAGCCTAGTGAAACCATGTGTACCTCCTTACCCTGGTATTTGAAGATAAAACATTTTTAGTACCTTCTTCTGTACTTTAATGGTTGCATTTATGTTGAAGAAAAGAGGAAAAGTATCTTCTGTGGAGATCAGAAAATAAAAAGATGTGACTAGCTTTAGCTAGCTGTTGTAGAAGAATTTGGACAGAACACCATTATGGGTAATTAGTAGTCATTATTAGTGTCTGCAAATTAATGTCACAGTAGATAGTGAGTATGCACTAAAGTAAATTAATTATTGTTTAACCTACATTTGGGTTTCTTTTCTCTGCAGAGTTCTTCTGAGTTTAATACATGAGTTTTGCCCCTAATTTGAGTTTGGTCCACAAAAAGTACTAGAAATTGCATTTTGATATTGTTTAGACTCAAGTTGATCGACTTGTCAAGGAGTGTAAGGTAGGTCACAAGGTAATATGAATAATTAAGAAATAACAAAATAACAGAAATGCACCATATTAATTCTTAACTTAAACTCACTTTAGAACTAATTTATTTGCTGTCAGTAATTTCTTGCAAAATTATGCCAACTCATCACTAAACTTGCGTATTTTCAAAAACATAATTACAACAGCAACACAGCTTAAGATTTACTCCATTAACAATATTTAAAATGCTGTACTAACTCTTACAAAATACCAACCCACAAGGTTCAATGGAAAATGGATCAGTGGATGGGTATGTATCACAACATGCCAAGAGAGATGACAAATCATTTTGGCTAATAGATGTTCCTATAGACCAGAGGACCAATGAGGCCAGAACAACACATCTACTTATAATCACCTGAAGTGGTTGTTTGTCAGACTAAGGAGCAATGTCTAGCTGCTCTTTGGCTTAGAATAAATCTAGTGCTGGTTTTCTTCAAGGAGTATTTGGTTCATATAATCAATATTTAAAGAGAATAAAAACTAACAATTCAGTACTTGTAAATTTGTAAGAACTGACAACAGCATCCATTGTGTTCTGTTGTTGTAAGGTCTAATAATGTAAGGTCTAATTTGTTTGGGGAATGTTAACTCACCAACTTAAAAGGAGTGAGTTAAATTGGTGTAACACTTCATTTAAAGTGCTTCCAAGTGTGTGTATGTAGCCCTGATTTGCAAGAATAATTTAAAATTGCAACAATCCAAACTTGTCTCCAGTGCAGACTTTAAATGGAAGCCATCATCTATCCCTTTGAGTTATTTTTACTATTCCATAATTACCTCAACAAGTATTCCTGTATATTAAATTAAACACATAAATAAAATCAATAGATTTTTACATTATTAATTTAAAATACTTATCAAAAAATGGAGAGTCAGTTCTATATATAACAGGGGCATAGAGTTCATATTCCTTAACTTATGAATTATAAATCACAATTGTAGAGCTTAGAGGAACAACACAAAGAGAATGGACAACACATCTATCCTTCATTTCAAGACTAAGCTACTGAGAAAACCCAAGGGACTGACATCCACGATTATCTCCAACACATCATTGTAACAGTATCACAGTTTGTTGGATTAGCCCTCACATTTTGTGGATAATAACCAAGACTCGACTTGATATCTTGAGTACAGATATTATGAAGTAGGTAGTATCTTGCATCTTTCGTGACTGAACCCTTCAGTGCTGTTTTCAGAATAGTCATAATACGGGGCAAAGTTGTTAGAAAACATGGGTTTGCTTCTCTTATCCTTTTGGATACCATCTTTAAAGGTGTGGAAAGCAAGAAAGCAGAACTTTTAGCTTGTAATGCCTTTCCCTCTGTCTTCAGTGAGAGTTTATAGGCAGAATATTATTGTGCTAAATGGAAACATGAACATAAGAAGCACACTAGACGTTAGTATCATTAAAGTGGTTTTGAAAAAGGCTCTTCCTTATGCCGCCTTCTTTCGCCTTCAAAAAGTACTAAGGCCTCACTGGAATGTAATTTAGTAAAACCCCAAGTTACCATGAGTTATATGGATGATTTATTTCCTTTTTTCTCATCTCCTATTTCTTGTCCTCTAACCCAAAGCATTAAAATCCAACAATGATTATAAATGTTGGACTAAGATATTGTAGCTGAAAGCAGCACAAACTTCAAATAATGGCAATTTACATACTAAGTTAGGTAAAGACAACTAAAAAAACTTATAAACTAATGCCTGTATTGTTCTGGCATGAAGATGGAAGGAGTCTGAGTCAGCATAATGCTTTATTTTGCCCTGAGGAAAATGAAGATCAGCACACCAATGCTCAGTTTCTAAACCCTGTGTTATATTTGTGGCAGAAAAAGTGGCACTTTATAACTGACAGCAGTAATCTTAACTATCAACACTTAAAAGCAATTGTGTTAATGAAAGATTCTGGCATAATGTTTATTTCTTTTGGTATATAAGGTATTAAACCATCTTTCCCCAAGTGACATTGTTAATATGCAATGTATCCTCTTTTTAAAGCTCTTTCAGAGACAATTGTTTTAATCATGAGAGGAAATGTTTTAATAATGGCACAAGGGTAATGGGACTTTAGGCAGCTATATGACAAGGTTCATTAACTCTGTACGATACAAATATTAACATAATACTAACTGAAAAAAACCCTCTTAACTGTATAGTACAATAAATTAAAGAAAACACAGTCTAGCACAAGCTTTCCAGGCATCCCAACTACTTCTGAAGTATCAGACCTTACATAGGGTGAAAAAGTTCAACTCATTCCTCTCTCACTTCCACTTCAACGGCAAACTTCTTTCTTTCTCCAAAAAATTGTCTTTACTATTTTTTTTCCTAATACATAATACCTGTCTCTACACCTGAAGTTGAAATTGAAAGTGCATTTTGGAATAAGCCTGAGCAAACAAGTGAAACCATGAGATTCAGTTTTGACACATTTTTATTCAGGAATTGTTCAAATCTCTAAGGTCTATTATGTTAAATGGTTCTTTATGATGTCTTCAAATGTCAGAAGCATTCAGTCTAGTCAGATGCTAATGTCTGAAGGTGCCATCTCTCAGATTTAAGAGTCTACAGAAAGAAACAAACAAAAGATCATAGCCTCAGTTTCAGTTTCTTTTGAGATTTATCATGCTTCCAATTATTTTTGGCTCCCACAGATTTCATTTCGGGGAACAACAGGAAAAGCAGTAATAACCAGACTGTAATTAAAATGCTGTGAGCACAAAAAATCACAGTAAAATAAAAGGACAAAAATTTCCCCTTATGAAAAGTTTCATACTGTCAGAGGTGGTCTTCAAAGACTCCAAGCCTGAATTCAGGAAAACAGATCTACAAAAGAGACCTACAAAGATATTGTCATTTGGTTCTCAATGACTGAAATCGCAAGGAACATTTCCCTTGGTCAGCTCAGAGGGAGAGACAAAGGAATGAAAACAAACACAATATTCAAAGTAGGAATAGGGAAGAAGAACAGTCATCGCACAAGGCTCTCGTGGAACTGCCGGTGAAATGCTCTGTACAGTTCTGAGTACACAAGGAGTTCAAGCTGGGACAAGAGTCAGGAGGAAAAGCGACCACAGGCACCCTGATTTACAAGAGGAGGTTTCATCTCTATCTAAATGGATGGAACCTGCAGATGAGATAATAAGCCCTGCTGAGATTTTCTCTTTCCCTTTAGAAACATTTACACTATTGCAATACAAATATAAAATGTTAACAGTTCAAAATAACAGACTTTTATTTAATGACTAAAATGACATAAAAATGACTTTAATGACATAAAAATGACTAATTTTTAAAAAATAAAACATTTTCCTGCATGGTACTTCTTGTTTTTTAGCTAAAAATTTTCATATGCAAAGTAAATTCCTGTTCCATTACTGAGACTTTATTACACAGAAAACATGACTCTAGTGAATGCTGTAACAGAGCATTCTCTTCAGAAAATTACACATAGAGAGCCTCCTGTTATGCTCAGTAGAAACAGAAACACATTGAGAATACTGAGTAGAAGCAAACTGAGTAGAAGGTGGTAGCAACTTGACCATTAAAGGTATTTTAAATGCCCTCTCCAACATGCGTATTAAGCAAAAATAATACTGTTAAGCAGTATAGCCTTTTCCTGAGACAATTTTGAGAAACAGACAGATTCTTAAACTGAATTAAACCAAGTTTACATAGGGAATTAAAAAAATGCATTTTACACTTTTTAAAAAAGCAAGTAAAAACATGCTTTTGAAAGCAAAAGAAGCTTTTCTATAGCTCCCAGGCATCAGACCACAGCTGATCTCACAGATCAGAAAGACTGGAGAACCACTTCTGAGCAATGAGATAGGCCTACAGTGAAAAGAAAGGCTATTCCACACTGCAACACAACATTTTATTGAAAATTCTAAGGTGATGTCATTTTACTTAGGAAAAATGTCATATTCCATAACAGAAAATATACACCCTGGGAGTTGAAAACTGAATGTTACCAGGGTTAAGAGACAAGAATAAGCATTTCATTATGTAGAAGAAAACAATAACAAGCATATCCAGTGGATCATCAACTATTAAATTCCATTTTCTTACAGCTCAAGTCATAGAGTCATAGAATCATAGAATCATAAATTGTCTAGGTTGGGAGGGACCTTTCAGATCATCTAGTCCAACCATCAACCCAACACTGACAAAACCATCACTAAACCATATCGCTAAGCAAATGTCATATATTTTAGAAAAGAATAATAATGATTCACTTTAAGAAAATATTATTTTGCTAAGTAAAACTGGAAAACCATGGAGACACGTTAACAGAAGACATCTGCTGAGAACTCAAGTGGCACTAAACAGAAAAATACCAATTCAATATTCAAAATACTAAAAAAAACAAGTTTCAACATGTAAGACTAGGAGACATTTCAGGTGTCTGTGTTTTCTGATGATAACAAAGACTTAATAGCATTATGCCTTCACTTTTATAAATGTATCTTTTTTCATCTAAAATATAGCTAGAATTTGCCATATTTTGTGCAACTGGTACTGAAGGTTGATCTACAACCTCATTGCTCCAGTAGTTCCTGAAGCCTATTATATCAATTTTCTCTCATGCCAACATTATTTCTTAGCTTAAAACAAGACTGTCAAGCATGGTTCCTCCTCTCCACACCATGCATTTTTTCAAAACAAGTACATTCTCTCCAGATATTTATGTCAGTACAGCCTTTAAGACATGGAGGACATTATAGCTCACCTTCTTAGCTTTCATTAATAACTGGAAAATGCATTCACAAAATCAGTTGTTGTGATTCAGCAATGAAACACACCTGTATCTCTTTGTCTGGATGCTCAGAAGTTAGCAGTTCTTCCTTCTCAACGACAAGTAAGTTAAGTCAAACAGAATCTGTGCGACAGGATAAAGGGAAAACACCACATCCAACTGAAAAACTCATAAATATGAGTAGTTAAGAAAACCATCCCCCAATAAACCTGATCTTCACTCTCCTGTTGTACATGACTGGAGAAGTAAATACCCAGGGCTTCTTCCCATTACCAAGTTTTAACTCACCTTAAAGTTACTGTCCATCCTCTGAAAGCCCAGTTGTGGGGAACTTATAAGTGGCTTCTCCTTGAAGGCTGTACAGTTTTCAGGAATTTTAGTACAAAAATTAATATAACAGGTCAAAAGAAAGCTCTGCAAAGGAACTTTTAATCGAGATGGTCATTTGCGGTGGCTCACACATGCACAAGATTGTGTCAGTTCCCCCTCTGCTATGTGTTATGATCTTTCTGTTTGCTACCCCTCTGGCTGCTTGACCCAGCTCAAACATTGTATTAGTTTATTTTGGGGTTCCCCCCCCCCAAGCATGAAAAAGAGTCAGCGACATCTCATAACTTGCACTGCATCTCATTGGTGTTTTTCTTTTGATCATATGTTAGTCACTTACTTTTTGCTCATATCTTAGTCCAGTTTAATAACCTAGAGGCTTTTATTCTATAGTAGAAAAAGACCCCAAACCCTCCACCACCACCAAAAAATCTTCCCCCCAAACCAAATCAAAACAAACAAACAACATCACATATTTTAGAATTGGTTGGGCGTTTCGTTCTGAGTTTTTTCTTGTTAATTGGGGGTTTGGTCCCCAGAAGTGCTTTCTATTTCTTGAAGTCTGTCTTTTTCTAGGGATGGGAAACCTTTGCATATGTTTTCATTGAAATATATTTTTTGTATTAAGGAATGAGAAGTCTCCTCTTTTCAAAAGGGAAAATTTTCTTTTACACATGGAAAGACAAGCATCCGGGCATTTGGCTTCCTCTGTTTTGGAGCTATTTTCTCTCCATATCTGTACAATAGAGGAAATTTGCAAAACGTGCACCTTCTAAATCTTGGGCAGCACTGAGACTGGTACACAGACAATCAAACAGCAGATCATACTCACATACACTGAGCCACTGCTTCAGTTAAAATAATGCATACACCATATTTTCACAGAACTTATTTTCTTTATTATCACTTCTCTTTGGACAGTACTTTGAGAAGCTTAGTTTAATTTACTAAAGGCTACTACTTTCCCCCTGCCCCGAAAATGCTAAATGTAGGAGGGAGACCAAAGAGAAAGCTAGAATATCTGCTCTAAGTGGGGATTTACCATCATAGCTATAGACTGTCAAATGGAAAGCAATCCAGGAACAGCTATTTATTCAGGAAGTACTTTCTTTATTCATTTTTATTTTTTCCTCTCCCAAAAGCTAAGTTCTTTCCCCACAATGAAAGATAGCAGAGAGTAAAAACAAGCAAACAAAACCCACCCAGAAGCTAAATCTTTATGGCCCATTAATTTAATTCAAACTTCAAAATCTTGTAGCCTACAATAAAGTGATACAGTTTAAACAAAATTAGATTGGTGTCTAAACACTGAATCATTTATGAGCACATTACATAAATATATTTACATTTTGTGCTACATTTTTTGCATTTGGCCTAAAATGCAGCTCTGGAGTTTGACACTTTAAATTATCCTTTCTTGAAATCAAGGCCTTTGGATAATAAAAGTTACTTTTGTGTAAAATGAAAATAAGCTCTGCAACCTTTCTAACTAATTTCTAGATGTAACTTTATTTTTTTATGGCTTTATTTTATTGCTTTATTTTGGAATAAATAGTAAAAATATTTGTCAAACAATACATTTAATCTTTGTACCTGTTTTTTCTCCATGCAAACTTTTGATTAGAGTACCTTCAGATAGATTTAATTCTGTACATTAAAATGAATATGCTTTGTATGTAAGAACATTGAGAGGGATATGAATAAAATATGATAGTAGCTATCTGCTTGTCACTTGTGGCTGAGATCATATGGATTTGAAAATGGAGCTGAAACTTCTTGTCATTCAGGTTCTTGGAAAATTATGTCTGAATGCACAGTGGGATTACTGCAGCTCTTCAAACTTTCCATTTAATATATAGAATCATAGAATTGTCTAGGTTGGAAGGGACCTTTAAGGTCATCTAGTCCAACCATCAACCTAACTCTGATTAAAAAAAAACAAAACAAAACAAAAAACCCCCAACAAACCAACCAAAAAACCCCCCACATCACTAAACCATATCCCTAAGCGCTATATCAACCCGTCTTTTGAATACCTCCAGGGATGGTGCCTCAACAACGTCCCTGGGGAGCCCATTCCAATGCTTAATAACCTTTTCAGTGTAAAAATTTTTCCTAATATCCAATCTGAACCTCCCCTGGTGCAACTTGAGGCCATTTCCTCTTGTCCTATCGCCTGTGACTTGGGAGAAGAGACCAATCCCCACCTCTCTACAACCTCCTTTCAGGTAGTTGTAGCGAGCGATAAGGTATCCTGATGTGCGGAAAGCAGACTCCACAACCTGTGAGGTTGCAAAGCAGGTATGTTTATTCGGCGCCGGGCAGCACGGAGGGTCGCCCCACCACAATCGTGCGCACCCACCGCGGCAGTTAGCTTAGGATTTATACAACCAAACCTTACATATTCAAAGAGCGCCTATACATATCCGTAACCTTTCCCCGAAAAGGCGGTCTTTATTACAATGAGTTCCGAGAAAGCATTTCCATAGTCTCCGCTTTAACTCCTCCCAGCTGCGCATGCGCAGTGCCTCCTGGTGGTGGTGGGCCGGGGTCTCGGGGATGAAGGCTGTATGTCTTCCTCGCTGTGTACCTCTCGCTTTTAATGTTAATGTGTTGCTCCAGGCCACGGGGTTGGGAAACCATTTGATCGCTCTGTCAGGACAACTGAGAATACCAATTGTTCCCTTATCTCCCATCGAGGCCGATGTGACCACTTTATTGTTTCAACATGTCCTTTCTTTGCCTAAACACCTTGGCAATGGCTTTAGGCTATAGATACACAGTTTAAGCCAAGCAATGGCCCTGCTATTAACCCTTGAGTGTTATTTCCCCTTATCACTCCCCTCAGCCTCCTTTTCTCTAGACTAAATAGTCCCAGCTCCCTCAGCCTTTCTTCATAAGATTTACTCACCAGACACCTCACCAGCTTCGTTGCCCTTCTCTGGACCCGCTCCAGCACCTCAATGTCTTTTTTGTGGTAGGGGGCCCAAAACTGGACACAGTACTCGAGGTGGGGCCTCAAATATCTATATATACAGTTAATAAGGGAATATCTTAAGTACAAAAAAGAAGTAAATGTAACCATACAGAACAATGTCGTCTTGAGTTTTCGGACAAATCAACAGATAATTCAGACACAAAAATAAAGATTCCACTAGACGATCTTTTTGCAACTTGACATAAATTTCGTGTATTAAGTTTCAAGTACTGATGAACACATCCCATTAACACCAAAGGAATTTCATTAACACTGGAGGATGGCATGCTTTTTCATGTGTAATTCCACCCACAACCAAACTGACAATCACTTGAAATCAATCTGCAACTCCTCCATACATTTCAAACACTCTTGTCGGGTCAGTAATCATGGGTGATCTACTTAAAATCACTTTACATCTCCCAAACGATCTTCATGTACTTCTGTATGCCCTGCTGACATCAAGGATCCTTTGTGCAGTTTCCCTTAGGTCCCTCAGATGGCCTCCAAGACTCTGAAAACAAAGACACAGCTTTGCGTGATGTGAATAAACCTACAGCCTGTGCCTCCGGAATGCCATGAAAACCCAGACAGGCAATTTCCTGCCAAAATCTCTCTCATCCATTCTGCCACATGATAAGGGGAACTGACACTCAAGGGTTAAGAGTAGAGCCATTGCTTGGCTGAAGCTGTGTATCTATAGCCTTAAGCCATTGCCAAGGTGTTTAGGCAAAGAAAGGACCTGTTGAAACAATAAAGTGGTCACAGTGGCCTCGCTGGGAGATAAGGGAACAACTGGTATTCAAAGAAGGAACCCAGTTGTCTTGAGAGAGCGATCACCTGGCTGAACCAGTTCTGTGGCCTGGAGCAGCACATTAACATTAAAGGTGAAAGGTGCACAGCGAGGAAGACATACAGCCTTCATCCCCGAGCCCCGGCCCACCACCACCAGGAGGCACTGCGCATGCGCAGCTGGGAGGAGTTAAAGCGGAGACTATGGAAATGCTTTCTCGGAACTCATTGTAATAAAGACCGCCTTTTCGGGGAAAGGTTACGGATATGTATAGGCGCTCTTTGAATATGTAAGGTTTGGTTGTATAAATCCCAAGCTAACTGCCGCGGTGGGTGCGCACGATTGTGGTGGGGCGACCCTCCGTGCTGCCCGGCGCCGAATAAACATACCTGCTTTGCAACCTCACAGGTTGTGGAGTCTGCTTTCCGCACGTCACACATTCCTAGCAGTCTAAACAAATTTGCATCATACCAAAGACAATAAAGGAAAGTGGAAAATGAGTCCTTTCCATGTGTAGTAGAAGCAGCCTGAAACTGATAAAAAATAGTCACCACTTCAGTTGCCAAATATGCAGATTTTCTGGAGGGAATCCTGTTCTTACTTAACATGAAGAACCAGGACAGGTGGGTTCTTCTGCCTTTGCAGATCTGGTCCCCTATATGTTCCCTGATTACATTCCCAAGCACACGAACTCCAGATCTGATAGGGGTTTGTAAAGAATTGAGGAATGGGTCACATTACAAGGTCAGGGTCTGCAACACAAACACTGCAGTGAGGGCTGATATATCCCTCCTGAGAACAACTGACTCCTTGACTTCCTCACTAATGGGCACTTACAGTGCTTTAAAGAGACATAAGAGTTAACATTTTCCCACATACAGACAATTCTTTTCTAATGTATTTCCTGTCTACTTGGCCAGCTCTGAGCAGAGGCAGCTGCTTGGAAACACCTGACACCTTTTCTGAAGCTGGAGGCTGAGGGAAATGTGGTACAAACACTACAAACACATTAGTTATGCAAGCTCCTTCCCATCATCATTTTGACCTAGATTCAGCACAGGACTGTGGTTTAACTTTAAGCCTCTAAGAAGTCCTACCACATTCAAAATAGGACAAATTTCACAGTTAAAATAGTGATATTTTAGACACTTCAGCAGGCAACTGTGAGCATCCTTCCCTGCTGTGTTTTCATTATGGTCAAAACTACTCACCAGCAGGCCCAGTAGCCAAGAATGAGATTTCCTACTATCACAGACATGTTTGGTTACCTGCAGCTTGTAATCTTTCTAAAACTAAATCACCAGAAAATTAGTTGATTTATCATTGTTGTCCGGGAAGAAACTTAATTGCTGGAAAGTGGAGAAGATGTCAATAACATTGCCTTGGGTCAGACAGTGGTTTGGCATGGGATGTGAGTGGGCGCATAAACTAATTCATGCACATTCAGGTAAAACACAAAAGTATCTCACAGCAAAACTGGAAGGCTAACTAGTACATTTCTGCAAGGATGAGATACTATAGGGCATGGAGAAGTCCTGAGTTTAATTCACCACCACCTTCTTTTTGCCTCACCTTCCTCTTAAACAGATTATTATTTCTTTGGGGGAAATAATCCTTCAGAGAAAATGAAACAGTAAGGTTATTATTAATTCTTCTGCCTGTCAAGTGTTTTCTTTTGTTGTCCGTCCCTACATTAAAAAACTCTTCCAGAGCTCTGGCCACAGCACAACATGACTGGTGTCCTGCAGGACCCAGGTGTCCTGCTGTACAGCCTACAGTTTCCTCTTTCAACCAGGAAACCTCAGCCTTTTGATTAGCTCAACAGATACCTCTTCCCCCTTCAGTCTTTTATCCATTTCTCCCTTCATCTTGGTATTTAAATGCTGTAGTTTTTCCCTAACCCCTTGTATTAGGTGGAGGTGCCCAGGCATTGGTGGGGTGGGGCTGCAGAAGGGACCTCTGTGAGGAGGGGCCAGGGCTTCCCTGGGTCCAACACAGGCAGTTCCAACCAGCCCACCCCAGGGCATAGTTGAGCCCTTCAGTCATGTGTAGGGGGCCTCTGAGAACATTTATTTAAAAAAGGGTAAATTATGTTGCACAGCAGTTGAGAGATAGGCATGAGAAAAATGCGTGAGAAACAACCCTACAGACACCAAGGTGAGAGAGGAAGGAGGGAGAGAGGGTGCTCCAAGCGCTAGAGACTCCCCTGCAACCCCTAGTGTGGTGAAGCGGGTATCCACGCTGGGGAGGACCCCACACCAGAGCAGATGGATATGCCCTGAAGGAAGCTGCAGCCTGTGGGAAGCAGCCATGCTGGAGCAGGGGAACAGCATGAGGAGGAAGAAGCAGAAAGAGGAACTGTTATGAACTGACCATAACCCCCATTCCCCACCCTCCTGTGCCACTCAGGGTGAGGAGGTGGGGGGAAGGTTGAGGAGCCAGGAGTGAAGGAGCAAAGCCGGGCCTGGAAAGAAGGCAGGGGTGGGCGGTGATGTTTTAGTTTTTGTTTGTGTTTCTCATTGTCCTATTCTATTCTTAATTGGCAAGAAATTAAGTCAATCTTCCCCAAGTTAAGTCTGTTTCACTTGTGACAGTAATCAGTAAACAATCTCCATGTCTTTATGTCAACCTGTGGCTTCTTTGGAGGCTCAGAGAAACACTAAGGCTGTTTATAAAGGGAGCATTTGCAGCAGGGAGCAGCTACAGTAGCAGAGAGGAAAGCGCAGGGGAAGATCTTTATCAAGTTCATTGCTCTGTAACAAGGAAACCTCCCTTGCCATCACGCTCTCTTAAATTTCACCCATGCAGAGGGTGGCATGTGCAAGAATGACCAAACTCTACGTGTATCACAGTTAAAAGGATGCACTGGGAATTCGCTGCCTGGTCTGCAGGGAGACCACTCCTAACACATCCTTCTGTCCTCACACCTTGTTACTCACCCGTTTGCTTGCAGGTTTCTCGCCTGTGGAATATCGTATGCTTTAAAATAGCTCTTGCAGGCAGTCATTCGAATCATACACCTGACCCCGTCTCTGCAATTGGGTCCAGAGGCGTTTGCCACACTGCCCTTGATCACGGGGCTGTGTACTGCATGCTTTGGCTCACGTGGCCTTATGCTCATAAGTGTCACCCAGAGGCTTTTGGTGGTTTGTATAATGCCCAGCACAACGTTCTGAAAAGGCTTACACGGTAATTAATGTAGCATTTATCTGACAAGATTATTTCAGAGAACCTGCTTATGCAAGTAATTGGCACCCTCTGGTGGTCTGTGGCTGCTAATGCTTGAGAGCTCTCACCCCAAATGACATATGCAGTGCCAAAAGTATGGTACCGGTTTCTTACATGATGACAAAATCACTTACAAGCCCTGGGAAAAATGCCAGAGATGCCCAGATCTGAAAGCAGGCTCTAATACATTAAAATGCTTAGATTTCAACCCACCATGGTCTCCAGAATCAAAAACAATTAGGAAAAATCCATTCCTCTTCTCAGTACCTAGACATTCAGGAAAAAAAACCAAAACCAAACAAAACCACAGCCTAAATTTTTAGCTTTTCTTTGGGTTTAAGATGCTGAAAGTTTAAAAAAGCACCATAGGCAATTAAAATGAAATCAAGCAGGAAGATAACAGAACTATGAAATTTGCTGTTGCATTCTTACCCATATGTCTCTTTCTACAGAAAATGTTATGGGAGACTTAAGATCTGTTTTTAACCATTTGTTTTGGGTTTTTTTTTTAAGATTTACAATAGCAAAGTATAATTCCAATGACAGAGCTAATCTAATTCAAGTTTCAGATCAGTTTGATAGACATGTAGGAACAAGGAAGCTGGCTTTACTGGTGCCTACCCAGTCATGCAGAAGATTATGTAAGCTCCCCCAAAGGACTCGTTCATAGAAAGGGCAATACACAGAACCATACACATCACATGTCATGTTATGAAGGGCAAAAAGGCAAATATTATCAGACCTGGGGCTGTATGTGCTCTCATTCTTTTCTTTTTGTCAATGGAGCGTTATTGCTGACAATATTGAGAATGTCATGGCCATTACTCACACATGAACTAGTGGGGTAGAGATGACTGATTTTGCAAAATCATGTCATTTGCAGACAGTGCTTCAAATTTGTCAACTACAGGTGGGAGCTTGCAGTTTATTTAATGCTGCCCTGACAGCCATCTCAGCTAACTGTAATAATTGTGGTGATGTATTGAGCACTTTGCTAAAAAAAAGAAGAAATTTTCTGGTATAGTAGATAGCTTAGAGGCCATGTTCAATGGAAAGAATTGCCTTAATTGCCTTTTCCTCAAGAAAAAAAGTACTTCCCCTAGTACCAACCCAGTCTTGTCACTGTTTTCATGGAAATGCATTAGATCATGCTTTGCCTTTTGTCTTAAGAAAGGGAGCAACTGGAGAGATCCAGTGGCAGGGAGATCCATCATATTTTGGACTCAGTTTGCTTGTGTCACAAGTAGACTGGTATTTTGAGTACTTCCATGACCACGCTGGATGATCACTATTATGAAGAAGAGATGACTGCTATCTCTGTCTCACAAATAGTGGAACTGAAACAAAGATTTACAAGGTGACTTGTGCAATGTCACATAGGCTGTCTGCATCAAGTTCCTGCTGCTAATTTATTGCCCTTCCAAGGCAATCATCTTCCACTAAGTTCTAGAATTTATTTTGGTAACTAAAGGACAGAAACAATAAAAGTAATATTTTCCAGTTGTTTTTTTTACCCCATATCACAGAAAAAATCAGAAAATGTCTTTGAAAGTTACACAGTCCAATTTCCCATTCAAAGCAGAACTAACTTCAAAGGTGTTTGGGGCCTCTGGTTGATCAAGGTCCATCCAATTCAGTAATACATTGCAACATATTTGTAAAAGAAAGCAATGATTCATAGAAAAATATTCTCCTTCCTCATTAAAACTCTCCCCTTTGAACAGTATTTTGTGAGACTCATATCTGAAAATAAGCTATATTTAAGCATCATTTACCACTTTTTTTGGGCCAGGGGGATTCCTCAGTTTCTTCTTCTTGCTCTCTTCCAGTGGTGACACCCAATAAGACACAAAATGGGCTGAAATTAGATGTTCTAACAAAGGAGCAGCTACAAGGTTGCACAGAACCATGAGCCCCAGTGAAGTCTGATGAGATGACAGCACTACTTCCATATGCATCAGATACATTGGATAAATGCTTCATGTAGAATTTTTAAAAGCAGGGAAGAAAGAATATTCTCTTCTTTACTTGATAGTAGGGTGTGAATGTCCTCATTTTCACTAAACCCTCTCTGTCATCAGCTAAACTGTCCAAATTTTATTTACAAAGATTATGTCAGACCCCTGGTGGTTAGAAGTACAGAATTTAAGGCTGAGAGGTTTAATCTTGTTGCCTTCCACCTCAGGACAAGGAGGAATTGGAAAACAGCCTATTTATTTAGCAAGGTAATAATTGAGCTATTGATTGCAGCAGTTTAAGGAAGGTCATACTTCCACCACAATTCTAAAAAAACTTACTTCTAGTTAAAACTTATTCTAAAAATCTAATTGGTCTTCATTTAAATATCTATGATATAACTTCATCTCTGGCAGCATAAAATATTGTTGCAATATTCATTTTATATTTACACCAATGTTCTTTAGTCTGGGAAGCTTTGTTCTGTGCTGCTGCTTACAATAGAAGTGGACTGAAATTGTCTCAGAAAACTAGTTTTCAGGTCTCTTTATGCAGTATGTGGTCTTTAGAGTCAGTTAAGTTGAGGGGGAGAATTCTGGAAATGTCAGCTAAGACGTTCATTGTAGGTAGGTAATATTGTTTGCTAATGTCTGTCATTTGCCCTCTTTTTTTTTTTTTTTTTTTTTTTTTCCCGTAGTGAATATGCATGTTTATTTTGCTTCAGTTGCAAAGGAAAATTTAATATACTGTTCATCATGTTTACATTTCTATTCTGTTCTATTCTACTTCATGTTTTCTTCATGGATGAATATACTGTTTATGCTGAATGCAAATCTCAGCTGTACTTATCATAGTTAATCAGAAATGAAACTCTGGTCTGAAATTAGTTTTGAGCATATAAAAGTTAAGGACCAAAAATATAACAATCCACACATGCAAGACATGCAAGAGAAGACACAGAATCTTCTTTAGATTAATGAAATTTGTAATTCCTTTTTGCAGATCTATGAATAAAGTAACCTTGCATCCAGCTGGCAGGTCAAGAACAAAATAATGCTAATGAAAATGTTTGAACATAGGATATGTATGCCATGCATGACACTTGTTCAGTCTCTTTCAACTGTGAGTGTCTGGATGTGGAAATCATTTGCCATGTTTGAGGTTTTGTATGCATGTGCTTCTAAGGAACAGAGATGCAAAAGCCATTTCCTGGAAGATTCTCCAGGATTCATAGTCAGTCCACCTGTTTTACCTTCCCCTCAAAACCTATCAAAACCTCTCATTTTAGCTCCATGGCAAGACTCAATAAGCCCAGTCTGGATCAATTTTTCCCAAAGTGTTACACGTGAAGAGGTTTTGGCCATTGTCAAGGCTAGACCTTAGACCTGTATTAAGACTGTGGGTAGGCATAAATGTCAGGTTCAGATGAAAAGAAGCCAATAAACTAGGTTATGGCTAGACCAGAAAGGGCTGTTTGGCTTTGTTTATTGTGAAACTGGTACTTAGCAGGAAGAGCCTAAAATTAGGTCTGTGCTTAGCAGAGATTACCAGAGCAGATTTTGGTTCAGATTACATAAGAGTATGTTTGCATGCTTTAAAGGTCACCGTTATAGTACTAATGCGTATGTCAGCAGAGATCTGCTTGCTTTGTCTTGCTGTAGAATTGTTAATGACTCTTGGGTGTAATTAAAACTAAGATTCTGGTTTGGAGCATTGTTCAGGCTAGCAGAACTGTGAACTAAATTAAAGGCTGTGTCTAGAGACACTGGCTAGTTTAGAGTTAGTGCCACAACCAGCAAGGGTTGGAAGACCTGGTCCAGTGGTGGTGTCTGGCACTGCCAAGGGTGGCCAGCTTTGAAAAGACTCGCACAGTTGTTGCCTTTCTCAACTTGTTCTGATTCTGCCAAGAATGGCTCAGTTGCTTGGACTGTCAGAGCCTGCTGAGCCACAGCTTTGGCTGCTGCCTCCAAGAGAAATATAACAGGCTATTGGGAAAACCTGGTTTGGTTTTGTTTTGTTTTCTGGAATTGACACTGGATACAGGAAGACTGTTCTGGAGATCTGATAATTTAGAGCTGTAACTGTTTGTAGAGTGGGCACTAGTATAAATTTAATGCAAATATCTGCAGGGCCAGCCAGCTTTGTGTTGGTCTGGGAGGGGCTGCATGGCTGTGATTAAAGCTACAGGTGAGGTTAGGATTAAGTCAATAGACACCTCAGGGATCAGGTGGGTTTACTGCATACAGATTACTGAGTCTGAAACCAAGTAATTTTCAGGATTTGTGCAGGCAAGGTTCCCTGTTCAAATTTTTATTTTAAATACTTGTCGCCTCTTAACACAAGTGTTTCCACATGATGACACCATAGGACTTGATGCCAGTTTGTATGAATTAGATTTAAAATTTATCTTGGCAATCTGGAGAATTGAAGCTCATTGTAAGGGAGGTTGCAAGGGTGGGGAAAGCTCCTGGTCAGACCAAGCACGGAGCTTTAGATTGGAATGGATTTCTGTATTGATCTGCATTTTCTAAGGAGAGAGGTGTAAAAAGCCCAACAACCCATGAATTTATCTATTGGCTCTCCATGAATATATTTTTCAGCAGTAAATTTTATGATAAAATGATCTTTAAAGGATTACGACATTTAAAAATGGGAACATATTCTCTGTGTTAAGCCTCTCTGTATTTATAAATACATGTTGGGTGAAGAGTTCACTTTTCTCTATGTTACACAAAACTGTTTCCTGAGGTTTGTATTTGCTGATACTGAAATTAAAAAGGAGGGAAAAAAGCACTTACATGACACTTATAGAGTATTTATATGAAAACAGTTTATATGAAAACATAATCCAGGGATTAGTATGGATGAGAAAACCCATGAAAAGGTTAGAAACATTTCTGAACAAGAGTTGTTCAATGAGGACGAAAACCAGTTTTTAATTTCCATACATTTTTGATACAATGTGGGAGTGAGACCTTTTCGACTTTTACTACTGAGAGACAGGAAAAGGGAAATGGGATCCTTTATTTTTCCTCAGACTTCCTTCTCTCTCTTTTTATGTGGCTAGGACAAAGTAGGAAAACATAGTCAGATAACACTGAGTACTTTTTAAGTAGAGGTTGTCTATAGACAGGTGATTAAAGAAAAAAATGATTCAAAAGTCTTTTGGAATGAAAAATCTTTTAAACACTTCCTCAAATGATTCACAAAAACTGTTCATTTTTCAAACCAGTCTAGTCAGCATGAAGTCAGTAATGTGCTACAGCAATTAATCTAAAAGCAAAGGAATCATAAAAGAATTGTAGCATAACTGCAGTTCTATGGATGTCTGAATATTTTGTAACTTAAGGCTGGCACTTTAACACCCAGATATTCATAGGGGCAAAGAGGTGACAAGAGCAAGAGTTCCACTTTGCTCTTGCTGCTGCCATGGGTACTTTGCAATAGTCTGTTTGCTAATTTCTGACTCTTACTCTTGTTGGTGCTTGAGCATGGCAGAGGAGACCTCACACTTACCCTTGTTCCTTTGTTGATTAATAAGAGAAACAGCAGCAGCCAACTGTGTGGTTTTCTTCTCTTGTGCAACCTAATATCTTCCATTCTCTCTATTATACTCAGGGACCACATTATTTCATCTCCATGTATTTTGGTAAGCCCTCTGTTGATGCCAGCAGAATAGTTTTTGCTTAGCAAGGCACCTATTCCAAATGTACTGAATTTCAGGTACTGTCTATATCTGGTTTATAGGTGAATCTGATGTGCTTGTTCAAATTTGATCTTTGCCTGCTAATGACCAGGTAGAACCTGATTTTTAGTTGTCACCTGGTTTCCACTTCCACCACAGTTTGAGGAAGAAGACAGAAGAGAGGGGTGGTTCCTTTTCAACTATTTGCTTTTGTTTGTAAGAAAATCTTCAGGACAAGTTCCTTCATATCTGCCTAACTGTTTGGGCTTGTATCAAAAATCCTATTCAATGAAGTTGAAGTCTGGGTAAAGCACTATATTTTGATTGAATGGTCTTTTGAAATAAATCAAAAATACGTTTCTCTCACCACTAACCAAGCGTTTTTGCAGTGATATTTGTACAGAACATAAGAAAGGAATTTTAAAATTAGAATTAATTATTTGGAGGTGAGAACTTTGAACCAAAGAAGCAATCAGGTAACAACGATCACCAACTATTGTCCAGGTGCATAAAACCATATCCTTTCTGCATCCATCTATATTATAATCAAACTAGAATATCAAAATGAAAATTTCTTTTGGAGCAAATCTGTTGTTACTTCGAATTTTCCTGAAAGGAATGTTTTGTTCAGGATTAACATTAAACAAGCTCCCTTTCTTCACCATTAGATGTCTCTGTTACCCTTTGTGAAACACCAAATCCTACATGACGTTTTCAATGTTTCCTCAATTGCACTTAGAGAAGTCTCTTTATCCCTTTCTCCTATGCTTTTATTTGGGAGGGGGAACGTGTATATTAGTTGTTTTAAAGATGATAGAACGTAGCTCTCCCTATGTCTTTAGAGTTTACATAGGACAACTAGCTAGGAAATGTTTTGCAACATTGCATCCCAACACAGAGAAAGGAGTTTCTTAATACTGGTTTGTACTTAATACTGGTTTGTCAGAGTACAAATAAAATCAAAAGCAGCAGGAAAAAAGCATACCAAAGAAGTATTTTTCCTGCAATTTTCTATGTGCCTTCCCTCAGCATACCTTTTTATCAAGTGAAGCATAACAGGGAGATAAGATCTTACAACAATGAGGTATCCATTATCTCTTGAGTCTGTTTCTATTTCTGTCACTGTTTCTGTACTGTCATTTAATTATTGACTGGTCTTCTGATCAAAATGCACCAACTTTTTATTTTCTCTATATTACAGCTTTCCAGAGTTCCCAAGTTTTTCTAGAATGCAAACCATTTAGTTAACTTCATGCCAGATACCTCCATACTACCACGGTATCAGAGAAAAAGTTAGGAAACTAAATTAAAAACAGAGAGAGCTGTAAGATAACATCTCTCAGCAACTCCTGTTACATTACAAGAAGAGATTAATCAAAGCTGCAAAATCAAAACAGAAACCTTAGAAAAGAGCCCTGACACAGGTAGCAATGAGAGAATAGAGTTTTTCATAATAATCTGTACTATCTGGGCAGAAAGGAAGCTTCATCTGCCAGATTATCCAAAGACACATGATCTGAATGATCTAAAAGTATTAGATTAGATACCTCCTAAGCAAACACCAGCAGCCTATGGTACTTTCTGAGAGGTGACAGACACACTGTGACAGCAGTTCCAGCTGAGGGCTACTGAGGACTCCATTCAGCTAACAGAAATATTTCAAGTCTTTAGCTGGCTGGTCTAAGAGAAGGGTTAGTCATATTCTGTTTTGCATATTTTTGTTTTGGTGCTCCTATTTTGGTAAGACTAGTGCAGATCTGGGGACCGAGCTAGAACAAAATTAATACCTAGGTTCTTGTACCATTAAAAACAGCTTTATTTTCACAAACCACCCAAGTGTGCGAGCAGTTGGAAAATCCATTTTATAACTTATGAAGAAGATACAATTTTTTCCAGGAATCATTGAGAAACAATAAATGTGGAATCCACAAAGTATATTTTACAAAAACCACTTTTCAGAGCAGTAACACATTTTAATGTCAACTGAGTGCATCTTTATGTTAAAGAAAAAACAGCTTAGTGTACCATCTGTTACTCTTAATAGCAAATGAACAACATGAGTTGTAGTTAATACTGTTGATGTAAAATATAAGAGGGATGTTATAAAACTGCTCCCTGACAGATTTAAACATGTTTTGAAATATGAATGAGCTCAAGCTATTCAATATGCAACTTTTACGAGCCAGCTGTTCTCAAAAGATAAGGCAACACCAGAATTTTAACAAACCCTGTGCTAGGCAAATGCAAGCTCACTTCATTGGCCCACAACAAGATGGGAGAGGAATTTCCAATCTAAAGTACACATAAGGTGACAGATTCATTCCATTAAAAACCTCCAATCTTAGGGGAAATAATTATGTCTTGTACAGAATTGTCACACTACTCACAACCTGACAGGTGGAATGAAAATGTCATCATGAGTGTATATATATATATCTCTTTAGAAGAGTCTCTTGCCACAAATTAAAGATTTTTTTCACAGAAGCGTCAAGAAAAATCCAAATAACACTTCTTAATTTTTTGCTTGACAGGTGATGCTGCAATGAGCTTAGTTATAACATAGGGCTTGGTCCTGTAAATACTCATGCACTGGGACATGGCCCATGGATAACAGCCCAGACAATCTATATTGCAGCTCCTTTTCATAGAATCATAGAATGGTTAGAGTTGGAAGGGACATTAAAGATCATCGAGTTCCAACCCCCCTGCCATGGGCAGGGACACCTCCACTAGAGCAGGTTGCTCAAAGCCCCATCCAGCCTGGCCTTGAACACTTCCAGGGATGGGGCATCCACAACTTCCCTGGGCAACCTCTTCCAGTGTCTCACCACCCTCACAGTAAAGAATTTCCTCCTACTATCTAAACTAAATCTCCCCTTTTCCAATTTAAAACCATTACCCCTTGTCCTGTCACTACATCTCTTGACAAAGAGTCCCTCTCCAGCTCTCCTGTAGGCTCCCTTCAGATATTGGAAGGCTGCTATGAGGTCTCCCTGGAGCCTTCTCTTCTCCAGGCTGAACAACCCCAGCTCTCTCAGCCTGTCTTCACAGGGGAGGTGCTCCATCCCTCTGATCATCTTCGTGGCCCTCCGCTGGACCTGTTCCAACAGGTCCATGTCCTTCCTGTGTTGAGGATTCCAAAGCTGGACACAGTATTCCAGGTGGGGTCTCACGAGCACAGAGTAGAGGGGTAGAATCACCTCCCGCGACCTGCTGGCCACACTTCTTTTGATGCAGCCCAGGATGCGGTTGGCTTTCTGGGCTGCCAGTGTGCACTGCTGGCTCATGTTGAGCTTCTCATCCACCAGCAGCCCCAATCCTTCTCCTCAGGGCTGCTCTCCAGCCATTCTCCGTCCAACCTGTATTTGTGCCTGGGATTGCCACGTCCCAGGTGCAGGACCCTGGACTTGGCCTGGTTGAACTTCATGCGATTTGCATGAGCCCATCTCTCAAATGATTTGACAAGCTCAATATTGAATTACAAAGGAGTGGATCTGTCTATCTCTCTCTCACTTTAAAATTTAACATTTTACACCCTTTGTATAATATGCATTTTCAAATCTTTGGATGATCGAGACTATGATTTAGGTAGTCTGTTTAGCCTATTGTCATTAATAATTTTCTTGTTTCCCTTCTGCTAGATGGCATTTCATTGTTTTTATTTTCTGTGAAATGTTCTTTATCATCAGGCCAGTTATTTCTCAAAGGCTCTTCAGATTTCCTTGAAAACATGCAAGTTATGAATGATCACAGGCTTTAATTCAGTACTGTGTTTTATTTCTCACCCGTGATGAATTCTATTCTACTTAACTTTACTGACTTCTGGCCCAGTTACTTCTCAGCACTCATACTGAACATTGGTCAATAATGGATGTAAACTACCTGTTCAAGTCGATTTAGATAAAAATTACGATAAAAATTACTATAAAAATTATCAGAAACAAACTATGAGATAGACTCATAGAATTTTAGTCATCCAGAATGTGTGTAGTCTAACCTGGTCCCTTTAATTCCCTTTACAATAATTTGCCTTGGTTCATCTGTTGTTGGTTTTTTAAACTTGTTTGAAAGTGCGGGTGTAAATTAATATATTAGGTCAATGGTGGTAGTAGTAGATTTACATTGAATTTACTCATCTGGGAGTAGGGTGTTAGGAGATTTATGAGAACCTTAGTGCACATAAAATTGTCTGTTTTCATCTACCTTAAACATCCCCTGCATCTGGCCTGATGAATCTAAACTGTAAATTTACACATATGAAGATCTATATGTCAAGAGAACTGTTCTGGAAACTACAGTTTTGTCTGTTTCATGTGACAAGTGTGCTTTGCCCTGCTTTTCCTTATTCTCTTAGAGATCTGAACTCTGTCAGTATTGATCAAACTGACATTTCCTTGAAAGTATTCCAGAGACCCCTGTGGTGTCCTTGGCAGTTCTGCCACTAATAAAATTGTTTCTTTTCAGGTGGCGAGGGCTAACTTAAAACCCTCAGTGGAAGGCATAACAAGACAAATCATAAAATGGTTTTTAATAGCCTAGTTCAGTGTTGTATGTTACAGTTCCATATCCATGGACAAGCAGTCATGGAGACAATAGCTTCAAACCATTAACAACAGGGAGGTATATTGATGTACAAATGTCTTATCATAAATCCTGCCATCAATAATGACAGTGACCATACTCTATAACTCCTCGCGGTTTTTGATTACTGTAGCATGGCTACACCATATCAAAAGGAAAACAGATAACTAACCTTACAGGAAACCAACCTGTCCAGTACTCTATTAATATTACCTGGATTCTGTGTTTATTTAAATTCAGATACGTGGATTTCTTTCAGGAATTGCTGCTTTAGATAAAAAGTTTGCTTATGGTGTTTCAAATCTAAGGCCATTTCTTTAGCTGATAACTGTGGATGATTTTTAAATTCCAGTTTTACACAGATAAAATTCATTGAGTTCGAGTGAATTAGGAATAGTATTTTTGGTGTGTTCATTGTGTTCACCAAGCTGTTAAAAATCACACTGAAAGGTCTTTCCATAAATTCATAGTTACCACACATGCCCAAGACTTTGTTGGTCTTCTTTCCAGGCCACATGCTGTACCTAGACGTGTATGTCACTGAAGCAGTAACTATGAAAAAGGCAACAGTGAAATTCTGTAACTAGCCTCACTTAAGTATGTATGCACAGACATACATATTAAATTTTGCTGGGAAGTAACTCCTTGAAGCAAGCAAAATCATCTTTCCACTTTGAAAGAGGCTTTGGATTTAGTGAACAATGCTATAAAGTAAAAAGATTTATTCTTTTAATTATGTAAGACAGTAGCAATTGCTTTTGATGCAAAACAAGTCCAGAAGTAAATGGTATTTGAATGAATAGATGGATTAGCTTGTGGTCTGCTTGTTGGTTAATTTACACACCAGCTATAGCCTTTTATATTTCATGTATAGACACAGTTCTTTCTTCATTGTAGAAAAAATGTGGTATTGTTCCACTGGTAGCAGAAATTGCCAAAACTTAGAAAGGATTGACTGGTGAATAGGAAAAAATGATAATGAAAAAAACAGGTTCAGATAGGCTGACATAATAAAAATGAAATTAATAGATTCAGCTGATAACACTGCTGTACTAGCTTGATTTAAAATAGCAAAATACTTTTAGTAAACACATTTTTCTTTTTCTTTATACACCAGACTGCTTGAGATTAAAGAATTAAAGAATGACAGCCATTTTATTAGCAAAGAAATGTAGAAGACTGGCATCTCAGGCAAGTATCTTTTTAAAAAATATCTAATTTCTAGAGAGCAGACATAGCAGAAAACTTGCCATTTAGTAAATTTTTGCAAATGCTTTATGGATCTAGATACCTCAAAGTTCCTTGTTTGCTCTCACAATTTATCCCTTCCTCTCCCTAGGAAAGAAGGTGGCAATGGAGATTATAAAACCAGAACTGAATTTCCCTGCCCTAAAAGTGAGAGGTTGAGCATGAAAGGGGCTGAAGAAAAAGTAATAAAGACCTTGTAGGTCCAAGCTTGCTACTTAAAAGGGTATAGGGCAAGAGCCAAGAGCTACTGCTGCTGCTCTCAACCCCAGCAGTAGCTGCCCAACTCCTGGTATTTCTCTCTTCTTCAAAAAAGCAGCTGCTTTCCTGTACAGATGGGTCATAGCCCCAGTAATCTGTTACTTCGTTCATGGCTACCATCTTGTACCAAGGACATATTTTTCCCTCCTTGATTGCAATTTATGTTATTCATAGGTCTTTCTATCTGGGAAATAGCTCTCTCTTTAAATTACTTTGCCCAGAGTATCACAAAATTTGTTACTTTGCATTCTTCATGTACTCTTGCCCTGCTGACAGCCAAACTCTTGACTGTTTTCAAGGTATTTACTGGTCCCTTCTGTGGGCACCAACTAAAACATAAGCCTAGCCAAAAACTATTTCAAACACATTAAATTTAGTCCAGTTTGAGAATTTTCATAGTGACTGTGACGCTTCTTCTATGGTCATATTCAGGAGTACTGCGTGTACTGCATTTCCTTGATTTTATTTAATACCAATGCCAAGTAGCGCCAAGGATGCATTTTTTACTGTTTTTAAACTGCAAGTCAGACAGCTCTCTACTCAGTTTATCAGGATTTTCAGATCATTACATTTTCTGCTGTGGGTCAGAGGCAAAACATTACCAAAAACTGTCTTAGAGATCTATAAATCTGTGCCTGTTACTATCACATTATTTCAAAAACATTTAATAGCTAAAAAATCTTTGGTGTGAATTGGTTCTGTTCCATCACAAACTACACTAATAGTCTGAAATATTTTTTCTGTATGTGAGAGAAGTCTATATGAAGGTATCAAAAGTAGGCTTTTGTGAACCATCATGTGAAGGATATGAGCTTTAGCTTTCATTTTGTCTGTCATTAATAAAGCTTGTAATTAAAGCTGACATACCTACCATTCTCTTCTATTAGTGATTTCTTTTAACCTCTGAAGACAGAATTACTTTTTATACTCCTTAGCTTTCCTTAGCTTAAGCTAATTATTATTCAGGTAATAATTCCATGGAAGTTCTGTTAACATTTTTTGCGTTGCTGATCCTGAACAGTTAACTCTCAAAACTCTACAAAATTTATAAATATTAAACTAATGGCTCAGGTAGTGTGAAAAGAACTGATCATCTGGGGCAAAAAAAACCCCCACAACCACAAGAAACCCAAACAAAAACGAACGAACAAACAATCCACCCCAAAATTCTTGTCTATGCAACTCAGACTTAAATCATTAAAAACGTAAGCTTTGGTAAAGATTTTTCAGAAGTTTGGGTTTTTTTCCAGATATGCTTTACAGTTTTGAATCATACATGCCTATTTGGAGTGTTGTCTTATTGAATTCAGATAACTTCTATTTGATCTGATGTGGCCATTAAAAATAATGTAGAAGAAACTAAGAGATGTTATATGGTCAAAAAATATAGAGGTGAATGTTGCTCTACAAATTTTCAGTTAATATCTCAATTGCCCTGAGTAGGAAGCAAGTTTAATGTGTGGAAAGGATTGTTTAGTTCTGGTTCTTTTTCAGTGGAGCAACCCCAAGGAATGCTCTACTTTTTGCAAGTTCCCAAAAGATAAGCTGCTCCGCTCCACTGAATGTCTCCTTAGCACCCAGCCCTGCCAAGGGTGCATGCAGGTGAAAGGCATACACTAAGCTTGCATTGCTGGACACAGATACTTTCCTGATGTGGGATCTGGAGTCTACAATTCCCTTACTTTCCTTTATTTGCAGACCATAGCATATTTAGTACCTACCAGAATGTCTCCTCTTTTCTCTGGGCAGGAGACATTGCAATACTGCTAGCACCAGAAACTAGATGTGGCCTTTACAGATTCTGAGATTATTTATTAGTCAGGATCAATTTCAAATATTTTCTACCGCGGCATTGCTACAGAAATATATCTTCCTAAAGAAAGTCATCACAGTGCTGATTTGAAAATTAGTTTTTATTAGAACCAAGCAAGTTGTACCAACATGTTGGGTAAAAAATGTTTTTATGTAGATTCTTAGGTCTGTTTGCTTCCCAGACAGCAGGAAGGGATCATGCCTGCCTTTGTATTCCTTCCAGCAATATAGAGCATATGCCTGCCCAGTTTGGCTGGCAGACACCAATGGAGTTTTGCACTTGGTGGTTCCTGTTTATACAGATGGCTTTAAAAATCCTTCTGGAAGAGAAAATAGCCTACACTGTAGGAAGTACCTTATATAGAAGACAAGACTTAGCAAGGAAAACTGTTTTCATCCTCCTCTCCTGCTCTTGAGCACAATTTGACTGTGGGTCTTGAAACTAATTTTAAACTTATTTTTGTCTGTTATATTCAGTCATGTCAAGATTTCAACATGATATTTTGAAGATCCCATTTAGAAGATTCATTAGAAATTTGGATATTTGACTTGCCTATATTGGTCATGTTTTTCATTCTCCTCCAAGTGATGGAAGGAAATAATTCAGGTGAATCACCATCCACATACTTCACACTTGCCTTTGGATGGAATGAATCACTCTCTGGAGACTGACTGCAAGGGGAACCTAGCAAAACAAGATATAGATAAACTATAGATAGGGTCAGCATCTCATTCCAGAATCATATTGGAGTCAGAGAAAAAAATTCCCATTGCTGTCAGCTGTTATCAGGCTTCCATCGTTTGCTGTGTGAACTGCCATCTGTAGGACTACTGCCACCAGTTATACAATAATAATGTGCCTCAGCAAAGTATGTATTTCTTTTAAAGCTGTATGTAGTAGAAATTCTAGCAGCTGGCTTTCCTGATCTAGAATACGATTCATACTCATTCACTCACTAAAACGATTCTGTCCGGACTCTCTGCATTCATATGTGGCTGATTCCATCCTCCCCCCAAACAAACAAACAGAACAATACAGAAGAGCTTTCACTAACTTTTACCTTGATCTACAGTAAATGTAAATACCAGAGGTGAAATCTGGCCTGTTGAGCTCATTGACTTCAGCAGGACTGAGGTTTTGTCTCAGAAAAGCCCATCTCTTCATGGGCTAAAACCCCAAACTACAAAAAGTACACAGAGTAATAATACATTAAGTACAAACAATCAACTGCCCATTTTACAATTATTTTAACATCAGTACATGCTCATCTGACAGTTCCCAAAAACTGACCATAAGACATGTCTTTCTGCTAGGATCAAGATGATGATTGTCTTTGACACTGCAGTTAGCTGACACAGCCGTTGCTCAACAGCAACAATATGTAAGGCTGCTGTGGCAATATAGATAGTTAGGGTTATCATTGAAACAGAAATTAAAAGGAAAGAGCTTGCAGAAATTAATAGATGCCATTAGCTGGGATAATAGAACTATCAGGAGTTAGTGTTTTTCTCATCTTCATGAATTCTAATCATAAAATTAAATACTTAAAAAAAATCTAATGGTAGATTTGTAAAAAATGACACTGCTGTAAATGGAAAAAAATATGAATGCCTTTGAATGATTATCATGGAGATAGAGTCAGATAATCACTTCATAGACACTCTATCACCTTCATTAAATTATAGATGTCAGAAAACAGTTCTCTCTGACCATTTGATCATAGAATAGTTAAGTTCAGAAGCATAATCTTTGAAACAATACCAGTGAAAAGTTTATCTATGTTAGTGTACAAGTCTGGGGATAACACAACTGTTGCGTTAATTTTTAAATATCTGTATCTTTTATGTTAGATGCATTTTCCAAACACATTTTTACCAACACAGGATTCAGAAACGACACAGCAAAGTTGTTGATTTTGAAGCAAAGTGCAGTTTTGTAAAATCTATTCTATAAAGTTAATCTGCACTGAATAGAATTTATTTTTGAACTGAAGTTCAGTCAATTTTAGATGAAATGCAATAATGACTCTGCATTGGCAGTGCTATGATGAAGGCTTTGCATAAACAAAATTGTTTTCTTCACTCTAGGTAGAAGGAAGGTTTTTATGCACAGTACTTGTAGTACTTGGAATTCATTCACTTCATCAGGGAAGACTGTATTAGCCCTGGGAAAATTATAATGAAAGAGATGTAAGAGGTTGTTAGAATGATGTTTTGTGTTGAAGACAGAGGTTTGCTTATCAAGGTTTATCAAGTGTTTTGAAGAATGAAGTAACAGATAGCTAGTCATCACTCTGGACCCACAGATATTTACTCCAAGCAGAAACGTTGATTTTCTAGACAGGTAGCAGGCTAGTAGCTACTTCAGTGTAGCTACCGTATAGCACTGGAGTGTACAATTGTGTCCCTACTGACAGCGCATTGTGAACCTATTAGTACATCTGAGAGCCATCTAAATGCAAATAGGATGTGAGTTTGTCAGTGACTAAAAACAGTCTTCCAGGCAACAGTCTTAGTAATTAGAAGCCATCTGGTATCATGAAAGAGTACAATATTTTCAATATATCCACAGGCCAAAAGGATGCATTTTATCTGCTACAATAATAGAAACACCTATGCTTATATATTAGAGCTCTGACAATTAGTATGCAAAGTCAAATCCATCTTGCTATTTTTCCTCTGGGTCACTCCTGGAAAAGAAATAAATAAGAAGTCTGGAAGAGAAAGTTCCATAAACTACAAAGAGGACATTTAAGAACACACACAAACAGATGAGTACCCAACAAAATGAAGGAGCTTTGTTGAAACCTGGTAAGATTATGAAAGACATAAACCAAAAGGTAAGTTTGATAGCTCACCTGTCAGGTCTCCTTACAAAATTATGTTCTGTATTTTTAGTGTGTGGTATGTAGAAGTGGATTCAAAATTAAGTAGTTTATTTAAAACCTCTCTCTTCTCTGGCTCTTAAAAGCTCAGGATTTAAGACTAATACTACAGAGACTGAAATTAAAAAATTCTAGTTTGTCAGTCTAAACCTAAACTACCCATCATCATCTTGTTTCCAAGCTAATATACCCTAGGGAATATATGTAGACACATTATTCTATATTAAAAAAACTTAAAGCATCACACCTTCAGTGCTAGCCTGGGAGATTAAGTGATAGTTCAACACTGACAACAGATAATTTGAAATTTAAATTAACAGTTGCAGTAGTTTTCTTCTTCATCATATTCATGTGACATTTATAGTTTTCAATTTCATTTGGCAGTTTGTAACAGTTGACATCAATATAGAACTTCAGCTCCAGAATTTATTTGTGATAACCATTTATTAAGGATATGGAAGAAAGTAATATTAAGATATTTCATTTTGAGAGTTTCAATAGCTAGAGGAGTAATAGGAGAGGCTCCATGCAAAAGATGCAGTTTTTATGCACAGTGAAACTGTTGAAACATCCAGGTCTGTGTATCTATCAAAATAAAGACATCAGCTTGCATGGGAAAGATTTAACACAGCCAACAATGCAGGTTGCCAGGCTGAATAAATGTCTTCTGCAGATCATCTAAGAGCCTGTACCATGACACTGCTGTGTTTCTGGAACTATATACTATAAAAATTGAAGCTATTCCTACACCTATTCTTACATGTGCCAAAATCCTATCTCTATTTGCTGTTCATATGATTCATGCAAGATCTTCTTTCAAAAATAGAATACATCACAAATACTGAAAATGAGTCACAGAATCACAGAATCATAGAATGATATGGGGTAGGAAGGGACCTCTGGAGATCATCTAGTCTAGCCCCCCTGCCAAAGCAGGTCCACCTAGAACAGGTTACACAGGTTACAGGCGGGTTTTGAACATCTCCAGAGACGGAGACTCCACCACCTCCCTGGGCAGCCTGTTCCAGTGCTCTGCCACCCTCAAAGGGAAGAAGTTCCTCTTCATGTTTAGATGGAACTTCTTATATACAAGTTTGTGCCCATTTCTTCTTGTCCAGTCACTGGGCACCACTGAAAAAAAACAAGCCCCATCCTCTTGACACCCTCCCTTTAAGTATTTATAGGTGTTGATCAGATTCCCCCTCAGCCTTCTCCAAACTAAAAAGACCTAAGTCCCTCAGCCTTTCCTCATAAGGGAGATGCTCCAGGCCCCTAATCATCTTTGTGGTCCTCTGCTGTACCCTCTCCAGCAGTTCCCTGTCCTTCTTGAACTGGGGAGCCCCGAACTGGACACAATACTCCAGATGGGACCTCACCAGGGCAGAGTAGAGGGGCAGGATAACCTCCCTTGACCTGCTGGTCACACTCTTCCTGATGCACCCCACGATGCCATTGGCCTTCTTGGCCACAAGGGCACATTGCTGGCTCATGGTCATCATCACAACAGTGAATAGCAAATGTATCAACTGTGTGTGAAGTTGGTGTCTGTCTGTCTGTGTGTGTGTAGCACATTTCCACAGCTCAGTTAAAGAATGGTATTTTTTCTTGCATAGGTGAATATGGCAACTGATACTCTCTTTCAAGTTCTCAAGACTCAGGATTCCCTACATCCTAGTACTTTGGGATATATCACCTCTGAACAATGAAACTATCCTGGCCTGAGATAAAATAGAACCATTTTTCTTTACAATAATTTTACTTTTCAGTGAAGTCCCTTCTAACTAACTGCACTCTCTGAAATTAATGGCATATTTTTCATATTTTTCTCCTAGCAGACATAAGGCCTGATGTTTATAGTTAATACCAAGTAATGGTACGAGAGAGGCTCTTGCTTATAATTATGGGTATAACAACCAAGGTCAGCTACCTTTGATATGTGCGACTTTGGAGGGTTGGAGATGGAAGAGTGTAAAGGGGTTACACCTGTGGGGAGGAGCAGATAGGACAGGTGACCCAAAACTGACCAACGGGGTGTTCCATCCTGTCTGCATCATGCTCAGTATAAAAGCTGAGGGTTCAAAGCGGTTAGCTTTCTTTTCTTCAGTGACTGGTATCCAAAGAGGACTTTCTCTGTTCATTTGCCTTTGATCCCGTTCTGTGCGTTCCTGAATCCAGTTCTTGAATCCAGTTCCCGTCTGTTGCTGAGTCCAGTTTGAGACTTTCCCAGTGCCTGCCGATGACATGATCATCATCCTGGGAGCTCAATACTGGTTTTGCATATATTTATATTGTCTATATTTCATTGTTTTCTTATTAATATTATTATATTTTATTTTTATTGTTAATAGTTTTCATTTCATAATATATTTCATTAAAGTAGTTTAGTTTCTTTTCAGTCCATAAGTCTCTCTCCCTTATTCTCTCTTCCTTCTTGTTTGGGAAGGGAGAGAATTTAAAGAGAACATCTGTTGTTCACATAGCATCCAGCCCAGCCTAAACCACAACAGAAACTAATTTCCAATGACATAAATCTATTTGAGACCATCAACTGTGACTCAAAATGGTTGTTCCACTTTTCAGGTGTAAACTCACTAGGTTAGGAGGCCTTGATGTGGTTTCTCTTTTAACATGCATCGCTTCTGTACAAAATCAACGTTATCACTCTCTAGTACTCATAAAAATTGTCTCTCCACATTAATAGATTGTTCTATAGCCTTATTTTAATCATTACATGCAATATAAAGAAATCAATACTGTTTGCCAATAACAATGCTTCATTCAATATCCCTGTGTGTAATAGCTATTTAAGTAATTAATTTTCATATCAGTACCCATTTGTTCTCTTTTTGTATATGAGAGGATGGATTATTTTTCTGTATACTTTTGAATCATTGTCCTAAATAAACCTTAATCAATGAGAAAACAAATCTATATAGATATTAGATATCCAATTCCACATAATGTTTCCTTAGTTCTCTTTGTCCACTTGTGCATCAGGATGGTTTTCTAATGTTTAGCCATTTCACCTCTTAGCTAATGCACACACATTGCTTTGATACAAGAAACTAGCAATAAGATAGTCCTGATGTATTTGAAACAGTGATAGTTTCATAGATAGCTACATAGCCAGCATCACTTAAAAGATTCTTAAAAATAAGACTGTAGATAACATAAAGTTCTAGAGATAACATGTAAAGTTTCTCCAGAACACTCTGTCTGAGCTGGAACAATACGCAATTTACCACACCACAGTGGCATACCTGAATGAATTCTTGCATTTCATATTTCTGTGTTATCTCAAAGAAGAAAAGAAAGTTTATTTGGTTTAGGTAGACACCAGAAAAGGAAGTTTTTTGACATCCCTGTGATTTGGTCAACCTGAATCATCACACTCTGTAAAACATATGCATATTACTTTTCAAGCTGAAGATGTAAATCATCATCCTTAATACTAAATACAGTCCTTTTATAACATCTCTCACTCACACAGCTGATCCTCCAATTCCCCATTCATACCTTCAGATGTGTTTTCCTTGCATAACTTTTCCTGCCAAAGCTGTTGAAAGGTTTATCGTTTGTGCCCTTCATAGTTTGTTAGCTCAGCTTTACTGAATTAAAATTTAATAACATAGATGACAGAAATAATTTACACAGTATAAAGGAAAACAATTCCAAAACTTTTCAGCAGTGTTATCATGGCATTTTTTTTCAAGAACATAAAGAGACATACTACCAACATTCTCTTACAAGTTCGGAAAAGAGATTCATTACAGCAGACAATATATTAACGGTTTTAATTGGTATTCTTGCATTAAGTTTAAGAACTATAAATAAGAAAATGATAAACTGAAGAGACTATATCAAATAAACAATTTTTAGGAAACTACAATATAAAACCAACCTTCAAAAACCAGTATCTGAAAGTCAACCTCAAGACAGTATTTACAATTTACATATACAGATTTATAGTTTGGTTGCATTATAAACTACAGTCATGCCAATCTGCCCCACAGAATATAACTTTGCAAAACTTAATAGCGCACCTTTCCAGTGTTCAAAGAGAAATTTTGATGTATACAACATCATAAACTGCATAGGTGAGGTCAAATAGGGTCACATAGTCAAGGGAGATATGAACTATCACAAGTCACCTAGTAAGAAATGTAACTTTTTATAAGAAAACAAATTATCAGGTGAAATAATGATCCCAATTATGATATATTCTTTGATTATAATGTTTCCCATAAAACTTGTGCTAACTGACAAGATTAATGTATTCAACTTGCAATGGGAAAAGAAATTTAGATTAGATATAAAAGCAAGAATTCTTGAGGAGTTCCACTATATCATTCTATTTCCAAAATGGATGTTTCAAGCAGCTCTCTTTCTATTTAAGTCCTGTTGCAGTCAGCCAGGGGCCTCTACCTTTATAGAATTATTGTAGAGGATGGAACCAGCACAGAAGCACCAACAATCTGACCCATACTAATTTTTTAGTAGAAATTATTAGTTTTGTCAAAGATTATGCTAATTACACACTACAGATAATTCTCTTCAGAGGTGCCAGATAGAACAAAAATTTCAGAAGTATTTTATTTCACTGTATGCATCTCATTATGCCTAGGAAATGAGGACAGAAGTTGCTGTTAAAAAATGACAATTTTGGAATGAATAATCTACAAAGTACCAGAAAGTAATTGCTTCAGGCTGTTGGCCAGAAATGGAAGATATGAGCACCCTCACATGGAAAAAGGAAAAGGAGAAGGTATCAGGACTGTCTGGACTTGAAATGTTTCTCAACAACTGTCAGAAATCTTCCAGGCTCCTGCTTCTTCCCTTTGCAAAATACTTCTTTTAGAGCTGTGGAAATTGAAATTGGTAGTGTCCAAGTCCTCTCACTGTTACAATAAGGATTGCTGGAAGTCCAAAGGCTTTCTCAGCCACTTCACTCTTGAACTTCCCGCCTTGATTACAAGCTTTTTGTTGGTCCTGATCACAAGGTTTTAAGGTTCTCTGTTTTAACTGAGGAGGGAAGCTGAAGAAAATCATGTGCTCAAATGTATACATGAATTTTTTAGTTATCATATTTATTCCTTTTGTGTGGAGAGATAGAGGTAGTTTTGGGACATAGTTAAATCATATCTACTTTAAACACCTGCACGAGCATGGTAAGATTTCTGCTACAAAAGCACTACTTGTAAAGGAAATCTTAAGCAACTAGCTTAGACACACAGAGACAGTCCTGCAGATGTGAAAGTCAAACATCCCTAACTTATCAAGACTATGAAGCCAAAAGCCTTGAAGCTTTTGCTCAGGTATTCAGGATTTCAGACTTTTACATGACTTGAAACATAACTTTTTCCTTGGAAAGTATATGCGTTCAAGACGTTGGGGAGGATTTAAATTTTTTCTACTTGCTCTTCAATGTAGGAAAATTCTTTAAAATTAGTCAGAAGAAACAACAGTGACAATAACAACAACAACAAAACAGAAACTTTTTAATCCACTACTATTTGTTCTTTTTAAACAAATCCTTTAATTTCCTTCAAATTTTATAGCATATCTAGATCCCTTATATAGAAGTAGAAATTTTGAAAATGGCCACTCTTTGTAGAAAAAAAATAATGATTTTGTTGTTACTAATAATTTTCTTTAAAGTCATTGTGACAGAAAGTGAACTTCATGAGGTTCACACTGGTCCACTTCTCAAGCCTGTGAAGTCTCTAGTGATATCATTGCTTTTTATTCCTGAATGTCAAGGATTCACATATTAGAGCTCTGGAAGTTTTAAACTTAAATTCTCCCCTTTCCTTTGGGAACTGAGAAATACTCAGAAATTTATCTGCATTGTTTCTCATAGTTTACCAATTTATTATATAAACATAAACCACTGCTTTCTAGATCGAGTATTTCGAATGTGACCATCAATGCTTAGACTTTAAGGGTTTTCTCTACTTTTAAGCTACACTGAGTGCTCCCCATGAGCAGTGAGCCATACTCATGAACGAAGTATGAGTATACTATTGTCTTCAGCATCTTCTAAGATCTCAGAAAATGAGTGCCACTTGCTTACAGCAGACTTTCACCAGGAGTCTATTCATTTTAGGAAGTAAAGGCCTGATCCAAACCCCGCTGAAGTCAATGGAAAAAGACTCCCATTGACTACAATGGGCTCTGGATCATGCCCTAAGTCCAATCTCTTCATTAATGCAGGATTAATATTAAGATGTCTTTCCAGTAGCCTGGAGTACCGTAGGTCCCAGCAATTTCGGCTGAACAGTTTCACTTTAGGTTACCGTACACTGGAATTTGAAAGGTGAAGCTGAGACCATTTTCAGTGACAATAAGACCTTAACTGGGAGCATTTTCAATTCCTAGTTATATTCAATCCCATCAGTTCAGTCCAAATCCTTAGGCATCCTAATAAGAAAACAGTAAGAACAAGTGAAATCAAAGAAATATAAGTTGTTCAGTGCACTCTTCAGAAACATAGTCTAGGCTCTGATTTGATCAATGAACAGATGCACGTTGATGTTTTTGGAGAGATCAGCATGGAGCTTAACTGCACAGAACAAATTAAAAGTTTATAGCACAATTAATTATATAAGCTTTTTGGTTGTATTTCTTTTTAAACTAACAGACAAAGCGAGATACAAGGTTTCTCAAAGTGTTTTTTCAGTTTGCACAACAGGGCTTAATCAGTTCATAAATAATGAAAAGTGGCAGAAAGATATTAACATTATAAACAGCAATAATACCCTTAAGTTCTCAGAACATGTAGATATGAATTGTGAATGTTATATTAGTACAAATTTTGACAGACAGATAATAAATGGATAGAATTACTATAGTGTCATTAAATCAGGTATAAAAAAATAAATGTAATAAAGTCAGTTCCATATAAAATAAAAATTTGAAACAAACATAGGTTGAGATTTTACTGTTTAAAACTTGTATTTCTGATAAATCACTGGACAGATAAGCCATTCCAAAAGATCTCCAGCATTATCCATTGCTCACATTTCATTAAATTGCCATTAGCAGTACTCACTATATTACCTTGGTTATTCATACTGACAAGAATGGCTCCAAAGATGAAACATTTTTATTTTGTAATTGATTACTAATTGTTCCACTAAAAAATATCATGCAGGCTGCCATGCACTTTATAATAAAGATCTTTCCGGAGTTATGTTCTAGCACTAAAAAAAAAAAAAATCTATGCAAGTTTACCATAGTTTCAATATGTTAAGACATCAGCATATTCACTGAACTGTAAGTGCTTGCAGACATTTCACCATTCTCCCACTAAGCCAGTGAAATAGATCAATTTAAGCTAGGTTTTGAGCTCAAGAGCTGTATTTGCCTTCACTTTTATTTCAGATATTTTACTAGAGTCATTTCTGTAATACTGTTTGACCACTCAGATTTAGTTTTAAGCAACTCAAAAATCTGCTCATAACATCTATACTAACAAATTTTAGAAATAAAGGAAACATCTTAAATATTTACATCAAAAAAAAAATGCCAGTTTTCCAAAGGAATAGATTTGGTTTTGCATATGCATAAGTACAAACTTGCTCCTCCAAGGACTCTCCCAAAATATGGAAAACCCTCAGGTTTGAATCTGTGGTATGAATCGCCTCAGACTCATGTATTTCTGTGCAAAACACCTGAATATTATAATGAACTGGTAGGTTTGGATCTCTTTCTTTTCCTTGCTGAATTAAAAAAAAAAAAAAAAAAATCGCATGATTATTTTGCTGTAAAATAAACTTATGACATTTTACAAATCTTGCCAGTTTCTGGGAAAGGAAAATTTACCTTTTTGTACAGCATAACTTTAATCACATCTTAAAGTCACATAGTCATGAGTGGCATCAAGGAACACCTGATTTGAGATAAATGTCTGTGACATTTATTTCTTTTTCTTCTTCATCTAACAAGTTCTGGCCAGATACATAGAATCTAGTAATTAGTAACACAGAAGGTAACCCAGTTGCAAGTCTGTTGAGCAGGTGAAGTACAAGGCCTGTTTTCAGTTTAACTCAGTATCATTTTCCATCCCTTTATTCTTGTTTAAGTTAGTATCTAGTCAGTACTGTTTCAATCAAATTGTAGTCTCTTCAACTTGGTGGAGAAAATGAAAACATCCTATCACCTGGATCAGGTGAAAAAAGAAGAGAATTCATGCAGTTTATATGTCATTGGCTGGAGCCAACATACAGGCAAAATAAAGTTTCACACCTATTTGTTTAAATAAAAGGCATTAATTTGTTTTGATGTGGTTTTCAATTTATCCAAGGATCTCCATTTATCACTTCCAGATGAAAGGTATGACTGTAATCAGCAAATCAATAGACATCAAAGCTCTTTAAGCAAGGTTTAGCAACCGCTTGCTCAAGGCATATATAGCTTGGCTACTAAAATTAGCCTGGATCATTGGATTATAAATAACATCTTGATCTATGGCTCCCATTTCATTTAACTAAACAAGTATTAAATTCCTGCCCTTAGAGTCTCACAGTGACACTGGCCAAAATTCAAACCCTGGAAGTTGTCCAGGGTGCATAGAAAACATTCCCCATTGATTTTCAGACAGAAGGAAAAAGTATTAGTCAAGATAAAATGCTTTGCTAGAGAGGATTCACAGCACTGCTGTATTGAGAAAAATTCTTTCTTGCCCTTAGTACATCTGCAGCAAGGAACTCAAAACATGCAGGAGGACACTCAAACACCCTCATCAGAAGGAAAAGTTAATGTCATGATGACATCCAATACCTTTTTTAAGCTAGTTTTAAGGTCAACAACTCGACAAAAGTATTTGTATATTAAATATAGCATTTTCAGCAATTCTAAGTCTTTCAGTACGCATCTGAGACAGAAATTTCAGATCAGTCTGTAATGTTCCCTAGAGAAATTGATAAACAAGGCCGTAATGAATTCACAAGACAGTTTTGTCATTAGAAAACCTTGTAAGCAGACAACAGTTTAATTCTTACAAGGAGTGGGAATTGCTATCATGCATCTAACACTTTAGACTGTGTAATTTAGGTTTTTAGGATAAAAAGAGTTAGTAGACTTAATTACATTGCACACCATTAGAAATAACTTCTTACTGACGTGGCACGTGAGTAGATTGGATGGGATATTACTTTATCCTTTTCTATGACCCTAAAGTTATTAAATCCAAGTAAAAATTTAATTTTTCATTAGTTTCAGATGCCCTGCAAATGCCTTCAGCTATCATCTTGCATATACCAATATGCTGTGTGTATCTGCACAGAAGAGAGATAACTAATATCCTTTTGGCCTTGCACATAAGGTCTAAGTCAGTAACTGTAGTGCAAAATCTTCACTTAGACTAAAGTTATGATTTTCAAATTTGTACCTGAAAGGAGGGCAAGACAAATTCATTCAAGTATTAGCCAGGCAGTACTACTGGTACATACATTGCAAACCAACAAGTACATGGTCACTAGAAAAAAATCTGAATGAAAATCAAGCCAAATCACTCCCTTTCTCTTCCCCTTCTTCTCTCCACCACTCACGTAAATATCTTCCTTCCTCATGGAAGAACATACCAACATTCATGTATGTTTTTAGAGGTGTTGCTTTGCCCACATTTGCCCATTCACACTCTTATCTGAATCTGTAGTCCCTGGTATCACATTCTTTTCACCCGTATTGTCAATCAATCATAGCAACCAATGCCATGAATTGAATCAAAGAGCATTAGTTTTAGGTGTCACTAATGTAAAATAATAAGAACTGATCTGACACATTTAAAAAGAAGAATGAATGGATAAGAATGTAATGAGGCTTCAGAAATGAAACCAGCTATCAGTAATATTAATCTTGTTTTCACAATGGATGTTCTATGAAATAGAAAAGAGGTTTATCTTCTCTGGAGAGCCTTGATGAGAACAAGGATTCTTATCAATCCAATGCATTTTTTTTTTTTTTTTTTTAATTAAAAGAGGAGAGAGAGTGCATGCTTGCGCTCGTATCCCTTATTCGTCACCTCATTTCCCAATTCATCCTCAGGCAAGCTCATGTGGTAGATAAGGCCTTCACTAGAAAAAAAATCATGTTAATATATTTTCTTTCTTTAGAAAGCATCAAAACTGAAACATATCCTGAAAAGTTTTAAAATAGAACAGCCCCCCTTTACTTATACACAAAGGAACTCTTAATTAAAACTTAATGAAGGACAGACGAAAAAGCAATAACACAATATCAGTGGACAGGTAGATGAGAAGGAAGCATTCAAGCTGAGATATTTAATATTTTAATTGGTTATCTGGAAGAAATAAGAAACTGAGTGTTATCAGTCTGATTCTAACCTTATTAAAGTCAGTGGCAAAAAGCCCAGTGAGTTCAATGGGGCCAAGATGAAGCTCTAATTGAATTAGGAACTGACTTCAGATAAAATATGTTACATTCTTCCCTTCATCTTCTCATTCTAGCAGAAAGAAATGGGAAAGATTTCATGAAATCTTTCACAGAGGCAGGTAATTGAGTTTGTTTTGACCTGGATCAAAAGAAATAAGTACTCATGATGAAAGTAACTTTAACTATGAATTTATTGAAATAACAATGCCGGACACTGAGCTTTCCGATAGAAACAGACTGCCATACTCAAGTGTTTAAAACCTATCCTGCACTAAAACCTGAGGTTTCTAATCACCTTGCTGATAAGGTAGCTCTATTTAAACACAGTAAATATTAAACCATTCTCTGAAAAAAACCCCGCCACATAATTAGTTGAGGGAAAAAGGCACATCCGTTTGTGCTTAGTCCCCTCTGCCAGTCAGCATTTGTTGTAAATTCACATCAGGTGCAAGTTCACACAAAGAATGTAGCCCAAAGAAACCTTCACTCCCTCTTACTTACTGGAGTGTTGCGGCTGGTGAAGGAGCAATAATGACTTATTGGTTGCTACTGGTGAAAGAGCAGTAAAAATAGACCAAGAAAAGACCTCCATTTCCCTTTGCCAACCACAACACCTCAGACACTCATTTCTCCAGCTGATAATGGTTGCTGCCCCCTCGTTGACCTTGGTCATCTGTGAGAGTGACTAAGCTGGGAAGAAGGGAGATTTGGCTAAGGCATATGTTGGGGAGTAGCCCCTCTTCTGTAAGTATCTTCTTCCAGCCTTTGGAAACAGGAGTGTCCAAATTCTACTGGAATAGCAAAACTGAAACATGGGAAGACAGGTGCAATATCAGAGCCTCTCTTCAAGTGGAAAGTTTTAGATAGTGTTACCTAAAGCTGTTAATTCAAGTAACTTAATGGAATTAATGAATTATTCTTAAAATACTTGCCTGCAAGTGCAACACCCTAGTGGTTCTTGCATGGTTCTCTGTTAAATTACCCTCATGAGAGCTATTTCTTTTCTATTTAAAGACACCCATTCATAAGAACAAAAGGTAAAGTGAAGGGAAAGGAGTGAGGAAGAGTCCAACTCCTTGACCCAGTGGCTAGAGACCTTTTCTTTCATGTAGGACACTAAGTTCCATGCCTTCAGGATCGTTTTCATGAGACAGCAATTCTATTGCATGAAAACTAATGCACATAAATAACTATCCAGTAATAAATTAGGAGAATATCAGACAGCTTGAATCTGCCTGTCATAATCTTTTTGATGGCAGCAAAAGAAGTACTTTTACAGAAGAGGGACTTTATTTACAGTGCTTTGGTTTTGGATGTACATTAGGGTGAAGGAGTCCAACCAACTGTAGAAGTTTTCCAGACAAGGCTGTTTCCTTCCCTGCTCTCCCTGAAGTGGCACAGGCTTGGAGGAATGCCAAGTACCCATTGTTCCCTTTGGCTCCTGCTGTACTTATCCCAGTAAGGGTCCAACCTATCCAAGATCCTGAAGCAAGATTCAGTTTTGAAACCTTACACACCTTTGACTAACAGCTTTTAAGGTTCAGTGATTGAAAGACATAAAAAGCAATACCAAAACATAAATAAAGTAAGTGTGGAGCTTCTTTAGTCATGATCTGAGAGAACAGATGTTTTCTAAGTGTCATGACATTTTAGCTAGATCTTTTTTTCTCCCAGAATAAAACACTACCAGCATCTTCAGAAAGAGAACAGATAAATCTTTTTAATTCATGGTCATCATCATAGCAATTGAAATACATTTCATAATGCCAAGCATGAAATGTTCTGGAAATGGATGAAAACCTTCCTTTGTATTTCTCCATCCAACTTCATTGTGCAATATCAGTCCAAATACTTGCAGCATTACCTTGAGCACATTTGCAGTTTTCAGCAATCTAATGACTTCTTATTGCTGACTGGGGACATATAAGCTCTTGTGTTCATAATGGAGTATCCATGTACCTGAGAGATATGCATACAAAGTGATGGAAAGCATGCCACATTAGAATATTGATTGCATATGTCAGCATATGCACTACAATTTAAAGAAATTAGTCAGCATTAAACTCCACTACATGCATGACTAGAGGCAGCGGAGGGATTCATGACTTTTGTTCAAACAAGCTTCTTGCAAATTTTTAATCTAGAATGTATTTCCTGTTGAAAACAAAGGCAAAATGTTTCAATATTCTCATATCATGTTTATTGGATTTATGAATTTTATGAAACTTCAATAACAAGCTAGTGGGAGACTTGCATAAGCATCAGCATTACATGTTATGATCGAAAAGCTGTACCAGCACAGAATTCTCCCCAAACAATACATGACTCAAGCAGTAGATGTAGAGATAAGCATTACTATTATCATGAAAGCAAAAAATCTGGATTAGGCTTTTGTTCTCCCATTCTCCTTCACAATGCTTGCTATCATTTTTGACATCAGCATACAGAAAGAGACAAATTCAAGCTCCTCAGAAATAACTCTGCACTGCCTTTTCACTAAAAGGTGCTTTTCCAGAACGGGGTCCTCGAATGTGTCCTTATATTACATCACTGCATTTTTCCCTGTCAAACAATGCACTACAATTACAGTACTGGCTAGAAACCATAGCTATGCAATGTTTTACTAGGCTCAACAGAAGTTCTATAGCATAGTTCCTGTTTCTAAGTGATCTATAAACTACATAGAACAGAGGAAGGTGTTGGAAATGTCTGGCTAACAGCCTCCAAAAGTATTTGGGAATGTTTAGAGGTCATAATTCTTAGAACTAGATGAAGCAAACATAACCAAAATGTTAGCAGACAATGCCTGACCCATGTCTAAAAACAAACCCCATAAACTCATCAGAAGATCTGCAAATCACCCAAAAAGAACAGAAGTGGCTCCACTCCATAGAATGCTGTACTTTAATTTTATGTATAAGTGTACAATGATTTATTTACTTACCACTGCTGGGGTTTGGGATTTTTTTTTCTTAGCAGCCTCCTTTACTTTCCACTTTCTCTTGTATGTACTTTGAAACTGAGGATAATAAGGACTGTTTTCCCATGGTGAAAATACAACTATGGCATAAACCTAGCTAGTTGGAACTTCAGGTTTTTTTCTCCCCTAACAGTAGAAGAATCCATGTGGTTATAGACTCAAGTTGTTCTTCACATTGACAAAATATATTAGCAGTCTTCAAATGCAAAGATTTTCTTCTTTCTTCTGACCCAGCTGGTCCTCATCACTGAGAAAAGTCAGCTCCAAACTGAACAAACAGTTTCTGAGAGGCTTGGAGAGTTTTAAAATGTTAATAAATGTCAGGGGGGAGTGGGGAGTGGGGTATACAAAAATTTAAATTTTCAGAGCTTCCTGCTCAAGCTTAATGTCATTTGAGTGGTGATGTTCAACAACAAATGCTTCAGATAGGTGTTTATCAATGAACATGTCTGAAGAATGCTAAAGAAAATCTAAACAGAGTAACAGAACATATTTTAAATTAAATTAACTACCCTGTTGTTTCTACTTTGCTAAAATATAGACAGATGCAGACGATACACATATATAGTTAAGGCTTAACTAGACCAAGCTGTCCATCACCCACTAACTTCTGTTATTACCATCATAGCTGGAGGTCGGAATTACGGTGATAACAAAAATAACAGGTGTGTCATGAAGAGCATCACCTCTGAATAATCAGCCCATTTAGTGTGATCAGCAACAGAGGGTGGTATGCCCACCCTCAGAGACTGAATGACAAGATCCTGATTCAGGAACTAGACAAGAGACTCAGTAAGAAATTAAGTTTCCTAGTGTCCTTGTTTGATATTACCCCCTTGGTATGTATCATCTTGAAATCATATGCCTTATAGTAAGGAAACCAAAGGGTGATGTTAAGTTTTGCAGCATTTCAGGGTAGTATTTACTAGGTTCAGTATTGCACATTGTACTTCTAAATACTCACTACCATGATCTACTTCTGTTGCTTCTTAAAGATTGCATTTTATACCTCCTATTAAAATGTTTTGTTCATCATGATGCAGAGATTCTACAGAAAGGAGCCTGTGCAAAGTCTGTCTGACTAATTCTGAGATAGAAGAACCTCTCATTTTCTCAAACCATTAAAAAGGTTCCTAATGTTCCCTTTCTTTTCTCCGTATACTCCAAACAGATGTGTGTTTAAAACTTTATGCTATTTAAAGTTTATGTCCCTGTTGAGATTTCCATAAAAGTTTATGCCTGTTGAGATTTCTGTCTTTGATCAAAGCCAGTTGAATAATAAAATCTTAGACAACTAAAATCACACAGAGCTTCAAGAGTACTTTCTTATTTTTATTTTTATGCATCTTCGATCTAATCATTTTCCAGCAGCACATTAAGTGGTTCAGCTTAAATCTAATGACATCTGATAGCCTTTTTTAAAAAAAGCTGTATATTATGTGTTATCATAGCAAAGATTTTTTTCTTTTTGAGTCCTCACCAGGATACTGAATTGCCAAAGAAATTTTCATCCAATAAACATATCCAGAGTACAAAGTTTGCATTACCAAAGGGGCAGGAGGAGTAAAACTAAGATTTCTAGCTGAATTTAAGAAGAAGCATAGATCTGAAAACCCTAGCATCTGTAATAATAATGTCACATCATCTTTGCTCCCTTCTGCTATGAACTGAAAGTTTTCCATGTTAATATCACTCTCTTTTTCAATCGCCAATGTGATGGTGATAATAACAAATGGAGATGCCATATTCATATAATTTCTAATAATTTAAGGTTTAAGTTATTACTAGCTAACTAACTGTCAATATTTGCCTAGACTGGTGTAGACTTTTCACCAACACACTAAAAGTGAACAGGATCCTTTATGACACTGAAGTTGCTCTCAAATGACAGCAAAAGTCTCTGGGCCTGGATCTTTGCCATGCAACTTAGACAACAGTTGGAAAACATTCCTCCTGCAGGCAAAGCTCCAGTGTACTGTTTCATTACTAAAGGGGTGCCAGACACACTCAGAATATCAAACAAAACTGCCCCATGGGTGTTTTCTACATCAAAACAGTCAGTAAAATGTAGGAGTGAAAAAGTTGGAAAGACATTAAAAATTTCTTCCATTTGGCAAGGAAAACATAAAATGCAGGGACTTGGCTCTGAAAAAAAAGATGACAGTAATTCTTTTTGGCCAGCAAAATCAGTTGTATTTATAATGTCTGTCCCAAAGTAAAGGATATCAGGTCCTTGTTACAGATTTTGTAAATGTTAGATTTATAATTTTAAACTGATATATAAATATAAAATCGTTCGTATTCCTCAGCTGAGCTCCATTTTATGATAAGAAATTTGTCACAAAAATGGGGGTTATGATAGGGTTTGTTTAGTACCATGTATTCATCTGCTAGTCTTGTGACTTAAAAATATTGCATTCATCATCAGGAATATATGCTTACTTTAGATTTCTGGTATTCTCTTTCATTGTTTTACCTCCTTTTCTAACTTACATGGGTCAGTTAAGTATAGAGCATTAAGTTTGCTTTGAATCACAGAATTATCAAACAAAGGGAAAGAGCAGCTCACCTGTATTTTCACTGATGTTGAAAACTCCTCTAGTGCTAAGCAAGAAATGTAGAATGAAGTTCTCCTTCACCAATGTAAATTGTATTCTGTGTTTCACTAAAGACGGTGAAAGCCATTTGTTTTCAACACATTGATTTTAATTAAAATTTTTATTAAACTCAGAAAAAAGCAGGATCTAGAGGGATGATGTGACTACAGCATGAATCAGGCTGAATGAATGCAGTTTTATTAGCAAAACCTCAGGTGAAAGGTGTCTTCATTTACTGTGGCATCCGCAATTTTTTTGGGCAACCTGGGCCAGTGTCTCACCACCCTTACAGTAAAGAATTTCTTCCTAATAATCAAAATCTACCCTCTTTCAGTTTGAAACCATTACCCCTCATCCTATTGCTATATTCCCTGATAAAGAATCCCTCCCCATCTTTCCCATAGGCCCCCGTTAGGCACTGGAAGGCCACTATAAGGTCTCCCTGGAGCCTTATATACAGGCCGAGCATACCCAACTCTCTCAGCCTGTCTTCATGGGAGAGGTGCTCCAGCCCTCTGATCATCTTCGTGGCCCTTCTTTGGACATGCTCCAACAGGTCCATGTTCATTTAACCAGATACATGTATCTAGGATCTGTGCAAAGCCCCCAGCTATTTATTTATTTATTTATTTATTTTACAATGCCTGCAGCAAGTGCCGTAGATGTCTTTGATAAATCCCACTAAATTAAATGCCAAGTAATCACTTTCCAATGAAGCCACCATTTTAGAAATAGTTGAGTGCATTTTCTATGCCTGTTACTGGAGCTGAGGAGGACAGACTGATGAATGGCAAACTTAAAACGTCTATGTAACTAGATATTGCAGAGTTGTCTGCTGCATGTAGCAGCACGAGACTGCCTCTATAGGCCCAGCAAGTCATTGTCTGCCTGCATTTATGCAAGCAGCTGCTAAGTTCTTCCAGAGCTCTGAACAGAATTGGTACTCACAGTTGTGGTATCCTGCTGCCTGGGATAAAGATGTGCTCTTCAGTCTTCCCTGATCTGAGAACGAAGAGATGCAATGCTGCTGCATGGTGTTGGTCAGGCCTGTTACTTCAGTAATGAAATCTGAGAAATCTTTTTCTTTCTGTTTTTATCATGGGCTGCTTAGATTGTCTCTTTACTCCTAGTTACGGTTTGTTGCTTGAAGGGGATAGCAGCTTCCCTTTTTTCCCATAGAACTTGTTGGGAGATTGCAGATCAGCACGACTCCTTTTCCTGGGAAAGAAAATGGAGGGAAGCAGCAACTCCTGCTTCTCCTGGTAGCTGATGTTCTTACCTTGCTGATGATAGCTCTGCCACACCATGGCAGGCTATGCAGCTCAAATGTGTTTTAATGGGCATATGAAGGAGGCTAGGACAGGGATTTATGTTGTCTGGAGTGACATACTAATACAAATACAGCATAGGAGAAAACATAGAAGCACTTGAAACAAAACTCGGTTTGACAATGGTGCAGTTATCACTGGAAGAAGAAAAGGGGTGGAGGGGAGTTTCTCTTCGTGGCACAGTGAGGTATGACTATAGCAGAAGCAGACATGCCAACCCACAGGTAGACGGCCCAGACAACACTGATGCACAGTCATTAAAACACAAATCCAGTATCCCTAATAAGCCCGTACTCCAGTAAATGCATCTTCATAGCATTTGTTGTGCTGCATAAATTAAAGGTAATTAAGACATGCTGTGATGACATGTTTTTGTTTTGCTGTTTGTAGGCAAGGTAGGGTTAAGATGGCTCTGAAGTGAGAGATGGGGAAGAGCCAGGTGGATGCAAAGGTAACACAAGGTCAACGAGCTGATAGGATTTCAGCATTTCCAGTGAACTTGGAGGAGGCACGGGAATGGAGCTGAACTCACTGTGGACAGAAATGGAAGGCAGCAATGATAAAGATGTAAAATGATCATCAAAGAGTAAAAAGAGGTGATGCTAACATAATGATGAGGAAGAACCATGGAGCCATGAGTCCAGGACTTAACATCAAATGTTGAGTCAGGAGCGAGGAGGTAAGAGAGTTCCGGATCAGATACAGGCTTCTGTGTTAAAAAGAGTTTTGAATGGTGCAGTTTTCATCCTTTGTATCACTTAGCTCTTCAGCTGTGCTTCCTCAGCTGGAATATCTTTGTAGTAGCAGGGAGATTGCATGTAAAGTAAAAGACAAGAAAACACAAAAGGCCAACTTCTTGTTTATAGGACAGTGTTCTATAAAGCACAGGTATTACAGCTATCTTTTCGATTTGGGCGCGTACAGTACATTTTTATTTGGTGGCCAAAGAATTTATCTGTCCTAAATGTGTCTGTAAATTTGCGAATGGCTGTGAGCAACAATCCTTCATACTCTTCTTCTAATTAGCATACATTTCTCTATTTCTTTTCTTTGACAGTTTTGTGGTTTTTTTTTTTTTTTTTTGGTTTTAGTGCTTGCAATTTCTTTTGAGAGGAAACCTTCCTACTTTCCGTTATTCCCTCCCATTGATTACATCATTGCTGGGTTCAAGAGAATATCTCCAGCATAAAAATAGAGAAAAATAGAAGGATAAGGTACTAACATTTCTCAGAGGCTTTTTGGTCTTTTTCATCAAGCTGTTTTTAGAATCAGGAAGATAGAAAAGGTTTACACTGGGATAGTTTGCAAAGTGGAATTCTGGAGATTTTTAAATGATACTGCAAAGAAGACGTCACAATCTGAAAAGGACATATTTCCTGGAGCGGAGAAAAATGTTTGGGAGTGGTTGTTCACACTGTCGTCTAAAAAGAAAACTATATACATAACACTACACCCATGGGAGAAAGAAAAAAAAAAAAGCAAAACTATGAACAATGTGTCAATGTACTGTGATAACAAAAACTCATCTTTAAAAGAAATAAGCATACTGTTAACATGGCTATACATCACACACATTGCACCAATCAAACCAAAATGGTCTAGTAACTACCATTCTTAGTTTTAGTTTAAGGCAAACATGATATAAAATGCATGAAGCTAACACTACTAGCTCAGCTGGTAATGTAACAAGCCAAAACCTACTTTCTGTAAAATGGAAAATGTTTAATAGAATAGGTTAAATGTCACTCATTGTACGTGGTCAAATACCAGTTTTGAGTATTCTCTTTATAGCTAATTGAATTTGCGTGAACTTGAAGTTGCTCGAACTAGCTTGTCTGATTGAACTAACTTACGTGAATTGTCTTCTGGTTTTAAAAAAGTGGTTTCATAATTATAAAAAATACTCATAGGAAAGGCAAACTCTTTGCTTTCAGCAACAACCCCTTTTATTTTAATACTTTGAGTTTTATAGATTACATTAAGATATCCTACTATTGTGTGATACCAAACAAAAGTTATCTTTACTGTTAGCAGTATAGTGGACTAGGGTATTATTTACACTGTCAATATACAGAATATAATTACTTAAAATTAAATATTTCAATTATAATCTTTTAATTGGGTTTTAATTTATAGTTGTTTATTTTTTAATGGATAATTTTATAATTTGACCCTGTTCCCTCAGTATACATATACTTTGTCACTTACAATGGGTTTTTGTTTAAGGGTATACCTAATTATTAGACAACATGTTTCTAAAGAAGTTTCCGTGATCAAGTAAGCATTACCATTTTCACTTTGTTTGACCTACTCTATTTACACATTTCTTTTTATGTTTCTTACTCATTTTCCCTCACACAAATAGGTGGGTTTTTTTTCAAAAAGCAAGTACGTGCATGCAGCATAATTATTGATACCCATGTCTTCTCCACTTCAGTTCTCTCAGTCAACACTTGCTTCACTGGAAAAATCATAAAATTGATTTCATTGTGTGCATGTCTAGGAGGGACTAGACCAACTCTATGGTTCAGTGGGATTTAGGCACTTAAATATATAGCAACTTCAAAATCGAAGGCTTCAGCATTTTTCTAGGTGACCAATATAATTCATTCAAAGCTAAATTCCCATATTTAGATTTCTCCTTATATACTTATTTATACACTATTTCCATTAGCAAATATTTATAAATATACATAAATGTGTGTGCATGTATATGCATTTCTTTCAGCAAGTATTTCATTCTTCCTTGATTTTATAATGGATGCATATACACGCATCCATTTTAAGCATAGATGTGGCAAATATCTTAACAAAATATACTTAAGAAAGGATCATGAGATAGGACTTAGAAAGATTAACGAAAATAGCAATGATAAAGTCTATGAACTTGGAAAGAGATATTGATCTGGAAATAAACTATTGGTGCATGTTAAAAATCCATGTAACTAAGAGATGACTCAAGGACTGTAAAGGAGGGAGGACTGTTTTTTGCAGCTAATATATGATAACAAACAAATTAATCAAGCTAAAATCAAATTATGTAAAATATATTGCAAATATAGTGTAGAAAAAAAAGAGACAAAATACCTGAAACAATCCTTCTTCTTCTTTGTGATTCTTAAATGACATTCGTAGAAATTGTTTTGTAGAAAACAGATTTCTAGTATTTTTAATTATGTAAATTATGTACTATGTATTTAAATAGCTTATACAGTTCACCTTATTTCTTATGTCAGTCTCTCAGGTTTTATCTTTTGCCATCTATTTATACTTTGGGAAGATCCATGGAATTCTTCCCACTTTTTCAATAAAACTAGCAAATTTTTTATACAGAAAAAACTAACAACCACGAATGACACAATATGTTTAGGAGGGAACTGGGATTAGTTTTGAAACATAATTTGGAAGATAATTCTTTAAATAGATAACAAAACTATGATTTTAAACATGGTTATTGAGTTCTTAAATGAGGGAGTTTTCCACTTTACATAATTGTGGCTTTTCAGTCTACAATATTTCCTTAATAACTTAACCTGTCAGGTTTGATTTTGGTGCTGGTTACTAATGTTTATAGCTTGAATTATTAATATCATTTTATCTTGCATAAGGAAGTGGTTTATATCTGTATCTCTAAAATTGCCATAACGTTTGTATAACTGATAAAAATCTGCTACTGTGCTACACTGAAGCAAACTTCCTAATAATTGCCATGGAAATAAATTAGGCAAAAGTACAGAATTGAACATAAAGGTTATCACAAACCTTTTAACTGAAATTAAGTGATCAACTTTTTGTGTTATGAATTCATTTAAATCTTGAGATATTAATGTATTTTGCTTTTCAACAAGTGAGGGATGAGAGACAGCTGATTCTCTGATGTATCTAGTTTTCATGTTCCTAGAAGCTACATTTTGAGCTGAATCTTCCGAATTACACGAGATTTATATATTTGGTAAAAGAAAACATTGCCATTAAACTCAAGGTAAGAAATTATTATACATTGTTTTATGTATCTTTATATAAAAAGTTACAAGTAGCAAGCATATGACACAGAAATGGAACAGTAACAGCAATAATTGTGAATGCATGCTTTTTACAATGTATCTAATAAAGGGATTTTTCCAACTCAAATATTCAATAACATACATGCAGATTATTTTCTCAATGTCAAATTCAGTCATATTGCTAGATGCTTATCCAACAAACATTTCTATTGAAGTGACTATGAACAGCTAAATACCTGATTTCAATAAATCGTTCCTGAAATTGGGAATTTAACTTGCAATAAAAAGAAGAGAGAAAAAGAAAAAGAGAAATGACCAATAAGCATAATAACCAAAGTCTTATTGCCTTCTAGTGATTTTACTCAACACTGTTTGCTGAATTTTGTCATGATATGAGAATAGCTGGTCAGAGAGTCCATAAAACCTCTAGCTGGTGTTTCCAAGGACGATAGTTTCACATTTCATTGTAGCATGTTCAAAATCACCCAGGAGCGCACTATTCTCAAGCAGTCTATATAATGAAAACAACGTACATATAACAAAAGTTCAATGTAAATCTTCTTCCACATATCACACAACATACAAATAAATAACAGACATAAAACATATCAACTGAAATAAAACTAAGATAAAAAAAAAAAAAAAGGAAAGGACAGTCTCAGGAGCTAACTTCTTCAAGTTTCCAGCAAATCTCCAAATATATTTAAAAACTAAGGAGCACTTGGTGGCTAGCAAATTACAAAAGAAACATATTATTGTGCAATGGGAATATCTTATCAAGAAAGTAAGATATGTCTGTACTTCTTAGGTTTGGATAAAGGCAATGAAATGAAATTAGAAACATGTCCACTTTCTCTTTCAGACAGCTGAAATGATTCACTATAGGTTTTTCCATTTAGCATTTGCACGACTGCATGAATAGTTGTCTGAAAGCAAAACAAAGTTAAAATATGTTCTGTCTATGAGGAAAAATACAGATAAATATTTACCTAAACTATCTAGAAGCAATAAAAGCATTAATGGATTCTTTCCCAGTAAAGTTGCTCTATACATATATATACATATAAATATGTATATACACATATCTATGTTTTTATATATATACACATATACATATATAACTTAACAGACTAACATCTATCTATAATTTCATTATAAACATCTGAGATTATGTTTATTGAAATTGTTGATAACAAATTATACAGAATAAAAAGCCTAGGAAAAGACTCAAAAGAGGAAGATTAATTTGCAAACATTAACATTAGTGCTACAGAATCTCTAAATTTGTCAGTACTACCACATATTCTTCCCTCCACACTTCACAAGGTTGAAAGAATAAAATGAACTGGAAACGGATAGTTCCAGATCTTCATGGTTTGGGTTAGATTGCGAAGTTTTACATATTGTTTCACATGCTGGGACTCTAAATTCTATTTTCACAAATAAAAAAAATAAGTGAAACACCAGGGCCATGCAAAGCATCCACATTTTTAATGTGTTTGGAATGAAGATTATATTTAGCTAGGGGATGATTATAGTGCTGTCAAGAATAAGGAGTTAATAGATTTTGCTCAGTTTACAATGCCAAAGTGGTCATCTGTCTTTCAGTTTTCCCAGTATTCAAACCTGGCTCTCTCCATACAAGTTGACATATAACTTGAGAACTAACATGCATTTTAGCAATGTAACAAATAAAATGGAAAGCAATAGATGGTTCAATTGTTGTATAGGTATATTTACTTACCTTAAGTTTGTCTCTTAGACCCTAGTTGTGTTGTACTCAGACTCATGTTTGCTTAGAGACCCAATGAGGCAGAACCTGGAATGTTATGGCTATTTCATTCAAAATAATAATGTTTGCATAGAAAAAAAGAAATATATGCATATAGATACTTAATAAACATTATACCATGATAATCTGATAAATATTCATGAAGTAATTTACATTGGCATGCAATTAGATTAAAATAATCTAATAATCTTTTTTTTAAGAGACAAATGCCTTAATGTGCAAAGAAAATATGGAGGGCATGTAAATAGTCACAAGAAGTGCATAAATAATGCATGCAAGAGAAAACACAAATATATATAAAAAGTTTGTGTGGTTTTTTTTTCAAATAAATGGTTCATAAATGTTTCTGATTTTCTTTTTCTTTTACTTGTAAACTTTTAGTCATTCATATTTACAGTCATTCAAAGTGCAATATACAGTAGAAATAGCTTTTATTAAAAATATCATGCTTGACTACTTTTTTATTGAAGATTCCTCTTAACTACATTCTTATATGTAAATATATAAGTATTCTGTGTTCACTATACTGTCTCATGTTCTAATCGAGATATATAAATATGTTAACAGGACAAGTCAAGATACTGTGTTTAATAGTGGAACAGATACAGTAAAGTTTTGCAAATACTGTCATTCATTATATAAAAGATCATGTTTCATGAGAAAAGGGGTTTCCTTACCCCAGGATTGTGTCTCATTATTGTGCCATGCATCAAAATGGATACATGTATCTTTTTATTTATTGATGTATTGATTTAGAGATGTTAGACCAACAGTGGATAACACTCAAGGCCACCTCAATTACAAGGAAACCACAGGTATGTGGCTCTTTCAAAAACTAGATTCACACAAAATCTTCTTTGGTTTTTAAAAAGTTGTACCTGTTCTCTGTTGACCTGTGTGTGTATGCATGTGGGTATGTGTAAAATAGTAAAAGAAAAAGAAAGATAGTATAAAGGTAAAACTGAGATACAGGATCCTTCAGGAAACAGTAGCAGAAATGAGAAAAAGAGAGTCAGGAAGAGAGAGATAATATAATGGTATGTGCTATCAGGAAACAGAAATTTAAACAATAAATAAAGAGGAAAGAAAATATGTCTTTACTGAATAAAGAGTGAATATGGTTGGGCAATCAAGTCCTTACACAATAGTCTTCATCAAAAATCTATTGATACTGACCGCTGAACAGCTTTATCATGTCTGGACAGCCTGTGACTTGTGGTTGGTACCTCTTCAATTTCGTCTATCTCACACGCATCTGCAGCATCTTGTGAGTAGCTATGCTTCATGACAAGGATATTTCTCCTGTTCATGGGCTGAATGAGTGGTTTTACAGGCTGGGGTTGTATTTCTGTCAAGACAGAAGCATCTCTTGTGCTGAGGTTACTACGGCTGCCCTTAATGCTAGACACTTGTGATCCACAGTGATGGTCATGAATGCATTTTGAAGATGATCTCCGCAGTTTATGATAATTTTCAAAGTCATCTGCAACATCAGCAAGGTCAGCTGTAGTCCCTGTCCCTCTGAGGGTGCATAACTCATAATGAGGAGGCTCAAACACCTCCTGGAACACTGTTTGATCAAAGTCTGTTTTCCTTTGGACAAATTTTTTACGAGGCTGCTTGATCTGTACTATAACAGAGATAACAATGAGGATGATCACAATGCAAGAAGACACCCCAATTATAGTCCCACTGGTATTGGTAAGTTGGTCCAATAGGTTAGCTTTTCTTTTTTCTGTGTGACAGGAGAAAAAAAGAACAGCATTAATTGCAGTTCAAAAATAAATGATGGGTTCACAGATTACTGCAAAGCTGAGCCTAGTCTGTGTCTGAGTTCACTTAATCAATCTCACTGACAAAAAGTAAAAAGAAAGAAATCAGGTATATGTGAAAGCCAAATAAACAACACACAGGTCATCCGTGTGCCTATCTACTTGGAAAGTGATTTACTCAGGGTATATTACGGGCTTAATAAGATGAAAGAATTATTTACATTTTTTATAAAAAGCAACCACCATAACAAGCAGATGGCTTTAATGTAACCTCTGAACTCTATTTAGCTACTAAAACCCCCAAGACTGTTACAGATGTTCTCTTCATTATTTTCTGTCTTTTCCAGTAAATATATGCAACTGGGAAATTTGGTCCAATGAAAGGGCAAGACTTTCAGGTTTTAAAAATAAATTCTTTGCATTGGGAACTTCAGTGAAGTCATAATATCTATGAGCTGACTGAGCCTGTTAACAGTATTCAATGAAAAATATAAATCAGGAGAAAACAGAAAAGTTACTCAAATTGAGGTTTCAGAAAGAAAAAAAAAAAAGGTGTGCAAGTTATTTCATTTTTCTTGACCTATTAATTACCACAACTTCTCTAAACACCCATAAAAACCCAAAAGCTGATCCTACCTACTATCTTTTACACAGGGACCTCCAGGAAGTTAGCCAGCAAATTCAACATTGTGAATGAAGGACACCAGAAAATATGCAGTAAAATAATAAAAAAGAAAAATAGTTTCACCCTAGTGTTGTGTATGTTTCTCTGTGATTTGCTTTCAAATGGCTGCAGACATATGAAGTGGTGACTGAGCCTTGTAGAATTACAAGCTGAAAGCATTCACATCAGTCTGTCATAGGCATAGCAAGACTTGACAACTGTGATTAAGTTTCAACACCCAGTTTAGTGTAATTTCTCCTGGCAACCTAAAACATATCAAAAGACTTAATAAAAAGCCTTTGAAATGAAAGTTATTGGCACCAAAACAATAACATCCATCTCTTCTTAATCTCCTAGCTACCAAAAATGAACTTTTCAATACTCCCCATTGCCTACTCTTGTAGATTCACCTGAGCTTTCTCTAACTGACTGACACCGGCTCTGGGGTTGTAGCAGAAAAAGCAACAGAACAGCAAACAATCTTTTTGCTGGAATCAGCAAATCGCCTTTTTCTAGTCAGGAAAAGAACAGAAGATAAATGCATAAGACCCAATAAAAAGATACTTGGCAAATGAAAGATGAAAATCATTCTGGAAATTAAAGAATGGAGAAGGCTTTCTGGTTTTCTCTGTGTTTAATAAGTAAAGAGCAGATAATTATTTCCCAATCGTATTTTTAGTTTCTTTGAAGAATATTATTCCATGCCACAGTTTTTTTGTGTTCTTTTGAAGTATGTTTTCATTTGTGCTTTACCCTATTGCACTGCTTGTCAGGATTTTACAGGCTTCAGCAGACTTATGAGCTGACTGCTAATCCATCTCATTCTGATTTTTTTTTCTTGATTGGTTCCTAAATTTAGCATATCCCATGTTTCCAGGAAAAAATCTGCAGTTGTGGGAGGGGGGAGGGAAGCAAACTGTCTCCCTAGTGTGCAATGTAAGTTAGTTGAACTCTTTTCTCTGAAGACAACACAGATGTTTTTTTTTTTTTTTCCCAGAAACACAGAGCAATATTTAGAAACGATTGTCACCACCTGGTTGGGAACATCAGTCCCTACCTATGAAATAGAGATTATACTTGATTTCCTGTGCTTGTTCCTTGCTCTTCAATTTCACTTGATTATAGGTAGATTTGATTGCTTTCTTACAGTGTTAATTCCACTTCACCTTGGCTTTGTAGCCCACCTGGGCTATTATGGGCATAGCATGCAGCTAAAAGACACCTGCTACCCATATGTTACTCCACTACAAAGGTAACTATGACAAAGGAACAAAAATATTACTTTTAATTACATTTTAGATTGTACGGGAAGCAGAAACCAAGTATCAGAAAGCTTACCAGAAGGACATAACCAGCCAGAAGGACACAGCCAACACAAATCAACAACAAGCAAAACAAATGCAAATACTGAAAGTAAAATTCATCAGTATTTTTACCTCTTTTCATTTTCTCTATTGCTTGATGTATGCTCTCCCTGAATTACTCTTCCTGAGCTTTGACCCATCTGGCACATACTTAACAAGAAACTAAGGATAATATGCTGTATTCCACACAGTCTAAATGACTTGACATTTCCAATTCTACACATTACCTTTGCAGTGATTTTCATCCCAAGGATACACACAATTCTGGAGTCCATTGCAGACCAATGTATTATTAATACACATATTACTGTGGCAAAAGAATGTGTTGGCTTCACAAGGGGCTAAAAACAAGAGAGAAAAAGCTGATATTAAGTAGTAAATCACTCAGCTCTCTGCAACAAACACATCTAGGAGTGATCATGTAATCTGTAATAGGAAAAAGCTATGCATCACAGGTTCCTCGAACATATTTAATATTTGACATGAAGCATTGAGAGCACTCAAGTCACACACTGTTTATTATTCTATCGCAAGAGATTTTCAGTTCTGTCTAAGATGGATGGACTTTTCCACAGTCTGACTCTCATGTTATTTGGCCCCCCAAACGTTGCTGGGGGATCATTGATGGGTTAGCAACAGTTTTAGCCGCAGATCCAAAACACAGCACCCTATGGGCTGCTATGAAAAAAGTTAACTCTATTCCAGCCAGATCAGCTCTATGGGAAATAATTTGTTTCAAAGTTTGTTGCTGAAAGTCCAGTTTTATAAAAAAAGTTGTGTGACAAAGAAAATATGTACTTTCATGCCCATATCAATGGTGCCTGAACTTTTACACACAGAGAAAACAAAATTATTTTAAACCCCTTTGGTTCACAAGAAAGGCTACAGTTAAAAAGTATGCCTTTGATCATAAATGTGAAGATTAAAAAAAACCAACAGTCTTCAGTGTCCCTGAAGCCCACGGTCTAGGAGAATCATGCAGATTAAAGCTGCAGGATGAAGGCTTTACTGAAGGCCATATACTATTACTGTGAAGAAGCAGCTTGGAAGCCATCAGAAGGAATTGTACACACTGCTAAACTGTGCTACTTAACTCGAGTTGGGAAGTCCTTAGGTGTTAGGGCTGTAGAGATACTAGTCCAAAATTATATAAAATAGTAAAGATAAATTACACCTCTCATATTTTTCATTAAAACCAAACCAGAAGACCTTTCTCCATTGAGAAAAAGAGCTACAAACTTTATCAGTATTAAGTCACTAAACAATTAACTGTTTATTTATCTTTTTATCTCAAACAACTCAAAAGCATTATTATAATTATCTTAAGGGAAAGTTAAAAAATAACCTAAGAGACTTAGCTAATCTGAAGGGCGTTATGATGCTCATATTATTGATACTTAGAATTTGATGCTTCATGGCATTTTTTCTCCTCTGCAACTTTAAAAGCAGTTCCTATGACAACATATATGCACAGCGCAGAGACCGGCTCAGAGCAGATGACTTCTTCAGTGGTTTGTTAACTAAGGACAGTACAAAGGATTTATATTGTAGAGCTTAATGACTCCATACATCATGTCAAGAAATGCACTTTTCAATAAATGCTGAAGTTAAGATATCCATAACTGACTATAATGGCTTCTTCAGAGAAGTTATGGCCTGTTAAACAAATAGTATATGCCATCAAAACTTGTACACACCCCCAAATACACAAACATCCACTCAGATATAACAATATATGCAGAAGACTGATCAGACAGACTGGTTCTGCCCACTGTTCAATTTTTTGAAAAATCTGGTATACTACCTCCTAAGAGACACTGTTCAGGTGCTAAATTTGTTACCGGAAAGATTTTTCTTCAAACTGGACAGAAAGAGCAGAACATCATATGTGCATGTTAGCAAGGGAGGGTGTTTTGGGACAGTCCTTGTCTATTGCTGTCATTTGGGGACAGTGAGGGCTGAGCCTGGAGGATACTGTGACATATTATACAGAGGATCACCAGAGGTACTATCATCCTTTCACACTCTAGCTGCAATCCCTGTTTCTGGGAAAGGCGAGGATCTTCGGGCACTGGTTCTTTCCAAGACACTGAAAGATTTTCAGTGCTTGCTCTAAGCAAAAAAGAAACAGAGAAGGAGAAAATTTGTAAAAGGGAAACCTAAGTAGTCCTGAGTAGCCACCCATTCAAAATATGTGGTAATAAGTAGGAAGTGCACAAGAAGAGAAGACCCAAATGACAAATGGAGAAATCACAGGGAGTAACAGGGGACCCGGGGCGGGAAGTGCAGGATTAGGAAAATTTATGCTAATAAAACCATAAAGGAGAAAAAAAAACAACAACAAAACCACTAAAAAACATGCACAGTAACATGAAAAGCCTTAGAAATGAAGTGGTGAGAACAGAGTACTGTGTCTGAGCAGGCAGAACCTCTTAGCTGTATGTCTATGACTTGCTCTTGCCAGGTTAAAATCAGTTTGATTTAATCCTGAATGCAACAACAAAGAAAGGATTAATATTGGAAAAATAACCCCCAATAGGATAGACAACAATTTAAGGGAAGGAAGGACGGTTGTGTGAGGAAGAAATAAAGCAATTTAGAAGTATAGTGGTGCTAAGTAAAAAAAGGAGGAACTAAAGGAAGGTAGTAAAGGAAGTGAAAGGAAGAGGAAGAAAGAGAACTGCACAGCAGAAACAGATGACACAAGGGATTCTGCACTGAAAGGAATGACAAGAGATTTTTATTTCAAATGAAAGTATTAGGAAATGTTTCAGAAATAAGAGAGAAAAAGTAAGAGCAGTACAAAAGACCTTTTTTACAGATTTAAGAAGGGATAGATATGCAAAGTGAGGGCAGGGAGATCTGGAAATGAAAGGGAAAGGAAGAAAAAAGAAATAAAGTTTCAGTTTCTCTAAATTTTGCTGTTGAACTATGGAGGAAAAAGATGGCATGTGAATAAATGTCAAAACTAGATGAATAGCAAGGCAGAGCAATTTCAGAGTAAGTCCAGCAAACTTAGCATGAGAGAAACCCAAAAGTAAGATTCCTAAACCTAATGACAAACAGCCCTCTCTTGTTCATGTTTATAAAATTAGTATGGTCAAGTTCTCTCTATAGTTCCTTGAACCTGGAGTGATTAATCTGGTCAAGAAATCAATATATTTTCCCCACTCTAATGAAGGCTTTTTGTTGGAATGAATGAAAGCATCAAGGGAAGCTGAAAACTTGTCAGTCCCGTTGTACATTGGACGAATTAGGTTTTTTGCCCTTGAAGAGGCACAGCAAAGGGGTTTTGGGATCTTGCATCAAGGACATTCTCGTAATAGCAAAAAGATAAATGAACTGGTAGTAAACGGGGTTCTTTTACAGCAAGATGGATCTGGTCCCGTTTCTTTCCTGAAGCCGTTACAGAACCCAAGATGGGAGTAGAATCAAGCAGACAAAGTATGTGTCAGCAGCACTTGATAGCTTGATCACCTATGACAATGTATCAATATGTAAACTTTTAAACCTAAGGAAAGATTGTGGATGTTTTCACAAAGGAAGCCGCTGCTATTATTATCTTCAATTAGATAAAGCAACACAAATCTCTCCACCCAGCAGAAGCCCTAATCTATCAGTTTACAGTCTTCCTCATGACTGTATAAATGCCTTTTAAATGAGAAAGCAGAGGGAATGCACAGAGCTCTGCCTTGGGCTGGACAAGGAGCCAAGTGAGAGTTTTTGGGTCAGGATTAGTGGTCAGCCCAATGTCGGCCCACAGTTATCAGTATTGTAGTTGATGTCTGTCTGCTATGGACTACCTGATCAGGGACAAGAAGTATATGAAACCTTCTTGAGACAATTGAAAGAAGCCTCACATTTGCAGGCTCTGGACCTTATGGGGGATTTTAACCACCTGATATCTGTGGATATCTGTGGATACACAGCAGGGCACAAGTAATCCAGGAGGTCTCCAGAGTGCGTTGATGATAACTTCCTGATACAAATAATCAAGCTGATGAGGGGAGCTCTGCTGGGCCTCCTACTTTTATAAACAAGGAAGAACTGGTCAGGGATGGGAGTGTCAGGTGCCGCCCTGGCTGCAGTGATCGTGAGAGGGTGGAGTTTAGGATGCTGCAAAGAGGGAATAAGGCAAAAAACAAGATCACTGGCTGGGCCTCACTAGAGCAGATTTCACTGTCGAGGGGTCTGCTTGGAAGAATGCAATGAGAGATGGTCCTGAAAGGATAAGCGTTCCAGGAGAGTTGGTTGACTATGTAAGATCACCTCCTTCAAGCTCAGTAGTTGTCTATCTGGACAAGCAGAAAATGAAGTCAAGGTGGTAGTTAGCCTGCACAGATGAACAATATGCTCCTGACTCAAACCTAAAAAGAACATATACAAGAGGTGACAGCAGGGTCAAAGGATCCCAGCAGAAATATAGGGTCACTGAGCAAAGACGCGGTGATACAGTTAGGAAAGCGGAAGCCTGCTTGGAGTTGAAATTTTTAATGGGTTGTGAAGGGCAACAAAAAAGACTCGTACAGGTATGTCAGCTGCCAAAACAAGGTGGGAGAAAATATGAATCTTATGCTAAATGGGGAAGGTGACTTGGTGACAAAGGACATGGAAATGGCTGAGGTACTGAAGGACAGATACAAGCCCTTGGGCCCTGATGCAATGCCCCCACTAGTTGGCTATTGTCATTATGAGGCTACTTTTGCTTATCTCTGAAAGGTCATGGTGACTGGGGGAGGTTTCCAAGGACTGGAATAAAGCAAATGTCCCCCCATCTTTGAGAAAGGCAAGAAGGAGAATCCTGCGAGCGACAGGTCAGTCAGCCTCATCTCGATCCCTGGGAAGGCGACAGAGCAAATAATCCTAAAAACCATTTCCAAACACATGAAGGACAAGAATGGTGTTGCTTATATTTACTTATGAAAGGAAATCATTCTTGACCAACATGACACCCTTCTACAATTGGATGACTGGCTTGGTAAGTGAGGGGAGAGCAGTGAATGCTGTGTTTCTCTCCTTAAGAAAACCTTTCACCCTTTTTTCCCATAACATTCTCATAGACAAACTTATGAATATGGGCTGGATAAATAGAAAATGAGTTGGACTGAAACTGACTGAACTGCCAAGCTAAAAAAGTTGTGATCAGTAGCATGAAGTCCAGCTGGAGGCTAGTCACTAGTGATGTACCCCAGGGGTCAGTACTGAGGCCAATACTCTTTAACCTCTTAATTGATATCCTGGATGATGGGACAGAGTGTATCCTCAGCAAGTTCGAAGGCAGTGAAAAACTGGGAGGACTGTTCGGGTGGCTGTACAGATCATAGAATCATAGAATCATAAAATGGTTAGAGTTGGAAGGGACTTTAAAGATCATCAAGTTCCAACCCTCCTGCCATGGGCAGAGACACCTCCCACTAGACCAGGTTGCTCAAAGCCCCATCCAGCCTGGCATGATGCCTGATGGGGCATCCACAACTTCCCTGGGCAGCCTGTTCCAGTGTCTCACCACCCTCACAGTAAAGAATTTCTTCCTACTATCTAATCTAAATCTCCCCTCCTCCAATTTAAAACTATTACCCCTCATTCTATATCTACACTCCCTCATAAAGAGTCCCTCCCCATCTCTCCTGTAGGACCCCTTCAGGTACTGGAAGGCTGCTATAAGGCCTCACTGGAGGCTTCTCTTCTTTAGGCTGAACAACCTCAGCGCTCTCAGCCTGTCTTCATAGGAGAGGTGCTCCATCCCTCTGATCATTTTCGTGGCCCTCCACTGGACCTGTTCCAATAGGTCCATGTTCTTTCTATGTTGAGGACTCCAGAGCTGGACACAGTACTCCAGGTGGGGTCTCATGAGAGCAGAGTAGAGGGGCAGAATCACCTCCCGCGACCTGCTGGCTGCACTTCTTTTGATGCAGCCCAGGATGCACGTGGACTTCTGGGCTGCCAGCACACATTGCTAGCTCATGTCAAGCTTCTCATCCATGAGCACTCCCAAGTCCTTCTGCTCAGGGCTGCTCTCCAGCCATTCTCCGCCCAACCTGTATTTGTGCTTGGGATTGCCATGTCCCAGGTGCAGAATGCGGCATGTGGCTTGGTTGAACTTCATGAGGTTTGCATGGGCCCACCTCTCTAGCTTGTCCCGGTCCCTCTGGATGGCATCCCTTCCCTCCAGTGTGTCAACTGCGCCACACAGCTTAGTGTCATTGGCAAACTGGCTGAGGGTGCACTCTATTCCACTGTCAATGTCTCCAACAAAGATGTTAAACAGCACTGGTCCCAGTACCAACCCCTGTGGAACACCACTTGTCACTGGCTTCCACTTGGACATTGAGCCATTGGCTGCAACCCTCTGAGTGGGTGCATCCAGCCAGCTCATTGTTCACTGAGTGGTCCATCCATCAAATCCATGGATTCACCAAGTTCAACGAGTGGTCCATCCAATCTCCATCTCCAATTTTGAGACCAGGATGTCATGTGGGACAGTGTCAAATGCTTTGCATAAGTCCAGGTAGATGACGTCTGTTGCTCTGCCCTTTCTACCAGCGGTGTGGCAATATTGTAAAAGGCCACCAAATTTGTCAGGCACGATTTGCCCTTGGTGAAGCCATGTTGGCTGTCACCAATCACCTCCTTATTTTCCATGTGCCTTAGCAGAGATTCCAGGAGGATTTGCTCCACGATCTTGCCAGGTACAGAGGTGAGACTGACTGTCCTGTAGTTCCCCGAGTCCTCCTTTTTTCCCTTTTTCAAGATGGGGGTTATGTTTCCCCTTTTCCAGTCAGTGGGAACTTCACCAGATTGCCATGACTTCTCAAATATAATGGAAAGCCACCCAGCAACTTCATCCGCCAGCTCCCTCAGGACCTGTGCTTGGATTTCATCAGGTCCCATGGATTTATGCACCTTCAGGTTCCTTAGGTGGTCTCGAACCCGATCTTCTCCTACAGTGGGCAGTTCTTCATTCTCATAGCCCCTGTTTTTGCCTGCTGCAACTTGGGTGATGTGGTTAGAGTCCTTGCCAGTGAAAGTTGTTCAGTAACTCAGCCTTTTCCATATTCTGGGTGACCAGGTCTCCTGTTTCCTTCTGGAGAGGGCCCACATCTTCCATAGTCTTGCCTTTATCCCTGACATATCTATAGAAGTTTTATACAGTTTTATAGATGTGCCTCAATAGGCTGGAGAAACAGGAACTTCAAGTAGATCAATAAAAGGAAATGCAGTCTTGTGCCCAGGGAGGAATAACTTCATGCACCAGTACATAGTGGGGAATAACCATCTGGAAAGCAAGTTTTCAGAAAATGATCTAGTGTGCAATAATCTGACCATGAGCCAGCAATGCGCTTTTGTGGCAAAGATAGCCACCAGTGTCCTGGGCTGCATTAGAAAGGACATTGTCAGCAGGCTGAGAGATGTGATCCTTCCCCTCTACTCAGCACTGATGAGGCCATATCTGCAGTGTTTTGTCCAGTTCTGGGCTCCTCAGCACAAGAGAGACATGGACATACTGGAGTGAGTCTAGCAAAGGGCAACAAAGACCATTAAAGGCTTGGATCATCTTACATATGAGTAGAGTCGGAGAAAGCTGGGACTGTTCGGCCTGGAGAAGAGAAGTGTCAAAGGGGCTCTCATCAATGTGTACAAATACGTGATGGGAGGGAGTGAAGAAGACAGAGCCAGGCTCTTCTCAGCAGTTTCCAGTGACACGACAAGAAGCAACGGGCACTAAATGAAATACAGGAAATTCCCCTTAAACACAAGAAAAAACTTTTACTTTAAGGCTGATCAAACACAGTGCAGGAGCTGGTTTCCCAGAGAGGCTGTGGACTCTCCATCATTGAAGATACTCAAAACCCAATTGGATATGGTCCTGGGCAACCTGCTGTAGCTGACCCTGGTTTGAGCAAGAGGATAGGACTAGACCATATCTCGGAGTCCCGCCCAACCTCAACCCTTCTGTGACTCTCTGAAAAGATGGTTTCATAATTAGATTAAAAGTAACAGCTGGGAACATGCAGTTATGATATTTCTGCTTTGTCCCAAAGCTGCCACGAGTCAAGCTCTACCATGGTACTGGCTTAGAAATAAGTGAGAGAGTATATTCAGCACAATGAACAATCCATATTCCAAGCGAGAAAATTAGAACTATACATATAACCCAATCTGATGTATTTTGATAACTTTAGGTCTTTGATAAGTTGTTGGATTTTTACAGCATGAAGCACTCTAATTTAAATGAAATCACCTTTTAAAGAAAAAAACATTATTAAAGGTTCTTTTTCCAGTTTGGATTTGAAATAATAATTATTTTTATGTACAATAAGTTTATATAAAATAAATCCAAACCAATTTCATTCTACATTATTTTTAATGTTAATATTTTCTTTTTAAAAATTTCTGTACTATGTGTAGGGATACCTTGTATCTTAATATAAAAACAAATTTTATAGTTATTGAATTAATTATAAAGTAACATCTGCTTTGCAACAAGTATTTGTACTGAACTATTTATACTGAACACAAGATGGTGCACTTATCCTAGAAGATATATAAGCAAGTGCATTACCAGGAATAGACATGATATCCTAGTCTTTTTCAGGTTTAGGAAACGTATATTTTAAAAAAATCCAATAATAATAACCCTATTTCTGTTATCTATATGTAAATATATTTTGTATCTAGTACAAGTTAGGAGATCACTGTAATGATCAAATTTTGAGAAGGTTGCCATTACAGTATTAAAGAAGCCTGAGTTCAGTATTCGAAGGTTACTGCTTTCAAAATTTATAAAAATTGAACCAATAGAGTTGTCTATATTTTCTTGCTACTGGAAGGTTTTGGGAATGCACATGGAGCCAATAATCTATACTTTTTCATTTCTTAATGCAAAATTATCATAAATTCTTCTAATCCTGAATAGCCCTAAGGCAGAGAAACATAAAGAGCATTAATAGTTCTTCCATATGCCATGTTTATGAAGTAACATGAAATAAAAACATTCATATTTTATATTTTAAAAAAGTACTGCTTTCACCAGGGCAATAAAATAAATAATCACAAGTAATATATTTTCATTTATACTACAAAATAACAATATTTATAAAGCAATATAGCAATTAAATATTCTCTGTTATTAATACTTATACTATTGTGTGTGTTTTGAAATTAATAATAAAATACATTATCTGCGTGTTGAGCAACATTTTGTTGGGCATCACAGGATACTTTGGGTATAAAATGCAAACATGGCCAGGTCAAAATATTTTTGCAAGATGAAGTCAAAACCTGACTTGTTATGGGCCTGGTGTGAAGCCTGGCTGTTCCATTTCAGTGCAGTGCTTTCCCCAGCATGTTTACACTGTTTCTCAGCACCACACAGAGTTAGTGCAACTCCTTTGTTTCTGGGGTGTGAATTAGCTCTGAGCAAGCTAGCCTGGGTGTCTGTCATACATACTTCATTGAACCATGTGGATTTACTCTTTGAGCCTGTTTCAAGACAGGGATTTCATTCCGAGGTTCCCTAATCTTAGATGAATACCCAACGCTACTTGCTATTTTTAGACTTCTCTCTTCCCCCCTTCCCTTCTAGTCATAACATTTTTGAGAGGTCTTGCTTTCTTCTGAGGGTGAATTCTGAAATCTTAATAATGGTTAAATGTGATAAACATTTTACACTGAACTCGTTAGACATTTCACACCTACTCCTTATGTCCTCAAGATAGCTCGTTGCATCACGCTCCACACATTAATTCTTTAAGTATAGATCATTTGGATTTTCCCACTGTTCCTTACTGAAAAATAGAGCTTTCTTTCCTTCACAAGAGAAAGAAAAATGAAATTCTTCAGATGTCCCTTGAATCATCCTTGAAACAGAGGAAGAAGTTTTCTCTCAGTCTCTCCAAGGAACAGTTTATCAGTCATGCTGAGAGACTATTTCACTTACTTTATTAAAATTATAAAATTATTAGGATGATTTTAGTACTGTACACTACAAGTATATTACCTAAAGTAAAATTACTTATCTTTTCATTTGCCAGTAATGAAAAAAAAAAAGAATCTTATTAAAATACAGCTATTAGAAACTTGAAAGAGAAATGTCCTTAATATTATGTTTTCTTTCTTAGCCACCTTCGGACAGCTCTGTTCAAGACAAATGTAACCTTTACAGATAGTTATTACCAGACACACATCTAGTCTTTAAAAAACACTTATATGTGGTTTCATGGGGTTTTTTGGAATATGAACTCACCAGAGAATGGCAGCTCAGGAGCATGTGCTCAGAGCTCCAATCTGTGTTCAGTTTATACATGCTAGGCATCACAAACACATATTTTGTTCAGGGGCAGGGATGCTTAACCAGTGAGGGTTTTTCACCAGAGATAACTGCAAATAGAACAGCAGGGCAGAAAATCACAGGTGAGTGCCCACCAGTAAGGAGATGATCTCAATGATTTCTTTTTTTATATATGTTAGAGTGGAAGCAGGAAGCAAACCCAGCAAAGCTGCAATCTATTTACACTCACAAGTCCTTTCAAAGGGAAACCATCTCTTCACATATGTTGCACTTATCACTTTGTTGTTCCCTTTCTCAGTAGTTCCCTTTGCATTACCATAATAAAAGCAGGCATAAATACTGCATACCTCTTCCCCATTAGAGAATTGCCCGTGCTGGGGTGATCATCTTCATGGATTCTGGCTGTAAACAAGGACTTGAGTGCTGTTAGTTAATAAAGCTGTGCACTACTCTTGTAAACGTGGCCCTAGATTTCTATCCAAATATGGGGTTTGTTAATAAAAAGTATGATAGAACTTGTGCTGCTTTAGGAAAACCACATGTGACAGGGCTTTCAAAACAGTCTTAGAGCTCAAAGCAAGAAAAGGAATGATATTTTTCTGGTCTTGGGTTTTTGGTTCAGGGTTATGGATGGAGAAGGAAGCAGTGCTACCAAATAGTAGTCAGAGGTGAGAAAACTAACATCTTGCCCGCTGTGCATACAGGGGGATTTTTTTCTTATTCCATACACCCTGGTTCTATGAAAATGCTTTTAGGTTAAAGCCTAGGTGTGTCTCCTTAGGAGCAGCTCTTTGAAGAAGCTGTAGGTGTAGCACGTCTGTCATTAATCAGGCTGGAGATCACTCTCACAGTTGTGGAAAATGAAATGAACAGGTAGCGGCTGAAAAGACAAAGACTCATTTTTCAAGTCTTACCAGATGAACAGACACCTCTTGATGATACCAGCTTTCTTGTTTTCCTTCTTCTGATTCTTAAGTTAATTTATTGAATATTTGAAATCTATTGTTGACAGTGACTACCATATGCAAAAATGTGATTAGATACATATGCTTAGAAGATATATTAAATATTAAAAAGGTAAGGACATAAGCAGACAAAACCCATAATGATAGTCGGAATAGCTAATAATGCTGATCACTAAATGTCAAATCATCACTCTATCAGCTATTAAGAATTAATTGGATATTAAGTGTTACTTAGAGATCTACTACTATTTTGATGATGTGAGAATCATTACTGATTTTCTGGCATGGCATCACTGCTAGAGGTTTGAAAACTTGTAAAACCATTTTTTAGACACAAACAAAAAAGACACATGTATTTCAAATGTAATTGGAGCACACTAATCAAACCATATGAAAATAATCATATAAGAAATGTCTTTAAGATTTCTCTGTTCTACACAAATGTCAAGTCCCCAGGAAACAGCTCTATAACAAGAATTAACACTAAGCAGACTTACATGGAAAGAAAACATTCCTCAGGCTAAGTAGTCTGTTTCCACAAAAAAGCACTTCCAGTTCACAAACCCTTCTGTTAGGGAAGACTGCAATCTCAACAATTTATCTCCACACTAAGGAGGGGAACTTGGGGAGCTACAGATCACACCTCCTGGCCATGCACACGGCAACAGTAAATACAGTGATTTTTACTTTGTCACTCTTTCCCATACACATAACCACAACGTAATGTCATCTTCTATTTTCTTTCTCAGCTGTAGGTGAACACAATAGCTTTTTTCCTCTTTGTCCTGGGGTAGAGACACAGGTATCTGTTCCCTGATGCTTATCTCCCTGAATGAGGACTGACATTCCCTCTCTTCCATGCAGATGATCTAATTATTCCCACATGCTGCTGAAAGACATTGCAGTTTACATGGTATGAGCTGTGTCTCGCAGTGCGCATACGGGACACCTGCTCTAGCTGACTCCTGACAGCCAGCACCAGTCTGCAGCATAGGGCAGCATTTCTGGACAACTGACATGGCACAGAAAGTACAATCGGCATCACCTTTAAATCCTTAAAGTCAACTTCCAGCATTAAAAACATGAATGCAGTTTCTTCTAATATTTATGAGCAGGCTGTGTATCCATATTTAAAAGCACAATTGAGCCCTTAATAAATTTTCAGTTTTTAGTGTGCAATGATTCTGTAGAATAAATTTACAGAAAACACACAGTGTTAATATTTTCAATTCCCAGTCAGAATACCATACAGTATAAATTAGCATCTGTTTACAAGAACGGAGTAGCTCATAAGATGTACGGTGTCAGGTAAAAATATTAGGAATATTATAAGAGAAAAAACCACATTTTTCCTTGCAAACACACACTTATCCAAACCTTCATTTCAAGTTAGTCATCACAGTGCTTCACTCTCCAGTTCTTTTTATGCTGTGAACCTCCAGTGTCTATGCAGTTGTTTCTAAGGTAACAGATCAGGATGCCTTGTGAAAAAAAATGAACCAGATCTTGAATATTCAAGACATCTCCAGTTTCAGAAATGAGAAAAGGGCAGTATCATCTCAGCTGAGGGTTCTCAGTATCTTTTAGACCCTTGCCTGATTTACAGACAAGAAAAATATAATCCACCCGAAGGCTGCAGTGTGAAAGTAGAGTGGTGTATGCAGTTTCAGGCGTGTAGCCTGTCAGAAATTTTTAATCAGAGCCATAATTAAGGAATTACGGAGGCTGTTCTCAACAGAGTCTCATTGCCTCATTGCAGGGTACACATACACAGAATACAGATGAAGAACGTGTTTGGTAGGATTTCGCCTTCATTCCAACCACTGACAACTGCACAGAAATCTTCCTGTCAGACATGTGATGCTCAAACCAAAAAATACATTAAAAGTGAACGTGAATCACTATGTGAAAATAAATGCATATACTCCTTCCTCAAGGGACCAGATATGCATTATTTCCATCAAAGAAAACAAATCAATGTCATTCACAGGTGATTACCTGAATCAATAACTTTCAGTGAATGGGATTATTGGGTTTTGTTGAGGGTTTTTTGTGGTTTATTTGTTTTTTTAAAACTGGCTAGAAGTACATTTTATTTCTTTCAAAAGCTGTTTTGCTTATTATCTGAGTCCAGAAATCATATAAACATATGAATGCAGGCAAGGCATATAGAGAGAATATTAACCAAAACATCAAGTAAGGCTTTTAGGAAATTTCTCTTAATACAAAAAAAGTAACTAAATTATTTGCTTAACAATATCTGTTTATATATGTTAATATATGTTTATTGATATGTGCATTCTGGAATATGCACAAACATACCCACCATCTATGATAAAATAATCATAAGGTATTTTTCAAATGCCCATCATAATAAGATCTAAAAAGTCAAATTCATAAAAAAGGATCAGGCCTGGTAAAAAGCTTCAGAGCCATATTATTTTCCACGTGTTAGGGAAAACTGAGACATAGCGGCTCGATAGCTTGGTGATCAGATAAAATTTGTGGTCATAGGATAGGACAGGTAATGACTACTCATAGTTGTCTTCCTGTCTCTGAATCCTATACACTCTCTACTGTATTACAAATTATTACATGCTACAAATGCGTGGAATAAAAGCTATCCTGAATATTTGCAAAGTTTGTTTGGGAACATTCTTCAGCAACTTTTCTGCATGAAGAAAATACTAAGAGTTTTGGGGATCTGCATCATTTAACAAACTGAAAGGTGGAAATAGTGATTATGGTCTTACGTTCTTGGAAAGATGTGAAGAGCATCTGGAATCGGCTGCTTCGACTGCCTTCATCTGCCCACATGCGGATTACACCGAGACCTGTCCGCAGCATTACATCATTAGCAACAGTGCTGCAAAATTTTGCTTTCAAATCCTCCACAGAGCTGCTTCCATCATAGACAGCTACGAAATTCCTTTTACATTCATTAGAATTCTGCATCTCATAGTCCAAGAATCGCAAATAGATCTATGAAATAAACAAATAACAAAGGTAACATGTACAGACATTTGAGAATGACCAAACAAACATTAAAAACCTTTGCGGAAGAAAAACTACACACCACCACCATCAAAATATTTTTTCTGGAGCTGGTGATCCACAGGCCACTTCCCTGGAAGGGCATTAATATGGAAACTGAGCACTGTTTACTCTTCTTGGTATTTTGTCTTTCTTCAAAGCAGAATCTAGTGAAAGATCTAGATATTTCTGTGCTTCTTTGCAGTAAGGTCCTTATTTCCAAATATATACCTGTCTTTGAGAAGTGTGTATAACAGTCCAAGCTGAAGGACAGACAAGCTAGAAATTTCTTCTTCCGCTGGCTGGCACAATATTGCTCTATTACTTGCCTGACATGGAAAATAATAAGGCAAATAATTGCTGCTCCCTCCCAAGAGTCAATATGTGTCATCTTTGTGATATGACTCAGCTACACTGATTCAGGAAGTGAGAATCTGGGAGCCAGGCAGAACTCAATCATTAATCTTTTTGTTTCCTCAAGCAATTTGGCCACCATCTCAGCTTTTCTAAACAAAGCCTTATGGTATATATCTTCATAATTTAACAGGGTTGAAATCAAGAGTATTTCGTGGAAACTGCTAGAAACCTAGAAAGTTTTTTAGGAAATCTCTTGCATACAAACTAAATTGTCTAGTAAATGTAATAGATGTCTTGCCTTTTGCAAAGAACTCTAAATCTACTTGTAAAGAAGCAGAGGTGAGGAGAAAATGCTATTGTTTGATATTCAATTCTGTATATGACTTTAATAGGGAAAACCACTCATTTTAAAAGCAATTGCTAATACAAGCAGCATCAAGTATTCCAGCAACAGAGAAGCTAAGTAATATATTAAATAAACACATGGTACATAATCAAACTGCCAAGTGTACCCAGGAGACTTCAAGGGAATGATACAGAAAGTTGAAGTAGGGTAGAAATAGCATGAAAAGCCAGTAAACATACCCAGCAACCAGTTATATGCATCTTCACTTGAAAAACTAACCAAAAAGAAATTCCACTGTATTAGACATCAGGTATACTTCTTTACAAACAATGTTGTTAACTTCAGGTAGTTTTTTACATGCACAGAACAATTGTTTAAAAAGCTTCTCTGGATTTGCCTAAAGTACACAAACACAGCATATCCTAGTAGCAACAGGACTCACCACTTCACCTCATTAATATATTAAAGCTTTTATGGTTAGAGAATTATGTGCTATTATCGGTCTGCCACTGTTTAATAATAGCTCAGATTTTTAAATGAGCCTTCTCAGATACTGCATTATAGTACATTTTCATTCCTTGTTACACTTTGAAGCCGGTCTCTCTCCAATGAATATTCATAAAACAATTTTTACTATCATATGAAATTTGGTATACTAAGTTTCATTTTGCTTGCTTAACCTTCTTCTAGTATGTTATTTCTTATGGTAATCCTTACTTCTCTTCCAACATTCCCATTCTCCAGAAATCTTCAGAGGAATAGATCTCAATTAAATTGCACTTAAGTGAATTCTACTTTCACCACATATCCTGTTTTTTAAATACTATAAATTAAGGATGCTTCTTATATTGATCTCTAAAAAATGGGACAGTTAACAGCAACACAGTAAGTAATATTAAGATGGCACCATCTTATATCAAGGAATACTTTTTATAGTGTTTTTAATTTCATTTACTGCTTGCTCCACCCCTACAGTGGAATGAAAAATTACTAGATTTCAGTCATCCAGCATTGCTGAAATTTTATCACAGTATCCTCCACTTTTTATAAAAGTGTTGTCTTGAGATGTCTCACCATTTCCTCTCCTACTGAGGGACATAAAGTTTCCATTCCTGTTAAAACAGGTCACCTACTTCCTTGGTGAAGTCATACTAAAAGCCTTTTCTTGAATTCTGAAGATTTGTTGAGTGCAGAAAATGCATTTCCGAAGTTCCTCTGCACTGGCCACTCCCTCTGCAAGTCTCTCTTTCATTTTCTACACTCTTCCTCCCCTCCCCAGGTGCTCAGGCACCTGACCCTTTACTCCTTCTTGTGCTCCAAATCCTTGTTCTTGGTGTTCTCCAGATATTTGGAGCATTTCTGTCTTAGTCATGCCTGACTACTTTAGCTCCTCAGGTAATTCTTGTCTTCAGCGTGGCTCGCTTCTGCTCTTCTCTGTTTATATAGCATCAGCCACTTCCATGGCCACCAGGCAGATGGCTGACCTTCACTGTGAGCTACTTCTTAGAAAGTAGCTGATCGAAGTGTATGAAAATGTGCAGAAACTAAAATTAATTGGAGCCAAGCAAAAATGAGCGGCAAAAGGCCAGCAAGAGAGCTGCAGACAGGAATTTTGAACCAGTCAGTGACTCAAATGCAGCCATGCAGAACTGGGGTGGGCAACAAGAGATGAGGTTTTAGACTCTCTTGTATTGGTGGCTCTTGGGCTCCAGCTGGCACAGGCATGCTATTGTCCTGACAGAGAAAGATTATGAGGGAGTGATATATAGGAAGAGACAGAGCCATGATACCCACACTCAGCAACTGGACATAGTTGGGACACACCAGAGAGCTGCTTCCTGTGTCCTAGAAACCAGTTGCTCCTGCTCAAACAAAACCATAACAAGAACTGTGAAACCCTGGCACCCAGCCTCTCCTGTAAAGCTGCTGAGATAGTCCATCTCTGCATAATGTTTCACTTAGAATGGAGAGTTGAATGTGCACCTTGCTTTTCTTTCCTCCACTAACAGAAGCTGCCGGCTTCAGATGGGTGCTTCACTGCTTGCCAGCTTTGTCACAGGTAATGCAATAAAATCCTTCTGCAGCTGATTATATGCAATACTGTATACATATGACTGTTTTCCAGGAAGTTAAGCATGTCAGACAAACGTCTTATAGGAACGCACAGAAGGCTTTCAACATGTTATTGTCATGATTTATTATTTTAAAGCCATATATGCCTATCACATGTATACCATATACATGTTCTAATATACCATGTATAGATATGATAGACCATAAAGATATAACACAATGTACATCTATCATATTTTTGTCTTACAACATTCTTCAGGAAAGCTCTTACTGCAGAAAAAGATACCTTGATCTGACTGCAGAACATTAGTAAAACTATACTTCACCTAATGGGAGGAGGACTTCTTAACACTTGTTCATTTGTTCTTTATTTCTATCCTGCTGTCTTATATATATACATTTATATGTACATATGTATGTATGTATACATATATATAAGCACACGTATCTTGTATTTGGTATCCCATTTCAGTATTGAGATGTAATTTATATCAGTTTTCATTCTTACAAGAAATGTGTGCTAATCCTCACTGTGGTTATAAAATACCAGCTCTCACAACAATTTCCAGCATTCATCAATTATTCCTGACCCGTTCAAACAGATTGTTCATATAACAGTACAGCCAAAGTCTTATTTCTATGGGCTTATCATTTGACATTCTCTAGTTTCTGGTGGCACACTACCCTTATAAAATAGTAAAATATTTCTTAAAGTAGCAACTGTAAATGCTGAGAAGGAATCAAGAGAACAATACGTTAGCATTTTACTTTGAGTCTTTCAGTGAAGAAGCCAACACTTCCAGTTCTTCCCAAGCCTGAATTCTGCTGTTGATCATATGAGTCTATTTCTCTCTGTGATAAATTCAGCTAAAATCATAACATATATAGACTTGATAGGTCCTGGAACCACTGGAAAGAAATATTTGGCTTTAAAATCTATGACCATCCTTCAGAAAAAAAGATGGCACCTTCTTCAATAGCATGAAGTTTCATAAATTAAAGAAAATAAATTCCTGATATTCTGACGTGACTTGGAGTTTCATTCTTACAGTTTCCTTTGGAGATGACTATTACCCGGAACTTTATATAAAGTAATGATTACTTGATCCAAAGCTCACTGAAATCAGTGGGTATCTTTCCATTTACGTAAGTATATTTGGATCAGACCTACGGATTAAGACTGCAGTGCATTTTTAAAAACTGGAAACTTGATTACACAAACTGATACCTTGATATTGGATCAGATTTTATTTTAAAGAGCTGAAATAATTTAATTGCATCTGCACACCTCTGCCAATTTTTATGGTTTTATTACTATATATTTGCCATTGTTCCTGTCACTGTCTGTAAGATCCACACTGGCAAAAGAAAATGACTAATAAATTGACTTCCCCAGGGAAAGAATAAAACTGATTATATGACAAACTGTTATCTAATGCAAAATGTTCCTGATACATAGTTTTCTGAAATCAGTGGCAATATTCTCACTACTTTCACTGGTATGTGGATCTCACTAAAAGAAATTAAGCAGAAAGTGAGAGCAAAATTATCAATATTTCTGGTTATTTCATTTACTGAGATCTTAGTCATTACTTCTACCAGCAGTGGATTAGCAACTTTGCTCCCCTAAAAGAAAACAAATGAATAAAAAAGAGGTCACAAACTCAAACGCCACCATCTGCCTACATTAAGCCTTTTTTCATTGATGCCAATGGCAGTTTTTAGAATGCTAACATTTCCTTAGGTACTGAAACACTATTAGCATAATCAGGACATTCTTGTTGAATAGAACATCTCATTTGAAAGAAGCAGCATAACTGCCATATCTTCTTCTTTCATATTTTTGTTGTAAAGTTTTAATAAGACGCTTTACTCAAATCATCAGTTTCACATTACTTAAAAGAACAGGCTCCTAGTGCACAAGTATTACCTTTTCCTGAGCTTCAAGATGTCACTGCAAATACCAATGCCATTAGCAACAAAACTGATAAACCCTCACTGCAACTGTGGCATATATAATTTATGCTCGGTCACAGTATATTTTAAATAATTCTCTTGTCAACTTTAAGGTTTGTATTATCATCTAAGTCATGAAAAAGGAAATGCTGCATAAGTTTAACTATTTTTTTAATTTAAATTTGAAAACAACAGAAATCTCTGCCTACATTAGAAAAAAAAAAAAAAGAATGGTTGTAAACTATGAATAATATATCACCTCAGTGAAATGGTCAGATCATAATCTCTTCATAGTGAATCACTTTTGATGAGTTCTGCTTTTTAATCAATCACTGAAGGTTAGGGCTGACAACATGATTGATCAGGCCAGTCAGGAAAAGTTTCAAACCATATCCCAGAGTATCAGACTTAATATATGTGCCCAGACATCCAGTCCTTTATAACGCTTCAACACAAAACAAAACAAAACAAAACAAACAAACAAAAAGCCATCATTCAACTGCCAGAAGTCATTTAGATGCAAGACAAAAATCTCCTCTTCATCAGGGCCAAACATCCGGATTTTACATATTCAACTTCTAGGTTCAGTGAATTCTCTTGTAAGCACAGGACTGGGTTAAATGGTCCTATGTCCTTCCCCATTGCTCAGTGATCAGTTACAGTGTTTGCTTTATTCTGCATCTTGTTCAGCTTTATGTGATTAACAAAGGACTTTCAAGATGATACCTCTAGAATTTAGGCCAGGGAAGCCCAGTTTTTTTAAGCAGATTGTGCAACACTAATTAATCTCCTTCAAGGCAAAAAGACGACAAGCATACCAGCCTAACAAACATATTACTAACAATGCTGAATTTGTCTTCTAAAGTAGCCTGTCCTGTTGCTTGGATCCTAAACTTATTTTTTGAAAATCAACATTACTTAAGCATGAAAGTGTTAACACTACGTGTTCTGTTTGGTTTTTTTGTTTGAGGGTTTTTTGACATTTTTATGCCTGCTGTTACCAGTCCGGGACCATGCTGTACAAAGAGAGAGCTTCATACCTAATATTTTCCTCTCTGCTGGTGTTTGGAGAACACTCTCTCAGAAGTGACAACCTTATATGGTACTTCTTCTAACACTGTGATTCACAGCCAGGCTCAGGCATCAAAATACCATTTTCCTGGACAAGGGAAGCTCTTCAGATTTCTTTGCTTTGTCCTATTTGTTTCTTCAGACTTCTGCAAGTCCCCAATAACTGACATTTATTCTAACCGTCAAGTCACCTTCATTTTTCTCTCATACAGTGGCAAATTGTTTGCAAGCGACAACCTTTACAGCTCTTTGGTGCTGTCCTGCTTTTTAACACTGAAAACTGTACATCACATCCTGATTCTTCTGTTCTCTTTGGTAGATGCATTATTACTTTCATCAGTAGGTTTTTAAAATTGCATTTCCTAACAATAATTTGGTTTGGCGATGTTGAGGTTGATTATATTTCTATACCTGAATGGAATAGATTCATGCTAACTTAAAAGTGGGTTTTTTTTGTCAGTACTACTCTGGCATGTGTATTACCATGCCTGATAGAAGAGATTCTACATACACAATTCTACACAGGTACTTGTCTTGCATAACACTGTTTCAGAGAAGTTATTTTAATAGTTTAATGTAAGTAAACAATATTTTCTATTTGTTTAAACCTAATTTGTTCACCTTGTTCCAGGGATGCTATATAAATGTGGGTGGGTTTTTTTTTTTCATTCATAATATTATTTGCATTATCTGTATGTTAGCAAGCTTCAAAGCTTCTTCAAAGATGGAGCCTGTAAAAGCGTCTCTGGTTATTAGGTTTTTCGGTCTCTAAATTTCATTTCTTTGTAACATTTCAGGAACTGCCATTCAAATGCCTCCTATTAAATTTTAGTGCACTACTTAAACCTTCTCTTCTACATCTAATTAAGAAGCCTCCAAAAATTAGGGATATGCCAGTCTGCTAGCGCTGACAGCTTAAATGTTTTTTTTCTTACAGGTCTCATCTGACAGCAAAGGTTTTCACTTCACATGTGAGAACAGAAAATATTTTGGTTTAGTCAGATTGGTTCATACAGACTTGTAGCTCTGCAATTTTCTTCACCACATGTTTCTTCCTACCTGTCTAGGAAACGTGTGTGCAACAGCCCATTCTCTCACCAGACTACATTCAATCTGAAAATCAGGCACCTGGAACTGAAAACATCGTCTCTTTGATCAGATATGTGGATACAAGGTCCATCATGAAAACAGTGATAGGTGATTTAGAGCCTCTACTAGGTAGCCTATGCTTTGTAAATACACAAGTGTCTTGGCCCCACTTGGGCGTTTGGCCCATGCCCAGCCTTGAGCGTCACTGCCCCAGCCTCATCTCACTGAGCTGCTGGCCCAGCTCAAGCTATGTCTGGCCCCATTGCCACTGTCGAACTTAGCCACCACAACCCAGCCGCCATGGCTAGGCCTGCCTAGCTCTCCTCATCAGCCACGTCCTGGTCCTGTGGCCACCCTTGCCCTGCTCCCACTCTGCACGCCACACATCCCTCTCCCCCTGCTCCCCAACAGCAGTCTTACAGTGAAGAGTTTTGGGATGGGGAGGTTCTTCCAGCTCTTTACTGTTTTGGGTCGGTTGGCATACTTGGTCAGCAGCTGTCTTCTTCATTTTACATTCTTGCTCTCTACTGATTGAAGTTTGCTTCTATGCAAAGTGCAGAACCCCCAGTATTTCTGAACTCCAGATTCTCAGCTATCTTGCTCAGCAGGAGCTGACTTTGAATGATTACAAGAAACACACACTTTGCAACCAGTCGCTGTCAAATACAAGGCTCCATGTCTTTGTATAGATTGAAGTTCTGCTTAAACTGCCTCCTGCTGTCTTCTGCACTTCCAGAAAGTTTCGGTTCTTCATACGCTTTCAGTATTTTGCTTTTGATTCTATAAGGTAATTAGTGGTGGCTCTAAGTGTGTGCAAGAAATTTGCTGTTCTCTGTCCCATTCTAGCTTGCTGAGGATAGCAGCAGCATTACATCCAGACTGTCAGGTTGAAGAGATCTCAGGTTCATACTCCCTGACTGATCTCATTGCTCATATGTTGAGCTCAGACTTGGCTTGAATCGGGAATTGCAAACCAAGGAAAGGACTTGCATCTTGCTTCTGCAGACAGTTTAGATTGGATGAGCTTAAGCCAAATGAAATTGCAAGCAGCCTGCATTCTGGCACAGTTTAATTAAGAAACTAAAGATGTAAAGATCCAACCCTCAGTCTGTCTGAGAAACTCTGGCCTTTTAGGCATAGTTCCCAGTAACAAACTGTGCAGCCCAGAGTACAGAAACCTGTGGATTTAAAGACGTCTGCTGAGTTCTTACTGTTCTTAGCAGGAGAGCCTGTTTTCATAGGTGCAAGTTGCCATAAATTAGAATGATGTCACTAAATTATTGTACTGAATATATCATTAGTTCAAGGTTAAATATGCGCAAAGGAAGCTAACTGTAAAATATGGACAATAGAATCCAGTTCAATTGAATCGGGCCAATAAACAATCTTACCATAGATCTTACTTCATATAAGGTTTTTAAAAGTTTTAACCACTAAGTCCTTCCTTAATATATGAAAATTCTATAAAACAGGAGTAGCAAGATTCATCAAGAGATGACCCGGGCCACTCCTCTTCCTAAAAGTAGGATTAGTAATGTTTCTCTCATTTTTAATAGAGAGAAAAGACCTGCACTTTAAGACTGCTAGCAATGCTGGCTTAAAAAAATTTTACTGACCAATCACTCATAATCCCCTCCTTGCTGTTTGAAATTTGCTTCCTTAGTATCTAACCCGAATCTTTCTTTTGGAGTGAAAAACCATGACTTATCCTATACACATGGACATCAGAACATTCCTTCCTCATTGTAAAAGCCTTTTATTATCTGGTATCATGCTCCTTCAGAAAATATTCTAGATGACATTGAATAACTTTCAGTCTTTCCTCAGGTTTTCTGGAACTCTGTCATTGCTTTCCCTTCCAGATGCTCTTCAGCTGGTATACGCTTTTTGAAATGCAACATAACTAAATGCAGGTATAGAAGTCCATACTACCAAAGAATCTTTAATCCTATATTAACAGCTGTAGTGTGACATTCTTCTGCTACACACTGTGTTTATGGTTGTGTACCTACACAATTTGTATTGTTACTTCAGAACTGAAGTGTGGATAAATCCTACAGTTAAATAAATATGGGATTTCTAGCAGGACTTTGAATCATATAGAACTTTAGACTTAGGTCAAGTGAGAATATCACAATGATGTTATCTACCAACCCAGCATAAACTGAAATTAAGACTAGAGGACAATATTAGTATCTTATTTAGTTGTGCTGATTCTAATAAGCATAATTCTTTGTTTACCTGTTTTCTTTCTACTAATACCTAAGCATACAACGTATGCAATAATCATTCATCAGTCCAGTCATTTCACATCTATAGCTACTTACTGTAGCAAAGTGGAAAGCTCATCTACTTAATTGAAAACCTCTAAGAATACTGACTTTATCCAAAAGTAAAAAAAAAAAAAAAAAAAAAAAAAAAAAAGAGATTAAAGTATATTCTGGAAGTAATTTATCTGTAGTCTTTATGAGCCAACTATTCAACTCCTCTCCTAAACTTTCACAACAGAAAAATGCTTATACTTAGACTTTTTGTCTTCTGGAAAACCCTTCCCTCTGCTTATTCAATACCAAATGTTGGAACAATTAGATATATTCAGTAGTCTGCTCTGAGATGATATAAAAAAGCATTATCTGTATAAAGACAGCAGAGATTAGTGGATATATTAATTTTGCCTTGTAAAACCTTTCCTGTCCCATAAAAGACAGCTAGAAAAAATATAACATGGAGTTGTCTTTAGCAGAGTGGATGAAAGTAGATGGGAAGCACAAAGCTGTTCCAGTTGCAAAGAGAGGAGGAATGGTAGTGTAGCCAGTAACAATTAATCCATATAATAACTGATAAACCATGGATAAGAGAGGAACTCAAATAGAATTACAGAAAATAATTGTTAAATTCACTGCAGCCCTCTCCTGTTACAAAGGTATGGCTTGTTGACTGTGGTGGGAGAGAAAACACTATCTCTTTTTGTCTGTGGCTCTAAACCAAAGGAACTAAAGATCTCATAGGAACGTGATTTTACCTTGGCTCCATTTTCAAATCTCCCAGGTGAGAAACAATGATGACCTTAGGGACCCAGCAATATTCCCTTAGTAGTCTCCATATTAGGTATTTGAAATATATTGAAAATTAAGGTGATAAGATTACCTCCTGCTTAAGAAAACAGATTGATTCTTTAAAAATGTGAGCAAAATTAAAGATGAATTTAAGAAAAATACTTATGGCACAAAAAGCAAATAAACTCTGCCCACATCATTATTTATTGAGAAAGAAGGTTATTTTGACTCAGGTGACAAATTACCCTTCCACAGCAGAAGGAAAAAAAATAGTTTACAAGTTCAAGCTGTAAAGTTATTAAACAAGATCTGACTGTGCTAAGAAATGTACAACATATTAGAAAAGTCAATTTCTTAAATTAAATAGCAAATCAGCAACTGAATAAGGACTGACCTTGGATCGAGGTGGTGCTCGGATGTACCATTTACAGTCTACTGCTTCAGTTTCAGAAGCTTTTCCTTCTTTAACTATTTGTACCGATTCCACAATTCCTTCAGGTCCTCCCATCTCAAACTCACAAACTGAATAACAAAATACCAGAAAAAATGAAACCTGAACAGCAAACAAAAATATTTTCTACAGCAGAATGCAAAAGCCTTGAAGTTTTAAAATAAAACACAACATACCAACCTGGCAATGGTTTCAAAACTCCAAGGTCCTTAAAATCTGGATCTTAAAAATCGAGAAAGACAAAATTAGTTTTGTTCACTATCTTGGTTGTAATGTCAATGTGCAATGTCAATGTGCTAAAATTTGACAATGCACTTCCGAGTTATGATTATACATATATTTCTTGGAAATAAGAAATGTGTCAGAATTGTGTCAAAACAAACTCATTATTAATGCATAAATTATTGATACTATCATACCAAGGTCTTTTTTTTTTTTTCTGCTATGAAATCCTGCTTTTCTATGTTTCTCTTTTTCAGAAGAGTGAGTTCAAAAATATTTCTGCATACACTAGCAAGCAAGAACATCACACAGCTAACCACATGATATTTTAATACATCAATCTAATGAAAGAGGATATATTTACAGATCCATTCAGAATCCTTTTGCCTATTTTGCATTTTGTATTATGATTATAACACTCCATTTAACTAGAGAAATCTAAACTTTGTTCTGTGTTTATGAATACTCTGCCATCCCTACTGACAAAGAGGAGACACTTTCTTTGGCAGAAACAACCACTTGGTCTTCCTGGAATAAATACCATAAAGATTTACAATGGAATTCATCATGCTAATAAGGTAATAAGTCTAATACATGTGCTATTTTCAAACAGATAAACATGATTATATTTACTCTCTGAGGTTCTTTGTGTCATGCTTTTATAGCCAAATATAACACAGAGATGAAATGAGTTTCGTCTCCGACATATGTTTCAATAGAAAGCTATCTGTAGACAAATCATAATTTCACAAAATTTGGCCCAGTTTGAAGACATTGTCCAAAACCAGAAATGTGCAGAAGGCTATAGTATTTCAAGAGAAGATGATTTCTTCAGGACAGACTGGTCTCATCTGGGAGATTTTTATCACTTGCACTGCTTTTTGACCTAAAATGAATGTTCCGCGCTTTTTTTCTCATTTTCAGGAGTAAAAAAAAAAAAAAAAAAAAGCCTTTACTATTTTTCTGAAAAGTTGATAGTATCTGGTCTTCTGAAAACAATGATAAACACTTATATACAAACACTCTTCATTAAGCTTCTCCTGAGACACATACAGACACATCCAGGCCTCAAAAGGATTGAACAAGAGGAAAACCACAGTAGAGTTTGAGCTGTGTACTATCCTCAAGAAACTGATCTTATTGTTTCAGGATTGGGTCAGTGTAGAAAAAGCTATAAATAAAACAATGAAGAGAAAGTTTGGAAGTAGGAAATGTATCAAATAAAAAAAAAACATTAAAACAATCCACCACCAAAACTTCTCTTTCCCTCTAGCTTTAGATGAGTCATGACAGTAAGAATCACAACTAAGTAATATCCTGGAAAAGTCTAGTGCTCTATAAGCAAGATCATCCTTTTTTACCTGAACAGTGAAAATATGTTTACTTCAAAAACTGGAGTTGTAAAATCACTTTTTTAAACTGGCCCCCTGTAACCAACTTGCTGCTGTTCTTCCCAGTTGTCTTTTATAGTTGCACAATATAAATCATGAGTAAATACCATGAACTTAAGGGACTGCAAATATAATTGAGCAGGCAATTAGCATTAATTGTTAAGCAGTTTTATAGATCAGTAGATAAATAGGATGATCAACAACACTAAATGTAATTAAATATTTCAGCTAATGTACTCAGATGTTGATATCTAGTGCTGAAAGCAAGATACTTAAGGAAGCCTACTTTGACTATTAGTTCAAATTAACATCCAAACTGTGTCTGGTGTAACCATTATATTTCTCCCTTTTGCCGAGTTTGCAAGGATCACCCTGATCTACCGAAAACACTCCACCACATTAACAAAGTACAGAAGAGGAAAGAAGGAGAAAAACGTCCAGACCTGATTTCTCTTAAATGGAGGAGTTTTCATATAAAGGAGTGCTAGTAGTAAGAATCCAGGCTGAAGTGTAATCTAGACCATGCAATTTGACCCAAAAAACAATTCTGAAACTATGTTCTCATTTGTTAACAGAACAGTTAGAATATAACCACATCAAAGTGCACAATCTGTTAAAAATCTAGAAATTCGGCAGATCTTCCTCAGTTTTGAAAGATTATCTTTTTGCAACCTTTCAATATCTCAAGAGTGATAGTGAAATAAAAGCTATAAAACTTGAGGTGATACACTTCATTAAGCATTAAAAGTATACCAATATTATTATAATAAAAATAGCAATCTGTAAATTAGGTATTATTTGAGATGCTGGAAATTCAACCGTGTTTAAGCATATTTACTGAGCAAATGTTTGTTTTTTATATAGTCTACCATTAAACAGATTATACTTTAGTGGCTCTTCTGTACATAATTCAATCAAATTGTTCTTATCAGTCTGGCTGAATCAGAATCCTTTTAATGATATCTAAACACTGACTGGCTAGATCTTCCGATAGTTAGTCCTGATTAAAATCATGTTCCCATTAGGAAAACATCCCAAGACAGGAACATTTTGCTGTGAAAAATAAGATTGATCACCTGCAATGAGAGAGAAAAACAGGAGCCAATAGGTTTTGAGGAGAATGCAATATTCATAGTTTTTTAATGACGATCTCCTTAATGGGGAAACGAAGTATGTAAAGAGGATCAGGAATTTTCATAAGAAATGTGAAAATGTGTAAAGGTTATGTAAATGGAAGACCTTACATCCAAAATAAATTCTGTGACTCTTTTCTGAAGCATTGAATGTCTCTTTTAAAACTAACCAAAACCAACAAAATAAAGGTTATCCAGAAATTTCCTTTGGTGATATATTCAAACCTATTCCATAAATAATAGATTCCTGCAATGTTTATTACTATTAACTTTTCTGTAAAGTCTCTCTGAAGCACAAAATTACAGTAGAAACTTCTTATGAGATGCAAAAACCTGTGCTGGGTTATTTACAGTTACTGGCAAACAAACAGAATGAGAAACTTTAGAGTGGCCCAAAGAGAAAATGGTGATAATCTCTAGATTTCCTTAACTAGTAAAAAAATGGGGTGGATGAGCAGACTATGAGGTGAACTTGAAACTGGCTGAATGAGCAGGCCTGTGACGATGGTGATGAGCAGCACAAAGTCTAGTTGGAGGACAGTAATGAGCAGTGTATCCAAGGGGTCAATACTGAGTCAGATCCAGTTTAACATCTTCATTAATGATCTTGTTAATGAGGCAGAGTGTACTCTCAGCAAGTTTGCTAATGACACAAAACTAGGAGTGGCTGATACACCAGAGGGTCATGCTGCCATCCAGAGGGGCCTCAACAAGCTGGAGAAATGGGCTTCCCCTTATGAAGTTCAATAAGGGGAAGTGCAAATACCTTCACCTGGGGAGGGACAATCCCATGCACAATATATGCTCAGTCCACCCAGCAGCGTTTCAGAAAAGGACCTGGGGGGCCTGGTGGACATCCAGTTTAACATAAGCCAATAATGTATCCTTACAGCCACCAGTAAGGATACATAAGGATACCAGTATCCTGGGCTGCATTAGGAGCACTGCTGCCAACAGGTTGAGGGAGGTGATCCTTCCCCTCTGCTTGGCACTGCTAAGGCCACGTTTGAAGTGCTGTGTCCAGTTTTCGGTTCCCCTGTACAAAAGTGATATGGAGCTACTGGAGACAGTCTAGCAAAAGGTCATGAAGCTGATTAAGGGACTCAAGTATCTCTCATACAAGAAACGTCTGAGATAGTTGGGACTGTTCAGCCTGGAGAAGAGAAGGGTCAGAGAAGATCCTACCAATCTGTATAAATACCTGAACGGAGAGTGCAAACAGGATGGAGCCAGGCTCTTTTCAGTGGTACCCAGTGACAGAAAAAGAGGCAATGGGCACAAACTGAAACACAAAACACAGGAGGTTCCTGGTAAACATCAGAAAACACTTTTCCACTGTAAGGGTGACTGAGCACTGGCACAGGTCGTCCAGAGAGGTTGTGGAGTCTCCAACCTTGGAGATATTCAAAAGCTGTGTAGATGTGGTCCTGAGTAACTGGTTCTAAGTGACTCTTCTTGAGCAGGGGTTTGGACAAGATGACCTCCAAAGGTCCCTTCTAACTCCAGCCATTTTGTGATCCTGTGATTCATTAATAACTAAACACCAGAATTGGTCGATACTGAAACAACTAGCGAAAGACAAATCTAAGGTAATAGCAGAGGTTACACAAGTCTGCACAATGTAGACTTGTTGCACGCTCTAGTGGCCAAGATTGTAGGAGTATTTTGTCTGTGTAAGTTTGGACTCATGATATCAGAGGTCGTTTCCAACCATGATGATTCTGTTTTGACGGAATTTGCTTTGAGTCATGGGAACTTATGTGTCCATCCTGGAGAAATCTGTAATATTTAGGACTGGTTCCAAATGGATCTACCAAGTCTTCATGGGAGCCTCTAAAGTTTTTGAATGCCGGTTCTGGGATCTCTTCTATATCTGGCCCATGGAAATCATGCTACATTTCTTTATTTTTAGTTTCACTGTTAAGATGCAACACATCTGGATTTTCTAAGCAGCTGGCAAGCATGGAATTTAAATAGAAAAAAGAAAAAGAGGAAAATTGTAGTGAGTTAGGGCATCTGATTGCTCAAAAAGCTTATGAAATAAAGAAAATTTTAAAGTTAAAAGGGACTGACTCTTCAAAAAGTATGTAAATTACTCTGTTTACAAGTAAACTGCAGCATCTTATGTGGTTATCCAGCAGTGGCATATCCACAAAGAAACTTATTTGCCCACATATGCACCCACATGTATGTTTGCCCTCTCTCACTCTAAGTCACTTTCACAGAGAGTGAAATTTTTTAAAACTCTATTACCTGAGTGATTTCTGTAAGAGACAGATAGATAGTATCTAACAGAAACAGGGAAAATGAACAAAGTCCAAACTGATTACTAGCAACAAAATAATCTGCTGGTCAGTATTATTACAAATCTATTTAAAAAGATCAAATTTTGAATAAAAAAAACACAGTTATCAAAACTGTTCAACTTGTCTTCAAATACAGATTCCACAAGGCTCTTAAAAGCAATTTTAAGTCATACAGAAAAAATACAGTATTTTCTTTCTCACAAATGCACAAATTTATGAGTAAACCTCTCTTATTCTATTCATCAGTTTCTTTAGCTTTTCATGTAAAGTTCATTTGGACAGTTTCTTACACCGTCAATGTCAAACCTGTTGCTTGCACTGACAGAATTCATATATATCTTAATCTTGGAAGTCAAATGATTTAAGTCAACAGATGCTTGAATATCTCTTTTAAAAAATGGAAGATTGAGCTTGTATGCTCCTTAGCACATCTGGGCTAAAATATACTTAATTACACAGAGTTTTTTATATCTGAAGTACAATATATGCAGTGAAGAATATGAGCAATTACTCTATGGTAAGAAGTCAAGATGAAGGAAATGTGTACCACAAAATCCTGATGCAGACATGAGACCTGATTGTGATTAACTGCCGACATATTTTGTTTATTTTCTTCTATAAATGAGAAATAAATTAATCATTTGATCAACCTATATACTACAAAGGGTTGGTGTTCGAAACATAAATTAGTTTTTGCTGTTTGTGAATACAAACACCTCCTTTTTTAATGGATATATTCACAAAGTAGTCACACTGTGTAGAAACTATATTTCCTAAATATGGAAACTGTTCATTTTTACTCATTGACAGACAGCTGTAGATACATCTTTTCTTTTTCCTGTCTTTGAATGACTAGAAATAGGCAACTTCCTTCTACCAATATTTATGAAATTTTAGCACATGCACATGGTTCTCTGACATAGAACTGATTAGAGCCCTGATTTTACATGTCAATGCTCTGGTAAAGTAAAGAGAATTGCACTATTCAGCAAGCCACCAGTTATTTATTTTGAAGTTTATGAAGTCAGGTTCTTTTACAATGATTTCTGGGAGCCTAAAGCAGCCCTGCACTCTTGAGAGGTGAAATATAATTCTCTGTAAAAGCAGAGCATGCAGAACTCAGTACAAAGCAGAAGAATTATTCTAAGGTATTTTATATGATTTCATCCTAGGATTTGATGATACAGTAAAAATATTGGAAGATGATGACCATAAGATTTTAAAAGCATAAAAGTCTGCTCAAAGAATCACTAAAGCAATTCTAAAATAGCTATTCTGCTGGAAAGAGTAAAGGAAAAATACAAAACTAAAAAAAACCCACAAAAATAACTAAGCGAAATAGATGTGCAAAAATATAAAAATTTTTGTCTTGTTAGCCAAAAGTTAAATTTGTTCTGATGAACCTTTTCAGATCTGAGTTCATGTTGAAACTTCAATATATATGTCTATGTCTGTATTAGAGATATTAAAGGATCTTCAAAGATAGCTTATAGTTTGCTAGTCATCTTGAAAACCAGTTCTATAATAATTATAGCTGGCAACAGCATGTGTTGTATTTGCTCTTTGTTTTCTATGTTCCTTCTTTTAACAACAATATTGTGAGCAAGGGTGGCTATTTTGGAGGATACATATTTGTAATCTAAAACAATGCTTCTCAAAGTTTTCATTCCTTAGCAAAGTCATGAAAGAACTTAAAGGTGGTAAATGCAAATGTAAAAGTGAATGTGACTCTTGGTATTTCACCTTGAAGTTCTACCTGCTATTAGATCAGCAGGCAGTCATATGAAGACAAATAAGCCAAAAAAGTTTTGTACTCTCCAGAAGTTTGAGAAACTCTGTTTTTGAGGATGTAGCTCCAAAAGGAGACACTACTTTGTCTTTCTTTTGGCGATATTTTCATGCACACAATGGCAGGCTGTAAGATATTAGCCTGCTTGCCTCCCTTGTCTACTCTGAACTGTTTAGGGTAGCTTCTTTCTCCAGTGTTCATTTTGTATGGGTGGAAACCATCTCAGAAGGTAAGAGGACTCATGAGAGCCTGGGAATCATCCTCAAATGATTGTACTGCTTGATATGTGCACCCAAATCCCAGAAGTGAGAAGTGCTTCTTGGAACTGACAGTGAGAAAGGAGAGCAAGAATGGGCAAAAATGTCATATTCAGACCTCTGAGTGGAAAGAGGAAGTCTGGGAGCCTTGATGATATGTGTGGGATCATTTTTATTATGTTAAATATTTACACTAGCAGCTGAGTGCTCCAGTTAGGCATCATGTTCCCCTGTGTGTAGAAAGACGGGGAAAAATGATCCTATGACGAATATTTCAGGGCCTGCATATACCTTTATCTGCCAGTTGCTCGGAAACATGTGAAATGACTGAATGAGCTCAGAAGCCCACTTTATCTGAGCAATGCAGCCTTGCTGTGACAGTGCAGCTTACTTGACCACCAGGACTGACTGTCAGTCAAAGGCAGTATCTTGTATCCCCAAGATAATATCCCAATGGCTTCCTGTGACTGACTAATGGTCTCTGAACTTGACTAGGAAGAAAGATGTGCAACATAAAAGTGCTACGGAGTTTTTCCTGCAAGATGTTGAATGCTAAGTATGGCCTAGTCATGCAATATCAGCATAAAACTACAAAGGCTTGGGGTTTGTCTCATTGATTTGTTAGATAGAACTCCTAGCCTAGCCCAAGGAAATAACACTTTAAGTTCATGGCAGAAATGTAGGTAAAAATGATCCAAAGAGTTTATCCACAACTGGTTGCTAGGCATTACTTCTCCAGATTGAACCAATTTATATATGGTTATTGCTTGCTACCACTGAGTGTTAAATCTACATATCCTTTTCAGAGAAGGCGTTCATGATGTATCAGTCAATAGAATGGATTTCCCAGGACAAAAAGGAACTTAACGGGAATAACTTGATAATATAAAGTAACTTCACTTTATCATAGGAGAAATGCTTTCTCCCAGTTTTACCTCAGAACATTCAACAGAATGAATACATTCACTGCAGTGTTCCCATTTTTAAAGAGCTACATATTTTTCAGTTATTATATTCAACAGAATATATTATTTGTGCTACTTAAATAGTATTGAATAAACTGTAGTTGACCATACATTAAGATACATTTCCAATACAAACAGAAATGTCAGGATAGTGTTTACCCCAACTAACATTCCCTTGCTGTCACTGGCCACACCAACTATGCCATGTAGGCTATTGGCATCTTTTTGAAAATAATTGCATCTCACAAGAAAAACTCAAATATGTCCTCTAGTTTCCATGTGCAAAGAGTTCACCTTCTACTTTAATAAGAGGTTTCTTGTGCTGTCTCCAAATATTTTTCTCCTACAGCCTAGAGAAACATCAGGTGGACTTTTGCTAAGGTGAATAACCATGCCAGAGAGCACTGAAAGTTGAGTTGTGTTTGTAAAAACAACTGATTGCTTAATCATCTGGCTATATAAAATACCAGAAAGAGATGAAGCAGACATAATATTTCAGAATAGAGTGGAAAGAAATGAAATAGCCATAGAAAAAAATCCATTAATTAGTTTACTGTGCAACTGCTAGATTTTTCAAAGTTATTGGATGAATCATATTGTAGTGCTCTCCTATAACAAAGTCTTTGTATGATTCCAAAAGCCAATGCCACAAGATGTTTTAAAAATGTATTCTGTATCCAAAGTAGAAATCTGTTGGTGTTAAGTATCAAAAGGAGAATTCTACGTTTTCATTCTCACTGGAGCCTGAATGATCTCTTCCTAAAGGAAAAAAATACAATCAATCAAACAAACAAAAATCCAACCAAATCAAAGGAAGAGGAAAATTCATTCATTAAAGCAAATTGTCAACTCTAATTGCAATTATATGTGCCCACCACAGCCAATGCAATAGAGTTTAAACCTACGCTTTCAGGGAGCAAGAAGAGGAACTCTAAAAGCCATATAGCTCAATGAATTGCTGAGGAAGGCATATCAACGCCAAGTCCAAGAAACAATTGAGGAAAAAATGTCTTTTGTTCTGTTCTCTCAGCATCCATAGCAGTATAGCTTTCAGTAACTGCAGTTTTTCTTCTCTTTTTACTACTTTTAGGGGGTTTCCTGCCTAGAAATTGTCCTTTCAGGGGGCACTGAGCCGTTGACCGCAGCAGTCTTCCCAAATGTGCAAAGCCGTCTCTACAGGATGAGAAGATGGGTTTTCATCAGCTTTAGCTACAGAGCATACAGTGGAACTGACTTGGAGATATTCTTGCACTTACTTTTGCTTCTTCATCTTTTTAGCAGCATAAGGTAGCAGTTTTCTCTGAGGAAGAGTTTCAGTACAGTCCAGTTGTCAGGAAGGAGATAACTCTGCATGTTAAACTGTGAATTCCTACTTAAATTACCCACAAACTTATGAATTTTACATTTTATTACACAAAATAACATTCAGATATTTAAGGAATATAAATAATATATGGGGAGGGAACAATAACCCTTCCACTCTTTCCAGTATTATGAAATTCAACTTCTCCTGAGATTATGGGAGGAAAACATTTTGATAAATTTTTGGTTCAGTAAGGATTTACAGCTAGGTTTTTTGGCCTTACAGTTCATCTGCTTCCTTCTGGTTACAACTTCATGAGTCTGATATTCCCTTTTCTTCAAATAGTTGTTTTTTCTCCCATTTCATGCAATTAAAAGTGCCAAAGAACAGTCTAAACCACGATTAATTGCTAGTACTGACCTAACATAGAAACAAGAAACAGGACAGTAGGCCAGCTAAGACTTTTATTATTTTGAATAGAAAAATGTATTAGACTAAAACAAACAATTCATACAAACCCTAACTCCAAATGGTTTCCACCTAAATTAATGAATAAAGATGGTTGCTTGTCAGTAAGACATTTTTTGCTATATGCCCCCATGAAAAAATAAACAGGATGATAAATTCTAAATCAAAGGGTCTTGTCTTCAGCCTTTTTAACTTTTTCTTTAAACAATAGTGTCCTTCTAATGGCTTCTCAGTCCTCTTTGAGTATCATTTATGCCACATGCTCTGTGTTCATTGGCCGATTCTCAAACTGGTTTGCCATGAACATCAGAAAACATATGGGTTTGTGGATAACTGGAGATCTGTAATCTAGAGTTTGAATAGATTTACATTTGTGTCTAAAAACCTCAGTTACCAGTGACTTTTTCACACCCCAGAAGCTCCAGATCCAGCTATCCCTAAACAGTTATTATATTCAATATAAATTAGTAATTTTTAATTCTATTTTCGTAATTTGGGAATTTAGGTTTTAAAAATAGTTTCCATGGAATTCAATAGATTTGTAGGTTTTCTGCTCTATTCAAAAGCCATCAGTCTGAAGCAACAATTTGATTTCCACTAGATTTACTCACAGTTTTAATATTGACTCTATCAGAAGCAGGTTGATGCCCACAATCTGACCTGAATTTAGGAATTGATTTATTGAGTGTTACACTGATTCACTGCCTCAGCAGTTTCATTGAAATCACACTTTGTAAAGGCAGTGTTCATAAATCCTTATGTCTACCTTATACAATATGCAATATTGCCATTAACTGGCTGAAGAGACTGGGAAAAGAATAGCAAAGTGGGTACTGATTACAGATTCTCCAGTTCTTCTGTTGACGTGGTAGTATTTAGAAGAAATGAGGTACCAGGACAGTTTTCACTTTTAGCAGCAGCAGCAGGTCAAACATGATGGTCAGCCACAGTACTTGGGATTTTTAAGTATGGGTCAGCTACTAATCCAACAAGCAGGCAATAATTAAATTTCATTTGACCAGATCAAGTTTTTGTCTGCCAAACAGCAGGATTTTTCCTAGCTTGATTTGAAAGAGTTATTTAAAGCTCTAGCGATAAAGAAAAAAAATCAAATATAAAAAAAAACTTTCATAAAAACGCACTTGGTAAATCATTGATCCATATATGTATATTGGAAAAAACACTGATAGGTAATATTCTGGAATACAAGCAACTGTATTAATGCTACAAATTACTCTTGTGGGGAGAGCACATACAATTACAGAGATTCAGATTACCCAAATCTGATTTTTAAACTACTAAACCAATATGCAATATTGTATTATAAAACCCAACCTATAAACTTATTTTATGTAATTTCAGTATTGACTTTGCAGCTGGTAGCAGTTAATAATCAACTGGCTAATCCACATAATGAAATCAGCATCGAAGAACAAAATATTTTTAATAATAATTTTTGGTGTTCTCTTTTAATATTAATTTTGACGTACAGGTGAGAAATGAGGAAAAAGGAAGGGAAGGGAAGGGAAGGGAAGGGAAGGGAAGGGAAGGGAAGGGAAGGGAAGGGAAGGGAAGGGAAGGGAAGGGAAGGGAAGGGAAGGGAAGGGAAGGGAAGGGAAGGGAAGGGAAGGGAAGGGAAGGGAAGGGAAGGGAAGGGAAGGGAAGGGAAGGGAAGGGAAGGGAAGGGAAGGGAAGGGAAGGGAAGGGAAGGGAAGGGAAGGGAAGGGAAGGGAAGGGAAGGGAAGGGAAAAAAGGAAGGGAAGGGAAAGGTCAAGAAAAAAACGAGTGGTATCATACAATCTTTTATTAACCCACATACTGCAACCAGCAGATTTGATAACATTGTCTCTTGAGCTTCAACTATCAGATAACATCTGGCAAATGATGTTTGTTAAGTCCTGTTACACAACATCTTCTGGCTTCTCAGTGTCATCTAGGGGAGTGATATGTGACTAGAATAACACATTTCACACTGCCTGCTTCTGTCATGCTAGTACAAATTTTTAATAATGGATGTGCCACAGACATCAGTTCATTTGAATCTGAATTCCCAGAAAATATTTGGCAATTCTGTTCTCATCATCTTATTCATGACTCAAGCAATCTTTCCTAACACAATTTGCTGGATATTATGTGTAGGCTTTTGACATCAAAGTATTCAAATAACTTCTCTGTATCTCTAAAGTGTAATGATATCTGAAACAATATTTAAAAAATGTTGATCAAAATCATTTGCTTACTTATTTTCACAATTTTGCAATGAATTTATTCCTTTCGATGGCATTCTCAATTGTTTGGTAGATCTCATCACCCTAAACATTAAAAAAAATTTTTAATCAAAAGTCAATTTTAGACCATGTAGCACAGACCAAAACATTTTTTCTCACTGAAGTTAAATTCTCCTCTACAAATCTATTTGAGGAAACACTAATGTCAGGCACTTATTTACATAGCGAATTGCAGACTATCCTGTGATCACATAAACAATATGCATTTGACATAACTGAGAGGAATCTTCAGAGCAAGAATAATTCGAGAGCACTGGATCTCTCAATTTCAAAAGATATTTGTGTATTTGAATATTTGTGATATTTATTATATAATGCATTTTTAATCAGAAACAGAAAAAGTCTGCCTTGGGAATTGCTCTCTAAGGGCAGAAGTAATTTTGCTAACTAATACTACCTGATTTGATTATGAATAACTAGCATATATTTAATGAAAGGTTCTCAATTAGACTATGCCTATACGACTGCAAAGTGCTCTTAAATCAGATTGGAAATATCACAGCAGACAAGAATGCAAGACTAAACCCAACCTGCCTGGCCATACATCCAACTTCATTGGTATAAATAGAAGTCTCATTCTTAAACCAGAGAAGAATTTGGTCCATTAAGCTGAAATATTTTTTTTATTGCATGAAGTTGCAGACAATGCTTTTAGGCATCAGATTATATTACTTAAATAAACACTGGATTGCAGTGAAATCACTTTGGGAAAAAAATAAAAAATTTAGGAAGACAAGATGGGTTAAGCAATTCTGTAGTCTTCATTCAGTAATTATAAATGTAAGTTCTGAAAGTAGTTTTAAATATTTCTTTATACTAATAAAGTAAAAATATCACATTTTTATAAATATAATAAAATTTCTAGCAAACAATCTTGTTTTAGTTTTGGGGTTGTGTTTTTTTTAGCTAAAGAGGAAAGAAAAGGCAGAAAATAAAATATGAAAAATGTAATTGAAAGATAACAAAGTGCCAGGTTGACAAAGAAAATAAACTTCTTAAATCTGAATCTTCCTAAATTCAGTTCTTTCGCTTAAATTATTGTTTATTTCAACATACATATCATGACCTAAATGTCTTTACACTTGGTCCTAAATGAGTTAAAACAGTAAATTCACAGAGAACGTAGATGTTTTTAAATGTCTTCAGATTGCTGAATAAATGAATGAGTAAAGAATAAATAAACTAATAATAAGTAGTCATAGCTACCAACAACATACAGCATGGAAGACAGACACCATTCTTTGGAAGATCTGCTGCTGACCTAGTTCAGGCTTAAGAGATCTGAGTTTATTCATTACTGGACAGACATGTGATGAAGACAACTACTCCTCAGTCCTACTGAGTTTCAAAATCAGCTAGAGTGGGAAGATGAGATTTTGCAAAAAAGAGCAAGACACTAAAGATCATCTTAGTTTCCCTAGGTACCCCTTGTTTGTGATTTTTCTGAGAGCTTAACTTCTAATTCTACAGAAAAGTAGAGGATAGCACAAAAAATCACTGGCCTCTTTTCCTATCAATAAATAATTGTACCTTTCCAAAAGTTATCCTGAAGTACTGCTCCATTTTTATTCTAAAAAAACTATTTGGCAATGGAGGCACTACAACAAGTTTTAGTAGCGGGAATGTAGTAATAATCTACTGGAAAGTTTATTTTATGTTTAAAATTTAAAATCTAAGGAGTGGAACCAGTGTTCATTGCAAATGGCTGCGGAACTGGTATCATTTAATTTTACAAGTAGTGAGCCTGATTGACAAACTAAGTTGACCAAAAAACTTATCTGAATTAATTCAGTTCTAAGCATCTTTGAAGAAAATTATATATTTTTACATACAGAAAATAATGTAATTTCAGAAGATTCTGAGGTGATTTTTTAGAGACAAGGATATCTAGAGGAAGATTAGCACAGGAAGACAGACAAATCACTAATCATGATGTTATAACTCCAACAATAAGTCAGATTACTGTATCAGAATATGAAAATAAGTGAAAACTGATAGTGAATAAATTGAACCTACTTAAGGCTATATTAGTGTGATACTGATCAAATAGAAAAATGCTGAATCAATATATCTACCACATAATTCATATAAAGGTAGAAAACTAGTTTTTAATTCATGAAAAGAATTGAAGAAGTAGCAGTTCAGTTCTCCAAAATAAACAAATATTTGGTTCTGACTAGATTCAATAGCTGAAAAGGTAGAGGACAGTATTTAAATGTACTTACAAGTACCCAAGCCTAGAGATTGACCAGATTTATGTACAGGCTTAAATGTAGACTTCCTGAAGTTCTTTGCTAAATTGGGACTAGATTTAGTCACTTGTCAGTGCAGTATTTGAGTATAGTAAGCTTAAGCAACTGTTCTTTGGAATTAACCTTGAGCATATCAGAAAGTAATTTCAGAGACTTTTGATGGATTACAGTGTTAAATTATAGTAGCTGTTATTCATATTTGGCTTGAGGGCCCCAGTGAAATGAACAGGTTTTGCAGAGGAAAAAAAATAAAGACCTAGCATTTGGACTTGCCACAATTAAAAACGCGTGCAAATTGAAAATACCTACACATTGAACATAAATTGAACAAAAATGACTTATTGGCTTTCCCAAACAAAAGAAAAACATTAGCTGTGCTAGTAGCATTCTGCATATAAAGATGATTTCAAAGATTTGCAGGAATTAAAATCATGTGAGAATTTTTTATTTATTTCAAAGCTAACTAATAAAACACAAGATAGAGTGGAAATTACATTATTTGATATTATAGAAAAAGAGCATAGGAGGCTAGAAAATTCTGGAACTTTAAATAGGGATGTCAGACACTTGTGGCATCCTGTATTCAGTTGTTGAACATTTTGTCAGCCTTACCCTGTTGACCAGAAGAATACACTACTTATGAGATTTTAAACCTATATCTCTGAATAATGTGAATTAATATTATAAGAAAAAAAAACAACTTTAATCTACTTAGCATTCACAAACATTAAATAACACTCACAATAAGTATATGACTCTTGGACGAACCCATTATTACCATTATATACCTCGTCATTACAGATTTTTGTATTTCAAAGTTTGGATTCTTTGACTTAAAGAATTCAGCTTCTCAGTTCTTCAACTGTAATGATCATTTTTAGGATAACATACTTATAACATACATATAACTTGTTATATATATAACATCAGTTTACATTACTGAGATGAGGTTTGTTCATAACTCATTAGTGTATGTATAAGGTAAAGGAATATATGGTAAAAAGAGTTTATCAGTAACTTGAGGTAGGTTATAATTGGACAGAGAAAAAATGAAAAAGGGAAAGGGAAAAACCAGATAGGAGTAAGTCCAGATGTTCAAAAGCTTGAGTCAAGCTTTTAATTTTCTGCCATGTTCACATCTAGCAATACATTGGCTAGAATTAGCCATAGAGATGATACCTACTTCTCACAAAAATCTTTGTATTTCTGTTCCTCACATAAAAAGGACTAAGCATGAGGATATTTCTCTGTCTCCACGTGGAAAAGACTATGCAGGATAGTATTTTTCTACCCCATGAGAGCAGTATGATATTAAAGATTGCAGGGTCTTTGATGTCTCATAACGCAAGAGAAAGACAAGACAGATCAAAGGCATAGATAATCTAATGGGCCGGCTAAAAGTCTATTTACAAAAATGTAAGGACAAAATTTCTATCAAAGTTGAAGAAAGCATGATCTTATTTTTGGACCTGAGCACCAAAGAAGATCAAATGTTACATCTCAGATGAAAGAATTACATAGTCTGCATTTCTCAACAGACAATAAATGAATTGACATTGGTCATAGCCATCAATACCACAAAAGACATACTAAGGTGACAACATACACTTACCAGAACTACAAATATACAAAACAATATTCAGTAACATTAACTTCAGTTCTGGTCAGAAAATGAGACTCTCTGGATTGACCCCTTTACAAAAAATAAAAATAATACCCTAAGAAAATGAACCAACACTAAACAGTTGTTGAGTATACACAAAAATGTTGAGAGAGGGTATATTTTGAATTTGATACTTTTACTCATTTACTAATTGTTGCATACTGCAAAAATATTCAATTCTAGAAACAGAAACATGACTGAATTTTTTCCAAAGACTACAGAATCAGAGCTTCTAGTTATTGTGCAAGAACTCTTTTTTTTTTTTTAAGTTAGAGCAGACTGGGAGCTTTTTAACAAGGGTTTGTGTGCATTTCTTTAAGGAAAATTAGCTGGAAGCACTATTTGAAGAGTAAAAAAATCTGTTAAGGAAAGCTAAATATGTCAGTAAAGATCTTTACTTATTGTTGTTAGACCTGAGAAATACTTAATTGAATGAACAGCTGATAATAACAAAATCAACAATCACAGCTACTTGAACCTATCAAATTAACAAATATGGGTGACTGAACACAGGTGATATAAACATGGTTTTGTATCAAACATAAAAGCATCAGTTTCTATACGGACTGCTAAAGAATCAACCCCCTTGCCACTCTGTGGGTAGAATAAAAAATAGTTTATCTGCCTAACAGAAGGGCCACAGTCATGCTGTTTAGACAAAAGCACTGAGGTACTTGTTAAGATTTCTTGGCTCTACCCATAACATCTCAGAAACCTGTAGATACAATACATAAAGATGAAAATTTAATAACTTAAGGGATGGATAAATAAAGAAAAAAACTGTTTCAATGTCAGCAGAAACTCTGGAGACATCCACATTGCCAAGGTCACTAAAAGAAACTACTACAGACAACAGTGTTGCCAGGATGAGGCCGCAACACAATCAGCCAGAAGTGCATCCCAGTAAGAGCTAATAGAAAATCTGGCAGATAAGGAAGCCAGATGGACTGACTTTGAAGAGTATTCAAAAATTCCTTACTCATTACATGAAGCACAAAGTTTCTAATTTTTTCCCTGAAGAAATAAGTGTTAAAACATTTGAATGAGAACTACCAAGTAAGATATTTAACAACAGGTTTTGGAGGTGCTATTCTGAATATGCATATTAGTAATGAAAATTCCCATTGTAAACAAGTTGTTTCCAATCACTTGTGGAAGATGACTATCCAGGTTTTCTGTTCAGTACAAATTCCGTATTATCTTCGCTGCTCTTGTTATTTCCAAGTGCTTCACAAATGTTACAGAGAACTCAAGAATTAATACAGAAAACAAATGCCCAGGGCTCAATGATTATTTCCACATTTTGCAAGTGTTGAAAGCAACGGGTAATCACTCTATATCAAACCTAAGGTTAAGCTAATTCAGTATAGTGTTTGCATAAAGCCAAAAGTGTATCCTTAGGGGAAAGAAAATAAGAAAAGGACCATATTTAAGGAAAATCCTCCTCTGCCTCTAGGATTTAGTTTTAATTGTTCTGTAACAAGCAATAATATAAACTATTTTGAGAATGATGACGATGGTGGTGTAAAAACACAAATTAATCTAAAAATGTTGGTCTTTTCGTATTATTTTTGAATGCACATCTAAGCTTGTTCAAGGTTCCTCCCAGGTGCTTCTGAAAAAACAGGCATTCTGTCAGAGAAACATGGTTTCTCTGTAAATAATATTTAACAATGCAACATCACAATCACCTTTATTGGTGAGATCACTGACATATCAAGGGAAGTATTTCCTGTAGAGGTAGAAAATAATTATTTGTACCCATACTGCAGTACAATATCCTAGTAAACCTCCTCTAGAAGTCTGTGTTCAACTTGTTGTGGAACAGAAACAAAGAAGAGATTCTGAAGGGAGGTGGGATGGTACTGATGGCAAGGGGAACAAAGAGTCTCTGGTATTAAAATGGAATACAAGAATTTGGCTTATGGAGACAAGCAAACTGACATCTTAAAAAAGAGATAACTGCCATCTCTAAGGTCATGATGCAGTGGCATATCATCCTGGTGAGAAAAAAGGTTTCAAAGCTTACAAGTAATGTAGGTATAAGGTGGCAAACACATAGGCTAGTTGTGAATAATTTTAGGTAGGAAATCAGAATAACATTCCCAATAATTTGGATCCTGGAACAGTCTTCCGTAACAATGGCTGAAACAGAAAATACCCATTTAAGATTAACTCTGAAAGTATTTTAAAATCCATTAATAGAGGGGTATGAATTTAAATATTTATGACATGAGTTGGAAACTTGCTGTTTGCAGTCCCAGTGTGTGAGACAACACTACAGGTCTTGGAAAGCCCCTTCCCTCCAATGTTCGTACACAGTCGATACAAATGCAAGTCTAATGTCCCTAGTCAATGCAGCTCTTACCAAACCACGCAATTGGGTTTTTTCTTTCTTCCAATGTTAGTGTATTTAAAACTATATCTTATTTTCTATTGTTTTTACTTTTTACAGCAAAGCTCAACAGAGTAGGAACATAAGTGTTCAGCTTCTTTCTGTCAGTAATACAATACTCCCAGCATGGAGGGATTTCTAAAATAGGAAGTTCTGTAGTTGCCTTTTGGGTATTATAGAAAGAAAAATGTAAGTATGTGATAGCAAGAGGTGGTATGGGACCTGAGGGTCCTGTGAGATTTTTTAGATATTCATTTGCTCCACACAGGGAACTATTTTTCACTTGAAATTTAAAATAAGCATATTATCCAATTATATTCTCATATTTATGGTACTGAAATATTTTGGGCCTAATCCTACAGTTCATGTAAGTTAATGAAATCTATAGAACACCACAACGCAAATCTATTATGATGGAGTGGCTACATCAGTGGACAAGGGAAGAGCAATGGATATCATCTATCTGCCTTTGACACAGTCCCCCACAACATCCTTCTCTCTAAATTGGAGAGATATGGATGGACTGTTCAGTGGATGAGGAATTAGTTGGATGGTTGGATCCAGAAGGTAGTGGTCAACAGCTCAATGTCCAGATGGAGATCAGTGATAAGTGGTGTCCCTTGGAGGTCTGCACTGGAACCAGTACTGTTTAATACTTTCATCAATGACATAGTGGGACTGAGTGCAAGTCTGTAGATGACACCAAACTGAATGTTGCACTTGAAACTCCTGAGGGGCAGGATGCCATCCAGAGGAACCTGGACAAGCTCAAGAAGTGGGCCCATGCGAACCTCATGTGGTTCAACAAGGCCAAGTGCAAGGTCCTGCACCTGGGTCAGGGCAACCCCTGGTATCAATACAGGCTGGAGGATGAAGGGATTGAGAGCAGCCCTGCCAAGAAGAACTTGGGCGTACTGGTGGATGAAAAGCTGGACATGAACCGACAACGTGTGCTCATGGGCCACAAAGCCAAATGTATCCTGGGCTGCATCAAAAGAAACATGGCCAGCAGGTCAAGGGAGGTGATTCTGCCCCTCTAACCCAGCTCAGGTGAGACCTCACCTGGAGTACTGCATCCAGCTCTGGAGCCCTCAGCACAGGAAAGACATGGACCTGTTGGAGCAGGTCCAGAGGAGGGCCACAAAAATCAGAGGGATGGAACACCTCTTCTTTGAGGAAAGGCTGAGAGTTGGGATTATTCAGCCCAGAGAAGAGAAGGCTCCTGGGAGACCTTATTGAGGCCTTTCAGTACTTAGAGAGGGCTTATAAGAAAGATGGGGAAAAGTCCTTAGAATGGCTTGTAGTGATAGGGCTAGGAGTAATGGTTTTAAACTAAAAAAGGGTAGATTTAGAGTAGGTAGAAGGAAGATATTTTTTACAATGATGATGGTGAAACACTGGACCAGGTTGCCCAGAAAGGTGGTAGATAGACCATCCCTGGAAACATTAAAGGTCATGTTCAACAGGGCTCTGAGCAACCTCATCTAGTTGAAGATGTCCCTGCTTATTGCAGGGAAGTTGGACTAGATGACCTTTAAAAGTCCCTTCCAATACAAACTATTCTATGATTCAAGTTGTTATCACTGCTGATGTTAGCTTAGAAGCAGTCAGACCAAGTTCAGAAGAGAACAGGAAAATAAATAAATAAATGCAAGTGAGCAAGTTCCCACAAGTATTCAGGTGTCCCAGGTGACTGGGAAATACGTCTTCCTTAAATATACACAAGGGAGGACATAGATATTAGATGGCAAAATGATCTGACAATATATTATCTAATTTCTTTACAACTGTGATTGAATTTAATAAATTCACAATAAATTTTTCGTCAGTCCTAAAATATGGAAATTCTCCAGTCAGGAAGAATTTGGGTAGTTGTTTTTTTCCTTAAGATAGATGATGCCATTATTCTATTACTCTGACATTCTACAGATACTTGTACGACTGCAACGGAGATGCAAAAGTGCCATTATTCTGATTAGACAGTGTTTTACACTCCACATTTGGGGACATAAGAGTATAATTATTTTTTTCTTTTTCCATTATCAGGCAGTTGAACAGAAAACATTACTGACTGACCTTTATATTAATGAAGCTAAATAAAAACACAGATGGCTTCTACTAAGTGAAGGAACTGAAAGTAATGATGTGCTATCTTAAGCCACTGTCCTGCAAAATCAGGGACCAGGATAAAGAGAAATCTGATTATTCTAGCTGAGTAAGAAAGCTCAAATAAACACATCCTCTCTCTGTCTGAATCTTTGTCTACACTAAAAAACTGACTCATTTAAAAGAATGTTTTTTCAAGAATATGTCCCCTTGTAGTAATACTTGAAATTTTCTACACAAAACAGTGATTCAACACCATGAGACATAACTTTTTAGGAAAGGACACGGAGATGTGAAATGAAATTTCAGCTGTAAGCCTTCCAGTGGGGCCCAAAGAATGACAAAACAAGAGCAAGGAAGAATTATCATGTGACTTGTCTCATATCTTTTCCTAGTCAATCAAATTTGCATTCAAAATGAACCAGAGCAACCTGAAAATATTGTCATCTGATATGTTATTTCTTTTATACATGGCATTTGCAAAAAAACAACAAAATGTTGTTTTGTGAAGGATAGTTCCATTTATAAATTATCACAGTTAATCTGCATTTAACAATAAAAAATAAAATTAAAGTAGAACATAAAGAGTAAATATGTTTTGTTTTGCTTATTAACTCTCATGTATACAAAATCGTAGAAAATCTACTTTACTTCCTAACTGCACCTTGTTTACTGCTAGTTAGTTAAAATAATATAAAAGAAAAAGACAACTTCTTCCCTTAATGCAGAGTTTTGATATTTTAAATAATAATATATATCTGTATACTATTATACAGCTTCATTCAACCACATCTAGCTTAACCCTATAATCTATAAAATCACAAAAATGAAAGCCTAAATTATCCTTTCAATAAGGAACCTTTTTTTTGCAAAATTTTCAGTAGTTTTACCACTTACTGCGTGTGTTTGTGTTGGTTTTGTGTGGGTTCTAGGTTTGTCATTAAAGTTGTTTCTTCTGCTAGATCTCACCTTTTAGAGTGCTGAAAAGTGCTCTGAAAAAAAAATATCTATTTAAATGGAACTGAATTTATGGCAAGAGAATTATGTTTGTTTCAAGATGCCTGAAACCCCAGGCTGCTGTGAAACTACTGAAAATCCACTGGACATTTACATCGATGGATGTAATACCAGGGAGACAAAGAAATTATTAAACAGAAAAGTTCTAGTAATTGCAAAATATTAGTCTGTTCCTCAGGATTGTGCTGTATAATTCTTTTTTTTTGGACTTAGTCCAAACTAGTTTTAAAATACCTCAGGTGACAGGGCTCTTTCCATTTTCACAGACTAATAGATCTTCCTTGGAACATTTTTCCTGATAACATAATTGATCTTTTTTTTCAACTTCAGCCAGTTAGCTGGTTTTGTACACCCTGGAGATATAGTAAATAATTTCTTTCCCTGCTTTTCCAGGTACCATTCAAATAATAATAAATGGTTGCAATTTCAATTTAGTCAAATTTACTTATCTTTTTTTTTTTTTTAATCTTGCCACACACCCACACATTCAACATCACATTTCTTGTCTTTATCAACAAACCAGAGCCTCCATCAAGACATTGAATGCAAAAGTGGCAGCTGAGGAACATTTTAGCGGTGGGTGGGGACCACAGAGGTGGGGAACATCAGAGATTGCTGGTACTAAATAAATAGTTCTGTTGCACTTATCACTGGGATGAAGAAAGCCTGCTATGCAGTTAGGCAGAGTGTGCTGCTTGGTAACAACAGACAAGGAGAAGGCTGAGGTTCTCAACAACGTTTTTGCCTCGTTCTTCACTGCCAACCTCTCTCCTCACACCTCCTGAGTTGAAGGACCACAACATAGGAACCTGGGGGACAAAGTCCCTCCCACTGTAAGTGATGACAAAGTTCATGACCACTTGAGGAACCTGAACATACACAAGTCCATGGGACGTGATGAGATGCATCCCACAGTCCTGAGGGAATTGGCTGATGTAGTTGTCAAGCCACTCTCTGTATATTTGAAAAGTGATGGCAGTCATTCCCCAGTGACTGGAAGAAGGGAAACATTACACCCATTTTTAAAAAGGGTAGAAAGGAGAACCCCAGGAACTACTGACCTATCAGCCTCATCTCTGTGCCTGGGAAGATCATGGAACAGATCCTCCTAGAAGCTATGCTAAAGCACATGGAGGACAGAGAGGTGATTCAAGACAGCCAGCATGGCTTTACAAAGGACAAGTCCCACCTGACCAAACTAGTGGCTTTCTACAGTGGAGTGACTACATCAGAGGACAAGGGAAGAGCAATGGATATCATCTATCTGGACTTCTGTAAGGCCTTTGACACAGTCCCCCACAACATCCTTCTCTCTAAGTTGGAGAGATACGGATTTGATGGGTGGACTGTTCATGGGTAAGGAACTGTCTGGATGGTCCCATCCTGAGGGTAGTGATCAATAGCTTGATGTCCAGATGGAGAGGGGCGACAAGTATTGTCCCTCAGGGATCCATACTGGGACCAGTGCTGTTTAATATCTTCATCAATGATATAGACAGTGGGATCAAGTGCACACCCAGCAAGTTTGCAGATGACACCAAGCTGAGTGGTGCAGTCAATATTCCAGAGGGATGGGATATCATCCAGAGGGACCTGGACAAGCTAGAGAGGTGGGCCTGTGCAAAACTCATGTGATTCAACAAGGCCAAGTGCAAGTCCTGAACTTGGATCGGGACAATCTTTGTTATCAATACAGGCTGAGGAATGATGTGATAGAGAGCAGCCCTGCAGAAAAAGACTTGGGGGTACTGGTGGATGAAAAGCTGGACATGAACCAATAATGCGCACTTGCAGTCCAGAAGGCAAATTACATCCTGGGTTGCATCAAAAGAAGCGTGGCCAGCAGAGTGAGAGAGGTGATTCTCCCCCTCTGCTCTGCTCTCATGAGACCCCACCTGCAGTACTGTGTCCAGCTCTAGAGCCCTCAGCACAAGAAGGACATGGACCTGTTGGAACAAGTCCAGAGGAGGGCCATGAGGAAGATCAGAGGGCTGGAGAACCTCTCCTATGAAGACAGGCTGAGAGAGTTGGGGTTGTTCAGCCTGGAGAAGAGAAGGCTCCAGTGAGACCTTATAGGGGTCTTCCAGTACCTGAAGGGGGACTATAAGAAAACTGAGGAGGGACTGTTTGCAAGGGCGTGTAGCAATAGGACAAGTGGCAATGGTTTTAAACTAGAGCAGGGTAGGTTTAGATTAGACATTAGGAAGAATGAGGGTAGTGAGACATTGGAACAGGTTGTGCAGAGAGGTGGTGGAGACCCCATCCCTGTAGACATTCAAGGTCAGGCTTGATGAGGCTCTGAGCAGTCTGATCTAGTTAAAGATGTCCCTGTTTACTGCAGAGGGGTTAGACTAGATGACCTTTAAAGATTCCTTCCAACCCAACACATTCTATGATTCTATGGCCCATCAGATGCAACAAACTTCATCTACCCTGAGTGTTCAGCTGCTCTAGATGCCAATAGTTTCCAAATGAGTCTTCTATTTGGTTCATTTTCTTGACATCATATATATATATATCTGAAAATTTTCTTCTGATCTCTCCTTTTTTCATAGTTTAACTTCATAAATTGTCACTGCCCAAGATGGATCTAGGTGATTTAGGTGATAATTCCTGGAGGCAATTCCGCTCTATGCTATTCTTTTATACATTCTTGAAAGCCATCACTCTTTTTGATGAGTTGACAGTCACCCCTCCCACTGCACACATTTGGACAACAGATCTCAAAATGTCAAGCCTATCCATGTCTATATAATAAAGGACTGGTCAAGCAATCACCCAGACTAAGAACTGCATTTTGTTACTGGTGATCAAGGAGGCTGTTTTGCACTTGTCAGATTAATCAAATTCTCATTTTGTCCAATATTCCTAGAAACCCTCTATCATTTGCAGAACTTCCTATTGAAATCTATGAAAGAAAAAAAAAAAAGAAGGAAAAAAAAAAAAAAAGAAGACATAACCATTCTGTCTGAAGTCTGGAATAATTTATGCTACCATAGCAATTTACCAGCATTGATCTCTGTGTAGAAATCCACCTTACATCAGTAGAAAAGGAACGAGGATAAAACATGGCCCATGAAATTGTTTTTCACTTGAGAGTTTTTAGACAGAATAAGCTGCAGATTGTGTTATGAACATCTTTTCAACCATAATATATAACCCTTTGAAACAAGAAGGACATGAAATCTAAAGCAAAGACATTTTGGCGGAGGTGGGGAGGAACATGGCAAAAGCCACAGAACCATTGTAAATGAAAGATACAAATTTAACTCATTTTTCAGAGACAGGTATGTGTGGATATATTAGCATTTCATCAATTGTCTTTACATTTACAGCATATAGATATATCTGACTATCAGGTTATTTGCTACAGAAATTCTGTGTTCTGTTGTTGTTGGAACCTTCTAAATATGGTTACCCTCTGGAAGACAGTATCTTTGAGTTAAAAGAAAATTGAACTATCCTGGGTAATTCTGTAACTATTTTCCCTACATTAGAGAAAGAAAACTGCATAGAGGAACATTCAAGTTGTCCTGCATTTTCTATGATGCTACTGGAATAATTAAACAAGCAGAATTTGGGGTCTGTTAATTTTAGCAGATATTCTAAAGACAATAGTTCCACCTAATGCACCAATTTAGCTGAAACAATAGAGACATAATTGACAAAATTACATAATAATTACAGTGCTTTAGAGTGATCTATATTAAGGTATGACTCATCACTCAATACACAAGAAGGTACAGAACCACATCAAATCCAGCAGTGCAGTGCATATAGTGTAGCTGCAGCCAAAAATGAAATTTAAAATCAGCGGTCTTTCGTAAATAAGTGGGGGGAGGAGAGAAATTAATGGAAAGTATGACTATGATTTTTGTTTGACTTTAATGAATTAAATTTAAAAAGTGACAAGGAATAATTGTACAATTACAATTAAGATTTACATTTTTTTTAGAAAAATATTTAATTTTATTATCTGAACCTCATACTTCCTCTGGCAATACTTGTAATAGTTTGCTTTATTGAAAAAGGAGAACTATTCCACACCTCAGCTGGGGAAATGATTGGTGAAGTGGAAAAGAAATGATGGAATTTCCTGAGATAATTGCATTTTTTATTAGAATACTTTATCAATGATCATTTTGAAAGAAAAGCTGCACGGTGTAACAATCAAGCATAAAACACATAACTTCCCATGAAACATTTTGAATTATGTTCTCTAATAGAATTCGATTGAAAATAATTCTTTTAAAAGCTTCAGAGGCTGAATATATGCATGTTGGACAAAACTGTATTGAAAATGTCTTCCCTGAATAAGCTTTACTTGTTATGTAAAATACATATATACCATCTAGCATTTTCCTATCTGTTAATACTTTCCTTGATAATAAACATAGTCCTAGTTAAGGATATTATTCAATAGCACAGTTATACATCATTAGCAAAGTTACTATGCTAAGCTTTTTCTATCAAAATGTGTGATAGTTTGTACTCACCAGGTGTAAAATTATACCGAGCAGAAAACCCAATAGATTCCAGCTCACCATCAGCAAAAAATTTAATCCATAGGAATCTGCCACTGGATTTTATCATAGGTGGATTTTGCTGTCCACAGAAACGTCCAATGATTGGGGAAAAGCCAAAAGGTCCATCTCGTACTTCAATATGGTCAAATTTACACTCCCAAGAAGGCTCTATGGAATATTTTTCATCAAAGTGCAGTTCAATGCATTGTCTAGGGGCAGCTAGAGATGAAAAGAAAAATTATTTTATTATTTTCTAAACCAAGACCCTTCAAACCTCAAACAAAATTAAAGTAAACCAAATATATCAATTGTGTTTGCATCTTAATGTTTTGCTTAAAAATTTGTTTGAAAATTAGTACATCTATATTATTATAGATTTTACCACCAACAGCTTACTCATCTATTCTTCTTTAAAAAAGTGCTCATGACATCAGTTCTTAGCAAAAACAGGAGAGATATCTATGATGTAAGCAAAATGCAATTTAGGACCAATAGGTTCAAACAAAAAATCTTTCTAAGAAACTTATGCATCTGGAAAACCAGTGTTTTCTTATGTTAGTGGGGGAGAATGTTAATCAGAATACTTTTTTACCTAATGTTCACAGAGGTGAAGAAAAAACTGGTCAGAACTGTGTTATAGTAAGAAGGACAAATACTATTTCTGTATGTATTGCAGTTAATGACAGGCTTGAGTGTAATTGCTTATACTCAGAATTACTTATCATCTCATTTGAAACATAAGGATGAGTGTAGTGAATTCTAACTTAAACAAGATAAGGACGAAGCAAAATTAATGTCTAACTAAAGAGCAAACAATATTCTACTGAAAACCTTGAAGAACTTTTATAGTGCTCACTTAATTAGACACAAAAACCATCTTAATTCATAGATATTAAGGCTAGTGGCAGTCAGGATGATGTCTAAAACAAATAATCCCTGGCATCTCCTGTATAAAGCAAAATAGTTATCAGTTGAACTATAGTATTTTCTTAAAAGGAGAAAAAAATAATCATGTTTTTGTCTACAAATTTTAAGATCTGCAGCACCCCTGGGGTGCACCGTTCCTCTGCTTAAACCTGTCCGTAGCAAAAAATGTATGCTTTCAGCGTATAGATTGTGGTGCGGTATAGCCTTTTGCTGACAAAGCCTTCTGCTAAGACAAGGGTTTGTTGTGTCACTGCATGCTGTGCCTCTCATGGGATCGTGTCCTACACTTCACACATATTATAAGAGGCTGAAATTGTTATGAGCTTTGCCTGAGTTACCATTCTTTTCACATTAAAACAATTCATAAGCTTAACATGGAAACTGCTGCCACTCCAGCAGTCAGTATCTTTCCATTTCTTTCCTCAGGAATAATAGCAACCCTATCAGTGTGACCAGAACCTAGATCTTGTATGTATTTTGAAATGTTTTAAATTGGAGCTTTTGGGATGAGGTCATTACTTACTTAAGAAGGGAGACTTTTTAAGATTAACTAAATAAGAAGATGTAAGGTTAATCTCAATATCTTTACATACAAGCACACAGTTACATCCCATTTACAACTATTTAATGTAAAATACAACTTCATTTTATGAGAAGCATTGAAGAAGTAACAATAACACAGGTTATTTGAGAAGAAAGATTATTTTAATGGCTTTACATTCAATGTTAATATAATTGGGTGATTCATGTTTATTGAAATATTTATTTTAGTGTAGGAAACAAACCTTACCTACTGCTCTCAGTTTGAAGAAATTCACATATAGGCAAGTACTTACTATTGGGTCATTGTTATTTATACCAATTTATAGGAAAATTGTGATCTTCGTGCCCATACAAATTCAATAGGAAAATCAAAACCTAAAATTTTACATACAATTGCACCAAATTTACAGCCCATGCAAATGAAACTATTTTGAAAATGTGAAAAAAACCTACAAAATTAAAATCCAATAACAAAACTTGTAAAGAAGATCTTATTAATGCTACTCTTGGTGAGGTTTGAAGACCACAGTAGGTCTTTTAGATTATAGGGAAAGACTGAATAACTGGAAGATATCATAGATTATTTTTTTTTCAAATTTTTCTACCTTTGACTTCACATATTTATAACAAATATTGATTTAAACTTAACTAAGAAATACTAAGGCAGAAGAGAGCAATCAACGAGCAATCAACACCTTTCAATCTGAGATTGTACTTTGTATGTTCCTATTCCATTTCAGGAGATTTGTTGAGAGCTACTCATCATTCACATAGGGACTGCAGATTCAGGTATCAGAAACTCCATCCTGGCAATGCTTTAGGTCATCTTAAGAATCCTTATTAATCATTGAATCACAGAATTGTAGGGTTTGGAAGGGACCTTCAGAGATCATCTAGTCCAACCACCCCTGCCAAAGCAGGTTCACCTAGAGCAGGCTGGAAAGGAACACATCCAGGTAGGTTTTGAGTATCTCCAGAGAAGGAAACTCTACAACCTCTCTGGGCAGCCTGTTCCAGAGCTCTGGCACCCTCAAAGTAAAGAAGTTTTTTCCACATATTCAGACAGAACTTCCTGTGTTCCAGCTTGTGTCTATTGCCCCTTGTCCTGTCACTGAGAAAAGCATGACCCCATCCTCTTGACACCCGCCCTTTAGATATTTATAGGCATTGATCAGATCCCCTCTCAGTCTTCTCTTGTCAAGGCTAAATAGACCCAGGTCTCTCAGCGTTTCCTCATAAGAGAGGTGCTCCATTCCTTTGATCATCTTTGTAGCCTCCACTGGACTCTTTCCAGTAGTTCCCTGTCCTTCTTGAACTGAGGGGCCTAGAACTGGACACAGTACAGCCTTACCAGGGTAGAGTAGAATGGAAGGATGACCTCCCTCGACCTGCTGGCTACACTCTTCTCTGCTTTTATTTATTTTTCAACAAAGCCAAGACGAGGTTTTTCCTAGTGAAGCTCAGATCTTGTTAGACACTCACATCAGCTCAAGAAGCATTCAAGGAAGAGTTTCTACTTTCCCCCAAAGCTCCCATGTGTAGAGGCTGCTCCAGTTTAAGAATGGAGCATTGACTATTCATTAGCATTGTTTCTCCACTGCTAAATAAAACAAGCCTGGGAATGAGTTTAGGGCTGGACCACTGACTCCTTAAATGTTAAAATCACTTCCTGGCATGAGTTTGGCCATGCCAGTCAGAATTTAAAACTTGGTCTTAGGCATGATGAGGTTCACACCAGTCAAATACCATTCACAGCAGTTTGCATCTGTACTCTTGACTGGGAAGGTGAAAGGAGTTGATCTGTACATGTATGATTGTGCCTATCAGTCTCAAGGCCAGTGAACATTTCCTGATCTGTTTTAGGTATTAGTATAGGTACTGCCTGTGTCCCAGCCTTCTATGCAAGCTAGGATGAAGTCCTTTCTCCTAACTCTCTTGAGGAATGCAACACTTTATGTTTCTGTAACTATGAGGACTGTGGTGATAACAAAAGACTGGGCAAAAGCAGGAAGGAGTGCTATACGTGCATTCATGCATCTTTTCATCTTGTGCTTTTAAAGACAAATCCGTGCTTCATTTTGTATGATATTCAGAGTTAAAGGTTAAATGTTTTGTTTGCAATAATTTACATATTTACAATTATTGAAAATTGAAATCTTCCTGGAAAAGATCATAAGGGATGAAAACACACAATTCAAACTCCCTACTTTAACTCCTTTTTAGAGCAAAAAGGTATTGTTTTGGACTTATACTCAGGCTTTAGTAAAGAGTTTCTTTGCCAAATACAAACTATAACAAGGAGGCATTGTATAAATACACATTGCTTTGAGCAACCTGGTCTAGTGGGAGCTGTCCCTGCCTATGGCAGGGGGGTTGCAACTAGATGATCTTTAAGGTCCCTTCCAACTCTAACCATTCCATGATTCTATGTTCTATGATCTTGTGCCACAGTTTTTGCAACAAAGTCTGTGCAAATGTGGCCACAGTAAAACTTACAGAAATACAGTGAGAATGAATCCAGAATAATGACTAATAATAATGTATGTATAGCTACAGAAAACCAGAACAAAACAAGCAAACAAAAAGCCCAAAATACGCAATTCTTCAAGACTGAATTGGAATCTGGCCATCTAATCAGAAAAGGAAGGATGAAGTGGTCATTTCTGGTATCTTTATTCACAGCTAAAGCCCATTCACACTGTCAGAACCTTTTCTGTGGCTGCAATAACCAGAAAATTTGTTGTTAAGTCCAAATAAAATACATTGAGGCTGTCCCATAAAATTATTTTACTTCAAATCTTAAAAATCTTCCATATTTAGCTTCCAATTATCTTTCTTCAAAAATGTTTAATACCATGGAAAGACTACTTAGTGCTTGCATGTCTTGTCATATTTTTCATCTAATTATCTTTCGCAAGTGCTGTCTTGAGATTTTACCATCAATGAAAAAAAAAGCATTGGGTTCCAACTTGTGTTAGAAGAACAGTTGCAGCGAAAACACACAATTAAGGTTTTAATTCTGATCAGCCTCTAAGTCTGTGTAACTGACAGCTGAACTTAAGTGAAAAATCTGTTTCAATTTACCAGACTGCATGGAAATGAAACACTGAACTCAACACCTACCCCCATCTATCTGAGCTGCTGCAGTACTGATAGTTTTCAATAATCCTTGTTCTTTCTGCTTGTCCAGCTAGTATTGATAAGAAAGCTAGCTATAGCCTCCTTTCGAAAGAGGATTCTTTCCTTGTTTTGATGAAAACTTTTTGAACACAAAAGTCACTGTGAAATACAAAAAGACTTTGAGCAGAGATTTTTCATACAGTGATATGTGACCACTTTCAAACACCTGTGAAATATCTAGGATTAAAGAGTTCAATGGTCTTTAGTGAAAACATGGAAGACCTTCAAGAGAACTAACTCTAAATGTAACCCAAACATAATGTGGAAGATTTATTTCATATCTCCATAAAGCAATTTTAGTACATACCTATATTTAAAAATAAGCATTTAATTATTAAAAACTGAAGAATAGATAAAATCTTTCAAGCATTTCACTTACAGGATTGCCAAACCAATTTTTAAGATATATTGTATAAAGTATAGCTATCCCACCCCCCAGATATTTTTAACACAAACAAAAGACATTGTCCCTACAAAATCTCTTGCACAAATTTGTCTTTGGAGTACCCATGCCAAATTTTCTGCAGCCTGGCAAAGGCTAATGCTACCATCGCTGCAGTTGTGCCAGGCAGTTGTGAATTTTGCCAGGTTAGTCATGAATATGAGAAACAAGGGTCAAATTGGGCCCAACAGGGAATTTAATGTGTACACTCAGGTATTTCTTACATTTTATATATGCCCAATAAGACTGAAATTAAAAACAAAGAACAAATTCTCAATGGATTTTGAAAGGAAGATGGAATTCACCAGAAGCTCTTCTATAGCAAAATATTTTTTGTACTGAGTCCATGACTTCTGGATGACCTAAAAGATTTCTTTCAGAAAGGCATCCAATCTGGACTTTAAAATTCCTAGTTGTTCCAATAGTTAATTATCATTACTACTAAAATAGAAGAAAAGAAAAAAAATATGAAAAGAAAAAGAAACTTCTAGCTGTTTGATCTGCTTACGCCTTTGACTGCTAGGATAGAAGCTTCTGCAGTCAGAAATCCTCTTCTCTTTCAGAAACTCACAGTGTATGATCATGGCAATTTTTGTCATCTCCTTTACTTCACCAAAGTAATTTTGAAATGATAAAAGGCTTGCATACATTTAAGAGGAGCAACAATGTGGGGAGAAAAATTGTATCATGAAATTAAATTCAATATTATTACAATACTGCGTGCTGAAATCCTCACTGAAGTCCACTAAAGTCAGTAGGGATTGTGTTTGAGGGAAGCCATCAGACTTTGCCCTAGATTGTCTTTGATTGCAAAAAATGAAGGAAAGCAAGCAAGCCAGCATGAAGGAAGCTGGTGATTCATCCACATATTTAAACTCATATCACACAGATGTCAGCATGGTATATAGTCGTGGTATGCGGAACTCCCTAAGACGTACAAAGGGGAGATAGCAATGCAGGAACGTTATGACGCATCATATTGACCGTCCCTCAAGTTTGGTACTTGGTATTCAACAGCAGCCAGAAGCTATTCGAATAATAATAATAATAAATATAGGAATAAGATGTATATAGAGATGTTTCTGTCTTACTCTAAAATTGAATGTATGTTTATGTCCTGGATTAGCAAGGATTATCCACTCCATAGTTTGTTAACCTACCTCAGAGCTGTTGTTATTAGTAAAATAATTCATTCTTTTTTTGCAATCCTTTAACTTCAATATCTTATGACAATGAGTTGTACAGAATATAAAAGATAATGGAAAGGTTTTCACTTGCTAGCCTTCTTTATCATTTTCTGCCATCTTAATATTTTGTAAAAAAAATAAATATGAACAAATAATCATCTCTAATTAAAAAATATTTTTTTTTCTCTCCTTGAGCGTTTCTTATTTTGCCTCTTCTGAAAAATGCCAGTTTTAAAAATATCATTGCTCAGATACTGTATCTCTGTTTATTTTTGTGACATTTTTCAGACATTACTTTTCCTGATCTTTTTAGAAGACAGAAATGGACAGGGGGATATCAGAGCTGAAAGCGTGCAATATGCATGATTCTCATCAAATTATGTACTAATCGAGCTGCTGTCATCATGGGCTTTAAAATACCCTGGTAAAATCCAAACTGTTGATTATGGCTGGACAGGAAGCAGAAAATATTGATGTCGTAAGAAAATATGTGCAAATGTTTTTTGCCAGATTGATTTTTCCCATAAAATATAATAAGATGTTTTGAATTTGGATTATTCTTTCTGCTATATGTTGCTCCAAACTTCTCAACATGAAATTTCATCTTCATCATAGAACCTGTTTGATTAAATCTCTCCTTCCTAAATTGTTCTTAGACATTTCCAATTTGAGCTATTCTAAATCAGGCTATTTCAATAGCATATCTTGCCACCTTTCAGATTATTAACTATGTTTTATAAGTACTTATCTAATATAATAAAGGCAAAAGTCTTTAAAATAAAGGTCTTTCAGGCACCTTCTTACTAAGATGAGGAACACCTTATGGCCTGAGATATTGGACCCGGTTTACAAAAATGCTTATATTTTATTTCTTTTTCCATGGCCCTTCTCTTTAATAATAAAACACATCTCCGTGTTCCAGATCCTTAAAGATAAAATAGGGTTACTTCTTCCCAGCCTCACAGGAATGTTAGAATGATAACTTGATTAATATATGCAAAAAGACTTGGATCTAGCAACCTAACACTAAGCAATATAACACTAAGTAGTACATATTAAATCTATACATTTACCTGGGGTTTTTCTCCATTTTATTTTGATTTTGAATCTATTACTAAACCATGAAAGAACTCAGATGTTTACTCAAATGTTTACTCAAATGTGCCTGCTTAAATTCTAGACTCAAGAGGGAAGACTAGACAAGCATAAATTTCCTTTAAAGGGCTTGTTTGGCTCCATGATTTATAATAAAGTCTTTACTTCCAGCTTCAGTCAGGCTACCTAGCACTGGTGTGGAACTCAGAAAACTCAGTCATTTTGCTGTGATTTTTTTTTCCTAACCAATACATACAACATATACTATCCATCATTTAGCTGGAAGATTTTTATGAAATATATTTCTTTTAGTAACTCGGCACTAGATTTGGAAAGACACACTGGTTTCTAAAAGTGCCTAGTGGGGTGTTCTAAAGTAGCTAATTCAATTTTAATTAGCTATACACCTTTGAAAATCTCTCTTGGAACTACCTACATCTGTAGTCAAATAAATGTTTCTACAATTCCTGGTTCCACCACTTGTAGTTAATAATTCTGTCCAACTAATCATCGACAGAACAAGCATCAATGTTGTACTCTGCATGTAGTCACAACTCATGAATGAATCTTCTTGGTTCCAATGACTTATCATTCTGTACCTGATTCATCTTTTCTGCTACTAAGCTCTGACAGCATCTAATCTCTATTACTTCCCACAAATTCATTTTTACAACAATCCTTTCAACACCCATTGTTCTAAGACTGATGAAAAGAAACCATGTAACTTGCTTGTAATACACCTCTAGCCTTACAGAACGTCCATGCCTGCAACTGTCTGCTCTTTAAAAACTGTGTCTTATGGCTGTTTGGTGTTAATGTTTATTCTTTCTGGTTTTCTTTCGGTTTGGTTTTGTTTTGTTCATTTATTTTCATTTCTCATGGACACTTGGATGGAAAATAATTTTTACACTCACTATATGGATATTTTCTGTTTGGCTTTTTTTACTGTACTTTTTCTAGCTATGCTTGTCATCCCTGATTCAGTTATGATAAGTTTAAAATACCTATATGAAAGTCAAAAGTATTTTCATTTCCTGTGTTCACTTTTTAAATTAATTCTAAAATATTATTTCTTCTGTCATATTACAGGATTTTAGGTTCTATTCATTCTCTGAATATGCTGAAATAAATTATACTGTGTTTATTATAAAGTCACTCACGCACGCTTACCATCTGAACTAATTTATGAGTGATGTCAGGAAATAAATCAAATATTTTCCAGTATTTCTTAGTATGCTCTGCAAATTTATTTTTTTTTTACCAAAAAAACTCCAAAACCCAACAAAAACCAATGCAGAGATAGAGCTTCTCTAAATCTTGTGTTTTGAAAAGTTTTATCTTGATCATATAGGATTTACCTCACATATAATAAAAGAAAACACTTCTTTTTAACACTGTTGATAATAGAATATAAAGTTTCTGCAGCTGGTCACCTTCTATAATGTAGACGCACTCTCTGTCAGGAGGATACTTGTTGGGGTAATTGGGAGAAGTGAAGATGCCTCCTTCTGCATATTTTGTCCAAGTTCCACACTGCACTGGTTTCTGTCCTTCGGAAGTATTTTGCTTTTCTGTAAAATGATCACATTAAGCATTATATAATTAGCTCAAAAATCATTATGCCCCCATGACAATTAGAACTCTTTCACAGAACAAAGCAGTCCCTTCTGTCTGTGACTTTAGGTTTTTTCTGTTGAGACTAAATATAATCAATTACCTGGGGAAAACAAGACTGTTCTTTAGGGGTGCAAACATATAATTCTTACCCAATTTTTTCAAAGCAGAGAAGAGGCTTGGATGTCTAGGGGAAGACATATTTATGCTGCTTTTAAAATAATAAACTTGCAGAGATAGCATGTGCTCAAGAAGTGGAAGACACGAGTTTCCCAGTCATGTATCTCAGAAAGCTTGAGCATGTGCTCTATCAGCAAGCTACATGCCGTAATAAAGGAATACATCAAAGTTGCAAAATGAAGAAAAAACCCACAGAATTATGGTAGAATATGTGAACTATTTTGAATTCGCAGCAGCTTGACTCCATATTCACCAGACAGAGATAGACAAGGGAATTCCTGGATTCAGGTTCATAGATTACTTTTATTTTGCTGTTTGCTGTTTAATAAATAAATAGCTCTGAGGCCAGGAATCACAGGCCAGAACTTTCCTCTCCCTAGGTGAATCATCAGAGAGCAGAGTCAGAGCTTCTTGTTTGCTTTTTTCCTAGCCCTGAAACTCTTGCGCTCCTTTCTGCACATTGGCAGAGAGCCTGGCGACAAAGGTTTGAGTCTGTTCAGGCTGAAGAAGATGAAGGATCGTTTCCTGGGCATCCTGCTTTAACAAGTAGGCTAAAATAAGATGGATTGTTCTGAGGGAAAAATGCCTAAGCTTGTACTAAAAGGAAGGATAGTAGATTCTAGACCTCACACAGGCATCTGAAGAGGACTCCTGTGTTTTGATCCGAATGAGATATCTATATCCAAGGAGCGTCCCATCTAACTTAAGCCTCTGATGCGTAGAGCTGAGTCATTTGAGGGTCCTTCCTATGATGAATGGAAAGAGACAGGAACCTTTGAAGGATTATCTTAACCACCTGAGATCTGCCTTATGCTCTGCAAGTATTTCTCTTTCTTCCTGGTCTGTATCCAAGCTGAGTATGACACAGATGCTAATTCCCTGAAATGAATTCAGGTCTGCAGGGACTGAGCATTCAGACACACACTGTGCTTTGCACCTCTCCCTGCTTGGCTCTCACCACGCTCAGCATCCAGGGCCTTTAAGAACCTCTTTCTATCCCCTCCAATATCAGATTTGGAATTCTACTTCAACAAGCAAGAAGATCTTAAAAGTAGATAGCTCAATGCCCAAATTGGACATCCCAATTTGAAAGCAGAGGCACTTTACAGTCTTTAGTTAGAGTCAAGCTAAGTCTTTGGTTAGATCTAGCTGTGGATCAGGTCACTAACTTGTTTAAAAAAGTACCACTGGATTTTTGTGTGTGTACAAGCACAATAATACTCAGATGAACAAAGGACAATCACTGGAAGTAGTTGAACTACTAAAAATCTCAAGAACTAAACTAACAATTCAAATTCATACTTTGGACTCTAATACATAATAGCTGAAAAAAATGTCTGAAGTTTACATACCTGTTCCTTTTTTGGTTGCCCCAGACAAATGTAGAATGATTAGACTTGCTACAACTGAAAGAGAAATGTGCATTAGGTATCGCAGTGTGATAGTGCCTGCAATCAAATCAATAGTAAACATCTGTCTTAGATGAATACGAGTTGAATAGAATTACTGTAAAAAAATGTTTCATGTTTACTTGCATCTTTAAATTGCACATTTTGTATAAACAAGTTTCTTTGTGATCTGTCCTTGGAAGCATTTATCATTGTAAGTGTATCCAAATAAAGAGATCTTTTGGCTTAAAAAAAAAATCCCCAGGCACTGATGTTTCCCTCCTATTTTTCTTTTTTCTTTTTTTAATAGTAGAGAAAAAAATTTCGCCAGTATTTCTTTATATAATCATAGCTTGGGCCAGTAATAGAAAAGCGGCTGACTTTAACAGAGGGAGACAAAGGCCTGCTAAGTTTCAGTGCCACTGGTCTCACTTATGTCTCTCACTATGGCATAATAAAATTTGGAAATGAGTACTGGGACTGTGAAAGAAGTGAGGGGTTGGGTTCTTCACATCCATCAAAGCATTTGTAAACCCCTAGCGAAGTAAATTATTGTGGGTGCTTAACAGTCTCATTAATCTAGTTTGTTTGACTTGTTGAGAGGATGTTGCTTTGTGCTGCAGTGAATCTGCAGCCTGTTTTACAGAGAGAAATCTCCTATCCATGATAGGACATCTGTGCCTCTTGGGAGAAAATGTGGCCTTTCTTAGATGGAATTTAAACTGGAGCTAATTCCTGAGTTTCTGGGAGTTTCCGAAATAACATTTTAAGTAGAAAAGGCTAAAAGGCAAACACTTAGGCCGGTTGTAACGAGGTCGCTTCGGAAGATCAAAATGACTAGCTGGCTACCTGATGAAGAAATTATGCACTGATTTTCTTGTCATCACCCATATCTTCTTTGGTTATTGGAGAAAGTGGGATAGCAAGAGCAAAAGAGAACAGATCCATCAGTTCCTGGAGTGCTTGGGGTTTTGACCCCAGCTAGTTTGGCATTAAGCCCAGACATAGTGCCCAGACTGCACTAAAGTTAGAGTGGAGATGAAGTTGTGTGTTTATTCTGAGTATTTTGGATTGATCAGCTACCATTTCTATTGTTGACTATGATGAGGAATTGATGGACCTGTGGTCTTTAACAAATATAACTGAATGCCATACTTTCCTCTTCTTATTCCCAAGGCAAAAGGCATCATGGGCTAGTAACTACCTACTTAAATGATCCTTTCAGAAGTGGTGCTTGCATTATTTTCAGCTTTTATACTGCAAATTGTATGCAATTTTTACCCCAAAGGAAGCCAGTCTCTCCATATTTCCAGTATTCTGATGTCATTGCGATCTCTATTTCTGTGCCTTTGACCCTTCCCACGTGACAGAGGGTTTGAGGCATGGATGATGGCTATCTTTTTAAACAAGGAGAGGCTGAAACACTGGGAAAATGAAGTTTTGGCAGCATATTCACTATTTCTTGGTCAGGCTCAGAGCCCCTGTGTCTTTGAATCCCCCAGCTAACAGAGATGGATATTGGCAGATCTGGTAGTTAAAAACTCTTCTGTGTCATGGGCATTCAGTAAGAATATTACATCTTCTGCTTGGATCTGAATGCTTCCCAACCATTCATGCCCCTACTCTCCTCAGGGATGGATTCTGGAAATACATGCTAGCTGAGACTCTGCCCGCCGGCTGTGTCAGAATCTGAAAGCAATAAAGGATTCACCCATTTACTAAGTTGCTCATTTATTTTAGCTGTGTTTCACGCAGTGAACATAGTGCATCTATGCCTGTAATCCTCATCAGTAAAAACCTAATTTCTCAACAGCGTAAGGTGGACCGGTGTTAGAATACAGAACCAGCTGTTGTTTTCTTTCTGCCCATGATTTTATGGAAGCTAGAATAGAAGGCACAGCATGTGTTAATGCCATGCCATAAACCCCATGTGAGAAATATTTTTTCTCAGTCAATTAATAACAATTCATATCTGATTCTTACAGGTTCATTTTAAGTGACTTTATTTATTAGCTCTCCCTCCTTTTTTATGTGGAAAAAATTGAAGTTCAGAGAAGTTAAAGAGTTGGTCCAAGTCACAAGGATATTATTACCAAGATGACAGAAAAAATATTTTTTTTTATACTTTTTTATACTTTTCAATTCCAGTGGTACCTGCCGGAAACGTTGCTTCCAACTTGCACAGCTATGTTATTCCAAAGCGGGGGGCTATACTTGCATATCATGTCAGTATTGATTACTCATAAGGAGTCAAAATAGTCTTGAAAATAAAATTTAATAGACAAGAGACTAAGAAACTAAGTTTTTTCTTAGGGTTAGACCCTAACCCTAGCGTACCATGTCTAACATTTGGACAGAAGGAGGGAAATACGCCTCCCATATTTCAAAAAACCAGAAAGCCTCTTGGTTCAGTGGCATTAACACCAGCATCACAAAAATCTGTATATTGACAGAAAGTAATAAAAATTATGGGCTTTATGGGAAAAGATAACACAATTTTTTTTTACTTCCACAGTCAAGGCACTCCATTTTATTCTATGACCCCTTGTCTTTTTTTGTTTCTCGAGCTACAGGAAAAGAACAATGCTTCTCATAGGGAGGGAGAAGAAAAAAAAAAAAAAAGGCCCCAAAGACAACAGTAACGCACTCTTCACTCACTCAAAGCTGTCACTTGGGGAAGCTTTGACAGTATGGCAACAATATTGTGATTATCTGGGCTTGGGAATATTTTTAACGAAGTCTCCATCGAATTTCTTCTTGGTTTCCCTCTGTCTTCCTCCTCCCCCTTTCCCTCCTAATCACGGGTGTAATTATAATCATGCTTTCTAGTGCCACTCTGATTACGCATCTTTGCATCTTTTTGGATCTGTGCATTTTTCCATTACAAGCTGTACATTAAGAGATTTATTTCTTGGCCAAGCAGCTTTTTTGAGGCTGTGATTTGGCATGGATGTGGCTTAGCCTGGCGAAGAGTTGTTGGACAAACAATACCTGGCCACAGTGCTTCTGTTTTATAGGTGCGGGTGCAGAGAGAGGTGCTGGAAGGAACTGTGGTCAGTCAAGCCCCTTCAGTAGAGTGGGCCCTCTGCAAAACTGAGGCAGAAGGGGGGGTCCCTTCCACGCAGGCTGACCTCCCCCCCCCATAATTGTTAGCTTTCGGTGCCTCCCTGATGCTCCTGGAAGATTTCTCCCGAGGGGGTCGCCCCCGCCCCGCAGCCCGCCGAGATCCACGGCCGCCCCCGCCCCGGCGCTCGGCGCTATCCCGCTCCCCCTCGCCCCAACCCCACCGGTTCGAGCCCCGGCTGGGGCTGCACCGCACCGCCGCGGGCAGCGGGGGCCGTTCTCCCCTTCTCTCCCCCGTCACGTCGAAAGCCATCAGACCCGTCGCGCCCAGGTGAAAACCTCCAGCCCACAGGAGCGTGCCCCTCCCCACCCCACAGCGCTGACAGACACCGGCTCCCCTCCGCTGCAGCGCAGAGTGGTGAGGAGGGGTACGTTGTGTGTGCGAGGGGTGAGTGTACCCCCACGCCGCGGAGGTCTGGGTGTCCCGTTACGTTAGGTGTGGAGGCAGCCCGCAGGAGCCCGTGGCCGGCGGCGGAGCTCAGCCTGGGGCGGCGGGAAGGGGGAGATACTCACTGTGAAAGAAGCTGCGCCCATGGGTCATGTCTGTTCCTTACACAAGGGGCTTCGGTCTCCACTAATTCCATTTAGATACGGGAGGACTTTCAGTGGCGGGGAGAGGATGGAAGTAGGAAAAGAAGAAAAAAAAAATAAATCCCGAAGCCCACACACAGCAGAGCGGAGCAGCCCTTCCTCTCGCTCGCTCTCCCTCACCGCCTTCAAATAATCACCGCCGGCTCAATCCCGTAACACCCGAGCTACCATCAGCACCACCATAAGCGTTGCATCGCGGCGGCGGGCAAGGCGGCGGCGGCGGCGGCAGTGGCCCGCGCATCCAGGTGCCGGCGGGCGGCGGCGGCGGGGCGAGCTGAGCCCCTAGTCACCAGTTTCGTACAAAACCAAAAGCAGATCGAAGCATTTCCTGCAGGACTCCGAGCCCAGCGACTTCCAGCCCTTCGGCTTCTTTTGATGCATTGAAGAAGGGATTAATGGGTCCGTCATCAGCTCCCTGTGCTTGCTCCTCTGAAGGGGTGGGGGCGGGCAGGAGGGAACCCAAAGAGGAGGGGTGGGGGGAAGAAAGATTTACCAAATAGGGGATTTAGTCATATTTGTGTGCAATGCGATCCTTATTAGAGAAGAAATCCTTTAAAATCGAACAAATCCATTTTTGCAAAACGCTCTTCCTGTGCGTAGGATAGTATCAAGTGGTAGCAACAGCAAGAGGCTGAAAACACATTGCACCGTCTGAAATCCTCTCGGGAATGGATGAAGCGAGATAGAGATGGATGAGGATAGAGAGATGTCCCCTCACTTCTCCACTCCAGGGCGAGAAGCACAAGAAAACCCTGGAGACCCTCCCATTCATTCAGTGCAGTGGAAGGGGAAGGGGAGGGGAAGGGCGGGAGGGTGGCGGGGGGGGGCAAGAATGATTTCAAAACTGGTAAAGGAAGAGTAAGAGGAGAGGGATCGTTTCCCCTCCCCTTATCAGTTCATGGATCAGACATGAGTTCCTCCTTAAACTGCACCTGCCAAAGGGAAATTGAACAGATTTTCCCCTTTGAGAGGCCGCTTCTCCATTTACACACCCACACACGCGCACGCACACCCACACACAGACACACGCACACCCAGAGACGCACAAAAGGGAGCAATAAAAGTTTAGCTGCTCATCCTCCGGCCGCAGATACAATGATTGCCTCTTCCAATCAGCCCAGAGACGACAGCAAAATCTTCTCCCTCCCAAAATCACTCCCCCCTCCCTTTCTCAGGCTGGTCTTCCTCCCCAGCTTCATCCCTCTCCAAACACCCACCCTTTTGACGAGGTTGCGGAGGGCTAGTGGCCAGGGCGGGAAGGGAGGGGGGAGAGTAGGGAAAACATATTAATAACAAGAGAACTGAGAGGAGCCGAAGTGATCTCAGAAAAAAAAAAAAAAAAAAACAAAAAACCCACAACAGAAGAGGAGGAGTGGATGGAGAGAAAGGGCAGCGTCCCCTTTTGGCCCCGGCAGCCGGCCCTGCAGGGCCGCGGCAGCCGGCCGCTGTCTACCGCAACGCCGCGGCCCCCGCACCCCCGAACCGGGCAAGGGGAGGGCGGCGGGGACAGACAAGGAGGGGCGGAAGACCACTACGGGGGCGGCGGGGAGAGCCGAGGAGAAAGGAAGATTGGTGCTAAAGAAATGTGAGGGGAGCAGGATGGGATCCCCCCCAACTCCTCTGCACCGCTGCTGCGGCGGCGAGGCTGGGACAGAACCGGCGCGGGAGAGCCGCCACCGCCCCCCGCGGGGATGGGGGGCACAGCCGGGGGACGTGGGTCTCGGAGCACAGCCAGCCCCTTCCCCGGGCTCCCCATGCCGCAACCAGCACCTCGGAGTTCGGGGCGCGCCCGCTCCTCTTTGCTCGCACCTGATGCTCACGCCGTTTGCAACGCGAAAAGTGTCTGGAAGGGCGCAGCCGGGGCGAGGAGGGGTCGGGAGAGTGTTGGGGAGGAGGCTGGAAATTCATTAAAAATAAAGTACCGTCCAGGCTCCACCTTTGCCCGGATGAGCAAAAGCAAAGCGGGGGCGAGCGCAGGTTAGACGGAGGCGATCGGTGCTCGCAGGGGCGCCCCTCGCCGCCGGGCGCGGAGAGGCAGTGTGCGCCCGCGGAGCCGGACTGCTCGCGGGGTCGGGGTCCCCAGCCCGGGGTCTGTCGGCTACCTGGTGGGCGATAATTACGTAGTGGGGTGACCTATTGTCTTTAGGGCAGCTTTTTAATGAGGCGGGTACCTATGCTGCCTCTGGGACAGCAGTGAACGGCGCAACTGCTATTCCAGAAGGTGAAGGATAAGGAAGCCTCGATTTTTTTTTTTTTTTTTTTTATTTTTTTGGTAAATCGCAGTGTTTTAACAAAGAATCTCAGGGTTCGGTTGTTTGGTTGGTTGGGTTTTTTTCATCGTGTGGATTGTCTTTTCTGTACTCTGAAACCAAGAGTATATCTGCCATCGATGCTTACGAACGCAGACAGTCAGTAATAGAGGCATGCACATTAAGATAAGTCTGAAGTGATCTTGGCTAGCAGAATTCATCCATTCAACCAGCCGGCCAGCCATTACCCCAGCCAGTCTGAGCATTTAAAAATCCTACTGAGTGAGAAGGGCACAGGATTCAGCTACAGGGCTCTGCAGTAAGCTCCTTGCAGTGAGGAATATAGAGGATATAGGACTCCATGAAAGGATTCACCTATGCTTTCTGTAATCTGTCTTGCCATTAGAAACATCGTCTGCAGCTGTTAATCTTAATAAACTGTCCTACTCTGCTTTCTAACCCTCTCAGCACTTTCTCTGACCTTCCCCATACTCAAGTTAAAGAACTTCATTTGTTCAGTAATTGAAAGTCATCTGATTTATCCATAGGATAAACTTCTATAATACAGATGTGTAGTCTGCTTTAGTCAAGCAACAGTAGAGTAACTTAAAAAAGATAGTGTTGAAAACAGTCATAGGAGTGTTTATAGACAGATATTTCTTCTGCAGGATGATGCAGACATCCATATGGCTAAGTTTCAAGTTATAGTTGCTTAAAAAAAAAAAAAAGGTTATAGAACAAGTAGGCACAAACCAGCTGATTTTGCTGTTCTGGGAAAATGTGCTGTGTCACACCATATAAGAGCGAGCTTTAACATTTTTCCTTTTCTGAAATAGGATGCTTTCATCTTTAAAGGTCTTAGATCTCTTTTGATTGGCACTCTTAAAGACACCATTGCAACAGTATTGACAAATAGCCTGTGGTGCATACCAGGTATGCTTAAAATGTGCCAAAATGTAATCGGTCACTGCCATTACGGAGTGAGACATCAACAAAATAGCTGAGGAATGGCCACAGTGCCCATTGCATGTTCTGCTAATGAGACCTTAAGGGGATATCTCAGCATTTACAAAGCTGGATGCTAAAAGCTTGTTTAACTGTGTTTCTAAGCAAGCACACAAGGTTTGTAAGTTAGAGACTGGTCAAAATCACTTTCTACCTCAATAGATCTCCATCCTGTAGAGAGTCTGAAATTTTGAACTTTGTACAACTACTAAAGTCTTCACTGCCACATTTTTTGCTTTGTGTCTCATTTTGTTACAAAATCTGTTTATATCAGCTTTGATAAATACTCTTTCTAAAAGGGTAGTAGCTCACCAGCCAGCATGCACTTTTCACTACCATGGTTTTGTATGGGTAAATATTTATATACTTAGTGTGTATTTTTTCTATCCTTAAGTAACGAGTAACTGTATTCTTATATTTCTACTAGGCAGTAAACTAAAAAAAAGGGAGAAAGGGAGTCACATTTAATAGAACATGAAATGTAAAAAAAAAAAAAAAAAATTAATGGAAAAGAATATTGACCATAAGCAATTGTCTCAAACAACATCTTAGTATTGTTTGGAATCCTTTGGATTTTATTTGGCAAGAGTCCTATTGATTTTTAATGGGTTTAACTTTTTCTGAAGTTTTAAGTTTTGCATTTTCCTTAGAGTAAGAACATTGCCTTATTTTATTACATGGAATGACAGCTACACTTTTAGATTAGAAATGTACTTTTATTAGTTCTTTATTGGATGTCAGCTGAAATCTTATTTTTAAAAATAAGCAAGACAACCAAACACAATTATGTTCCTTGATTCAGTACACAAAATGTTACTCTCTGTAGTTTCAAACCATCCATTACATGGTAATCTTTTCATATAGCGCATTCTGTCAGGTGCTCTCTTTCATTTTCACAGCTGAGTTTTTCTATCGACTTTTATGGGAGTTTGCTTGAACACAGAATATTTTATTCAGCAATATATGAAGCACTTCCTTCCTGTAGCCAAACATCTTTAGGGTAACCTAAGACACTGATCAGCCTGAGGATGTTTAGCACAGCTGACAGGAGATCAATTTGGAGACCAATTTAAGCACTATGGAACATTTTCAAATTGAGATTACAAAAAGAAAATAAACAAAAATAAAAATATTTCTAACAGCTTTGTCAGAAACAGTCATGTACAGTCTCCTACTGAGAGCCTCTGAACTTTGTTACGCTGGTTTTCAATCACAAGAAAAGAAAAAAGAATAATTCTGCCTTTCTTTCCCCCTTCTGTGGTTAATCTATGTGTTTATATGAAAAATAGCAGAAGTAAGTCCTGGGCAACTGGCTGTAGGTGGCCCTGTCTGAGCCAGGGGTGTTGGACCAAATGACCTGCAGAGGTCCCTTCCCACCTCATCCATTCCATGATTCTGTGATTCTGTAAGTAAGCGCTGAGGGACAATGGACCATAAAGGAGGGGAATGGTTTCATTTTTATGGTTAGTGAGAAAAAGAAACTCCTTAATATTCAGGATTGAATTATCTTGCTTTCATTTGTAACATATAACAGAATTAGACTATGTATCTGGATTATTTTCTCCTTGAACCAGAGGAGATTATTCAATTTCACTTAAAATGGCGAATTATTCAGTCGCTGTTAAAAATTCCCCAACGTGGAGACATCCTAGGTAAATTGTCCCTGTACCTTTCTCTGTTAAAATCTTTCTTACGAAACCATCATTTATACATTTTCTTGGCCATTTCAGATAGTGTTGTCCTATCTTTCCTCTGCCATTGGCTACTGTTCTAACTATAGCTTAATAACTTAGTTATTATACAACTTAATAACTAAGTTAATTAATTCCTCTTTGTGTAGAGAAAAGACTCAAAGGATTCAAAGTAGCCATGAGTTACTCCCACATTCCTACCAAAAGACTCCTCGAACTGCAAGAAACAGTGAAGTTGTGAAATGGAGAAGACATTGGCTTCCTGATTTATGAAGAGCAATCTACCCATCTGAGGGTGGAAAAGAAGAAATGAGAGAGCGATATTTCACTTCTCTACACTTCTTTAAAAACAGTGTGAATTCCATGCTGACGTATGTAATCACAGATACACTTTTTGTCACGATCTCTTTGTGAATGGTGTTTGTAGCTAGAACGTAGCAGATCCAAACCTTCAGGCTCAGAATAATACAGCTATACACAGTGTGACATTTGGAAACACTAAAACGAGCCACCAAGCTGATCAGCACATCTATGTTCATGTTTTAGTTCAGATTGGGAATGTGGTTTTGAAGTGAATCTTCCAATTGCCCCCACTTACCATATTTTGGATTGCAAATTGAAGCAGTCTTGAGTGTATGAGCTGTATTACTTATGGATGAAACTAAACTGAGAGATGTGTTCCACAAGCAGAGTCTGTTTTCCAGCTTCTAAAGGGCGTGCAGTCCACAGGAACAGTAAAACTGATGCTAAATAAATTCCCCTTAAAATAGATACAGAGAAGGCATGGAGATCTCAGTATCAACTATTTCACCTTTCAGATAAGCTTCTTTTGCACTGAGTTACTTATTAATGTGGATTTACCCACTATTTCTTTCAACTGGGATAGAAGCTGAAACAAAAAAAACCTGAAATACGCTCCATTCTTTTTGTGCTGAAACACCTACTGAGAGGCATAATATATACAGACACTGGTCCCTGTTGGATATCAGGATAATGGCACCTTTTGGTCCCTTAAAACAAAATCTATTCTCTCATTATCCATTTTCTGGGCATTTACAGACCTCTCTCCTGTAAGTGCAGGAGGACTCCAGGTCAGCACCTTCCAGCAAAACTTTCCTGAACACAACAGGGTTAGAACAAGTCTTCTCACAATCTTTTCTTGGAAACTAAAGTGTGTTTCCCTTCTACAAGCTAGTCTGGGTGATAATACTTAAACATGAGAAGAAAGTGTTTTAAAAAACGAAGGAAGACAAAATTGATACTTCTTACCTGGAGAGTTACCCATAATTAGACCAGGATTTATTAAGTGCAATTTGGATTTACACAATACCCCACAATTTCAGTGAGACAATAGACTTCTACAGGATGATTATTTTTTTCTTTTCTTTCTTTTCTTTTCTTTTCTTTTCTTTTCTTTTCTTTTCTTTTCTTTTCTTTTCTTTTCTTTTCTTTTCTTTTCTTTTCTTTTCTTTTCTTTTCTTTTCTTTTCTTTTCTTTTCTTTTCTTTTCTTTTCTTTTCTTTTCTTTTTTTCTTCTCTTCTGATTTGATGTAGTCTAACTTTGAAATGGAATGAATTAAAAAGTATTTGTTGCGCAATACAGGAATTGGCAAAGTTGCCTGCTGTACTCAGTCTTCTTTGCTTTATCTAGAACAGTGGTCTCCAAGATGGGGGGAGATTGTGCACTCACAGGGTACACAATACAATCCATAGTGGTGCGAGAAGAAAATATTTTTGCACCCTTATTAAACAAAATTAAAAATATTTTTTAAAATAGTGTTTATTTCATCCTTAGCTGATCCTTTTTAATTTATATTTTTGTATGATTTTTATAATGTAAAAAATACATCAGTGCAGTGGTATTTGTGTGTAATTTATAAATAAATAAATATACATGGTGCATGCTCAAAAATCTTTTACTGATATGGATTTGTGATCAAAAAAAGCCTAGAGACCACTGACCTACAAAACCACTGCCAACTATCCTCTCTGGAACAAAGGATACCTGCAAAAGTGTTAGCCAGGATTCCAATTTTTAGACTGAGATATATTTGGCACTTAAATTAAGGGTTTCAAGAACCTTTGATTTTACCATTTAAAGAGTAAGGGTTATTCCTAACAGAATTTCTTAGTACAGAATATGGGATTGTTTTTGTACTTCACATGTTGGTGAGTTGTTCTATGAATTAAACATAGACATACTGCTATCTGAAAGAGCTCTTGAAATTCCATGCTTATTATTGGCAAAATCTGGAAGAAAAGCTGTTAAACAGGAATATTTTAAAATATTTTCTCCTTTCCAATTCATCCAGTAGGAATTTTTTGATTACTGCTCTGTGGCCAAAATAACTCATGCTAAAAAAAAAAAAACAAACCAAAACAAACATACAAACAAACAAACCAACCAACCACAAAAAAACCCAACCCACCCCACCCCCCCAAAAAAAACCCCCAAAATTATACTCCGTCTTCAAAGAAACAACTGTAAGAGCACATGACTCTCATGGTAAATCTTTCCCAAGATTATATTCTGAATCATCAATCACAGACTAAGAATCTGAAGAATTGAAGACAACCGTGGAAGATAAAGCATGGGAATATGCTTAATTGAAAATCGAAAACTGAAATGTCAGAACCTAAAATTAATTTTAAAATGGATAATTTACTCCTTACAAAACTTCTATGACTTACCACTCAATTAAAACTTATGCTACTGGCATTTCTTCTAAAGAATAACTTCCAGCTATTTTCCACACAACGGTCATGTTGTATGGAAGTTAAAAGATCTCTTTTACGTAGATCAGTCTAATCCAAACCACTAATATTACAGTAAGAAAGTTCTACTAAATTTTGGTACCACATAGCATTGACCGGCTCACATTTGAGATGGAAGACTCAGATCTTTTTATCACCGTTAAGGATGACCCTTTAAACCTGATAACTACCATATAATAAATCAATATCTATCGCAAAATCAACTACAACACTGTTTTCAGCAGAATGTTCTTGGGCAAATGCAATAAAGAATTAAAACTATCTGATATTTATAACAATTTAAAAATATATCATTATATATTAATAGTAACTATTTTAACAGTCCATCTGTAATTACTTTATTATTAAACCTGCTATTTCATACTAAGAAAGACTATGTTAGATTCAAGAACAATATTATATTAAAGGGTTCAAAGAATTATTTATAATGGTTCAAAATGCTTACCTACCTACCTATTTTTAAATCCTGAAAGTAATCCCTTGGATAGGAAAATAAGCTCCTCTGTGATTCATATTTACACAAACAAAAGTTTGTGAATTTTTCAAACTAGTAAAATATCTAGGGCATCTTTCACTTGTATATCTTAAACTACATTTGACATTTTTAAATCTTCCTAAAATAAATTGCTACATAAATGCATAAACATAGTCATATGCATATGCAGAATTTTGAAATTAGGTGTTCATAATAGTACTGCTTTATCTTGTGTAATGAAGACTAGAAATGAGCCAACTTCGAGGTTTCTAACTTCATCTTTTTTGAACTATGCCAATTCAAGTATGAATACTCATACAAATGAGAGCATTCATTTCCATATTTACCGGAATTAAAAGGAGTCATTACAGAGATTTTGCTCAACCCTAAAAAAAGGGGGAAAAAAGAATCCTCCCCATATGACACCAGCTGTAGAAAATGTCAACCCAAAATGAAAGCATCTGATAAAATTGCAAAGTTCCAAAGTGGAGGAGTGAAATGTGAATTGTAGAATGGATTTCTCAATAAAATCAAGTGACTGCATACTCCATAGAAGGACTTCAGTGCCTGTAGATAGCCAACAGAAGCTGCTGATGAACGGCAGGAACTTTCTGCTCACACAAGTAAGACAGTTCCGCGCCTTGTTCCCGTTGCTCTTCTGAAGAACTTTCCCTTTTGAGTTATGCGGAATAAAAAATTCCTCCTGTATCATCTTTAATTAGTTATATGCAGATACGATAACAGAGCATTCCTTTGCCTATTGGTCTGTGTGAATAGAAAATGTCTGGAAATAAGGCAGATAACTATTGTGGTAATAAATTATAGCCTAATGATTGATGCCATAAGGACCTCAGCACAATGTGCAGATAAAGTAGACTCTATAGCCATGTTTTGGTGACATTAAATATTAGCTGATTCATCTGTACTTACCTCTGGGCCATCCTATTGCAGCTTTCTCTGCGGTCTTTTCCTATAGCTGTATTTAGAGTAAATATATCCAAATACCAAATGGGGGTCCTACCTGAAAACTGTATTTAAAAACAATGTGACATATGTATGGACTGCATGTACTTGTTCTTCACTGCATCTTAAGGCAAAGTTTAATCTACTTATAAGGATACTTGCATGTTTTCCTGAAGCTCATTAAATATTCTCATTGGCATTGACTAAAGAAATTACCTCCTTATTAAGACAAAACAGCACCCTTTCTCCTACCTAATAGTATGGAATGTTAAAAGAATTAACTGGAAAGTTCAACTAATTTTTATTTCATTAGTGTTCCAGTGGAACACAGTGATTAAATGCATTTTTCCAGAGGATTGCTAATAGGACTCAATTTACATTTTAAGACAAACACTTTTTTTTTACACTAGGGAGGCAGGGTAGGTTGCCTTTATTATTTAAACGGAATGTTTGCAATATCATGCCATGTAAGAAGAGCATGAAATGTACTGTTACCAACCTTTTCATCTTTGTGAGAAACTAAGAGAGGCAGTGGCAGGTCACACATTTTGGACTCAAATTAGTTATTGCTAGGTACCATGAAAATATTCATTACTGTAGACCTGGTTCAAAAAGGGCATATATTTATAATATCTTAGAGAAATGAATTTGACTGCTGCATTCAAGTCAGCATCTTTGCTCTATCTAGCACATGAGCTATATATGTAACATATACAGCAAAGTTACAAGTAAATAAATGATGTACTAAAAACTAGATTGAGATCACAGTTAATTGGATAGGGAATTGGCTGAACTGACTGGAGAGCTGCAAGCAGAGTTGTGGTCAATGGCTAGATGTCCAAGTGGAGACAAGCAATGAGTGGAGTTTCTCAGGGGTTAGTACTGGGACTGGTGCTGTTTAACATCTGTTTAACCGTGGGACTGAGTGGACTCTCAGCAATTTTGCTGATGACACCAAGCTGTGTGGTGTGGTGGACATACTGGAAGGAAGGGGTGCCATCCAGTGGGACCTGGATAGGCTTGGGAGACGGGCTCGTGCAAAACTCATGAAGTTCAACAAGGCCAAGTGCAAAATCCTGCATGTGGGTTGGAGTAATCCCAAGCACAAATACAGGTTGGGCAGAGAATGGATTGAGAGCAGCCTTGAGGAGGACTTGGGGGTGTTGGTTGGTGACAAGCTCAGGATGACCCAGCAATGTGCGCTCGGCAGCCCAGAAAGCCAACTGCGTGCTGGGCTGCCTCAAATGAAGCATGGCCAGCAAGTTGAGGGAGATGATTCTGCCCCTCTACTCTGTTCTGGTGAGACCCCACCTGGAGTACTGTGTCCAGCTCTGGAGCCCCCAACATAAGAAGACATTGACCTGTTGGAGTGAGTACAGAGGAGAGCCACGAAGAGGATCAGAGAGCTGGAGCACCTCTCCTATGAAAACAAGCTGCAAGAGTTGGGCTTGTTCAGCCTGGAGAAGAGAAGGCTCCATGGAGACCTTATAGCGGCCTTCCAGTGCCTAAAGGAGACATAAGGAAAGGATGGGGAGGGACTCTTTATCAGGGAGTGTAGCAATAGGACAAGGGGTAATGGTTTTAAACTGAAAGAGGGTAGACTTAGATTAGATATTAGGAAGACATTCTTTACTCTGAGGGTGGTGAGACACTGGAACAGGTTGCCCAGAGAAGTTGTGGATGCCCCATCCCTGGAAGTGTTTAAGGCCAGGCTGGATGGGGCTTTGAGCAACCTGCTCTAGTGGGAGGTGTCCCTGCCCATGCCATGGTGCTGGAACTTGATGATCTTCAAGGTCCATTCCAACTCTAACCATGCTATGATTCTATGATTCTATAAAAGAGGAAGTTACACAGGAACACTGAATTAGAAGCAGAAACCTAGCTTTGTCAGCAGGTGTAAATGAACAAAATTTCACCAAAGATGTTGGATACACATTTATCAGTCTAAATGAAGTCCTATTTTAATTACCAGCTTCTAGATTAACATTATAGATAACAGTTTAGACTTTAATTGTATTCTTCTGTTCTTAATCTTGAGGTAGGAAGAACACGGGATGGAAACAGTAGATATATGAAGGCAAGTGTGACATACTCCTAAAGAAGATACTTGAATATTAACAGATCAAATTTCAGACTTAACTCTTCTTGGGTAAAACTGCTTCATTACAAATACTGAAGAATCTGGAAAGATCCACTATTAAATATCAGATCAACATTTGACAGTAGAAATCCAAATACTTCTGTCTTCCCACGTAACTGTTCTGCATGATGAAGCCCTGCTTCCCTGGAGATGGTTGAACACCTGCCTGCTAATGGGAAGTAGTGAATGAATTCCTTGTTTTGCTTTGCTTGCATGGGCAGCTTTTGCTTTACCTGTTACACTGTTTTTATCACAACCCATGAGTTTTCTCACTTTTACGTTTCCAATTCTCTCCCTCATCCCACCAGGGCTATTTCCATCCTCACCAGGAGAGTGAGCCAGCAGCTGTGTGGGGCTGAGCTGCCTGCTGGAATCAAACCACAACAGTACTGCATGTGGTTCACACATCCAGTCCCTGCCTATAATGGCACAGGACACACTGATGCCACTTGAGTCTTTTTATTGCTTACAGAAGCCAGTTGCCTTATGTAGGAGCCTACTTTATTAATGCCTGAAGTTATCTGGAGTGCTTTTCTTGTTATGCATACATGGGAGTTTGACTTTTAGGAGACTGGCATCAAAATATTCTAAATGAGGCAAAGTTATTGTATTACACTTTAGGACAAAATGTTAGTAGGTATTAAGGTTGTAATTTCTCCAAGAAAATAACTATAGAGTCCTTTCTTGACTATTATTGACATCAGTAAGTTTTTACCAGTTGAAAACTTTTCTCAATTTCTAGTTTAAAATGCATGTCCTGTCATTTAACATTCTTCATAGTCTATAACATTTCTTCATAGTTAAGGAAAATATGCTATACCCCTGCATTTTTAGTATATATTTCCTGTAAAATTCCTGCAAACTACTTTCCAAGGGCTGAGCTCATGGAAAAATAATCAGCTGTTTTTAATGTCACAGATAGGGCAAAAATTAGCATCATTAGGTCAATAGTGTTAAAATTAGCTTCGATTTCAATCTTTTAATGGCCTTTCATTCACATTGCACATATGTAAATTTTCACAGAGGTCTTAATGGTTAAACGAATAGCATGCACTTGCACATGACAGTTTTTTAAATTATAGTTCAGCTTACTCAGTGTATTTTGCATCAGCTTTCTAAAATGAATAGCCTCAAGTTTAGTTATTCTGTTTTAAAGCTGCCAAACATTATTAGTTAAGCAGAGAAGCAGTTCAAAAAGTAATTAATTCCAGGGCTTAGAGTAAACTGCTATTTTAATTAAAAGAGCACTAAATACTAGTGTCCTGCTTCTTTGTATTTAGAACATGAAATAAAGAGTTTAAATCAGTTACATTTAATAAAATTCAATTGTAGGTTGAAATATATTAAAGGCATGTGTCCAGGTCCTGCTCTTTATAAACTGACTCAAAAGAATAATATCAAAAGTTAGAGAGATCATACAGCATATTTCTTGGTTATGTTGTGTTATTTTTGCTATTGATTTTCTCCCAACTTGTGCCGAGTAGAAAAATCAACTGGTACATCTTTTCACCATATTTATATTGCATAAGACACCAGGCCTCAGTTGTGCAGGTATGACAATTGCCACCTACAGTTCCACAGAAGATGTAAGGTGAAACATACTTCTCAACTGAAGCTGTGGAGTAGTGCTTTCTATGCTTTGTACATTTACAACTTCTCCAGGTTGTCCAAAATGTAGGTTATATAGAAGGAAGGCACTCTACATGTGAAGAAATGCAAGTTTTAGGCAGTTTGGTTTCTGCTACAATTTTACAGTCCTCCATTTGGTGACACTGTCTCCTTATGGCGTACATGAAAGTACTCATGGAGTACTCTCCTCACGGAGTACTCCTCATGAACTTCTCAGCAGGTATGTCTTCAGTGTGCCAGGGAGCATAGCATGGCTATTCCCAAACTAGCACTCACTCCCAAACAGGAACGTTCAACAGGATAATCCTAAAGGAGCCTGAGCTCTATGTGCCACATGATTGTCTCAGCCCTGCTTGGGTCTAGCTCAGGTGTCTATGTACGAAGCTCCTTTGCACACCATAGATGTGTGTTATTACTTATGCCAGTCATGCTTATCTCACCTCGTAGCTGAACTGCAGCAATACAAAAAGTGTCACCACAAAATTTCCCACATGGATAACATTCCATCTTGTGCAAGATTTAAAAGGTACATATTTTTGACAAGAACAAGAGACTAGGCTTGTCCTTCCCTCTCCATGATAATTGACTTTACCTCTAATTTCTAATTCAATTGCTACTTTATGGACAGGGGCCAGGGAAACTAAAAGATCAATTCAAATTTTGGGGAGAAAGACACAGACAACAGGCTTACTCTTCTAGTAAAAAAAAAAAAATATCAAAAATTTGTTGCAGATTACAGGTCTACCCAGATAAAGTTTAAGAAACTGACACAAGGTTTTATCATTACTATGAAGCAAAGGACAGAAAAAAACTCCCCTTTCTTTCCAGCCACAAGGTTCATCTCTTTGACCTTGTCTTCTATAACATAGTTTTAAAGAGCTGGACAGGAAATCTGTATCTGGAATCTGAGAAATCTTGGTTCAAGTATTTTTTTTTCCCGATTCAGACTGGAGATTTAATCTAGAGGTGCTGCATCCTAAGTAACTGTCAAGATGGTGACCATGGCCTTCTGTTTTACTTGTTTACTTTTCCTGTAAAATCCAACATTGGGTAGAAGAAACTTTTCCCAAAAGATGTTTTCTTGAAACCAGTTCATTGCCACAGTAAGTTTCACTTCAACAATTCATTATGTTTTAATTAAAAAACCCAACAAACAACCCTCTTCCATCCAACTGCTGCACTGAGGAAATCCTAGCCTTTCCAAAATAAAAGATAATGTGTACACAAGCTAGAAAAAACAAAGCATAGCATTCTGCTGCGTACTCAAGACAACGATTTATCAAATACTCAAATTATGTTAGTCACACTAATTGGTGCAACACAAAAACTGCGTTGGACAGTCCATGAGGCTTCAGCTCAGGTGTCAGGTAGGATCAACTGCAGAATTAGAGACTGAAACACTAAATGTAAAGCATAAATATCCATACCAAGAGCATTCTTGAATTTGGTCCTGAATTTGTATTACCAGCAGAGATACTCAGAGAGGCATGTTCAATCATTCATTCTCTGCTCAGAGAATGAGTTTAACTATTCAATGAGTTGACTATTTCTGATCCCAGGATCAGTGAAACTTGCTTTTGATGTACTGCACATTTGAGTAACTGTTCTTTGCCTACAGATAAAAGTTTTTGTCATCTTTTTTATGGGAGAAAATTTTATCAGTATTCTCATGGTGTTATATGAGACAAAATTTTTTGCAAGCTACACTAATGTCACTTGACATGTTAATATTGGCCCAGTGTCAATGATATGAGTGCATATCCTGGATGGTGTATCAAGGCTTATCTCAAGTTTTTCATTGTTTTCAATTTTAAGGTCCATTTCCGGTTTCTTATACTTTTCTAAGCTTTATCCATTTGCGTAGACTTTTTCTGCCAAGTACCTGATTCTATCTTCATACTTTGGAAAAATATCAAGAATCGTTCAGCCATTTCTCAGTCTGATATAAAGGAAAAAAAAAACACAGTAATTAATTCTTTATCTTTATGACAATTATTTTACTGAAAAGCTTTATAGAGACCTTATTTTAAATAGAGGGATATGAATTTAAGTTAAATTTCTAATGTCTTATACCAATAATAAAAGTATACCCATATTTGACCAAATTAGGAGACTGAGAAGCACATTAGGGCTATCACCACCCAGTAGGAAGGAAGGAGGAAAAAGCATAGATGTGAAAAGACTAACACATATCTGAAAGTATACTTCTTCTAGATGGTGCTATTGCTTCGGTCTTGTGGAAAAAAAAATCTTTTAAGAAAAAAATAGATTGTGATAATTGAATTAAGGTCTGTACTATTGTTATACAAAAAAAGGGGTATTATTAGTTTATCAAATAATCTCACATACTGCATACCTAACTTCTGAATATATTATATTTATGTTTTCAGGTACTTTTAAGATAATTTTCAATTTTCTACTTATTGCCATAACTAAATTAAATTGCAGTAATTAACACTGTTAATTTGATTTCATCTTTCAAATTTATACCAAAATGAACCTTTTACTGCAGAAAACGTGCCTTTTTCCACCAACGATATTAAAAGTCTTGAAAGTTAAAAAAGACTCATACAACCCTGTGAAATCTGCATGTACATGTTACTAATCGTGTTACCTGCACAGCGGTCAGAATTGAACGAGGTCTCCAAAGGTCAAAAAGCAAATGGACTAAATCGGAAAAATGTTCTTTATAGAGGTATTTATATTTATTAGCACTTGTAGCATACTAATCAGTTCCTAATAACCAGAATGTGTTCCCTTCTGTTCAGATGCCTAATTTACTTATATGGATTTAAGAATAAAGGCTTCGCTGGAAATAAATTGAGGGATTCAGTAGTATAAGTGTTCAGAAAAGCTGTAGTTCAAAATCACTTGCCTGGCAAAAGTCCCAGGAAGACAGCACTGGTGTCATCTATTCAAAACATTATATGGCTCCATTACTGCAGTCTGTGAGCATCTTGAAGCTTTTATTATATTTACTTTCAAATCTTCGTAGGAACATAGGAAAATAAAGCTGAGAGGGACTTTAAGAGGTCACTGAGTTCTCTGGCAAAAGGCAAAATGAACTATATTTTTGTCATTCCTGATACATGTTTGTGTAGCCAGTCCTTTAAAATCTCTAATGAAGGAGATAACAAAGCTTTGATGGGCTATTTCTCTCCATGCTTCAGTAACCCTATTATTACAAACAGTTATGTTAATATCCAACCTGAATCTTTCTGGATGGAAATCCACTATACACTGACAAAATGCTATGGGCCAGCTAAGCATGTTTCAGCACCATGAAACTGCAGGCTCACACTGCTCTGGGTGCAGTGGTGCTGCTCAGCTGGAGCTTATTCCCCCATTAAGGGAACTAGATTTTGCACTTAAACATTATGATCATTCTAGGCTTTGGCTCAAAGAGAGATCACACAAGAAGAGTACAAAAAAGAGGTATCCCAAAACATAAACTGTGGGTTTGACACTTATAGTCCCTCCCTCCAAACTACCTGCAGAGGAGCTCTGTGCCAAGCTACTGCTTATATATGGGGTACTTAAAGTGATTTCTCACTGGTTAATGGAAAGCATTGTAGTTTTACTTCAGTTACACCATTTATGCTGTTTGTGGTATAGGATATAGCATGGCACTACATACCTGAGACACTTGGAGTGCCAAATAATCCTTCCTCATTTCCCTCCTGGCTGCCTAGTGCAGCACATGAGACTAATGCCCCTCACTATTGTTCACATTGCCCATTTTGGTTACTGCTCCTAATCTGAGTTTTGTTCTCATAGCTGACTTCTGCATAAAGCTTTAATAAGCAGGAAAAAAAGATAAATCACAAAGTAAGCACAAAGGTCTATATGATTTCTCCACAGCATATAATATTAAGGTACAGTCTAGCACAAGGGTCTGTGATCAGAATATGCTTACTGGAATCTAAATAATTCCCAAATAATCCCTAAATTTTCTAATAAATCTCAGGAACAGATATATGATGACATCTGTGAATATAGTAAAGCAATAATCCTCATAAATCATACCAGTTCACTTTCAAAATATTTAGAAACTCACCTGCCATACAGAAAGGGAGGAATCCCAGATGAACATTTCTGAGATCATTCAAAAGTTAATTCAAGAATGCTCTGAGAGTTATAGCCTGCCTACCCTGTTGTATGATGACTATGTTACAAAATTTATACTGTCCTTAGCTTTTCCTTGAAATGTACTTTTGAAAATGCACCCAAATTCATCACTAAGTTTTCTTTACCCTTGTGAAATAAGAAAAATCTTACTGATCAGGTTTAATTTCCACAATAGATCTGAACCAAATAAACATATCATTTGTTTAATTTAATAAAATGCTGTATTTGCCAAAAAAGTCACCACAAGCCACATTCACGTTCTGAGTTATAAAACGAAAATTTTAATAGGATTAGCATTGGATTTCATACTACTTTCAGAATCAGAAATACGCAATGTAGTGGAAAAGGAAATGTGTTCATTTAGTTTCCATTGCTTCATAGTTTAATGAAAATCTGACAGGGCAGATATATTAGACATATATATAAGGCAGATACAGAAAATATATAGAGAATATGCAAGAAAACTAATTTCTTTATCAGAAAAAAGAAGTAGATAAATTCTATGTATTGGTTTTCAACAGAGAGGAGGTATCTTGCCTCTCTGGAACTATCCTTTATGGGTGAGTTTAAAGTACTGCTTAAACTGCAATTGGCACTAGAGGAATAAAAGGTGATAGTAGCAATGCCAGCTTGTAAAAGAAAGCTGGATAATGATTTGGGTAACTATAGATCAGCCTGAGCTCCACAGTGGGAAAAATAATAGAAACAGGAGGAAAAGGTGACTTGAGGATAAATACAGCATGCTACAAAGAATCAACATGACTTTTGTAGAAGAAAGCCATGTCTGATACATCCACCAGAATTCTCCAAGACAGTAACAGACTTGTGAGAAAATAAAAGGCAATTTGGTTAATAGATCATTCTCGGCTTTTCAGTATATTCTACACAGAAGTTCCTAAATAAACTATGATGCCAGAGATAGCAGGTAAGATTTTCCCATAGTAAGAAACAGAATATGATCTCTAGAGGTCCCTTCCAACTCTGACAATTCCATGATTCTGTGAACCTTTTGGCGTTTCTTTTTTTTTTTTTTTTTTAATATGTTCACAAATAAATCTGAAAATTGTAAGAGCAAAGATGTGATATTGCTTGCTGAGAATACAAAATCATGCAGAAGAGTCAAAGCTGAATGTGAAGTATTACAGAAGAACTTTATAATATTTGGAAGAAGCCTCAAGAAACTGGAAGATAAAGTGGCAGATTAACTCAAATGAGATAATACAAGGTAATTAATTAAAAAAATAATCACTCAGTGACATACAGTAACAGATTCTACTTTATTATGATGAATGAAAGAGCTCTTGAAGTTTTTGTAGGCAGCTCTCTGAAACTATCAGACAGGATTTTCAGCAGGCAAAAGGCAAAATGAGTGTTAGCTGTGATCAGGAACAGAAAAAAGAACAAAATAGGCAACTTGGTTAGAATGCACATTCTTATATGCTGCCTACAGTCCTGTTCCTCCCATCTCAAAATACTTACATTAACATGAAAAAATATGGATCAAAACATAGGAAGTTTGTTGAGAGAAATGGAGTAGCTTCTATAGGTTTGGAGAGAGACTACTGAACACAGATATGATGGGGGCTCCACAGAATTACTAGAGACGTGAAGTGGGTGAATTGGGAAAGCTGGAGGATAAATACTGTATTTCTTGTTTTCCTTTAAAAATCTGCTCTTGTTGATTTTGAGGGACAGGATATTGAACAAGATTTTGGTTTGATGCAATGCATAATTTTTTAAAATATTCTTATTAGCATGCTTTTCAGGTTCTGTTACAAAAAATGCATGTCAAAGTATCATTTGCATGCAATCTGTATGATAAGTCTAAAAAGAAGGAGATTTTTATCTGGACATGGTCATATCACATGAATTGCTGGACAAGTACTACTATGTGCTGGTACAGGCTTCCATTGGGTGATGCTGGTCCTTTCAAAGCTAGCTGTTACTCCATCAGGCACCTGGCTAATCCAAATGCTACAAAAGAACTGAAAGATTCTTCCTTTCTTCCTTTGTGTATTCTCAAGCAGGTCACAAGGACTTGAAAATGTTCAGATTCTCAAGTCCCGAGGAAGTCCTGCCAAGCAATGCTCCTCTGCCTTGATGACCACAGAGGTCTTGCAATGTTAGAGGTTCCCTGAGGTTCTTGAAAGTCCCAAGGGCTCTCTTCGCTAAACATTCTTCCTGGGGTTTCTGGAGTCCCAGATTTAACATGGAGCAGCTAAAGAGTCTGGAAATCCTGGCTTCTAAACTCACTGTCAGTACACCAGTAATGTCTCACAGCCTGTGCTTATTCTGCAATTTGCAATCTAAAAATCTGTAGCCAGTTACACAGCTTTACTGCTTGAAATACATACTCAATTATTTGATCTGATTTATTTACATTCCCAAAGACAAAATCTCAGCTTAAATTTAATCAATATAGGGATCGAACTATTAATTCTACAACTCAGGTCTGCTACAGACTGCTGTGAAAAGTGCAGAGAAACCTTACCCAACCAAACAAAACACCCAAAACCCAACCAACCAATACTCATTCTACAGAACTTTACAGAAAAGTAAGAATTTTGGCTAGAATAAAATCTGCATTTTGAGTAAAATCTTTTCTGTCCCACAATCTTGGGTAAAAACGAACTTGTTTAAGTTTTGTCTTTTATCATTATGTCACATTAGAAGACCATATTTGAAAAAGAAAGAATGAAATTCACTTGCATTGTAGGACTCAAGGTGCAAAAGGAAGGAAATGTAATTAATTCAGAAGTTTTGCTGTTACTTAGTCCACAATGCAGTCTGCATTTATGTGTGTTCCAATGCACTGAATGAACAATATTCCCAAATTCTTGATATAACCACAATATAAAATGTAATACTCTTATATATACATTAGAAAAAAAGCTATTTAAATTTGTGGCTTTCATCTTTAATTACTGTCTGAGTTTCCTTTCTTTTCTTGATTTAACATGGATCCATATCTGATATTCATATTTTCCCCTTTGCCTAATTACAGAGTTACTGGATTCTTCTTTTAAACTGCTTCAGGTTTGGACACTGCAGTTTGGATGGGAGCAAATGTTCTATTTGTATGACTGAATAAATGAAGGGAGACCAGAATAAAAACAAAAACAAAAGCATGATGAAGACACCAGCTAGTGCGTTTGTTTTGTCATGTGTCTTACAGATGTCATTGATGAAAGAGTGTTTGTTCCTTAGTAAATCTGACGTTTTTGAGAACTGCATTAATAAGGTTTAGCCATATTCCAGAATAATCAGAACTCTTTATGGAGTGTCTGTCACAACTTCGCTCTCATTTTCCTACAGCAGAAGAGGAAGCCCCTTCTCTCTTAAAAATCTAACACAGCCATCACATCTACCCTTCTTAAGGTATAATATAGTTGTGGACCATCTGATTTGAATTGCATGGCCAAGCTTGAAGAGCTATTGTACTTTCACAGATAAAATAGACCCATTTAAAAAAGAATAGGTGCCTCTGCATTGTAGTTGTGTGTCATCAACTACAGGAGTACAGGGAGATTTTTTTTAATAATTATTAAATTGTGGAATTTTTACTTGAGCAATAGTTGTGGCTAGATAAATACTGAAAGGTGCAAAATGTAACTGTTACAGGATGCTTTAAATAAAATAATTTTGACTGGGAAAAAGTAGAAAAAATAATTCACTGGGTGAAATTCTAAACAGCTGTGAATGAACAGACATCACACAGTGCATTAGAAATGATGCCGAACTTATTTTCAGCATTAATGTAGCATAAAGCTATTTCAAAGAAATTATAACATGAGAGCTTGAATTAGGATGACAATCATTTACCACACATTAAACACATAGAAGTACAAGATGGCTTTAGCCTTCAAAGTTGCAGAATCCTGACATGCATCCAAAAGATCAAAAACACATGACAATGCATGTGAAGATAAACAGACTTCAATAGCAGACTACCCACTTACCAAAATACAGCCAAGATGACTGTGTGATCAATTGACTCCATGAAGAAAATAAATTATTGTACAAACACTTGATGATAACCAAAGAACTTCGCGAAACTAAGACGTCAGAGTCACAGTCTTTTCCTCATGGCTGCCCATATTGATAGTACAGGGGGAAAAAATGGAGAGGGTCATTTGCATCATAAGAGAGTGTAGATGATCACCTTATGCAAGCTACAAAAAACCTCTTCTTCTGACCTTGAGGTGGTAAAAGGTGACAAATTAGTTTTCTCTGCTTTGACACCTACAGTTCACTGTTCTTGGGGCAAGCAATGTGTGGCAATTTATCTCTGCATTCTTTAGTAGCTTGAAAAATGAGATGATAAGACATATCTAGGTTTGCGACTAATGTTCATGTGGTCGCAAGAGTGTCTTACATTGTCAGATATATTAACATAACATTAGGGTTTCAAAATCATCAGGGTATTCCATAACGTAAAAACACAGTGCAGAAAATGTCTTTCTGTCTGCAAAAGAGCCTTGAGCAGTATATTCTACTATTTCTACAGGATAGCCATTGCAAAAAGAGAATGTAGCTCTTCCAGGATGTAATGAAAATTCAGACAAGATTTCATTTAGCAATTACACCTGCAGATTCTCATTTTGAAATCTTTCACATGGTGTCAAATACTGGTGGTGTCAAGAATAATGAGACAGTTCTGAATATATTAAAAAATGTCATGCAGGAAAACAGACATTGCTAATGGTATATAGTCACATGTCTGGGGATATGAAAGTTTTGATACTGATTTATTTTTGAGGGAAGTACATATTATACAAGCTGTTCAAGTGCCAGTTCATGGGTAAATACTACTCAGAATGTTGTCAAAGGCAGCCTAATAATGGTGACATTAATAATAAAGTGATACTAATAGCAGGTCCTCGGGCCTTTTTTTGTTACAAGTTGAAAGTAAGCGACCACTTGAATTTCCGGTGTCTTATGAACTATCAAGTCACTGCTGTAATCCTCTGTAAAGCTGATATAGATCATTGCCTTAAGCTGCAAGATCTGTGAGTAGAATGCAGCACAAGAAAATAATTGCATTCTTCTTATGATTTATTTTCATTTTTTTGATTCAAAATAAAATAGAAATGTTTGAATGCTTTAAGTGTGTGCCTTTTAAGGGTAAAGGTTAGGGTATTCACTCAGATGATAAGATTCAAAACAGCTTTTGGTCTACACTGAAAAATCTCACTCAAAATATCTTATATCTGCAGGTCAGGACCTTGAGCAATCAGCCTGAGATAACATTTTCACCAACATAGGGAAACAATGCAATACAACAAAAAATGTTCTGACATAAGATGAGGTCACAGTTACTTCTTTCTGAGCACATTTTTGTCTCAGAGTCTCCACTCTGATCTATTTTTATCAAAACACTTTCAGAAGACCTCTAAAAGTGTATATTTCCTGGCAAGAACTTTTTTCTTTCAAATGCAGTAAAGCAAGAGTTCTCTACCATATGGTTTAACAGTCCAGAGAGAAACAAGTTTGATGATATTTACTGTCAGTACAGGGTTATACTTCCATTCATTTCAATTTCAGTTAATCAGGACACTGAATTTTAAAGTACATAAATGAAATTTGTTAGGATCCAAGAAAAGGAGCTACAATACTCTGCGGCTCTTTATCTTCTCAAAATACTTTCTGAAAGATTTATGATCGTATCTGCTTATGACTAGGAAAGTATCCTGCATATGCAGGTGGTGGCACAGAAAATTTGATCTCAAAAGTTCTCCTCAGGATCTCAAGCTACCAAGCAATATCAACACACTCAGCTTGCATTACTCCATGCACCATAACTTGCATTTCACTCTTATGTGGATTATTATCCATGGGTGCAGTTCTATTTTGAGACACATTGAGAAATGACAAGTGGAAGTAATAAGAGCTATCTTCTCCCTGATCTTCCAATGCAGCTTCATGTTTCAGTTGCTAGACTTTGTTTGGATGAATCTCTGTAAATTTAAGCTGAGGAATAACTAAGGAAACCATTCTGTGTTCGCCAGCTGGATAATTGGAGCCTTAAGGGAAAATCAACATAAAATCAAGGCCGATTAAATGTTTATCCTGTTATAGAAACATATCCATAGAAATGGCTTAAAACTTCATGGCAGTTTTGCTAATTTCAGAAGGTTACAAGGTTGTGCAGGTACTTGTCTTAAGGCACTAATAGAAATTATTGAGCCACCTTACTTTATCAGTCCAATGACAGTCTGGAAGAATGAATGGGGATTATGGCCAAGACAATGCCAAGTAATTCTGATTTCTGAATTTACCAACCAGTCTTAACAGCACAACCAAGAAGATATGATTAATGAAGTGCTTACATGAACAAAAAATATACTAACAAAAAAGTCTTTTCTTCATCTCATTATCCTTATTTTTACAGCTCATTTATTGTAACCACCCTAGCCTTTTATTCAAAATTACAAATACTTTCTGACTTTACTCTCTCCCAGTTAGGGATAACTAGCTTATTCCTGAATGGTTTTAGAGAAGCAAAAGTAGCATCTTCCCAATAACAAATCCCTGTAGATTGGCCACCTGAAAAATGAGTTACAAACCATCAAACATTAGAGAAAGAATAAACCATAAGTTAAGGTCTTCCAGACAGCATGCTTCAATAGACAAATCAGACAAGTCAATTCCTTAAATTGTAGGCAGACAGAAACTTCTTGACTAGAAAGAGGAATGAGAAAATGTGTCTTGGTGCTATGTGACACAGGTTTCTACTATCTAGAGAAATCATCTGCCATGAACATTCAAAGTTCAATTACCCAAATATACATCAAATTTATTGCTTAGTTTCACTGCATTTTCAGTGCATTTGGTTTCAGCAAATTCTCAGTCAGTAAAAATTCAGTACCCTATTTCCAGATGTATTGCAGTAATTGCAAAAATCATCTCATTATATTGTACAAGGTGAGGTGAAATACACCAGAACTCCTTTAACTTCTGCTGTTCATGAACTCCTGTATACCAGTTTTGCCATGTAAATGTCATCTTGTTTCCATGAGTAAAGTAGTGGTTCAGTTCACACTGACAGCGAGTGAGGAGTCTGTCTCAAGGATTCTATATCTTTTGGGTTTTAGATTATGAGGCTTATTTTGGCGCAAAATGGAAGCTTTTTACTGCAAAGATCTGACCAGATCTTGCCATAATCTGATTTCAGGAAAATAATATATCAAACCAATCAAATATAAATCTAACAAAGAGACATATTGGCAAACAATGTCACAGATGTTGTTGATCTTATTTCTCTTTAGGCCTTTGGCAATGAGTGTAAATTTACAGTCCCTTGATTATTACAGGCAAATCAAGCTAAAATTTAAATATCTCTGGTTTGTATTTACAAAAAATATTTGCTTATATTTATTTTTTCCAATAATATTTTACTAATTATCTTGTCAGATTGTTGCAAATGCCAAAGAAAGGTTTTTCAGTATTATAATCACATGATACTCAATATTAAGTTCTCCACAATATCAGGTAGTAAAAGCGCTCTTTTTCCTCTTTCATGCTTTTCTGCTCTTAGATGAGTTGCAATAGCACTTTGTTAGAGCTGCATCAGACGTAACTGATATGAGAGATTTCCTTTTTTTTCAATCAGATACTAAAGCAAACTGGAAGCTTTAGAAAAAGGAAAAATAAATATAGAAAGGTGAGTGGAAAAGTATACTTTAAAATATAATCAGTTTGCTGTTTAAGACTGCTATGATATTGACGATTAATGGGTTCTTCTTGATTTATTCCCTTAAGTTCCTGTTACTACTTATTATTTTTCTAGAACCTTAAAATTCTTCAGCATTCTCAATCTTTCCTATCATCTTCATCATTTGATCAAGAGATTTCTTAACCTCAGACAAATACTGGTATGTTACACAGCAGATCCCTGGAAGCTCCTCTGTTTACAGTGAAGACTTCAGTAGACATATACTGTGACAAATGAAATTATAAACCTGCATTGCTTAATTAAAATCTTGATTATACTGGAATAGTAGAGAAAACATGATTTTGCTGTTTACCTTTCTTTCCAATGAGCTATTATACAATATATTTTAAAGATAAATTGTTTAACTTGTCACACGAATCATATTCATTTATAGTTGATAAATTCACAATTATTCTTTCAACCTAGGATTTACGTTTACTGTATATATAAATACGTGTGTGTGTACATATGTGTGTCCTGGTTTGTGGTGGAGCAGAGCCAACTTTCTGTTCAGTGAGACAGGCCCTTGCTTACACTTGTTGCTGTGGCAACCAGGGTCAGCTGACTTGGTTGTTTGCCCTGCGGAGTGGCATACCTGTGGGGAGGCGTGGACAGGTCACGTGACCCAAACTGACCAATAGGGCATTCCATCCCATCCGCCATGCTCAGTATAAAAGCTGAGGGACCAAAGAGTCTTTTCTTCTATGGCTCTCTTTCTCTTTCTTTGATGACTGATGTCTGAGGAGGATCCTGTCAGTTTGTCTACCTTTGATCCCAATCTGTGGCTCCTGAAACAAGATCTGGAATCCAGTTCCCATTCATCACTGAGTCCAGTCTGGAACTTCCCCAGTGACTACTGGTGGCATCTTTCTGGGAACTTGATACGGTTTTGTATATACTTTTCTATATCATATCTATTTCATGATTTCCTTTTTATTTTAGTATTTCATTAAAGTAGCTTAGTTTTTTCTAAACTCTTGAATCTCATTATCTTTCTTTTTCCTCTCCTTGGAGTGGGAGGTGTGGGGGAACATCTGTCATCTTTGTCATTGGCTATCCTGGCAAAAACTGCAACAAATACATAGAGTTCGTCATTGACATCAGAAAGTCTGTTTTCCTCTTGTGCAGGGAGATTGCTTTTAGGCACAGGTGGACATGGACTACTGCCAAGAAGAAAAATTACTTAACTGCAAGTGATTTTCTTTGCCTCCTACTTTCTTTCCATATGCAAACTTTATGGCCAAACTTCTTCTGAATTGCTGTAGTTGCAACTGTAGGGTAGTAAGGAGAAAAAGCATATGAAATAAAAAAGGTGCTCCGAATTGACAGAGGAACTTTTGGCTCAATGGGAGTTGAAAATGGTAAGCTGGGTTTAAAGACACTCTTTATGCCTGTTAACTGGACATGTTTCAGATGAGACTGAAATATAGAGAAGATAAAAAGAGATGTTAGTTACACTTCAAATGGCAGATGGCAAAATTGTTCTGACTGTTAGTGTCATGCACAAGGGTTGTGCATGATTGAATGTGCCTTTTGTGAAATAAGTATGAAAACTGGTTCTTTTTTTCTTCTCAGGGGCACTCTGGTAGGACCTGGGGATTAGGTAGTGAAGAGAGGGATGGAGAATGGGTTCCTTATTTGTTGGGTGAGATATATAGTGGCCTTGAGGCTTTAAAGAACGTAAGAGCTGGTATTCACACTGTAAGTGGTATCACTTCTAATTCAAACATCTTGGCATACTAGTAAAAAAAAAAAGAAAAGCTATAATTCAGCCAGAGTAAGTATTGCAGCTATCTGCAATAAATATCCTTGCTTTACTACTAAAGAATAACAAAAGATCTCAGTGAAAATACTAAAATCCACATTTTTCTCTTTATGTAAAGAGTTAGTGAAATATGAGCAACTATCCCATTCATTAAACTATTTTATTCAGACTCAATGAAAATAAGAAGAGACTTTTGAAAAACTATTAACTTTGTCACTCATTCTGTAAGAATTAATACCCTAAATGCAACCTCTTATTACGTGTATACTAGATTTCATTGAAGCTGTAAGCTTTTCACCTTGCTCTATGACCATCAGTTTGAACCTTCAAAGCCCTTAATGTGATATAATAGATGTGGTTTCATAGTAGTGAAGTAGGGTAAGTGCAAGTCTGAAACAGGATTTAGATTTGTGTCATCTGCTAACACCACACAGAACGGTAATTCAGTGTTTAAGAGAATTACCTACTGCCCTAAATCAAACTCCAGCCTGGCTGTACTTGGCAACAATAAATATGATTTTTAGTGTGTCCTATGGCAAGCTGATCCTCTGGTACTTGCATATAAAGAAAAAATGATTCTAGAACCAATTTCCTTTAATTCAATACCAAAAGGTGTTCCGTCTCTTTTTATTCACAGTCACTGTGTGGTGGAATTGTGGGATGGAAAGCTAGTTCTTGTTTTTAGTTTATGCTGTGTAAACGTGCATGCAAATATTAAAGACTGCAGCATAAAAATTGATGAGGTGGTTGGAAGCACTAGCAAAAATTATGAGCAGTTCTTTAAAAATGGGAGAAGAGCCTCAAAAGACTGCAGTTGATGGCTATTTTCTCAAAGAAGCACAATATGAAAAGTCTTTTAAGGAACCAAAGCTAAAAGTTTCTATTGCAAATATACATCCTTCACAAAGAGGCCAATTTCTGTTGGAAATGAGATGAGCACATGGAGGTGTGCTCCACAATACCAATGACCTATTCCTTATGTCCTATCTTATTAGTCTTCTCTAGTGGTATCAAACAACAGATTTGTTGTGATCAGATTTCTCTCATCCCATGGGTCGCAGAGTGCTCCTGGTCTGAACTGTGAAAAGTAGCAATATATGGTTGTGCTTAGACAGATCAGGGACCAGATGAGGTATGGAAATTCAGATGAGCTACTGCTGAGCAAGACCACAGGGGTTTATTACCTTTCCGTAGTAAAAGACTTACGAGCAAAAGGAAAAAAAGTCCAACAAAAATAGGGTAAATTCAGATGAGTGAGTGTTCTTAACAAGGCCACGGTCTTGCTGTGCTCCAAAATGATGAAGTGCAACATTTAAAGTCTATCATCATAAGAAAAATACAGTTTTATTTTAGTCATAAATGGGCTGCCAGTGATTTTAAAATCAGAATTTAGAAAACAGAAGGGCATAGGAGGTGGTGATGGGTAGGAAAGGTAGGGAAAAGAAGGGAAGTGCAGGAGTGGACAAGTCTTGGCTCTCGTATGTTCCAGATGAGGTCTCCAGCTGAATTGTAGTTTGTAAGAAAAGCATGCATCCTTTCAAGTTTGGGCTAGGGAGGTGGAGAGGTAGCATTGGACACACCTTTTGAACCAGGAAACACATCTAAATCATCAAGCTGTGAATGTCACTGGACTCTCCATGTAAACTCAGCATCAAACAGTGGTCCAATTTAGTCAGGTAGAGTTATGCCCCATTTCAGAAATGTTTGCTTGCAAGGGTTCTTTTGGCATTAGAATTTGGCACTTCAGAAATTCTGGAACCTCTGCAGCTACAAAGAGATTTTAAGGATCTAAACTTTGGATTTAGATATCTAAAATGACAATTATCAGTGAAAATCTTTGTCTCAGTAGTCTTATCTCTGTCTCTATTTTAAGACAAAAGCTGTTCAAGATAAATAAATTCTAGCACTCTTCTTTAGGGTGTTGTGATCTTTGAAAATATGTTTATATATTCATTTAAATTGATTTCACCATCTGTTCAGATATGAGCGGCTGCTAAATTATGATCTGCATAACAATACTTAAAGTTTCCTTCACACATTGGAAGCTTTCATTGCAAAACAATCTTTGGCTGCTGCCCGACAAACTAATAGAGTCACTCACTGAGAAGGGCAGGACAACTTTTTAAAACTGGTTTTATAAAGGTCTTTAAAAGCTATGAAAAACCTGAATACATAGTGTAGTCAGTCTAGCTCTTACTATATTGGATGCATTTACATGCAGTGAAGTAAAAAACATACTTAAATTAAGAAATATCTTCCTTAATTTGAAGTAAAATTTTAATGATTACACAGTTGTGAACTATTATATAATCTAGACATAAACATCAAAAAGATGTTTATGTCTAGATTATAAAGGTGTAGAAAGAATATTGCACACCCTGGAATTGTTTCACTTGAAAAAAAAATAGTGACCTAGGATGTCTTGCATGTTTTTTATCAACCAATAGCCACAGTAATTTACTGACCTGTCATTCTTCAGAAGGTTTGTCAAGCGGTGACACGCAAAGATTGAGGCATGTTACCCTGGCATTTCACTCGGATATTCTGTGACAGGTGGGTCAAAATTAATTTTATAGTCCTTCATTTTTTAATATGAAAATGTTAATTTCATGTGATTTAACTTAAGGATGAGATGCAAAAGCTAATTCTGGATCCAGACACCACCAGACAGTTGTAAGTGGTTCAGCTCTGGCTGCATAGTCCTAATCTTACATTCAGTCACACACATAACTGATTTCCACTTCTGAGGTTTTGAAGTATGCTGAAACCCTCTGGGTTTCTTTCTTTCCAATGCATCTTTTCTCTCCTTTTACTTTACCTATGACTTGCTCTAGATTCATGAGCAGATTTTGTTAGCAGAGCTATTGTTTCCACCATCTTAACCTGTGAGAAAATATTCTGGTCTTTGGTGATTGGTAGACAGGGCACCCATACATTTTCTGCTGAAAATGTTGAGCTAAATAGCACCCTGCTGTAGTAAGTGGACTGCTTTGAAGAGACTTAAAGTGTTTGAAGTGATTGTTTGGAATGTAAACAAACAAACAAAAAAAAAGTGACAGGGAGAAGCATCAGGAAGATTTAGCCCAAAATTTCATGAAAACATTAGACAGCATGGAGTATCACTGCCTCTGTAAAAGAAGCCTTGTCTTTTTTTCAGCTTAGTAACTCCTTTTTGCCTTTGTGTGACACTGAACCAGTTGTAGGAACTGGTCTGGCTCTATTTTTTCTTATTCTTCTTGATTTAGTTCACCAGTTAACTATCAACTCATGGTGAAAGTCTGTGTAATGCCAATCCTCTCAGGAAAAGTTGGTTTCGTTTAGAGAGGGACTTCCAAGGTCCAAGTGAAACTCAAAATTGAAAAAAAAATAAAATCTGAATTGATTTCTCTATTGAAATTGATGAACATCTCACTCTTAACAGATTGGGTTTTCCCAGCAGATACCGTTTTTGCAAGCAAATGTCTCAAGCATTGTGAGGTCTTTATTATTTGTTTATAATGAGGCATTTCTGTGTCACTTTGGAAACATCAGCATGCTAGCAGCCAAGAAGGTTCTGTCTGGATGAAGACTATAAAAAATGGTCAATGGGTTATTAAACTGGCCACTGACAGAAGCAGAATAGCCTCAGGCGTACAAGGGTGCAGAATAATAACAGGAATTTTGTTATTTACAGTGTACGCCTTTTTGCTCTCTAATGGTCTTTCATAGGAAAAATCTTTACAAATTTATTGTCTGAGTCTAACCACACAAGAAACTTAGAAGGTCATTACTGTATTGGACAGAACTGTCAGGATTTTGGTAGTAGAGGGGCCACAGGGGGAACCTGTGTAGGAGGTGCCAGGGACTGCCCTGTGCCAGACACAGACATTTCCAGCCACCTCTGCAACAGAGAGCATAGATGCACTGTGTGCCAAAACTGAAGCAAAGCGATGAGTTTATGGTGCCTCTGTGAAGACATTTAAGTAATGATTGTAAACCTCAAGAAAACAGCACCAAAGGAGGGATGCTGGACAATGGAGGAGACACGAGAGTCAATGTCAGGGCAGGGGCAAGAAAGAAGCAAGAAATAGGCCTAGGTAGGAGGAATAATAGAGCAAGAAAAACATCAAAGCAAAGCTAACTGCCCCAAGCAGCACAGAAGCAAAAGAGACGGCCAAGAGGGATCAGAGAGGTGACCCAGGAGGAGACGTAACCACAAAGATACTGCAGCTGGTGGAGGAACCCACACTGAAGCAGCTGAGTAGGAACCAAAATGTGCTGACCCTCATATTCTGCACCACCCATCGCCTGCCTGAAAGGGCTGAGTGTAACCTGCAGCAGGGGACTGGAGATGGAGCAGTGGGGAGGAGATGTGTCCAGGTGGAAGCTGAGATGTTGCCGTAAGCGTTTATTTGTTTCTTTAACTTTTTAAACAGAAGAATCAGTAATGAAAAGTTTGCTAATTGGCAATAAATTAAATTGTTTTAATTTCTGTGACTCAAAACTGGGTTTGGGAAAGAGAACTACTAAAATAGAAGATTCTGTACTTAGGCTTTCTAGAAAGAGAACAGAAACTATTAAGAATATTTTTTTCCTTGAGTGTCAACCTTGGTGAATTCTCCTTACTGAAGTAAGAAGTATATTTCTTTAGTTATTTTAAGATCAAGCACCTAGGACTATAATTCTTAATTTGTGAAATATGTTCAATGACTCTTTGATCTGATTTAGTCAAGCAGTCAGAGGGAGAAAGTATTTTCAGAAAAAAAGTAATTCTACATTCTCTCTAGTTCTAAAATATTGGCCTGAAAAAAGGTAAAAGAATGGGGCATAAATTTCCTTCTGCCTGTAAAAATGCTGAAATCGACTGAGGCTACACGGGCATGGTCAAAAAGTTAATTAAGTTAAATAAAGTTGTGAGTTTAAAGTAGATTACTTAAACCCATCTAGTACTCACATGTGCATGTTCATTCAAAATTTAAATGGAATAATTGATTTGGTGCAATTCACTTCAAAATACATTAAACTAAACTGAACTCAATTCTGATTAAACATCACCACACAAAGATTTAATGTAATTTAATTAATCCACTTGAAATGCTAATTGACAATAACTTTGGGATGTCTTTGGATACCCTTTTTGGAGAGTGAATGGCTCATGAAGTAACAACTGTTTGATATCTTTTTCAAGAACCTGGTTCAAAGTCTGTCCAGACTGATTATAAATAGAAGTCATTCAGTGAAAATTTGTTCAGGAACGGGATTGTATCATTGATATACCTAGAGGGTAAGTTAAGGCTGAAAAAATTATTACCATGGTTGAGCTCACTTAGCAAGGGTCCACAACATAGCTAACAGGAGAATAAATTCTTCTTTCATGTACTTCTAGGACAGAATTAAGGGAAACTGACAAGGCAAGACTCGGAAGTGGCATATTGCTGATTCATTAAACTGGATACATTTGAACGAGAAATGTGACTTTTGCCCATTTGTTATGACTAGTTATTTACACATATTGAAGCAGAGCTGCCCCAAAACATAGAAATTAGAGCTCTTGTTGGAATTTAGGAGAACACATTTGAAGTTCTGTGTGTGGCTCAAGAAGAATGGAAATTTGAGCCTTGGAACACCACAGTGAATCTTTATGTGAGTCCTTCTTTGTGGAATAAATAAATAAATATTTTTTTAAAAAAAGAATGTTCTGAAATCTCAGAGAAAACCCTTTTCCTCTAAGTCATCCTTGTGTGTGCATCTGTTTGTCTGTTGTACCTAATGAGATTTCTTTCCTCATTATATTTGATCAGGTCCCTTGATAACTAGTGGCTTAAACAATTTGACAAGTAGATAAGCCACCTTCTTTGTGTGTGTGCATGTTATGTGTGTTGCGCTTCCAGAAATCTTACTGAATCAATGAAAATGAAGCAGTGGTAGGGATTATTCAGATCAATCACTATAAATTGACAAAGAGCTGTGATCCATACTTCTTTGATTTGTTTTCCTTTAATTGCAGTTTAGTTTGCTGAAAAGCACTTGAGTTAAACTCTGGAAATCAAGGTCATTTATCTGTGGTTGTATTTGTCATGCAGAACAAAACTGTCAGCAACAAGCTTCCCGTATTAACAGACAGCAGCTGACTAATTTTTGCTTGCAATCAAAGCACAGTTTAAATACTTTTAGTTCTCTGATCTTATCCCGAAGGTAATTTTTCTTAATGGTCAAATTAAATTCTTTGTGAAGATTCCAGTTGTGAAGATAAAGCAGGACACACCAGCTTTTCTCTTGCTCCCTTAACAAGCACTGAGTATTGTTTCTTTATTAGGGCATTGCTCTTCTCATAGTGAGTCTCATGAGGAAATGAAGTACTATTTCTCCTGTGGAACTCACTGGAGATCAGTAGCAAGTATAACATCACATATGAGACTACATGCTCATAAAATTGTATATAATTTTACCATATTTCTTCCTATTTGTAATGTAATATTCTACTGCAGTTCCCATTTTACATGGATTTCTATTTCGGATCCTGATCACTTCTCATCTAAAAGTCTGAATTGTGCAAAACGCCATCAAAACCAGGTACTGACAAGTGTATTGCCTTGTTTCTCTACATTTTCTTCTTTCCATTTCCACTGGGAGAGGTGGATGAAAAAGAAATGAAATGGGAAGAAAATGCAAGAAAAAAGTTGTTAATTATATCTACTAATTCACAAATTTCAATGCCATAGAAATCAGCCCAAGCAGTTACATTCATACCCAGAGCTGTAAGTATGCAAAAGACTGAAATTCAGAAAGGTCTGGATATAAACTTTTAGTTCAGCACACTGTGAATATAAAGCTGCCTATATGTGTACTCAGTTAAAAAAAAAAAAAAAAAAAAAAAACACACACAAAAAAACCAAACCAAAACAACCAAAACAGAACACCCCCAACCAGAAAGAAGATAAAAAATTCCACCAAAATTACCCAGCCAAACTCACAGGAAACTCCAACTCCCATAGATTATAGACAGGATGTTGTAGCAATGATTTCTCTCAGGTTCATTTCTAAAATTTAATACTAATAGTCAGGGAGTACGGTAGGAAAGATTTACATAGTGCTGTCAGTGAGAACAAGTCTTTGAATTAACTTGTGTGTACTCAAGAACCATAATCCTATTTTAAATTCACATTAACGTAGGTTTTTGCTTTTAACTCTGTAAAACTTCCTCGGTGATTTTCTGCTGCTAACTGAAGCCTGAAGGCAAATGTGTGATTTCAGAAGCTGCCAGTACAGACCCTATGGATTTCCTACATAAATATTTTACAGAAATCGATTGTATGAACCAATAAGAACAGATATAAGTTACCACTTGATTAACATTTTGAAATGGTAGCATTCAAAGACCATCAAAGAAAATGACAAGAATGGGGGTTTGTTTCCTGGGACTGAAAGAGAACATAAATGTCTTGGTAACCAGGTTGATGAGATCGTGTATGAACTAAGAATTGGGAGCATAAGAACTTTTGGAATTCTTGAAAAATCTAAAAGAAGTGTTTTGTCCAATTCTCTTTGTTCAGGTTGCTTGCCTGAAATTATCAGGCCAGAAGCAAAATGAGGATGACACTTGAAATAAAAATTTGCACTTCCATACCTAATGAGGTTGAACCTTGACTCAAGAAAGCCCTTCAAACATGGTTTTAAACAATATGAAGAACAATCCCTCCTATATCATAACAGTCCTCATTTATTATCAGGAATCCCTTCATTTTTGGTGACGTGTCTGCTCTGCTTTCTCTCTCCATCAGTCTTTCTAGCACTGCGAGTTCTTTTCATGTTTGCAAAGAATTTGGGGATATTATCCCTGTCTAGTAGTGTGGGCAGATGGGAAAAAATGAGGTACATCAACTTAAGCCCAACAGGTCCTTCAGGTAATAACGCTGACAAACCAGTAAGAAAACTACTCTGTAAAATCTCTCCAAATGTAACAGCCCATGACTAGCTCTAGGAAACAGAGCATTTCCTTTCAATACCCCCTTTAAAGCCTGTACAAAAATTCAGAAACATTGATGTACAGTTAAGGACTCTACAGAGACCATTTGAGAGGAGCATCCTGGGTATCTGTTTTGGCTCAAAGTGATTCTGATTTTAGCAGCAAATGCATCTCATGACAGACAGCTGTGTTTAAAAGGTTTAAGGAGCGGTGGCTTTTTTTCTTTTTTTCTTTTAACTACAAGAATTTGGGCTTTGTACTGAACAAAGTTTTCAGATAAAATTATCTTGGCACGTTTTCAAAGCAAGACATCAAGTCTCCAATTTTTATGGCCCTTTAGGATACACTCCTGTCTAAGGAATTCACTCTAAGTTACTACTTTCCCCTCCTACAGGTAACTGAGCCTTTTGGTAACTGAAAAATGAAAAAGAACATTATTCAATTTTATACTACACTGGTTTAGAAAAGGACATGAACAATTGGTGTCCAAAAATTGGAGTTCTATTTGGCACCCTTAAATTACAAGAGAAGGAAAAAGAAGTGAGAAACTTCAGTTAGCTCTGCCCATCCGATATACACAATGGTATGTACATGTTGCAGTGCTTTGAACCAGGTTGTGCTCCATAGAAGTTGAATATGGGGGAACCTACACAATGCAGATACGAACACTTCACTAATTTTTTAAAATTTTTTGCTTGACTGAGAAGACTGGTAAGTAAAGGAATCAGAAAAATATTTAGTAGGAAGACACAGGCTGCTCTGAAGCAAAAGAATAGACCTACTGCCACAAATTCACAAGGAATGAGGTTTTTTTACCATCACTTATCATGCTTTGCACTTTGAAAGGACTTAGGCATATGACCAAATTTCTCCAGGAATAACAAACAGTGTACATCAGGAGATCTCTGCTAAAATTAGCATCATTCATGTCATCAGTCTCAGCAAAGCTGAACAAAATATATCTAAATGTTTCACAGTTCATGAGATTTTGATAAAGATATTATATAGGAAATAAACAAGTTATATACACAAAATTCAGACTCAGAAAGGAATAGCCATGCTAACTGACAGAAGATTTTTTTCAGACCACGACAAATGGAAGCTATTTCCATTTTGACAGCTTCCGTCCATTGCCCTGTAAAAATCATACTTCTCCACAGAGATTATTGCAAATAAATATTACCACAGTTAAAAGTAGGATGGATATGATATGGTAATACTAAGGAAAAAACAAATCAGAGTCTGACAAAAGAAATTAACTAGTTCAAGAAATATATGTGATACCCATTGCAGGTACACAGTGATACACTCTCACACTTGTGCTCATTCCTCTAACTCTAGCACCCACTAGTTACTCATTGTAGGATGACAGGTGGGAAAGAAAACAGGCAATTGTTTGTACAATTTGTTTAAAGCATGCACTCCTACAAACTCGTGGCAAGTTCAGTGCCAGCCTTTCCATGAATGCAGTCCTAGCCTAGAGGGACTTCAGCCCAAGGTGAAGGAGGAATATTTGTGTTCTTTGTCGACTTGCAGTGTTTTCCCTAATAAGAGCATTTTCAAAGGAGGGCCAAATTACAGGGAGGGATCACACAGCCCAGATGGCAGCTCCTTGTCTTTATCTCTAGTTAACATTTGAAGAGAAATGTGCAAAATGTAGTCTACGTGGAAACAGGGAAAGGGTCTGAATTTGTCTCTGTTCCAAAACCTCTCTGTAACCAAGACACTGAGCTGTGAGTTAAATGTGTAAGACAACTCTGAGGAGATCACAGGTTCCTCATAGGCTCACAAACCCCGATTATTGTTGTTCTGGAATTGCGCTTACAAATCTTTTCCCAAGTGAGCTGGCAAGTGGGGGCTGGCAAAGGACTGCTTAATGCGCCTGACAGCAGCTGCTATGTGTGGACTAGGAGTCTGGGCTCCTAAGGTCAGTCATGTCTCAGACACTTAGAAAAGAGCTTCTCACTTTGCAGGAAGTGCAATCCAGTTGTATAGTGAAGGTCTGATGAAAGAAGCGGAGATTTATATGTCATCATTGCTATATCTTAAATGAAACAAGACATTTCATCCACTGCTTACAAAAATACACAAAATGGAAAGACAGCTAAACACTATATAGACAAGACTAAATTGACGGAAAATATGTAGATCCCCGCAATAGCTACTAGTGCAGTCTCCTTACCTTCTGCTGTGGTCCTTGTGGTGTGGCTGTGTTATTCACTCAGCAATGATTGCGATGACACATTAATTCAGTTTGTTAAAAAGCCTGCAAAAGAAAAATACGTAAAGCAAGCAAGACAAAAGCTAAAACTCAACAGCAGTTGGCAAGCCTGACAGGAAATTATACAGGTCCAGTTGCACACTGAAAATACTAGAAGAATAAGATGCAGAGGCCATTTTTCTGAAAGAACTGTTTAATTGAGTATTTCTGCTGTGTTTCTCTAATCAAAGCCAGCCTGACAGGCCAAGAAAAACAATTGCTTTTCCTATGCAGTATTAATACTCATTAGCAGCTGCTGCATCCCAGATTGCATCATATCTGTCAGTACTTGAAGGCTGTGGTTTAGCACTAAAGCACCTGCAGCATACTAAATGCATCCAAATAGTAGCTGTGTCTTGTACAGTGTAGTTGAATACTGTATGAGTAAATTGTGTGAAATGATTGGAATTATCTAGTCTTCTGTCTGTATCTTGTCTTACATAACTTGCATTAGGCTTGTGAGTTTGGAAAGTCATGCTGGCAGCTTGCCAGGCCTCAAGAATTCATTGGGATCTTAAAGCTCCTAATGATCTTAGTGGATATCACTGCCAAATATTTGTACAAGTGACTTTGGTTTGTTGCTCTTCAAATGAAAAGATAATCAGATGAGAGATTCTCCTAGGTTTTTAAAAGTACGTTTTCCTAAAATTATCTAGCAAGTACAGCTATCTTACTCTTTTAAACTATTATTTCTCAAGGGGAACATACTGAAGTAATAAAAAAATTTCTGATTCACTACTTGTAAATTTGTGGAAATGGAGGAAATTCTTATCCTTATTCAACCTTCATATCCTCAGGACTACATTGGAGAACAATAGTTCTCTAGACATCTATTTGCAGTGCTAGAAGCAGCAACTCTGGGCCACTGTTTCATATTAGCATAAATGGCATTTCCTACTAAACAGTCCGTTTTACCCCCCGAACTACTGTGGTATGTAATGACAGAAATTCAAGTGGCAAATGAAAGACATTAGTCTGCCATTGTCTAACCTGAAGATTAGATTCCAAGATATCTCCACATTTTTTTACACTTTTTTATAGAAATTAGATAAACCTGAACTGATACTCTAATTGAATTACAGTCTGGTTTGTTTATTCTTGCTTATTGCAAAATATATGAAGAGTCTGATATACATAAAACAAGACTGGAATGGTATAGTTGAAATACCTCAGACACTTGCATATTTGTAGTCACTGATTTATTTCACTTCAACAAGGTCGCTCATCCTCAAGGAGGTTAAGCCACGAGGTAAAGCTCCAAGACCTTGCAAAGATTTTCTCTAAGTTGACTGTTCTACCTCTGTGTAAGTGTGTTTCACATATTTGAATGGTCACATTTAAATATTTCTATGCCTTTTCAGCTCAATTTGAGAAACTGCTTCTTAATGAGATATTTAAACCTTTGTGCACTCTTTTCACAGAAATAATTGTTCCTCATCTGTTTGACATTCATGGCAGAGGATGGAGCCAGCCACAATTACAAAGGCTGTTTGTCTGAGCTGGGATTGTAGCATCAGGCCCTGGAAGGGGTGGAGTGAGATGAGGTGCTAAGGACAGTGTGTTCTTATTTGTTTTGTAGTTGTGTTTTAAATACTTTGTACTAACAGTAAATAAAAACTTGTGAAGTTTGGCAGGCTAGGTCAATGGTAGGGTATAAACACAGTTTTCTGATAGCAATCTCACAGCTTTGTTTCTTAGTGTTCATTAAGAGTCAATGTCGAGTCAAAATATGATTACAGGACTGGTGCCACAGCCAGGGGTTCAGCTACTTAGACCATGGCACTTGCTTTGAGGTCTACTGGGGACTAATGGGGTCCATCTGTCAGAGAAGGGAAAGAGCATCTTTGGTCATAAGCTTGCCTATGATCTTGGAGAGGGCTTACAACTAAAGTTGCCAGGGGAGGGGAACCTCAATCCATCCCACTCCTACCAGTTTGATGCCAGTGCGAATGCCACAATAGATGCCCAGAGCCTGGAGAAGGATCTCAAGTCAACAGGAGAGCACGTACAAAGGAATTCCAGTCACTCTAGCCAGTAAGTCATCTTCATCGGGGGCTCAACTTAAACGCCTCTGTACAAACGCCCGTAGCATAGGGAATAAACAAGAGGAGTTAGACACATGTACACCTGCAGGGCTACGATCTTATTGGAATCATGGAGACATGATGGGCTGGCTTCTATGACTGTAGTGTTGGAATGGAAGGATACAGGCTATTTAGAAAGGACAGGCAGGGAAGACAAGGAAGAGGTGTTGCCCTCTATGTCAGTGACCAGCCCGACCGCATGGAGCTCCACCTCGGGATGGATGAGGAGCCAGACAAGAGTTTATGGGTCAGGATTAAAAGGAGGGCAGGGTCAGGTGATGTTGCAGTGGGGGTCTGCTACAGGCCACCTGACCAGGAAGACTGAGCAGGTGAGCTCCTCTATAGACAGGTAGGAGCAACCTCATGTTCACAAGCCCCGGTCCTCATGGGGGAATTCAACCACCCTGAATCTGTTGGAGGGACAATACAGCACAGCATAAGCAATCCAGGAGGTTCCTGGAAAGTGTTGATGATAATTTCCTTCTTCAAGTGATAGAGGAGCCAACGAGGAGAGGTGCTATGTTGGACATTGTTCTCAACAACAAGGAGGGGCAGGTGGGGATTGTGAAGCTCAAGAGCAGTCTTGACTGAAGTGACCATGAAATGGTAAAGTTCAAGATCCTTAGAGCAGGGAGGACAGTGCATAGCAAGCTCACTAACCTGGACTTGAGGAGAGCAGAGTTCGGCCTTTTCATGGACCTGCTTGGCCGAGTACTGTAGGATAAAGTCCTAGAGGGAAGAGGGGCCCAAAAAAGATGGTTAATATTCAAGGATCACCTCCTCCAAGCTCAGGAGGAGGTTTGTCCCAACAAAGAGAAAGTCAGGCAAAAACGCCAGGAAGCTTGCATGAATGCACAGGGAGCCCCTGGACAAACTCAAACACAAAAAGGAAGCCTATAGAGGGTGGACACAAGAACAGGTAGACTTGGAGGAATACAGAGAAATTGTCTGAGCAGCCAGGGACCAGGTTAGGAAAGTGAAATCCCAGATAGAGTTAAATCTGTCCAGGGACATCAAGGGCAACAAGAAAGTTTCTACAGGTACGTCAGTGATAAAAGGAAGACTAAGGAAAATGTGGGCCTTCTCTGGAAGGAAACAGGAGACCTGGTTACCCAGGATATGGACAAGGCTGAGATACTCAATGACTTTTTTGCCTCAGTCATCATCACCAAGTGCTCTAGTCACACCATCCTAGCCACAGAAGGCAAAGGCAGGGACTGGGAGAATGCCCACTGTAGAAGATAAGGTTTGAGACCATTTGAAGAACCTGAAGGTGTACAAATCCATGGGACCTGATGAGATACATCTGTAGGTCCTGAAGGAACTAGAGGATGAAGTTCCTAAGTCATTATCCATCGTATTTTAGAAGTCATGGCAGTCTGGTGAAGTTCCTGCTGACTGGAAAAGGGGAAACATAACCCCCATTTTTAAAAAGGGGAAAAAGGAAGACCCAGGGAACTACAGGCCAGTCAGTCTCCCAGTCTCCCAGTCTGCCCAGCAAGATCATGGGGCAGAACCGCCTGGAAACTCTGCTAAGGCACACGGAAAATAAGGAGGTGATTGGTGACAGACAAAATGTCTTTACTAAAGGCAAATTGCATCCGACAAATTTAGTGGTTACATTACAGTATTGGTAGATAAGGGAAGAACAACTGTTGTCATCTACCTGGACTCGTGCAGAACATTTGACACTGTCCTGCACTGTCTCTAAATTGGAGAGAAACGGATTTGATGAATGGACCTCTCAGTGGATAAAGAATTGGCCGAATGGTCACACTCAAAGACTTGTGGTCAATGGCTCAATGTTCAAGTGGAGACAGACCAATGATGAGTGGTGTTCCTCAGGGGTCAGCACTGGGACTGCTACTATTTAGCATCTTTGTCAGTGACACAAACCATGGGATTGAATACACCCTCAGCAAGTTTGCCGACAACAACAAGTTGTGTGGAGTGGTCAATATGCTGGAGGGAAGGGATGCCATCCAGAGGGACCTCGATAGGCTTGAGAGGTGGACTCATGCAAACCTCATGAAGTTCATCAAGGGCAAGTGCAAGGTCCTGCACGTGGGTCTCTCTACTCTGCTCTCATGAGACGCCACCTGGAGTACTGTGTCCAGCTCTGGAGCCCCCAACATAAGAAGGACATGGACCTATTGGAGTGAGTACAGAGGAGAGCCATGAAGAGGATCAGAGAGCTAGAGCACCTCTCCTATGAAAACAAGCTGCAAGAGTTGGGGTTGTTCAGCCTGGAGAAGAGAAGGCTCCATGGAGACCTTATAGTGGCCTTCCAGTGCCTAGCAGGGATGGGAAGGCACTCTATCAGGGAGTGTAGCAATAGGACAAGGGGTAATGGTTTTAAACTGGAAGAGGGTAGACTTAGATTAGATATTAGGAAGACATTCTTTACTGTGAGGGTGATGAGGCACTGAAACAGATTGCCCAGAGAAGTTGTGGATGCCCCATCCCTGGAATTGTTCAAGGACAAGTTGGATGGTGTTTTGAGCAATCTGGTCTAGTGGGAGGTGTCCCTGCCCATGGCATGGTGCTGGAACTAGAGGATCTCAAACGTCCTTTCCAACCCAAACCATTGATTCTATGACTCTGTGATTAAGGAGGCTAAACTTGACTTTTCCTGCTCTTGTTAAAGTCCAATTGTGATTTCCTGGAGTGAATTTTATTAAGTATTCACACCCTGAAATTATACCTCTTTTTCCAGAATCCTTTCCCGTAAATTACTGAAGGGGAATAGTTTGGTACCTAAGTAGCTCTTTTCACACTCATGGTACTCAGATGTATTTTACCAAGTATGGGTTAAATACTGAAGGGACACTAACTGGAAAAATAAAGCGGTCATTACGCTTTCAGCAAAGGTTGGACAACATCCAAAGATATAGGCTTATTTTAGCAAAAGAGGATGTTGGCGAGAATCCTGCAGTTACTTGGTGGCCTGATAAGGAAAAAGAACAAATCCAGAAATCAAATCAGATTCTCTCAGGCAGGCAGTGAAGAGTGTTACTCATAGCACTTCATTGGTATTGACTTTCTGTAGTTTTGCCATTTATTATATTTCAGGTCCTCAGTTTGCTGGAAGGTTTTCTATTTTTTGATCAGTCCTTCAGCACTTTCACTGATATGAGTGAATGAATTCTTATTTACCAATACAAGAAGGTTCCCTACCCATTCTTCTACTTCATGTGGGTGTTCCCTCTATGCAAAATTCATTTTCTTTTTCCAAATTTGATACCTGTCACTCTGAATGGACAGTCCTTCATTTACATATTCATATTTTCAAATGTCTTTAATTATTTGCTATACCATACATTTTTCAAGGATTGTGTTAATTTGGAATAAAGGGTGGTTTATGGCTCAGGAATAGAATTAGCTAAATGTGTTTAACTTTGCATATGCTTTTTAATTAATAAACAATTATTCATTTTAGTTCAATACACTAGAAAGTTATATTGAAAGAGTATAAAATGCTCACATACAGGACAATGCTAGGATGATGAAGTAAGATTTATTTCAAATATTAATTAGTTTTGAATTTTTAATTTCAGCTACAATAGAGTTCATATTTCATTGCAGTCACTCAAACATAATAACGCAATTCCAAGCAGTACAGAATGCTACAAAAGGTTTCTGGCATGACCAAGACACACTGTGTGAATGCTGTTGTCTATTGCAGTTTAATGAGCTTCAATAACTGTAGCTAGTAGGTCGTATTATGCAAAGAAAAAAAGGCATAATTAAATGCTATTTCTATGTAATTACACCATCCATTATTCATTACTAAAATTAAGACTATTTTAAAAGCCTTCTATGACAATGAATTATCAGAGAAAAATAAAGATAATTTGAGATGAAACTTTGTTTTTATGCTTTATTATATTATGTATCTATGGGAGTGTCTGTAGTCTATCCCAGAAAAGGAACTCATTAACTTCTTGAGACAGGAAAGTCACAAGAGCACACCAAACCATCATTATCGAACATTATCAGTTATACATGGAAGAGGATGCAAAAGAGACATAAACAACACCCATATCAAAAAAACACAAGATATCGTGCACACATTTTGTAGTATATGATGGCCATGCAGGACGAGAGTTATACCTACAAGGTAAAGAGGTATGGAAAGCGAGGTGTGTAACTGATATGCTATGAGGTAAAATTAAATAGCTTAATTTTTGCCCATGCTAAGCAGCAAACTCAGCCAGTGAAAGAATTTTCCAGGTGATATGAAAAAACCCTTGGAGTTTAAAGAGTCATCTTATTGCTTCTATTTCATTCTTCTTTTACCTTCCCATGGGTGTCTGGGAATTGGAATCATAGAAATTGAAGTTAATAAAAATTGCTGTATCGATCAAAATATGGAATATAAATAATAAGTAACAAAGTTTCCTATGAAATTCAGTAGCATACAAGACCAGTCAACCAAGTGTGTTAAAGACATTTTTCAACAACAAAAATAAACAAATACCTTTTCCCTTTTTTTTCCCTATGACCCCTACTGAAAAAAACAAAACATTGATGAAGTGCCACACAAATTCCAGAGAAATGCTCTCAAACTTCAAGCATAGGGACAGTCTACTTGCCTGTTGCTATCTTGTTTAAATTCTGTAGCTCAAAATGGCAGTAGCGATAGGATCCTCAAACTGAATTCTAAAGCTTAATATTACTTATGGTCAACAGTACCTGCAAGATAAACAGGCTGAAAACACTCCAAGAACGAGTTTATCAGCAGGTCACCTATGTTTCTAAGAACATATTTTGAACACTAAGGTCTAGTGAGAGATATTTAAAACATCTACACTGGAAACTTTCAAAGAAGTTTGGTTCCAGCTCAGCAATTAGGCATATACCTTCAAGGACAGGTGAAGACCAGGAAAAGCGTGGGAGTGAATCATAGAATCATAGAATCATAGAATGGCTAGAGTTGGAAAGGACCTTAAAGATCATCTAGTTCCAACCCCCCTGCCATGGGCAGGGACACCTCTCACTAGAGCAGGTTGCTTAAAGCCCCATCCAGCCTGGCCTTGAACACTTCCAGGGATGGGGCATCCACAACTTCCCTGGGCAACCCGTTCCAGTGCCTCACCACCCTCACTGTAAAGAATTTCTTCCTTATATCTAATCTAAATCTCTTCTCTTCCAATTTAAAACCATTGCCCCTTGTCCTGTCACCACTCTTCCTGACAAAGAGTCCCTCTTCAGCTCTTCTGTAGGCTCCCTTCAGGTATTGATAGGCTGTTATAAGGTCTCCCCGGAGCCTTCTCTTCTCCAGGCTGAATCCAAGTTCCTTCAATAAGTTATGTTTCAACCACCTAATTATTCAGATGGTGAAGATGGGAGGAATGATGCAGGAGGAATGATGCCCTCTGCCATTCTAGACACTGCCTGGCAGTGAAGGAATAAGTGAGTCAAGCTGTTCAAGACATTTTTGGGAAAAAAAAAATGTACTAACCTACTTGCTGATCTACTGTTGTAGTGCAGCTCTCTACAAGAATCTCAGCACTTGAAAGACAGACTCCGGAAAAGGAACCAAGAAGAGACTCACAGGACAGGGCAAAAAGCACACGGGCAGTGCCAACACGGTGGCACATTTCACATTACTGAGAAGACAATTTTTACTCTTAGAATAGCTTGAGTATAAAAAACAATGGAAGCAGAATACCAAAGCATTTTTCAGCAAGTACCAGCAAAGAGACAATGAACCCAATTATACACTGATACCAGAAGAAGAAATGGGCATTTATAATGACAAATAATGTGGAACAGAGAGAATTAGAGAACCATGTCAAGTCAGTTACAAATGGGAAGATGGATTACATCTAGAGAGAAATGAAATGAGCTACAGTCATCAACTGAAGAGGATTCAATAGCATGTACAAATTCTGTGGTCGGACTTGTCTCACATAGTGAATATTAGATTTGCTAGAAAATGGGTAAACTCCTGCCAAAATAAGATGGACAACTATTCATTGAAAGTGATGTTTTCCAGGCTGATAACAAAATGTTTCACAAAACTTAGAGTCAATATACGAGACTTATAATTTCCTCAAAGGGAAAATTAGTAATAAACAATGTAACATTTCAGATGATGCTAAAAATAGAAGACATTCTAAAGACAGGAGAGGCAATAAAGAGAGAGAAATGTTGTTCTTTACATCATAGATTAAATGGACATAGATCATGGTCTTGATATTAGTCTGAGGCTGATGAGTCAGAAGCTTGACTACCCCACTGTAATATTACATGGAATTGTGATTTGCATCCATTGTAACTGATTCATACCTGTACTTCATATTTAGATGAAATATTTTTATTTTACTTGGAACATCAGGATTTTTTGAAAGCTCAATATTCTAGAGAATTAAATTTCTGCCAAGACAAAATTGCTGCACTTTGTAAACCACTGTTAGCAACTGAGAATTTAAATAACAGTGAATGTGTAAAGCATATTTCAATCTGTTGTTGAGGTATCTTCTACTGAATTGTTTTTTTTTTTATTGATCACTTTTATTGCACATAGATTGCCAACAAATTACAATATTTGAACTCGGAAAAAAAAATCCATAGCCAGTGTTGCTTTATCAAAATTTCCCATTTTACTTGCTAATATAAAGAAATGCTACCATAGGAAAAAGAAATGTCACAGAGAGTGACACAGAGTGACACCTTTGAAATATATTAACTAGAGGAGTATTGCATTAAAGGTCCAGAAAGCTGTGCAGAAAATACAGGAAAATAAAAGGAAACTTTAGTTAATCTCTAATGTATAGTTCACAAATAAGGATAAAATCAAGGGAGACTATTAGCTGCAGCCATGGTCAGTTGTGCTCTGTGCCTTCTGGCTAGAATCCAAAGCAAGTCATGGGATGTTATAATAAGGGAAAGAGATCTTGCTCTCTCACCTTACATACTGTTACCTGTCATTACCTAGAAACATAAACATGCAACCATCTGGCCTTAAATAAGCCTTTTACTACAAGAGGAGCCTAATTCTTAAAACATCTTTACTTTGATGGTGACAGAGCACTGGAACAGACTGTCCAGAAAGGTTGTAGTCTCCTTCTCTGGAGATATTCAAAACCCACCTGGATATGTTCCTGTCCAGCCTGGTCTAGGTGAAGGTGCTTTGGCAGAGGGCTTAGACTAGATGATGTCTGAAGGTCGATTCCAACCCCTGCAATTCTGTGATCCTGTGATTCTGTGAATTTCCAGTGGAAGTCAAGATGTAATATCAATCCTGTGTGGCAAATATCCCTTATGCACTTGTCAAAATGCCATCTTTCCCACCAAACACCAAACAAGCTTTCTCATTATCTGCTTTAGAGGTCCTGCAAACTAAGCGTCATGCTGCGGTACTTCTTAAACTCTTCCAAAATGTGATGCTCACAAGTGCTCTGAGTAAACCCTTGCAAAGCTGCAAAGCACTGCAAGGGCTGTCAGGAAGCAAAAAGCACCTGAACAGTAACTACAGAGTTTTTAAAGCTCCGTTGGCCTAGACAAAACGTTGCTGCTGCTGTTACATGGCTGCAGACCTGAAGAGCTTGTCCTGGTTTGTGGTGGAGCAGAGCCAACTTTCTGTTCAGTGAGAGAGGTTCTTGCTTATACTTGTTGCTGTGGCAACCAGGGTCAGCTGACTTGGTTGTTTGCCCTGTGGAGGGGCATACCTGTGGGGAGGCGTGGACAGGTCAGGTGACCCAAACTGACCAATAGGGCATTCCATCCCATCCGCCATGCTCAGTATAAAAGCTTGGGGGATTAAAAGGTGTAAGGCTTCTTCTTCAATGGCTGATGTTTGAGGAGGACTATGTCTGTTTGTCTGCCTCTGATCCTGGTCTGTGATTCCTGAATCCAGTTCCCATTGGTCACTGAGTCCAATCTGGAACTTCCCCAGTGCCTTCTGGTGACAGTTTTTTGTATATACATAGTATCTATTTCATTACTTCTTTTTTCTTTTATTATTAATATTTCATTAAAGTAGTTTAGTTTTTGTAAACTCTTGAATCTCATTATCTTTCTTTTTCTTCTCCTTGTAGTGAGAGGTGGGGGAGAGCATCTGTCATCTTGTCATTGGCCAACCTGGCCCAAACCATGACAGAGCTTGATAATCAAAATAAGTCATTCTCTGGGCAGTCTCAATTAAGTGGCTTCTAGTGTTCAGCAAATTCTTCTTAAATGTATTTTCCTTCACAGAAGTGGATAGCCAGTGATGTAACATTGTTTTAACCTTGTAGGAAAATGTCAGGCTCCATTAGTTGTTTTATGAAGATTTACATCTTCAGTTAATGACACCATCTGCTTACATATATTTTTCCCAAATTATCTTTAAAAAAGCACTGGTTTACAGGTTAGGTAGTTAAGGGTAGCTTAAACTGTTTTCTATTCTAATCAACTCATGTCTGTCTTTCATTACTTTCACTTTTTGTATAAATCTTTTCTAGGTTTCTCTATTTGACACAAACGTCAACATTCAAGAGGAGTATCATAAATTTGTCAGATGTATTTATAGAGTAAAAGCAAACTGCCTTCTCAATATTTTTTGCTGTGTGCTTGAAATATCGCAGTCCATTTTAAAACTTCCATTTTAAAGCAATATTCTCAGTTGTTGATTTGGGCTTGGAAATTTAGCTAGCCTATGTAAAATTGTTACATTAGATGAGACTGAAAACAAATTATGCAAGTCCAAACAAAATTATCCAAATCTGATGTAAGTTGCAGCTAACTTAAAGTATTACTGCAGTTTGAAGGGTTTAGGGTTTAATGTCTTGTTTAATTTCATGCTCTGACTGGCTGGTTCTCTGGTAATAAAACCATGACTGATGCAGAGAAGGAGGAAGGAAATATTTATTTTTCACTGCTTTTTGTAGTCCAAGAGCAAGAGGGCATCAAATAAACTAGCAGATACAAAAGAAACTAAAGAAAACATGTCCATGCACCATGCATAGAGGACTTGTGGAACTCCTTGCCACAAAACTTTTCCAGTGCTAAAGGATTCAAAAGTTTCACAGAAGAGGATCCATGGCCCTTTATGTACACTTGAAATGCTTCTGTCATCGGGAGCCCCTGGGTTTTAGCTCTCTGATTATTGGGAATGCATTCGGTGTATCACTAAATACTTGCACTATAACTGTTAAAGGTTAAATTTCAGAATGGAAATAATCTTCACCAAGATATGCCTTTGGGTGAACTGCCATAAACTGGTGTTTCTGGAATTGGTTTATACTGGATAAAGCCCATTCAATGTATTCTGCAGCTTTTTGAACTTAGGTGTTGCTGCAATTAGGCATGTTGTCATCTAATTCAAGTTAAGTGTATTGTTAATGTGACTTCCATTGTCCACTGCAACACTTAAGCCTTGTTTTCAGATTTGATATGGTAGCCTGGCACCTAGGTAATAGGACTTCTCCTCTAGGCTAAGGTGCAGTAGTGCTGGGGACCTAAAATACCAGTTCTGCTCTGTCATCTTTTTTTTTTTTTTTTTTTTTAAATTGTTATGAGATCATAGACAAGTTATTTGGAGTTCCTGTGTTCCCCCTTTCCTAGGGATTAGCATTTATGGCACTGATGGTTATAATGTCAATTAGGCATGTTTCCTTAATTATTGAGAAGACACAACCCCAAAATGAGTTATTATTACTACTTGCTCTTTGGAGTTTAAAGTAGCAGGACAGAATCATATTCTAGAAGACAGAATTTCCTCACCATATTCCAAGTCTTCTGAGGCGGTAGGTCATCTCAGGGCACATAAACAATTTCAGACTGACACTTTCTTTTGCTGCCAGAAGACAAATCACAGGCAAGGCACGAAAGAGTAAAATTAAGCTTTTAGGAGAAGTTGAAATAATAGCTAGGAGCTTATGGTTTGAATATTTACTGTAACAGAATTGTTAAGGTTTATACCAGGCAAAAGCTGTCTTGCATCACTTCACTTGAGGGACGAACAGGCAGTTAAGAGTGATGAACTGGTGACTGATTTTCAGACAGAGCCTAAACAAAGGTTTTTTTACTACCTCTTTCAAAAGTGCTGTGCAACACATATTTGTGGAGGGTGGTAAGGGAGAAGAGAGAAAGATAGAATGATATCCTTTTGTCTTGCCTTTGTGGAAAATAGTAGTCACAGGCCTCCCTCTTTGAGCAGTGATCTACCAACTTTCTGTCTGTCTGGGCTACAGCACAACTAAAATCCTAGGACACAAGCATGATGCATGCACAGAACATCACTACACACAAAGAGTGAATCCAATACATCCCAAACATTTTGAATTATTTCAGGATATGGTACAAGTCAATAGATAAATGTGTGATCGATCTCACATCATATGTGATAGATCTGAGATGAGGGATACACTGGACACACTTATAAACTCTACAACCAAAACTGTACTCAAAACTGACTCAGCTTACACCAAAACTGTGTACTTAATGTCCTCCTGTACATGCGAATATAGGCTGGATAAAATGCCTTGGGATCAAAAGTTCTACTATGATTAGGTTGAAAATACTAGCTGGTAGTGAGTACACTGTATTTGGACATTGTTAACATAAACTCAGGTTGTGCAATAACTTAAGTGTCAAGAAAGTGTGAAATGTTTAGAGACACCTCAATTAAGACTGAAGACTGCATCCAAAGGATTGGAAACTTTGGAAATACCTAGTTCAATACAACTTCACATCTCAAAAAGTGTAGTTTGCTTAATGTTTATTAGAAGCAATAGAATTAGATACACTGAAACATTTCTTTCTGTTGGTAAGTCCCCCATTTCTTTTTGGTGATACGAAACAGCTAGCTCGTTCTCTAAAAGACAAAATTTAGTTGAGTTTCTGAACCATAATGAAAAACAGCCTTAACTTGATGCCTTCTGCTTTCAGTACATATTTCAAAAGTATACAAAAACTAAAATAATTTCTATGAAAATACAATATATGTCATTCCTTTTCAAGAAAAAATGAAAAAGAAATTTCCTTGCTTTATTTTTTCATAGGAGATAACTTTCCTTGAAAAGGAACAGTTATTACAAAGCTGTTGCAAGTAGGACATAAGGAAACTAGTTGTTCAGAGTGGGAGAAGCCACTGGAAAATCAAAATTCAATTTATGTTATTGAATACTCATAGGGAAATGCCTATTGTGTACAATTTTATACCATTTTCCTCCATGCTTTTCTAATCAGTATGTCACTTTTAGAGTATATACATGGAGATGGTTTGTGAAAGCCATGCACATGATAAAAATACTGGAAATGGAAAATATGCTATCATAAAATGGTCATGTAAGTTATTTTCATTGTTATCAATAGGTAAGTATAAGCAGATGTTTGGAATACAGGAGCTTAATAAATGCTGAGGAAAATTAGGCTCTAGTTACGATTGTGCTCAACAGTATAATTTTTTTTTTTAAAACTTATGGATACATCAGGTCGGTGACCCATGCATATTATTGATCAGTCAGTGAGACCGATGTGACAGCATAGTCAGCTGTAAAAAAGGCCAGAGCACAGAGGATTTTTTTTAGTGTGCTTCAAATATCTATCACAGACTTTCTTAGAATGCAAAGGCAATTTAATTTGAGCCCTGATACAACAAGCAATAAAGATTCCTTAAGACAAATGGTCATTATTTCTGAAGTCAACAGCTATTGTATATTTTTAAAAATACAACCAATGTCTGTAGAACATTTCCAAGAGAATGCAGCCACTGTGCTTCCTATTCAGTGATCAGGCAAATTTATCCTCCACAATTTTTCATGAACTCAAATAAATTCTGAGCATCTACTGTCTGCTCCTTGGAGGCCTTGGAGATCCAGATAAAAAAAAAAAAAAGTAATTTTGAGCTTTTATTGTACAGTTCTTAGTACTTGGATCTCAGATTTTGGATATGAAATTAAAAAAAAAAAAAAGTATCAAACAAAAACTTCTAAGAAATATATCCGAATTCTATAATACAACAAAATTAAACGAGAAAGTATTTTTTTATAATATAATTTTATTATTGTTCTACATAATGCTGTAGGAAATTAAAGCAAATAAAACCCACAAACTCCCACAGTACAGGTATTTGTAGGAGTTAGATATTTTTACTGTTCATGACTGTTCATTATTAGGTACTTAGAAGGGTTTAGAGATATTGAGCACATAATAGGTTCCATCAGTTGTGAAAGAGGATAAGGACAGCAAGAAAGAAAGGGATTGGACAAATTTTGTAAAGTATGGGTAGTCCAGAGTAGATACATTTCTCATCCAATACTTTTATTTTTAAGAAAATTAATTGATTTACTCTAAGAATTTAGTGTCAACCTGTCAAACAATGCCAACAACAAGCAGCATTTGCTTATGCTGTTTGCTCATCAGTTATGATGACTGTTATTCCATAAGCAAATAAGGGTGATAAAAAAATAGGCAGAAGGAACTCGAAAGGATAGTACTTCTGAAGAAAAACAGAAGTGGAGAGCGGGAGCCCAAGCAAGAGTGAGAGAAAGAAGGAAACTAACACAATGGCAACAAAGGGGGAAGAAAGCATGCAAATTATAATATGTAAGGAATGAAGGTGGAGAGCTGGTGCAAGCCCGTATGTGAAAGTTAGTCTTCAAATGAGGATACTAATAATGGATTTCTTTTACTATTTCCACAATTAAAAATACTTGAAGTAGGTTATTCATACCGATAATGACCAATATAAATCCTATGTTCTTAAAAGAAGCATTATCTCCTCTTCTCAAAAACCTGATGTGCAAGATGATGGTGAACATGCAAAAAAAGAAGCACGAGATATTATTAATCCAAGAACTATAAACTACTGTGGGATTCATCCCTTTATACTGCAAATAACTCTCTACAAGCACAGTATATGAATCTTTTTTTTTTTCACCGAACCAAAAAAAAATCAACCTTCAAAATAAGTTTACAGTATAGTGGAAAATCAGAAACCGAGCAATAAGAATGAAGAAATACGACATGGAATAGAATAAGGAAAGAGAAAATGCAAATTTAACAGAAAGTCTATTCAATTTCTTACTAACTTTAGAAGAGATGCTGACTTTGCCAAAGCAAGTGGACATGTTTGATTAAAAGATGTTTACTATATATGGAAGAAAATGTACTTCATGTGTTAGTTTATTTTGTTAAAAAACATGAACAATTGTCTTGATTCTTTCAAAGCTGTTCTGTGAAAGTGTTGATTTGCACAGTGGAAGCAGAAGGACCTAAGACACACATCATTTTTCTTAATTCATGACTTTGATTCCCTTTTAAAATCCAGCCTGGATTTTATCAACAGAATCAGAAGCGTTGAAGCCAGACCGAGTCATCAGTTTTATGGGAAAAGGTGTAAATGCTTGGATGACGGCCAGAGGACAGACAATACAAAACTAGAATTTTATTTTCATTTGTGAAATAAAGAATTTTCATTACAGAATTTTTTTTAAGAACTAATGGTTATTTTTACCCATGTATACTGGTTCAAAGAAAAGCTATACCATAGCTGCAGTACAATGTTGCTTTCATGCCAGATCTTTTCAGAATATATTTCTTGATTTTTGTTTTCTTTCATCTCATGGAGAAAGTTGCAATATATTTAATTTGGATTTGAGTAGTTCTCTTTACTAGTATTATAGAAAACCAAACATTGGTCTGGATGCAAACTGATGTCTTTTTTTTTAATAATACTTTTGCAGGAACTATGCTGGGTTTCTCAGTACTGTGCAAAGCCATACTTTACAGAGATAACCAATCTTTTTGAAGAACTGGAAGCAGTGTAGCCATTTAAATATAATACGGTTGTACTAAACATAATATGGTTAATTTATTAGCATAAGCTATATGGACACCTCTGCCTTGTCTTCCATTCCTCTTCCCCTTCCCTGCTCCATCCCCTTTCCCATCTGCTTTCCTTTTTCCTTTCCTTTTATTTTCTGATTCTCTTGTCTTCTTATTCTATCTTTTGAACATGTTTTAGGAAGAAATGTCAGCCCATACTTTATTCCATAACTCAGAACAGTCCACTCACAATGCTGGAATCTGGTTCTGTTCTCTCTTATATCACTGGAGAATTATTTGACTACATGGCAGCAGGAAGTCACTGTCTATTTCTAGTTTTGAAGATATACATTTTGCAAAGGAGAATTACAAGTTCATAGGACTGAAAAAAATTGAGAAAAAGATCTTCAGAGTATGACCCTGTTTCACTATACGTAGTATGTATGTTTCACTGTGTACTCACCTGAGAGTAAGGAAATGTGGTTTGCAATCCCTGCTCAAAATGCTTAGTGTTTTTATTCCATGGTTATTTATTAAGCCATCTTCACAGTCATGAATTTAGCTGTAATATCTTTCTTCTCTCGAAGATATTCATTTAAGAGGGTGACACAGTTTAAGCATCACCAGGGTCAGACTGTAGGTGAAGGAAGAGCTGAGGACCTACATTTTGGATTTGGGGTCCCTAAAGTTCCATTTGGCTGTTACACCGGACACTGAAGGCATTGTATGGATTAAGGCTTTTAAATGGGGATACAAAACTTTCAATATCGCACAACATTGCTGAAAGGTTTAATTCACTGGCATCAACTGGAAACTGCCTGAAAAAAAACCTTGAATAAAAGGGGTAGAAGTGCAAATATAGTTATCTTTGCAGAAGAACTGTGGACAGGATTTCTCTGAAGTGGGCTTGTAAGTTTGACCAAATAATACTCATTGCTTGCTTGGGATGTCTACTTACTAGCTTAATGAAAGCAAAACATACTTTTTTCCCCCCCATTTTTTCTTCTTTTTTAATGAACAACTTAAGCGAGCACTCTCTCATTTCACAAAGACAACAAATCATTTCTATTTTCTTGACAAACTGCATTCCCTTTAAATTGTTCCTTTTGTTTTTCCCTTATCAAGACAATACTCCTCTGGATGAAGGAAGAGTAAGTTTAGTCATCCTTTTGTACTTAGATTTAGGGAAAAATCACCCCAAACTGAGTGTTGACATCCAAGTGAAATGGGAACACTCCCTTATGACCAAGTTATTTATCCATAAAACCTGAGTTTATAAACTACACTTACCCATGTATTATAGGCACAGAATATCTAAGCTACCAGGAAAGTTTATTATTGAAAACCCATTCAGAAATGTTTGGGGGGGGAAAAAAAAAAAGATAGAAAAGTCAATTTAATGATAGGAATGTGCCTCAAAAAAAGACACTATAGCCTGTCTTGAAAAAAAAATAAATTGAAAGTATGATAAAATGTCTAAGAAATCTTTAAAAAAAAGTACTAAAAAAATTTTATAATTGACCTGAGGATTAAGTACCAAATAAAACCTTGATACATTTGAAAGTTTGTACGTGTTTTCCTAGAGGGAAACAGAGCACAAGCAATTTTTAAAATCAATAGCTCAATGGCATATCTTATACATGAGATAAAATCTCATGTAATGAAAAATAAATTACATTTAAATAAAGAATGAAATTAGCAAAGCCAACTGGGATGATTTATAATTAACTCATCTTAATCCATACCACAAGTAAAGCTACTTTTATTCCTTATCTTATGACCCTTCCCATCTGCCTGCCCCAGAGAATGACATTTTAAAATAACTGAAATATTTTAAAATTTTAAAGAGACAGTATCTATAACACACTGTGACTTACTAAATGTAATTGTATCTTTAGCTTCTTTAATATATGTTCTATAATGTACCTTATTGCCTTTGAGAGAATTAATAGCGAAAGAAGCTTCCAGGATTTACTAGCTTCAGATCTGTTCATTTAACAGGAATGATTCTTTCAACAAGTTAAGTATATTTTTTTATATCTTTACACTACCTTATTGTGAAATATTGAGACTGGCCAAAACTTTGCATACGCATTTTATGACCAGAAATGATAAGACTCTTTTTTAGATTAAAAAGCTTTAAAAAGTGTATGGTACAGGTACAGTATCCTGAAGAAATGTCAGGTTTCAGGGATGATAATGTGTTGATCACAAATTCTAAGACAGCAACCAGACTGGTGGCCAAAATCAATTAGCAGGGACTGAAAACAAAAGCAAGCAAACTTTTCCTCTCACAAGTCTGAGAAAATAATTTTTTCTGTAATCTGCTCCACCTTCCATCTTCTAAGAGGTACAGATTTTGTTTTAACAAAAACAGCAGGAGTTGTTTATTTACAAAATTCAAAACACACTAGTCTTTTTTCATGAGACTTCCTTAAACATCAATATTTTATTTTAAATGAATTTATTGGATGAATAACTCGTACATTGCACAGAATAATGACAGCAAATGAAAAATTACCCCTTTGAGTTTGAGATGGAAAGTGTTCTGCAAACGCAAATTGAAGCTAGAGGGTAAGCATGGGATGGGATATTTAAAATGTTAGATTGCTCTTATTAAATTAGGATTTTAGTAGGCTATGAATTAGGATTTAGTATTGGATTGATTTTATAAAAATCAATCTAATCTTTCTAATATTTTCTTTATTTTTGTACAGCTGCTGTGTTTTATGTAATCTGAGTGTACATGTTAGAGTTTAGCAGTGCAAACCACAGTCTGAGAACATTTGCATATTTAAAAAAAAATATTTTCATTATTTGCTTTTGGCTATTTCAACACTTCTAATAATTTTTTTTGAATTGCAGTATGCATATTTTAGGAGACATCTACTGTTTATATAGTTACGTGCAATAAGGTGGCCTCAGACCAGACTGCTTACAAATAATCGACTTCAACTGTGGGAATAAGCAGAGTTTAGGAAGGATGCAGGATGTAATACGAAAAAGTGTGCTGAAAAAAATCTTTAGGTGGTATATCCCCCATAACATTATGCATCTAAATGTACCTGTGTTCCTGAGTAATCAACCATAAAAGATAAACACCTTTAAAGACAAATCTTGCTGTCTGTCTTAATATTGGGATGAGACAGAATAATGGATGCCTATCTTTAGATGACTCTCAGCCTTTATATGTAGAATTTAGGCAAGAAATCTGCATGATCACAAATAATACTTGAGATAAATCTTCAGTGGAACAATTAATCTTCCCAGCATCTTTATGATTATTAAATCATTGAATTTCTAGTTTAAAATATTACTACAGAGGCAAGAAGAAAAAAGCTGACCAAAAAGAGCAGAAAAATTATATAGGCAATGTATAAAACTGGATCCAAAATTTTGGTATACTATCCTTTATTTTCCAAGTAAATGCGATGAAAAATGAGTTTATATAACATACACATAGGCAATTTTATATAGTCTTTGAAAGTGAAATATGGATGATAAAACACCAGAACATATTAATTTTTGAACATTCAGGGAACACTTAAAATGATCTCCTGAGATACAGAAGCTTTTAAAAAGCCAAACCTCTTTTAACATAAGTATATCTGATGTATTTATTTGCATCAAAATTGGTTATTTCAAGAGCATTTAGCAGTTTTAAATATTATCTTACATTTGCAGTAGATCTTCAAGACAACTAATCTGCTCATTATTTTATAAGTATAAACAAAATAAGAAAATGATGGAAAGCAACAAAAATTATCACAAAAATCTGAGAGAAGTACCAAACAAATTCTTTAAAATGGTTGTTTCTCAAATATATAGAAGTTAAATGAGGAATGATTCTAGCCTTAATGAAAATAAAACAGTAAATTGTACACTGAACATTTTCAGAGTTTTCTAATTGGGTGGGCTGAGTAACAACTGGCTAATATCAAAAGGATATATTTACCTTGGAATAAAGTCAGCTTTCTGTGCCCTGCCCTTTAGCAGGACAGTCAGAGAATAAAAGTTACTGTTAAATTAACCTTGAATGTGGGCCAAATGTGACCTGCTGATACATACATTAAAATCAACAACAGTTGTCCAAATGCATCTAAGAGAAGAATTTATTACTAGATGTATTCAAGCCTGAAATCCCTCCCTACATGAGTTTAATAGGCTATGCACATGACTCCAAAATTGTATCCTGTAAGCCAAGGAAATTTTAAGTTTCTTGAGTATTTATCCTCTTCTGTGGGAAAAATATGAAAACTATGGAGCAATTTTTCCATTTCTATCAGCCCTGTATGGCTTGGGTTCCTGAAGTCAGAAAATACAATTTGCAGTGTAAAGTCCATTCCCCTACATTTGGAGTGCAATCCTTTTCTGACAGTCATCTCCCAGCTGTAATGCTGCATTGTTTATTCTTTTCTAGAGCATATTTTCATAGCTCTTGCTTATTTGAAGCTCTTTTCTTCACAGTGGAGACAAGATTGTCCCATAGTCTATGCTGCCAACTATAAGTAAGAATAAGTGTTAAATTTAAATCACATTACAACAGCTGCATTAATCAAAGGACACTCCATTACTCTGTTAAAGATCCGTATATGGTATATTATGTATATAATAATATGTCTTATTGTATATAATAAGATGTCTGAACAGGGTTAATCATACAATACTGTAAACTCAGCTTTTCAAAGCCAGAATTCACATCACTCAAGCATTTTCTGTTCTTAATTGCACTCATTCCAGAACCATTGAAGTTGGAGGTTAGGGAAGGAGAAGACATGTGAGTGGAAAGTTTACCAAAAGATTTAATAATGACCTTGAAAATTGGGCCTGTTTGTGTGTTTGAGATGTATGCGCATAAATTAACAACACTTAGAATGAGCTGCCAAGGACCTGCCTACACTGAAAATATTTAGCTTTTTTAATGCTAGATTCTAGCAAAGTTTGACCCCTAACTGCTGATGCTGAACATGATTTCCAGTGAACTACGTTGTCTGTCATCTGTCAATCAGCATCATGTCTTCTAACTTGTGATCTCTTCACCAGAAAGGAATGGAATACAGATTGGTCTGTGGAACAAACTTCACCACAAGAAGTGCAGAACCACAGCAACCCACTCTTTCTAATCTAATCATTCATCTGACAAATGTGGAATGAAAAAAAATTAGCCTCTAATATGGTAATAAAATACTGAATTTTGTAATGAAGAACAGCAAAACAGCAGCTTCCTGTGGTCATGATGGTCATCAGATGGGTTTGAAAATGACCTATCTCCATAGTTCTGTGCTTAAAATATATCAGAACTTAAAAAAAAATCCCAAACAAACAAAAAAACCCTCCACAAACAAAAAAAACCCCTAAAACACCTTCACCTCACTTCTCCTTCTTCCTGGTCTCATCTTCACTCCTTCATTCCTGACTCCCCTACCTTCTCCCCATCTGAGCAGTACAGGGGGATGGGGAATAGGGGTTGTGGTCAGTCCATAACAGCTCCTCTCTGCTGCTCCTTCCTCCTCATACTTTTCCCCTGCTCCAGGTTGGGTCCTTCCCATGGGCTGCAGTCCGTCAAACCTGCTCCAGCTTATATTCTCCATGGGATATAATTTTTTTCAGGAAATATCCACCTGCTCTGGCATGGGGTCCTCCACAGGCTGCAGTTTTCTTCAGGGAAATACCTGTTCTGGCATGGGGTTCTCCATGGGCTGCAGGGGGACAACCATGGTCTTCTCTATGGGCTGCAAGAGAATCTCTGCTCCAGTGCCTGGAGCACCTCCTCCCCCTCCTTCTCCCCCTCCCACACTCCACCCCTCATCACGTTATGGCATTTTTGCCCTTTCTTAAATACGTTTTCCCAAAGGCGCTCCACAGGTGGCTGAGGGGCTCGGCTTTACCCTGCAGTGGTTCCATTGGAACCAAGTGGAACTGGCTGTGACTGGCACAAAGCAGCCTCCTCACAGAGGCCACCTCTGCAGCCCGCCCCCCCCGCCCAGAACCCTACCACCTACACCTAATAAACACAGATCAAACTATTACTGATGGATCTCTTCTATATTAATTAGATAATTTGAACTATGATTATAATGACCCTTTGACGTATTTTGAGTAGGCTGTTAAATCATGAATCAGGCTAACAATACATTTTAGCTCCAATTATAATGTGTGTTACTTTGTGTCCATGATAAGAATTTGAGTTTAGCACAAGTAAGGGGGACAAAAAAGAAATTTCTACACCTTGAGTTATTTTAAAAAAGCTCAAATTATGAGGGTTGTAAAATTTAACCAGTATTAGATGAAATGAATCAAATGATTACATAGTTATATTGATAATAGCTTAAAATTAGTAACATATGAAGTACTGAGTATCAGTGTTCTGCTAAGGATGTGATGCTGCAGCATGAAATGTACTTTTGTATAGGCAAATAGTTCTAGTTAGGTCCACAAGAACTTTACGCATTGGTCATCTTGTTTAAAGAAGCACCTTATCTTTGATTAAATACATCTAAGTCAATGAGAGTATGATTCCAGATAAGGCTGCTGACATTTGTAAAACTGCAATATTCTTTATCAAGGATTCTTGTTCTTACTCTCGAACTGTATAATACAAAATGCCAGCTCAAAGCCTGAAGAACTTCCCAACTCAAATCTCGATTCTGGCCTTTTCCCCATGAACTTCAGCAGTAGTATGTGTAAAACTTGTTCTTTATCTGTTAGAAATGCTTAATCAGCAGTTACTTATGTTATATACAGGTAATAAAAGAGAAAATTTATCAAAGAAAGTTCTTGCACAATATTTCAAAGGTTCCAGCTTGAGATACAGGTGCACCTTCTTTTCTCTGTGGATTGTGCATCTTGTTCTTTGGAATCAGCCCTATAATTTTAGGGCACAGCTCCATAATATTCTTTCCCTTACTTCTCCAGCTACACTCCTGTACATTAAGGAAGACTCCCTCTGAGGCACTGCAAGGCAAGTGATCCCTGTGGATTTCTGAGCCAGTCAGTCATCTACGAGCTGCTTTTAACAAAACACCAGGGAGAGAATTGATCAGATATTGATCAATGCAGCTGCAAACACTCTTCAGTTACTTGAAGTTTTCCATGAACCTGCAAGGAGATCAATCCAAAGAGAAGGTATGCTATAGATCAGTCAAGTATGATGTACATTAATCAGGGAAATTTTGGAGAAAGATAAAGCTTAGCAAACAGCCTATAGCAAAGTTCATACTCTCTTTTTCTGATTCATTTGGAGACAAAGGATAACAGCCAGGTCTCAATACACCAGTATCAATACTTTCTGATAGTAGTTTTTTCATACTTAGTGAAGAAGGAATATATCTTAACATAGCCTGAAGTCAATCACCACTGAATACAGTCACAGCTCTTCTGGAAACTATGTTGGCTTTTTTTATGTCTTGAAGTTTAAATTGGCTGTCTATGCTGAATATAGTGAGTGCATAGAGAAAAGGGATTACCACTGTATTCCTCCATGTACATTCAAGAAGTTTCCTGAAAATGTAAGTATTTATCAATTCCCTCTATTTAAGCAATGATATTAAACACTTAATTGGGATTATGCAGTAATTGCGGACGATAACACTGAAAAAGAGTATGTACAATTATCTTAATTATGTGAGAAGGAAAGATAGACATTAACTCAGTTCTGCCAGTTTAACATCACATGGGCTTTTGTTGTTAATTTCAACATTGAGATCTTACAAGACACAGAGGTGTCAAGATCAAGTGTTCCAATTTTCCAATAATTCACCTGTGTGATTACAGTTTAGCCATTTTATCTAATTTGCATTCTTGTAGACATGAATATGAAGATTAATTTGTTAATGCATGTATTGTAACATTATGTGTCTTAAATTAAGGAATATGCATGTTATTATTAATTCTAATTTTGAATAACTTGGCATTCAGAAACAGTTTTTCCTTCCAATTCATGTAAAATTATTTTGTCTCAGTGCTAAAATCAGGCTACTTCTGGTTTGGGGTAGTAGAAAAGTTTAGCTACTGAACTGACATGCTGGGAGTTCCTGTGTCAGCATTACCTATCTAGAACTAGCTGCAATGATGTTCAAAAGAAAAATTCCTAGTATTCCATGCATCTTTAATCCAAAGAGCATTCATGCCCCCCAATTAGTTTTAATTGAATGATTCTCAGAATGCAGTGATACTGATGTAAAATAGGAATAATTTGAATTTCATGTTTTGTGTCTCAACTTGTGTTTTGGACATAAACAAAGCAATTTGACTAAAATGTTTTGACAAATAAGTCAGTGCATCGAAGAGGTAAAATAGCAATAAAATATTCTAATAGCTACAGTGAAGCAAAGAAGCATATCCTGTAGGGCTTTTGAGCTTCATTTGTCATTAATTTCTTGGCATAACTCTGTAAATTTTCCTTTATAGAAACAACCTAACCAGCTATCTGTGAAATCCTATATGTCTGCCAGTTGGTGATTTTCTTTTGGAACTGTCAGCAATTTTCACTGTACATAAGGCAACCTACTGTGACGGATGAAAGAATAAACAAAATCAATAGCTCAACTTCTTTTTTTTTTTTTTTTTTTTTTTATTGAAATGCAGGTGGAGCAAATTATCTATTGAAGCCAAGAGCGTAACTTAATTGAATCACACAAAGACACTGTCATATGTTATTCTGGAAATTTAGTAGAGTATAGTGTAATACTACTCTATTTTTAAAGCAACATTCATATTGCTGCTCTTATGCACTTCCTTTTGCTGTACATGGAAAAAGTCAAATTAGTGACATACCTTAAAAACAAGTCAATAAAATCCCATTTAACATTTTTGTTCACTATGAAGCTGTAGTGCATAATTTTCCTTAGATACTTTGATAATGTTTGTTACTAATATGCAGTGTTCATGGAGACAACAAGAACATGTGGAACAGTTTGCCTATTTGATAATATCGGGTCCCTCTCCAGCCTGCCCCATCTACTGAAATGAATTGGAAGTCTATATTGATTTCCAGACCTAGACTCTACTTCCACCGCCTACAGCAGTAGAGCTGTCTCTATAAAGAGTCCTAAACATCCTTATCATGGAATATAATAATAATAATCATAATCATCACCATCATCTTCCTAACACAACAGAGCTCCTTTTTTAGAAGAAATGGCTCAACAGCTCAAGTCTTGAAACAAGCCCAAATCTTGAACTGCAGTCTTGTCACTCCTCAGTTTTTCAGCCAGTTTCCCATAACTTTGGTCTTCTGCTTAAAACTACTGGCAACAGGAGTTTGGGCATTTCATACTTGGTTTTTATCTTTCTTATCCCACTTGTGCTTGTCTTCCTTGGCGCACAGACTGATGACAGTCTTTCAGTAAGGTTGAGGAAGGAAAGAGGGACAAGCAACAGGATAAGGAGTTCGTTGATAGAAGTTCGTTGTTACACTATGTGAAGAAAGGCTAAAACAATTTGAGTTACAATCTCAGAACTAGTCTGGCATCTTGGCTTGCTCCAAAGTAAAAAAAAGTATAAAAGGAGAATGAAACATGAAACCGTACTGGCTAAAAAGGCATGTGGCTTGAAAAGACTGATAGCCATTGTACAGCCAGTCTAGGCAGCTGCTCAGTCCTACACTAGCTCTGGCAAAGGGCAACAGAAGAGGATGTAGCCAGAATGCAGTCATCGTCACTTGGCATGTGGCCCTTCATAAATAGCTGACGTGGTTTCAAGCAACCATCTCTGCTGTGGCAATGTTTTCAGTCAAGCCATTTCATGTAATTTTTAATGTAAAGATGAACTTTCAATTTTACAACAAAGTGAAAATTTATTTAAATATTCAGTGTGCTATTAATATTATTATTTTTGTGATTTGTAATATATTGTAATATTTGTAATATTCCAACACTGGAATCGACAAATTCTTTCTCAAAACAAAACAATTACTTTGGCTTTCCTGAGTCCGCTATTCCATCATGGATATTTTAAAAAAATATGTACAGAACAGCCACATTTCTGTGGGTTGTCTGCGTTGTCAGCTTTATCCATCATAAACATTCTTCACAGCTCTTACAGTAATTGAATCAGATTTTATATGTATGTATCACATGAAGACATAGATAAGTCTACATTTATATATGTAAATAAATGTGGAAAGAAATATATATTTTCCACATAGAGTTATCAAGGTCTTGCATTTGTATCTGAAGGGAGTATTTGAGCTAACCGATTTCAGTTTTCAGCAACACTATGGTCAATTGAACGTGTCAGTGTCTTGAGTTTCAATTTGAACAAGCTCTTTTTGGCTGTGCCAATAAATCTAGTTCCCACATAATTTTTTCTTTCTTGCATCTCATACTCATCCTGTATCAAGTTCCAACTTTTTCCTTTGCTTCTTTTTTAGTATTCTTTACATTCTATAATACTCTTCCTTGCAACTCAAAATCCCCAAGTAGGGCATACTGACTTTTTTTTTCAACAAAGCTAGTGTCAATTATAAAAGCAGCTTTGTCAAAAACAAAACATGATTTTTAGAAATAGCAACAAATGATCAACAGGAAAAGTCAAAATGTATCTTTTTTTACTTCACCAAGCATTTGTTTGATTTTAATAATTAAAAATTGTATCAACATTTTCATGTTTATGCTTTTTTTTTTTTTCACATAATGCATATTTAAAACAGAAAAAGGTCCACCAAAATCTATTAAAAATGTTGGATAATATGGAAAAAAGATTTTGAAATATTGGAACTTCCCACCTAAAGAAAACTCCTGTTTTGGACAATTACTATACATATTTGATTTTACTATCATTCCATCTTTCTCTCTCCTGTTATGTCTATATGACATATTATTACCTAAACACCCACATTGTCTACTCCAGTTGTCCCTTTTACTTCCTTTGAAGTGCCCAGTATGGCTCACCTTATTTATCAATAGCATCTAATTCTACAAAACAGTTCACCTACCAGTGTTAAATCCTATGGGTGGCTGCAGGAGAGCAGTTCTGAACTTTGCTATACTTGGTAGACCAAATATATTATTGTCTTTGGAGTGAAGGTAGACATCGGGGATGTCACATCAGTATTATTGTTTTGTAAGCTCTGATCTATCTTAAGAGTTTTATGGTCACAAATATGTCCTTTACATAAGTATAATGCAGACATTCCCACCTGACCAGACGGGTGCAGTTCCAGTTGTACAGGCAAAAGTACAAGCTGCAACTTTCCCATGCTTCCATGTTCCTGGGCATCCACTGCAGTGCCAATGCTCCCACTCCTGCTTGGGTACTGCCGTGACACAACCACACAAAGGTGCGGTGTTACATGATATTATGTGATAGCATAGCAGCAAAAGCTTGCATGGTCCTCATAAAAGGTGATGGGATGGGGTGGGGTACTTGAAACATTTGTGTCGTCTGTCCTCAGGAAGTAAGACAGAGGAGAAAAAAGGAGGAGGTCAAAAAATTGAGCACCTCTGATGTTACAGATAGAAGACGTCAATGGGAATTAAGTTGTCTCATTTTGTCCTTCTCTAAAAGTAATTTTCCATTACTCTGTCTAACTGTCTTTGTTTTTAAAGTAGTAGTAATGATTTTTATGTCTCCAACATACATATAACATTTTAGAAATGCCATGTGTTTGTGGACATAATTGGGAAAAACAGCATTATGCCTATGGTTCTAAGCCTGACAGATACAGAAGTTTGGTACCAAAAGTTCTTTTTGAGTTTCAGCATTAACTGGGACAGAACATTTCCCACTTCAGATCTCAAACTTCTTTCACTCTGAGTCAATTTTTACATCATATAATAATACAAAGTACTCTTGCCTTTAAAAAAAAACCAACAACAAAAGCCCAACAAAACAACCCAAACTGTTCTAGGTCAGAATCATCTCCAAAATAAAGGGTTTGTTTCCAAAGTAACCTGTAAGTTTTGAGTATATTTCTAACTAAAATATTTTCAAATTGTCTTGAAACCCAACTATAATTTCCTCAACCCTCATTGTTCTACGTGAGGAAATACTCAAAACAGTCTCAGGAAAAGCATAAGTGAAACATGGAAACAAAATTTTTTTTCCATTTTTTTCCATGGAAACATGGAAACAAAAAACAAAATAGGGCACATCTGAAGGTGACTACCAAAACTATTTTGAGCTCAATCAGAAATAAAAGAGAAGCTGGCCAGGGACACATAGATCTATGATTTCAATAGATTTCTGCAGAAATTTTACCCAAAAGTTGAATGAGGGCATAGCCTGTCCTGGGTCACCGTCGGTCTTGTCTTCCAATCCCTCAGGGATTAGCTGACCCTCACTGCTCCCTGACAGGAATGGAGGACTGTGCCCAGATGTTTAAATGATTATTATATTTTAAATGGCAGAAAGCAGATTTCTTAGTTGTTCTTCAGCAGTGATGTGTCTTAGTTCCTCTGCATTAGCCTTTGCTGCATCTGAGGGGCAGCAGGTCAGGAGAAGATGGGCTGGGGCAGGAACCAGTCCTTACACTTCTGTCAGTGAGGATCATGGGCCAAAACTTGAAGAGATCTTTGTCCTTTTTCTCCTTTACCTATTACTTCTAAGCAGGCTGGAGACAGCTTAAACTCATCAGTGTAGTTTTATCTGGAAAATTCTATAACAGTTCTCACAACTGAAGGAAGTTACCTTAGTTACTAAGTAAAACCAGCTTCAGTAGGTAGCATCTAGCCCACTCAAGACTCAACTAATATTTGAGGGTTTTTTTCCTACAGAGCTTGGAAATTATCTTATGTGTTACATGGAGGAAAATCTGTACTACTGTAAAGTCTACAGTAAGCTCTGCTAGCAGATGTATTTCTACTGAAGATATACTTGTAACAAAGATGTTTATACAGTCTGATGAGGTGAACATTTTGTTTCTCCTGGGTTTTATCTGTTGTACCTATTCCTGTCTTGAATTTTGCCTTTTGAGCAACCTTATCATTTCTGCAATTATTTTTTTCCCATTAACGTGAAAAATGTTTGAAGTCTGAGCAACTCCTTTCATAAGAAAAAGCTTCATATCTCTGTGGAAATCCTCTTCAAAGCTTCACGCTGCAGTGGGAAGAAAAGCCCTTTATAAAAGCTCACATTGTTTGAAGCAATTATCTTAATCTTTCTCCACTGAGTGAATATATCATTTTGAAGATATCTACGTAAGTGAGTAGGGCCTTTCACTATGCTCAAACACTTAGTTTATTTGAAGTTCTTTCACCACTGTCAGTGTTAGTAAGTTAAGCAAATGTTTTGCATAAAGCTGAAAAATGTGCATATTGCATAGTTAAAATTATAAATTCACAGTACAATACTCAATTCAGGCTTTAGAAAACAATGCAATGAAAGTTAGAACTGTTTTGGATCAGTTTGTCAAACGCCAAAGCAGCACTGTATGGCAATATAAAATCTAATAGCAGGAAAAAAAAATTAATTCAGCTATTTTGTGTATATATGAACATATGTATTGGAGGTATCTATGCAAGTGATATATATGGTGACCAAATATTGGTAAAAAATAAAGTTTTGAAACCAAAATTTTTAGAGTTGTTTTAGAATTAGATAATTCTAATGTTCAGATACAAATCCCAACTATCAGTTCAGCTAGATCCCTTTTGAAACATTTTGTGTAGACCTACTGAGTTGCAAAGTACTCAGTATAATATCATCTGCAGCTAAAGAGTGGTGGTTTCACGGTTTCCTATAAGCTGAAAATGACAGATTTAAGCTACCAATAATGAACCTTTTCAAATTAAACCAACTTAAACTTGAAAGAATCTATTTTACCAAGTCATATAAAATAATGTAAATATTTAAGAACAGAAAACATCTCAGCAAAGTTGTAGTTTAGAGTAATGATCACTGTCACAGCAGTGTGTGGTGCTTATAAGAAATTGTTTATTCATTGTCTCGCTTTCAAAGAATACTGGAGAGCAACTTTCGTGTTGACATGACTGATATTTTTTATTCACTTTCCAATTTTCAAATAAATTTTCAAATAAATTTTCAAGAAGTTCTCAAAGTTCTAGAATCTATTTCATATCTGCTTAAATGGAAAAAATAATCTTAAAGACATTCATCTCTAGTGCAACATTATGCTTTAAAGATTCTATCAGTGGTATCACTGAAGAAATGAATGAAGCAAAGGATGTGCAAGAAGAAAGTACTTTGTAATCACAAATGTTACTGTAATCAATGGAATTTCCTTGTGTTTCTCTAGCTGTCTATAGTAAGATCCTCTGTCATTTGCTGACCCTTTATTCTGACCCTTTATTCTTTACCTGCTCATTGCCCTCTGATTAGAAATGCAGAGCTAGTGATAAGCGTTCGTTACTCATGCCAAGCAACAGCTCACAGGAGAGAAGTGAAGCAGATTTTTCAAGAACTGAAACAGCATTCACAACTTTTGCCTTGAATAAGACACAAGCAGCTATCCACAAAGCTGAGGGGGGGTTGGTTGGTTGGTTGTTTTATGATAATGTTTTCATTTATGGCACTTCATTTAGAAGCCAATATTTTCTTAATTCTATATTTTTTGGTTTTTTGTTTTTTTTTTTTCACCTTCAGCCTAAATCCAAGCATGTTAAAATATATGTTTCACCTCTCTCCCCACTCAAAAATACAGATGGCTCTAATTTAGTTTTGAATCATGACCTCTACCTAAGAAAAAGTGTTTCCCATTTTACTATAATACTCAGTACAGAAGTATTTTGAATTTTATTGATCTCTTGGAGAAACACAATTCGTGCCCAAGCAGTACAGTGATGAGTTGATAAAGGAGTAATTCTCCCCACTCAAAACCTGCTCCACATTTGCATTTTGGTTCCAAATATTGGCATATTAAATTAGTAATTAGCAATGGAATTTACTCAGAAATTAAAAATCTTTTCAGAGAAGATAACATAGCCACATATTAGACTTAGAGTTATATCATTACACTAAAACCCACTTTTCTTGGTGAAGTTATTAGGGGTTTTAATACAACAGGTTTTATATTTGTGCTTTACTAGGTGCAACTTCTAGTTTTGTTGTCAAGAGCAACATGAAAAAGGGGACACAGGAATGGTGTCCTGCAATTGTAAGCAGCAATATTACACAGTCTCTTTCATTAAGTAAGCAAGCTCCATGAAAAAGTTGACAAATGGGGGGTTTTGCACAGATTTTGTTTCTGTACCTCAACATCTTTAGAAGGATACTCAGCTCCTTAGTGCACAGGGCTTAGATGTCTTTCATATTCCTAAGAGCTCTTCTAGTAGACCTGCAGCTCTGCCATTTGCTTTCCACTCATAGTTCTCTGCCCTCATATTCTTGTAAAATATTCCAGTCTTCTTCTGTGCTGATTTCGTCTCTCAACTTTGCGTCATCTGCAAGTTTCATTAGCGTGCTCCTGTTGTTTCCACGAACTATTAATGAGTCATTAATAGAAAGAGACTGCTCCTAAGACTAAACCTCAAGGATCTCCATGGATTAACCTATACAGCAAAATCGTTGTCTTCTGATCTAAATTGTTGCTACTCACTAATACTTTTCCTTTGGTAGAAATTGGGCTATCCTGATTTTTTTTTTTTTTAAATAAAGCAGTGACTTCTTTTATGGTAACTGTTACAAATAGTTGTGAATGCTGAGTATTCAAATTATTTGAGTACACAAAGATGTCCTGAAATATCTTGCACCACCAGAAATGACACTTTTCAAAATCAAAGACCTATCTTTGAGGAAGGATTCAGGGATCCTTGTGTTGTACATCATTTTAGCTAGTCAGTGTATTTAGCTTGAATGGTTTGCTTCTTCTATATCCTTTGTAGAATACACCAATATCAACTTTCAGAGAATTGAAATAATGCATACAAGCACATTTACACACACACAAGCACATGCATCCTTAGCAATTGCACACAAGATAAAGTGATTGCAAACTCATATAAAATTATATTAGTTGGAAGTAAATAATCGATACTATCTCCACCAACATTGATAATGTAATCCACAATTCCCTGCCAACCACCATATTGATAAAATACTTACAAGGATCATAAGAGATTTTCAAAGTACAAGCTTTCCTCAAAAAGTGTATTAACTAGGCATAGGATAGAAATCCATATTCTAATTGCATCACTGAGCACTAAAATTCAGGCCTTTTTTCTCCTGAGGTAATTTCTAACCATAAGGCAGTCATTCAGAGAAATTGCATCCCTAGCTTCTTAAGGCTAAGCATCTTTCTACTGTAGGAAATGCTATCTAATTACACCAGAAAATAAGCAACCTTCTTAAATTGAATTTCCTGTGACGGTAACATGTGATGACATTTACTGATGTTTATTTCTTTGAGGTTTCTTCGTGTTGCAAGAACAGTCTAACCTGTGCAGGCAAAATACATTGTTATACTTCCACTTGCTTTCAGATTTTCTGAAAAGAAAGCTATTTAGGCCTTATGGAAACTATTTGGGTACAGTAGAGATGTTTATGTAGGTAAAAATTTAGGTAAAAATCTCTATATACTGGAATATGAGATTTAACATACCACTTAAAAAAGACAAAAAGCCCAAACCCTTAGGCTCTTTATTTGCAAACCCTTTCAAGTAGTGGTCTAATACCAGAGATAATGTACCAAATCTTAATATCAAACATGCTTAATTAGAACAGGCCAGAACAGCAGGGGAAAAATCTCTAGAAACATTTACTTTTACGTTGATTGCCACTTAAAACAACCAGAGACACAAACGCTTTATAATTGGTGATATCACAGGCAAGTACCTTTTATTTTGTCTTTTAAATAAAGCAATGGCTTTGGGGAACTGTGCAGTAATGTTGATTTTAGGGAATATTGCCTTGCTATAGGTTTGCAATTGCAGAAGAAACTTGAAAGGGAGGACAATTATTCCAGTCAGAAAGCTTCAGAGATATTATGGTTATTGCTCTTAACTTTAGATATTATTACTGCTATAAAGGTAGACTATATCCATACCTCAGATGACATTGTAGTGTACTAGTACCTTAGACACTTTAAATGATCTAGGTCAGGTACCAGCCGCAGCCTAACAGCAGCTGCACAGAGCTCTTGCAGCTGCACGGATGTGTACTAATTTACCTTGCTGAGAAGACTTGATAATTCCCTCAAGCTGAGCTCCGCATTAGCACAGTTAGCCTGCCTGCTTTTTTGAGTTAGGTTGAGTAACTTCACAGTGCAGGGAGATATAGGATAAAAGAAATCACCAAGGCTTGAAAGCTATGAATATGGTCAATGGTCTCACTAGGAGGCATGTTTACTAGCAGTTATAGCTTATCCAGCAATGTGGCTATGTCCAAAGCATATAAAAATACGCAATGCATACTTTTCCTCTGTATCATGCTATCATGTGATAATGCATGTGCGCTGCATTATTTCTGTCTTAAAAATAACACCAGTCTGTTGTAGCCTTATTCTAGATTTCATTTTTTTTGACTCAATATGAATGGCAGGAATAGGGCTGCAGCAGGGGGTCTTTCAAGACTCAGCAGAAGTATTATGTTTAATTCTTCTGTTTCCTTCTTCTGTTTTGTCTGTAGCAGTATCTTTGATTTCCTTGATTTTTGCCATGGGAACTGTTTATCTGATTCTTAGTGCTATTTCAGCATTGCTCTCAGGAAGTGCTTTCTCTGTCCAATAACATTTGTGTGACAGATGGTGCAAATGACCACCACATAGATGCTAGAGTAGTGTGAAATGATATTGCTTACTGTTTGATGTTTCATCAGCTGGCAACAGTGGAGGACTAGCAAGGATTACTCTGGAAAAAAAAATATAATTCTGTATCCAGATTTCTCTGATTTTTGGAACTAAATTTTAAGTCTAGTTTCTTTTCCCCCTTTTCTAAATTTCCTAGTCTTATATATTCCTTCGTGCCAATGGCCTCGATCTCTAAGGACATTTGCAAGGCAAATTTCTTTCCATTGGAGGTAGGGCTCACCACCTTAGTCATTCATTCTCCTTAACCAATCCATTATTTAAACTCTTCTATTCTTTGTGGTCCAGGAAGGTTTTCAGTGAATGTGTGCAGAATATATCATTCCATCCAGATGCCTCTAGGTCTCCCAGTAGGTGTTTGGGTTGCTAGCTGTTTTGGTCCAAAAAGCATGTCAAGAATTCACTTGTCTGGAACAATGAAGTCTAAATGAAACAAAATGTAATCTTTAGCATCTCTCATCTTCCTCCTAGTATGCACATCCTGACTCTCTCTGTTTTGCATCTCTGAACTAAAATCCAACTTAAATAATACGCAGACATCCAGCTTCAAGATGACTAGGTTTTTCTTGTCAGGAGAAGCAATCATTTTCCTATTTCTAGATGTACTGCATGTCTCTACTCATATCTCCATTAAATTCCCTTCTCACATGGCTCACAACCCTGTTTGTTTACTGCTCTAAGTTCAACAATTCCCCTGTTTCCTGCTCCGTTAAGCTTCTGACTGATGGTGTCTCAGGTCATTTTATACCCTAATTTCTGCCAGACTCTTTTTTCCAAACTGTTGGTGAAAAGACTTACACCAGGTCTTCTCCTGACTCCTGAACTTTTTGCTAAGACATATTAACTTTTTTTTTTTTTAAATGATACTGTTCTCTCTACTGCATACAAAATCTACAACACATAAAGTACCATGCATGTGATAGAGCTGGCAAATTCCTTTTTACTCTGAAAGAAAGACAATGTCATTCAAGAGCACTCCCAATTACTGTCCACTCTGTTGGTGAATACAGCTTTGAGCAGCAGTGTTAAAAATGGTAGAAACTTATTTTGAAAAATGAACCTTGATTAATAAAGCAGCTTCTGTAACATTCAGCTTCTGTAAGCCTGAAACCAGGTGAAACTTCTGTTTAGTTATCTTCTGTTTTCTGTGTTACAGAGGTCTGAGAATGCTTTGCAATGACTTATAACTGCCTGTTCTCAAATGTAGCTATGAGTAAAACCATCCAATACACTTGCAAAAAGATACAAGAAACTGAGCAACACTGAAAGATATTATATTTTCAGAATCATTCAGCAAAATATGTCTAAGACATATTCTCTTTCCCATCTGTACAACTAAAATTCTCCCTCAGCTGTCATTTTATGTTCCATTTAATGTAAGAAGCTTTTCTCTGAACAAAATTGGGGTTGTTCTACTGCTAACCATTCAGCATTTTGTCTGACAGATCAGATCCCTGATTTGTCTCTTTGACCAGATGATTCATATGGCTGAATGCTTTCATCACTTTTTTTCCTTTTACAGTAATATCAAACTTCTACAACTTGTCTTCAATTTCACTTCCCTTTTAAATTTTTCCTACAGTAAATGAGAAACAGTAGTTTCAGTTCTGACTACTCCGTGGTGACAGCTGTCATTGCCATTTCTTTGTATGCTTGTTTTTGGTCACTCTTCTCTCCCTTATGCTGACATTCAGCATTTGAAAAATCAGCACCTCAATATCTTTCTGCAAACCTCCCATTTCATGAAGCCTACCTAAGCAACAATAATAAAGCTGAAAATGTACAGCAATGACTGCCTGTCATATCCAGCACTCTGTAATTTACTTTGCTCTTTCTTTATGATCACCAATCATCCTGCACATGTCTCTTGTGATAAAATTCAAGCACAAACTCTCTGTACTCTTTTTCTGTCCTGCATTGGTATAGAAGGTACAACAGTGGGACCATCATCCAAGATTACCACACTTAAATATTAAAGAAATACAAACAACAGTTAATGGAGACATCAGTTATTTTGAAAGGGAATATTTCTGCTTGGTTTCCATACTGTATATTAACACAAAAGAGTCTTGTTGGAACAAATTTAAGCAGAACTGTTACTGTTATTTGGCAGAGTTACAGAAGGTAAACACTATTGTATTCAGCCTTAAATCATGAAACCACATTAACTGCATGGTAAAAGGCAAATGAAAAGTATTTGTCTAAAGTACACATATAAGGGAAAACCCATACTATATTATTTTAATACTTAAGAACAAATGGGTCACCTTCAGAAGGCTCCATTAACTGTATACTAAGGTTTAAATTCACATATTAAGATCAACTAGATAAAATGTGTTGGTGTGGAAAAATATCTTGATAAGATAGAGAGTACCGTAAATTCATCTCTAAGGGGTTTGCCACATGCCTTCACTGCACACTCTGTTACATCCCATTGCTTCAGGACAGACAATCTGTAAAGTCTGCCCTTTAAATGGATTCTATTAAGATGGAAAAATTCATAGCCTACTGATTTTACACCAGGCCAACTATTGGAAGTAGCAAGATTCCATATGGAATGAAAAAAAAAAAAAACCCAAAACCAAAACCAAAACAAACAGCAAAAAGCTTTCTATAAAGAGATTTTACTTTGAAACTCTACTTTTTAGACAATCCACATTTTCATTGTCTTCATCGTAGAGAAAAAAAAAAAGTCTCAGTGAAATGTAAAATCTTTTTGAGTATCCTGTATGTTTTAAGGATGATTGCTATAAACTAAAATATGGAAATATTTTATCATTTATTTTCTTAGACTCTTAGTAGCTTTTTTAATCCTTCACATTTTATTACTCCTTTAGCAGACAAGACAAGAAAAACAGTTTGTTAATCAGGAAAGGTTATCAAATAGTGAAGAAGAACTTCCGTGACATGGGAGAGAAAGATATTCATGTTCTGTTCCAGGAATAATGATGCTGATGTTCACATATTTGCTTTTCTATTTTGTCTCTGCTTAACCTTCACTATCCCAAGAGGAAAGAACTTGCCTTTGACAAATTATTCACATTGTGTCAAATGACACTAATCAAGTAATTTATTAGCATAAGTTTTCAAATGTTCCTCAGAACAACAGCACTAAATAGGCAATTAATTCTCAAATCATGCTGTGGGTATTAATAGCAGTTGAAATGGAGAAGGACAGTGTAGCAGGAACAATTTGGTCAATTGGGTAAACAACACATATAACCCCAAGTAACTTGATTTATTATTTATCTAACATTCAGCTTGATCTATGCAGTCTGTAGGAAAAAAAAAAAAAGGTTACCTGAGGATCAGCAAGGAAATACTACTCCAGGGGAAAGTAAGATTATAAAGATGTTTTATTTGAATAATAAAGAAGAGTTTAGTTTCCTTAGTGCTGCTTCACTTGGTTTCAGACTGATATTAAGTGGCCAGATTTTCAGAATACTTTTTCATCATTCCCTATCTGCGTATCAGTGTCAACAATTGCACGTTGACAGTCCCCTTCAAAAATTTGCTTTATGCTTTTATTATGCTGTTTCTTTTGCAAGCCCTTTGTGCTGTTCACAATGGTCAACAGCAAACATTCTTTAAAATCATTCTGTGGGCCTGTCTAAAATGAAGATTAAAGTACTCTGCAGTGTAAGTGAGCAAGCTACCACAAATGACACACAAAAAGGAATCCACCTACAAAATGCCTAGCTCATATTTTCAGCCTGAAAAAAACACAAGACATAATTTTGATCCCATTAATTTTCAGAATTATTGCAAAAGCTGATTAACAGTGGTCTTAAAAACCATACTGCTTCTTCGGCTTTGGTTTATGCTAATAATTAGTGTTATCTGGGGATACCAGGACAAGTTTGTCAATCTTGTATTTGCAACTACACTTATTCTACCATAAAAAATATCATCAGCCATCAAGACTATAAAAGTTTCTTCACTTCATAGTTTCCTTTTCTTGTATAAAAACATTGTAAGATAGGGTTTAGGTTTGACATTTGTCACAATTTTTGGAGGGACAAAACTATCATACGAAGTGAGGACCCTAAATTAATGCATGCGTAATGGAAATTCAGCATGTTTTACTATGCACTGCTGGTAGTACTTTGATTCAGCACTGTCCATCATTTTTTATTTCCATGTGCATTGTTTAAGACTTTGGTGCAGATCATATTTCCCACAAAATGCTATTCTCTGCAGCTGCCTGTGAGCAAAGAACAACATGCAATCAGGCAAGTTTGTCACAGTTCCTATTGGCTTACCTTCTCCCTGACTCATCTAGTTAAACTGAGTTTATGTGATTTAATGGTAATGAGATAGTCAGTATGTATAGAAAATGAATGGATGTTCTGCTAATAAGTAAAGTTTTGGTCTTGTCACTTGCCCCTGCTTGGCAGAAATCAGGTTGAGAACAACAATTCCAAGTTTGGATTCTATCTCGTTTGATTCTACCTCATAATGTTCCAGCTAAGTAAAAATAACTAATCTGCAATAAAATTATGAAGATATATCAGGGACTTTTACTTAACAGTATGTTGATCATACCATGTACTATTAAAGTAATTGAACAGTAAAAAAGATCTGGCATTAGTCTACATATACTTTGTATTTTTATTAGTATTACTTCTATTTTACTTTAGATAAAATCCCCCCCTAGTTCTCTGCATTTGAGAAACACTACTGAAAGTAATGTGTGGGTTTTTTTTTTTCTTTTGATGACATAAGCTGCCTTGCTATCTGTAAGACTTCCTGGACTGCAGGCATACAGAGAGTTGTTACTGAGAATGTCACTGAAAATTAGGAGCTTGTCTATTGAATTATTTGCTCACCTAGTTCTTCAAGTTAAGTACAATCATTTTACTGAAAAAAAAACCAACCTGGAGTTACTAGGCTTCTGCCAAGCTACAAGCAACATTCAGCCATCTGAATTATGTTTGAAGCTCTGATATCTCTATGCTGATGAATATACTTTCTGCCATAAATTGACATCAGCAGTAGTTAGTAAGTTGTGCTGTTCCCTTGTTTGATATCTTCATTTTGGTTGACAACTGTTTCTCTTTTCTTCTCCTCCTCCCAGGCTAAGAGGAAAATAAAGGCTGAGAAAAGGTTGGGCTCCTTCTGTTTCCATCAGGCTGAACAAGTTACATCTCCCTTCGCTCTTCACATTATATCCTCCCACTAACTGCTGTTCTGCTCATTTCCCTGGTTCCACTGATACTATTATTGCTTAGAGGAATCTGAAAAGCCCAGGTGGGCAGCAGGCCAGATCTGCATTTATCACCTGTAGAGATGCTGTGCATCTTACTCCTCATTGCTGGCATCCTATTTTAAAAACAAGTAGAATTGAATTGTTGTTAATTGAAATTACTTTGAGTATATTTCACACCAACATTTGCCTACTGCTGTGTTGATTGAACAGCTGAACTATAATATTCATTGTTGGAGCTGGCTTTGGAAGAACAACTATATCTGTGTATTGTGGCTACCGAGTCTATGTTTTTATATGTGTTTAAAATTCAGACAACATTTTGGGGCACTATAATAACACACTGGAAACACATTTAATGTGATTACCCGGAGACTTGCCTCGACATTGCAGTCAGTGCTCTGTACCATGCAGCATTTTCTTCCTGTCTACCAAGACACACATTTGCATATTTTTAAGATATGTGTCCAGTGAATATTGCCCAGTTGGTGGGAATTAGCTGGTCATTCAGGAACCATTTTCCCTGGAGTCTCAAAAGCAAAAATGACACAAGCCCCTGAAGAGTGAACCAGCATTACAGGGTGTCCACTACTGAACCTGTCTGATTCCTCTGCATCACTGTAGGAAAAAGCAGGCAAGGCAGATGTTACCGAAACATCTGTAGTAACAGGTGGGGTTTGATGGAAAAGAATTTGTGGCGCACTTCCCTCACACAGAGACATGAGCTGAGGGGAAGGGTAGATAAGGGCAAGAACTTAAATTTATTATATTTTTCTTCTCATAAGCTAAAAAAATGTGTACATTTCAATGAAACTGTCAAGGAAGCTGAAAAGGAGGCAGAGTCACAACAAGTTGTGTCTTATCCTTGGAAAAGTTCAGAAAGATTTAGTCTACTTAGGAATTTCAGAGACTCATAAGGTGCACATTATATATCTACAATGGGGAAAAAAATCCCACAATAGGGCTCCAGAGCCATTTCTTTCAAATATTTCCCCCACATTTTCATATGCAAACATTATTTCAGAAAAAAAAAAAGAACAAATTCCTGTGTGTAGAAATGTCCATAAAAATACTGTTGGAAATGTCTAGTGTTGAGTATCCGTAAGACTAATTGTAGTTGATTCATATACCACAAGGGCCTGGGATCTATGAAAGATAACTCCATTCTCCTGTTTTCAATACCTTTCCTAAACATTTTGGGGCATTTTTTATAGATATTTGGGGGAGAGGAAGAGGAATACATATTCTCTTGAGGGAAATAAGTAGACATAAAATACTGCAAAGCCTACCACAACAAACTGCATATCACTTTTGTAGACAAGTAGGACCCCACTCTTAAGCAAAAAGGATTTTAAAGTAATTCTTGAGAGGTAAATATCAATTGTCAGCATTTATGCTGACCTACTAAGCAATTTAGTCGTAACAAAATAATGAATGACTAATTTTGCTCTTTAACATTATGTGGTGATCAGGAGATGTCTGCTAGGGGTGGTACTGTAGGTCTTCACATGCAAGCAAGTAATTTTTAAAAGTTGCAGTCCAGGGAATGCCACAGATTTTAACACCATTCCCAAATCAAAAAATAGAAGGAACATCACTGGGCTCAATTTTTTTAAAAAGTTATGATCTTTTGAATATATTCCTGAAGATAGGTTGCCACTTGCGCAGTTAGGAATGACTTAGGTGGGTGAGAATTGTCTCTTTCAGTGCTGGTGAATAAGGGAATGCGTAAATCATTATACTTCTTTCTGGGTTCACCTAGACAGCTCAGCAAACCGGCACATGGAGCCCTGTGATGTGACTGCATCAGCACTTTAGGTGCAGCTCCAAGAAAATTATTAAGGGAGCTTTCCCAGTTGCCAGGACTGCAATATTGCCTAGCCCTCACATAGGTAATGAATTGGCGGATTAGCACTTGATCAATCACAGACCTTCACTGTGGACTAAAATTTATTTTAATGGAGTGGAATAAAAATATCTAACAAACAATATTTGTCAGTTCTTGAAAATAAATATTAAAGTTTTTTTTTCTGCAGCATCCAATACAATAACATTATTAAAAAGAAAAAGTCATTATTCAGCTATTTTAATAAAAGATATGATATTGAGACATTTAACCATTATAAATCAACAAAGGGGTTCTCTGCCTTTGCTTTTAGAATGTACAGAAGTAATTAGGCTGACATGTCCAAAAAGGATTTTTTGAGAACCTGGGATACATAAGGAAAAGAGTGAAGATTTACTTTTTGGTATACATAAAGAATTTCCATTAATGTTACAGAAAATCCCTAATGTGTCTAGTCATCCTCATTCAGTCAAGAGGACCACAGAATATAATCACACTTATGGGATCAAACCACCATATTCTTCCCCTAATTCCCAATATTAAAATTCATGACAATGGTAGAAACAGTAAACTTTAAAAAAAAAAATAAAAAAAAAAAAATCAAATGTCCAGGCTTCCATTCCCAATGCAATCACACAGATATCTAGTTCATTTTCCTTTTTCTTCTCATCATTCATGAATTCCATTTCCAAAAATTTAGCCTGTGAGCTTCCATCCAGAACCTAAGCCTTAAGTTAATAAACCAATCAATCCAATCAAGTTCTAAGAAATAAAAACAAATCACAGCTAACCCATCACCTCACTTCCCAAAGATAGCCAGAACATAGAGAGGCCATTTCATGCCACCACTGCTTAGGTTTCTCATACTAGCAAGGTACATTGGAGTAGGAGTGAGAGGAGGAAGCAACAGGACAAGACACATCTTCCATTCCACCTTCTCAGATGCTGCAATATGGAACAGCTCTGTGCCTGTGTATGTACACGTCTTTCATTCTCTGCTTTTTCCCATGGGCAATTATCCATCATCCATCATTGCACTGTATTTAGCATGCTGCCAGTACAGTCTGCACCTCTCCAGGGGTTCGTTCTGCTTTGGTTATGCAAACCCCAACATCATTGCTTATTTCCTACAGCCCAATATGTTTCCCTGTGCAATTTAGCTTCATTAGAATAACCGTACAGCATGCAGAAAAAGATCATTTCTCTTTTAAAGTGTCTCTGTGTAAAACATTACAAATTCAAATTGGAAGTTCATGGCTTAACAAGAGATAACCCTGGCCTTGCTCAGTGTAAGGTCAGCAAAGATTTTCCTCTACTGGCAAATAAATGTTCAGTGAATAAAGATTTTATAAAAGGGCAATGCAAATTGTTTCAGCATGTGCAGCAACATTACCTTTAAACCCAAACACCAAATTGAAAAATACTAAGTACGCCAACATCAAAAGCAGTGGCTCACCAGGTAATAAGATGAAAGCAGTGTGAAAACTCAGGGAGGCAAATTTCATGTCTAGAATAATAATAATAGTAGTAATAATGATGTACATAATGCATATATTAATATTTCTATACATATATACAAATGTATATATTCTCTTTTATGTAACGTATATCTGTATTATACACATGTAAAATTAATCACCCTTTATAGGTGTTTTTTATATTTTTTTTTTATATATATACATATATGTATATTTATATATACATGCGTATATATGTGTGTGCATGTAAGCTTAATTGTATATATATGAGGGTTATATATTTGAAACTATATGAATTTTAGAGTTTTCTTTTTACAAAAAATAAATGATGGGGCAGTGACAGGTGTTGCAAATGGGATAAGATGGTTATAGTGAAGTGAGGACGGACTGACCTTTCAGAGGAGCCAGCAATGATTTGCATGTGGTAATCTCTGCTCTGTATTTTTGCCACCTCACTCTTCTTGCTCTCTCAGGCTTGCTAAATTAGTAAATTACATTGTGACTGACACACCTAACAGGAGAGGTCATTTAGTGAAGCCTGGGCCAGCACATCCTGCTTGAACAGTATGTGATACCTTCAAAATCCCTTCCTTTCCTGCAGGGAAAGCAAAAGCTTCATCAGCTCTGCTGTGCCAAATGCATTCTGCAAGTGGTACTTTCAGGAAAAAGAATATTGAAAATCTTCACTCATACAGACAAAGAGCCACCCAAGTTGTACCTTGCTGCACCACAGTGAAACCACAGGCATCCGTCTGCATGACAGCCTTCTGCAGGGATCAGTAATGGAGCTACGTTAATGCTAAGGGCCAAGCCCTTGCACTCCTTCTGTGAAGTACATCCTTCAAGGAGACACAGGGGAAGGTGAAGGGCAAGGGAGGTCTGGGGTCACCAAATCTGTGATTGTTCTGCCCAGGGGCTGGAACCACAACATCAGAAATGTCACCAAGCTCGTTCCTTGGGGTGAGTGGACAGAAGTCTGGAGCTGAGCCCTGTATCCATATCTATCAGTGGAACTGTGCCAGTGAAAAACGTTTTATCTCCAAAACTGTTCTGGCAAATTAATGCTAAAAGTACAATTCCACATTCATTTCTAGGTAACACAGAAAATAAATTCATCTTGGTTTTTTTCAGTCTCCATGTCCCATTTTTTTGTAGGTTTTTTTTTTTCTGATTTTAATGCAATTGCCTACTGCTATCTTTAAAAGCTAAAACTTAAAAGAAAAAATTTATCTGGATCTCAGACAGTCCTCTAGAATTAATCCTTTTCTGACAAAAGAAAATGTGATCCTAGTGCATGCAGTGAACTGCAGGGGAAAACATTCGTAGTTAGATGTTTAAGTGCCTAATTTGCTGCTGCTGACACACGGGCAGACAGATATGGTATCTAATACCTAGCAATTAAATTACATTGAAAATGAATGGACATTTGCAACTAAGTCCATCAAGACAAAGAACACTTGAAAAGTTGAAGCTTAAAGTACTGGAAGATTGCTCTTAGGGTTTTCTAATATCAATATTTAAAAAAAAAAAAGTCTTTGGATATACACTAGGGAGTGAGTAATCAGTATGCTAAGAACTCTATGGATTTAGTACTCATTCTGCAGAAAATTGCAGCATGTACACTGCTAGCCAGAATACAATAATAATTCAGTGTCAATTGCAGTGTTTTTATTACAAGAGTGGATTACTCTAAAGTGTACTTTTTGGTCACAATATTTTATGTGAATCATTAATTCTTATACTTAAAAATGTGTACCTTTGAGCTATAAAAGATTTGGTACATCTTCATTCTTTACAGTCTGCAAAAAAATATCATCCTGATACCGAACATTTTGAAGCAGATATAAAGAATGACAGCACCAGTTGGTTTTAGTAACATGTAGTGCATTCTTCTATAAAGCTATTTAATGCAAGTCTGCCCCCTATAAAGCTATTTAATACAAGCCTGTCTCATGCTGCTTTCCGTTTCCACTGATGTTCTCTACAGCTCATCTGATTTTAAAAGAGCAGGAGCCAGATCTATTTTCAGGATACCCAGGGTAAAACGGAGAGATCAAATTACTCTGACCTGTCACAGACCATGCTAAGCTCTAAGCACTTGCTCAGTTTTAGTTTGTAGGTGGCAGTTGGCCCTCCCTCCCCAATGCCCATGCTCCAGGGCAGCTCACCGAGGCACAAGCTGCTGTTTCTGCTAATTGTGATACCCACCAAAACATCCACAATAATAGACATAAACAGGAAACTAAGGACCTGTAATCAATGTACAGTTCTATTTCACAAGACAGTAGCTTTACTTTAAGTGTTTTCCTATATTTTCAAAGCAATCGGAGACAGAAGTTGTTAATGGCAAAAGAAATACACAACAGATTTTGGAAAAATTGGAGAGGGCTTTTCCATCCTGAATGACTCCTCATCTTTTTCTGCTTTAGGCAACAATTCTTCAACACAAATGATGTTTTGTTTATGTGTATCAGCCTCACATTCATCAGTTTTAATGGAATTGTATTTGCTTGCAGCAGATGTGGCTTTCTTTTCTACAGTAGTCTTGTTTCATGCCTCAATAAAATCTCCTTGAGCTTCTCTTTTCTTCCTAATACTAAAGGCAACAGTGTTGGATGAATTCAGTAATGGTCAGAAGAGGGTGAATATTCAGCATCAGGATTAAAATGCAGACTCTTCCTCTCTCTCTGGGCAACACTGAAGTGGAGAATTGAAAACGTTCTAGGGGTAGCAGGGTTAATGAGTCTTATTTACAGAAAACAATTTGAAGGCCCATTAAACTTCTACATCCTGGGAAGATGAGCCTTGACCTAGTAAGCTAATGAACAGGGGTTTCCACATGCCCAAGATAAATGCCAGGATATAATTAGCAGCCTTGAAACTCAAAGGAACAAGCAGACGTGGATTTCTTTCAGTGAAACTGAACATCTGACTGGCTATTGAAATGTCTGAAGAGAGAATCCCATGGTTTTGATGGCTTGCAAAGGGCTGGGAGATAAGTTTAGGGTTTTTTTAAGTGCTCTTGGGAAATTCCCATACAGTTCGCTTGACATACTTCACCTGTTACATCCTAGTTGTACTGAGAAATGCAGTGGGGAGATAGAGGCCTTGAACAGCCTAAAATTTAAGGCTGCTTCCATTTATTTTTCCCTTAATATGTATGTTTTGGCTTTAATTACAATACTTTGTAATAGCAGTTTGAGAAGGAAGTAGTCTCCAAATCTTAAAGATTTGGGATTGATAATAAGAAAAGTAACATGTTAATTATATTACAAGTGCATGTGTTCATTTACCTAGTGTACAAAACATGAAAGTTGAAAGTTCTTGCTTGAAATCCTGTTCTTGTACCAGGTTTGTAAGTTCTCTTAACATAGTAAGTAGGTGAAGTTTGTGGACCAGATTTTCAAAGGTACTCAGGCACCTAAACATGCAGCTCAATATCTAGAAGGACTTTTTTCCACTGGCTTGAGGCATGTAAATGCTGCATAAAGTTTGAAACCCTCATTAATGAACTTTGAAAATGCAAACCTATGTGAAGTTTAAATACTTTGTTTCAACACAGGAACAAAAATTTCCATCTTCTTAACCAGTGACTGCTGGACAGCCACATTCTGGGATGCAGAAGAAAGAAGTAGCAGTAAATGAAGTAAGCAAGCAATTCAGCTGAAACTCTCCTGTATAGCTATACAGTTGAAAGATATTGGGTTTTTGTGCAAGACATTTCCTTGACTGTGTATGAAAAATATATCTGTACGTTCAGACAGAAAAGAAAGAGACAGAAACTACCTATTATGACTATCTGTTATAAAATAGGTTGTTACAGTTCCAATGCATCTATACTGAAATAACTCATGCAATTTTAAGCACATGGAAAAGTATAAGAGATAAATACAAGTTATAACATTATCAGCCTCCATCTTACACTGAGTTAATTTATCCTGTTCTTTGGGTCTCCATATACTGGAATGCAACCTGAGCTAGCTAGTTTAATACCACCTTGTTAGCACTCTTTTGTATTGCACACACCTCTATGGCTTCCATGAAGGCATACTTACTCGAGTAATGTTGTCAAAAAGATAAAAATTCAGTTTCATCTCTTCCTACATATGTGTAGTTTCCTGAACTAAAATCCATGTACCTTTTTGTAGCCTCCACTGGGATCTGCAGTTCAAGTCCCATCCTACATCAAGGCACTATCCTTGAGCTAGGATATCATATGTTGTTAGCTTCAACTTGTACTTCAGACCAAGGAAATGACAATAATTAATGGCTGGTGGCCTTGGAAGTTAGGTTTGGCAACAATTGCATAAGACTCCTCAGCAGTGGTGCCTTCCAGTAGTCCATCTCTCACATAAACCATTATCACAGACCTCAGAGCTATTGAACATACCATTATAGCCACTGTGACATGGTGGAAATTCCAGTCAGAGACATTAAGTAATTTTTCCAGTTGCAAAAGCTTTGATAAGACAGACTTGTAACTGCCCAGTTTGGATACTTCCCACAATGAGGTATTTTCTGTGCCATTCACTAGTGAACTCCAGGCTCTGTGACTCTATCCAGGATTATATTTCCTCTCCTCCCTGGTACTACTCATAGCACTTTCCACAGCATACCAAACCTTAGGTCAAATCTTCTGCCACTCTCACAGATCAGTAATCCATCTATTTTCTCCTCAATCTTCAGTCAAATACTGACACAGAAACAGGAGCACACCTTAGAAGAAAGGCTAAGAGAGCTGGGACTCTTTAGTCTGGAGAAGAGAAGGCTGAGGGGAGACCTTATTAATGCCTATAAGTATCTCAAGGGTGGGTTGAAGGAGGAGGGAGCCAGACTCTTTTCAGTGGTTCCCAGTGAGAGGACGAGGGGCAACGGGCACAAGTTGGAACATAAGAGGTTCCACTCGAATATGAGAAAGAATTTCTTCACGGTGAGGGTGACAGAGCCCTGGAATCGGCTGCCCAGGGAGGTTGTGGAGTCCCCTTCTTTGGAGATTTTCAAGACCTGCCTGGATGCAGTACTGAGTAGCATTCTCTAAGCAATCCTGCTTCAGCAGGGGAGTTGGACTAGATGATCTATACGGTCCCTTCCAACTCTAAAACAATTCAGTGAAATTCAGTGAAATTCAGTGAAATTTGAGGTATAATGTACTTTCTGTACACAGCAGGCCTTCCTCTTGCAATTTCAACCATGGCATTTTTACCTTAGTTTGCATAAATGCAAATTACATTACAGTTCATTAATTTATCTAGCACTTAAAAAACAAGTCCATGAACCTTCTCCCACCTTGAATTTCAAAACTCTGGGAAAATATTCTATAACGAGAGGTCCTGTTTTATTTCTGTGCCTTATATTTACAAGGTATAATTTCGTATTCTCTATGTAATGATACTAGCAAACGGATACTTTTCTTTAAAAAAAATAAATAAATCACTCAGTCTCTTTGTTTTCTCCCCCCCAACTTATCATCATCTTAGACATACACATGAGCTTTTCTAGATTTCTCTTTTCTCTGGCAGAAAATGTTGAAGGAACATAAAAACAATAAAAAGGAGAAAAATATAAACAAGTCAAACATATAATGATATTCTCTTAGCCCATGGATTTTATCTGAAGGGACTTTCTGAGCTAGAAATGGAGTTTCTCTGACAAAATCAGAGGAGAAAAATTAATCCAAACCTCGGCAAGTCAGTTCTGTAATCCATGCAAACGTTCAGCAACAAGTTTCACAACTATAGGCTGTGAGAAATGTCATCTTTTTATTTTTTTTTTAATTCACCAATAATTTATTTTGATGCCCCTTAGTTCCTAAGTGACTAAATTTTGAACAATCATTCCTCTTCACCCCCCCTATTCCATCAATGATTTTAAATACTTTTCTCATGCCCTCCATATAGTCATGTTTTCCAGGGTGAACACTCATTTTTCACATGTAAGATCTTTCACACCTTCACTAAAACTTGTTTGCTTTATCTGCCCCTTCTCTGCTACAATACTTTTAACAGGTGCTTTAAACAAAATCAGCGTCTTAATCTAATGTTTGGAAGCCAGCAAACATTTGGTGCCCTTCTTGTTGCTGTTTCCTATTACTTAAAACAGAGCCATCATTGTGCATGCTTTGGCTTTCCTGGGAAGAACACACTTCAGTGAATTCATTCATAAATGAATATACCACGGCTCTGGCTGGAATAAGAACTAGTGCTCTTGTATTCTGGTGTCCTTTTCAGGCTTTAAAATTAAGGCTTGAACTTTGAAAGTAGGAAGCCCAGTATGTTTCCCCCATTTCAACTTCACAGAATGTCAGAGGGTCACATCCTGTGGCCACAGCAGCCCAGTGCACCTAGTCACCCATATGCTGATATTACAAGGTGGCAACTGCTGCATGTGTTATAGTGCAGAAACAGTCATTGCTCATGCAAGCATCTAGTGCAAAATACAGGCAGAGAAAGCTAAAATCCAGTTAGTAAACCAAATCAAATCTTAGAAAATCATCATGGGCAATCTTTAAATTCTCTGTGGCCCAGACAGTTGCAAGCTCATCCATTAAATATCTGAAAACTGCAATTTCTTTGTAAAAATCAATTAGTTTGCCTGTGAATAAACAATAGGCACACACTTAGAAATGAAGTAAAATTGGGAATAGTCAGAAACATTGTATGCATTTTTCAGCTACTTCTTTTTATTAAACATCCCTAAATCGTTCCTTTTGTACTGTATTTGGTATTGTATATTTTATTTTTAATTTTTAAATTGATAGAAAAAAAAAGAATGTGCATCTCTGAATGTTGATGCTAGTTCAAGTCCTAACTAAAGAATCACAAAAAAGTACAAAATGTTAGTCCTCAGACTAAGGGGATAAATAACATCAAAATTTGGAGGTATGTTTAAACATTTCTACTCCTCCCAACACCCCTAAATAATCAGAACAGGCTGTTTTGAATAATTAGCAAAACAAGAATCAACCATCAGTGTTGATATAAATCATCATAACTCCAATCAAGTCAGTGAGTTACAAGGTCATAAAATGAGAGTGATAAGAGCATGGTTTCTGTAGGAATTAATTGGAGCTGTACCGGTTTATATCAGAATATTGATCAGGAGTAACTCAGCCATATGTCCGTCAGTATAGAGACACAAACTATGAGATATTTCAATATCTAAAGTGACCCGAGAAAAGTCCACAAAACTAATAGGCAGCATTAGCCTTTATCTTCCTTAAATTTGCTTTGCACACTAAAGTGAGCTGGGGTGGAGACCAAAGTCATACTGAAATCAGTGTAAAATCAGTGAAAGGAGACAAATAATCATGTCCTATTTTTAGCTCTTTGCCCTAACAGCTCCTTCTTTCACTTTGATTAGTTAAAGAGAACAAAACACTTGCTAAGACAGATTTAAATTTGTTCTTGCCCTGTGCTGTAGGTCATCCTTTTGTTTTCCTTAGCTTAGAAGTTTGCTTTTTTCTCCTCACCCCTCTCACCTCAGCTCACACAGTGGGGGTGACTCACCCCGTGCTTGCTTTGACCTTTAAAAATACATTACAGTGCATTAGTGTTTTGTCTATGAGGAAGAGTGGAGTTGTGCAGCTAGTAGCTGCTTTCATTTGGAAGGAACAATGATACAGTGGAAGGGGGTTCTTATACCTCATTATCTAATATCCTAGTGAAGTTCTTCATAATTAAAGAAAGATTCCTTTTTTCTAAAGAAATGACTAGAGCTTCACCCTGTGCATTAAAAAGATGAACACGGGGACTTCATGTCTTCATTCAAAACTATCATTAGATCGGTTTAAAGAAATTATTAAAGCTTCCTCTGTTATCAACAAAATCAAGCGTCTGTAGCCCACTCTAGGTCCACAAAGCTTGTGAAAAGAGAACATAGCCAATTCCCTTAGCACAGCTGAGACCATTAACACGCGCATCTTAAGTGGCTGGTACTGATAACCTGCAACTTATACAACCTTTTACTCACCCATCACTAAGGTGAATCCATTAAGGAAAAAAAATTATTACAGATTCAGATTGAGGAGAAAAATTACAAGAAGTAGAGGAGCAGAATAAGTGCCTGTTTTTCAAAACTAAAGCCATTCAATCCTGGCATCCCTGACGAGAATGAGATGTGAGGTTACAGGATGGCCAGGTCCAACACAGTACAGCATAATAATTTTTTTTTCCTCTGCTCTATACTTGCCATTTCAAATAAGATGGGCTTTGTTAAACTCATAATAGAAATAGTGATTTCAGTGAATCATGTTCTTAAAACCCTTTGTACTGAGGAGATACACAAGGTATGCCTATCTCCTTGTAACTTTTTGTGATTCCTGAAGTGTCACCATACCTTTCACTACACAGACAGAAAAAGACTAAGCTACTATGCTGATACAGTATTATAAGACAGAAATTCTGAATGGAGATACTTCCTGTGGCTCTCATAAGAATCTACCTATGTCTGCTACAGTATATGTATATCCATCCATACTTGGAATGGATGGTGTAAAATAGTGTTATGAAAAACACGATACCTCACACTTTCGGGAATAATCCTTAGCAATTTACAGCCATGTTTAGGAGTAAACTTGTGATCAGTTTTCATCAAATGAGTAATATTTACAATTTCAAATTTCTGGATCCCTAGAGAATCTTTGATTTTTTTAAATGTATTTTACTTTCTTAGAAGTGGAGAAAATAATTGAACATATCTCATAAACGTATTGTATGAATAATACTGAAGAAAGCTTTCTACCGATATTAATAACAGTATCTGTTTGACTAATGAGTAAAATGTACACCGAGGAGTTTAGAAGTTAAAAGTAATTGCTATATGGCTACAGGACCTGATCCAAACTCCCTGAAATACAAATAGAACTTTTCAGTGGGCTGATCTACAGTGAATAAGACAGAGTTATAATTCAGAAGTCCTTATCTTGAGCCCAGTGAGAGACACGCTATCTGTATACAGTATTCCTGATGTTTATTTGTATATCGTATCAACATTGCAGGCAGAGAATTTTTTGTGAAGCGAAAAAGGTTTTCCCATTATCTTAAACACCACAGAAAGAAATTTGGGCAAAGTTGCAAGAAGGAAATCTTCTGTACAATCCAATGTGCCCTCAATGCAAAGTTACACCCTGCACCAAATTAATGAGCACTGTATAAAATATTCTTTTTTCTTAAGTATTTTAGATTTCAGTTCTTCCCACAGAAGACACTTCTATTTAATTTACGTAAATACACATTTTCTGCCTTTCAATTCCTTTGCACTTAAACCCCACATTCAAACAAAAGGTCATTTAACTCTTTTTTCACATTTCTATCTACAAAATAAATTTTAAACATTTAATTTATGAACTAAGCCTCCTTGCTTTGTGATTTTCCTTTTTAGGTAAATTCATACAGCTCTAAGCTCATTTTATCACTCTTTTATTATTTCCTTGTATTTATTTGTGCTAAACTTGTATTGAAGAGTGTATAGCAGTTTGTCAACACAGCATGCTATAACTATACAAAACCTGTACTGATATTCCTTAGTTTATGGCATCTGCCTCCACTGTGTTAACCGGAGCGGAACTCTGCCACTGTATCAAACTATAAACATACTAACAAACTGCAGTTCACTGTATACCATTGCACATCCTCTCTCTACTCATCCCTAACAAGTCTCGCTAAATTACTACTTTGCTGAAGTTTAATTTCTTGAGTAAATCTTTTAAGATAATTTCCCCCAACTTTTCATTTTTCAATTGGTAATTCCAGACTCAATCTATTTGTACTGCTGTCAACTGCTTATATATGTGTGTACATATATATATATGCACTCCTAAATATGCATATATTAAGCACGTTTGTATCCTTTGTCAAGCTATTAGGATAGAAATACAGTCTGTCTCCCCTTAGACATCCTGCTATACCTCATTAGACATCTCTCTAACATGTCTCCTGTGCAGCAGCCTTTATTAATAATGTTCCTTTAGCATTTCAGATAGTGATTTCAGTCTCCAATAGTGCTACAATCCAAGCCAGTCAGTTGAAATCTTTCAACCAAACTTTCATGAAGTAGTAACAAGTAGCAAGGCCTTTTAAAAATACAAATGCACATAACAAGTTCCATTATGTCTGCTAATTTTGCAATGGTGTAGAAAAGAAAGATTAACAAGAATTTTCAATTAAAGTTAGTTGAATCAGTACTGTTTAGGTCTTTTTTCTTTGAAATTTCTTAAATTGCAGAATCACTCAACTTCTGCACCATCTGTCCGGACAGAAAGACAAGATTATTTCTTTCAATACATTTTCTAGGATTATTACTGAAATGTGATGGTCCTCAGCTGAAGATTGATGCTACAAATCTATATTTGTATCCCTTACCTACCTTCATCAAGATCAAATAATGTTGAAAATATGTTTAAAATCTACTTCTTGGCAAGGATGCACAATTTTTACTGAAAAACTTTGTACCAGAAGTTCAGGGAAAAAAAAAAGTTTGCATATGACCACTCCAGCACAAGAAAGAGAAAAAACAGAAGTTATATCTTGGATATCAACGCATCAGTCATTAATTTATTAGGTCTCTGGATACTTTAACTGCTTTTTGTTTTGTTTTGTTTTGTTTTTTTTTTAAAAAAGGTATTTCTAAGCAGAAAACGACAAAAATTCAGACTAATCATCATGCTATAGCATTTAATTGTAATTTGAGAACAGGGTATAAAAGATTAAGAGCATTCATACAAAGAGGCAAAGGTTCAAACTTCTCTATTGGATTCAGCGAGGAAAATCTGTCCAGTGGAAACCACCATACACTTTGGCCCCAAAACTGTGCTGAGAAAACATAGTCATCTCTGAATCATACCAGTCCCACTCCAAGATATCCCAGGTGAAAACTCCAGGAGGAACTATCCAGAAATCCCACATGAGAGGAGCAGAGGAAGCCAAAGAAGAGGCATGGGAGATTCAGGTGGATGATATTTAGAGCTGAAGCCAGAGCTACTTTTTTTAGGAGGGTGATTATCCACATTAAAATAAAAAGATTTGCTTTGAGATTTTGGTATTGCTTTTTTTTCAGGTAAAATAACCTGGCTCAGGGATAAAGTGAATGTTTGGTAACACATTTTGTGTGTGCATATGTTCACGCATGTACATTTGTATGGAAATAGCGGTCAGTGCTGTCTGATTCTGGATACTGGAAGTTAAGATGTCTAGACTACAACAAAGCAACTCAATTTTACTATAAATCATCAATGTTTACTGCTCTCTTTAACTTATTTTCATCAAAAATAAGAAGCAGAATAAAATACAGGGCAATTTGGATGTGTTTAGTACAACAGGACAGAACAAACATTACAGAAGGAAACTAATTTCACTGAAGTGCAATCCCTAGTTCACCCAAAAGTTTGGCTGGCTGTTGTTTCCAATCCTCCCTCCTTTCAATTTCACTCAACATTTTCTCTGATTACACTCTTCTCTTTTACCCAGAATTATTTCCAGTGCTCCTCTTCACTTTTCTCATTACTTGACTCAGTGTCTCCTTTTATTAGTGAAAAAAATAAGGAAAACTTGTGGAAGTAATGGCACATTTGCTTCAACTATACTTTTTGTTTGATAAGAGAGACTAAATGTGAGAAGATTATACTTTGGTGCTTCTCTTTTCAGGAAGAGCTCATGTATAGATCTATTCCCAAATATCAAATTACATTTTAGCTGAGATCTCAATCATCCCATAATAATTATTAATAAATGGTAATAATATATGTGAAAGACAAAAAAATATTAAAGGGACATTAATCCCCCTCCTAAATATAACCTCGCCCTAAATATAAGCATGCACATACATTATCACTACCACCTAAATGACCTCTCAACCTACTTTGAAAATATATGAGAAACTTAGAAACATTTTAAGCTACTCTAGAAAAGCTCTCAAATGCATATTATAAACTTAGTTGACACTTTAGAAAGTGCTTTTGCATGGGCACATGTAACATAATTTGAATGACCATATTTATAGTTTTGAATCCTTGGGAAACTTCATAAATTAGGTCTTTAATTCAGTGTTTCAAGATCAATGCTGCTTTTTGGAAAAAGTCGATATCCCAAAAGTACAACTTCATCCTAGAAGTTTTGACTGTATAAAATGATTTTTTCCTACTTCATTCCAGACTAAAATGCTGCTTTGGTAAAAACCAGGATACAAGTCAGAATTCGAAGATTGCACTTAACAGTTCAATTCATTTACTAGGTGGTTTCAGGGGAAAGCCTTCCTGAATCAACAGGTAGGTGCAATAATTGCAAACAGAACACGTTCATGAGGGCTTATGTTCTGGTTGAGTGGTGACTTTCCAGTTTATCATTGCTAATAAAGTGTTTTGGAACACCTTTGTGAGACAACTTTGATATAAGAAATCACACTCTTTCACCAAGAGTTCTATTAGTTCATTGGCTAAAAAGATTATGTGTTCCGGCATACATTTATTCTGCAGTGTTTGATCTAAAATAAGTTTGGTTTTGAGATTACTATATGTGAATAAGAAGATAAGACTTCTGTAATAATTTTCAATAAAATCAAAATGAAAAAACCCTAGATTTCCTATCTAATTGTTGTACCTTTGACTTCATGATATTTCCTGGAGGTATAGACTGTTCAGAAATATCTGAAGGAGAGGTTTTATTGATCTATTATGAAAGTCAAATAATTCCAGATGCCAAATTTTACTGAATGCTTAATGCCATTAACATATTTATGACTGTGAGCAAGGAGATAATTTTGTGGAAGTGAAGAACAGGTGCCAGTATATATACATGTGATTATGAATACAATGCATGACAATAATTCAAAATTATTCATCAATGTAAGCAAAGCAAAAAGTACATACTACAGAGATATGTTGCTGTACAAAAATTAAGTTAGATGTTCTTTCTAGTACATACTCTGTACTGCAGACAGAATGTAGGTGGATTTCTAGTTCCTACAGACAGGAAGTGTCTTGTTTCTTACAACCAGAGCTACTTCTGCTCACTTAATTCCTATCTTTGCATGCTGAAAAAGAGGATCATGGCAATTTGTCAAACTAACATAAGCCAAAAAGAATTAAAAACAACAATTTTAGGAAGTGGTTTGTAATTCTGGCTTCTGGTTCAGTATTTCAAAAATTAAAATATGCAGACAAAAATAGTCTCTTATTGCATCTAAGATGAGGTATTTAGGCACTTCACATTCTAATGCCATATTTTGGATTTTAAAGAGAACAACACCAGAAGATGTTTGGGGAATTTAAATTTTCATGTATTATGTCATTCTGAAAGTCAAAAAAAAAAATCAAAGGACAGAAAAAGAGATGGATAAAATCTTACATCACAATTCATAGGAAATAAAAGCTAAGTAAAAGCAGGCAAGAGTAAATATCTATTTCCTTGAAAGATTATTTTATAGTAACTATCTTAATATGGTGTATAGAATAACCCAGTATCCACACAGACAGAAGATGAGATAATGGTTTTTTACTTTGTATTCATAAAATGCCTTTCACAATGCAGCTTTGATCCTAAGTTTACAAGGCATTCTTAACAAGTAAGCTAAGCAGCCATGCCAGCAGTAAAGATTATTTTTAGAGTTCTCACAAACTAGAACCTCCAAAAAGGTATACATAACACATTGAATCTACCCATGTGGTTAAGCATTTAAAGGATCAAGGTCTATGCTAATGACAAAACTGAGAGGCAAAACATGCAGATGGGTAAGGTCAAGAAAGAGGAAAGAAAGAACAACAATAACACAAAAATATGTTCCACACAGAATGTGTGAGCTGCTGCCTGCCAAATGGTTAGCAGTAGGCAGTATTGTGTAGGCATCGTGGAAGAAATATGGCTTGCTGAAGAATCAGAAAGAGCTAGAGGTTTTCTTGGCTTCTCATGTTTGAGCTTCATAAGCACTACACAGAAACATTTTTTTAAAGTCAGTCCTAATATTTGAGAAGCGAACAATCATCAAAATCACACCTACTGATCCTATATCTTCTAAATGTTTAATTCAGCTAAGCGATCTAGCAGGACAAATATACCATTTTGATTTAAATACTTCAGAGACAGTTCTGAACAATGGTTCAGAACAAAGAAAATATACAGCTGGAAGCTTCTTATATTACCTTATCTGATATTTTTTTGTCAAATTTTTTTCAATTGTATTCAAAATGAACTATTTGCTAATAAAATCTACATGATTGCTTTATGATTCTTGTAGCAGCAACATTTAGTCTTCAATGTTTGGAGAAATTTGGAGAGCAGTGGATGTTGCTTACCTGGACTTCAGCAAAGCATGTGACACTCTTTCCCACAGCCTTCTCCTGGACAAGCTGGACAAGATCTGATGAGTGGTCTAGGTAGAAAATTAGCTTTAAAGTCACACTCAGAGGGTGATAACTGATGATTTTACTCAGGCAGGCAGCCAGTCCCAAGTGGGGTCTCCCAGGGACAGACATTGGGCCCCACGTTCTTCAACACCTTCGTAAGTGATCTAGATGATGGGATTGAAAGCACCCTTACCAAGTTTGTTGATGACACCAAAATGGGTGGAGAGGTGGACATCTTACAAAGAGACTTGGACAGGCTGGAACAGTGGGTTAACAAGAACAGCATGAAGTTTAAGAAAAACAAGAGCAAAGCCCGGCACCTGAGACAGAATAACCAAAGATCCCAGTACAGGTTAGGATGCCTGTGGCTGGGGAGCAGCCTCGCTAAGAGGAACCTTGGGGTCCTGGTGGCCAACAATCTGAACATGTGTGCTCTGCTGCAGCAGCAAAGGTAAATCGGATCCTGGGCTGCATCCACAGGGACATTACTAGCAGAGACAGAGACGTGATCTTCCCACTCTACTCAGTGCTTGTCAGACTTCACTTGGAATACTGTGTCCCGTTCTGGTCCCCACAATTCAAAAAAGATGTGGACAGACTGGCGATGGTCTAAAGGAGGACCACGAAGATGATCAAAGGGCTGGAGGACCTGCCTTGTGAGGGAAGATGAAGGAGTTAGGTCTTTTCTCCCTGGAGAAGAGAAAGCCTAGGGGGGACTTCATCACAATTTTTGAATACTTAAAGGACAGATACAGAGAGGACAGAGGCTCTCTCTTCACAAGGAGCCAAAAAGGGAAGAAAAGGGGCAACAGGTACAAGTTGCACCAGGAGAGGTTTCATCTGAATGTAAGAAATACATTTTTTATTGTAAGAAAATCATTCACTGGAACAACTTCCCCAGGGACATGGTAGAGTTCCCATCACTGGATGTCTTCAAGATGGTGAAACCTTCTCATGAAAGTTTGGACCAGATGATATTTCAAGGTCCCTTCCAACCTGACTGTCTTATGATTCTATGAGTCCATAATATTTGCTACAATGAATTGTAATTAAGTTTTTATAATCTAATTTATATCTATTTTTACTAGCTTTTGAATCTTAACAGTCTTGGACTTTATCTGTTATCTCCCAACTTGAAGGAAAAGTCACTGCAGTTAGTTATTCCATGGTGAAACTGCAAGAGCAACCACAGCACCTAACTGAATATGATTTATTATTAAGTCTTAATAGAGTCTTGTAACTCAGTTAAGTTAAAGCTTCCTCAGTTTCAATAAAATGTTAATCAATTTGTCCTCCTTTCTCACCCCCCAACACACCCCCTATTTTGAGAAACATAGTCCATGATTGCACATTTCATTAAGTTCCATTACTTAAGAAATTTTTATATTACCATGGAGAACAATTTTAAATAGTTCAAAAAGAAGTACAGAAATCAACACTTTTTGGAAATCATGCATTACTATAATGATAATCCACTGAAAACCCACAGCCACAAGAGATAAACATGTTTCCTTTGTACGAGAAATTAAATCAATTTAATAGCACTGTGAAGTTCATAAATTGTCTATGTTAGAACCAGCATTCTAAATCTATAAATTAAGTTCCAACCAAATTAATCTCCCATTTTGTGTTTGAGAAAGCTTGATAGAGACCATAAGCATTCTTTATGTATTTCTTGATGTATCCTGAGTTATTTATACCCCTTTCTTCTTCATTGACAGAAATAAGTCATTTGGCCTAGTGCATAGGTACACATATTTACCTTTTAAGCATATGTTCCATGTGTTAAACAGTGCACTTACTGCACAGCACTACTGGTTAAGCATACTTCCCACTAAATTATCTGATCTCAAATTCAAATTTTTCTAACTTTATCAGACTACTATTTTGGCCTGAACTTTTGCATGCTACAAATCAGCCAAACAAAATTTTATTTTGCAAAGTTAGTGTTGTAAGGCAAAGTGAGACAAAGGAGAGGAAGCAAGAGTCATTCTGGTTTGGGGTTTTTTTGATGTCCAGTTAATTATATGTGAATTCAGGAAATAACAAATACTGTTGTGGAGTGCTATGTCTGTACTCAAAAATTCAATGGATCCCACGCGCAAACAGAATCTCTGGGCAAATTTGGTTTTATGCCTGGCATTGGAAGGAAAGAAACAAAACACACAGTCCTTGCTTAACTGTCTCCCATTACAAAATTATTCCCTAAAGTCTATTTCTACTTCAACTCTGTAAAGAGAGTGTTTGTAATTTTTTTTTAATATTCTTTCATCATAGAAATTAACCTGGGCAAAAGAAAAGAAATAATCTTTTTTTTTTTTTTAGAAGTCACCTCTTTAAAAGCCCTTATTTTTTAGTGACTTATTTTCACCTGACTACCAAATTATAGAATCATAGAATAGTTTGTGTTGGAAGGGACCTTTAAAGGTCATCTAGTCCAAACTCCCTGAAATGAGCAGGGACATCTTCAACTGCTTAAGATTGCTCGGAGCCCCATCCAACCTGACCTTGAAAGTTTCCAGAGATGGGGCATTTACCACCTCTCTGGGCAACCTGTGCCAGTGTTTCATCACCCTCACTGTAAGAAATTTCTTCTTTATATCAAGTCTAAATCTTCCCTCTTTTAGTTTGAAGCCATTACCCTTTGTCCTTTCGCAACAGACACTGCTAAAAAGTTTGTCCCCGTCTTTCTTATAAGCTGCCTTTAAGTACAGAAAGGCTGCAATGATGTCTTCCCAGAGCCCTCTCTCCTCCAGGCTGAACAACCTCAACTCTCTCAGCCTGTCCTCATAGTAGAGATGTTCCATCCCTTTGATCACTTCTGTGGCCCTCCTCTGGACCCACTCCAACAGCTGCATGTCATGTCAATGTAGTCACTCCGTCATAGAAGGCCACTAGGTTGGTCAGGCATGACATGCCCTTGGTGAAGGCACGCTGGCTGTCTCGAATCACGTCCCTGTCCTCCATGTACCTTGGCACAGCTTCTATGACGATCTGTTCCACAATCTTCCCAGTAAATAAATGCTATTTAAAATGAAAACTCTTCTATTACATTTCTTATACCAAAATAAGCAATTGTTAGATATTTGAAAGGAAAATTATTAATGAGTTTCCACTTGCAAAAAAAAAGGTAAAAAAAAAAAAAAAAAGAAAAGGGAAGTCTTCAGTCATGAATATGTCTGCTGCCTGGTTGCTGCCTGCTGCCCCATCATTGAAACCGTTCAAGACTTTGAGCAACCTGATCTAGTGAAAGATGTCCCAGCCCATGGCAGTGGGGTTGGACTGTCTGATCTTTAAAGGTCCTTTCCAACCCAGACCATTCTATGACTCTGTGATTTTATTTGCATAAGATCACTTTCCAATAAATTGGAGTCAGCTGCATTGCTGAAAACTTTCAAGACAGTAATCCTTTATATGTTGAGTGTGTCATTAACAGAAATTAATAGAAATGAAATGCTGGAAGGACATGATATTATATTTATCTAATGTGGTTGGTTGGTGATAATTTAGCCCAAAGGCTCATTCAGTTAACAGGTATGGTGTCAACTCATCTTGCACTATATTATCAGGAAGGAACTGGGTGAAAGCTGTCCAAAAACAGAAGGAAAGGAAATGAATTAATCAGTGACCGGATTAAAATGCATAGAAAAAACATTGCATAATTTTCCTGAGATAAGAACCGGGGCACAGCTCCTGTTGATCTGGGCAGATGGAGGGTCCATTTGGCTGAATTAGTAGTTTGTTCTCCTGTTCTAAACGTGAGCATAGAAATGCTAGACTTCTGAGAAATGGTAGAAAGCATTTATACTTTCTGTTGTTAGTTCCAGAAAAAGAAGACTGGGATCCACAGAGACCCTGTTGGCAAAGATTTCCTAGAAGCACTAAATCAGTATATTGTCTCACAGTCTTTTTCTTTTTTTCACATTTTGAAACTCAGCATTTTCACTTCACAGGGATATTTTGGTTTTGTGATATTTGTTTGTACCCAGTCTGGAATCAAACCATGCATATTTTGAGTATCCTAAAGTTTTTTTTCCCATCCATTTTTTCCCCCAATCTTTTCTGTTAGAAGTTTCTTGGGTTTAAAATTTGTGATTTTTATGGACTAAAAATTTTTTTTTTTTTTTTTTTTCCCATGGAATCAGCTACTTTAGATGCTTTTTGTATTGTATTCAGTTGCTGCTGTTTTGGACTGAATGAAGAATTTTGACTTGGTTTCTAGGTCCAACAATAACTTTTTAATGTAGTCAAAGAAGCTGGAACTCAGTATATGCTATACTGCAGAGATGCTTAGATACACTAGGCTTATTGCCTCATGCATATTGTACATGTACATAAATTAAAGATATTTCTGAAGCAATTCACACAAGATACTAAGTATCTGCAGTCTTAAGTAAGACACTGCAGGTGAACAGTGATACTTTCATAGGAGATATTTTAACTCAGCAAGCTAAACTGACATCAGCTTTTCATAGCAACCGCCACAGAAATCCATTAAGAATGCTTAGAGGCAAACTTATGAAGTGCCATTGATTTCATACAGTAATTAAATTTGTCCATGCATGGTTAATAGCCGTGTACAATTACTAAAGAAAGGAAGAGAGGCTGGAAAAGCAGGGTCTGTTGCGATAAAACAAGGGGTAATGGTTTTAAACTAAAAGAGGGAAGATTAGGCTAGATAGAAGGAAGAAATTTTTTACAGTAAGGGTGGTGAAACACTGGAACAGGTTGCCCAGAGAGCTGGTAGATGTGCCATCTCTGGAAACATTCAAGGTCAGGTTGGATGGGGCTCTGAGCAACCTGATCTAGTTGAACACGCCCCTGTTCACTGCATGGGAGAAGACTAGATGACCTTTAAAGGTCCCTTCCAACCCAAACTTTTCTATGATTCTATGATACTCCTTTTAATATGATTGCAGTGAACCAAATCACTTGGTAAAATTTTGTTGTTCAGTATACAAAAGTCATCCTCTAGACACTAATTTCTATGTATGAGTACACCACTCTCTGTAAATTAGAGAAAGGGTTTTAAAAAAACATAGACTTTAGAGTCAGAGGTTTAGTAGTTGTTTATACACAGAACAAATAGAGCAAAGAGGTCTACATAGCAAGGTCTTTATATTCTCCTACACTAAACTGATAATGGCTGCTGGGAGAAGAAAATTTTGTTTTGCTTAAACTTTGACCTCAGTCTATAAAAAACAAGTCATGCTTCATGTCCAGAAATGGTCTGAATGCAATGATGAAAAGCACTTATATTGTTTCCCTCTTTCTTTTTTAATAATTTAAGCTTTAAGCCTAATACCAAAACATGTTGAGGTCTGGATATTAAATATTCAAACATATACTTCTTTTCTCTAAAATCAGTAGAAGAATCACTCTTAAGCAAGAATATTTGTAGACAAGAGTACAATACTCCTTCCAAAACTCACCATTTTCTTTAAATCGCACTCATCTTGATCTCACACAGATGACTATGCAATCAATCAGCGAAATTCACCTGCCTTCTCTTTGCTGGCTTCCATACTAGTGGGTTTGTCTGCAAGAAAAGCAAGCAGTTAGGAATTGCACAGGTTTTTGTTCAATTAAAAGAATTCTATTATTACAAAAGAAAACAAAAATGAGGAATCAATGTAAAAAAAGAGCTGACACATGCCTCCAGATAGTGTTTGCAGAGACCTATAGCAAACATTTAATGAATTAAAAGGCTGAATTTCTTCAGTGAGGTCCTTACAAGTACCATAGCCTGTGTTAATTAACTGCTGTCTGCTGTTGAGTCTACTTTGGTGGCTCATGATTCCCCTCAGAAGCATCGCCGGCTATGTTGGCACAGACTATATGAGATAAAGGAAGGGAGCCTGAGTTCTGCGATCAGATTTCTGTCCACATGTCAAGCTTTATTCAGGTAAGAGACAGCATTCCAGCATTAACAATGCCTTCTTACCACTTCAATATAAAGGTAGAAATTCTTCTGCTTTCCCCAAAAGAAAGGAAAATCAAGCGTATAAAAAAGAAAAAAGTAAATAAATAAATTTTTGAAAAGCTCTCAGGAAATAATGTGCCTGCTATATCATTGCACAGAACAGATTTGGTTGGCTTAAACTGGTGTTTTCTTGCATTTTCATCTTCTTTTTTCCAATGCTGACTCAAGGCTCAAAGGAAGCCCTGGAAGCAGCTGGGACAGAAACAGCCGTGGGAAGACTTAACTCAGTCTCTCACTTTGTGAGACGAATGGGAGCAGAAGCTGAAGCAACTTTTGTCTATTTCATTCACTGGAAAGGAACTCTGCTACTTCAAATGGAAACTAAGGAAAAAATGTGAATGATAGCCTGCCATGTGCCTCTGCTGAGATCACAGAATCACAGAATTGTAGGGGTTGGAAGGGACCTTCGAAGATCATCTAGTCCAACCCCCCTGCCAAAGCAGGTTAACCTAGAGCAGGTTGGACAGGAACGTGTCCAGGCGGGTTTTGAATATCTCCAGAGAAGGAGACTCCACCGCCTCTCTGGGCAGCCTGTTCCAGTGCTCTGTCACCCTCCAAGTAAAGAAGCTTTTTCCACATATTCGGACAGAACTTCCTGTGTTCCAGCTTGTGTCCATTGCCCCTTGTCCTGTCACCAGGCACCACTGAGAAGAGCCTGACCCCATCCTCTTGACACCCGCCCTTTAGATATTTGTAAGCATTGATGAGATCCCCTCTCAGTCTTCTCTTCTGCAGGCTAAACAGACCTCAGTGTTTCCTCATAAGAGAGGTGCTCCATTCCCTTGATCATCTTTGTATTCCTCCACTGGATTCTTTCCAGTAGTTCCCTGTCCTTCTTGAACTGGGGGGCCCAGAACTGGACACAGTACTCCACATGCAGCCTCACCAGGGCAGAGTAGAGGGGCAGGATAACCTCCCTCAACTTACTGGCCATACTCTTTTTAATGCACCCCAGGAGACCACTGGCCTTCTTGGCCACAAGGGCACATTGCTGCCTCACGGTCAACTTGTTGCCCACCAGGACTCCAAGGTCTCTCTACCGAGCTGCTTTCCAGCAGGTTAGCTCCTAACCTGTACCGTTGTATGGGATTATTCCTCCCTAGGTATAGGACCCTACAATTGCCTTTGATGTTTTTCATTAGGTTCCTCTCCACCCAACTTTATAGCCTATCTAGGTCTCATTGAATGACAGGAGATGTAACTCACCTGCCTATACCTAATCTTATCAAGCCATTCATTCTCAGAACTCCAGTCCTTAAGATTTTGAGAAAATATGCAGACTTGGATCAGACTTTTGAGTCTGGTTAAACTGTCACACAGATACTGCACACTTGCTGTGACTCCTAAAACCAGAAAAGGCTCCTAAAATGCAAAAGACCAAAGCAAAGCTACACAATTAGAACAAAGTATTATCAGAACATATGTAAAGTGAAAAGATTAATAACTTTAAAAGGGGAAAGTGTTAATGAAGTATTAAAGTGAAATGGTAAAGCACTCAAGAATCCTATCCACTCAAGAATCCTATCTGTGCTTCCAGTTGTTTGTGAAAAGAACCAAGTCATATGAGCTTTTGCTTCCACATATATGGGGTTTTTAATTGTTTCTCCTATGGAAGTCACCATAGCAACCTCAGAGACATGCAAAAAAGGAGCTTTGAGCTTCAGAAATGTCCTTCAAAATGCCATAATTAAAAGTCTTACTGATTCCCCTGCTTGGCCTTAATCATCTGTACTCTGATAATCTTTTCTGTCTGCATCTGTAAGCTATTAACATAACTGCAAGTTATATGCCAAAGTAAGTGTTTGGAAAGTTCTATCTACACCTTCTCTGGGAATTTAGAATGAAAAAGTATCAATTGTTGTGATTCCTCAAATTCAGGTGTTTTTAAAACTTCAGGGGAAAGAAGCATGTAATTTTAGATGTGCCTTAATTTTGTGGCTAAGTACAGTTGAGTAGATGTGTCTCTGATGTTAATCAATGCTTTACTGTTATTGTACCATATTGACAACAAAGTCACCATTCATTAAGTTAATAAATAAAGAGAAAAACTGACTCAAAAAATCCCAAAATACACATAAAGAAAAAACTCTTCTAGAACTGCACTGTCAGATATTAGACCCACCAGACAGTATATTCTAAAGATCCATGTTTCATTTAGCTGTGCTGACAATAAGTAATAAAGCTGTTACCTGAAGAAGAAGCTGTTACCTGAAGAAGCTGTTACCTATTACGAAAAGAAGGGGAAAAAATATATTGTAAAGCACTACTGAACTGACAACTCATATAAGCTATGACCAGGAGTTATCAACAATCAAGAAGAGAATAAAGAACATAGGGATGTATGACAACTGCAGACAGGATTTTTACAGCAGAAACATTAGAGTTACTTCAGGAAAACTACAAAAGGATGGAGCAACAAAGGAATTAGGCCCATAAGTCTGCTAAACATCACTTTAAAGGCTGAAGTTGAAAGCCCAGACTCACCCTTCTGCCTCCTGACAATGGCACAGTTCATACTTTTTCAGCATCAGAGTCCTCTGACCACCAAATATTGCTTCTGGGGGCACTTCTAACACCTCAGTTTTAACAGTGCCTATTTCATCCTAAGTCCCACGACAAACTATTTCCAGCTCTGTGGCTAAAAGAGTTTAATGATGTATGTGCTCGCAGATGTTTATTTATTCTTTCAGATTCCTCAATTAATTTTTGCTCATCACCCAGTGGTACCATGCAAGGAAAGACTTCTGTTCAGCTGTCACATCAGTACCCCTTAATTTTGTCTTTTCAGAAGACATTCATATTGATTCACACTCATCTGTTTTGGAGTAAAGTAATTTTGTGAGGAGGAAATAAGGTTACGCATGCAACCCTAAGTACGACTTCTCCAGACAGCATCCCTAGTATCCAGACCAAATGGTTACGAATAGTTTATGTTCAAACCATTCAAGGTTGTCAGCCTTTAGAAAAGACCAGCTAATTCAATGCTACATCGTACTTAGCCTTGGGACTCCTCTGGTACATGTTGTGTTCTTGCAGCTCAAAAAACCTTGTGTATGTGAGTGTGTGTGCCTCTGTGAGAGTGTGTAAGCATGTGTACAAGGTGCAGGATGAGGGATTCAGTTCTACATGTCTGAAATGAGTGAGGGCAGTGTTGCACTTCACTAGTATGAAATTACAGGTGTATGTAGAGCATGAGCAGAAGGTATTGAGCGTACAAAGCTTGTTGTGATTGCACTGAAGGATTACAACAGAGGGTGAGACTCTTGCCTTTCCCACCTGCTGGGAGTGGGCACTGGAACAAACAATATTCAGATGGGCAGCTGAGTTTTGTTTTGGAGAGCACAAGATGGTTCACAGCAAAAAGGAAAAAAAACCTAATAAAACCCCCATTTACTCAAAAGAAAATGAACGTTTGGGGAATGTGGGCAGTTTGGAATTATGGATCTGGGACCAAATGAAAGAAGTTAGATTTATTCTTAGCATGTTCCTTGCCCAGGACAGCCCACCACCAGGTGATTAGGGTATTCTCCAGGCTAGAAAAAAATGTGAGGTTTGATTCCAACAGAGGGAGGAGGGAACTGGTGCTACAGTTTCAATGCAAGTGCTCTAACTACTGGAAGAAAAGGAGACAGTACTCTCTCCTCTTGTAGCTACAAGAAAAGAAAAAACGAAAAAAGAAAAAAATAAAGCTCCCCTGGGGCTTTTGAAAGCAACGTATACACACATGTAGTTTCATGAGACAGTTTAGGTTGATGAAGCTCAGGTGTTGCTTAAGCTTGAAGTTCTTATGCCCTAGGAAGACCAGGCTTTAACATACATCAGTGAAATTAGTGTTTCTTCTCCATGCAGCTCCCTCTTCAGCCAGTTATCTTGTCAGAGGAACTCATTTACACAAGCAGTGGAGCTTCGCTGCCAATTGCAGGCCTGAGGATCTTGCTGCAATGGCAAAATATGCAGGGTTTTACTCTAGCTCATTGTTTGCAAGTAATCTATAGAAACAAGAACTAGATGACCGTTTTCTTTCAGAAACACTTAAAGACACGGAGATTAAGTAAATCCAATAAAGTATTCCCTTCCCAGTGCCCATACACAGCTCATCCTTTCATAATCAGCCAAGAACAACAAAATAATAGACCAAAAGCACCTAAATCTGGCATTTCTCACCAACCTGATGACAGAATTGTATTTTACACTAAAAGAAATAATTAAAAAAAATATTATTTTTCTAATAAAGAAATAACGTTCGTTCTAGATCACAGTGTAGTTAGCCTAGGGAAAACTAAATTTGTTTCATGGAGTTTTTCATTCATCTAACTTAAATCATACCAATTTTTACCTTAAAACAAAGTACGCTACTCTATACACAGCAATCATATATCAAGAAATAATACAAAATTGCTTTTGTCAGGACAAGGCTGGGTGACTATTATTATTATCTATGTTTTCCCCCTATCTTTTATAATTAGAAAACACATTCTAGAATAACAACACATGAAGCAAAGACTATCGTGTCACATGAAAGTAATTTTCTCCCCAGGCTGCTGGGGTTTTTTTTCCTCAATTGTGAATATTAAATTTTTGCATATGGGTCAGAAACTCCCTGTTCCCAAGAAAATAAAAATTAAAAGTGCATATATTTGAAAGAGTTGTTTTTAGTGCTAAACAAAAAAACCCAATAACAGAAAAACTGCGCATTTAAATGAGCTCCTCCATCTTCAGGTATAAGACGAGGGTATTCCATGTCTAAGATCAAAGTAGGAGAAGCAGAATTTAAACCTCCAAGAAAGAGAACTTTGGCTAAAGTGGTAAAGAAGTGTAATTGATTCATTAGGTATAATTGGGCTGGTGCTACTCCTTGAGGGCTTGTCTTAGCAGCAGATCCAACTTGTCAGGAGTCCATACTAGTACATCAGTCTGTAGGATCAGAATACAAATTGCTCTCTATATGTTAAGATGATGATCAGCATTGCCTGGAGATTTCAGTGGGTATTCAGCACTCCGTGTATTATTATGAGGATGTTATATTCCCTCTGTACAACTGACTATATTTTTCCTGATGAAAATATACAAATAGGGTACAAAAAAGAAAGCAGGAGAAGGTGATAATTTCATGCTGGCAACTAGAGAAATTCCGAGAACCATTTACTTCAACATACTTTCAATCAACTGTTTACAATCTGTCAATTTGCTTTCTATATCTGGACATACATTTCCATGTTGAGTAAAATACATATGCGCACATACATGCACTCATACTCCATGCATGCACACAACATATTTCCATGTTGCTTAACAAGGAGTAATATGGTCCCAGAATTTCAACAGACTTTACAAAAATTGACTGATAAAATTGACTGATAAAAGCCAGTGGATTCACTAGGATAAACCTTCAGATTTCATTGTTCCTATACCCATTTCAGCACACTTTCACTCTATTTTCTATTTCTTTAGATCAGACTGCTGGTCTCTGCTTGAGGAGGGGTCACCTTCATCGTAAAGATGAAGGCAAATCTGTGAGAAGCCTGTCGGGATTGCTTTTAGCCAAGAGGAACTGTTGTATTAGTTTCAGTTCTGAAAGTCTACAGATCTATTTCTGTCACAACAGAACAGTAGCTCTGTCAACAGAAAACCACATTCAGCATAGGGAGTGTTTCCTCCTATTTATGCCAGGGGACATGGCATTTTCAGGCTTCTTTCTATCCCCAGCAATAACACAAGGGGTTAGATGCCACCTTTAGGGAAATGCATTTTAGATTAAACAAACACACATTCCTGGGTGTTTGCTCACCTTACTTTTTTAATAGTCTCTAGGAAAGGAAAAGACAAACCTGGTGTCTCTTCTTTGTTTTTGTTTATTAGGGTGCTCAGAACTCTTCTCTGAAAAAACAAGTAAACATAACTCACAAGGAGGATTTAAAAAATATTTATCTTCAGTTCCTCTCTTTCCTTCTTACAGTGATTTAGCAATAGTTTTCCTTGTTTGCTGCTCCATTTATTGTTTGCTGAGAGGTTCTTATCTACATGGCCTCATTTCAAAAAAATATAAGCATTCTAAACCACTATTGGTTTCAAATATTTCTTTATAATGTGGGGCACCTAAAGTGTGTGTCCTTTCTCCCAAACCCCTGAACTATTTGTTATGATAGAGTGAACTGAAATTCATAAGGAAACAACCATATGCCAAAAAAATGCAGCAGTTTGGCCCTATTTGTTTTCCTGTCCGTGAAACTAAGGAAGCTCACTACAAATGAGAAGAAACCGCATTAATATATGTACTAATTATATTATCCCCATCTAAGTGGAAAGCTCAAGTGTTTTTGGTAAATAGAAACAGTAGATCACTGACCCCTAAAATGACTTTGAAATAAAATTTAATGTGGTCAATACAACTAAAATTAAGAAGTAATCTGTAACGGTTTTGTAAGGAGAGAGGTACGGCTGGTGTTGTGCAGCATGGCTGAATTCAGTTATTTAGAACAAAACTGCAGCCCGTCAGTGTTGGTCAGTTCACTCTCATTCTTAAATAAATTAAATAGGCATGAGTGGGAGACTGTAAAATTTGACCAAGAGTTACCAACAAGAGGCTTGATTTGGGTAATAAACAAGTCGATAGGAACCAAGCCAGATGTGAACAGTATAAATTCTATTAAAAATTAAAAATAGAAAATATTTTCTTCCAGCTTCATTTCTCTTTGTGTTAGATAACTGGGAGTGTTTTTTTCTTTATTCGGTTTGCTTTGGAAGGGTCAGAATGTTGTGTTGGGTTAAGTGAATGGGACAACTTAATCCTTAGAGTTCTGGGTTGTACAGTAAAATAGGTTCATTTATTCTTCAGTATGACAGAAAACATGATTTATTGCTTTCTGTCCAAACATTTTACAGCATAAATCAGTAAGAACTGTGAGAATGAGACACAATGTCTACAATCAGTGATGCTGAACTTTAACACAAAAGCTAATCACATAAGAGGAAAAAAATAATTAAAATACTCCATTTTCTGTACTGAATCAGTGGAGGAGAAGCTTTCTACTGTGCAGAGAAGCTCCTTTTTAGCTGATTCTTTTCCTATGGACTAGAGGATTGTGTATTTTTTAATATATTTGAGACCATTAACAGGATAACCAGTGAAGTCTGACATTTGTTCAGTGTCATTATTAGTTTTCTGCAAAACAGCAATACTGTTATCAACATCCCAGTATTTGCAAAAGAATATATGTAAAATTAGTTTCTAGGAAGACTATAAAACATATCTCGTTCTGTCCTGTCTTTGGTCCTGGAGTATATCCTGATGCTCCTCTGAGCAATAAACATTTATCCTGAGGCATGGCTGCCTAACACTAGCCCACTTCCCTAGACTGTTTTTTTTTTCTTTAAGAAAGATGAGCTGTATATCCCTGAGTAACACCAACATTTCCATTCCATCAATTTCATTCAGTGGTTTTCTTTAAGATTCAATTTCAAAGGAAAATCCACATCTTAAGAGGATCATGAAATTTCCAAGATTTCCAGAACCCTAGCTGTGGAGCAGTTTTCTTGGCTGATCTGCCCTAGATGCACAGATCCAGAAAGTGCTGGCTGTTTTTTGGGAGACAGCCCTGGGGAATCTGTATGTCAAGTGCAGAGGAGGCACTTAACTAGAATAGATGTGACTACCTGTGTCCCAAGTATCCAGTGCTAAGTCTGAGGATCCTTGCAGAGATCAGCCAAGATGGAAGAAGTCTGTTCAGGCTAATTTAACCTCTTTGACTCTTCTGTTGATAATGAATATTCACAAACTTACTGATTATATAATAAGTTTATATATATATATATATAGAGAGAGAGAGAGAGATGTGACTATACATGTGTGTACAGTGTATATGTATATATATACAATAGCGGTACTTCTTGGACACTATATTGGTGGATCATTATCTTCCTAATATCAAATGAGCTTTTTTCTCATAAATCTTGCCAGAGGGGGAAGACTTCTACATGAGAATTTCCTCTTGAATCAAAAAACTTTCCTACCCCTGTCCTTTTGTAGGAACAGGGCCAGTAAAAGCTTTTCAATCTGCAAAAATATAATAGTTTCATTATGCTTACCATGCTGTAATCTGTTATATCTTAGAAACTCACTTATGGAGACACTGAGTTGTTTCTGGGTTTGTTTGGCCTTTCTGGACTTCTACTTTCTAATTCAAAAGGTTTAGGGAGTGTTTTTTCAGTGGAAAATTTTTTTACAAGGCCTTTTCTGTAGTTATTGCTTTTCATCCCCTTCCACATTGGTAGTGCATGAGGATACACTGCTCCAAAAAATTTGTCTAGTCTCAGAATGTAGCACCTAAATATAACAGGACAGTGTGAACTAATTATTTGTGGGAGAATGGCACTTTTGTTTTTTATTCAAGTGTAACCTCTATAATGAAAAGATTATTAATTGAGAAGCTAGAAGTCCAGGAGACACTGGAGATAAAAAAAAAAGTGACTTTATAAATCTCTGTGGATGTGACTGCTGTAATAATCCTCCAGAACTGAACTGAGGTAACTTCTCCATTTAAATGGGCTGGTTTAATGGAATGGGAATTGCTATGGTCAAGACTGCCAAGCTGAAGGGGGTTTGGAGGGCATCCCTCCAGGGCAAGAATAATATTGGTGATTAAAATAGATTGTGGTAGAAGCTAGAAATTACTTACGAAAAGATATAGGCCCTTGGGCTGAGAGTAAGTGTGGTATTATTCAGCTATCAATCAGATTAATATCTGAAATATCATCTATTTTTTAACTGTATTCTATTTGGCAGGGAGTGGGTAAATGATTAAGTAGATCTTTACCATCTCTGATGGCTCTTGTCCTGTGATTTATATATTCAAAAAAAAAAAAAAGAGAAGCATGTCCTAGCATGAGCGACACAGAGAAAATGTGTGAATAAAGAGGAAAGCCTGAAATCAGAGACCATGAGTTAGTTCAGCTTCCTCATTCAGGGACTGATGGATTTTTGAAGCCAGAATGATCACCTAGCCTGACCTCTGAATATTATAGACCATAAAATTTCACTTTGTTACCCTAGCTTTAAGCCACATTTATCTTACTAAGGAGATTAAAAGGTAGGAGTCTTATTTTCAAAGATATTTAGGTATTTAAAAGGTGGAGATAAAAATATCTGTACAGATCAGCTGCTTTTCATTCACAATAGGTTGACATCCAACAACTTCACATTTCTCTTGAAAACTTGAGTAGATCTGTCTCTGAGGGTTTTAAATGCCATTGAAAGTATGACCATACATACACATACATAGAAATCACAAAAATTTACACTTTTCTAAACATAATTTGTGGCACAAAACAGAAATGCTCTTAAGAAGAGGCAACTTCATCCCCTTATGACTTCACTATCTAATAAGGAACTAACATTTCTTCATTGTTTGGATGAGGTTTTATTTTCCTAACCCAACCATCTTTCAAATGAATGCTAAAGTTAATATCTGAGGGCTGGAAGAACCCACCATTCTAAGCACCAACCGTGAAAAGTTCCTGGATCTCATAATGTAATTAAATCATAAAAAAGAATTATAAATGAAGGAAAGGTATCACACGTGTATAAGAAAACATTTTAAGTGCCATTGTTGATGGCATTTTAACAAAGATTAATACAAGTTTCCTATTTATGACCGTGAAATATATTCTTCATATAGTGATTTGGCAAATCGTATATCACATAGAGAAAAGTATATTATGTTCTAAAGGATATTAGCTTTCTAGATGTTTCAGGTAAAAATTTTGAAGGAGCTCAGTAAAAATCACCAAATTAAGTTTTACTTCAGATTTTCTCTTTTTAAAATTACATAATTGTTCCTCTTTTTATGGCTGAGCAGAAGGTAAGTAGGAGTAAAATTACAAAACAGTTACAAATATGTTATTATTTTTGCTGGGAAAATAATTGTTAGAGAAGCAGAAAGAGCAACACCAGAAAGAAATACATTACATTACCCCCTCACCTGAAATTCCCCAATATGCTTTTCACTCCTACATCCCACCATCTCATAAAAAAGGCTGAGCTCAGTATATATTTCATTAAGTACTTAGGAATTTCTTAGTAAACCTTCTTTTTTTTCAGGTGAGAATACAATGAAAACAGAGTACTTCAAACTGTTGCCTACATTTGAGGGAAATTTGAATTGAGAAATAAGTCTAAGTAACTCTACCATGTAAATCATATTCCTCTAATCAGAGAACTGGGGTGAGCAACATCCATAGCTATCATTTACTTCAACTTTAGCCAGGTTTTCAACACTGTCTCCCACAATACTCATGCATCCAAGTTAGGACATTATGGTCTGGATGAGCAACAATGGGTAAAAAAAATGGTTGGATGGTCAGACCCAGAGGGTCAAGGTTAATATGTTGTGCTCTGCCAGCGTGTCGGTAATAACCGGACAACTGCAGGGACCTGTACCAAGACCTCTCCTAGTTAACACCTTTATCAATAATCTGTAAGAGGTAACAGACTGCACACTTCTCAAGTGTACAGATGAGACCAAATTAGGTGGAAACCCTCTTGAGAGTAGGGTCCCATCCAGAGGGACCTGAACAGGCTGGAAGAATTGGTGAGACAAGAACCTTCTGAAATTAAGCAAGGAAAAGTGCCAAGTGCTGCTCCTGGGACAGAGGAGGTCCTGTGATGGCACAGGCTGTGGATGGACACGCTGGGAGCAGCCCTGTAAGAAAGGCCCTAGGGCCTGAACGGCAGTGATCTGAGCCTCAGACAGCAAAGGTGGCCAAGAGCTCCCTGAATTGTGTGAACGGGAGCATGGTCAGCTAGTACTCTGCTCAGCAGTAATTAGACCATATCCGAAATACTGTGCCTAGTTTGGGGACCTCCTACGCAAGAAAAAACTCAGCAAACTGGAGCAAGTTCGGCAGGACGGAGGAGGCTGGAGCACTTGCCCTGTTAGGAAACACTGAGGGACTGTGACTGGTTCAATCTGGATGCAAGTTAGCTTTGGGGACCCCAAACAGTAGATCCCAGTGCCTGTAGGGAGGTTATCAGGGAGACAGAGTCATGCTTTCCACAGCCACACATGGTGGGAGGATGAGATACAATAGGCATAAACTGAAAGAAGAGATGTTCAGGCTGGATATGAGGGAAAACTTCCTGGCTCTGAGAACAGCCCAGCAGTGGGACAAGCTGCCCAGAGAGGCTATGCTGTCTCCATCATTAAGGGTTTTCAAGCCCCAACAGGCCAAAGCCCTGAGCAGCCACGTCTGATCTCAGAGCTAGCCTGATTGTGAGCAGGAGGTGGGACTATGGACCTCCAGAAGTCCTGAATTGTTTGTGATTCTGTGAAACATTAGACAATAAAAATATTTCAGCTTCTTCCCACCCATCAGTAAATGTGTAAGGAGAAAGACCAATTCCTTAAATACCACAAACAAACAAGAGAGACAACAGGAGTTTTTGGATCTCCACTTTCACAAGGTACCTCTAACTAGCTATAAAAGCTGACAAATTTAATACACAAGCCTTTTGAAGTCTGCCTCCCTTATATCTGCCAGGACGGAGGGTCAGTTAAAGGCTAAGAAACTCATGTCTTGAAGAAAAATCTCCCTTGGTGGGCATGTCACAGCATCCCTCCAGTTACCCCTACAGGAAACTGATATTGGAAAAGTTTGTTTTGCTTCTCACCCAGTGCAGCAGTTGTTCCCATTTATTGATAATTCAGCCAAACGTTCCTTCTCTTTATTAACTTTATGATATCTTACAAGACCACAAAACCCCTTTTGGCATTATCTCTGAAAATGTTTCACATACACAGGACTGCAAATATCAGTTCAACCTGGATTTCCTTTAAGATCATTAATTCCCTGAGATATTTTTTCTCCATCTAATTAAATAAAACTTGTTTCAAATGTATTTGGGCTGGTTTAAATTGTATTACTTTTTACTTTTATAAACAATGGATGTAAGCAATCTTTCTGTTTCTGAAGATCTACATCAGGGTGTGATTACCCACGTTCATTTGACAAATATCAGATGAACAGTAACTTCTGATTCACTCAGAAGGTGTCTTGAAAGATCTGGAGTAAAAATTGTTACCTACTTAATGTTGTCTTCAACTAAAATGGTATATTAAATAGTCTAGCATTAATTTTTTGGTCTACCTGGCCAACACAACTCAAGTACAGCTGGGAGACCGGTGTCATCTTCAGGTACTTATGCATAAGTTAGTAACTAGTATCTTACATCACCACGTTAATTTTATTGTCTTTTAGAGCAGCATGTATATAAGCAATTATCTTTGCTTAAGACTACAACTCTAAGAGAGCCAACTACAACAAGCATAAAAAGAACACGTTGTTTTATAGGCCTTATGCCTTATTGCTAATTTAATTTTCTCCCATTTACCCAGAAGCACATCTTGATGGCTATAGTCTGTTCTTTATTATGTCAATTAGCACCCTGCAACATGGTGGTTGCTAAGATTATCTAATCTGTTGCAGATGCCAATGCTCTTCAGTGGTCATATTCAGCAATAGATGAGGCTTACTGGAGCTGGTCGTTTCCAGTTCTTCCTAACTTCTACTTCTCTGAGACTAAGGATGAGACTGTAATTATTAACAGGACCCTGAAAATTGGTCAAAAATGACCTCTATAGAAGGAAAGGAGAGCTCAAAGTCATTAACAAACAGCTCAAAAGGCAGTTCTTCAGAAGTCTTTGTTTTATCTATCAGCATTTAAAAAGACAGTATATTAAAATAAATATATTTTCCTTTTGTTTGCAGAGGCATGGGCAAATAGGCACTTGGAAAAAAGACCTGTTGGACTTTGCTGAAGACCGAAAAGTCGTGTCCATTTTCATTGACATTAGCTTTCACATTCTTATGTTCAGAGAAACCTCATACCACTAGTAACACCCAGGAGCTGTATATTATAAAATAAATAAAAAAACCCACACAGGCAGAGTAAAGATCTAGTGCTGATTCTGACACTTACTGATTACTAATAAGGAAAAATTACAATCTGACCAGTGAGTATCTAAAACCAAATATTATTACTGTAGCTATGGCTGTGCATTTCCAACAAATAGCACAACAAACACAGCCTTTTATTTGTCTCCTTTTCTGACAGATCTACTTCATTTCTAAAGGGGAGTGCATTACTCACTATGTAATTCACATAAACAAACTTCACACTAATATATTTGTTGTTTCTTGTTACTACATGTTTTCATGCACTGTGATGACCAGTGACAAACCGAAGGCATTTTCGTCTTCTTAGTTCAAATACCAAAACTTTCAAAATGAGAGAATAAAGCCTTATATTGCCTGTTCAGTGTGGCTCTCAGTTTTATACCTAGTCACACAGAAGAGGTCCCTTTTGCCTGTACATAACTCCCTCCAACCTCAGCCAGACATTTGCATTCAGAACTAGAATAAGAATTGCAATCCAAAGGCAGCAAGGATACCACCGTCTTTCACATCACCTTCTCTGGGACTGTCCAGATTAAATATTTGTTTAACCAGCCAAATAAATCCCCTAGTACTCCTAAACTTGAAATTCTACAAACCTCTGGACTGCAGCAGAATTAACTCATCACCTTCGTTTGCAGACTGCTTTCAATTATACAGTCTTTTCTGAGCAGAACTCAGTGTCTGAGTGTAGCATATCCATGTGCACCAATTCATAACATTTTGCTTAAAAAATAGACTATTATACAGGTTTGTATAATATACTATGAAACATAATTTAATTTGGAAACAAGAAATGTTAGTAATAAGGCTAGAGTTACTTATATGTGATTGATACTTAAAGAATACTGTTCAACAGGACATATTTGGTGAATTTTCTGGAAAAGCTTTTCTGTAATATTAGCTGTGAACAGAATATATGCAGAAAAGTTCCTTACCAGAGATGAGAAGACAAGACAAAGACACCATACAGTCTGAACGGAGAATTAGTGTTTTCAGGAAATCAAGAGCTTCCTGAATAATTAGCATACAGCTGCTAATCACCCTGTAAATTGTTATTACAACCAGACATAACCCTGTCAAAAAAACCCCACTTCACTGGAAACTACTTCAATTGCTTGCTCACTTTAAATTCCCTGTAAAAGAAAGATGATCAAAACCAGATATAAAAAACACAGACCTAAACCAGAAAAAAGCCTTTCAGCTTTCTGACTAATTTGAGGGCTGAATTTATTCTCAGGCCTAGAGAAATAACAGCTGAACAAATGCAAGAGGAAAGTCCTACAGAATTTAGCTTTTGCCAGATAAAGTAAAAGCCTTTTTTTTTCACTTCTGACATAAGAGGCTTCTTTAAATCCTAATTAAAATTAAATGAAATTCTAATATAAAGAAAGAATTGTAAAATATACATAAAGAGAGATAAAATTCTAATGTTTAATATTATCACCTTCCCCTCCTCTGCTCCCTTATTGTGCTAAGGAAAACATGTGAATCCACTACTACATTTAAATCTTAGCTACCACCTGGAACTTTAGGAAGCAGGTTAGTGTTTTCCATTGAAATTCCTATTAGGAATATTGTCAAAGTGAAATAAACAGAGAAAACTATTTGGGAGCTCTTGGTGTTATCTTGCATTGCACTTCTTTATCATGCTTTGCCCACTAATAGAATATATTTTTATTTTATGCAGCACCTTTCATCTAAGAGACAAGAAAATGGCTGAGAGAGGAATTTAACCTTTTTTCCATGAGACTTTTAAAAAAAGAGAGTGAGTTAATGAGGTAGAGAAATATAGCAAGGCTGTCCCAGATGGTAAGCACTATACAGAGAAAATATCTTACACTAGAAGTAGTATGAATTTGTTAAGGGTCAGAGAGGAAGCTTATGAGTAAAGGCAGAAATAACATTAGAAAATATTAAACGTGGTTCCCCTTGACTATACACTGGTTTTATTCATTTCCCCTTTGTGACAATCAGTGCCATCAGGAATGACTGTTAAAAGCTCATTGGTACTTCAGGGACTTCTGCTGGTTTTACTGTTTTTTGGCAGTGTGCCCATTAGTAACTAGGCCTGGGGAAACCCATCCAGCAAACATAAGAATCAACAAAACCCTTCATTTAAAATGCAAATGAACTTGCATGTACCCATTTTAAACTAATTTCAGGACTATGGCAAATAGCTTATAATACCAAAAGTATTTTGCTTCATTTCCTGACAGTTTTCTTAACTAGATCATTAATTTGGGTAAAAAAGGGTGTGAATTTTAAGTGTAATAGACATCCTTGAACAAAACTAAATGGCTACACTTCATTTCAGAATAAAAATGCCTTCTTTCTATTTAGTTTAATCAATTTACTAGTCAGATTACCAGTTATTTGTCTGAATCAAAACCAGAAAATAGATTTAGCCAAATAAAATGAAGATGATTTTAATCTAGAGGGCAGCATAAGTTTCCTTAGGGCTTGTCTTCAAAATGGAGCTAAGCTATTTTACATACACAAGTGTCTTCCATGTAAAATCTGTGTGTAGCAAAGCCCTAAATCAGATTGGTATATTTTGATATATTTATTTCTAACATAGTTCAGTGAAACCTGAATTGAAATTTCCAGTCCAATTCATTGACTTGATTGCCTGAAACAACTGACGTCATTTTTTCCCAAACAAACAAACACCTCAGAACACTTACTTCACATCTGAGGCAGCAATCAAATGATCCATGCAGTAGTAATACTGTATGTAAGGATAATACCAGAAAAAAGATGAAATCCTATCATAATACACAGGAACTGGATAACTTGTTTCTGTACAGCTTTTGATACACTTCACAACAACAAGGATTTCTTACATTTATTTTATATATGGGAATATTAGACATATAGAAATGTCAAACAAATAACAGAAAACTAAACAAGAAAAAAAGATGCAGGGCAATTACTAGAATTCCCTAATAGTTATGAAATTTTCCCTTCTGAAATCTAATCATTGTAATCTGGCATCTGTCCCGAACTGCTATTAAATTAAGAAAGAGAGGCCTATCCACCATGAATTTCTAAAAAAAAAGCTAGGGTTTTTGTTGTTTGTTTTTTTTCAAATGTCTTTCTCATGATTGCTCCTAATATAGAAGGAACTTTGGTTTAAGCAGAGTGGACAAAAAGAAAACATGAGTTTAATGACAACTTATTTCTTTATCTTTGAGTTATCTAGGCAGAAAAGCATTCTCATCTTTGAGAAATGACTAGATGTTTTTGTTATTACAGTCATAACTCAGTAGTGTTAGTTTCTTAATCTTCGTTTAAACAAGGCATTTGAATACCTAAGCACACTGTTTCAGTCCCACTGAAATTGATCAAAGTACATTAAGAATTATGAATTTGATCTTCTGGGTAGGGATAGATTTAAGCACACTTTTAAAGTGATTACTAGAAGAGTGTCGTCAGGCTGGGACTTGAGCATGGCTCCTCCAGTAACTCAGTTTAGCTTCTCAACTTAGCCTCTTGCCATTGTGGAAGAACCACTTTCACGGTAGAGATCGTGGAAAGATATCAAGGTAATAGGTTTATTCACAGATTTCTTCTGTTTCCATCTGTTTCACTGAGTTGTCAGTTACATTAGTGTGTTATCTTCTCCACTGTGACTGGAGTGCTGTATTCACAGAAACTCCTTCTACACCAGCAGACTGAGAGTTTCTCAATTTCTGGGTCCAGATATTATCCCATCCCCTTTTTTGACCCCATCAGACTTCTTTCCCTCACCTCATAAGGATCAGAAAGCCTGTAACATGGCCAGTGGCATGGCAGGTGCCTGAACTCAATACCCCAAATAGCAGATTGAACATACCAGCCAACATAAATTAAGCATGAAGCATCCACATTCTGCTTTGTTATTTTAGTATGTTTAGCATTTAGGAGTATCTCCTCTCATTTTTTCTGATGCATATCTTGGGCTGAGCGATACCACTTCTTAAGGAATGTAATGTACAGACTTCTGCTTTTGTCTTTTTGTGGTATACAATTGTCCTAAGGGTCCCTTCTGTGCAAGTCTAAGTAAGCAAGTTTTGTAGCTATCTGTAGGTTTGGATGAAAAAAATATTTGGAATTTACAACATTTACAACTTAACCTGTCCTTCATTCTCCCTGCAGTTTACATCTGATGGCCTTTCCAACAGATGCTTTTGTCTTCAGTAAGGACTATAAAAGTCTGTGGTAAAATCTATGTCTCCCACTTCTAATTTATAACACATCATCAAGAAACACCACTGAAACTACAGTTTGGGCTGTAATAAAGTATGAAATCAGAAGTAAAAGACTAGGTCAGTATGACTTAACTCATCTTTCCTAATGCGCTTTCTTTTCCCAATAGTTTATCAGTGTCCATAACAGAAAGTGGGATAATACTGAGACTTTGGTGTTTGCAAATTATATAAAAGGCTAATTAGATTTAAGAACAATACAATGCCAAAAAAATGGAGTAGGTCATAATGTGTTTGAATTGAGGCAATTTAGTATTTCTGTTAGGAGCAGAAAAATCCCAGATCAACTGTAGCAGTTCGATGCCTTATCTAAGACTACTTACTGGTAACTAATGTCCTGTGAATTCTACTTAATTTATTGCTGGATGCACTAGAAATAATAGAAATATGTAATAAAGAAGCAAGGTTAAAGCCAAGCTGACATTTCACTGGCTTCCCTGTACTTGCTGGAAGATGAAAGTTTTGGTCTAGATATTTGCCCTCTTTTGATATCATGGCATGACAAGCATTTGATCAGAACAAATGCTTAAAGACAAGGTGCCGAGGTTAACAGGCCACACACACAGCTTCTTTTCTTACATGTAAGCGTAAAACCCACTACATTCTTTTTAGAGGACGGATGATTGTTGCAAAATTAATTTGACTAGGTTCTTTTCCCATTTAAAATATGTTTCTCTAAATGCCTACAATTCATTTGTGGGCAAAGTAATAGTGATAAACTTATGGCTGCATGCAAAGCAAGGAAAGACTCATAAAGAAATAGACCGCAGCCTCTAAGGAATTATTTTATGCTTCCACTTTATATTATAGAAAGTAATACTTAACCACAGTCAATATTGCCAGGAACTATTTTGTCATAAAATGATTTCAAATGTGCAAACAGAAATGGTGAGCTAAAATAAAACTGACAAGACATAAAAGCTGCCTTCCAGTGTGCCCTGATAAGAGAGCAGAGTTTGGCCTAAAGATTTTTGTCTCATTCAGATTATAGGTTGAGAAGTAGTTGCTATTAAAAAGGCCCTGTAGTCTGCCTATCTTATAATTTTGCAAGTAACTGAGAAGCATAGGACATTTTCAGTGCTGAGGATGCGTGTTTGTATCATACATAAAAACCTGCTAATGAGAAGGTTACAGGACTAAAGCAATCCAATTAACTGCCTTATTTAATTAATGTGTCTATTAATTTACTTCTTCATTTAGCTACATGTCTTCTTTTTGTTTGCTTTATTCTCTCTCTGCCATGAATATATGTTCATGGGGGCCAGGGATTCAAGAGTGGTAACAGGAGAGGAGGACATAGTTTTTGAGGTTGTTCCACTGGAGGTCATAGACCATGTTCAGGGGTTCTCTGACAACTTGTCATTTTTCTGGTTCCCATTACTGACATGACAAAACCATTGCAAAATTTCATTTCCAAGGCAGAACTTAGCAAACATGTAAAAAAACCCAGTTATTTGGTGTTTTTTTGGTTTTTTTTTTTTAATTTTCATGTTTGCTGGTTTTCCAAGTTTAAACTGTTTCCTAGTTCTACTTTCTCTCTCTTTTCATAAGTAAGGAACTCTGCCAAATCCTTCTGGTTTTGTACAAAATTGCTGAAAATGCATCCTAAAACTTTCCATCCGTATACTATTTCTTTCTAGTTGGTTGGTACAGCTGATGTTAAGTTCCTTGAAGAACAAGAAATATTTAAGAATGAGATTTTTTATATTCATTTTGATATCCTTAAGTATACTTTTCTCATTAGAAATGGGTGAAAGTACAACGTCTCTCAAGGGTAAGGGGACCATTTTTTAGAACCTTGTATTGGTATTTTAGGAAGGACATAGTCGCTGTCCTGAAACAGTGAGCAGCCAAATGAATATCTACTTCTAGGGGAAAGGCAATTTTCTTTAGTGACGCAATGACAATCATACTGAAAATGTTGCAAAGAATATGGATACTGGAAGGGTTGAGAGACAATGAAATTGACAGACTGAGAGAGCTGGGGTTGTTCAGCCTGGAGAAGAGAAGGCTCCGGGGAGACCTTATAACAGCCTATCAATACCTGAAGGGAGCCTACAGAAGAGCTGAAGAGGGACTCTTTGTCAGGAAGAGTGGTGACAGGACAAGGGGCAATGGTTTTAAATTGGAAGAGAAGAGATTTAGATTAGATATAAGGAAGAAATTCTTTACAGTGAGGGTGGTGAGGCACTGGAACAGGTTGCCCAGGGAAGTTGTGGATGCCCCATCCCTGGAAGTGTTCAAGGCCAGGCTGGATGGGGCTTTGAGCAACCTGCTCTAGTGAGAGGTGTCCCTGCCCATGGCAGGGGGGTTGGAACTAGATGATCTTTAAGGTCCTTTCCAACTCTAGCCATTCTATGATTCTATGATTCTATGAAATACCCAGTAAATTTTACCAGAGGTAATTTGTCAGACTGGATGCCTACATTTGGGTGTCCAGCATCAAATGCCTTGCTTTTTGGAAAACATTATACATGAAAAAAAGTAGAGCACTTGTTCTGGCCAAAAACATTGAAAGAGGCAACAGGTTTGTCATATTTGAAAATCCTTATCCTTGATTTTTGCACAGTAAATTCCAAACTTTATGTGGTGAAAGTTATCCAGAAACAGTCAAAATTTCAATTTATAATTTAGAAAGACCCTTTAAAATGGAAAACACAGATGTGATTTGGTGATCTATTTTATTCTCTAATAAGGGCTTTGAGGTTTGCTGTCTCTCCTTGAAGCTATTCTGTATTAGGAAGGCCGTCTCTGCTGAAGATTCACGGAGTGTTTCTCCAGGTTTCAGCATGCCTTGTGAGGCAGGATTATATAGACTAAACACCTGATTAGAGAGTTCCACTCTCAAGTGGCAGCATGACCCATCCCTAGCTCCTAATAATCAGGAAACTTTTCCCTTTCCCCCTGAAAATAAGCAGGCAAGATTGACAATCTTTCTTCAGCATGGTACTTAAGTTACAGGCTCCTGAAAATAAAATAATAAGCCTTAGAGTTTTGAAAACACTCTAAAGTTATTACCTTAATGTTCCCTACAATATATTAAGCCTGGGATAAGATGTGAAGACTCAGCATAACAGTGTGCTACAGAAGGTAAAAAAACCACTCTGCTGACTACTTGATACTGCAAGTTTAAATCATACTCCAGTGTCTTATGCATCAGATTTGGGAAAAATAAAAATTATATATTTATTGTTTTTCCTCTTCACAAACCATTGTTGTCCTTCCTCTTTTCTCACTGAATTTAAAAGTCCCACTTTCTCCCCCAAAGCAAAATTAAGCCCTTGGTTGGGCTAAAAATAACTCCTAATTTAGTGTCTTAGCTTCAGAGTAAGTACGTTAAGGGAGGAATGCCTGAGTGGCTTTCAGAATGACACAGATCGAACTGACTAGGTCTCTCCTGGTCCATGTTCTTTCACTAAAAAAAATACAATTATTTTGCCAACATTTTTCCTTAGCTGTAACCGAAATTACTGCGGAGTAAAGTGTTCAGTGAGTTTATGGCAATTCTGCTCAAAAATACTATTAAGCAATAATAGGATTTGTTTCTCGACTGCCAGTGTCTGTTTTGAAAATACACCCCCGTGTTCTCTGAATTCTCAGAACAAATTTTGATTGATTTGTTTCTCATCTTTCTCCTTTGAAAATAAAATTCTTGCTCTTATTTTAAAGAGGCGATTAAACTTACAGCCACTCAGCTTGTTTTTCAGATGCATAAAATTTTGCCCACCAGGGACTTAAATTATATGTCTAACTGCAACCAGAAACTAGCCTGTTTGCAGTTTTTGTCCTTAAGAAAAAAATCCATTCACTACAAGTTACTACAAGAGATTTATCTATTTATTTGTATTTTTAGAAGTAGTTAACCTAGAATAAAATAATCTACAGAAGCTTTATTTTTTATATGTTCCATATATCAAAGAAGATAGAGGGTCGTTGAAAGAGAAAGTCCTAGTGTTAAAAGTTTCTGTGTTAGATAAACAAGATAGTATCTACCCAGTGTAAAACAGACAGGATTTTTCCTTAGTGATTTTGAATGCTTATTAGGGAACACTTTATGAGTACGATCACTAAACCAGTTGCCTTTCTTAATGTTGAAAATTTCATGCCTTAACTTTCAACAGGCTTAGATAGCTATTTCCAATCCATTTTTATAGAGGAAAGTGAGTAACAGAATTAATGTTGTATTTCAGTTAGAAATTAAAAAAAAAAAAAAAAAAAAAAAAAGTAGGAAGAGGAAATGAAAGAAGGAAAGAAATTTGGAATGATAAATGTGTGTGCTCCCACCAGTGGGTTTGTCAGCCAAAACAACTCTAGTCCAAGAGTTGAGACTTACTCTGCAGATGTAGCAGCAGTGGTACAAACACAGCAATTATGGAACATCCCTACTTGAAAGGCATGATTTATTTGATAGCTTTTCAAAGTATATATTAAAACCACAAGAACTTCATATGTAAATTAAGTCCACACTCCTTATACTAATTATATTAAATTCCTGCACCTTAATCAGAGTTCCTTCATGTGCCTGTCTGTGTCTATGGAGGTCATTACTACTGAAAGTGGATGATGAGTATTCTGTGGGGCATTGCATTTCAAGACACACAGATTTCTCAGTAACACACTGATGAATATTTTGCATCAGAGTACGACATAACCTGTCTCCTCTTTTAGCTCCCTTTATCCTGATCTTTGACATTCTGTTCATTAGCCAGCGGTTTGCTAACCAATAATGATTTTGATGATAGTCTCCCTTTGGACTTCCATATTCTGTGGATCAAACCTATCATACCCTCACTCAAAGTTGGTGGGTTTTTTTTTGCATCAGAAGGCCTATTGTTCTTTGATTAGATATTATGTAGGAGGTATTCCTTCCTGTGAAATAATCCTGAATCAGCAGCTGAATACTTGCATCAGATATAATAACAGATCCCTCCTCCTGCACAGGAAGGAACTGAAGAAAATTTGTGGACCTCTTTTTCTGCTATATCTTCCTTTTTTTTATTATGTTTGGCATTTCTAAAGCTAAGTCTTGTTACAGGCTATTACCTTGTGGCTGTGAGCTGAGAAGAATCCTTATGAAAATCAAAGAACACAAACATATCTGTAAATGCAAACACAGAAATTGTTAACATGGGAAAGAAAGAAGCATCTAAGGAAATATTAGCACGTTTCTAATCTACTAGATAAAAAATGACACTGCAGGTGAAGTAGGAAAATTAAGGCAAGAACAACCAGGAATTCATCTAATGCACCCTAAATTTTTCTACGGTTTTGAACAGAGAGAGTTAAGGGTTATTCTTTCTTCTTAGAAATTAAAAGTCAACTTCTTTGCATGCAGAAAAACACAGACATTAGTAATTAGAATCCAATACTAGAAAATTTTGAAGAAGTATAAAGGGAGGCACTTAGTCTCTCCCATTAGCTTTTATTAACAACCTTCTGAGTTTGTGAAATCAGTGTAACAAGTTACAAATGATGCATGAAATTAAAAATTTCTGTTTACCCTATAGAGTTTTCATCCATGGTTGGCAATGCCCCGCTGCAATATATGTGGTAATAGGTTGCCAGACCTAGCCAAAACCTCTCAAAAAATGTGGTTTCTCAGCCTAAAATGAACTGTTAAAATATTGTGGGGTTTTTTTGGGTGTTGTTCTTTCACACAAACTATTGTCTTTCCTTTGTACAGGAGCAAGTACGTCAAATTCATTCCAAAATTTTACCATGCCTCTCAGTGACCTGATGAAATACCTACAACTCAGAAACCTGCATGAAGAGTACAGGCTGAAGGGCACTGGACAGTAGCAGGCATTAGGCTGATCCTTACATAGGAAAACAAAACAAAACAAAATGAATTCTAATATCTGTGACATACTGTCTCACATGTTAATCACATCCATAAATCAAGGGTTTACTAGGTCAACAAAATGGTTCTGTGCCTTCTTAGTAGATGACGGTGATGTTTAAAAGAATGATTTCCTTTGAAATATTGCTTAGAGTTTCTGACAGGAAAAATACCGTAGATCTTTAAGCAGTGCTTTCAGGATAACTGTTCTTTCCAAGAGATACAATTTATCCACCAAATTTAGCTGCACTTAATCTTAATGGCTTCTTTCAGACCTTACGCATGCTTTCAGGCACCATCATGTGAATTATGCACATTGCGGGTCTTTCTATGGCTCCATGTTCATGTAGGAGATTTTATACTTTCTTTTTTCTTTTCCTTCCCACTCTTTCTTCTTTCATTAATCTCCCTTCAGGTATTTTTCCCGAGAAAACTGAGCATTATAAATGAAAGATATTTGTTCCAGAAAATGTAAAAACCACATTATTTTACCTTTTCCTTTAATGTTGTTAGGCTGCAGCCTCTTTCCAAACTGCTTCTGTGTTTGGAAACATTTTTATCCATAGCTGAAATCTTGCCTTAGAGTTGGAAATAGTTTCCTGTTCAATCACTATTAGAACAGGATAAAACAATGAGATCACAAGGCATTATCTAAGTTATGAGGTCTTCAGAGGGCCAAATGATGCATAAAAAAGAGGTATCAGGTAACTTAAATTTTCCCCACCATTACTCTTAACTATTACTGCTTCTTTCTTGGGCTTTCATATGCCTGAATTTGATAAATACATGGCAGTTTATGCAACAGTTTCAGTTTTCAGTGCTGGCTCTAACAACTGTTTCCATAACAAGCTGCAGTAGCCTCCTATCTCTTCTTTGTTTTGGGGTAGCAATAAATAAACCAATGAATATAAATGCAGTTATGAATAAACATAACTGTTTGGTGTTCAGTGCTGAACAGTGAGAACTGTGCATATGAGAAGAACCTGTTCCTCTGCCTCACACAAAACTTCTGGTTATTTTGTAATTTATTACATTTAAGCATAGTACTTCGCCTTCATCCTTGCTGAATTGAATCTTGTTAATGTTTAAGAATTTTTTTCGGTTCACTATAACTTTCATTAAGGTTGTCCAGTGTATCTTAAAAATAGTTTTGCTAACTTTTTAAAAAATAGTTATCTGTTTTCTGACACCAATGAACAATACCACGAAGTAACAAGAAGTACAGTAAACATTTTCTGTGTGTATACACTGCTTTCAAGGACAAACTTTTCTTTCTTGCTTCCATGTTCCTTCTACATAAGATATTTTCTTTGTCTTTCTCTTTTTTTGGTCTCCTATAAATTTGGGTGTTATAAAACAAAGTCTCCTTCTGTCAGTTGACTCAGTATATGTATTTAACAAGTGCTAAACACATTATTAAATTGCTATTAAATCCTACTTAGTGAAATCTTCTTCCAAAAGAGAGACTAAGCAAAATAAAAGACATCAGTGCATTACTGAAGATGTATTTGAACTTCAGCTGGTTAAATCTTCAGATTCCAAAACTTGCACTTTTAATATATGTGTTGTTACTGCCTACTATATTTAATAAAATCATCTATAACCTTTCCTAATGTGTTTGTGCATAACAATGACAGTGAAGTGACATTTTTCCTTAAATTCAGTGGAACACAACTGATATTTTTATCTTCTACTACAAAAGAGTGCAGCCAAATTGTTAAGGGCAGACCCTTGATTGATTCCTCTTTTACCAAAGTCTTGAATAGCCAAAGTGCCTTGCTATTCTGAGTGTTTCTTCACTTTCTTGTCCAAAGGATAGAGCTATTTTTAAAATTACTTTCCTTCGTGTGAGAGATATAGTGCTGTGCAGCCTTTTAGTGTTTATTTCTCATTTACAGTACTTGCTATGAGAAAAGACAGCAAATAACAAAATGCATACACTTAATCCTGTAGAAAGCAATAACAATATTTCTGGGTGTATTAAATCTTTTATAGCTCTGTAAGTTCTCGAGTTGCTTAAGAGAAATAAATTCCAGTGCAATTTTGCAGATTCGTAAATACTTAGATATACTCAGACAGTAGATAACTACATGTTCTGCTTTGGGTAGTTTCCTTCTGCTGCTTATGCTTCAGAAAAACTTCTGTGACAAAAGCAGGATACACATTCCAGCAAAAAACAGATAAACCTTTTAATAATAACACCAGAGCTGTATGGGATGTGTCTTGGTGATCAACATCAATTGTCAGGTATCACATGAAAAATAAAGTGTTGCAGCCAGTCAATTCACAAAATTCCTCAAGGCTATTAGGGAGGAAGAATGATAGACAGATGATCAGTCCATCTTAAATATTTCTGTGATATCTATCACTGCTGTATCTTATTTAATTTAGGAGCTCAGGACTTCTTCAGTCATCTCCTTCTACCACAGATAACCACATTATTTATATGATTTATATAGCAGCCTTCCAGTATCTGAAGGGAGCCTACAGGAGAGCTGGAGAGGGACTTTTTGTCAGGAAGTGTAGCGATAGAACAAGGGGTAATGCTTTTAAATTGAAAGAGGGGAGATTTAAATTAGGTATCAGGAAGAAATTCTTTACTGTGAGGGTGGTGAAGCACTGGAACAGGTTGCCCAGGGAAGTTGTGGATGCCCCATCCCTGGAAGTGTTTAAGGCCAGGCTGGATGGGGCTTTGAGCAACCTGCTCTAGTAGAGGTGTCCCTGCCCGTGGCAGGGGGGTTGGAACTCGATGATCTTTAAGGTCCCTTCCAACTCTAACCATTCTATGACTCTATGATTTGATAAACTCAACTAACTCCACCTTAAAAAAGTGTTAGATATCTTATGTCTGTTACTTTTATTGGTTACTGATCCAAAATTTCATTCTTATGATTGCCAAAAAGTATTTTCTGCTTTTTTAACTTAAATGTATTCCTGTCCAGTTTAACAACCACTTGTAGCTATGCTACAACTATCGTTTTGTTTGAACAGCTCTTGTACCTCAACTAACGTGTTTGAAGAGAACAATCATATGCCTCTTATGCCTTCATTTTGCCAAATAATCCAGTCTTCTGGTGTCCTCTTTTAGAAAGGGTACATCCTTTCTGCATTATTCTAATAGAGGGGCTTTTGCAATTTTTGCAGCTTGACTATGAGTGAACACAACTATACTTGGTACTGTAGATGACGAATCGTCATTGCGTGATGATTCCTCTCCACATATGCAGATGTATCTTTCTTGATGTATCCAAGAACTGCTGTTACCTTTTTGTAGCTACTTCTCATTGTTGATGTCTTGTAATTCTATCATTGATTTCAAGGCTTCTTCACTTAAGCTTTTGGGTTAATTTTGAGCTAAAGCATATGGTCATACTTTTATATTATTAAGTTTAATTCTTGATCTGTTATTCCAGACTTTGAGGCTTACAGGATGGGGTTACATGTGAAAGGTCATCCTTCCAATATGATATTTTAATCTTCCTCTGTACTGACAACGTCTCCCAACTTTTTTTTTTCCATAAAAAAAAAAATTGCATCAGCTTACTACTCCTTTAATTTTTTACCATCATCATCATAAAAATACTAAATAAGGTCTCTTAAGATCTGACCTTCAAGAAGTTCACTAGTAATCTCTTCTTTTTTTGGGTCACAAATCAATTCCTCTCCTTCAGCTAGTTTTTTTCCCACTTCATCATTGTTAAAAAAGCCTGTCTTCCTCATTTTAACCTAAATTTTTCAACATTCTACTGCATTTCTGCTTCACTAATGCCAAGATAGACGAGTTATACACCATTTCCCTTTACTATGAAACTCAGTTATCTCATAAAGATATGCGACTACTCTGTTGAAATAGTCTTCATAAACCCAGTTAGGAATTAAAGCACCTGAAACATATCTGCATTTAGCAATCTATTCCCCCCTTTCTCCAGGACTGTAAATAGATGTCTATATTCTTTTACCCTTTCTCTACTGAGCCTTAGTGGCCTATGGGCTTAAATTAACTGTTCACACATAGTCAGATGTGCTTGCTTGGGAGAGAAAGACAGCTTCTTCCTCAAGATTTATGTTGCTTCCTCAAGCCTATTTTGCTGTAAAATTTAGGAACCCTGGAGAAGATAAGATACACATAGCAGGAACTCTCGAGTTTTAGTGACAACCTTTTATATAACAAGCTACTGGTGAGACCACTCACCTACAGAAAATAAGTCTGTGTTCAGCCTGAGAAAAAGGTAACATCTCAGGGAAAAAAAAAAAATTAATTGTTAATCTCTTTGCAATGGATAGCTTCTGCCTTTTCTGAAGTTGAGCCACTAGAAAGCTAGAACTCAATGAATTGCAGGTCATACTGTACAAAACAAGGTCAGCCTAGATCTAGGCAACTGTTTAAAGCTGAAAGTGTGACAGAAAAATTCTGATCTTTTTTGACACAGCTTCCATCTTAGGCAGCTATCACTGCAGGTAAGGGAATACGTATTTCAGATAACTAACTCTGGAAGTCCACTTTCATTCCTGTGCCTTCACTGCCTCTAACATTAGCTAAGAGGTAGATGCCCTCATGCCTTACTCTCCCCTACATCCTGTGGTGCATGGACTCCAGGAATTCATCAGCCTAACTTCAAGTGATAAAGCAGTAGTTGCCCCAACTCAGGTCCTGTGCTTCCAGGAGGGAGTGCTCTAGGAAGCATGAGACTATTGATTAATAGGTTATTATTCCAGAGATTCCACTCTATTAAGTACTTATTAACACTAAACAGAATGCTCCATGGGGTCTTCTTTAGATGAAAACTGCTGATATATTTTTTTTTTAATCTTTAAGTTTTTAAAAAACAGATTTTAACTCCAGAAATGCTCCAGATATGCTCCAGAGATACATAAGGACCACTCACTGTCAAGGGAAAGAGACATCTAAACTATGCAGTACTGCTTTCCTTCTTGTGCAGTTTTCTTCCTTTCCAATGACTTCAGTCTGTTGCACTTAGCAACAATGAGAGGTGGAGACTGTGTTGCTCCCATCAGCATACAGATCACAAGATGTGCCTACAAAGGTACATTAACAGAGCAATTTTCACTTTGTCTAAAAATGTTCTAAAGACATATATATTAATGAGCTTCTAGTTAGCACATCAGCAATTTTCAAAGTAAACTATACTAAAATTGATAGATTTGTTAAAATGCCTAATTTTATTTTTTTTTTTTTAATTTTATCCTGAGGTTTTTTGCAATTTCATGCTGAGTTTCAATCTTGGTGTATTTTGATGTTTTTAGTGTCTTTTTAATAAGTTTTTGAAAAGAAAACCTGGGAAGGCAACTCAAAAAAAAAATATCACAGAAAGAGGAAGAAAATGTTTTTTCCAAACACGTTACTGATACAGCATGTATAGATATTCAAAGAACTGATATGTAGGCTACATTGGCCACACTTATTGTATTGGGTGTAGGTGGCAAGTTTTTGGTAACAGCAGGAACTGCAGTGAGAAAAGAGCAGGGCAGAGAAGAACTATTATGATCTGACAACTCCCATTCCCCAAACCCTGCACCACTTGGGGCAGAGACAAGGTAGAGGAGTCAGGAATGAAGGAGAGAACTTGATGCTGGGAAGAAGGAAGGGTGAGGGGAAGGTGGTTTTAGTTTTTGTCTTTGTTTCTCACCAGCTTACTCCATTCTTAGTTGGCAGTAAATTAAATTAGTCTTTCCCAAACTGAGTTTGTTTTGCCTGTGATGACAATTGGTGATCAATCTCCCTGTTCTTATCTTGACCCACAAACTTTTTCCTCTTATTTTCTCCCCCTCCCCTGCTGAGGAGAAGTGAGAGAGAGGCTGTCGGGGTGTCTGACAGCTGGCCAGAGTCAATTTACCACATTTACATTACTGGATAAGATATTGCTTTGTATGCTAGAGTTAACTGGCTGTAGAGTTCATCAGAATTCATATAGAGAAGGATTTTAATCCAGCTTTTCTGTGTCTGGAGTTCTTGAAATAAGTCTGAACCCTCAAAGAGGAAGAGTTACTTGTCTTTTTTAAAATAAGCTTCTGGATCTGCATCTCTGGCTTCTCTCCCCCTTCACTTTTCCAAGGGTATACATGCCCCAGAATACTTTCAGTAGGAATGCAAAGGTAAAAGGGAGGCAGAACTTGGCCCTCGGCCATCACATTATGGACATTACTACAAAGTCTAGTCATATCTAAGCATGATGATAAATCCATACAGAGGAAATATTCTGTTTTACTTGTCATATATGGATGCAACTTAAAGGAGTCTAAAATATTTTTTAAAAGAGCCATCTTTCTTAACTGGCTTGGTTGAGTTTTTTCTGAAAATGTCAGTAGTTACATTTATTGGGAATGGAAAAAATAAAAAAATGCCATCCTGGACACAGTCATAGAACAAGTGAGACACTAATAATTTTTTTAACCTGCTAAAGGAGAAATAGTTTTATTAGTTTACTACACAATTAATTCCCTTAATGTCATAGTTTGGGCTGGACTAGCCACTAAAATGATCAGCAGATGCTCTCTAACTTCTCTCCCAAGTGTGAGAAGAATGAGAGAGACTTATGAGTTGAAAAGAAACTAAAATACTACTTTAATGAAATAGTAATAATAAAATAATAAAAAGATAATAATATCAATAAGGAAATATATACAATATATACAAAACCGTACCAAGCTTCCAGGATGACGATCGCATCACTGGCAGGCACTGGGAAAGTCCCAGACTGGACTCAGCAATGGATGGGAGCTGAACTCAGGACCTGGATTCAGGAACGCACGGATCAGGATCAAAGACAGACAAACAGAGTCCTCCTTGGGCACTGGCCACTGAAGAAGACAACTAACTCTTTGATCCTTCAGCTTTTATACTGAGCATGATGCAGACAGGATGTAATACCCTGTTGGTCAGTTTTGGGTCACCTGTCCTGTCTGCTCCTCCCCACAGGTGTGTCCCCTCTATGTTCTTCCACCTCTGGTCCTCCAACATAAAGTTATCTGACCTTGGCTATAGCAATAAGTATAAGCAAGAGCCTCTCTGCATACCACCCCTTGGTATTTATTATAAACATCAGGCCTTATCACTCTGGAAGCAGACACTGTATGAAAAATATGCCGTTAATTTCAGAGAGTTCAGTTAGTTAGTAGAACCTTAGCGGAAAAGTAAAATTACTGACTAGAAAAATGGTTCTGTTTTACCTCAAACCAGGACACGGGGGACAGTCACAGAACAAGTGAGTCACTAACAATTTCTTCTAGCCTGCTAAAGGGGAAATTGTTTTATTATTTTATTGTACACATAATTCCCACAATCCACGCTGAGTATCTTAGGGATATTTCATTCATACAACTGAATTTCCTGTAAAAAATTCTGTCTAGTCACACACAGTTCTTCAGTTTTACATAAGAGATAGTTTATGTCTCCATTGATTTACCTTCTCTAGCTGCAGAATACTGGCATAAACCCGGGAAGAGAAGGTATGGGACCCTAATCCTAATTAATTTAAATATAAAGGCAGATTTTTGAGTTATTTTTACCCAAGGGATACTCTAAATAGTTGGATATTTCAGTTTCTTGGTCCTCGTTTTACATTCACTAAAATTGGCATCTAAAGGATTTTGCAGAATAAAAGTCACAACAATTGCACATCAATACAGAGTTCACGATACAACAGGGAGTCTTAGTTAAGATGATTTTAAAAGCAGTTCATGGTACCTGTCCCTTGCAAATCTTTCCAACTGTACCAAGAGAGGTGGCCTAATATGTTTACTTGAAATGTACTGCAATGTCCACGTGCAGTCTACAATTCAAGCTCTTCTCCTCCTTATGCAGACCGTTCTCCTTGCACTGCATTTATCAAGATAAAAAGTAAGTATGAATATGCATATACTTATATGCAACGTGTTAAATCTATGTGCATATGTTTTAAAAATATTTACACACATACATATGTATATATGTATATATATGAAAATCAATCTTGTAGTCCAGTGAAAAAGGAAATAGTAAATCTCTAGCGTTTAAGCATGTTTGATATACCAGCTTGATTTCTGCATTCCCATCACATACGTTAAGCCATTAATCTGAACACAAGCAAAACTGTAGGAATCCAATAAAGGACATGAAGTGCCTTTAATTTTGAACTCATTTGCAATATGTTTAACATTACTCTGGTATTTTTAATATAATCTTTCATTAAAACCCCCATAACAGCCCATCATTCTTTAACAAGTTGAAATGTATAAGTAGACTATGATAGTGCAGTAACAACTACTAAAATGTTTAAATTATTTATTTAATCTAAATTTTCCAATGAGAAGTGGAGGCAGATTAAAATTTAAGTGCTGAAACTGCTTTGTTGGCACCATAGGGAAACAAGTATGAAAAAGCTGGAGATTGCAGTCAGAAACCCAGACTGAATGTTTTTCCACATAAAACCATTAAGTAAAGATAATCAAGAAATAGTTTGGACATGACGACCACTATGCATTTCACTTCCTAGGTCCATTCATTTCAAACCAAACCCTTGTTAGTCTAGATATAGCATGAGATGCAATAAAGGGGAAATATTGGGTATCTCATTCAGGCTAATGATAGCTGATAATTTCCTATTACCCGTCCCTTTCACGGAGTTACTCTTCCACAAGATCTTCACCATGGGTCCACTCTTCCTGATTCCAACTGCCTCACATCTCTTTCTCCTACATTCCCGGGATCCCAGTTCACCCAGCCACAAAGCAAGGGCCATCTCTAGATTCATCACTGGTTTTTCATTACTGCTAAATCACCTCAAAGGTAAGCAACTATCATTGGTTTAATGGAAACAGTGAGGTCTGGCCTTCCAGTAGCTTCTGCTGCTAATAAATAGCTTCTTTATTACTGATGTATGATCATACACCTGGTCATGGTAAAATAAAAATAAGATTCTTGTAATTGCATAAAAAAATAATTAATACTGTGCAAGTGCTGTATCCTCTTCATTAATGACAATTTCCTTGAATTTTGTAACACCTTCACATCTATCAGTGAAGATTTGGTCAGTGATTTGGAAGAAAAATAACAAAGACTAAAAGCATTCTCATTGACTCAACTAGTTAGTGGTTCTTTCCTCATTCTGTTTTGAGATATATTATCTAATTCACATTCAATCCACTTAATGTGTGCCATTTTTCTTTAATACCATTGCAGATTCTTAATAAAAATGTTGTATCATAACTACAATGTGTTAGAGAAATTTAATTATCATTGTGTTAATAAAATATAAACAGATTTGTAATACTTAGAAATTCAGTAAAATTACATACAGCTAGTTTAGTGGCATTAATTTTCCATAAACTCATATTGAATCTTTAATTATTATTATTTCTGTATGCAGTTTATTTTGTATGAAAGAACTGCAGTCATCATTAAAATCACTTGTATCTGGTATCATTTTCATGCAATACTCTGTAAATAAGCAGTGATCTAGGGATTTAACCACCATATCTGCTGTAAGGACAACACAATGGGGCACAAGAAACGTAGGAGATTTCTGGAGTCCGCTGATGACAAATTCCTGACATAGGTGATTGAGGAGCCAACACAGGCGATGGAGGAGAGAAGGTGCTTTGCTGGGCCTGGTACTTATGAAAAAGGAAGAGCTTGTTGTGGGTGTGAAAATTGAGGGCAACTTTGGTGCAGTAACAAGTGAGATGGTAGAGTTCAAGATCCTAAGAGGAGGGAGCAGGGCAAAATGAAGGACCACAACCCTGGGTTTTAGGAAAGCAGACTTTAACCTTAATCTGTCAGCATTGCATTCAAGGTGGAGCCCAGCATCACAAAAAGAGAAAGACCAGTTACTTGAAAATTAATCCAACAGAGGAAAATCTGGTCTATTAGTTTCACTAAATGTTTAACATTACATTAAATACTTTTTACTTACATTAAATACTTTTACCTGAAAGAGGGTAGATTTAGATTAGATATTTATTAGATATTTTGAGCAACCTGTTCTAGTGGAGGTGTCTCTGCCCATGGCAGGGGGGTTGGAACTCAATGATCTTTAAGGTCCCTTCCGACTCTAACCTTTCTATGATTCTATTAGGAAGAAATTCTTTAGTTTCAGGATTGTGAGGCACTAGAACAGGTTGCCCAGAGAAGTTTTGGATGCCCCATCTCTGGAGGCCTTCAAGGCCAGGTTAGATGGGGCTTTGAGAAACCTGGTTTGGTGGGAGGTGTCCCTGCCCAGGGCTGGCCAGTTGAAACCAGATGATCTTTAAGATCCCTTCTAACTCTAACTGTTTTATGATTATATGATACAATAAGATGAAGTAGAACAAAGAAAAGTTACCTTGAAGGTGAATAAACTCATAACTTAGGTAAAGAGGGATTTAAAACAATAAAATTCTTTAAAATCATGCTAAGTTGAGTCAACACTTGGCCCTGGCAGCAATAAGGACAGACCATGTCCTGGGGAGTATCAATCACAGCATAGCCAACCGGTTGAGGGAGCTGATTGTCCCACTCTACACTGCACTGGAGCGGCCCCACCTCAAGTACTGCGTCCAGTTTTCGGCCCATTACCACAAAAGATATTGAGGTGCTGGAGCAGGTCCACAGAAGGGCAACAAAGCTTCTGAGGGGTTTGGAGAATAAGTCTTATGAGGAGAGGCTGAGGGAGCTTGGGTTGTTCAACCTGGAGAAAAGGAGGCTGAGGGGAGACTTTATCGCTCTCTATAACTACCTGAAAGGAGGTTGTAGAGAGGCTGGGGTTGGTCTCTTCTCCCAAGTCACAGGTGATAGGACAAGAGGAAATGGCCTCAAGTTGCACCAGGGCAGGTTTAGATTGGTTATTAGGAAAAATTTTTACACTGAAAGGATTATTAAGCATTGGAATGGTCTGCCCCGGGAAGTGGTTGAGGCACCATTCCTGAAGGTATTTTAAAGATGGGTTGGCATAGTACTTAGTGTCATGGTTTAGTGATGTTTTTTTTTATCAGAGTTAGGTTGACGGTTGGACTAGATGATCTCAAAGGTCCCTTCCAACCTAGACAATTCTATGATTCTAAGCTGATACCTCAGAGGATACATTTATATTTGCATATGGGAACCTGTATTATTTGATTTTTAAATTTGTTATATTTTACTATGAAGTCCTACTTCTCAGGGAGCAAAATTTTAATGATGCTTTAAAAGTAAACTCAGTCACATTGGAACATTACCTGATCTTGAATCATACCATGACCTGGTCTACTGGAAGGTGTCCCTGCCCATGGCAGGGGGTTGGACTAGGTGACCTTTAAGGTCCCTTCTAACCCAAACTATTCTATGGTTCTATGAGCGCATATAAAGGATCTTCTCTTCTACAGAAGCCTGGCTGTATCAGGGCAAACCCTACACACAACGTCCACTCTGTTACTGTATGGACACCGCAAGTCATGAAGTGACAGAATTTTTAGGCATTCATATAAATAAATTTCCTGTCTTAAGAACTGAAGCTGCTGGCAAAACTGGCAACTTGTGTTTGGCAACTTGTACCGTATCTTGGAAGATACGGTATCCCAATACACTAAGCAAGCATCAGGAGCTCAGAGTAACAACTTTTTAACATAGGCAACAAGACAACTGGAGGAACATGAGTGTGCAAGCAGTCTTTCCACTGTTTTTCCGCTCACCTCTGAACCTCCTCAATCTTTTTTCACTGAATTTAAAAGGAACAACACCAACTTAAAAAACATTTAGTCTCTTCAGATTTTTTTACTGTGCTATTTTTGCAAATGATATCTTAATAAAAATCAATGTAATCAAATGGATTTCTTCCTATTATACCAGTTTATGTACTTTATGCATTTCATACCATTTTTTTGCATAAGATGAAGTCAGTTTTATCATTTTCCTGTATGATAAGCACATCCATATATAGATAAAGTGAAAACACATTTTTTCTTTCTCCAGCTAAGCCACATGAATAGCAATGGAAACAAAAAGTAGATTCAGAATTTCCAGCTGTCTTTAAAACTGTCTGGATGTCAAAGAGAGAATGCCTTTCAAATACTTAGCTAAGACTCAAATTTTTCTGGCCTGCAAAACCTTCAGGAAAAGGAAGCTCTGAATCTTCTGAGAACACCTGGAGAGGATCTCAGACTGATTACTGTTTAGGTCAATTCTCCTTTATTTATGATTTGCTTTAGAAAGCAAATCCTTCCATTTCTCTCTCCTCTCCTACTTTCCACTTCCTTGTCTTCTAATCCTTGATATTAGAGGCATGCCATCATTTTTTCTCTCCTTTTCATCTCTAAAAGTTACCTTTTGCCATTCTATCAGTCTGATACCCACATAATTCCTCAGGTGACATCATAAATATATTTTCAGCATAGTACAAGTATAGCCTGAAATGCACGAAAAGTCTATGATATACAATCCTGGGTACCACTTCCTTAGGGCTCCATGTGGTGTAAAAAGAGTCAAGATTTATAGCAGCCTCAGACTGCAACTCTCACTCTGCATCTAATGTGGTTTTCTCCTTAAAGAATCATCATATGAAATTTATAGTCTTAACCTTGGGAACATGACTACTGCAGGGGTGATGAGAGAGCTGGTGATGGAAAATAAAGCTTGGACAATGGTGAATCATATCTGAGAATATTAATAAAGTAAATTAAACCAAAAGAAAAGTGCCACTTGAAGTGTTTTTCTTTCACAGTAGACTTTTAACTGGGTAGTCTATAAGGTTTGCCTATGTCAAGCTATGGGTCATAACACTCAGCAGTCCTTAAAACACTTGGGATCTGAATCTAGAAAGTTGTTTCTTTGGATTGTGATTGTTTATTTCTTATGTGTTTTATAGCATGTGGAAGCCTTTTACAGGAATGATTTCCAAAATTATCTGCATTCATGGATTTAAACATTTTAATGAGAAGGAGCCCTCATTTCTCATCATTGTTGGCATATCATGTCAAGAATGGCAACAAAGTTACCTGGTAATACTCCCAAGCATCAGTCTATGCATGGTTTAGGGAAAAAGTCCTTTGACACAGCAGACTCTGTAACGTATATCCTCAGGCATCCTTTGGGGGCTTCTGAGGATTGCTACTGCTTCCACGTGCTCTGGGATTTAAAGTCCATCTGGGGGCTTTTACCTCATAAGCATCAGCCGAATGCTGCACCTATCCTTATGCCATGCTCTACATACATTTTGACAATCTTTGGCTGTTCTCAAACCAGGACACTCTTTTATTGGAGTGAAGGAGTTTGTTCATGGCGTGGCATTATACTTCAATGAGGAAGGAGCCCATAACAATAAGTTGATTACAAACACGCAGGCACTTCAGAAAGTTTTAATGACTTTTTATGGCATCTTCAGATGCTTTGGTACTAGGAAAAATAAGGTCTGAATCACAAAATACTTAATAAAAAGTCATGTTAACAACTAATGACCTGGAAATGTTTACAGTTAAAGTGGATAAAATTCCTACCTAGGAAAAGCAAAAAAAGACATGCTCAAATTAGAAAAATTGCCTACTGATACACAACACAAACTCACCTTCGAAGGGTTCAAATTCAACATATTAAATACAGCTAGTTTGGCATTGAGGTAAATAGGTTACATACACATCTTTGCAGTACCCAAAGTACGGTCACACCACTGACAGGAAAGGTACCTTCTGTTGTCCCTTCAAGGACAGTGCAAGAGGTGACCAGCTTTAAATCCACAAGATACACCATAGACGCCCTGCTGGTAAAATGTGTCAATGCTGTGTCAAAACAGTAGATATTAGAATGACATAGCATTGCTTCAGTAACCACAGAATCACAGAATAACAGTTTCATAGAAGGGTTAGATGGGAAGGGCTGTCTGGAGGCCACCTAGTCCAATCCCCCTGCTCCAGCAGGGTAACCTAGACCTGGCTGCTCATGACCATGTTGTACTGACGTCTTATGTAGGACAACACAGCAGAGGAACTGTTTGAGAAAGAGAAAAAAATAAACCAGATCCTTCTGAAAGTTTGTTTTGCCATGAAACAAAACAAGGTCAAAGGACTTGTGGGGTAGATCTAGTTTTTAGGATAAAATGGCAAGGTGGACATCATCATATTTCAGTGGATGTGATCAATAAAATAACAGCTATGTCCCCATCAGCTAAGGAAAAACGAAACCTAAACATTCTTATGTGTTTTGGGTTTCTTGAGGATGCTTATGTTGGGTTACAGTCAGATTTTGAGCCGTCTATAACAAATGACCTGAAAGAACTGTTTCAACAGTGGCCCTGAGCAGTGACAAGCCCTTGAAATGACCATAGACAGTTTGTGTGATAGCCTTGAGCCAACCCGGACAGGGCAAGGAACGAGAAACATGCTTCACAGGACATTCAGGGAACATGGCCGCACCTGGAACCTCAGCCCAAAAGACCATGCTGGGCCTTGAAAAACAAGTTTTGTGGCAACATGACACCCCAGAAAGAACAGAATCAGAAAACAGGACTAATTTCCAAAACAAGGATCACCTTTCTCAACCTGTTGGCAAAACTCCTCCTAATGCAACCCAGGATACTGTAAGTGTTCTTTGTGGCAGGGGCACATCGTTGACTCATGTTCAACTTGGTGTCCACCAGGACCTCCAGGTCCTTCTCTGCAAAGCTGCTTTACCAACTGGGCAGCCCTAGCATATGCAGGTGCATAGGGTTGTTCCTTCCCAGGTGCAGGACAGCCCACCCATCAAATCCATACCTCTCCAAATTAGCAACAAGAATGTTGTGGGGGACCATATCAAAGGCCTTACAAAAGTCCAGATAGATGATAACAGTAGCTCTTCCCTTGTCCAGTGATGCAGTTACTCCATCATAGAAGGCCCCTAGTTTAGTCAGGCACAATTTGCCCTTAGTGAAGCCATGTAGGCTGTCTCTAATCACCTTTACTTAGAATTTAGATACAATAGGATTTCAAAAATAATTAACCAGGCAAATTGAAGATAAAGACTGTTGGTAAGCAAACTAGCAATGTAATGAGTTGTAATGTAATGTTTTGTTGGCTGTCGTATGTCAGCAGATTTAGTTGAATTTTCACAATCACAGAATCACAGAATGATAGGGGTTGGAAGGGACCTGTGGAGATAATCTAGTCCAACTCCCAAGCCAGAGCAGGTTCACCTAGAGCATGTAGATTTAGACAAAACAGAGATAAAGGCCAGAACTTTTATATGACATTGCTTGTCATGGAAATTTTGGAAATTTAGGGAGAATATCCATATTTTTTATTATATACACAGTGCTACCCCCTTTTTTTTTTTCCTACAAGCTATTAAAAGACAGTCTCATTTTTCCTTTAAATGTCATAGATTCATAGATTCATAGATTGGTCCAGGCCAGAAGGGACCTCCAAAGGTCATCTAGTCTGACCTCCCTGCAGTCAGCAGGGACACCCCCAATGAGACCAGGTTGCCCAGGGCCTCGTCGAGCTTCACCTTGACTATCTCAAGGGTTGTCACATGTCACATGTCTTCATAGTGCTGGTGTTATGTGTAACAGCACAGCAGGTTTTACTCTCACCTAGATTGTTAGATAGTAGAAATCATAGATTATTAAACAGTAGATAGTAGCTTATCTGCATTAATTGTGCTAACATTTAGCACTTGAGCCAGAGGATAAAAATTGAATGTGTCTATTGAACTCAGTGGGCTGTTGATCAGCAGTTTTAATGCACCATGTTCAAAAAAGGAAAGCTATATGAGAGAAAGACATATTCTATCTTGACTACTACAATGCATGTTTTGGGAGGTATAAAAATGAATAATCCATCCTCCCACTACAGATCAGAGACAGATGGACACTATAGATGTCTACACATTTCAGAAGGTAGGTTGGATTCACTGTGGACCCTTCCTTGTTTCCCCTTGGACAGGGGATCTGTAAACTACATTCGGTCCAATAACACATACTTGTTGGCCTATCATATGGATGACTTGTATCTCAGACATCAAAAAGGAACTGATGGTGCACTTCTGGTTAAATAAATGAAACCTTTTTAAAAGCAGAAGATGTGCTGTTAAAGGAGGGAGGATTCTGCAATGTAAAGACACCTGTAGTGCATTTGTTCTCAATATTTTCCCTATTTACTAGGATTTTATCATGATTTTAGTAATTATCACAATCAGTTACTTCCAAAGATCAGAATACGATGAGGGCCATTAAAACTGGATACAAACCAGAATGTATAATCAACAACAATGCAGGCTTCAAATAAACCACATCGTACTTATAATTACTGATGATTAATATACATTTTAAAGAATTATTATTTGTCAATGTTACATTAATATGCTAGGAGTTTTTGCTGATCTTTAAATTGCTATCATTACAATGCCTGAAATTATATGCATATTATATACCTTTTTTATATACATTTTTACAAATTAAATTGGAAAGTTACAAAATGCATCTAGATCTTTGAAGTGCTCATAGATCTGCAGGTCACATTATAATCACATATATTATTCCTTTTGCTTCCATACATACATTTTTATAAAAGTCTCCACAATCATTAATCTGTAATTTTCTCCTCTATCTTATGCTCTAGTAATAGAAAGTTTGATAAAAATGTGTACTTTGTGATTCAATTCCAAAGGAAACTGCACTGAAGGAAACAGATCAAGCAAATTCCCACCTAAAAACTACATAGCAACTATACAGAGTATATCTTATAACAGTAAAACCCAAAGCCTGAAGGACCAGTGTGCCCTTTATGACAGTCATCTTTGCTTGGGCGCTCTCAGGATATTTTTACATCTTCTGAAGAGTGGGCTACCAAGAAAAGAACCTAAAGCAAAAGGCTTGGGAGATGAAGTCATCAACATCTCTTTTAGCTTACACATTTTCCTTTTGATTCACAAAGCAAAATATCACACGCCCACAAGCAGAAAAAAGTCAAGTGCCACAAGAAAAAAACATTAATTAAGAAAAAAATTTGGCATTCAGTTTTTCCCATGTCTAACATGCTGGTAATTTTTTTCTAAAACTGGAGGTCCATTCAGAGTTTTGAATAATTATGTTAAGCTTCAGCCATCTACTTAAAAGTAGTTTAGTTGAATGTAAACACAGAAAAATATTGAATCTCCAACATATACTGCATTTAGGCAGCCAAAAAAAGGGGACCAGCATTCCTCCAAAATTAGACTACCAAGTCTGCCCTGTACTGTGACTTCTGACCAGGATGTTGGTTAATTCATAAGGCTTTGTCATCAAAGAGGAAAAAACCAAAAGTGTTCTTGGTATATCCCTAAACATGCCTGATATAATGTAATCTCTCTACCCAGTCAATCCAGGACGTTTTACCTGCAACAAATCCAGAATTCATTGATCAGTCCAGTAAAACATAAGCTGAATGATTTCCTCGGCAATCTGTTCTCATGGAAACAAATTCTCCTAAATGTACCAACCTAAAAAAATCAAAAGTAATGCAATTACACATTGATTTTATTTTATGTCTATGCAGACAGCAGGCAAAAATTTGAGAAAGATGCTGGCGTAAGTTAAGGAAAAAAACAAGATTTAAGTATTTCAGTTTGTCTTTATTTTAACCAAATAAAGTTTATTCATTCTATTTACTCATTCACAGTCTTCTTTAGATCTCATTGCTGAAGTATCCATGTTATTAAAAAAAGAAAAAAAAGGATTAAAAAAAGGTTTTTCAGTTACTTAAGCAAATGATTACAGTGATAACCTTTCCAAAATTAATACATTTGAATGAAATGAAATTTTTATAAAAACATTTCTACAAGTATACTACACCTGTTCAAAACATGGTTCTCAACCTGACCTGGATGCACTACAGATCACACAAAAGCTCAAGGTTTTTGTTTGCTTTTCTGGGGTTTTGGGGAGGGTATATAGTGAAGAAGAGGAATGATTAAAATGAAGCAACTAGTAAAGAAATGTCACATCAATACCTTTACATTTAAAGAAAGAGAATCAACTGATTCTGCAAAATTTCCTTCTCAACAAGGACTTTTATGAGCAGAACCATGGCCACAACCCATTTATATCATGGAGCTATGGCAAAGTGAAAAGCCATCTCAATGTCCTTGAGCTTTGTACAATTTTTCTGCCTTCCAGTTGAGACTGTAAAGCATGGCAAGGACTCTAAAACAGCACTTGACTAAAGATCCATGGGAATATGTGTTGTAAATGCCCAGTACCAAACCTCTGTGCTTCTGCTGCACTCTGTTGCTATTCCACTAGCAACAATGGCATATACCATGCAATGCCAATGTCAGGCTTTACTACCCACTGATCCACTCAAACTGTTTCGGATTTTGGTTTTTGCTCTCTCCATTTTTATTCTTCTGTACTAGCCACAGGAAAAGGGTAAAGGAAGGACAACACTGAGATAAAGTGGCAAAAGAAATAGAGGTTTGTCCTTTTCTAGTGTGGGGAAAATAAAGGTTATTTTTTATCCAAAAATTCCAAATTAAAAAGATGGTAATGCCTATGTAAACTCAGCCTAGGACATTCTGACACCTTTTTAGTTTCTAAAAGGAACACATTGCTTTTCTAACCTCTCCTTACCTAGCCTCTGCAGCAGCAGCCCCAAAGCAGTAACTGCTTCACAGAGAATAGCCATGGAGAGGACATACACTGTAAGGATTAAATGTGTTCGCTGGGAAGAATTCTTGTTACTTGCAAAAAAAAAGATATTTGAGTGACACATTCATTAATGAGTTGGATTTGGAGGTAGTTGAAGGCCTTGTCTAGGACAGGCAGATGTTGGGGGGGGAAAAATAATATGATTTCTATTGCTTTTTTTTCTCTCTTTTCTCAACCTAATAATTAGGAACTTTCTCTTCTATAATGGATGAACAAGACGGTGACACTTATCTGGCTCAAACATTGAAAGCCAATGTTAAATCCACTAGTGGTAATAAAAGAAATAACAGTAAAGAAAATGTCCTGCGTCTGAAAATGAAACAGAAGTTGATTTGTCTCAGGCTTTGCAATTACTGACATAGAAATAAAAAACACTTGTGAAAGTGATCCAAGAAACAGAAACGTTGCACTTACAGAGGCATTTCGTTCTGTGTGATACAGATCAGTAAACCAAACTATTGCTCAGCTAAGTAGGTCTAGAAGCATAGAAGACTATGCATGGATTTATATTCATTAAAAATGTACTTTTAACATTCAAATTTCTTAAGCGTACTTTCACTTCAAGTGGTTCTTCAGGCAAAGTTTAGGAGTGATTGGCATCTTTCCATAAAAACATTAATACATTAATCTTGTGAACTGTTGAAGCAGTGAGCAAGACTAACTGAATTAAAAAGGGACAATTCACTTAGGACCACAGAAAATGAGGTCTATGCTCAGAAGTTAACTGAATAAGCAACTGACATGTGATAAGTATGAATTTAGCCATAGTCTGGTGAACTAAATAAGGACCCCAGCCTCCAGTAAGTTACTGTCCCTATTCTCAGTTATATTCTTCATATTGTTAACCGTGAAGCATGAAGGAGAAGAACAAAGTTAGAAATAATGTTTCAAGTACTGGGTCAATTTGGGCATTATTCTGGAAAACCAGAAACATTCATACTTTGCCAAGCCACTTTACCACTCACTATCCAAGTTCTTCCTACTTCACGGATCAAAAAAAGGCCCCTAGGCAGAGAGTGATAGGCTTAACCAATGATAAAAGTATCATCCTGCATGTTCTTCTGCCACCCCAGGTTTGGCATCCTCCTTGCACAGCTGGGATGTTTCAGTGAGCTTCTTGAACTTGGCTCCCCATCAGCACAACTTGGATCCTCCAGTCAGAATATGTTTAAATAAACCTTCTGTCTGGTATTGCCAATATGTACTTACTGGAACAGAATGAGCCATGTGTTTAATTGGGAAAACAATTATTTGATTCACAGGCTAGAAGAAATTAAACAGGACAAATATGTTTAAGGGGAAAAATTTCTACCCATACTGATGCTGGAGTTGCTGACTGGGAAACCCTTGAACAATACCTGCGTCCACATAATATTTCTCCCTATCGTAAGCAAAGAAATTATCAAATACTCTAAACAGAATTAAGTATATTCTCTTTCTATATATAGAAATGGTTTTTGAAAGCAAGTATTTCTTTCATCTTCAGGAAAAAAAAATTAGCTGTTTAGGATGTCTCCCTAGTGAATTCCTTTTGATAGGTCTAAAACACAAAACCTTTCCCCTACAGATGCACAGGGGCTTCCAACCATGCCAAAAATAGGTATAGCATCTCCACTTGATGAATACTAGTTTCCTTAACAGTTGGCAAACTAAATTTCTGGAAATTTAGCAGTAAAAATATGACTTGTCTTGATCCAGCACAATTAGCATGAGTTAGAAGCAGAAATAAAGCTCTTTGGCAGAGACAGTCAATTTTAAGCCAAATATCAAGAACAGTACAATTGTAAGGAGATGAAAAGCTCCTCCACGAAATCCTTTGAGCAGCAAAAACTTTTTTTTTTCCCCAGACAGTATTTGGATTTATAATACTGAAATTTCAGAATGCTTAAGGGGAAAATACAACTCCTGAACATTCTCAATATCCCAAGAGACTGGTTATTAAAATTTGTCCAAAACAAAGAAAGGTGCCAAATAAAAGCATTCTAATGAGATTAACGCTAAAAATAGAACCAAATGCTTAAGGAACTAAATACCATATTCAGCTGATACAAGGAATGCTGAGGTTGTTACCTGAAGATCTATTCAATGAGCTTTTCATTTATCGTGACAAAAGTTATTGATAGATAGCCATTAGATCTTACTTTACCATTATCTCTTTATACCTTTAATAATTTTCGTTACCTGCTCCTACAAAATGATGCCCATCTGCCTTCTAACTTTCTATATCAAATGGGATTAATCATGAATGGAAATAATGAACATATCCTCAAATATTAATGATTTGAAGCTGATAATTCCAAGTTAATAGAAACCAATTTCTGTGATAAAAGTCATATAATTTCCCACAGCTTTTTAGACAGTGTTACCTTGATTTTTCCTTGGACAATTTCCTGATGCTCCTCATTCAGAGGAAGGTCTCTTACCACATCCTTGCTGGTAACAGCTGAAAACAATACACAGTGTGGTATCATACCACTTCTTCAAGCAACAGCTAGTGAGCGTTCAAGGAAAGTTAGAACTGAAAGGAACTCTGATAGTGCTGAAGAGAGGTAAAACAGAATTGTTTTACCAGATTACAGATCTACAGTTTACAGATTTACAATTTACAGATTGTTGCCCATTGCTTTTGCAGTCCTGATGGGAAATAATGATTATAGTTTTGTGTCTCCACATGAAAAAGAAGACATCGTACCCTACACAGGTGTATTTAATTAACAGAGCAGTCATTTTATTTCAATACTGAGCTATAGCAGCTGTTTAGGATATTAATTAGCCTCCCATTAGATGAATCTCTCTTGCTACATTGCCCAACTTTTATCATGATTTTGCTTAGAACAAAAATGTTAAGGACTTTTTCCTGTATCAAGACTGTGAAAATCATTTGTTGTGTCACAGCAGTGGTCAATAATATTCATTAATGTTTAGTGTATTTGTCAGTCTGACATGACCAGCTACTTAAAATGAAAATAATCAAATACATAAACCAACATCTTTCCATATTTAATGTGGACACAAATAATGGCATCAGCTAATGCTGAGAGATAGAAAGTCAACAACATCATTAATCTAAAAATTATCTGCAATGAAGGAATAAAATAACAGATAGATTTGTAAGGGAATATCAATCTAAAGCTCTTCTACTTACATTGACAATAAACCAGGGCAACGGTGAGGAAAAATGTGTATTTCTGAAGCTGTATATCATTATGGCAGGCATCTTTTGCACTGGTACAAACTGTTCTCCACATAGTAAAAAATAGCTTTATCTTGTTTAGTGAGAAATACTTGAAGTAATTGCAAACAATTGAGATGAGGTCACATAAATCTCCTTGTGACCAAGGGGGGGCAGTTCTGAGTATGGGGACCTGATCATTTACATTCAGAAAGGCCCGATAGAGTCTTACCTCTGATGTCAGTAGAAACAGGAGCAGTCCCAAGGTCCACTACACTAGAGTTCTCCAGAAAGTAAAGTTACTGTGCATTGGGCCCAATACTTAAGGAATTTCTCATTTTGATTACCTATATTGAAAACATACAGGTTGAACCTTAATTAACGTTATTCCTGCAACAAATACCAATAGGGCTTATCAGTAATAAACAGGAATCAGCAATAAATGAGATTACTTTAGCTGCACATTCTTACAGCTAAAGTGAATTTTACGTGCATAATGAATGACTAAAAATCTAAATATGGTCCAGGACTCTGCAATGAAACAAATTCTACTGTTATTCTTTTAAATTACTTGCTACAACCTTGTACGTATTAGGTTGCGCAGGTGCTAAAGAGCAAACTGAGAAAATTGAGCTATAAGATAGCATCTCCTTTTCATTATGCAAGATTATACTAATTATTTTTATAAAAGATGGCACTTTTTTTCTGCAGCCAAGCTATAGCTTTTCCTGTTTTGGGGCCTGATTGTTGGTGTTGTTATGATCATAGATATACGAGCTCTTTTGATTTTTAAAGACCAAGAAAACAAAAGTAAAATGCTGTCAGCAATATTATTCAAGGGAAGACAGAGTTTACATATAAGTAGAATTACATTATCTCTCAGAAAGGTACAATGACTGTATCTTTTTAAAAAAAAGAGTGTTATCATTCTAGGATCTACTAGTCCTGAATCTTCAAAGGAAATCTAATTAAGTCCTCTGCAAACCTTTTAAGAGTTTCCCTTCTGCACTAGTCTGACTCTCGTGGATTGTAAAAAAAACAATGAAAATATCCACCACATTTCTCCTACATTGGTAACACAAGCACCTGCTTTTCTGCTTTCCTCTTGTAATGATTTTAGTGCTTCTATTCTAAAATCAAAGTGTTTGGATGTTCTTCTCCATGATTGCATGTGTCAGACAAGACATTCAAGAAAAACCATAGCAGACTACATTTTTGCCAGAATCCTCTGGGTTGACAGATAATGCTACACTCAAAAACTTGTTACAGAAAAAAGAAAACACATCATATTGTTGGTCCAGTTAATGTTTTAACCATCCAATCAAGCAAATTATCAAATTAATAAATAAAAGCCTCTTTAATAATACCTTTAATTCAATAGCTATACAAAGCTTTCTCTTCCCAATGTTATGCTCGCTCTGAATACTGAGGTTGGCAGTTTCATTCTTCCTCAAGAAAAACAGGGAAGGGTTAAAAGGAGTTATCATCATCCTGAGGTCTGAACTGGCAGGAGTTTGATCATGGGGATGGTGGTGAGGTCCTTTTCTCCTTGGTATTGGTGACCATTTGGGTCATTTTTCCATCTTTACTTATCACAGTTTTCTTCCTTCTTGTTGATTCCCAGCTACAGCTTGCACAACACATTCTCCAGCCCCAATTAGCCGTTGTTTGATACACAGTGATAAACCTAGGTTTGTTGGACTTTTTGAAATATACTGGATTCACAGAGCTTATACTAAATCAGGTGAGGCTATGGTCACTTGATCACCATGTTATCGTTAAAAAATGCTAAAATCAACTCTGGCCAAGGCAAACCTACACAAGTCCTGAGATCCTTCACTCCCAGATCAATACAAAGTCTATGGCCTTTTTTAGTAAAGGCAAAATTATATTAGTCAGGCTACAGTTGTGAACGTGCTCCTGCCCAGCACTGCCCAGTGGAAAATAATCTATTTATATGCTACCTGGGGATACCTCAGAAGAAGTGCATGAAGACTGATGTTGTTTAAAGAATAGTTTTCTTCCCCCCCCTATAATACGAAATTAAATTCGTTTAGCAATCCTAAAACTTACTTTTCAAAGGATATTACACACACCACACAGTTCAAGACTTCATTACCTCAAAATGTTAGAAAAAGTCATGAATTCTCTCATGCCCAAAAGATAAAAACTGAAGCTGGTGACATTTTGAAAACCTCCCTTGTGAAAATAAGACAACTAAGGAATCTAACCTTGCATTCTTCTCAGACCAGTTGACATCATAAGAACAAGGACAGGACAAAATCAGAAGAAAAATGTGTTTCTGTATATTAATGTTAGTCCCAAAAGTGGCTTTCACCTCTACAAAAAAGGGCACATAACAGATGGTTTATTCTCTCCTTGAATAAACAGTCAGTCAATAAATTTCTGATGTGCTGAAAGTTTTAGAGATATAGAGATCAGTATCACTATAGATGTAAATAGCTAATATAGAATATTACATTTAGTATTCCTTATTCTCAGAAAGTGATCTTTATAAACATTTTTCTATTAATGCGAGGCTTGTATTTATTCTTCTAATGTTCCATGGAAAAATACATTAAAGGATAAAACAAATGATTTTTTAATGCGTAAAGGATTTATATAATGCTTCCCACAACTTAGGGAGAAATACTTTGAAGTCATGTTCCCTTTTGTTTCTGCTGCTATTTACAAAGATAAGCATTTATAGTCTTCATTTTTTTCATAGTCTAGCCAGTGGGATAAAATGTCATTAAGCTGTTGCTGTAGGATGAATGCAAGCATATGGATTATTTGCTTTCTTGAAGAGATGCAGCTTCTTGAAGTGGGATCCAAGATGCAAGAACACAAATACTAGGGAATCAATCATCTTGAAAACTGCTGCAAGTAGTAGTGTGTTTACTACCCTTTAACACAATTAGCCCTCCTGTCTCTTAATTCTGACATATGGTTATTCAAACACATTTACCATGTGAGGACAAGGTTCAGATTAACAAGTACTTATTCTAAAAATTAGGAACAAGACATCCACACATCCAAAAAGTAATGCTAAGTGGAAAATACTCAATAAAGACAAAAACTGCAAACAGCTTGTTTCCTTTCTATTTGATTGCTCAGAGTAGAGATTACTATTATTTTCCTGACTGCGTTTCTGCTGTTACTGTCTTTTGTGTCAATCAAAGTGAGACAATGAGGCTAATTTCCTCCTGATTGTTTTCTCATGTCTACCAAATTTTCCAATGAAATACTGAAATTATAAAGCACAAATAAATGCATTCACAAACTAAAAAGTATATTCTAAGTTAAACAACTCTTTCTGTTTTCTTCCTTGGTGGACAGCCGGCTTAACATGAGCCAGCAGTGTGCCCAGGTGGCCAAGAAAGCCAATGGCATCCTGGCCTGTATCAGGAATAGTGTGGCCAGCAGGAGGAGGGAAGAGATCGTGCCTCTGTACTCAGCCCTGGTGAGGCCTCACCTCGAGTACTGTGTTCAGTTCTGGGCCTCTCACTACAGGAAGGACATTGAAGTGCTGGAGCGTGTCCAGAGGAGAGCCACCAAGCTGGTGAGGGGTCTAGAGAACAAGTCATATGAGGAGAGGCTGAGGGAACTGGGCATGTTTAGTTTGGAAAAGAGGAGGCTGAGGGGAGACCTCATTGCCCTCTACAACTACCTGAAAGGAGGTTGTAGAAAGGTGGGTGTTGACCTCTTCTCCCAAGGGAATAATGACAGGATCAGAGGAAATGGTCTGAAGTTGGGGCAGGGGAGGTTTAGATTAGATATTAGGAAGTACTACTTTACTGAGAGAGTGGTCAGGCACTGGAACAGCCTGCCCAGGGTGGTGGTGGACTTGCCATCCCTGGAGGTATTTAAGAAACGTGTAGACATGGCACTTCAGGGCATGCTCTAGTGCCCGAGATTGTTGGTTTGTGTCCATTTGTGGGTGGGGTGGGGTGGGGTGTGGTTGTGGGTGTTTGTTTGGTTTGGTTTTGGTGTTCTGGGATCTTTTGGCTGTGGTGGTTTTTTTTTTGTTTGTTTGGGGTTTTTTTTGTTTGTTTTGTTTGGTTTGGTTTGGGTTTTTTTTGTTGGTTTGGTTTGGTTTGGTTTGGTTTTTTTGTTGGTTGGACTCGATGATCTCAAAGGTCCCATCCAACCAAAAATATTCTGTGATTCTGTGATTCTGTGATTTTTTTTTTACAACACTAGCTCAGACATGCCTTTTAATCCATAAAAATAGACCACAATTGACTTGTAATTTTCCTGGGAATCTTCCTTTGCTAATGAATCTCTCCTGTATATATCATGTCTCTCTTTCAATTAATATATTTCTGAATTAGAATACATAGCTCTTCAACTTGCGAGATTAAAATGTAATTTACACATCAAACTAAACAAAGATTATTCCAGAGAATGGCAGTCCTTAAATTTTCCTTCTCAATCAGCTATAAAACATATAGTTTCACCAAGGATCACATGATTATCACGTGTTCATGAAGATTAAAATAAATTCAAATATTTACATCAAAAAACAACTTTGGGATTATAAGATTTTATCTTGGATAACCTTTCAAAATTCAGACTGGAAGCAGTTAGAAGATCTTCCTTTTCAGAATATTCAAGGACATGGGATGATAATAGCATCAAGTCTAGAGGAAGCACCTGTTTCCGCAGAACAGCAGGATTATTCAGTCTCAGAAATATTACTATAGCAGAGGAGGCTATGGACATTGAACAGCCCTGTGAAAATTCTGAACTGTTGCCATTAAAATAAGTCTACTATGTGGACTTATTATATGTGTTGACTCCACAATTGTGGTCGATTTTTTACCCGTAACTAGATTTTCACTATAACACTATCAACAAGTCCATTCATTGTAGTTCTTTCTCCTCTTTCTAGAAAACATATTTATGGCAAAGGAGGTTTCTGCTGCTGCAAAATGATTCTCTTCTTACCTTATTTAGCAATGCCAGAACTAATCTCAGTGTTGCAAGTCTAAATGAATTCATATTTTGGCAATGGTGAGTCTCCAATAGTTTGAAACCATTGGATGCAACAGACTAACCCAAAGCAAACTACATCAAAACCAGCATGCAGCATATCTTACAGTCATTGCTAAGCCTAAGAAGGTAGGAAGAGATGCCGATTACAAATAGTTTTTATGGAAATAAGAATAAATTGTATTTTCTTTGATATTCCAAGCAACTCTACTTGGGAGAGAGGAAAGTTTAGTCAGCATGAAGGAGACTTCAGTAATTTTATTAGGATATGGCAGTAGAAGATTGGTCAAAGATAGGGTGGCAGAAATAGATGATGTAAATCCTCATGTTATAAAATTGATGCGTTTCATCAGCTTACCTTGTCACTTCTCAAATTCAGACAAACCAGAAATCTTTAACTACATCTTAGGAGCTTAGATCAAAACAACCTTGCCGATTTCTCCAAAACATCAAAACCCAGCCATACCTGCATCACTCAGTTTCCACTGACTCTAATTTCTCAACCCTTATTAGCCATCATTTCTTAGTTACTCATCAAGTGGCTGCAGGCAATGGCGGACATCATTTTACATTATGGATATGCTACCTGCTAGGGTAAAAGGGGAAATTCAAATGGTAGCTTAAGTTAGATATTCCATAGTAGAAGATCATTTCTAGGGTTTTCCAGACAACAGACAAAAAAAAAAGACAGATGGTAATAGAAGTGATGATAAATACTGGAATTGTGGGGAAGAAGATGGAAAATTATTCTCACGTCACAGGTATGTCTTATAGTACATTCTATATGGGAAGAAATACAGGATAGAATAAAAATATTATCCTCAGCATTGACATTCCTACTAAGACAAAATTTAATATTAAAGAAGTGACTGATATGGGAAATTGAAATATAATAAAATAGTCTGCAAATCAAAAAGTTGTTTTCTGGTAAAATGGACAAAGATAGTAAGGCTGAAAAAGTGTCTGTAATTTCAAAGATATGCAAGGGAATGTGGGCAGCAGAGTTTGAAAAATATTTTTAATAATTTTGGCTTATCATAGGTGAGCTTAAAAAAATTGATTCAGTCTTCAGCAGCTGTGCTATTTACTGTTTACTCTATTCATAGCTCATACATAGGAATAGATCTCAAGGGCATCATCCTGAATCTTTTACTGTATGTGAGTTTCAGTACTGAAATTCTAATGCACAGAAGAGACAGTCCTGATGAAATGGTCCCGTTCTCTGAAACAGAATTCTTCTTACAAAGGATAGATGTGGAAACAGACGACAAGCCAGGCAACTTTTATCTATTGATATGGTAGATAAGATTTTTAAAGAGATGTGATCTCATCTTATTTGCTCATGTACCTCTGAGCACCAAAATAAGATGCCAGGTGCACATCAGATGCCTACTGCAGCAACCATGAAATTTTATATGAAAGGCCAATATTTGGTGTTTTAAGCAATTTCTAATTGCAGCAGGAATACATTGAGATTGCCTGTATCTGAGGCAGACTCTTTCCTTTTCCAAGCTTAGCAAAATGAGGACATAAAAAATATTAAAAAACAAAACCTGTCTAGATAACTTGATAATAGCTGATGAAATGAAAAAATTTGGTTAAGTGCAATGCAATTAGACTTCAGTAACATGCTTGACTTGGTACTGCATGATATATTGCTAGGAAACCGGAAGACCAGAAAATCACCATGGTACGTATTACACACGTTCAGCTCCGAATAACCAGCAAGTCTCAAAGTATAATTAATTCTAGAGTGAAGACTCCTCAGTGAGCAGGTGTGCATCTCAGAGATCTCACAGGGATTAGTTCATGATTCTACTCTGTTTATAAGGTTGTTAGCAACAAAAACATAATGAAATCCTTACTGGCTAAGTTTTTAAATGACACAAAAACAAAATACAGAAGGGTATAGATAAGAAACAGGTAACAAAGAGCAGACTTTGTTTTTCCTATAGGTGGCTAAAACCTTGCATGGCACAAAGGCAAAGTTTATCATTAATGTAGGTAGTACTTACAGAATGGAGAATGCTGGTAAGCAGTGGCTCTGAAGAAGGATTAAAACTCATGGTACAGAAAGATACTTACCTTTGTATTTGCTTTAAGGTGAAAGTTACTAAGTGCTGCATGCAGATTTAATGTTCAACCAATGGACTAGAAATGTGGTGGAAGGTGGAAGAATTCCATTCATTTGTTCTGCTGAAAAAAGAATAGTTTGTATTACCTTGTTTACAGTTTATATATCAGCATGTGCATGTATATACACATATATGATTTGTATTGAATTGGTAACACATTGAACTTAGTGGTGACAGTTGAAATTTTTTTACAATGGTAAGAAACAGTCATCTTGGTAAAAAATAGCTATCTTGTTCCAGTGAATTGATTAGTTAGACACATTGATTTCACTACTTTTTTTTTTTTTTAAACAAATTGGTTAATTCACGGAACATCAAAACAAGTTTCTTCTGCTCTATTATTTTGGTTATTTGTGTTTACCAACCTAAAGGATCCAAACTAAAATAAATGGCTATGGAACAACAATGTTATGTAGACCTACTGGAATTTGCTGCATTGATTTGATACACAAATAAAAAATAAATAAAAATATTTTGAACTTCTATCTTCAGTAAAAAAAACAGATTAGCATTCCTATTTTTCGGATAGATCTAATTATTAACAGCGTGGGAAAATATAATTGATAAATTGTATTCCCCGTTGCTAAGAATTTTCAAGAATCAATATTTTTCAAAAATATAAAATCTAGTTAATTCCCAGGTCCCAGACTTAAAAAAGATATTAATTCAGAAAAACCTCATGCCTTTCAAAAAGAGTAGGTCATGGTGGTTCTGCCTTTAACTTAAAAAGGATTTTTTTTTTTTAAAAAATTTAAAAAGTATCAGGTAGGTACAGAACTTTTCCTTCAATTTCCTTTAAACATTTTTTTCACAGTACCATGAAAGGAGAGGCCATGTATCATCAATTAGGATTATAATGACATGTCAACCCGCTAAGGCAGCAAGAAAGGAGACAAAGGGAGGCAGGCACAGTCTCTTCCTTGCCTTATGAAATATGGATACTGTTTTAGAGTCCCTTTTGCAAAGCTGACTTTGGAGTCAAATTTTGTTGTCTCTCTTTTCCCTGTGCAATATAACTGCAAGGCTGAACAGATTATCTTAATTCTGTCTTTTCGTGACGCTTGTGGTTTCACAACCAGCCAGAGAGCAAACGAACCCTTGCAGATAATTATCCTTCTGAAACTCCCTTGCTTCTCCTACCAAACTGTTTAAAGCTATTTCTGTATCACGCTCTTGTCTTTTACACTACCCTTATACAAAAACATATAGATATCATATGATCAAGAAAACACTTTAACCATAATGTTTATACGCATTTTCATTTTCAATACTTTCATTATAAATGAAAAATTTACAAGAATATCAGCCAACTATAAGATGTACATGTGAAAAGTTTCAGACGTATGGTTGAAGTTTAACATCATCAGAAGCAGCTGAATGAAGACTTCCAATGAAAACCATTGGACACTATAAGCCTTATTTCACTGCCACTACCAAAAAACCACAATCAAAATATCTTACAAGTATTTGAAATAAAATAGTCCAAATAAACAACCTCCAAACACTTCAATGTTTTTTAAAAAAAAAAATCTACTTTCATTATTATAGTTTCTACTGCAATCCTGAATACAACAGGCAAAAATTCAGGATTTGAAGTTTCTTTCATGTTGTTTTTGTAAGAACTTCTTCCTTTTCCTTCTATCACCCTGCTTAAATAGTCAATATTTAGTACTATAGATCCATAATAAGGACAATTATGATCACAACCTGAATTATTCTTTCCATTGTTAATTATTAGTCTTCAGCATCACAAAATTTACATATTACTGTTGTGGAAACAGCAATCTAAAACTAGGACCTAAAACTTTTTATGGGTCTCAGTAATTTTCAACTCTTATATGTTCACACCTTTCTCAAGGCAAAGTGACTAACACAACAGTCACCTACATGTGGTTAAAGGTTTTATTATTGGCAAACATTCTTCAGCAAGATCCTCCATCACACCCAAAGAACTGCCAATATTCATGTCCTGTCCACTGGGCAGGGGCAGTCCCAGGAGAAAATGAGAAACATGGTTTGTAAGAGAAGTAAGCAGATAATGTCATACAGGAATATCAGTAGCAAAGTTACATGGCAGGTCCTTAGCCCTTCCATTTTCAAGAACTCATTATAGCAGACTACAAAAATGGTGAGTTCTACTTTGTTTTTTCAAATGGGAATACCAGCCTTGCACTATGTAGATTCACTCTTCAGAAATGACCTCTGAAAGACTTGGATGTACTGTTTAATCAGAATGTTAGCTAAGCTAAGTGTTGCTTCTTAATCAGCATGGTACGTTTCATTTTACATATGCAACTTCAGCCTTCTTTGCAGGAGTATAACAACTGCCCAGCACCAATTATTATTTATTTGTATTATATTCCCACCTGCAGGTTCTGTCACAAGCTATGATCCCATTGTAAGTAATGCTGGGTAAAAACACACAACAAGATAGTGCCTATATAGAACTTTACAAAGAAGTCTATAGGCTGAGTGTAAGATGGGATACAGCAGATGGATACAGACAGCTAAGGGACTGCGTGGAAATAATGAGACAGTAATTATTAGTGCAATGGGGAGCAGTGTTGTAAAATTCATGGCTGCATTATAGGAAAGGGAAATTCAAAAAGAGATTTAAAGAAAGTAGCTTTGGGAGTGCTTCTGGCAAAGTCCTGTGAAAGGCAGCAGAGAGAAAAGCTACTAGTTAAACGCAATTATCTCTTGGTTGATAGGTCTGAGGTTAAGGGTTGATCAGAAGGGAGGTTGATGTCTATACAGACAGTGAGAAATAAGTAGGAAAATGATAAAGAAAATCTGCCATCTTAAGTTTCATGCAATAGAAAAGCGCTGGTGGATTACTTGACAGGAGGGAATGACAAAATCAAAGTAGAAAACAAGATAGAATTTGTCAAGTCCTGAGACATGGAAGTAGTGGAAATTAAGACACAAGTTCCAGCTGTGGAACTATTGGCTCAAGCATTTAAAGTAAAGCAACCTCGTCCCAGGGAATGTACATGTAAAAGCCCGAGCAGTCAGGTAAATGCTTACTCAATAGTATGGAGTCATAAAGGGAAAAATCTCAAAAACAGATTCACTATCCAAACTCACACTCCAGCACACCACAGAGTACTGCCTAAAAAAGTTTTTTCCTCATGCAAGGTGCTCCCAGCTTTACGATCTTCTGACATCACTTTCTTCTAGAAACTTGTTGGATAGGGAGTGACATAAAACTGATGACTGATGACTGCCTCATCCTCTTCCCACCTTTTGCAAACCATGAGCGCCATTCTGCTTCCTTGATTTCTAAGGTCTGTTCCTGGATTCTCCATCAAAGAGTATTTCTAGACTGTTAACAGTCATCCCTTAAAAACTGTTGGATTAAGGATCCAAAAGAAATTTTCTACAGTTGCTACTACCTCCCATAACAATTTCCACATGTCCATGTCTATTCTCTCTCCTGCGGCCTCCCAGCTTGACCCAAAGAGAAAGGAAATGTCATTACTGCCTTTAAAAGAAAGTAATTTTGTATTATTACTCTACATTTTCCTGATTCTATAGGTAAACTGAGTTAAACATAGTTTATCCTGAAATACTCAGGGAACGACAATGTCTTAATTTCTGGCAACAGTTGCTTAATTTTTATATTATATTTGAAGTGGTAACTGATGGTAGCATATAGCCTAGCCTGAGACTGGTACTTAAAAACTGGATATGCAGCAATCACAGAGAGTAAATTCCAGTGATAGTTTGGCAAAATGGACTGTGTTGATTTGCAGCTGAAGAGTTAAACGCAATTTTGGACTGAAGGCAGTTGCAAAAAATCCCATGTTATGGCAGAAATTACGCATGACTCTCTGAGGCAGCGAAAGTCACTCCAAACAAAGCAAGCAGCACCATTTCTAATGAGAGAGAGCAGTGACAGTTCACCTTTAGCTGGGAGCTAAAGTTTTGGAGGGTTTGTCAGATATGTGCAAGCACACACACACACTCCTAGAGTTCTTAAGTGGGCACTGCAGCAAGCACAGAGTTTGACAACAGTGTCTGCTCAGCAGCAGCATCCGCCAGTAAAACAGACTCAGGGAATCTGGACTTTCTGCCTTACTACTTATGACCTTATTTGTAGCATATGCAGGCTTGTTTCCAGGAGACTCATTAAAAAAGAAAAGGTTATAAAGTGCTGACAGGTTCTCTGGGCTAACGATGATCCTATTAGTACACATAACATTAAACACATAATGTTGTATCCTACACTGCTATGTAGGAGTTTGTGCAATGCTGTTAATTTGTTTTATATAGCAAATAGTAAAGGGAAATTAACTTCCACTGTCCTTATTGTAAGATACAATTCTATTAATATCTCTCCAGTAGTAGGTTATTGAATACTAGATATCCCTATAAGTAAGTCACACAGTTTGCAAATTCCAGTGGAATTTGTTTACCACACCAATCTGTATTTTTTTGGCAACATTAGGTATAGTGAATGGACAGGAAAACTGCATCAACAAAAAAATGAAATTGAGGACTTCAAGCAGTGTAGAATTTGTTTGTCTGAGGAGCTCTTAAGAAAAGAAAAGAAAAATTACTGTCATATTCCAAATTCGTGCCCATCTGCTTTACTGAAAGGTGGCATGTCTCTATAGAAAAAATCTTCAGAACTTTTGCTTTAGGAAGTAATTTCTGTTACTCATCACCATTAACCACAGCCTGGATGCAATTTTCAGTGGTTAAAGTATTTTGAGTTTTGTTTTTGCAACAGTTTAGAGGAAGTTCATGAGAGCCTTGTGACTTTGGTTTGAAAACAATCAATTATCTTTCAGTTTTTTTCCCATCTATCCTTCTGTGAAGGTCTGAATACTTACTGACAGTGATATTGACTGGGTAAAAACAGCTGACACAGAATGAAAAGACAAATTTTACCTTATTTACAGCACTTTGCTGTAAGGAGGTGCTAATTATTTTGTTTCAATACAGATGGGAAACAGCACTTCAAAACCTTGCATCTGGATTCATAACTGCTGCAGTCGACTATAGGAAATTTGTGGCTTGGAGAATGACAGTGGAGGAAGGTCACTGGCAATTACTGAGAGCACTAGAACTAGAGGTGTTTTAGATTGAAGTGTGTGATAACTGGTAGAGCGATGAAAGGGGAATAACTGTCAGTGAAAATCTTCCTCCTGCCCTCTGCCAGTTTGCTAACCACTTAGAGCAATACTTCATACTAGTCTCTTGACATTTGGCTTTTTTCTAAGGTTATGCTGTCATTCTTTCCTGAATCTGCAAGAGCCTGCTGAGAGATCTGCTTTTATAAATATACAGTTTAAAGTAAATACACCCCTGAGATGCAGCTAATAATTCAAGCTCAAGCAATGAGCTAGGAAAATCTCAGTCTACGTATGTGGTCTGGAGGGACCACCGAGAGCTTGGCAGAGAACTGACACGAAGCTTCAAGCTGTACTGAGGATGCTGCATGTGCTTAGAGCTCCTAGACATCAGGAATCTGCACCCCTGCAGAGGGACCCAATATGCCAGAATTTGGTGATGAGAGACCGAGTATGGCTTTCAATGCAGTTGCCTTCTAATGGAAGCAACTGGAAGTGAAACAGTAAACAGGACAGCTGCAGTGGTAAGAGAGATGGGACAGTACTGAGTCAGACAAGGTAGAGAGAAAAGAGGTTACAGGAAGAACAATCTACTAGGAGAAACATGAATTATAGGAAAAAAAAGAAAGGAAGGTATTATGATTTTAGCAGTGGAACACTCATTTCTGCAGGTCACAAAAGCAATGATAGCTCCACATTTTCTGACGTGGTGACCAACTTTGCACTGTTCATATTCTGCTAACATAGGAATTCAAAAGACTAATTGTTTATGCAGTATTGATACACATGAAGTTTTGTAGATGCTGATGCCTCTAGTAAGTAGCTTGTAGACTAAGTATTGTACTTAGCTTGTAGGCTAAGTGTTTCTACTCCAGGATTCCTTCTACACGACAGAAATTACTTTGGCAATAGTATTTCCAGTTTCTGTCCCCCGTAATCTTTGCTCAAAATAATCTATTTGCTAATGAAGTTGAGTTGCAACCCTTTTAATAGCTGTTACAGTAAAAATAGTCACAAGGCTTTAGGCTATAGTACTGAAAACAGCTTCTTTTGTTCCCATAACAGCAGTTCAACCAGCTGCAGCATTGGTTCAAGTGCATTAGTTGCCAAGAACCATAAGCAGGTGCTTATTAAAGCCTTCCATTCATTAACAGCTTCTAATTGCATTGATTCAGAAACACCCTTCACTCTTATATAACATTACTTACACCATCAGTATAGGGGTGCTGAAGCATCACTTCTGATCAACATCAGTGTTTCATGTTGTGTTTTAGCTATACAAAATGGAAAAAAAGTGAATCTTCAATAACTAGTGAAGTGATAGACAGACCCTTAGATTTTTCATGTTCCCAAGTGGCAGAGGTTGAAGTTTCAGGCTACAGATGAAATATACATGATACATTCCTCAGCTAATTATTTGTCAGTATATTAATAAATCACACCAGTCCCTGCAAGGCTATCTAAATTTAGAAGGTTCATGAGATGTAATACATAATTAATACCCTTAGATTGGATGGCTTAAAGGCAAGTGATTTCCTGATCTCATATGAAGTAGAGAGCATTTATCATTGTTGTCCACGTAAGGAATTGCCAGCATGCCTGCTTTTTGGGACTATGTATAAATATCTCTGTCATTTTTTTTTCTGGTTCATGAGTAGAAAACAGAAAATACATAACAAGCAGAGCTAGATTTTTTAAGACCCATGCAGTTGTGTTTATGCATGTTAAAGTTACAAAATCCAATATGTCCACATATTGGTAATGAGTTGATGGTTGATCATAACAATCAATGGAAGTTTTACCACTGATATCACAAGATTATGGTCAAGTCACAAATATATGCATTCAAAGTTCTCCAATGGTTTGTGCATATGGCTTCACGTTCTCCAATCTCTCCTTTTCTCAAAATGTTCATCGATAGCTTTTTTGGAAGATGGTCCTTACTGCCTCCCACACTCCACCTCTCTCCCCACTTTGCTCTGTGGCTCTCCATAGGACCCCTTCCCTGGTCCCATTCTCTCCACTTGTATGCTTTATTTCTGGGAAAAATCACCAGCAAATACTAATTAAATTCTACAACAATGCTTCTGCTTTGCCCTCTAGACATGAATTGTCTTATCTGAATAATACACTTTCTGACTAAGAAATCATCCTCTCAATATCAGGCTGCCAAAAACAGGGGTCCCTCTTCTCCTTTAGACCATCCCCCCTATCTTGCTGACCACTGTGGACCGAACAACCATACAGCCTTTCCCACTGTGGAGAAAAAAGCAAATTCTTCTCTGCTGTGGTTACTGCTCGTCACCTCTGTGACCAAGTTTGTACCATCACTCATGGGGTACTATTTAGAGTACTAACTCCTCAAAGCTCCCTCAAGCTCATTGCTTAAAAGCTTCTGAAATTCAGTGATTAGAAGAGAGTCTGTACTCCTACCTACAACAAGGACAACCATTTTTATCCTGCCTCTTAGGTCATATGTAACCCACACCACTCAGAAAAGGTCGAGTACAAGAAGAAAAGGTACTGAGGAGATCAAGGATCAGAGGAATGAAATGAAGTTGTTCAACTTTTTATCCTACCAGGCACATATAATCATAGAGGATAAGAAGTAACAGTTTATAGTGCAAGGAAAAGGAAAGAAAAAGTTAATTGCTCCATAGTTGCAAGTGCTGGAATACCGACTTTGGAAATAGAATTACCATTCAAATTACCTATTTCCTAGAAATATTTCCAAAAATCTTCCTTCTGCAATTGAATGTATTTTTGCAATTTCAATTTAGACCACTCCTTAACTTTGTGGACAGATACACTGGCAATGTTGATGGTAGACACAGCAGCAACAGATGGGAAGCTCGCATAGCTAAGCTCCTGTTTCAGTCAGGTATGTAGCTTTAGTATGCATCTCATTTTTGACGACACCAGACTTCAGTAGCTTTTTCCTTAGCTTAAACATACACAAATTTATTCTACAAATGTTCATAGATTATGCTGATCAGAAGATATTTGCATCTTGTTGTTGTGATCAAGTCATTTATATATTCACTTTTCTTCACTGTCTCTCTACTTTCTATCTCATCAAACTTGTGAAAACACCCATATTTTAGGTGCCAAAAAAATATTTTCGTGCTACCTCCTTGATGTCTCTGCTTTGAAGGAGCTTTTGTCGTATATGTAAAAAAACATGTAAAAACCAGTATTATTCTTTTTATCACCTCCTCTCTGTCTTCTTCAGTACTTATTTGTTTCAATCTCTAGTAAAACTAATGGTGGAGATCCATAGGCTTCGCTTTGTCTGTTACTCAGAAGGTGCTGCTTGCTGAATGTAGAGGGAAAGACCAAAGAGAGAAACATTGACACACTCTCTCAAATATATCATCTTCAGTATCTCTGCCTAGTATTGTATCTTGCTAGTATTATGGGAGAAAATTTACTCATCCTTCCTCTCTTCCTATATATTTCTTAAATGTCCTATTTTTTCTTTTATGCAACTGCTGATGGAACTGTGAGAGGGTTTTCTGTAGTTCAGTGCTGTTTTTTTCAGTAGGCTCAGTATTTTCAGTATTTTCAGAAGGCTCTCCTTCTACAATCTCAGTGTCTAGCATTGTTATTTTGCAAATAATATTTCTGTCTGCTACCTTTATTTGGCGTTATATTACCAAATTTATTAATTATTTTTTATTATATTTATTATATTTTATATTCATCTTATTGTAATGTAAAGAGTTAAATCTGCAAATCTAAGGTAAAATTATTTGAATGTATTAGCTATTGCTGCTTTAATGATATACTAAATGGTTATGTGATTTGTACACCCACCATACACCAAATGAACATTGAATGCATTACTACTTGAAATAAATGCCTGTAAAAACAGGCCAGTACAGAAAAAAAGGGTAACTTATTAAAAAATTTAGAATTACTTTTCCTCTTCTTAAAACATCCATAGGTGTGAAGAAGTCTATAATGTCATCATCTTTTTGAATGCAGAATTTCCTATTATAACAATTACAATAATCAGATCATATTTCATTATAGCAAAGGGAGAATTTTTCCTTGTAGAATTTGTGAGCAGCTTCACAGATATATTTTATAGTTATTTCATTTTTCTGTTTCAAATCTTGTCAAAATGTCTCTGCTTTAACAGACAAGAAAATTCTTTTTACTATTGGAAGATTTTGTATGAACGCCATATCACTTGCTCCAAATTGTCCTCGAACACACGAGTGCTTGCAGACTGATAAAATAATTATTTCTTAACCAGTTAGCAGTTATCACATTTTCCAAAATATTGAATTTAATTTTTATCTCCCTTCTATGGTTTAACTCTGTAGATTTTACTGCAGCACTACAGAAATGTTAAGAAACTAGATATTCAGTAATACCTTCAGAGACATGTCTTTAGAGATATCAGCACCTACACATGGAATGTTTTATAATTATAAAAGTAGTATACCTGAAGGTGATGGACTGAGTTCTTTGATCTCTCCTCCTATTTCTGGTTGAAGGGTAAGATCAGACTCTTCAAAAGTCCCAGTTTAGAGTAGGGAAAAAAAGAATGCTTGTTGTGTTATGCAGTTGAAAAGAAGAAGATTTATTTTAAGATAGGTTGGTGGTTAACACAGTAAGGAAAGGGCAAGAATAAGAATATAGGAACTAAAAATAATATGAAAGAAAGGATAACAGAGATTAAGATATTTTCATTTGGATTTTTGTACTGAGGCAAAACATGCCAGTCATTTAAAATTGCTTGTGTGCATCTTGTTTTTCATTTTGTATTACTGAACTGCTCAGGAGCATTCAGATCAGCATTAAAATGTGCGTATTGTTTAACAACCATCATGGACTTTTTTCCCTATCCAGAACAGATCTCCAAAACAAGCAAGATGCTCAATCAAGGAGGATACAATGCATCATGGAAATGCAATCCAGCCAGTGAATGTCCATAGGAAAAAATGGGATCATCTTTCATTCAAGCTTTATAATCTCTGAATAACATTTGCTAATTCTAAAGTAAAATTATTTGAACTGTATCTCCAGCAAGCTAAACTAGTTTAAGTAAAAAAAACCAAAACCGCCACTGAAATTAAATACTTCTATAACTTTTCTTGGCATAAAATTTGAATTTTGTAAAAACATGCCCTTTTTTGCTGAAAAATCAGTGTGACATAAAACTGTAAAGCAGTCATAGAGTCCTTTAGTAATTAAAAGATTTTTTTTTTTTTTATTCACATTGTGCTAAAAGTCACAGTCACACTATAAAAGGATGTTTTTCCTAAGACAGATCACATCTTACATATGTGCTAGTATTCCAGTTGTGGTGGCTGCAGTCTGAACCAAGATAGGGCCACACCACTATAAGTATTCATATTTTGGAGTGCTGATTTTGGCATATGCAAAAAGGGATATAACATTTTTGTGTCTGAAATCTAGCTATTACACAGAAAAGGCATCAGTAGCACTCAAGCTGGAGAGCCCTTGCTTCCATTCATCATAGAAAGAAGCTGACAAACATTAGTAGGAAAGAATGAAGAATAATTGCATGGTTTTTAGGCTTAAATAGTATCCTTCTGTCTGATTAACTGCATGGGAAATAAGATCTGCTTGTCATATAAATCCAGTAACAAAGGAGCTTTGGACAGGGTAACTACCCTAAAGGACATTCCAACTTTTGAATGGCAAAGGGAATTCTATGTACTACCCCATAAAGTCAAGCTCAGACAATCAGTCAAAACGATTCTTGCAAGAACTTGTTAAAAAAATGTTTTAAATTGAAAGCCTCCTGTCATGTTCTGACTATTTTGTGATCCTGACCTATCCAGTTACTGATTTTTTTAGTCTTGAATAGGGATTAAAGGATAACAAGCACAAGGATAAAGGATTCAGCACAACAACCTCATCCAAAGACCAGATTTGGGTTTTGTGTTCAGGACTGCATCATAGTCAGAGACAGAAAGTCCTTCACTGACCTGTTCCAGCATCCTGCATCATATCACCCAATTTCATCCATGACTGAGAAAAGACGATAGTCAAGAATGTTTCACAACAGTCCATAAGATATATTTTAAGTTACGGTGGTGATAAAAATGATTATTTACTTTTCTTTATGTCACTCCATAACTTTCTAATAGGGAAATCATATACTGGGTTATACATAGAACAGCTAAGCCACTTAGGGAAATACAGTACAACCACCTGTGAATTTAGTAGTTGTAAAATTCTTGCATTTAAGATATGAAGACTTTTTTTTAATTCAATTTATTATTGAATGTGTGTGTGCTTTTATTTCCCTATTAGTTTTTGTCTTGTTTGATTTATAGTTTCAGATTCATAATCAATACCAAGTGCCTGCCTGGAAACAAAATCCCATCATTGTTCTCAGGATTTTTTGGAGGAAGAAAAGACTCACACAGATATTTTGTTTAGTTTTGTCTTCCTTTTGCTAATCTGAAATCGATAGCTATTTGGACCTGGAGCCAAAATTGATATGTACTCACTAGGAGTAAGACTGGTGGCCCTCATGTGAAACACATATTGTGGTGATTCCCTCCTGCAAAACAGGAGGGAGGGACAGGAACCCCTCACTGCTCTTACACACCCAAGCAGCTAATAGGGGCCTGTGTGGAAATACATCTTTTATCACGTCGGAACATACAAATGTACTGGTACACAGGCTGCAGGGAAGGCTCCACATGTGGTCTTTCTGCACTTGGTTCCTTAGGCCTGTGGGGATGGCTGCACCCCCGGATGCTGCCCACCAATTTACTGGGAAAAGCAAACCTCCTATTTTATCAAAATGCCCCTTTACTTTGTCAGACAGCTGGGAACCTGTCAGCAGAAGCAAGTCAAAGCATGAGAGCTGCTGCCAGGTGGCCTCATGCCATTTCCAGGCAAAAGGAACTTTCCCAGTTTCCTAGACTAATATAGCTAAAAATGATAACCACAATGACTGCTGCTTGACAGCTTTATTGCAACAAGGCTTTTCTGTATCCACATTTTTTATTGTAAGTGCTAGGTCAAATACATGAATAAATCTATTTCTAAACATCCTCAAGTCGTATAGGGTAGTATTTTCCTCATTTTGTTGGAAGAGGGTAAGGAACTTCAAGCCACTTTTTACATTTCATATAAAAGACAAGTAGCACAGTCAGATATATAAGCCAGAAGCCTCACTGCCTGTCTGCCAGTCTGAAATGAGCACTTGAAATTTTTATATTGTGTTAATGACAACCAATATAGTGGCTTTGCATCTTTATCAGAGTTATTCCAGATGAAACCATCCCACAGAAACAGCACTGCTTGCTTAATGAACAAGGAAATGCTGTGCATGCATACATTTCCCCTTTGTCTATATCCTGAAAATCTTGTCAGAAGCCATATTAATTTTTCTTAAATAAATACATCAATGCCAGGCAATGAAGTCTCCTCATCAGTGAGACCAACATACACAATGTTAGTGAAATGCTCTACAAAATGTTTAAACGATCACAGTTTAAGAACTGGAAATAATCACATTTTTAATTATTGCTGGCTCTAAGCAAAAGCATTGTTCACTTATAGTTTGCTATCCCAAAAAAACTGCTAATAAAACTGGTGCTTTAGGACATATCAGAGCTAGCTCCAGCTGGGAAGCAACATAGTAAATTTAATCCACTATTGAAGTTGAGCTTTCAGCTGGCTTGGAATACAAGCAGATAAACTTTATCTCTGATCAGGGCATGAGTCATATCTATATGAAGTGCCATGTAAGTTTGTCTTCCTAGAATACACGATATAGACATATTCTTCCTGAGGTGTATTGTCCATCCTCTTACATCTTTTCTCAGACTTCTAATTCTTCCTAAGCTCTCTAATCTTCCTCCCTGCTAGTTTCTAAATTCCTCCTACAAATGCTAGGTTATTTCTCTCTTATCACAACATAGAGTTTAATTTATCCACACTTTCTCATCTAGTATTCTTTGCTTCAGGCTGAAATTCCTGTGCCCTTCCTGCCAACTGCAGCCTTTGAAACACGTGGCTGCTTGCGCGTGCCTGCAGTGAGGCAGGAGTAAGCTATAAACAAAGAGGATCATATTCAGACACATTCATCAAATAAACCAGATATACAGAAGCCAAAATTACGCAGCCAAGTATTTCATTGGGCATAAATCTGTGCCCTTAACAATAAAAGTTAAGGTTGAGTACCCTTTAAAAATGTATTCAGAATAAATCTGGAAGCTGGAAAACAGTAAGTGAATCCTTAATGTGTCGTTAGATATAGAGACTCTAAAACTTTAAAAATTATATAGTGTTATCAGGGGCATTCAACATCACCAACTTAATCCATTTAGAACTATATGTTCATACTGGCCTCCCTTTTGCCACCCTCTGTGCTTGCACAAATCTCTCATATAGGATTGCAAAATACACTGTCATTCTGGTAAATGATGTGTCATTAATGCTAAGCACACCCAGGTAATATGTGTGCATAAATCCTAGAAATAGGTTTTCCCCTCTCATGGATTACAGAAGTACCATGTCCAAGTGCTTATGCATACAGAATTAGAAACGCTGATCACCTTTTAAAATGGAGTCTTTAAAAGTGGTGCAAACTGGTACAGAGTAAGTTAAAAAAGAACACTTAAGGTCACATATTCTCCTTACAGTTTCATCTATTGGCATAAATGACAGTGTCTACATTAACAAATGCTGGTATTAATGTCTATGTCTGCTTTTTAGTATTTTGTAAAATAGAAATTATAGATACACATTTTTAACACACATTTTTAATTAGCTGTTAGGAGGACATGACCATATATGCAGGCTCTTCTCCTACCAGAGCATGCAGGAACTGAATTCTCTCTATGTTCATATTAGAAAGTTGTGTACTTCTATATTACAAGCCTCTGATTTGAATAACAAATTTCAATTATAGGCATATCTCGAACAAGATGTCATTTATGTATTTAGATGAGCTGTTATTTCTTGTAGTTCAATTTCCTGTAATGATACTTAATCTAACCCAAGTACTATAAAAGTAGCTTTTTAGATGGATACCCACTAGTAATTGAAACAGCAACCATTTGGTTTAAAAATGAGAATTTTAAGTTGATTATCTGTCATCTGCAGAATATGCATGGATAATTCAGTCCTATCCATAACTTACTCCTTGAACAATTCTCATTTGTACTATAAGAGACTATGAGAACCACATGCTTTGCTTTTATTTAGGCTTTGATACAAAATACCTAATTTCTGGCACAATCAGTCATAACCTCTCTAGAAATTAGAACCTTCTTCCTTTTCTTTCCATGTGACTTCATTTCTGCATGGGAAAAAATTTTGTTCAGATCAATATTTGCTGAATAGCTTTTCTGTCTTGCTTAGTTCTCATTACGACGCTAAGCTGCTTACAGAATTTGTGTTGTTAAAAACACATTTCATGATCCTAATGATGCTAATCCATGTGTAAAAGAATAAATGGATCTACAGAGTGTCTACTCAAGGAGTTCAATAACTTTCAATAAGATTAGGTCCACTGACTTTATGGATACTGAAGCAGATTACAACATCTACTGAAGTAAGCAGACATCTCAAAGTCCATCATGTAGATGGAGAACACGAGGCTCTGAGAGACAGGCAAACACTGCTCATGTCTGAAGCCAAGCCACAGCCAAAAAACCAGAACTCAGGAGCCTAGGATTTCCTTTTCATGCTTTTAAGTCTTGATGTAATAAAACCAGGGCCAGCCTATGGAAATACAATGAGATTTTCTTACATACATTTAAGCACACATTAAACACTGCTGTGTGGGAGAACACAACTGTATGCTTCTTACTAATCACGTGCATTTCTTCATTGCACTATACATGTGTAGAGTTGCTATATGTAACTTTTACATCAAATTCTCACAGTATCTAGAATTTCATATACCCCCTTACAATGCATTAGCTTGTTTCACAGGGTAGTTTTAATTTATGCAAACTAGATTCCTTTTGGAGGAAAATGGAGAGAAAACTCCATGCCAGGCATGCAACAAATGCAACCTAACAAGTAATGGGTTCATAAGGGTCCTAATCAGAGGTCAGTGCTTCAGATGACTTCAAATGCATGTGTGGTGAAGACACTTGAATCAGGGAACTAGACTCAAAATAAACTCCCAGAACAGTACACAGGACAGTGGCAAAGGCCTCAGCACCAGCTATTTTGATCTGCTGCTCAGTTTCTCCTCTGTCAGACTTGGCGATCTATACATAGCCGCTACCAGAGAAGTTAAGCTGCCTGCCATTTGTACAGCCAGAAATAACTGCATCAAAAGAAAGAGAAATGAAAGAAATACTAATCACTCAGGTGAAGGTCATAGCAAATCTCCACAGTATTCACCTATGCTTAAAATTAAGTCTTACAGAATTCTAGGGTATTAATTTGTGGGATGGGAAAAGGAATTACTGTTCCCTATCTTTCCAAAACGGCAGCATCAGCTACTGAAAGTTTTGCTTTTATTTTTTGGTCCCTTCTTTTATGCATATTCTGAAACTCCTGTAGTATAACTTACCCTGAAAGCAAAACAAAATAACAGTTCTCAGTCCTAAGTACAGGACAAAAATATGGAGAAAAACAAAGCAGTGATTATTAATTCAATGCTACTTGTTTTAGTAGCACAATAACTATTCATTTGAAGTTCTATGATAAAAAGAAGTGCTTAAGCCAGAATGTGGGCCAATATTTTGTCCTCACCTCCTATTCATTTCATTTTATGTACATAGAGAGTACTTCAAATGAATAGTAAAACACATACACACATTACAGAATGCTAAAAAATGTTTTAAAGTAGTAGAAAAGGGGGAGGGGGGGTGTCCAAGTTGTTTCTTATAAACAATAAGTAGTCCTTGTAAAATTATCCAAAATTACAAACACATTATCTTTTCAGTAGGTAAAAAGGTGTCAGAATCAACCCCCAGACACTTTATATAATCATATGATATATGGCATATGCTTCTCTAAGCTCATCCTGTCCAGAAACCAGTAAAAACACCAGCAGTAGCTCTGGAGTAGCTCCTGTGAAAAGGGTTGCATCTCCCTGATGAATATGAATATGCATCAGAAAAGAAATTCCACCCCAACTTTAGTATCAAGTCACTTTCAATGATGCCTTGAATGAGCAAAGATGACGAACAATTTTCTTGAACTTAAATTTTTCAGGTAGTTGAGATTGGACTTAGTGACAAAAAATGAATGGATCCTCACATGCATCCAGTGTCTCAAGCTAACATTGCACAGACCATGGATAATGAAGCAATCTTTGTCAGTAGACATTCTATCAGTTATTACAGCAGCTTTTATAAAAACTGAATTTACTTTATTTATTTCAAGATAATAAGAGACTAATACACCACTCAGAAACCTACAACAAGGTTGCAGTTCCCAGAACTTTGTGAAATTTACACTCAGGGCATCTTTTCTAATTGTACCATTTTCTAAAAACATAACAAAAAAATCCCCAAAACAATTCTTTTAAGACTGTTTTTAAATATGTCTAAAGTTCTTTTCCAGTTCTCTGTGTAGACTAGTTGCACCTAATCAACACAAGTAAGCTCTGTTTCAGTAAAATGTTTAAGCTACTGCATAGTCTTAAGCAAGTCCACACTAGACTCAATGAATGACCTCGCATGCTTAGAGTAAAATATGCTAATGGTGATTTCTTGAATCAAGACTTTAATGCTTTTTAGGCATTCATTAGGGTTATGGCAGAGAGATAAGAAATAATAACTTATTTCTTGATGTAAACATCAGAAGAGAGAAGTTGATGTGCAACCTAGAATGCAGAAGCACACGCATGAAATCATCAATACATCAATATCAACTTTACTGATTTTTAATAATAATAATAATAATAATAGGAACTGTCTTTAAAAACTTATTAGAATACTTTTTTTTTCTGCTATGATGATTTAAAATCACTTCTGATTTCTTTCATTTTCTCCCTTCCTTCTACTGATCCTACCATAACGTTGATGATGTAAACCATCACAGCGCTGTTGATTAGTGCCACTGCATATTTTTGGTTAAAAGAATGAGACAAATTATTGTGAGTCATCCCTACTTTCAGCAAGTAAATCAGATTCAGTTTGTTAAAAAATAAGATTAGTATGCAAAAATTTTCTGAACGTGCTGAAATTTGTAGGTCACTGCTTTACCATCCATGCATCTTTCCAAGACAGCCTGTATAACTGCCAACAGTTCCTACTGGATGGCTGAAGCAAAGCTACACCATAAACTAAGCGCGTCAGCATTGAGGACAGAGTGAACTTCACAGACTGAAAGCTGAGTATATTCATCATTTACCTCAATGTAAAATTTTTCAGTCAAAAATTCTTCCCCCCTCAGTTTAGACTGCCTGAAACATTTTTCAAATCTGGAACAGACTGGGCAGTAATGTCCACTGTACAACTAAGAGGACTTTGGTGGTATTTATAGAAAAAAAAATCTTTATTTATTTTTTAAAAAGCATTTTGACAATGTTTTCATTAAGAAAAAAATAATCTGAAGTTAAAAGACTTCTTATCCAATCAAATAAAATAATTTCATTTGACTTGAAAATTTTGTTTTACCCTACTTGAAAGCAAGTCTAAGATATTCTTTAACCTAACTGCTTTTTCCTGATTTTCACTTTGGTAAACAAATTGAAACTATCATTTGTTCACACAACTGCAATGTCCTATAAACACTGGCTGTAAATACTTTCTATAGCAGCTATCCTTCAAGTGTATGTGCTAGATATAAGAAGGTCAATAGCTCTGAGAAGTTAATCAGCATGGAATTTGTTAATTAATGTATAGATGAAGATGGTAACAATCATGTATATAAAGACTTCCAAATATGTAATGTAATATAAACTCAGGGGCATTGGTAATTATATCTTGATTACATAATTCCTTAGTACTCTTACACTCTGTAGTCCTATAGTATTCCACACTTTCAGTACAGAAAAGCTCAAATTATTTAAAATGCAGGCTGAGGTCTTACAGAGCCAGAACTCCTCACTTAGTAATTTGTAAGCAAAAAAGACAGCTTGTGTAAAGTATTTCAGTTTATAGTTTCATCCAGTTCTAAAATTAATAAGCCAGTGACCTAATAGGCTCTTATTCACTTTCAATTTCTTTTTTCATGGGTTTTAATATTGGACATTGGAGAAACACCTGCCCCAGACACCCTCTTGCCATCTGCAGTTTAGTGTTGATATTGATATGAGAGTATTGTCTACTGTTTATTACAAGTAACTATTAGTGTTTCCTTTCTCAGATCATAGGTGAAGTTCGTAATACTGTAATATCTTCTTCTCATTCACTCCTTTGTTTTGTGACTTGATATCAAACTGCAATTGTTTTTTCCTCAGAAAATCAAACTGGACTGTATTCATACTTGCAGTTCAACACAAGCAAAGGAAAATGAACAGTCATCTAAACTTGGGTCTCACCAAGCTTCTGTCTTTCAATTACAGGAGGTCAGGGCACCTGGATCACTGCTTGATGGAGGCTTGGGATGCCTTACACTAAAAGGGACACTGCCAGGGAAGTTCCCAGGCAGACCTAATAGCCATTTAGCTGAAGTTTAATACTTTTAAAGAAATTCCGCCGTCTATGAAACAAACATATGTCCTCGGCCTAGGCACATTCCCTTTTGTTCCTGTTTATATTAAATTCCCAGAGAGACTTATCTAAACTGTTAGTATAAAATACGTGATTATAACAAAAATACTTCATACAAATGAGCATCACTGTCTACACAGACTGACTACTGAAAAGAAAAAAAGTTTGTCTTTTTGTTTTGTTTTGTTTTGTTTTTTCTTGCACCTCTTTGTAGTAGAATTCCCTCCTGAATCACAGTCTTATTAAAATTTATTCCTTTCTTTTCTTTTGTTGTACTGAAATAGGAGTATTACAATTTTTACATAAATTATTATTATCCACAACATTCCACATCTACTGAAAACAAAGAAAGCATTTCTATTGATGATTCAGTACAATGCAGAATGGTTTTGTACAAAATCTTCTATGCAGCATTAAAGATTTTTTTTTATGTGATAATTTTTTACATAAGCTCAATATTTTGAATTCAGCTGAGGAATTGCTTTGCTGTTTATTCAATAGTTTTCTATTTCCTTTAAGGAACAAAAGCTTTCTCCAGTTTGCATGATTTAATACCAATAAATTCAACTGCTACCAGAGACAGTATAATCCAAAAAGCCCTATGATGAAAACATTTACTTTGTGTCCTGAAGAGAGCTGTATACTCTCAGAAAAAAAAAAAAAAAAAAAAAAAAAGGGTATTCCTTAATATCGTTTTTACTCTCAGTATAAAATCAGTACTTATTTCATCATGTTGATCATCAGTTTAAAACTTTCTAATTAGATACACTGTCACTACATCCAAGTTAGTTCTGGAATCTCTTCTGAAAAAAAAAGAATTTTTAAAATGAAACCTTTGTGGTTTATACTGGAAAGCACTGACTTATCACAATTTTAGTGTAAATCAGTGGGAATTAAGACTTTAAGACTGCTTATCCCACTGTTCTATTGTGACTGTAACTCAAAGCAAGTAAGGAAGAAGAGCATTGTCATGGTCCAAATAACACCAAGACACACACACATAAATTTCTCCACTCCTGGGCTTTCAAGATACTTGAGTTTTGCAGGAGTGCAATAATAGAAATCATACTAGATTTCTACGGCTGTTCTTCAGTTTGATGAGGATAGAAATAGCCCAAATGAAAACATTGTTGTAACATTTTAGCCTAACTATACTACCTGTCACTGTAGTTTTACATTTTTGTAATAGAGAAAAAGAGGGAAGAAGGAAGGAATAAAGTTGTTAAAATCTAAATGTTTCTTCAAGCTCAGTTCTGGATAAGGTGTTTTTCAAAGATGGTTTCCGGAAAAAAACATGTTCACACACATACACACACCAGTCTTATGTATATTTTCATTCCATAGGTCCACCATGAAATGTGTGACTGGAACAAGAAAGAGCAGTGAACAGCCATTAGCCTGCTGTTCAGGGAACTCACTTGGACCATATAGCAACTCTTCTGAATGAAGAGCATTGCATTACCAGAATGACTGTCATTTTCTCAAAACTGCACATTCAGTCACAATTTTCACATTTAGCCTTTACTTTACGTAGGTAGTTTTTACTTCAGACAAGATTCCAAGTTTATTAATGTAATGTTTTATTATGCTACCCATTCTTGAATGGGTGCCCTACCAACAATAGATCTTGCATCTCAAATTGTTTGAGAGAGGGCTGGGAAGGGGAGTTGAAGTCAGCAAGATCAGTGGAGGAAAGGCAATGCTAATACAGCCTGTTTATCTCTTTCAAAAAGCCATTCTACTGCATGGAGCTTGTGAAGAAACAGTTAGTACATGAGCATATTGGTGGACTTACATGTACTACCTAAGGCAATGGACAATATCACTGTCCCAGCAATTTAGGCAATATGTGGTCTGTTTTGCCACTTTAAATGTAAATGAGCAAATATGCAAACACAAACATTGATAACTCAGTGAAGTGGATTGGCACATAGGGAGAAATGGGCTAAGCACGCATAAAGGAGCCCAGCAACAAAGGCTCTGGGACAGAAGAGGAGAATTGTGAGTGACTGAGCATGTGGTAGCATGTTCAGTGGGGTTTCTTTGGCCAATGAAGTCCTGTGTCTGCTTGAGCACAAGTCAGCTCTTTAAAAGCATAACTGACTCATGACCAGCATCTCCTATGCCAAATGACGTTGAAACTGTGTAGAAAGCAACTGAGAGAAATATGAGACCTCTAACTCAACAAAAACACGTTCAAAAAAAAAAAAAAAGCTAGGTCCCAAACAGCGGTTCAGAATTGAAAAGTATGACTAAAGGTAAAAAGAAAAAGGAACAATTTTAAAATTAAAATGTGTAATAACATCTTAATCGGAGCAGGGTCTAAACTACTGAATCAGATACATTCCCTAAACATCACTCATTCTCCAACATAGCAAAATCAGAAAACAATAGAAAACTATCAGAGACAGAGGAAGGCAGGAAGGAAGAATCTTTTTTGTGTTACATTGCTAATCATTAGTGAGACTGAAAAAAAAGTTCTGAGTGGAACAAATCCTTAAAACATAAATGAGCGTATAACTGCATGGTGCTAAGTACCCAAACACATATGCTTGCATTCATATACATTTACTTATATTAGGTTTCCTATATTAAATGTTAGAGCTGTTTCTAAGAGGCTGTTTTCACGCTTATTGTGCATGTCTTCTCTGTTGAGTTCTACTTTATATAGGTTATTGTTGATTTTCTGTGTATACTCTTTCAGGTAAATTCCACTATAATACACTAAAATCTAAGACTTTCAGACCTTCAATTTCTTCTGAGACCCTAAAATTCCACATTTTATATATGATACTTTCAATTTCTCATTAAACCTTGCCTAATTTATTGTATGCTCACATTACCTGAACAGACTTTTTGCCATGTGTATCCATCCTTGTATTTCTTTCTTTCCTTTTCTCTCCTTTTCTTTCCTTTTCTTCTTTTATTTTCCTTGCCATTTCTGTCTTACAACATGCCTTATTTCATAGGTTACACCTGGAGGAAGATGGCATTTCGAACTGAAATGAACAAAACTGGTCTGTTGAGCTCAAAAATGAGCTGCATTCATGTATAATTTGCACCTGTGAGTAAACATGTCATAAGCTCATACAAGACAGTCTAGACCAATAAATCATATTTAAGAACCAGCATCTGCTTGCTTTCAACAAATGACTACATAGAATTGCTCTTTCATACATGTGAAATCCTTGAAATAGATACTGTGTAGGTTCCACAGACTTAACATGCTTCAATCCCTTTTAAAACAAATGTTAAGTTCTACTTCTTTACACTGATGAGTGTCCTTTGCAGGCAATTCTTTTTATTTTCTTGGATTTAATCTTTGCATTCCACCTTTAAAAAATAGTTTAAAGCCTCAAGTGAACTATTTTAATCTCAGACTCTGTCCTTCATTAATCTTAGATAAAGATTTCCAGTTGCCTTCAGCTGGAAACGTTCCTAGATTTTGGTTACAACACCATTCTCTGCTAGTTCTCTTCTCTCTTCTCAGGTTAACATTTCTTTTAATAGATGCTTCTCATTTCTCTATCCAGTTTTCTCAGAAGACTTCCTATGATTTTTCCCTATGCTCAGAAAAAACATATTGAAGAGAGAAGTATCTATGGAGAGAAAAGATGGAGAATGTCCTGTCTAACAAGGTGAAAATCTCTCTGATCATGATCTAGATATGTGAAGAAGAGGGTAAACTCATTTTCATGAAATACCAGTCTCTTTAAAAGATGCAAAAGATGGAAAAATCTTAGTACACATAGTCTCTTTACAGTGTTCAACTATGAAAGACATTTTAGCAATTAATAACAAGATTTTATGTACCACCTATTACACACACCTCTATCCTTCAATCCACTTGAAACTTAAAATCATCTAGGACTATTCGGCTTCATGCTCCTCAGTTTAATTAGACTATGACTACATATAATTTATTTCCAGCGACATTTCTTTAACCATTTTCACTTAGATTAGAGTCTTTACCATTTTTAAAGACTTTAGAGAAAGCAGCAAAGTTTTGCCGTCACAGGTATTTAAACAAACAGCATACTAGATTAGACATGGGTGGGATAGTTTTAACAAAGTGCATTTCCATGTCTTCAAAATAAAAAACAGTTAATGTCAAAACCTCGTCCATAAATTACCTAATGAATAAGGTAAACAAACCCTAGTGCATAAAGAATTGCACTTTATTTCTGCTACCTTGCAGTATTTTCTTCTCCTTAAGGAGAACAGGGCTATATCAGGGAACAGTGGCAAGTGGAACTTCAGTATGTCAGTGATGAAGTGGCATGATCAAATTTTACTTTCTTATTATAAACAAAGTTGATTCTGAATTCCTTGGATGCACAAAGAAAATATTTTTTTAAAAATTAAGGAATACATGAAAGACAACTGAAAATTACCACGTGTGATCTGTCCACAAGTTTAATGTTCAACAAAACACTGGGTATGGGGAATTTCTTAATTTACCTGGGGCACAGACAGCCGTGGACTTTCTGGATGACACAGGATGAGGCAACCATGGGGTGGCAGACCTGAAATTGATGATATCATTCAATGCTAGGATGAAAGCTGAGCTTTATGTAGCTCTCTGAACACTTCCACTCACACACACAAATAATACAAGATAAATCATGAGCTATTTTATTAAAATTGATAATGCCATATTACTGTAATAAGAGTGAAATCAATATTAAGATCATGTTATCTAAAATTATGAAAGTAATTTTTGTTTTCTTCCTTCCTCTCTGCTTTTCCCCTCACTTTCAAACTCCAGTTGCCCCTGAAATTCATTCTGTGTATTTATAACATTAATAAAAAGAAAATTTATCCACTTCTGATGAAGAATTACATGTGTGAAAATAAGACAATATTTCTCTCTTAGTAGCTAAGCAACAGAAATGATAGTGTCTTTTTCCTAGTTCATACAAACTGACCTACTGAAGTCAATAGAATTAGCAGATTTTATTGATAATGTGGTACATTAGAACAGAAACTCAAGAAACAGGACACAGTCCCTCAAACTGAGAGGAAAATATCAAATTCATTCAACACACTGAAGATTATTATGGACCAAAAAATGCATTACCTGAAGTTAACAGAAACGTTCACAAAAAGTTGTATTAATTTACCTTTGCCATAAATTTTGTGGTAGGACTTTCACAGTCACTTGTATCTTTTTACAGCACAAAATAATTGTACTTTCCTTGTGTCCTAATGAGTTATCATTAATGTTCCCAGCTAAAAATCCCCATCTACACTGGCTAAAGAATCTGTTGGATTCAGAGATGTACGATTCCCTCGTGGGAAATTAGTGTTTTGGACTCTCCTCTAGCTAGTTAGCATGAATGCATAAAGCTAAATAACAGTCATACAGGATTCATAGTTGGTGACTCACTCTTACTTTTTTTAGATATATATAAATACATTAATATCTGAATACCACACAAGCTTTAACGTATTTATTCTCAAAACGGTCCTAAACCATAAAAGTGCTGTTTTCCTCTGTTTTGCTCCTGGGAACTTAAGAAGTGAAATCCTAAAAACTAGATCCACAAAGGGTCTCTATTTCCAGGCAAAATTCACAGCCTGGAGTTAGACTCATTGCCCTCCCATAGAAACACTTACAGGCTTCACTGGCAGAGAAGCTTGAACTGGCAGAGAACTACTTGTGCTATCTAAGAAAGAAATGCCTGCAAGTGCTTGAGCATCCCACTCATACTTCCTACCCTCTCGCCCTCTTATCATCTCCTCTCCCCGCACCACCCCCCCCCCAAAAAAAAAAAAAACCCAAACTTGAAATTACACCAGAAAAGTCACAGAAATATAAATACCTACCCCATGAACCAGGCTACAGAGCACTCACCTTGGAGATGATCATGCTGAGTGCCCCCTTCCTGCTTGATGGGAAACAGCATTTTATATCCCAGGGGAGTACCACAGCAACAAAACTACTAGGCATTTCTCTGGTGGGAATTCCCACTGAGCTTCACATGTATAAATAAGTGATCTGCATTGCCCAAATGAATCTCTTAAATAAAAAGCTCTGCAATCACTTTTGTGGTTTTTAGTCTATGTACCCCAGTGAATTATTGTTAATATAAAGTAAAACAGTTTCAACCAGACAGGTTGAGAAAGACTCATTCAATCTCCAATATCTTAAGAGTTTAGGACCAAGTCAAAATAGAAAATGTCTAAATTAGGTCAATGGAGAGCCCTCAAACCAGCCGGTTATTGACTCTCAAAGCTAGTGAGAGGCCAGATATAATACAAAGTAAGATCTAGTTTTGGGGAAAATGCCTTAATTTTATTGTAAGATAGGGGTTAAAGAAGCTCAGTGACTCTTCTCTAAGATTCCAGTCAGTTTGTTAGGAATGAGCTCAAATATCTCTGCATAATGCCCACATGTACTTTTTCTCTTGTGTGTATCCTCTGGAAAAGACAATGAGACACACTCAACAGTCAACATACCATGGATCCATTTAACTCAAAATCTTAAGAACCATGCACACCAAAAGAAAAAAAGAAGAAGCCATAGTTCATGATGAGGCATTAAAAGACAATGAAGCACAGTGATTTGTTATGTTGAATCTCTTAGTCTTCACAACAGTGTGATTATTTTAGGTCATTTTATCCAAAACCTGTTAAAAAACATCTTTTGTACTCTAACCAACCAATGCACATATCATTTGTGCTTGAACTAGAAATAGTGAATACAAAAAAGTAATATTGCCAGTTAGGCTTATCCCCATTAAATCCTTCTTTGATACCGTACAAACCAGCAAACACCTTTCTCTCTTTTAATCTAAACTGCAGGTGGCACTAGTAACTTTTGTTGTTCTAAGATGCTCAGTGCCAATGATTCAGCCTGCATAATTTTAGTTGGAAAGGAGAATATACACTTTAAAATGTCCGCACCATGAAAAGATTCCAAATTAGCTGAATCCCTTCCAAAGCAGGTAGTCAGCCGAAAAAAAAAAGTGGTCAATTCAGCCTCCGAGGCAGCAGGCAGCAATGGAAGTGTCCCTTTCTTCTGTAACCAAGCAGCTGCTGAACAGTTTTATGTACATAAATTTCCTACCAAGCTTATAACTGGGCATGGAAAGACTAGACATCTGCCAATGTATGCTCACGCTTCTGGAAATGAATGCACATAAAAAAAATATTCAAAAATTTAAACATTCTGTTAAAGCAAATATTTCTGGTTTTGACACTCAACCTGAAAAGCATTGTTCCACTTGACTACCAACATTACTGAAACACTTCACCTTTTTTCTCAGTTTCCTCAATGGAAATATCTAACTGAAATTCAGAGAAGTGTTCATTGAAAAAATGAAAAGACACTACTCAAGGAATTCAATGATTATATCTTGCAGAATAAAGAAACCCCTCACCACTTCAAATCCTTGCTGTGATTCACTAGCAGAAAGGGAGTTAAGAAACAGCTCTGTTTAGTCTTAGCAGGCAGGAGTGAAGATGCATGCACATGATTACTGATTTATTAAGGCTTATTAAAAGCCTCTCCCACAGGGCACAAGCACAGAGACACTTTTGATTAAATTAACAGACAATCCATAAAAATCACGTTTCTTCATTCTGAACTTTAGCTGAAGGGGACTAAGTCACCATGAACATGAAGAAAGAAGCTGGTATGCAAGTCCTTTGCTTTGGTCATCTCTGTAGGTATGTTATTCAAAATCATACAACTCCTCAGAAAAGGAGTAGTTGAAGGAAGAAAGATTAGCAACAAGTTCTTCTCTTGGTTAAAATTTATGTTCAAAGGGTTTCAGATTTAATCTCAGCAGTCCAAATGCAAATATATTTGTAGGATGGAAAATGAAAATGATGCCGTTTTCTGAACAAACTCATCTGTTTTGTTTACCTCGACAAAGGAAGAAGTATCAGTTGCAAGAGTAGACTGAACAATTTATGACTTACTGTTGTACTTTTAGCTTACTGGTCTGAAGAAGAAAGGACTCCTATGTGAAACAGAATTAGAAAGCAGAGCAGTGCATGAAGCACTCATTACATTTTTAGATCCCCGATTCAAAATATACAGTTCTTATTCCCGTCCCATGAGTGAAGGCCAACCTAGAACACAGCAGGCACATCCTTTTGAGTAAATTTGCCAGCGCCAGCCACATGTCAGAGATGATTAGTGAGGTAGAGATGCCATCCACCTCTTCTGACATCAGAGGTCAGATAAAGGAGAGTGCGACAAAAGCTGAAAAGCATCAGCTCTCCGATGATCATGTGGCTGATCTGGCATACCTACTATTCCCGTCACTTCACAGTGCTTCTTTTATTGGCATTACCTGCTGTGAGAAGAGTCTCTCTAGAACTGGCAGCTTGATTTTGGTCTGAGGAAAATAATCATAATATGGTTGGAGAGAATCAGACTTCCAACTCCTGCCTTTCAAGTAGTGAATTGAGTGCACTGCAAAAAGGCAGATAATATTCAGCTCACACCTTTCTCAGATGGAGCAAGCACTCCAGCTTGCCATAAACCAGGCAGGTTCAGCCTCCTGAAGTAAAAGCACACATTTTTTTGCCCTTTGTGAGAAACAGTCTTTAAAACAGCTAAGAAAACCAGCTATAATTCTTGGAGGCTAAGAAGAATTCTAGAGAAAAGTTAGGGTAGGGCTGCTGGGCTACCAAATACCCTTGGCAACCAATAAGGCTATCCGATTTTAGGCTATGAGAAAGTCACTTCTCCATAAAGCTGTTCTCCTGCCGTGAAGACCATCTTTTATACCTGTGTTCTATAAGTAATACACACATCATTTATAATATTTTGTCCCAGTAGTCCCTTTTCCTGAATATCTTCATGTTCTTTTCCATTAAGAATCAATGACATTGATTCTTAGGCATCTCAGAGTGATGTTTTATCAATCGCTGTGGCATATCAGGTATTTTTTTCCAAAGGGGATGAAAACCTGGAGTAGAGTCCTGCATCTAATTCCCTTTAAAAGGTTTGAACACATTGGGCCAAATGTCATTCTTGTGTACAAATCCAAATGGGCTTGTTTGCAGTTCTGCTGTTTCAGGAACCAGTGACATTGAATAGATATTCCAAAGGGCAGAATTACAGTTTATCAGACATTTTAAAACTTAGCAATGATTATGGAGGGGAGAAGGAGGTCACTCCTCCTTGTTTTTTTGTATTTGGGAGGTAACATGGTTACAGCTTTGTGAAGTGGCTTTTTCTTCTTATTTTTGAAAATTAAGATTCAAGAGAGATACCAAAAATAGAGGCACCTGAAGTCTCCCTTTGCTTTTCATATTCTTCAAAACTCACAGCATAAAGGCATCTTATTTGTGAACAGATCTCTAAGCAGAGATCATTACTGAAGCGATTGTTGAAATTCTTCCTCATTAACACATCATTTTTCTTAACTCCTTATTCATATCAGTTAGCTTCCAGCAGCAGTACAAAGCCATTTAATCAACATGTTTATATAAAAGAAATTTATTATTTCAACATTATTGTGAACTTAGGGGAGAATGATATGGAAGGAATTGGCTGGATATTGCATATCTATTTTTAATTATCACACTGCAGTGTTATTTAGAACAAGTAAGCCTTTCTTGCTTTATATTGTTGAGCTCGCAGAAACAAGAAGTGCTTTGTACTCTTTGCTGCCTCTGCAGAATTAGTCCATTAGCAAGCACTATTTCTTCAGATTGTGCCAACCTCATGGTTCTGTTGGTCAAAATGCCCTTTCACCATACGTCCGTGCTGCTGTTTATAAAGGCAAATTTTTCATATCGGCTCCATTCAGATTAAAGAAAAAAAGTTACAAATTAGTATCTCTCAAATGGAAAATGTATTTTCTTAGATGTTAATTTATCTGTCTCTGGGTAAACAAAGAATCCATAAAGTTCTAGTTCTCAGCTTCTAAGATGCAGTAAGTCCTCAGTCACTCTACACTGTAGTAAGCAAAAACGTTTTACTTAAAATTTTTATCATACGTTAAAATAACTTGTTTTGCAGACCTTAGATATATGCCCTGGATTTTATTCTCCTGTCTGAACTTCCCATTCACAGCTCACCTCTGTAATCGTCTCCAAATCCTGTTCTCTTGATAACCTGTTCATTGGTTCTCCTGTCACTTCCTTTCTCCATTCTATCTTTTATCAGTCTCAAAACTCCCTGAGGATGCACAGAACACAGAGAACACAACATTCAGCATTAGGAACATTCAAAGAACTTCAACAGTGTATTTCAAACATGCAATTGCATTTCTACTCTAAGGTACACTTTGAAAATTCAGCTCCATTTTTCCACTTACATACTGGTTCGAGTTGTTGAACGCTGCTGCTGAGACACAGGCTTTCTTTGAACTGTAAAGTGAAACATACTGGCATAGGAAATAAAATTATGTTGATTGCACATGTTCAGCAAGAGTTCCCATAAGAACTCAATAAAATTGCTTGTATTTGCTTATATATAAGAAAGATTATAATCTTTTTTATGTAAGATATGTAAGTGTCGCAAAATATTTAGTAGGTCACCTTCAAAGGAAATATGATTATATTCTTAAAATATATTATAACAGCAGGTATAATGCTGGGTATCTAGAATCATAAGTATCTCACCATGAAACCCCTAGTCAACTCTCTCTAATTATATAATATTTTAAAATAATTTCATTTAGCTACCTTTTTTTCTATGGTTACATTAATTACAAACAAGATGGTACTGAAATGACAAAAATAAGAGCACACACAGAGAATAAGCATAAGCTATCCTGGTTTTATCACAACATGGAAACTGGAGGTTGTTATCTTGGAGGAAATGGCTATTCCTAGGTTGCAGCTTTTTTTCCCAGCACCATTTATAAGCCTCAGTGCCATTTCATGCTTTTCACTCCTATGTATCAGTAGGTGCTAATAACCAGTTGGGAAAAATTTTTTATTTTTTTTTTCCAGCATAGGAAACATTCAAAGAGCATGTAAGTATGCAAAATTCATAGCTCAAACAAAATTGAATGGGTTTTGAAGTCAGGGGTGGGGGAGATGGGGGGTTGTTGCTTGTTTGTTATAGAGATATCTGGAAAAATATATTCTTCCTTTAATCATCTGACATAGATAAAGAATTTTGAAGCAGTGAAAATGATACCAGAGGCAGATGAAGGAACTTGGTTTGGAAAATCTTTGTCCAAGTGTTATATGCATATATAAGACAGCAAAGTTATATGCAATGAAAAGGAATTTCATTATTCTCACCATATATTAAAATAGATTTTATATCCAACACGAAGAATACCAAGAATAATCTGATTTTCCTTTGTAAAAGCAATTCTAAATTACCTGAAATAATTTTCCCTATGCAAGAGTTTCTTCTAGTATACAACTGGAACCTGCAATTGCCACATGGAAGTATTTGTTGTTTATCTTCATGTACAACAAATCAGGCTGCCCAGAGAAGTTGTGGATGCCCCATGATTGGAATTGTTCAAAGTCAGGCTGGATGGGGCTTTGACAATCTGATCTAGTGAAAGATGTTCCTGCCATGGCAGGGGGGTTGGATTAGATGATGTTTAAAGGTCCCTTCCAATTCAAACCATTCTATGAGTTTATGAGTCTATTTATGTTTATCTGTGGCTCCTTTTAGTTGTTTGTGGAAAGGAAGTATTACACTCAAAGAGTTCCTAGCCAACAGAAATTATAAACTTCCTGTTCGGTACTGTGACCTAGTAGCAGTGTCCTAATTCACAACAGAGGATTCTTAGGGGATTCTTATTTCTGTAAATAACCATGATGTCTGCAGTTAGTAAAAGCCCTATAATAGTTCACATAATGAAACGTCAATGAAGGGTAAACTGCAGCAGCATAAAACTCAGCTCTTCTCTTTCTGCATAATAGAACTGAATTTTGGGTCTGGTTTTATAAACTTGAATATTTCATCCTGAATTATGGCCCACTAGTACTTTACAATGTAACTCCTCCTCCCTGTCCAATTGCAAATTTAGTGCTGAACAAAGATTATCACTCAGAAATCTATTTATTCCTTGATGTGCCCAGTAAGGACTTAAAATCCACCAAAAAAACCCCTGATTTTGTGTGCTGTTTTCTTAGCCCTGCTGCCACCTCTATATCATTTTATAATTATGGTGATCCCTCAACAAACCCTCATCAATCCTTATTTCTGCTTACACAGATGTTGTGGATGTCTAATAGTCATTCTTACCTAGAGATTTGCCCGCAACTAACAACTTCGGCTGTGTGTTACTAACTGAAGGTATTTTCCGTGTCAAACTCCACATTCCTGAGTCCATAACACATGCCAGTTTGAGACGGTTTCTAATGGATGCTTCAGTCTGACTACCTTTATTTGTATTTCTGAAGTGCCCGTTTCTTAATTCCTGAGCATTCCTTGCAAGCTAAAATAAACAAACAAAACAATATGGAGAACAAAATGAACAGATCTACTTTGATAAATTATGTAAGTTTACATAAAAATTTAAAATATTTTGGGCACTATGTCACCTTTATGTACAACTCTAGCTTTATCTGGTAGCTGTTCTTTTTGACAAAACAGTGAAACATTTCTCCATATTTACTGCTGTAGAAGAAATTTCTTTAGCGGATATGTGAGGGGCTAAAGTGAAACTTCATCCAGCTTGCTTTGAGAAAAGTTTCCAGAGAATACAACTCACTTTTGAGAAAACTCGAAATACTGAGTGTCAGATAATCAATGTTACACTGGAAAGAGATTCATCAGGGAGATAACATGGCCTAATAAACTGAAGGGTTTATAAATCAATTCAAGAATCCTGCAGTAGACCTGGTAGCACAAGGTGAATTAACAGTTCGCCAAATAATGATGTAAAAGACTCCGTGTGGGACACACTGAGCCAGCAGTTGGGTACATTGGCTGAACCAGGTCAGCTCAACAGCATTTCCCTAGAGGACACGGAAATGTCAAGCTGGAAGAGGAAATGCTGTGCCAAGACCTCAACAGCTTCACACAGAAACAGCAAGCATAGTGCCAGAAGCTTCTGTCTCTCCCAGCAAGTGGGAAGATAAGGATGTATAACACCATCTGGATGATGCATTATCCAGCTAAATGGGGAAAAGGGGCATCCTTATTGTGGGGAGTTGACCTTGGCTGACCACCAGCTGCCCATCAAGCCACTCTATCACTCCCTCTCCTCAACTGGACAGGGGGATAAAAACATGATGAAAGCCTCATGAGTCACAATAAGGTCAGGGAGATCACTCACAAATTACAGGCAAAACAGACTCAACTTGACAATGAGAAATAAACCCAAATCTCAGAACACCTTCTCCTCACCCCTCCCTTCTTCCCGGGCTCAACTTCACTCCCAATTTTCTCTACCTCCTCCTCCTGAGCAGCACAGGGGGATGAGGAATGGAGGTTGTGGTCGGTTCATAACAGGTTGTTTCTGCCTCTCCGTCCTCCTCACTGCCTTGCTCTGCTCCAGCATGGAGTCCCTCCCACAGGAGACAGTCTTCCACGAACTTCTCCAATGTGGGTCCTTCCCATAGGCTGCAGTTCCTCATGAACTGTTCCAGCATGGGTCCTTTCCATGTGTCCATTCCACAAGGTACAGTCCTTCAGGAACAGACTGCTTCAGTGTGGGTCAACCATGGGGTCCCAAGTCCTGCCAGAAAACTTGCTCCAGCATGGCCTTCTCTCCAGTGTCCACAGTTCCTGCCAGGAGCTTGCTCCAGAGTGGGCTTCTCAAAGTGTCACAGCCTTTTTTGGGTGCATCCACCTGCTCCGGTGTTGGGTTCTCCATGTGCTGCATGTGGATGTCTGCTCCACTGTGGACCTCCATGGGCTGCAGGGGGACAGCCTGCTTCACCATGGTCTTCAACACAGGCTGCAGGGGAATCTCTGGTCTGGTGCCTGGAACACCTCCTCCCCCTCATTTGTCACTGACCTTGTTGTTTGCAGGGCTGTTTCTCTCATATATTCTCACTCCTCTCTTCCAGCTGCCATTGCTTTTTCCTTCTTAAACATGTTATCACAGAGGTGCTACCGCTGTCACTGATAGGCTTTGCCTTGTCCAGCAGTGGGTCCATCTTGCAGTCGGCTGGCATTATCTCTATCGGACATGGGAGAAGCTTCTAGCGCCTTCGCACAGAAGCCACCCCTGTAGCCTCCCCAGTTACTAAAACCTTGCCATGCAAACTCAATACATTAATCTAGCTTGCCACTCCATCCAAATATAAAAAAATAGGAAATCAACCAGGAAGTGTAAAGAACTTTGCTGCTGTTGTTGCAGCCATGCAGTAAGATACACACTCAAGCTGACACCTAAATATAAGCTACTCTGAACCAGCTTTTCCATTCTCATAATGGAATCCTATAATAAGAATAAGTAGATAGTTTCTTTTAAAGTATTCATTATTTTCACATAGCTCTGCTTAACATAATAAGAGAAGTAATTGCTTGACAAAGGATAAAACTCTATGCCTCTCTTGTATGTGGATAATAAATACTGTACTGCTCTGATAAGAATTTACACTCCAACCCAGTTAGTTATCTAACTGCTGTTCAGTTCAGAAAGTAACACAGAACACCCATTCCACATCTGTATCACCAAACAGGACATAAAATAATTTCCTATTACCTGGTAACAAATTTGAGATCCTTCTTGTGCAAGCTATTGTCTCCCATAAAAGATTTCTTCCAGAGAAACCTCTAGAAAAATGCTTTAAAATGTACTATTTCTCATTCCACAGATAGATAAAAATGTATGCAAAAAGTGGGGGAGGGGGGGGGGGAGGGGGGGGAAGGAAGAGAGGGGGATAAAAAAGCTTTATTCATGCATATTTTTAAATTAAAATGTTGCAACAGATTAGGGCATGGACAGAGAAAACAGAGAAAACAAACTTGAGAAAACAGATTCTATACCCTCCTCCAACATAGCCTTTCTATGTAATTTTGGGCAAGTTCCATATCTTCTCCATGCCTCCAATTCCCAAATGCAATAGCATAACAAGTCTTGCAGCATGTTACTCAGAAGCAGAGGAAAAGTAGGCATGCAAATAAGCCAGATAGGCAGATTTGCACAGATGGATAGAGACTTAACCTGAATGAGTTTAATAAAGTGTTGTATGTACAGGTGTTTGCAAATAAAATTAGCCTAAATTAAATGAGAACCTGTAGGAATTAGAAGTGTCATTAATAACTGTACTCTTAACATGTGCAAGAGAGCACGAACTCTGAGAGACTATGGGGCAGAGATAATACATGAAATATCTGAATCTATCTCCAAATACATTCAGGCGAGATGGAAAGATGAAGAGGAAAAATTTCTTCATTTTTTAAATCATAGCTGTATCTTTATTATCATGTTAATACTTAATAAGGACTTTAAAAAACCATTAAGAATATGGAAATGTCTATTTTGTATGCGTTTATAAGAGAGAATTTGGTTTAACAGCCATAATGACTCATGATGAATCTTTCTCCTTCTCCTATTACTATAATTTCTTCAGAGGATTATAATGTACCTGTTGGCCTTTTCTTAGGCAAAAAAGATTTTCTGGGGAAACCTATAATTACGGTGGATTGGTAATATTAAAATAAGCTCTGTTACCTAACCCCTTTGGCCTCATTAAACTACTTACAGTATCTGGATTGATGTCTTGGTAAATTTACGACTGGCATTCTCTGGAATCTGTTCCCTGGGGCAGACTCTTGGCTGTTTCTTAAAGTCATTTCCCCCTCGCCCTCCCTTGACCATGGAGGTCACTTTTTTCATCAGATTCATTTGGGAAACTCCCATGAGACATTTGTTTAGTCAATAATCTGTATTGGCACATGATCACAGGTGTAGCTCAACCCTTGTGCAAAAGAAGGATTCAAAACTTACATCTTCAGAACTTGTAACTTTGTCACTATGAAATAAATAATATGAAATATTTCTAGAAGAGTAAATATTTTAAGAAAAGAGAGAAGGAAAGATAATGGATGTTATATCTAAAATTTTCTTAAACCTACAGGTTACCTTCTATTACCAAGGATAATTTGTAAGCTATGGGGAAATTATTTCTTCCCATGCTTAAAAACATGAAAAGGAACTAAATCTACATATAGAACAATATTGACCTCAACAGTTAAAAATTCCAGTGCAGATGGAGCCACTAATCTCATCTTGCATACCAAGATACCATAAGAACACTGCATAATAAGATGTCTTAATTTGCATCAACTTTTCAGCAAGTTTTTATTATTGATTATATTTTTTTATCCAGTTCCTGAATTACCTGTGAATTCAGTTTAAATGAAAGGAAAAAACCCTACACAAAGAACATGTCCAGTCAAAGAATTATACATGTACTCTCCCAGCAAAATGCATGCTTTCACATTATTGGTTTTAAATGTATGTTTTTATTTTTATGTGAACTAAACTTGGTTTTAGTACATCATAAAAGTATCTGATACGTATTTTTTGAGTACTAATTAAATGCATGGATTTCTTTTATTGAGTCTGGCTCTACAGAGAAATCACATAACAGATTCAAAAATAATCATCAACAGTATTATAATTATAAATTAAGTTCTGCAGGGATAGCTGCTGGGTTATTCAGTGCATGCAGTGTGCAAAGACCACCTGGCAGGAACTGAAGCATGTATTTTAAATATCTAACACACTTTAGAATTAGTGGCACTGTGTTCCTCTGGGTCTTCTTTCTATAATTTCCATGTTTACATGTAAATTGTCAAGGTAGAAGCCTTTGCTTTCACTAAGATCAAGTTTACCATACTGCAAAATGAGCATATCCACTGCTTTTCTGTTAATAGTTTGCTTAAATATTTCATAGACATCATGAGGAGCTGATGAAAGAAATTCTGACTGCCTCAGGGATGCCTGCTGCCTGCTGCAGCCTAAAAAGGTTAAAAGCCAGTGGCTCTAAAAAGTAACAAGTCAAGCTCAGACTCACAACCACTGACATTTTCAGGGTTATCTTCATCACAGCTGATTTTCAGATTCCTTGAGCTACTCCATACATCATACCAGTGTTAATACTCTTTCAAAATGAGACAGGTCACCTGCAATACCCAGGCCAAAGCTTTTTAGTCATCCCTACTTCTTTCTTAACTAAAGCTTAGCTAGTTTCTTCTTTCCTGGTCTGCACCCAGGTTTCCTTTTTTTACTCTATTTCAAGTAAAACTCAGGTATATTAGTGCACACTACTTACCTCTCCCTTAATCTCTGAACACTTGTGCAGTGTTGTCAGCTCTGTTCATCCTGCTTTCAAATGATCTCATAAAAGAGTGCAGTGGACAGCCTGCTGGAAAAGCCTAAAATATAACTAGCTTTGTATCCAACATATTTTGATGTAAAGAGCCTGGAGAGAACACCTGATTCATGAGCAGTTATGTAGATCTAGTGATCCCAAGGTGTCAAGCTGAGGAATAGCATAAATGTTAGCTTTCCAGCTATCACCACAAGACAGCCTCTTGGACAGATCTTACAGTTTTGAACACTGTTCCAAGGCAGAGAGCACCCTGAGAGCCCACTTTCCCATTTTCATGTGAGTAAATATTAATAACATTCTTGGTATCATTACAAGCCTGTATAGTTCCTTCTGGATGGTTCCCCACTTCAATGCTAGGTATCTAAAAAGAACACAATAAAATCTAAGAAAACTCTTAACAGAAATGCACCCCACTAGGGTTACTTCACTAGAGTAATATATAGCACTACAAAGGAAATTACAGAAATTTGTAGTTTTCAGGATATAAAAATCGAGAATGGTGTTCCCTCAGTACAGATTGGGAAAACAATTCAGATAGGAAGAAAGTTAAAGCAACAACAAGAAGAACATTAAAAAAAATCCCAAACAAAAACAACAAAAAACCCAACCCCAAACCAAACAAATGCAGAACAAAAACATTTTTGTAGCTAAATTAAAAAAGAATAAATAGAAAGCTTAATAACTTAATTTTCAGACTTGGACATCTACATTAATATTTTAATTTTGTAATGGGAGATGTACTCACAATAGGGCCTTAGTTACATGTATCACTTGCTCTAAATTCCCTTTCATTTTACCCTGCACTTTAAAGAGAGTTAAAGGGTATTACAGAATTCCAGGGAACTGGAGATAATTCGACAAATGGCAGTAAATCAGATTTTTACCTCTAAAGAGCTGGGCTTAATCTAGCTTCATAACAATTACTGTAAGATACTCAATGGGAAGTAAGAAAATGGTATCTGCCCAATTGCTCTGAGAAAGCATTTTTTCAAAGTTAGCAGCCTAGATGACAGACACAACAGGAAAATCAGTGATATAACTTGGTTTATCGGTTGAATGGTATCTCCAGCATCATGGTTTACCTACATAGCTAGTGAGCAGAAAGAAGCTTGCACTATCCTTATATGTGCTGTTTCCACTCTGCAGAATCAGAGAAGATTCATCCCCAAGTACTGTCCATTTTCATTTCTACAAATGCTAAGCTGTTGAAAAAGTATAGACTGAGAGTGAGGAAGAAAAGAAAATTACTCCCCTTTTTCTATATCTATTAATATTTGTGCCTACAGACAGAGTGAAGGTCAGCATGCTACCACATGAGAGATTTTGTTTGGGGAATCCAGACATAGTACAGCCTGGGGATGAAAACAAATCCAAATGTTAGGGTGAAAAAAGTGCGTGAGGTAAAAGTACTGCATTATTCTCAACAGTATGTTCAATTTACTCATAAAAAAGGTACAGCAAAGAATGATCTTTCATTTCTACATAAAAGAATATAAATCCCAAACTGTGCAACTAGTAAAGCAAATAATAATAACAAAAAGAAAGAAGTAGTGACAAACATCAACACAGCAAGTTTTTCTTCATGAGAAATGCTAAATCACCTGCAGGCTTTCTGGGAGCCTGAACACTGAAATTAAAAACATTGCTCAAGACACATTGGTGGTGGTTTTATAGTGAATGTACCACACATTCAACAGGAGAAATGTCTGATTACCATAGTGGTTTTAGACATTATTACAGATGTGGTTTTTAACTTCACTGCTCCATTTGGAAGTAAAACAGTATCTGACTTCATTAGTATTTAGATGGAAAAACATTATATGGGTGGGTTCAGTAAAACTAAGGAAGCACTGGAAACAGACTGTCATTTTTTCTCCATTGTCTCCTTTCTCCTTTTATGAATAAAATACCATAAAAATCTAGATGAGTTAAAAAAATTAGGCTCTTACTGTTTGTCAGAATGAAAGCTTAGTTAGGAATGGTAGCCTCAATTTACTTTTAAAATCACAATTCAATTAATTTCATTCTGCTTAATTAAGTTCCTGTAGTAGTTTCAGCTAGATAAGCTATTCTTTGTTTTCTGTTCTAAAAGCAGAGCTCGTAGCAATGACCATAGATGAAGCCATACAGAAGCCATTGTTTTGGTGACCTGTAAATAAAATAGGCATATTGCTGCCTAATTTGATCAATATAAAAGCAATTTAAAATCTCAGTTAAAATTCTATTATTTGGGTAGTCAAATTAAAAAGTTGAAATTCATAGGAGCTGGTTTATCTTTGGCAGCAGGGGGGCTGCAGGACTGTCTGTGCAAGAAGAGGACTGGGGTTGCCCTGTGCCAGACATTACCAGTTCCACAACAAACTCATTGCAGGACACAGCCAAGCCTATTGATGAAGCTGGTAGCACCTCTGAGAAAACATATTTAAGACCCAAAAAAAAATGCCAGAGAGCAGAGAGAAAAGTATGAGGAAAAAAAAGTGTGAGAAACAACCCTGAAAACACCAAGGCTGTGGAAGAAAAAGGGGTAGTGCTCCAGGCACCAGAGTAGATATTTACCTGCAGCCCATGGAGAAGACCATGATGGAGAAGGCATTTCCCAGCAGCTGGTGGAGAGGACCCACGTTGAAGCAGATATCCATTATGCAGCCCAAGGAGAACCCCATGTCAGACCAGGTGGATATTCCTTGAAGGAACTGTGGCCTGTGCAGAGCCCACACTGGAGTAGGTTTGTCCTGAAAGACTGCAGCTTGTGGGAAGGACCCACACAGCTTTATCCTGAAGGACTGTGGCCCATGAAAGCCCATGACAGAGCAAGGGGACAGTGTGAGGAGGAATGAGAAGCAGAGAGGAACCGCTAAAGGCTCACCACAATGCCCCCATTCCCCACCTCTCCCTGCACTGTTCATCAAGGAGAAGGTGGTAGAACAGTCGGGAATGAAGGAGTGAGTTTGAGCCTGGGGAGAAGTGGGGAGGGAAAGTGGTTTAATTTTTGCCATCTCAATATATTTTAATTGGCAATACATTAAACACATTTTCCTCAAGTTGACTCTGTTTTGCCTGTGATGGTAATTGGTAGGTCATCTCTTTGTCTTCTTCTTGACCCACCAGCTATTTCTCCTCAATTTCTCCCCCCGTCCTGTTGAGGAGAAGGAATGACAGAATGGCTGAGTGGGCACCTGGCAGCTTGCCAAGGTCAGCCCTGAACAACCTTAAAACTTTCTCTGTAAAATCATTAGTGATTCAGAGATGATCTTTATATTAAATCACACTTTTATTAAGTAACACTTGCATTCATGTGTACTTGCACCCTGAATACCAGTCTTATTCATGGAATAAAATCTGCCAGACTAGGTTGTGTTTTTATGAACAATTCTGTTTTGAGTTCAGATTGTTAGCAATGTCTTTTAATTTTCTTTTTTTTTTACATGATTTTAAGACCATGGTTGTGCTTCCAATGGGACAAGTGCTTCTCACAGATGTTTTTTCATTTTAGTATCCCAAGTATCTGCTTGTTAGGTAAGCAGACACATACTCAGAGCCAAAGTGTAAAAGACTAATGTATTTATTGACTTAAACATGAACAAAAGCAACACAATTTTGTGAATAAATTTATGATAAGTCCGTGTGCAGAAAATCTTTATATATTGTTTGCAAGAAAAAATATTATCTGTATATCGATAATTTAGCAAAATGTTCAACAACTATAACTTAAAATTTCCAGAAATTCAAGGAGAAAAGCATCATTTGCCTCCTCTGCTTGGTTAAAAAGAAAATAATGCTTCCACAGGGCTTAAAGTACAGGCTACCTACCTAATTCTCTTGGAGTCATCATAAATATGCACAAATTGGGACTTTGCAAAGAAGCATTTCAAGGGAGGGCGAGGGAGGGGGGAACAAAATTAAACAACCGAAAAAAAATCATCCCACTAAGTTAGATTGTTTCTGGGCTTAAACTTTTAAGTTTAGCATTTAAGCTAAGCTATCATGTTTGGCAGGAATAACCATAAATACATTGTCCTTGGCTCTTGCCGCAAAAGAACTATCTGAAGGGTTATCAGTACCTAAATGCTTTATAAAGTGTGTCCTAGACACGGTCTGTTTAAATGGGTACTGAAAACATTCTGGCAGCCTTGTGGTTTTTGTAGGTAAGGCATTTCTGGAGGCAAATTATTTTTATGAATGCTGGAGATATCATTTCTATCAAGAATGCTGAAGAGCACACTGAAGGGAATGCAGTCAAAGGCAAGAAAAACTCCTATGTTTAATGGAATAATCATTAAAGAAACTCCTGTGGACCATTGCCTGTATGTTAGTTCTTCGCACTTCCAAATAGCTCAGAAAAGGTGACAAACATTTGGGATATGCAAAAATACCAAAAAAGGCCTACACCTCTTGGAACTTCAGTTTTGTCTCTACAGTTCTTTGACTTTGATGAAATTCAGGAATACCCAGAAACCTTCAAATTCAAGCTTCTTTGCCCTCTTTCTTTCTTTCATTTTCTTTTTTGCCAGAGAGATTTATGGACTTCAAACTGTGCCATTTACACTTACACAGAAAAAAAAAAAAAAAAAAAAAGAAAAAATAAATAAACTCTCATGAAGCAGAGAGTCATGAAAAATCTTAGAGAGGGAAAACAAATTGCTTCATTGCAATGATAAGCCTCTTGTACATAATTTATGAAAAGCCAACTGTCATCAAAATTCTTAATTTATAGTGTTCAACAAAATGCTACTAACTGAAAAGCATTAGTCAACATCACCAACTTAATGTGCTTTGTCAAACTTCTCAGTCTCTTCTGCCAAAGAAGAGCATTTTTGACAAGTAGATTGATTAGTGAGCTAACATTGTTTGACTGAGGGGAGAGTGTGTGACAAGAACTTTAAAAAAAGATGTTAGCAGTAATTCTATTTGCTCATACAGAAGCTGTGTACAACACTATTGTTTTGCAAAATGCATGTCAATAAGATCGATAAATTATTATGTGGTTATGAGAAACTCTGTTTCAAACCATCTCATTCTCCTTGTGAAATAATTTATAAAGAGTGAAAATGTGCAACTAATCTGAAAGATGCCCATTAGATCCCTAATAATAATCAACTACAGAGTTCTTTCCTAGCTCAAGTGGTATAAAAAAGGTAATCCAGATACTAGCTTTCAAGCTTAAGTAAGCGCAATGAAAAATAATATACTTGCTTCTACTTTGTTAAGTGTGATAGATAGTCCAGAATTAAGACAGAAAACAGCTCCTCTTACAAAGAAGGCTTAACTGGGAATCCCATACTTCCTCAGAAAACAAACCACTATTTCTTGGTTTTCCTAATTTTCAGATATTCCAGCTACTGCCAACAAGACTTTTTTTCTGAAAGTTGGTAGGAGGAAAAAAAAAGGAATTTTAACATAAGAAGTTTATAAACAAGACCACACATCTGTCCCCTCATGTAATGCCAGTGCTGTTTGAAAGAAAGAGCTGCCCACAAGCATTTTCAAAGACTGAGACATCCCAAGCAGCATAGATTTGACATATGAAATTCTATGCCAGCCACCTATGTTTGTGCAAGTATCTGGTAGTATGGTAAGCATGGGAGAGCATGGCATTGAAGTATGTTATACTCTGTTCATCCTGAGACAAAAGAGCAGCACAAGGTAAAGTTGAATTATTCTTTTGAAGTATTCTAAGTATCTCCCAAAAGTAAAAAAAATATCAAAAGAACAGCCCTTCTGGATCAGACCAAGGGATTTATTGAGCCTCTTCTGCCTCCAATAGTAACTGTAAGCAGGTATCTTGGGAAAGAACAAAGCAAAACTGTGTATTACACTTATATTTGCCACCCTCTAGACAACAGCTTCCAAAGACAACTTGGGTAAAAGGTTGCACACAGCTATTCGTACCAGCCATTAACTATATGAAGAAAATTTGGATGAAGTACTTTATGCCAAACTGTACTTACATATGCCATGTAATACAAATCAGTCTTCACTGCTTAGCCTCCTGGCTAAGGAAGACGTTTTCCTTTTTATTGGTGGCCTATTTAGGGAAGTCTGTAAATTTTAATGCTTTTGTTTCTATCTTACATGTGATGAAAGAAAGCAAGTCTTAATGCTCAGTGATGTCAAAAAATACTTGGCATTCTCATTCATATTTTATAGTTATCAAGTGTGCAATATGTCTTATGAATCACTGACTTTAGAATTTGAAACAGCAAAGCTTTGCATCAACAATACTGTAACTCTTATAGGTAGAATAAGGCAACATGCTACTGGATGAGTTTGCCTTCCTCTAGCCACACTACTTACATTGTATGGTGGGTTTTTTTTTTTTTTTTCTGTAATGTAGCTACAGAAACTAAAAGTTTGTAGACATTTATTCATCTGTCCCTCTATGAGAATGTAATTCTAGTTCTGTGTGATAAATATTTACTCTTTTTTCTCTTTGACTCATTATTCAAACACAAATATCAATGCACTTACTGAGAACCTATTTTTGGTATTTAAAAATCACTCCAAAAATTGAATTGTTTCTTAGATCTCATACTCTGTATGGAGTAAAATGGAAACAATAACATCTTCCCGCATTTTAACTACAACACCTAGCATGTGTACCTGCAGGGTCTGAGTACTAAATGTTCAGTACCAAAACAAAAAAACCCACTCATGTCAGTTGGCACCAGCAGAAGTCTCTAACTGGGCCTGAGTGGCCACTGGAGAAGTGCAAGAGTCACTGGGACACATGGCTGGCTGGAGGGAGGCTGATGTAGCTGGACGACTTTATCAACAGAACTTCAGCAACAGAGCTGTTATTCAGCAGAGCAGTCATCAAATATTCCTAACACTGCATATACTTCTGCAATTTAAATCCCAGGGCAAAAAAAACATTCTCAGAGATTGTCTATGTCTGATCCTTCTGGGAGGAGAATATAAGACTGAAAATCAAACTGAGATAAATGATTTTGCACAGCTAAACAAGTCAACCATGTACAATAGTCATACGCAGATGACACCAAGCTGTGTGGTGTTGTCGATACACCAGAGGGATGGGATGTCATTCAGAGGGACCTGGACAGGCTGGAGAGGTGGGCCCAGTTGAACCTCATGAGGTTCAACAAAAGCAAGTGCAGGATTCTGCACCTGGGAAGAAAAAATCCTCAGTATAAATACAGACTGGGGGATGAGGTATTAGAAAGCAGCCCTGAGGAAAGGGACTTGGGGGTGCTGATGGACGAGAAGCTGGACATGAGCAGGCAATGTGCTCTCGCAGCGCAGAAGGCCAGTCACATCCTGGGCTGCATCAAAAGAAGTGTTGCCAGCAGATCCAGAGAGGTGATTCTGCCACTTTGCTCTGGTGAGACCTCACCTGGAGTACTGTGTGCAGGTCTGGAGCCCCCAGTATAGAAAGGACATGGACCTGATGGAGCGGGTCCAGAGGAGGGCCACCAAAATGATCAGGGGGCTGAAGCACCTCTCCTATGAGGACAGACTGAGGGAGCTGGGGTTGTTTAGCTTGGAGAAAAGGAGGCTCCGGGGAGACCTCATAGCCGCCTTCCAGTACATGAGGGGGGCCTACAGGAAGGCTGGGGAGGGTCTGTTTACAAAGGCCTGCAGCGACAGGACGAGGGGCAATGGTTTTAAGTTGGAGAAGGGGAGATTTAGATTGGATATTAGGAAAAAGTTCTTTACCATGAGGGTGGTGGAACACTGGAACAGGTTGCCCAGGGAGGTGGTTGAGGCCCCTTCCCTTGAGATATTCAAGGTGAAGCTCGACAAGGCCCTGGGCAACCTGGTCTAGTTGGGGGTTTCCCTGCTGACTGCGGGGAGGTCGGACTAGATGACCTTTGGAGGTCTCTTCCGGCCTGGACCAATCTATGAATCTATGAATCTATGAATAGTCCATATGAAACTGTTGGCCAGTATATGGTTTATCCACACAAGTGTTTATGGTTTATCAAGCTGGTTTTCCATAAGAAAGCTCATATCATTTTATGTTTGCCCTGGGCTAAGCGCTTTCACATGCACGCTTACAGCAGGTGAGCTGACTCATGTAACCTTGTTAACCTGAAATGAATTGTTTATATGCCCCAGCCCTCATTCAAGCCCTGCAGAACTTCCTGGGAGGAGGGCACAGTCCACCCCTAGCCCTCAGCATCTCATGCCACCAAATTACAGAGGCCTGCGGCTAATAATGGAAACCTCAAAGCTGCTTAAGATGAACAGAAACATCTTTCATAGAAGAAAATGTTAGGCAAGTTAAATGCATGGCTATTAGGAGGCCTAGAATAGTAGAAAAAGAGTAAAGGAGACTATTATGGCAAGATAGAAATGTATGCATCCTGTTGGTTTTTATGTTCCACTGTCAACAATTATGGCAAGCCTCACACAATTATGATTATTTTGAAATCTACCATTCCTAAAACCAAGATAATGTCTGAGAACATTCTTAGAAGAAAAGTAAAAAAACTTTGAGTTCATAACAAGTGAAAAATACCAGCAAACAAGTCTTCTCTGAAATGTTTAAAACCAAATATTTTTAAGTCAATCTTGGAAGGGAAGAATAGTTTGAATTATGATTTATGAAAGCTATTTTTTGGGGGGAGGGTACGTTTATGTGCACTATTAATCAACAGTCTTTCACATAAATAAGTTGAACCCTCTACTTTCTTCTCTAGCAACATCTGAACTTAATTCCTCTTTCAATGGGAAAAACCTCAAATATGTGAAATTCAGCTTTCTGTGGCAATTGCTTATCAAAACTGTCAATTTTTTTACCTGAATGCCTCTCTTGCAATGGCAAATATATCCAAATATTTTTCTGAGTGAGAAGTAATTACAGGACCTCAAATTTTTGGATATACCATTAAGAGATATTACTTTTTTAAAGAAAACCATTTGCTTAGCGTCAATATAATAATTGTAACAGATTTTGCAGTCTTAGAGAGATAGTTACATGAGTTACGAGGAACTCATGTCTTTCACACACACTCAGCTTTTTTTGTGTGTTAATTATGTACAAACATACCGGCAAAATTGTGGTAATGACAGGGAATAAAGGAATTGTTATTTTACTGCACAATATTCTACCTGAAAATCTGTCAAAAAAAAAGATTTTAGTGAACTACTTTGCCTGTATCACTACATACATGATATTACTCTACACATTTCATATTTCATATAGTGCCTTAGGGAATCTGACAAAAATAAAAAAGCACATTACCTCTGGAAAAAAAAAAAGTTATGAAGCACTGAACAAGTACAACTATCTAGTGATGTAAAAGTGTAAATGTAACAGCAACGACTTCCTCCTTCAATCTTATTTTTAAATAAGGACACCAAGTGGGCAGCAGGGAAGGATTCTGCAATATCTTTAAAAGGGTAGAACTACAGAAATTTCGTGACTCACAACTCACTAAATTACAGTATAGAAAAAAAAAAAAACCTTATGATTCAGACTGTAATTAACATCTTAGAAAATGTAGAAGAGAAAATTAGTCAAATACCACAGCCACTCAGGGCCTTGAAAATAAGGACAAGAACTTTAAAATCACTGCACAAAATTTACAAGAAGCCTGCAATGAAGAGATTTTTAAAAAGGAGACATTTATAGAAAAGCAATCATACCTTAGTTAGAGATGACAGATTTTACATTGCAAAACAAAATCCTCTTCCTGGAAACAATACAAGCAGGAACTTCAGAAAGTAAAGTGATCCTTTCACTGATCAACAGTTTCCATTTGTTTACAGTCAGACAAAAAAATCAGATATCAATTAAGTTTTTCTAGAATCAGTATTTAAATGCAAACAAATAACATTAGGCTGCACAGAAAGTATGAAACAAGGGCCTTATTTTTGAACAAAAATCAATAATTGTTTAATAAGGAGTGTACCTGTCATTAAAGGTCTGCCTCAAGTAACAAAATAAGGACTGAATGGGAAAGCAGATTATTGAATCTTGCAATTCAAGAGATGTGATCGCTCAGCTCTGCACCTGAGGCTGAGAAGATACATAGAAAGTTCATTTGAATATTGGTTTTAAATCCTCAACACTGAGAGGAGAGAGGAAACCAAGGCCTGATCTGGATGCCTGCCTCATTTAATAGTAGCTACACAAATGCTCTTTCATTGCCAGATATCAGCTCCCTCAAGGCCTTTCGCAGCCAGGACCCAGAATAGCCGCACAAATAGAAAGAGGCTGTCTGCAAGCAAACTAACAAAAAAGTGTCCTGCAAGCTATCTCCTGCTGTTTTCTAGGGCAAACTGAGATCCCTCTTTATAACTAGTCCAAACAGCACACTTCCGTGCCTGCAAAACTTTGCTCAGTCTTTCTATATGGTTAATTCATCTGTCCCTGAGGTCAACTGTAGATCTCCCAAAGCTTTACTCTCTAAGAAGTTGTTTTTAACAAGCATGAAAAGCACTAAACATAGAATCATAGAATGGTTAGAGTTGGAAGGGACATTAAAGATCATCCAGTTCCAACCCCCCTGCCATGGGCAGGGACACCTCCACTAGAGCAGGTTGCTCAAAGCCCCATCCAGCCTGGCCTTAAACACTCCCAGGGATGGGGCATCCACAACTTCCCTGGGCAACCTCTTCCAGTGCTTCACCACCCTCACAGTAAAGAATTTCCTCCTAATATCTAATCTAAATCTCCCCTCCTCCAATTTAAAACCATTACCCCTTGTCCTGTCACTACATTTCCTGACAAAGAGTCCCTCTCCAGCTCTCCTGTAGGCTCCCTTCAGATATTGGAAGGCTGCTATGACGTCTCCCCGGAGCCTTCTCCTCTCCAGGCTGAACAAGCCCAGCTCTCTCAGCCTCTATTCATAGGGGAGGTGCTCCATCCCTCTGATCATCTTCGTGGCCCTCCGCTAGATCCGTTCCAACAGGTCCATGTCCTTCCTGTGTTGAGGACTCCAAAGCTGGACACAGTACTCCAGATGGGGTCTCACGAGCACAGACTATAGGGGTAGAATCTCCTCCTGCGACCTGCTGGTCACACTTCTCTTGAGGAAGCCCAGGATGCGGTTGGCTTTCTGGGATGCCAGTGCGCACTGCTGGCTCATGTTGAGCTTCTCATCCACCAGCACCCCCAAGTCCTTCTCCTGAGGGCTGCTCTCCAGCCATTCTCCGTCCAACCTGTATTTGTGCCTGGGATTGCCACGTCCCAGGTGCAGGACCCTGCACTTGGCTTGGTTGAACTTCATGCAATTTGCACGAGCCCATCTCTCAAGCCTGTCTAGGTCCCTCTGGATGGCATCCCTTCCCTCCAGCGTGTCGACCGCGCCACCGAGCTTGGTGTCGTCGGCAAACTTGCTGAGGGTGCACTCTATCCCACTGTCCATGTCTCCGACAAAGATGTTGAACAGCACTGGTCCCAGTACCGGCCCCTGAGGAACTCCACTCATCACTGGCCGCCAATTGGACATTGAACCGTTGACCACAACCCTTTGAGTGCAGCCATTCAGCCAGTTCCTTATCCACCAAGTGGTCCATCCGTCGAACCCATGACTTTCCAATTTTGAGACCAGGATGTCGTGTGGGACAGTGTCAAACGCTTTGCATAAGTCCAGGTAGATGACGTCTGTTGCTCTGCCCTTGTCCACCAAGCCTGTGGCAGTATTGTAAAAGGCCACCAAATTTGTCAGGCACGATTTGCCCTTGGTGAAGCCATGCTGGTTGTCTCCAATCACCTCCTTATTTTCCATGTGCCTTAGCAGAGATTCCAGGAGGATCTGCTCCATGATCTGGCCAGGCACAGAGGTGAGGCTGACTGGCCTATAGTTCCCTGGGTCTTCTTTTTTTCCTTTTTTGAATATTGGGGTTATGTTCCCCTTTTTCCAGTCAGCAGGAACTTCGCCAGATTGCCATGATTTCTCAAATATGATGGAAAGCGGCTTAGCAACTTCATCCACCAGCTCCCTCAGGACCCGTGGGTGGATTTCATCAAGTCCCATGGACTTATGCACCTTCAGGTTCCTTAAGAGGTCTCGAACCTGATCTTCTCCTACTGTGGGCAGTTCTTCATTTGCAGAGCCCTTGTTTTTGCCTTCAAATCACGTCAAGTGAACAAGGGATGATATTAGGTATATAGACACCTAATAGAAACTCATACTGGTAGTTCCAGGAACATATAGGTGTTTATAGGATAGGAAAACTAATTCCCACCCAGTGCTGACTTCTCTGTACTTACTGACTTATTCTTTCCTCTATCTCATGCATCATCTTGGGTACTAGAAGATGCATGTATACAGGAGTTTTTCCCACAGACGACTATAGGCTGCTTACCTCTGCAACCAAAACCAACCATCAGTGGCTACAAAGACAAACAAGCAACACAATGCAGTTTTGGGGACTTTATTCAGTGAAAGATCTCCAGGACAGTATGTGATATGCACTGACCTGGTAGCAGCTGACAATACTCTTTCTGACAATACTCTCGTGGTGCATTCTGTATAACGAAGGAGTTGCGTAATGCTTTTTTTTTGGTTGTTTTTTTTTTTTTTCCCTAACGTGCCTAGGGGAACTTAATATAGTACCATTGAAATGGAAATAAGAAATAGGAATTTTTTGGGTACAACATTGGATCTAAAAAGTCTTCCAAGAAATGACACTCAGATATACACAAAATGCTCAAATTTTCAGTAGGTATTTCGGAAGGGAATATAATACAAGATAAATCTAATTAGCTTTAAGGAAATGACAATAAGGTACCAGAGGAGTGAGTAGAATGGTTAAATCTACATGGACTTCAAAAGCTTTTCACCAGAAAAACACAGGAAAAGACTAATGAAGAAAATTAGCAACTATGATATAGGTAGTAAAATTCAAATTGGATTCCAGAATACCATTGTTAAGTTAATGATTTGTTGTATAGTGCATGCAGGGAACAAGGCTTTTTTAATATACAAGGCCTAGCATTTAGCTCAAAGCTATTGCAATTATATCTCACATATGCTACTTTTTCCCTTGTACACTACTGCAACAGGGGTGTGAATTCACCCAAGTCTGTACCTGTATCTGCTTTTTAGCTGTATACAAGTAATTGTAGAATCAAAACTGGAGCTTGGCATTTACAAAACTTAAAAGACTGAGGAACATCAGGAGCTCAGAGTTTAAACAGTGATGTGATGGCAACTCTGTAAACCTGTCAGAGTTTAATGGTTATGAACCATATGGATCAGGGGAAACTGGAAGTTGGGGGACAGTGAATCAGGAAAGGAGTCCACAGAAAAGAGGGAAAGATATAAAGTGAAGAAAAAATGATACTGCTGCAAGTTCTGCCTGAAAGAAAATATCTTACTAAATTGCTTTAAGACTGCTAACCAATAAAAATAGGCAAAAAAGATAAAGTGTAAAATAAGCCAAAAAAGTTTTTTTAGCAAAGCTTACTTCAAAAATTAAGAAAAACGCAGCTGTTTTGTTACAAAAGCTTTCATGAGGGCTGCTCTACAGGTATTACATTGACACCTACAGTCATTACTGTTGGTCATACCATCCAGTATGAGTCCATAGTCATGCACCAAAATATCAGTGTTGTTTCTCTTTTATCAAAATGCAAAACTGACCTTTCTTTTAAGTTTACAGTTCATATGGTTTTCAGTTCATGGTAGTTTAGTCCAAGTAGTTCTCAGAGAAAATTATTCAGTTGCCTGAATCTGAATTGACACAGAAGAGCACCTATTTTCAAAGTGCTAAATCCTGAAGTAGTGGTATGCTATCATGTTTGAAAGTAAGCTTAATTTCTTTTAGTGATCTGAAAACAATATCAAAGGATGTGTATTTTGCATGTCTATAGCAATCACATGTCCAGCTATGCAGGAGGTGCTGCACATAGAGGCAACACCAGCTGAGTAAAGGGTACCACAGTGGTAAAAGGCATGGCAAGGTGCAAAGAAAACAGATCCAAAATCTTACAGGGTGATCTCTATCTTCAGCTCCTGGACAGCTGATAGCAGTAAGAAGCCAAAATAATTCTTGGTACCTGAAATCAATCCAACATATTTAATACACCAAGGCAAAAGCCTGAAAAATAAATTATCACAGATGCTCTTTCACAACCAAATTAGATTTAACCGAACACTTGGAATGGAAATTTCCACCCTTCACCAATGGCATAGAGCAGCATACTGTAACAGCTTATCCTGGGGAACATCTCATTTTAACACCACAGAAGAGAAAGCAGTTCATCAGATCTACATAGGAGGATGCACATAATACAGACCCAGAGAATTTAAAACCTCTAAAACCAAAATAAATAAATGTGCAATGATAATTCATAACCGTCCCAGAAAAGCAATTTAAGAACAACAAAAGGAATTAAAACCTTCTTTCAGAATGAGAGACAGTTGATCTTTAATATATATAATACAATTTTCCCCTTACCAAATTAACATTCTCATATAAAACCAGAAAAAGCTAAAACCTCAAATGTATTCTAAATTTTTATGATACAATATTAAATATCAGATATAGAGAATATGTGTATGAACCATGAAATAGCCCATAAAGCCATAGTATAATTGTATGGGAGCTCTGTAGAGATGTCAATCAGTTGAATTTTGCAGAAGTTAACAGAGAAACTCTCTCAAATGTGCTATTAGAAGTCTTCAAGCATTAAAAAGCCTCTAAGCCACTCAACCAAAACCCTGCCATGCTTGAATAATGACAGCAAACACAGTAATAAGTGCACAGCCTCTGAGGCTGTTTGGCAAACTACAAGATACTTTGACATTCTTTTCTCTGAATGACAAATCTCAAGTAATGTGTTGTAGGCTAGTTATAGCACGAACAAAACAGAGAATTTGTAATTTAAGGACCTATGTTTTCCACAAGTCCATAAACAAAGAACAGATGGGGAAACAGGTGATGAACTCTTTACATGGAGAAAAAAAGCAATTATCTGGGGAGAAGCAGCAGTATTAAACATTGAATAAGATACATACAGCTTTTTATTGCATCATTTTGCATTTTCAGACCACCACACACCATGAACTAATTAATCTTCACAGTTACCTCCTCAAATTCTTTGGGGGTTTTAATCATTACTTTATAAACACAGAACAGAGATATAAGGAAGACAATATCAGTAGCAAGGCTAGAAGCGGGTCTCAAATTAAAAATTTTCAAGACATCATGACGGGCTCAGAAACACAAATCTCATTGAAAGTCAGTCCCTTTCATTGACAATCCACTACACTGTGAGGTGTCTAGCTCATAGATATTCTATTGACTTACTCTGGGTATGTCTTTTTGGACACTAAAAAGTTCACAAAAAAACCAAGTCACTTTACCCTTGTGACTGCATGGTGTATTTCATTTTCAGATATTACATTATTTATAATACTGACCTTAATAAATCATGTATGTCATAAAATACAATGCAACTGAACCATCACCTCTTACAGCTGTGGTCAAATACCCTGGGTCATTAACATTGCAAATGAATTTAGAAGTTACTAAAATCTGCCTATCATGAAAGATAAAGCCTCACATCTTATAAACACTGGTTGTGTACATGACTGAAGAGTGCTACAGAAAGATATACAATCAACTTAGATTCTATGGTTCTTCAGTTTATAGTTACCCTTGTCATTATGTCAGCTGCTCTGCAATCACAGAAGTGAATCACAGCTGTCAGTGCAAGAGAAGCCTGAGGAATCTGTGTACAGCATCTGTCTGCATCATTGCTTAGAAGTTGTTTATATACTTATATGCATGATACCAAGATTAAAATTAGACTGTTATCCTTTTCCAGATATTTCCCATTGCATTAAACTTCAGTGTAAGTACTTTTTCTCCAGTCTATCAGTGTGTGGTGTGGCGCATAAGAGAAAAGTACCAGAATCAAATGTAGAACCCAGACAAGGAGTTTGCATCACTCCAGATAGTAATGTACTTTATTCTGCAAATGAGAAAATTAACTCTTCGAGCATTAAATCTGCTCCTTCACAAAACCTTTTAAAATTTTTATTAGCAATTTTTGTAGTCTGGAATAGTTGATATAGACTACACTTTTTGGAGAAGCCAGCTACAGTTACATAGTCTTCCATGAATTAACACCTCACTGTAAATGGTTAATGTGAGACAACTTCGTTGGCAGTCAGTTTTACATATTAGGATCTGAACTCTGATATTTCACTATCACTATTTTTTCTTTCACTATTTCTTTGTCTCTTTCAAACTGTACATTACATCTAGTAAATATACAACTGGAAATGATCACATGATGGATTATGGGTAGCCTGCAAAGCAGTCTAGTTTCTAGTCAACTTGTATGACAAAGTTTCCAGATCTACAATAGAGTTTGTAAGTAAAATCAGCAAAACAGTTATCCATTCCATTTTAACTGAGAGTAGATTGAGATACCTATCACTGAGTATTTTACACTATGTTGATTATTTTCTTATATTTAAATCTTTTCTTTTAATATAAATATTTAAATATTTAGGTTATGTGAAGAAAGTTCAACATACTACACTAGTAGTGGCAACCCACATGAAACAGAAAAGACTCTGATATAAAACATTGTTCATACTAATATAGACAGTGTACAAGTCCAACAGGAATCTAATAGCTGGTTAGCACAACATTTAATGGGAGAGTAACAAATCTCATACTTGCACATGATCTTACTCGGATAGTACAGGGAATTCAGTCTGGGTCTCAAATGTTCTATAATGTTCTATAAAGATTTTGAAATTACTTTATTTCCCCTCAATATGATTAACACAAGTGTTTCCTATTTAGCTCTATTTGTAGAACAAAACTACCCCAAGATATAAATTAATGTGTTAATGATTTTAATTATTATTCCCAAGCAAACAGTTAGGCCTAATTTGGCTCATTAAATATATCAATTTCAGATTAGTTCAAACCCAACACAATAAAGAATTCAATCCGCTCAAATAAAGTTATCACAGAAAACTATGGCACTATGATACTATGGATTTAAACCTACATTATTTTCTGGTCTGCAAGGATGTCTAATGCTTCTTATGAAAAATAACCAAATTTCTATTGACTTGAATGGTTTTCAGGCTATCAACCACAAAATTCTTGTGTTTGATAGCAGCACTAACTTTGTATCTAATCCTGCATTCCTAAAACCATTGTCATCAATGACACATTTCAGCAGAAGTTCATTAAATTCAATAAATTTTTAAACTTTTAAAAAACCATATTTAAGACTGCCATTTCACTTGCTCAGACATTATCCTATACAGTTCTTGCAAGCTTTAATCTAAAATATGATACACCCTTATTTCTACTAACTCTTAGCAACATAACATTACTGGAGAGTGAAAACTAGGAAAGAAGGAAGAAAAGAGCAACAAATCCTGAAATATGCTTTATAGAGTTTTAAGGCGGCGGGGGGAGGAAGGCAGGGAGTGGAGTAAAGTTTCCATATCACATTAAAATTCACCTCTTCTAGGATATTCTGAAAATCTAAACTCACTCTTTTCACATAGAATCATAGAATCATTCCAAGAGTTCAGCACTTTCCTCCCAGGTTCTATCAATCCACTACACTGTGGGGTTCGTCAGAGCTTTTGCACACACAAAAAGTATGTATGCCAATAATGAACTGTGTTTTAGACTGACATCAAAGTTTATGGACTAAGGAAAGTCTGGCAGGACTTCTACCATAAGTGTATTACATATTACACCCTGGAAATCAAAAGTGATTTCTATTTCTTCATAGCTGTGTAACATTAATAATGGGTAATTAATAGGTAGCCAGTTTCAAAAGAATTTCTGCAGACACCTATGACTACAATAGATGTAGCCTGTGGGAATTTCAGAATATATACAGAATACCATGTATTAGAAAAAAATGTTCAAAAATAAACACAGATGGCTTAAAATCAAATTTTGGTCTAACTGAAGGATTCCTGTGCATGTTTGACAGTCATATTCTCACTTTGAATAACATTCAAAACACATCTATATTGGTATCATTTGCTTTGCTCTTTACTGCTGTTTACCCCAAAAGAATAAAAATTTGTTTTCACCATGCATTTTATTCCTTTTCTCTTGAACTGCTTTTCTTGTTTCAAAATCTTTATACAGAATTTCACTACTTCATGGTCATTTGTCTTTCGTATTAAAATTGATATTTTTATATTTTTTTAAACATATAATTGTCTTGTGATTTAAAATCTATTACTTGTAGTACATCCACAAGAATCAGAACTCATCCATTTCCACATAAAATTTCTCATACATTTCAAACAGGAAAACATTAATAGTTCATGTTTATTGTGGCCCTTCAGCAGCTCTCACAGGAGATCATACAGGACTGCATGACAGCTATGAAATGATGTTGTATCATTAATTAATAACTTACCATAAAAATCAAAATCCCTCAGCTTCTGAAGACCGCTTTAGTAATTATGTTATATTTAATCTTAAAAGAGTGATATTCTGCCCTTTCCTTTTTTCCTGTACCTCCATTTGGTGGAGTATCTCCTACTTAGAAGCAATTTATTATGAATGAGACTACAGAGCTTTAAAATTGTTAATGCAAATCAAGCCATTTGATAGATTCAGCGTGAACAAACACTAATATTTTTTTTCTAATTGCCTAATACATTCTCTTGAATAACTTGCAAACATTTAATACACACTTCTATCATTAGCATAATATAATCATAATGTTCCCATTTAATTACAATTTATTTGAATGACTAATCATCAGTTTCATGTTTTAAAATAATGGGAGAATTTTACAAACTGCAATGTACTATCTGGCTATCAATTAATTAGTATAAAGACAAATTGCAAGATACACAGCTAATACTTTTATTAGGTCATTGTTTTTAAAAGATATTTCCTACCAGTTTTACAACCTCTGTGATAGACTAGCAGAAAGTAAGTTTGCTGCATGTCTATGGGTGATGCAGACAACTGCATCCCAAGAACGATTTATCCAAACTACTGTTTTTTTTCCACCCTATCCCACTAATAACCTCAGTTACTGGCATCAATCCAGTAAAAATGAGTCATCTTAAATCTGAAGGATATCAACTGCATTTTTATAAGCATGTTAAAAATAAAGGAGTCTGTAGTAAATATAGGGTTATTTCAATTAAATCTTCTTTACTTTTATTAAGTGAGAGAAGATCAGAACTTAAAACACCATCTAGGAGAAATCAACGAAAAATGTCATAATCAATTCTTCCCTACTTTTCATGCAAGTTGTCACTCGTTTCCCCTCTGATGTGGGCATGTATGCTTGTTATTCAATAAGACTCGTCTACTTTGTCACATATTCCCCATGCCCCTGTTTCCACATGCAAATAGGAAAGCACAGAGCATTGCAGGTGAGCACTTTTTTCCCTTACACCCTCTTTCTGTCAGGTCCCTCTCTCTTCTATATGCGTATCCTCTTCATCGTCACATCTGCAATGGGCCAGGCACCAAGGAACTGTCAGCAAGTTTCTTGCTAAGAGACAATGCTGTTTGTAGCCTTGTTTTGAAACCCAGACACAAAGTCTATTCATAGGAAAACTTCACCACAGTGACTAAGGTAAGAAAGGATCACATTTTAATTATTTATCCAAAGACTTACACATCTGAGAGAGAGAATGAGTTAACATTATGTCATACAGTAGTGACAAAACTCTCAGTAACAGACTTATGCCCCAACCTAAAAATCTTAGTCAAGCTATTTGGTAAAAGTAACTCTCCTTGAGCTGAATACAAGTCAGCCTGATTGTTATTCTAGTAGCTTCCAAAATCTACAGTAGAACAAAGGGACATATCTATTGAATGTTTTAAAATTTTTTTCAAAAAAAACCAAATGATAGTTGGTAATAAAAACTCTCCCTGATGGTAAATGTGACTTCATTGCTCACCCTTTCAGGCCCTTTTGCTATGAAAACACCTTTCCTACTAAAAATTACTAAAAAATTATTAATGAGCAAACAGATGGAAAATTAAAGCAATTTAAATATCTGAAATATTATCACTTTATGTTGTTTCATTGTGAATTACTCATTCCCAGAACAGAGGCCGCAGTATTACAAAAAAAGCTTGTCATAGTGCATTCTCCACTACTACTCCAGGATATGTCCAAGTTGTAGTGATTAGCATAAGCTCTTTTAATAAATCTGCCAGTTCTATATGGCTTCTGTAGGGGAATAGCTGTCTCCCCTTGAACATCATCAAAAAACTTTAATTGACTTCAGAAAGTTACCATAAATTTATTCCTCTAAGGTCTTCTTCTTGGAAGTAAGATTTCTCACAACATCTTTTATTTTGGACAGGAAAATTCTTCATGGACAATTTCCTTGCTAGGATAACCTTGCTTATTATGCCTGCGTGACATGTAAGGACAAACAGAACAATCTTCTGTTTTGCTATTGATCTTTGCTCTGATGCATTAACATAATTTGATAGGATTTTTTCCCCATGCATATTCATCTCCAAGGAAAAGTTGCCCTGGATTTCTCACCCACTCTCACTCCTGCCTCACACTCTCTTTTGCTATATTATTGTTTTAAAGGCAAACTACTAATAGTTCAGTCAAATAAAATAATTGCAATGGAATAATCAGCTCCTTTAAATAGCTGAAAGACTAGCAAATACCTGTTAGAATATGAGGCCATTCTCCATTTTCAGAGGTATAAAACAAAAAGAAAAGGTAAGCTAAAGCATAGTGACAACTGGCTGATTTGTTAGCTATTGCAAAAAAGCCACACGATTCCTCCAGTTTCTTCTGTCTATTAGCTTCCATATACATCGATTCTGGCAGAGCAGAGCTTCCCATTTCCGTCTGATTGAAGCCAATACAACTGTTACCTTTCTGATTTTTTAGCTGAACTAGAACAAGACGACTCTGGAGTCATACAATATTTTAAGTTGGAGGAACCTGGATGTTCAATTTCCCACTCAATGTAGGGCTAACTTCAAAATTGGATCAGATTGCTTGAGACCTTATCCTATCAACTTTTGAAGATCTCTAAATGTAGAGATGCTCCAGCCTTTCTACAGAAATTGTTCTAGTGCTTAACCAGTCTCATTGAAAAATAAAGGTACAGACCATCCAGTTAATTTTGGGCATAGTTTCTCAAATCTAATGATAGTGTTCAAACAGTATCTACATTAGCACAGATGTTATGGTGCTTATTATTTTAGTAGGATAAATAAGAGTATAAGTGTGAAGCCTGTGGCAGCTGGAAATAAACTGCTGTAATAGAGAAAATGGCAAAAGAAGAGTGCAGAAAAGGGTGCACAAAAGACAGAAAAGAGTAGAATAGGAAAGTAAAAATAATGGAGAACAGAAATAACATTGTTATATAGGATAAACGTATGCAGAACAATATTTTTATTGAGCAAGAGAAAATAACAGCTGAAATACATAGTTCCTACTCAGCAGCTGTTTTTTTATCTATTGTGGAAACTTTCTAGAGCTTAGTTTTAAATTCAGGGCATTTTACATACGTTTACACAACCTCTTGTAATCCACTGTTTAAGTGTGTTTTGCTACACTGGGTGTTCTTATCTAGATGTTTTTTCTGATGAATTACAGATCTTTCCCCTGATGCATGATGTCACCCTCCCCACTGATCCAGTCACAAAGCTCAACTTTTATTTCCTCAAAGCCTAATTTTGGATCGCATCTTTGTATCATTTGATTCCAATATTTATCCTTAACCTCCAGGAAGTCTTAGCCTGACACAAGGTGAATTTAAACCTCTACCCCTAAAAGTTAATTGCAACGTGTGGCAGTCAAAGTAGCCAAATAGTAGCTAGTCTGTCTGAGTACCAATAGTACCTGTCCAAGATGAGTAAGTATCTCTTTTGATACCTTTGATAATTCTCTGATTTTCTCTTTGCTGGTTGTTCAAAGTTGGGAAACCAAACCCTGTTGATCACATTCTCCTTTGTAGTCCCATTGACTCTAATCCCTTGCATCTATGCTTTTGCTGTATTTGACTTCAAAAGATAATGACATTATACAGATGGAAAGCTGCTACAAAGCTTCTCTCATGTCCCTTCCTTGAAGATCAAATCAAACTGTAGGCATTAGTAATATGATTTTGATATATGCTACTCGGAAGAAATGATAGCAGAAAATCACCGTTTTACTCTAATAGCTTTTTCCCTTTAAGAAAACCTAGCAGGTCTGTTGTTCAAATGAACATGCCTTCTTTTAAGATTACTGAAATGCCAAACAAAATATAAAATAAATATACAGGCACCATGACAGGGCTCTGCATTAGCAGAAACCCACAGGTTCTAACCAATCTGACTTTTTGTAGAATTTGTCTTTCATATAGTCACTATGCCCACTGTATTTCAGTAGCTATCTCTGCAACCTGTGGTTCTGGCTAGTTTGTCAGCACAAGAAGCACCAATTTACACATTATTTTTCTCCTCCTAACTTAAGAACCAGCCACAACTATAAATACTAAGAGTAGGGCAAAAATAATGAAGATTATAGGCAGTTGGACTCCCAGAAGGAAAGGATTAATTTGATTTTGAGAAAAAAAAGTTGGTTTTATTTTGTTCATAGATGGTCCTCTCTTCCCTCTCCTTCCAGTCATCTCTCCTCATTTCTAGTCTACAACATTACTGCTACAACAGGGAGGAGTGAATTACAACACAAATATTTCACTGTGTTTGGTAAATTATTCTGGTTGCAAGTGAAAATCATCAGTTAGTTAGTAGTGGCGTTTGAGGTGGAATCTCACCTCTAAGGATAGAAAATATCTGTCATAGCCCTTAGATACAGGCCAAAGACTAAAGGTTTCTAATATACTCCTTCCAGTCAAATTACTTTGTTAATATGGAAGGAAAAAACGGAGGGAAGAAGGAAGGATGAAGACAGAGGAAGAAAAAGGAAGTTCATGCAAATCTACCTCCTACAAAGCTTTCAGAGTCACTGCAAGAGGGCTGGAGAGCTCTGAAAAACAGTATTACCCACACAAGAATAAGCCCACACTAGTAGAAGGTCTATTCACAGAAAGATTCATAATGTTTCTGTCCATTCAGACATGGGGACTACTGAAATAACATAAAGTGCAAAAGAGCACTAGATGTGCCATTTTTCCCACAAAATGTAGAACACAGTGATGACTCAAATAATCCTGATCAAAAATAACCAGACAATAACTGAGAGCTATAATTTCCTTTATTGGTTTATCTTGCAACAATATGAAAGCAGGATTATATCCTGTGGATCAGCTAATGGGCTAAAAATTGGTTAAAGGCACTCTAGAAAGAGTAAAAGGCCACGCAGCAATGAAATATTGCATGAAAACAGGCAGATTTAGAAATTAAAAAAAAAAAAAAAAAAAAAAAAGGAATGCAGACCTAGAATCCAGAAATTTGAATTCTCAAGCCATCAGCACAAAGATTGTGCTTTCTCCACTGAAAATAGAAAAATTTACAGAAATACAAAAAAATATTGTTTGAAGTCTCAGATTTTTTCCGAATCACATAGGCAGGAGATAAAGGAAAATTAATCCCTAGCAGACAATTGGTTTAAGCTGTGTAGCCTGAAAACCTGGCTTTATAAACAGCGGTAGTCTGTTTGGGAGAGGAAAACCAAAAGCTTGCAGAAATTGAGTCAAATGCCCTGATTCAAAAGAAGTCCAGTCAAAGTTCAAAGAATTTGATAATGTTCTATGATCATTAACAGACTGCTTTCTTGGAGAAACTGAACATTGTGCTTTGGTGCTTTAGTAAACGATTTCTGTAGCAGTCTCCTTCCAAGAGCTCATCTGTGTGAAACAAATGAAGCCTGTTTTCACAAACTTCTGTTGCCCTATCAATCTTGAGAACGAACCAAGAGAGCTCATCTACCAGGAGGATTCTGTCTCTGAAATTACTGCCAAAGAAAATCAACAGCGACAACTCCCTGCTATTGTCAATGACCAAGTCAAGGGCCCTGCTATAGGATGATTACAGGTCACGTACTTTGCTTCAGAATGACAGTTCTTGCAGAATCCTGCTGCACATTGCAAATAAATGCTGGGGTTTTGCAAGTTGCTCCATCTTTGCCAGTGTTAATTTCAGTTGAAGTAAAATTAGACCAATATGAAGGGCTTTTAAAACTCTCATCAAAGCATACATCAATACCTCATAGTTAACTTGCTCTCTGCTCTGATTAACTCTCCAGAACTTCTGCACTTTGCTGTTGTTGTTTTCTTGTCTACCTTTCCTTCCATGCCCATTCTCAATTTCTGCCAACAGTGCATACCTGTTCTGAAATCAGAGGTATAATTATATAACGGTCCAAGTTGACTCTATTCCTGTGATTTCAACAGTATAATAAAATAGTAACAAAATGTGCAATTTATATTCAGACACACAGGCTATGCTGAATTGTGTTCCATGTCTTTCCTGTCTAAGCAAGGTAGCTAGATTAAAACTGGATTTATATTGCCCAGCCAACTGCAGCTCATAGCTATCCATGGTGAAAACAAAAAGTAGTTATTTCCAGAAGCTGCTGACACAATGGAAAAGAAATCTAGCCATCCTGCCTCCTGGTAACATTCTGAAAAAATAATTCCTTCTCTGTGCAAAATGATTCAGTGTTTCTTGGCCATCATGTCATCCATGACATCTTCCCATATCCTTCTAAACACTAAAAACTTGCCCAGTCTCACCATCCTCCTTTCAGTCACATTTTTTCAAGTCTTCATGCTTCATAAGTATCTTTCCCAGAAACATAAAAACAGCATACATGCAGGAAAAATGTAGAAAATTGGAGCCAGTATAACAAAACATAAGAAAATAACCACGACCTTTTTTTGAATAACTAAAGTTTAATGGCCCTATGTTGAAGGGACATTGTATCATGCAGTGTTCCCTCTAAATTACTCTATGAACACATATAATATCTTGTTATGTTTGTTGGGGCATAATCTACTTAATATTAGAAAACTTTTTATTTTAATTAAACTCTCCTTCCCAATTATCAATCTTTGATATCATATCTTCCTTACTGTATTGACAGTCTCTTTTGAGAAATTATTTTTAGAGAAATTATTTTTAAAGAAATTAGTGCTCTGAGTTGTCATTATAAAGCATATAATGCACTCTGTAAAAGGGTGGTTTAGTGCCTGGGGTGCCTCAGAGTCAGCCATATCTTTATACATTTTGTCCTTCTTTAACACACAGATAATTGCAGCTCATATCTCACAGTAAGAGGAGTCTCAGCCACCAAAATGCACATACATTTCTCCAAGTTTAACCCCTCGTGTTCCCAAAAAATAAAAACAAGTTCCAAGTAACAATGGTCACCAGTACCAAAATCTCTTCTACTGGAAAATTCCCTCTAAATACCCTGTTAATTTCAGAGACAAGACCAACCGAGTGACCAAACACGACTCCTGAAAAGCCCCAGATAAATGAAATTTGAATGACCTCCATCTCCTCCATGTCCAAGGTGGTTTGTATATCATTGGGGTAGCAAAGCTGAAACTTTTCAAACAAAGGACACGATACATCTCACTTCTCCTACTCTATGGAGTAAACTGTTACTCAATAGGAATTTATTGCCATCTTCTTCTCCCTCAGGTGATTACAATCACTGTATCTGATCCTGCTGTTCATGTCATGTTGGTCATGTTTTGCAATCCATGAAGATTTTAGAAGAAAACCACAGTTTCTGGATCCCAGTTAGACTAAGGCATAAAACAGCAGTTTAACTATGCATCACTGCTAAGATTATCGTTGTTCTGCAAATGTTTACAGAAACAGCACTTGGCATCTGGGAAACTACTTGCATCCAGCATTAAATGACACCTGAGAAAACTCCTTCTGAAATTTGGTTTTGGACATAGACATCTACATGCAATAAAAGTTCTGCTTTAGCCATTTATATCCTATACCACAAGTTTGACCTGAAAGACATGAATAATGTATTATACACATGGTAATTTATTTGGGAGAATATGGCTAGCTAGTGGACATGAAATGTACAATGCCTGGAAGGCAGGATAACATGGAACAGGCTTTCTACTAACACCAAAGAATAAGATCTTAAAGAATAAGCTTTCAGGCTATAATTCCAAGATACAGTCGTAGGAATCTCTTTCCTAAGGGGCATATATATTTACATCATCTCATAAGTGTGAAGGCACATTTTACAGTGTGGATGCTAAAACTTCACTGCAAAGAAAATATATTTAAAATTAAATATACATGACTGCTCAAGCACTGTGTTTAGAATTATGCACACTCACATTCCATTATCATTTGCATACATTTAGCAAATATTTATGAGCTAATTATTTGCATAACAATGCTAAGCATTTTAAAGTATTTACATGATCCCAGAGCTGTCAACATATTCACTAATTGTTATCAAATAGATCCTTATTAATTGCAAAAAAATGATTTGTTACGTATATCATAAATATCTGCTTGGGAAACTTGATATAACACTACCTGTCCATTTTTATCTGATTTACAGATTTATACAACACTGCTGGTACCTGGAACTATGAAGCAAAAACAGAGTAATATAAGACAAAAGTTTATGATTCATTACAAAAAATCATTTCCTACCTTTCTGTGTCATACATAAATAATTTGCTGGCTCAAGTGTGCTCAATCATGAATCTATTATATGTGCTTTATCTACCCAAGGTATATTGCAAAGTACAAATATCTAGGAGGATGGTTGCAGATAATCTTACTCCTTTTTTCTTTGTTTCTTACATATAATTTTTACTCTCATTACAGAAATTTTTTTTAAAATACAAGTAACATGAGAAAAGGAGATATTATTATGGTGCAAATACGCATTGCTAGGAATGTCAAACAAAAATAAATGAAAGCATTAGTAAAAATATCGATAATTATATATACAGAATTTCATACATCCCTTTGTATGTGACACCCTCATTTTCAAGGAATCTTCTTCATTTTCATTGGAGGATAGAGAAGGAGATAGAAGTTCTTGTTTATATGCTTGGTTTTAAATACGATCACCCATGGCCTTTTAAAAAAATAATAATTTTCCTCACAGCATGCTATTTGGTATCTTCATTTATATCCTGCCTCTGTGAGTGCACTCATACTTGCTTTGCTTTAAGCACACGACTAATGGAATTTATTTCTCTGGGTCTACTTAAGTAGCTAAAAAGATAAAACATAAAAGACTGAGTCTTACTAGACTGTCATGAGAAATCTAATGCAAGCTATGTTGCAGAAAAAATACTTTTAACTATTTTATATTAACATGGGTAGAGTTAAGGCTCAGAGTTTCATTTTAATATTTCTTAGTCTTAAAGGAAAACAAATATAATATTATAGCAAGGAAAAAAAAGGGGGAGATAAAAACTATAAATAACTGACAGAATAAGACACTAAAAAAACACGGGTGCTGGTGCTAGAGATGATCTCCCAACAAACACCACCACCCCTCCCCCCTTCCATTATTCAGGTGGAAGATCAAAGGGAATGACATTTGCAGGAAGCTTAGAGTTCAAAAAGTGCAATATTCTAATTATTTTACAGTAATATGGTAACACTTGCACAGTAACACATACCACTTCAGTGTTTTGTGCTGCCTCAGAGCTTATTATTTGGTCTGGTCCCTTTCCTTTCTTTCCTTTCTTTGCACAAATAGCAATAGTAGCCATGCTACTTCCACATTGCAGCTAAAGGCTAAGGACTCAATTAGCCAACAGTAGTATAATTCTGTTCCCAGAGTGCTGTTAGTACCTTGTTTTTTCTGGAACCTTGAGAACAAATGTGTTGCATCCACAATATAAACCTAATTCGTAGATACAAACTCTGGAAACAACCCTCAGACAAAACACAACTCAACATGCACCTGAAGAATTTTCTTACAGAGAGAAAAATTACGTATAATTGCCAAACTGGAGCCTGTGATTTCAGAAAACCCAATACAATTATATGTAAAAGAGTTTTGCAAGACAGCCTTTGCACATATCAAAATGCAAAGAACAGCCTGTCATAGCCAATCCTATTAAAATGAGTAGGTATCTTTTCTCAAATATATTAGGTCAGAAGGAGAAGCTCAGGCTATGTATAAAATGTTTTCAGATGTTCATACAACATACCGTTTTTCACTGTTTTACATAATACCTACGTGATTTAAGTAACCAGTTCTACACACTAAAATACTAGTGAAATCTCAAGCTGCATTATTATATTAATGATGGCTAAAGTGATCAAAGGATGCTTTACATGGCATAAACAGTGAAACTGTTCCCTAATCCCACAGTACTGGAAGAATATCCAGCTTTAAATGGGCTTTATACAGACCAGTTTGCTTGGACAATCTGTAAGTGTTTACAGTTCAGCCATGTTTCCTTTCTATACCATATACATGAGAAAAATGAACAGAAGAAGAAGGAAATAAACCCTTGAATTTGAGCATATAAGTGAATATGTAAATTATTTCCCTGTAGGACAATATAATAAATTGCAGAGGTCCTAATAAAAGTATAATATATTAGTTACATCTGGAGAAATCTACTTTAAATATTATTTCATATTATATCTGTGATCTGTCATTTGGAAAATTGAATCAACCACCTAGTAAAGCATTCATGGGACTATTTTATCACTGCTTAAGTATCTTTACGGATATAAAATGAATTTTGCACTGGATGCATAAACCTTAATTGAAAAGCCTGGCAATGATCTCAAACAATCCGATGGTCCGGACTTCATATAAGGTATTTGGCAGACTTTCAATGAATCTTGTTTCCTTGTGTGGAGTGACATATTTATCGAGCACGACACATGCATTTTGCATCAGTGCCATAAAAAATTATCTTCTCTATTTTTTTTTGCTTCTAAGCAGCTTCAGTACATGCAGAATAAAAAGAATAATCCAACTATAAACTGTTACACCTCAGAATTGAAAAGTTGATTCTAATAAAAAAAGGAAAGCAAAAAAAAAATAATCTCCAGCTGAAATGCTAAGTATTGTCATTTTTAACTGCACAAGCTGAAATTACCGACCTTGGGAAGAAAAGGATAGAGAAGTGCAAAAGCAGAAACCACTGTTCACATGATCTTCTTCTCTCAGCTGGATATATTTTGATGAAATTTTGTTGTTTAGACCAGAGATAAACCTGAACCATATTACCAACAAAAACTATTAAAATATCCCCTCGGTAAAGGGACAAAAAGGATACTCATATGCACGTTACTCTTACCATTACAGAAATTATTAAGAACCAAAAATAACAAGATGTATCCTGTGGCCAAAAAAAAATCAAGATTCAGGCCTTTAGGTCTTTGTCATCACAATCACATCACCAATTGTACGGCAAATCATGAGAAACATGAATGCTAAGATAAATTGTACTCTCAATTTGACAGTATGTTTTTGCTAATAATCACGCAGATTTTTCTAGTTTAATGTCAAACTTCACCAACTAACTCAGTCTTTTCACAAGTTTCCTGTTAATCAAACTCAATTATCATGTGAAGGTTTAAAATATTACGTGATTACACATTTTCCAATATTAAGCAGAGTTAAACCAGAAAGACCTTTCACTTCTCTCTGGGGGTATATAAAACCACAGTAGGTAGTTCAGGCCTATATTTTTTTGTCTTATTTACAGCATGGTTAACCAAGAAAAAGAAATAACCTACATATAATATATGTATAGATATACATAGGTATACATAGATATAAACATATAAAGTGTTAAAGTAATTTATATTTTAAATAGAAATTCAGCAATTTATTTTACACTTGTGCTTGAGAGTACAAACTAAATCAAAATAAACCAGGTTTAAATATGAGTGCCCACATAATACATTAAACTATCTTTATACATTTTGATTGCTACCCTGTATTTAGTTTAACTATTGATGCTTTATGTTTAGAATAAAAAGGGTAGCCAATGGCATGCGCACACAGACAAAAAAATACAAAATCTGAAAGTGATCTATCATTTGCTGTTCATTCACATCCATGTGGTTCAAACACAGGAAAAACAGAGCTGCCTGCGTGGCAAAGAACACATTGATAAGTAGAATCTTTTCTGCTACAGATAATCCATTCTTTTTCATTGGATAAACCCCTACTTTCCTCCAGGACAGGAGATGACAGAAGTAGCTGAACGGGTAATCAAAGGCTATAAAAAAATGTAAGTCAAACCTGATGGCTGTTCCTTTCTTGTTTAGTAAAGCTTACAGTCAGTAGGCAAGCCAGTTCACTGAAAGCAATGCAATCACCTCAAATACTTGCAGTGGAAATGCTCTTAGGGGTGCCAGTGCTGACTTAGTTACTCTTTTCACACCCACATGATATAAATCATTTTTTGTGGTGCAAGTCAATGAGGAATCAGGATTCTGGTAAGTGAGCAGTGGAATGTACAACTAACTGGCAAGCTCACATGCAGACCTTGCTGTTGGAGCGGAGATAGTGTGCACTGAAAAAAAAAAACCAAAAAAAACCAAAAAAACCCCAAAAGACAGTTCTGTGGAGTTACAAAAAATGAAAGGGCTGCTTGTGTAAAAACTCAGGCAGAATAGTGCATGATTGATTCTGAGCTACTAAGCTTGAAGCAATATAAAAGCTTTCACTTCGAGTGCCAGTGATGAATCATGCTGAGTCTGGCCTGGGCTTCCAATCTGCATGCAGGGGACAGCATGTGTTACCAGTTCTGCAGAGCTTTTGTGTTGTTTCAACAGAGATCCAGCCTCAGACATGGAGGAAAGACAGAGTTGTGAACTGTGTCAGATTTGTATCTCCCGATGCTGCACCCAGACACCACGTGGTGTCTTAAGGCAGACAAGGCTTGTTGTTACACAAAAGGTGCCAGAGGACAGAAAAGTGAGAACTTGTCTCACAAAACCAGCTTGGAGAAAGTATCTAATTTCCTCACATGTACTAATGTAACCTGTGATTTTCATTCAGTGTTTCTAGGTACCTGCAGGAAAAAACACATGTTCCAGGTTATTACTAGTAGTAAAATTAGCAACAGTTGCACAGAATTAGTATACTACGCATGTTCTAGAGCACACACAAAAAGACTACAGTCCCTGTTCCTGGAAGCATGCAATTAAAGATGTTAGCCCTGCAGTTAGCTTTATAGAGATAAATCTTAAAAACAGTAGAAAATCTCTTTGAAGTCAACAGTACCCCTTGCACCTGTGTAATCCCAGCTATTTGAAAATTACTGCAGGTTAAAGGGACAGGCTGAAAGACTTGAAGAATCACTGAAAAATCTCAAAAGAGATGATCATAGAATCATAGAATGGTTAGAGTTGGAAGGGACCTTAAAGATCATGCAGTTCCAACACCCCTGCCATGGGCAGGGACACCTCCACTTAGAGCAGGTTGCTCAAAGCCCCATCCAGCCTGGCCTTAAAGGCTGGATATTTAGACATATTTAGACATATGACAAGGAACAACAGAGTAGGATTTGGATGAGAGAGAAAGGTAAGACATTAGTTGTTTGGAGCCAAAAGAACAGTACACATGGGCAAAATATAGCTGGATGATCCCAAGAAGAAAAGACAGAAGATGAAAGCCCCAGGGCATAAGAGATCATCTTGAGGAAAGTGAACATGTGAGCCAAAAAACTGAGATACTACGGTGCAATGATGTCAGGAGTAGAAAGAGAAATGCAAACATCAAGTTGATTGGTGAAGCTGTAAAAGGCCTGGAGGGGATCTAGGAAGACAGCTACCAGTTTAGGCAGCAGAGGGAACCAGTGATGTAGAAAGGCTTCTAGGCACCGTTTGCATCATGATGTGATAAACCATGGGAAAGGGAAGCCTGCAGGAGAACCCTAGCAGACATCAGGTTGTGACGTTGTTTATAATGTTTCATTCATTTCTGTGATAAAGCAGGAGTGGCAGAACCAGAACTGTTGAGCACAAGCATGAAGGAGGGTGATATCTCACTGAATCTGTTATGGATCTAATAGTTCATTTTCATCACTGAAAGAAGTAACACCAGGAAAGAACTTGACTAACTTGATCTCTTTCTATGACAAGGTGACCCTCTTAGTGGATGAGGGAAAGGCTGTGGATGTTGTCTACCTGGACTTTAGGAAAGTCTTTGACATCATTTCCCACAGCAGTTTCTGGAGAAACTGGTTGCTCGTGGCTTGGATGGGCGTACTCTTTGCTGGGTAAAAAACCATCTGGATAGATAGGCCCAAAGAGTCCTGGTGAATGGAGTTAAATCCAGCTGGTGGCCATTACAAGCGGTGTTCCCCAGGGGTCAGTATTGGGGCCATTTCTGTTTAGTATCTTTATCGGCAATCGGGACAAGGGGATCAAGTGCACTCTCAGTAAGATTGCAGGTGACACCAATTTGGGTGGGAGTATTGACCTGCTTGAGGATAGGATGGCTCTACAGAGGGCTCTGGACAGGCTGGATTGATGGGCCAAGGCCAATGGTACGAGGTTCAACATGGCCAAGAGCCAGGTCCTGCACTTTGGGTCACAACAACCCCATGCCATGCTACAGGTTTGGAGAAGAGTGGCTGGAAAGCTGCCTGGCGGAAGAGGGCCTGGAGATGTTGATCAACAGCTGGCTGAATATGAGCCAGCAGTGTGTGCAGGTGGCCAAGAGGGTCAATAGCTTCCTAGCTTCTATCAGAAATAGAGTGGCCAGCAGGACTAGCGAAGTGATTGTCCCCCTGCACTCAGCACTGGTGAGGCCACATCTGGAACACTGTGTCCAGTTTTAGATCCCTCACTAGAAGAAAGACACTGAGGTGCTGGAGCACATCCAAAGAAGGGCAACAAAGCTGGTGAAGGTCTAGAGCACATCTTATGAGGAGCGGCTGAGGAAACTGGGTGTTTTTTAGCCTAGAGAAAAGGAGGCTGAGGGGAGACCTTATTGCTCTCTACAACTACCTGAAAGGATGTTGTAACAAGGTGGGTGTTGGTCTCTTTTCCCAAGGAGCAAGCAGTAGAACAAGAGGAAATTGCCTCAAGTTGCACTGTGGGAGGTTTAGACTGGATATTAGGAAAAAAATTCCTTCACTGAAACGGTTATCAAGCATTGGAACAGGCTTCCCAGGGAAGTGGTTGAGTCACCACCCCTGAAGATATTTAGAAGACATGTAGATGCAGTGCTTAGGGACATGGTTTAGTGGTAGACTTTGCAGTGCTAGGTTAGCAGTTGGACTTGATGATCTTAAATGTGTTTTCCAACCTAAAAGTTTCTGTGATTCTATGAAGAGACAAAAGAGAAGTATGTTTTTCCTCAAAAAGTCATTATGGTATTTTGTGACTTTCTTATACAGAAGCAATTCTCTGAGCAAATACCGAGTTCTTCATGTCAAGTCCTTAGCAAATTGAATTAAACTTCTTTCTGTAAATGTGGTTATTCACATTAAGTCAACTCATTAAAAGGATAGCTGAAGAGTTCCAGTAGTAATGAAAATCATTTACAATGCAGTCTGCTGAACAGCTTACATATATGAGCTAGGCTCAGCACACAGAATGCTGCCACAAGCCACCCTAAGTCAGGTATTTGCATTGCTGTGTTGACCCTGACACCTACCATTACTAGCTAATGTTCAGTACCAGTACCAAGAAATTTTACTTTGGTAGGCACTGTAGTTGAAAGCATTTTATTCTTAATTCATATAATAATGAATGAATTGATAATCTTTCATAAAGCACAATTAATATTTAATACCAGGACACTACCAGACGGTCAGATTTTGTTACAGCAATGTACGATGTAACTGCTTTCAGCTTTTTGTCCTCAGATTTAATCTTTCCACTGCTGTTGCACAGCAGAAGCAAATACGCTGCAGCTGCTCAACCTACTCAGCCACTCAGTGGCAAAAGCAGCATCTGAGGAACTAACAATCAAGTTGGAAATTAAAGGCCAAGGGATAGGTTGGACCAGGCTTTGTCCAGTGGAGTTCAACACAGTAAAAAGAATACTCAGCAGAGTGGACTAAGTCCATGTTTTCAATTTGAACTGCAGCAGATTTTACTAATGGATTTGATACAAGGTGGGAAGCAGCTCTAATACAGAATGGAAGAGAGGGTAAGAAATGCCTTGCTAAATTCCTTAACAGGAGGTGAATCCTACAAAATCAAAAGTATCCTGTAACACACAGTCAGGTTTATAGTCATGTTCAGACTGGAAATCCCAGTACCAGCACATCTAAAACAAGCAGGGCCTTTACCGGGGGTAGGTGGGCATCTGGGAGATGACACCACCTTAGAAAACTGCAGCTAGAGTCAAAAAACACACAGCCAGGAAAAAAGTAGTTCTACAGGAATAGGAAGAGACAACTTGGTAGGAATAATAATTCACAAGAAACCTAAAGAATGGTTTCAGTCCTGCCACAAAGCGAAGTGACCAAGGTAAGTACTGCAGGGTTTCTGGGTTCCTGGGGAATACCCTCATGGTTTACTACACAATCTTGCACAATTACTTCATGGCAGATAAACCACGCCTTTGTTTCTATGCACTCTGCATAAACCCAGATTAGATGCAAATTGGTTAGTTTTTTTAAGGTGCTGCTCCAGCTGATGAAATCTTTGGTTTAGTAGAATTGGCTACTCTGAACTACTGTTACTTTTGCTCAGGTCAAATATCCAGTCTTTGTTCCAAGAAACTGCTACTTGCTGAACCATGTCTTTAGAAAGATAAAGAGTAACTTTGGTACTTTTCTGTTCTACTGGTGCTGTAATTCATCCTATAAACAGAAGCTTGTTGGGGGGAGAGTTGACAAATCATTCTGTCATTTTAATTTTAGTAAGACTTATTATACCAGACCTATTACTGAACACTTCAACCTCCATCTGTGCCTTTTCTGCATTAAATATTGCCAATTTCACACAGATGTCATATAAAGCTGTGTATTAAAATGAACGTTTCTTCCACTTATTGGTGCCTGCACTGGACTGTTTTACCTCCTCCTTCCACACCTCTTTTTCAAGACATACATGTCCTAAATCCATCCAACTGTTTCTGCCCTTTTCCACTCCAACAGATTTTTCTTATGGTCACCAATGAATACATTAAGATTATTTTTTGGGCTTAAATGGACCAGCTGCTCTCTACTGCTATCTGAAGGGGAACAAACAGGGCCAAAAATGGTTTGGAATTACTTGTTCTGTACAGTGACTCTGCATTATTTTACTACAATCATATTTAAGATTAGAGATACTATGTTTTTCGTTCCTTAGGCTAAATTTTTTCTGCTTCTGCTATAGTCTTTGATTTTGCCTTTTTTTTTTTAATAAGGTAGTTATGACTATCCACAATTATAAAGCAGCATGCCATTTCATTACAGTCTCCTTAAAAAAATATTTTTCTAGCGAATAAGGACCATTATTTTTAAAGTTCCTGAGAAGAACTTCTGGGTTTTTTTCAGGAAAATTCAAACATTAATCCAAAGTACTTGCGATTCACTTCCTGACTGCAAAGTCTCTGTTAGTTTATTCTAGCCATCCATAATATCTGATTAAGTTTTTTTGGTTTTGAGGAATACTGTTTATCTTCAAACTTCTATTTATTATATTGAGGATTCTTTATAGAAAGGACCACAGAACAATACCACAACACCAAAGCATATTGGACTGTGGCTCCCTCTAAACATGTCATTTGTCTTAAAATGCAGCTGAGTAGGCCATATTTTCTGTTCTTGCCTCTTTAAGCTCCCAGGTTCTCACAAAAATTTGTTAGAGAATTCTCAGGGCTCAGATCCCTGAAAAAATAAGTTATTTTTATCTATTTTCTTTCTATCTGATGAATGAAAACACAATGCAATGTGGCTACATCCTCACAGATAGTGAGTTAAAACTGCTTCTGCTAACTGTCTTGAAAGAGTAATCAAAGACAGCTTAATGCTCACATTTTCCATTGCACTGTGAAGACAATGCATCAGAAATTTCACTACCAAATCCCGATAAGGCAGAAAAGGAGCAGCCAAGGACCGAGGGAAATTAATTACTATTATTTGTTACATACCAAATTTTCAGGTTAAGAAGCAGTAACACCAAAACAGCAACAATGTATGTTGGATGTCCTCTAATTGTTGTCCAGAGGTCAACATTTTTATGAAATCCCTGGAGGTGCTTCCCTGCACGCCTCCTCTCTGCCACTCTGCCAGCAAGAGGTTCCTGGTCAGAGCACTGTGCAAACAGAGCTAAAAAGAGAAAGAATCATGAGTGCTCCTGCTGTACAAAGCAAATTAAGTCAAGAGGATATTGATGAGATTACTAATTTATTTAACACATACATTGAATTCAGAATGGGAAGAAAACTTCATCTGTCACCATTCATCAGCTACATATTGCCTAGGGCCATGAGCCTGCTGCTAGCCTGTTCTTCACTCTTCTTGGTTTTGCCCAATTTAGTTTTGTTTTTCTTTTTCTCTCTTGTCCTGTACTTCATTTGTGACTGAGCAATTTAAAACACAAATGTTCTGGTTTATGGCAGTCAACAAGCTGTCACCTCACAACCTTTAAAATGACAGATGCCAATTTTTTTAAAGTAGAAGCAGGTTTTCTATTTGCAGCTCTAAAAGCTCTCTACACTGTGTAAAAAGAATCCCTTTCTGAAAAATAACTGTGAGAAAATATTTTTTCACTAGCAGCTGGTCTTCTTGACTGCCTAGATAACCCTTTTCAAGCAGAGGAGAGATACGTAATATCTCTCATTTGTATGAACTACATTATATAATGAACTACAACAGACTAGTCCTTATCTAAGGATTTTCTCTTTCATCAGGTAAGCTGGAAACAGCTCTGAAGAGAACCATACCAAGAAAGGCAAAACAACAACAAATGCCACCCCTAATCCCTACAGCTTCCAATATCTTTTTCATATTCAGAAATCTGCAGAATAAATGGTCATCTGGATATGTAGATCAGTCTTCCAGTACAGGCTTTAGGGGGCAAATTATTTAGTTCCCTCTGGGACTACTGTAGGTGAACCTTGAACGTTGTTCGACTTGGGAGCCCTGAGGGGCATGAAGTGTACAGCTGAAGGGGCAAAAAGCAATGAGGGTTGGCATATTCAGGGAAAATGAGAGAAACCAGCTCAGACCCATCTTCTCCTCTCCCATATTTGATATTGCTCTATAAGGCACTATTGCCACCCCAAGTGAGATCATGTTTCTGGACAGAAGTGTTTGTACTGCCCTAACTTTTCATTACTCTAGTAAGTTAAACTACAGAAGAAAACATTGATCATTTGGTGCCTCTACCCCTATTCACACAGTTTTCTGTTGGACAGAAAAGGGAAATCAAACTGCAGAGAAGAGAAACAAGTCAGATGACTGAAAAGTAAAAAATCAATTTAAAAAAAAAAAGTATAAAGGGACATAAAATAGAAAACAGAGAGGAAAAAAAAATAGTAAGCAACTGAATGAGATGATGGCAGGAAGACCAAGGGAAAAGATGCTGAGAAAGCAAGGTGTGAGCAGCCTGGCCCTTCTCCTGCCATATACATGCTCCCTTAACCAGAAGCTGAAGCAAATGAGCTTTGCTCTCTAATCTTACTGCTACTAGAAAAGCCTTCAGCAAATCAATGTGAACATAGTACTACAATTTCTCAGAAAGCACATCAGTCTGAGGGTTTCTTGCATCTTTCTTGTCCTCAGCACCTGCAAGTTCCAATTTCTCTCAAGACAGTCATTTTCTGACCAACTTTTCAATGTTTTCTTTCCCTCCGCTCCTTTTACTTCTGCTTCCTGTCAGCCCCCTCCTTCTCTTCTTTCTTTATCTTCCCATGTTTATTCCAGTGCTCCTAGGTCTCACACACCCTGCTTCAAGCTAGTATTATCAACTTCTCTGGAAATGCGCATACACGCACTTGTAACAGCAGCAAGAATCAACAGCCTGTTCGACAGCAGGAAGCAAAAGTTTATGTAGTATTAGATTAAAAAGGGCTCAGAAGACAGACATAGTACCAATTCATGGAGAAGTTTACTTTTCCAATTAAGTGGAAAGCTAATGAAGATAACATTAGATGGAAACATGCTGAAAACAAAACCCAATTCACTGAGCTCTGATTATTGCTTTTTATATTAACTTCTAAGCAGAATAATTAAGATAAGATGACCATGGCTGACATCACACAATGTCTGTGTGATTCAGTCCAAGAAAATGAACAATTTCAGTTCAACAATGAAAGGAATGAGGTTTTTGCTTTTGAATTTTCATGTGGTATTTCATTTTTGAGTGTGGGACTAGAACATAAGAATAGAGAAAATCAATAAAACAAAGACTACTTTTGAAAGTCTCATCACAGTAAAATTCCAAAATTTTAAAAATCAGCTTAAATAAAAATTTACTGAAACCATATTTCTGAGTGCAGCTGAAATATTTTTGGAAATGTTTTGGAAATGCTGAAGCATTTCCTTTTCTTTTTTTTTTTTATGTTTTAATGTAAGTATCTTAAAACAAAGAACAATCTAGTGACCTTTATGCCCTCACCTCAAACCTTTCACTTCTATTCAACAAATTTCAGATGAATTTGGAGTGCTGTCATCTCTACATTTTCAGAAATACGCACCATTTCAATGATGTTGGCTTGTCTGGAGTTTCTTTGGTTTTGGGTTTTTTTTTGAATACTTCATGAGAAAAAGGAACACATTCCTGGATAAAAAACCCTACGTTTCTCAGTTGGAAGTCAATATACAGAATGTATCCACTTTCATCCCAGTGCTCTAATTTTAGTCATTAGCCCTGCGTCTGACATAACATATGACTTGTGAAATCCACTTAATCCATCTGCTGAACTTGCACAGAAATAGACTGCTTCAGATGATGATTGAGAACATATCCCTTTCATTCTCTGTTAACTGTAGAGAACATAATAAATGTAAGCTAGGGAGACTACCCCGAGACACCCACAGTTGGACTATATGCTGAACATATGTATGAACATATATATATGGACTTCCTTCTCTACCCATTGAATCAGAACATTAAAACCTCTTTTGTCCATCTTATCAATTTACATCAGCAATACTCTGGAATAAAAAAGGTTTTACTATAGAAGTCTCCAGTTTTGCAAAGACATACACATTTAACGTCACTATTTATATAACTGATATCCAATGCAAATTCTCAAGACAGGAACACACAGTGCCCAATATGGAGAATTCCTGAACTTGGTTGTTGCTTTCAGTGCTGTATCTCTATTAACACAATCAGTTACCATACAAAGTTTAACATGGGACTTTCTGACACAACATCTGCATACAACTCTGTACTGCTGTTGCTGTATTATCATTTTGGTAGATTCAGTTATTCTGGAATTGTCACACACATTTACTCACTTAATGATATTTAATTATTGCCTTTGTGATTTCAGATAAGAAAACATGCACTGCTTGAATACAGTAAATGATTAAAATTTAATTCTTCTCTTTCCTCCCAAGATATTAAATGTTATTTTGCATTTGACAAGACCTCAGGCTAGCTCAGTGACTGCCTTTGTACCTGCCCATGACTGGGAAAACAGAAGTTTTTCCTGATTGTTTTCTCTTCCAGTACTTGCACTGTTGAGGTGGGACCACTTCCAGTTTGGCAAAGAGACAGCAGGAAAGCATCTGTACAGAGTCCCAGAACAGATGCACTGTTGAATGTAAACTGATATCAATAAATAAATAAATAAAAGATATTTTAAACCATCAGATTAAGAACTCTTCCACCTGCCAAGGTTTTGATGTATAAATGGAATGTTTAATGGGCTGCACTAATATAATTAATTCATCATCATTATAAAAGTACACTGACTTTGTACCTCCATTTTTAAATCTGTTTTTTCCTAGTATATTTGCATCTTCAGCTGACTTTTACATTCCCACTTGTAATAGCTAGGTTCTTTAGGCTCTTAACCTTTAAATCTTAAAGCAAAAGGAATTCTTCATAATCCTATAACCTCCAAAATTCTCTTTCCTTCAGTAGAAGTATCATTAGGAAGACAAAAAGGAAGCGTCACTTTGCTTTTCACTGCAAGCAGTAGGAGAAAAAGTCTAGTAACATATGCAACCTGGTCGGCTTCCATCCTTTTCTTAAAACAGTTAATTCAACTGGATCTCATGCATACATTCCCCCTAGATAGATTTCCCTCATTAACTTAAATAACAGCAGACATAAATCTTGACATAATCTTCTCCCTGAACTTTACTGTCCGTAAAGCATATGGAGTCTTCTTTGCCAGAGAGAAACTCAGTCATTTTTACACTCCTGGTGTACATCCAGGGGATTATATCAGTCTGGCTGGCAGGATGAATCAGGGAAATAACTGTTCCTCTCCATCTTTTATTGAATCCTATCAGACTACCAAGTTTTTAACAGCCATTTAAAAGTTCACAAACTGAGCCTTAAATTTATAACTGTAGATAAACAGACTGTCAGTCACCACTGATGCCAAAACCGTGACGATGATCAACATCACCGAGATCTATCTCTTTCCATTCATACACATGGATCAGGGGTAATATAGCTGATGTAACCAAACCATTGATTTTCTACTGTAGATCCTTGCTCTGAGTTGAGTACCTGCACTTGTAACTCATTTATCATTTCCCTTTCGTGCCATTTGTGGCAGGAAGCAAAGTTTTTCCTCTTGTAAGAGGGAAGGAATTCTGCCTTCCACATGTGTGCTGAGGCAGGGTGGGATGGACAGGAAAAGGCCAGATTAAGATTTGCAGTATTTGAGGAAAATTGCAGCATTTACTTTAGTCATGGGTTAGTTGCACTCATAGGGGAGGGTAGAAGTTTACTCAACAGTCCATGATGGAAGGGCATTTAGAAGTATGTCAAGGGTAGGAAAAGGCTGAAACAGGAGAGTCCAGAAAAAAAAAAATTTAAAAGGCTTGGAGGTGCTACCTGGAGAAGACTGGGAAAATACTCAAAACAGTGGATCACTTCAGTTATGTCATATTTGGAAGACAGCTGGAAGGCCGTGTGTGAGCAAGAACACATACTGACAGACCCTCAAGGGGGCAACACTTTATCACCAGTTCCAATGGGCTGCCTTTTCCTTTCTTTCTGATGGCATGGCCAACCTTAATTTCCCACGAGTTTAACCATCAGTTTCGTGAGGTCATCTGAAATTCTTTAATCTATGAAATCCTATAGATATATTTCTAAGTTTTTTAAGACCCCAGACAACAATTGAGACTCTTGGGTATCATTACCATTTAATTGGAAACACTGTCATGATACTATTACTTCATATAGATAGAGAGACAGATAGACAGACAGCCATCTATATCAATCATAGGTTACCTTCCATGTCCCTATAGACTACAGTTTAAGAACACTATAAACTATATAGAGTCATAAAGGCAGATTTGAAAAGAAAACAAATTAGACAAATCTTTTGTTCATCTCTGCTGTGGCTTAAGATTTTATGCATCATCACTCCTGTAAGTAAATCATATAGAGAAGATTTTTTTTTTAATTTATTTTTCACCCCAAGCCCTCTAGGCACATGGAAAAAAAAAAAAAAACAGTGATAAGGATTTCTCTTCTCAACAAGACACAGAGATACAACAAATCACAGGAGAAAAGTTCTTTTGCAAGAAATGGGAAAGTTAAAAGGATTTCTCAATGTCTTGCTTGAAAAATCAGTCTTCTCCTTAATCAAACCCATATAGATAAATAATATTTTTCCTGCCAACAAAACTAGATTTAGTAAGATTAAGACGGTTACAAATTAGATGCCTGCAACCCCAGAATTCTTAGATGAATTCTTAGAAGAATTCTTAGAGAATTCTTAGATTCTTCTTGTCCAGAAGTAACTCTGGATGAATTAGGCTTTGGAACAGCATTGGCTTTAAAAAGAGAGAGGGTTATAGATTTTAGCATTCTGAAGCATCAGAGAGCTGGAATAGCTCATCCCTGAGAGTTCAAAATTCACAGTACCCTATACTGAAGCTGATTACCGCAAAAAGACTGTCATCAGTATCACAGAATCACAGAATGATAGGGGATTGGAAGGAACCTCTGGATATCATCTAGTCCAACACCCCTGCCAAAGCAGGTCCACCTAGAGCAGTTTGCACAGGAACATGTCCAGATGGGTTTTGAATGTCTCCAGAGATGGAGACTCCACCACCTCTCTGGGAAGCCTGTTCCAGTGCTCTGCCACCCTCAAAGTAAAGAAGTTCCTCCTCATGTTTAGATGGAACTTCTTATGTTCAAGTTTGTGCCCATTACCTCTTGTCCTATCCCTGGGCACCACTGAAAAAAGACCGGCCCCATCCTCTTGACACCCACCCTTTAAGTATTCATAGGCATTGATCAGATCCCCCTCAGCCTTCTCTTCTCCAGTCTAAAAAGACCCAAGTCCCTTAGTCTTTCCTCATAAGAGAGATGTTCTAGTCCCTTGATCATCTTTGTAGCCCTTTGCTGTACCTTCTCCAGCAGTTCCCTGTCCTTCTTGAGCTGGGGAGCCCAGGTAAATGGCAAGAAAGGGTTAACACACTAGTGTATGAGAAACCCAGTTGCCTTTGAGTCCAGGAACCTTGACTGAGACTGTAGTCACAAACCAATATTGTCTGTCAGTGCCTACCTCTATTCTGTCAGACAATACAGGAAGAAGTGGGAGAGCAAGTAAAAGGAGAGCAAGTGGGAACATGCCCATCTCCTAGGTAACTGCATTAACCACTCAGCTTAAGATTGATCTGCTTCTTGCTCAGTGTCCCTCTTAAACCAAGAATTTAGGACTCTCACCTGCATAACAACCTATCTTCATGTTCATCACGGGGACTGAAAGTTAATACCTAGGTAGAACAAAAGACTGTTAGTCAGTAGCCTGATGGTTAAGACGCTGACTGCTCAATGAGATTTTAAAAATATGGGTCCGAACAACCATAAGGCGAGGAAGACATGCAACCTAGGGTTTTTACTTGCTGGGCAAGTGACTTAACCACCATCACATAAAAGGCAGTTGCTATCAACTGTCACAAACAACTTCTTTTGTTTGTTTTTTTTGTTTGGTCTTTTTTTTTTTTTTGTGATTTTTTTAAAATAGTAACTTCTTAGTGTGTTATATCAGCTCTAAGTCCTCTACTGGAGGACCTGTGAGGCAATTTTGACAAGCATAATTTAGGACATCCGCAAATCAGAAACTGGAGTATTTCTGAATGTGTAGAGTAGAATTGGAGGGAGGGACTTTCCAGGAGAAACTTCATGAGTTTTAAGTGCTGTCTCAATTGGGCAATGGGCCTTTCAGAGCATGGTTTAAGATTCAAGTCCTTAAATTCTACCTGTTACAGGTGAAACTCCTTTGTTTCAACTGCTGCTCATTAACAAAAAGATGTGAATTGCCCTCTCTAGTTGATAACTCCCTGTTGTACATTGCAAACTTAAGGGCACTACAAATTGCCTTTAAGTCTAGTATTCACCATTCTTCCTCCTTGCTTGAAAAGTCTTGTTTCCTTTCTTCCTGTCCAATTTTCTGTGGGCCAAACTTTTGCTTCATTTGCTTTGTTGCAGATTTTTTACATCTCCAGTATGTTTAATGTAGTTTCTCAAGGTTGAAAGAGGAAAGCTGAATTTGATTTTTCTGATACATGGGGACTCACTTCACACATTTCAAGTTAGGGTAATCAGCAATGTTTTTGCTCAAGAATATGGTTTCAAATGAAGCTAAACTGCATGATTATATGACAAGAGATTTAAATATAGGTGGCATCTGTATGCATGCAAAATGTTACAAGGATGCCATTCAGGGTGTAGTTTTCAAGACATGATTTTACGTTACATTATATTTGTCAAGTCATTGATCCTCTGACTATACTCTTTCATATTGAGAATAAAGGGATCAGGAACCAAAAGCAGGAGGATGACATTGATTCAAATTATTTTCCTTCTAACATTTTCTTTTGCAAATATGATAAAAGCTGCTCAAGAGGAAAAAAAATATTTCATGCACCAAGAGACTATCTAACCGAAATACTTCTAGCCCCATCAAGTACAAACTATTACAACAGCATCCAATACACACATCACTGTAGATAGTTGTTTCCCACAAGCAGCTTATAGATAAGGCACCATTCTCTAAAGTGAAACAATGGGACAGAACTAGAAGTCAGGGACAGATTAATGCTAAGAACAGTGATTGAGAAAATGCAGTAAAGCTCCCACTGAAAAGGCTTTCTGTATAATTTTTTCTTGGCTGTAATTGTTTGTTATTCCATCTCACAAAATTCAGAACCAGAAAAGGAATAGTTTTAGTTGAAAACTTTAGCTTTGGTCTCATCATGGGCTCTTATGACTTCAGATAAACACTGAAGAATTGAGCTTAAAACATGTTTATTCTCTCTTTTCAGAATTTCTCATGCTTCTCTAGCTATTTTACCCCTTGCACAGACACACTGACAGGCAATCTTCAGATACAAAAATCACATACAATTTCCTCTGCATTCCCACCTCATTCAGTATACAGGGCATGGATTAAAAACCAGCACAACTTGTTTTGTACATTTAGTACATCTCAAACTCTGTCTGTTTGATTCTTTCGCTAAAGCAGCATTCTTTCAAATGACATATGTATGTACATATGTATCGTAATTTACATTTTCTGATAAATATTCATCTTAAAAGAAATGGAATTTTTCCATTTTGTTCATGAACATTCTACTTCACTTTCTTCACATTTACAGATGAAATCCTTTTTACTTTTAATCAGCCATTGAATTATTACAATTATAATACTGCATGTTTCACATATAATATTGGAACTCTGTTCATTTTTTAAAAAGAACTTTTTGGAGTGATTTACAGAAACTTCTGGAGATAACTATCATTGGAAAAATACATAAAAATAAATAAAATCTATGAATTAGAAGTGAAAAATAATTAAAAAAAAAACAACCACCAACCAAACAGAAATCTCAGCTTTTATCAGTTCACCCAGATTGAGGCTTCAGGGGAAAAAAAGTCTCTTTTAATTACAGCTCAGAAGCCAAGTTCTCCACAACAGAACTGAAAGAAACTCTGAATAAAGTTATTACCTAAAATTCTGGAGCAGACCAGCATTTGATTTTGTCCTTTCTTTCTCCAAGATTAACTGAAGAAACTTTAAAAAGAAGTCTTTCTGAATTAAATATTAAAATACATGACAGTCCAAACTGTATGCAGCAGTTTTACTCATTTTAATATTGAATTCAGTACCCAAACTATGTTGTTAACTTAGTTCTTCTGCCACATGAATTTCAGTTCACTGTGGCATTTTGCTTGAACCATACTTCAGTCCTCCATAGAACCCATCCAAGTGCAGGAGAAAGTCACTCAATCCCCGTGCTAGGTGGGATATCGAATTTGAGACACAAAAGCTGGATTTTTTTATTACTAGGTTGGGGAATTGATGAGAGGAGGACTGCCCGTGTGGATCTCTGCTGAAGAGACAGCACACTAAGACCATGGAGGTGTGGAATGAAATATTTTCAATGTGGCAGACTTCTGCTCTGAACTTGAACAAACTATCTATTTCTCTTGACTCTACTCTCTAAAAGACAGGATAAGTGTGCTATAGTAACACTCAATATTATAAGGATTTTAAAAATATCAAACACCATAGTCGTAGCTTTTTCTAACAGCAATGAGAGTGATATTCAGCTTGAAAATAGAAGCAGTTCTTTATATTACACAGAAGGAAGAGCAGTACCACTGTGAGTTGTTCCAAGCTAAATATTTGCCATCCCATTTGCACTGCTTTTTACATTCACTGCAAAGCCCTTCCTCACAAGTAGGCAGTTTCAAAAGATTAGCATAAACTGGAAGAAATGTCAGGAGGATGTGAGTTGTTGGGATTAATGTATGGGAGGTACCACATTCTTTGGTTGCTTCTTTCTCCAGGGACCCAACCCCCCCAGCTATTTTTACTTTTGTTCTCTTCCTCCTCCTTTATTTTCTTTCTATTTCTTTCTTTCTTCTTTCTTACCATCTGAAACTCTGCAGAAAGGTAATTTCCAAGTCTTCTTGTTTATATTTGTATTAGATTGGGTCAGGTAACCTTGGCCCCTGCTCTCATCAGATGCAGCTCAAAGCGCCATGCAGACGTGCCGTCTGTCAGTTAGCCTGGAAGCATGGCAGCCACCTCAGCACCGTGCCACACTTACATTAATTAACCCAGTCACATGGTGATGTGGCTGTAATGCTTTCAGAGCCTAAGATGTATCTGTGTTTGCTGTGTAGGTATAGCTGTTCTAGACGGTTACTCCTCATCATCACAAATGCCCTTGCATTGCATTATATTTTATAATGCTTCCATGAATTGATTAATTTACTACTCACTTGTTTTTATCTTTTTTTGTAATATCAGTCTTCCTATCTTCTCTGACTTCACTGTTAAATTTTTCTTTTCTCTTATGACTTGTATCCACAGTCTTCCCTCTCTTGTTTTGGTATCTGTTTTATTGACACTTTGCTGTTCTGTTCTTCTTTCAGCTTTTTCTAAATTAAATAATTTATTTTATAATTATTATTCTTAAGCTTCTCTACACTCTGGCCTTTCCGAGGAGGAGGCTGAGTATGGGAACGTGACAAGCAAAAGTAACAGTGTTTTTCAAGAGAAAGTCAGCACTTGAGATCCATAGTGCCATCAACCACTGCAACATGGATGAGTTGACTGCTACAGTTTTCTTTCTCATTTTCTACTTATGGAGTTTGTTTCCTGCTTTCCTAGAAAGTGAGTCTTAAGGCAATAGCAGGAGAGAGGCAGTCCTAATGCTAGACCTGCCACCTTCCAGCATTTGAAATATTTTTAGGCTGAGAGGACAAAGATTTCTATTTCCTGATACCTCACGGTATCTCTCTTTCACACAGAGAAAAAGGCAGCTGCCAGCAGCTGCTTCCTGTGTTTGCACCAGCTCTTAGCAGTTCTCTGCTCCCACAGGGTGTTAGTTGCAGGTATCACTCTCCAACGTTCTCTGGTGACGGAAGAACACTGCCAAAAACATAACACAGAAAGCTGTCTCTTAGGGCCCCGTACATCCAATAGCTAATGGACTGTCTGTGGCTCCTTTTATGGCTGTTGAATTAAGAAATTCAAAGAACATTAATCTGTCCTAGCAATTTCCATTCTATTTTTGCTAAGCTACCCGTTCCATGTTTTCACTCCACAATACATCAGCCATATACATGGGAAATGGACAATTTCTTCTGACTCTGCACAGATTTGTAGTAAAAATGTTTAAGTTGCTAGGAATGGAGAGTGCATGCGTGTGAAAGCACTGGAAGGAACAAGAAGAGAAAGGGATAGAAGGATGGCAAGTTTCATTGACACAGCCTATCATAAAGATCCCAGCACATCTATCTACGTGTGGTTTCTCAGTAACACCCAGAGTAGGAAAACAGAGGACAGTCTAATACAAATGATAGACCAAAGCCATTTAGTAATGAGTGCAAGAAGATAAAGAACAGATCTGAGGCCCTCAGTCATCCTGACACAGGGAGAAAAAGCAGTAAGTCAGCAGTGCTGCCTAAAAGCTCTCAGAGGTTGAACAGGGTGGAAACAAACAAGACCACAATCACCATCAGATCACAATGGATATCCAGAAACCAGCCCATGGCTGCCAACAATGCTAACCAAAGGTTTCTTCCTCTCTCCCTCTTTCTCCAGCCCACTTCACATAAAAGGAGGGCAGTCATTTTCTGTACACAGTACATTGCCCACAGTGTGCAGCCACCTTAAACACATTAAAAAGGTATTTTAAGGAAAACAATCTATCAAGGTATAAATTCAGAGGCAGTAATCTAAACCAAGGCACATCCAGACATATAACTGTCATTAGCAAATCTTAGTCCCCTTGGAGCAAATACTGGAGACAGAATTATAGAACAGTTTGGGTTGGAAGGGACCTTTAAAGGTCATCTAGTCCAACACCCCTGCAATGAGCAGGGACATCTTCATCTACATCAGGTTGCTCAGAGCCCTGTCCAACATGACCTTGAATGTTTCCAGGGATGGTATATCTACCACCTCTCTGGGCAACCTATGCCAGTGTTTCACCACCCTCATTGTAAAAAATTTCTTCTTTCTATCTGGTCTAAATCTATCCTCTTTTAGTTTAAAACCATTACCCCTTGTTCTGTCGCAATGGGCTCTGCTAAAACGTTTGTCCCCATCTTTCTTGTAAGACCCCTTTAAGTACTGAAAGGCAACTATATAAGGTCTCCCCAGAGGCTGCTCTTCTCCAGGTTGAAAAGCTCCAACTCTCTCAGCCTTTCCTCAGAGGAAAGGAAAAACCTCTGTTTATGTGATGAACTGATGCTAAGTGGATGCCTGGTGGCAGGGTACTAAATGGGACTGGGTTGCAAATAACACTAGTTCTTACAAAGAGTTGGAGAGCAGGGGTGGGGAGGTTTAGGGGAGTCGGGGGGTTGGTGTCTTGTTGAATGTGCAATTATGTAAACTTATCAGTTGCTACATAATTACTATTACAGCGCAAGGTGTTGATGGGACTAAAGGAAACTTGTGTCACAAACTACTGTGAGAATGCCTGGGAACCAGAGTAGCTTCTTGAAAAATGCCCGCAAACATACATCCCCCATTAGACTATTATTCTGCCACTTTAGAACCAAAATTAATTATCTCATATGCATTGGCTGAGTCAGTAGCTGCTTTTGGGGTTAGAACCAAGACCCAAAATTAACACCAGAAGCTTGGAACCAGTCAAAAACAAAAGAAAACTTTAAGTATAAAGATGGCATTGTAGGGAAATAAGCAGAACAGTAAGATGAATAAGATCTTAAAGAGTTGAGTATTTATCAATCCCCTAAAGATGCAGATATAGAGAAATGAAGTCTGAAAAAGACATATAGACAACAGTAACAGAATTATCTAAAGTGAAAGAAAATTTCAAAGTACTGAGATCTTATAATTGGATCTGGGAGACAAGAATTAATGTTCATAAACCATTCCCTGTGAGAAGTCAAAAAAAAAAAAAAAAACAAAAAAAATCACTAAAGAGATGAAACAGACGAGCAGCCAAACAGTCCACTGAAATAAGTATAGTAACAATATAACTCCCCCACTAACAGAAAGACTGAGAAGGTAGTGTAACTTGCACCTCTCCAGGTAAAAACCAATTTGCTTTTTCTGAAGGTTTTGTGACCAGAGCCACCTAATAAATATTGAAAAATAATCACACACACACATACAATCCTCAATTTCCAAAAGTATTAGAAGCAATGCAACAAGTCTGTAGAGAAAACTTCCTTACCTAAATATTGTTCAAGGTTAAGAAGCCTGCTACTCCATGCACTTTGGACAACACCTTGATAATGTGTTGAAGCACTGGGAGAGGAAAGTGCTACATAGCACAAAGGAAAGTTGCTAAATAGGATCCAATCCCTCACAACATTCAGTACCAATAAGTTTTACATCCCATTGGGTTCTCTCCCTTTCTATAATAACATGGCATTTCTGAAGACAACATTTACAACACAATTGAAAAAGGGCTTCCATTAGCTATTTTACACAGGAGTATAGTTACATTATTAAGCTCCTTACATCAATCTACTTGTGAGCAAGTTGCAGCCATGGGACTACATACATGGGTTCTTCAGACTTTTGTGAAACTGAAATATATGCTCTGGCTCACTTGGTATACAGTTTTAAAGAGGAAAATGTCCTTAATCCCATTTGTAATAAAGTGTTCCCAAAAGACATTTTATTGTTGAAGCGCCAATAGACTGATGGCCCAAATCTTAGGCTTCTGGGATAATTTGAAAAGGGTACTGCTTCTGAAGATTGCAAAGAAGTAGTGACTTTTTTTTTTTCTCCTGAAGCTGATGAGTCAAAGGTAAGGAGAAGATAAATGAACTGGACTGAGTTCTTATTGATTTATACCTCACTACTGAACCTAAAATGTGGATATCTCCGGGTGGATTTGGCCGCCTTGGGGTGAAATGGTATGAACTGACTGAATTCATTTGGAAAGAGCATTTTGAAAAATATCAGTTAACAGGAAATCACTTTCAAAGGGAGTTTTCTTATTCTCTGTCTCTGTAGAGACACAGACAGTATTTACAAGTCCAGATGGCTAAGTAATATGAAATCCAAATATGTAAGCAATTACAGCCATTATCATTAGTATGAAAACTGCCCAATACCTTATAGTTTCTTCCTGTAAGAGAAATACTTAATATTAACATTTGCAACAGATGCCTAGAACATTATCTCCAGTATAAAACCACAAGATTGACAGAAAAAGCAGTTCTTCAATTTATTTCAGGAGCTGTACATGTGTTTGAAATTTTAATATGTACTTATGTACTCTTTTTATCCTCTGTATAGTTCTCTAGTGTTTCCCTAGTGGTTTATGTTTTGTTTTGTTTTGTTTTGTTTTGTTTTAAACCAATAGCTTTCAAAAATATCATTAGAATCTTCACAAAGCTGGGTTTTTTTGGTTTGGTTTGGGTTTTTTTTGTTTGAAGTCAGCACATTCCAAATCAATTGGAATATCAAGGGGAGAAGAAAGATTAATGCATATAGCCCAATATTTCAGGATTTATTTCTAGCTGGCTAGTACAATACATTAATATATCCCTGAAATTTTCATTAAAGACTGCTATAGCAGAAACATAAACCCAAAATAAATTATACAAAACATAGTAGTAATACTGTTTAATAAGCTTAAGTTATATTTCCTCCTGTGTACGTACCTGACCTAAATTCAGGTAGAAATACTCAATATCAGCAATAGATACCAAAATATAGGTTAAAAAATTTTACCAAGTTTTTATGCTACTCCTTCACATGGAAAAAATAATGGAGCAAAAAGGTCAAATCTAAATCTAATAAATATTTTTCTGTTGTCTGTTCCATTGACATTTATCTATCTAATATTTAGGTAAAATTACATAGTTGGTTATCAGCTTCTTACTAAATCTCTGTGGAGTCTTTGATAACGTGAGTTATTTTCCTGCATAAATGCTGACTGTGGTGGCAATGTACCTGCAGTCATCCCACACAACTCATTCTGTGTTCTGAATTATTGAACATACTGTTCTCATTACAAAAGTTCTGTCAGTAGTTTTAACTAGACAGAGCTTATCCTGAAAGGGAAGAAGCACATTTTGATCTGTGAATAAGAAACAACATAGTAAGGTAGGGCTAGGAGAGGTCTCAAGATCCACACTTCTGCCCTTCAGCAGGAAAGGAAGTTCACATAGATCACCTCTGACCAATATCAAATTTGTTGACTCAATCCAGTATGATCTGAAGCAGGTTCCACAACCTTTCTTGGTAGGCTATTCCAGTGTTTTACAAGCATCACCATTTAAATTTTTTTTTCCTCATCTGTTAGCAACATCTAAAAATTATTTCTATTTACTTCCAGTACTACTGGGGTTTAGGGAAGTAATTCTCATCTTCTTATTAGGGGTTTGTGCATCTTGCAAAAGAGATCATCTTCTTCTCTTTTTAAACTTACCAGAGCTGAATTCTTTCATGGTTTTCAATGTTTTCAAAACCTGCTGGATCTCTTTTCTTCTGGACATCCTTCAGTTTGCCTATGTAGTCCTTCAAGGATGATACTTAAAACTTAACACTTTAGTTAAGTTGAGGATTTCACCCACATCAGAGAATAATAATTAACACCCATGTGTTACAAGCAAAACTCCCGCTACTTCATTTCAGTTGAAGATCTGTGATATCCCTTCTACAACAAGAAGAAAAGTTTATTTAACTTTTTTTTTGTTGTTCTAGACATGTGGCTAGCTATCTGCCGCAAGTCCTGGGACCTTCCACTGTAGTGACAGGTATTAGAAAGTTCATTATTTCTCAAAGCTTATTCTGGTATTTTCCTATCATATTTTAAAATATTCCTAACAGTGAAATTCAGAGATGTTGTAAGTACATGCTTTATTCTATCAGCAAAACTTAACTTGAAAACATTACCTAGAGCTGCACCAAGAAACCCTTTGCAAGACCCTACTGAATGCCTTTCCGTTTGAGAGAAACCCATGGACAGTGGGGTGGTGGGCAGGGGATCAGCCAGTTGCACATGTACTGCATAACAGTTGCACCTGGTGAATATATCACTAGTTTGTTTGCTCATGTCACCTAAGATGATATCAAAAATCTTACCAGGATAAAATATCACAGACTGCTCTCACTTTCTTTATCCACTAGATGAGGATTTCCCATTGAAGAAAGTAAACAGATTTCTTTGATGCAATTTGTTCTTGTCAAATTCATCTGGTTGCTTTCTTCTTATATAATTATCCTCTAGGTCCTATAAATTGATTCATAATTCATTTAGAGGTTGGTTTTCTTCCCTAGTACTGCATATTGTGCTCATTTTTTCCTCACCCTTAAACTACATATGTTATATACTGTTTGTTCTTCTTCAGTCCCCTAGGATCTAACCTGTCCTCCATCATTTCTCAAAAGTAATTAATGATTCAAAAAGTACCTCTGCCTGTATTAAGAATTAATACTTTAGAAATCTGATTAAAATGCACTGCGTAAATATTGAAAAACCCCAAACCCAAAAAAACCCAATCAACCAAAAACCACAAAATCAAAACAAACCCAACCCAAAACAACAAAACCCCCCAACCTCTCCATATGCTTCATATCCCTTCTTCTGCACTAGGATAGCTGGCTACTGTTTTTTTAACATATTCCGTTTTGCCCTAACATATTTAGAGAAGATATGGAGAGCTCTATTACTTTGATGATTTACTCAAGAGACCCTGTCTGTCATTTCCAAAAGGCTGATTTTTCCAAAGTTTATTAACTTTACTCTGCTACTCTACTCCTTTCCATGGGGTTGTGAAACTATCGTTTCAGAAACACTTCCAACATGTTAATAGGTCACTTAAACCTCTCCATGTGTTCTCCCTATGGAGTGAGAATATAACCTAAAATAGTCACATTCTGTACCTCCTCCACCTTCTGAAACAAAAGCAAAGCTGTCAATGTGGCTTTGCAATGCCATTTTTCCTCAATAACTGAAGTCTAGCGTTATCATGAACTTCTGTTCTTTGGATAGCTATTTAAATTTCTCAGAAACAGACATATGACAAATAGGTGAACTTCTTGTTCTTCTCATGCATAATCAGTGATATTGTGTATTTGAACAAGTTTGAAAAGTAGGGCAAGATCTTGATGAGCCATTGAATGCATCAAGTGAAGAAACTTGCAGTTCCAGAATAACCAGATTTTTCCATCTTTACTCATGTTGATAGTACTTTACTCTATAACTAACTACACTGATCTAGTTCATTACTCCAGGTTTAAGTATAAGTAATGCCAGAAAGAATACTTTGGCTGAAATAACAGTAGGGGGGCAAAAAAACCAAACAGTGACATCGCACTTGACTTTACATTTCTTAATCAAACAGTTCTCTCACTAGCTGCACTCACAATCAAACAGTTCTGTCACTAGCTGTGACTCACAGTTAAAGACTGGAAAACCATATTAATGATTTATTCATGCCCAATAAGAAATGTAAACTGATTAGATTAAGTATTTTTAATGAAATACAAATTCATATATAAGCAGATAAAGCAAACTAAGTTAGGTAGCTATTAGGACTGCTATTTACATAGAAGTACGGAGCAACACAGTTAATAAACATGTGAACATACAATGTTTAATTAACAAATTGGGGAATAGTAGCATAAACTAGAGAATTCAAAGACAGGTTTTTCTTCAGTGTGACAACTCCCATAAACATAAAATTTAAAAGAGAGATCAGCTAGGAACAGGAATGGCATATATAATCAGATATATTGGAGACTTTTATGTCCTTCACTATCCAGTTCCTACTAGTTTTTTTAATACCAAATAGAAAAGAAATAGAACATTCTCAAGAACATTAATCTAAAATAACAAATGAATTTTGAAGTGCTCGTTTCTCTCCACTCACTGTAAAAGAAGTCTAAACTTGTTTTAGTGCAGATATCTACATTAAAGTCCTCTAAACTATGACGAAATTAATCCTCTACAAAATACCAGCTCTTTGGGTGCCCTCCTCAAAGCTCACATATAACTGAGATAATAATTTCCACTGTAAAACAATAAATTCAATTACAGACATGATATAAACCAGCACCTGATTAAGTAGAAATCTGTGTAGTATAAAGACTCCCAGGGGGTGAGCAGCACTGACATCTGAAGTAAAAAGCTGAGGTGGAGGTGTCAGTAAACGCAACCGGTTGAGAAGGAGAAAAGAACAGGAAGAAGGTTATCCACCTTATGATTAACGCAGAACACTTGATGTGAAGCCATCCCTATGCATCAAGTCTAACTAGGACAGTCTGCAGTTTACTGCAGTGTTTGTTACCACAACCAAAGAGGCTGTGCCATCCTTTGGGATATAAAGATGATACACCTTCACCCTGTGTCCTTTTCAGTATTTTACATTTCATTATAATCACCCTAGACTCCACATCAGCAAGTGTCACCCCTGTAACAGAGATGCCAAGAATTCTGTTAAAGTAGCTTCGCTATTAGTATGCACCACTGGGCCCCAACCTCTTTGATGCAGCAGTTACAAAGCCCATGTTTCTGCCACAAGAAGATATTAAACTGCATAAATAGGTGGCTAGCCCTGCCTAAACCACCACAATGGGACAATTCAGTCTACATACAGTGTAAATTCAGTGCATCACAGCGCATGTGTGCTGATTCAACTGCACCATGCTTGCATCCGAAGTTTTTTCTCACAGTCAGCAGATCTTCTCTGCTGTCAGACTCTGCTGACATGACAACAGCCACCTCCTAGTTGTCTTCTTGCCTGAGGGCCCAAATGACACAGGAAAAGGTTAGGATGCCTTCTGGTGAACAGTGGCAGCAATGACAACTCAGCTCTGTATGGCGCCATTGGTACGGGAAAACCCGTAGCCACAAGACAATGAATGCATAGATCGTATCGTCAAGATGAACCACAGGTACATCAGGAAAGTTGGCCAGCCTGCTCCTAAGGCTTATCTGGAGTAACACAGAAAAGCAGCAGAAGGAAGCTTAGTCAAACATTTTGGGCTAGAAATAGCCCGTGGGCTGACAACTGGTCCTCCCTGTTCGCTATATGCAGTAACATACTAAAGCAACTTTAGTGAGCTATCTCTTCAAGGTACCCGTACCCTCAACATATATCAAACACCTACTGCAAGATGTTAGTTGGATCCCAGAGATTAGTAGGGTCAAAGCTATGTGAATAAAGGATTAAACAGACACGACAGCAGAGAGAAACTCTGTACATGAACAGATCAGAGAACTAAGGCCTTGTGATTGCATTTCAAACATATTATCTTGGAAATTGTCAGTCTTCATATTTTATTAGTTCTAGGGCAAAGAATAATATCAGGATGCTTTTATGGCAAATCTAATTATCAGCAATAGCATTTTGAAGACTCCTCAAGTTCATTTTCAATTTTTGTCACCTTGTTGAGATGTTTTTAGCTATTTTCTTCATTAAGCACTGAAACGGAGAACTTTAAACAAACAAACGAAAAACCCAAAAACAAGACTCCAAACTCACAACAATTAGATTCCTAATTCTTATATGCAGCTAACAGCTTAACAAAAAACTAACCTCAGTTTGATATTTCAGCTCCTTCAAACTATAATTACAGAGTAATTCACAAGGGCACTTTCCAAGAGTTAGTGTAAATGTTAAAGGAAAGAATGCAACAAAGTCTCCAAGGAGTTCCATTTTTTTGTGAACCTGGCTAAGCTACAGAGAACGCAAATTGATGTTTTACTAATAGCTAGTAAAAAAGACTGACAACACTGAACAGAGGGTTCTCCATAATCATTTAAAAAATAATGCAAAGTCAAGCAACATATGACTGTTTTTTTGCCATCCAGTGATACTTACTTTCCTCACGCTTGCTAGTTTTCTGTCTGCCTCCTCTTTTCTGTAGCCTTTTAAATTTCTTTATGAACAACAGGTTTGGCAAACACATAAACTTCAAAGCCAGGCCCTACCACCATTTACTGAGTGCTTATAAATCACCTGCTAAGTAGTTAGAATGGATTTTCCACTGCCTTGTCAGTTTGACCACAAAAAATGAAAGATGGTTGATTCAGGCAGAAAACAACCATGCCAACAGATTTAGTAGATCAGAATCTGAAGTTGGGCTGCCTTATACATACAAAATGTGCAGATTCATTAATATCAGAGATTATTGCTCAGAGTTTAGCAGGTATAGGGAAGTAAATTGTAACTGAATAATCATACTTCTGTCAAAATCCTCAGTTCTGATCAACTGCAATAGCTGTTACATCCATGGTCAGGAAAGCAGCCCAAATGAAAGTAAAAAGTTATGAAAAGCCCTGTCAGAGTCAAAATTGCCAAATATGGTAAAGGACAATTACAGAGGCTTAAACTACACTTGCATATGGCACTGGAAATAGAGAAGGCTTGTGGAATGGGATAGTTATTTCTTTTGTACTTTGTATTTCTTAGCAGTTTTTGGTATATTCAGAAAAAGGAGCTGTCTCTGAACCTTCTTTACTTCAGTAGTTGGAGGAGTGCTGTATTTTACACAAAATGTAATACATAGATCCTATGTTTTTCAGTAAACCATATGAAACAGAAGATCACAGAACAAAAAAATGTCCATGATAAATGCAAGGCTGATGACCCAGACACCCAATTTCAAAGGGGAAAAAGGAAATAATCACAATCTTTGCAAGAGAAATGACTATTATTGGGGTCTAGGATAAAAACAACTAGACCGTAAGGCTTAGGTATAGGCTTCTAGAAGACCACAAATGAAAAAGCCACTGTATTGCCAGTGTCAGTTAGGCTGGGTAGATGATTATCAAAGAGTAACAGTTGTCTGACATGACAGCCACGAGACAGTTTCCAAGCTAATATAAGAGAAAGCAGTGACATAAAGCAAATGGAGATCAAAGTCAGAACAGATATATATATATAAAAATATATATACATAAAGAAAATACATCAACAAATTCACAGAGACCCAGGTGTGAAGAATACTTCACTGGGTTATATAGCACTTGGAACTTGGAAAAAGCTGTTGTGAAGGACAAGAATAGCATAGATTACCTTTTTGTAAGAGTTGGTGTGAGGGAAGAAGAAAAAAATCCCTGAGAGCCCAGCAAGGTCAAATAGGATTATATTCAATAGTAGTTCAGAGAAATCTTTATCAGCATTGAGTAAATGTTGGTTAGAGGACTATTTGAACTATCAAAAGTAAATAATCTTTTCTTATTTTCAGTCCTGGGCAGCAGAACTTAGAACAGATGATATTCAAAGCATAAAGTAGTGAGCTAATCCTCATTAAGAGTACACTCAAATGAGGGGCAAGGGAGCAAAGCAATTGCATGAGAATTTATAAACATCTTCCATAGGTTAATGAAGCTATTGAAACTTGTTGCATATAGCAGAAACAGAGGCCAAGTTAAACACTTTTTAAAGGTCTTAGAAGTAGGGAACATTAATATTCACAGTCATTTGAACAATAATAGGGCTATTTACGTAAATGTTTCCCTTAGATTCATATACACAGACTTTGAGTTGTGCATAATACATGAAGGAAGAACACGTTCATGAACTAAGCTGATCAACTGATATTTTTGACAGCCATCAACTTTCACTGATACAACCAGACTGTTAAAACATGATTTCAACATAAGGAAAATAGCTTACCCCGTACTATGTTAAGGCATCGTATTTACACTGGATGATCCAGTATAGTGCAGAGATCCCTGACTTAGCAGAGTCAAGAACATCATGTTGTTAGTGATCCAGAGACATTTGTAACAACTTGTACTCAAGTTAGTTATCCCTTTAAGAGGCAATAGCACTTGTGACTCTTTAGATTCTAGGGTGTGTATTTCTGCAACCCGTTTTGGAGTAAACCTGGAACAAAGCATCCTTAACACCCATGACAGAAAATTTGAATGGGCAGTATTAAAAGATTCATAGAAAACAAGAAGTTTAACACCTTTTGCCTGCTACTTTCTGCTAAATTCAAAGCATGCTTCAAATGCAGACTGCTTTTTCAGCCTCAGCTATATTCCACCTTATGAGACTTGCCAGAATAAAACACTCCACTTTCAAGTAAATTTAGATAGTACAAATGTAGAATACTGTAAATTCAAATTGCTGACAGGTCTTTCAGAGCAAGAAGTAAAAAGGATAACAAGGTCACATAATGGGCATTAAGGCAGTAGTCTTGCATACACACCTAGCACACATAAATGCACTCTTTCAAATTTACTAATAAACAAGCAAATTTACTAATAAGCAAACCTGGGTTGAGGCAACCCCAGGTATCAATACAGGCTGGAGGACAAAGGGATTGAGAGCAGCCCTGCCAAGAAGGACCTGGGGGTACTGATGGATGAAAACCTGGGCATGAGCCAGCAATGTGTGCTTGCAGCCCAGAAAGCCAACTGTATCCTGGGCTGCACCAAACCAAGTGTGGCCAGCAGGTCGAGGGAGGTGATTCTGCCCCTATACTCTGCTCTGGTGAGACGCCACCTGGAGTACTGCATCCAGCTCTGGAGCCCTCAGCACAGGAAAGATATGGACCTGTTGGAGCAGGTCCAGAGGAGGGCCACAAAAATTATCAGAGGGATGGAACACCTCTCCTTTGAGGAAAGGCTGAGAGAGTTGGGGTTCTTCAGCCTGGAGAAGAGCAGGCTCTGGGGAGACCTTATAGCAGTCTTTCAGTACTTAAAGTGGGCTTATGAGAAAGATGCGGGCAAACATTTTAGCAGGGTCTGTTGCAATAAGACCAGGGGTAATGGTTTTAAACTAGAAGAGGGCAGATTTAAACTTGATAGAAGGAAGAAATTTTTTACAATGAGGGTCGTGAAACACTGGCATAAGTTGCCCAGATGGGTGGTAGATGCCCCATCCGTGGAAACACTTGAGGTCATGTTGGACAGGGCTCTGAGAAACCTGATCTAGTTGAAGACATCCCTGCTCATTGCATTGGGCTTGGATCAGAAGATCTTTAAAGGTCCTTTGCAATCCAAACTATTCTATGATTATATATTCTGGTAATATTCTGGTAATTAACATCCTAATTTGAGACTTACTCAAGTCTCAAATTCTGAAAACTGGTTGCCCTCCATTTCTTTTTTCCCACAAGAGCTCCATGGTTCTCCCATACTGACCCAAAAATTAGAATGAGTTGGTGGGTCTTCTAGTTGAGTTGTGTGTGATCCAGCCTCTGACCAATTTTATTTTTAGTGCATATTCAGCTCCAAAGCAAAAGCATAGAAAAAAAATTTTAAAGATTCGTTGAGGTGTTTCTTGCTACTTACATGGTGAAAGAAGCTCCAGTTTGTCATGCAGAAATATATGTTATACTCCAAAAAGTCCACTGGAAAGGAAACTGTAAACCCTGATTTAAAATTAGGCTGAAATCTATGTAACATCACTGCAGCATAATATATGGGTTTATGAGATCCCAAGATATAGCTATAAAGAATGATGACTCTGGAAAAAAAAAACAAAAACAAAAAAAAAAAAACCAACAAAAAACCCCATATATAACTCATTTTCTTTCCTACTCTGAACATCCATAAATAGGTAGAGGATACCTAATCTATTATTTCTGTAAATCACTGTGTATGCAGTGATATACAAAGATACAGAGCCACCTATTTTTTTGCCCCCACCAAAAAAACCAAACACAAATCCCAAAACCAAGATGAATATTAAACTACGTGAGAGAGCAGGAAACAAAACCAATGTTTATTTTATAACATATTTATAACATACAAGTAAGCTGAGAGCACAGAACAGGTAAAGCCTGTGAAAGAGTTAATTACACAGCAAGCAGTCTCAGCCTTATAGTAAAACACTTCAAATATTGGGAAAGTTTAACAAGAAGACAGGAATCAATAGGTTTCCTCAGAGACTAGAAAAGACACTTATGGGGATGAGCTGTTAAGATTTCCTCCCTGGATTCCCACTGCTGTTGTCTCCATATTCCCATTTTCTTTCCCCTCATCTCTCTCACTAGGAGGATTATCTATATCATTCTCATTCCTCTATGGACCTTGTACCTCCATGTGAAACAGTAAGAATTGGTTTTTACTGCTGCACCAAGCAATACCTCAATTCTAGCTTCATTATTAGCTCAAATCTTAAGCCAGATTTATCTGCACATTAGCCAAGGTTAATGAGCCTACATTTAAATAATTCTGGACCCGGTCATGGTTTGAGTATCAGTGCAAAAACCATGCAAAGAAAAAGAGGAAGCTTGACTGTAAATGAAATGTCAGTAGCTCCTGAATTGTGTGCTTCTCTCATCTTTCTAGACTGGGCCTGTTTCTTACCCACAAGATTTATTTATTTTAAAAATAAAAATAAATTAAAAAAAAAAAACATAGCAATGTTAATTCTTATTTATGGGAGATCATAAATCATTCTGCTGTTGGCTTTTCACATGGTAAGAAGCACTGAACTAGTCACTGTGTATCAAAAACCTTCCTGTCTCTGGTGCTCAATTGTCATTTTTACTGTGAAGTCAGGACAAGTCCTTGAAATGGACCTTTTAACAAAAAAAGCTTTACTGGAAATTTACTTTTCTACTAGGTGCCACAAAGAATCAGATGATGGTTCTGAGTGCTCACAGGACAACTACAACATGGCTGTTTTAAAAGGGCATTTTCAACCATGGAGCAATCAAAAAAGTGTGTAATTTTAGGGTAATGTGTACCTGAGCAAGGTTTTCTAAGGGTATCTTGTAAAGACCTGTGGCATCTGGAGGGATATCATTGGTGCCTGACTACACTTAGTTTTCAGCCTTCCTCACAAGGAACTTCGTTCCTCTGTGACACCATTTTCTATTAAATTTCTATTAAAACTGGTATGTTTCTGGCAGTAGCTGAAAGCTTCCATTTTAACCCATCTAGCATTCCTCTTAGTGACAGTGAAATAAAATACTGAAAGTCCATATGGTTACATAATTCATTTTGGGTTTTTTTCTTCATCACAATAATGGATATTTTTCAGAAGTTTTTATATGAATGGGACATATGTGTCAAATTCTAAATTGGTTGGGTTTATGATTATAGCATCTAACTTAATTATGGGACAGAACTAACTTCCTTTATCTTCAACTAAAAATTAAATGAAGCAGAGGTGAATCTAAACTTTCTCGCCTCTTTTAGAAAGACTGTTTTCTGTACCACTAGAAGACGGCCATATCCAGAGACCAGAATCACAAAGATAAACAATTGGGCTTAATGTGACAGCCACTTCTCACTCTCAGCTGTCTTGCATCAAGTGGTTGGTTGCCATTTTCTGATGCTTGCTCTGGGACAAACCAGTGTTAAAGACACTTTTAGGGCTAAGTGCCATAGTACTCAGTTTGATTGCTGCTGGAGCCTGAAGTGTGGACAGCCCAGGAGACATACCGTTTTAACAGGGAGGTTAATACTGTGCCACTTTGGATAGAATAGGAGGGCAGCAAGAGCGCAGAGAAGAAGAGGGCAGTCTGGAAGGCAAGCAAGAAATAGCATGGTTGAAAGACACACAGGAGAAGAGAAAAGAGATTAACTTTGTAAGAACTTGAAAAGACTGAACAGCAAACACTTTATTCACATGAAAGAGAAGAATTCAGTGCTCTTTCAGTTCCACCCACTCTGCCATAATATTCTGTCTGACAATAAAGTGACTGTCACACCTCCGTGCCAAGACTTCAGTAAGTCTAAAGGAGTGAAGCCTCATTTTAGAAAAGATAAAACTTGTCAGGGTATCCTTGGGCAGATTGTAATACAACATTTTTAAAACCCCTGAGAAAAGAGAATCTAAACCCAATAAATGTCCTCCCTGTTTTCATCCAAACCAACAAATCAACCAAGAAAACAATCCCCTCAATCACTAGCTCCAAGACTCCAAACTCCACATGTAAGTGTATTGTAGTGATGACTAGATGCAATATAAAGAGCAACATAAAAAGGATAATAAACAAGTCTGAAAGTTAATCAGCTCCTCATAATAATTTACACATTTATTGTTACATCCCATTACATTAATGGAGATTCATTACCGTTGACTCTTTCAGAGTTATCAAAATATATGAAATACTCAAAATAAAAAGAAATTACTGAGAAATTATATAACCCCATTATTTAATTCAGGTATCTATTTCAGAGTAAAGAATAGCGATAATGCTCCCTCTAAAAAGAAAATCTCTACAAATACAGACCTTCAAAATTACTAAGTTATGCTAAATATTCATGACAATTAAAGAAGGGCGGGGTGGCATTGGGGAGGGGGAAGTATATTCCAGCATGCACTCCTAAATTACATAATATTTCCTTACAAGAAACAGATCACTCAAATTTCAAGTCTGCCAAAAAATACCACTATCTGACATTCTGGTTCATTTTGGAATAAGACTAGATAAGTAGATAAGTACACTTAAGGTATTTGCCTTGAAATTAGAGTTCGTTAAATGTGCTGCACTGACAACTGTCAGAAAAACAGACCCTCATTTAAAAAAGTGAATCTTTAGAGAAATATTTCACCCCTGATACTGGAAATTATAAACTGAGAGTGACTGGGGTTTACTTCTCAGTATGTGAAGGAGCTCCTTCTGCACGTTCAGTCTAACCATGAAGGCTGTGACCTGGGTACTAAGCAGTGCCAAATGCAGTCTTCCTCCTGAAGGATTTCCATTGAATAAAACCACAAAATCCTTTTGCATAATTTCCTTAAAAGTATTTATTAACCTTGTGCCAAGAGGCACCAGTATCCAAGAGGTAAGTGGTTACATACACCAGTATCAAGCTGTGTAAATTCAATCCTCAGTGCTTAGTTATAAAGCCTTTTCTTATATATAGGATGAACAAATAGTTCTTTGAGATTAGTATTGACACATCATTTAAAAAGGAGGAGTGATAGATCACACTTCCATAATTATAGAGACACCTGACTTTAATCAATAGCAGGCAAATTTTATCCAGACTAATGCTGAAGTCGCTACTCAATCATAAAAGCTGTCATTTCACTTGAAAATGACTATGGATTCCATGATAAATGAAACATCATGGGGAAGATCCATTAAACTTGACAAATTCAAGAGGAGTGCCAAGAAAACAACACAAATCAATATTTGATATTTATCAGTTTGACAAAAAGCATTTGATAGAGTGTGCAGAAGAGGCTCGTGAACACTCATGGCTTGGTATGCTTTGTTCTTAAAAACATAGTCATAGATACCTCATCCTCACAATGTCACGTGCAAAAAGATAATCTTTGAGAGGCCAGTCTAAATGACATGACCTACCCTCAGCAGTGTCATGTATGTCTATGCTGTTGCCCTATGTTTAATATCTTTTCACTTTTGGCAAATAGCAGGGAGATCAGATCTCAGTGCATCTGCTGTCTATGATTCAGATGGCAGACTATATGAACTTTGCAAAGGGCAAGTCAAAGCCAAACACTAGAGCATCTATTAACAATGTTTTGTTGATGACTGTGGAGTACAAATAGCTTATTCGTTGACAGAGCGTCCTTAATCATTGCTCTGAAAGTGCAAAGCACTGAGCAATTTATGGGCCAAATCGTGACTGGCTTGTAAGTAGCATGGGGGCACAAAAGCCCTGAAGGCTAAATAAACCAGCTTTGCCTTCATTTTTGTGATCCTGAATATAGTCAGGAGCCATGAGCAATGTTCTACGTATAAATGTGAAAGTTGATTAGAAGCCAAATAGTCTATACAAATAACCTTCTCCTGCATCAGTTTCCCCTTTCTCTTCCTAGCAGTGCCCCACAATACAGTAAAACCTTGGGGCAGAGAAAAGTGGATATAGAGATCCTCTTCCATGTAAACATAAAAGGAGGGAAGTTTGGCCCAGTGGTCTGATAAACAACTCCAACCCTCATACCCACTAAAATGTCTCATACTTTAGGATGCTAGAAGCTCCAGAATAATACAGTGCTCTGCGTACAGTGAGTCCTCATGACTCAGCTGCTGCGGTCAGCGGTCCACTTCTGCAGAATGACAGAAATGTGAAGGACAGTCACTGTTGTTGCAATCATCAGTTTTTCTCCTTTCTCTTCAGGATGTAGAATGACCAACACCACTTCATATTTAATATGACAATATGCTGCAATTGGATTAGAAGGGACTAATAAAGGGTGTGTGCACATACTACACCTGCATGTGATGCTTTGATATAAATAGCCTGATTGTCTGATGAAATTTCGTGTACTTCGGCCAGGAGCTAGAGTATTTCAGGACTCAAGTTTAGTAGCTGCACAGCCATGCCCACCCACAACCACAGCACAACACTCGAGTTACCTAGTTTAAAAATAAGATTATGTAGCCTTGCCTTTGGCTGCTGTATATTCTCACCATTAGTTTGTACACTTGTTACACAAAATATGTTTATCAGATCACTTACCAACACTGTAGTATCAGCAACTACTAAAAAATATTCCCTGCCCATACAGAAAATGTAATAGAACTATAGTGTACGAGGTATGTTTCAAATGACTAGAAAAGTCTAATTTCTAATGATTATATCAGAGCACTGGCAGAAGGGCTTTCAACATTAAAGACTTTTTCCAGGGCAAATAGACCTCTCTCTAGATCTGTAAGACACTAGGAACAGTTAGACAATAGCCAGGTCACTCAAACATCAGATGAACTATTTCCTTTATTTTCAGCTAAAGTCAGGTAAAAGAGATCTTTAAAAACAAAACAAAAAAAACAAAAACAGTCTCTCTCAACTATCCCTACGCTCAGCAAATCCCCAATACCATAGCTTAGACGCAGAGAAAGGATCGCAACATTTCAATGTGGAGAGAAAAACAAAAATGTCCTATATGATCTTCCTGACGTTCTCAGCATCAGATTTGTGAGAAGATGATACCAGTAAAATCTCGGAATCACTTTAAATATATACTTATATAAATTTGATTTTTCATAAAATTACAGGAAATATCTCAATGGTTGATAAATAAATATGTGCAGTTATTTTGAAGAGCTATTAAATAAGATGAAACCATTTCTATTGTACAGTAAATGACCCCAAGACTGGAATGCAAGCCCAAACATGAGATGATCATCATGATACAGACAGCATGAGAAAAAGCTCTTTTTGATATAGATACAAATAGGCTGAATCAAAAAAATTACTAGGAAACTGCAAGCAAGGCTGATCAGAAGGTCAGGTGGGGCATCAGTGAAAGCTGTGCCACTGATTTCTTCACATTCAGGATTTTTCCCAGAAAATTTAGGGATGAAGAACATTTTCTCAGAAGAAATGTGTATGCAAAAAATGAATGAAAACAAAACAAAAAAATAGCAGAGGAAGATCACACAAAAAAATAGTGGTTCATTAACAGTTTGGAACTAGGGCATTGGCCATAGCATTTGCAGGTAGTTATTGAAAGTTTTTCCTCTTTCCACTAATTTCTTATTTTCAGCTCTCTAGCAGAGGCAACATTTGAGTGAAAGTTTGCCATTTATCCGAGCTTCCTACTTTGCCTGGTCTATTAAACCTTGATCTAGTAAACAAACAAACGGCATAATATGAGGAAAAAAACCCTCTGCATTTAATCGCATTTAGATTTGTCAGACTCAGAAAAGGGACTATCCTGTTCTGTGTGGGTTTCTCCCTCATTAGTTCGTCTTAGGCCTCTGTCAAGTACAAAACCCTGTCAGATCAGTGAGGCACTTCTAGACTAAATTTGGAAAACACTATACTTTATAATCTGAAAATAATAAAAAGAAGGATTCCATGGAGGGGCAAGAGAAAGGAAGGAAATCTCTGTTCCAGAAAACTGAAAACACTTGAAGCTTGTAAAAATCTCATTCTGCAATAGGCCAAAACCTTTTTAAATTTTAAACCCAGTTGATTCTAATCCAAGCCTCTACTTTTTCTTTCATAATTTTCATGTTTCATTTCAAATGTCAGAAATTTTTATTCTAAAAAATTTACGAGAAGTATTTTCTCATTTCAAAACAAAAATGTGAAACTTTCAAAACTTGTTCTAAAACCAAAGTCTTTCACAAAACCAACTCTTTCAGGAATAAGTTTTACTCTTTATGAGTCACCGTTGTCTAAGAGAGTTGCATGGCAAAATGTCTTGCCAGCTCCAGTTGGTCACAAAGGTTGCTTCCTAAGAAAACAGTGTAGAGACTGACTAAAGACTAGAGAAATTCTTCTGCTCCTGAGCCTCTGAAAAAAAACACTTCTCATGATAAAATGTATGTGGTCAAAGTGCAGTAAAAATTCAATTGTCTCTTTATTTTAATATACATGCAGTCTAAAACTGATGTGAAGGATAACAGCCTCTTACATCTTAAGTGAGCTGTATGCACTTTAACTGTCCTACAGTGCCATGAAGGAGGCAAAAATTAAGGTTTTTTTTCCATTTGTCAAGTATATTGATCCCTAAACTTTCAAGCAAGAAGTACGTTTCATAGCCTTAGTTGTCTCTTTTCAAACTTGAAATGTCTTAAATGGACCTGATTTTCTGAAACTCACGCTTTTTAAAACACAACACATCAGAAAAGCAAAATTTCTAGATGCTTGGAAGAAATGTTGGGTGCTACATTGGAAACAGTTGAATTCCTAAAGTATCTAAAGTCTAAACAGAAAAACCACAGGCAGACATCAGATTAACAACAAAAAAAACAATTTAGGTAGCAGTTAGCAATCCTGCTTCTTTCCTTTCTTCAGTGTCAGTTCCCCACAGAACAGTTACTTTCAGTTTCATGAGACTATGGAAACCATTTTCAGAATTGGGCTTGGAGAATAAAGAGGAAGATAAAACTAAAACTATGTCACTTAATCTGTTAGATATATTAAAAGTGACATTGTCAGGTGTTTTCATTTTTATAATGGATTAAAAGAGGACAAAATTAAAACTAATTGTTTGGAAATAACTGAAAAGGGAAAATCATTTGACTAGAATCAGTTATTTTTGTTTCAACATTGAGAAAAAGTATTTTAAGTTTTTATCATAGTTCTCAATAGAATGTTTTCTCACAAGTCTTAGTTCTTCTCATGGGATATGAATCAGCATAAATATTACTGCTGAAATTCAGAGTGCTTTACCCTTGAAACTCATTGGTCTTGCAATGGGCAATGTTGATTGAAACCTACCTGCTCCTGTATTAAAGCAGTAGGAATTTTTAAGTCCCTCTCTCCTTTTAGAGTACACCTTAAATATCCTATCTGTATTATATTTAAATACAAGTCTTAGAAGAAAGAAGCATCTTCAGCTTACCAATACATTTACGACAGCCTGTTAGGCTCTACATTGTATTTCACTAGCTCTGTGGTCATCTTACAACTTGCACTGTCATCTCTAACCTGGGCCCAGTTCAGCAAGATCTCTGGAGTGCAACGCTATTTCTGGAAACTGAACATAAGCACATGCTGCTTTGCTGAGCTTAAAACTTGCCAATGGATCCAAAGCACAAGTAGAAGTAAAAATAAGAGGTTTTGGCTATCCACCAGCCCAAAGGTTTGTAGTTTCACTGAGATACAGCACATACCCTATTTCAAAACGATCAATATTTCTGAACTAAACACTGACAGTATTAATCTTTGCTCATTGTTGCTTAGCAAACAATTAAGTGAATGTCCCAGGGAAGAAGTTTTTTCTTTCTCCTGACTGCCTCTTTTTCACTCCTCCTCTGTTCTTCACTTCGTAAATGGGTGAAAGTCGTGAAAGAAGAAAATAAAACACTGTTAATAAACCAATGAATCTCCAAGAACAGAAGCAAGCTTTTTGCACAAGTTAAAGATACCCAGCCAGTTTTTAAGAGGAAATATATCATAAAGAAGTCACTTAAAAATAATCTGATTTTGTATAAAGTTTTGCGACATTGTGCATTGTATTTTTGCTGAACAGTTGGAAAATATTCTGTTCTCAAATATTGCAGAACAAACACTTTATTGACTGAACAGTCAACAAAAGAGCATGGTCAAAGTTCAGCCAGACATAGTGACAACATTGGTACTGATAAACCCTGCCTTTTCTCCAAAATCATGTCACAGGAAGTTCAATTACCTTGCCAAAATGTTGCTTTTTATCAATAGCACAAGGTTCCTATAGAGCAAGGTATTTTATCTGTTATTCCTGTAATTTAACACAGAATATTTGCAAATCATGGCAATAGTCACCTGCTGAACCATCTATCACCAAAAGACTATCTGTGGTGACAATTTTACTTTAATGTTTTCATCAGGAGAAAGGACATCAAACTCTATGCAACCTTAGGAACACTGGAAACAAAATGAGGGATAGCTTTGTTATTTGGGACTCAAAATAAATGTTTTGGTTTTGAAAATTATTCAGATCTTTAGATCATGTATTAGTGGTTGACTTGTGTCTCATTAGCATGTTTCTCTTCAGACCGTCTTTCTCATGGCTTCCTCAAACAGCCAAGCCAGAATGTTCTTTTACTAAAAAATGATATATTACATGTCACTCTAAATATCCTAGTAAGAGCTTCTGTTGGAAGAATTTCCAGCAATATCTGCAGTTCTTCCATCTTCTCAAAGTCATTAATTGCTCATGACTTTCTTGTCCTCAAAGTTCCCTAAAAAGTGTAGTATCAGCACTTCCTGACCATGAACTTGAACTGCATTGCAAGACAAGAAGGCAGATGGTTGTTTATCATTTTTTAAGTAACCTCAGACTGTGATTTGAGGGATGAATTTCATATATTTCCTACCTCTTCTGCTATCCTGGCATACAAAAAAAAAAAATATATTGTAGTATTTTTTAAAAAATTAACATTAAAACCACAAAGTAAAACAGAAGAGCATTCCAGCTTGCAACCATTGGTTCAATGTTGGTTCACTGCCAACAAGAAAAGAATGTTTTAAATAGACTTGGCAATTAGCTTTTCAAATATTTGAGGAAAACAGGTCAAACAGAGGAACTCCTGCTTTCAGGCAGGAGAAACCTGCCATAAACAACATTCTGTCGGGAAGAACAATTTCCCATTAAAGTTCATGGCCTGTAACAGAAGTTTCTATTGGTTCATTCTTTCATCCAAAAAGTGCTTATCTATATTAGACAAAGGAATAGCTGATATCAAATAAACTAAGCAGTAAATTTCTTAGTTTATATACTACAAAGTCAAATCTAAAGGCTCTAATGTTTGATGGGCCAACTTGAAAACAACCGTTCTACCTAGGGAAGACCTATTTGAAAATTTCCAAGAGGTTGCAGGGTGGGCTTCACTGTCCTAGATTACTTTTATCATCTCCCTTTCTTGTGCAATTACGTCTTAGAAGAAGTGCTGAGGATTCTGTACTGGCTGAAAATGAAACGTAAAAAAAATTATTCTTCTATGAAGGGAAGAGAGAGTGTGGCTATAGTAAAAATCTATTAAAAAATGTTTCTTTCTGACAGTGCTAGGGACAGATTCAGATTTGATTCTTGGATGAAGGAAAGTCTTCCTCTGTGCTATCATATCTTTTTACTTAAATCAGTACATTAATCAAAAAAGTCACTTTGCTGGTTAATTTGCACCTCTATCAAATTTTCTCTTCTTCCTTTCTATCAAGTTTTTGCTGTGACGAACCTTGTTTAAGAGGTTAAAAAATATTTAGAGAAAATATCTATTAAAGTTTCTTAAATCTTGATACTTCATAATTGTAAACGTCTTCACATCAAATGTTCCTTCTAGATGGATAATGTTCTGCACTATTTTAACATTCGTAATACAAGGTTTAAAAAATATTACAATCTTCATAACTGCAAAAGCCATATTTTAATGAGACAATGCTGCTTGCATGTCTCCTTTAGTTAAAGCAAAAAAAGAGGAAGAAAAAGACCTTATACACAATCACCACCCATGCTAATGACATATATCAGTTGGTTAATGTTAAGATGCTTTGGGTAATGAGGAAAGGCCTCATTTTCACTATACACACCACTGAAGTTTTCACACTGATATGCTTGGTATATTTGTCATGAATCATAAAAAAAAAAGAAAAAAAACCCCTATATTTACGGCACCTAATGGGACTTTCATAAACTTCATAGTAAAAATGTATTCACACAGCATACTTCCTGTACAGAGCAACAATTTTCTGATAAACCCTTTTAAAAAAAGGCTCTTGAGCACAAGGAACGCCAAATATAAAATTCATCTCACAGCACTTTATGAAGTTAGAGATATTTCTCAACTAAGCTCTTATTTCCAGAGTGGCTTTGTCCCAAAAATCATCACTTCGTATTATTACTTTTATCACAAAACTGAACCAAACTCAGGATATGGAATGCTAACAATAGAGGCCAAATGTCTCATCACAAGGCTGTGTTTACAGAAGGCTAACAGGCCTGATTTAGAGGGCAAAATAATGAATGTTGTGAAAACTTTCACATATAAGGGACTACGATGAATAAGTGCATATTGCTTCTTTAAGGTGTGAGAATATCTGTGTAGCAAATTTGAAATAGATTTGCCAATTGGCAGACTTGCAGCTTTAACTTTTTTATTTTACTTTTAATTTTTTAAATTTCATTTAAATTTAATTTACTTTAAATTTAACTCTCTAACTTTTTAGTAAAAATCCATTTACAGTTGAAACCAACAACTGCATGTGGCTAGAAATAAAGTAGAAAAAAGTTTTGAAAGGAACATGCATATTAGCATCCCAAAAATATGCAGTTTATAAGTATTTAAAGTGTAACCTTTGCAAGGACATCAAAGTAACTTGGACTACATCTACATGACTAATGTGTCTTCCTCTCTGAAGCCTACTCAGAAATGTTCTAGTTTCACACCAAAATATCTCCAAGTCCTTTTTTTAACTGTCTAGAAATACTGAGTCAATACAAAACATCAGTTTCTTGGCACATCATTTACTACCACAGAGATAGGTAGGTAGATAGATAGACAGATAGAGATATTGAAAAGTGATAACTAAAGGTGTGAATAAAAGCATCTCCTGATCACGTTGAGTTCACATGCTAGTCAATGGTAAAACCACATTTACATTAACAAAGTATTTCCAGAATTCTTTAGGTACTTTCTCTAACCTGAAACCAATCCAAACTCTTACCTTTGCTTCTAAGTATTTCCAGAGGCTTTACAAGTATCGACAGTTATGATGCTACAGTGTTTCTGGGGACCAGCAGCACGTTCACTCTCATTCCTCTGGCATGCATATCCCCTGTGGTTGACCAAGGAAACCGGAAACTTTCCAGCCAGTCTCCCACTCTGGAAACTGGATACGGAGTGGACAAATCAGCAATGCCCAAGATTGCAACAGAAAGATAACAACCACAACTTTTAAAGAGGGGAAGGGGGCAGGGAGTAGTGCATTTTACGGGAATTACACCCAGACGTCTTCAGAGCAATTGGTTTAAAATGATTAGGAAAGCTAATGGACTAGAATACGTATGGGGATTTCATCCTGCTTATCAGTGGAGACAGTATTGTCGCTTTGGGATTAAATTCTAATAATGCATAAATACACAGACCACATTAACCAGGTATCTAATTATCACTAGCTAGAGAAAACTGCCTTTTATAGAGTGACAAACATTCAAAAGCTGAATAGGATGGATATTAATTTAGTGACTTGAAAGACATCAAGCAAGTCTGAAAGCTGCATGCTGAAGCCGTGTGGACATAGCGTCTGTTTAGCCTAAGTAACATAGCAGTAAAAGCATGTGTGACAAGGTGAAAAAAATCCATTCTGTAATGGCCAGATCTATGTTAAGGAAGTTACTGGACAACATCCAAGGATAGAAAGTTCACAGCTTCACACTTATTTTCTTCATGGTACAAAAACAAGCATAACAATAATTCATTAGACAGAGAGTTTCAAAGCAGAATGATTAAAGGGGAGAGAGAGCATCCCGTGCCTGAGCTGATCAGTTTGACTACGTGAGCCAGCAAAAGGGATGGCAAGAAAAGCCAGAGAGGATGGAAGTTATTTCCCAAAATTCAGGTAACAGGCTTCTAAGAAAGCATGAAAAATACACAAGAGTCTTCTATTGCTTGTTTGCAGCCAAAGCCAGTAAGATGGCTTCCCTATCATTAACACTCATATATTTTCTATAAGCCAAACTTCATAAGCAAATTTATCAGGCTGGAAGATTCACCTAATCAGCTCTGAAACCACCTATTGATCCCAGGTTTTCAAGGGAAGCACTTTTAGCTCTCTCTGACATATGACTGAACATAGCCAAGGAAATTCTGACAAGAAAGTATAGAACCTGTTACCTACCAGAAACTGTCTGGGAAGAAAGTCAAACATTATCAGAGTTTTTTTTTAAAAAGGGATAAAAATTTGTACAACCTAATTATGCCCCTGTGCCAAGACCCACAAAAAGAGCATTTTTCAAATAGAAACAGATATTGGCAAACGCTGGCCACTGGCTTTTACTAGACAAGTTGGTTTTCTCTTCCTTCTTCCAAAGGAAGTAAAGCATATTGATCATATTATTGATTAGGTGGTCTTTGTAATCTCTTCTAGACTTTAAGTCTACATAGTTACAGAAAATTTAAAAACACAAGCATGAATGTAGCAAGAATATAGACAGAATAGAAGAGAGAATCCTCAAAAAACTTAATGACTTCTTTGTAAAGCTTTATTGCTCAAATATTATTCAATGTAATGCCCTATGAGAGTATCATTTAATCTTTAATTCTTTCCTACCTTTATGGCCATGCAAAAGAGGTAGCTAGTTTATAAACTGACTCAGGAAACAGAGCACAAAGTGGGACACTAAATATTACATATTTTTGTTTTTCTGCTTGTCTGCTCTATCGTGTTCTTTCATGACGCTGGGAAAAGGAGATACATGAGCTTGGACTTCAAGAGGAAGAAATTTATTTTTTGGAAGTAATTCCAGAAACAAAGAAAACTTTGAGATTATTTGGAAGATTGCTGAAGAGGTTAAGAAACTTTTGAGATTGTTTTACAAAAGGCACTGACTAAGATTAAGCTGAATTAAAGAATCAAAAGGCTTAGTTTTCTTTAGTGTTTTTCTAAACAAGCTTTCTTGTGTTTCAATTTAGAGATATTCAGGATCTAGCCAGCTCCCCTGCTGACAAGCATTTTACGTCACTAGGACCTCTGTCTCTAAACTCTCTTAACAAAAAAAAAAAAAAAAAAAAAAAAAAAAAAAAAAAAAGAGAAAGAAAAAATGAAAAGAAAAATTCGCAGTGAATACCAAGCAGACATGAAAATGGAGCCATGGAAATGATTAAGTTAAAGGAAAAGATGCCAAAACCATGCAGCAGAACATTCACTGTAGTTTAGTAGTATTTACATTGTTCTATAAAAGTTGGGTAGACAATATATCATCTTGCTTAATAAGGAGGATTCTTTTCAACCCTAAATACACTCGGACCCTACACACCCAGACAGTTTTGGGTAGAGTGTTGTCTCAGCTTTACTTGGAAGGTGTAAAAGAATTATGTGATGTAAACGACATCTCTGGGTTGTTACTCTCTTCAGGATAGAGAAGAGAAAAAAAAACAAAAAACACAGCAAAGTAACAGAACAAGAGAAAATCCTTTAGGATGGACACATAAGTTAGTGCACATCCTATATGAGAAGCAAAAAGGAGTTACTGTTTCAGCTGTGACAGAACAGGGAAGGAAATGCAAAGGAGTAAGAGGAGTTTGCTGAGTCTATGACAGTAGAAAGCCTATGGCCAAGTTTGCTGTTATGGTTTTAAGGATCACAAACTTGGATTTAACTAGGCTTATTCCCAGATTAATACAGTACACAATAAACATTGACAAAAAGTCAGTTATCCACCTTTTCACCTAATTCAGATTCTCTTTGTTCCTAACTCCTTCCTCAGTAATAGTAATAAAATTTCCAAATAAGGACAAAGGAATCAATTCAGAGAATGCAAGTAAAGTCACTAACTTTTTTTTTTTTTTAGGAATAAATATTACTCTGAACATCTCAACTTATCTTTCCCAGATGTTTAATGTTAAAGCTACAGTTTAAGTAATATTGAATCGGATGTTAGAAAGCCATGCCAATCTGCAAAAGAAAATTAAAAAATAAATCTAAAGCAATTTTAGAGGCTTTGGATTCTAAGATTAGAAGTAAGCCCTGATATAAATGGAGGAAAAACAGAAGGATTATTTCTTAATAAAAATCAATCCCTGGAAAAAAAAAACCAAACACCAAAACAAAAAAACAAAACTTATGGCCACATTTTCTACATCTTCTTCTGAATATTTAATCTTTTCATATGGTAATCGATCAGAAACACAAAGGACACTTTTCAAGACTATTAGAAAACAAAGAAACAAACTAAACATACAAGCACAGTTTCATTAAGTCTCCTTACGTTTACATAGAAAGATTTCTAAAAAAGAGTTAGATAAAAGATTAAATAAGAGATTTAAATAGAAGGTAGGCTATGTACCCAAATTATGACTTGTAAAATCCATTCTTATAGTCTTCTTAGGATCAAGGGCATATCAGTTCATTAAAAAAAAAAACAACACCAAAAACAAAAAACACAAACCAAATCAACCGAATAGAAAACCTCTAGCAAACTGTAAGTATGAGCAATATTGTTTCCTACATGTTTGGTCATTTTCCTGTACTTTGGGAACAATTTGCTTGCAGGGCAAGGCTTCTTACCCACTCCCTCCCCTTTTCCCCTAAGGATAAAACAATTACCTGATACAGATTTCATAGCACAGGAACACAAGCAAACTATGTCACTATGTCCCCTGCGCTCGATCATTGTACATTGCAATTGCTAGTCACAGAAAATGGCACAAACTGTTGAGGGGAATTTAGGAATTCTACAGGAGAGTATTTGCTTCTTATCACATTTTACTGTTCTCCTCAATACAAAATGTAGTAAGACATCCTGATGTACCAGCTTCTCATTTTTTTTTAAATGCCAAAAGAAAGAGGACAGTGTCAGCAGAAAGCCAAGAACAGGGGAACAGTTTGGGTTCTTGTCCAGCAGGAACTCTCCCCCATCTATTTGCCTTCAGCTCAGCCACTGTGATTTCAGATGCCCTGGCCAACACCAGCAACATTAGACTATCAGACAAAAAGGTATTCTGCTTACAGAACAAGAATCAAGACCCATAAATCCATTTATGTTTAGGAAAAGTTTTATTTCACCTATATAGTCATCCAATATACACCTAGCACTATTGTGTAAAGTCAACAAGTCCATAATCACCCAGATATTTTTCAGTATCTCAGGTAAATTCATCAAAGATTAAACTTGAAAAACACTTGGTTTGGTACCTTGATGCACCGTTTACGTAGATTCCTCTCATGAATCTCCCTCTCTCTTTGCACATTTCCCTCCTTTTGCCGAACATATAACAGCATTCAAAACAGATGCTCTTCAACTAATTAATAATGGAAATTAAATGACCTGTCACTCATAAAAATGTTGATTAAAACTAGGAATAACTGAGGGTGTGTGCATGTTTGTACTTGGTCAGCTGTACTGGAAGGAGCTAATTAATGCCAGTTATTAAAGTACATTATGTAAGGTTCTTCATACGCTTAGCTTGACATTTTGACCCACAATGGACACACTGGAAGCCAGAGGCTCAGTGGTCCGCTTCATAGCAGTTTTTAAAGAATAAGGTGTCAAAATCCACTGATCACGCCATTCTGGGAGATTTAGCAAGTCTGTCCCACAAAAATGAAGTGTTGAAAAAAGGGACTGCGAGTAGGGACACAGTGCAGGATGCCGCTTTAACTTGGAAGTTAGAACTGTACCTTGACAGCTGGTATACCAGCCTCACATGCCTTTGGGTAGCTCATCTATACTCTCTTGGCCTTAGAACATTAGGGATACGGTCCTACTTCAGGAGAGACTGAAAGTTTCTCCAAAGGCGTTCTGCACATTTAGTTAAGGGGAAATTTTAATATAAATTACAAACACTATTTACAAATCTAACTATTTACATTAGTTCAGGTAAATAAAATATAATTTGGTCCATGTCGAATTGACATTCTGTATAATTATATGTAAAACTACAGCTAAGAGTAGCAGGAAGGAATATAGAGAAATACACAGCTGAAAGATTTTAGACGGTGAGATATCCATCTGTGTAAATGTTTCTGTAGAGAATCCACAGCAGTGCTTACTCTCTGAACGCTTTAAGTGGAAGTGGAATAAATACGGCAGGCACACCACACATCATGATCTTCCAATGCATTTGTGAACCGAATCTGGAAGAGCTTAGGAGTCTTTATTTTTTCAATCTTAGATTCCAGAAACAGAGCTAAAAGAGAATGGTTCACATTAAAAAAAATGTGAACTTTGATATGAAAAACAATACTTAATACTTTTTTTTGTGCTGTTGAAAAATTCCCTAGGAAAGAAATGGAAAGGGAAAGATTTAAACCAATCAACCAAACAAACAAAAGCAAACAAACAAAACCACCAAAAAACCCCAAAAACCCAAAAACATAACAATAGAACTCAAGTAGGGAAACATCTTCTTAGATTTAACAGAAGACTTTTTGAATGAAAAATCACAACCAACTGTAAAAATTAACCTAGAAAGAAAGCACCGTTCAAACAAACCTAGAATAAAAGTTCACTTGAACTTCTTTCTTAAAGTGCAAGTTAATATGAAGTTTTTAATACCAGTCTAGCTTTGGCAGCAGTCAAATACTTTTCAAAATTTGACACATTTATGTCAAAAGACGGTAAATTATTTTTGCTATTGGTTGGTCCATTCTTGTCAAAATCCAACTAACTTTCCGTTTTTCTTCATTCTTGGAACATCATTCCTGCAGTTGTCAAGCAAAGATAGAGCTGGATGGAAAGAATGAGGCTACTGTAGTACAAAGTACACCTTTAAAAAGAAAAAAAAAAGAACATACACACACATAGAAATTTAAACTTTCAGTTGTCACAAAAAGTTACATAATATTGTAAAAAGTAATTGTCTTCAGGAAAATCAATTAGGAGTTTTGACTGAAATCTCTACTAAAATAAATCAATGATTAAAAGAATAACATAAACTAAGGATGAATCAAAACCAATGGGAGCTTTCTTGACTTGCCAGAACTGGATTTTGTATTGCCTAATAAATCTTCCTGTCTCTTGAATTGGCCAAGAGAACTGTGTCAGGAAAAAAAAAATTGACTCATTTGTTCTTTCTTTTACTCACTTCAAATAGAGCTACCAGTGCCTTCATTAAAAAGTTGCTAGAAGATAATACTCTATTAACACAGCTGTAACCAATTCTGTAGATGGAGACACAGTAAGATTTAATCCTAACAACTGATGTGTAACTGAGGTCTCCTGCAGGAAATTAATTCATAAAAACATGCACTAAATGTGTTATTACTGAATGTGCACTACTGCTAAAAATAGCTAAAACCATGCCATATGCAAAACCAGTTCTTTGGTAGCATAAAAGATGTAGGATAATGGAAACTATTGTCAGCTTGTATGAGAATCCCCTTTAGCAGCTTCCATAAGCACTTATTCAGAACACGTTAGCCGCTGTAAATACATACAGGAAAAGAGGACTTCTTCATTACTATTAACTAGATTACTTTCACAAATAGTTAAAAATAATGAGATATAGTTTTCATTAAAAATATGCTCATTCCACAAACCTTGCGCTTCTGACTGAGATAGACCAACAAAGTCCTTTGGACTTCTTTAAAATTCCCCTGCCCATTGACAGTGTTGCTTTGAAACGTACCTAAGCTATGCTGTTTCTTCTCTGTACAACTGTACAACTTCTCTGAACAGCTGCACAACGTAGATAAAACAGATAAAAACATCCAAAATTTTATGATATGACAAACAGTGAAAAGAATATGAAGATAATTCTGTAGAGGGCAATTATCAAAAATAATGTTGACACACGCTACACAAATTTTAAATAATTTGTATGACTCATGTTTATGCCAAATACTTGCTTTAATTTCCCATATACTTTGGTCACAGCATTATTATGAAATAGCAGAGGTGGAATCCTCTATTTTAGCCACATAGCAACACTCTATGGAAAAAAGTAAGAAGCAAAAGAGAACTTCAAAATAAATGGCTGGATGTTTGGAAGAAAGTATTCTGGTATCTGGTCAGCAGAAGGCTCAATATGAGCCAGCAGTGTGCCCTGGCAGCCAGGAGGGTAAACAGCATCCCGGACTGCATCAAACACAGTATCACCAGCCAGTCAGAAGAGGATGATTATCCCACTGTATTTAGCATTGGTGCAGCCTCACCTTGAATAGCAAGTGCAGTTTTGTCCCCCACAATTTAAGAAGGATGTTAAGTGACTTGAATGTGCCCAGAGGAGGGCAAGAAAGCTGGTGAAAAGGGCTGAAAGGAAATGTCCTATAAAGAGTAGCTAAAGATTTTGAGTTTGTCTAGTTTGGAGAAAAGGAAGCTGAGGGGCAACTTCATTGCTGTCTACAGCTTCCTGAGGATGTGTGGGAAAGGCTCAAAGTTTCATCAGAGGAGGTTCAAACTTGACATTAGGAAACATTTCTCTACCGAAGAGGTGGTCAAACACTGGAACAGGCTTCCTAGAGGTGGTCAATGCCCCAAGCCTGTCAGTGTTTAAGGAGCATTTGGACAATGCCCTTAACATGCTTTAAATTTTTGTCAGCCCTGAAGCAGTCAGGCAGTTGGACTAGATGAACATTGTAGGTCCCTTCCAACTGAACTGTTCTATTCTATTTTAATATCTAGTAGCACTGATTAATAAGAATTAAAATAAAGGATGACATGAGTAACATTTTGCATTTCAGCAACAGAAACTGGATACTATCTTAGTATGGAATCTGTATGAGTGGCTGAAAGGTAAGCCCCACCAGCTGTGTTTAAAAGCTATAATACCTCATGTCAAAACACAGATGTGCTTTGTCAAGTCTGTGGATGACAGAAAACTGAATCATAGAATCATAGAATGGTTAGAGTTGGAAGGGACCTTAAAGATCATTGAGTTCCAACCCCCCCTGCCATGGGCAGGGACACCTCCCACTAGACCAGGTTGCTCAAAGCCCCATCCAGCCTGGCCTTGAACACTTCCAGGGATGGGGCATCCACAACAACTCTGGGCAACCTCTTCCAGTGTCTCACCACCCTCACAGTAAAGAATTTCCTCCTAACATCTAATCTAAATCTCCCCTCTTCCAATTTAAAACCATTACCCCTTGTCCTGTCACTACATTTCCTGACAAAGAGTCCCTCTCCAGCTCTCCTGTAGGCTCCCTTCAGATATTGGAAGGCTGCTATAAGGTCTTCCCAGAGCCTTCTCTTCTCCAGGCAGAACAACACCAGCTCTCTCAGCCTGTATTCATAGGGGAGGTGCTCCATCCCTCTGATCATCTGAGGCACCAGTCAATATACTGGAGGTCAGGGCCATTATTCAGATGGACAATTATTAGCTGGAAGTAGAGGCCTATAAAAGCCTTATAAAGTTCAACAAAACCCTGCACTTGGTATGGAATAATCCCAAGCAACAGTACAATGCTGCGGCTCTGAGGAAGGAAAAAAAAAAAAAAAGAAAAAAAAGTGAGGGTCTCATCGGACAACACATCTTCAGTGTTTAGGTAATGAAGGCTAACTGCATACTGGGCTACATTAGCAGGAATGTAGCCAGCTGGTCAAAGGAAATTACTATTTTCCTTCTCATAGCACTTCTGAGGCCACATCTGGAGAAGTCTGGCAGATGCTTAGGAGGCTGGTGCGTATGACTATACAGTGAGATTAGGGAGCTGGGTTTGCTACCCACAAGGAGAGAAGACTGAGTGGGGAAACAGTTGCGGCCTTCAGCTACCTAATCAGTTATTAGAGAGTTAGCTTCTTATAATTCATGATCAGATACACACAACAATAGGACAAGATGGGGTGAACACACATTAAAAGAAGGAAAATTTCCAACTAGGTATAAGGCAAACAATTTTTAGAATATGAGAGAATATATTTCAGTTGGAAGGGACTTACAACGATTATCTAGTCCAACTGCCTGACCACTTCAGGGCTAAGCATAAGTTAAAGCATGGAATTAGGGGTATTTTCACAGTGCATGGTTATGTCATAGAAAAACTTTCCAGAAAGGAAATAGAAACATAGTACTTAGCGACATGGTTTAGTGACGGTTTTTTATCAGAGTTAGGTTGATGGTTGGACTAGATGATCTTAAAGGTCCCTTCCAACCTAGACAATTCTATGATTCTATAAAATGCAAGACAACAATTTCCTAATTCTTCAAATAAACATTAGCTCTATATGTCCTATAGTCAACAGTTTTGTCCAGGCTACCATTAGGTTGTTTTTAAATAACTGACTTGCTTCTGTAGATCATTCCACACTCTAATAAAAACTACAGTCAGGAACAGTTTCTTAATGGTTCGCCTAAACACAACTTTAGCACCCTGTACAGAATCCAGGCAAAACAAAAGATACTAATGTTTCAATATTTTTAGAAATGTATTGATCCCTGAGCTATCATTTAACAAATCTAATGCCTTTAGTACTTTCTTCGGGCAAGAAAACCTTTGTAATCCAAAGATATATTCTTTTTCTGTGCCCATGTGCTACAATTGTATCAGTGATGAAAATCTTATTGTTTCCTCATGACAAGAAAGGCATTGGCATCATTTCTAACATAATGCTGTTTTTCTTTCTCATTCAATACTATCATATTTCAGCCAAAATTTTTGGGACTACTACTGTCCATTAAACGGTTTTAGCATTTTCCCCCCCTTTTTTTTTAAATCTGTGTGTTGGATTATGAATTATTATGCCACAGGTGCAATAGACTACATGTTTGCATGTTGAATCTCATTGTTTTCCTGCCTATACTTTAGATCTCCCAAGACTTCCATTAGTTCTGTTCCCATCCCTGTTTATCTTGGCATTCTCTGTTTAATAGAAATGGAATATTTAATTACTTATTTCATGCCATCATCTAAATCATTATCAGGATTATTTTTTTTTTTTAATTTAGAAAAAAAACCTCCCATGGAAGAAACTACTTTGCTTTTTAAACATATTGGAAACATTAAGTGACCTTGTTTTACCTGGCCTTTTTTAGCAGCCCAGAATTTATATGGCATCATACACAGAGTTGGATTCAAGCACTTTCCCCAAAACTCTGCATTTACCTCTGTCATACTAGACCAAAATAGTGCATGCCTAATCTGGGATCTTCAAGAGCCCAAATATCCCCACAGTAGGATTCCACTCTAGAGACATTTTGCCTGAAAGACATACCTTGTTTCAGAGTTTCTCACAGGTATTTCAAAACAGAATCACTTCACTTTGAGTCAGCTTCCAATAACTGCCTCATACTTCGCTGGCCAGAAGCCCCCAGTCTTTCTCCCCGCTTCTCACACTCCATATAGCTGATCTATTTCCGAGCTGTTAAAAAAAATAATCACAGGATCCCCAATCAGTCTGGATCTCTTTCCCCTAAAAGGGCCAGCAATTTCATGATAAATTTAATGATAAATTTCCAGCTAAAGGAAACAGAAACTTAAGAGTTCAGATGTGTATCATTTTATTTGGCACACCAAATTACTATACATCAATTACCCTAGATCAAATGCAACAGGATATAATAGGAAATGACTGAAGCACTCCTCGGTAAACCGCAACACAACATGACATGATGGTGAGAATCATTTCTTCACAAAAATAACATTTGGAGAGATATAAATAGCCTCCTAGGTGCAAAGGTTTCAAGTTTGTTACCTACCGCTGCTTACTGAGCATGATAAATAGCTTGTTGTGCACAGGATTGAGATATAATTCCACTTCCCATGGCAAAATGCAGACATTCTTATCCTTATAGCATATATCTGGCCTCCACACATTGCTGTTTTCAATATCCATTAAATCCTAAGAGGTCTGAGCTAAGAGCATGCTAGGTAAACAAACCGATACAATTCTTTCCCAAAGGGACAATCGAGGAAATGATTGCAAAGTATCTTCAGTTCCAGTGACTTGCTGTGTGCTAACAATCCGTTAATTCCCTCTCACACCTCCTTGCTTTCAATACGATATTATGATCTTTCATTTGGATCAGTTAAAGAAATTCAGCAGAGATGATCTATTAAAGTGGGAATAGGGAAGGACATCTAGCTAAAGGAAAAGCAGAAATATGCCTTGCTTTTCTTTATAAAGAAAATGAATAATTCTCAAAAAAAAATACTAAAAATGGGGGGTAGAAAAGTGTAATTATTCATTAAGATCTTCACTACATATTCAAGATCTTCTCCAAATATTAAGTTCTATAACTGAAACCAATGCAAGAAGTGTCCAGTGGTGACAATATAAATTCAAAACAAATAGGAGATAAGCAAATGAAATCCTTCTAAATATTATCAGAAGCTACGAAGTGCTTTAATTAGTCTGCTCGAGTATCAGAAGCAGAGGAAGAAGGTGTTAGATTCTTTTAACAGTACCAAAAAAAGCCATTCTGCCCTATAACATCTCTTTCATGCTTTCTAATGAGGATCTGATCTCTAGCTACAAATCATAGACTACCACATCAGGGCTCAAGAACAGCACACAAAGTACCTAAAATGAAGCCTAACCAGAGTTTGCCTGTATAAATCTGAGAAAATTATGTTCTCTCTTGTCTCATGTGTCTAAGAGATCTTCTGAAGCTGCTTTTTTTCCTCATAAAGGGTCACTCAAAGAGCCACTAGTGTCTCTTCCTGGAAGTGTTGCCACCTTTCCAGAGGGACACACATCACAGTGTTTTCTCCCCAGCTACCCTACCGCCATGGGGAATTCATGAACTGTGTGACAACACTGCAAAATTCCTTGTCTGCACACATACTAAGAGAGGGTTCAGCAGCTCTGCGTTCAGCAGCATCAACCACTTTTATTCACAAGACCAAAAGGAAGGGGGGCCTTTTTCCCAAAAGCCCAGAAATCTAAGTAGTTGCTCACAGTGCAGCTTCTCTGCCAATCTCAGTTTTGAAAGAAGAGTTTAAGTCACATCTTCCATTTGCAAAATGAAGCCATAACAATTAGGCTTCATTCCAAAGCATTTGCTTTCTCACAGATTCTCTGCATGTATAATGAAAATCCAGCATTTTTTTTTTTCCCCTTTTTGGCATAATCAAAGGAATTGGGAAGATAACCAGTTTGGATGAAAACTAAAAAAATTATTGTCCTTTCTCAAAAAAAATAAAATAATAACTAGGCATGTCAAGGGAAAGCAGGAAAACGCATAACAAAACCAGCCTGTTTATTGAAATAATTTCTTTCTAGTCTCCTAAGCCTCAACTACGTACATAATAAAAATTAGCACTGTTACCAGCACGATGTAAATGACAGCACTGCTAGCTGCAAAGGCCAGTGTGGGCTGTTCTTAAGCTCTTTTGGTGTCTTATTAAACTCTACCTTCTAAATATAATAACTTTTTCATCAACAAGCTAGCCTTGTAGCATTAATTCAAACATTTTAAATTATGAAAGTTAAAAGCTACGGTACAAGAGCATACTACTGATTTGGAACTTCAGTTTGCTTTTCTTCCTTGTTTTAAAACTAGAGTCCACTTGCAGAACTCATGTTCAGAATTTGTAGAGCAGAGAGAGAAGGCACGTGTAGAGGGGTACCCTACCTGGGATTTTCCTTTACCCATCTGCTAGGGTGGCCTTGCTGCGTACATGCAACTGAAGGCTGACACACTTCATAATTTGTAAAACAAACTCTTAAATCTCAACCATAACCAAGACGTTAAGTTGAATTCTGGAAGTTTACATATAAATGGTTTACAGAGATGTATAAAATGGACTTTTAACCAACAGTGAAATGAATTATTACTGCACTCTTACAAAAGAAAAAATATTACACCCATTAACAATCATTCCTGCAGCTCCAAGAGTCATAACATTTTTAAATACTCATCTTTTTTCTAAAGTTATTCCTGTTATCAAGTAAAATTTTTTGGTTGGCTAGTTTAATAGTGCAAAATATTGCAAGAAAACTCAGGGAATTATTTGTAATGCAAAACACAAATTAAAACAAAGCTGGGGCAAGGGAGGACATGGAGTCTATTAAACTGTGATAGGAAGTAGGGATCAAGGACTTTATCTTTTTTCCTAAAACAAAAAAAAAAAAAATCTATGGATTTTGCTGACATACTCTCAGGGAGTATAGTGTTACTAGGCTCAGAGAAAAATATTTCTGATTACTTCAAAAAAGTATTTTGCTATATAGGACTTTGGGTTTAGCCAGTATACAGAACATGAGAAGGATCCTTCCCTCTAGCATTCATTCTATTTTTAGAGTATTACTAAATTTTGCCCTTGCACTATCCATGCATCTTAATAGGGCCCCCTAAGGAATTAGACAGATAATGGAAATAAGCAGACAGCTCCTAATAAGAACACACCAGGAGGTGTGGGAGTAGGAACCCTGAGAAAACAGATCAGGTTGTGTAGGAAGCCTACTGTTTTTCTCAGTCTCTTCTTTTGCAGAAGGCCACCTGCGACAGGCCATCTCCTCCTCCTCCTCCTCCTCTCCCACGCCTGGCAAATGGGAAGGATGCAAAGAACAAAATGCTGTTGTTAGTGTCATTATTGCCACTGCTTCATCAGATACAGATACATGTGTTCACATTACTCAGTCTGCTTACTGCAACACAGCAGCAGGAAGAACCAATAGCTTTGGATCCTTGTAAGCCATTTCCAGAGAGTGAAATGAAAAGACTAAATTAAGATAGCTCAAAGGAACAAAGTGCCTTAGTAAATACCTTTGTTAGGAAAATACCTTCCTAAGCCTTGTGCATGGCCTGCTACACTCTTAAAAGCATTTTTCCTAGTCTACAATTTCACTCTATGTTATTTAAAAGGATATTCTGAGGTAGATAGGTTTTACTTTAAAAGGCAAGCACACGCACACAAAAAATAAAGTTGTGCAAGCTTTTCTTTTTCTTTTTAAAAAACAAGAACAGTAATCAATTTGTTCTTAGTTCTTCTATTATTATTATTGTTTTCCTTTACAGATATTGTTATAAAATGAATGTAGAAATGGAGCTTATTGCTTTTCTCTGCATTTTTTTCTTGGCAGGATACAATTTGTAATAGATTCCAAGGATAAGCCAATTTGAGAAGATAAACCAGGAAAAAAAATAACTGTGCAAGAAAACGTGAATAGTTTTATGTTGGTGTAACTCCCTGAACTGACTTATTATGGGATCAGACAAGAATCTGTATTTGCACAGTGGCTGTAGTAGGAGGGTAGTAAGATAAGATCACCTCCTTCAGAAGTCATAAGGAATCTTACTGGCTTGACTGCGTCATGAAATTGCAACATCCAACCACATCTACTTTAAGTAGGGCACGGAAGCTGGGAAGGAAGCTTATGAGCAATTTACCCACACAAATAAAAGTGCAAAGAAGATGGGGACTGGTGTCCAGTAAGACTTGATCTGATCAAGCTGTAGTCAGACCTGAGAGCTCAAAAGCATTTCTAGGTTCACCAGCCTAGAAGTAGTAACAGCAAATGTAACTCTTTACTCTCTCTGTGTCTCACAAGAAATCCCAGCTTTATATCAGGAACATAGCTAATCTGTAGAATTTGCAATAGCTTAATTTTTTTTAAAAAAGTACTCTTTAAAATGTAATAAATTGTGGAAATGGCAATATCTACATCTTAATATAGACTTTTCACCTGTAAATACTATCTTTAGAAGGTAATTTACACATCAATACATAATGCCCTAATAAACTGGGAAAAAAAAACTGCTTAGACTGGACAAATGACTTTCTGAAGACCCCTTAGCAAATCTCTCAGTGGCTTAGATAAGCTTCAGGTGCACAGTTACCAAGCCCAGTCCAGAGCTTTATCATGAAAGTACACTTGCTTAGTGAGAGTTAGAAAATTAAGACTGACATCAGAAAACATGCCCCTTAACCTAAATTGAAACAGTATTGGTGAAGGCTGAAGAATTACATTTTTCAGCTTCTTCTCTGGCATTACCTGTTCTCTTTGTATTTGATTTCTCTTGTCCAAATAATCAGCAGATTTCCTACACTCGGCCCTCACAATAAGACGCTTTCTTACTGCTGCTATAACTTTATTACTGTACACTGGATATCAGTAAAAGAATTACTTTTCTCTCTCTGATGACACAGGGTACTAACATGAGGCCAAAGTATATGACTACCATTACAACAGGTACACTGTATATTTACATACAGAGAAAGGCAAGGAGGGAGAGAGAACCAGAGGGAGTGAGGGACATAGATCTTCAGGAGCTTATTGACTTGGTTTCATGAATGCTGGTAATTACAACTACAACTACTGAAATTCTCCAAGGAACTGAACAGAACCTGTACAATATTTTTCTTCTTATAAAGCAATGTTTTTTGCACTCTCTCCCCTTAATACTGTTATCCAAGTAAGTCCTCTTGATGAAATAAAATTATCTTCTTCCTTTGCCTCCAGTGAAAGAAAACAGAAAATAAGTGGTCCTTGTCCCCATTACGGTAAGTGCAAAGGCGTTATTTCACTACTGTTAGTAGAACTGTACTATCTTCTACATGTCTTTTTGTTTCTACAGTCAAATCTAACACAAAGTCTTCTATAGCTTTTCAAGAGTAATTTGAATTTTAAAAACTGAAGGAACAACTACCTCATAAAGCACTTTTCTCTCATTTAACAACTGGCGTCCCCCAGCAATGAAAAACATTTAAGCAAACATTGAACATTTCCTTTTGCAGTCTCAGAGAAGTAAAAGAAAAACAAAAGATATATTTAAGAAATAATTCTTAACAGTAAATAATATTTAGGATCCTCATCTCTTTCATTTTTCTATACCACAAAAACATTTACTACACAAAAACTTGACTAAAACATACTTTCCCTGCTTCTGCAATGAAAATCCATAACATGCAAACAAAAGATTACTTATTGCAGAAAAATACACTTTTTGCCAATTTTTTGAAATACAAAGCTTTAATGATATCATCTATTACAGTTCTTCCTAAAGTGTCACTCACCAATGACTGCTATGATCTCTAAACATGGAATTAATAAGCTGTATACAAGATAGTTTTTTTGCTTGATGAGGCCCTGCTTCTCACCTGTCATTCAAAGGAACCCACTGTAAAGCGACTTTACAATTTAATTGGATTAGCCTGCAAAAATATTGCTCAATGCATCCTTTTTAGTCTTCCTGTTTCACCAGCAAATTCAAAACTAAGTAGATTCATTTTAAAGAGGAAACCTCTCACAAAGATCTATAGGCTAAGAAAAAAAGTGATCCAATATAAGGAATCAGTAACAATGTAGACATTGCCACTGAAAGACTGGATTAACTAAATTATTTTTCTCTGTATTTACCAAATACAGAGATTGATATATCCCACAGATGCATATTCCTAGGGAAAATGTGAAATGTCAAGGCTTTACCACTTCACCAGAGCAGATAATTAAGTAATTAGAACAACTAAAGTTGACAGAGCACCAGCGACCCCCAGGTGAATTACAGCCCTGAATTATGAAAGCATTATCATGGGAAGAGGGAAGATTTTGGCACGTATGTAGGACAGATTAAATGCAGTTGTAGGATTGGTTTTACAATTTATGCACTTATCTTCCAGATGTGCTCAGCAGTCCACAACTTTTATTGTCAAACTGCTTATTTAGGTGCCATGGGGGAACTCATCTAGGCACATTTTCTCTCTGAAAAGCCAGTGAATTAGAAAGCAGAGAGTATATAGTCATCCATACTCTCACCCTTTTACACTACACGAAAGGGCTGATTTAGTGTAAAGAGTGCCCTAAAAGATCTGTGTCCATCTGAGTAAAATATGTCCTACAACCCAGGCACCTGGGACAGCTGATGTTCAAGGGGCCCTTTTCAAGAAGCATACATAGGACATCAATGGCTAAATTATGCCAGAGGCTTTTAACCTGTGTTGAGAACTGCCTGTGCTTCAGTAACTGCTCTGACTGTGTTCATGCAGAAACACCTTATTTGGTAAATAAGGAATAAGAGCAGTACAGCCATCACAGCATGCAGTTTAGGATAAGCTTCCTCTCTTATTGTTAGGGTAGGCTAGCTTTGCTTAGTTCTTCTGGAGTGTGTGGGGGTGTGGCTTTAGGACACATTGGACTGCCTGCAGTGATGAGCCAGCTCCAGGTAGAATGAGTTGGCCCTTGGGAATGGATGCATTATCTGGATGGATGGCAGGGACAGCAGCACAGACAGAGCCTCAGAGTACGGCAGAGATGGGTAACACATGTAATTCCCAGCAACTGTCAGCTGTGAAGACTGCAACTACCAGATTTGTTGCAAGCGAGAGTGTGTGAACATGTTATAGGCTCCAATCTATTCTAAGTGGAAAGTTGTTTTAAAAATGAAGAGACAGCAGGGAAGATGTTGTCAGAGAGATCTGCGGATACTCACCAAAAATTCAATACAAAAAAAAGGTCACATACAGGAGATTTCATATTTGTTTCTCAAAAGCACACTTCATATTCTTCTCTTCTGAAACTGTTTATAACACCTCATTTCATTGCCTTTACAAAATGGGAAGAAAGACCCCTGAGAAAAGAAGATTAAAATCTACTAACTATTTGTTTCTAAAATGAATTAAAACATCTTCATAATAAAAATATAGTAAGAAGGCAATTTGTAAATAACTGAAATATGAAATGTACTATTTAAAACCTAATTATAGTTTCTGACATGAAATTATATAAAATCCTTATTTTAAAGTGGGTATTTACTTAAAACTGAATTTTTAGAATTTTACGGCTTCAAGCAAAATCATGTATTGATATGATTTAACATAAATTACTTCATTAAAAAAGATATATAAATCTGCTGAAGACACAAAATGGGTAGAAAGTATCAAAGATTATAGGGTAAGGAACAAGCCTTTCAGAGTGGTTTCTGTAGAATAACCATGTGGGTGGACAAGTAGCTCTCAGAGTTCAGAGTAGAGAACAGAGTAGTGTTGCTGTAATGAACAGAAGTAGGTGGATGGTTCCAGTTTGAAGCAGAACATCTCCCACTTTGTCAAGGCTGCTGAAAATGATTCATTCTATGCTACATCATTTTACATACCATGGCCAGTAGGTTTTCCTTCCTACATGTCAAAGCCGTTCACATATTCAGAGGAGGTGGCAAAGGAAATGCTCTTTTGGTTATGCTCCAACACTCTTTGTTTCATTAAAAAAAAAAATAATCAAAAAACCAATAAGTTTGGAAACAAGGAAGGATGGGGAAATGTAAGCCTAAATGAAAGTCATACAAATAGATGGGAAAATACAAAACTAAAACAGGAAATGTACAATTGGGAAAAAAAAAAAAAAAAGACTTAGAGGGAATGTGGAAAAAAATTCAAAGAAAGAAATTCTAAAACACAGTATTATGGAGAATACTTACCTTCTGTTTATATATTAGTCCTTAATTAATACCTAGCTTATATAGCTGTGTTAATATCCTAGTGAAAGTTCCTCTAGACGTTTCCACTGCAGAAGAGACCAGCATCCATTCCTCAGGAACAGCTAGAAGAAATAAAAAAGCAACAACCCTCCACCAATATCCCTCAGAACCTGTGCAGCTCCAGAAAATACAAGTTTTCTCTCTGTAAAACAGCACAAAATCAATTAATGCCATTATTTTGTCTAGCAAATAGCCTAGAAACAGGAGTCTTCAAATAGTCATACTACAACTTTACTAATAATAACATTAATGCTCCAACACAGATCATTAATTTACAAGGAAGTAGTGAATAGATGAAAAGCAAAAGCTGGTAAGTCATAGCTCTATGAAAGAAATGTTTCTGAACTTGCAATGATCATTGATCAGGCTGGAGAAGGTCCAGACAAGGGCCACTGAGACCATCAGAGGACTGGGAAGCCTGCCATATGAGGAAAGGCTGAGAGAACTGGGTTTGTTCAGCCTTGAGAAAAGAAGTCTTAGGGGAGACATTATCAGCATGTTCCAGCATTTAAAGGGTGGATACAAAGAAGGTGGAGACTCCCTTTTTACAAGGAATCACATGGAAAAGATGAGGGGTAATGGGTACAAGTTACTCCTGGGGAGATTGCAATTGGACAAAAGAGGAAAATTTTTTCAAAATGAGAACAATCAGCCATTGAAATAATCTCCCCAGGGAAAGTGGTAGATTCACCCACATCTGACACTTTTAAGATTCGGCTGGGCAGGGCATTGGGCCATCTTGCCTAGACTGTGCTTTTGCCAAGAAAGGTTGGATCAGATGATCCTTGAGTTCCCTTCCAACCTGGCATTCTACGATGTTATAATATGAAATTCCATGCGTAACCAGAAGAGAAAACTGACGATTTAAAATCTGACCAGTGTGTGGGTTTTTTATTTAATTGTACTCTCCAGGTGAAAGGGCATTTTCTCCCACAAAAGCCAAATATTTTTTTTACATTTTGCAGCTTTTGGCAGGCAGATTCAAATCTCTGGAACTAAATCTGAAAAGACCTAAAAACTATTGCAAACTTCACTATCTTTTAAGTGCAAAGTGTCTTTTTTGATGTGTCCTCCCTGACAGACACAGCAGGGTATTTGTTTTCTAAAGGACTTGTATCAAAATGAAACTGCTACAAATAAAATTCTCCTTCCATGAAGAAGATAAGAAAAGAGTAAACAACATATGACAGATAGAAGTTGCATTAATAACACACTAGAAGGCTTTTTTCATACTCCGGAGGAACATATAAGGATATATATTGGGGGGTGGGTAGCAGGTAACAACCCTGTGTATGGGTACATTAGTGTATGCATATATACAGACAATAAATAAATAGATAAGATCCAAATGTCACCTCCTGTCATCATGTATTCTTTTAGTCAGTGTTGGCTCTGATGACATTTAGTGGTGACAATCTCAATGGAAAGTTTTACAGTAGCAAATGCATGTTTATATACAGTGCATGTCAACTATTTTAAGTTAGAAGGACAGAGGGTGAGCACTGTGTAAACTGGCATTAGAGTGATCTTGTTCATCTCTTGTGGAAAGAATCTAAGCCGTTTCTAGTGCTAACATAAACTGTGAAGAAAAAGACCACAAAGGCTCATCTTTATTTAGACAGCCCATTATTATAAAGGCGTGGGGAAAAAATCAATAAAACTTAAGTTAAAAGAGAAAGAGATTATATCAAATTAGCATACTACTGAAAACATCATTATTTCCCAGGTTGTCCTTTAATGGAGATGACCATTTACAGCATTAAGTTATCCTCTGTGAAAGCAGGTATATTACTAACACCTATACAAAATGTATATATAAAATGTAGACATTAAAAAAGACTATTACTATACATGCATCCTAGAGAATATTAGAGAATATTGAGGAGAATTTAAATTATTTTACCAGAAATGGCTGGATCAAGTTCATATTGCTACACTCTTCCTTAAGAAAAGGCAAAAGAAAACAACACATCCACAAAACCCAAAATCTATAAGGTTTGCAGAGCGGGTTGTCTTTGTTCTTCCTTATTAAAACAGCTAATTTCTCCTCTCTACAGCTAAGTGTCTAATGTAAAACCAGTAGGCAACTCTTAGCTTGGAGACAGCAGAGACCCATTCCCACCAAAACTTAATGACCCTTGGTAAAATCTTTGAAATTCTTTTCCCTCTCACATTAGGCAAGGATGGCATATGTGCTAGCACGCCTGGCAGCCCGAGACACAAGTAAAAGCAGCATACTATGCCTGCCCAGTGGCCCTCAAAAGGTAGTTCTTTGGCTGTCCATGAGTTCACAGAGAAAAGCATGTGATAATTCAGGATGAGCACAAATAAGGGAACTTCAGACAAAGTGAAAAGGTCCTTCACAAGGTAGCAGCCAACTTTTCTGCTTCCAGCGGGTATCAAATTAATTTCACTGAATTTCACTGAATTTTTAGAGTTGGAAGGGACCATAAAGATCATCTAGTCCAACTCCCCTGCTGAAGCAGGATTGCCCAGAGCAATATTTCCATCTTGTTCATATTAATTTGTTGATGAACAACCTGTAGCGTTCTTACCCTATATAATGTTGTCCTCTTCACACTCTCTTGCACATGACTACTACAATATCTTCTGTTGAGATCCCCACTGGTTAAAAGGATCCTTCATGACTAGGAAGGATGTAGGGCTATGTGGACTTAACAAAAGATCTCCGCTTCATTTCCCATCATTAGTTAGTCAAATTGCACTCAACAGAGGAAAAGTAATTTCTCAGACTGCTTGTGTTGAGCACAATAGAGGCAACTTTGTCAGTATTCCCAAACACTGTGCTGGGAAACTCAGCCTAAAAAAGGATACAGCAGGAAGAGGGAGGACTTGAGGGGAGCAGCCGTGTTTATGCAATTTTTGTGCCATGGATTAAAAGATTTACCTGCTACATGCTTTGGAAGTCTTGCTACATTCTTTCTGGTTCCTGAACACTGAAGAAACAGAGGCTGCCAAAGCTTTTGTTTACTTTTTGCACAAAGCTAAAAAGTTCCTCTTTTCCATCTGAGAGCAGCTATCACCAGCTTTTTTGAAGCAGTGCAAGAATTTTTATATAAAGGTAGACCTTACAAACATTCAAAAATGACAGATATTATCTAAAACATTTTCACTTTCATTAAGTTTTATTAATGTAGGAAAGAATTAACCAGACTTTCAGTGTACAGAAATCCATTGGTTTGTCCAGGATTTTTTGTAGGGAGATTTTCTGGTTGGCTGGCAACTCCCTTAGAAACTGTTCTCTTTCACTGTGTAAAATGAGATGCAATAAACCAAGCACTCAAGATAACATCTACCTACCTCAGCAGGATAGGGACAATAACAAATACAGCTTTCGTTATGACTACAGGCTATTTTTCTCTGAAGGACCCTCTCTCACTCAGTGCATAAGATAAGCACATTGTAACAATAAGTAAGGATCACAGAAAAAGATTCTATCTGTAGAGCTTCTGTTCCTTTGTAAGAGTTAGAAAGTGTAAAAGTGAACATGGAGAAATTGGAAGAATTAACATACAGTTCCTGTAACTTTGTGCCCTCTGGAGAAATAGATCCCATCCTAGCATCTGCCAAAAAGATCCAAGGTAGTGTTGAGTTGATTTCACCTCTCATTAGTGGCAATTTCACTTTTCACTAGTGGTAATTAACCCTGCATTCTTCACACAATTGTGATATTCACAGCTGACCTATCTTGCAGGAGTCATCCACAGCTAGAGCACATTGTTGACTGATTGTGTGAACTCACTGTGAAGACTTGCTATGTTTTGGAAGACAGAAGTTCGGGCTGTTCTAGTTGTGCGCTTTCAACAGCACAGCATGGCTCCTTAGAGAGCTTTGAAAAGGTCATTAGCCATGTTATTGTGCTCAGTCTCACACAAGAGACAGCTGAACTAGTTCTCCCACCTGGTGGGAACATAAGTAAACTGTGGTCCTCAAAGCAATCTTGCTATCACAGGAGACTCAGCTTCACCCACCCCTTCATCACCAACATCAGCCATAAGAAAAAAGATATGACTAAATGTACAGTCTAGAAACACTTCAGACTTTTCTGTGTTTGTCATAGAGGTCGTGGGGTTTAAGCCACCGGCTGACTACATGTATGTACCTCACCATCAGCCAAGGCAACACCAGTACCAGGTCAGGCGTGAACCTTTGGTTCTGATGGAGATTAGGAGTCAAGAGGACAGAAAGATTCTTCTGTGTTTTAGCGAATAGGTTATCAGCAAGCAAAGGCACTAAATTACTGATAGAAAATAACTAATATTTTGCTCACTTGCTTACCACTAAGTAAACAAGTCAAGTATCTGCAGATGAAGCTATATACAAGTGGAAACTATAACCAGAACAGACTACAGGGAGACATGAGGTTTTGGGGTTCCTCAATACCCTCTGATCAGCATTTTCTGTCTTGGCAGTATCTTGGTCTAAACATTGTCTGATTCTCTCTTTGTATCAATAAGCACCTGTTCTGTGTTAAAAACTTCTGCTCTTGGGACTTTTGGATAGGTAGCTGAAACCAGACCTCTTAGCTGGCAACTGGGCAAGTTTCAACATGCTGAAAAGAAGTTTTTCTTAACTCTAGTGTATGCCCTGAAGGCTAAGGAAGAGTTCATGTGCTCCGTGGTACATGTGCTGCTCCGTGTTCATCTCATATCCTCAACTGCTGCAGAGGCCTATGAAGAAAAAAACCACCAATTCAAAAAGCATCATTCAAAAGTTTGAAATGTGGAAAATCAAAATCTAATTCAAAACACAACAACACAGATAGGTACATAATAACATGCTGACTAAATGAGGTTATGTAACGTACCAAGATGTTTAAACAGCACCATATGCCTATATGCACTCTTAATTGTTGAAACGTGTAGCAACAGCTTATGGAAACAACTGGCCCTTAAGCTCAGTGATGGCTGTAGGCACAGCTCCTTCCATGCTGCATTTAATCTTTTGATCAGGTTGGAAGAGATACAGGTGAAGAAATCTAACTTCCCGTCTTGCTTGACAGGTAGAGAACCCCACTCCCACCATCACTTCTCCTGCTGAAACCACCCCATGAGCCTGTAAACCACTCTAATATAGTTGGAAGTTTACCCAGGTGGCAAGAAAAAATATAGTTCTCTACATAATAAACTTAATTGACTCATGAAATGGCCTAACAAGTGAAAAGAAAGAAAAAAACCCAGTGCATCAGCTTAGCTTCTTGTGAAGTTGCAGTCTTAGTTTCCAAGTATCTCAGTTCCTTCTCTGTAAAACAGGAATATTCATAACATTGTACCTCAGAGGAGTTTGTTGGAAATGTATTCAAATAAATGCCTCAGAAGCACTGAGAAAAGCATGACGCACTATACTGACTACTGAAGTAAAGTCCATGAGGAAATTAATAATTCCAGCTTCAGTGCATGTTCTTGTAATTTGAAATAAATAAAATATAAGGCCAAATACTGAATGAAGAAGATAAAAGTGAAAAATTAAATAGCTGGTCATGAGCGGTGAACACAATTCTTCCTGTATGCTAAACAACACACTGGTCCTATTAAACAAACAAACAAACAGACAAACAAACAAACAAAAAAACTCCAAACCCAGATAAGACTATTTAATTAAAACTTATATTAAAACCCAATCATACTTTCTGGTTTTCTGAAGAAAATATGAAAAGGCAACAGTAGATAAATTCTGAAAATGATGCCAAAGCTCACTGTAAAACAAATAACGTTGAGAACACTATAGTGGTGATGCTTAAACTGGCCAGCCTGTACACCCTGTAAGACAGGCTCACCTGAACAACATGCCCTTCAGAACTCCCAAAATCCAAAGCTAGGCGTTGTGAAATGAACAACAAGCTACAGTTATACAGTACAGTTGTACAGATCTACAGTACAGATGCCATGCAAAGGAGAGGCAGATAATGAGATCAGATTGAGCATAATGCTACAAAACCAACAGAAAACAAGCCAGTATGAGGCTGTAGCTAAGACATTAAATATAAGGTTTTGGTGTATAAATGAGGGGAATGTTATAGAGAGCAAAGAAATGACATTGCATAACATTAGCGTATTACTGAGTTGGTGTTTCTCTCTCTGAAATTCAGCAATAAATAGTAAATTTCACGAGTCCACCCCAGCAAGAGATTTTACAAGCTTCTTCAGCCAAGCCCTCTCACCTTTGTCAAAGAAACTGGTGCTCCCAGGTGTAACATTCCCGCTTATCAGCTGTGAGCACAATCAGAACAGAAGCCTGGTTAGTTACTGTTGGTGTTTTGCTTGCTACATCAGCGAAGTTGAGTGTGATTAGCCAGTTGGCAGAAAAACAAACCCTAATGTTTATATATAAACATATATATTTATTATTTTTTTATATATATAGTCAGTTGTGATACTCAAAAAACCTTTGGAAAGTGCTGATTAAAGTCTTGATCTTCAGATGTAAATGCATTCTGCCATGTGTACCACTGCAACGGGTACGTTAGAACCTGCCAGGATCTAAAAAAAGTAAACAGCAATGACAGACAATAAGAAAGTGTGCAGGCAAAAAGGTGGCTGAAGAGCTTCTTCTCACATGCTCTCAAGTTTTTCATTAGCAGGGCCTGGAAATTTCTGTGTTTCAGAATGTATTTCTGATAATATACTGTTTGGGCTTTATCTTTTTTTTCCTTAGGAAATCTCACTGATATTTCCTTATTTTTCTTGTTTACCAAAACTTAGAAATCATTTATTTGTGCAAGTGTACACTGACTTGCATGGAGAGTCAGAAAGACTTCTTTCGTTTACATTTTGGGTACACAAAGATAAAAATACATCCCAATTTATAGAAATCTCTAGCACATGTCATTAGACGCACATTATGTACTTTGGTTCCAAATGTATCAACAAGGACAAATCAAGGATGAATTTCACCCCAGAGGTACCTAAGACAGATAAATTATTCATTTAAAAAGGATGAAGAATTACAGAAAATATGATTGAACCAATTAGGAAAAGTTAACCTCATGTCAATTGCTAAGAAGTTTTAGATTGTCCCATTAAAGTAAAGGTTGGCAAGGTATAACAACTTTTTAATGAGTTAAGCTAGCTCAGTTGACAAAAAAAAAAAAAAGACAAAAAATTCAATCTGTTAAAACCCAATATCAATACTACGCTAGAAATTATCAGTTTGCAGGCAGGTAATTTGTTATTTTAGGGGGGTTTTTGTGCAGAAGACAAACAGCAGGTAAGAATGTTGACCTGGACTAAATTTTGCACTCAGAGACATTGCAGCTATGGAGAAATTATCTGTCAAAGGAATGAGAAAAAGACGTGTTTTGCCATTTAGAATCTGTGTGTTTCAGAAAGAAGAAATATTTGAGCTGGACAATTTCACTCTTTGAATCCATCTAAGCCTGATTGAACTGACAACATCTTATTTTGAAATGTATGTTTGCTGGCTATGTGCTGACCTACATGTTATTTTTCACTTTTTACAGCTTTTATTTGAAGTATTAAGCCTTGAGAAAAGTTCTAGCAATAACAACGGTATCACCTTAAAGCATCTTGCTCACTGTTTATTTTTTCTTTCATGGCAAAACACAAATTTTTAAAAATAAGCCAAATTAACAGCTTATTGAAACACTTGAGAAACATAGATACTCAGAGAAGCATGGTTACCAGGCCCATAATCGTGTAAAAAGACTAAGGAGAGATGGTTAATATAATGTACATACTAATGTGTCAGGCTTTAGATTCAGCAAAGTATTTAAATATACCTTACAAGGTGTCCTAAGTGTCATCCCATCACCAAAAAGTCTTTAGAAGCTCTAGAGAAATCAGAGTGAGTTAAATGATGCAGGTATAGCAAGTGATTGGACAAATTGAAGCAAATAAAGACACTGTGTCTAACAAGGCGACAGTATGTAGAAAAATGTGTTGCACACAGAATGGCACAGACCCCAGCAAACCAAAGATGCATTTTCAAATACACACATCTTCTCTGGAAACAGAGCGAGCAGAAGCGCACCAGCACACCCGCATTTTCATAGTGTGACATGGAATTTCTGCTGTCATCACTATATCAGTGTATGTGCATAACATAATACATATATAAAATACCTATATATGAAACAAACTGTTGTCAGTTATAAAATTAAATCATACCTTGTCCATCACAGGAATGAGACTCACTGAGATCTTTCTGTCTCCTGGCCTGATATCTTACCCTCCTGGCACCAGTAAAATAATTTGATGGTGTGAATGGGATCATACCAAAAAATGTCTTACTTGAAAGAACATAGGAGAAAGCCCTGTTTCCCTGAGCAATGAAGGACCTAGGAAATAACCCAACTTTGTAGTTCTAAAGATGTCTTTCAGCCTGCATAGCTCTATGCATCACCCACAACTGTTTCTTTCTGCCCTGCTACATTGTGGGTGGCATTTCTGCCCTGACATCCACCGGCTGCCCCAGCAGTTGACCCTCTGTGGTCATGTTTGAAGGGTCCTGTCAGGAAGCTGCGGGAGGGGACTGCCAGGCAGCACCCAGGAGGCCAAAGAAATGGGCAGGATGGCCAGGATGTGGCCAAGGAGACCCAGCTGGGTTGGGCATGGTGACTGATCTGATGTCCCTTGAACAGGTCAAAAAAACAGACACTTCAGAAAATGCCTTATTTGTTTACTTATTTTAAGTGATGCCTGCCTTGTAGATAATACCTTCATCATCACCAATGTAGGATGAGAAAATCCAGACCCTGGTTCACGCTTACAGGACAATCTCTAGGACAATCTCAATGGCCACTGAACCTCAAATCCATAAAAGGTTGTGAAAACAGGACTGGTTCCCCTCCCTCACCCCCACAAGGTAAAGGTCCTAACTGCTGGACTACAGAGCCTTTCTTACTCTCCTCTGTTCCTCACTAACTGCAGATCATTAGATAAAACACTTTAGTTGGCAGAACTGTTGTTGTATTGCCTACATCTGCTTTGATGGAAAGAAGGAAGATTTTCTCCACTCTTTCAAAACAAATGCCCATGTGTATCCGTCTTGGGAAGGCTTTTAGTGTCCATACCTGGAAGCAGGTAAGTTTCTGATATCTGGAGAGAAGTAAGATTTGAGACATAGTCTCGTGCTTGGTGTTTTCTCTGGCTTTTTGCCCAACATTCAGGGTTTTGTAACTTGTTTTTCTGAGCCATTCAAATAGCACACTGCTGTTTGTGAGTCTGCATTCCTGACTTTAGATTCTGTTCTTTTGCCTTTCAGGAAAGAACATCTTAAGTGTGGACAACGTCTAACTCATGGGCATTTTAGGCCATTTTTAAAATTCTAGGTCCTAGCAAAGTAAAGAGTAGCTGCTGTTGTCTCCAAGTCTCTCATTCCTCCTTTATTTTGTATTCCCACCAGCTTTAGCAAGGCATTAAGACTATCCATAGATTAAAGTCACTCACATTTTCTGGCATAATGAAGTATATTAGCCTCTTCACCATGCAAAAGATTGAAAGGTTCATCAGTGGTAAAATGAAAGTAAAAACTAATAGAACTGGACAACCAATAGACTGCAAATAATATCCATGATAATTTTGCCTCTCTGGGGATTCTGATGTCTTTTTGTAGCAAGCAAAGTCAAAGTGAATTCAGCATATATGCAGTATTCACCATGCAATATCCAGCTAAACAGCGAAGCAAAAGAACTGTTCTACTTTCTTTAAATCTCAGTTTGTAAACAGCTGATGATACCTACCTGAATCCAGCTTTTCAAATATTATCAAATCTGTCCTGCCTGAGATATGTTATCCTGCCAAAACAGTCTGCAGTATCAATAATTTGAGCTATAAACTGATCAGCAGGAGAATCATATTGATGACTGTATTGTTAGGATAAGACAATTGTCAAGCATTTACTCTGCAAGAAAATACAGAACTAATGATGGGAATATGCAGCTTTCTCAACTTGCAAAACAGCTGTTCATATATTTGTAAACACTGTTTTCCACTTTCCCCTTCTCCCTTCTATTTTAGCTCTAATGTCTTATTTTTAAGATTACTAGAGATATCAAGAAAATTGTGGTTTTATTTCCATGACAAACATAACTTAGAGGGAAATAATAAATCTAATTTAATTTAGTTTAGCATACAAATTGAACTATTGCCTATATAGCTCATCATTAGGCCTTCAACTATATCCATTCTTTCCTTCATGTGTTTATAAAATCAGCCAGATTTGCAACTACTAAAACTATCATAGCTCACATCACCCTCAGTGCCGTCCCACTACTGGCAAGGGAAGCTTTGCCAGTGTTAAGACACAGGAACACCGACTTTGAAGAGACAGATTCTAGTTTGTGGCTCTACTATTGCATTGCCTCCCTCTGCCACAGGTAACACGAGCTGTATCTTCTCTGATGTGCTAAGCAGCCCCCAGGATGCCCCTGAAGCCAAGACCGTCCAGTTGCCTGTCTGCTGAGAAACTCCTGGGGGCCTTCACATGCCAGTGGGATGGTTATTTTTGAGCTCTCTCTCACTGCATATGAAAAGCAAACTGACACAAACTGACACAAACTGAAAAAAACTTTCTCACAATATCCCTTAAACCTCGGAGTTTGTCCTAAAACCAATATTTCTATTTTTACAGACACAAACTCCTAGGTATATAAAATGAAATTACATCAGTATGTTACAAATCACTTTCTTTTCCTGAAAAGGAATGGATAAGAGATAAGAGAATGCACTAGAAAAGAGAAACACATTAATATTGTTTTGTTTAAAGAAAAAAAATGCATCTTAACCTGGCTGACACCTCAGCCTTAGAAACTGACTGACAAACTGCAATCAAAACATATGACTGTGAAATCAGAATCCAGTCAATGACTATTTCAAAGCAGAGCTAATTCAATTATCTGACAGGTGTGAAACTACCACCTTAATTGCATGCATTTAGCTGGTGCTAGATAGAACACTGATGTAAACATGAGAGAATAGAGATATTAATATGAAGGAAACTGGAAAAGTTAGAATGTCAGAAATGTACTGAGGAGACAATCAAGTGAAATGTCACTGGGAAATGAAAGTCAACGCAAAACTATTTGTATAGTGAAAGGAGAAGAAATGCTGGGAAAAAATAGCATTGACAGTAATTTATATGCATTTAGAACTCAACATAATGAGGGAGCTAGAGGAAGGAAATGCAGGTGTAGACTGTTATCTAGAAGACACTGCACACCAGAATCAAAGGGAAGAAGAGCCTTTTGATAGCTAGCAATAAATCCTGACCAAGAAGATAATGCAATCAAGCCAGTTAGGAAAAGAGTAACACATTATTACTGGTAGAGGAAGGTCTCCTGCTGTTAACTTATGTTAATTTTCTTTCCTCCATCACCCAGCAAACCTGTTGACATCCTGTTTAACTTGTGTTCAACAGGATTTCTTGAAACAGGGTTCTGGCCTGTTTAGGAAAAGATGCTGTTTTCTTACCTCATCAGGGATACACCAGCCAGGGAGACCCAGATTGGCCAGTTAATAGCCCCACAGTGAGCAAGTCCTTAGGTATTCCTTACCATGCATAATGTAAAGACTATGGAACTAGAGGCAAATAAAAAGAAAGAACAAAAAAGATCAAAATCAACAGAGAACATTAAGATAAGTGCTTGTTTTTAAGGTGTAATGATCTAGAAGAAAGTCACTTTCTCACAATTACAGGAATGAAAGTTGGAGAATCAAATAAATTTTCTAGATCACAGGCAATTAACAGTAGTTTGACTAGAGACGAAAATGAATACACTATGTGCTTTATAGTCGCACAGTATAAATTCCAGAAATATTCATAGTATGTTCCTTGAGGGAAACAATCCAATTGGAAAATTCAAGCTTGTCAAGATCTAGGTGTAGTCCAAATAGCTTTTCTGTTTCTAAATCATATGGTTCACAATTACACAAACTCTGCTTTAACGATATCCGTTCTCTGACGTCTTGCAGTATGAAGGCAGACATTTCTGGTTATCTTTAGAGCGGATACAAGTATTGTGCACCATAAAATAGAAAATATACAACTTCTTTAATTAAATTCTTCTCTATGTAATGTGTAGATGATACTAAGAATGGTTCTGTGACTGTCATGGTTTAACCCCAGCCAGCAGCTAGGACCACACAGCTGCTTTCACAGTTCTCCCCCTTGCTCCCAGAAGGGCAGGGAAAAGAGGGAGAAAAGGAGGGGAAAGGGAAAGGGAAAGGGGAGAGGAAAGGGAAAGTGGAGGGGAAGGGCAAAGGGAAAGGCAAAGGCAAAGGCAAAGGCAAAGGCAAAAGCAAAGGCAAAAGCGAGGGGAACGGGGAAAGGGAAAAAAACCTCTTGGGTTGAGGTAAAGACAGTTTAATAGAACAATAACAGAACAGGAAAAAAACAGTAACAATAATAATGACACAAGTCACTCTCACCCCCCAGTGAATTTGTACTTTCCTAAGCAGCGATCGCGGATTCCCACCTCTGCCCCTGGGTGACCCCCGTTTATATACTGAGCAAGATGGCTATGGTATGAAATATTCCATTGGCCATTCCCTTATACTGTCTGTGCTCCTTCTCATCTTCTATGGGAAGCTGAAAAGAGTCCTTGAAAAGTATTAACATTGCATAGCAACAACTGAAATAATATGCATTATTGACATTCCTGTCACAGAAATCACCAGAAAGAAAATTAACTCTTTCCCAGCTGAAACCAGGACAGTGACCTTCTGATTCTGAGGAAAATAAAGGACTCCACTTTTAAAGCTTTTATTTTGGAAAATTATGTTTTGTGCAATTTCTATCAGGATGTTTGTGTACCACTGAGAAAGCAGATTCTAATAACAAAGAGGAGAAACACAGGCAGCGGTATACCTTCCCATCAACTTCCACTAGTTGTGACAGATTTTGCTATGACGAAAAATATAATAGGATATATAGATAAAACTTGATTACTTGTTTTGATTTTACATTCTTTACTTGTTCAGTCAAGTGCACTGAAGCCAAGCACAAAATGACTCACCTGGAGTGTTCAAATTTACCTAGTTCTTTCAAAGTCCTGGTTTCTCTCAAATATCTGCAAGAAAAAGGAGGAGTAGAAAAGGAAAATAAAACAATGTTATTTCTTTGCCAAGAGCTAGTCCCTAGGTCAGAGAATTCTCCTTTAAAAGGCAATATTGCTGTATTTCGTACAGGATGCAATAAGAAAAGTAATTTCTACAGGTACTTTCAGGGTTTCAGGTTGAGTTTTGCAATTCCCATTGATGTGAAAGGAAGTCATGCCAGTAAAGCCCAATAATGTTCATTTGAAAACAGGAAAGAAAAACATAAAATATTGCTGAATGAGAATGGGAAAAAAACAGACACTGCGGATTCCAGCTCTAAAAACCCCCAAAAACACCTACTGTTTCTTCTGTGACCCAATGCAAACTGTGTGCAAACTGTAACCATGGACAAAGCTCTAATACATGAAAGAGATTAAAAGAGGGTTTGTTTTTTTTTTATTAGGAGGAGAGTGTGAAGCAAGTTTGGACCCTTCTGTGGAAAAGAGCAGGCTAAAGAAGCAGATGTGTTTTTCTGAATCAGTCCTGACTAAGATAGCAAAGTAACTTCATACAATTGATTCTCTTACACTCAATCACTACAGAGGCGGCTGAGTAAGGAAAGGAGTAAAAGAGCTGTAAGTCAGCTCTGTCCTACATTTGGTAGGCCTGTTCAGGACTCAATACACTCCTACTATAAACCAATGGCTTCCCCGACAGCTTTGCATGGAACGATTTCCCCCATTACCTGACACCTGCCCCTCTCAGAATCATGTGCTGCTACCACTTTTTTTGCAATATTTCAGACACTCATTGCCCACTCCCAAGTTGAATTAATTAACTAATGCAGCAGAAAACCCATTTGCCTAGAGGAAAAGGAGACTATATCCTACTGGGACAGCAAGCTGAACTGGTTGAGAGAAGAGTTGTGTCCCGGTTTGAAGCAAAACCGAACCAATTTTCTGTTCTGTAACTTTACATCCCAGCCAGGCCTCCTCTAACTCTCTGAAATTAACGGCATATTGTGGAGAAAACTGCTTGTTCTCAGAATGATAAGACCAATGTTTGTGCTACATGCCAAGGAATGGTATGCAGGGAGGCCCTTGCTTATACTTATTGCTATAACAACCAAGGTCAGCCAATTTCGTTGTTTGCCCCTTAGAGGGTCGGAAACGGAAAAAACGTAGAGGGGTCACATCGGTGGGGAGGAGTGGACAGGACAGGTGACCCAAACCTGACCAACTGGGGTATTCCATCCCATCTGCCCAATGCTCAGTATAAAGACTGAGGGATCAAAGGGTCAGCCCCCTTCCTGCGATGGCCGACGTCCAGAGAGGACTCTGTCTGTTCATCTGCCTTTGATCCCGATCCGTGTGTTCCTGACTCCAGAGCTGGAATCCAGTTCCCATTCATCACTGAGTCCAGTCTGGGACTTCCCCAGTGCCTGCCGGTGATGTGACTGTCATCCTGGGAGCTTGATACGGTTTTGTATATATTGTATCTATTTCATTATTTTCTTCTTTATTTTTATTCTAATATTAATTTTTCATTGAAGTAGTTTAGTTCATTCTAAACTTCTGAATCTCCTTATCTCTTTCTCCTCCTCTCTCCTCTTTTTGGGGGGGGAAGGGGGGGGAAGGGCCATCTGCCGGTCCGGTTTTGGTAAATTCAGCTGAAACCACGACAAGTTGTCAATGAGTTGTCACTGTGGAGGGAGTGTCATTGCCCCTTTTGGTAGCAAAGAACCATTAGCTTAGCTCAGCTGTACATACTTGCAGCTAGAAGTGAACTCACCAGCAGTACCCCTTGAAGAGATTGTGTTTTCACAGAAGCACAGAATCACCATGGTTGGAAAGGATCTCTGAGGTCACCAAGTCCAACCATACACACACAAAAAAACACCCTACAATCTTGGCCACTAGGGCATACCACTAGAGCATGCCCTGAAGTGCCACATCTACAGGTTTCTTAAATACCTCCAGGGATGGTGACTCAACCGCCTCCCCGGGCAGGCTATTCCAGTGCCTGACCACTCTTTCAGTAAAGTAATTCTTTCTAAGGGCCTTTTCATTGATCTTAAAGGACCTTTACATAAAGAAATAAAGAAAAAGCAGTAAATCAAATCAAGCTCAAAGAGCTTCTATAAGCTCTAATCAAAACACAGTTACAAAGGCAATCATTACTTCTGCCCCCAAATGGGTAAGAGATTGCAGATCAACCCCTTGTCCTTGGTTTGTAAACCAAGAAAATACACTGGCTACTACTTTGCATTTAGCTCAGAACAATGCACTAGGAGCTTGGTGGAGCACAGCTACTGAAATTAGAACTGAAAATACCCTATACTTTTAAGATCCCTCTTTATAATGAGCTGGGGCATCAGTTCTGTCTCCCCTTCTACATTTAGTAAGCTCAGCAGTAGCCAGAGTAAAACAGGTGTTTCCTATGTATTAAGCTCTAGATACTTTGAAGTAAAATTCCTCAATACAGTTCAGACTCAGAACAGGAGAAATGATACTTCATAAAACAAAATGCTAATAGTTCCTCAGACCTCTCATTCAAGATAAACATGGTCAACAGATAAAAACATGGATGAATTGCTGTTTATGGAGATAATTCCAGGGGGCTATTCAACAACCTAATACTGCAAGTTCTTTCCTCACACATTGGGAACAACAACCAAAAATACAATAGAGATGAGATTTTAAAATAAAACATATTTTAGGAGTAAAACAAAATGAACCAAATATAAAAGATACATAGTGATTTGCACAATAAGGACTGTAACAGTGTGATTGAAAAAATAAGTGAAGAAAAATTGAAAATTGTAAAACATTAAAATGCAGTAGTATAAATACCATTAAGGTTTAGAGGGTCTTTAATATGTTTCTTTTAGTTCAACTTAAGGAACCTTTCTAAAACACAATACCTTCCCTGCTCCCTTTTTTTTTTGAAGACAGACATATAAATCCTGAAATCTCATGGATAAGATCAAATCAATAAAAATGTTTAAAATGCAGATATTCAGTGTCGTTACTATGTAAAAATCTTGTAACCGAGAAAAGATGCTTCCTAAGAATAGTGCAAGGGATCTGGACCTGTAGGAATATAAATGTTATAATACAAATTAATTCATAGGTCAGAGAGATACTTAAAATATTATCAAGAAGTACAAAGAAACATAATCTGAACACCTGATGAACAAAAGATAAAGAAACACATAGCTGTAGAGTTTGAAGATAAAAAACATCATTCCAAGTAACTCACCTGAATGAATTACACACAGCCCCCAACACATCTACATTTTCACATGCGTCAACGGGGCAGTATTTCTTTCAGTATCAGTAGCAAAGCACACTGCAATGAATATAGCACCAGTCACACCTTTGCCATTTTCTTGCATGTTTCTATTTTATGAAACTGTTTGCTTTCATTCCTATTCACGCCAGCCTTTAAGCATGTACACAGAGCTTATCAAATCCTAAAATGTTCTCTTGAATTGAAAGCTGGAAGCACTTTCATGTCATTCTGTTAAAATCATTACAGAGATTTAAGCAGGATTTCAGCACAAAATATACATACATAAACATTTCATGTGTTTAAAAATAGACACCTCTCATTGAAATAACATCTATGGATACTAAAAGCCATACATGCATGCAGCCAAGTGGAGAATGTACAAACTTAAACCTCCGGACAAGGGAGTGGATCCACTGCCATAAGCATTATCCTGCCATTGCTCCTCTTAAAAGTTGTGCTCCAAATGGCCTGTGACAGCTGCAGGGAGGTAATCAAATTACTCAATCTAAAATAAGTTGCTCCTGCTACAGTGAGAAACTCTGTGTGAAAAACTCTTTGTATGAGAAAGATATGTATGTCCCATATGGGAATGGGACATAAAATGCAGAATGGCCTTGGAAAGTACAAGTAGGGTTATGCATTACCATGAGGGAAATGGCCCAGGTGGCAGGGACTTTAGATCCTGCAGTATTCAAATATAGTTCCCCACTATTCTGCCTCACGCAGCACTATCGGTGCCAAGGTCAGATCAAGTCATGGAAGACATCCATTTAAAGACAAGATAAGTGTTTTACCAGTACATAGAGAAAATCACATGCTGGAGCACTTCAGGCCTCGTGAAGTTTACTGTGGTTGAACCACCCTCCAAATCTGGAGTTTAGAAGTGCTCCTGGATTCCTCTCCCACGCTAAGCTAACACATCCCCCAGCTATGCTTTCTCCTATATTTGACAGGCTGAAAAATCCATCCTGTACTAACTTATCAGTCTTTAACCATGTGATGACAGGAGTGCTTTTCCTGCTGGTTTTTGAAAATTAATCAATATCACAAACTGTTGGAGGCTTTCGTCTACAGGACTTTTATCCTATTGTTACATAGAGGTATGGAAACAGTAAGGAAAGATGTTGTAGATAAAGATGGCAATCCCAAGGTGAGAAAGTGCAGGGAAGGACTGGATTCCATCCTTTCATTTATAAGAGAGCAAATAGGGAGGTCACCTATTCTGGGGTTTTCCCACATGGTCAGGAACAGCACATTATTTCATCGATGTCCAGCTTGAGGCGGTAAGATGTGATTAACAGTGTAATACCCCAAAGTATGAACTGAATAAAATCAGGGTAAGAAATTAAAAGTGGAAGGTAAGAAAATCAGGGTAAGAAGTTAAAGCATCTGACCTGAACTTCAGATGGTCCTTGTTAAATAGAAATGTCATCATTGGGAGTTTGTGTGCATGGGCCTAGACGAAAGCCTTCGTTTGCATTCCAGCTTCACTCCTTTAAAAGCTGAGAAGTTTCTAAGACACAAGGTCTTGACAACCCCTAGTTAACAGAGGAAAGCCATCCCACTGCCCCAATCACTTATGTGAAGGGAAGCGAGAAAAAGTGGTTTAGGGAGCTGATCCTTATTGCTGGTGAGGTCTTAGTTGTTGCTTTTCAGATCCACTCTTTCTTCACACTACGCCTCTGGGCAATAGCAGACTGAGTTGCCAGTCACACACAACTGCTGTCTGCCCCCCAGCCCCCAGCACTTCAAAGCTGCATTTTGGAACAAAAGATTGATATAGAAAGATACATATACTTTTACGTGACACCAATGCTTTTAAACATTCACAACAGTACTCCTAAAGTCCCATTTCAGCTGCTGATCGCATATGCATGATCATAAATATATTCATTGTGGCTTTATTTGTAGCATGTTCCTCAAAGTTTTAAAATGTTTTGTTATAAATCCACTCACACTATACTATAGGTAATTTACATCATTTGCCTTTTTGCAAATTTATGAGAGGTGTTACTGTGAAAAACAAGGTCATTGAGCAGACCACTGTCCCTGACTGTTTTACATAAGACCATTTTTATCCTTCCACATAGCCTCTAATTTAATATTAAAAGCAATAAAATATACAAGTAGCTGCCATAGTCCAGAAAAAGCAGTGTTTTCCTGAACCTCAAAGTCATAGTTTGCTTGATAGATTGATGTTTCAATCAAAAAGATTTTTTTCTCTGTGTCGGGCTGAAAAGATATTTGATACAGAACTGAACAGACAACATATCTTGTCTTTATCCTCCTGGACTTTTCTAACACAATCCCCAAAATTCTGACCTAAGGTTCTATTCAAATATCGGAGGTGTTACGGATACAATGGCACATGCTGCTGAATTACACTTCATACATGTTTTATTTCTTGATCTTCATACCCACTTCATTATTGGCTCCATATGCCTCAGGAGTAGACAGGCTATGTTTAAGTAATTGCAGGTATAGAGACAACCAACTTTCTACTAAGATAGAAAAGTCCTTTTATTATGGTGTATAAACATGATCAGGAAATGCACTTTAACAAGCAACAATGCTATAGATCTTCAGTCAATTACAGCCTAAGCTCTTGAAAGATAATCTCAGAAAGCAGCTTAAAGATTGGTACTTGCTTTAGCATTTCCTCCATGAGGCTTCATATCAGTTCCACTCATCTGTTAAATGAAGGCAACATAATTTCTTTACAGAAAGTTACAAGGGCGATCTTTTTCAGGCTAGTTCTGTTTATATGGTCCTCCTATTTCTTTAGAAAAACTGAGGGTATACAGGTTATTTCCATGCCATTTAAAACTGCTGCACCCCACTTGTGTTCAGATTATTATTGTTGTATAGGTAACTGAACTCTAACAAATATGGTCTCATCATTTCTTCATAAACCAAAGCATATGGTCTCCATTTCCAAGAAGGAACTTCTTCAGACTATTAGGACAATGCCTTTTGAAAAGCTCTGAGTAGGTGCTCTTTTAAGGATTACTTGTTCTTCTCATCCTATCTCAGTGTCCTCTAAAGTTCTTAAAATCCTAATATTCTATTAGACTATGCAGGAGAATTTTAGCACTGAAATGCTTGGATGTGACATGTTCTTATAACATGTATGAATCTAGACTGCATTTGGACTAGCACCTTTACCACATCTACAAATACAAGTTCACATATACAGATACATAGAGTTTATAGATGTGCTAAAGCTATGTGTGTGCATAGTACACATACATGAATTATGTTATTGTCCCAAATTGTCCCAGTGGGTGAGAAGCAAGGAGGCTTCATTTCAGGCTTTGACATCAACTGAAATTATGAGGAAAAATCTGTGACAGTGTGTGTGATTCTGAGTTCATTCCTTTCCAGTTTACATAGTATTTGTGAGCCAAAGAGATTTTCACCTACTAAAACATGACCAAGTAGCACATCACAGGTTTAATCTTACATTTCAAAAGTCCCAGCAACATTATTTAAAGATATGCATTCAACCACATACTTCCCAACTCTTCCTTCTCTTTATAGAGCAACATTACAAACAAACACAGTTTCTGTAGCAGATTCACATCTGAGCCATCCATATATACCCCTTCTGATTTTTTATGGTGTCCATTAATCCAAAGCAAAGGAACATCAGAGAAGAATGACCTGGCCCATCAAGCTCAGTCCTTCATAATCACATGCATGAAACTGATTTTTAGTACTGAGAGGTTGTGGAGAACCTGTATGTTTCATCTCCATAAGACATTCCATCACCCAAAATACAAACACAAAAATTATAATAGACCACAAACAAACATTTGCTAGAGGAATATGCCAGGAAAGATCACAGGCACTGTTGTGTCTTCCACTCCTGCAGCAGAACAAGCAAAACTATAGTCCAAATCTGACATTAATGGCAGAAAACTCTACTAACCCTTAGTAAGAATAATCACGTCTTAACAACAGGATTTGCTTTCCTAAAGAAAGGCATCACTCACACCCAGTACTTGCTGCATAACCTTGTACATTACAGAGCATCCATGTTAAGCTGCTATAAAGGAGGACGGTGGATCTTCTCCCTTCCTATCCCATTTCTCCTTTACTATTTAAAGACCACTTTCCTTAGATGTTGGACATCTTTCTTTCAATATTTTCTTGAACTTACTGCTTATTGTGCTACTTCTCATAAGAAATCCACCTGCAGGTTTTGCACTCTCATTATTCTTCCTACACTTTTGTGTGCAAAAGACTGAAAAATAGCTAAATCATTTCCCAGGACCTGATGTTCAGTCACCTCTGAGATCAAACAATAGCTTTTTAGACAACACACAGTACACATCTGCACATGAATTTAATGTGAGCTGAACAAAATCTCCAGAACAAACTGCAATTGAAGAGAAAACCAGTTACGCATGACATCATTATTCACAAAAAATGCCTGAGAAGTTAACAACATCAGTTTTACATCAGTCTCACCATATACCACAATTCTACAGTGAAGTGACAAAACTTGCCATTGTCTGCCCTACTTCAACTATAAAAGTCCACTTTACCCAAACTTTAATTGTTTTTTGATCTGTGAACTTTCTGATTTTCTCTACTGTGGAGATACAAGATCAGTCTGGACATTTATAAAGAAGGAGAGGTATCCATGCATCATAAAATTAGCTCATATCTGACAGCCTGACACAGATATTATGGCTTATATTAAAAAAAAAAACCTACAGTATATCCTGGAAAATGATGTGTCACCATTGATGTATAACAGTCAAATGATTAAATGCTTGAATTCAAGCAGCAAGGGAATGCTGGCTTGCCATAGGTTCTAGATAACACAACTGCTTCACCTCTGTCTCTTAACTTCAGTTTTTGTATTTCATGCTAGAAAAAAAGGAGAATTATTTATTTTATTTTATTTTTCCATTGATACTTTTTGGCTATTCCGTAACCCAAATCCTGTAGCTTTAGATCCAGCAATATGTAAAATCACTATGAGGAAAGTTGGATTTTATCATGACATTATATGAGACACAAAGTGATATGTCGTAAGTGATAAAAGAGAAACATCACAAATACAATGTACAGAAAGGATTATTCTCCCCTGCAGATACAGAACTGAATCTCTGATTATTGGTGAGGGATTAAAGTACACTATCTTCCAAAAAAATGCCAGCTTAAGTAATGGTACCACTGTGCAATAAAGAAACTATATTGCCTGAAACAGTAAGAGTTTCTCCATTTAACTGATTTTCTCTATACCATTTCAAGTAAAAAATAAATATTGGAGTATTAGGTAAACTGTATCAGTCTGATAAAAATATATTATTGAAATGTGCATATACTAAGAAGTGAAGAACATACTTATTTAAAGCTACTGCAGGATCAGTTTTTACAAAACAAAGAATATAGTATATTAAATGAATTTTAGGATGTTAGCAGGACTTGATATTGAAATGGTAAGAAAATGCCTTACTAAAAATTTCAAGTGCTTTATTTTCACTTACCAGTATAAATATAGCTATCTTGCTAAATTGATATATAGAGAATATTCCAATAATACTTACCTGTAATACTACTGCACTGAAATCAGAACTGTGATGAATAAAAGTAGACCAAAATTATCCAAGTAACAATTGGAGTATGAATGCGGCACTGAAATTAAAAAAATACCAACAAAAGACAACAAAAACCACCCATAACCATACTGTTGTTAGCATGTTGGATATGTCTTATTTTTTAGAATAAAGGGAAACATTGTGCCACAGCTGACCTGAGATACTAACCCCAGAAAGCAGCTACCTGCCCAAGCCAATGGCAGTGGGCAAGTCCTGCCAATGTTGACTTTTTTATTTTAACTGCAACTTAAAATAACTAAATGTTCTGCATATCTTGCTCTAAAAAACTAGTTATGCAAGGAAAGCAAAAATTGTCTCAAAAATGAGTCTTCCTTGCCTTCTCTCATATTCTAGAAACTTCAGGTTAAACTGTGGTTTTGAGACTGTTGCTTAAGTATGGTCTACATAGTCAAACAGAGAAACAGCAAGCCAGTCCTACTGCTGTCCTTCTTCAGTATTGCTAGTTCAAAAATGCTTTGCAATATGTTGATGAAGCTCATTGGATTTTTTCTGTCCGGCAAAATACATCCTCTTTTTCATGTAGTTGATTAAAGTTATCCATTCATAGGGAACATAAATTAAGAAGCAATGAAGACCACCAAGTAAACCAACCAAATTCCACTTTCCTAAATCCAACAAACAGTACACTCCAGTATTAGTCAGTTAACTTCCCTGATCTAAAAAATAAAACATTTATTATCTGGTGTTGCCCGTATAAATTTATTTTTAAATTGTTAATTTAGCTACATCAGTCTGAATATACTGAAATATTTATATAGGATGAGCCCAATCCAAAGCACACGAATGACTTTGAGCCCTTTCACTGGAAAGAAGAGAACTTTTACATCCATCGTACTCTCAGATGCTGTCTTTTCTTATCATCTCCTTTACTCTTCTCATGTTTTGTCCCTTCTGTTCAGATTCTTTGTACGTTCTCTCTAATCATTACAGTATTAAAAGATTCCCTGATCATAAATAACTTTGTAAGCAGAGTTAGTCACTTGTAGGGTACAATCTAGAGATGAAAATGAGCCAGAAACGCTCTTGGAAAGTATATGAAAGTCTTCAGTTAACAAAAGAATAGGTATTCTTTATTAGCATATGTCCTCCTACAAGCCTATTTTATGGAACAGTCAGAAAAGATATGCCAAGGAAGCCCCAAATGATGGATGCCCTGCAGGGACTAAGGGAACAGTTTTCAGCATTGTGTTCTCAAACTATTTTTCAATGCTTAACTGAACTGAGCTTCCCTATTGCATTGTTGACCTTCCCATGTGGAAGGATGTGCATTTATATCAAGTAGGGCTAGGTAAGAACATGGCCACTGAAGAGATCCTTCATGCCATTTTACCACAGATGAGTCTGAATTTCCGTTTCCACAAAAGTTAGAGCTGCGTAACACTTTTCTGTACACTTAGTATAAATATTTGGAACTCATTGTCTCTCACATGTTCATACACAGGGTAGAAAGGAAAGTAAGTGAAAAGATAAAGGTTGGTTTTCCTCAGTCTAAGTAACCAGAAAGCACAATATCAGGATGCAGTGACGATTTTTGCCAGCGAAAGAGAGAGCTGCTAGTAGCAGCTGAGATATCATATATGTTACTGACACGGGCACAAAGGAGAGCCTAGCAGAAAACTAAAATATACTTTTTTTTTTTTCCCCTTCCAGGGACATTTCTTTTTAAAACAAAAACCAAACCAAACAGAATCAAAACAAAACAAAAAACCAATAAAAAAACCACCCACCTACAACTCCAGCATCTATTCACATGGAAAGACTACTGGAGCAGCCTTCCTGCCCATTCTTGCTGAATCAAGTCCGGTATGAAGAATTGGATTTGACCTTCAATTCTGAAAGCAGAATTGCAAACCTTCCAGGCCTATCAAAACCTGGTTTGAAGAGCTACACCAGGTTTGAAGAAAAAGAGTTGAGACTGCCTTGTTTGTGAAATAACCCACTTCAGAAAAGCCAAGAGGAATTCCTTGGTTACATGTTTTTTTTCACAAACAGGATGTTGCTCAGATGCTGCTAAACAGTAATGTTGCAATTCATCAATTAAAAGGAGCTGGTTCTGTCAACCTGAGTGTTATTTTGAGATGCGTGAGCAGCCGCTCTGCTCTAGTTGATTGCAGAAGCTGACGTTTTTGCCACCGTATTGACTCTCCAGTTCCTGCACTTCAGCCTTAAGTGAATATTGAGTCATTTCTCAGGAACTGCAAGAAACAGCTAAGCAGATGCGCTCAGTCAGCCCTGTCAGCTTTTCCCTTGTGCAAATCCAAATGTATCAAAGTTTGATTAGCACTGTAGAGAAAAAAGACCATCTGCTAACAAACCAAATGCATGTCCCATTGCAAAAAAAGGAGCAAAGACTGTTAGATACCTGCTCTGCTGAAATATAAAGGGAGCAGGAAGTTGTTTCTCTCAAACAAATATGTGCCCAAAATAATAAGGTAAACTGTGAAACCAACATAGCAAAGGTGAAATTACACAATCAGAGCACTTTTTCTTACAGTACATTTTTGCTGTATGTAAAAATACAGCAAGTAGTGCTGTTGCATCCAGTTTTCAAATCAGATTAAGGAAATCCATTATTCACTGGATAAAATGATCGTGATTATTTTTTGTAGTTAATCCTAAACAATTTAGATTAAATTCCTAAACCCGTGTCTGCTTAAATTCCTGTGAAGAGACTTTTGGAACACACTTTATAGCCATCTGCTTAAGTGGATGATGTAAGGTCACATTCAGTAGAATTCGTCAATGAAAGATAAAAAAATCTTTTCACGGTTCTTGGTGCTTTTGAAACATTGGTTTGGGGTGGACAGGAAAAAGAAAAAGAGGTCCTCACATCAATTTTGTTTTTCTTTGTCCAACAGCTATTGCTCCAAAAAGATTGTTAGCAAAACACAGAAGTTGAAGTGATATTTCATTCATGCCTGCAATATCTATTACTTCATGAAATAAATGACCCTGAGAAATGTCAGTTTATACATTTTAAAACAAGTTTTAATTTAGGCCTGTTGTCACAGTACAGAGCAATATCATAATTAATGATGTGAAACTGGTAGCTAAGATGTCATTACACATGGGAATGTCACAGTGAATCAAGTTCAACTAGCTACTAAAGAAATTCAGCAATGGAATATTAGTTTTTATACTCACAGTATATCAAATAAATCTTTGACAAACTACAAAAAAGGGTATGGATTTAATATGATATGGGATGAGCAGATTTGGTACAAAGCTGGCCCAGAATCTCAAAATGAGAGCAAATCAAGGCCTGTGGGTAAGTCAGGCTATTTATTTGCCAAGCTGACCTACTTCTATTACACTTATTGTTCTTCTGAATACCATTTACAAGAGTCTTTCTATCAGAGCAAAAGACGATGTTAATTCATCAGAGCTCTGATGTCATTTCTAAGAAGGCTGCATACCTCCTGAAGACGTGTTTACAAATATTTCTAGGAAGCACTCTCAGCTGCTCAAAACACCTTTACCAGCTAGCTTTTTCTAAATCAAATTAGCATTTACACCTAAAAGTTAGGTGTAAAATCAAATTAACATTTACACCAGATTAAAGAATACTTTCATTTTTTATTTTTCATTACAGAAATATGCTTGTTCGTAGCATAAGTTACTTCTCATCTAAATAGTCATGAACAATACAAAGTTTTAAGAGAGCATAACATAACTGAAACTGCATAATAGACTGGAAGTACGGTGTCTATTGGAACTGGTTAAGAGCCACATAGTCCATTCCCCTTGTGGCCCTCTCCTTGGGGTTCCTATGGGTAGGTAGGAGGTCTGTGGGCATGCCTAGCCAACAAAATTCCCAGCCCTAGGGAAAGAGGTGGAATTTACACTGGGAATCTGAGCTGTTGCTTTTACAAAAATAATTTGCAGCATATTGCTATTCCACCATATTCAGTATATCTTCACTCAAACAATACACATTATTCATCAACTGACTGGAACAGAACAAAGTCATTTAAAAACAAACAGCTACAAAACCTCCAAGTTTTACTTGTTGCATATGCATTAGCTTATGGCAGGAGACAATTACCTGTCTGCTACCAGCATGTTCTGATGCATAGCCCTTTTCATTTCAACAAATGAGGACATATAAGAGCTATTGCTGTTCTTGTACACATCAGTGGTTTTTTGTTCCACTTCGTAATGGAATTTTTTCCTTTTAATAATCCTCCTTTATTAATCTTCTCTTGTTTAAACTTGATTTGTACTTTTGAATCTAATTTTTCCCCTTAACTAAGGACTGTACTCTTGTGGATAGTTTCACTAGGCACTCGTTTGAGAGTTTTGTACCATCACGCATTGCAGCCACTGGAAGGTGTGATTGCAACCTGGGGGTATACCCAGGCTCATTTTGAACTGGTTTGTTCAGACAATAACTTCAGTGATGATTCTGCCTCATGGGCTTTCTTCTGCTTCTCCCCTCATATATCCAAACATTTCCATAGGCTTACATTTAGAAGCTCACATTGCTACTACTGCAATCATCATTTCCTTTAACCAGAAAAAGCTATTGGCTGCAAAGCTATGTGTACAACAGTCACTCACTGTAGTATAGATCCACCTTTAGGTAATATAAATATTTAAATAGGACATTTTGGGAGCACCCTTATAGGGAGTGCTTTCTCTGCCAGGCTCTTCACAACTAGATATTTTCACTTTCCTCTAACGTTATCCTGGATAACTAAATCTTACACCTAGCATCTATCTCTAATGAGCTCTTTTGTACACACACTCAGCCAGTCACATCTGCAAGGAACATATTTGCACCTCTTGCTGAGGACTTCTGGCTCAGGGAATACCTGAGAGAGAGTCCATCAGCTCCATATCAGCCTTTCGTACCTTGATACACAGTTCAACTCCTAAGTTAGTAATGTGATCATGGCTTTGTGTTGAATATTTGTACAAAAAGTCATGTTAATGAAATGTACAACACAACTGAGTGCTGGTATGCAAGTAACTGTACAAAGAGATGCCCTTTTTTTATGTTAAAGAGACTATGTTTTCAGCATTAATTGTATTTTGCTGTACACATTGTTCCCATTTTGTCATTGTCATAAGGACTTCAAGCTACGCACTACTCATGCAGTCCTGTAGACTACTGAGAAGGGAGGAGAAAGAATTTCCTATGCTTTTTCTTCTACTCAGCTTTTATTGTTTTCATAAGCCTTTACAGTCATTACTCTTACAAAAAGATAAGGTATGAATGGTTGTGTGTATACTTAAAAAAAAGCATTTCATGCTGTGCATGCTGTCTCAGGTCACCAATTACCTAACTTGTACCCACTCATACTCCAAGGGTGTTTTCTCTTGTTCATTCTTTCCATAAGAACCAGCAGTTAAAATCACCTTGGCCCTGATTTTGGCATACTAACACCAAAGACAAGACATAAAAAAAAAAAGCAAGAGGATGGCATATAGTAACATATTACTACTAGTATTACCTGTAGGGAAGAGCTGCGTACACTCTGAGTTAACAGATAGCATGCCAATCTCAGCTGATGTTTCCTTTCATACCCCGCAGTCCTTATTCCTTAAGGATGTAAGGATAGGATGAAGCCATTACTTCATTCTAACTGGGGGGCGTTGGGGATGGGTAGCGAGATGAATGTGCCTTGACTTGCACTACAATAGTTTTCACAACTTAAGGCAGTGCTGGGCAAACACTGGACAGGCAGGCTTTTAGAGTAGTTATTAATTCTGTACCTAAAATCTCTCACTCTGGGGCAGGAAAATGCAATCTGAACTCTCTTTTCTACATGACTGAAGGCAGAAAACAAAGAAAGAACCTCACTGCTCACTGCAATAAAGACAGCACAGAGAGTTGCACAAATTCAGCAAAGTTTCTAGGGCACATAAGGGATAACAGTTCATAAAGGTGTGCTATGCATTATGCAGTATGCCTTTTCCTCAAGTACCTTCCAATTGTCAGATCTAGCAAAGGGTAAACCGAGGGTCATTTGGTTCAAGTGACGAGATGAAAGTGAGGCAGGTCATCTTGCCTATCTGAAGGCGTTTGTGGTACAACACTGGTGGCACAATTTTGAAGGTGGGCGAGGGAAAGGAAGTGAACAAATTCCCTGTGAAATTCAATGTTATTGAATTCAAATACCCAGGAGAACATGGTCAGTGTATAGAGGTCAGCTTTCTGCCAACCACTGCAAACTGGAAAAGGCTCAGAGATCAAATCATTGTCTTTGTATGCTGAGATGCAGAAGCTATGAGCAAATATTTAATAGTTATAACATAAATAAGGATTAAAATAATATTGTGTCAAAATCTCAACTATTTCAAAGTGCAGCTGCTGGCCAAAAAAGGCAAGTTTGAATAACACCCTACCAAAAAAACCCCCAGCAAATCATGCCAGTAGATAAAGCGAGCAATTACTGGAGCGTGTGACAGGTATATTATTACTGTTCGTAAATAGTTCTGTAGCCCCAGCACCATGGTAGGAAGTTTACAGACAGACTGAATAACAAGATCTGTGTTGTGAAGAGCCTCCGGTCTCAGCTGACAGTTACACAAACCTGCACAAGGAAGTGGAATAACAAGGGGGTGTGAGGATACACATTTTCATCAAGTACCATTTCGAGAAACAGAAGCCCAGATATCAGTTCACTGTTGCTGAAAGAAAAAGTCCTTCTCTACCCCCTCCCCACAGTTTTTGCCTCCCATCCTTACACCCAAACACACCTCCTGCATCAAATTCTCCTCTCCCTCCCAGAATCACATAATACTTGGAAGGGAGCTCTGGAGGTCATCTGATCCAACTCCTAAAACTCCCTCCCCTCCTTCCCCACAGCCTATTTGACATACTAGAATGTCTAAAAACTACTTAAAAAACCCTGAACTGTTTGTTACTGTCTTAATGAGTTAGACCAGGTCTCAAAAGGGACCACTGAGGTCAGATCTCATGTAAGGGTCTGACTCCACAACTGGGAGAGAAGAAACAGGAGCAAGACTCCTCCCTCTGAAGGCACCAAGCCATTACTTGAGTTCAGTTTGCAGACACATCCTCTCTTCTCCATCCCTTATGGAATATTGCTGCATTATTTTTAATCTTAGATATTTTTTTATTGCCAGTAAACTAGCTGAGTAGATGCAGGGAGGTAGTTCATTATGTCTCTGTCTAAAAGTATGCTTTCAGGAGCATTTTTATTCTGCTTTGCCTTAGGAACTCTTCTCTAGCTAGGGAAACTTCTCAGCAACATTTACTGAGGCTGCCAAGAGGACTGCAAATGAGAGATTAAAGAGCCATGAGATTTCTCCCCCTAAATCTCATAGGTATCTTCAAAATCCCTGTTGTAGGATTCTTGAGGTTATTTTCCTCTAGTACACATTTTTACATCTAACCTCACTGCTCTTTGAGTGACCTCAGTAGAGGTACTTCAAGGTATTTGCTCTGGTGCTTTGCTTCTGATGTAGCCAAACCATGAGGGATTTCACTGGGAGCCAAGCCAAAGTAGGTGCTACAACACTTGAAACCACACAACTTCACTGACTTCTGCAAGGGTTTCTTTCCTTTTGATTCATTTGCTTTAAAGATGTGTGGGTGTTTGGTGGGTTGTTGTTGCTGTTACTTTAATAAATTCCCACTACCATCTTCCTTTTTCCAGAACCAAAACATATTTTAAAGGAAGTGGAATTTTAGGCAAATAAATTTAATTCTGCCTTGCCCCTGATTCAACATTTATTTTCCCCTTCTTTTAAGGGCATAACACTGGGCTCAAAATTCCATTTTCAAGCCAATCTCAGACAAGTACCAGTTATTACCCTTTCCCAAACAGGTGGCCAGCTGAGAGATTTTGCAGCATTAGCGCTCAACTCAGACTTCCTTCAAGACTGAGTGATTTCTGGGAGGGGACTCAACCTCCATGACCTCCCACTGCACTGTACTTTGCTGCTAATCACTCCACCATCAGTCTCTGAAAAGCAATTTTACATAATCTTCACTGGGCAAAAGGAATTACAAGGCAGAATTGCCTGTTCCTCTACTTCTACAATCAAGTTACAATGTCATTTATATTCTAAACAAGTATTTGCATCTACCTTTATCTACATATGCATATGTGTGTATATATATGTTTGTATGTGAATATGGACTGAAAGCACAACTCAGTTAATAGCCTACGGTGCCAGCTTCAGAAGCTTATCCAAAGAATATTAAAATAACCAAGGCATCCAATAATATATAATGGGAAAGTCAAATTTTAGTTGAGTATATTCACACTTTATTCAGCATGTCACACATATTAATCTATAATAACACTAAAAGCACAAGATAAGAATGACAGCAGTGACCTGAATGGATACTGCACTGACTTCTGAATCCTACTTTATAGGTCCCAATTATAAACTGCACACTGTAAATTCTGGAGGTTCCAGCTGCAGCTGTTTAAAACATATGGCTCCTTCTTTTGAAATTACCACCAGTCCCTTGTAGAAGTTTCAGAAGGGATCACACCGGTTCCTCAGCATCTAGAGCACATTGCCACTTGATAAAAGATCAGTACAACCACGCTACCATTGCAGGCTCTAAATAGGAGTGGCTGAAAACTGGGTACATATTACTTCAGCTGCTCCTGCCAGAGAGATGGTAGCTTTTAGCCGAGGACAGTTTGTCTTAAACTACCACCACAGCTAGACTTCAACTGCAGTTTTGCAGTTTTTGGTAGTGTTACTTTACAGTGGGTGACTGGTGATACTCAGGTCTGTCAACTGCGTGTTTTCAATTAAGAATATCAGTGGATTCCACAAAAGATTTTAATGATAACATAAATGACAACTATGATGTATTTGAGGATACTTTTCCTTTTGAAATCAAACATGGGGAACTCTGCCAGAAGAGCTCAGGGATTGAACAGAATCATCCCTTTCTCAAACACTTTGCATATCCCTCTCCTGTGCACGTTACCCTTTAGCAGAGCTGAGCAGAGTCCTGCATGTAGCTGACAGGGCTGAAGCTGGGGCTGTCTGAGAGAAACTAGAGAGGAACTGAAGGAGCATTGGATGTCAGGTGTAGTCTATGAAGGAAAAAGCAAGTGACTGAGGAAGAATTGAGAAAGCATCAATGGGAATAAGCATAAGTCAGCAAGGAAGAACAAGCTGTCAAAGAACATTTTTTGATTGTGAATGCTGGTATTTCTACTAGCTTCACTGCGATAAGTCATATATGGTAAGCAAGAATGGCTCCCTCTCAGATATTGGCACCTAGTTAAGTTCAGAAATCCAGACCAGTGCTACAGCAAAGAAAGCAAACACCCTCAGGCTAAGCATTGCATTCATATTCCAGCCACCTCCTTTCACAAGATAAAAAAAGTGGTCCCTGCCTTGAGTTCAGGAGTTTGACAGTCACACTTAAATGCTTACAAGAAACATACTGTGCAGTTAAAGCTGCAAAGGAAATATGGGAATTATCACTCAGCTTTGGACTGGCAGTGATGAGGGCAGTGGCAGTGCAACTAAACGTCCACTCTGGCATTTCACAAACCTAACAGAGAAAGGCAAGGGACAGAGAGCCTCTTGCCTTTTTGGAAAAGCACAGAGTTAGAGAAGGGATTACTACTCAGGAGAAAGCAATAAAAAAAATGTTTGTAATATATGCTGGTAATTGAAGAGCTACTGCTTAATCCTGTTCATAGGTTTAATAGCTTCTAAGGGAATTTAAATAAGTTAGTGAGGTTTAACATTCCTCTGAGAGTTGAGTCCATGTGTAACCTTGTATTTCATAATTAAAAATCTCTTTGATCTGTAGGACCCAGAAAATTGATTATAGTAAATTACGATCTGAACAACCAGCCACTTGATACTATGAATAATGCAGGAAAACTTCAAGACCAGATTTAGCATGTCTGGACAATCTACCAAGAATGTGGGGCAATGAAGGTCTTAGCGGCATAAACGAGAAGCACATGTTATTGAAGAACAGGAATAACGTCATCATCTGCTTCCCCTGACTCCTCATTAGCACTATGCACAGAGTAGCAAAATGTGCATAATTTTAGCAATAATGTGAATGGTGTAATAGTAATAAAAGAACCCTTAATCCTTCAACTGGACTAAATGTCTAAAGAATAAAAAAATGCCAGAAAATTAAGATAAAAAATCCACAAAAGGAGTTGGAGAAAAAAGGAGATTAAATAGGTAAAATGAACTGGCCATATTGTAGCTAAGAAGCATCAACTGGGTTAAAGGAAGGGCAATGTAAATAAAATAAGAGCTCAACCTAGGACATACTGACATGAGCTATTTTTACTTAAGTAAAAAATTGTGTTAATTTATTTAGATTAAATATTGGATATGTTAATTTGGTTACTGAGCTAGACATAAACAAATATGGGTGTATACAAGTCAAAAGCATATTAATATTTAAACATAAAGACCTTGAATTTCCATCTTCTTCCTCCTCCATCATCCCTCTTCCAGAAATCAATTCCTTTTTCCCAGAAAATAATACTTCAAATTAGCAAGCAAGGAGTTTGCCATTAAGGTCATAAAGTTAAAGATGAACCAAGGGAAAAAATGTTGGGGAATACCGAAAAGGGAGTGTCAAAGGTAACAGCAATATGAACCTATTTTAAAGCAAGAACATCTCAATACTACACCATATCAAGGAAAACATTAATTTCTATATCTCAGGCCATTCTGAACTCTACCAAGACAATAGTTGTCCTTTGTATTCAAACCGTAATCACACAGAAAATACCATACTCTCAGCCTTTTTCCTGTTATTGTTCCATCCCAAACCAGAGAGCTATGCCATAATTTGCTCCATATAGGCAAATGATAAAAGGAATTTACTTCATTCAGTGCTCTTTCCATCCCCGGATAGGCTTCCTATGAACACTCATGGATAGTGTATGCTACAAATCCAAGCTTTTCATAAGAACTTGCACAGATAATCAAGACGAGGTGTGAAAAGTATTATACACAGGAGTCACATCGTTATCAGCTTTAATTGATTTTGTTTCTTAAACAGGTTCTGCTTAAGGATGTGTCATTATTTAACCCCAGCCAGCAGCTAAGCACCACACAGCTGCACACTCACTCCCCACGGCAGGATGGGAGAAGAGAATCAGAAGGGTAAAAGTGAGAAAACTCATGGGTTGTGATAAAAACAGTTTAATAATTGAAATAAAATAAAATAATAATAATATTAGTAGTAGTAGTAATAAATTGTAATGACAAAAACAGAGAAAAATAAACCCCAAGAAAGACAAGAGACAGAAATTAAAACAGTTGCTCACCGCTAACTGACACATGTCCAGCCAGACCCCAAGCTCCACACACACCCCCCAACACTCCCCCCAACCTTCCCCCTAGTTTTATTGCTAAGCACAACATCATATGGTACATAATATCCCTTTGGTCAGTTGCAGTCAGCTGTCCCAGTTGTGTCTCCTCCCAATTTCTTGTGCCCCCCCCAGCTCACTCGCTGGTGGGACACTGTGAGGAGCAGAAAAGGCCTTGACTCTGTGTAAGCGCTGCTCAGCAATAACCAAAACATCCCTGTATTATCAATACTGTTTCCAGCACAAATCCAAAGCATAGCCTCATAGTAGCTTCTCTAAAGAAAATTAACTCTATCCCAGCCAAAACCAGCACAGGATGTTTATAAGTATTTTTTCTCTACAAAGTAGAGTATTTTTTCTCTTACATGAGACCATTTATTGTTGGAATATGGTTCAAAGGTTTTTAGCAGTTGAATGTAGACTGACTTAAGATTATTCAGTAAGTTACATTTATGGAAATTCAGCTGTATTTTTCCTAATTTTTTAGCATAAAGAGTATCACAAGGTTCATTTAGATAACATCATATGCTTGCATAACTACTCAGCTAACTTCTGAAATGTTTCAAATTCATCATTTCCAACACATGTTCCAAAATATGTACTTACATTTGGAGAATATGAATTATCCTATTTAATCCCATTCATTGGACCAAGGGAACATTTTTATTTCAGTGCAACTATTAAAGGTAAAATAAGCAGGATACGTACGCAAATCTTAACAAACTAGACTAAGATAAAAATTCACCTCCATGTTTTCTTCAGCAGGATTTTATACTTGGATAACTATGTTCAACTGGCTCTCTCAAAAGAGACATATCCTTTTGCAGTGAAGACATATAACTGTTTTACTAAACAGTTCAGCTTGCAAAAGTGTCATAATCTCTACAGCAGCTTATACTTAATGAGTCAGAAATCTCTTTCTGTACATCTCATTCCGTGTCGATTCCAAAAATAATGCCAGATAAAAATCTTTTAGAGCTCTCCGCTATTTCTTCTCCCTCCCTCAACCAAGCATGTAATTTTTTTTTTTAATTTCTATAGATTCAACTCTATACATTAAATAAATCCCATAAAATAATAATACCTGTAAAAATAAAATCACTTACTGAAGGCAGTATCGCTTTTTAGTGACTAAATTACTGTACCAGACAAAAGGCATCCTTTTGCATTCCTCCAAAATCACAGGAAGTCATGAAATAGGTGTTAAATAAAACTGGTAGTCACAAAATATCTACTTCAACCAAAACCACTACATACCATCCTCTACCTACTATCCTATCCTGCAGCCATGTAGACAGCACTAAAGCCAGCACTGCATTCTAGCAAGAATACTGGTATGTCCCAGAGGTAATTTTGGTCAAGTCTGGTAAACCATATCCTGTATTCACCAATTACATGAATATTGTGTATACATGACTAGAATTTTCCATCATGGGGCAGAGCAGGGTCAAACTTCTATTGTAGCCCTGCATTTTCTTTTAAGTATCTGTTGCAGTCATTTGTTTGCTGCATACACAGCACACAGTCAAATAAATAAGGAGAGCATTAAGCAAAAGCCAGATAACAGGTGATTGCTGAGAGCTGTGAACTAATGATAATGCTTTTTTTCTGTTTTTCAGTGATGTACTCAGCAGCATACCTGCAATAACTAAAGTAGCAGATAAACCCCCTATCTTCTTGTAGAATCCCAATGATACCAATTATTGTCAGAGGGCTACATTTTTAGTCTTACAAATAACATTCACCGATTTCACTTTTTCCCTCTTAAGAATGTTGAAAATAGTGGCATCTCTTTTACACTTTTGTTGTCATTGCAAATCCATGTCTGCCCATACTATATCAATGTGATAGCTTTTCTAATTGGATCTATTTGTGGGAGGAGGAGGGAGGATCAGTAAGAGAGAGAGACAGAGAGATACATTTTCAGAGGTGAGTTAGGAAAAATATTGAAGCTGAATTTTCATCACTATGACAGGAGCTCTGCATCTAATTTCCATGAATACGGAAAATAGAAAACTTTTCCTTACAAATGTGGGTTTTTTAAAACAGATGAACATTCAACTAAATCAGATGCTGTAATTATTTTTATTTTTTTTACCAGTCTCAAAACATCCATTCAGAACATTTAACTAGATCTTTGAAGATGCACAAATTGTTTGTGAAGAACGACGGAGAGACTGAGATACATCCCATATTGGGCAGCAGAGGACCCAGATGGTCAGAAGCTGAGCTCTTCATAGCCTACCAGCCTCCCCACACTCACAAGCATGCCAGTGAAAAGTGTAGTAACTTTGCCATAAATAGACCTTCTACGCTGGCTTATTGCATCAGACATTGTACAAAGACTAATATTCAACTCTACAAAATGTCTTTAATTCCTTATCTTACCTTAACGGAGTAGAATAATATCAATAGCTATTTCCTCACATAAGGATGCAGAGGAGATACAGGTGTTTGGTAAGGAACCACAGAAATTGTTCAGCCCAAGACTCACTAACTGTACCACTCACAGATCTGGGCCTCCACCAGTCCCTTAAAAAAGGAGTGGTATGTTCAGTATTTGCTTGCCATTAGTACAGAAAGATACTGATACCAGAGGCTGGCAAAAATGACCCCAAACCACTCCCTCCTCCCCCCCACTAAAAATAAAATAGTAGGGGGCAAGACTGTGAATATGTCAAAAGTACAGCCAACTTGAAATGAATGGCCTATTATTTTATCCCAGATATATCACAAGGTTCAGGCTAGGGGAAAAAAAAAAAAAAAAAAGTACCTTTTAGCATTATTTTGCCAAATGAAGTAGCAATTAATGGCTCAGAAATTATAGTTCTACATCAGGTTACGGGAGATCAAGATCCTATTTACTGCTCAGCCTGAGGGATGAAGGATTCAGACCTTATACTTTTCACTACCCAAGTCTTGACCATTGGCTAAGGGGGAATGAGCTCAATCTCTTGCTGTGAAAGTTAATCCATTTTGTAAGAGCTACAAGTTCAGGGGCAGCAGGAAGAGTGCCCAAGTGTCCCAGCTTCCAAAGAAGTTTCTTACTGAGATATTTTTAGCTCTCAGCACCTGTCAGATTGCATAACATACATTTTCTGCTATAAAACCCCATAGTTTGTTGTCTATCATCTTAAAAAAATAGGATTTTAATTGTCTTGTAAAGTTAAATAAGAATAAATTGATTTAAGTCAAAACGTCTCCCCTTTTCCCACAAAATACATAAATTAAAGATTTCAAAAGCCTATCTATTGTCTACCATAGTGTTTACAAAAAAGTTAATTTTCAAAGTCTCTGTATAGTATTTTTCAAACATGCTTTCAGCACATTTTGGGGCAAATGACTGAAAAAACCAGCAGCATCTAGAAAGTTTAGTCACAAGTTATTAACAAGTAGTTATTTTTGGTTCAGGTGTTTTCAGCACACAGGCTTTGTAAGGTCAGTGTCAACACAGAGCTATTGTTTAGTTGATAATAGCATTTACATGAGAGTGTCATTCAGTTCTCCTGAGTAACTTCTCACAGATCCAGGGGGATATGTTAAAATTCTTGCCTCACTGCCTTTAGTTCTGCTTCATGCTAAACTGATCCCACACTGCGTCATTCCTGCCAATAGCACTTTTCCTTGCAACAAATCTCCCTAAACTTAAGAGATAAAGTCTCTGGTTGCTGCTGTGGTGCTCTCTGAATTTCTATTTCAGATAAGAAACTTCTAAATCAGCAAGAGATTTTATATATAACTACTGGAGCCAAGTTTCAGGGTAATATCTATATTCCCTTTCACAGAATTATTTTTTGTTGTTTTGATTCTTGCAGCTTGTACGTTATGTTAAAGATATGGATTGCCTAAAATTTAAATTCTCAGAGAAACCCCAGATTATTTTTTAACTGCAAGCATTTCCATTGTTGAACTCTAAAAAAAAAAATAAAAAAATCATACAGGTACAGCTATTTGTTTCTGGATTCCCACCCCAGTGAAACTGTGCGTATCACCTCATTTCAAAACGTGCATACACCTACACTTACTATCCAACATGGACTACCCAATCTCTCTAGTATGTTTACAAAAGTGCATGGTTTGAGGATGACTATCTATGCCTTAAAGCAAAGAAGTATAAATGCACACACTGTACCTATGACAAATATAGGGGTAGTAAGTAACAACATTGTGTCCCTGACTGGGTACAAAGGCTGCCAAGAGAGGGACAGTGAAAACAGAGGCTTAGCAGTTCTTTCTTAAGTTGCTTTCCAAACTACACTCACAGGCCTCGGGAAGTGATCCAGAGGAGGTTAGGAGAACAATATAATCTGCATAGCTCTTTTTAAGGTATTCCTGATAAGGATGATATATACTTAATAAATAGTAGGTGTTGACTTCATTTCTTCTGGCACAAGCCTAATCATTCTTGTATTGGAAGAGGATCAGATCAGGAAATGCTTAAGCAAACATAAGTCCATAGGATCTGTCTTGTCCCCTTTGGTCAGATGGAGCAGCAAGGTGGCATGAGGAAGAGGTCCCTTGAGTCATGGGAGGTGCAGGAGATCCTGCAGAACTGAGCTTTGTCTGCCATATTGCAGTTATTTATAGAGGAACATATTTAGCAAAGGAAGATGTCCCTTTCTTTTGATACTGTTCAAGAGAATCAAAATAGCATTGTAATGAAAAAGCTGCTCCATTCTTAATCATTTCATCAGAGTTTGCCACAAACACTCTATAATTGAATTATTCTAATGAATAAATATAGCAGTGTAAATCCAGACATTTTCCCCTTATTAAAGAATTCTGATTATCTTCATTATCTTTAATATGAATTCTGGAGTGATAAAAGAAATAGAATATGCAAATCAATTACTTGCTTTCCCTTTGTGAAATTAACCTTTCATAATATAAATGTTTCAAAATGCAATTATTACATACCTTGTCTTAAAGTAATATTTTTAGTAAAATTTTCAAACCCTACAGAAACCATGAGAAACTCCTCCTTCAACTTCAGTTCAGTCAAATATCATTCTAAAAGTTGGCTCCTTCTTTTATCTCACAGAACATTACTTTCTAGAAATTAGTTTCATTAGCAAGAAAAATAGCTATAACAGCATCACAGGAAGAGCATACTTGAGAAAAAAGGGCAAAAAACTGTATAAAAAGACGGTACATTTAGGGCTACTTTTTTGCATACAGAATTGTTCTAAAATTGAAAGAAATGTTTGTTTTTACTATTTTTACAATACAAAAGAAATCTTTGGGAGTAAACAGCAAGTTACCACGCACATAATAATTGTGAGATTTCTGCTTGGAATGTCTCACCTGTTGTTTGTCTTCCTATGGATGTTCACATCTTATGTTTAAAACAACAATGACATCTGGAGCATTGTCTTGTGTCTTACCAATTGCATATTTTTGGTCTGACCAAAAATCACCTATGTCTATGTCTTTTTTTTTTTTTTTTTTTTGGAGGAGCTCACTAAAGGATTAATGAGCTGGCAAAAAATAAGCAGATAAATAATTAAATGGTGATATATTTAAGCTTCAATTTTTTCAGGTCACATTGTTGTAATATACATGATACCTTGCTTCTTGCCAACATCATAGCACTAATTTACTGTTAAATATATGGCATTAGAGAATTTATCTAAATGGAACTGCCAAGTTAATATTCAACAGATATTCTACCAAAGAGACCCTTTACAACTTTTGGAATTACTAGCAGTCATTGCAAAGTCAATGGAAAGACATAGATGTTTCCAAAGATTGCCATAGGATGGTCCAGTTCAGTTACATGTTTGCATGTCTCATGGTATGGAGTCTACCAGATAAGATGCTCCTCACTAGCTGAACTCAGGATAGTAAGATCTCTCTTACATCCAACTGGGTGCAAACAGGCAGTGATAAAATCCCTTCCAATATCTATACGCTTGTAAAAGAGTAAAGGAAGCCTGACATGATGCAGAGCATCAATTGACATGAAAGTGATTTCCAGCCTGTCTCTATCACCAAATCATAAATTGACAATTTACCACTTATTCTGCTCTCATCTCTTCAAGGTATTTGTCAAAGCAGATAGCACTTTTTGTCTCCTGAGAATATCCAGACATTTTATTCCCCAAAGCTCCAGATTTAACCTATACCAAAACCAGTTTAGCATAAGAGTTTGGTTTCCAGGGTCTTAGTCCTACCTGGCAACTGGCTAAAGCACTGGTATTTAAGGATCCCACTGAAAATTCTATTGTATCGATTAATGCTACGTGAATAAAAAACCCTACTGAAGGTATCTCCCCATTAAAGGATAACACACAACTTGTCCCTCTGCTCTTCATAATGAAGGATACAGGCAGCCAGCATAAGTGAATAGCTGGTATCTTCACATACCATCTTTTCAAAGGTATTTCCCCTCTTGCATCTCACAGAGCTATGAAAATAAAGGTGGAAGGGATCTCTCGCCTCACACCATTCCCATCACAAGAGGACAAGTATACAACCTGAAAAAGAAGATACCAAGTTATGAGACACAAAGGGTGTCTATCTTTGTTTAAACTAGCCTACTTAATCCCCCAGCACTGCTGAGGAGTTGTTGTCTCTGTCTGAAAATTGATCTCTAGACCTTTATTCAATAAATAGCAGTATCTGGAAAAATCTGAGAAAAAGCCTTAAGATGAGAAAGTTCTCCAATGTCTTCCTCCTTTTCCTGCAACTCCAGAAGATTCCTGAGGGAAATCATGATGGCTAACACTATCATCAAACAGTCACAATTTTTTTCCTAGTTTTGGTGTATATTTATTCTGAATCTGAGAATTTCTTCCTCTTGTGGTAGCTTTCCACAGAACTAGGTTCTTTCCAGTTCAGCAATGGGTAGAAGGTGAATCAAGAAGAATGAAAGCCCATTCTACTTTATTTAATTACTTATTTGGTTTCTTTTGAGTGCAGAGGAAGTCAAGAGAAAAGTAGTTCACTTTAATCAAGTGAATTACCTTCATAACACAAAATTATCAGATTACTTCCCTTATTATTAAGGCAAAACTATTGTCAGTATCAATACTAATAGGTTTTAAACCTTGAAAATGTTTCTAAAGTAAATGTAGGACTAATGCAGCAAAATTTGTAAGCTGCTGCTGTCTCATCCAAATTAGATCTATGACTGGATTTTTCCTCAGCTGATCATCAGATTCTCCTTTAAAATGGTGGTATGTATGAGACTTATTTTAAATCTTTGGGTTTTTTCCTGCTCTTTTCCAATGCAAATTTAAACTGTGAGAACAAAGAATGAGCTCGAACATAAACAGAGGCTTCAATTTGGTCTGAACATGTTACCATGGAAGCAAACAGGACCTCTCTTAATTAGACAAGGACTTGTCTTGGTTAGGGGACACCCCAGAAGGGAATACAGCACCTAAAAGATGTAATTGAAAAGGCCTTTACAGCCTCTAAGTGAAACACATGCTTCCAGCTGCTAGAAGTAGTCACTGCTACAGGAGTAGTTAGTAATGCAAACAGAACTGGGGTAAACCATAGAATCATAAAACAGAGTTAGAAGGGACCTTAAAGATCATCGAGTTCAACCCCCCCTGCCATGGGCAGGGACATCTCCCACTAGACCAGGTTGCTCAAAGCCCCGTCCAGCCTGGCCTTAAACACTTCCAGGGATGGGGCATCCACAACTTCTCTGGGCAACCTGTTCCAGTGCTTCACCACCCTCACAGTAAAGAATTTCTTCCCAGTATCTAATGCAAATCTCCCTTCTTTCAGTTTAAAACCATTACCCCTCGTCCTATTGCTACACTCCCCAATAAAGAGTCCCTCCCCATCTCTCCTGTAGGCCCCCTTCAGGTACTGGAAAGCTGTTATAACGTCTCCCCGGAGCCTTCTCTTCTCCAGGCTGAACAACCCCAACTCTATCAGCCTGTCTTCATAGGAGAGGTGCTCCAGCCCTCTGATCATTTTCATGGCCCTCCTCTGAATTCGTACCAACATGGTTAAAGGACATGGACCTGTTAAACCCATGGATTGCTTACAGAAGTGGCTACTTCCTCTGTGCTCCCACAAGCTCATTTGCTGAAGGACTGATGATTTGCCTCCTGCACTGCCCACAAACATCTTGAAAAGCTCAGATAACTCACAAAGACATATGATCATGTGTGTCTGATCGCCCAGTGTGCTGATGGGGACCAGTTACTGATGAGCTGTATCCCCAAGTTTTATCCTCTTCTGATGTTCTGCCACAAACTTTGCAAAAAAACCAGGTCTGGTACATTTTGCTGTCATCGCCCTTTAAGCAAAGTTGTGTAAAGTGTGCCACACAGATCAAGACAGCAGAGAAGAGATGTAATTAGGTAATGTCTTGACAAATCAAAGAGGATGTTTATGAAATGCACACACACGGAGAACCCATCACAAGAAAAGGAGATCCAAGAGTTTCAAAAGAAAAAGGACAGGCCTGGGCTAAGAGGGACGATTACTGCAAGAAACATCAAATTTTAAGATCATATGGAAAAAGGGACATCCAAATTAGCAACCTCAGTTTCAAGGGAGGGGTGAATCAACAGATTTATATGCACAGATGGAATTTTAAATCATCCCAGTTTGGTCAAGTCACATACATTTATGTATTTTTAATCTGATCTGATAAAGAAATCCCTCTTCATGTTAACACTGATCAGGCTATCAAATATTTTTCTACTATTTATTTTTCATTAATAGATTTAAAATTGAGCATTTATCTTATTTTCTGTTTGTCAGAATCGCATCCCAGCAATTATTTTACACAGTTTTTGATGGCCGCTGAGAAAGTTTCTCCCTGCAATTCACAATCTCAAGAGGTTCTATTCTTTCAGACAAAAAACTGTTATAATTAGTTACTATAGGTTGTTAGAAACAAATGTGATAGATACCAAGTTATAATGTTTAGGCAAACCACATTTACTGATCAGTGTAAGTTCAATTGCAATAACCACTGATCCATGTTATAGATGACTTGCAACACAAGTCACCGTATTTAAAATATAAAATGCCAGGTTTTGCCCAAGCTGCTAGTGCCTCGGAAGTAAAAATGCTTAGCTGTGTTCATCTAGAGAAATAAAAGTTGCTGAGTCTAAAATATCTTTATTTGAGCTCTACAACCTCAGCAATTCTAAAACAAGCTGGGCCTCTCTTATATCTCTTATATAGCTTTCAACTACCATCAGTGCTAGGCCAAGCCTTTTAAGTTTCTCAAAGGAATGGAAATAATATCAAAAGACAAGACTTTTAGCCAAAAGTTTCAAATGCATGCATTTTATTGCCTATTATATCATTAAATAAATGGCATAACTTTAATTTTTGTTTGTTTTTACCTAAAGTTTGGGGGTTTTACTCTTAGAAAGGTACTTAAATCTGAACTCATCAAGACATTAATTTCCTGTAGCAGTGAGGCTTCAAATTTCCCTCAAGACTAATATTTCCACTTCTGGTTCATCATACTTAACCTCCTTACCACTCTTGTACCAACCTCCTAGTAATCTCACCAGATATCAGTATTTTCATGTCCCTTAATCCCTTAAATCCTCTTGTCTATTAATACATCAATCTACTGTTGTTGCATATGAAATGAGTACACAAAGGAGTTTTCAGTGCAATGCTAAAAGGAAAAGATTTCTACAACAGGACAGTTTAGGGCCTGTGCATTGGAAATGTTATTCCTCTTGCTACATTCATATTTCTTAGAAATGCATTGTGTCTCCTGCTACCCAAATTGGATCATTTGGAGTACTACCCAATGTCCTGCATGGTCCTTGATGATACAAACTGAAAACTATACCTAATCTCAATACCTTAACATCCTTTTCCTATAGATCTTATATTTCTAAACATAATATTCTATGCAGACAGTACAGCCAGTACAAAGTACTACAAATACTGTTAATATGAAAAATGAAAAATAAAAAATTTGAAAAGAACACTTTGAATCCCAATCCCATGGTCCGTTCCAGCCCCTGCAAGGAAAATACACTCTCACAGTTATCGACATGTGAGTAGCAAATTAAGTTTTATATATCTGTTCTTACACCTGGCTTCAGTATGTGTGATTTTATATTTGGTTTTTCATCTGATTTGTAAGATGAGAAAACAAGATTTTTTTTTTTCTTCTAGATAATGAAAATGAGTCTTGGATCAATTAGAAGTATTAATACAATATAATAATGGACATAAGACTTGAGCCAGCCAACACTTACTATCTTCCTAAATCATATAGAGAAATGCCAGTAACTGTGAAAAAAGCTGAAACATTCATGCATAAAAGGGACACCAAGTGCAAGGTTACATGCCTTCTGAAGTGGAAAGTTCTCAGGAAGAGAATCCACACAGCAGCTCCATGAAGGTCTGTTAATGAAGGTGACCCACATCCTTTGAAACCTTTGCTTCTATAAAGTCTCTTGCCTGTTCCTTTGTTCTGCCAAATTATTTATGCAATAAATACTTACGATTGCCTCATAGCTCTAAGGGTTTCTTACAGCATACAAAAGCCATATTTGACTATCTTTCTGTATAGTGCCACTACTATTTCTGATTCTCTATTCCAATAAGAGATGTATCTCTTATTTTACATGACTGCTTACAGTAACTTACCAAGCAAGTGAAATTCTAGTAATAAAAAGATTGGAAATGTCTACTAATCTCTACCAGCTTTAATTTTAGCATGATCTGTCTTACCTACTAGTGATTACAATCCTTTATGCTTGGTCACCTACTTGAATTCATTGATTTCTTAAATTACTTGGGCTAAAAAAAAAAAAATACTTCTATCAGGTAGCTAATTCCACCTGCAATCTTTTTACCCCTTTTAACCTTGAGATTCCAAAGACTTCAAGAGCATGCAAAACTCACAGAAATTGCATTGTGAAGGAAAAATCCCAAGTTGGCCAAGTGTGGTTTGCAGTTAACCAATGAAGGGATGGTGAAGGCTGCAGAAAACAAACAGCCCAGTTAGTTAAATGCATTTCAAAATAAAATATTATTCCAGGTTTGTTTGTACTAGAAATACTGCTTTACAGATCATCTATCATATTGTCATTCTTCTGATGAATACCTCAAAAATATTGATAAATTTTCATACACGTTAAACGGTTCCCAACAAAACCAACCCCTAATACTCTTTCAAGTATCACAAACCTCTTTGGTTGCCTGCAGGAGCTTTGCTGCATTCTGTGTGGCATATGATCACAAAGTGGAAAATAAGAGGAAGATACCAACGCTGAATAAAACCTAAACATCACTCATATCAACTGTGTCTTTCACTTGGGCTAAGAGGCAAAAAAGACTCTCTGAACACCAGCTGGAGACTAATTTATAGTTATCAGCACTTTGCTCTTGGTAGACAAATGCTTGGTATTTATTGATATGAAACTATTAAAATATTACAGCATTCCCATACTTTAAATTCACAACTCCCAAAGAGCATGCCATTATGCTCAGACATAAGAAATCATTAACACACTAACAAGGCAGCGAGAATACTACAGGGAAAATAAAATTTGACTTAGTTATCCGCTTCATAAAGTACATCAAAGACTACAGACAGAATGACTCTTTCTCTCAGTGCATTTACATGGCCCCATTTGTTATTCTTTTCACAGCCTTTCCAACTGTATTTCTTATTTAGTCATTAGCTTAAATCAGAGATCAACAAGCAAGATACACCATGAATTCACAAGTTTGTCTAGCAATACAAGAATAATATTGTACTGGCTCTGCCTGGGATGGAGTTAACTTTCTTCCAAGCAGCCTGTATACTGCTGGGTTTTGCATTTGTGGCTACAGCAGTGTTGGTCCCAGACCAGTGTTTTGGCTATTGCTGAACAGTCCCCACACACCATCGGGGACACCCCTCTAGCTCCGCACCACCAAGAGCCAGTAGACTGGGAGTGTATCTATCTACACTGTCCACATTTGTCAGTGTTGTGATGGTGTTACTTTGATTTTGGTGTGGGGAATTTTTGTTGCTGATGCAAGCAAAGTATGTGAAAAGTGCGTAATGAGCTTACATTTTAATGATGATTCATAAATATGTGTTTCAAAGAGGTGTGGGGTGGGATGTACCAGGTGCAGGTGCCCCAGGTACTGGCAGGGGGCTGCAGGGGCCTCTGTGAGGACCCACTGCAGGGCACAGCCCAGCCCCACAGCCAAGGTGGGGTATTTAAGAAAGGGCTCCACAGCAACCATGGGAAAGAGGAGTGAGTAAAAATGTGAAAGAAACAACCCTGTAGACACCAAAGTGAGAGAAGAAGGAGGGGTAGTAGGTGCTCCAGGAGCCCGAAGAGAGGCTGCCCTGCAGCCCATGGAGACCACAAAGATTTATCCTGAAGGACTGCAGCCTGTGGGAAGAACCCACACTGGAGCAATTCATGAAGGACTGTATTTCCGGAGAGGGACCCCATTTTGGAACAGGGGAAAAGTGCGAGGAGCAGCAGAGAAGAGCTGTTATGGACTGACCACAACCCCCATTACCCATTGCCCTGCACCACTCGGGGAGAGTGGCAAGGAAGGAGTGAAGCTGAGCCTGGGAAAAAGGGCAGGGGGCTGGAGGTGTTGGTTTAAATTGTATTTGGTACAATTCTGTTTTAATTGACAGTAAATTAGGTATCCCCAAGTTGAGCCTGTTTTGCCTGTGACAATAACTGGTAAGTAATCTACCTGTCTTCATCTCAACCCACAAGTTGTTCCATCTTATTTTCTCCTGCTGTAGTGTTGAGGAGGGGGGAGTGTGAGAGAGTCTGGGTGGGCATCTGACAAGCCAAGGTCAACCCACCACAGCCAGTTTAGGATACGGACTTCTCAGTCCCAGATCTACACTGTGGCCTTAATATGCACACAGGGTACATGGACTATGTCCCTAAGTACAGCTATGATATATCTAACAGCAAGAAAGCATTGCCATTCCACATTTATTTCCCACTCACAGCTTGAGTAATCATTTCACTCTGTTACGAACATACTTTCAAAGGTCTAAAAATCACCAGTGAAGCTTCTTCCTTGCAAATACTGATACTGAATTTCAGTGCCTTTCACTTCATCCATCAGTGGAAAGCAATATTTTGTCAGTAATCCAAGCAATTCTAATTGACAAAATCTGTGCTCTTAATGTCTGTCATTCAGGCATCATA